>NC_142468.1:23777500-26277500 GCF_049115385.1 Moschus berezovskii | reverse complement strand
TTGGTGATGGCATCCAGCCATCTCATTCTCTATTGTCCCCGTCTCCTTCCACTCTCAATCCCTCCCAGCATCAGACTCTTTTCCAGTGAGTCAACTCATCACATGAGGTGGCCAAAGTATTGGAGTTTCAGCTTCAGCATCAGTCCTTCCAATGAACACCCAGGACTGATCTCCTTCAGAATGGACTGGTTGGATCTCCTTGCAGTCCAAGGGACTCTCAAGAGTCTTCTCCAGAACCACAGTTCAAAAGCATCAATTCTTCGGCGATCAGCTTTCTTCACAGTCCAACTCTCACATCCATACATGACCACGGGAAAAACCATAGCCTTGACTAGACAGACCTTGGTTGGCAAAGTAATGTCTCTGCTTTTTAACATGCTATCTAGGTTGGTCATAACTTTCCTTCCAAGGAGTAAGCGTCTTTTAATTTCCTGGCTGCAATCAGCATCTGCAGTGATTTTGGAGCCCAAAACAATAAAGTCTGACACTGTTTCCACTGTTTCCCCATCTATTTCCCATGAAGTGGTGGGACCAGATGCCATGATCTTCGTTTTCTGAATGTTGAGCTTCAAGCCAAACTTTTCACTCTCCTCTTTCACTTTCATCAAGAGGCCTTTGAGTTCCTTTTCACTTTCTGCCATAAGGGTGGTGTCATCTGCATATCTGAGATTATTGATATTTCTCCCAGCAATCTTGATTCCAGCTTGTGCTTCTTAGACAGACCTATAAGAAATGGTAAAACCAACTCTGAGATGGAGGTGGGAGTGACCAAGAAACTCCCTGTACTATCCCAATAAATGTTATGGGGAGAGCCAGGCTCCTTCCATCTGGTTGATTCACTTAGACCTCTAGGACCCAATGACCTGAGGGGAATTTTAGTTTTCTTTGAGGCTCCCATATGGAAAAATATTATTATTGTTACATAGGAAATTCATTATTTTCATGGGACAACTTATACCTTCTTTTATTTTGCTAATCTAAGGAAGCGTATCTACACTTTCAGAACCAGTATTTGTAATTTCAGCAAGAAAGTTTCTCACTAAGATCTCAGAACTCACATTACTCTGTTTAAGGAATGAGTAACTATACTTAAGGAATGAGGAAGGGATCTGCAAAAGGAGAAGCAGGTGCCTTGCTGGAGCCCAGGGACAAGTAAGCTCCACAGCAGAGGGAGGAGCTGGGTGAGAAATCCAAGACCCAGTGCCCTTCTCCAGCACTGTGGGTGGCACTGTGGGTCAGGATGAATGTTACTGTTGTCTCCTGAGTATGAGTTCTGCCAGGATTTCATTTCCCACAGTCCACCGTGGTAATAGTCTCTGGTTTACTGCTCAGAACTGGGGTAAACTCTTCTTTTAAACTTAAAAAAAAAACAAACTTCTTTATTTGGCTGCACTGAGTCTCAGTTGTGATTCACAGAATCTTTAGTTGCTGCATGAAAATGCTCAGTTGTGGCATGTAGGATCTAGCTCCCTGATCAGGGGTCAAACCAGGCTCCCTGCACCGGGAGTGCAGAGTCTTAGCCACTGAACCACCAGGGAAGTCTCCCTGGGGCAGACTTTTTTAACCTCTTGAGTCTTCACTTGGGACTTGGCAATTTGAAAAATCATAATGTTCCATTTTTTCTTCCTGCCAGATAAACCCTATAACCTTTTGTTTTCATCATGTTTACTATGGTAGGTTAAAGATGGATGCAAATTCTTTGCCTCTTCTCTCGTCAAGAGTAGAGTCTGTGTCCTCTAATCTAGACTGAGCCTAAGACTGGCATTGACAGACAGAGTACACTGGAAATGTAAGAAGTCTGGCTACCCTGAGACTTCCATGCTGTTAGGAAGCCCACGCTAACCATGGGGAGAGAGAGAGGCCATGGGGTAAAGTGCTGAGGTGCTACTCCTGTGAGGGATTGTTTTAGCCCTTTTCACTTTCAGGCACTGGAGAGGGAAATGGCAACCCACTCCAGTGTTCTTGCCTAGAGAATCCCAGGGATGGGGAAGCCTGGTGGGCTGCCGCCTGTGGGGTCGCACAGAGTCGGACATGACTGAAGTGACTTAGCAGCAGCAGCCCAATCACCAAGTAAATGAAGCCAGATGAGTGACTCCAGCCAATGGCATATAGAGCAGGACAACCACCTAACAGAGCCCTGTTGGCCGACTTACAGTATCATAAGCAAATAAGATGGTCGATTTAGACCAGTAATTTTGGGGGGTGATTTATTATCTAGTTAGTTAACTAAAACATGTACAATTAAAGCTAATGGAATTAGTGACCAATCCACCATCACCACATGGAAACAACAGATCCAAGATGGATAAATTTTTATGTCATTCAAATAAAAAATTCCACTGAGCTGGGAGTGAAGCCCAGAAAAACTCCAGGATTCCAGCTGTGGTCTACATGATGTCAGATAGGAATAACATTTTTCTGAGAACAGCTGTTTTTTTCTTATAGTCCCTCTTCTGTACTGGGTCTCATGTTTTCTACCCTGTTTGACCATTATATCTCCCTACTGTAGCCCCATTATCCAGAGGTACATTCATTTTACTTTTAAATGTCTCCAGAGAATACCATAATAGTAACATTTGTAAATAATCTAGCTGTCCAACAGTAGGGGATCACAAAAGCAATTTATGGTATATTCATATAATTAAAAGCATGAATTTATTAAAATTGATGCTATATAAGTGGAAACAGTGTCAGACTTTATTTTTTGGGCTCCAAAATCACTGCAGATGGTGATTGCAGCCATGAAATTAAAAGATGCTTACTCCTTGGAAGGAAAGTTATGACCAACCTAGATAGCATATTATAAAGCAGAGACATTACTTTCCCAACAAAGGTCCATCTAGCCAAGGCTATGGTTTTGCCAGTGGTCATGTATGGATGTGAGAGTTGGACTGTGAAGAAAGCTGATTGCCGAAGAATTGATGCTTTTGAACTCTGGTGTTGGAGAAGACTCTTGAGAGTCCCTTGGACTGCAAGGAGATCCAACCAGTCCATCCTAAAGGAGATCAGTCCTGGGTGTTCATTGGAAGGACTGATGCTGAAGCTGAAACTCCAATACTTTGGCCACCTTATGCAAAGAGTTGACTCACTGGAAAAGACCCTGATTCTGGGAGGGATTGGGGGTGGGAGGAGAAGGGGACAACAGAGGATGAGATGGCTGGATGGCATCACCGACTCGATGGATCTGAGTTTGGGTAAACTCTGGGAGTTGGTGATGGACAGGGAGGCCTGGCGTGCTGTGATTCATGGGGTCACAAAGAGTCGGACACGACTGAGCGACTGAACTGAACTGACTGAAGGGTATCATAAGCACAGAAAGGTATTCCAAGTATATATTATGAAGCAATTTGATCTCACTTAAAAATCTTATGTATTTATATATGCCTGGAAAAGGACGTAAAGACTTGTAACAAGATTGAGTAGGATATGGGGACCTTGTGCTTCTATTTGAGTTTCCTGAATAAGCTTTTCTAATATGATAAAACAGTAAAAGAAGTTTTATTTAGGAGGTGGAAGTAGTGATAGGATGGCAGGAGGTCTGCCAGGCCCCTAAGGGAAATGGAATTGGGTTGCAATGATGTGGCTTAGATTGAAATAACTGTTTTTTTTAGGGATACCCACCCAGTATTTGCCTTCTTGTGCACAGAACCTGCTTCAGGCAGCCTGACCACAACATGACCCATATTAACAGCAGCCAGAAATCTGGACTTATACAGATTCTCAAGTGAAATAAGAATCAGAGTCAGCATCATGGTTATTGAGTGACCTTGCCAAAACTTTATCATCAAATACTGTTTATTAAAGGGTTTTCCTGGTGGCTCAGTCGGTAAAGAATACACCTGTAATGCAAGAGACTCAGGTTCGATCCCTGGGTGAGGAAGATCCC
Source organism: Moschus berezovskii (assembly GCF_049115385.1). Classification (NCBI taxonomy): domain Eukaryota; kingdom Metazoa; phylum Chordata; class Mammalia; order Artiodactyla; family Moschidae; genus Moschus; species Moschus berezovskii. The sequence continues at coordinate 26,273,614 of NC_142468.1, read as the reverse complement.
CTGGCGAAGAACATGGCAACCCACTCTAGTATTCTTACCTGGAGAATCCCAAGGACAGAGGATCTTAGCAGGCTACAGTCCATAGGGTCCCAAAGAGTCGGACATGACTGAAATGACTGAGCATGCATTCATGCACTATTTATTAAACACTGTCTTGCTTTAATGAATTAAGAAGTAGGATTCCGTTTCCCTTTATCATTCACCATTGTGTTTCCCAGCAAGAGGAGGGTTCCTTTCCTGAAATCGCCAGCACCTTCATTTCCCTGAAGTCATATTACTAGGCAGAGCTTTCCAGGGAAAGAAACTGCTGATTCAATGACATACCACCAAGCAGATGTTTGGTTGCTCTTTGTGACTTTTTGTTTGGCTCTCATTTCTTTTGCCTATGTCCTACAAGAAAATACAAGAGTAAATCTGCATGTGGTGGACATGTGTTGTCCAGAGTCTCCTTATCCCTTCTGTTAGAAACAGCACCCTGCTTTGCTTCTAAGGAACAACTTCCATCCATTGTTTATGTGGTTGGGGGTGGAATAACCTCATCACCTGGCACATGACCCATGTTTGGCCAATTAGCATATTCTGTTCTCCTGGCAGGAGACTTAAGAGATGTGGGTTCAGTCCCTGGATTGGGAAGATCCCCTGGAGGAGGAAATGGCAATCCACTCTAGTATTCTTGCTGGGAGAATCCCCTGGACAGAGGAGCCTGGAGGGCTACAATTCATAGGGTCGCAAAGGACATGACTGAGTGACTGAGAATGCACACACATTCTCCTGGCCACAGGCGAAAGGGCCACCGACAAGCACGGGACACGGGTCAGGCCCCAGAGACTCAATTCTGGGACTTTTGCTGGAACTTTCAAGAAATGGGTGGACGGTTTCTATTTGGGTTGCTGAGGTGATAGATGGCAAGTCCAGAGCAGCTGGTGGCTGTCTTTGTCACAGGCTCACAGGAAAAGCTTACCTAAGAGTAAAGGTAACACAGAGGAAAGCAGAGCTGAGAGAAGGAAAGAATCAGATTTTTGAAAATGTCATCTTTTGCAAATCAGATCCAGCTACTTCAGAATTTTTTAGTTGTGAAAGCTAGGAAAATCCTTTTTCTCCCCACTTAAGACAGTTTGAGTTGGACTTCATTCATAAGAAAAGTGGGAGAAGGTAGCATCTGAGTGAAACCTCTAAGATTGGGGAGAATCATAAATTTTTATTTTTGCAGTATTTTACAGCTTTTGCAGCATATTCACACTTAATCGCATTTGAACCTCATGATGATCTTATGAAATTGCAAAATCCTTATCATTATTTCCATTTTACAGAAGAGGAAACTGAGGTTTAGAGAAGTTAGGTGATGTATGCAGAGGCACAGGGCTGGAGAGTAGCAAGCAGAGCTGGGGCACAAATCCAGGCTCTCTGCACTGCCTGGAGGTGCTTCTGAGCATAAATCAGGTTTGGTGGGCAGAGAGAGACAGAGTGGGATGTTGGGGAACATATTTCTCAGTGACAGGGGCTATTTCGGCTCTTTTTGCCTCTTCTATGATTGCCTAATACAGCACTAAAGACATAATAACAATAATAACTAATATTTAGTGTTTGCCACGTGCCCAGCATTAGGCAAAGTAAGCACTTTACTTGGATTATCCATCTTCTCTTGCTTTTCCCAACACTGATATGAATAAGGTATTTTTACCGTGGGGCTTCCCTGGTAGCTCAGATGGTAAAGAATCTGGGTTGCAATGTGGGAGACTCCCTGGGTTGGGAAGATCCCCTGGAGGAGGGAATGTCTACCCACTCCAATGTTCTTGTCTGGAGAATTCCATGGACAGAGGAGCCTGGTGGGCTACAGTTCATGAGGTCACAAAGAGTTGGACACAACTGAGTGACTCTCTCACACACACACACACAGACACCCTCTTTACCACCATTTAACTAAGATGAAGAAACTAAAACTCTGAACAGTAAAGCCACTGGCCCGAAGTGACACGTCAAGTAAGTGGCAGAGCAGGGGACTGGAATAGAGACCTGCTCTGTCTCAGTCACCAGGTTGAAGTGGCCCCTTTGCAAGGAATACGTTGAGGCTGTCAGCAACTCCTGGTTGGTTTTTGACCATTCAGTTGGAGTTGGGGACAGTATTCTAGATTATTCTTTTTTCTTTCTTTAAAAAAAAATTGAAGTATAGTTGATTTACAATATTATATTAATTTCAAGTGTACAGCATAATGATTCAGTATTTTTACAGATTATACTTCTTTAAAAGTTATTACAAGATAGTGGCTGGAATTCTCTGTGCTATATAATATATCCTTGTTGCTATCTCTATATTTATTTTATACATAGTAGTTTGTATTTCTTAATCCCATACCCCTAATTTGTCCCTCTCTCCTTCTCTCTCCACTCTGATAACCAGTAGTTTGTTTTCTATATCTCTAAGTCTGCTTCTGCTCTGTGATATATATTTGTTTGTATTATTTTTCACATTCCACATGTAAGTGATATCACACAGTCTCTGTCTTTCTCTGACTTATTGCCCTAAGCATAATATTCTCCAGGTTCATCTATCAATACATTGCTAGGCAGCATTTCATTCTTTTTAATGCCTGAGTAATTGCCATACCACATCTTCTTTATTCATTTGTCTGTTGATGGGCATTTAATTGGCTTCCATACCTTGCCTATTGTAAATAGTGTTGCTATGAACACTGGGGTCCATGGATCTCTTTGAATCAGTATTTTTGTTTATTTTCCAGATATATATACCAAGGAGTGAAATTGCTGGCCTAGATTTTTCTTTTTAATTTTACATCTTCTCTCCTACATTGTCTGAAATTCCACAAAGATACAGTCCTTTTCACTCATCTTCTAATACTGGCTCTACCCAGCTGGCTGCTGCTGCTGCTGCTGCTAAGTCACTTCAGTCGTGTCTGACTCTGTGCAACCCCACAGACGGCAGCCCACCAGGTTCCCCCGTCCCTGGGATTCTCCAGGCAAGAACACTGGAGTGGGTTGCCATTGCCTTCTCCAATGCGTGAAAGTGAAGTCGCTCAGTTGTGTCCGACTCTTAGCGACCCCATGGACTGCAGCCTACCAGGCTCCCCCATCCATGAGATTTTCTAGGCAAGAGTACTGGAGTGGCTTGCCATTGCCTTCTCCAGCCCGGCTGGCTAGGCAATGACAAAGCACATGCTGCTGCTGCTGCTGCTGCTAAGTCACTTCAGTCGTGTCCGACTCTATGTGACCCCATAGACGGAAGCCCACCAGGCTCCCCCATCCCTGGGATTCTCCAGGCAAGAACACTGGAGTGGGTTGCCATTTCCTTCTCCAATGTGTGAAAGTGAAAAGTGAAAGTGAAGTCGCACATAGATGCTTCCAAATGACTCCTGCAACTTCCTGCCCTCCAATTTTCTGGCTCCCGCTAGTGCTTGGAAGCCCAGCATGACACTACAGGGGGAACAAGGGAAGGAAGATCTCGCCAGGGGAAGGCCCTGCGCCTGCAAACCCTCAGAAGCCTTCCCTCTGTGTCCCCTCTCCCTGGCTTCTGCTTGCTTCATCTCCACCCTGCAGGAAAGCAAATACAGCTCATTATCTGTTTATTTTATGAAGTGCTGCCCTTGGTGTTCAACCACCTCAGGGCAAAGAGCACACGAGTTAAAAACAATTAAAAGATGTAAAACAGGGATTGGCAATGACGGGCAGTTTTTAGAATCAGCAATAAAATGCCAGTTTGAGGAGTCCCAGCTCACCCTAGGCCCTGAGGATCACCTGCAGGGCTCTGTCGCCAGGAGGGGCAGGGAGAGATCTTCCTACAGCCTCAGAGTTGTTTGCTCACAAAGCCCAGACAATCCAGGTACCTTCCTTCAGACTCTGCCATCTGAGTCTTTATGACTCAGCTCAGGCCAGAATCAACTGGTTTGTTTATTTTCTTCCTGTTCCTGGCTGTGGGAGGCTTGCAGGAGGCCTGCAGTGTCTGCCAGGGGACCGGGGAACTCTGAGTGCCTGGTTGGGGGAAACAGCTCAATTGTTGGCCTGTCACTGCCTGGGCCTAGCTAGCAGTTGGTGCCCAAACAATAATAGTAATAATAATGACAGTGTTAATCATAAGAGCTACGTTGGACTGAGGCTTCTGCTCCGTGAAGGAAGGAATACTGGCTCATCACTAAGGTTTCTTCAAACACTTTGAAAGACGTATGGTTAGAACCAGGAGGGAGGAAATAAAGCAAAGCAGTCGTGTAATCCAGGTTGGAGGAGAATTTGGGGAAAGGAAAGCACCATGGTGAAGCCACTCTAGCTTGAATGGAGGTCAAGGTGCTGCTGAGACTCCAGCCACGAGACGCAGAAATGCTGCTGATTGTGGATAGGTTTGCCTAAAGAACAAGCAAGGAACCCAGACCCAGGCAGCTGGAGCTACGATTGCCAGCTAATACTTCCCAGCCTTCAGCAGGCCACTTGACTTCTCTGGACTAGTTTTCTACCCAATAAAGTGAAGGGACAGGCCTAGATAATCTGCTTATGTTGTTGTTGCGTAGTTGCTAACTCATGTCTGACTCTTAGTGACCCCATGGTCTGTCACCCGCCAGGCTTCCCTGTCCATGGGATTTCCCAGTTAAAAATACTGGAGTGGGATGCCATTTTCTTCTCCAGGGAATCATCCTGACCCAGGGATCGAACCTGCTTCTCCTGCATTGGCAGGTGGGTTACTTAACCTCTGAGCCACCAGAGAAGCCCCTTATAGCACTGTATCATACTGGATTGGCCAAAAGATTCTTTCAAGTTTTTCACAAGCTGATATGGAAAAACCCAAACGAACTTTTGGGCCAGCCAATAGGTTTCTGATTCTCAGAACTCAAATAGTCGGAGGTAAACATTAATTGTCCTGGTTTTATCTGCCAGGCACATGTGGGATCTCCCAGAAAAGAAACATTTGCCAGTCTCTTGGTATCACACAGGTTTCTCTCTCTGGTGGAACCCGGGTCTCCAAGGTGGAGGTTGGTGGGGGTGGGTGTTGAAATTTATTATCACCTACCTCCCCTCCCTCTGAGATGGTGATTGCCAGTCAGTAGCTGTTTCATTGGATCATGCATCCAGGTTCTGGAATTTCCTGAGCACCACTTCACCTGAAGAGCAGCCTCTGCGTCTCTTTGGGCAGTAATGAGGCTTCCTCTCCAGCCTCACACTGGCCTACTATCTTTCATCCTGCCGAGCCTCCTCCTGGCTGCACTCATTTCTCCCTGTGCCCGGGTTTATTCAGCTGTGTTCTCCTCTGCTCCGCAGGCTATCTGTCACAGGAGGCTGTCACAGCCCAATTGGAATTCACTTGATCTTTCCTTCTGCCCTGTTCGCTGAGCAAACGTGTGCATTTGGCATTTCAGCCATGGAGATTCTCTGACACCACTTTGCTCTCGCCTATAATGGAAACTTCAGAGATTTTGCAGAAAAATTCCACATTCTCCTGCAACCTAAAACCAACAGCTCTTTGCTGAATATTTACCGTATGCTGAGTGCTGTCATGCCCTCAAGAAACTTACGATGTTCTTGGTGAAATGAAACAGACACATGTGAAACAATTTGAGAACAGCACAGCACAATAATGTTGTCAGCATTATTGTTTTGGTGCTGAAATATGTGTTACAATAGTAGCCCCACAAACACTAGTAGTAGATGCTGACATACACTGAGTACTTATGCACATCTTGTTTAAGTCTCATAACAAGCCATTGAGTTGGGTATTATTGTCCCCACTTTATACATCAGCAAACCGAGTCAAGGAGAATTGAGTTGGCCTGCTGTCTTATGCAAGATAAGGCAAACCAACTCTTTTCAACTCCGAAGAGTGTGTGTTTAAAACCCCAACTCTATGTGCAGCCACTGCTCTGCTCTGTAAGCTCCATGAAGGTGAGGTCTAGGTGTTTTGCTTATGGCTGTTTTCCAGAGCCACTTTCTCAGTGCTTACCACAGTAAATACTCAATTAAAAATATATATGTATGTTGCATATTACACCTCTTATGGACAGAGTGACCTATAGAAAGAGGTGGATAAAATGGTCTGTTTTCTAGAGTCAGAGGTGGAAGGAATGTTGAGGAGTGTGGAGGATTATGAAGTTCAAGCTCAGCCATCCTCATAGCCAGGCGGATGGGCTTGATGACAAAAGAGTGGGGGAACAGAAAGTAAGACAAACAAAACAAAAACACAAAACGAACAGAGCAGAAACAGCAACAATGCTCCTATTTCGAGGCCTTAAATCAGCTCTCATCCACTCCCTGTCCCCACCCACTTCCCGCTGCACACACAGGGCCTCCCTGTGATGGTGGCGTCAGCCTGCTTTGTTCTACTTACATCTGAGTCTCACGGAACAGTGGGGATCAGGAGGGTGGGTGCTGGCTTTATCCTAGTTTGTATCCCCCAAGTTGGGTTGGTTCCTCAGAGCATATGTTTGCTGAAATGAACTGAAATTAGAATGTGTCCCATGCAGCTCAGTTTTTTTTAAAGTCTTTTTTTCCTTCTTCTTTTTTTTTTTAATGTATGTTTTTTGGAAAGTAGCCACGATATAGGAAGAAAGAACAGTAGGGCAATCCCTTGGTAGTTATAAGGGGAAATGAATGTGGTGGCATTTTTTTTTAAGCCCTATGTCTGATCTGTCCCAGATTGAATTCCCAATCTTAGAAGGAAAGAGAAATGAAGCTGCATCTTCTCATCCAGTCAGCCTGAAGGGTCTGCCTCAGAGAGGATTGAGGGGGAAATGCTCAATTTTGTTGGTTTGTTCTGCTGGGTCCTTCTCCCCAGGACACTGTTTAGTGCACCTAGTGAAGTGGAAAATGAAGAACAGGTGGGCAATCAGCTGTGAAAGGCTTTAATGGACCCAGCACCCCTTTGGGAATGAGGCAAGGCTCTTGCTGGCGCTCAGGACCAACTCTTCCAGTTCAGTGGGCTTTGTTTTCGTAATGGGAATTTAACTCCCTGAGGTGGCCCCGAATGCAGCGGTATCACTGCTGTTAGCAGCAGTGGGGCTTCAGCATCTGGAAAGAGAACCGAGGTCACTGTCCCAGGAGGGGTCCCGTGGCTCCTTGGGTGCTTTGGAAATCTTCAACTTTCTGGGTGGCCAGCAGAGTGGGTCACATGACCCTGCAAACAGAGTGATGCTGCAATTTCCTGGGGCTTCCAAGCGGTGGAGCAGAGACCGTTCCTGGAGTGGAGAGACTGTGAGCTGGTATGGATCCAGTCCTCAGGGCCTTGGGACCATCACTGATATATCTTTGGGGGCAGTTTGGTGGACAGGCCTCCTTGAGGCTTTTAAGCTCCGTGGAGTGTTCTATAAAGCAGTGGTCCACAAAGTTTTTGGCACCAGGGACTGTTTTCATGGAAGAAAGTTTTTTTCCGCTGACTGGGGCAGGTGTGGAGATGGTTTCAGGATGATTCAAGCACATTACGTTTATTGTGAGCTTTATTTCTACTATTATTACATGAGTTCCACCTCAGATCATCCGGCATTAGATCCTGGATGTTGGGGACCCTTGCTAAAGAGAACAGGCCATGGATTTGGGCTGGGTGGATGGGAAAGGATGTCCAGCTAGTAACAGTGATGAGGAAGGGCAGGAGTAAGGGCAGGTGTTTTTGCTGTGCTTACTATCCTCCCAGACCCTGGGTTAAGGACCTTACTTAGACATGTCTGAGAGCGATGCCTTCACTTCCTAACCCCAACAAAAATTTAGTCTTTGGTCATTAGCTACAAACTCTCTCCTGCCTTCTCAGGGTTTTCCTGGCTACTGAGCTTTGGGAGGCATAGAATCAGGGGAGTGGATATGGAGAGGGAGGACAGGAAAGGCAGGAGGGGAAGGAAAGGATTCTTCTTGTTGGGTCAGCTCCAAAATTCTCCTTTGCTATGGAGAAGGCTGGTACTGGGTAAAGTGTAGAAGGAAAAAAAAAATGAAGGAAGAGAAACAGCGGGTTAAGTCAGCCTGTTGCTGACCTTTGCAAGTCGGGACCCAATAAGGATTCCCTCTGCCCAGTGTCACTGGAGCCAACAGGACAGTTCAGTTCAGAAGTGAAGGAAAGCCTTATTCTGGAATTCAAGAATGGAGCAACATAACCTTGAACTCTAGACCAGGGGTCCTCGCGCTCTGGGATCTAATGCCTGAGGTGGAGTGGATGTAATAGAAATAAAGTGCACAATAAATGGAATGTGTTTGAATCATCCTGAAACCATCTGCCCTATCTGCCCTGGTCTGTGGAAAAATTCTTGCATGAAAACTTTGGTCCCTGGTGCCAAAAGGCTGAGCTGCCCTAGACCACATGCGCTCCCCAAAGACCCTGGGCAGGGCTGCTCATCAGTATGGAGGGAGCCAAGTTCTCCCGGGATCCCGTGCAGCTGGGCGGCTCAGGTCACAGCTTGTGGCGTGGAAGCAGCGTCTGTACACAGCCTGCGCCACCACCTTGAAGCGTCAGTTGCCCAGCTTCCGCACACGGTCCGCAGAGCAGAGGTGTCAGCGCAGCCATGTCACACCGCGAATTCTGGCCCCAAGTGCTGGGTGCAAGGCCTCTGCACACAGCGCCTCCTGAGCAAGGGAAACTCAATGAAGCACCAAGGAAAAGGGGGGAAAATGTTAGACTTTATTACTCACTTTCTATTTTTATTTTCTAGGAATTGTTAGTGAGCTTTAACTGTGACAAACCTATGCAACAAATATGGGATGGGGAGGAATGAAAAGCAGCAGGGAAAAAAAAAACAAAACTTTGTGGGTTGAGTGTTAGGTGGGGTTGCTAGATAAGTACAGGACTCCAGTTACATTTTAATTTCAGATAAATAACAAATAATCTTTGACTATAAGTATGTTCTGAATATTGCATGGGAAATCACTGTACTGAAAAAGTGATTTGTTGTGTATCGGAAATTCAAGTTTGACTGGGCATCCCTTTCTCTTGTTTGTTTTGTTTTGCCAAATCTGTGAAGTCTAGTGTTGGGGAGAATTTGGGGAGATTTCTAGAGTTGAGATTCTGGAGTAGTAGTGGGTGAGAGGTAGGGGAATTGGACAGCAGGGGAAACTATTATTTTAAGAAGTGTTGCTGTGGTTTATAAATTGAATCCCCTTTTATGTTCTTCAAGTGAATTGGATCCCCTTTTATGTTCTTTGAGTGCTGCTAGTAAGATTAGAAAACTTTATAAATTACATTTGGTTTTAGAAATGCCTTCAACTGTAACGCTGTGCAGACTCTGGGGGGTGTGAGATCCTGGCTTATATCCAGGATGCATAGACATTATCTCATATAACCCTCACACTTGTGCAAGCTGGGAAGCATTTTCTTGCTTTAGAGATGAAGAACTTAAGGATCAGAGAGGTTAAATAACTTTCTCAGGGTCACCCAGTAAGTAGTGGAGCTGGGTTCCAAGCCTGAACTCATTTGACCTCCTGTGCTCTAAACCGAAGTCTAAATAACCCATGTCAAACTGAATCTCTGCTTCCCAACAAGATGTTACTCGAATATACATTTAAAAAAATACTTGAATGTAAAATTAAATATGTGTAGAATAGACTCATGGATTTTCAGCATTCTGTTTTCAGTTGAAGAAACCATTATCTGAAGAAGATAAGGATTGCACAGGTAGGTAGTGGCAGAGCCAAGGTTAACACCTGGATCCACAGAGGGAACAGGGATCAAGAGCTCCAGGGAACAGCTGCAAAAAAGTAACGTAAGTCAAATTGACCGCCCCTTTATCGTCAGCTTCATCCTGCCTCAAGTTCACCCCGCCTCTCCCCTCCAGGCTTTGAGCCATGTCCCATTTCTGTGTGTTCCTGCTCTGAGCCAGCTGTCATAATCCCTGCAAGGTGTAAGCTGATAACACTCTGTGGGAGGATCATACACTGTTAGCAATGGAGGGTATTAAAGGCTGTGGAACTCTAAAAGCAAGTGTGTACTGAGACAGACATCACAGGAGATGCCCGGAGGAGGGCCTGGCTACCAGGAGGCCTTGCAAGGTGGCACTGACCTTTGTACATTCCCTGCTGTCTGGCGTGGTCTGTTTCCAGCTTTACCAGTCCAGACACTTTGTCTTCTTATGCCCCAAATTTGATTGGATGCAGCAATGATGACTTATAGTAACAAAGCTCAAAGAGAACTATAACCCCCTCCAGAAAAGCCAATTTATTCACGTATAATAAGACACTAACCTGCTAAGCTGACTTTAGCCTGACCAGTGCCTTCTCTCGGATAGGGTATGAAGCTTCATGGAGAATCAAGATATTGGCTGGTTGTTCAAGGCTCCTAGAACTGCACAGGGGAAACTACATAATGACCAGAGCTCAATGGCATTGAGTGTGAAAGTCTGAGGCACAATGGCTAGGCACATCCTCTCATCAGAAGGGGCAGCGCTTGGACATGGTAGGTGTCACACAAGGCCTAGGAAGAAAATACTAACCAACATTCTCAAAAGGGAATAGTAATTGCAGAGAGTTTGAAGAAGGGATTATTCTTTTCAAGCATATTTCAAAACCAACAAGGGATGATGAATCACCCCTTGTCTGTCTCCAGTCTGGCAACTCTGGGAGTAATGACCGCCTCCAGTGGTGTTTTCCACTGCTTCCTTTTCGGAAGCAGTTACCAGAACCTGGAGAGAGTTGTACCTGCAGCTCTAAGGGGAGCATTTCCACATGATCCATGGCCTTTGATGAAGGAAGAGAGTCACTGCCAAAACAGTCTTGTGGGGAGGGAACTGGGGGAAGAAATACTCCTGCCTGTCTCTCCTATGGCCTTCTGATCCTGCATGTGGCCTCCGGTTGGCTGACCACAGCTGGAAGACAAAAGGCTCGGCAAAGACCAGCTCTTTAGATCACAGAGGGAGGCAGAGGAGGCAGACAGTGGATCCTGATGGGTGGACAGAGAGCCTGGTACAAGGCCTACGCGCGTTGTGCCTCTTCATCCCCATTCTTCGTCAGACCACTTTGCTTCCACTTGAGACATTTCAGGGTGATTCCTTGGATCTGGCTACACAGGGGGCTTCCTGCTCATTTTCTTTCTTTAAGGTGACTCTGGGCATCTCTATCTGATCAGTTGAGGGATGAATTCACTTATATAATCTTATCATCTTATTTTCTTCATTGTCTCATGGATTTTAGGGCCAGGGTGGGAGCTTGCATAAGCCAATGTAATTCAGCCTTATTGGATAGCAGAATTAAGAGCAGAGGGAACTCAAGAGCAGGCCAGGGCTTTCTCCAGTACTCTTGACATCACCTTTACCAGGAGTGTTTGTGTTTTAAAATAGATTCTTAAACAAATGAAATTTAAGACCCAAAGCAATGTCTCTCAAGTGGCACGAAAGAAAGTGAAAGTCATGTCTGACTCTTTGTCACCCCATGGATTGTAGCCTGCCAGGCTCCTCTGTCCATGGAATTTTCCACGCAAGAATACTGGAGTGGGTAGCCCTTCCCCTTCTCCAAGGGATCTTCCCAACCCAGGAGTAGAATCAAGGTCTCCCACATTGCTGGTGGATTCCTTACCATCTGAATCACCAGGGAAGCCCAAGAATACTGGAGTTAGTATCCATTCCCTTCTCCAGGGGGATCTTCCCAACCCAGGGATTGAACCCAGGTCTCCTGCGTTGCAGGTGGATTCTTTACCAGCTGAGCCACCAGGGAAGCAGTAGGAAGGTGTGGTGGACTGAAGATGGTCTCTCAAAGACGTTCACGCACATCCCATTCTCCAGAATATGTTGCCTCAAATGAGAATGTTCAAAAAACTAATGGCATCCTGTCCCATCACTTCATGGCAAATAGATGGGGGAAAAGTGTAAACACTGACAGATTTTATTTTCTCGGGCTCCAAAATCACTGCAGACAGTGACTGCAGCTGCGAAACTAAAAGATGCTTGCTCCTTGGAGGGAAAGCTATGACAAACCTAGACAGCATATTAAAAAGCAGAGACATCATTTTACCAACTAAGGCCCGTATAGTCAAAGCTATGGTTTTTCCAGTAGTCGTGTATGGATGTGAGAACTGGACCGTAAAGAAGGTTGAATGCTGAAGAATTGATGCTTTCAAACTGTGGTGCTGGAAAAGACTCTTGTGAGTCCCTTGGACAGCAAGGAGATCAAACCAATCAATCCTAAAAGCTATCAACCATGAATATTTATTGAAAGGACTGAGGCTGAAGCTGAAGTTCCAATATTTTGGCCACCTGTGTGAAAAGCCAACTCATTGGAAAAGAGTCTGATGCTGGGAAAGATTGAGGACAGGAGGAGAAAGAGGTGACGAGGATGAGGTGGTTGGGTGGCATCACCGACTCAATGGATGTGAGTTTGAGCAAACATAGGGAGATAGTGAAGGACAGGGAAGCCTGGCGTGCTGCAGTGCGTGGGGTCGCAAAGAGCTGAGCATGACATAGTGACTGAACAACAGCAATATGGGAACAGGGACTTTGCAGATGGATTAAATTAAGGATCATGAGCTGTGGTGATCAGCTCGGCTTATCCATGTAGAGCCAATGGAATCACAAGCGTCCATGTATAAAGGAGGCTAGAGGGTCATGAGCTGAGATGTGATGCCAGAAGCAGAGGTAGGATTGATGCACTTGAAAGACAGAAGGGAAGGGTCCACAAGCCAAGAAATTCAGGTGGCCTCTAGAATCCAGGAAAGGCAGAGCTTCTTGCCTACAACCTCCAGGAGCATGACCTTTGATTTTAGCCCCGTATAACCCATTTCAGACTTCTGACCTCCAGAACTGTAAGAGAATAAATTGGAGCTGTTTTAAGCCACTAAATCTGTGTAATTTATAACAGAATCAGAAAACTAACACAGAGGATATCTGAGGGTGGAGGTTCCTTTCCAACATCCTTTGATCACAGGCTACACTAAGACCTCTTAAGGTAGCTTTTTTGCCAACCAGAGTTGGGTCTCTACACAGACACCAATGGACTGGAATCCTGAGCATAAAGGTCACCTTGGTTATCTGTCCCATAACATGCATAATTGATGCTAAAGTGAACTTCCACTCTGATAATCATGTTCCCAGACCTTGTCCTTCACTGCTCACCAGGCTGGGGATAGTTGGGGTCCTCCCTTCCCCCAAACCTTGAGTTGAGAGCATGGCATTTTCAGAAAGGCAAGTAAGAGAGGCAGGCAGAGGAGGCCAGGAGGCCTCTCCAGGCAGGGATGATTGGTGAAAAAATTAAGGAGTGACACAAAGGACCCCTTTCCTCTTGGCTCTCTACTGCAAAAACAGCCCAAGGAAAGGGATTTGAATCTGCTTTAAACTAGAACATTTTGGGAAAAAATCTACAATGTGAACTTCATGTCATTGAGCAGATTTTTTAGTTATATTCTCCACCCCTGCAGTGACCCCAACCGGCTCTCAGGAAGAGGTCTTTCTCTGAAAAGCTGTTTTCTTTCTTCTTCAATTAAGTCACATACACTAAATGGGAATGAAGAGGACATTACTTAAAATGTATCTTTAGAATTAAATGGAATATGAAAAGGCTCAAATCCGTTTGAGAGATGGCCTCTTCTATCAGAAATCAATACAGCCCCTGCTTTCTACAGTGTGCCAGCTCATAATGTGAAAACTGCTCGAACTCTCAATTTAACATTTCAAAGGTGATATTAAATTCCAAGATTTTATATCTGTTATTGCCCATTTAGGTCCAAGTTATAAATCTGAAGTCTCTCCCCAGCTTAGAATCTGACAGTGCTCGATAAAAACTTTTATAATCAGGTTCGATAAAGAATCACAAATCTCCATCTTGTGATTTTCAGCTTACAACAATCTTTGTTCATAACATCTTCTTGCCTTGATGTTTGTCAATATTTGTCATTTTTTAAAAGGGATGAGATAGAAATACCGTGTAAACTCTTACCTCTTGGACAAAAAAATGCTGTTAGTAAAGGATCTCATAGTAAGATATCTTCATAATGACATTTATAAAGAATGACCATGAAAAACCAGAAGGTGAAATCTTTAGTGACAGCCATGATCTGCTGCTGATAGCATTCATAGGGAAACAGAAGACAGGCCATCATCTGAAAGTCTTAAAAAAGACTTCCCTTTGCTCGTTAGCATTTATTCCAGTCCGGAAATGGGCGGTTGTGCACCTACCCTTCTAAATTGTCCTTAGGCTAGAAATAAAGCTTCCCTGGTGGCTCCGTCGGTAAAAAATTCACCTGCAATGTGGGAGACCTGGGTTCAATCCCTAGGTTAGGAAGATCCCCTGGAGAAGGAAACGGCTATATACTCCAGTATCCTGGCCTGGAGAATTCCATGGACAGAGGAGCCTGGCAGGCTACAGTCCATGGGGTCGCAAAGAGTCAGACACGACTGCGTGACTTTCACTTCCATTTTTTCACTCCCAAACCTGTTTTAAGTGAGCTCTTTTCTTCAGACACTTAAGAAAAAGTTAATAAAAGATATTTTTATTCAAGCAAGTTTGACTTTGAGTTCTGTTTTCCTATCTGTAAAAAGAAAACTAGAAACAATACTATATGCACATATGTATACACACCTGTATATCCACATGTACATATATATACTATGTACTAAAATAATGAAAATAAACCTGAGAATGTTAATCACCAAATTCAGGACAGTGTCCCCTCTGAGAAGGAGGGAGGGGCGTATGATGAAGAGGATACACAGAAAACTTCTGGTGAGTTTGCAATGTTCTATCTTTGCAAATTGTGTAATTTGAAAATTCTCATTATATTATGGTCTATGCATTTTTATTTGCACATATGCTATATTTTATACTTAAATTTTAAAGAGCGGTTTTGTTGTATGACAGTCAATTTTATGTGTCAACTTGACTGGATAAAGGAATGCCCAATTAGCTGGTAAACTTTATTTCTGTGTGTCTGTGAGGGTGTTTCTTGGGGAGATTAGCATTTTTTTTTTTTTTTTTTACAGGCTGTGACCTAGTTGGCAGAGGACAGCCAGGAAGAAAAGGAGCCCGAGCAGGATGTACCCTCCTTTGCTTGCCATTGCAACCAGCTAGAGTCCAAAAGGCCCAAGCCTCCGCTTCAGCGCCACTCGAGATTAGCATTTTATTGAGCAGGCTGAGTGAAGAGGCTCTGCCTGCACCTAGTTGGGCAGGTGTCTTCCAAACTGTGGAGGAATTGAATGAGCAAGAAGGCCAAGGAAGGGTGAATTCTGACTCTTTTCCTGATTTGGGATGTCCATTTTCTCTTGCCTTTGACATCAGAGCTCCAGGTTCTTGGGCCTTTGTACTCTGGAGTGACCCCTGACTCTAAAGCCTTTAGCCTAGGACCGGGAATTATACCTTTGGCCACCCTGATTCTCAAGTCTTTGAACTTGGACTGCCTTATACCACTGGCTTTCCTGGTTCTCTGGCTTGCAGACTGAGGATTGTGGGATTTTCTTAGCCTCCATCACTATATGAGCTAATTCTTTTAATAAATCTCCTCTTATCTCTCTTTCTCTCACTCTGTCTGTCTGTCTGTCATCTATGTATATCCCATTGTTTCTCTTTCTCTGGAGAATCCTGACTAACGCAGGTTATGTCATCAGAGAAACAGGGATATGAGGGAACAGTCCAAATGCCATTCAAATTCAACATGGCTTTTTAACTCTGCCCACGGCTGCTCTCCCAAGTCTACAGTGAAGTGGGGACTAAGATATGCCCATGACAGGGGAGGGTGAAGGGCAAAATGGTGTGCTGTCTTGTACAAGCTAATGAAAGCTGACAGATTTTCAGAAATTTTGCAAGCCATCAAACACTTATTATTAAAAACTAAATTAGGCTTACAATTAAATAAGTTATATTAAAAGCAATGGTAATAAATACATAAAGCATCACATCTTAACTATTTTACTACATATACTTTTATCGTTGCTCTTGAAGCTATTTCTATCTATTGTATCTGTATGGTGGAGACACTATATAATGCATATCTCTTTACAACTCTGTATTCAGTGACATCATGTTGGGAAGCTTGAAACTGGCCAAGATGGGAGTGTGCACACCGCAGAAAATGGCAAATGCTACTGACTGCGGCTCCTGCTCCCCAAACTCCGCACACATGAGAGCCTGCTGTTAAACCGTTACCGGCACACCTCCGGGCAGCACCCAACTTTCTCAGCGGCTTCTGAACTCTTGCTTGGTTCTGAACGTTCTAACTGCTCAATCACAATGAAAAACTCACTGTGCCACTAGGTATGTGGCTGTGTAGATTCTAGAGATATTAGGTAGAATTTTCGGGAAAGAAATGACCTGTTTCCTTCTATACATCCCCAGACCCCAAATTAGCAACTGTCAGTGTCCCTGATTGTCCTGTCAATGGTGTATTTGTGTGTTGGGATATTCCAATCCCAGATGTTACACTATTGGGCCAGAGGCCTCTGGCCACCCCTATTGACTGTTCTATTTTCTTTCTCTTTTCAGTCCTGACTTGCCTTCAGTTGGTGACTCCCTGGAGGCCTGCGACCTTGATTTACATAAAATGATGAAGAGGCAAAGGGGTGGGACACTGGCCTGCAGAAACTTGGGGAAGTATAGGCTTGAGCAACTGCCTGATGGCCAGATTCCCTGCTGGGCTGCGTCCCTGATGCTGGCAGCTCCTGAGGTTTTGGAGTTGAGCAGAGCTGCTTGACAAACTATTGCCCTGCTCTTCATCCAATTCTTCCATGACCTTGAACAATGCCTGGGCCTGGGGCTTCAGCCACCTGAGCACTAGTGAGAGTCAAAGAACATTAGTTCTAAAGAAGGTAGGAGGAGGTCAGAGGGATGCTGCTGAAAAAAGTCAAAAATAGAGGTTATCTCTTGAAGTATATCTTGATTTTTTTCTCTTTTTCTCCCAGTTCTCCTCCAAGCCATTTCAAAAATAAACTCCATGAAAGAAGGAAACCAATCTAACTATCTATTAATAGGGGACAGATTAAGTATATTCTATCTTAAGAAGGAAAATCATTTGTCAGTGAAAAATCACCTTTCTTTTTGACTGTTGTGTCCACATAATACTTGTTAGAAATGTAACATTTGAAAAAACAAAACAATTATAAGTATGTTGTAGAGATTACATGGCACATGAAAAACCTAACTTCTATTATTTAGCATTGTATTTCAAAAGAAAAGCCGAACTGTTTTAGGTGGAACTAACTGTCCTACTTGCCTGGAGAATCCCAGGGACAGGGGAGCCTGGTGGGCTTCCGTCTATGGGGTCGCACAGAGTCGGACATGACTGAAGTGACTTAGCAGCAGCAGCAGCAACTGTCCTACTTGTGGTTTAGGATAAAATTTCCAGTGACAGCAAGTAGATTCAAAAAGTGCTATAACTCAAACAATTTGGATGGAAGAGAAGGTAATGTACTCTAGAAAACTGTGAGATGACTCAAAAGGTGGCTCTGGGGGAGATAGAGACGCTGATGTGAAAAAGACATGCGAAGATTTTGAATACATTATGTCATGAAATGTAAGAGCGGAAGAAAGTCGTATTTCTACCTTAGTGTGTTGTTTTATGCAGTACGTGATTTTAAAGATGTATGTGCAACTAAACCAATATAGAGTTTAAGTTAAAAATCCCGGTTTAGAAGACCAATAACATGGGGGAAAGGTCATGGCAGTGATAAATCAGTATAAAAATTCTTGGTCTATAAAACTACCCAACTGTAAATACAAATACACATGAAGGAAAATAAATGTATATAGATCCTGAAGGAAAATCACTGAAAAGAATCCGTGGTTATATTCATATGTAAGATTTCAGGTGATTTTTGTTTTTTTTCTTTACACGTTTTCAGTTTCCAAACTTTACACAATGAATAGTCATTACTTCTACAACAAAGAGAACCTTATTTTAAGACCAATATGATAAAACATTTGCTGTTAGTGCCTGCCTTCACTGTACACTGTGAATCCTTCTAGGTACACTAGTGTGGAGTAGAATTGAAATATTAGCTAAATTTTATTGAGTGTGACTCATGTACTTGGAACTGTACTAAGCACTTTATTATTATAGTGGATTATTTATGTAATTATCACCCCATCCCTATGAAGTTGGCATGAATACCCTTGATTTCACAGGTGAGGTAACGAAGGATCAGAGTGATTGGTCCTTTGCCTAAGTCACGCAGCTAGTGAGTGGAGGTGCTGGCATTTAACCCAGGTAGACTGACTCCAGAGGTTGCATTCTCAGTCCTATGCTGCCTCCTACCACCCCAATACAGATCTGGCAGGATTTCAGAAGTTGTTACAGGCCAGATTACGGGAGAATTACTACTAGCCAAGTGTCCTGAGCATTTCTTCTTGGCTTTACATACACTTAAAGGAATTGGAAATTTTAATTGAGCTATGCACGTTTCTTACCTGGGACTGTCAGTTTTCATGAGTAAAGGAATGGGATGAATTTGTCGGGTAACATGTTCCCACCCACTTCATTAGGCAGGAAGACTTCTAAAGTAATGGCACAATTGAGTGTGCTGTTTTAAACAAGTGTCTGTAAGGATGTTTGTGGGGCTACTTAGGTGACAGGAAAGAGACCTAGAGAACTGACCAGACCAGTGGTGAAGCACCAAGATGGGAGCTTTAAGTAAGGGCAGCAGAACTGGGAAGCAGAAAGAGGCCGGGAGAGTGGACAAGGAGCAGCTTTACCCAGCAAAAGAAAGGGATTAACATTTGCTGAGCATATACTGTATGCTGGGTATTTGCGTTTGCGCTTTCATTCCATCCTCCCAACAGCCCTATTTGGTAGGGATCATTACCTCCACCTGCCAGCTGGAGAAGAGGAGGCTCAGACAGTTGAACCTGCCCAGTAAAGAATCAGTAAAAATGTTAGGTGTGTGCTAAGTCGCTTTAGTCATGTCTGACTCTTTGTGACCCCATGGATGGAAGCCTATCAGGCTTCTCTGTCCTTGGGATTCTCCAGGCAAGGTTCTTTACTGGTTATTGAGCAGTAAAGCCAAGACTTGAATGCTGGTCTTCCTGTCTCTAAAGTGTTTTCATTTCTATCAGTCAGTGTTCCAACAGGAAATATTCAAATGGCATTATTAAGGAGAGTTTAACAAAGGAGCTGCTTATAAAGCTGTGGGCAGGTGATAGGGTTCAGGACAGTTCAGTTCAGTTCAGTCGCTCAGTCGTGTCCGACTCTCTGCGACCCCATGAATCAGAGCATGCCAGGCCTCCCTGTCCATCACCAACTTCCGGAGTTCACTCAAACTCATGTCCACAGAGTCGGTGATGTCATCCAGCCATCTAATTCTCGGTTGTCCCCTTCTCCTCCCGCCCCCAACCCTTCCCAGCATTAGAGTCTTTTCCAGTGAGTCAACTCGTCGCATGAGGTGGCCAAAGTATTGCAGTTTCAGCTTTAGCATCAGTCCTTCCAATGAACACCCAGGATCGATCTCCCTTAGAATGGACTGGTTGGATCTCCTTGCGGTACAAGGGACTCTCAAGAGTCTTCTCCAACACCACAGTTCAAAAGCATCAATTCTTCGGCGATCAGCTTTCTTCACAGTCCAACTCTCACATCCATACACGACCACTGGAAAAACCATAGCCTTGACTAGATGGACCTTGGTTGGCAAAGTAATGTCTCTGCTTTTTAATATATTATCAAGGTTGATCATAATTTTCCTTCCAAGGAGTAAGCGTCTTTTAATTTCATGGCTGCAATCAGCATCTGCAGTGATTTTGGAGCCCAAAAAAATAAAGTCTGATACCGTTTCCACTGTTTTTTCCATATATTTCCCATGAAGTGATGGGACCAGATGCCATGATCTTTGTTTTCTGAATGTTGAGCTTCAAACCAACCTTTTCACTCTCCTCTTTCACTTTCATCAAGAGGCTTTTGAGTTCCTCTTCACTTTCTGCCATAAGGGTGGTGTCATCTGCATATCTGAGGTTATTGATATTTCTCCCAGCAATCTTGATTCCAGCTTGTGCTTCTTCCAGCCCAGCGTTCCTCATGATGTACTCTGCATATAAGTTAAATAAGCAGGGTGACAATATACAGCCTTGATGCACTCCCTTTCCTATTTGGAACCAGTCTGTTGTTCCATGTAAAGTTCTGACTGTTGCTTCCTGACCTGCATACAGGTTTCTCAAGAGGCAGGTCAGGTGGTCTGGTATTCCCATCTCTCTCAGAATTTTCCACAGTAGCTACCCTAAAATATGGCACCTTAGCATTTTGAAGTCCTACGTGAAAGGTACTCTCCATGTACCAGGAGGGATATTCTTATCACTCGAGATGGGAATTTGGGGCCGAGAAATATGTACCAAAACTCTTGTTATACTAGCCCTTACTTCTTCACTATTTACTACCCCAAGCCCAAATCCCTATGCTTTGTCAAATCTTGACAAATTTACTGTTTCTTGATCTAAGAGGTTATAAAAGCTTCCTGCTCTATTCACTTCTTCAGGTCTTCATCCTCTTGTGATAACCCCTAGGTACATGTAAAAATTTAATAAAATTTCTATGCTTTTTCTCTTCATCTGTCTTTGTCAATTTAATTTTCAGAGTCACCCTGAGAGGGTCCCAGAGGAGGTTTTCTTCCCCTACACAGGGCTAAGGAAAACTAATATGCGTGGCTCACTCTCTGTGAGCTAGTCGGGAGTCATAGTAGGGTTTAGTAGGGAGTCATTACTGCACCTAAAGGTGAAAGACCTTAAGGTGCAAGAGGGTGAGCCAGCTACCAGACCTAGAGACAGTAAAGCCACCTGATAGGAGCTGTCATCTTTGGTAGAGGTACAGCCAGCCTGTGGTCCTGCAGGACTCCTGATGGTATCTCTTGTTGACTTAACCCAATTGGGAAATCAGAGGGCAAGGGAGTCAAATGGAGCTGTACCTAGAAGCCAGTCACCTGGTGACAGAAACAGGGTGGAAAAGGCTGGAGAGTGAATCTGAGGCGGGCAGGCTAATGAAAAATATCTTGCATCCTTTTTAGGCATAAGTAGTCTGCTATGTTAGTATTATTGCTTCAAAAACCTCCCCACTATATGTATCAAAGGGCACTAACGAAAGAATGAAAAAGGAGTCCATAAAATGGAAGAAGATATTTTCAACTCATACATTTGATAAAGGATTAATATCCAGAATAGATAAAAAACTTTGAAAATACAACAATAAAAGTGCAATTCAGAAATGGTAAATGGCCCATAAGCACAGAAAAAGATGCTTAATGTCAGTAACTAGAGAAATGCAAATCAAAACCACAATGTGACGCTACTTTCCACTCACTCATTAGGCCATCTATTATAGACACAAACAAACAACAAAACAAAACAAAAACTCCAAAGGTAATGTGTCAGTGAGGATGTGGAGAAATTGGAACCCTTGTGCTGGTGGAAATATAAACTAATGGAGATGCGGTGGAAAGTAATTTGGTGATTCTTTAAAAAGTTAAACACAGAAATACTATATGATCCAGCAATTATACTTCTAGGCATATACCCAAAGAAATCAAAAGCCAGGACTTGAACATATGCTTGTATACTAATATTCACGTATTATTCATTATTCACAATAGCCAAAAGGTAGAAACAATTCACCTGTCCATCAACAGATGAAAGAATAAACAAAATGGGATGCATAAATACAATGAAATATTATTTACTCATAAAGAGGAATGAAATTCTAATGCATGCCACATTAAGTGAAAACATTATGCTAAGTGAAATAAGCCTGACACAAAAGTACAAATATTGTGTGATTCTACTTACGTGAGACACCCAGAACAGACAAATTCATAGAGACCATCAGTAGACTAGAGATGCCCAAGGGCCGGGGGAAGAGGGAATGTGAAATGATTGTTTAATGGGAATTTCAGTTTGGGATGATGACAAAGTTCTGGAAAAGGATAATGGTGATGTTGCACAACAGTGTGAATGTACATAATGCCACTGAATGTACACTTTAAAATGGTTAAACTTTGTGTTGTATAAAAATTTTACCCTCCCTTCCCCCTTAGCACACAGGCTTTCACATCTGCCCAAATCAGAACCCACAAAATGCCAGAACCCTTACGTTTTTACCATAGGGGTTCAGGACTCTGAACTACCTCATCATTCATCAGCTGATAAATAAAATTTCCTAGACTGACTCAAAATTTTTCTAAGTCTAGTGGTATTTTTTGATAATGCAGTTTTATGAACTGACAGCCCTAGGGGAAGAGATGAATCCTAATTTTTTCTCTTTTTTCTTTTTAGTAATGAGATCCCCCAAGAACGGTTGCTGTCAGCCCACGACCACTGTTGCTGGGGGCTGAGGGTTGAGTGGGTCTGAGTGCTTGCCTGTGAGCAATTCAGGGCCCCAAGAGGTTCCCAAAGAAACTGCTGCTCTGCGGTTATTCATCTGATGGGAAGACGCTGGTGAGAAAAGACAACATTTTCTGGTAAGGTTTGGCCTGAATCCTGCAAGGAGACATGACCTGGGAGGCAGGGGGGATGTTGACAAAAGTAGAATTCATGCCTCCCCAGCTGCAAGGGTGGAGATGGGCAGGCCCCAGGGTCCCCGGGCCTTGTGGGCTGAGTAGAGTTTGTGGTCACGTGACCTGAGCAGTCTCACATAGACCCACCCTCAGAGCAGCCACACCATTGGTTTATCGTTCTGTTGTTGCCATCTTGAAATTCATAATAATTTTTTTTGACAAGTGGCCTTGCATTTTTACTTTTCACTGGGACCTGCAGATTGTATAGCCAGTCCCGCCTGTAAGGCATCAGAAAAGAGAAATTTCACCTGAAGTTGCTGGACCAAAAGTCCCCATGGGAAGGAAGAGGGACCACCAAGGTGCAGGTCTAATGAAGGCAAGCACCACAAAGCAAGGCACTGGAGACTGGAGGTGCCAGCTTCTCCATCAAGCCCTTTAATGAGAGAGCTCTCACGGCAAACCCAGACTGGGGTGGGGGAAGAATTGGAGGTGGTGAATCAGCCCCACTGTCTGCCTGCCCAGGTCTGTTAATACTTGGTTTTCTCTTTGGCTTGGTCCTTGGGTCTTATTTCAACCCCACCCTGGACCTGTGGCCATTATTTAATAATAGAGCTTTCATACCTAACACTGATTGCTTGATCCCCTGGAGGAGGGCATGGCAACCCACTCCAGTACTCTTGTCTGGAGAATCCCAAGGACAGAGAAGCCTGGTGGGCTTCCGTCCATGGGGTCGCAAAGAGTCAGACATGACTGTAGCGACTTAGCACACACCTAACATTTTTACTGGTTCTTTAAACTTCTTGTTTAAGATCACTTTTATCTTCTATGTTTCATTCTACTTGAGTCTTGTTTTAAATGCTGGTCTGTTTGCTCATGTTCTAATCCTTCTGCTTCAGATAGTAGCATGTGTGGTTTGCTGTTTTTCTTCTGCAGGTGTGACAGTGTCCTGTTTGGGAGCACACATCCCCCAGGAGCACAGGCTGCTTGTCTGGTGTTGTGTACAGGAAACTGCGCAAGGCCAGGCCCTTGTCTGAGCCATCCCCATGGGGGCTTCTCATGCTTTGTTACTATTGTTGCTGTTGTTGTTGATTCCTGGAATCCCTGTTTTCCTCTGTAGTTTCTCTGGCCTTGATTTGGGAAAAAGAGCCAGCAGCCCTCCTGGTATGCCAGGTTGGCAGAGACTGGAATTCTCTTTCTGGCTCCCTTCTGTTTCTTGTGTAACCTCTCCAGGCTGGATCCTCCCTTACTTGTAGCTGGGTAGAAATCTATTTTATTGAAAGTTGCTAGGTATGGATATTTCTCCCTTTCAACCAGTCCATTTCAATTTATTTGTAAAAGGCCTGTCAATCAACTGTAACTGCCATTAAATTATAGGATCCAGATAACCTAGGCTTACAAGCAAGATATATGCGAGGGGAAGGCAGTCATTTCTGAAATTTTATTGGATGAATTTTCTTGCTGTCTGATTGGCCAAAATGTCAGGCAATTATGCGGGAAAATGTTTTTACTTTTTAAAGAGAGTATTTGGGAGTAAAAATATCATAATATCTATAATTTATTTTAAAATACTTCAGCATTAATTAAACAAGTTTAAAAACAAAAACTGTTAGTTCATGGTATTGCATTCACAAGACCATATGTTGCAAGAATCATTCTTGTAGGGAAGTATATTTCTATTTTATAATTGCATAGAGTCATATATATTATATAAATGCTATGATCTGAATGTTTCTGTCTTCCCAAAATTCATGTATTGAAATCCTTAACCCCCAAATGATGATACTGTATGAGGAAGTGGGGCTTTTGGGAGGTGCTTAGATCATGAGGGTGGAACCCTCATGAACAGGATTTGTGCCCTTATCAGAGACTCCAGAGACATCCCTTTCTACTGTGCAAGGACATAGTGAGAAGGTACTGGCTATGAACCAAGAAGTGGGCCCTCACCAGAACCTGACCATGCTGGCACTCTGATCTTGGGTTTCCAGCTTCCAGAACTGTGAGAAATAAATTCCTGTTGTTATAAGTAACATTCCTTTGACAGACGAGGAAATGGACCTACTGACTTTGTGACTTTCCTGAGGCCACATAGAAGACGAGACCTTAGTTCTCTCGGGCACAGATCCAGGGCTCTTTCCAGCCTGCCCTACTCTGTCAGGAGTCAGAAAGGAGTGCAGGCTGACCTGCTCTCCCCAGAAATTTGCCTGCAGAGACACAGTCTCCTATCACAGATTCATCCCCTGTGATGTTATTAGAATACACATTGCAAAAGGTGATTCAGAAGTTTCAAGTCAAACATTACAAAGTGGTGGTAATTGATGGATATCCGTAACCCAGGATGGTGGGTGGCTGTCCTTTTGTTTATTCTTTCTAGTCTTTTTAATATGTTATTTTATGTGTGCTTGTTTATACAACTAATATAGGTTCATTGAAGAACTACTTGAAAATACAGATACGACAAAAAGTTAAAAATGAACATTCCCATAATCTCACTGTGACTAACCTTTTAGGGATGTATTACTCATCTGTTGCTGCATAATAGATTACCCCAAAACTTAGTGGTTTAAAACAAAAGGCACTTATCATTTTGCAGTTTTTATGGGTCAGGAATTTGGGAGCAGTTTAGTTGAGTGACTCTGGCTCAGGAGCTCTCATAAGGTTGGAACCATATGAATGAGATTAGCCTGGGGATGGAGGATCTGATTCCAAGGTGACTCACTCACCAGTCTGTTGGCTGGAGGCCTTAGTTCCCCAGCACATGGACTCTCTGTAGGACTGCTTGACTATCTTCACAGTATGGCAACTGGCTTCTGCCCGAACAAGTGATCCAAGAGGAAGAGCAGTATCATTTATGACCTAGTCTTAAAAGTCACACCCTGTCCCTTCCGCCACACTCTTATTTGTTAGAAGAAAATCACTAAGTCAAGTCCATACTCAAGGGGAAAGGATTTAACTTCCAACTCTTGAAGGAAGAAGAGTTTTTGTTTTTTTTTAAAAAAAGAACAAAGGACATATATTAAAAATATCACAGAGGATCTCTAGTCATCACAAAGCAACTAAGCCTGTGCGCCACAACTATTGAGCCTGTGCTTTAGGATCTGGGAGCCACCTGGGAGCTGCAACTACTGAGCCGGCGTACTACAGCTGCTGAAGCCTGTGTGTCTAGAGCCTGTGCTCCACAATAGACGCTACCACAGCGAGAGGCCCTCTAATGGCAATGAAGAATGGTGCCTGCTCACCACAACTAGAGAAAGCCCACGCAATAAAGACCCAGTGCAACCAAAAAAATGTGTATAAAAATATGTGTATACTGCTGCAAATCTTGTTATAAACAATTTCAGATATAGTATATATATATACACCTGATAGGGTATTGGTATGAATCACATGAGTTAATATAATTAAAGAACTTATATCTTGACTGTCACAGGATAAGCAGTATGTGTTAGCTTTTATCATGTCAGCAAGGTTATTTTAAAAATATATTAATGGCTTCTGAATACATTATTATATGTGCATTCTATACTTTAATCCTATTATTAGACATTTAGGTCATTTATCATGTTTTTATTACTGTGACACAATAAAAAATATCTGGTCTCCAAACACATTTGGAGTCACAAATGTTGTGAGTAGAGAGACAGTTTTTTCCTTTAATTGCTAATACTAGTAAGGCTGTGATAAACATCCTTGAAGCTAAATCTGTGAGCTGGGAATGGAGCTGTCTGGAATGTATACACAAGTTTGCATGTATAATGCTATTTGTGGAGAAAGGGGCCCGTAACTTTCATCGTATTTTCAACAAGTTTCCTAATCAGAGAGATGAAGAGCTAGGTTATGGCCCCCATCCATCTAGGTTCAGGTCTTGGAGGAAGGGATTGGAGGTGTGGTCATCAAGGTCAGGGGCACTGATTCACACCAACCAAGCTCCCAGGGGAGTTTTGGAGACACCTTAATCACATTAGCAGTGCATTCACATTTTGGCTTTCACGGTAGTGTATTTCTAGGACAATATCTAGGTGACTAATCTGACCGCCTTATTATTCTTGTTATGAGATCTTATTCCTTGTGGTCTCAAGATCTGTGGTTCTTTGGTCCCTTGTATCTGGGCTGATTCCACTTGAGGGTTATGGCTCATTTATTCTAGTAGGTATTTGGTATGAAAGAAATGTTCTATAATATTTGTGGAATAAATGGAAGTGTTGTGAAAAATGGAGATCTGTATGAGGAAATGCAAAGAGGAAGTGGCCTGAGTTTGTCAGGCTTTGGATGATTGAGTTTTTATGATGCAGGCCTACAAGAAGCCCTAGAGAGGAGCTGGGGCCCCAGAATCCTGGTGGAAAAGGACGTGGTGGCAGATGCTGCAGGGAGATGTTCTGAAGCATGGGTTCCTGAAGAGCAGGCTGAGTATGAGGGTGATGGGCTGATGTGTCAGATAAGGAGTGGAGGGGCCTAACATGTGGGGCTAGCTCCTACACTCATTGCACTCACCCCACCCCTGGGGTTACCACAGGACTCATCCTACCTACCACTGAGAACTTAGTGTTATAACGAGGGCTGCAGCCTGCTGGTGCTTCAGAACGTGGCACTTCCCATAGGTGGCAGACTTTTCTCTGAGTCTTCACAGCAGCAGCTGTCAGGAACTGGCCTTCTTCCAGGCCAGTGGCCCCTGCCTCATGTGGGCAGCTCACCCCAGGTGGCCTCCCAGCCCCACCTCTGAGAGTGTGGCTCAGCAACCCTGAGATAGGGTTCAGGATTCTGCATTTCTAGTGTGGGTGGCTCAGAGACCACCTATGTTCATTCAGGTCCCCTGAGAAAGATGTCAAGATGGGATGGAACACAAAAGAGATTCTGGTGGGGAAATGCCTGAGTGGGAGCCCAGGGAGGAGGTGAACTTGAGCTCCAGTGCAGATCTGGCCCCTGGGAAGGAGAGGGATGGGCAGTAAAAAGACTTAGGGCAACAGTGATGTTTAGAGGAAACAATGCCCACAACATGGCTCTCATTCCAGATGCCAGCTGCAGGTTTAAACACTCCCAAGACCACCCTCATATTTCAATAATGTGCTAGAAGGATTCATGCAACTCACTGAAAGCTATCATTCTGGTGTTTACAGTTTATTATGGGGAAAGGATACAGAGTAAAATCAGCAAGGGAACAAATACATAGAATGGAGTCCAGGGCACTACCAGACTCTGAACTTCCATGGTCTTCTCCCCGTGGAGACAGGGTGTGTTACTGTCCTTGCATTAATGTGTAACAATTTGCATGAAGTATTACAAACCAGGGAAACTCTGGTATTCAGAGATTTTATTGGGTCTCCATCACGTAGGCATGATTGATTGATTGTCCATATAGTTGTTCTCAGTCATCAGATTGATCGGTATTGCATGACCCAAAGCCCCACCCTAAATCATATTGTGGTTCTTTCTGGCATGGCCTGCCCTCACTGTAAGTCACACTGTCACTCAAGGCCCCAGGCAAATAGAGATTATCTCCTGGGAGCCAAGGGCAAAGGCCAGACCTTTTGGGGGTTAGATTTTTTACTGTACAGGTAGGAAGAGTCTCAGTAATGCAGCTCTGAGACAGGTTCAGGCAGGTGGATGGGAGTCCTCAAGCCAAAGATGCCTGTTGGAGGACTTCTGGGGACCTGGGGGGAGCACCCCCACCTCCATACTCAGCATCAGCTGGGAGTAGGCCTGGAGAGTGTGGTCTCAGAGTGAGTGTGGGCCTAGATTCTGGGGGTCAGCAGCTGGGGCCTCCAGCTGGGCCTGTTCCCTGTAAGAGGAGTGCTGAGTGGTGAACGTTATGGCTGTTCATGCCACCAAAGCTGGGAAGGGGCAGTGTTGGGTGGGCTGGGGTGGAGTGACGTGAGATTCGCCACAGCCAGAATGACTCTCACGGCCCTTGGAGTTGACTGTTGGTTTCTTCTTCTTAAATTCCACAAGCTGCTTGGGGAGGAAACCAGGTGGATGAAACTGAAATTACAGAGAAAGTGTGGCGCGCAGACCAAGCATGTGAAATCAGGAAGTGGGTGACTCAGAACCGGACACCTGTGTCGTGTGCCTGTGCGTGTGTGTGTTTTCTGCCAGGTGCAGCTGGGCTTGCCCCTTATTCTGAGCCTTGCTCCTACTTCCTCTCTGCTTTCATGTTGTCTTAGTGTGTTCCTAGCTGGCAGTCAGAACCCAGCCGCTGGGAGGGTGCACGATGCTTTTAATTGAATAATGAGGATGAATCTTTGCACACTTAAAGAAGTCCAAGCCAGGGCCAAGCCCCCACCAACAACAGCCTAAGGGTAGGGACAAGTGGCCTCAGCAGTCACACACATGACAAACCTCATCCTTGGAACACTGTGTCTTTGGGACATGACACTAAGATGTGGAGGCTAGAGTTCTGGGTCCTCTCCTAACTTTGCCATTGACTATCATTACTGCATTTCTCAGATTCTCAGACACCACTGATTATAAGATCCATCATCAATTTAATAACTGCTTTTATTGAGGGGGAAAGAAACATGGTCACATCATAGGTACACAACAGTTCAAACACCTATCTTGATTCCATGACTATTAACATGTGAAAAATACAGTGCATCTTAAAAATGACATTAAAAAAAGCAGAATTAAAAAAAAAACTTAGACAAGACTTTTCTAATTCTGGTATTAAGATGTAAGACCAATACCCATATTTTGGAGTAATTTATTAATAGGCTTTTTACCATGTGTCATTGCTATTTTCATTTTGACAGGAAGAGGACAGAAGTTGATTTGATATACACCTACCTGAAAGAGTGATGTATTAGTGATATTTATATTCAGCAAGCTGTGCAGGGCTTAAATTTGTTACTAGATATTTGCATCTTCTAACTACACAGCCAAAATAAGAGAACTAAAGGATATTTCAGTTTGAAGATAATAGCTAATATTTGTGGAGTGCCCTTTATGCGCCAGCACTGCTCTGGGTACTTTACATGTATTGACTTGTTTAAGCCCATGGAAGTCTTGTGAGAAGATGCTAATGCTACTTTGACCCTAGAGATGGGAACAGTGAAGCACAGAGATTACACGGTGTGCTCAAGGTCGCACAGGTGGGAGGTAGACTTGAACCTGGCGGGTGGGTCTCACCTCTCAACTGCACTCTACAGTCCCTCTTAAAGCATCAGTCAGGGAAATAAACCAAACAGAGCTGAGAGTTTCTAGTCCTTGTCTGGGTGCAAAGGAAAGGTTGGGATGGGCTAAAAGCACTGATTTGTTGGTCAACATTTGCCAATTTCCTGTGTGTAAGTACTTCTGCCTGGGCTGATTTCAAGGTACCTACTTGCTGGTAAAATTCCAGAGTGCTTAGCAATAGCTTCTCAGGAACTGGCACAGGTTAGCTCTAGCACCTTCTACAAAGAAGAGGGTGACAGAGGATGTGATGGTTGGATGGCATAACAGATTCAATGGACCTGAAGTTGGGCTAACTCCAAGAGATGGTGACAGATAGGGAACCCTGGTATGCTGCAATTCATGGGGTCACAATGAGTTGGACATGACTTGGCAACTGAACAACAACAAATCTCCAGCACACCACTAGCTGAAAGTAATCGTTCAAGTCTGTGTGGAATAGTTTGGCCAGGAATGTGTTTTGCATGATACTCAGTTAAATCAACCATGGATGGGACTCGGCATGTGTATTCAGGGCTTGGAAATGGTTTTCCCCCTGTTTCCCTGCCTGCCAACCAGTGGAGACAGCCCTTTGCTGGACTCTGGGGAGGCTGAGCGTGTGCTTACCATGCATTGCTGGCCTCTCTGAGTGTCGCAGATGAAGCTGAAGACCAAGGTTCCCACTCACAGGGAGGCAGTTGCCTGAGTCATGCTCAAGAAGTGGTACTTAGTGCCTGCCTAAGTGCCTTCCTCCTGAAGCAGAGTGGCCGTCATGAAATGAGGTGTAAGGGAAGAAAACCACCAGGTTTAAATAAGAGGAAAGAGGGCCCCTGAAATGTGGAGCTAAAGGGTTAAGAAGAAGCCCATGAGCTATGATCAATGAGGGTGAAGGACAGAGAAAATCTTATAAAACTAACTGAAAAACATTTTGGTTACTATTGGGACAGCTCTAGAAACAGTCATGGAATACAAGGGCCGGGCAGATGACTTTAGGTGGGCAAATTAGACAGGGTATAAAATGGGGCATGGTAGGGGCTGTGACCAGTTATAAGCACATGCCCTACTAGAAGACACTGAAGTACTGTTTGTTGAAAGTGAAAGTTGCTCAGTCTTGTCTGATTCTTTGAGACCCCATGGATAGTCCATGGACTTTTCTAGGCCAGAATACTGGAGTGGGTAGCCTTTCCCTTCTCGAGGGTACCTTCTCAACACAGAGATCGAACCCAGGTCTCTTGCATTGCAGGAGGATTCTTTACCTGTTGAGCCACCAGGGAAGCCCTAATGTGGGAGACCTGGGTTTGATCCCTGTGTTGGGAAGATTGCCTGGAGAAGGGAAAGTCTACCCACTTCAGTATTCTGGCCTGGAGAATTCCAAAGGGGTGGCAAAGAGTCGGACATAACTAAGCGACTGTCACTAACTAACTGTGTTGGGAATCTTTTTTCTTTTATCATTGTTGTTGGTGTGTCTGACTCTTTGCGACCCCACAGACTGCACTGCACTGGGCTTCCCTGTCCTTCACTGTCTCCTGGAGTTTCCTCAAACTCATGTCCATTGAGTTGATGATGCCATCCAACCATCTCATCCTCTGTCGTCCCCTTTTCCTCCTGCCTTCAATCTTTCCCAGCATTAGGGTCTTTTTCAGTGAGTTGACTTTTCACATCAGGTGGCCAAAGTATTGGGACTTCAGTTTCAGCATCAGTCTGTCCAGTGAATATTCTGGGTTGATTTCCTTTAGAACTGACTGCTTTGCTCTCCTTGCTGACCAAAGGACTCTAAAGAGTCTTCTCCAGCACCACAATTTGAAAGCATCAATTTTTCAGCACTCAGCCTTCCTTATGGTCCAACTCTCATATCCTCAAATGACTATTGGAAAAAGCATATCTTTGACCAGAGAGACCTTAGGTTTTGTTTTTATTTTTTATTTAATTTTTAACACTATAGACTGGGGGAAAATAGGTTTATAACCTGGTTGTAGGCCTCTAGTTTGTGAGTTCTCTCACCCATCCTTTCCTTGTAAGATTTTGAAGGCAAGATTCATAGGTTGATCTGCTAATGGTCAGGGGCTGCAATTATCCCTGGCACTCATCTGAGCAGTGGGGCCCTGGGGTGGAGCAGACAGTGGGATGCATCCATCCCAAGCACAGGCAATAAGGGTTACATTGTAGCACACTTTAAACAGTAATAAAACAAACAAATTCAGTCTGCTTTCTATTATCAACATGTGTTGGCAATCTTGAACAATGTTGGTGATAAAAATATCCTCCTTGAAAAAAAACTTCTGTTGGTCTAAGTTCTAAATAATTGCTTCAGTTGTTGTTGAGTTTTAAATATATCTCTATCTATAGCTATATGCTTCAAATTAACACATTTATATAACTTATCTATTGATGAATACTGTGCTCTACATGGACATTAATTTGAGAATTAACCCCTAACTCACGTGGAATCACCCACAAGCATTTGTTTCCCGAATAAGTATCTAATGAATCGAAAACACTTTGGTTCCAAACTCTGTGGAATTACATATTCCTGTGTTTAAACAATAGAGTCAAAATAAACAATGATAGCAAATGATTATGAACATGATGGAACAGAATACAAGATAGTTCCATCTTGCTGTCCATGTGACTATGTTAGAATAACTCAAAAGAACAATGTCTAAGTGCCTTGATTGTTTTCATCGAGAGCTAGATGCTTGTTCTAAAGCAACATAGTGAATAGTTCCAATATTTACTGTCACTCAGCCATTTCCTCTGAATTATTTTACAGAAGAAAACCTTCAGAAGTTTAGCAACTATAACAGAAATTTAT
The DNA here is from genome assembly GCF_049115385.1 of Moschus berezovskii. Taxonomy (NCBI): domain Eukaryota; kingdom Metazoa; phylum Chordata; class Mammalia; order Artiodactyla; family Moschidae; genus Moschus; species Moschus berezovskii. The sequence goes on along the minus strand of NC_142468.1, from coordinate 26,241,319 downwards.
GGTGAGTTTTCTGATGAAGATATTTTAGCTGAATTTTTTGACTGTGGCGACTGTTGGAAAGCAGCTAAAGTAGATTCTAAACAAACAAATATATGGACAGTGTTATAACTTCTGAAATTGATTGTGAAACGGGATCTTTATGGATCTCTGACGAATCTTTTCTGGCCATTATTATCATTTGTTTCATTTCCTGATGGTTGCTCAAGATTGTCACGTGGAATGATCTGCCCACAATGCTAACACACCATCGCTCTGAGGTCTGCTCAGTCTCTCAGGTGGAGATGGCCTCTGGGCTGCAGGAACTCTTGCATCTCTTCAGGACAAAGATTCAACATTTTATTAATATTTAAAGCTTTTTCCAACATAGGGATGGTTTTAACACAACCTGGTCTTGACTATTTAATGGCCTGATTGAAGAATCTGTCTTGGCAGCACGGAATGGGCTTTGGAGCATCCATGGAAATCCCAGTATTTAAAAGTCTGATCCCATGGCTGAGGAGTGGTGGGTCTTCTTCCCACTTAAGAATGAAAATTTCTAGCCGCCATTCCAGATAGGCAGCTTGGGGCTTTCACAGGCATAATACCCTGATGTTGGGTAGAGGTATGGAGGGCCCTTTACTCTCCTGCTGGCTCCTGGCTGGTAGACAGAACATTTCCCTGCTGGCTCCAGTGTGTTGTCCCTGCAGGATGGGAAGTGGAGACTCACCAGTCTGATGAAGGGACACAGTCAAGGCAGTGAGGCTGACCCCTAAACCAGTCCTGGCAGACAGGGCCAGGCGGGGCCCTAGGTGGACAGAGATGCTGCCTTTCTCTGAGATAGACTCCCCCACCCAAGACCTGAAAGTCTTACCACAGCAGTCACTCCATTGGGGTCCTACCATTGCATCTGTTACTAACCCTGCCAACTTCACTCTGCTTCCTAGATACACTTGTAAAGACACAAAAGTGCCACATGGAGGGATTATCACATCCCCATGAAAATGACAAGGAGGACCAGCTCCTTGGTAATCAGCCTGGTCATGTAGGGTCCTGGCGGCCAGGGATGCAGAGCAGGGTGGGTTTATGGGCGGTGGGTCTTGGATGGGGAGCGGTCTGGGACAGTGGGACAGGAGGAGAGAATGGTGAACGGAGGGGCGGGGTCTGGCCTGCAGCGCTGGGAGGAGGGCCCGGTGCCCAGGACAGGGACAGGCAGAGATCTTGGTGCTGGCCGCTCTGCCTGGTTCAGTCCAGGAATCTTACGTTGTCACGTGCCAGGGAGCACGGGTGGCGCACAGAGGCTCTCCAAAGGCAACCGATTTCTTCTTGGAAGCTGTTAAAGTTATTGATTAAAGTCAGGACAGGCTCAAGGGCACTAAGAGATTCTCTTGAAAGGAAATCAAACTGCTTCTCTAGGTGAGTATTGCTTTTTATTTAGGCAGGGGTCTGAATCTATTGAGGGGAGAGCGGTTGGGTTTCACCCCTGGAGCCATCTGGGGAGACCTATAAAGTTTATTGATTGACTTACTTAACTTACACTGGCTAATAATAAAACAACTAGACCCATCAATCAGCTCCCAGGCCCCCCTTGACAATGATTACAGCATGGATTGATTCCTCCTCAGAGATGGCAGTTTACGGAGAAAGTACTGAGGGGCTGGGGACACAGATGCTACTCAGTGACATTCCAGGGCAGCACCACTGGGAGCCACGTCTTGCCCAGGTGGGAGTCCTGGGGCAAAGCCAGGGAATAGGCTGCCGTGACCTCTATGGATAGAAAAGAGCTAGACAGTCCATCAGGAAGGTGGCAGAGGCCTGTCAGACTTCTATTTGCCAGGTGACAATGGGTAAGTGAGTGAGGATATTGATAAAGGCAAGGAAGGAGAGGTATAGGGAGAGGGGTGGCCAGCCAAGATAACTCAGGGGCCAGCACCCTTACCTTGAAGTTTGGAGGGCACTCTGCAGGCTTGCCCTTGTGCCAACAGGAAGGACTTGCAGGTAGAGTTATTCAATTTACCAAGTGTTTCTTTCAACTTGAGAAGTCAGGCATGTCCTTACCTGAGGTTATTTGCAGCCTTGTTGGAGAGACAAGCTGTTGCCACTTGAATGAGATAATGACCCGAGACCTTGGATGATGAAACGCTATCAGTGACACACGTTCTAAGTGCTATAGACATTTCAGGAAAAGGGTACTCTGTGAGGCCTGGAGGGGTTGGGAAAGGTCTCAGAGAGATGATAAGACTTGAACTGGGCCTCCTTAATTTAAGAAGAGCAGATGAGTAAATCCATCTTCTAGAAATGTGGCTTCCATTGTCTAATTGGGCAAAGAAATACTTAAGGACTGTGGGATAAGGTGCACGTTGGTTAGATGTTAAAGCTCTGAAGTTAAAGTTTTGGTTCCAGCCTTGGATTTTACTGGTTATTATTCATATGGGCAAATAATTGAACATTTACAAGTTTTAGTTTTCTTGACTATAAAAGGAGGATAATAATAGTACTAACAAGGTAAAGTGGTTGTAAAGATTAAATGAGACTAATGTTTGTAAAGCATTGAACACAGTGCCTGGAGCAGAGAAAACATTCAGTAAATGAAAATCATGACCACTAGTATTACTGTCAGTGGTGGTAATAATTGTATTCTATTACCACTAGGTTCTCAAGTGCTCTGATTCCTAGTAGACTACTTGGAGAAATGGAAAAAGGGTAAGAAGAGATTCTGTCTCTGTCCGGAGGGAAAGCACATGCTTGTGTGTGTGTGTGTGTGTGTGTGTGTAAAATGTCACTTCAGTCATGTCTGACTCTTTGTGACCCTATGGACTATAGCCTGACAGGCTCCTCTCTGTCCATGGGATTCTCCAGGCAGGAATACTGGAGTGGAGTTGCCATTCCCTTCTCCAGGGGATCTTCCTGACCCAGGGATCTTTTCTGCATTGGCAGGCAAGTTCTTTACCGCTGTCTTCTCTGATAGCTCAGTTGGTAAAGAAGCTGCCTGCAATGCAGGAGACCCTGCTTTGATTCCTGGGTTGAGATCTGCTGGAGAAGGGATAGGCTACCTACTCCAATATTCTTGGACTTCCCTTGTGGATCAGCTGGTAAAGAATCAGCTGCCATGCGAGAGACCTGGGTTCGATCCCTGGGTTGGGAAGATCCCCTGGAGAAGAGGAAGGCTACCCACTCCAGTATTCTGACCTGGAGAATTCCATGGTCTGTATAGGCCATGGGGTTGCAAAGAGTCAGACACAACTGAGTGGCTTTCACTTCACTTTACTTCTTTTCCTCTAGCGCCACCTGGGAAGCCCAGGAAAGCACATAGGGAATGATATTCAAAGTTTGAGCTTGGTTTCATCCAGTGGAAAGAACTTCCATGAAATTATTTCTTTATTTTCTTGTACTCAGAGTGTCCTCCTGGCTAGCTGCCCCTCCCATCCAGAGCCCAGTCGAACTCCCCTCCTCGTGAACGCGCTCCTCAGCTATGGCCACCGGGCTCCTTCTTTCCCTATTGCCCATGCCTCTCCAGGGGCATGAACAGGAGCTGAACAGGGCATCAACAGGGGTTGACTCCTGTTAATCTCTTTTGTGGCTTTGTTGCATTTCCCCGACAAGGTGCATGCATCTCAGAAGTAGAAACTTAGTAGAGTGCGTGTTCCACAGACCTTAGGAGAATGATCGAAACTTGTTGAGGCTACAGACTTTCTTCTCTGCCTAGATTGAAGTTTCTGTGCTCTCTCTCCCCTCCCACCCCCATTCCTTTTCACCAAGTCATGCTCACTTCCTGGACCCCAGACACACTGTGGGGTTCTGCTCTGGACCTCTGTGAACTTCTCAGGATGCTTAAGCCTCACCAGTGAGGAGCCCTACCGGGTAGGAACAGTGCCACTGGCCAGGCTGGGTTTCTGTGAATGACTGGAATGGAAGAAGTTGCCACTGTTCTGGGTCCAGGTTTTGGTGTAATTTCTAGCTTATTTGGGCTGGAAGAAAAGTTTCCAGAGAGGTGGCCAAATAGGTCTTAATAAGGTAAGTCCCAGTCGAGCCTGACTGCAGAGACAGAGTGTGTTCTATGCTGGGAGGCTGGGGAATGACAGCCTCGTCTTGCATTTCTTGTGGCTTTCCTTTAGGACTGGGAAGACTCCCCTGCACCTCTATATCATTTTTTTGAATCTTGCTTTTCAACAGTCTCCTGGAAAGCAGATTATTGGAACCGTTTCTGTTCCTCTCATCCCTGTTTTATTCTCTAACCCCCACGGTTAAGCTTAGAGGGAAGATTAACATGGAGATATGTGGCTAGGTGAGGAGAGAGAGGCTTCTGGACCCTTAAAAGAAATGAAAGCCAAATGGGGAGCACATACATCAGAAATAAGCGGCTTTCCTGGTGGCTAAGTGGTAAAGAATCCACCTGCCAACACAGGAGCTGCGGGTTCAATCCCTGGGTTGGAAAGATCCCCTGGAGAAGGAAATGGCAACTCATTCCAGCATTCTTACCCAGGAAATCCCATAGGCAACTCCAGTATTCTTACTTGGGAAATCCCATAGGCAGAGGAGCCTGGTGGGCTACAGTTCATGGGGTCGCAAAGGAATCAAACATGACTCAGCTACTAAGCAGCAACAACACAAGGCCAGGTACACATAGGCTAGGGACAACCAGTCATGTTAGCAAGGATAAAACTGAAGTCTGGCCTAAGTCTCTGCTTCTTTAAGGAGAGGCACTTTGGCCCAAATATCATGGTGATTATTCTATATATGGTAGATATTTCTGCAAGCTCATGCTGTCCTTTTTGACTATGTGAGGCCCTTACTTGGAACTCAAAGGGCAAGGAGAGGAGGCCCAGAAGCCCACTGAGGAGGTGGACAGTGGCATAACACAGCCAGCAACCAGCCAGTTTAGGGCTTGGAGGGCAGAGGTAAGTGACCCCCGACCTCTGCAAGCCCTCCTGAAAGGCACCATTAGAGATCGAGCAGGGGTGCAATGAGGAGAGTGTGCAGCATCAAGGTGTGAACTTGAAGCAGCCTGGAGAATAAATAGGTTGAAGAAACTGTAAGAGAAGATAACCCTTTGGGGACCCAACAGAGGCATATCCAGGAGCAGTGGCCCTCCACAGAAATAGTTACATAAAGGGGCTCCTAACCCTTCAGGAGATGAAAAATAGACCAATCTCCCGTGCAATACCAGAGTTCCTTGGGTGGTATTCACAGCACCTTCAGAGTGGGGAAAGGAGCACGGTCCCTCACTCACCCTCTAACTGGTTCTCCTTTGCTTTTCCTGTGCAGACAAAAGTGATAGGACTAATGAGCCCTCGGGATAGGAGAAAAACGGAACTTTCATCAGCAGTACTTTCAGCTAGTTGGATAGGATTAGGTAAGACCTCTTACAGAACAAGAAAGACATGGGCCACTTTCATTTTTTTTTCAGGTATATTAAAAAAAAGGAGAAATGTCAAAACAGAATCACAAGAATTGTGATTTTTTTAAAAAAGAAACTTTCATTTAATAAATTGGTATAATTTAGCACCAAAGGCCCTGAGTTATTCACAAGATAATTATAGGGCTTTTAAAATATATGAATTTATAATGTATGACTGGCAGTCTGAGTTAGATAATGGGGACAATGTGTTTCCGTTGTGTGATGAACATCATCGTCTTTCAGTGTTGCTGTGGAGTAGCTCTGAGACTGTATGTGTAACCTCATTTGGAGATGAATCAAAATTTTAAATCTGAAGCCTTTGGTTGACTTGGGATAAATAGTATCCCCAACATAGTACCCACCTCCCCGATAGCCCTTGGACTAGCAGAAATAAGGAGTTTCATAAGTGCAGCATTTTATAAAGACTTAGAAGACTTAGATAATATTTAATAAAGATCCCTTTTTTGAATTAGGGAGATTTTAAGGAAGGGATTATTATGGCTTTTGGGACAGTATTTGTGGGGAACCTTTTACCTCTAAGGGCCTAAATGTCCTGAAAGCATTGCCAATGAGATTTAGTTAGACACATATATTCATGAAAAACCTAAAAAGATGGAGATAAAATTGCAAAATGGTGAAAGGAGAATTGTCCCCTCTCCCTAATGTGTGTGTGTGTCACAAATCTTGTGACTCATTTCCAAGGTCTGGGCCTCACTTGTCCCTTATTCCTGCTGTGTCCAGTTCTGTGGGGTGCCGCTAGTTCCCACAGGCACAGCTGACCATGACTGACCTCAGATCGGCCCTGTACGGTCTCACTTTCTGCCACTTTCTGCCTTCAGGCCTCTGAGGGATGCTGTGGGTGGGGCCACACGGTAACGTGCTTAGCACTCACACGTGGGTGACCGCAGACGTCCATGGGGAGAATCTTTCCCAGTGGTCTGGGTGGCAGTGGAGAGCTGCTGACCCCCCACTTCCCCTTTTGGTTGTTGCTGAGGCACTTTTCAGACAGTGACTCTCTGGTCTCCTTGGACAGTACAAGCCGAAGACTGGAGGCATGGCCGCCTCCAGACACAGCTCTGTCTTAGCTCTTTTCTCTCCCTGCGTCAATTCCCTCCTCCCTTACTTCCCCTCCTTTGATTCCCCTCCTTCTCCCCAGAGAGCTTGCACTCAGGTCTCTGCTTTACGCTCTGCTCTCTGCGGCCCCCAAATCCTTTTGTACAGGAGCCAGTGGTGCACTTGATCTTTTTACTATTTTTTTGCACTTGATTTTTGGAACCTCAGTGCAAGAGCTGGCACGGGAATTTGTCACAAGCCATCTATTGAAATTTTTTTCTTTTTAATTTCTGATTATGTCATCTAACAGTATTATCTCTCCTTCCTAGCCTTGAGTAACCTATAAATTTGATCATAAAACTTATTGGCTGTTCGCAAAAAACCATCAATAACCAACCTCTGTAACCTCATCTCAGGCTTCATTCTTGATAATTACCCTCCTGCGGCCTCACCGCCTACAAGTGCACAGACAGCCAAGCTCTTCCCTCTCAAGCTCTTGTGCTTGTTCTCTTTTCTGTGTGGAATCCTCGTCCCTCAGCTTTTTCATGTGGATAGTGCCCTATGATGGTTCGTTGTTTTTTTAGTTGCTAAGTTGTGTCTGATTCTTTGAGACCCCATGGACTGTAGCCCGCCATGATCCTCTATCCATGGGATTCTCCAGGCAAGAATATGGGATTAGGTTGGAATTTGCTTTTCCAGGGTATCTTGATCCTGACCCAGGGATCAAACCCATGTCTCCCGCATTACAGGAAGATTCTTTATCACTGAGCCAACAGGGAACTAGGACTCAGCTTAACTCTCACATCTCAAAGGGGACCTCCATAACCACTGTGCTTATGTCATATGGCACTTATCCCACTCCATGGGTACCATAGATCCATTCATTAGTTTGCCTTTTTATTATCCATTGCTCTAATTAGAAAGAAATCTCCAGGAAGGCTGGGATGAATTCTCCAGGAAGTCTGTTTTCTTTGCTGTTGTCTCTAGCACCGGTCCAGGTTCTGACACCCGACAGGGGCTCAATCAGTTTTTGATGCATCCTTTCCACTTCTGCACTGGATCCCATCCCCTCTCACCTCCTCAAGGGCATTGTGCCACTAACCCTCCTGCCTCTCCTCTCTATCACCATCGTCACTATTAGGACCATTCCCATCAACAGACAAACACAATGTAATTTCTCCTACTTAAAAGAAGAAACAAAGCAAAACAAACAACTGCTCTTAACCCACATCCCTTTTCAGTTGACACACTACATATTTCATTTGTTGTATTTGTTGTCTGTCTCCTGCATTAGTTGAGAATCTCCACAAGGGAGATTTGTGTCTGCCTGTGGCTGCATCTCTAATGCCTGGAAAATAGTAGTGACTCAGTAAAAATGTGGTGAATGTATGAATCATTTTGAAGCATGAATGAATGTATAAAACAAAAGAGACTTTCTTAATCAGTAGAGAAAAATATCAGTCTATATCTTGAGCAATGTCTAGATAACTTAAAAGATAACATTCAACTAATAAGGAATATACATAAGAAAGATTTGCAGGGGTACGTGGTAGCTATCTAATTGTGTCAGTGATGTGGGGAAGAATTTTATCCCACTCTGAGGTACTGCCTTCTAATGTGGAAAGCTCAACAAGGCAGTTTAATGGAGAAAGGAAAAACCAGTGACAGGCTTCTGAGCATTAAGATAACAGGCAGCCTTGTCTTAGAGATGAAAAACTGAGGCCCAAAGGTAGTAATTTTTCTCAGTCTCTGCGTTCTCCCCTTTAATGGCCTAGGACATAATTATCTATAAAACACATCCAGATAACTAACTCACAGTAAAAGGGAAGTTGTTGTCCTTAGAAATTTAATACCACCAATTGCTTTTTAAGGCTGAGTGCCAAAGAAGTAATGCTTTTGAACTGTGGTGCTGGAAAAGACTCTTGAGAGTCTCTTGGACAGCAAAAAGATCAAACCAGTCAATCTTAAAGGAAATCAACCCTGAATATTCATTGGAAGGACTGATGCTGAAGCTGAAGCTCCAATACTTTGGCCACCTGATACGAAGAGGCAACTTGTTGGAAAAGACCCTGATGCTGGGAAAAGTTGAAGGTAAAAATCACTGCAGATGGTGATTGCAGCCATGAAATTATAAGATGCTTACTCCTTGGAAGGAAAGTTATGACCAACCTAGATAGCGTATTACGGAGAAGGCAATGGCACCCCACTCCAGTACTCGTGCCTGGAAAATCCCATGGACGGAGGAGCCTGGTAGGCTGCAGTCCACGGGGTCGCGAAGAGGCGGACACAACTGAGCGCCTTCACTTTTGCTTTTTACTTTCATGCATTGGAGAAGGAAATGGCAACCCACTCCAGTGTTCTTGCCTGGAGAATCCCAGGGACGGGGGACCCTGGTGGGCTTCCGTCTATGGGGTCACACAGAGTTGGACATGACTGAAGCAACTTTGCAGCAGCAGCAGCAGATAGCCTATTAAAAAGCAGAGACATTACTTTGCCAACCAAGGTTCGTCTAGTCAAGGCTATGGTTTTTCCAGTGGTCATGTATGGATGTGAGAGTTGGACTGTGAAGAAAGCTGATCGCCGAAGAATTGATGCTTTTGAACTGTGGTGCTGGAGAAGACTCTTGAGAGTCCCTTGGACTGCAAGGAGATCCAGCCAGTCCATTCTAAGGGAGATCAGTCCTGTGTGTTCATTGGAAGGACTGATGCTAAAGCTGAAACTCCAATACTTTGGCCACCTCATGCGACGAGTTGAATCACTGGAAAAGACTGATCCTGGGAGGGACTGGGGGCAGGAGGAGAAGGGGACGACAGAGGATGAGATGGCTGGATGGCATCACCAACTCGATGGACGTGAGTTTGAGTGAACTCTGGGAGTTGGTGATGGACAGGGAGGCCTGGCGTGCTGTGGTTCATGGGGTCGCAGAGAGTCGGACACGACTGAGCGACTGAACTGAACTGAAAAGGAGAAGGGGCGACAGAGGACGAGATGGTTGGATGGCATCACTGACTCACTGTACATAGTTTGAGCAAACTCTGGGAGACAGTGAAGGACAGGAAAGCCTGACCTGCTACAGTCCACGGGGTCACAAAGAGTCGGACATGACTGAGTGATTGAACAATTGCTTTTCGGAAACTTGACATGCAATAATAGAGCCTCCCAGGAGGTGGCGACTCGCCTTTCTCTCCAGGAGGTCTCCACAGTAGCAGGTCACTGAAGGGCACAGAGCTACTGGGACCCGGCCAGGTCAGCTGGCTGGATCAGTCAGGCAGGGCCTCTAGGCAGGAGAGCCCCCAAACAAGGCTCTGCCTCAGAATGCTTCATTCTTGTTGGCTAAACCCCCGTAAGCAAAATAATTGCTACTGAAAAAGATACAGTTTTAAAGCTTCAGATGCAAAAGAACTACAGATCCGGGATGGTTGGCAGGTCCACAGTTGGGATATTTATCTCAAATTCAGGGAGTTTGAAAATCTAGGACAGCTCCTTGGCAACCCAGTACTGATGGTCCTTTTGTTAGACTTTTCTGAGGCAACAGCCTCTCAGAGCCAACCAGATTTTCTCCATGAGAGAGATGCAACCTGGCCAGCATTCTACCACAGGAATTATGAACCTGAGATTTGGGGTCCACATGGGGTCACAAAGAGTCGGATAAAACTGAGTGACTAACACACAACCCCTATAAGGTGGCGCTAGGGGTAAAGAACCTGTCTACCAATGTAGGAGACCCGGGTTCCATCTCTGGGTTGGGAAGATCCCCTGGAGGAGGAAATGGCTACCCACTCCAGTATTCTTGCCTGGAGAATCCCATGGACAGAGGATCCTGGTGGGCTACAGTCCATGGGGTCGCAAAGAGTCGGACACGACTGAAGGGACTCGGCATGCACACACACAAGCACACAAAATCCCTACAAGGATTGGTGTGAGGGTTGGTGGTGGGGGGTGTGTTGACAGATACTTACAGTTTCTAGAGAAGAAAGTACATTGTTTTCATCAGTTTTTCACAGAGCTCCATGATTCAAAAAAAGAAACTACTCTGAAAATCTTCCAGCCTTTCTCCCCAGAGGCCTCATGGACCCCACTCTGTCCCCTAAGATACTCCAGTTCTCCAGTTGTCATTAAGAGGGGTATCAGGGATTGGCAGAGACAGAAATATCAGTTATTTAAACAGAGAGGGTCATCTAATGATTGGAACTAAGTGTAAAGTTGTTAACTAGGTAACAGAAAAGGCAAAAAGAGTGCACTAAGGTATCACAGAGTTAGCAACTGCAGGAGCAGCCCCCACCCCTAGGACCAGGTGTGGGAAGAGGTAGGAACTGTTAAAACTTAGAAACCCCAAATCAGATGTTGAGGAGGAGGTTCTGCTCAGCTGAGCTGGAATCTCTGAGCTACAGAGGGGTCCAGGTGGTTTGGGGGGGAGATTAGGGGAGGGAGGGTGTGGGAACCCGGTGTCTCCTGGGAGGGGGGAGTGTGATGAGGCTGGAAGTGTTGGGGAAATGGCGAACTGCGTACACATCCTGCATAAAAACTGTGTGCAAATTTTGCTACAAGATTCACCTTCACTGCCAGGGTGAAGGGGGAGACTAGGCTGACATAGATGGGAACAGGAAACCCAGACAGCAAGGAACAAGCCCCTTCTTGCTCCTCCAGCCGTGCTGTCTCCCTCTAGTGTCTCCCATTGGACGAGCGAATCTGGAGCCAGTTGGCAAAGCTGAAATCTGATTTGCAGAGTCCCAGCTCTAGATCACAAGGCTGTGTACAGAAAGCTAGCTTTGAAGCCCAAGCTGACATAGCTTCTTCCCCTTGACCTTCCCTCTACTCCACAATCAAAGCCATAGTCAGCCCATCACTTGTCCTTTAGATTTTCTGTACCTGTGCACAGGGTCCCCTAAGCTTCGAGGGACACATATTAAGCTCTCTCAGTAGACAAGTTGATCCCCATTTTTCTAGGCTTGTGACAAGGGCCCTATACTCCCTTCTCTCCCCCAGGGATGGGACTGGACTCACAATACAGCAAACACTTTGCCCAGAAATACTCTTTTTTCACTTCCAAGCTCCTGGCTGTTTTGTCACTATGAATGAGGGGTACGATAGTAAACTGGTTTTCTCTGACTTTCTTTCTTCCAAAGTCTGTTACCTCTCCTTGGAATGTGAGCTCTACTGCCTTCAAAATTTCTAACATCTTGTTATATAAAATGAATAAAGCAACTAGGTTGCCTTATTATTTTCAAAGCATCAATATTCTTAAAGTTTTCAAGCCTCAGGAGAGTGGACCTTTTAGGTCCATTGGGGATGATTCAGACAGAGAAGAGATGCTATGAAACTTGCCTCAGGGTCTCAGAACTGTGTGTCAGCTGAAACCACTAACCTGTTCCTAATCCCTGGTAGGAGGATTGACAACTCTGGGATTGCTTCGGAGGACTATTATCTACCTCACTGCTTACTGTGAGGATTAAATGAGATCATATATGCAAAAATATTTTGTAAACTAGAAGGCACAATGTGCAGACATGAGCTGGACTGTCAAGAGTATGGAAGTTTTAAGGGGGCCTTGATTATCTAGAATTTCTAAAGATACTTCAAAGCAGACACTTGTAGTTCAAAGAGTAAACTTTGCTTTACAAAACTAGATCCAGAGCCAACAATAGGATTGTTTGGCAAATGTATTTGAGGAAAAAAAATACCTCTAGAGTATTAGCAGGGCTTCCCTGGTGGCTCAGAGGTTAAAGCGTCTGCCTCCAATACGGGAGACCTGGGTTCGATCCCTGGGTCGGGAAGATCCCCTGGAGAAGGAAATGGTAACCCACTCCAGTATTCTTGCCTGGAGAATCCCATGGACGGAGAAGCCTGGTAGGCTACAGTCCACGGGGTCGCAAAGAGTCGGACATGACTAAGCGACTGAACGGAACAGACGGAGAGTATTAGCAACACAGTGAAGCTGATAAGTATGACCCCACCCGTACATTCCTGGCCTGCCCCGGGGTCATCTACAACGCGTTCCTCACTTACAACAGCTTTCTGTTGCTTGTTGCCTGCAGGTATGCCCTGGCACCCGGGGCACGCTTAGCCCTGAGGTCGACAGCGACCGAACGCCCCAGGAGCAACCTTGACCCTTGGGGTCTGTGTACCAGGGTCCTCAGGGGAGCCCAGTAGGATAGCGCCCCCACCTCCCCTCATCAGTGGTGAGTGTCCCATTGTTGACTTGTTGCCTTTCTTGTCTCACTTTCCCTACTCTCTCAAAGAATTTTCTGGATTCACCACCCCCTTCAACTACTTGCAACTTGAATCTTTGCCCCAGAGTCTGCTTTTGGGAAGAACTCAAGCCAAGGCAGAGAAGTCTGGAGGGCTTGCCTTTGGCATGCAAATGTAATGTATATTAGCTGAAAATTTCTCGGTCAATCCAGCTATTGGGTGCTAAGCAAAATGGCTAAGTAGCAATAATAACTTCCATTTACTGATAGTTTTCTTCATGCCAGGCATGATCCTAAGCTCCTTTCATATACCTCAATCATCAGTTCAGTTCAGTTCAGTCACTCAGTCATCTCTGACTCTTCGCGACCCCATGAATCACAGTAGGCCAGGCCTCCCTGTCCATCACCAACTCCCAGAGTTCACTCAAATTCATGTCCATCGAGTTGGTGATGCCATCCAGCCATCTCATTCTCAGTCGTCCCCTTCTCCTCCCGCCTCCAATCCCTCCCAACATCAGAGTCTTCTCCAGTGAGTCAACTCGTCGCATGAGGTGGCCAAAGTATTGGAGTTTCAGCTTTAGCATCAGTCCTTCCAATGAACACCCAGGATTGATCTCCTTTAGAATGGACTGATTGGATCTCCTTGCAGTCCAAGGGACTCTCAAGAGTCTTCTCCAACACCACACTTCAAAAGCATCAATTCTTCGGCGATCAGCTTTCTTCACAGTCCAACTCTCACATCCATACATGACCACTGGAAAAACCATATCCTTGACTAGACGAACCTTGGTTGGCAAGGTAATGTCTCTGCTTTTTAATATACTATCAAGGTTGGTCATAACTTTAATTCCAAAAGGAGTAAGCGTCTTTTAATTTCATGGCTGCAATAAGCATTCGCAGTGATTTTGGAGCACCCCAAAATAAAGTCTGACACTGTTTCCACTGTTTCCCCATCTATTTCCCATGAAGTGATGGGACCAGATGCCATGATCTTTGTTTTCTGAATGTTGAGCTTCAAGCCAACCTTTTCACTCTCCTCTTTCACTTTCATCAAGAGGCTTTTGAGTTTCTCTTCACTTTCTGCCATAAGGGTGGTGTCATCTGCATATCTGAGATTATTGATATCTCTCCCAGCAATCTGGATTCCAGCTTGTGCTTCTTCCAGCCCAGCGTTCCTCATGATGTACTCTGCATAGAAGTTAAATAAGCAGGGTGACAATATACAACTTTGACATACTCCTTTTCCTATTTGGAACCAGTCTGTTGTTCCATGTACAGTTCTAACAGTTGCTTCCTGACCTGCATACAGGTTTCTCAAAAGGCAGGTCAGGTGGTCTGGTATTCCCATCTCTTTCAGAATTTTCCACAGTTAATTGTGATCCACACCGTCAAAGGCTTTGGCAAGGTCAATGAAGCAGAAATAGATGTTTTTCTGGAACTCTCTTGCTTTCTCCATGATCCAGCGGATGTTGGCAATTTGATCTCTGGTGCCTCTGCCTTTTCTAAAACTAGCCTGAACATCTGGAAGTTCACGGTTCACATATTGCTGAAGCCTGGCTTGGAGAATTTTGAGCATGACTTTACTAGCGTGTGAGATAAGTGCAATTGTGCAATAGTTTGAGCATTCTTTGGCATTGCCTTTCTTTGGGATTGGAATGAAGACTGACCTTTTCCAGTCCTGGGGCCACTGCTGAGTTTTCCAAATTTGCTGGCATATTGAGTGCAGCACTTTCACAGCATCATCTTTCAGGATTTGAAATAGCTCAACTGGAATTCCATCACCTCCACTAGCTTTGTTCATAGTGATGCTTTCTAAGGCCCACTTGACTTCACATTCCACGATGTCTGGCTCTAGGTGAGTGATCTCGTCATCGTGATTATCTGGGTCGTGAAGATCTTTTTTGTACAGTTCTTCTGTGTATTGTTGCCACCTCTTCTTAATATCTTCTGCTTTTGTTAGGTCCATACCTCAATCATAGTGACCTTCAAAGTGATTGCTCTTCAAAGTGGCTTGCCAAAGTCATGTAACTTGTAAGTGAAAGAGCTGGTATTCTAACTCTGAGAATTTGATTCTAGAGCCCATACTTTTATCTACTCAGCGTAGTTTCCAAACTGTTGGCCACTGAATAAGCAAAGAGCCAAAGAGCCTGGCTCCATTCCTCATGTTGTTTTCAAAGGCCTAACTCAAGGGTTGCTGAAAGACAGAGTATACAGTAAGATAAGTGTAGGTTTGAGAATTCAAAACCACATTCTACCTCCACTTATCAGCATTGTGGCCTTGAACAAATCACTTCCCTGACCCTCAGTTTAAATCGTATGTGTAGCGTGGGGTGGCAGAGGTTGGTGAATAATAATGCCTGACTCATGGGTCTACAGTCAGCATCAAATGAGACGATGCTTGTGGAGCGCTGGGCAAACTCCAAGCATGATGGACCATTTTGGATGCTATGGCATCAGTCATGGGCTCTCAGTTCCCTCCTCTGCAGATCACTATCCCTTTTAGCTCAGCTCCCAGGGCCCAAGACTCTCACCTGCTGCTTCCTTAAAGGAGTTAGGATGTAGGTGACAGAAGACAGGACTTTGGAATCGGGCAGGCAGGGATCTGAATGTCATAGTCTTTGCTGTCTCTATCTTAAAAAAACAAAACTCTGGACAGTTATTGAATATCTCCATGCAGTCCTCTATTTCCTCATCTATACAATGGGGATAATAAAACAGGACGGTGGGAAGGGTTAAATAAGGCAATGCATACAAGTACTTAGCACAGTCCATCACATTTTAGTGTTCAAAACATGGTTCAGTTCAATTCAGTTCAGTCATTCAGTCGTGTCCCACTCTTTGCGACCCTATGAACCGCAGCTCGCCAGGCCTCCCTGTCTATCACCAACTCCTAGAGTTTACTCAGACTCGTTTCCATTGAGTCAGTGATGCCATCTAACCATCTCATCCTCCTGTCGTCCCCTTCTCCTCCTGCCTTCAATCTTTCCCAACATTAGGGTCTTTTGAAATGAGTCAGCTCTTTGCATCAGGTGGCCAGAATATTGGAGCTTCAGCTTCAACATCAGTCCTTCCAATGAACACTTCCAGATATTCAAACTGGTTTTAGAAAAGGCAGAGGAACTAGAGATCAAATTGCCAACATCTCCTGGATCATGGAAAAAGCAAGAGAGTTCCAGAAAAACATCTATTTCTGCTTCATTGACTATGCCAAGGCTTTTGACTGTGTGGATCACAATAAACTGTGGAAAATTCTGAAAGAGATGGAAATACCAGACCACCTGACCTGCCTCTTGAGAAACCTGTATGCAGGTCAAGAAGCAACTGTTAGAACTGTACATGGAACAGCAGACTGGTTCCAAATAGGAAAAAGAGTACGTCAAGGCTGTATATTGTCACCCTGCTTATTTAACTTGTATGCAGAGTACATCATGACAAACGCTGGGCTGGATGAAGCACAAGCTGGAATCAAGACTGCCAGGAGAAATATCAATAACCTCAGATATGCAGATGACACCACCCTTATGGCAGAAAGTGAAGAAAAACTAAATAGCCTCTTGATGAAAGTGAAAGAGGAGAGTGAAAAAGTTGGCTTAAAACTCAACATTCAGAAAACAGATCATGGCATCTGGTCCCATCACTTCATGGGAAATAGATGGGGAAACAGTGGAAACAGTGTCAGACTTTCTTTTTCTGGGCTCCAAAATCACTGCAGATGGTGAGTGCAGCCATGAAATTAAAAGATGCTTACTCCTTGGAAGGAAAGTTATGACCAACCTAGATAGCATATTAAAAAGCAGAGACATTACTTTGTCAACAAAGGATTGTCTAGTCAAGGCTATGGTTTTTCCAGTGGTCATGTATGGATGTGAGAGTTGGACTGTGAAGAAAGCTGATCGCCGAAGAATTGATGCTTTTGAAGTGTGGTGTTGGAGAAGATTCTTGAGAGTCCCTTGGACTGCAAGGAAATCCAATCAGTCTATCCTAAAGGAGATCAATACTGGGTGTTCATTGGAAGGACTGATGTTGAAGCTGAAACTCCAATAGGTACTGTTATTAATATTACTTTTATTACTGTTGATTTTATGAGAGAAAAATAGGGGCTGCATGTAGAGACAGGCAAAGTCTGACTGATTTTATATAATATATAAGAAGAGAATTATTAGCAGTTTCCATCTACTTAAGAGAAAGTGAGAACGCCTCAATCTGTCATTGCATTCCTGTTTACAGTCAAATTCTGTACATCATGCTGGAGAAAAGGGTAAAGTTCTTAATAAAAAATAGTTTTGAAAGCAACAATGATACATCAAATGATAATGAAACAAATGATACACAAAGGACAGAATCCCTGACCCTGAACACACTTGCACTCCTCATAAGCAAAGAGAAGCTTTTCTTTCTGAATCTCGCTCCCTCTCCTGACTCCCAAATCAAACCAAGGGTGTGTGTATGCATGTAGAGGGCAGGGGCCAGCTGAGGGAATGCAATGTACTGACTTGGGAAGGTGAAAGCAGAGCTAGAAAGACCTCCCTCCGAAGCCAGGCATGGACTGTCAAAGGAGCAGGTCAGGGCAGAAGTGTGGGCAAGGAGGGCAAGAAGACTGGAGATACAGGCAGTAAATGGTGAAAAAGAAAGCTGGTGAGGGCCTCCTACCTTGTGGCCAGCACCGGAGGGATTGCTTCCCTCCTCCCGGGCACCAGGCCTCATGGGAGCGGACCTGCTGGGTCTCCCTACCCTGTGCTTGCTGCTGTTGCTGCTAAGTCACTTCAGTCGTGTCCGACTCTGTGTGACCCCATAGACGGAAGTTCACCAGGCTCCCCCGTCCCTGGGATTCTCCAGGCGAGAACACTGGAGTGGGTTGCCATTTCCTTCTCCAATGTGTGAAAGTGAAAAGTGAAAGTGAAGTTGCTCAGTCGTGTCCGACCCATAGCGACCCCATGGACTGCAGCCTACCAGGTTTCTTCGTCCATGGGATTTTCTAGGCAAGAGTACTGGAGTGGCTTGCCATTGCCTTCTCCGGCCCTGTGCTTAGGGGGGCAGAAGTGCCTACTGGAGACTCAGCACTTGTTAACTTGTCACTGCATCAAAGAAGAGAGAGAGATCTGACATTTCCCCAACCTCCGAAAGTGAAAGAAGAAAGGGTTCTTTTCTTTCAGGGCCATATCCTGAATGACAGGTCATTTTTTGCAACTGATCTGTGTGGGCGCAGGCTTCTAATTGTTTCCTGAATTACCTGCTATCTATTAGCCATCTGGCCGCTTGCCAGAATATGCTAATGTCTCCAGAGTTCCTGGTCTGGAGTTTTGAGGAGCAGATTTCTTGTTCTGTCTTTGGGAATGTAGGACTTGGAGTGCAGGCCCTGTGAGTCCCACCGGCAGAAACTCCTCTCCTCTGCCCTTAGCTGTGCTGAGGGCAATGCCCAGGCACAGCGCACAGCTCCCAGCTGTGCCTGAGAGAATGCCCAGGAACCTAGTGCACAGTCGTGCTGATGCCCATGTGGAACCTGGCAGCATCTCCTCTTTCTCCTGGATCCTGGACTCCACACCTGTAGGAGATTTGGCTTTATCAGAATGTCCTGGAAACCCTTTTGAGAAAAAGGTTTTTTGGAGCTGATGTCATTTGCTTAGAGAACAAGGAAACTCTTCAAATAATCTTTTGTTTGGGGAGAAGAGGGTAAGAAGGGTGTGAGAATTCAATAGGCCTGTTCTTCTATTGAGTAAGGGCAGAGCTTGGCCATCACCCAGGAGGGATGAGTATCCTCAACATCAGTTACTCTCATGACCTTAAAAACACACAGCGAAACGTCATCATGTGGGAAGGGTGCACACACATATGGCATCATCCGTCTTCTTGTTATAAAGGCAGCATGTGTTCATTATTTAAAAATTTAGAAACTCAGGAAAAGCCAAAAGAAAAAAACATTCAAAATTTCATTTCTCTAAGATAATTATTGTTAACCTTTTGGTGTATCTTCCACCTTTCTTTTTCTATTCTATTTTATACCTGCTTATGAAAAAAAAATGTCTTTTGATTAAAAAATACAAAGACATTTTGTGAACACAGAACATTTTGTTTTGTTCTATGCTGGCACCCCCCCGCCAACCCTCAGCTCTCCTCCCCATCATTCCTTCTTGGGTGTCTTTGCTTGGTCCTCCCTCCTTGGGCTCTGAATTCCTCCTGGGTCATGACCCTCCTATTGAAGTCTAACCAGCTTTCTTGATGGTATGCCATGGATTGCTAGCCCCTACCTATACTCCAGATTAGGAATCAGCACACTTTTTCTGTGAAGGATCAGATAGTAAATAATTTAGGCTGTACAGGCCATATACAGCTCTGTTGCAACTACTCAACTCTGCTGTTGCAGCATGAAATCAGCCAGAGACAAATATGTAAATGGATGAGCATGGTTATGTGCCAATAAAACTTTATTTATGGATGCTAAAAAAATACAGTGGAGCCATCCAATCTTTTGGAAGTGTGTGAAGGATATATCCTTTAGCACCAGAGTTTATGATTAGCTCTATGGTAATCCTCAGAGAATTTCTTTTATGGGGCTAAGATAGAACAGGGCTCACATACCAGCAGGACTGGTCCCAAAGGACTAAAATCCAGGACCTTTGGTTTTAAGCATTTATTTTCATTTATGTGCATATGGAGAAAGAGGAGCAGGAGAAAGTGTACCTGTCAATGCACTTGATCAAAAACCAAGCAGGCTGGTTTGGACTAGCTCTCCAATGATAAACATTTAGAAAACTAGACAAAGTGTATGAAACCACTGTTTTCACAAATTTCAGACATTTGCTGAGAGAATGGAAGCAAACTGAGGTGATCCTTAGATTGCCTCTGCATTTGGCCTAGAAGCACATTCCAGACCACAGTGCAGGGATGGAAGACAAGCAAGATATAGGAATCGAATCTCACCGAGTGGAGGAGACAAAGATCAGGAGAGGCTGAGTCAACTGGAATTTGCCAGACAGAGAGCCAGGAAGAAGAAAACTACTCAGAGGAAGAACTGTAGAAAGCTTTACCGGAGTTCTTGTAAGGATTTGGCTGAATACTAGGACACATTCATAGTTTTCATGATTTTGGGAAAAAAGCACCTATGGGGGGAAGAACAAGTACTGGGGAGCTGCAGACTGAACACTTCCAGAAGCTTGTACATGGTTGGAGTTGCTGAGCTCTAATCAGCTAGAATAAAGAGACCACAGTGAACATCTGGAATATTCAGTAAAGACCTTAGAAAAGCAAAACCTTGGGCAGGAGACCCAAATAGCCCTGCAGTAAAGGTCACTCAAGGTCAGCCCCAACAAAGCTTGCAAACTCATAATGATCTGTAAAAGACTTTGACCACCAAAACAAAATTCAAAACTCTTTGAAGGAAGAAAAAAAAAATTGGTCCCTCAACAGTGTGACATTTACAATGTCCTGCATTTGTTAAAAAAGTTACTTGACCTACAAAAAAGAGAGAGACAGAAGTCAAAAAATGAGAGATACGATGCAATTAGCAGGTGAGACCCTTTTAAAGCATTATAAGTATGCTAAAGGATTTGAAGGAAAACATAGCCAAGAGAGAAACAGAAACTATAGAAAGGAACCAAACGGAACTTTTAGAAGTAAAAAATGCTACATCTGAAATGAAAAATTAGACACTGCAAAGGAAGAATATTAGTGAAATTAGAAACACAGCAATAGAAACTATTCAAACTGAAGCACACCAAGGAAAAAGAACAAACAAAAATGAAGGAAGTTTCAATGACCTATGGAAAAACATCACAAAGTCTGACTTACATACGGTGGTAGTACCAAAACAAGGGGAGGGACTTCCCTGATGATCCAGCGGTTAAGAATCCACCTGCTAATGCAGGGGAAACGGGTTTGAGCCCTGTTCAGGAAGAGCTCACGTGCCTCGGGGCAACTAGGCCTGTGTGTCACAGGGATTGCGACCTCGCTCCAGCGCCCATGTGCTGCAGCTGCTGAAGCTCGCACGCCGTAGGGAGGCCGCCACAATGAGAGGCCCACACACCGCAACCAGAGAAATCGCTCAAGCAGCAGCAAAGACCCCACACAGCCGAAAAAGGAAAAGAACTAATGAATAAATTAGTTAATAAAGCAAGGGGAGAAGAGGAAAATATTTTTGAAAAAATAATGGGTGAAAAAAATTTAATTTTGACTCACAGATTCAAGAAATTCAACCATATACAAAGATATATTTTTGTTTTTTAAAGAAAGAGAGAAAGTAGAGCTGTCCAGATGTGTTCTATCCCGTGTGCTTCGAGAAGCTTCTCCCTAGAGAGGAAGCTCTCTGGACCACTGGTGCAGGTGTCAGCCCAGGGCAGGGGCTGGGCAGATGGCCTCCCTGTGCTTGTGGGGGCTTGGTTGGGTGGGAGAGGGGGTGGCGAGAGGGTGGAGGGGGCCACACATCAAGGACAGCCTCGGGGTCTTCAGGGCAGCGCCAGATACTCCAATCAGTGCTTTTCCTTCCTGGTGCCTGGGGAGCACTGCGGGGAGAAGGGAGTCCACCCGCCGCCTGCGCTCTTCTTTCTCTTTCAGGATTCATTCTTGTCTGGCTTTAAAATAGAAAGTCAGCATCTTTCCTTGAGCTACATACCTAATAACCAAAACTGTGAGGAAGGCAGTCCCATCAGAGGTTCTGGGATGACCTGTTTTTTATTTGGTTTTTCTTCCTTCTGCCCCTACACTCCATTCCTCGTTTTAGAGGAAGGAGCAGGTCTGACCCGATCACCTGAGGGCTTCAGCCTTCTCTGCCTCAGAACTGGCCCTCACCTGGACCACGCCGTGGGTTTAGTGGTGGCCCTCGGAGGGGAGCGGGCCTTCACCTGCGTGGCAGGGCCAGGGCGGGGGGAGCCAGGGGGTGAAGGCTTGGCCCCCACTCCTGACGCGTGGCTGGAAGGAGCCGCGGCCACCGCTCTCCTGCCGATCTCTCAGGGACTCTTGTCCGGCCCGGCACCCAGTCCGGGCAGAGCAGGGCCAGCCGGGCTGTCGTCGTCAGGAACCCCCCAGGCCGTGTGACCCCGGCTTCTCCGACTCCTTCCAGGCAGGCTCGCATCTCTGGAAATAGCTTTGGTAAAGGGGAGTGGTGGGGGGGGGGCTTTCTGGGCCCCGCCTTTGTGTAGGTCGTCCCTGGAGTGGCTTCAGGCGTTTTAATGCCGGAGCTAGTGAAGGTGACAGAGGAGCGTCCAGGCTGGTAACCTGACCTTTCTGGGTGAGAGGGCCAGGCAGGGCCGGCCGGGATCCAGGGAGTCTGGGTTGGTGCTGGAGCCCCTCTGGTGATCTGAATCCTTGGCCTGGGTTCTCATGAATATTACCTTGACAAAGAGGCACCTGGATCAGTATTAGTCTATTTATCAGAGGTGTAAATAATCCATGTATAGTTTTTCTCCTTTTAGATTATTTTGTGTTTGTTTTAAAAAAAAAGTTTTGTCAAAATATAAAGAAATGACTGAAAGTTGACAGGGTTTTTAAAAAAATTATAATTATTATTCCAATTTCTTTTTCTTTGTTTGTTTTTTGCATTGTAAACTAGCGCCAAGGAACTGCAGCAAATAAACTCCAAACCTCCTTTCCTGGGCTGACATTCAACCATGCAGGATATACATAACAAGAAGGACTTTCAGTTCAGTTCAGTTCAGTTCATTTCTGTCACTCAGTCGTGTCCGATAAAGCATTTTGTACATTGACAGCAATGGTAATGGTGGCAGTTGTGGAAGTATGTGTATTTGGATTTTAGAAGTCATGAATTCATGTAACATATTCAATTCCAATCCAGCCCATCCCATAAATGTATCTCCATGGTAAGAACACTTCTCTAAGGTAAGAACCCTGGCTCCCAACAACGTTGACATATATGTTCATTTGCCCATAGTTTCAGAATTTTGCTGTACTACTGGAGGATATAATACTGTAGAAAATAAACTAAGAAAGAGTTTAAGATTTTGTTTTCACTAGATTGAGTGTATGTAATCAAAATGTTGTGCTCAAAAATTCTTTGGATTAATTCTTCCCCCCCTCACTTCAGTAAGATTATGTTATACATTTAAAATATATTTGTATATCTGTCAGGGTCCAGTCAGGAGGCAGAAACCACAAAAGTTATTTTAACAGAGAGAATTTAATATAAGTATTTGTTAATTAGGTATTAATAAGTAGGTACCTAAACAGATTTAAAAAGAACTTTAAGGCAGCAGTTCCCAAACTTTTTGGTTTCACGAGTTTTTAAAATACTTTTACAAACTCACAGAGGACCCCAAGGAGTTCATATGTTGGCTAAAGCCAGTGGTATTTATCACCAGTAAGCTCAGTTGGTAAAGAATCCCACTTCAGTATTCTGGCCTGGAGAATTCCATGGGCTGTATAGTCCATGGGGTCTCAAAGAGTCGGATACTACTGAGCAACTTGCACATTCAACAGTCACATTTATCACCAATGTTAGAAAATAAAACTGAGAACTTTTCTACAACATTTATTTTTAAAAAATTTAAAAATAACAGGCAAGGTAAGTGGGAAAAATGTGTAGGGAAAAGATGGATATAGGGTATAAACTTCTAGTTGTATGATGAATATGTTCTGGAGATCTAATGTATAGCATAGTGACTTCAGTTAGCAATGATGTTTTCTATACATGAAAGTTGCTAAGAAAGTAGATCTTAAAAGTTTTCAACACACACACACACACACACACACAATGGTGGCTATGTGAGGTGATGATGTGTTAATTAACCTTATCGTGGTAATCATTTTGCAAGATATATGTATATCAGATCATTGCATTATACCCTTTAAACTTACAATATATGTCAATTATATCCCAATAAAGTTGAAAATAAAAACATCTGGCTCAGATGGTAAAGAATCTGCCTGCAATGCAGGAGACCTGGGTTTGATCCCTGGGTTGGGAAGATCCCCTGGAGAAGAGGACGGCTACCCACTCCTTGGAAGAAAATCTATGACCAACCTAGACAGCATATTAAAAAGCAGAAACATTACTTTGCCAACAAAGGTCCATCTAGTCAAAGCTATGGTTTTTCCAGTAGTCATGTATGGACGTGATAGTTGGATTATAGAGAAAGCTGAGTGCCAAAGAATTGATGCTTTCAAACTGTGGTGCTGGAGAAGACTCTTGAGAGTCCCTTGGTCTTCAAGGAGATCCAACCAGGCAATCCTAAAAGAAATCAGTCCTGAATATTTTTTGGAAGGACTGATGCTGAAGCTGAAACTCCCAATATTTTGGCCACCTGATGCGAAAACTGACTCATTGGAAAAGACCCTGATGTTGGGAAAGATTGAAGGCAGGAGGAAAAGGGGATGACAGAGGATGAGATGGTTGGATGGCATCACTGACTCAATGGACATGAGTTTGAGCAAGCTCCAGGAGTTGGTGATGGACAGGGCAGTCTGGTGTGCTGCAGTCCATGGGGTCACAAAGAGTCAGACACAGCTGAATGAATGAACTGAACTGAACCCACTCTAGTATTCTTGCCTGGAGAATCCCATGGACAGAGGAGCCTGGCAGGCTACAGTCCATGGGGTCTCAAAGAGTTGGACATGACTGAGGGATTTTCACTTTCACCTTCCAACTCATTGCATGTTAACAGAAAAACATTTTTATGAAAAACAACTATATAAAAATTTAGTGGGGAGAGTGGCATTATTTAACATTTTTGCAAATCCTTTTCATGTCTGGCTTAATAGAAGTCAGCTGGATACTTGTATCTGTTTCTGCATTCAGTCTATTATATGTTGTTTTGGTCAAAATATGTGAAGAAAATCCATATCTAACTATATACATATGTAGTTAGAAAAGTGAGGATATTTTAATAGACTTTCCAGATAATAATTATTATATTTTTTGATATTACACCTAAACTAGACAAATAGTAGTTTCTTAAAGATTGGTTGCAATGTAGAATATAAAACTATATCTAAAAAACATTTTGTTAATCTGTTATATTAAAACCCATTGGTCTGTCTTGCAGTTTGAAAGGATCTTTTCCTCATGCATGATTTAGTAATCATATGCATTGGTCATTGGAAAATATCAGTTGACTTCATGATGCAGATATTTCAAATGTTGCCATATTTCATTATACATCACTCAAAAAGTTCCCATTTGTTAATATCACCACAAATCTCATCAGAAAAGTTTATAAAGTATTGGAAACTATCAAACTCACAATGACAGATGCGTATGTTCCAAATTTTTAAATTTAGTTTGGAAGCTCATATTTTGTCATTGGCAACAAAAACTGTCAGTTGTTTTCCTTGAAGTGACAGGCTTACTTTGTTCATTTTTGATAAAATTTGCTTAATGCCCAAGTCTGAGTAACCATAGTTTTCCTGTTCATTGTTTCTGAAAGTAAAAATTGGTGTGCAATTAAAAATATGGCTAGTTCAGCTAACTCAAACAATTGTGCAAGTGCTATTCCTTGAGACAGTCATAACATCACATTTTACTCTACAGCACAAATGTTTCAGTTATCATAAGAATATTGAAGTTGTTGACTAAAAAGATGCACAATATAAGAGTTCTTAGTTAACTTTTATTTTGGGCAAAGTGAGGACTACAGCCAAGCAGACCGTACCTCAGATAGCTCTAAGAGGCTGCTCCAAAGAGGCAGTGGAGGAAGGTCAATAGATAAGATTTTGGTGAAGGGGGGAGTTCAGTGCAATCAACACTTATTTACAAAATGTTTTCTGCTAGTCATGAGGAGCTGATGTCACCATGAAGGGATTTAGTGCTTTTCTAGATATGAAGAGATGCAAGATCATGAAATGAGTTCCTGAAAATGTCTGTCTAAACACCTGCTGCGCCAGTTTGCTCTTCAGTTCAGTTCAGTTCAGTTCAGTCACTCAGTCGTGTCCGACTCTTTGCGACCCCATGAATCACAGCACACCAGGCCTCCCTGTCCATCACCAACTCCCGGAGTTCACTCAAACTCATGTCCATAGAGTCGGTGATGCCATCCAGCCATCTCATTCTCTGTCGTCCCTGTTTCCTCCCACCCCCAGTCCCTCCCAGCATCAGAGTCTTTTCCAGTGAGTCAAATCTTCGCATGAGGTAGCCCAAGTATTGGAGCTTCAGCTTTAGCATCAGTCCTTCCAATGAACACCCAGGACTGATCTCCTTTAGCTTTCTTCACAGTTCAACTCTAACATTCATATATGACCACTGGAAAAACCATAGCCTTGACTAGATGGACCTTTGTTGGCAAAGTAATGTCTCTGCTTTTTAATATGCTATCTAGGTTGGTCGCAACTTTTCTTCTAAAGAGTAAGCGTCTTTTAATTTTATGGCTAGAATCAGCATCCGCCGTGATTTTGGAGCCCCCCAAAATAAAGTCTGACACTGTTTCCACTGTTTCCCCATCTATTCCCCATGAAGTGATGGGGCCAGATGCCATGATCTAAGTTTTCTGAATGTTGAGCTTCAAGCCAACCTTTTTACTCTCCTCTTTCATTTTCATCAAGAGGCTTTTGAGTTCCTCCTCACTTTCTGCCATAAGGGTGGTGTCATCTGCATATCTGAGATTATTGATATTTCTCCCGGCAATCTTGATTCCAACTTGTGCTTCTTCCAGCCCAGTGTTCCTCATGATGTACTCAGGAAGTGCCAATTCATAGTCAACAAAAGGATCTGAACATAAGAATCATGATTTAATAAAGTCACTAATTTTACTGCTTTGTCAAGGGTGATTCTTAATTAGAACTGGATTTTTTCCCCTGAAAGTAAATAATGGTAAAAAATACAATGACTGCTAGTGTGGCACTGCCTTTATTCATGCTAAAGGGTCAACAGTCTTTTTCACTATGCCTTAGGCACCATCAGTGCAAATGTCAACACAGAAAAAGGAAAAGAATGTTTTATGATTATTTTGAAAATATTTTTGACCTCATGGATCCGCTGAAAGGGCCCTCCACAGGGATCCACAAACCACACTCTGAGAACTGCTACTCTGAGTTCTCATAGTAGCAACAATAGAAAGCAGTTACCACCCCTACTGCTGAGAGAATAAAAGGGGGAAGTTGAATTGTTTTAATTGGCTTTACAATGTTGTGTTAGTTTTTGTTGCAAAATGAAGTGAGTCAACTATATATATACACGTATATCCCCTCCTTCTTGGACCTCCCTCCTGCCCACCACTTCCCCATCCCTCTCCTCTACGTCATCACAGAGCACCAAGCTGAGCTTCCTGTGCTTTACATGGTAATGTCCATATGTCAATATTTTTAAACCTCAGAAACTTAGAAAGGAATTGTGGAATTGAAACTCAGAGCTCCTCTGAGGGAAAGGGGACACTTGTCTGGGGCTGGCTTCTGTGACTTCCTTGAAGGAGCCCTTAGGATTGGAAACTTAAGAGCCTGAGAAGAGGGTGCCTGCTGGTTGGTGCTGCTGTCTCTAAAGTGATGCAATGAGGCTACTTTTTGAAGTGTTGGAAAAACAGTAAGCTACATTTCACTGCTGCTATGAGAAGGAACTCTGCTGCCAGGGCTGCAGTGAGACTCACAGGAATTGCCGCCAGAGAGGCAAACATGTCCTCTCTAGGCTCTGCTAGGTGGAGCTCAACAGAGAGGCAGCAGGCAAAGTAGAAATGTGGTTTGCAGAACCTTTGCTCCAACCTCACAAAGCAGAGTACAAAAGGCTGGGCTTGGAACTTAGAGACACTAGCAGGCATATTTGGACTTATTTGCTCTTGTTTGCATTCAGTTCAGTTCAGTTGCTCAGTCGTGTCTGACTCTTTGCAACCCCATGGACTACAGCATGCCAGGCCTCCCTGTCCATCACCAATGCCCAGAGTTTACTCAAATTCCTGTTCGTTCAGTTGGTGGTGCCATCCAACCATCTCATCCTCTGTTGTCCCCTTTCCTTCCTGCCTTCAATCTTTCCCAGCATGAAGGTCTTTTCCAATGAGTCAGTTCTTCACATCAGGTGGCCAAAGATTTTGAATTTCAGCTTCAGCATCAGTCCTTCCAATGAATATTCAGGACTGATTTCCTTTAGGATGGACTCGTTGGACCTCCTTGCAGTCCAAGGGACTCTCAGGAGTCTTCTCCAACATCACAGTTAAAAAACATCAGTTATTCGGTGCTCAGCTTTCTTTATAATCCAACTCTCACATCCATACATGACCACTGGAAAAACCATAGCTTTGACTAGACAGACCTCTGTTGGCAAAGTAATGTTCTCTGCATTTTAATATGCTATCTAGGTTGGTCATAACTTTTCTTCCAAGGAGCAAGTGTCTTTTAATTTCATGGCTGCAGTCACCATCTGCAGTGATTTTGGAGCCCAAGAAAAGAAAGTCTCTCACTGTTTCCACTGTTTCCCCATCTATTTGCCATGAAGTGATGGGACCAGATGTCATGATCTTAGTTTTCTGAATGTTGAGTTTTAAGCCAACTTTTTCACTCTCCTCTTTCACTTTCATCAAGAGGCTCTTTACTTCCTCTTTGCTTTCTGCCATAAATGTGGTGTTATCTTCATATCTGAGGTTATTGATATTTTTCCCGGCAATCTTGATTCCAGCTTGTGCTTCATTCAGTCCAGCATTTCTCATGATATACTCTGCATGTAAGGTAAATAAGCAGGGTGACAATATACAGCCTTGAGGTACACCTTTCCCGATTTGGAACCAGTCTGTTGTTCCATATCCAATTCTAACAGTTGTTTCTTGACCTGCAAACAGATTTCTCAGGAGGCAGGTCAGTTGGTCTGATATTCCCATCTCTTTCAGAATTTTCCACAGTTTGTTGTGATCCACACAGTCAAAGGCTTTAGCATAGTCAATAAAGCAGAAGTAGATGTTTTTCTGGAATTCTCATACTTTTTCAATGATTTAACAGATGTTGGCAATTTGATTTCTTGTTCCTCTGCCTTTTCTAAATCCATCTGGAAGTTCTCAGTTCACATATTGTTGAAGCCTAGCTTGGAGAATTTTGAGTGTTACTTTGCTAGCATGTGAGATGAGTGCAATTGTGTGGCAGTTTGAACATTCTTTGGCATTGCCTTTCTTTGGGATTGGAATGAAAACTGACCTTTTCCAGTCCTGTGGCCACTGCTGAGTTTTCCAAATTTGCTGGCATATTGAATGCGGCACTTACACAGCATCCTCTTTTAGGATTTGAAATAGCTCAACTGGAATTCCATCACTTCCACTAGCTTTGTTCGTAGTGATGCTTCCTAAGACCCACTTGACTTCA
Organism: Moschus berezovskii; assembly: GCF_049115385.1. Taxonomy (NCBI): domain Eukaryota; kingdom Metazoa; phylum Chordata; class Mammalia; order Artiodactyla; family Moschidae; genus Moschus; species Moschus berezovskii. Next base: position 26,212,492 of record NC_142468.1, on the reverse strand, counting down.
CATTCCAGGATGTCTGGCTCTAGCTGAGTGATCACACCATCGTGATTATCTGGGTCGTGAAGATCTTTTTTTGTACAGTTCTTCTGTGTATTCTTGCCATCTCTTCTTAGTATCTTCTGCTTCTGTTAGGTCCATACTATTTCTGTCCTTTATTGTGCCCATCTTTGCATGAATGTTCCCTTGGTATCTCTAATTTTCTTGAAAAGATCTCTAGTCTTTCCCATTCTATTGTTTTCCTCTATTTCTTTGCATTGATCGCTTAGGAAGGCTTTCTTATCTCTCCTTGTATTCTTTGGAACTTTGCATTCAAATGGGTATATCTTCCTTTTCTCTGTTGTCTTTCACTTCTCTTCTTTTCACAGCTATTTGTAAGGCCTTCTCAGACAACCATTTTTCCTTTTTGCATTTCTTTTTCTTGGGGATGGTCTTGATCACTGCCTCCTGAACAATGTCATGAACCTCTGTCCATAGTTCTTCAGGCACTCTGTCTAACAGATCTAATCTCTTGAATCTATTTGTCACTTCCACTGTATAATCGTAAGGGATTTGATTTAGGTCATACCTGAATGGTCTAGCGGTTTCCCCTACTTTCTTCAATTTAAGTCTGAATTTGGCAATAAGGAGTTCATGATCTGAGCCATAGTCAGCTCCTGGTCTTGTTTTTCCTGACTGTATAGACCTTCTCCATCTTTGCTGGAGTTTCTCCAGCATTTAGATTTTCTCCCATCTTTATTAAACTTTATTTTTTACTATATTTAACATTAATAAGCTTCAAAAGAACCAAAAATATACATAAAAGTGTGCCCAGAGACATGTCCTCACTATAGTTTTTCCAGTAGTCATGTATGGATGTGAGAGTTGGACCATAAGGAAAGCTGATCACCAAAGAATTTATGCTTTTGAATTGTGGTGTTGGAGAAGACTCTTGAGAGTCCCTTGGGCTGCAAGGAGATCCAACCAGTCAATCCTAAAGCAAATCATTCCTGAATATTCATTGGAAGGACTGATGCTTAAGCTGAAACTCCAATACTTTGGCTACCTGATGCAAAGATCCGACTCATTGGAAAAGACTCTGATGCTGGGAAAGATTGAAAGTGGGAGAAAAAAGGAACAACAGAAGATGAGGTGGTTGGATGGCATCACCGACTCGATGGATAGGAGTTTGAGTAAGCTCTGGGAGTTGGTGATGGACAGGGAAGCCTGGCGTGCTGCAGTCCATGGGGTTGCAGAGTCAGACAGGACTGAGCGACTGAACTGAACTGAACTGACTGATGGGTGAGGGTTGCAGGTATATGACTTTCTTCTGATTTGACTGGTGGTGAGGTAATAGGGAGGTATTATAGGAATCTCAATCATCAGACTTTTGGTTCCAGCCAGTCTGGAATCTCAGCATGTAGTTACCATCTCCCACCTGGAAGGAGCCTTAGTTCCTACAGAACAACTCAAAGATCTGTATCAGATTGTTATGTATATCCCTTGAGGAGAAACTAAGATTCTATTTTGTTGCTTCACTATTATTTCCTGACTGTTTTTCTTTTGTTTCTGCTTTCCCTAACTTCCCTAACTAGTAACTGCTTGAATCTGCCCTATGGAACTCAGGGAGGCTTTTCTTACAAATAAGAAATGGAGGACACAAACATATTTTTGTACTTAGGAGGGTCCCAGAGGACCCAGCTTCCGTGGTGGCTAAGACAGTAAAGAATGCCTACAATGTGGGAGATCTGGGTTTGATTTGTTGACTAAAAAAAGATATACAACTTGAGAGTGGCAAGTTAAGTTTTATTTGGGGCTAAATGAGGACTGCAGCCCAGGAGGTAGCATCTCAGAGAGCTCTGAGAGACTGCTCCAAAGTGGCAGTGGGGGAAGGCCAATATACAATGTTTGGGTGAAGGGGGAGCTCAATACCATGAAGTACTCATTTTACAGAAGGATTTTTGTTAGTCATGAGGATCTGATGTCACCATGAAGGGATTTAGTGCTTCTCTAGAAATGAGGAGATGCAAGGATGGAGATCATAAAATCGGTTCCTAAAAGCATCCAACTATCTAAAGACCTGTCCCACCAGATTCCCTGGAGCACAGAGTGCCTCACTCCACCCTGAACTCCCGCAGGGGTGGTTGAAGGTCAACAGCTACAGCGGCACGGGGTTCAGTCTCCGCAGAGGCAGCTGGCAAAGGCCTTTGTTGTTCAGCCGTTGGCAGTGCCTTTGCTAAGTGCCACTTTGTAGTTGACACGGCCCCCTTGTGGTCTTAAATCTGACCATACTGTAGGGGGCATTTCATGACCATTTTGTTCCATGTTGCTGGGAAGGCTCATTCCCAGTTCTAAAGAAGGTTTTTGTTGATAGCCCACTCAATGTGCTATTACTGGATTAAGTCTTAGTTGTCAAAGATCTCTGAACACCTGTCTTTTAGTTATGGTCCTGGAAAGTATTCCCTTTCGTTGCATCTTCCCATGTCTAGAGTAACACTATTACAATCATTAATCATATAGCAAGCTATACATTTGATCAACTGCTTTAAGTCTAGTCATCATGATATTCACTGGAAACTCAGTCATATACTTAGTAATACAAGAAATAATAATCTTGTGAAACAAGCAAAATACAAATGGTATAGTTAATGACATTAGTGGAATTAATAGTAATTATTTTAGCCATGAGCCTCCCACACCAAAACAGGTTTTTTTAAAAAGATCATTAAGACTAGGGAATGGGTCACTTAAAGTAGAAATCTTTCTGCTTTAACCACAGATTTTTCATGTGGTTCATAAAATGTGTTACATTAAAGGATTTATCAGGTATGAAAATATAGCATTCAAAAAAAAAAAAAAAGAAAATATAGCATTCAGTTTGAATTATAGCACAGATATCTCCCTGAGATGCTGTAAGTTGTCAAGGGCCTTACAGTTGTGTAGCACTGACTTTCTCATCATAGAGATCTCAGAATTCAGTAGGCTAATAGCCTGGTCACTATCATTTAAAGCTTATGAAAGTTGTTAAGTCTTTGATATGACCAATTACATCCTCTGACCCCATTGATCACAATGAACTGTGGAAAATTCTTAAAGACATGAGAATACCAGACCACCTGACCTGCCTCCTGAGAAATCTGTATGCAGGTCAGGAAGCAACAGTTAGAACTGGACATGGAACAACAGGCTAGTTCTAAATTGAGAAAGGAGTACGTCAAGGCTGTATATTGTCACCCTGCTTATTTAACTTCTATGCAGAGTACATCATGAGAAATGCTGGACTGGATGAAGCACAGGCTGGAATCAAGATTGCCCAGAGAAATATCAATAACCTCAGATATGCAGATGACACCACCCTTATGGCAGAAAGCAAAGAGGAAGTAAAGAGCCTCTTGATGAAAGTGAAAGAGGAGAGTGAAAAAGTTGGCTTAAAACTCAACATTCAGAAAACTAAGATCATGACATCTGGTCCCATCTCTTCATGGCAAATAGTTTGGGAAACAATGGAAACAGTGAGAGACTTTCTTTTCTTGGGCTCCAAAATCACTGCAGATGGTGACTGCAGCCATGATATTAAAAGACACTTGCTCCTTGGAAGAAAAGTTATGACCAACCTAGACAGCATATTAAAATGCAGAGAACATTACTTTGCCAACAGAGGTCTGTCTAGTCAAAGCTATGGTTTTTCGAGTAGTCATGTATAGATATGAGATTTGTACTATAAAGAAAGCTGAGCACTGAAAAACTGATGTTTTTTAACTGTGATGTTGGAGAAGACTCTTGAGAGTCCCTTGGACAGAAAGGAGATCCAACAAGTCCATCCTAAAGGAAATGAGTACTAAATACTCATTGGAAGGACTGATGCTGAAGCTGAAACTCCAATACTTTGGCCACCTGATATGAAGAATTGACTCATTGGAAAAGACCCTGATGCTGGGAAAGATTGAAGGCAGGAGGAGAAGGGGACAACAGAGGATGAGATGGTTGGATGGTATCACCATCGTTATGGACATGAGTTTGAGAAGGCTCCGGGAGTTGGTGATGGACAGGGAAGCCTGGTGTGCTGCAGTCCATGGGGTCTCAAAGAGTTGGACAGGACTAAGCAACTGAACTGAACCCTAATGAAGGCGTGCGCGTGCACTCACACACACACACACACACACACACACACACACACACAAAGCTGCTAAATGATCATACCAGTAGAATACAGATATTTGACTCACTGAGATCATACCAATGGTAGATTTGTTGCGGTTACCTCTAATTTGTTAACATGTATGACCTTAAATTCATGGGAATCCCAGGCTACACCTTCATATCCATCCCTGTAGATGTCAAGACCATAAATTAATGCCACAAAACCACTGAGTTCCATACCAATTACTCTCTCTAAGGATAAATAAAAATAGGCATAGTTCATAAAGCACCCAGGTTTTTCTCATAATTACCTGGTTGATCAATTTCAGTATGATTTAACCCTTCCCAACATAAAGGAGCTTTTAAACTTAAATGACCATAGCCTGGTGCTAACCATGTAGATCCATCCTATAATCATGGGAGCTTTCCTTGTAATAGATGAGAGGTTAATTTTTTATTGAGACTTAGCTTGTCACTCCAATTGAGTTTAAATGACTTGAAGAGAAAACTTAAATCTATGGCCAGCATCAGAGCATGTATTTTTAATTGGCCAGGTGAGAGGATCCCATCTTGTAATATCATGAATAGATAGAACAGGACTGAACATTCATCTAAAATAAATTTCCTGGGGATATCCAATCAGAGCCCTGGAGAACAGAAATCCACCAAGGTAACCCAGAAGTATTAGACACAAGTAATTGGCCACAACCCAGTAATTGGATTGAGTTTTAAATTAGCATAGAATTATGTCCATGATAGAAAACATTTGATTGATAGGCATAGGTCCAAGGAATCAAGAAAACATTATAAATGATCATACAAGTCAGATCAGCATCTTGGGCAAGCTGTCTACTTCTGATGTCATCTTCTTCTTTTCCTAGGGTAGTGTAGTTGCCTCTGTTTGAGCATTGTTTCAAGGTGAGTTTGAGGTCAGCAGGCCCCTCTATAAACCAGTCCAGCTTAGGAGCCTTTGGAAGTGGGAGTTAACCCAAGAGTCAATTTCCCTTCAGTTTCCCTGGGCATGAACCAGTTAAGAGTACCTGATAGAAAGGTCCTTCTATCCAAGTTGGAGACAGTTCCTTAAATTATGTCTTCTTCCAGTCTTGGTTGTAGGTCATGTGTGAGGCATCTGATCTTTATCCAAAGACAGATTATTGAGATAAACTTCAGAAACAACCCTAGAGTGTCCTTTAATAGTTTAATTAAATTTTACATTAATATAATCCAACAGCAAGGAACTATCAAGGAAATGAATCTTAGTAGATACAGACCTTCATTAACAAACTGGGATTTAACATTCATTGAAACATCTTTTTCTCCCTAAAATCACCCATCATTTTAGCCAACTATAACTAAATTAAGACTTGTTTGTAATATAGGTCTGGTCTCAATAAATTTGGCCTGATGATTTATATAACTATAATGCATCAAAGACACTTTTGCTTTGCTGAAGTTTTTACAGAGTCTCAGACTGAATTTTTAAAATAAAACCTTTCAGGGCTAGGAAAGTCATCCCAAAGGTTTATCACAAAACCTTTGTCTAACAGATATAAGTGAATTCCTCCCTTCTCAAGGTCTCCAAAATTCCTTGAAATTTCTGTACCTGTTAGTGAGATAACCTTCCTAACTTATTTAATAAAGTTACTGGAAACTAAGAGTTTCCAAATCAGTGGAAAATGGTGGAGTAGAAGGATGTGTGCTCATATTATCCTTTGAGAACTCCAAAATTACAACTAGCAGCTGAACAATCATCAATAAGAGAATGTTGGATCCCACCAAAAAACCATACCCTGTGTCCAAGGGCAAAGGAGAATCCCCAGCAAGACGGTAGGAGGGGCGAAATTGCATTTAGAATCAAACCCCAAACCCACCAGAGACACTTGGAGGGCTCAAATAAAACCTTGTGTGCGCCAGGAGACTCCACAATGACTGAACCAGACCTCTTTGAGTGTTTGAGTGTCTCCTGTGGAGGTACAGCTCAGCAGTGGCTTGCCACAGGGACAGGGGCTCTGGGTACAGCAGACCTGGGTATGGCATTAGCCCTCTTGGAGGAGGTGGCCATTTATCCCACCATAGAGTCACCAGAACTTACACAGGACTAGGGAAACAAATTCTTGGAGGGCACAAACAAAACCTGTGAGCACCAGGACCCAGGAGAAAGGAGCAGAGACCCCACAAGAGACTGACCCAGACTTGCCTGTGAGTGTCCAGGTGTCTCTGGCGAAGGCATGGGTCAGTGGTGGCCTGGTGCAGGGTTGGGGACACTGAGCTGAACCCTGAAAAATTGATGCTTTTGAACTGTGGTGTTGGAGAAGACTCTTGAGAGTCCCTTGGACTGCAAGGAGATCAAACCAGTCAATCCTAAAGGAGATCAGTCTTGGGTGTTCATTGGAAGGACTGATGCTAAAGCTGAAACTCCAATAATTTGGCCACCTGATGTAATGAACTGACTCATTTGAAAAGATCCTTATGCTGTGAAAAATTGAAGGCGGGAGGAGAAGGTGACAAGAAAGGATGAGATGGTTGGATGCCATCACTGACATGATGGACATGAGTTTGAGTAAGCTCCGGGAGTTGGTGATGGACAGGGAAGCCTGGTGTGCTGCAGTCCATGGGGTCACAAAGACTCGGACACAACTGAGCGACTGAATTGGAGAGTTTCCAGTCTCTTGAGGGTTCAGATAGAGAGAAAAGATAAATGTTTTAATTTGTTTATAAAATATAATTTTGGCAAATTGCTGTCATAATTAGTTTGAGGGGAAGGTTTTTCTTACACCCGGAAAACACAGATTTAACCCAGTAATTTTTTAGATAGAAACCATGAAAGTATAAGCATATTTGCCAGTCCATTCAGTCCTTTTGTTTACCTTTGTGAAGTCATCAGGTTTTCCATTAGAATCCTTACCTAGTTCAGAAACTGGTATTTATCCAAAAGTCCTTTCTATAAATCTTCGTTAAGAGGAAGCATTTTTGCGAAATGTGGTTAGTATTATGAAAATATTTTGAGATAGTAACTAGAATTATGTCTGATAACATTTTACCCAAATATATAAGAATTTTAGGACCTCTACACAGTTTCTAGGATATCTATATTAGTAACATTTACCATACAATATAACCCGAGGCTTATTACTCACTTGACAATATTCCCCATATAATTTTGTATACAAAATGAACGTAATCAGTGTAATATCTCTCTTTGGGATATTTCAGGGGCCCTCTGAAGCATCCCAAAGTTAGCTAGAAATCTTCTTCATTAGAATGATTTAAAAAGTTTTGTCAACAAATATCAAAAAGGCTTATAACACTTAGTCAGATGGGATCATGGATAATTGTGAAACAATACTATTCATTTAGCCAAAGTAATCATAAAGGATTTCAGAGCAGATCATTTGAGAGATAAAGAAACTTAAATCTATTATGAAAGGCAGTTCAATATCTGAAGAAATGATGTCCTCTTAACAGACAGAAAAGCTAAATTCAAGTTTTTGCACCAGCTTAATTTAAAAGGTAAACTTAATTAACTTTATTTTAAACTTAGTCCTAACCAGGTACAAAACTCTTTCCTCTTGGTTCACTTTTCACAAACCTTATCACTTTGTGTACCTGTTACTGTGTTCTTCTTTTCTAAAAAGCCACCTGTAAGTCAGGCTTACTTCCTTTTCCCTTCACAAAATGCAATTCCTTGTATCTTATACCTTCTGTACCAAACACACACTTCCTACTTCCCTTAAGCAACCAAGAATTGACTTTTATATTAGCATTTTATAGTTGGTGACATAAATACCAGTGATAATTTCTAAAACCTTTGCTTTCTTCAGTTCAGTTCAGTTCAGTTCAGTCGCTCAGTCGTGTCCGACTCTTTGCGACCCCATGAATCACAGCACGCCAGGCCTCCCTGTCCATCACCAACTCCCGGAGTTCACTCAAACTCATTTCCATCAAGTCGGTGATGGCATCCAGCCATCTCATTCTCTGTTGTCCCCGTCTCCTCCCAACCCCAATCCCTCCCAGCATCAGACTCTTTTCCAGTGAGTCAACTAGTCGCATGAGGTGGCCAAGGTATTGGAGTTTCAGCTTTAGCATAAGTCCTTCCAATGAACACCCAGGATTGATCTCCTTTAGAATGGACTGGTTTGATCTCCTTGCAGTCCAAGGGACTCTCAAGAGTCTTCTCCAGCACCACAGAGAGACCATTTTAGAATGGCACCAAACATCATTCATTTTAAATCCCAGATCTCTAGTTTGTCTGTAAGAGGAAACTAGTGTTCAGTAGTAAATGTTTAAAAATCTTATTTTATTTGGAAATGACTTACCTATTTAATAGATTTCCAACACTTAGTTTAGCACAACCCTTAGAAGTTCAAGTTACCCTAATCTGGAGAGACTATTTTAGACAGACATTCCTAAAACATAATTATTCTTAACATTTTTTAGAAGTTTCTTCACTCTAGGTAATTTCCTTACTGACAAACATGTAACAGATATAATAATATTTAACTTATACTAAACCTAGGTACAATGAAAATATTGTGCTTAATGTTAATTACTCTTAGACGTATCTATATTAGTTAGATCAAACAAACATTAATACCAGGTATTTAATACTGAATATTTCCCAGTTCACATGAACCTGAAATTCATTTAGGTTAATTCCTCTTGTATTTAGAATTATTTTACTTGTAAGCACTTACTTGTTTTAAAGTTAATTAGATTAGAGTTCATTTACACACTGATCTCAGAAATCAGCAACATTATCCAAAAAATAAAGACATACAGAGACATACATATATCCAAATAAACACAAGAGATCCTATAGCTTTGTTTTCCAAACTCAGTTATGAATACTAGTTGTAAAAAAAAAAATGGTTGGAATAAGATTTTAAAAGGCTTTGTTCCCCCTCCTTTTTCCTTTTGATTTCAGGAATTACAGATGGTCTAGGTAAGGAATCCAGAGAGTTCTTGTCTAAAGATATATTAGGAGTTATTTCTTTAGGGCAAGAATTCTCAAAAAGAATTTTTTTCTTCAAGTTTTCTCTGGAGTATAAAGAATATTGTGACCACATTGTCAAAAAGAGTGTATTTCTGTGACCATAGTTTTATCGCCAAAATTTAGACCAGATAGTGCTCAAATTGGCGCTTATAACAAGGACAGATTGGTCTCAGCAGGGATTGTCCCTCTGGAGAAGTGGGGGTCTTAGTTTGATCAGCCCCAGGCTGGAAGCCCTGGTCATAAGGGAACTTTAGTCCATTTTCCTATCCTATTGTCAAAAAAGATCTAATATTTTTAGGCCATTTTTCTTGTCATAGCTATAGATGGACCAGTCCAAAAAATTTTTTGTTTTTCCAAGGGATTCCCAGGTGGAGTGTGGAACCTTAGAGTTAGCAGTTCCCGTATTAGCTCGAGCAGTATGTACCAGCGGAGAAGGCAATGGCAAGCCACTCCAGTACTATTGCCTAGAAAATCCCATGGAAGGAGGAGCCTGGTAGGCTGCAGTCTGTGGGGTCGCTAAGGGTCGGACACGACTGAGCGACTTCACTTTCACTTTTCACTTTCACACACTGGAGAAGGAAATGGCAACCCACCCCAGTGTTCTTGCCTGGAGAATCCCAGGGACGGGGGAGCCTGGTGGGCTTCTGTCTATGGGGTCACACAGAGTCGGACACGACTGAAGTGACTTAGCAGCAGCAGCAGCAGCAGCAGTATGTACCAGATGTCTGCACGCTCAAATCAAACCAAACCAAACCAGAACTTCACCAGCCAGGAGTCACACTCTGAAACAAAAGGCAAAGAGATGCCCAGAAATCAAAAGCCAAATGGCATAAATGCCGAACGTGACTTCCCAGTTACACTAGACCTGTGACCTGGCAGAGTCAGTGCTAACATCCTTTTTTAGCTCTGATATAGTTTCAAGCAATGTCTTGTTTGTTTTCTGTGAAGAAGTTACTCTATCATTTCCTCTTTCAGAAGCTTCTAGATACCAGTCAAAGTAAGCGCGGCCAGCCTTTTCTAATTGTGCGCACAAAAATATCAATTTTGAAATATCAAAAGAACCCTAATTTGGCCATTTTAGGTTGAGCTCTCCTTTAGTATAATTTCTCCAATTAACTAAGTACTTGCAAGTATGAGCTCCATACCTATTGTACATGAGTCTGGCTTGAGTGTTAGTCAGAGACTGACTTTCTGACACCCCTATGTTTCTGTTTTTGAGAGATTCTGTTTCCCATTCTAAGCTGAATTTGTCAGGGATAAAAATCACTAGTGAACTTGGGTAGTGGGCCCATGTACTGCTTGTGAGCTTAACTTCTCCAGGAGTTACCCCAGAGTCATTTCAGCTCCATCTTATGTGTCTCGGATTCCGCCTCCAGCAATCTAAGACCACCGTGGTTGCTCAGGTCGCTGAATGGCAAGTTCTTATGTGCGACCCCCGGATGAACAAGTATTTTAATTAACGAGTGGGTTTCCCTATGGGACCACTGCACGGTATGAGGCCTGCTGCTGCTGCTAAGTCACTTCAGTCGTGTCCGACTCTGTGTGACCCCATAGAAGGCAGCCCATCAGGCTCCCCCGTCCCTGGGATTCTCCAGGCAAGAACACTGGAGTGGGTTGCCATTTCCTTCTCCAATGTGTGAAAGTGAAAAGGGAAAGTGAAGTCGCTCAGTCATGTCTGACTCGTAGCGACCGCATGGACTGCAGCCTACCAGGCTCCTCCGTCCATGGGATTTTCTAGGCAAGAGTACTGGAGTGGCTTGCCGTTGCCTTCTCCGGTATGAGGCCTAGGCCTCCACTAGTCCCGTAAATTTCTCAGTCACCTGAGAAAACCGAAACCAGCCAGAAGTCTTGTCCCTTTTCTTCAGAGAAAAGCTCTCATTTATTTTCCTCACTTTTACACTGACAAATTCTACAATGGCAGTCAAATTGAGGAAACGTGTCAGATCAGCCTCTTACTTAACCACTCAGCCAAAAGCATCCAGCCCCCTACAACAGAGCAACCTCAGCATCTTTCAGCTGAGCCCCCGGTATTCCTTGATTTTTTTCCTCCAACTGAGCCCCTCTACCCAGTACCTTTCCACTGGGTGGGTAATTCCCCTGGGATCTTTCAGCTAGCCTGCCACCCAGTATCTTTTCAGTGGGTGGGAATTTCTTGGTATTTTTCAACCGAGCCCCACTCACTGTCTCGACCATGAGTGGGTATGCCCTGGATGTTTCACCCAGTATCTTTCCTGCTGGGAAGGGGGCAGGTTACCTGCTCCACTGCCAAATAAAACTCAGAAACTCAACCAATACAGCAGATTCAAGAACCAGGAGAGACTTACCCAAATTTGCCTGCACTCCCTAAGGAGGTAGATGGGCGCAAGGGGCTGCTGCTGGTACCAAAGGTCTGGTTCCTTGTGGAGTCCAGTTGAAGGAAGGATGTCCACTCTGGATCCTTTTGTGGTCGCCATAACTGTTGACTAAAAAATGATGTACAACTTGAGAGTTGCGAGTTAAGTTTTATTTGGGGCTGAATGAGGACTGCAGCCCAGGAGGCAGCATCTCAGAGAGCTCTGAGAGACTGCTCCAAAGTGGCAGTGGGGGAAGGCCAATATACAATGTTTGGGTGAAGGGGGAGCTCAATACCATGAAGTACTCATTTTACAGAAGGTTTTTTGTTAGTCATGAGGATCTGATGTCACCATGAAGGGATTTAGTGCTTCTCTAGAAATGAGGAGATGCAAGGATGGAGATCATAAAATCGGTTCCTAAAAGCGTCCAACTATCTAAAGACCTGTCCCACCAGATTCCCTGGAGCACAGAGTGCCTCACTCCACCCTGAACTCCCGCAGGGGTGGTTGAAGGTCAACAGCTACAGCGGCACAGGGTTCAGTCTCCGTAGAGGCAGCTGGCAAAGGCCTTTGTTGTTCAGCCATTGGCAGTGCCTTTTGTAAGTGCCACTTTGTAGTTGACAGATTCCTGGGTCAAAAATATCCCCTGGAGAAGGGAATGGAAACCCACTCCAGTATTCTTACCTGGTAAATCCCATGGACAGAGGAGCCTGGCAGGCTATATCCATGGGTCACAGAGTCAGACACAACTGAGCAACTAACACTTTCACTTTCACAGGATCCTGCTCTGTTTCATTTACTAACAACATTAAGCAGTCTCGTGTGATGGAGAAAGTATTGACCAGGTGTTACTTAAATCTCTGACTCTGTACGCCAGTGCTGAATCAGATCCTGGAGGCAGAGTTTTGAGTAAAGTGAAAAAGGAGAGCTTTATTGCTTTGCCAGACAAAGGGAAACATACTGGTTTCTGTATTGAAAAACTGCCCTTTGGAACTCAGAGAAGGTCATGGAAGCTGGAGTCTTGCCTACAAGAGATGGGGGACAGAAAGGCCTCTGTGCCTGGTAGCCCCATAGGGCCCCACTTGATTTCACAGGGAGGCTTGGATTCTAGATTTGATTTGTCTATAAATGACTGCTTGACCTTAGATAAATTACTCTTGTCAACTACAAATTGGCACTTGCCAAGAGCATTACCAACGACTGAACAACAAGGGCATTTGCCATCTGCCTCTGTGGAGATTGAAACCTGTGCTGCTGCAGATATTGACATTCAACACCTCCTGAGGGAGTTCAGGGTGGAGTGAGACACTCTGTGATCCAGGGAATCTGGTGGGACAGGCCTTTAGATAGTTGGATACTTTCAGGAACAGATTTTATGATCTCCATCCTTGCAACTTCTCATGTCTAGAAAAGACCTAAAACCCTTCATGATGACATCAGATCCTTGTGATTAGCAGATAGTCAGTCACTTCAGTCTTTCAGTCATGTCTGACCCCATGGATGGCAGCATGCCAGGATTCCCTGTCCATCACCAACTCCCAGAACTTGCTCAAACTCATGTCCATCAAGTCGGGCATGCCATCCAACCATCTCATCCTCTGTCATCCCCTTCTCCTCCTGCTTTCAATCTTTCCCAGCATCAGGGTCTTTTCCAATGAGTCAGTTCTTTGCATCAGGTGGCCAAAGTATTAGAGTTTCAGCTTCAGCTACAGTCCTTCCAAAGGTAACACCATCGTGGTTATCTGGATCATTACAGTCTTTTTTATATAGTTCTTCTGTGTATTCTTGCCACGTCTTCTTGGTATGCTCTGCTTCTGTTAGGTCCATACTATTTCTGTCCTTTATTGTGCCCATCTTTGCATGAAATGTTCCCTTGGTATCTCTAATTTTCTTGAAGAGATCTCTAGTCTTTCCCATTCTATTGTTTCCCTCTATGTCTTTGCATTGATCACTTAGGAAGGCTTTCTTAGCTCTCCTTGCTATTCTTTGGAACTCTGCATTCAGATGGGTATATCTTTCCTTTTCTCCTTTGCCTTTCCCTTTTCTTCTTTTCTCTGCTGTTTATAAGGCCTCCTCAGAGAACCATTTTGCCTTTTTGACTTTCTTTTTCTTGGGGATGGTTTTGATCACAGCCTCCTGTACAATGTCACGAACCTCTGTCCATAGTTCTTTAGGCACTCTATCAGATCTAATCCCTTGACTCTATTTGTCACTTTCACTGTATAATCATAGGGATTTGATTGAGATCATACCTGAATGGTCTAGTGGTTTTTCCTACTTTCTTCAATTTGTCTGAAGTTTTCAGTAAGGAGTTCATGATCTGAGCTACAGTCAACTCCCTGTCTTGTTTTTGCTGACTGTATAGAGCTTCTCCATCTTCAGCTGCAAAGAATACAATCAGTCTGATTTCGGTATTGACCATCTGGTGATGTTCATGTGTAGAGTCTTGTGTTGTTGGAAGAGGGTTTTTGCTGTGACTAGTGTGTTCTCTTGGCAAAACTCAGTCAGCCTTTGCCCTGCTTCATTCTGCACTCCAAGGCCAAACTTGCCTGTTACTCCAGGTATCTCTTGACTTCCTACTTTTGCATTCCATTCCCCAGGATAGAAAGGACATTTAATTAATTAATTTATTTATTTTGGTGTTAGTTCTAGAAGGTCTTGTAGATGTTCATAGAATCATTCAACTTCAGCTTCTTCCACATTAATGGTCGGGGCATCGACTTGGATTACTCTGATATTGAATGGTTTTCTTTGGAAATGAACAGAGATCATTTTATTGGTTTTGAGACTGCACCCAAGTACTGCATTTTGGACTCTTTTGTTGACTATGAAGGTGTCTCCATTTCTTCTAAGGGATTTTTGCTCACAGTAATAGATGTAATGGTCATCTGAATTAAATTCAGCCTTTCCAGTCCATTTGGGTTCACTGATTCCTAAAATGTCAGTGTTCACTCTTGCCATCTCCTGTTTGACTACTTCCAGATAATCTTTTATGAAAGGAGTGATTAATATATTGAACTTCGCCTTCACCAAAGTCTTATATATTGACCTTCTCCCACTGCCTCTTTGGGGCAGTGTCTCAGAGAGGTGCTGTCTCCTGGGCTGCAATCCTCTTTTAGCCCCCAGTAAAACTTAACCCATGACTCTCAAGTTGTGCAGCTTTTTTTAGCCGACACTCTATGACTAGAAGACTCTTGAGAGAACCTTGGACTGCAAGGAGATCCAGCCAGTCAATGCTAAATGAAATAAGTCCTGAATATTCATTGGAAGGACAGATGCTGAAGCTGAAAGTCCTGTAATTTGGCCACCTGATGTGAAGAATTGACTCATTGGAAAAGACCCTGATGCTGGGAGAGGATGAAATGGTTAGGTAGCATCACTGCCTCAATGAACATGAATCTGAGCAAACTCCAGGAGATAGTGAAGGACAGATATGTTTGGAGTGCTGCAGTCCATGGAGTCACAAAGAGTCAGATACAACTTAGTAACTGAACAACAGATAACTAGATCAGTGGCTTCCAATGTTTTTACCACCTCTGAAAACAAAAATGCATTTTATACCATGGTCTAATGATTATATATATATGTATATAAAACTGAAAAAAGGTTGCAACATATAGTGCTCATCTTTATGATTTAGAGTATTATATTAGTTTTCTATTGTTGTGCCACAAATTACCACCAATGCAATGGTTTAAAACAACATACATTTATTATCTCAGTTTTCATAGGTTAGAGTTTTAAGTAGAGCTTTAGTTGGATACTGTGCTCAAGTTCTCACAAGCCTGTAATCAAAGTGTCAGCTGGCGCTGCCATCTTACCTGTACTTGGGATATTCTTCCAAGCTCATGGGATTGTTGGCAGCTTGTTCTTTTTGATTTTTTTCAGGGCCAGCAGGAGAGCCTCTCTTTTAAAAGGATTATATAATTAAGTCAGGCCCATCCTGACTTAAAAGAATAATCTCTCTTTTGATTATCTCAAAGTCAACTGATTATTGTTGACTGAAGAATAATATACAATATAAAAATTTTGAGTTATGTTTTATTTGGAGATATTATTGAAGACTATAGCCTGAAAGACAGTCTCTAAGATAGCTCTGAGGAATCATTCTGAAGAGGTAAGAGAGGAAACAGGATATATAGAAGACTTTGCTGAAAAAACAAAAATCATGTAGTCGAAGATAAGATCGCTGCTAATCACAAAAGACAAAAGTCTCAAGTTAATGATTTTAGTTCCTTTTTATGTGTGGTAAGATACAAGATCCTGGGATCATTGGTATTACTCCTTCAATATGTATCTTAACAGTCTAGGGCCAGTATTGGTGTTTTTTTCCATCCTGAATCCCCCACAGAATGTTGCAGTGCTGATGGTGGGCAAAAGTCATTGTTTACTGAAATGGCAGGCAATGCTTTTGGGTCTGCATTATGAATCTTGATTATGTTGCAAGATCCCTTCTTTGCCATGTAACTGTTGCAGGAAAGGGGATCTCTTCCAGGGCCTGAGAGAAGGCTCTTGTCTAACATTCAGAAATGAGACACGCATGTTGACAAAGCAAGAGATTTTATTGGGAAAGGGTGCCTGGACAGAGAGCAGCAGGGTAAGGGAACCGAGGAGAACTGCTCTGCCACATGGCTTACAGCCTTGAATTTTATGGTGATGAGGTTAGTTTTTGAGTTGTCTCAGGCCAGTCACTCTGAGTCAGGGTCCTTCCTGGTGGTGCACGAATCAACCAGGATGGATTCCAGCCAGAAGGATTCTGGGAGGTTGGTGGGACATATGGACTAGAGGCTCCTCTCTCCTTTTGACCTTTTCTGGATTCTTCTGGTTGGTGGCAGTTTGTTAGTTCCTCATTCCTTACCAGGACTTTCTGCTTAAGATAACTCATGCAAGTGGTTACTATGGTGCCTGACCAGTGGGCAGTTTTAGCCAGTGGTTCTCCTAACGTGACTACCATAATTTTGGGAATGATGTCCTATCATATTCAGAGGTCCTGCCCACACTCAAGGGGAAGGCATGACAAAAGGTCACTGGGGATGTGATCTGAGAATTCTGCCTACCACAAATAGGTTGTACTCTGGTATTTTTTTACTTTTTTCTTTCCTTTAAAAAATTAGACTTTTTTCTTTTTTTCACCCAACTAATAGCTTAGGACCACCAGTTTGAAAACCTTAGACTGGATATTTTTAAGCACCAAGAATTCATGTTCTTAAGCACATCTCAGACCCTTGGGTGTGTAGAGGGCTCTGGTCATAGGGTAGGAGACAATTGTATTAATAACTTGTGCAGAGATCATGAGGCTATCAGTGGTAACTTGATTGAGCTTCTTTGGCTCTAATCCTCACAGAGAACTCTTGTTCTTCCATCTTGGGAGGAGAGCCTCTCAGCATGCTAGTGGAGCTTATTTGGTTACCTCTCAAGAGGGAGGAACAATCAGGGCAAGCACAGAAGCAGTCAACTGTAATGGATTCTGCCTGGCTCATTAGTTCAAAGGAATGCCTGGGAGGCAGTGATGTGGGGGAGCAGGAAGCAGACCCAGGCCCAACACAGCCACCAGTTTTGTGACCTGCTCAGGACAAGTCTCTTTTCTGGGCCTCCGTTTCCACCTCTGAAAAAGAGGTGCTGAAGGACCGTTCATGGATTCAGAACATTTGTGAATCTGAAAGGAAGCAGAACTGCCATATTTCTTAGAGGCTGAGTCAGGAAGGGGACCACCTCCAACAGGTGGCTTCATTCTGCTGGCCGGTAACTGAGTGTGCCAGAAAATCTAGCGGTGAGAAGCCAGACTGTGAACTCCCCAGGAGCAGGGATGAAGACCTCCCCACAGAACCTGGCACCCAAATCTTTGTTTAGCTAAACAAGGGAACTCTAGAATGAGTTTTGTTGCTGTTTGCTTTTTTAAGCTCTGGAGTCCCAGATTCCACTTTGAAAGCCACCATCTTGCTCATGGAAAGGACTGATCCTGAGCACCTCAGCCAGTAGGGCTATGGAAATGGCCTTCAAAAATTCTTAAAGGAAACCAGAATTTTATTCAGAAGCTGTTGGGGCCATGGGG
The DNA here is from genome assembly GCF_049115385.1 of Moschus berezovskii. Taxonomy (NCBI): domain Eukaryota; kingdom Metazoa; phylum Chordata; class Mammalia; order Artiodactyla; family Moschidae; genus Moschus; species Moschus berezovskii. Next base: position 26,195,001 of record NC_142468.1, on the reverse strand, counting down.
TGGTGCCAAAGCTGGGTGACAAGAGACAAGAGTGCTAGCTACCTGGATCTGTCTGAGAGCCGAGACATCTGCAGGAGATTGTAGCACCTTATCTCCTTTCAGAACCATCCCAGGGATTTCCCTGTTGGTCCAGTGGCTAAGACTCTGTGCTTCCTATGCAGGGAGACCTAAGTTCGATCCCTAATCAAGGAACTAGATCCTACATACCACAACTAAGATTTTGCATGCTGCAACTAAGACCTGGTACAGCCAAATAAATACATAAATAAAAATAAATATTAAAAACAAAACAGAAAGAATCACTCCCAGCTCCTGTCTAAGGTGGGGAAGTGAGATAGGAGTCCAAGAGTGGAGAGAGAGCGCTTATAGGCTGAACTGAGAAATGGGGAAAGAGAGGTAGGGACAGGAGGAGGGAAAGAAAGGAGTGAGAGAGAGGGAAAGAAGAAAGGATAGATTTTTAACAATAGATCTTCTTCCCCTGGGAAATTTACAGAGGCAACCCCACCTCCCATCTCCAAAACTCAATATCCTATCTCTCTTTCTTTTTTTTGTTGTTTCCTAACATGAGTTGCTGAGCTACTGCAAAGGAATCTGAACTGAAACACCAAAAATTCCACTTCAGGATCAATATGGAAAAGTTTAAGAGACATCCAGGTAGTCTTCAGAAGTAGGTGGCCCCTAAACAGAAACATAGTCACAGAATCAGCAGTTATCAGTATTAAACATAGTCTCCATTTGTTGACTCATTTGTAACTCGTAAGTCCTCAGCTGGCAGAGGACTTTGTAGGGAAGAGGGGTATTCCTTTCCAGCCTGCTCAAATGTCCCACAAGGTAGGAAACCCTGCCTGCCTCTCAGCGCTGCTGGGACAGAAGAGATGTTCACAGTGAGCCTTCCTGTAAGCAAAGGAAGCTTGGTTTAGGATGGCTGTGGGGTAAGTAGGTTCATATGGCCTCTCTCTCCCCAGTGACATTGGCCCCTACCTCCAACTGTGGGATGGGTGGAAGGAATGTATCCTGGACTCTGTGGGAGCAGCTGAGTCAGCCATGGGCCTGGAGGAAAAAGGCCCGCTGTGACTCATCGGCAGCTTTTCATTGCCCCAGGACAGTGCCAGAAGGAGAAATGTGTGCACACAGGGGCTCAGAACCAGTCTCGGGAGCCCAGCCTTGCAAGCCAACGGCACAAGCCCAGAAGCCTGAGAAGAAGGGAGTGCTCCAGTTTCTCCGTGAAAAGGGAGAAGGTGATTGTGCAGGGGAAGGGCCCTGGCAATTCTCTGGACCCCCAGTGCATGCCATCAATTCTGGGGGCTACCCAGGGGAACTTCAGTCTTCTGGATCTCTTCCCTCTGCTACTTGTGTGTGTGCTTTAGAGATGCTCATTGCTTTCGATATCAACATAAGGAAAGCTAATTAGGAAGGTGAATCCACTGCAAGATAAATGGTGTGACGGATTTACAAAGGAATGAATTATCTATTGTTTGGAATTGTTCTGCCCTGCTCTGCTTCCATTAGCACAGCCTGTGGCAAGCCAAGTGGGAACCAAAGTTGTTCCAGAATGGAACAGTACATAGTTAGGGTCACAAGAGTGTGGTAGACAACATGCACAAATAAGTTTCAAGAGATCATTTTAGGCAGGGGTGCTAGAAAAGGTTTCTTAGAGTTGAAAATTGAGCTAGGCTTTGAGCGTGGGGTGATATTCTATGACATAACTTGTCAGGGCTCCTGTGATGTCATTGTATAATTTTACCATAATTTATTGAATCAATTCCCTATTGTCAGACATTTAAGCTATTTCCAATTTTTGGTATTATAAGTAACACTATAATGAACATCCTTATACACACAGTTTTACACACTTAACCATTTTTTTTTAAAGGATGTGTTTCTTTAAAGGGAGTTGATGAGTCAAAGAGTTTGCACAAACTTTTAAAATCATCATTTTTTTCTGATTGCCCAATTTATATATACTCATTATAAACACACTGTAAAACACAACATAAGGCTATGTTTTTGAAAATGAAAGTCTCCTGTAATCCCATGTCCTGGAAATATTTTCTGATAACAGTTTGGTATATATTTTTAAAACCTTAAAAATGTTTTTAGTGTTTCAACACGTGAAACACTAACATGTTGTAACATACACACCTCCAAAGATGGACTTTCTGTCACACTTAGAATGGATTCCAGAACCTTTGCCTGGCCTGGCCGCAGGTGGCCTCTGTGGTCCCAGGTCCCGTTCTCTTGTGCCTTCACTTCGCTCCAGTTGCAGAGGGCTCCTTCTTGCTTCTAGAGCCAGTTACACTTGCACTACTCTCGGCTTTATGTTGGCTGATCCCCCTGATTGGAATGTCCTTTCCCCAAATATTCACAAGATTCTTGCCCTCACTTTATTCAGGTGTCTGGTCAAATGTTACCATTCTAGAGGGTCTTCACTGACCACTCTACCTAAAATAACACAGACATTTTTTTCATCGTTGTTGTCATTCAGTCCCTCAGTCATGTCTTACTCTTTGTGTCCCCGTGGACTGCAACACGCCAGAGTTCCCTGTCTTTCACCATTTCCTTGAGTTTGCTCAAACTCCTGTCAATTGAGTCAATGATGCCATCCAACCGTCTCATCCTCTGTTGTCCCCTTCGCCTCCTGCCTTCAATCTTTCCCAGCATCAGGGTCTTTTCCAATGAGTCTGCTGTTCACATCAGCTGGTCAAAGTATTGGAGCTTCAGCTGCAGCATCAGTCCTTTCAGTGAATATTCAGGATTGATTTCCTTTAGAATTGACTGGTTTGATCTCTTTGCTGTCTTAGGGACTCTCAAGAGTCTTCTCCAACACCACAGTTCCAAGGCATCAATTCTTTGGCGCTCGGCCTTTTTTATTGTCCCACTCTCACATCTGTACTTGATTACTGGAAAAACCATAGCTTTGACTAGGCAGATCTTTGTAGGCAAAGTGATGTCTCTACCTTTTAATATGCTGCTTCTGTTTGTCATTCCTTTTCTTCCAAGGAGCAAGCATCTTTTAATCTCCTGGCTGCAGTCACCGTCTGCAGTGATTTTAGAGCCCAAGAAAATAAAGTCTGTCACAGTTTCTATTGTTTTCCCATCTATTTGCTATGAAGTGATAGAACTAGATGCCATGATCTTTGTTTTTTGAATGTTGAGTTTTAAGTCAGCTTTTTCACTCTCCTCTTTCACCTTCATCAAGAGGCTCTTTAATTCCTCTTCACTTTCTGCCATAAAGGTGGTGTCATCTGCATAACCGAGGTTATTGATATTTCTCCTGGAAATCTTGATTCCAGCTTATGCTTCATCCAACCTGGCATTTTCCATGATGTACTCTCCATATAAGTTAAATAAGCAGAATGACAATATATAGCCTTGATGTATTCCTCTCCCAATTTGGAACCAGTGCATTGTTTCATGTCTGGTTCTAACTGTTGCTTTTTGACCTGCATACAGATTTCTCAGGAGTAAGGTGGTCTGGTATTCCTATTTCTTTGAGAATTTTCCACAGTTTGTTATGATCTACACAGTCAAAGGTTTTACCATAGGCAATGAAGCAGAAGTAGATGTTTTTCTGGAATTCTCTTGCTTTTTCAATGATCTAACAGATGTTGTTAATTTGCTATTGGATTCCACTGCCTTTTCTAAATCAAGCTTGCACATCAGAAAATTATTGGTTCACCTACTGTTGAAGCCTAGCTTGAAGGATTTTGAACATTACTTTGCTAGCGTGTGAAATGAATGCAATTGTGTGGTTGGTTGAACATTTTTGGCATTGCCTTTCTTTGGGATTGGAATGAAAACTGACCTTTTCCAGTCCTGTGGCCACTACTGAGTTTTCCACGTTTTTTTGATAGCACTCATCATTACCTGACACAATATGTGGGTGCTCAGCCACTAAGCTGTGTTCAACTCTTTGCGACCTCAAGTATTATAGCCTGCCAGACTCCTCTGTCCATGGGATTTCCCAGGCAAGAATCGAGTGGATTGCCATTACCTTCTCCAGGGGATCTTCTTGACCCAGGATCAAAGCCATGTCTCCTACATTGAAGGCAGATTCCTTACCACTGAGCCACCTGGGAAGCCCTGAAATATATGTGTGTGTATGTGTGTGCGCGCGTAATTTGTCTAGAAAGCTCTGTGAGAAAAAAGAAATGTCTTGTCCTCTGAGCATCCCCAGCACTTGGAACAGAAACTGGCACATAGCAGGTATTCAATAAATGCATGTTGAATAACTGAATAAGATGAAACTAAACCATATTTATTATTCTGAAGCCTCCTTTTTAACTTAACAGTATATCAGATACATATTTTCACATTAATATGTGAGTCTTTTTTAGTCTTTCTAAGGCTCTAAAAAGCAGAGACATTACCAACAAAGGTCTGTCTAGTCAAAGCTATGGTTTTTCGAGTAGTCATGTATGGATGTGAGAGTTGGACTATAAAGAAAGCTGAGTGCTGATGAATTGATGCTTTTTAACTGTGATGTTGGAGAAGACTCTTGAGAGTCCCTTAGACAGCAAAGAGATCAAACCAGTCAATTCTAAAGGAAATCAACCCTAAATATTCACTGAAAGGACTGATGCTGAAGCTGAAGCTCCAATACCTTGACCAGCTGATGTGAACAGCAGACTCATTGGAAAAGACCCTGATGCTGGGAAAGATTGAAGGCAGGAGTAGAAGGGAACAACAGAGGATGAGATGGTTGGGTGGCATCACTGATGCAATGGATATGAGTTTGAGTATGTTTTGGGAGTTGGTGATGTACAGAGAAGCCTGGTGTGCTGCAGTCCATGGGGTCACAAAGAGTCAGACATGACTGAGCGACTGAACTGAACTGAAGGCTCTGCAGTTGTAATTTGTTTACCAATTCTCTTTTGATAGGCATTGGGTTGTTTTCAATTTTTCAATATTATAGACAATGATGCATCACACATCCTTGAATATGTATCTTTGCATGCTTTTAATGTTGTGTATCATTTGTCTTCGGTGATCAGCTTTCTTCACAGTCCAACTCTCACATCCATACATGACCACGGGAAAAACCATAGCCTTGACTAGACGGACCTTGGTTGGCAAAGTACCCACGCCAGTATTCTTGCCTGGAGCATCCCAGGGCCAACTTGGCGGGCCTTAGTCCATGGGGTCCCAAACAGTCAGATATAACTGAGCAACTAAGCACACATCTGAGATGCTGAAAAACCCTCCAAGCATAAATGTTTAGCATAATGTTGGAAACGCAGATGTGGATCTGAGTGATACCAGCCTGCAGGTGGTTTGGAGACTTCACACTGACATGGTCATTGAAATCATAGGAATCAGTGGCATATAAAGAAGGAAACTGAATAAAGCTCAGCAATATGATTCTTAAGCATGTCTGTATTTAGATGGTAGGAGGAGGAGGGCAAGAAATTATTCGTTCATTTGACAAATATGTGTTGACTGGTATTTTCTACAAGTTGGGAATACAACAAACATGAGTGACATAGACCTTACCCCTGCCTTGATCTCATGGCTTAGATTCTAATGGAAAGAAGGACATGGAAAACAACAAAACAAATCAGAAAATCTAGTGACTGAATAACAATGTTACAACTGTCAACAAAATAACACAACGTTGTAATCATAAATCTGCCATTTCTTGTCTCTGAATTTTGCTCTGATCTCTAGCAGGTATTTATGCATATTCTGTCCTTTGATGTATTTCTTGCCAAAAGCCATGAGAAAGGAAGTATAATTATATTAATACTTATTATAATTTAATTTCACTAATAATTATTATAATCAGTAATTATAAATTTTTTTATTCTAATAAAACATGTATTAAACTTTATCAACATGCCAAAAAAAAAATCAGAAAGCCATAATAGGGTAAATAGGATAGGATGGCACTGATGTGAAGAGGCGAGGAACTACCACAGACTGGAGACTTTAAGGCAAGTATTCTAGAAGTAACGTTTAAAGTAAGACTGGAGTAAGTCGGAGTCAGCCAGGAGAAGGGGTGGAGGTCAGGCATGGGGCAGTGTTTCAGGCTAAGGGAGGCTGGGAGGCATGAGGAAGCGTGGCACATCCAGGTCCATGAAAGAAAAAGTCAGGTCATTGAAAAAAAAAAGCTTATGTGACAGAAGAGTTGAGAGTGATGCTGATAATGGGGAGACATGAGATTGACAGCTAAGCAGGAGCTCTCTGGGCCATGTTAAAGGGGTTGGCTGTTATCTTAAGGGCAACGAGGAGTTTTAAACAGGGAGGTCACGTGACCAGAGTTGTATTGGAAATGACTGTGGCCGTGATGTGGACAGGGTATTGAAGGTGTGGGATGGGGCACGAGAGTGGTCAAGACTAGAGGGACCCGTTAGGAATCAAGGAAGAGCGAGTAATGGTGTCAGGCACGGAGAACAGCAGATGGGTTTCAGAGGTATTTTGGAGGATCCGAAGGGATAATTGACAGGACTTGGTTACAGATCAGGAGGGTCGAACCCGGGTCTCCTGCATTGGAGGTGGACGCGTTAACCTCTGAGCCACCAGGGAAGTCCCAGGAAAATGAAGACTCAAAGATGGTGACGAACAAAGAAGACGCGCACATTCTGACTTGTGTAGCTGAGACAAGAGGAGAAACTGGAGGTAGGCTAAGGATGAAAAATTCAGTTTTGGAAATACTGAGTCTGAGGTGACACGGAATAGCCAAGCAGACTGAATGGGCAAAAGAGGGAGAGCAGGTATAGAGATGGAATTGACACCACTGGCAAATGGCAAATCCACAAGAACAAGGACTTGTTTTACCCTCAGGGCTTAAATCAGTACTGTTCTGACTTAGAGTGGGTGCTGAATTAACACATGTGCAGTGCAGGAGTGGACAAGATCACTCAGGGTAAGTGAGGAAAGGATGGGGCCCAGGACGGAACCTGAGGGGGGCCACTGCCACCCTGTGGCAGGAGAGATGTTTGTGGAGGTGCAGACGGGAAGCAGCCCTCAGAGCCTCAGAGCGGGGCCGTGGTCACGGGGAGGGGAGGGAAAGGCAAAAAAGAGCAGGAAGCGGTGAGTAACGTCAGGACCATCAAGAAGAAGTTAAGAGGACTACAAGGAACCAAAAGCTGTGGCCACAAAGAGGTCGCTGGTAAACTCTGGTGAGGTTATTTTTACTGACACATTGGAAATAAGAGCCACGTTTCAGAGGACTGAGGAGTGATCAGAAAGGGTCTAAGGGGAGACAGTGGGAACACATAACTCAGAAGTTCGATAGTGAAGTAAGTACAAAAGGAAGTAAAAACAAGACAATTTTAAAAAAGAGAAAGAGGTGGTGACAATGTTTTCTTTCTTTTTTAAAAAGAATGATTGATTTTTGGCTGCACTGGGTCTTTGTTGCTGTGTGCAGGGCCTTTCTCTAGTTCTGGGAGAGCAGGGGCTACTCTTTAGTTTCGGGGTGTGGGCCTCTCGTTGTTGCGGAACACAAGTGTGGGCTTCAGTAGTTGTGTTTTGTGGGCTCTAGATCACAGGCTCAGGTAGCTGAGGTGCATGGGCCTAGTTGGTCCGCGGCATGTGGGATCCTCCCAGATCACGGACCAAACTGGTGCTCCCTGCACTGGTGGGAATATTCTTAACCACACTACTACCAGGGAAGTCCAACAATGTTTTCTTGATGTTGGGAAAGAATAGCAGCAAAGTTTAAGATTCAAGAACAAGAGAGGCTAATTTTTTGAGAAAGGACAGATCTGCTGCAGGATGGGGAAGAGACAAATGTTCCTTTTTAATCAGACACATGATGAATTTTCAGATTTGCAGATGGTAAGTTGGGGCTCTTTGTCTGGTGGCCTGTAGTCTCTCTATGACCAAGAAACAATGATGGGAATGGTTATAAAGGAAGCAGATCAGGGTGAGGGGAGTCACAGGGAAAGAGAGGTCCATGAAGGAGAAAAAGAAAGCATCCTGGACACAGTGTCCCAGAGAGGAGAAACTGCGGGCTGATGGGGCACTGGGTTTGGTCAGTTGCAGATGATTCATAACGTTTGATAAAGGGTGGGCCTTCTACTACAAGGATTTAAGAAATGAACAGATGGTGAGAAAGGAAGGCAGCAGTTACACAAAACTAGAGAGAATCCTGGAAGGGGAAGGCAGGAGTGAAATGGATGCTAAGGGTAATTTGAACTTGATTCCGGATTTTTAAAAATGCAGGAATACTTGAAGACAGGGCAGAGGTCACTGGAGAAGGAAGGTTTGAAATGCTGGAGAAGGAACAGAAAAGTCAGACTGAGATGGGATCAGAAGTTTGGGAGAGAAGTTAGCTCTTAAAACATGGAGGGATCCTTCTCTTTTGTGACAGAGGAGAAGTTGAAGAGGATTGATATACCAGCAGAGAAATATTCTAAGGTGGAAGTGAGTTGTGATTTGTGATAAGAAATATGTATTTGGCCTTTCTCCAGGTTCCTGGCACAGAGTTCCTAAAACTCTTTGAAGTTTTTGTGAAGAGAGCGAAAAAGTCTTTGTTAGACTTTTGGAAAGCCCCTAGATAGGCAATGGCAAGCCACTCCAGTACTCTTGCCTAGAAAATCGCATGGACAGAGGAGCCTGGTGGGCTGCAGTCCATGGGGTCGCTAGAAGTCAGACACGACTGAGCGACTTCACTTTCACTTTTCACTTTCACACATTAGAGAAGGAAATGGCAACCCACTCCAGTGTTCTTGCCTGGAGAATCCCAGGGATGGAGGAGCCTGGTCGGCTGCTGTCTGTGGGGTCGCACAAAGTTGGACACGACTGAAGCAACTTAGCAGCAGCAGATAGCCTTAGGATGGGGCTGGTTGCCAGGGTAACCAACCAAGTGATTACAGGGTTGCCACTTTCAGTTGTACTCCCTGATCTCCAGGGTGGGGAGAAGGGATGACGATTGAGTTCAGTCTCCAGTGGTCAAAGATTTAATCAAGCTTGCTTTTGTAATGAAGCCCCCATAACACCTCAGTGAGGATGGGGCTTGGAGAACTTCTGGGTTGGTGAATACCTGGAGAAGAAGGGAGAGTGCACGGTCTTTGCCCGAATCATCTCTTCCATCTGGCTGTTCCTCTTATATCCTTCTAGAATAAACTGATAATCGAGTGAGTAAAATGTTTCTCTGAGGTCAACGAGCCACTCTAAGAAATTAATCAAACCCAAGGTGGGGGTCATTGGAACCTCCAATCTAACTACAGTAATTCACCTAATGTTCTATTTTCTCCAGTGTAAGCCAGTGAACAACCTTGAACCTGGGTGCAGTGGAGGGAAGGAGGCGGGCAGTCTTGTAGAACTGAGCCATTGACTCATAGAATCTGACCCTATCTCCAGGTAGATAGTGTCAGAGTTGAATTGTAGGACACCCGGCTGGTGTCACAGAGAACTTCTTTTGTGGGAAAACCTTACACATGTTGGGACTGAGTACAGAATCCTTGGGGATATGAACTCAAAATCTTGAGAAAGTTGTTATTTCTACACAGATCATCCAGGAGGAAGGAGGATAAACTTGTTCTCTATCTTCCTCAAACCTCTACTTCACAGGCCACTGGGTCTTTCCTCAAACCTCTGCTTCATGGGCAACTAGACCTTTGAGGACCACTCTGCCCCTAGAAATCTGACCCACTGGTTGGATCAAAACTTGGGCTAAGGATTCAGTCTCTGCACTCAGCCTAACAGGCTGAAGGCTGTTATTGCTCCTGCCTCAATACCCTCTTTGTAGACTGAAGAGTTACAAAAGATCAGGGCTGGAAGGGACCTGTTCTGTGTGAGAGGTAAAGGAAGGAAAGATGTTGTAAGGAAGAACTGGGTTTTTCTCCACATAGGAAGGAAAACACTGTTGGCTTTTCATTTTACACTTACCTACCTCAATACATCCCAAAGTCCTAGCAGAGTTGTTGGTGTTTTTTTGTTTTTGTTTTTGGTAGAAATTGAAAAAAGAAATTCTAAAGTATGCGAGAAAGCAAAGGACCTAGAATAACTAAAACAATTCTGAAAAAGAACAAAGATAGGGAACGCAAGCTACCTGAATTAAAAATCTATTACAAAGCTACAACATTCAAGAGAGCAGGATATTGGGGTAAGAATAGTCATGAAGACCAAAGTTGAAAAGAGTAGAGAAAAAGACCTACATTAAAATGGCTAAGTAACTTTTTTACAATGCTGCTAACTCACTTCAATGGGAAAATGAGTCTTTTAACAAATAGTACTGAAAGAACTGGATTTCCATTTAAAAAGTGAACTTGACCCTTACTTCACACCATACACAAGCATTAATTTGAGATAGGTCATAGACCTAAATGTAAAAACTACATAAATCTTCTGGAAAAGAACATGAGAAAATATCTTCACAACCTTGCTGCTGCTGCTAAGTCACTTCTGTCATGTCCGACTCTGTGTGACCCCATAGACGGAAGCCCACCAGGCTCCCCCGTCCCTGGGATTCTCCAGGCAAGAACACTGGAGTGGGTTGCCATTTCCTGCTCCAATGCGTGAAAGTGAAAAGTGAAAGTGAAGTCGCTCAGTCGTGTCCGACTCTTAGTGACCCCATGGACTGCAGTCCACCAGGCTCCTCCGTCCATGGGATTTTCCAGGCGAGATTACTGGAGTGGGTTGCCAACTTGGAGTAGGCAAAAAAAAATTTTTAAAACAGCTTACAGAAAACAATAAACAAAAGAAAAAAACCTATCGGATTGCATCAAAATTTAAAATTTCTTCACCCTTAAGAAAATGAATAGGCAAAACACAGACCGGGAAAAAGTATTTGCAAAACAAAAAAATGTTATTAGCAAAATATAAAACTTTCTTATAACTGAACAATGGAAAAAAAGTAACCCAATTTTAAAAACATAGCCAACACTTCACAAAAGAAGATGTACAGATGGCTGATAAGAACATTAAAAAGTGCTTAACATCACTGCTGCTGCTGCTAAGTCGCTTCAGTCGTGTCTGACTCTTTGCAACCCCATAGATGGCAGCCCACCAGACTCCTGTGTCGTCAGCAGGAAATGCAAATTAAAACAAATACACACCTACTGAATAGTTAAAATTAAAACTCGACAACACCAAATGTTGATGAGGATGTGGAGCAACTGGAGCACTCATATGTGATTTTGGAAAACAGCTCAGCAATTTCTCATAGTAAGATATGCACATACTCCAAACCAGCAATTAAATTTCTAGGCATTTACCCAAGAGAAAGGAAAACATATGTCCGTAAAAAGACTCAAACAAGAATGTTCCTAGCACTGCCACTTAATTAGCTGAGTGACATTAAGCACAACTAGTCTGTGCCTCGTTTTCCTCTTACATAAAGTGGGGTTAATATCAAAATTCTAAGTAACTGGAAGGGGAAACTATGATGCCAAATACACAGCCTTTCTCTGAGAAAAACAGCACAACCAGTCTCTTCTCAATGTGGCTGCCACGGCTCATGCAGCATGTATTGCTGGTGGCCCAACAGCCACTAGCCACCTCTATGCTCCCCTGGTGGTAAAAGGTAACATAAGGTGTAGAGCCCAAGCTGGAGGTTTTGGCTGAGCCAGATCTGAAGTTTGATTTCTCTGGCACACAGAGTATGAGTCACCCCTCTCCTGAGACATTATGTTCCTCTAAGGAGCTGTTTCTTCTGAAGAATCTCTCAGGAAAGGAAACTTGAGCTGCATTTGCATGTGGGGTTCAGAAATGGATAAGCAAATCTGAGTGCCTTCTAGGCTTTAAAGGGGGATGCTACGGTCCCCAAGAAAGCATTTAACATAAATTAAGAATGATCCCAGATAAACTATATCTGTCTGACTTCACAGTGGGCAAGCCTGCATTTGGAAGGTGGAAAGTACTTGATTAGTGTTCTTTGTGGTGGATTCCTGAGCTTCCCTTCAAGCCAACCCTGGCAATCCCATTCCCCTTGCCAAAGCTCAGTGTAAGTGTAGGAATGTACCCAATTCTGCCTAATGAGACATGAAAGGAATTCTACAGGGGATCTTTGGAAAATTTCCATGCTCCTGAGAAGCAGCCATGGGAAGAATGTACTTTGCTTCTTTGGGATGTTATTGTGTCTGATGAAGTCATCTTATTACCACCTAGGGAGCCTGCTGGAGGAAACAGAGAGATGAAAATAACCTGAGTCCTTTACACCTTGAGTACACCTTGTACTGCAGGTGGAACCCACAGCTTCTAATTCTCATTAGTGATATAGTCTATTTCTTTACATGTTTGGATCTGAGTTTTCTTTTATTTGCAGTAAGAGAATACTATTACTTGTGACTAGAGCATCCCAACCAACAGAGCATGGGACTATAATTTCTCCCTTAGCTGATGGGAGCTTAGAGCTAATAAGATTGGAGTATTAAGGTGATGTAACTGGTATCTTTGCCAGGACAATGGGGTCATTCATGTTTCTATGCATGTCGGGATGTGATGCCTACTTTACAACCCAACTGAGCTAAGGATAGTATATTCCTCTGCTTTTTTTTTAAAAAAAAATCTTTAATCAAAGTAAACCAGATTCTGAACCCCCAATCCTGTTCAGAGGGCAGATTAATCTGTCACTTTGGGGGCTCAAGCCCCTGAAAGATTGTGCACAATTGGGTGTAAGTGTCGAGGTGTCCCATCCACTCATCAGCTCATAGTCTACAGTGAGTTTTCTCTGATGCCTCAGGTGTCTTCTAGTTTGGTGACTTTGTTGTTTCTGAGTCACACTTGCGGCTCAGAAATCTGGTGATACTGGAAATTCAATGGGGCTTGTCTGGTGGCTCATATGGTAAAGAATCTGCCCACAATGTGTGGGAGACCCCTGTTGGATCCCTGGGTCGGGAAGATCCCTGAAGGGCACGGCTACCCATTCTAGTATTCTTGCCTGGCAGGCTACAGTCCATGAGGTCGAAAAGAGTTGGACACGTCTGGGCAACTCATACCTAAGGCCTCATGCGCTTTTGAGATCCAGGCCTTACCCAGGACCCTGGAATATGTTATCATAATCAGAGTTTGTTTTTATTTGTTTATCTTTTTCTTTCTGGTTTCCTATCTCTCTTGTTTCCTTTCCTTTTCCTTCAAAGCCCTCCTTCTTCCTACTCCCAACCCCTTCTCCTTCTGTATATCTGCATCATCTCCTCAATGAACCAGGGCTTTTATCCAGACAGGAATATCTATTAGCTTCAAGGAGCTTTTGCTTTCTGTTCTGCAAGAATTCTTAAGGCAAGAAAAAACAAAAAGCCTGATTAGCAATGCCTGCCTGAAAAGAGAAGGCAATGGAAAAAAACAGCAAGTGAATTAATATCACAATTTTCTTATCACAGGTACTTCAGAGGTGACAAGGGTGAACTCAGTCCAATAGGAGAGCTGACTCCATGGTGAGTGGCAGCCAGCCAGCCAATGAGAGTGAGTCAAGGAGAAAGAAGGTGGGTCCTTAGAGCTGCTGCAAAACTTTCTTCGTAATTTGTGAAACCTGCCTCACAGCCTGGAATTGAGAACCTGGGAAGCCGGCTGCTCCTTTCCTACCTGGGTGTTCTTAAAAATACATTTCCATTCCCATAAGAATTCTTTCCATCTCTGCCTTGTGGTCACGCCTGGGGCTCCCTAACTTCACTGGAAAACGGGGAGGATCAAGTGAGATAAAATTTTGGAGCTGGGAGGCACTGGTAACCAACTCAGGGCTGGAGCAACTGCTGGTCTTCCCCACCTCCTCCATGGTGGTCATCCTTTTTGTGGCCAGGGGGTCCTGTCAGCCTGTATCTGCCCAAGTCCTCCCGGCAGCATGGAGCTTCTGGACTTGTCCCAGAGGTAAACAAGAGCAGCAGCACATGCCCCTTGGGTTGAGATAGTGTTTTCCCGCCCAGAGCTGAAAGACCTTTGAGATCATTAAGGCCAACTCCCTAATGTGAGAGATAAGGGCCCAGAGAGGCCAGAGGACTTGGCTCAAGTCACATGAAGTTATAAGGGACCAACACCAGGGTGCGGGCTCTTTTCTCCCCACCTTCCCTTATCAGCCTGTTTTCCCAGTCTTGATTCTGTCCCTGGATTCTCAGGTGCTGTTGAATGTTTGTCCTGCACTTACCTTCTTATTGCCTTGAGGCCAGCATACCTCCTGCCAAAGGCTCTTTCTAGGCTGTTGGGTTATGGGATGATTAACCCAAGGACAAAGAGTCCTTTGTGTGTCTGCAAAGTGGGACATGACTGAATGACTGAACTGAACTGAATCCAAGGACGTTGAGGGCCTGTAGAGCCCACAGGCCTCATGTCTTAGGCTGGGCTCTTGCTCAGTCTGTCTCATCCTGAGAGCACTTTGGGAAGGAAATGACTGTGGGTTACTCAGAAGATAGCTGTGGGAATCCCCCATTTTATAATAATTTTCTGGGCAAGCTCACTCTTGACCGTGACTTAAAAATTTCAGTCTGGAGATGACCTGCAATCAAACGATGGCACAAACAAATCTAACAGACACCTTGGGGCCTAACCACGGGACAGTTTGGTTCAGTTCATATCAGTCGCTGTGTTGTGCCGACTCTTTGTGACCCCATGGACTGCAGCATAACAGGCTTCTCTGTCTATCACCAACTCCCAGAATTTGCTCAAATTCATGTCCATCGAGTTGGTGATGCTATCCAACCATCTCATCCTCTGTTGTCTCCTTCTCCTGCCCAGGTAGCCTATAGAATACTCTGTAAGAAATGTTAGGAATTGCCTGACAGTCCAGTGGTTAGATACCTGGTGGGGGAAATAAGATCCCACAAGATGTACGGTATGGCCAAAAAAAAAAAAAAGAAACATCCATTGATGAGCTTGGGAAAAGCTTTACATGAAATGAAAATTAAATAAGATGAGGGACTATAAAGTGCTTAGCACAGTGTCACATATGTGGTAAGCTCTCAACAAATGTTTGCTATTATTGCTGTTACGAGTATTTGAATTTTGTCACTGTTTAGCTAGGCTCCTTGGTACTACTGCCTGTTTCTCCTCTCTTCCTGGTCTGCGAGATCTTCTTTTAGTCTTCTTCCAAAACTTTCTACCTCCTAATCCCATCAAATAGATTTCTTATCACTTCTAGCATAGACTAAAAAATGCCAGGACCACTTCTTCCCCCAGCCATTTCCCAGCCCCACACAAACAACCTGTGCTCCAGCTTGGCACATTGCCTCCTGCAAAATCTGGTTGTCAAGGTGTTGAGAGTGTTAACAGAAGTTGTGTTTGGGTGGGCGAGATTGTAGGTGGTTCTTTTTAAAAAATTCCCTTTCTCTGCTTGTCTACATTCTTTGATTTGTTTGTCATGGGCATATATTGAACTTGTACCAAGAAAATATTTTAAATTTTTATGCAATCTACTCACTACTTCTAGAAACCTTTCCCTGAAAGGTTCTACTGCATTCTGAGCATTCTTTTTAACTTCCCACCCCCTCAGCCTCTCTTTCTCTGTGCTCTGTAATTGCATTCACTAGTGAGTCGCCCTATAGATGTTCTTAAAGGGATTCTACATCCATGAGAGGGCTGTAGGTGCCTTGAATGTGAGGCTGTATCGTCTCTTCTGTAGAAAGAAGATGATTTTAGCTGTACACCCTCTTCTGCACCCCTGAGCCTAGATGACTGAGAATCAAGAGTACTTTCAGAGCTTAGTTTAACTTGCTTAACTTCCTACTGTTCCCATTTTACCCTCTGATACCAGGGCTAGCAGCAGAGTGCAGTTTCTGGGGAACCCTGTTGGATGTACAGGGTAGTTTTCAGCAGGGACTGGTTGCATCATGGGGCTTGGGGGCAGCGTCTTAATCTGAGCATGAATTTAATGTCAATCTTGCAAAAACTCCAAATGCCTGTGTGACACAGAAAGAGTCTCAGCCTAGCGCCAGGCAGGAGAGAAGGAGGGGCACACAGATTCCGACAAGACTTAGCGACTGAACAACAACGTGTCATCTTTAGTTCAGGTCTGTCGCTCAGTCGTGTCCGACTCTTTGAGATCCCATGGACAGCAGCATGCCAGGCCTCCCTGTCCATCACCAACTCCCAGAGCCTACTCAAACTCATGTCCATTGAGTCAGTGATACCATTCAACCATCTAATCTTGTCGTCCCCTTCTCCTCCTGCCTTTAATCTTTCCCAACATCAAGGTCTTTTCAAATGAATCAGTACTTCGCATCAGGTGGCCAAAGTATTGGAGTTTCAGCTTCAGCATCATCAATCCTTCCAATGAACATTCAGGACTGATCTCCTTTAGGATGGACGGGTTGGATCTCCTTGCAGTCCAAGGGACTCTCAAGAGTCTTCTCCAGCACCACAGTTCAAAAAGAGTCTGCCACTGTTTCCACTGTTTCTCCATCTATTTGCCATCAAGTGATGGGACCGGATGCCATGATCTTTGTTTTCTGAATGTTGAGCTTTAAGCCAACTTTGTGACTCTCCTCTTTCACTTTCATCAAGAGGCTCTTTAGTTCTTCACTTTCTGCCATAAGGGTGGTAGCATCTGCATATCTGAGATTATTGATATTTCTCCCGGCAATCTTGATTCCAACTTGTGCTTCATCCAGCCCTCATTTCTCATGATGTACTCTGTATATAAGTTAAATAAGCAGGGTGACAGTATACAGCCTTGACGTACTCCTTTCCCGATTTGAAGCCAGTTTGTAGTTCCATGTCCAGTTCTAACTGTTGCTTCCTGACCTGCATACAGATTTCTCAAGAGGCAGGTCAGGTGGTCTGGTATTCCCATCTCTTTCAGAATTTTCCACAGTTTATTGTGATCCACACAGTCAAAGGCTTTGGTATAGTCTATAAATCAGAGATAGATGGTTTTCTGGAACTCTCTTGCTTTTTTGATGATCCAGCGGATGTTGGCAATTTGATCTCTAGTTCCTCTGCCTTTTCTAAAACCAGCTTGAACATCTGGAAAGTTCACGGTTCACGTATTGCTGAAGCCTGGCTTGGAGAATTTTGAGCATGACTTTACTAGCGTGTGAGAAGAGTGCAATTGTGCAATAGTTTGAGCATTCTTTGGCATTGCCTTTCTTTGGGATTGGAATGAAAACTGACCTTTTCCAGTTCTGTGGCCACTGCTGACTTTTCAAAATTTGCTGACATATTGAGTGCAGCACTTTCACAGCATCATCTTCCAGGATTTGAAATAGCTCAACTGGAATTTCATCACCTCCACTAGCTTTGTTCGTAGTGATGCTTCCTAAGGCCCACTTGACTTCACATTCCAGGATGTCTGGCTCTAGGTGAGTGATCACATCATCATGATTATCTGGGTTGTGAAGATCTTTTTTGTACAGTTCTTCTGTGTATTCTTGCCACCTCTTAATATCTTTTGCTTCTGTTAGGTCCTTTATCAAGCCCATCTTTTCTGTCCTTTATCAAGCCCATCTTTGCATGAAATGTTCCCTTGATATCTCTAATTTTCTTGAAGAGATCTCTAGTCTTTTCCATTCTATTTTTTTCCTCTATTTCTTTGCACTGATCACTGAGGAAGGCTTTCTTATCTCTCCTTGCTATTCTTTGGAACTCTGCATTCAAATGGGTATACTTTTCCTTTTCTCCTTTGCTTTTGGCTTCTCTTCTTTTCACAGCTATTTGTAAGGCCTCCTCAGACAGCTGTTTTGCTTTTTTGCATTTCTTTTTCTTGGGGATGGTCTTGATCCCTGTCCCCTGTACAATGTCACAAACCTCCGTCCATAGTTCATCAGGCACTCTGTCTATCAGATCTAGCCCCTTCAATCTATTTCTCACTTCCACTATATAATCATTAGGGTTTTGATTTAGGTCATACCTGAATGGTCTAGTGGTTTTCCATACTTTCTTCAACTTGAGTCTGAATTTGGCAATAAGGAGTGAATGATTTGAACCACAGTCTGCTCCCGGTCTTGTTTTTGCTGACTGTATAGAGCTTCTGCATCTTTGGCTGCAAAGAATATAATCAATCTGATTTCGGTGTTAACCATCTGGTGATGTCCATGTGTAGAGTCTTCCCTTATGTTGCTGGAAGAGGGTGTTTGCTATGACCAGTGCATTCTCTTGGCAGAACTCTATGAGCCTTTGCCCTACTTCATTCTGTACTCCAAGGCCAAATTTGCCTGTTACTCCAGGTGTTTCTTGATGTCCTACTTTTGCATTCCAATCCCCTTATGTGATCTTGGGATAGATTTTTACGCTTCAAGCCCTTTTCTTATCTGTGTAATCCAACTAGTGGTACTTCCTTCCTCTTAGGATCTTATGAGGATTTAATGAAATAATGCTTGTGAAATACATTTTAAACAACTAATAAATGCTAGCCACAGTTACTGATATTATTGCAATTATTGTTACAAACTCAAACCTGGTGTTTGTTTTTCAGAGGAATCCCACTACACATCCATTCAGTCCCTTATTTCCCATGATTTGTTCACCTGCATACATTCATCTATCACATAATGGCAATGGATAATACATATGTACTACATGAAATAATAATATTTTAATAGCTCATATTTAAATTTCATATCTATGTACAAATCACTGTACTAAGTTCTTTATATGTATGAAACTCATTATCCTCCCAAATATGTGGTGAAATTGGTACTATTATTATCCATATTTCATTGAGGATGTTTGCCCAAGGTCACATAACTAATAAGTTAGAAAATGAAAATTTTTGGTGATCTGATCTGAGGAATCTGGTTCAGAATCCAAGCTACTTGCTATTAAACACCCTTGCTATTTTCAAAGACTCTGGAGAAAACAATGGAAGGACAAAAGTATGAGTTAAACACTGATTCTACCTGTTGAAAATAGTAACCAGGAGAAGTGGTAAGACACAATGAAATCATATGCCCTCAGGGCAGTGTGAGCATGGCTGCCTGGAGGTCTAGGTGGAGCCTATGTTGGCCTCTTGGCATGACTGAGTTTTCACTTATGATTGGCTTGGGCCATCAGATGAAGTCTCTGTTGCATGGTCTCTAAGGAGACACCACTAACTTAGTGCATTGCTGATAGCTTGTGGCCAAAGTTGGTACCTCCTGCTCCATGGAAGACTGGATGACAGAATGTCTTTGAATGGGTATAAATCCTCACAACTGATTCCACAAATAACTCCAAGTACAGAGCCTATTGAGTGTGAGCTGGGTCACTGCCTCTTGGGGTCGTTGTGTCATTCATTGGCTGGCTATCTATTTTTAGTTCTGTGCTGGTTTTTAGTTCAGTGATGTGACATCAGTAGCTTGAAAGTAGCCATGGTAGTAGTATCTACACCACAGAAGTCAGCAAACACTACAAATCAGCACCCACCACCCACCACCAAGTTTGTTGTTAAACATTTCTCAGCATCCTAGCCCTAGAGATAATCAAATCTGGTGATTTTCACCTTCCTTCAGCCAAGGAGATCCACTGAGAGTGCTTGGTTGTTGCCTGAAGGAGAAGAAGGGAGTGCTGGGCAAGGTGAGGGCAAATGGAACTCTGTCCTGAGCTAAGCCAGCAATGTGTTTGCTTGTTTTTACTATGACCTTTTGTGTAAAGCTTTAAGGACAGTTCTTTCCACATTATAGCTCTCTTCACAGTTCTTTTTACAAAAGTTCATTAAAAGGAATGGAAAGTGACTCATCTGGTCTAATCTTACTTAACAGTCAGGAAGTAGTACTTTTTATAGTTCAGAGTCAGAACAGTGAAGTGACTTAGGTCTCCCAGAGTCAAGTCCACCACCTTCTATGAGGAACTTGGCACCATGGCAGCCACAGTGGGAGACAGACTCCCGCTGTCACTAATTGGGGCTTCCCTGGCTCTAAGCCCTACAAGCTATCAGCAGATATTCTCACAGCTCCATTCGGATAGGTGTCCTCCCTAGAGCCTCATCCACTGTGCCCTTTGCCCTGGAAATGGAAGGACCCTTAGCAGAGCCTTCAGCTGTTTTTCTCCCATAATGAACCCTCTCCTGGTACCTTGGGATGACTGGCTGCTTTTCTGAGCCCATTTTCTCAACTGTTGAGAAGCCGAGTTGAAAATCTTACCCTTACAACCAGGTTTTAAAACTTGCTCCCAACTTTTGGCTGGGGAAAGCTGCTTGCTGCTACTGCTGCTAAGTCACTTCAGTCGTGTCCGACTCTGTGCGACCCCATAGACGGCAGCCCACCAGGCTCCCCTGTCCCTGGGATTCTCCAGGCAAGAACACTGGAGTGGGCTGCCATTTCCTTCTCCAATGTGTGAAAGTGAAAAGTGAAAGTGAAGTCGCTCAGTCGTGTCCGACTAGCAGCGACCCCATGGACTGCAGCCCACCAGGCTCCCCTGTCCATGGGATTTTCTAGGCAAGAGTACTGGAGTGGCTTGCCATTGCCTTCTCAGAGGGGAAAGCTGCTTAAAGCCTTAAAAACAAAACAAAACAATAACTATTTTATCTTTTATTCAGCAAAGCTAGAAATGGACGTTAGGGCTTGCTGGAGGGCAAATGGATGTGGTCGGTAGGGGGTGCGGTTAATAGGGAAGAATGGAGTGGGGGAGAAGAGGATATGGAGTGAAAAGATAAAAAGAAACATTTAAAAAAATAATTTTTAGGGGTAAGAAAATTCAGCTACAGGTGCCAAGGGGTATAATTTCCTGAGACTGTAGAAAGCCTTGCCCATTGCTTCCCTCTAGCAAAACCGGCTGTCTGTGCTGTCGGTCAGTTGTGCTTTATTTTGTAATCCCAATCACCCAGAACCAGTGAGTACTTGAAAGCGTTGCAGAAACTTATATTTGTCATAACACCACAGTGAAGAAGTCTGTAATAAATGTGGTTTGAGTTTGCTAGGGCTGCCATAATGAAAAAGCTCAAGCTGGGTGACTTAAACAAGAGACATTTGTCTTCTCACAGTTCCAGAGACTGGAGTTGAAGATCGAGGTGTGGGCAGGTCTGGTTTCCTCTGAGGCCCTGCTCCTTATTTTGTAGGCGGGCAACTTTTTGCTGTGTGCTCACATGGCTTTTCTTCTGAGAGTGCACACATCTGGTGTCTCTGTACCTCCGAATTTCATTTCCTTATAAGGATGGCTGGATTGGATTAGGGCTTTTGTTAACAGACTCATTTTAACTTGATCGCCTCTCTAAAAGCTTATCTCCAAATGCCGTTATGAGGTAAGGTAACTCAGATGTCTGAAATAATTCATATTCTGAGGTTAGAACTTTAACAAATGAATTTTGGGGGCACACAATTCAGCGTATAACAGATGTTTAGGCACCATTTATCTAGTATACATGCATAGGACCCAGATCACATATTTGGATATTAATGGACCCTCCTCACTGACCCTGAGAACTTTTATCATCTGCACAAATTGACTGCCATGCCTTGGGTTGAGAACTCATCAGGTGACATGACTTTATAAAAAGTCTCATTTGACTTAAAGAATTTTGAAAGTTTCACCTCTCCTTCAAATTCTTTTTGTTTTCACCAGAAATTGATTTTCATAGGTGGGATGTCCTCAGGGACTTTCAATATTAGCAGAAGCTACTGATGACATGGAAACAGATGCACTGGCTGAGTGTGGCTGAGGAGAGATTACTGGGCAGGGTAGGCAGGGCAGATGAACATGAAATCATGGGAAACTGCAGATAGACAAGTGAGAAAGGTTATCAAGACCCTGCCAGTATGAATTAACCATTCAGCTGTGATAACTATTTTAAAAATGGTTAAAATAGACACAGTTCATGCCCTTCATGCAGAGTACCCTAAAGGGATCATGACCAGCAATTCTCTTGGACCTGAAATAGTGTTTTCATTCAAACCCCAGAAAAAGACTTATAAGATTTCTGTAGATTTTTTATGAGTTGAAGTAAAATTCTTTCCTGCTCCCCCAAACACACGTATTCAGATGATTCAGAAGTACAAATTGTAAGTATCCTTCAGTGAGCTAGATTGTTGTTGTTCAAGTGCTAAGTCTTGTCCAACTGTGCCATTTGGCCATGGGAGCCATTAGAAAGCCATGTGCAACTATTGTTCAGTTCAGTTCAGTCACACAGTCGTGTCCAACTCTTTGTGACCCCATGCACTGAAGCACGCCAGGCTTCCCTGTCCTTCACTATTTCCTGGAGTTTGCTCAAAACTCATATCCTTTGCTTCGATGATGCCATCCAACTGCCTCATTCTCTGTTGCCTTCTTCTATTCCTGCCCTCAATCTTTCCCAGCATTAGGGTCTTTTCCAATGAGTTAGCTCTTCACATTAGGTGGCCAAAGTATTGGAGCTTCAGCATCAGTCCTTCCAGTGACTATTCAGTGTTGATTTCCTGTCGGATTGACTGGTTTGACCCCCTTGCTGTCCAAGGGACTCTCGAGTCTTCTCCAACACTACAGTGAGCTGGGTAATGAAAAATAAACAAGAAAAATCATCATCTATGCATTTCTTGCCCCTGCTTCAATGGATTGTAAATCATTTGAGGATAAGAACTGAGGTATGTACTCTACAGCCCCAAGTGTTCTTTGCATGAAGTGAATATTCTATATATTCACTGATTTGACCTGAATCTCCAAGAGGAAAGATTTTTTAATCGAAGTCACTAGAACACTCAAAAATGATATCACTGTCTCAGACTAAGAAAGGAGGAAAGATCTGATTACCCTAGAAAAAAAAGCCCAGGTGACCATGAGAAAGTCAGCAGTCTCCTTCCGTCAAGGGCACCAGAGGTCTGTGTTTCAAGTAATGAGTTGGAGGGGAGGGGTTGGCAGTAAGTTCCACTGAATTTCCTACCACCATTCTAAGGTATGGACTTGAAGAGACTATAACTTCAGTGTAATTGCTCTGTGGTCTGCTCTCTATAAACAGCAGCTTATTTGTAGGTAACCCAGGGCTGCCTATGAAACTGTTAGACTCAGAAATTAAATCAATTCAATTCAACGGATATTTATTGTGTAGTTCAAGACAAGAGAACTCTCAAACAGCCAAATTATAAGGAGAGAAGAACCTAGGAGTCCGGAGGGGTAGCTTAAAAGAAGATTAGCCTTTGTATGTTGACAATTTCTCTTTTAGTTCTACACACTGGACCCCAAGACAAAGAATAAGTAGAGCTGGGCTGCCAAGTGGGAAAATACAGGTGTAGATAAGTGGAATGCTCATCATTCCAGTCTGGTGACTTGATGATTCATATAATCCAAGCATGGAACTTGTGTTCCCTTGGCTAGTGATAGTTTTATGTTATAGGCATGTGACCCAATGCTGGTCAATAAGAAATGAGAAGAACCAATGCAGGAAGATGGGAAGGGGAGAGGGAGGAAGGTTTCTGGGAAAGGCTAATACTGATAAAATATTCTTCAACCACTGTTATGTTTCAGATAACAGACACCACTGGAACGCTCTAAGCAGAAAAGGGTTTAATTTAGAAAATTCCATTCTGTTCAGTTGCTCAGTCGTGTCCGACTCTTTGCGACCCCGTGGACTGTAGCCTACCAGGCTTCTCCGTCCATGGGATTCTCCAGGCAAGAATACCAGAGTGGGTTACCATTTCCTTCTCCAGGGGATCTTCCCGACCCAGGGATCGAACCCAGGTCTCCTGCATTGGAGGCAGACGTTTTAACCTCTGAGCCAGCAGGGATAATTAGGTGCTTAAAATTTTATGGATGGGCTAGAGGAGAAGGTCTTGGCTCTAGCTCCAACAGTAACCAGCAGAACCATGCAGAAACATTAGCCAGGGTGGCTGTTATCTGTGTCACAGCAGAGAAGCTGGGGGAATCAAGAAGGTATCACAGTAAGTGTGACTCCAGAATCACACCCTTTACCCGTATTCAGGGATTAAAAAACCACTGCCAGGGCCAGACTGTCCCTGCTTGATCTGTCTGGGCAAGATGAATGTCCCACTTCCTGCTTCTCTGTCCGCAGGAAGTTGGTGGCAGAGCACTGAGACTTTCGTCGGTGGTAGAACACAAATCCAGTGCCTCCCTGACCGTGTTTGCCAGGAAAGAGCAAGTGAAACAGACTACACTCTCCTCTCAAATCTCAAGATGCTGCATCTGATGTGCATTCTTCCACACGGAAGAGCTCAGCTAGTGCAATCCTTCTGCAACCCCTTTTCCCCTTCACACCCTCCTTCCTAGGAGAGGTGGAGTGACGTAGCTAATAGGTAAACGTGGGAGAGGAAACTTGATGTGCATGAACCAGTCCTCCCTTGTCTTTTGGGAGTAAGTTGCACACAGGGAGTATGTTTTCTGCTCTGCAATTCCAGGGACAAGCTTTCCTCTGGTGTGAGGCCTGGAAGTATGGTCCAGAGGTTCCTGTGACTGGCTGGGTGAACTGGTCATTAGAGTGTTGGAAGTTCAGTGTTGGAAAGCTCCCCTGCCTACAGTTGCGCTTATTGTTACAGACTTATCAGAAATAGGGTAATGTTTGGACCTCTATATGCCATCTTTTTCTCTTTTTTAGTTCTTCTTGTTTCTTTGTTGATTTAGGAATCTGGGGAGGAAACTAGGGCTGGAGACGTGAAATTGAACTCTCTTTGTGCTACTGATTGACACCTGGTCTGTCACACTGCCGCCTGTTTGTACAACCATCAGCAGTTTTCAAAGCATGTCACACATGTGACGCTCATAACAACCTGTGGACAAAGAACAGGATTGTTTAGCTGAGGAAGTAAAGCTGCAACTCCTTTTTAAAAAAATTTTTAAGCATAACTGATATACAATGTTGTGCTAATTTCTGCCTCACAGCAAAGTGATTCAGTTACACATATACAAACATTATTTTTAATTTTCTTTTCCATTATGGTTTATCATAGGATATCAAATATAGTTCCCTGTGCTATACAGTAGGACCTTGTTGCTCATCCATGTATATGGTTTGCATCTGCTAACTCCAAAGTCCTACTCTATCCCTCCGCCACTCCTCTCCTCCTTGGCAACCATGAGTCTGTTCTCTATGTCTGTGAGTCTGTTTCTGTTTCGTAGATAAGTTCATTTGTGTCCTATTTTAGTTTCCACAAGTAAGTGATATTATACGGTATTTGTCTTTCTCTGAAGTTGTGACTCTCAGTGCTTCCAACATTTTCCATGTTATGATACATATAGAACATTGAAAAAATGTATATACACATACACATATACTTATGTATACAAACGTATGTGGAAATTTGTATATATCTGACTATGGAAAAGCAATAAGGCTGCTGGTGCCAGAAGTGATGGGCTCAGAGATTCTGTCTGCCCTGGGCCTTACCCGGCTAATCCAAGCATTGAGAAGATCAAATTCTTAGCAGATCTATAACCCATTCCTTACCCACCAGTTGGAAATTCTACCTTAGAGAAGTGTGCTAATGTCCAAGGTCTCAAGGTTAATACACAGAAGAATATTCACATCCAAAGAATCATAACGTAGTCTGAAATGCAGGAGTTGTTTGTTACCTTCACTTGTCCTCACTGTAGCTTCTTAGGTTAGAGAAATTTCAAAGTTTCAAAGTCTTTTCAAAGGAAAGACTTCTCAATCCAGTCTGTCTCCACTGCACTAATCTCTATAAATATCTCAATAAATATACATATAATATGCCTAGAATATGCCTACTACAGGAATATTCTAGGTGCTGGAGATACCTCAGTGAACAATGCAAGGTCTCTGTAATCAAAGCGCTTACATTCTACTAGAATCTTCCATTTCAGGTTTCTTTAAAGTAGAGTAAGAACTTCAAGGCAATCTGAGTACAGACATATCCTAAGATGTTTATGATTATTTTTCTCAATCTTTTTCACATGTTCCCACATTGATTCAATAGCAATTTCCATGTGTATGACTTGTCCTTATCAAGCCTTTCCAAAGTATACAATATCAGTTGTCACAAGAACAAAACTTCTTTTTGCACTCACATTTTATTGGTTTTCACAATGATGGAATTATATAATCAGGAAGTATGATGAGCAGAAATAGGTTTGGGAACAGATGGCATTGACCCTGGTCAGCATGCAGCTCAATTTGTGGCCCCGGAAGTCCCTAAGAGGACCTCTGCTACCTGGGTTTCTGGTGCGCTGTGAGCTCTGGTGGGCTTTATAGAGGAAATAGCATCTGCTAACCTGGTGACTTGTTAGGTGAATGTCAGTTTTAAGAGCTTCTGCCACACAGGTTCACTACCTCCCCCAGACTGTATGCATATCAAATTTTGAGAGTCGCTTATCGGCCACTCTCTTATTGGATGACTCAGGTATTTATTCCAAAGCTTTATGAAGGTGGGGGAGACAGGAGTTGTACTTTTGTTTAGATTTTGTTTCCCGTTGTTTTTTTTAAAATAAAATTTCTAAAGGGGAAAACATAACTGTGTTGCCTTTGTGTGATATCTAATGATAGCGAACCTTCTTTTCTCCACAATCCTCTCTCATCTATTTCCCCAATCAGGGGTCCCAGGCCCGTCCTCAGATACCGCTTCTTCCTTCAGGATGATGCACCCCAGCGCCAGTCTTTTCTTCTGCCTTACAAGGCCTGTCCCTAGGCATCGAGTATCACTGCATTTACCTTAGCTCAGTCTTCTGCAGCCTCTGTAGCGTGAAGAGGTGAACTCTGGTACATGGTTGAGGGTCAAGGAGGAGAGGCAGGGGAAAACTGGCTTCTTTCCAACTGGAAGCAAATGCAAATCAACCCGCCCAAATGTAGATTTCTTCAGAAAATCACCCTGTCTGGTCTACTTTATTTTTCATAAAAAACATATGTATTTATTTTATTTTTATGACATGGACATGATTTTCCTGGCTTGGATTTCATGACAAAGAGCACCCCTTCTAGAAAATGCTCCTTCTAGAATCATTCAGGACATGTGGCATTGTGTTCAGTTAGAGTAGAGGTGGAGTATTCAGTCCATCTTCTACAACTGAACTCTCTATGGGAGAGCCAGTTGCCCTCCCATCTTGTAAAGAGATAGGAAGAGAATATGTGCCCATACATATGTAGAGACAATAGCACACCAGAAGGAACGAGCCTTACTAGAAACAAACAGGCAATAATGCTAATCAGTCAATTGCAAAGGTTGTTCAGTGTCCCACGGTGCTCCTAAATTGACAGTGAGATGATAGATTATTTAATCCAGCCTGTCTATATTGCAGTGAATAGGCGGTGCTTTAGTGAAGTGACTTGCAAGAGACAGAGCTAGCCTGAGGCAAAGTTAGGGTAAGAGGCGCCTAACCTTTAGTCATTCATTGGCTCTACTGTACCTGCTGTTCTCAAAGTATAGTCCATAGACCCTTGAGGAATCCCTGAGTCATTTCCCATGTGTTCATGAAGTTAAAACCCTCTTCATAATTGTATTGCAGCATTTGTTGCATTTTTCATCTTGTTGACATTTGCACTGAAGGTACGAAGGCAGTGGTGGGTAGAAATCCTATCTCTTGAGCATGAATCAAGCAGGCACCAAACTAGCAGTCATCATCAGCACACACCTGCCATAAAAACAAATGTCGGTTTCATTTAAGAATGTCCTTGACGAAGCTGTAAAAATGATGAATCTTACTAAATATTGATACTTTTCAAAACATTCTGTGTAATAAAATGGACAGTATTCATAAACTACTTTTACTGCATTTCAGTGTGTGATGGTTATCTCTAGGGAGCTGAGTTTGTGAGTTGAACTAACCTTTTTTTCTTTCTCATGCAACATCTTTTTCCCCCCTTGCTTGAAAGGCTAGATGACAAAGAATGCTTTTTCAGACTGGATATTTGGCAGGCATTTTCTGAAAATGAACAAAGGGGGCCTGTCACTTCAAGGAAAAACAACGGATAGTATTTATTGCCAATGATAAAATTTGAGTTTCCAAGCAAAAATTAGAATTTTGGAAAACTTGTATCCACCACTGTGGAGCTTGACAGCATTCCAAAACTTAAAGATTTTTCCAAAGAGATCTCTGGTGATATTAATGAATGTGATTTTTTTTGATAGTATATAATGAAATGGATCAACATTTAGTATATCTGTATAACTCAGTGAAGCAATATTTTCCCATGACCAATGCATGGTATTATAAAATAGTACATGGGTAAAAATCGATTCAAGGTGCACAATAAACCAAAGTTTAATGTAACAGACATAAAAAGTTCATTGATATACTTTAAGATTCCACACAGCAATTAACCTTTGAGAAACTTGTTATGTTTTGGTGCAGTATCAAAAAAGAATATCCCCAATTATCTAAAAAGATGATTGAGTACTCTATTTTTCCAGCTACATATCTGTGTAAAGCCAGATTTTCTTCACATACTCCAACCAAAACAACATATTGCAACATTGACTATTAATCCAGACATTTACAAAATTTGCAAAAATGTAAAACAATTCACTCTTATAATTTTACTTGTCTTGAAAGTTTATTTTTTTTAACAAAAATATGTAATTTATGTTAACGCCTAATGGATTTAGGGAGCTTCCCAGATGGCTTGGTGGTAAAGAAGCTGCCTGCCAATGCAGGAGATGCAGGTTCAATACGTTGGTTAGGAAGATCCCCTGGAGTAGGTAGGGGCAACCCATGCCAGTATTCTTGCCTGAGAATTTCATGGAAAGAGGAGCCTTGCGGGCTACAGTACATGGGGTAGAAAAGAGCTGGACGTGACTGAGCACACACCCACATGATGGATTTATTGTTTTTAATTATTAAACACTTTAGATTTTCTACCAATATATATAGCCTACATAAAATTTAAAAGTAAAAATGTTCTGAGACTGAAAGGTTTGAGAGCCTCTATATTGCACCATTCTGCCTTCCAGAGAGTGCGTTGGAGGAGGTTCTTCCTTCCCCTTTACCCAAAAAAGCCAGTGCTGTTACTGTTTTATTTTTAAATCCAACCCCTGCCCTCTTCCTCCAAAACTGTGAAAAAAAAGTCAACGGCAAAAATATTGCAAATACTTGAAACCAAAGGACCCAAAACAGAGAGAAGGCAAAGGACTGAATAAAGGTGTTTCTTTGGAGCCTGCAAGGCTGACCAAGGACCACCTCCTGTCTGGCAGTCTGGCAGGAGTCACCTATTCTTTTTGCTCCATTGACCTAACCTTACATCCATCCAACCACTCCCATCCGTTAAGTCTCAGCTCTGTCTGGGAACACTATTGTCCTCTGGGGCCTCAAAACACAATGGCTTTATTAAAGCTTTGGGCTGATACCCACCCTCAAGCCCCTCTTTCCTTGTGCCCACTCTGCGATGACAGTGCAGGGGAGGGTTCTCTCAGCGCAAGCCTCCACCAGCTCACTGTCTCAGGCTCAAGGCTGAGATGAAAAGGGGCGGCCTCTGTTTCTGGGCTGGAAAGAAACTGTAAACTTCTCACAGGCCACATACCAGAAGCTGCCAGAAGACCATTTCCTTTTAGTAAACAGGGCCGCTGGGGCCATCTTTCTCTCCTTTAATAACCTGTGGGGCACCTATTGATTGCACATGCTGGTCCATCATATATTAGAACAGGGATGGCTTCCGGTTGCTCGGGAGCTGTGTGGATGGAGAAATTGGCTCACTAATACTTAGCTCATAGAGCACAGCGCATGCATCACAAAAACATGGAGAATATGTAACATTAGGTGCTGAGAAGACACAGAAATCAACTCCAGTGGCTGTGGAGGCTTCTGGCCATGCTGCAGACCTTAATCAGGCTGTTTCTTGTGCTCCTACCAGAGACCTACAGACACTCAGATTACATGCCTCCTTCTGTAGCATCCTCTTCAAATGAGAGGGAGCAGCAAGGTCTAGTGGGTGGGAGACCCTGCTCCCATCTCAACTGCCTCACCGGGACGGGAGCCAGCAAGTAGGAAGGAATGTTCAAGTTTTGTACTACTTGAACAAGAGCGCTGAGTTAGGAATCAAAAGACACGTTCTAAAGTCCTTCTTTAGCCATTTACAGCTACTTGATCTTGGGGAAGTCCCTTAATTTCTCTGAATCTCGGCATCTTGCCTGGAAAGAGGAGAAAGTAATAATACCTAAGAAAATATACCTGCCTGGTTTGCTCTCTGTAAATGAGTGTCTGTTGCTGAACCTGAATTTGAATCAGTTAAAAGATATGGCAACACGTGTAGGGCTGAAATGATTTCTTTCTCCCACCTCCAAAATCTGGCATCAGGAATTTTCCACCACTATCCTTAGCCAACACTTTGCTGTTAAGTAAGAAGTGACGTCATGAAACTCATAGCTTGATAAATTGGAAGTGTTTCTCTCATCCTTCTGTCTTCCTGAGCCCCACCTGATTTGGTTTCTGGGTTGAAAATTCTCTTCACAGGGCCCTCTCTAAAGTGGATAGCAAACACAGAAAAACATGCCAGCATAGCTTACCAAATTCTACTAGAAAAGCTTGACACCCACACGCCCATTCTTGGAAGAACCTTCGAGTTTCTCTGACTTTAACATTCTGGGCTTTGAATGCTTTTCCAAAATAAGTAGTACTATCCTGTGGTTCTACTGTGGTCCCTTTTGCCAGCACTGATTAAAATGGACCAGAAGGACTGTGTGCATAGTCATATTTCCATATTTCCCTTTCCCTGGTTCTGGAAATGAAATCTGCTGTCCTGGGACAGAGTGTGTAGTGGGTTGGATGGTGCACTCCCCACACCTCCACCAAATATATCCATATCTTGAAACCTGTGAATGTGACCTTACGAGACAGAAAGGGTCTGCATAGATGTAGTGAAATGAAGGCTTTTGAGATGAGATCATCCTGGATTACCTGAGTGGGCCCTAAATCTCCAACACAAAGTGTCCTTATGAGAGACAAGAAGAGAAAATGCAGACACCTAGGAGAGGTCCGTGTGGAAATGGAAGTAGAGTGATGCGGCCACAAGCCAAGGGATTCTCGAGTCACCAGAAGCTGAGAGACAGGAGAGGATCACCCAGCAGAGCCTTTGATTTCAGACTCTTGGCCTCCAGAACTGTGAGAAAATAAATTATGTTGTTTTAAGCCGCCTGCTGCTGCTGCTTCTGCTGCTAAGTCACGTCAGTCGTGGCCGACTCTATGTGACCCCATAGATGGCAGCCCACCAGGCTCCCCCGTCCCTGGGATTCTCCAGGCAAGAACACTGGAGTGGGTTGCCATTTCCTTTAGTTTGTGATAATTTGTTACAGAAGCTCAAGGAAGCTTCTACAAGTGTGTTCCCTGGGATGGACCCCAGCTCAGGTTCTTCCACAGATTATTTTCTCCCTCTATGAGGAGATCTGTCTGAGAGCAGTCTCAGATGGCCTGGTCAGCAGCCAGCTCTCAAAAGTCCAAACCCCCATCAGGGGCTGTGGCTGAGGATCCACAGGGGAGAAGCATCCTGGGATGTTTTCAGCATCTCTTTGTGGGCAAGGCATTGGGGAAATGGTCTGAATTATGGTTAGATGGACCTTGGTTTAAAACCCAACTTCACCATTGACTCTGTGCCTCTAGATAAACTATCAATATTTTTCCTCTTTGTGCTTCAAGTTCCTCAAGGATAAAGTGAAGATAATAATACCAGATGGTAGGCAGGAACAGACCCAGAATCTGTATAAAAGCCAACTTTAGGGACTCTTTCAAAAAGAAGAATCCATAGTTTCAATTGGGAGTGGGGCCTTGAAAGGGACTTGTTAGTGAGGCTTAAACTAAGCCAGCCTCTGCTTCCAGGGTGTTCTGAGGATTATAGATAAAAACAAGAAGCCTAAGGCAGTGCCTGGCTCCTCCTGGGTGCTCTGTGAGAAGTAAAGCTGTTTGGATGAAGACTTGAATACTATCTCCTGAAAAGTACACAGATGTGTTTGCAATGCATAGAAAAGTGTCTGGTAGGATACATTCCACGGCGGGTTGCCAGTTGTTGCCTTGATAGCCATTTTTCCTTTCTTTTCCAAAACAGATGACTGACTTTTGGGGGCATGGCCATGTTCTCAGCTAAATCCTAGCTTCCCAGTGAGGTGTAGTTATGAGACTAAATTCTGGCCAAAGATAAGCAAAGAGGTATAAGAGACTTCTCATGGGAGAGTGTTATAAGTTGAATTGTGTCCATCCCCCAGCCCCCCGCAATTCGTGTGTTGAAGTCCTAATCCCAGTATCTCAGAGCCAGTGAAAGTGTGAGTCGCTCAATGGTATCCAACTCTTTGTGACTCCATGGACTGTAGCCTACCAGGCTCCTCTGTCCTAGGAATTCTCCAGGCAAGAATACTGGAATGGGTTGCCATTTCCTTCTCCAGGGGATCTTCTTGACCTAGGCATCAAATCCATATTTCCTGCATTGCAGGCAGATTTTTTTTTTACCATCTGAGCTACCAGGGAAGCCCCAATATCTCAGGATGTGACCTTATTTGGAAATAGGGTCCTTGTAGGTATAATTATTAAGATGAGGTCACTAGGGTGAATTGTAATATAATATGAATGATGTCCTTATAAAAAAGGAAAAATTTAACACAGATACACACACAGGGAGAATACCATGTGAAGATCAAGGTAGAGAATGCAGTGATACTTCTAAAGGTAAAGGACAATAAAGATTGCCATCAAATTTCCAACAGAAAGGAGGGAGAACATGGAATAGGTTTTTCTTTATAGCTTTCAGAAGGAACCAACCCGGCTGACACCTGGATTTCCGACTTTTAGCTTCCAGAACTATGAGTCGATAAACACATTTCTGTGGCATAAGTCACTCAGGTTGTGGCACTTTGTTATGGCAGCCCTAGCAAACCAATACAGAGAGGTTTTCCCTTCTTCACTTCTTTTCCATTCAGCTGTCTGGAATGCAGATGAGAGAGCAGAGTCTCCATTAGCCATCTTGGCCTCGAAAATGAGGACCATGTTCACACCTGGTAGAGCAGAGGGTTAGCCGCTTGGGACACTAAACACTTCATGGAGCTGTCACACTAGCCCTGGACTGCCTACCTTCTGGAGTCCCTTGGACTGCAAGGAGATTAAACCAGTCCATCCTAAAGGAAATTTTCAGGTCATTTTATTTCTCTTCCTCGCATCTTGTCCCATCACAACAAAAATTTGGAACGATGGACTAAAGGGTTTTAAACAGCAGACAAGTTACAGCTCAGTTCAGCTCAAACAGACAAATCTTTTATTAGACAGACACTCCTAAAATGGGAGCAGGCCTACCCAGCTCTGCACCCCTCCACTAATCCTTAAGCTCAAGGGGTGTGTTTAGAGGTGGATTCATTAGGGCCATGCCGCCTTGCCCATCCCTTGGAGAGCCCAGCCCATTAGCTTCCGGCTGACTGTTTGCAGAAGTCTTGTGCCCTGACAACATCAGACCAGCCCGCTCCCCTTAAGCACACACCACACCACACCACACCTGCACCCATATTCGGCACCTGTTGCTTTACTTGGCCACCTGCTCAGGATGCTCTAGGCTCTGTGGTGCATGCGCTTCCCTGATGCCTCTGCTGAGACTGACTTTCAAGTCCCCCCAGTCCTGGCAAGGCCCACCCTGGTTTAGTCAGGACCCCTCGCAAGTTCAGCTAGAAGTCCAAGTGGGGTCAGTTGAAGTGTAGTAGGAGCAGGGGTCTGTGAGTTGGAGGCCACTCAGCGACTGAACGTTCTCTGCTTGAGGGGCTAATAAGTTGGTCCCCTGGACCTCAGTGGGCTGCAAACTCAGCTCCCCACCCGAGTTCTGAGGGGCAGTAGGCTCTGCTTTCCAGGTGCCCAGGAGCCTGACCAGGGCTCAGATTAGACCAGGGCATCAGCCAGAGGTGGGTAGAAACAGCTCAGACATTGGGTGAATCGGGACAGCAGACAGCCTTTGGACAGAGCAGTGGAGCGGTGTGGAGCAAGAGGGGCCTTGCTATTTTTACACGGACACTGTTCTAACCACAACTTACAGGTTTCGGAGGTGGGTGGGTGGTATCTATTTGGCAGAAAAATCTTTGAGATGATAACGTGGCAGGGGGACCGAGCACCACTACTTCCTCTGCCTTTCCGAGTGTATTGTTGTCAAGCCACTAATTCTGGTTCTGCTCAATTTGTGTGCCCCTTAAAGGAGTAGAGGGCTTCCCTGGTGGCTCAGCTGGTAACGAATCCATCTGCAATGCAGGAGACCTGGGTTCAATCCCTGGGTTGGGAAGATCCCCTGGAGAAGGGAATGGCTACCCACTCCAGTATTCTGGCCTGGAGAATTCCATGGACTGTGTAGTCCATGGAGTTGTAAAGAGTCAGATACAACTGAGCGACTTTCACTCACTAAAGAAGTAGAATGAGGTGAAATGTGGCCACCTGGGGGGGGCCTTGGAGGGGCTTCTCTGATGCCTCAGTGGTAAAGAATCTGCCTGCCAATGCAGGAGATAATGGGTTCAATCCCTAGGTTGGGAAATCCCCTGAAGAAGGAAATGGTAACTCACTCTAGTATTCTTGCCTGGGAAATCGCATGGACAGAGGAGCCTGGTGGGCTACAGTGGTTAAGAGTTGGACACAACTTAGTGACTGAGAACTCACTGCCTCCTGGGAGGCAGTCATGGCCACTGGGGAGTTTCCAGAGCTGTGAGAGCTGTGGGTGGCCTTATGTGTGAAGTCATTTCCCTCCCCTTCAGAGAAACCGGATGATGTGTGGGTTTGCAACAGCACTTGAGGATCAGAGAGCCCTGGGTTCAAATACTGATTATTTGAGGGTGGAGGCCTATCGATTACTCAGAGGTGTTTGAGGGTAGGGCTCACCAACAACGGTGCTCCTAGCCTTTGTGGAAATTTGTTTTTGCCTACACACCATTCCTTCTCCCTTCCTCAATGCCAGATGGTCCTTTGGGAACCAACCATCTTCCACTCTTTCCATTTTGTTCAGGTGGGGATGACCTCACCCCTATTCTGCTTCCAGAGTGGTTGTATGACCCAGACTTGGCCAACCACAGACACGGTGTTTGTTTCAGGAGTAAATCCTTTGTCCAGGGAGCGTCAGTGAGGAACCACACTGGGACTGTTGCTGAAAGGGGCACTCTTTTCCACTGAAGTTGCTAAGCTGAGAAGATGTAAGCCAAAGCCAGTGGTGGCCACCTTTGTCACTGCATGGGCAGAGTCTGACTGAGAATAAAGACAACAGAGGGAGAAGGCAGATCTGGGAGATGGAGACACATAGAGTTCTTTCTACCCTTGCTGAACACCTGAAACTAGCCATTCCTGAAGCTCTCAGGTTTCAGTTTATACCAGCTAACATATTACCTTTGAAAAAAACAGCTTGAACTGGGTTTTTGTTAATGGCAGCCAAAGGGGTTCTGACTAATTCATCTTTCTATTTACTTTTCATTTTGGTGAAAATTTTGCAATTTTTACAGTGTGGCATAAAAACAGAACTCTGACATGTTTGACAACATACTTTTGATGGTTCTGTCTCTTTCTGACAAGGACATGCTGGGAAGATGCAGGAACACATCCCCTGGGTCCATCCCCCTCCTTTCTGAGTATGCTTATATCCAGAGCTACATCAATGTATGCTAATGATCTTATGCTGATGACAATCGGATCTGCGCTCCAAGAAGATTATAGCAGTCATGAGTAGGATTAGAGTGGGGAGAGGCAAGAAGCAAAAAGTCTACTCGGGAGGCCAGTATGATTCAGATAAGAAGTGATAAG
Source organism: Moschus berezovskii (assembly GCF_049115385.1). Classification (NCBI taxonomy): domain Eukaryota; kingdom Metazoa; phylum Chordata; class Mammalia; order Artiodactyla; family Moschidae; genus Moschus; species Moschus berezovskii. The sequence goes on along the minus strand of NC_142468.1, from coordinate 26,159,619 downwards.
GATCTTCACCAGGTGGTAGCCGCAGAAATGGAAAACAGAGACCCTGCGGAGGGGGATTATCGTGATCTGGCAGTAAGTCAGAGGGTAGAAGAGTCAGAATAAAATGTTTTCATCTATCAGGCTCTGTGGGACCGTGCCCCCCACCCCCGCTTTGTCCCTGACTTACCTTGTAGCACGCTTTCTCTTGTCTGTCTGCCTTTGTGCTCACTGTGCCCTTTGCTCAGGACACTGTCACCCCAGAGAGCCCTTGGTCCATTTCTTCACTCTCTTCGGGGCCTCTTCACAGATGGGAGTGCGTCAGAAAGGCTTCCCTGAGCTCACCCTGCAACCTGGCGTCCCAGGTGGTGCTAATGGTAAAGAACCCGCCTGTCATTTCAGGAGACGTTAGAGATGTGGATTCAATCCCTGGGTCTGGAATAGCCTCTGGAGGAGGGCATGGCAACCCACTCTAGGATTGTTGCCTGGAGAATCCCATGGACAGAGGAGCCTAGTGGGCTATGGTCCACAGGGTCTCAGAGTCTGACATGACTGAAGAGACTTCGTATACACGCATCCTAGCGATCCTATATCTGTGTGAATCTTCTCCATAGTACTCAGCCCCTCATTGTCTCTCTCTCTCTATATATATATATATATCTCTTCTATCTTTATTTTTTTAATTTAAATTCTTATGGGAGTATAGTTGATTTACAATGTTATATTAGTTTCAGGTATACAGCAAAGTGAATCAACTATCCATATACATATATCCCCTTTTTCTGTTAGATTCTTTTCCCATAAAGGCCGTTACAGAATATTGACCAGAGTTCCCTTTGTTATAACAGTAGGTTCTTCAGTCAATTCAGCTCAGTTGCTCAGTTGTGTCCAACTCTTTGTGACCCCATGGACAGCAGCACGCCAGGCTTCCCTGTCCATCACCAACTCCCAGAGCCCACTCACTCACGTGCATCGTGTCGGTGATGCCATCCAGCCATCTCACCCTCTGTCGTCTCCTTCTCCTCCTGCCTTCAATCTTTCCCAGCATCAGGGTCTTTTCCAGTGAGTCAGTTCTTTGCATCAGGTGGCCCAAGTATTGGAGTTTCAGCTTCAGCCTCAGTCCTTCCAGTGAATATTCAGGACTGATTTCCTTTAGGGTTGACTGGTTAGATCTCCTTGCAGTCCAAGGGACTCTCAAGAGTCTTCTCCAACATCACATTTAGTTCTTCAGCTCTCAGCTTTCTTTATAGTCCAACTCTCACATCCATACATGACTACTGGAAAAAGCATAGCTTTGACTAGACAGACCTTTGTTGGTAAAGCAATGTCTCTGCTTTTTAATATGCTGTCTAGGTTGGTTAGTAGTAGCAGTAGGTTCTTATTAGTTATCTATTCTATATATAGTAGTGTGTATATGTTAATTCCAAACTTCCAATGTATCCTTCCCCTTCTTTTTTGCTTTTCTTGGCTACAGTGCATGCTCCACAAAGGCAGTGAGTTTGTTCATCGCCGAATCCCTAGAACGTAGAACAGAATCTGGCGCAAAGTAGGTACTCAGTAAATATGAATCAAGAAACCTTGAGCTGGGACAGTGGTGTGGCACTGACAGAAACAGAAACATGGGAGGAGAGTGAGGAGAGGGCTAGTGGAGGGGAGGAGGGAGGCGGTGAGTCAGCTCAGAGCTCGTGGGGTTTAAGTTTAGATGAGCAGACGGTACTGCCCGACTGGTGTTGGAAGTGCTGGTTGTCTGGCACACTGGAGAGCCCAGAGGTGGAGATTTAGTGTGGAATCAAGCCTTAAAGACTGGCGGAAGCTGTAGTGTCAGTTAAATCCCCAAGACTGTGTAGAGACAGACCAGACCTGGGCTCAAAGACCTAGAGAAAGCCCAGGGTGACCAACTAGTCCTGGTGTACCGAGCACTTTCCTGGGTTAAAAGTTAAAAGTCCAGCTTGGAAACCCCCAGGGGCTCAGGCGAACCAAGAAGGGCCTAAGAAGCTTCTTCCATTAAGGCAGAGGGAGAGGAAGGACTGGTTGGAAAAGGTAGGGCTTCCTCATTGAACTCAAGGAAAGGGAGGGCTCTAGTAAGGACACTTCCTCTCTCTCCTCCCCCAAGACCAGTTTGGTTCTGCCTTTCTGAGCCCAGGAAGGCTGAGTTACCTTTGAGCTTCCACCGACCCCACCTCCCAGCCACATTTGATGGCTTCCTGGTAAGCCTGGCAATCGGTTTAGTCCTAGGCCCGGGGCCCCAGACCAAGTGGCACAAGTGTTAACCTTTGAATTCTGGTGTCTGGGGGCTCAAGTGATACCCTGGGTAAGGGGTTCTCAGTCTGTGATCATTTTCTGCTTGTCCCGAAGTAGAGTTTGCGAGGGTAAACAAGACTACATTTGCCTAGCCCCTGCGGCTAAGGAAACAGGAAGCTGCCTCTTCTCTTGTAAACAACTCCAGCCAAGATTAGCAGTATTTCTAAGATGCTGGCTCTTAGCAGTGGGCACTGAGTTGAACCCAGGACTAACTTTGGGAAATGATTGCTGAGTACATAGAAATTCAAAAAAATCCTAAAGGCCATTTTCAAACCTCTTTCTGAACTTGGTAGCTCTCAGAGTAAGTTCTGAATGAAGTATTTGGAACCTTGGTTACTGCCAGGAGAAAATGAGACAATAAATTATAAAGTACCTTAAGCTGTGTCATTTAATTTCATACTTAAAAGTATATAATTATTTTAAATAATTACACAAATACAAGGTCATATCACTAGATCTTATTTGAAATAAAAGAATTGTTAACATCTATAGAAAATGTGGTCCCTAGCCTCAGAGAATGCTATGGCTTACCTGTAGAAGCAGGACATATATCAAGCTCATGATAAGAACTTAACTATATTTACTAACCAATATTTAAGGAAGTAGAAATAAATGTTGTGTCTCTCACCCCTTCCCAGCTCGCTTGCCTACAGTATACATATCCACCCTCCCAGTGAGTATGAAGAAAAGGTCAGAGTGTGGCAGTATTTCCAGCCATCATTCTTTACCCACAGACCTGTTCCAGGAAGAAAGGGTTAGGAATGTGGTAAGCCTGAGCTTAGATACACTGGCAAGAAATTTAATTCAGTAAGTGCTTACCGTATCGGCCGTCTACTCGAGGCCTAATGCTGCATTAGGCCCTCTGGGGATCTAAAAGAAGGTACCTGCCCTTAATCTTACTGGAGCAAAAAACTAAAGTCCCCAAAATGAAGCCTCCTAATAGTAAATGCTAATGTTAGTTTTAAGTGTGAAAAATTCTAGAAAAGGGAAACATTAATGTTTTAAGCAGACTTTATATTTCACAGAGGCTAGGCATTGAACTGGATTCATTCTCAAGAGAGAATGAAGCTTGATGAGTCAGGACATAGCAAATGAGTAAATACGACAGTGGGAGAAACATATTTTGCTGAGATGTAGCTTGAGAAGAAAGGGAAAATGTTTCATCATTCCTTGAAACACATGAATTGCTTTCAGTAATATAAAAAGAACCCATGGCTCTAAAGAAGTTAAAGGACGTGGGACTTCACTGCCTGTCCAGTTGTTAGGACTCAGCACTTCCACTGCATGAGACATGGGTTCTATCCCTGGTTGGGGAATTAAGATCCTGCAAGCCACGTGGCACAGCATAAAGAAAGAAAGGAAGGAAGACAGTGAAAGGACTTAAATGAAGAATCAGTCATATCCTAGAACTTGAGCAGATAACCTAGCACTTAGGCACTTAAAACCTCAGATCCGTCTGTCATATGAAAGCCCATCATGCTGGGAAGAAGCACCAGCTATTGGTCAACAGAGCTTTATAAATCCATCAGGATAGGCAAGGTTATGCTCCGGTAACAAGGAACCTCAATCTCAGTGCCTTGATACAGTAAATATTTATTTCTCATTCATGCCACATATCCAACAAATGTAACGGTGGGGTGGGGTGAGCTATATTCCATATAATCTCCCAGGGACTAGGCTGACGGAGATTCACAGTCTTGGAATGTTGCTATCTTATCATAGGGCTTCCAGGTGAAAGAGATCTAAGACTCAAGTCTGTAGGTGGCTTATATTACTTCTACCAACATGCAGTTGGCTAAAATCCAACCATAAGTGAAAGGAACTATGCGATATATCATCTTCCTTTGTGCCCTGAAAGAGGAAAAGTAAAATAGGATTTAGTACACACACTGCATTATGTGCATCATGACTTTGATGCAAAGAATTTTACCCTATTGATAATAGCTAGCAGTTATATTTGCTAATCCTTATAATAATCCTATTATTATTGGATTAGCAATAAAAAATGAGGTAACTTTTTAAGTATTATCTTTATTTTAAAGATGAGAGATGTGAAGGAAAGAGAAATTAAATCACTTACTCAAGATCCCAGAGCTAGTAAGTAGCACAAAAGTGATTCCAACTCAAGTAGTTTTTCTCCAAAGTTCATACTCTTAACCATTATGCTATACTACCTTTTCAATGATTTAGTTAAAATGGGAGTCAAATCATGGCCTCATGTACCCTGAACCTCTCACACTGGGTAGGAATAATGTTAAGCTTGACTTTCACCAGGTCCCCTTGCCAATATTGCTATAGCATCGGTTGTATAAATATATTTACAACGTTGTTGACCTGCCTATGTTGGCATGCCATCTGTTCTTAGGGATATGGATGAGAACTTAATTATGTATAAATTGTATGGGTAGATGCTGTTTCTCAATGCAACGCATCCCTGCATAGGCATCAGCAATCGTCAAAAGCATTGTGTCCGCTATTTCTGTCCTTGGGTGAGGCATTCTGGCTCCCCTGTCCTTAACTGCTCTCCAGCATGAGTTCTTCTCATTCTTTGTAGAACAGAAGTTAAGTGAACTATATTTTTCTTCTAAATCAATGTAATGGAGCAGATTATGTACAGACAAGTGGTAGGGGAGACGTTGGCAGCTGGCCCTGAGCATGGCTGAGTAATGGATGTATTAGGAATCCAAGTTATCTCAACCCTCAGACTTATTCAGGTTTGCTTATGTAACCCATGTGTCCAAGGTCAGACAAGCCTGGAAGCAACATTAGGGCCATCATTGCAATTACATCCAGATTTTAAACCTAATATGAGCTGAAATTTTGTTTATTTTGTTCACTGCCATATGGTGAGCATCTAGAGCAGGGCCTGGCATATAACAGACATTCAGTAAATGTTTGTTGAGTGAATTTGTTGGCTACATTCTAATCCTCTTTGGAGCCACTGTGGTGAACTGGTCGAGCCCTGACTTTAGAATCAAGTAGACCTGGGTTCAGATATCACCAGCCATGTGACCCCTTGTAAGTTACTCTCCCTAGCCGCATTCTTCCTCATTGATTAATGTAGCTAATATTGCCTGCCTCTTAGTTATGAGAGTGAAATGTGTTAATTCATCTCATAGAGTCGATGTACGGTAGCTTGGTGTGACTTTTGTCCTTATCAGAGAAATTCCTGGAAATTCAGTGTTCCCCTCAAACATTCCGGAGTCTGCAGGGGTACCTAAGGGGCACTCACTAGTGAGTCTTCCTGGCTACAAAATCTCGCACATCTCTTAGATTCCCCACCAGCTTTCTCCTCCTCTGATCTGATGCCTTTGTCTGATGCTGAGCTCTCCACTGCCATTTGGCAGTGCCCGCCACGTAGAGTGTTTAATATGTGACCTGATGCACTGCCTCCTACTGGAAGCCAATGATGCCAACACTGAGTCGACAGCACCAAGGCCTCTGCTCCTCCCACCCTCTGAAACTCTCACCAAAGGCACCACCATTGCCCATTAAAGTCACTGTGTACTTTGCTAGGCCACCTCACTGGGCTGTTGCTTCCTAGGACAAGAATCCACCTGCTGAAGCAGGAAGCATTCTTAGGCTGGTCCTGTCCACTGGTCCCTACTGGCTCTGCAGATTGGGGAGTATTTTTGACTCATACTCCTTTATGAACACTCAAGATCCCAGTTTGACATAGTTTTTAACGTAGTTTAACGCTATATCCCCATAATATTCTTTGTGTACCCCAATATCTCAGAGAAATTTTCTGTGACTGTGCCTATTTCAGCCCTCCACCACCCCACCCCATCTTCGGACTTAGTCATATCCATAGGGTGCTGGGTGAGGAACAGTCTAAGAGGCATTCACCAGCTGTTACTCAAAACCACTCCATCCCCCACAAGTCATCTGTGGCAGCTTGTTTCTACCGGTTTCTGTCTCTTTTAGAAAGACTCCTTCCTTTGTGGTTCCTGGGTTCCTCAGACAAATAGATTCTTGACAGGCCTCTCTACTGGCCTGTCTCTAGACCAGCCCCGACGTATCTGAGCCCCAGCGGAAATATGGCTGTCTCCAGCCTAAACGAAAGAAAGCTGAGTGCCAAAGAATTGATGCTTTCAAAACGTGGTGCTGGAGAAGATTCTTGAGGGTCCCTTGGACAGCAAGATCAAGCCAGTCAATCCTAAAGGACATCAACCCTGAATATTCATTGGAAGGACTGATGTTGAAGCTGAAGCTCCAATACTTTGGCCACCTGATGTGAAGAGCCAACACATTATAAAAGACCCTGATGGTGGGAAAGACTGAGGGCAGGAGGAGCAAGGGGATGACAGGATGAGATGGCATCACCAACTCAATGGACACGAGTTTGAGCAAACTCCAGGAGACGGTGAAGGATGGGGAAACCTGGCCTGGTGCAGTCTATGGGGTCGCAGAGAGTCAGACACGACTGAGAGGCTGAACAAACAACAACCAGCCCAGATCCTCACTGCTTTTGAAAGGGGACAAATAAACCATAAAGGTTAAAAGCACAACTTTTCCTGGGACTGTCAGAGATGATCAACAGAATGTTCATACTGAAATTTCAAAATAAAGACTTTGATAAACTTTAGAAAAGCATTGATTGTGATGACTTGGTAAAAAAGCAAGGTCAAAAGTCCTAACTTTAAACAGATGGGTGAAATTGCACCAAAACCAGTAACAAGGAAGTTATCTGCACAGCTGACCTCAGTGATCTGCAAAATCTGATGAAGCTGGGAAACTCAGAAGACCAGGAGGAGGCCCCTTTTGGGGCTGTTTGAAGGCTATCACAGCGCTAGGAGCTTTCCATATGCTCTTATCTTAACCCTGTGTTACTGGAAAAAACCACCCACCCACACCCATTCCCTCTCCCCTACTCACCAGATAAGACCTGGGAGGAAAAGAGCCGTGTTTCTCAGAGTGAGTATAATCTGGGGCCCTCACAAGTACAGCAGGGGACTTCAAAGCTTTGACAGAAGTCTTGGACATGTTAAGGGAGAGCAGCATTTGCAGGTAGGGAGTGGAGACAGATGAACTGCTTGTATAAGACCATAGGAAGAATCTTGTTTTTCCTCTAGAGAATGAAAGCAGAGAAGGAAAAGGGAAGAAGAGAAAGACAGACTGAGAGGAATTCATTTTTTTTGGTATGTTTGAGTGGCTATAAATCCCTCTGTGTGTTATGCTAAGGCCTTAGATGAGTGAATTTTCATTGAAATTAAGGCAATGGCTGAGCTCCACAACTAGATTGGCATGACACGGTTCCGAGATAGTGTTTGTATTCCAGGATTCAGATAACACCGGGGGAGTGGGAGCTCACAGAGAGACCATTCACAACCCCAGAAATCCTTCTGGGGCAGGATTGAGAGCATAGGACTGTCTATACCTGAGTGATGGGTGTCTGACTATGTGTGTGCTCAGTCATGTCCTACTCTTTGAGACCTTGTGGGCTGTAGCCTGCCAGGCTCCTCTGTCCATGGAATTTCCCAGACAAGAATACTTGAGTGGGTTGCCATGCCCTCTCCCAGGGGATCTTCCCAACCCAGGGATCAAACCTGCATCTCCTGCACTGCAGACAGACTCTTTACTGCTAAGCCACTGGGGAAGCCTTTGTCTGACTATATCCTAGCTAAAAATTAAGGACCAGGAAGGCCCTCTGGCTGACCTCTGTTTATTTATACCTGTAACCACATGGTTTATATAAGATTTTTGAATTGTTTGTCATTTTGTATCAAATTTGTAAATATTTTCAATGTCATTAAAATCTCTTCAGAGACATATTTAAAAAAATTTTGCACAATATGGGTGCATCTTAATTTTCTTAACTCTGCGAAATTGAGCATTCTGGCTGTTTCCAGCTTTGTGTTTTGTGAATAAATTTTTACTGAGCAGCAGTTTAACTGATACCAACTAGGGTTCACGGCCTTCCCCAATCAAAAGAAATTGACTAGCAGACAGACAAGAAATTCAGGCAAGGCTTTACTGGAGCTCCCAAGGCCACAGTGGGGAACAAAAACAAGTAACAGGTTCCCTTGCTTGCTCCCTGATCTGCAGGGTGGTGGAGGGCGGGGAAATTGGTTCCTTATATGGGGCAAGGTAGGGGGATGTCCAGGGGTTGGACTGGAGGGGTGGTTTATGTGTCTTGTCCACCCCAGTGGTGCTGTGTGCAAGGGGCATATACAGTATGCTGCTTTTGCTTTCAACACCCTATTTTTTGCTCCTGGCTCTTCAGAAGTGGCAGTTGGGTTTTTGGTCTTTTTGTATCTTTTTGTCCATAATTTGCCTCAACAGTACATGCAAGCAGTTATTTTTAGTTCCTTATAATTCCTTTGTATTTTTTCTTTTCTTTTTTTGCTAAAGGAGGTGTTTATCCTGGTGCAAGCATTGCTGTGAAGGGCCCCGGGTCCCAACCCATCTCATAACCATTCCAAAATGAAGTTAGGTGATCTAGATGAACTAGCAGTCTCAAATTTAATCTCTCTTGAAGCCTGACTATACAAATGAACAGTGTCCAGACAATGTATGAAAACAGAATTCTGACCCACAACCTCTGCAGTAACCAGCCCAGGAAGCCAAACTGTAACCTCTGTAGCCATCAGCCCATAATAGCTAACTTCCCTTCTGCCCATTTTGCCTCTGTGTCCAAGTCAGAACCAGCCAGAGAAAGTCAAATATGTTCTCCAAAACAACCTCAGAGGGTGCTCTGCTTCTAGGCAGTCTGCCTTCACCTTCTTCGCGCCAGCAATCTCCAATCAGAGACTGGAACCCTTCCCTATTTTTCACCATGACGTTTTCTGTACGTGTCTTTGTCTCTGCCAAAAGCAAGTGGTGTTGGCTGAGTCCTTTACCGTAAGCAAGCTCGGCAAAAACAGCCTCTGCACATTCTCATCTGGGTGGTCTTCTTTTATGCCCACTCTGTCCTTGAATTAACCTGATGGACACTGACCCCAAAGGAATGTCACAGGCAAAAACATTGCATCAGAGTCTTTTCCACCATGAGCCACTGGAAAATCCTGGCTATTTCTAGAAGAGCATCTAAAAGAAAAACCCCTCCACACCCTGTGCACACCTAACAGACAGAAGGTCCTGGGCTCTGTGTCTTCCTTGGCCACTTGGTGCCTATGGACACATAGCAGCAGCAGCAGCAGGAAGCCACAGAACATAAATCAGCCGCCGAGTTCAAGCCGCTCTAGTCCGTCACATTGCCACGTCGCCAGCACATGGTGCTGTGCCAATTACCACCACATGCACCAAAGTCACTTTTCAAAACACGGTCAAACAAACTGCAGCAGGGCCATCCAGGCGTTAAAACACTCAGGCGCAGTTGTCAAAGCAAAGACTTATGTGCCAATGAGTAGGAGTCTGGGCTACCTCCAGTTAAGAAATCACCTGGGTGACGGCCTGAAGTTTAACTCTTTGTGGACAGACTGGCTCATCACCACTTCTACTAAAGAGAGGGTGAAGGGCATGGGGTGTGAGGGACCAGGCATGAGATTCAGTCAGACTGAACCTGGGGTGATTTTTTGTTCTGTGGTCCCTGGGCAACCCCGACTTTGGGGGCTGTGGGTGACGCTGTCCGCTCAGGTCATCTGAGGCAGGTGTAAGTGCTTCACAAAGTTCCTTAAGCCTCTTGGCCAATTCCCCAGAACCACTGGGAAACTGACACATGTTTCCTGACAGCCTACTGTGTGTCTAGCATTGAGTTCCTTTACGGTTGTCCTTGGAAGAGATAGAACAAAAGCCCCACCTTTATCTTCTCAGAGCTCCTTCTCTAGGGATGTTATGAGAGCCACTCTAGGTGTAACTATCCCATGGAAAATTCTGAAGAGCTTCTCACTAGCCCCACATTCTGAGAAACAGTATGGATGACATTTGAATAGGCTTCTAAAATCTACCAGGGCTTCCCAGATGGCTCAGTGGTAAACAACCTGCCTACCAGTGCAGGAGACGTAAAAGACATGGGTTTGATCCCTGGGTCAGGAAGATCCCCTGGAGGAGGGCACGGCAACCCACTCCAGTACTCTTGCCTGAAAAATCCCATGGACAGAGGAGTCTGGGTGAGCTATTATTAAGCACCATTTACATTTAATCTCTGCAAACCTTCCAGGTCAGTTCCATCTTATCATTATCCTTCTTCTGAGGCTCAGAGTGTTTAACTAACTTTTTTCTGATCACACAGCTAGAAAGGTAGACAGCGGGCTCTTCCATCTGCAAACTCCACACTGGATACTTTTGATGGGGGTGAGGGGGGTGGGGGGTCTGGGGCTAGAGGTGGTGGGTAGGATATCTACCTCTCACTGGAGTCTGAGGCTCTTGCCGTAAGCTTCCTGATACTGCAGAGGGTGGGGAGTTTAATGCAGCCATGGGGTGGGATTTACACCACTCACAGGGAGGCCCATGGCTGGAGACAGCCTCTGGGTTCACTTCAAGCCTCAGAAAAGGAGTGCTTAAGGGAAATATCTCTTCTGCTATTTTAATGGGGGTGGGGGGGGGGTTAAAAAAAAAGCAGTAAATACAAGGAGTTAGCTGGTCGCTGCAGAGAAGGCGGCAACGGCAACCCACTCCAGTACTCTTGCCTGGAAAACCCCATGGGCGGAGGAGCCTGGTAGGCTGCAGTCCATGGGGTTGCTAAGAGTTGGACACGACTGAAGCGACTTAGCAGCAGCAGCAGCAGGTGGTTGATGGGATGGCCCGTAATGCACACTTTAACTGTAGAACTGGTCACTTCCTGGATGTAAAAGAAAGGTTTAAGAAAAAAGTGACCAAGAAGGCTCCCACTCCCAGCCACCAGCCCAGCCAGCTGCAGAGAGGGAAACAAATGAGCTTCTATAGATGGAATCCTTTGTTTGAATAGAAGTTAGCTGTGGCTTCTCTTTGTAACCTGGGGTGGGGAGTGGGGGTGGCTAACACTTTAATGCTTCCCTTGGGCAGTAATTAGGTACCCCTGGAGGGATGGCCACTATCAGGACCCCATAGGGGACCACTTAGAAGAAAGGTCATGAGTCTGGAGAAATTAAGGGATCGAGTCAGAAAGGTAAGGGTCCTGTGGAGCTGGGAGAGAAGGGACATTTTCCCCACAAAGAGTTTCCCCTCCTATGTCATCTTTCCATGCCGCGTGTAGGTAATAAGACCAAGTCATAAATAAATTCCCCTTGCCAACCCCCAGCCAACCAAAGTAGAAATGCTCAGAGTGGCAGGCAGCCTGTGCACAGGGTCTGCGGGTACTGGCCTAGTGCAGAGGTGCTCGTGAAAGGGCAGGCCTTTTTCTCTACCCTTCCTGACCCCAGCACTGTGACGCTCCGATGTGCTGAGTGCCTCTTGAAGGCTGGGAAGACAGAAGCCTCACCCAATTTGCTCCCCCGTCCTTTGCCTCCCCCTCTGCCTCTGCACGACTTCCGCCCACCAGCTCCTTACACCTCAAAGGGGCTCTCCCACAGGGAGGTGCAGCAGAGACCACACTTGCATCTAGAGTGACTCTGTGATTTGTCTCCTGTTGACTAAGTCACTCACTGGAGAAGGCAATGGCACCCCACTCCAGTCCTCTTGCCTGGAAACTCCCATGGATAGAGGAGCCTGGTGGGCTGCAGTCCATGGGGTCGCGAAGAGTCGGACACGACTGAGTGACTTCACTTTCACTTTTCACTTTCATGCATTGGAGAAGGAAATGGCAACCCACCCCAGTGTTCTTGCCTGGAGAATCCCAGGGACGGGGGAGCCTGGTGGGCTGCTGTCTATGGGGTCGCACAGAGTCGGACACGACTGAAACGACTTAGCAACAGCAGCAGGAGCAGACTAAGTCACTCAGGGCACTAAACTCCCTCCTGGCCTGGGAACAAGTGAGAGCAAGGAGTTAGAAGTGGATAAAGCCATTCTTCTGTCTCTCTTCTTCTCTGGACCTGTCCTCTGCTACCACCCTTGGGCAGCTTGCTCCCCATGAATGGCAGAGCCCTGCCGGTCAGTGACTGTGTCTGTGAAGCCTGACTCAGGGCACTGGGTGGTGTGGGGGCAACGGTGATCCGTTGGGGATTCCAGATGGGAAAGGAAATCTCAGCGCTGTGGTTACAGGGCTGGGCCATGTGTTTCAGAGATTGCACAGAGAGAGGGGGGCACAGGATGCATGAACCAGGAGGACTGAATTTTGGCCTGAAGACCTTTGAAATCTTTGTGAAGAAAATAGAAGACACATATGGCAAATCCACAGTAAACTCAGATTTTAAAGAGTCCATAAATGAGCCTTGGGTTTTGCAAGAGGTAAGACTTGGATACAACTTTAGGGCAGATGGTTACTTAGTTCTGGGAAAACCAATGTAATGGCCCATTTAATTATGCAAATGTGGGGATACAGTAGCTGGACAGGAAAAGGGCTCTGGGTGGTAAAGTGAACGAGTGTATCTGTGTTGGAGTCTGTTACAGGTCTCTGCTATGCTTTCTTAGTAAAACTGGATATGCTGAGAATTTGGCCTATGCCAGGCTGATGCTCCATTGAAGCTTGCTTATGTTTTCATATAGCTCATCATAGATGATGGACCTGCCCTTGCCGAGGCTTTATAGGTACCCTGGGCACAAGCAACAGAGAGTCAGGGAGACTCTGCTAGTGCGCAGCCATACAGGCTGCTCTGGCGCCTCCAGGAGAGATGCTCTTAGCCAGGACATTAGCATCCCCATATGGATGCCCTTGGCAATGAGGAGGCCCTTTCGAGGGGCCTCTCTAGTGTCAAACATTCACTACACTAGGCTCTGGAGTTCTTACCCTGAGTCTATGTCTTATAATAGGTCAGTGACTAGAATTCAGAAACTCTATGTATTTGAATTAGAAAAAAATTAAAAAATTTTTTTTTACTAATTTCTGAATGAAATGTCGCATTTCACTCAGTAATGATGCAGGCAATAAACTGCAATAGTTTTAGAAGAGCTTGTAATGTTGTCACTGATAAAAATCATGTATATTTTCATCACTTTACTGTTGTGGCTGTTTTATTAAAGTCTTTTTTATGCTCATCACTGCTTCAAAATTACACTATTAGCTCTGCCACTCGAACCTGGCAGGATTAAACTAACCTTCTAGTTGGGATCAGGTAATAGAATCATTTGTAGGTAGCCTGTACTAAATCAGACTGAATCCTGGGCTTAGGCCATCCTGAAGGGCATCAGCTATTGAACCATGTAGGCAAATGTAAAAATACCTATAAAGTATTTCTAGCCAATGCACCTGCCTTGAACACAACTCATTTTACCTGTGAAGACTAATATTTAACATTTACTGTGCTAACTACAAGCCCTCCAGTGTTAATGTGGATAAAGGTAGCTGAAGTTTTGTGGTATCCTTCCCTTGTTAGAGTCTTTTCTGCCTAGAGTTCTACGTAGCGTTTTTTTTCGCAGATGTTATTCATATCTGAAGAATGCCTCTCTTTCAGGGGACTTCAAATGTTAATTAACTGCTCCTACAGTGTAGATGATGCATTTGTCATGTTAACTATGCTGAAATGTTTTAAATTAAATGATAACAATATAACACAAATCAAGACTGACCCAGGAGTTTGGTAGGAATTGTAGATTATCTGGCAACCAGTGAATACTTGAGTCAAACTTCTTGAATTTACAGTTGTAACCATCTGGGAGATAGCATCAGGTCCACGGGCTCACATTCTGTGAATCCCTTGGTCTTGGGTGGACTGCCTCCAGAGCAGGCTTGACAAACTCTATCGTGTCAGGTCCTTAGAAAAAGAGTATCCTAAAAGCAGGAGACCACTGCTGCTTCCCCTTGTGCTTTTTTGGAAAGGACCATATTATTTCATGGAAAACAGATAAATGCTGAGTGACTGTCTTACCTTGCTTGTAGCTCTGTATTTCAAGTGTCCTTCTCCCGAAGGTGCCGAATCTAGCTAAAAATAGGCAAAACATTGAATCCAAGAGTAAAAGGATGCCACCTTTGGTATCAGTTTCAAGTGTAAAGAGGTTTAATGCCCATTAGCAACTAAAACTATGTTTTTTCCCCTTTGAAACTGAACTACATTTTGGCAGAAAGAAACAGTTATTTAAAGCCTTAGTATTATTAATTCAGGAAGGGACTACATAGAGCATTTACTTCAAATTCCCCGTTTTAACAGATGAGAAAATGAAGGCCAAGAATGATAACTTAATAGCTACATGGCAGGCCTGCTAACCAGTCTGAAATCTTCCTTTCACACAAAGATCTAGTCCCTACTGAGATGAAACAGTGGGAGATGATGAAATTGAATTTTCAGAGCAAACCCGTGTCTAAACACTGGCAATAGCCACTCAGAAAATGCAATGGGAAAAACATTTCACTTACAGTAGCAGCAGAAATGATAAAACTCTCTAATTAGATGTCTTCTTCATTTCACCCACAAAAATAAATTCTAGATGGATTAAAGATCTAAATGTCAAGAAAAAATCAAAATGATGACAATTCTAGAACAAAAAATAAGAGAGTATCTATTTCCTATGATATTTGGGTAGGAAAGAATGATCTTCATAAGCAAGACACAGAACTCAAAATGTAAGTGAAAAGATCTACAGATATGATTGAAAAAAAATTAAAAACCTCTGTAAACAAAGACAAATAAAAAACAGTAGATTAAGAGGAAATATTTGCAACATATATTATAAGTAAAAGATGAATATCTAGAATATATAAAACATTTTGACAAATAAATACAAAAAAAAATTAATTCTATAAGAAAATGGACATAGGACATGAACTGGCCAGTCACAAAAGAAATACAAATTGTCATGGAGCATATGAACAGATGGTTTTAGGGAAATAGATATCAATTGTGGTTTTTGGACTGCAGTTGGTTTCAGAACCATCTAAACAAGAGTATTAAATCATAGGCAAGGGATGGTCTTCAGGGAAATGGGCTTTCCAGAAAGCTGGAAAGGTTTAGGGGCAGGCTGTAATTCAGGGAAACCTGGCCTTGTTAAATTTGTTTCTAGAACCAAGAGAGTTCAAGTTTGATAAACCATTTCTTAGACAGAAATACGGCTTGTGTGTATAAAGGTGATGAAAACTCTGAGTAGAGAAAGGTGAAGGCATAATCACATCTGGCTTGTTTCCCCTTGTAGGCATTCTGTGCCCCACCCTGAGGCCTGGGGGCCAGGGAAAGCTATACTAAGACATCCATGTTTGTTCCATGTGGCCACCCCACTGCTGACAAGATTTTATATCATTCTCCAATTAAATCCCGACCTTGATGTTTTTCTACATTGAGTGTGTGTGTGTTTGTGTTCCCTTCCTATCAACTGATAAATAACTAAAATGCAGCAATGTTTATCCTAATTAATCTAAAAAATGTAGAGCAAAATATGATACATCTGTTTTTGTCTAACTGAACAGAGCAAATTAAAATACCTGTGATATCCAGTGCTGACAAGAGGTGGGGTAAAGTCAGTTCCAACCAACTGTTGGTATGGAAGGGAATTGTCGCTTCAGTCACGTCCGACTCTTTGGGACCCCATGGACTGTAGCCCACCAGGTTCCTCTGTCCATGAGGATTCTCCAGGCAAGAATACCGGAGAGGGTTGCCATGCCTTCCTCCAGGAGGTCTTCCTGACCCAGGGATCGAATCCATGTCTCTTATGTCTCCTGCATTGGCAGGTGAGTTCTTTACCATTAGCACTACCTGGGAAGCCCAACTGTTGGTAAGGATATTATTAATAAACCCATTTGGGGGTCAGTTTGGCAGTATCTCTTAAATACCAAATATATTTTTCCCTTTGACTTAGCAATTGTAATTCAGGAACTTGTGCCTATGCTTAAGTCGCATGGAGAAAGATTTTACTGAAATGTTATTTTTATTGAAAATCAGAAGCAAAATGGCATGAATAAGAAAACGATTAAATAAACTGGAACATGTTCATGCTTAGTTTATATTCTTCCAGAAACAGATCTTGTGACTGGGATTCAAGTGTCAGGTGTCTGGGAAGTGTAAGTAGGGAACTCGGGAAGCGATGCAGGGAAGAGCATAATGAAGGATGTGTTATTGAGCCAGTGAGTGACCAGAGTTTAATCCTTCAGGAAAACTCAGAAGGTAGTACAAAGCACATATCTCAGAATTATCCTAGCCAAGGGTCCAGGGGGCTGGGATATTTATACTGCTACAAATTTTAGTCATTGTTAAAGCTCTCTCTTTTCACTCTCCTCTTTCACTTTCATCAAGAGGCTTTTGAGTTCCTCTTCACTTTCTGCCATAAGGGTGGTGTCATCTGCATATCTGAGGTTATTGATATTTCTCCCAGCAATCTTGATTCCAGCTTGTGCCTCCTCCAGCCCAGCATTCCTCATGATGTACTCTGCATATAAGTTAAATAAGCAAGGTGACAATATACAACCTTGACGTACACCTTTTCCTATTTGGAACCAGTCTGTTGTTCCATGTACAGTTCTAACTGTTGCTTCCTGACCTGCACACAGGTTTCTCAAGAGGCAGGTCAGGTGGTCTGGGATTCCCATCTCTTTCAGAATGTTCCGCAGTTTATTGTGATCAACACAGTCAAAGGCTTTGGCATAGTCAATGAAGCAGAAATAGATGTTTTTCTGAAACTCTCTTGCTTTCTCCATGATCCAGCGGATGTTGGCAATTTGATCTCTGGTGCCTCTGCCTTTTCTAAAACCTGCTTGAACATCTGGGAGTTCACGGTTTACATACTGCTGAAGCCTGGCTTGGAGAATTTTGAAGCTCAACATTCAGAAAACAAAGATCATGGCATCTGGTCCCATCACTTCATGGGAAATAGATGGAAAAACAGTGGAAACAGTGTCAGACTTTATTTTTTGGGGCTCCAAAATCACTGCAGATGCTGATTGCAGCCATGAAATTAAAAGACGCTTGATCCTTGGAAGGAAAGTTATGACCAACCTTGATAGTATATTAAAAAGCAGAGACATTACTTTGCCAACCACGGTCCGTCTAGTCAAGGCAATGGTTTTTCCTGTGGTCATGTATGGATGTGAGAGTTGGACTATGAAGAAAGCTGATCACCGAAAAATCGATGCTTTTGAACTGTGGTGTTGGAGAAGACTCTTGAGAGTCCCTTATACTGCAAGGAGATCCAACCAGTCCATTCTAAAGGAGATCAATCCTGGGTGTTCATTGGAGGGACTGATGCTAAAGCTGAAACTGCAATACTTTGGCCACCTCATGCGACGAGTTGATTCACTGGAAAAGACTCTGATGCTGGGAAAGGTTGGGGGCGGGAGGAGAAGGGGACGACGGAGAATGAGATGGCTGGATGGCATCACCGACTCTGTGGACATGAGTTTGAGTGTACTTTGGGAGTTGGTGATGGACAGGGAGGCCTGGCGTGCTGTGGTTCATGGGCTCGCGGAGAGTCGGACACAACTGAGCGACTGAACTGAACTGAACTGAAAGCTCTCTCTTGGAGGAACTTTAATTCCCAAGTACTTCCACTCAACCATCTATGGGCAAATTGGTTTCAGTGGCTGGAGGGAGTTATCCAACAAAGGTGGAGGTATTGGCCATTGGCAGTCAGGCTGTGATGTGTGGAAATGATAAAGGTTTCCAAAGGGATAGGAGTGGAGCATGGACAGTATCTGCTACATATGCTAACAAATGCAAAGAGGCCATTAAAAAGAAAGAGGCAAAGTAAGTAGCAAATATCGGATTGGCCAAAAAGTTCATTTGCGTTTTTTCATAAGATGTTACAAAAGTCCCAAACAAACTTTGTGGACAATCCAGTAAATATATAGTATGTTCTCACTTTTGTAATAAAAATACACATAATTCACAGTGGTTACCTCTAAAGAGAAAAGGGTAAAGAAAATGATGGCTTTTAATTTTTTATTTCTGTCATTTGTTCTACAACAGGCCTATAGAATCATTTAAAATTAAAAGAAATAAGGGAAAATTTAAGAAACACATTCATGAGAAAACAAGAAACAGATGAAGAAATTGAAAAACACTATGAATTAGGACCAAAAAATACATCCACTAATTAGTCACTCAACACATTTTTATTAAATGCCTTCTATGTAGCAGGCTGTATATTAGATTGTTGTTGTTTAGTCACTAAGTCGTGTTAGACTCTTTCCTAACCCCAGGGACTGTCGCCTGACAGCTCCTCTGTCCATGGGATTTCCCAGACAAGAATACTGAAGTGGGTTGCCATTTCCTTCTCCAGGGAATCTCCCAACCCAGGGGTCGAACCTGCGTCTCCTGCATTGCAGGAGGATTCTTTACCACTGAGTTGCTAGTGAAGCCATGTATTAGATTAGATACTGAATAAAGTGGCCAGTAAAGACTCTGCCAACTGAGGTACTAAACTTGCTGATCCAAGAACCTCTCCTGAAATCTTGCTATTGGTGGAAAGTTAGTAATTTTTTTTTCCTTGAAATATCCATCCCATCCCAAAGCTTCTGAGGTTAAATATTCATACTTTTGAGGATTTTTTTTTTTTAATTTTAAAGCGGGGAAAGCACAGAGTTTAGGAATACATGTGGATATGCTTTTAAATGTTGAAAACACTAATGCATAGGGAATTATGATATTTTTTCTTCCATATATATCCTGAACAGAAGTGAAGTGTTCATTGACAAATACACAAGATAGTGGCTCTTTCACCACCTGAGAATTTTCATTGTTTTTTTCCAGGTACATGATTCTTGTGCTAAGTGGTTATGCTATTGGGGTTAGCAAAGTCTTTTCTGGGGAAAAAAACTGAACTGAATCTCCTTTCCCTGAAATCATAGGTACTGATTATGTGAAAAAGAAGAATGTACATAGAAAGCCCATTTTAGCTCCCAAACACTGACCTCCACAACTTTTATGACTTCTTATCTAAAGCCTTAAGAACTACTGAAGAGGTGGCATTGATGTAATCTGGGGGAATTGCTCCAAACTCTCTGCTTTCCAGCTTTCTTATTTCAAAGGCAGAATAGACATCTACAGGCATGATAGAGGACCAGAGGTAGAAAGCGGAAAGCATAGCGCAGAGCACAGAGCAAATGTTCCATTCGTTTCAGTTCCTGTCCTTCCCCACTGGCAAGACCTGTCTCCCCCTGCACCCACCCTAACCTTGTGAAAACCTGTATAACAGTAGCTGGTGAATGAATACTGTTCCGTCATCTGATGAGATCTCTGTGTCAGACAGACTCTAAGGTGACCTGTAGTGATTTCCAGTCTCCTGTGTCCCCACCTTTCTGTAATTCCCTGATCCTGAGCCACAGGTAGAGCCTGTGAGCTGCAAAGGTCACAGGATGTCACTCCCTTGATTAGTTTACATTATATGGAAAAGTGGAGGGATTTGTAATGTAATTAAGTTCCAAAGTCAGTTTTTTTTTAAGTTAATTTGTTGTTATTGTTTAGTCACTAAGTCACATCCGACTTTTTGTGGCTCTGTGGATTGCAGCACACCAGGCTCCTCTGTCTTCCACTCTCTCCAACAATTTGCTCAAATTCATGTTCATTAAGTCGGTGATGCTATCTAACCACCTTATTATCCTCTGCCACCTCCTTCTGCTTTTGCCTTCAATCTTTCCCGGCATCAGAGTCTTTTCAGGGTTGATTTCCTTTAGGATTGACTGGTGTGATATCCTTGCTGTCCAAGGGACTCGCGAGAGTTTCCTCCAGCACCACGATTTGAAAGCATCCATTTTTCAGTGCTCAGTCTTCTTTGTGGTCCAACTCTCACATCCATACATGACGACTGAATAAACCATAGCTTTGACTATACGGACCTTTGTTGACAAAGTGATGTCTCTGTTTTTTAATACGCTATCTAGGTTTGTCATAGTTTTCCTTTCAAGGAGCAAGTTATCTTTTAATTTCATAGCTACAGTGACTGTCTGCAGTGATTTTGAAGCCCAAGAAAATAAAATCTGTCAATGTTTCTACTTTTCTCCATTCTATATGCCATGAGGTGATGGGACCAGATGCCATGATCTTAGCTTTTTGAATGTTGAGTTTCAAGCCAGCTTTTTCACCCTCCTCTTTCACCCTCATTAAGAGGCTCTTTAGTTCCTCTTCACTTTCTGCCATTAGAGTGGTATCATCTGCATATCTGAGGTTGTAGATATTTCTCCTGGCAATCTTGATTCCAACTTGTGATTCTTACAGCCTAGCATTTCTTATGATGTACTCTGTATATAAGTTAAATCAGCAGGGTGACAATATACAGCCTTGTCTTACTCCTTTTCCAATTTGGAACCAGTCCATTGTTCCATATTTGGTTCTAACTGTTGTTCTTGACCTCCTCCTGTTTCTCAGGAGGCAGGTAAGGTGGTCTGGTACTCTCATCTCTTTAAGAATTTTCCACCATTTGTTGTGATCCACACAGTCAAAGGCTTTAGTGTAGTCAATGAAGCAGACTGACTGACTTACTTAAAGTTGCTCAGTTGTGTCCGACTCTTTATGACCCCATGGACTATGCAGTCCATGGAATTCTCCAGGTCAGAATGCTAGAGTGGGTAGCTGTTCCTTTCTCCAGGGGATCTTTCCAACCCAGGGATTGAACCCAGGTCTCCCGCATTGCAGGCAGATTCTTTATCAGCTGAGCCACCAGGGAAGCCCAAATGAAGCAGAAGTAGATTATTTTTCCTGGACAGTTAATCCAAAGGGAGATTATCTTGGTGTGTCTGACTCAGTCAGGTGGAAGCCCTTTAAAGAGGGCCAAGGCCCTTCCTGAAGTCCAGAAACTCTCCTAGCTGTGAAGAAATAAGTTCCATGGGGTGAGAGGGCTACCAGAAATGATCTCACTGCAAAGAACTGCAGGCAGCCGCTAGGAGCTGACACCAGCCAGCAAGGAAACAGGGGTCTCAAATCTAGAGCTGCAAAGAGATAAATTCTACCAACAACATGAGGGAGCTTGGAAGTGGATCTTGCTCCAGTCAAGCTTCTGATGAGATAGGAGCCTCCACTGACACCCAGATTTCAGCCTGGTGAGACCCTGAAGTAGAGAACCTAGCTAGGCTAGCCCTGGACTCCTGACCCACAGAGACTATGAAATAATAGCCATGCGTTGTTTTAAGCTGCTGACTGTGGTAACTTGCTACACAACAGTAGACTATCTCCCTGCAGCTCTTCGGCTGTATACTGAGATAAAGAAAAGGATGGTGAGGATAACGAAGGAATGAGGGTGGGAGGGGAGGAAAAACATGAAACATTTATTAAACACTTAATATATGCTAGGCACATTAGTCATGGTTCTGAAATGAAACAAATGGGACACTCAAGTGGTAAAATAGGGAGACTCTTACAACAGAACTATATTCAGAAGTACGCATAGGGTTAGGATTCCCAACAAGAGATGTTGAGGCCATGAGCATCTCTAGGTGTGAAGGTCTAAGGGGAAAAAGCAGAGTTAATGGAAGCTTTAGAGAGCTTAGCTATGGGAGAGGACTGCCTGACAGGAACTGGGGATGAAGGTAAAGGTATATAGCCTCTACTGAAATGGTGAAAGTCAGGGAAATAAATACCCTGAGTTCTTACTTCTTTGAGTAGCTATTCTACTAGTATCTCCCTTTGGTTGAATTCAACCAGAAGCCAGAGTGCAAAGATTACTTGGTGACACAGTCTTAGAGGTCAGTGTCTAAGGCCCAAAGCAGGGATGAATAAAGAGGTGGAGAATGGAACTGGAAGGGTAAATGGAGAATAATAAGCTCTCATGGATTAGTTCATTGATTTTTGGTACATGAGGACTGAAGTATAGCGATGTGATATAATCTACCCAGGGTAAGAGAACCAATGGGCTTCCCAGGTGGCTCAGAGGTAAAGAATTCACCTTCCAGTGGTGGGGATGCAGGAGACATGGGTTTGATCCCTGGGTCAGGAAGATCTCCTGGAGGAGGAAATGGCAACCCATTCCAGTATTCTTGCCTGGAGAATCCCATGAAGAGAGGAGCCTGGTGAGCTACAGAGTCCATAAGGTGGCAAAGAGTCCGACATGAGTGAGCGGCTGAGAACACATGCAAGAGAACCAATAGGTGGTAGAACTAAGGTTGGAACCTAGGCATATCTAGTCCCAGAACCTGGACTCTTTTTTTAAAACTAATTAATTAATTTGGCTCCATTGGGTCTTAGTTGCGGCATGTGGGATCTTCATTGTACCACGTGGATCTTCTGATGCAGTGCACAGACTCTCCAGTTACAGCACATGGGCTCAGTAGTTGTGGAGCACAGGCTTAGTTACACCGTGGCATGTGGACTCTTAATTCCCTGACTAGGGATCGAACTCTTGTCAATCTGCATTGCAAAGTGGATTCTTAGTGGATCTATTGCAAACTGGACCATCAGGGAAGTCCCAGAGCCTGAATTCTAGACCACTCCAATTAGAGTCACTGCCTGTGATCTTTCTATTCTGGGCTTTCTTCTGGATCCAGGAAGTCCCTTCCATGTTTAGCCACAGTAGAGGCTGGGTTCCTCTTTCTTCACCACGGCTACCTTCATGTTATTAAAGCTAGGTACTGGCATCTACTTGTGGTGGCCAGAATAGGTCCTCCATGATCAACATGGGTGACTAAATTTGGGGAGAAACAAACCTTTTCTCATAAGATTTCCAGCTGAGTTGTTCAGGACCAACAAGAACAGAAAACTCTCCAATGTTTCTAAAACCATCAAAGCCTTTGACATTTTCTCCCATTCATTCCCAAATTACTTCAAAGTGTTTGTCCTTACCTGGCAGGAGGGCATGGGAGAGAGTTTCAGAGCCTTTTGTGGAGATCCTCAGCCTTTACTCTCATTTGCAAAGCTTCCTCCTCTGAAGAGGTGATGAGTTCAGCTATTTCAGGAGCGAGGATGTGGATGTGACCCCGGCTCAGCTCAGAGTAACTGCCTAGGGTCCCCACAAATATCAAGAAGAAAGGAAAAGGAGTTAAAAAGAAAACCTCTCAACATAATTCATAAACCTGCCAAATGCTTAATTAGCTTCTTTGTAGATCCGCAGTCCACTTTCTTCCAGAAAATGTCCTCGTAGGACAGTTAGGATATGGGATTTGGGGGCACAGAGGGCTTGGTTCTGGTGCCCAGCTCAGCCACATATTAGCTAGATGACCTTGGGCAAGTCATTCATTCATGGAACTTTTATTGAGGGCTTTATCCTTGACAAGTATAAAGATGAAAGACACAGTTTCTGCCCTCAGGGAGCACACAGAAAACTGAATAGAAAATGGTATATAAACAAATAGTTATATCCCAGTGTGATAAATCCTAAGATAGAGGTTCCATGAGGGGCGCCTGGAGAAGGGAAACCTAGCTCAGCCTGGAGAGGCTGATCTATTAAGCTCTCTGGGTTTCCATCCCTCTGCTGTTGAAATAGATTTCACGTATTTGCAAGGGTAGCTAACATTCATTTAGTGCTGGACACTGAGGAGTTTGGGCTTCCTGGTGGCTCAGTGGTAAAAAATCTGCCTGCTAAATACAGGAGATGTGGCTTCCATCCCTGGGTCAGGAAGATCCCTTGGAGTAGGAAATGGCAATCCATTCCAGTATTCTTGCCTGGGATATCCCATGGACAAAGGACCCCGGAGGGCTACCATGCATGGGTCACAACGAGTTGGACACGATTTATTGACTGAACAACAACTTAGGAGAATGCAAAGTTGTCTAAGGTTCAGCTCCCACACGAAGCCCCATTGGTGACTAGCACCTGTCTCCGTGAGAAGGAAAGAAAGCCAGCATGGCCCCTACCCCTCGCTCGGGATTCTCTTGAGGAAGAGCTCTTGCCTCTCCCTCTTCCTGCCTCAGTTTCCAACACACATTATGTGCTTTCTTGGCTATCTGTTTGATTCTGGTGTGCTCTCTCTGTAAATGTGCTAAATTGAGAGAGGTAGGTTTTATTGGATTAGCAGAAGCAGAGATGTTGACAAAGGGAGTCAAAACTCAGCTGGAGTGAAACCAAGAACATGGAGGACAGGAAGAGTAGAAAGGAGGGAACCGGAAAAGCTAGAGGCAAAGTAAGTCTCCTCCCAGGAGAATCCCAGGAGACTGGTCTGTGTCTTGATGGCTCTGGAAGTTTAGGATTGATTGACTCTTCATGAGGATGAAAAAAAAAAAAAAAAAAAGCTGGCAGAACTGTTTCTTATTAGCAGCCAAATTAGTTTAGTGAAAGTCCTGCCTTCCAAGGGGGTAAAATCAAGATGTAATTAGGAAATGAATACAGACTTCTTGAATAATCTGGGAGATGATACCACTTCCTATAAAGGCATATGCTTTTTTTCAAAGGCAAGTCTAAAACTCTGCATTTCTCATTCATTAATGCCCCCATCATTCATTCACTTAGAATTGGGCAATGAGAGGGATGCAAAGTTGTACAAGACTCAGCTCCTGCTTTCAATTTTATTGTAGTAAACCTTTTGGCTAAGATCAAGGGTAGTATTGGAGCTTCCCTAATGGCTTAGTGGTAAAGAATTCACCTGCCAATGCAGCAGAAACAAAAGATGAACATTTGATTCCTGGGTCCCCTGGAGGAAGAAATGGCAACCCACTCCAGTATTCTTGCCTGGAGAATCCCATGGACAAAGAAAGGAGCCTTGTGGGCTACAATCCACAGGGTGGCAAAGAGTAGGACACGACTGAAAATACACAAACATTTATTGAGTACCATGTGCCAGGCACTGGACTCCATCTGAGAATCAAGAATAAATACAGCATGGTTTCTTACCTCATGGAGTTTATAGACTGATCAATTTGCTAATAAAATGTCTTCCCATTTAGAATATTCTAAACACTAACTTGAACAGATATATTTTTCTCTCCTGGGATTTTGTCAGTTCTCTGGCCCTTGTTGGGAGAATAAATCCAGAGGATTTATTCTAGAAGCTTGCCAGTTCAGCTCTGAGCTCACAGTTATTTGTGACTGGGAGAGAAAAGAATGGTCTGTTTCCTATCTCTCCCCTACAGGTTTAACAATGCACCTGGCTGGATCAGGCACATCCACTTTGTTCTCCAAATGAGGTGTTGCACACACTGAGTCATTTTTTCCTGGCTTTTGAAAAAGCTCAATTCAACCCTCCAATTTCCTACCTTTCTTTTCCACCTGCCTTGTTTAATAATTAGGCTATTTAATAAAAGCTTTTGATGAGGAGTGGGGGAGGAAGACGGTGATTGTTCAGGTTTACAAGTGCCTGAGGAATAGAGCAGCTACCTCTGCCAGAGTCGTCATGTTCTGGGTTGTTCCCTGGGCGTCAAGCTGAGGGAAAAGGTCAGAGGCCTTTCCCACTTCAGGGCCAAGGCATGGCTGACCTCAGGTCATACTGTCTCCAAGGGCCCTGCCAAGGATTCAAGTTTGGCTCCTGTCTCTAGCCGCCTTGTTCCTTCTCCTGATGTACTTCTCATTGCACATACTTGCTTGGAGCATCTGCTAACAGCAGACGAGTTCAAGTACACACTGGGTTTGGAGATTAAAGGGCAGATTAGACTGGGTGAGGGTAAGGAAAAAATTGCAGGTCAGCGTGTGACGATGCAAAGGAGTCCAGAGGCCTCTCTGGAGGAGAATATTTCAGGAGGAGGGCACTCAAGGCATGGACTTGAGCAAAAAAGAAGGGGAGAGAGAACGTCTTACTAAGAGGCTACATAACTTGGGGGGAAAAGCACTGGTTTTGGAGAGATTGAGATGTCAGTTCAGATTCCAGCTCACCATCTTCTAGCCATATGATCTTATACAAGTTGCTTGGGCTTCTCAAGCTTCAGTTTCCTCATCTCTAAAATGGAGCTAAGAATATCTATTTGTATAGTCTTTGTGAGAACTAGTAATAAAATATGTCAAGTTACTGGCATGCAATAAACTCTCAATAAGGGTATATGTAATTATTTATTGAGTACTTTTTAAATACTAGGTACCTTATATAGTAGTTTAGAGGGATATGGTTAGTGGTAAAGAATCTGCCTGCCAATTCAAGAGATGTAAGAGACACAGGTTCAATTCTTGCATCAGGAAGATCCCTTGGAGAAGGGAAAGGCAACCCTCTCCAGTATTCTTGCCTGTAAAATCCCGTGGACAGAGATCCTGGCGGGATACAGCCTATGGGGTCGTAAAGAGTCAGACACGACTGAGCAGTAGCACATATCAGGGGTATGTGTGTAGAAAGTGTGGTATGACCAGTAGGATTGACCAGTGAATTATCTGAGGAGCTTTTCCTTGGGTTGGCAATGGGCTACCTTCTTCTCCAAAAGGAGTACTGGCTATACCAACCTCAACTTCCTGTGGGACCAGGAGACCTCAAGCTGGGCATTTCAAGCACTTCCATAAGCAGTGGGCCCCTAAATTCACACTGCTTAGTATCTGAACCCCCAAATATTTATGCCCCCATATCACAGCCCCTATCAAGCTGACCTATAAAAAGGAAAAAAAACAAAGGGATTCCTCCTTTAGGGCGTAGCTCCTTATGGGGCACATCCAACCACGCCCCACCTGACCCTGCCTCCCTGCATGATCCAGGGAGAACAGAGGACCTGCATACCTGTCCCCTTTATGAGTCTCACCTGCACCAGTGATGCTTCTGGTACTGAGTTCTTTGCCAGAGCAGAAAGGCAGTCTCCATTAGGAAACAGCAACTCTAAATGCTATATGAAAACTACTGTGATAGAATTACTTCAAACAGCCCTAATGGGGTGCAGAGAAGAGGCATCTAATTGCCTTTTGCAGAATGTCCTACTTGAAAGAAGAGTTGGCTGCGCAGATGTGCAGAGAGCCCTTCCCATTCGAAGGGAATAGCAAGGCGTGGAGGCGAGAGAGGAGCTCGGGAGTTCTGTTTGCTCAGTTACATGAGTAGTGATGTGACAGATGATGCTGGAGAGGTAGACATGGTTTTGAGGGTTGTGCTGAGAAACTGAAATTACTGGAGGTAATGGAGAGTCACTGGAATACGTGAGGCAGGTGTGCATTTTAGAAAGATCGTTCTGCAAGCCATGCGAAGCAGGAATTTGCGGGAGCAAGACTGGAGGCAACAACCCAGGGAACAACTGATGATTGCACCAACCGGGATGGAACAGTGGGAATAGAGCAGAGAAGAGTTAGGAATAGTGAGTTCTTTCTTTCACAGCTGAGGAAATTGAGGAATAAAGAGATTATATGACATCTTGGAAATTGAATCTTCTTGTACCCCAAATCTTCTTTTTCTAAGCAATCTCTTAGCGTCCACTTCTCTACATAAGGTGTTCTTGACCTTTGGGAGTAAAAGGGTAGGACAGGAGGGGGACTGCCAAGGAAGATTACATTAGACTTGAGAAGGGAGTGGCGGTGTGAGTCTCTTTCATTTCTTTCGCCTGACGGTTGCTCAAAGCTTCCTTCACTTAAAGAAATGTAGTTCTGTGAATACATAGTTCTGTGAATAAGCGTTCACAGAACTGCAACCTCTAGTGTGCTGATTTGTTTGTACAAGGACTGATGGTGTTCAGTTCAGTTCAGTCGCTCAGTCGTGTCCAACTCTTTGCGACCCCATGAACCGCGGCACGCCAGGCCTCCCTGTCCATCACCAACTCCCAGAGTTCACTCAAACTCATGTCCACAGAGTCGGTGACGCCATCCAGCCATCTCATTCTCTGTTGTCCCCTTCTCCTCCCACCCCCAATCCCTCCCAGAATCAGAGTCTTTTCCAGTGAGTCAACTCGTCACATGAGGTGGCCAAAGTATTGGAGTTTCAGCTTTAGCATCAGTCCTTCCAATAAACACCCAGGACTGATCTCCTTTAGGATGAACTGGTTGGACCTCCTTGCAGTCCAAGGGACTCTCAAGAGTCTTCTCCAACACCACAGTTCAAATGCATCAATTCTTCGGCGCTCAGCCTTCTTCACAGTCCAACTCTCACATCCATACATGACCACGGGAAAAACCATAGCCTTGACTAGACGGACATTTGTTGGCAAAGTAATGTCTCTGCTTTTTAATATGCTGTCTAGGTTGGTCATAACTTTCCTTCCAAGGAGTAAGTGTCTTTTAATTTCATGGCTGCAATCACCATCTGCACGGATTTTGGAGCCCCCAAAAATAAAAAGTCTGACACTGTTTCCACTGTTTCCCCATCTATTTCCCATGAAGTGATGGGACCAGATGCCATGATCTTAGTTTTCTGAATGTTGAGCTTCAAGCCAACCTTTTCACTCTCCTCTTTCACTTTCATCAAGAGGCTTTTGAGTTCCTCTTCACTTTCTGCCATAAGGGTGGTGTCATCTGCATATCTGAGGTTATTGATATTTCTCCTGGCAGTCTTGATTCCAGCTTGTGCTTCTTCCAGCCCAGCGTTTCTCATGATGTACTCTGCTTATTATTTCCTGGCAAATAAAACACACCCAATTTACGCATACTTGGGAATGCATAGGAGTAACCCTGCAGTGTGCACAGAGAGGCAGAAATTCTACCAGATGCAGCGAATGTGGGGTATCAACAAGATCTGATTGGTCGCCTGATGTGCTCTGACAACCAAGCTTTCAGCATCCTTTCTAGAGTGTCACTCAAGATGTGGACAATGAAATCATCTTGTGACATAGATATTATTGGGCACATTTAACAGAGAGGGAATCTAAAGCCCAGAGGGCCTGAGATCATGCCTGTGGATACAAGTAAGTAAACAGGAGAGCTGG
The DNA here is from genome assembly GCF_049115385.1 of Moschus berezovskii. NCBI lineage: Eukaryota > Metazoa > Chordata > Mammalia > Artiodactyla > Moschidae > Moschus > Moschus berezovskii. The sequence continues at coordinate 26,130,796 of NC_142468.1, read as the reverse complement.
AATTCCCTGTTCTTCCCACTACACCTGTTCACCTTCCTGGAAGTTGGTGCAGGACTTGCCATCATTTTCTCTTTTAACCCTAACACGTGCACACCTATGGCTGTATGATTAGTTGGTCAGAGAAAGGGTATGTACAGTCTGTCTTACACTTTTGATCCTCTGACTCATGCATAGACTGGACCACCCATGGATGGGTTTGAGTTGTTCTCAGGACCAGAAGATGTCCTTCAACAGCATAGCTGTCATGTGAGCCTTCCACAGCATGGGGTTCCTATGGGACCAAGGGGACAAAACTCCTGGAGTGGGGTCCTTGCTTTCCTATCAGAGACTTCCCTTTTAAGGTCTGTTTTCCAAAATACAGCACAATCTGCACTTTTAACAACACCACCTTTCTTCCCTTAAGTGAGAGTGAGAAAAAGAAATGCTGACACTAATTAGCTTTTTTCTTTATACAGTCCATGGAATTCTCCAGGCCAGAATACTGGACTGGGTAGCCTTTCTCTTCTCCATGGGATCTTCCCAACCCAGGGATTGAACCAGGGTCTCCTACATTGCAGACAGATACTTTATCGACTGAGCTACCAGGGAAGCCACAGCTTTTTTCTTAAACATATTAATGTTTCATTGTAATGTTTATAAATTAGAAAATATTATATAATATAAATATTATACATAAAATAAATAACAAAAATAATATTATAAAATTGTTGAAAGTATATATAAACATTTGAGTATACAGACATATACATATGTCTGTATATTTGTGTATATGAATTTAGATATAAAAGATAAAGCTATCTGTGTATAAAGCCATAACCATATTTCTCTTGCACAAATGGGCTCACAGTGTACAAGCTATCCTGTAATTTGCTTTTTTTCAGTTATCAAATAGATTGTTTTCTTTTGTAAGATCTTAATACTGGGTTTCTCTGACCCAGCAGTTCTAGAGCACGTCCGTACCTCTACTGTTTCCTGATGTCTCATGATAGTTGCGCTTCTTGATAAAGCCTGTGTATAACCAGATCAAACTGATCAGAGGAGGTTTCCTTATCACATCAATTTCACCAAACAAGACTACAGCCACCATGGGGACAGGGATTCACCCCAACCTCCCTGGGAGCCCAGAATCTGACAAGGTTTGACTTGGTGGAGAACAAGGAGTGGGGACAAATGCAGCATCATTTTAATTCTTTAAAACACCCCTCAAAAACACTCCAAATCCGTTTTTGGTTCAGTTTAACATTTCACTTCCCCCTGCTTCCAGCTGACAGTTTGAGAAAAACCAAATCGGTGGTTGACTGGTTGGGTTTTTTTTAACCTAACGACAAGCCTGGTTTAAAACTGCTCGACCATTCTTAAGCTTCCAATACTGTGTGTCTATAGATAAACAGGCATATATATTATCTACTTTTGTTTACTTTTCCCTAAATGGATGTCCATTAATTCCCCAATATATTTTACAGAATGACTTGCCTGTTTCTAGCATGGGGAAGATATATTAATCCTTAGTCCTGAAATGTTTAAGTTAGAAAATAATGGGAAATAGAAGAAAAAGAAGGACCAAGATGACTCATTTATCTCAGATGTTTATGCTAAACTACTTCAGAAGTGCCTGCAATGAATTAAAACCAGAATTATAGAGGAATGACCTAACTCACACTTTACCAGTGACACTCTTTAGTTCTTTAGCAAAAGTTGCACAGCATGTCTAGAAGAGAGGAACTTGATGATGACTTGAGTCAAGTAGCATGAACTTAGCTCCAACTGGTCTGGGGATAACGAATCAATATTTTCTCTCTATGGACAGAAACCTCTTTAGAAGATGACAAAGGGAAGCCATAGTCAAGTACAAGATAGTGACATCCTATGATATGTTAGTGCTGAGAAAGAGAGCTGGCTTGGAAAAAGAGCAAGATCTTTTCTTGCTCACTGAATCATAAACCAGATCTGCTCCTATGCTTGTTCTGTTGCTTCTCCTGCTTTAATCTTTCCCTAGGCACAAATGCAACGGCCCTACAGGGATCCATCAACCGAGTTTTCTATAAGATGATCTGAAGGCTGACGATGCCAGCATGTGATGAATGATAAAGGCTAGGGTTGTGGTTAAGTTAAAAATCAGGGAAAAAATAAAATGCAGGTCAAGGAACCTTTCACTGAGAGGTTAATAAGACTTCATATTTAACTAGTAACTGCAGGAAAGGAACTAATCTTGCAACAGAATAGATATTCTTGACAATGCTAATTGGATGTCACCAATTGGCATTCAATTTTATGTGTTTATTGTCCAAGTTGTAAGTTTGATCTTGGAATGAACAGGTAGTGAAAGATTTGAGAAGCTTAATAAGTGAGGTTATTTACTTTGTGTATAAATGAAGACGAGGTTTTGAGTGAATAAAGAAGAGAGAGAGAAGCTGACTAACCCTAACCTTGGGGAGGTGCCTCAGGTGGGTCCTCCTAGGTAGCATATGTTGACGAAGGTGCTCTCAGAGCCTGCACTGGCCCTCGGCCCTGGGCACGCAGGACCTCCAAGTCATCAGTCCACTTGGCAGTGGGCAGGCCCTAGTAGGGCTGACAGAAGAAGTACAGGGCACTCAGTTAAATTTGAATTCTAAATAACAACAAATTTTTTTTAGTAAAAGTATGTCCCATGCAATATTTGTGTATGTATTTGCTGAATCTGGCAACCCAATCTAGGAGGCTTCCAAATTAATTAACGACTTTACTTTCACTTTTCACTTTCACACATTGGAGAAGGAAATGGCAACCCACTCCAGTGTTCTTGCCTGGAGAATCCCAGGGACGGCGGAGCCTGGTGGGCTGCTGTCTGTGGGGTCACATAGAGTCAGACACGACTGAAGCGACTTAGCAGCAGCAGCAGAGATTTATTTATAAGTCAGAATGCCAAAGTGTGGACTTTTAGGGCAGGGTACACCTTTTCACATATCAGTGCCCTGGTACCTACAGTCTATTCCATGCTCCTTTGGGTGTTTGGTTAGTCATGTTGGTCGGTGAATGTCACATTGTAGTAGAGCAGTTAAGTGGGCTCACAGGCTACACATCAAGCTGCAGTAGACACCCAGGGGAACTCCGGGTGTTGACTACAGGGACACTGCCCAGAACCTGGAATAGCAATCCAGTTAGACGCAGTGTGTCTCTCTCGCCCTGGCAGGGTTGCAATAAAATTGGGCTTAAACTCTTCTTTTTCAATATTTACTTTTCTTTTTTTAAAATTAATTAATTTATTTTAATTGGAGGCTAATTACTTTACATTATTGTAGTGGTTTTTGCCAAACATCGACATGGATCAGCCATGGGCGCACATGTGTTCCCCATACAGAACCCCCCTCCCACCTCCCTCCCCATCCCATCCCCCAGGGTCATCCCAGTGCACCAGCCCTGAGCACACTGTCTCGTGCATCGAACCTGGACTGGCGATCCGCTTCACATATAATAATATACACATTTCAACACTACCCTCTCAAATCATCACACCCTTGCCTTCTCCCACATAGTCCAAAAGACTGTTCTTTGTATCTGTGTCTCTTTTGCTGTCTCACATATAGGGTTATTGTTACCATCTTTCTAAATTCCATATATATGTGTTAGTATACAGTATTGGTGTTTTTCTTTCTGACTTACTTCACTCTGTATAATAGGCTCCAGTTTCATCCACCTCATTAGAACTGATTCAAATGCATTCTTTTTAATGGCTGAATAATATTCTATTGTGTGTATGTACCACAGCTTTCTTATCCATTCGTCTGCTGATGGACATCTAGGTTGATGGCCTGGCTATTGTAAACAGTGCTGGGATGAACACTGGGGTACACGTGTCTCTTTCAGTTCTGGTTTCCTTGGTGTGTATGCCCAGCAGTGGGATTGCTGGGTCGTATGGAAGTTTTATTTCCAGTTTTTTAAGGGATCTCCACACTGTTCTCCATAGTGGCTGTACTAGTTTGCATCCCACCAACAGTGTAAGAGGGTTCCCTTTTCTCCGCACCCTCTCCAGCATTTATTGCTTGTAGACTTTTTGATAGCAGCCATTCTGACTGGTGTGAGATGGTACCTCATTGTGGTTTTGATTTGCATTTCTCTGATATTGAGTGACGTTGAGCATCTTTTCACATGTTTGTCAGCCATCTGTATGTCTTCTTTGGAGAAATGTCTGTTTAGTTCTTTGGCCCATTTTTTTATTGGGTCTTTTATTTTTCTGGAATTGAGCTGCAGGGGCTCCTTGTAAATTTTTGAGATTAATTCTTTGTCAGTTGTTTCATTTTCTATTATTTTCTCCCATTCTGAAGGCTGTCTTTTCAATCCCTATCAAGCTACCAATGGTATTTTTCAGAGAACTAAAACAAATAATTTCACAATTTGTATGGAAATACAAAAAACCTTGAATAGCCAAAGCAATCTTGAGAAAGAAGAATGGAACTGGAGGAATCAACCTGCCTGACTTCAGACTATACTACAAAGCTACAGTCATCCAGACAGTATGGTACTGGCACAAAGATAGAAATATAAATCAATGGAACAAAATAGAAAGCCCAGAGATAAATCCATGCACCTATGGACACCTTATCTTTGACAAAGAAGGCAAGAATATACAGTGGAGAAAAGACAATCTCTTTAACAAGTTGTGCTGGGAAAACTGGTCAACCACTTGTAAAAGAATGAAACTAGAACATTTTCTAACATCATATCCAAAAATAAACTCAAAATGGATTAAAGATCTAAATGTAAGACCAGAAACTATAAAACTCCTAGAGGAAAATATAGGCAAAACACTCTTTGACATAAATCACAGCAGGCTTCTCTATGACCCACCTCCCAGAGTAATGGAAATGAAAGCAAAAATAAACAAATAGGACCTAATTAAACTTAAAAGCTTTTGCACAACGAAGGAAACTATAAACAAGGTGAAAAGACAGCCTTCAATATTTATTTTTCCAAAAACTTTTGCAAGTCACCAAAATCTTACTCTTCATCACAGACATGCCGTCATTTCCAAGATACCTGCTGATTCTGCTGATTAAATCAATTTGTATACTGATGGAGCTGCTTTTGAGGGAGTCCTACTAGATCTCTTGCTGAGGTTTAGGAAACTTAATAGTCTTAAGTAGCAGATAGTAATTTTGTAAGATAGCTTCAGATGTGTACATATGTATCATTGATTTTCCAAAACAGAACATAGTTTTCACCTCAGATTCCTTTTCTGTGTGATGCAGGAAAAAAATTAATCTAGTAACTACCAAGGAGATTAATTCACACTCACATTATTTCCCTTGCTTTACTTTAGATGGAATCTCAGTGGGAGGGGAGTGAGAGAGGGGGAACCCATATAATACCATGCACACTGTGTAGGTACCTCCCAAGATGAGTAGCTGCCCCATCTTGTCTTCGATCATGGAATCCTCCCCTCTGGCATCCAGAGTTGTCCTCGAAGGTGGCTACATGCCATCTGGTTTGCTCAGTTCATTCTGCCACACATGGTTGTTCTTCCACGGTATGCTTCCCCCAGGCTATTGACTGTCACTCTCAGCTAACTTCTAAGCCATTCTCTAGGTATGAATAGGGCTCAGCTCCTCTCCCACACCTCTTTGGGGCCAGAGCAAGCAAGACTGTCGCTGAGTTCTCTTCCTCTGTCACCTGTAACACCATCTCTTCTCTGCTGACCCCGTATCACTGGGGTATAAGCTCATCTGTGGGGTTAGCTGCCCATCCACCATAGAAGTGGACACAAGTCTCTTCCATTCTCAGTTTCCCCAAAGCTCACCTGGTGTTCCACCTCCAACCACAGGCCTCTCTCTTCTGAGGGGATTCACCCTGGGAAGGGGACAAGGGTTGGGGCCTCTCTTGGAGACCGCACATCCCTACCATCCAGGTAATCCTACTTGAGTGCCTAAGGACTGCGTATCTTGGACGGTTCTTTCGGATCCGTCTTGTTTGTCTTCTGGTTAGGCTCAAATAGTTGTTGAAAGTTCAGAAGATCTTTTCTCCCAAGTCTAGGTCTTGTGTTCAGTACTCTCATTTGACTCTTGAAAATGAAGCACTGACTTTATTTTTCTTGGCATTCTAGCTGTAGCAGCATCACTTTCCCCTAGCACAGGGAATGCCTTGGATGGCACAGAAGGCAAGGACGATGGAGTGTGCAGAGTTGATGGGCAAGGAAGACCTAGTTAATATCTCAAAATATCCTTGGGCTGCACTGACAATGGACCTGCACTGAGTGCTGTGCCTCAGACCCACGTGATCCTCAGAATAGTCTCCCAAACTGAGTATGGTCATTCTCATTTCCAGATGAAGAGATAAAGGTCGAAGAGGGGATAGGTAGCTTGTTCAAAGATCCCAGTTATAAGTGATGGAGAAAGAATTGAACCTAGGATAATCTAATATCAAAGCCTTTGTTTAAAATCCTAACAGTGGTCTCATTAACTTGGTGAACAACTGACTCTTCAGAAAGTTCATTAAAAACAATTCTGATAAAGACCCGCTACAGGAGATCCTGATTCAGTTGGTCTGTGATGGGGCCTGGTCATCTGCATTTTGAACAGTAGGTAAATTTGTAGGTAATTCAGACACACACCAAATTTTGAGAGCTGGCTCTGTCACTTGTTACCTGTGTGGTTTGGGACAAATTACTTCACCTCCCCTGCCTCAGTTTCCTCATTTGTTAAATGGTGGGCAATGGTGTCCCTCCCACTTTTGAGTTACTATAGGAAATAGACAAGTTTAAAATAAAAGCACTAGGAAGAGTGTATGGCACATAGTAAGTGCCTGATAAGCATTAAAAATGATTACTTTTGCTGTCTCTTAGCAGCAACTTACTTACAAAACACTTTTTAGAAGCTCTGCTTCCTGGACAGATTACATAAAAGAATAATTGCCTGCATTTACATAGATTTTTAATAGTCTGTGTTTCAGGCAGTGATTTTCTTTTCTTTTTTTTTTTTTAGCCTCTTTTCCCAAATCTTGGCTATGCCAAATTTGGATCCCATGGTCTCCTGTCATCCCAACCATCTGGAGACCATATTTTGAAGATAAGTTGAAATTAAGCCACAAATGTAATGACAGTGGCAGGTCAAAGAGAACTAGATCTATGATTCTCAACCTCGGTTGTAACTTAGAAATACAGAAAAAGCTTAAAACAATGCCCAAGTCATATCCAAGATCAATTCATATCAGACTCTTTGGGAACAGGGCCCAGCCATCAGCATATTTTTATCTCCAAGTGACCTAATGTGTGGCCATTGTACCCCAGCTTTAGCTCTACTAAGTAGAAATTCTAAGAGTGGGACCCAGTAGTCTGTGTTCAAACAAGCCTTCTATAAACCTCAGAACATTTGATGTGAACTATTTCAATGTTCTCCCCATGTCCAGATCTCTGTTTTTGCTTCTCTTCCTAGGAGGGTGTGACATAAAAGCAAGACAGAAGATACATTAACTCGGTTCCCTTAAGAAGGTGTAAGCAGGTCAGTTGTTTAGTCACTAAGTTGTGTCTCTTTGTGACCTGATGGACTGTAACATGCCAGGTTCCTCTGTCCATGGGATTTCCCAGCAAGAATACTGGAGTGGGTTGACATTTCCTTCTCCAGAGGGTCTTCTTGACCCAGGGATTGAAGCCGCGTCTCCTGTATTGGCTGGCAGATTCTTTACCACTGAGCCACCAGGGAAGCCTAGACAGGTCAGTACTGTTTATCCAATTGATATTTATTCTAGCCAGACCTGCCCTAGTCTAGGGGAATGAGGATCTTGCAGCCCAAATTCCTGCATCCCGAGGGACACATGATCCAATTAAGAGAGATTGCACTTCCTCAGAATGGAGACCACGTCAATATTTGCCTGAAACTCTCCTTTTCTACAATCCTCTCTCTGCCCTGGAAGCTTCACGGAGACCAGTAACACGTAAACAAGTTCCAAACCAACCCATCTGCTTCACATTTCCTGCAGAATGCTAAAACGAGTCTTTCAGTGTTGCTTAAAATACGTCCCTCTCCTCCTGCCCTGCCCCCCAGGGCATTCGCTCTGCGTCCTCAGACCACCTCAGCCCCTGCCTCCTCCTCCACCTAGGCCTCTTCTGCACAGACTTGGCTTCACACAATGCTCACAGTTATTCCTGGCATTAGCTTTTTTGGCTTGGGCACAGCCAATGATATCTTTTCCTTCTTCTGTTTGAAGCACTGTCTTCGGTCTTCTCATTTGTCCCTTTCTCCTCTGGCAAGTGTAATGCTATTGACATTTGAAAGTGGCCTGGTTCCCTGGAGTCTGGTAAATGGCCTGCTGCTAGAATTAGCATGAGAGAACTGTGTGCAGAAGCGTAGAGCTGAGCTAACAGGACCTGCTCTCCTGGGGCGCAGACGCTCCTCTTGGGACTTCCACAGCAGACTTGCGAGGCTGGAGTGCCAGGGCTCTGGGAGGCAATACCTGGAGTGTCTGAAATTCCTTCAGCAGTGGCTCCATGTGACTTCCCTGGTGGCTCAGATGATAAAGAATCTGCCTGCAATGTAGGAGACCTATGTTCGATCCCTGGGTTGGGAAGATCCGTTGGAGAAGGGAATGACAGCCCACTCCAGAATAATTGCCTGGAGAACTCCATGGGCAGAGGACCCTGGTGGCTGCAGTCCAGGGGATTGCAAAGAGTTGAACACAACTGAGCAGCTAACACTTTCCATGTGACCTTAAACCACTGTGGCTTTGCTCTGCTCTAACTTAAGTAGAGACCTTTGCCATCAATTAATTACGGTGAGGCCCTATTAAGTTGCAAGGTACAGGTGTACCTCATTTTATTGAACTTTGCTTTATTTCTCTTCCAAGATATTGCCCTTTTTGTTTTTTAAACAAATCAAAGGTTTGTGGGAGCCCTGTGTCCAGCTAGCCTATCAGAGCCATTTTCCCAACAGCATTTGCTTACTTCATGTCTGTGTTGCATTTTGATAATTCTTGTGCTAATTCAAACTTTTAAATTATTATTATATTTGTCTTGTGATCTATTGTCTTTGGTGTTATTATTATCATTGTTTTTGGGAGCCATGAACAATGTCCATGTAAGATGGTGAACTTATTTGAAAAACGTTGTGTGTGTTGTGACTACTCTGCTGACTAGCTGTTCTCATCTGGCTCCTTCTCCTTGGGCTTTCCTATTCCCTGAGACACAATAATATTGAAATTAGGCCAATCAATAACCCTACAATGACATCCAAGTGTTCAAGTGATAGGGAGAGTCATATGTCTCTCACTTTAAATCAAAGCTGGAATTGATTAAGCTTAGTGAGGACACATGTCAAAAGCTGAGATAGGCCTAAAGCTAGGACTCTTGCATCAGTTAGTCAAGCTGTGAATGGGGAAAAACTGTTCTTGTGGGAAATGTAAAGCACTGCTCTAGTAAACACAAAAGCAAAACAGCCTTATTGCTGATATAGAGAAAGTTCTGGTGATCTGGATAGAAGATAGAACCAGTCACAATATTTCCTTAAGCCAAAACCTAATCCGGAACAAGGCGCTAACGCTTTTCGATTCTAGGAAGGATGAGAGAAGTAAGGAAAATGTAGAAGAAAAGTTTGAAGCTAGCAGAGGTTAATTCATGTAGTTTAAGGAAAGAAGCTGTTACCATAACATACAAGTGCAAAGTGAAGCAGCAAGTGCTAATGTAGAAGTTGCAGCAAGTTATCCAGGAGATCTAGCTAATATAATTAATGAGGGTGGCTACACTAAATACTAAAGATTTTCAATGTAGACAAAACAGCCTTATCTTGGAAGAAGATGCCATTCAGCACTTTTGTATTAATAGCTGGAGAGGAAAAGTCAATGTCCGGCTTCAAAGCTTCAAAGGACAGGCTGACTTTATGAGGGGTAATGCAGCTGGTGACTTTGAGTTGAAGCCAATGCTCATTTTCATTCTGAAAATCTTAGAGCCCTTAAGAACTATGCTCAACCTACTCTGCCTGTGCTCCATCAATTAAACGTCAAAGCTTGAATGACAGCACATCTGCTTTACAGTGTGGTTTACTAAATAGTTAAGCCCATTGTTGAGATCTATTGCTCAGAAAAAAGACACCTTTTAAAATATTACTGCCCATTGACAATGAACCTGATCATCCAAGAGCTCTGATGGAGATGCACAAGATGAATGTTATTTTCACAGCTATTAACACAACATCCATTCTGTAGTCCGTGGGTCAAGGAGTCATTTTGAATTTCAAGGCTTATTATTTCAGAAATACATTACATAAAGCTGTAGTTGATATAGACAGTAATTCCTCTAATGTGGGGGTCCCCAACCTCCTGGCCATGGATTGGTATATCCTGTCAGCTCAGCAGGAGCATTAGATTAGAAATAAAATGCACAAGAAGTGTAATGCACTTGAATCATCTCCAAACCACCCCCACCCGCATTCCGTGGAAAAATTGTCATCCACGAAATTGGTTCTTGGTGCCAAAAAGGTTGGGGACCGCTGCTCTAATGGATCTGGGCAAAGTAAATTGAAAACCTTCGGTAAAGGATTCACCATTCTAGAGGCCGTTAAGAAAATTCATGATTCATGAGAAGAGGTCAAAATGTCAGTATTAACGAGAGTTTGGAAGAAATTGATTCTAATCTTCAAAGAAGATTTTTGAGGGATTCAGTACTTCAGTAGGGGAAGCTACTGCAAACATGGTGGAAACAGCAAGAGAACTAGAATTAGAAGTGGGGCCTGAATATGTGGCTGAATTGCTGCAATTTCATAACAGAACTTGAATGGATGAGGAATTATTTCTCACAGATGAGCAAAGAAAGTGGTTTCTTGAAATGGAATCTACTCCTGGTGAATGCTATGAGGATTGTTGAAATGACAACGATGGATTTAGAATATTACATAAACTTAGTTGATAGAGCAGGGACAGAGTTTGAGAAGACTGACTAATTTTGAAAGAAGTTCTACTGTGGGTAAGATGCTATCAAACAGTGTTGCATGCTACAAAGAAATTATTCATTAAAGAAAGATCCAATCTATGTGGCAAAGTTCACTGTTGCATTATATTAGGAAATTATCACAGCTGACGCTAATCCTCAGTGACCACTACTCTGATCAGTCAACAGCCAGCAACATGGAGATAAGATCCTTCACCAGCAAAATGATCACAACTCACTAAAATTTCAGATGATGGTTAGCATTTTTTTGCAATAAAATGTTTTAAAATTCAAGTATGGTACATTGTTTTCTTAAGACATAATGCTATCGCACACTTAATAGGCTATGGTATAGTGTAAACATAACTTTTATATGCACTAGGAAACCAAAAAAAATGTGTGTCTTGCTTTATTGTGGGTCTGGAACCAAACTCACAATATCTCCAAGGTATGCCTGTATTATTAGAATTTGAACAAACTTGGAAAGTCCAATTCCAGGGGAAACTGTGGAGTAGGAACAGTGCTCCTGTATTCTCTTTTTAATTTCAGAGAAATGCTACTTCCTTTCTTTTCCTCAAGGACTTAATTTGAACCCTATTTTAAGGGCAGAATCCCAAGTCCCATACCCTCTCCTATTGTGCTGTCTTATCCCATACTTCATCTTCTCACCATCCTGCCAAGACCAGGCTAGATAAAATGATAACAACTGATAATATCCTAATATATCTTTTCAATAGCATAAACTTTAGGATGCCCTCTTTGTACCAGACATTGTGCTTCAAGAGGCAGCTCTGTCCCTTAAGAAGCCTGAAGAGACAGGATGTGAGCACATGCAAAGATATTAGCTTCAGACCATGCCAAGTGAATCTGACAACAAAGGTTAACGGATGATGCTATTATTCAATAAATATATACCGAGTGCTTATTACATGCTATGTTACATTTTACCAGTAAGAGGAGGAATAGATAAAGTCCCTGGCTTCATGGATCTTAGGTTCTAATAAGACAAGACAGAGTGTTAATAAATAAATATATAATACATCAACTTGCGACAAGTACTTGAAGGAAAATGAAGCAGAGTAAGGTGAGTTTTTTAGATAAAATGTCAGGGAACACCTCTCAGATAAGGAGGCATTTGACTCAAAACCTGAAGAAAGAGGGAGAGCAAGTCATCAGAATATCTGGAAGAATTTTCCAAGCATGCTGAATAGTAGGTGCAAAGGCCCTGAGGCGGGAATGTGCTTGGTGGTTCTGAGAAGGACAAGTAAGCCAGTGTGTTTGAAGGGCAGTAGGCGAGAGGGCAGGATATAAGATTAGAGAAGTGCCAGTTTAGATCAACAGTGTTCTAGAGGCTGTGGGGAGAATTTGAATTTTGTCCTGAAGCTGTTAGAGGTTTTGAGCAGAGCAGTGATATGATCTGAGTCATACAGTCAAAGAGCCACTCGGTGGGAGGGTAGACTTAGGGGTGCACGAGAAGAAGCCCAAGGCCAGTCAGGAGGCTCCTGTAATAATGAAATGATGCAATGATGGTGGCTTGGACTGAAGTGATATCACTGGGATTGGTGATATGAAGTTAATTCTGAATGTACTTTAAAGGCAGACAAAATGCTAAGGGATGTGTTCACAAATGGAGAAATTAGGGATGACGTCAAAGTTTTTGGCCTGAATTCAAGGTTTTTACACTTATCGGAGAGTGTGACTGCATCTGTCTCAGGTAATCAAAGACTGATGAAGGACCTAAGATTTGGGTTGCACTTTAAAAGACAAGTATGGTTTTGTGGCTTGTAAAATCTCTCCATGGCTTATTCTGAGACCATTTTGTCTTCCCACCCCAAACTCACTCCTTTGTTAAATTTTAGTACCACAACTACAGGCAACTACAGGAGACAAGGGACTCACCCTTGTCTCACGGGGCACCTTGAATCTTGAAGCCAATCATGGAAATTCCTTGCTCTTGCCAGTAACTGGTTTAGAAGTGGGCTGATTTAGGAATGGGCATGCACTACAATTCTGGACAACAGAACATAAAAAGGAACTCTGAAGGAGGGACTTCTGGGAAGTTTTCTGAGTCTGAGATGCTCTGTATTTGAGATGTTGTGTAAAGACATGGTACTCGAGCTGCTGTTGTCATCTTGCAGACATAAAGTGGGAAGCGGAGGTCAACAGTGCACAAGTTGAGAGTGGCAGAGGGAAAGGTTGGAAAAAGAATGCTTTTTTGAGGACATTGTTGAGTCACTGAGTTCCCCAACCTTAGAAATACACCATTTCTGGACTTCTTATTATGTGAGATTAAAAAAAAACAAACCCTCCTTATCATCAAATGCTTTTGAGTTGGGTAGTTTTTGCTTGAAGCAGAAAGTATATCATTTTAGATAAGCAATAGATAGTAAGGCATAGCAAAAACAAAGACATTTTGAGACAAGAAAACTCAAAGCATATTTGGAAAAGAGTAGGTGTAATAGCTTGGCATTCGTTCATAGACTTGTTCAAATATTTGTGAAGCCCCTGCTATGCACCAGACACTGGTCTAAGATGTAGGATGCTACAGTAGACAGGATCCCTTTTCTCATGGAGTTTATTACTTGGTGGAGGAAAGACAAGTGGTAATAGGAAATACAATAATTTCAGGAAGCTGTAAGGATGATGAAGGGAATAAAATATACTGACATGCTAAAAGGGACTAGACGGGTTTCCTGAGGTTACTGTGTGTCAGTTGCTCCGTTGTTTCTGATTCTTTGTGACCCCATGGACTGTAGCCCTGCCAGGCTTCTCGGTCCATGGGATTCTCCAGGTAAGAAAACTGGAGTGGGTTTCCATTTCTTTCTCCAGGGGATCTTTCTGACCCAGGGATAGAATCTGGGTCTCCTGAATTGCAGAAGGATGCTTTACTGTCTGAGCTATTAGGGAAGCCCTTCTTGAGGTTGGGAATGGTATTAAATACATTCAGGAGACTGAAAGAAGTCATGTTGACAGAGTGAAAGGACCCTGGAGTGGCTGAAGCCTAGGAGAGAGGGGAGAGGAGGAGACAAGAGTGGGAAGCAAGGCCAGGTCCTTTGGGCTTTGGGGCTGAGGCAGTCATGTAGATTTTATTCTAAGTCAGAAGGGAAGTAACTGGATATCCAGTAGGGGTGTGATATGATCTTTTTACCTCTGTAGATCTCCTGGTGACATCATGGGTGGACCCAAGTGGAGAAATGTAGGAGACAGACAGGTATAAACCTGGGAGAGCAGTCACTGTCAAGTAGCTTCTTTCCATTTCAACAACCCAACCCAACATTGAGACACCTTTGAGAATTTCAGGTACGTGAGCAATGCCCTTGGGGCAATAATTATAGTAGAGGCCCTTTTGTCTTCTGGGCCATCCACCTGGCCTTCTTCCTAAAGAATAAGTCAGCCTTGCCACAACACTAGATAGAAAGAAAGAAGAAAGAAAGTGTAGTCACTTAGTCAAGTCCAGTTCTTTGCGACCCCATGAACTGTAGCCCACCAGGCTCCTCCATCCGTGGAATTTTCCAGGCAAGAGTACTGGAGTGGGTTGCCATTTCCTTCTCCAGCAGATCTTCCTGACCCAGGGATCTTACCCGGGTCTCCTGCATTGCAGGCAGATACTTTACCATCTGAGCCACCAGGGAAGCCCATATTAATACCAAAAACAGTGTTGATTTGAAATAGAGGTGATTACCTATTTAAAAGAAATAGCACATGAGCCACATAGGTAGTTTAACATTTTCTAGAAACCACATTTAAGAACTAAAATAAGGTAGGGAATTCCCTGGTGGTCTGGTGGTTAAAACTCTGCATTTCCACTGTAGTAGGGCATGGGTTTGATCCCTGGTCAGGGAACTAAGATACCACATTGCTGCACAGTGTGGCCAAAAAAAATTTTTTTAAATAAAAGAAAGTAAAAAGATAAAGTTAATTTCAATAGTATATTTTATTTAAGCCATTATATCCAAAACATTATCATTTCAACATATAATCAACATAAAAATTATGGTTGTTCAGTCACTATGTTGTGTCCAACTCTGAAACCCCATGAACTGCAGCACACCAGGCTCTCCTGTCCTTCACTGTCTCCCAGAGTCTGCTCAAACTCATGTCCACTGAGTCAGTGATGTTATCTTACCACCTCATCCTCTGCCACCCTCTTCTCTTGCCCTCAATCTATCCCAGCATCAGGGTCTTAGTGATCTGTTTTTCTTTCTTTTTTTCTTCCCCCTAAGTGTGAAATTTACTATATTTCATATTTACAGCACAGCTCAGTTTACACTAGAAGCATTTAAACTGCTCAGTAGCCACGTGGCTACTATACGATATTGGTCAGTATAGGCCATGGGTGGAGGAGCCTGGTAGGCTGTAGTCCATGGGGTCGTGAAGAGTCGGATGCGACTGAGTGACTTCACTTTCACTTTTCACTTACATGCATTGGAGAAGGAAATGGCAGCCCACTCCAGTGTTCTTGCCTGGAGAATCCCAGAGACGGCGGAGCCTGGTGGGCTACCATCTATGGGGTCGCACAGAGTCGGACACGACTGAAGTGACTTAGCAGTAGCAGCAGCAGGCATAGGAATGCATTCTGGGAAAACCTGGAACAGGAAGTCCATGTCAGTATGAAACCCTGGACTTTGGCAATAGCTACCTGCTTCTGCCGCTCTGCTCTGAATCCATTCTCTAAAAGAGATGTGTTGGGTCAAAGACATGAACATTTTTAGGACTCTTAATTATTTTCCTAACTGATTACATCTATTTATGATACTTCCCACCATGAATATAGGTGCCAATATCACCAGCTCCTGATTTGGAAATTTGCATTTTAATTTTGGGAGGGGGGAGGTTAATTAAGCAAAAGAATTAATTTACTTCAGTTTAAATTTATTTAATCTTGTGAGAAAATACCACGCTTCTTTTAATCTGCTTCTCTTTGATAACTAGTAAAATTGAATATATCTTCATATGCTTATTAATATTCTTTTGTGAATTGTGTGGTTATAAGTCTTTGGTCTATTATCAGCAGAAGTGTTAATAATATTTTTGAGTGGATCACAATGCTTGCTCAATTCATATTTTCTTTACTTAGATTGGCCTCAGGGGCCACCAGATTATCAGGGAATTTAGGAAACATGGATTCGGACCCAGGAGGAAGCTGATCTCAAGTGTTTCTCGCTAAGGCAGATTCTAGCTCTCTGTGGCTGGAAGCATAAGTGGGAGTCTGCATAGTAAAGAGATTCCTTCCTCTTAGCTGAGTTTAGGGGGCACTGGTGTGCTGACTTGACTGACTGTTTCCCTCCTAAGAACTGGGTCTTTTTCCAACTAAGGTGTAAATTTCTCTGTACTGCACTTTGTTGCACTCTTTCTGTGCCTCCCTGAAATTACTCTGGAGCAGCTGGACTGGATTCCGGCTCTTCTCAACCTTTCAGTCACATATTTACAATCTCTAGATTTATCCCTATATATAACCAATTACGTGTGTAGTGAGAGGATCTTACCAATTTAATATGGAAATCAACTTTATTTCCAGTTTCTTGGGTAATGTCTTGTTGTGATTTTTAAGAACTGACAACAGCTCTACAACACCATCATTCAGTATGATGTCTAATATTAGGCACTCTTTCTTTTGTGAAGATGCATTCTATCTGTATTAGCATTTTTAAATGAATATTGAAATTTAGATACCATTTTGCATTCATAAAAATAATTAAAAATCTTCTAGTTTAAATTTTATGATATGCTTCAGTTAAGATATTCTTTTATCATTGAGATTGACCTCTCCTTCTATTAATGAATCACTTTGAATAGCTAATATAGGCACAAGGCATAAAATTCAGAAGTTTAAAAAGGTATATAATGAAAGCAGTCTTCTTTCCTCCTCTGACTTCTATCTACTTAACTTCCCTCTTGAGGGCACCTGATATTATCAATTTCTTGTTATCATTCCAGACATGGTTTTTGCACTGTCAAATATCCAACACACACACACACACACACAAATAGTCGTGTACCAGCCTGTACTATTCTATCCTGCATATTGTTTTTCTCACTTACCAATATTTATTGATGTCTTTTAATGTCAGTATGTATATAATTATTTCCTTCTTGTTAATGGTTGCATATAATTCAGAATGAATGTAATGTGATTTATTAATTGGTTTCCTACTTCTGGGTCAGCTAGCTAGTTTTCAGCCAATTTGCATTTATAAATAATGCTGTAACTAGTATCATATGCATGTCCTTTTGCTCACATGGAAGTGTATCTATAGGATGAATGCCTAGCAGTAGAGTTGTTGGGTCAAGTGCATTTCTAGTTTTGAAAGTTATAGCCAGATTGCCTTCTATAGATTTATAGCATTTATAATGAGCAACAAATGGGTATGTTGGTTTCCCCTCAGCAGTTTTGGATATTATCAAGC
Source organism: Moschus berezovskii (assembly GCF_049115385.1). Classification (NCBI taxonomy): domain Eukaryota; kingdom Metazoa; phylum Chordata; class Mammalia; order Artiodactyla; family Moschidae; genus Moschus; species Moschus berezovskii. The sequence continues at coordinate 26,113,504 of NC_142468.1, read as the reverse complement.
TTTTTGATCTTTGTCAGTAGGGAGATGAAAAATGACATCTCACTGGAGTTTTAAAGTACATTCTCTTTAAAAGTGAGGTTGAGTTTCTCATATGTTTAACAGTCATTTGCGTTTCATTTTGAAGCTGAAGTTTGTTACATAGTATGATCTGGCCTTTGCATCCCAAATCCTGCCTTGCAGAACCCAGAACATGCCTTTTATGTCTCCATAGCTTTTGCATCAGTTTAGGTTCAACTTGACTGCAAGTAACATAGAACTCTGACTTAACTGGCTTTCAGAATAAGGAAAGTCTTTTATCTTACATGACGTTGTGTTTTGGTATAGAGCAGCTTTAGGGTTGGTTAGTTCAGCTACTCACCAAGGTCACCAAGGTCCCTGGTCTTTCTCTCTTACTGATTGTGTGCTCAGTCGCTCAATCATGTCTGACTCTTTGTAGTCCTATGGACTGTAGCCTGCAAGGCTCCTCTGTCCGTGGAATTTTCCAGGCAAGAATACTGGCACAGGTTGCCATTTCCTCCTCCAGGGGACCTTCCCGACCCAGGGATCGAACCCACATTTCTTACATCTCCTGCACTGGCAGATGGGTTCTTTACCACCAGTGCCACCTGGGAAGTTCCATCTTTCTGACTGCCACTCTCCAGTTAGAATATGTCATAGTCATAACATGGCTGCGTTACAGTCAGGCATCCCACAGAGACCGTGCAGCATCCGTAGAAGATGACAGCTGTTTCTTACCACGAGTCTCTTTTAAGAACAAGGAAACAGTTCCTGAAGTGCCCTTTCAGAAGATATGCCCTTGAGTCTCATTAGCCAAACCTGAGTTTTATGCCCATTCTTAAACCAATAACTGGCACAAAGACTGACCATCGTAAATGACTCAGGTTAATCAGCATTTTCTCCTGAATTCTATAGAGTACCAGTGGAAACTCCTCTGCCCCCAAAAGTAATTAGGACACTGCCAACAAGAAACATGTAGGTTGGCTGTAGGCGGACGGTTTACTGATTGCCACAACTCTGCACGTGCTATTCCCTTTGCCTGATACAGCTCTTCCCTCCATATCCGACCACACATGTTTCTAGCATAGGCTCAGTGTTGGCTCTGAGGAAACCAGCTTTGTCTCCCTCAGGGCCCCTTCATTCCCGTGCAGCCTGTGCCACCCTCAGCACACAGCACTCTCATGCTGGCTTTGCCTCCCAGTCTCCCACCACATCCTGCACCCGGGGGGGCAGAGTCTGCATCTGATTTGTTTCTGTTATCTCAGTGCACAGGATAGAACAGACACAACTCATGCTTGTTGAACAATCTGTCTGCTAGCATTTTATTTAGAGTTTCAAATCTAGATTCACAACAGAAATCAACTTAGAGTTTTGTGTTTGTAAATGATTTGCTTGTTGAAATTTGGAATTAGGATTATCTTTTCCAAATACAGCAAATAGACATTTACAGAACAAATTGTTTAACTGGTGGATTATTGGTTTCTTCAAAGTCCAGAATTTCAACAAATATTTCTTAAACACATATTCTATGTTGAGCATTGTCTCAGTTGGCTCTTTATACAAAAGTAGAATGAGAGCTTGTCTTTGAATGTGTGTATGCTTTAAAGCAGCATTTTTCAAACTGCAGGTCAAGGTCATTTTGTGGGTAATCAATTTTGTGGGTCAAAACCATTTTAAAGTGAAAAAAGAATATAATATCAATAGATTAGAACAAAATATATCAGGGTGCATCACTCTTGGTTAAACTTTTGGTTTATATGTATATCTATGTAATATCCTGGGTCAAGATTATATAATATGTTTTTCACTATGGGTAACGGTCAAAGCAGTTTAAAGTCATTGCCCTAAGGATCGGTTTATCTTCTTTCCTCTTTCTCTTTGAAGCTTGCATTGTTCTGCTCCTAAAGTCTGGGTAAGGATAAGACAGGGCTTTAAGATTTCTGCCTCCCATAACACACTCCTGCCCTGAGCCAGGGCCCCAGCCTGAGGTTCAGTCAGCCAGTCACAGATTTTAGAGTCAGAGGCAGGAGTTCAGTCCTGAGCTCCAGCACTTATGATCTCAGCAGTCCAAGTCACTGGACCTTTCAGAACATCTGTTTCTCTCTTGCAGAGACAACAGCAGTACTTATCCCAGAGGCAATCAAGGAGGTCAATATGTGAAAATATGGTGTGGCTTAGTAAACTCCCTTCTATCCTTCAGAGGAGGAAAGCAAACTGAGCCCATGGTTGAGAAAGTTTTGTCTCCTGACTAGAGAAAAAAGGACTTCAAGGAATAGCCCCCCAGAGAAACTTAAGAGATGGCTCTGAACACCCAGCGGCTGTAGACATTTGAATCAAGAAAGGGGACAAATCAATCAGTGGGAAAAGTTCAGGGCTCTCCAATGAGCAGCTGTTTTTCCTTTCTCTGTGGAGCAGGAGAGCAGGGCTTGTCTGGAGGTGCTGAGAGCACATACCGCTGCATCCAGAGGGGAGAGATGCTGACTGTGGTCCTTTTGAATAAACTTCAGAAGGAGGACTGGCGTTGAACTCTGTCCTCCCTTCAGGAGGTGTGGAGGGGTCGCCGGTCCTGGAGGTCGCTCAGGGTGGACATTGTGGTTGAGGGCTGAGGTGAGAGGAGAGGGATGGGGCCAGGGTCGGGAGCTCAAAGCAGAGCAAACCAACCTGAGCGCTTGGCCTGTCTTGAGGCTCATCCTCACTCTCAGAAGTTCTCTCTTCTGTGGCTCTCTGAGCAGCGGTCACAGCGGACAAGCTGGGCACAGTGTCTTGCCTGCTCCCTTTCTCCCTGGAAAACTCTCTGCAGCCTTCACAGCCTGGTACTCCTGTCGTCAGATGTATTAATAGGGAGCCAGGGATGTGCTTCCTTAAATAAAAAGTTATTTTTACTTGTTTGTTGTTCCCCCTGAATTGTTGAGACGGAGGAAGAGAGAATTCCAAGAGTTTTAGATGAAGATGGGGGATCCCTATGAACCAGGTGATTCTTTGTTTCTTTATTTCTTTCCAGTGACTCTGTCCTTAAGACATCCCGTTTGGGATCTGGGCACCTCACTCTCTGTTCTCTGATACTTTTCAAGCCAGCCTTGGCCCCAGGGGTGCCAGTGTTCCCCAGTATGCTCAGGGAAGCTCTGGGGAAGCAGGCAAGGACAGGCATTCTCACTGCCAATACAGGGAGAAAGGAAGGCGCCAGTCATGTGTGAACAGCTGCGACTCCAACAAACTTCCCAGCACAGCGTGGGGTGTCCATTTGCCAAAGTTTGTCTTGAGTTGTGCCTTCTTAAAGGGCACCAATGACCTCTAAGTCACCAAATCCAGTGGCCTTTCCTCAGGCCTCATCTTCCAACTGATCAGCCCCTCTCTTCAATGCTCTGCTAGTGATCGAACTCTTCTCCTGCTTTCCCTCTTCCTCCGGTCCTGTCCCTTTTATTCCTGCATCCTCAGCTTATAACTCCCCCAACTTCTGTCTTTAGTCCTTTTCTTTCTCTACTCTCCCTTTTTCTGGGAAAATGTCAATGTCCTTTGGTAGTATTTTAGTTGAGACTTTTATTTTCAAGTAATAGTAATTAGTTTAGCCAAAAGGAGGGTTTCCATTATAAGGTGTCTACAGAGCCCAGAGGGGAAGACAGGGTGAGTCTCAGAAGGGGGTGAACCCAGAACCTAGTAGGTGTCCGGGAAGCCAGGCAGTAGCTGGTCCCTTCCTCTCTGCAGTTCTGCTTACATTCTGTTTCTAGATGCTTCTCTACCTTTGCCGTCTGTTTCTGGGCCACCATCTTACCTGAGGCCTTCATGTAATTACTAAAGTCCTCTTTAGTAATTTCCCTACTCTTGGTTGTATCTTTCATCCAAGCTGTCTTGTTTCACCAGTCCGCCCTCTGCGTTGGGTCCCACATTTTAAAGCAGGGTCCCCAGCCTCTGGGATCTAGTGCTTGATGATCTGAGGTGGAGTTGATGTAACAATAATATAAATGAAGCGTACAATAGATGTAATGTACTTGAATCATCCCAAAACCATCCCCTTGCCCTGGTGCATGGAAAAAATTGCCTTCTACAAAACCAGTTACTGGTGCCAAAAAGGTTGGGAATCGCTCCTTTAGAGGGTCCCCCTCTGGTCCACTTTGGCTGCAGTTCTCCAGGAGGAAAGGAATCCACAGGGCCAGTGAATATTCCAACCCAAAGCCCCCATTCCCTTTCTAGAGCCCTTTCCTGGGCCCGGGTCAGACTTTCCCTAGGAGCATTCTCCTAAGGGCAGATCACACTGTTGCTGTATTTACTCCTAGGCTTACAAAGTGCTCATGGGGCAGGTGTGTTGCAGAGAGGTGTGGTAAGGTGGGAGCAGGAATGTGAAGAGAGCTTGGACATGTCCACTGAATGTGCTCAACGCTCCAGGTCATGTGGGATGGAGTCTGACCTGAGAAGTGAGGGTGGCCTGGGGTCAGGGCCAACTTTCCTTCATTCTACCTTGACCCAGCATGGAACTCTGAGAAACTCAAGAACTCTGCATTTGAACTTGGCAGTCCACTTTGTTATGAAGGTTTGTCAGTACAGGGGGATGGAACATTTTATTTAATAGTTTGTTGGTTTGATTTATAACTTTTAGACATGTGGCATGTGGGTTTCCATTTGTACTTATGCCCTGGGCTGCACAGACCTTAAGGGCAAGTCTATATTTCACTGTGGCCAGTTTTAAAATGTATATATATTCCCTAAACAAGGCTTTGATTATATCTTCATCTGCCTGGAAGCTTTTGATGATGACTGCTCCTGCTTGCTGGGAAGTAAGTGGCTCTGGTTGTTCATTATTCTGTGTCAGATGAAACTGACAATCAAGTGGGACCTGCCTTTCATCAGAGAAAGGGTCAGGCCATGATGGAGTCAGCAAGGGAGCAGCTTGCTGCTCGGAGCTCACAGAGGGAGCTTAGAGGACAGAAGCCAGGGCAGCCTGACAACTAGCAATTGGAACCTCAAGCAGAGATGGTGTAAGTTCATGCAGACAAGTGTCAGAAAATCAAAGGCAAGTCTAAGGCAAGCTGTCAAGAAGTGGCCTGTCTGAAGTTATTGAGGAGAGTGGGGCACATATCAAGGTAAGGGAGATTTGATTTCTGGGTCACTTTTGGCCTCTGTTCCAGATTTTCTTATAGTTCTCATGTGCTGGAACTTTTCCTCACCTAATCCATGTAAGACCTTTCCAGGAGGTAAGAGTGCATCATGGAAGCAAAGCTTAGTACCTCGCAGTATTCAGCAATGGTTTGCAACAAGCAACTCAGAGCAGTAATGAGCATATTCTGTTTATAATCAATCTCCTATTGAATACCTTTGAAGGGACTGAATTTGGGAATCAGTTAGGTCAGGGAAAGTATAAGCAGGTAGGGCTGAAGTCGAGGGAGGTAGACTGGGGCAAGATGACGTCCTAGAACCTTCTCCTACTTCTGAGGTTGAGTCAGGCGCTCGTGCTGGGAAAGAAGACGGAGGACTGAGAGCAGGCTTAGGCTTCTATTTGGCACAGCTCCATCTGCCAAAGCGCTGCCACTTGTAATGTTCTCATTCCAGATGTGCAAGGATCAAGAGCTTCACAGAAAAGTTGTTTTGAGCTTGGGAGACAAAAAGGTAAGTTAAAAAATTGGGAACGTGAAGAAAGGGAAAGCCTTGAGTTTAAACAAAAAAATCATACGCACAGCTTTCCTGGACTTCAAAAACAAGCACTGAGGACAGATTCACCAAAATTCATATACAGGTCATTCTTTTATATAAAATTGTTTTAGTTCAAGTTCATTGATAAGAGCTCTAACGCGGACATTAGACACTTATCAGGGACATCCTGGCACTTTGGCAGGGCTGCTGACATCTTAAGAGGGCTGCCTTGTGAGGAGCTTAAAGAGCCCACTTACCCAGTGCTTCTTAAACCAGCATACATCAGAACCACCTGGCAGTGCTTATTCAATATGAAGAATTTATAAGAATTTTTTCCCTATTTATCCAAAATAATCTCTTGAAAGCAACTATAGTAAGGATCTTATTTCTCACAATATACCCAAAATTATTTTCTATATTTAAAAATGTTAAAAAAAAAAACTACTTTAGCTTTATCAGGAAAAAAATTTTTCTAAGGAAAAACTCAAACCCCATTTGCAGAAATTTGACAAAGGGCAAAACCGAGTTATAAAACTCCCTCTCTTAACTTCAGTTCAATTCAGTCACTCAGTCGTGTCCGACTCTTTGCGACCCTGTGGACTGCAGCACGCCAAGCCTCCCTGTCCATCACCAACTCCCGGAGTTTACCCAAACTCATGTCCATTGAGTCGGTGATGCCATCCAACCATCTCATCCTCTGTCATCCCCTTCTCCTCCTGCCTTCAATCTTTCCCAGCATCAGGGTCTTTTCAACTTAGGAATATTAATAAAAGCAAAATGTTCTAAAGGTTGCATCAGTCAGGCACCTGAATCCCCCCTCCTCCCCAATAAAAACCTTATATTGAGTCATTAGAGAAGATTGTAATAAAAGACTTTATTTGCAAAAGATAGGCTGGTCTTCGATAAGGGCAAGTGGATAATAAGGGGATGATACACCGCTCCTGGGTTGGTAAATGCAGGAGCCGTCACCACCTTTTCAAATTACAAATTGAAAAAGCAAAGAGGCCCTGATCTAGTTAAGGGAACTGAGAAAGAAAGTGGGTGGAGAGAGCTGCATAGCAGGAAGGAACCAGGGAAAGAAATATGCCAACCTCATAGGCCAACCCTCCCAGAGGCTAGAGAGCCAAGGGAGCCCACAGATGCAGTCCCTGGGGCTCAGTGTCTGGGGATAACGGGCCGGTGGAGAAGGCTGAAGAGTGGATCCTGAGGGGCAAATGGAGAAAGAAGATCCAGCACTGATCAGAGATGGCTCAGGGGTGGGAGTGGCTACTGGTTCTCTTCACAAGCACTGAAGAAAACGACTTCCTCTTCTATCATCTTGTTTATATCACCCTGTAGCAAGTTTTTAAGAAATATGTTATCAGTAAGTGTTAAGTCTTGTATCAGGGGAGGGGAGCAGAATCCTGTGCCCCACCCTCAGACGTACAGAGTCAAGTCTCACCCACAAGGGGCCCTGAAAGCTGAACTTTAAACAAACACTCCAAATGACTCACAACGTGGAGGGCTGAGCTGCAGCAGTTACGTTGTTTGGAAAGTGATAACAGTTACCTATGTTGAGGAAAACTCTATACAAAGTGTGAAGGCCCCTGGACAAGGACAGGTGGAAGAACAGGCTGGTTAGTAAGGGCGTTCAGAGTTTCAGAAGTTTTTTTCCCATGATGATGTTCATATAAGAGCGTATCAAACTAAAAACACTTCTAAGAGAACTTGGAGAAGGTGAAATGTTGGGTCTCCACAAGGGCCTGACGTCCCTCCCGAGGAGTCCCAGGAACCCATCCTAAGTTCTTTTAGTCCTTGTCAGGGCTGCTCAGTATCCCAGAGTTTCCTAAGCCAGTGCAGACGGAACTCCAGAGGGAACATCTGTGGCCTGAAGGAGGAAGGTCAGACCCTGAACTGGCTTCACAGGACCCTCCAAACTTTTTAGGTACAAATGGATGGGCAGCCTCTGTGGACACGGCTTACCTTCCCCTCCTCCTGGGCCGAGTGGCCGAACCTTTGGTACTTGGGCTGGGGAGGCTCCTTTTAATGATTTCCTTAGTTTGTGTTTCCCAGACAATGGAAGTTACAGGCTTAAGGTAACATTAAGCACAAGGGAAATGACCCTTGGGACTGGAAACAGCAAGGTTGCTCTGGAAGTGGCAAAGGCAAAGCAGCTGTTGTGGCTGTGTACCTGTGGAGGCCCTCGACTGGGCTTTCTGCCTCTCCTTGAAGTCTTCCTTATTTGACTGCTCTGCGAGCAGCCTATAAAGCTTGAGACAGGGCAGGGGAAGCTGCAGGGTCAGCCTAGGTTTCCCCAAGAAGCCAGTGAATTGCTTGCAAAGAAGTTCAGCTGTAGGCCTCAGGGCAGAGAGAGAAGCCTCTAAATTCAGAAGTCAGGAAATGCTCATTATACTCTATATAAAGGCACCCCCCCGTGCTTTCTGGGCTGACACAGGGAAGGACTATTTATTTCTCAGCAATGCTTGTCTAAGTTGGCAAGCTTGGGCTGGAGCAGGGAAAAGCAGATCCAAGACAATCATGTGATGGAATTACACCTGCTGAGATAAAGAACAGTGGAGCTCCCTGAGCAAACATTCCTGCAGACTCTGCATTGCAAACTCTGGCTCAGAAGGTGCCGGGCTAGTTTGTCTTTTGCCAACTAAAGGCAAATGAAGGAGGGCAGAGCTTGGTGGCTTCTCCAGCTGCCTGGTGATTTGAGGATCATTCTAACCACTCCCGCTGTCAGCTAAAGAGCTGATATGAATTTGCTCCACTTCATCAAGGAGCAAGAAAATGCACATCTCTTTATTTTTCCAAATCAACTGAAATCAGGCTGAGTCCCCTCTTGGCCTGGCTGGTGGGGTCCTCAGCCTTAATTATTATTGGAATTGTCTCTTCCCATGCACTGAGCAGTACTAGAATGCAGGGGTCTACTTGGGAACAGGAAAGCAGGACAAGGGTTTGAGACAGTCAATAAAACGCGTGCATGCATGCATGTCAGTAGCTAAATTGTGACTCTGTGACGCCATGGACTGTAGCCCACCAGGCTCCTCTGTCCATGGGATTTCCCAGGCAAGAATACTGGAGTGGGTAGCCATTTCCTTCTCCAGGGTATCTTCCCAACCCAGGGATCAAACGTGTGTCTCCTGCATTGACGGCAGGTTCTTCACCACTGAACCATCAGAGAAACCAGTCAATAAAACAGCCACCATTATTAATATTGCTTCTTTTCTTATGAGATGCAGCTAGCTGACTAAAAGATTTCTAATCATCATGTCTACTTTGCCACAGGGGGGCCCCGACCATGTGTTCAAGGTCATAGATTAGAGACTGTCCCCAAATCGATAGTTTTGTTCCAAGTTTGGGGTGCAGGGAGAATGGAAGGAGCTTTGAGGAAATTTTAGACCCTCCTCCCATAATCTGGGTCAGGGTCCCCCCATCTTTGCTATAGATAATTAACCCTTGCTCATTTCCACGTTTACATCCACATAAACAACTGAGAGCACCCTTCTCCTCTTTCCAGATTGCTGCCACTGAGACCCTCCTACACAGACACTCTGGAGGCTTGACTGCCAGGCACCACCTGCTTCCCCAGAGCCTCCAACCCCCAGATCCCTGTACACAGGAGCAGTATCTCCACCTTCTGAGGAGGCCTCCCCTTTAATGTCCCCCCAGGCTCATAGAATTCAACTCCCTCTCTTATTCACGGAGACCCAGCTTCCTTCCACCCATCCCCACCCCATCCTCTGGAGCACCTCCAGCTTAATTCCTTCTTGGGCTTGACCTTTGAATTGTAGATAAGCCAACTGCTGTCATTCTCTCAAGACAAAACAGGAGCTGAGACCACTGAACACAAAACCTTGGCTGATTTGTAGAGCCAGTGAAGAAGAACAAAAATTGTTTAATTTGTTTTTCTCTTTTTCCACTATAGAAGGAAGGAAGGAAAATAAGTTTCACTCAATTATCACGCCTGAAGTTCTGTCACCAGAGAGTCAGTCCTCCATGTAGGATACTGCTGTCTCCAAGGGATCCTAAGATGTTCTCTTGCGAAAGTTGACAAAGTAAGGCAAGCACCTTACTATTAGGTGTTCATTTGACACCTTAAATGCCAGCCAGGGGCAGGTGGGAAAAAATGGGTAGGGAATGTGTGTCTTGTGGAGGCCTAGCTCTGCTTCACCTTATAGTCAGTCAGGTCCAGGGGCTGGCTTTGTGGTTGGCTGTATCAGGTAACGCTGACTAGGAAAGCCTCTCCTCTTTCTGTTGAAGATAAGCTTGTGCCTTTCCTGTGGTTTATTTGGGCTGGGTCACTACCTCCTGGAGAGGTAGCCAGGTGGGGTGATTAGTTTGGATATCAGATCACCTGGGAGTTATTGCTGTTTTATATGAAATGAAGAGCAACAAGACCAAGTTCAGAATGAGGAGGAAATCAGAACATAGGTTCATGTAGTGTCTGGCAAGGCACTGAGGGCAGTGGCCTCCTTTAGGGCCACTACTGTGAGGGCTGGCAGTCACTTCATTAAACTCACAAGGTCAGGGGCAAGCTCTGACACATAGTTCTCCCCAGGACTGCCAAGAACCCCTAGGCAGCTTTTGGGTCCCATCTGGAGTAACAGGAGCAACAAGCAGACTCTTGTTGGAATCAATGCAACCTTGGCTGTTACTTATGTTCTGAGCTTCAGTTTTCCACTCCTTAAAATGGGGATAATAACATACCTACTCCATGGGGGTGTTGTGGGGATTTGTTCGTGTATTTAAGGCACTTAGAAGAGTGCCTAGCACATTGCAAGTGTTACAGAGATGTTAACTGTTGTAGTTACTGTTATTGCCATTTAAAGCCAGGTGGATCATGGAGTCAGCAGCCTCAGGTAAGTCTGTGGAGCTGCAGCTGGAAATATTTACACTTGTTCCCAGCCTTCCTAGGGCTCCAGATGAAATAAAATTTGTTACACCCTCTTGGAGTTTCCTTGAGAAGGGCAAAATACCTGGATTTACCACTGGAATCCAGGTAACAGAGGCCTTTACTTTGGGTCTCTGCAATTTAAATAGACCTTACTTTTAGGTGGTAAAATGCCTCCTTAATAGCCATGGTTTGAGGGTCTTTGCAAGGCTTTCCAGTTCCAAGACATCTTTGCCACAGGCTTGCTCCAAAGTGTAACGTTGTCTTTAGTGCTTCCAGGAGTTCTGAGGAGGTGACCCAGTCTGTAGCCAACTGTGTGGATCTGGACTCTGTACTCACTAGCTGAGAATCCTGCAGAAGTTACTTAATTTCTGCATCTCAGTTTGCTCATCTGTAAAAGTAAGACTAATGAAACTACCCTCTTTATAGAGTATTTGGGAATTAAGTGAAATAGTATGAGTAAAAGTTTAGCAAAGTTCCTGTTAACACAGTGACTGGTGGTGATGGTGGTTTTATCTAGAGAAAGCATCAGTTACTGATTTAATAATTATTAATCCACAAATACTCAATTTTAAAGACTTTATTAGTAAGTATGCAAAAATGTTGAAAAAGTAATACAATGAACATCTTTGTACACCATTTAGATTCAATGATTTCTTCATCCATGATGTTGCCATTTTTGCTATTATTCATGATTTTTCTGCAGTTATTTTGCTGTTGTGTGCGTATGGTTTTTTAAATATTTTATGTTATTGTTTGGCTGTGGTGGATCTTCATTACTGCATGTGGGCTTTCTCTAGTTGTGGCTAGTGGGGGCTACTCTCCAGTTCCAGCGCATAGGCTTTTCATTGTGGTGACTTCCCTTGTTGCAGAGCATGGGCTGTGTGGGCTGTAGTTTTTGCTTAGTTGCAGGCTAAGTTGCTCCATGGAATGTAGGCTCTTCCCAGACCAGGGATTGAACCCATAGTCATTTGTAAGTTGCAAGCATCATGACACTTCACCTCTAAATACTTAAGCATGTGGCTCCTCCAAGTAAGTAGTTTCTTCTACATAGCCACAATACCATTAATACATCTAAAACAATTGACAAAGATTCTAAAATGTTTTCTAGAATTGAGCCAACAACTCATACTTTTTCTGTTGTTCGCCCGATGTCTTTTAGAGTTGCTTTTTTCCAGCTGCTGCTGCTGCTGCTAAGTCACTTCAGTCGTGTCCGACTCTGTGCAACCCCATACATGCTAGGAACCAATAATACATGCATGAATTGTGTTTGGTTACATTTCTTTAAATCTAGAGTAATCTCCCCATGGGCTTCCCTGGTGGCTCAGTGGTAAAGAATCTGCCTGCAATGCAGGAGATGTGGGTTTGATCCCCAGCTCAGGAAGATCCCCTGGAGAAGGAAATGGCAACCCACTCCAGTATTTTTGCTTGGAAAATCCCGTGGACAGAGGAGCCTGGGAGAGCTACAGTCCATGGAGTCGCAAAAGAGTTGGACACAACTTAGCAACTAAGCAACAACAAATCTCCCCATCTTTCTTTTTTAGGTGCACTGAGTTTTGAAGAGGCCAGGTCATCTGTCTGATAAAATGTCCCATTCTTGATTTGTCTTGTTTCCTTGTAGTAAGGCTTTCAGTGGAAAGAATGAAACAATCTAGAGGTTGAACTAGGGTGCCTGGGCTGTCCCAAAGATGTAAAATTCTACTGCCCCTAGGGAATGAGGGAGGAAGTCAAAACACAAAGCACACTCATTTTTTGAAACTGTGAACCTATTAAACACTAACTTCTTTTTCTTTCTTTCCCCTAGCCCCTAGCAACCACATTCTACTTTCTATGAATTTTACTACTAAGAACCTCATATAAGAGGAACCTTACAATGCTTGTCCTTTTGTGATTGCTTTATTTCAGTTAGCATGATGACTTCAAGGTTCACCCATGTTGTAACGTGTCAGAATTTCCTTCCTTTTAAAGACTGCATATCATTCCATTGTATGGATGTGCCGCATTTTGCTTGTCCACACCACATGGACACTTGGTCGCTTTCATCTTTTGGCTATTGTGAATAATGCTGCTATGAACATGGGTGAATAAATATCTGTTCACAACCCTGCAAGGTACACTCTCTTTTACCTTTTGTCTTGGAGCTAGCCTTCACGCAGCCTATAACTACTGGTGATTTTAGAAAACGTGTTTTAAATCTAATTTTCTTTTCCATCATTTTCTCCCTTTTACTGAAGTCTAACATAAAGCTACTCCTTCAGGGTTGCCATTTTCTGGAACTTATAGCCATGTACAAGAAAAATCTGGACACTATTCAAAGCAAATATTTCTACATTTCTTACTGTGGCAAGTATATTGATTATAATAATATCAAGGTGTGTAAGAAGCTGAAAGCTCCAAGCTTTTAAAGCCACTAAATGGGAAAGGTTCGAGATGCCCTTTTAAATCTATTTAATGAATTTTTAATCTGTTAGGCTCCTATACTTCAGAAAGTGAAAGTGTTAGTCACTTTCAGTCACGTCACAAAAGTGTCAGTCATGTTTGACTCTTTGCAATCCCTCGGACTGTAGCTTGCCAGGTTCCTCTGTCCATGGAATTCTCCAGGCAAGAATATTGGAGTGGGTTGCCATGCCCTCCCCCGGGGGATCTTCCCGGACCCAGGGATTGAACCCAGGTCTCCTGCATTGCAGGCAGATTCTTTACCATCTGTGTCGACAAGGAAGCCCCTCACACACTTCTGATTAAAGATATTTATTCCAAGTTTCCAAATTAAAATGTGTGATTTATATCTAGCTACCAACAAACTATAAGAGGAAGCAAGACAAAGTAGAATCAACTCTGAATTGGATGATGGTAATGGGGATACAGTATTTGAGCTCTGTTGACAACCATGAGACCTGCGGCCAAGTCTCAACTCTAAGAGTCTTGGTTTTCTTATCTGTCAAATGGAAAGTTGATTGATGGCCTTCAAATGTTATGATAGCCTGAGCTACATTTTCTTTATTTGCAGAAATCAACAATAAGGAGGCACTTATGGAAATTTGAAACCCCTGAAGTTGAGTTCCAGCTTTTCCCCATAAGTTGGGTAATCTTCAGCAGATCCCTTAATTATATGAGCCTAACTTTTCTAACTTGAAAAATGGATATGATGAACATTGCAGATCAGTGATAAAGATTATAAGTAATGAAGTCTGGTGACAGGGCTTTGTAACTTTAAGGTACTATAGGATCCCATAAGAGTGATTGCGTGGAGGATTTTTAGCCATAAAGAGCTCTACAAATGTTAAGGAATTATTATAGAAGTAAGAACACTACTATTAGTGATACACTTATATAAACTTAACGACATTTTACCAAAAAAGTAGATTCTAAATCCTACTCCCTTCTTCCTAAGAATCCATTCTCTGTTGGTCCTGGGTATTTCCTAAATTGCTTTGGATTTTGTGGTAGATATCGGTCCCTGCCTTAACTCTACTTTGTAAACTTTAACAGCTGTTAGAAAGTGCTTGCTTTATTTTGCTCCAGAACTTGCCACAACATATCTTGTTTCAACAGCACTCCAGCCTGCCAGTGGAGCTATGGTTTTGCCAGTTGTGATGACTCTAAAGCCCTTTGTCAATTCTTTTGAGTCCTGGAACACTTGATCAGCGAGTTGGGTTGCACGTTGCTTTAACCACTGAAGAGAAAGCAGCTTCCCAGGTTTTGCCATGTTTTACAACCTGCAATTTAATTATGATTGTTTAACAAAGTGTTCAGGAGCTTCAAATAGTCCCTATCAACATTTGTTCACTGTTTATAACCACACCACCCTGTCTTCTAAGGAACTCTCTGTGTTTCCAATTCAAAAAGGGAGTATTTGAGAAAAAGAATATGGGAATAAGATGAGTTCAGAATTCAGCTAAGGGCTCAAGGGATAATAAAATGATTCAGATCTGTGTATGGCATGCCAGGCTTAATTGTTCATATGCAAAAGAATTACCTGGAATTCAAAATTAAAACACAGATTTCTGGACTCTGGCCCCAGAGGTCCTCTGATTAGGAATATCTGAGTTGGGTCATGTAAAATACACTCCTCAGGTGGTTCTGATGTAGGTTCCAGGAGAAAGCACCGTTTTAAGCAAGTTGATTCTAAACCAGCCACAAACATACTGTGCTCAGTCTCCATGTTTATACATGGTGAGGAAAACAGCAACTACCCTCCCAACCTGATGAGTTTGAAATGGGACCAAAATGAGACATGAAACCATTTTGAAAAGTGAAGAGCTCATACTAGTGCAAGGCACTCTTATCCTCCTTAGCATTCTCTTGCCTTGAGGGAGTGAACCCCAGCTGATAGCATCCTGCCCCCACCCCACTAAGCACTTGCAGGTATTCATTTGAAGAGAGAGAAGCTCCACTGACCTGCCTTTGTCCACTTGGTCCATACATGCTCACCTAGGTTTACGCCTTTCCCAGCAGAGTGTTACAAGACCACCCATATTTCAGTCTGTAATCTTGCCCAAAAGGCATCTGGAGTGACCCTTCTAATAGGGTCCAAGTCCTTCTTGAAATTGAGGTACATCTGTATCATTAATGACCCCACTGATTTCATTTCCTTCAATGTCACATCCTTCCTGGGCCACACATGCCTTCTCTTTGGTTTGCTGTCCACAACTATCCCTCGTGCTTTGGCTGTGTTCCCGGGTACAGTGTGTACCTTTTGAGGTTCAGAGTGATCAACGTCACGTTAATCTTTTCTCCCCCACTCTATTCTAATCTCTTTGGAAAGCATTTTTCCAGGGAATGCTATCTTTTGAGGCCATATTCATCTTGGGGGGGTGTCATTTCCAGTTAAAGCACATGGGCTTTCTCTTTCAGATGTATTGGACAGTCTACCAGCAAGGTCCTTGACTGTTTGTGGTTGTTCAGTTGCTCAGTTGTACTAAGTTTTTGTGACCCCATGGACTGCAGCATACCAGGTTTCCCTGTCTTTCACTATCACCCGGAGTTTGCCCAAACTCATGTCCATTGAGTAGGTGATGTTATCTAACTATCTCATCATCTAAAAGAACGTTAAAGGGAATCTGATTCATAGTCCAGAGACATTTATTAAACTCCTTTTTCTCTCCTTAACCTGTATTAGACAGGCTCACTGAACCCCTCAGATTGTCCCTTGGACCCATGCTTATTTCTCTCTTCATCCTCCACTTCCCTTTCTTCCCACGTCTCCAATCCCATTTCTATTCATCTTCAAACCTGGCATAAAAGCCTACAAACTGATGTGGGAAAGACAGGATTGATCTTAGAGCAGTGCTGTTCAGGGAAAATAAATGAGCCACCCATGTAATTTAAAATTTTCTAGTAGTCATATTTAAAAAGTAAAAAAAAAAAAGTGAAATTAATTATAATAATATGTTTAATTCAGTATGTTGAAAATACTATTATATCAACATGAAAAAATATAAAAATAATTCAGGAGAGATCTATTTTTTCAGACTATGTTCTTGAAATCTAGTGTGTATTTTTCACTGATAGCGCATTTTAAAATGGATTACATACCTATGGCTGGTTCTTGTCGATGTTTGACTGGAAACAACAAAATTCTGTAAAGCAATTATCCTTCAACTAAAAAATAAATTTAAAAAATTAAAAAATCAAATGGATTAACCACATTCCAACTGCTTAATAGCTGCACATGGCTAGTGACCTTATGGAACAGTGCAGTCTTACAGGGTAGGTGAATGGGCAGACAGAGGGAAAAACTGGGTTTCAAATCTCACCACATGGCCTAGTTCATGAAAATGTTTTCAATGTTGGTGCAACAGCAAAATTACAAGAATAAGGACAATGTGCTGAGTTTTACTTCAGTTCAGTTCAGTCACAGTCGTGTCCGACTCTTTGCGACCCCATGAACTGCAGCACGCCAGGCCTCCCTGTCCATCACCAACTCCCTGAGTCCACCTAAATCCATATCCATTGAATTGGTGATGCCATCCAGCCATCTCATCCTCTGTCGTCCCCTTCTCCTCCTGCCTTCAATCTTTCCCAGCATCAGGGTCTTTTCAAATGAGTCAGCTCTTTGCATCAGGTGGCCAAAGTATTGGAGTTCCAGCTTCAACATCAGTCCTTCCAATGAACACCCAGGATTGATCTCCTTTAGGATGGACTGGTTGAATCTCCTTGTAGTCCAAGGGACTCTCAAGAGTCTTCTCCAACACCACAGTTCAAAAGCATCAATTCTTCGGCACTCAGTTTTCTTTATAGTCCAACTCTCACATCCATACATGACTACTGGAAAAACCATGGCCTTGACTAGATGGACCTTTGTTGACAAAGTAATGTCTCTCCTTTTTTGGGGGTCTTAGTACCCTGACCGGGGATTGAACCTGGGCCCTCAGCTGTGAAAGCTGGACCACCAGGGAATTCCCCACGTAGTCTTTTTATACATTAGCCTATTCAATCATCCTGACCACTGCATGTTTTGAAACAATTTCTTTCAGAAAAGATGCAGGTATAGTGTACAAAACTTTTTTACTTGAACCATTACAAAGAAAGAAAGTGAAGTTGCTCTTTGCGGAAGTGTCTGACTCTTTGTGACCCCATGGATTATAGCCTGCCAGGCTCCTCTGTCCATGGGGATTCTCCAGGCAAGAATACTGGATTGGGTTGCCATGTCCTCCTCCAGGGTATCTTCCCCATTCAGGGATTGAACCTGGGTCTCCTGCACTGAAGGCAGATTCTTTACTGTCTGAGCCATCAGGGAAACATTGAAAGGAACTTGTTGATTTGATGCCCTATTAACTCCCAATTTTAATGCATATTTCCTACAAAATAACCTACAAAACCACATACAGTTATGGAAATTAACTTAACGTCAGTGTATTACTATGCAATACCTTAGGTACCATTCAAGTTGTCTCAATTAGGTACCATAATATTTATCTCAGTTATGTCTTCAGTATCCTTCAGTCTATATTCCTTAGTCTCTTTGACTTACATGATTGTGGTGCTTTTGAAAATTATTGACTAGTTATTTCATAATTAAGAAGTATTTAGTGGGGAGTTAATTTAAAACTATACAAATATGGGAGTTTCCCTGGGTGTCCAATGGTTAAGACTCTGCACTTTCATAGCTGTGGGCCCGGGGCAATGATGCCTGGACCCTGATCAGGGAACTAAGATTCCCCAAGCCACAAGGCACAGCCAAAAAAGAAAATAAAACAAAACAGAAAAATGTTAAATTGCTATTAATTACAGTAAGCCCCCTACACAGGAACCTTCAACTTGTGAACTTTTTCAAACACGTGTTTGCAAAAGAGTCAAACATATGTGTTCACATGTTCAATCACATAAGTTAGTTCACATATCTGGTGTCATTGTCATGGGTGCATGCTCTACAAGTAGAACAGGAAATGGCAAGGGGACCTTCTTTGAGGAGGCACTGTTAGTTTTTGAGGCATAGGACCTGAAAGTGGAACGGTATACGAAGGTTGCAGCAGCTGTTCAGAGGGCAGCCCAGTTCTACTGTGTCATCTATGCTGAGAACAAAAGAACTACTACCCAGACATCACTGGACAGTTTTTCAAATGGGTAGATAGAACTGAATCCAGCAAGGAACCAGAACCTGTGCCATCAATGTCAGGTGTGAAACTGCAGCTTGCCTTCCATCTCCTATTGTTAAGGATTCTTCGGCTCTACCATCTTCTACCTCCTCTCCCTGTTCTGTCAGTAACTCTTCTTGCCTGTTCACTCCGTGCCAGTCCCTGTATGCCAGCTGTTGTACTGTAATACTGTACTTGTCAAGGTTCTTTACTGTAAGATTTAAAATCTTTTTGTTTTTTGTGTTTGTTTCTATGTATTATTTGTGTGAAAAGTATTATAAGCCTATTACAGTGCAGACAATATTAGCCAACTGTGTTATTAGTAGTTAGGTACCTAGGCTAACTTTGTTGGGCTTATGAACACACTGGACTCCTTGAGGAGTGGGGAGAGGCAGCTTCCTGGAAGGGAGGGTTCAGGGAGGGGAATTAGCAGTGATCTGAATGAGTTTTATACTAACTTTCAGCCAGTCCTCCTGTTTTTAGGCCTGTTCAGCCTCTGACCTTGGGGGTACCTGTTGTCCCCAGTGTCTGGGTCTTTCTGGGATTCTGGGACTGTTTCTCCTGTAAGTTTAGGTTTCTGCCTTCTCTGAATATTGTTTCTCTCATTTGCTGTGTCTTTATCTAGTGTTCTTTAGTCTTTGTGGGCTTATGTCATTTAAAAATTCCTTTGCTGAATTTGTTTTGTGAGGATAGAGATAAATGTGAGTGTTTAATCTGCCGTGTTTAACCAGGCAACAATGATTTTTCTATTTATTTTATTAGTGTATACCTCTAATGTATTACATACTCACATGTCCTGGGGAAAAGGTATTTGAATAAACCCAGGATTTTTTCTTCTCCATTTTCTCCCCTGCCCCCAATGAAGTACCAATGGTGGCACTGACAGAGATTATTTGGACTTCTAGACTTGGTACGGATACTGTGGCACTGTTGGCTCCCCAAGGAGAGTTGGACTAGAGTGCCTATAAATCTTCAGCTTTAACCAACTGTGAGTTTTAAACCTAACCATTCCCTATAGATCAGTGGCTTAGAGCAATGAATTTAGATAAGGACAGGGTTTGCTGTTGTTTATTGCTTCACAATAAATGCTGTTTGCTCGTGGTAATTGGTTTACAAAAGCTCTTCAGTCTCTAATAAATAAACACCCAGGGTCATTTGTTAAGTTGGAAGGTGAGGGGTCCCAAGACTCCATGAGGACCAAGAATCTTGATCTTTGCCTAGCTCCTGGGACTACCCTCTGAAATGAGGCCAGGAAATTTCAAAATTAGTCTGATTACTTAAAAACAAAATTTTTTTTTACCAACTCATATCATCATAATTAAATTAATCGCTACATGTGGCAGATATAGTAGGCAGTAAAATTCAGGCTGACAGTAACACATAGTCAAGGGATGGAAGTGAAAAGCAAAAATGGAGCAAGAGTACCACCAACTCTCACTAGACTTGGTCTTATTTTACAGATGATGAAATAGGTTCAGAGAGGCTAATAACAAGTAAGTGGCTCCACTGGTATATAAATTCAAGTCTGTCTAACACTGATTCTTAGAGAGGGAGTTAGACCCTGTGAATTTTAGATGCTAAAAGGCCTGTGCTCATTCTGGGAAAGCAAAGGGTAAAGCCAAGGAACTTTCTGCAGAGGGAAGTTTTCTCTTCCATTTGGCAAACAGGGTTTTCTAGAATGGATTATTTTTCTAGCAGAAATTGCAGTGGGATTTGGAGGGAAGTCTTCTGTTTTGTTGGTAATATCAGCCAAACAGAATCAGGAAGGATATATGGTGGCAAGGGACAAGAACTGGGAATCTCTGTAGTTGTTAAAAAGCACTGATTTGATTTGACTTGATTTGATATTGGATAAGCTTATCTTCAGGAAAGCCAAGAGACATCTTGCCCTGACACAAAAAGAACTCCAAGCTTGAGGGGACCCAGACCTGGGCCCACCTGTCACCTCTAGGTAGGGAAAGGTTAGAGAGGTGAGTTCCTATGAAATTTCACATAAGAAGGAGAAAGATGGCTATGTCAGGGATTCTCAGGTAGTCTGGAAGAGTTTGGCAATGTTAGATTTTTATGTTCATTTTAATTGTTTTGATGTCTTAACCTGATAACAAATTGTCAGTTAATCATTTCTATGTAATAATAAAATATACATAAAATGTTAGTGCTGCTTCCTGCTCAGGGCCCCCTCCCCAGCATGGAGTGTGATTGAGATCCATTTCATTCCGATAAGCTGGCAAGTTTACCAGAGTTAGAGGACACTGACAATTACCCCTCATGTTGCAGCAGACAATGTAGAAAGCCTCCAAGTTCTAATTCCTTTTGGCCCCAAGAACATATCTTACAGAGGGAGCAACTTTGGTGGCCCTGGAGAGTTTAGTTACCAGGTGACATTATTTTACTGAAGGGAAAGCCCACAGTCCTGTTTCAGTAGATAGGGAGATAAGTGACTGATAAATGTGATAAAATGGGCCTTCTGTGTTAAATGCATGCTGCATGGGTTTTTAGATCAGGTTTATATAAGAACACTCTGGAATTCTTTCCAACTACCAGTGAGATCAAAGTGTCCATGGAAAGCTACCAAGCACAGACCCTGGGAAAACAGAATCATCCCAAATTTCTGCCATGTGACCCCACTATGACCTTGCTGATGTGTTTGGGTTGTAGTCTGTTGGTTTAAGTGAAACCTCTTTACAAGGTTACCACATAGAACAGTACTTGTCAGCCTTGATTTAGCAAAAAGCAAGAGCCTTTCTGAGGGTGTTACAAATTCCCGGGAGAGTTCAGTCTTTCTTAGTGCCCCTCCCACCGAGTGCAAGACATCAGGAAAAGCAGTTGTGAGATTAAACAGTGATGGGGTGATGCAACTCCAAAAAGGCTGGGAATCCTTAATAGAATTAAGTCATAAAGCTACGGAGTAAAGGAAGGAGTGACTTGACTTTAGGATGACTAATATGACAATCTCTGCACTTCATTTGGTTGCTGCTGCCGAAGGAGGAGGGAGGAGGAAGAAGAAAACCGAGATGAGGGGTGGAAGGAAGGCTGCCTCAGTTGTGACAGTTCTACTAGACCATAAATTAAGCTAATTGTTAGTATTAGCTGTTACTTACTATTTAATTCAGTAGTGTTGCTCTGTGATTCTAGAACTCTTAAGTTGGCAAACCATTATGTAACGGAGCTGTCCAAAAGATTCTATACAAAATTAAGTTTACTATTCTGGTTATTATAGTTCAGGAGTCACTTAACCAAGCTGGTGTGGTCATGAATTAAGAAGATGAGCTGCTAAGGAAGCGATTGAGAGAAAGTTAATGTTTTCTTTTTTCAAGCTAGTTTGTCTATAACCCCAGTCACCGGGAATCAGAGGCCAGTGGATAAATGTTCAGTTCAGTTCAGTTCAGTCACTCAGTCGTGTCCGACTCTCCGCGACCCGGTAAATGTTAAATAGGATGAAATCTGCAATAAAACCAAAGGTGTGGGTTCTAGTTCTGATTTTGTCATCCTTTTGACCTTTTCAAATGGAGATGAAATGAAAATGTTTGTCTTGTTTCTACCTTGTCCAGGATTTAATAGATCAAGCCTCTAGGAGAGAAGTAATGCGTTCTTTTAAGAAACACATTAACTAAATGTCAGATGATATAACCCTTGAAGGTCTTCTAGCCACAACAATTTTACTTGAAAGCTATTAATTTCAGAAACAGAGGACAGAATACCCTGGAGTTTCAGATTAATACTCCCTAAGTACACCTAGGTTAGGAAACTTTCAGGATTATAGACAAAATAAGTCCATAGGAGGATTAAGAAAGCATCTACCATGTCTATGCAGTGACTATTTCTCATAGCATCAACTTTTTTTTACTATGTCATATAAACAATTATGAAAAAATATAGTGATACTTAACACTTTACAAGAAAAAATTTTAGGCAGACGAAAATAATATGCAAGAACACGAGAAAGCAGAATTACGAGCAAAGTTCAAACATTCGGTAACTATCCAGTGAGTGCCAACCACATTATGTGCCAGGCCCTATAGTCCTTTAAGGCAAGGTTGTGGGTCCAAGGATGGCTTTAGGAATACTTTATGGTCGTTAAGTATTTAAGCTGTGGAGAGGCAGATAGGGGTGGTACCCTGAATTCATCCCAGCCTTGGGTAACTTCATCCCTACCTCCACTCTCACTGAATATCTGGCAGTTGAAACATCATCCTTCTGGGGGCTCCCCAGGGCTCCTCCCAATAGTCGATCAAGTGTTCTGCCTTTCCTTGTAGCTATATGTGTGTGCATGCTAAGTTGCTTCAGTCGTGTCTGACTCTTTGCAACCCCATGGACTGTAGCCCACCAGGCTCCTCTGTCCATGGGATTCTCCAGGCAAGAAAACTGGAGTGGATTGCCATTTCCTCCTCCAGGGGATCTTCCTGACCCAGGGATCAAACCTGTGTCTCTTATGTGTTCTGCATTGGCAGGTGAGTTCTTTACCACTAACGCCACCTGGGAAGCCCCCTTGTAGTTATGACCATGTTTGGTTCACTGGATGTCAATGAAGGAAACCCTTGGCAACTACCTCTGAATGTGCTGATCCCAACTTTGGAAAGTATTTCTAAGAGAAAAGGACAACTGGTGTCACAAGTTCCCCATGTAGCTGCCTCATTTGCATCTGGAAAATTGAAAGCCATCTAGCTTGTGACCTCAATCCTCAGTTGTAATCCACTGAGTCCACACAATTGCTCAGGCATTGTAGAAAGAGGTGGCACATTCCTAGCCCTTGATGGATATGTAAACTCAACTTACATTTTTATATTTAAAAGAGGAACTTAAAAATATGCAGGTTAATTCTGCTTCCTAAGTATTTATTGCCATTAACTTGGACCATTAAACACTATCTTTTTGAAACTCCATTTCTCTCTGCACTCACTAGTGAAACATTCCCAATAATAGGCCTCTTCTTTTTCTTAAATGTTCTTCCCTGACTTTTCCCTTTAAACTGAGGAAATGTTATCATAAGTGAAATCTTTCCCTATTCAGCTAGAAATGAGCACTTAACTTAAAACTAATTGCAGGCCAAGCTTTAAAGGGTCATTAATTAGTAATGGTACCAGAGGAGCAAGGTGACTAGATGGCTGAAATTGAGCAGAACAGGCTCAGTGTTTTTGGTTCTTATTCCATCTGACAACAGCTGTCCTTCAAAAGCACATTTAATTACGGAGTGAAGAGACTTGGTAGAATTTCAGCATAGTGCCTGGCATGTGGGAAGCTCTCAATAACACTTCTCTACCTTTTTGCCCTCTCCTTTCTATCTTCCTTGCTTTCGGCAGTCACTCATGCCTTCCAACTCATTATGAAAATAATGGTTTGAACGACTTCAACTTTTCTCAAATGAAGCCCTTTTTCTTTGGTGCCACCCACTCAATGGATATGAATGTGTGCAAACTCCAGGAGATGGTGAAGGACAGGGAAGCCTGACATGCTGTAGTCCATGGGGTCTCAAAGAACCGGACACGACTGAGCGACTGAACAATACCAACTCTTTGGTTTTCCTTTCCTGGTCTGATTCCCCTGATAATCTTGATGCCCCTTGCTCCAGGCTCCTCTGTGGCCCCATTCTTCCAGTAATCCCTTCTGTACAATGTGTCTTCATTACCTTTGTCAACTAGCACATTCCACCTAGAATCCAACAAAACTTTCTCTAAACCCTTTTGCTTCTTAGGTTACTGATTGTTTTCTCCTACGTTAAGCCAGCCTTGAAAGAGTAGTCTATACTTCCTTCAGTTCCTCATCTAAATATCTGTCCCTTGCCGATTGCAACCTGACTTCTGTGGCTACTAAAATTGCTTTCCTGGAGATCAGTAATGACCTCTTCTCATTCCTCTTTCATCTGTGCATGGCATGATGTGTTCAGCTACTCTCCTGATTAACTTCTTCTGACTGTCTTTATTTTTATCTGCCTCTCTTTAGGGCTTCCCAGGTGGCACTAGTGGTAAAGAACATGCCTGTCAATGTAGGAGACATAAAAGCCATAGGTTCAGTTTCTGGGTCAGGAAAATCCCCTGGAGGAGGGCATGGCAATCCACTCCAGTATTCTTGCTTGAGAATCCCATGGACAGAGGAGCCTGGTGGGCTACAGTCCATAGAGTTGCAAAGAGGTGGACACGACTAATGTGACTTAGCATGCCTCTATCATCTCCCATGTCAGTACCTTAAATGCTTCTGTCCTTAAGTGCTCATTCTTAGCTGCTTCTCTTATGCTCTGGATCAGGGTTTCTCAATCTGGATGCATACAGGAATTACCTGGGAACTCTTTTAGAATGCAAGCCCAGATTAAATCCAATTGTTGTTGTACAGTCACCCAGTCATGTTTGACTCTTGGTGACCCCATGGACTGCAGCATGCCAGGCCTCTGTCCCTCACCATCTCCTGAAGTTTCCATATCAATTAAATCTGATTTCTGATACCACCAAGAAATTGGATTTGATTGATCTGGGGTTGGACCCTGGCATCTATTTTTGTTTTTACTTTAAAAAAATTATTTATTTTTTTATTGAGGGATAATTACTTTACAGAATTTTGCTGTTTTCTGTCAAACCTCAACATAAATCAGCCATCAGTTCAGTTCAGTTCAGTCACTCAGTCATGTCCGACTCTTTGCGACCCCATGAATCACAGCACACCAGGCCTCCCTGTCCATCACCAACTCCCGGAGTTCACTCAAACTCATGTCCATCGAGTTGGTGATGCCATCCAGCCATCTCATTCTCTGTCGTCCCCGTCTCCTCCTGCCCCCAATCCCTCCCAGCATCAGAGTCTTTTCCAGTGAGTCAGCTCATTGCATGAGGTGGCCAAAGTATTGGAGTTTCAGCTTTAGCAGGTATACATACATCACCCACCGCTTTTGAACCTCCCCTCCATCTCCCTCCCCATCCCACCCCTCTAGGTTGATACAGAGCCCCTGTTTGAGTTTCCTGAGCCATACAGCAAATTCCCATTGACTATCTATTTTACATATGGCAATGTAAGTTTCCATGTTACTCTTTCCTTATGTCTCACCCTCTCCTCCCCTCTCCCCGTGTCCGTAAGTCTGTTCTCTATGTCTGTTTCTCCATTGCTGCCCTGTATTAAATCCTTCAGAACCATTTTTCTCAATTCAGTATATATGTGTTAGAATACAATATTTATCTTTTCTGACTTACTTCACTCTGTACAATAGGTTCTAGGTTCATCCACCTCATTAGAACTGACTCAAATGTGTTCCTTTTTCTGGCTGAGTAATATTCCATGGTGCATATTTACCACAACTTCTTTATCCATTCATCTGTTGATGGACATCTAGGTTGCTTCCATGTTCTAGCTATTGTATATAGTGCTGCAGTGAACAATGGGTTACATGTGTCTTTTTCAACTCTGGTTTCTTCAGGGTATATGCCTAGGAGTGGGATTGCTGGGTCATATGGTGGTTTTATTCCTAGTTTTTTAAGGAATCTCCATACCACCTTCCATAGTGGCTATATAAATTTACATTTCCACCAACGGTGCAAGAATGTTCCCTTTTCTCCACACCATCTCCAGCATTTATTGTTTGTAGACTTTTTGATGATGGCCATTCTGGACCTTGGCATCTACTTTTAAAATTCTCCTTAAGTGATTCTCAAGTACAGCTAGAACTGAGACCCATAGCTCTAGAATATCTATTTTTATCCTCAATTCTTACATTCCACTGATATATAGACCCACGTTTCCAACTCTTTGCTAAGCGTCTCAGCCTGAATGCTCTCTTGCACTTCACTTTTTGGGTGAACTGAATCAAACTCATTTCCTCATTCAAAGAACCTCTTCCTCTATGTTATAGGGCCACCATCCTCACATTCTCCCAAGCTGGAGACCTAGAAGTTACACTTAAAAATTTCTTTGGCTTTGCTGCTCAATTCACTTATTTGCCATGCCTTCCTTATAGATTTTTAACACTGACCAGTTTAAAATCCATTTTCCCCTGCCACCATCCTATGTCCCATTTTAGGACCTTGTTACAATAACTTCTTACTTGGCATTCTTGCCTTCAGTCTCTTTCCTCTTCTTTCCATCCTCCACATGCTAGTAGAAAGGCCTTTCTGGAACACAGATCTGATTGTTTGCTCTCAAAAACCAGCATTGGGAGCCCCCCTGCCATACCACCATTGGATTATCCTTACCCAATAATAAAGCCCAAATTCTTTAGAGGGGCCCTCTCAATCTGACCCCAATTCTCCAAAACCACTCTTTTCTATATTAGATTCCCACCCCATGAGGTTCCCCATAATACAATCATGGTCCATGAATCATGATATATCCCTTCTTGCCTTTGCTATTTTCTCTGTCTAGGATTGAATTCAACTCAGATGGTTCAAACAAAGTTATGACTCATAAAGATACAGTCAAGGTAAAGGGAAACTACAGGAGTGGTTGAGGCGTCCATAGTGTAGCAGAATTGGATGCTCTTTCTTTCCTTAGTCTCAAAGGACTGGGGTGAAATACTATTACTATGTCTCAGTGAGAGCCGGAGCCATGGAAAGGGGGCCATCAGTAGAAGCAGGTAAGATTACAGTCACTGCCAAACCAGAGTGCAGAAGCAGCGAGGGCAGAGCAAATAAATAGCTCAAACTCTCCTCCTTGCCTGCTGATCTCCTTCCTGAAGGTGTTTTTTAATTGACCAAAGTCAACTAGAAGCCAGCCAACCACCAAGAATGGTCAGACGATGCAATCTACTATTTACAAAACAGAGCAGAGAGAAGCAGAGAACAGATGGTGGTGGTGTGTATGTGGTGGAGGTACGGGGAGAATTAAATGGAGAATGACCATGTAATCCCCATTTGTACATAGTAAAATCCTTTGTATCTTTTGGTTCAAACGTCACCTATTATGTGAAGTCTTCCCTTGTTTTCCTACCCTAAGAACTAGTTAGTTCATTCCTCTGGTCTCCTTTATTATATCGACATTATTGCAGCTCTCAGTCTGACTTATGACACTATTATTTATGTATCTGCATCCATCTCTTGCACCATACTTTGTGCTCCTGGAGGAAAGGGATCATATTTCATTTGGTATAGTGTCTTGCAGATAACAGGCTCTCCAATCAAATTGGTTAAATTGGATTGCATTTCCATGATATCTCCTTCTCAGCCTCTGTAAGGGAGATTCATATATACTTGTAGTCCTACATTTTCCCCCCACTTTTCATAAGAGTTCCTTTTTTGGCCCCACTTCTGCTTCTTCCTTGAGTTTCTCTTTTTTACCCCTGTTTCTTAGATTAGGTACTTTAGACTGCAGCTCATCAATAAATTTTTGGGAATACTGACATCACTGATCCTGGCAGGGATCAAAAAATCTCTAGCTTTATTTCATGTCCTAAGTGATACATATAAAACTTTTTTCCTGTAGTTTATGCATGTACCAAACTTAAAAATGAAGTCACAGAACCCAATTTTTTGCTATTCATTGGACTTTAAGCACTTCTGAATGGAAGTTATGCTTGGCTTCACATGTTTTGCATACAGAAAAAGCCATGCGCTGCTCCTATTCTTTCTAAATACCAATCGTGAGTGCAGCTAACATATTTTTACTGTGTAAGCACTACTCTACATAGATGGTTTTGATGCATATTGAGATTTTATATGAAAAGGAGTATTTTTAGACCCAACGAAAATATTATTTTCTATGATGTTGATAATTGCGGAAATAATGGCAAAATTATAATTCCCATAGTAGATCAGAGTTTTCATCTAAAATACTAAATTTTCCATCTTGAGAAGTTTGACTTTGGTCTTTTTTAAATATCTTTCTTTTCTCTCCTTAACATACTCATTTCTTCTTCTGCTTTCTTAAGCATATGGAGCACAGTTACAAGAGCTGTTTATAATAGCTGTTATCATGTCTTTGCCTACGAATTTTATCACCTGTGCCATATCTGGGTTTGTTTCAGATTTATTTGTTTTGAAGGATTTATTCGTTTTCCCCATTCTGGGGTTTCCTGATTCAATTTATATGTCAGATTTAAAAAAAAGTACCAATAAAAAATTGAATTACAGGCATCATTAATTTCACATTTTTTGATGCTGAACTTCTGCAGGGAGGGCATTGATTCCCTTAAATATTTTTGAGTTATGTTCTGGGACACAGTGAAGTTACTTGGAAATGTGTGTGTTAGTTGCTTAGTTGTGTCTGACTCTTTGTGACCACATGGACAGTAGCGCGCCAGGCTCCTCTGTCCATGGAATTTTCCACAAGAATATTGGACTGGGTTGCCATTTCCTTCTATTTGGAAATAGTTGCATCCTTTCGAGGCTTGCATTTAAACTCTGATGCGCAGAAGCAGAGTTGTCTTTAGGCTATTAATGAGGCAGTACCTTTCTGAGTACTCAACCCGACGCCCAATATGCTATATGCTAGAAAGTTTACATTCATGTTGTTGAGAAGGCAGGTTATTTCCAGCCCTGCGTGAATGCCAGTAATTGCTCCTGTCAGGCGTTTGTCTTCCTGTCCTCAAGTAGTTTCTTCATACACATGTGCTAATCAGTATTCAGCAGAAGACTTGGAGGGAAGCCCCTGCAGATCTCCAGAACTCTTTCTCTCTCTTTCCATGCAGGTTTCCTACCCTACGAATTCTAGCCACCTTGTGAAAAGTGAATTCACTCAGTTGTGTCCAACTCTTTGAGACCCCATGGACTGTAGCCTACCAGTCTCCTCCGGCCATGGGATTCTCCCGGCAAGAATACTGGAGTGGGTTGCCATTTCCTTCTCCACCTTAGCCAATCTCAATTTCCTTAGCCACGTTAGCCAATCTCAATTCTTAACTTCAGGAAAACTGCCAAGACTTATGGGGTTTCCTTGCCTGTCCTTATATGCAGAGTACATCATGAGGAACGCTGGGCTAGAAGAAGCACAAGCTGGAATCAAGACTGCTGGGAGAAATATCAATAACCTCAGATATGCAGATAACACCACCCTTATGGCAGAAAGTGAAGAAGAACTAAAGAGCCTCTTGATGAAAGTGAAAGAGGAGAGTGAAAAAGTTGGCTTAAAGCTCAACATTCAGAAAACTAAGATCATGGCATCTGGTCCCATCACTTCATGGCAAATAGGGAAACAGTAGAAACAGTGGCTGACTTTATTTTTCTGGGCTCCAAAATCACTGCAGA
Source organism: Moschus berezovskii (assembly GCF_049115385.1). NCBI lineage: Eukaryota > Metazoa > Chordata > Mammalia > Artiodactyla > Moschidae > Moschus > Moschus berezovskii. Next base: position 26,084,282 of record NC_142468.1, on the reverse strand, counting down.
TGGTGACTACAGACATGAAATTAAAAGACGCTTACTCCTTGGAAGGAAAGTTACGACCAACCCAGAAAGCATATTAAAAAGCAGAGACATTACTTTGCCAACAAAGGTCCATCTAGTCAAGGCTATGGTTTTTCCAGTAGTCATGTATGGATGTGAGAGTTGGACTATAAAGAAAGTTGAGTGCCAGAGAATTGATGCTTTTGAACTATGATGTTGGAGAAGACTCTCGAGAATCCCTTGGACTGCAAGGAGATCATACCAGTCCATCCTAAAGGATGTTCAGTCCTGGGTGTTCATTGGAAGGACTGATGTTGAAGCTGAAACTCCAACTTTGGCCACCTGATACGAAGAGCTGACTCATTTGAAAAGACCCTGATGCTGGGAAAGATTGAGGGCAGGAGGAGAAGGGGACGACAGAGGATGAGATGGTTGGATGGCATCCTGACTCAAAGGACGTGAGTTTGGGTAAACTCCGGGAGTTGGTGATGGACAGGAAGGCCTGGTGTGCTATGGTTCTTGGGGTTACAAAGAGTCAGACATGACTCAGCGACTGAACTGAACCGAATTTGCCTACACTGTAGCCTGGAATCTCTCTAGGCAGTAAGCAGGGGCAATTATAGTTTCACTTCATTTGTTTTTCTTCTTTCAGAAATGACTGTCTTGCACTGTATGCTGTCTAATATCTGAAAACAGTTGTGTATATATAGATTATTTGGTTTCTATTTGTTTAAGACAGAGTAAATCAGGTCCCTGTTACTCTATCATGACCACAGTGAAAGTGAGTTTTTATTTTCAAATGGAAGATGGGAGAGTATATTGAACCAATTTGTACCAGAAAAATAAGCTAGAGTGTGGTCATGGCCCAGTCATTTATCCTCTTCTTAGCTTTACTTTCCTCATCCAGAAAATAAAGAGGATGGTGTCTGTATAATCATTAGGTTCATCCCAGACTCTTAAATTCTGTAACTCTAAAATAAAGTACAGGTGTATTTTTGCAGAGAGAATTGATATACAGTCTCCAATGTGATAGTTTAAAGATTCAGAACTGGGGAACTCCCTTTTTGAAATAGTAAAGTAAATTTAGAAGAGAAAATTAGTATTTTAATAGATGAAGAGGGAGTCTTTAGTTATAGACTTGAGTGGGACAATTACAGATTCCAGCGCATACACACGTAAAGTGACCAAACGAATTGAAGAAGGAGAAATGTATAGGATTATTCTTAGTTTCATTGCTGTTTACAGGGCCTGGCACTGTGTATTGGACATAGTAGGTGTTCAATAAATATCTGTCCAATAACTCAGTGGCATTTCAAGCCATTTTCCTAACAGGGAAAAGCAACTGAAAAGTTTTATTATAGTAAAAGTTGGAAAAAAATGAAAAATCTTTCAATATTGGGATTGGTTAGTGGTGCATTCATGTTATGAAATATTACACAAGAGTCAAAAATAACAAAGCAGAATGCAATGCACTAATATGGAATGCTTCCAAAGACATAGTCCTAAATAATAAAAAGACAAGATCACTCCATGTATTTTATACTCTTACAATAAAAGACATTTTAAAAGGAATTAGATATGTTTTAAGGCAATGTATACATACATGCTTATACATTCAGAGAAGACATCTAGAAGGACACACAAACTGGTGACACTGATATCTTAGGGGAAGAAGACCAGGAAACAGTATGAAGAGGAACTTTTTTATATGTTTTGAATTTATGTCCTTTGGAGAAGGAAATGGCAACCCACTCCAGTGTTCTTGCCTGGAAAATCCCAGGGACGGGGGAGCCTGGTGGGCTTCCGTCTATGGGGTCACACAGAGTCAGACACGACTGAAGTGACTTAGCAGCAGCAGCATACATCCTTTAATTTTTTTTTATCATGTGCATGTTATCTAGTTTAAAAAATGTTGCTATTGGATGTATACATACACATTTTTGTGTTTTCAGTGAAGTGACTGAAAGTCTCTAAAAGGGCTAGATTTCCATAAAGCTGTCTGGAAAATTTCCCCATCTCCAGGTTTTGTGTTTAAAGGAACCAGAGCACACCCTACTCTTTCTACTATTACTACAGGAAAGTACAAGGCACCTCCATGGCTGTGATTAATTTCCCATTCCTTGTTTAAAGAATCATCATGCTAGATACCTAATGACTGTGGAGCTTAATGCCTGTTTGAATAGGGGTGCTTGAGAGAAAGAACAAGGCCATTTGTTTCTAATGATCCTATATACATTTTATGGTATTTAATTAGCTTTTATAATCTACCCCACCCATCTTTCTGGCTTCCAGATGAGCAATCAAGAAAGCATGGGATACAGGAGCTGGACAGGGAGGCTATGAGATTCACAAGATGTTAGCCCTTAGTTTGCCACTTTCCAGTGCTTTAGGTGATGTGTAAATGTGGTTAGAAGAGTGTGCAATAACATCCACCATTAAAAAAAAGCATTTTATGTTTTAGGGAGAGAGTTATATCTCTGCAAACTATCGTAAAAGAATGACTCCTAGTTATAACCTGTGTTCCTGTGAGTGTCTGATACACCTAAGGCATAACCCAGCCAAATATTTCCTGAAAGACATGAAGGGATATTTGGAAACATATGTGGAAATCCAAAATTAAAAATCCATGGCTCATCATGTAAGTCAGAAAAAGTGCTTCGATGCCCAAGGCATTTTCTTCTGACTATTGTCTGCTTTAAAATTTCTGGTGCCATTGCTGGTTCTGAATTCTTGAAGTGCTAGTGTAGCAAGCAGACAGTCAGTGCCAGAAAGAGGCCTCCAAGTTCCGGTCAGTCAATAAAAGAATAGGAAGAATAAGATTCCTGACTTCACAAAGCTTATTTTTGTCATATGTGGAATATTATTGTGCAGAAATTGCTATAAGACATAAATAACAGGGAATAAAACATTCATTGAGGAGGCAAATGTTAGGCAAAATGGCAGTATTTTTGGTGGATTATGAATCAGCAGGAAGAGTCCTGCTTCCCGCCACTCCCCCAATCTGAACCAAAGGTCAAGAATTTAACAAAAGGGGGGCCCTCTACTAGGTGGTTCTAGATTTAGCAAGTAAAAATTCAGGATGCTCAGTTAAATTTGAATTTCAGACAAACAAATAATTTTTTAGCATAAGGATGTTATTTAATATTTGGGATGTGCTGATACTAATGATTTGCTGATTATCTCAGTCAGATTTAACTGGACATCTTGTATTTCATCTGCCAATCCTAGCTGCTACGTGGAGTAAAATTAGATGTATTATATATTATTGTCTTTTCCTCACCTTTTGGTAGGATGGGTTGCTAGTGACACCCTGCACGCAAATAGGAGCCAACCAGGAGTAAGAAGACAGCTGATTTCTTGCTATGCTGCAGAGCCAGAATAGAGGAAAAGGCTATATGAATTAGCTAGAGAACAACTATGAGACAGATTCCCCCTTCCCCCACAAATAAACAGATGGAAGCATGCTTATAACACAGATGATGAAAGTTGAGCTTTTGAATGTGGATATTAAAGGAAAAACTGACTCCAGAAGGCTTGGAAGTCTTGAAGAAATTCTATACTTCGGAATTCTTGGAGTTAGTGAAGGTGGAAGTTCCACAAACTAGGTAAATGAATGCTGGATATGAGATGGGGTACACCTACTCTGTCGTGTCAGGCTGAGAGAAGCCTTCACGTCATGCAGGCTTCCAGAGCCAGAGAACACGGGGTGGTGGTGAGAGGACAGAGGCAGCAATTAGGATGCACAGATGGATTTGTTCAAAGAATAGTGGAGGGTCTTGCAGACCATGTTAAGGATTAGGGCCTTAATCCATGAAGCAGTGGGGCTCCTCTGGGGGTTGGCATGATCAGAGTTGTGCTTTAGAGATATTAATATGGCAGCCTCTTATAGAGTGATTGCAATGGGTAGAGGGAAGAACGTGGAGGGAGGATTATCAATTGAGAGGGGATTCAGTCGGGCCACTCTTTCCTATGGCATCCAAAAGTGAATTAGAAAAGATACCTCTCCTGAGGAGATGTAGACCGGGGCACTCATTCTGGTAAAAGACTGTGCCAAGACACGTGGTTTGGTGACGAAGTCAGGAGGTGGATTTTTAGCTTTCCCATTATCTTCCTGGGATGACAGTGGATGAGATGGTTGGATGGCATCACCGACTCAGTGGACATAAGTTTGAACAAACTCTGGGAGTTGGTGATGGACAGGGAAGCCTGGCGTGCTCCAGTCCATGGGGTTGCAAAGAATCAGACACTGCTGAGCAACTGAACTGAGCTGATCTTCCCAGATAGTATGGTAGTTGGTTAATTAACACTATGGCAAGCCACTCCAGTACTCTTGCCTAGAAAATCCCATGGATGGAGGAGCCTGGTAGGCTGCAGTCCCTGGGGTCGCTAAGGGTCGGACACGACTGAGCGACTTCACTTTCACTTTTCACTTTCACACATTGGAGAAGGAAATGGCAACCCACTCCAGTGTTCTTGCCTGGAGAATCCCAGGGACGGTGGAGCCTGGTGGGCTTCTGTCTATGGGGTCACACAGAGTCGGACACGACTGAAGTGACACAGCAGCAGCAGCAGCAGCAGCAGCAGCTTAAAGCAATAAAGGTTTATTCCGTGCTTATGTCATAGTTCAATGCCTGTAGGGTGGTTTTCCTTCCAATGGACACTCAGGGATCTGGGATGCCTACCTTGATCTGAGAATGAGACCATGTTGAATATGAGCCTCCAAGATCACCAAGGTGGGGGTTGGGGGAAGAAAGAACTGGAGATTCTTACAGGGTCATTTATGACCAGACTTGGAAGTGACTTAAGTTCTGACCACATCCCATTGGCTAGAACATGGCTTCAACCTGACTACCAAAAAGGATGGGAAAGATAAAGGAGGACAATAACTTGTGGTGTGCTTGACTCTAGAAAGCTTTGGAAGATGATTATAGCAGTTGGAGAGGATTGTAGGGGTATTAGGGGAAATCTGATGCACTTCATTCAGTTTTGATTTTGACTGTAATAAAAGCAATATCCTTTCTCTTGTGCAAAGCAGTTTAATGAGCATCCATACCTAACAGTTTGGTTTTTTTTTTTTAGAACTATATATGTGGAAAATTATGAGTCATAAATACAAGAGAAATCTTTAGACATTATATGTGGTCTTTGATACTGTCAGAGCACAACTGATCTAAGCCTAAAACCAACCAATCAACCAACAAACAAAAAATCCTCAAAACTACACAGGTTAGTTTCTGTAAAAATTTGTAAAATTTGTCTTCATGAATATCATATAATATCATTTATGTGTGGAATCTAAGAAACGATACAAATGAACTTATTTACAAAACAGAAGTAGAATCACAGATATAGAAAACAAACTTATCACTGGGGGGACGTGGGGGTGGGTGGGAAGGAAGATTGGGACTGACATATATACACTGCTATCTATAAAATAGATAACTAATAAGGATGTATTATATAGCACAGAGAACTCTAGTCAATGCTCTGTAATGGCCTATATAGGAAAAGAATCTCAAAAAGAGTGGATATATGTATATAGAGAGCTGATTCACTTTGCTGTACAGCAGAAACTAATACAACATTGTAAATAAACTATACTCCAATAAAATTTTTTTTAAAAAATTTGCCTTACTTCATCTGCACATGATATTGGAATTCTAGATTTGCTATGATGAATGTAAAATTAATCCCATGTCCTTTGATGAGCAAAGTGGTAAGTGGTAATTGGGAGACAGGGAAGGAAGATGAAAATCTCTCCTACCACAAAATCAAAATGATATGTACACAATCCTATTTACCAGAGCTTCACTTAGCCTTCCTGTTACTAAGTTAAGCTCATAGAAGGCAAAAATATTCTTTTAATATTCAAAATACTATTACATGGGCTCATACAATCAAAATAGATGTCTAAATAATCAGAATTTTGCCGTATTGGCAAACATCAGATCTGATATACTGCCAAGGACACTTTAACGGCATGATTGTGAGGAATCTTAACTGTAATGCAGGTTTTACATACTTCAGACTTATCCTATGATATCCATCGGAGAAGGCAATGGCAAGCCACTCCAGTACTCTTGCCTGGAAAATCCCATGGACAGAGGAGCCTGGTAGGCTGCGGTCCATGGGGTCGCTACGAGTCAGACATGACTGAGCGACTTCACTTTCACTTTTCACTTTCACACATTGGAGAAGGAAATGGCCACCCACTCCAGTATTCTTGCCTGGAGAATCCCAGGGACGGGGGAGCCTGGTGGGCTGCCGTCTATGGGGTCACACAGAGTCGGACATGACTGAAGTGACTTAGCAGCATGATATCCATATGTTTTAGACCTTTTAGGAAAATTCAGATTTTAAGTATGAGGTTTTGTTGTTAGATTTAGTTTCACTCCATTTGGTGGAAAAAAATATGGCCACTGCATATCTATTGGGAGGAGTTGGTAAATTCATTCATTGTATGTTGTGGAGGAGAACTAATCAAGCACATTTTTTCTTAGAGGCACACAGAATATTAAAAGCGAGAAGACTGCATAGATTATTTTATTAGGCACTTATTTTTAAAATGAAGAATACGCCGATAAAAGGAAAGACAAAGTTAATTGGATTTCTTCTATTACTTAGGGATGTGGACATAGTATGTGTAAGGTTTTCCTATGATCCTTTAAAAATAGCTATTAAAAGCTACTAGAACTTCCTTGGAAACCACTTTCAAGATCCAGCAACACTTAAAGACAAGAGTTCTTTCATGTAGTCAGATCTTTTCTGTGGAAACAATTCCACTTTCTTCAGTCATTCACTTACTCATCCATCCATTCAATTACCGTGCGCTGAACACCCCTAGAGGCCAGGCACTATTCTGGGTGCTGGAGGTAACAATGATAAATCCATCTGATTCTATGCTGGTTTGTTAGGACTTTGTTTTTAAGTAAATGAACTATTGAGCCTGACAGAATGCAGAGAGCATTTGGTTTGGAACCAGAAGATCTGAATTCTAATTGTGGTTACGGGTGTGCTCAGTTGCTCAGTCGTGCATGACTCTTTGACCCCATGGACAATAGCCCGCCAGCCTCCTCTGTCCATAGAATTTTCCAGGCAAGAAAACTGGAGCGGGTTGCCATTTTCTACTCCAGGGCATCTTCCTGATCCAGGGATTGAACTCATGTCTCCTGCATCTCCTGCATTGGCAGGTGGATTCTTTACCACTGTGCCATCTGGGAATCCAACTGTGGTAATATTCAGCCATCAGTTATATTAATGATATCAAATAATGATTTATTTGTCTCAGATCTCACTTATCTTTAGTCACTTTTACCTAATCCGTTATCACGTCTTTTAAAATTTTTGAAATTCACCTGCTGCTATCCACTCATCTCTTGGTTATTTCTTAAATCATTGTATCCAGAGCCATGGCATGTATGATTGTGTAGGTCCTCTGTTGCATGTGGCAGAGACATTAGTCCCAGTCTCTTTTGTTGTTAATTCAGACCTTTATGACTTCCATTTCTACTATTTATATGTTAGACATTCATAAATGCTTGATATCAACACATGATAGCATTAGCCTTTAATAAAACTTGTCTAGAGATTAGCTTTTGAAATGTCTGTCTTTCGTATGTGAAGACAGTTTTGTCCCATTATCATAGGGCTTTCACTTTTTTGCTTTTAAGAGGAGCCATGAGTGTTGCATTACATAGATCATGGTTTCTCCTTATAATCAGAATTCACGTTGTAATCAGACCATTGTAAGGTGGGCAAGTTATTTTGTTGGTGAGAAGCTCGATGTTCCACATGGAGATAAACTCCAACACAGCCCACCCGACTTCATAAACAAAACCAAGACTGAAATTTAGTGGAAACAATGGACTGGGGAATTTTCAGAGGCCACTATGAAGGATGAGATTGAGTTGAATTGCTAAGTACTGAGAATAGAAGGATAGAGTGATGAGATCTATATGTGAATATTAGAGGGATTAGTAGGGTTGTGAAAAATTGAAGGAGAAAGCAAGGAAGAGGAGTATAGCAGGGTACCCAATATGTCAATTCTTGAGTCTGTTCACCTCCTGCCTCTACGCAAGGGTCTGCCATGTTCATGCTCATAGCCCCTGCAGAAGGGCAGCCGCCACCAGTTTGACACAGTAAATTGGAAATAACACCTTACTGAAGGCCAGAAACGGAGAAGGCAATGGCAAGCCACTCCAGTACTCTTGCCTAGAAAATCCCATGGAGGAGCCTGGTAGGCTGCAGTCCGTGGGGTCACTAGGGGTCGGACACGACTGAGCGACTTCACTTTCACTTTTCCCTTTCACACATTGGAGAAGGAAATGGCCACCCACTCCAGTGTTCTTGCCTGGAGAATCCCAGGGACGGGGGAGCCTGGTGGGCTTCCGTCTATGGGGTCACACAGAGTCGGACACGACTGAAGTGACTCAGCAGCAGCAGCAGCAGAAGGCCAGAAAACCTATGATGTGACTTAGTAAAGAAAGACAAGACCCAACAAGACTTCTCTTTTTTGGAAGTTGGATAGATTTCTCAGCTGTTTGACCTGTGATTATAAGAGCCCAGAAGACTGGGAGTATATTTTAAACTTAAATGATCAGCCTTGAAATACATGTAAGTTAGCCCCACTTGACCCTGTCTGTGTAAGTTTACAAGTCTACTTGTAATCATGCCAACACAATTTATAGGGGGTTGTTTTTAGAACCTTTACTCTTTGTCTTAAATGCCAGCACTTGTGTTGGAATATGTAGTGCAGAACTGAAATGACATTCAGCCTTTGGTCCAGGAAATCTTGTCAATCATGTGTTTTTTTTTTTTTTTTTTTCTTCCTGAGATTCTGTTTTCATGTAATCTTAACTTTGAACTTAGATCAGATAATAACAGTAGTGTTCACAAAGGCTTGCTTTAGCTTAGGGTTTTTGTAGAGCTGTAAATGGCAAACATTTATTGTATGCTTATCCTGTGCCAGGAACTGCTTTTAAGAGCCTTATATGTAATATTAATAACTCATTTTACAGTCACAGCAAACTGATGAGGTAGATAATGTTGTCATTCCCGTTTTACATGAGTGAAAAAACAAGACAGAGAGAGGTTTAAAAAGTTTCCCAACATCTCATCACTATTAAGTGTCAGAGCAAGTATCAAATATAGTTAGAATCTATGTTCTGAACCACAACTCTATACTTCCTTGTTCCCATGGAAACTGAAGAAGATCCTGACTAACCAGAGGTTATTAGTTTCTTGATTTTCCCCTTGGCAGTTATACAGCAATGAAAATTAATTAACTCATTTGATAAATATGCTACATAATGGTGATCAAGACAGATAGGCAGGCTCTCTGCCCTGAAGGGGCCTTCTGGTATTTCAGACTTTTGTCAGTTTGGTTCTAGTTGGTTTTTCCCCTTAGAACCCAATGTTTCCTGTGGTGAACTCAAAAGAGTTCTTGCTACTGCAAAGTGGAACATTGTAACCTTGGTGACTTCAGCAAAGCTCACTTTTACTAGAGCAAGTATTTGTAACATTTTGACAGGGATAACTATTTTTTTGGTTGGGATTTTTCTCTTTGAACATTTTTTTCTCTTGCACCTATCCCATCCTTTCAAAGACTGTACTGTTAGTTTTGGTTTAAAAATTCAAAATGTAACACTAGCATGTACTTGTCTTTGTTACATTTCTCTCAAATCTTTTCAAACTTTTGGGGATTTGTTTCTCTTTTTGTAAAGCATTAACAACCAACTTAATAGCATTTATCAAGCTACTATGGAATTGTACCAGGATAAGACTCAGTGACATGTGACAGGAAAATCTAGATGACAGTGGCTTAAATAAGATAGAAACTTATATATATATATATCTTTACATAAAAGAATTTTGGAGGTAGGCAATCTAGGATTGGCATAGTGGTTCCACAAAGTTGTTAGGGAGCCAGGCTGTTTCCTATTCATTTACAGTATCTCTGCTGTTGCTGCTAAGAGATACTGTCAATCGTGTCCGACTCTGCGACCCCATAGGCGGCAGCCTACCAGGCTCCCTCGTCCCTGGGATTCTCCAGGCAAGAATGCTGGAGTGGGTTGCCATTGTGTATGGCTATCCTCCTTGGGGTCCAAGATGGCTGAAAGGGCTCTAATCATCACATTATACCCTAGGTAATAGGATGGAAAGTAGGCAGAAGACTGTATCTCCATTCTTTTTATGAATTAAAAAAAAAAAGAAGTCCCATACAATGTTTAGATCTCAACAGCGAGAATTTAGTAATGTGGTCGTACCCATTGCAAAGGAGACTAGGAAATGTAAGATTTTATTTGAGTGGCAATAGGACCATGAATGAATGAGAAAATATATGTTGTTGTTCAGTGGCTAAGTTGTGTTTAACTCTTTGCAACCCCATGAACTGCAGCACACCAGGCTTCTCTTTCACTGTCTCCTGGAACTTGCTCAGACTCATGTCCATTCAGTCAGTGATGCCATCCAATCATCTCATTCTCTGTTACCCTCTTCTCCTCTTGCCCTCAATCTTTCCCAGTAACAGGGTCTTTTCCAGTGAATTGGCTCTTTGCATTAGGTAGCCAAAGTATTGGCGATTCAGCTTAAGCATCAGTCCTTCCAATGGATATTTGGGTTGATTTCATGTTGGGTTGACTGGTTTGATCTCCCTGCTGTCCAAGGGACTCTCAGGAGTCGTCTCCAAGACCACAGATAAAAAGCATCAATTCTTTGGTGCTCAGCCTTCTTTGTGGTCCCACTCTCATATCTGTACATGACTACTGGAAAAAAACATAGCTTTGACTAGTAGGGCCTTTGTCGCAAAGTAATGTCTCTGCTTTTTAATATGTTGTCTGGATTTGTCATAGTTCTCCTTCCAATGAGCAAGTGTTTTAATTTCATGCTTGCAGTCATTGTCTGCAGTGATTTTGGAGCCCAAGAAAATAGTCTGTCACTGTTTCCACTTTTTTCTCCATCTATTTGCCATTAAATGATGGGACCAGACGACATAATCTTTGTTTTTTGAATGTGGAGTTTTAAGCCAGTTTTTTCACTTTCCTCTTTCATCTTCATCAAGAGGCTCTTTAGTTCCTCTTCATTTTCTGCCATTAAAGTGGTATCATCTGCATATCTGAGGTTGTTGATATTTCTCCTGGCAATTTTGATTCCAACTTGTGAGAAATTTCACTCTGCATATAAGTTAAATAAGCAGGGTGACAATATACAGCCTTGACGTACTCCTTTCCCAATTTGGAACCAGTCTGTTGTTCCATGTAAGGTTCTAACTGTTGTTTCCTGACCTGCATACAGGTTTCTCAGGGGACACGTAAGGTTTTCTGGCATTCCCATCTATTTTAAGAATTTTCCACAGTTTGTTGTGATCTACACAGTCAAAGGCCTTAGCATAGTCAATAAAGCAGAAGTAGATTTTTTTTGAATTCCCTCCTTTTTCTATGATCCACGGATATTGGCAATTTGACCTCTGGTTCCTCTGCTTTTCCTAAATACAGCTTGTACATCTGGAAGTTCTCAGTTAACATATTGCTGAAGTCTAGTTTGAAGGATTTTAAACATAATCTTTCTAGCATGTGAAATTAGTGCAATTGTAAGGTAATTTGAACCTTCTTTGGAATTGGAATGAAAATTGACCTTATACAGTCCTATGGCCACTGCTGAGTTTTTCAAATTTGTTGGCATATTGAGTGCAGCTCTTTAATAGCATCATCTTTTTTTTTAGCTTAATTTTAATTTTTTTTAATACCAAAATCATTTTGTATTGGTTTTTATTTTTTTATTGTATTTGTATAGCTGCACCATCATTTAGGATTTGAAATAGCTCAGCTGGAATTTTTTCACCTCCACTAGCTGTTTATAGTAATGCTTCCTAAGGCCCACTTGACTTCATATTCTAAAATGTCTGGATCTAGATGAGTGACCACACCATCATGGTTAAGCAAGTCATTAAGACAGTTTTTGTACAATTCTTTTGTGTATTCTTGCCACCTCTTCTTAATCTCTTCTGCTTTTGTTAGGTCCTTGCCATTTCTGTCCTTTATTGTGCCCATCTTTGCATGAAATGTTCCCTTGGTATCTCCAATTTTCTTGAAGAGATTCCTCTATTTCTTTGCTCTGTTCATTTCTTTGCATTTGTGCTTTTTTAATAAAATTCTTTTTTAGAAATAGAAATTATTTAAAAAAAAAAAAAAAGAAGGCTCTCTTATCTCTCCTTGTTATTCTCTGGAACTCTGCATTCAGTTGGGTGTATCTTTCCCTTTCTCCTTTGCCTTTCACTTCTCTTCCTTTCTCGCTATTTGTAAGACCTCCTCAGATAATCCCTTTGCCTTCTTGCATTTCTTTTTCTTGGTCATCTCTTCAGGCTGCCACCGCCATGTTATCCTGAGAGAATATGTAAAAGGGGGTAATTTGAAGTCTCTGCCACAGGTACTTTTCATATAGTTGGCATTTGAAAAAATTTATTATTTTTTATAAACTTGACAGTCATATTCTTAGAGGGCATCACTCAAGTTGTTAATAAAGGTAGGTAATCCTAGACTTTTCCTTTTATTACTATTTTTACTTTATTATTTCATATAGTATATTGTTACACTAACTGCATCTAAAATAAATCCACCTGGAATTAGCTTATGCAAAATGGGTAATATATTGGAAGAATATGGGAGAAATCCTTGGACAAGGCAAGCCTAAGAAGAAGAAAGGCAACATTCTTCCATTGGTCAAGAAAAACTGGAACTGGGAATTCCAGTGTAACAATGACATTTTCTTCATACTCTTTGCTTCCCTCTGTCCATTGGTTTTATCTCCCCAATGCAGAATGTTTTTTTTTTTTTTTCCACTTGACAAAAAATTGTCCAATGACATCTCCCAGATTTTATTCTAGGTGAGGCCTGACATGACCTCTCTTCCAAAGTCTAAAAAGCTTGGAGGAATGGCTTCCTCAGTTCATCTTGTGTCAGAAATTCACCTCTTGACCAGTTAGCTATGGCCGAAGGGACAGTCCAGCAGTAATATGACTTCTTTGGCTGCTCCGTTCCGTTCCGTTTCATCGCTCAGTCGTGTCCGACTCTATGCGACATTGTGGACTGTAGCCTACCAGGCTTCTCCGTCCATGGGATTCTCCAGGCAAGAATACTGGAGTGGGTTACCGTTTCCTTCTCCAGGGGATCTTCCCGACCCAGGGATTGAACCCGGGTCTCCCTCATTGGAGGCAGACGCTTTAACCTCTGAGCCACCAGGGAAGCCCTCTTTGGCTGCTATCATGTGATAAAATGTGGACATGGGAAAAGCATTTCTCTAGGAAAGGGATATGCTGGCTACACAACTGTATAGACTACACTATAATTATACAAGATGGAGAAACATAGGTCAGTGGCCTGAATTAAATAAATGATAAAGGAGAATATTATCTATCCTAAGGAAAACAAAAGTTAATTTAGCTGTCAATAAACAATGGTAACCCACTCCAGTATTCTTGCTGGAGAATTCCATGGACGGGGAGACTGGAGGGCTGCAGTCTGTGGGGTCAGACTGCATAGAGTTGGACACGACTGAGTGACTAACACACATGCCCATAGACACACACACACACACACACACACACACAACTTTTGATATGACTGCAATATATATAAAGTTTACTATGTGTCTGGCATTTTGTTCAGTGCTTTTTAACATGTTGAGTTGTTCATTTCTCACAACTCTATGAGCTAGAGATTGTTAACGTCTTTTATAGATGGGAAAACCAGGGCTCAAGGAGGTTAAGTATTATGTTCAAGATCATCCAGCTAATAAGTAAGCTACAGTTGTCTTAACTTCCACATTTTTAACTACTAGGGTAATCTACTGTCTATTACTTCTCCATCTTGAGTTGAAAACTATGGTCATTTTTGATGAAGTGATTATTAGCTTTTTTCCCCTCTTCAGTTCTGCCATAACAATGCTATGTGAACTTCATGAGTCTTGTAACATATCTGAGTCTAAATCTCTTCACCTGTAAAAAGATCGAGTTGATTCAAATAACATTTTCCCCTTTGTTAATGCAGGCAATATTTTATTTCTGAAGACAAGAGATGTTTTTTATAAATTTTATTTCATTCAATATTTTTGAGTGTTTCCTGAGCTAGGTCTGTGTTAGGAGTTGTGATGAAATTAAAAATATTTAAGACGTATTTTCTGCTTACAGTATTTTGGACAAACAAACAGAATTATTATTTTGCAGATTTAGAAGTCCGGAGATTAGCCTTCAAAAGTGATATAACCATCAGCTCAGCTGTATCTTCAAGGTTCTGCTCTCTGTTTGCTGTTCTAAGTGTGTCAACTTCATTCTAAGTTAGTCCCCCTTAATGGCTGTTAGATTGCTGCCAGTGGCAATTTGGGTTATAAGCTGACTTGCTCATACCTGGTAGAAAGGAGACAATCTTCTCTCCAAAGCATGGGCTAAAAATCCTTCTGATTGGGTCAGTTTACCCCAGGACCACTGGTGGCTCAGAGGTTAAAGCGTCTGCCTGCAATGCAGGAGACCCAATTTCGATCCCTGGGTTGGGAAGATCCCCTGGAGAAGAAAATGGCAACCCACTCCAGTATTCTTGCCTGGAGAATCCCATGGAGGGAGGAGCCTGGTAGGCTACAGCCCACAGAGTTGCAAAGAGTGGGACACGACCGAGCTACTTCATTTTCACTTTCACACAGTTTTCAGGTGTAATAATTAGAATAGTCTAGGATCTGGCATAACTTAGGGTCTAGGTCACATGCAGTAAAAGAACAAAAAACAAAACCAAATCTCAGTAGCTTAAACAACAAAGGTGTAGCTTTTACTCAAACTGTATATCCATCCTGACTTGATGAAGGAAGGAGCGGGCTGTTCCACACTGTCCTTTCTTAGGGAACTAAGTTAACTAAGGCTTTATCATCTTCAACAATACTGGTCTTGAGACTGGGGAAGAGTAAACACTAGATGGACTTATACTTGCAATTCAAGTGTTCTCCCTGGAAGTGACACATATCACTTCTACCCACAACCCACTATAGACTATTGACTTCAATTAGTCATATGGTCCAGCCAACTACAAGAGTTGGGGTAGGTGGCAGGGATGTAATCTCTGCATATGCCCAGAAAAACAGATTAACTCAGACTAATTAAATTGCCCTTCTGTAGCTGGAGGTTAGATGGTTATCTAAAAAACAAACATAAAAACAAAAACATGGAACTCTATAAATAAGGAAGGAATAAGCTTTGGCCACCTCATGCGACGAGTTGACTCACTGGAAAAGACTCTGATGCTGGGAAAGGTTGGGGGCGGGAGAAGAAGGGGACGACGGAGAATGAGATGGCTGGATGGCATCACCGACTCTGTGGACATGAGTTTGAGTGAGCTCCGGGAGTTGGTGATGGACAGGGAGGCCTGGCATGCTGTGATTCATGGGGTCGCGGAGAATCGGACACGACTGAGTGACTGAACTGAACTGAACTGAACTGAAGAGTAGATGCTGAATAAGAAACCAACAGCGTCAATTATTTGACATATTACCTTAATGGAGAAGACAGAAATTTCAGCCATGGAGGCAAGTCATAGGGAAGGATACTTTGGCTAATTTCATTGGTCTTTAAATCAATCGCTTCATTTATTCTTTTGATTGGAAAGATTGACTTTGGCTCTTTAATGAGTGGATGTAGTTGGAATTTCTATGGCTCAAAAGTGACTTAAAATTTTATTGGATTTGGAAGTATGGACTGTTTTTCCATATTTTATTGTTGTAGTTCCTGCCAATGGGGTGTCAAGCTAGCTAGATGTATTGTTTTAGAACTGACAAACAACTAAAGTTTATCTAGTCCAACTTTTTTATTTTGCAGATGAGAAAACTAGGCCCAGATGGGTAAAATGATTATCTCAAGGTCACACCTTTTTGCATGTAGCAATAACAGTGCTGTCTTTTGGATGATTTGCTGTAAAATTGAATCCTCTGAGTAAAATGTAGCTAGAATAACAATTAGAAAACAAGATTAAAAATGTGGTTAAATTTTTTCTTAATTTATAAGAAAGTTTTCAGGACTGATACTCAGTCGGTCCACATTGGTAAAGATGGAAAATTTTCTAAACTGTTTGGTAAGTAGTTGCTCTGAACCTCCTGAGAGTCTCCTCAACCTTTCTCTCTGATCCTTCCCACCACTGTAATTTTGAGGGCCCACCTCAAAGGGTTGATTTTAAAATTAAATAATGGAGATAAACAGTTTATCATGAGACCTGGCACTCAGCAATATTATGACTTTTTATTTTTTTATTGTCATTAATGAAATAGTAGTCAATTTCAAACTAGCTCCTACATGAAAGTTCAGGATTTTGGAAATGTGATGGTATTCAAGTTCATTAACTTTGATCTAGCTAATCTCTTGATACAATAGCTTCTCATGTACTCACTAACTTTCATTTTGATCTTTTCTATTGTCTAATGGTTGACTCCTCCTCACCCTGCCTGCAAGACCCCACAAGTTCTGGTTGATGAAAGAATTTAATCTAGGTTGTGAAAAAGAATATAAAGTACTGACAAGGTTCTATTAGTTCTTAGTAAAACATATCATAAAGAATGTTCTGTACAGTGTTTTGTTGAGCATAACTTGCCTGTAAGTTTTCAAATAAGCAAAGATAGGCCTAACACCTCACTGGTGACGGAGCCGTGGAGGTTGTGGAGCAGTTCTACTTGCTCAAGCAAACATCAAGACACCAGGCATGATGAGAGGCGGATGGAGTAAGAAGAGATGGAGGGTCCAGAAGCACAGAGGGAGGCTGGAGCTTATGGAGAAATCAGCCTTTGACAGAGATGTCTACTGGTAGCCAGAGATGTTTAGAATCTTTTGGGGATTTTTTTCTGTCAGAAATTTAACCCAGCAAGAAGGCAGAGTTTCAGTAGTAACCTCTTTTATAGGAGTAAAAGAAATATGTTTTTTAAAAGCTGGAAATGTTGGGAATTTTCTTGAAATTCATTATTGGCCCAGACCTTAATGTGTAAAGACTGGTTCTCAAAAATCAGTTGTTTAACTGATATTTCCAGTTCTGAGGTGGCCACTAAATCCTGAGCACGTCCTGGAAAGGGCTGTGTTCTGTCAGTGACTGAGACGTCCATTGACTCAACAGAATGCAATCCAAATTGCTAAAGGACTAGTTTCTGAGTATGTTTTACATACAGCAAATTATCTGGTTTGGGCTTCCCTGATGGCTCCACAGTAAAGAATACTCCTGCCAATGCTGGAGAGGTGGGTTCAGTCCCTGGGTGAGGAAGATCCCCTGGAGAAGGAAATGGCAACCCACTCCAGTATTCTTCCCTGGGAAATGCCATGAAAAGAGGAGCCTGGTGGGCTGTAGTCCATGGGGTTGCAAAAGAGTTGGACATGATTTAGCTACTAAACAACAAGAAGACAAGAACCATCCTATAAATGTGCAAGAAATTCCAGACAAACATTCTTTGGACAGATTTTTTATTTTTTGAGCCAAAAGAGGTACAGAATATAAGTATTTCACTTCCTAGGCTTTTGGAAAGGAAAAATGAAGGCAATGTTAAAAAACCCAGGAGTTTTGAGGCAAATGTAAAGAAAAGCTTTGAAACTGGAGATCTTAAAGTTAAACATGTTTGCTAAAGTATTGTTAAAAAGCACTGTTTAATAAAGCAGAAATCGACCTCACCTCTGACTTCTAAATAGTGCCTAGGATTTGACTGATAAAACTTTGGCCTTTAATCTATCTTACTGTGGCATAAGTCTAAAATTTCTGTTCAATTCCAACAATTAAAGTATGTAGCCATTATAGCAGACTTTTGTTCAGTTTATTAACTTAGTGCAGAAACCTCACTGGAAAAGACTCTGATGCTGGGAAAGGTTGGGGGCGGGAGGAGAAGGGGACGACCGAGAATGAGATGGCTGGATGGCATCACCGACTCTGTGGACATGAGTTTGAGTGAGCTCCGAGAGTTGGTGATGGACAGGGAGGCCTGGCGTGCTGTGATTCATGGGGTCGCGGAGAGTCGGACACGACTGAGCGACTGAACTGAACTGAACTGAACTGCATAGGATAAATGATAGTTGAATGATGGAATATAAACGCTAAGCTAGTATATAGTTCTGGCTCTGCCAGTATATATTTTTGTGTAACCTTAGATCAGTCACTCTACTTTTTTCTCAAATTTGTCTCCTTACAGGGAGACAATCATAAGAATAACTGGAAACTACCACTTCACTGAGAGCTTTTTCTTTAAAGGGCTGATGATAAACCCAGTCGCAAGGTCCAGCAAACCTCTTTCAGAGGAAACTAAACTTCTCGAGGACAGGGAACTTTTTTTTTTTTTTGAATTAGCAGCATCACTGCAAGGAGATCCAACCAGTCCATTCTAAAGGAGATCAGTCCTGGGTGTTCATTGGAAGGACTGGTGCTGAAGCTGAAGCTCCAATACTTTGGCCACCTCATGCGAAGAGCTGACTCACTGGAAAAGACTCTGATGCTGGGAGGGATTGGGGGCGGGAGGAGAAGGGGACGACAGAGAATGAGATGGCTGGATGGCGTCACCGACTCGATGGACATGAGTTTGAGTGAACTCCGGGAGTTGGTGATGGACAGGGAGGCCTGGCGTGCTGTGATTCATGGGGTTGCAAAGAGTCGGACACGACTGAGCGACTGAACTGAACCGACCTGAACTGAATACAGTTTCTGGACTCTAAAAAAGTGTCAACAAATATTGTAAATTTATTAATATTATTAGGCAGATTGCAGTCTTGGCAGCCCACCACTGTCTCTTAAATCTCTTTTCTGTGATCCTTTCATTCTTGGCATCTAAAAGGCTGCCGATCTTCGCTCTGTGATGGGTTCCCAAGGCATTTACTCAAAAATATCCACGTCTAGAGAAGTCATTCTTGTCTTTATGGGCACCATTTCGCTTTCTCAAGGTATTGCACACAGGCTTGGGATCTGGGTCCGGAGGCTACAGGGAAGAGTTCGGTACGGGAAGCTCATCCTCCCGCCCTCCGATTGGCTGACTCGCACTCCACTCACGCTGTTCGTGTCTCTGATTGGCCACCGTAGCACCCCCGCCTCGGCTCGAGACTACTTTGTGTGCCGGGGCGGCGCGCTCAGCTCCTCCGGCTCAGCTAGCCGTCAGGGCTGGACTGGGCTAGCTCTTCGGCCCATTGCTCTGCATCGCGGGCGCCAGGAATTTTCCCGAGTCCGAGCCGGGTAGGAAGCATCCTAGGGAAAAGCTCCCTCCTCCGCCCCATGTTCTCTTTCCCGTACTGAATAAACTTCCGCCTTGGAGGGGTTGTTGCAGCCGCGGGTCGCGGGGGAGAGGCCAGGCACCGAACCCAGGCTCTCATGGGGGAGGGGTCTTTCTGTCCTGGCGAATGTGGAAGACCAGCTCTCACAAGATTAAACCGGGCTTCGCTATTCGCATGGGAGTGCGATGCCATTCTATGGTCGTGCTTTGCAAGCTGCAGCGGAGCGGCCAGACCTGCGCTACGGGGGCTGAGCAGCAGCGACCACTCCTAAAAAGTAGCAAGGAGCCTGCTTCATATCTCCAGTACCAGTGGTATTTAAGGGCCGCGGGCTGAACTGGCACGGGCCGATCCGTTTCCCGGCGGTTGAGAATACGGCATTCCCCGGAGGTGGCGCTCCCGGGAGTGGGGAAGCCCGGCTCCGCTCGCGCCTCCTTCAGCCTCTGGCCTTCAATCGGTAGAGGGCGGCCTACACTCGTGTCGGAGTCGGCGCCCGTGCGCGCAGCCCTGCTGCCCCTGCTAGAAGTCTCCCGGTCCAGCTGTGGCCCGCGGCTCAGCCCGGCCGTCCCACGCTGCGGCTACGCGGTCCGCGGGCGCGGCGAGAAGGGGGCGGGGAGAAGCCCCGGCCCAGGCGGGGGTCGCCGTAGGAGGCAGCGGCCAGCGCATGCGCGCCTTCTCCCAGAAGCTTGGGACGCGGAGGGGGCGCGCGCTCCCATTCGCGCGGGCACGCTTGCGCTAGCCACGGCTTCCCCGCCTGCGCTCGCGGTCAGAGCCGCTCCGGCGCGTGCGCGTGTCACCTCCGGTAGACCCGCGTAGCCAGGTTCTCTTCGCTCCAGGCCCCCTCCCCTCGCCGCCCGCCGGCCGACCCGACCCCTTCCTTTCCTCGCGGAATGGGGCCGGCGCTGCTCGGGGTCGCGCGCCCGGGTCCCGGCTCGCGCTCGGTCTCGCGCTGTCAGCGACTGCCTGGCTCGCGCCGCCTCGCGCTTTCCCCCAGCCAGTGGCGCCGAAGGCTCCGTTAAGCAGCGACGGCGGCGGTTCCTGTTTCCGTTTCTTCCTCTCCCTTCAGCAGGGAGCAGCATCCTCTACCCAGCCACCCCTCCCACTGCCCCGGCGCGGGGCAGCTGCGGCTGAGGGCTGTAGCGGCGGCGGCTGCTGGGGAGCGGCGGAGACCGCCTCTGCTCCCGCCTCGGGTAAGGGGGCGTTTGGGAGCCGGGCCCCGCGCGCCCCGGGGTCTGGAGGTGGGCAAGTGCGGGATCTCAGGAGGCTCCGGGGAGGTGCCTGCCGGCCGTCGCAGCTCTCTTTCCCCGGAGGCGACCCGCGGGCCTGTTGCTGCCACTGCCGCTGCTTATGCAGCGGCTCCGGGGAAAGTGGGGAGGGAGCCCCCGGGACCCTCTGATGGGTGCCTTTGCGCGGCCGCGGGCAGGGGACTAGGGACGCCTGCCGCCTCGGCCGGGGCGTGGAGCGGCTCGGCTGCTGCCCTCGGCGTCGCGCATCCTTGCTTAGGGCAGGGGCCGAAACCGAGCAAAGGAGATGGGGGCGGGGGTGGGAGGTGTCCCTCTTCTCCTCTGCTCTTACCTGCCCTTTCGCCAGCAACTCGCTGCCTGGTGTCACAGACTGGGGAGAAGCGTGCTTGTGAGTTCAGGGCTTTCCTGGGGGGTTCTCCGGCAGGGAATCGGGGAGTGGACCCGTGCAAAGATCCGCTCCCGGAGAGGAGCCGGTGCCAGGGCAGTTTCACGGCTTGAGTGCCGCTGCACCCTCGTTTGATGTGGAAATGTTGAGCTGGCGGTTTTAGAGCTCCAAACTTATTTGGGAATTTTAAATGAGTTAATAAATATTTATTTAACCTCCAGTTAAAGGAGGTTTGTCCTGCAAGAGTGAGTGGGCTGTCGTGTGCAGCGCCTGTTTTTTTCCCCCTCACAGTGGGGATTGCAATCTTCAGCCACACATAACGTCAGAGACGCAGTGTATTTCTTAAGTTAAATGGCAGTGTCATGGTTAGAATTTATCCCTGGTGAGTTTTAGCGTTTGAGTGAGGCCTTGGATACAGCAGGGTGTTATTTCTTATTCCCATGTTTGAGTTAGTTTGCAGTTGACTTAATCCAGCTCAAGAGTGTGGACCTAGGCAAGCCAGAATCTCCTATAGAAAAACCCCAAACCTCAAGGTAACGCAGACTGAATTTCGACAAAAGTTTTCTCTCAGTTTACAGTTAAACTCATCACAAGTAACTGATTGAACTTTGGCTTGGTTCTCTTTAGAAACTGCAAGCAACGTTTAATTGCAGTTTTTTGCTCCCTTGTTAGTCTTAGGGATAAGTGCATATTTATTTTCTTGATTAACTTTTGTTTTTATGCATATTTCTTTTAAAGAATGCATCATATAGAAAACTTTTAAGGAGAGAGATTTGCAGCACTATAGAGTTATGCTGAAGTAGTGGAGTAAGTTGTATTCTCTCTTCTTGAAAGTAACTTAAAATTAACCTGAAATCCTATGATGTATAATAAAGCCTTGTACATTGCTAGCCTTGTGAAATATACCATAAAATGCTCATAGTAAATAAATCTTAGTTTGATTTATACCTTCTACAATAGTAAGGATAAGGTGGGAATTCAAAGATTTGAAATTACGATTTTATAGCTTAGTATGTAAAAATGCAGGGTGTTAGATAGAAATGAATAGGATTTAAGGAACATAGAAGGGTGGTTTGGAGGCGTGAATTTTCCTTTCCCTGCTTTATAAACTGAGAATTCTACTTGAATTGCTGAACAGCTGGAATGAAAGTTGCATAGATAGCAGAAACAGATGCAAAAATGTGTCTTTGATCAAGTAGTGAGTTAACATGAAGAATATCTTGTGGTTTATTAAGACAGTGATTAAAAATAATTTCCATAAAACATAGCATTATATAGATTGTATTTTAGGATGTTCTTAAATTGAAATAGACACTTGAATTGTTTTCCTTCAAGTCAGTTTGAGACATAGAATTGAAAAAAAGTAACTTAGATTACATTCTGCAGTGTTTGGTTACAAGTTTTAACTAGTTATTTTAAGGCATTGGGGTGTCTTTAAAAGTGTTGAATTTTTAAATTACTAGTGGCTTGGAAAAACTTGTGTTCCTTGTTTATTTTTTTAAGTGCCTTTTTATCAGTAGGTTGGTCTGGAGGGGGAGCTAGTGCCAAAGCAAAGCATGGCTTAATGTATGTTTGAACTTTTTAAAACACCCCAAACCAGATTTTTATGACCAGAAGAAAGAGAAATTTAATTTTTAGTTAAAAGAGTAAGGGAATTGATGATGGATATATATCTTATCTGTCCATAGTTACTTGTGGAGTATACATATTGTATATTACAAATTAGTTAGAAGTTTTTTTCATGATCTGAAAATAAATGCATAAGGTTTGTTGAATTTCTCATTTTAAACCTCTGAAAGTATGTCCCCAAACTTAGGGTATATGATGATAGTTTCTTAACCTTCTTATGCATTGCATCAGAAAGGAAGCAGTATTTGTTAACCCTTTGTGCTTGTTGTATCTTCTTAAGTTTTTTCTTTATAATATCTACAGTTCTAAAATTTCAAAAGAGCTTCAGGTAGAGTCTTATAAGAGCAAAGATATCAAGTGTGTAGTAAGCTAGGTATTTATCAAAAGTAGAGGTAATTGCAATTAAAAAATGGGTCCTTTAAACATCTGGAGAGCAGGATCCCAAGGTCACTTCTTAACATCTCTCTCCTGCAATATAATGCAGTGAGTCCAGCTGATCTATGAAATTGAACTTGTGCCTTTGAATATGAAGCAGTAATTTTTTTGATCTGTGGCACTTTATTTAGGTTTCTGAACTGCAATCGGTTTTGATTTTACTTCTTACGGTTCACATATTCTTCAAATTCGAGGTTAGGATTGATTGTGTGTATATTAAAATCAGAATATTTTAGTTTTCTGAGGGTAGTAGTTGGGCTATTTTCCATTGCTGTTCATTGTGTAAATATAATTTCAGTGGTGGTAAAATAAAAAAGTAGATTCTTTGAAAGGAATGAAAATATCTGTGAGATACAGAATAGTGAGGTGTTTACTGTATTTACAAAGTTAATGCTATAAATTAATCAGTTTTATAAGATATTCTAGAATATTTTCATATATCTTTTTCATTTCTTTAATGGTTCTGATTCACTGCACAGTACATTTAGTGTCTCTTGGTTTAATTAAATGGTGAACATACCCATTTCATATTATAGCACACTTATAAAAGTAAAAGCATTTTCATTTCATAATCATAAAAGCAAATGTAAAAATAAACATGTAATTAAGTTTCTTTACTTAAAAATAAAACAAAATTGAGATTCTAAGCAACTCTGAAACCAGCATAATTTTTCTACGCAGGCATCAATACTGGTCCTATTGGTACTTTTCAAATGAGATGTCAATCTCCAGTCTTCTGTAGTCAACAGTAGTATTTTAGGTATAGGATTTGGAGGATCAATATCAAGTTTCCTTTGGTTCTCCTGTTGATGATTCTCTGGCTTATATTTCTATACCATATAGCTTATGGTTTTGCAGTTTGAATTGCTATTGAATTGTACTGTTGTAGCTTGTTATAATGAAAGAAACATGTCTAAAAATAATTACAACTGATAATTGATAACTGAATAATTACAACTGATTCTTTTAAAAAAGACCTTTTAAAATTCAGAGCAGAAGAAGGTTATATAGGGAGGGATATATATGTATTTTATATATATGTATATATATTTCTAACAGATTAGTCTCAAGTCTCATCCTTCCTTTCTCTCTACATTCTACTTTCCTGATTACATCCCCTCTTCACCAACCATCCTCCATCGTCCTGCAATTTTCTCTTTGGAATAATTAGGAATCAAACCAATAAAATGAACCATATCATTCACTTGGCATAGTTTTTTCTTCCTTGATTAAATGATTTTATATCAGTCTGTATAATATTTTAAAGATAAAGCCCGTATGGACTTTATGCAATACTGTAGATTTTCCTTTTAATGGAAGAAGAGCAAATAGGGCCTATGGGATTATGCCGTGTATTTCAATACAAGAGTTATTCATGCTCTTTACAGAAAGTAGAGCTATAGAGTTAATTTCATTTATATTTTTAAAGATATAGGCTTTATTGCTAAAACCCCAATATTGCACTCATTTACTACTTTTTAAAAATATCTTTTTGTGATAATTTTTTGTCAGAAAAGAACACGTGAAGAGGAAATGTGTTGAATTTTAAGTTTAAAAAAATTGACAAATAAGGCTAGAACAGATGTAATTCAAACTTGCCTTTGCTATCATTCTCTTTTCTTTTGTATTGGTTCTATAGTATAACTTCTTCATTTAAGCACTGTAATAAAGCTTTGAAGATCACTCCTGAAATGCTCTCCTCTATTTGTTGTATCTAAGAACTTGGATTTTTTTTGGAAATTAAACTAATTCAGGGATAAACTGAATAAACATGATTTAACATATTTACGTTAAGAAGATCAGGCTTAATGTTTCTACTGGTCACAGTCTCAGTGACTGGTAGGTGTAAATAAGGTTCATATTAGAAAATAATAAACTATTGATGTTAATCTTTGATGTAAATGGGACATTAAGCTCATGTTTATTTTAGCATCTCAGTTATGAGAAGTGTTACATCATGTGAATTGTAAATGCTGTAGCTTTTTGTTTGTAAATGAACAAAAGTGAAGGGAAAATGGAAGATTGTTCTATTTGATTTACCCCAAATAGATAACTAAAATGAACCTGTTTTATGTCTGTGTAAATCTTAACTTTTTTAAGACTGTTAATGAACCATGAATGAGTTTTAAATTTTTACTAATTTATGGCTGGCTGTTTATATCCCTTAGATGAGATAAATGCCATTTAATATGCCTTAATACCTGGAGCTTTAGAATAAATTTGTCTGTAGTAAAAATGGTATTTACAAGCCATCAAACTGTAAAAGCATCCCAGTGTTATTAAATGAGTTAATATTCCATAAGCTAGCTTTTAAAATCACTTTTATAGTTTTTAAAATTAATTTATTGTAATATCTTGATAAATAGTAAAGGTGAAAAAATGTAGTTTGTAGCTTTTATATTTCATTCATTGTCTCAGCCTTGGTAAGCTTGGGACCAGTGAAGGGTGGGAGACTGAGAGAGGGGATGTACTGGTTGATGAACCTGCTTTCTTTAGAGGTGAGGGAGATTTCTTCTTCAGTTTTTTCCACTCCATCCACTCCCTTCATCTCCCTGTTTATCATCTGTCTTCTTTTCCAACAGTGGTGAAAAATGTGGGAGTTTGCCACCTTTGCAGGATTTTTTTTTTTTTCTTTCTTAGAGTTCATAGAATACTTCCTGGTAAAACATTAGCTTTTATGATAACAATACGTTTATTATAATGGCTTCATTCTCTTTTGCAGCAGTAGGCAAGAGACTGGAAGAAATTCAGGTTGATGTGGGGTTTAATTATTGAAAGTCACTCAGTTGTGTCCGACTCTTTAATTATTGAAAGTCACTCAGTTGTGTCTGCTTGGAATCTGGAGACCTGGATAGGAGTATTATCTCTGCCACCCATGGGCCATACAGTCTGTGGAATTCTCCAGGCCAGAATACCGGAGTGGATAGCTGTTCCCTTCTCCAGGGGATCTTCCCAACCCAGGAATGGAACCCAGGTCTCCTGCATTGCAGGTGGATTCTTCACCAGCTGAGCCACCAGGGAAGCCCAATTCATTATTAATCATTTATTAATGATTTTGTATAAAAAGGGATATGGGAGGTGTTGGTTCATTGTTAGGAGTCCTGTGTCAGTCATATTATTGTTCTGCTTACTATTAAATACATGGCAGTCCCTTCTTCCATTTCTTGAAATGCAGTCTTATGCCTTCTCTGTTATTTCTGTCTTTGTCTATGGAGTTTTTGACTACACGGAATTGCTTTTTAGAATGTCTCTTTACCTCCTTCGTCTGCCTCATTGGAATAATTTAATGTTAAAAAAAACAAAAACAAAAAAACTAACAAACCCAAACAATAGGAACCTATGTCCATTGAAGAGAACCAGCTCTGAAATGAAAATGGACAGTAATGTTCTCCTTTCATGGGAGTAGTTTTAGCAGATTTAAGCCATTTATTGTGGAATATTCACAAGGAGAAAGTGCATATTTGATGATTAGGGCCCTGGTCATTAGAGATCTGACTGACTGAATTTCTCTAACATACGGAGTTGTACTTGTACCTGAAAGAGATATATTCGGTAGAGATTGTAATTTTTTTGTGTGTGTGTTGAGTTTTGTGAATAGCTACTTAATTCAGTCAGTTCAGTTCAGTTCAGTCGCTCAGTTGTGTCCAACTCTTTGCGACCCCATGAATCACAGCACTCTAGGCTTCCCTGTCCATCACCAACTCCCGGAGTTCACTCAGACTCATGTCCATAGAGTCGGTGATACCATCCAGCCATCTCATTCTCTGTCATCAAATGGCAAAAGGTTGTAATTTTGAGAAAAATCTATTCTTTAAAATTAGAACTTAAGCCAGGGTAAATATTTTGTTTTCTTTTTGCAAGTTTCAAATTTTTCTTTATCTTTTAGAAAGTTATTGAAATTCTAGGGTTTAGAAGATGGTAATTGAAGCTCTTGAGTCAAAAAGTCTTTCTTTAGCATTGGTGAAATAAGCCTCAGTGGCATGAGAAAGGTAGATTTACTGAGTAATTCTGACTGCTTTCTCTGACATGATTATGGACATCTGGGTCTTCACCAGTTAGAACTGTTTAAGATCCAAGCAGTAGATTACCAGCTTGATACTTATAAGTATGAAGCATTCATAGAATGAATGATATAATGTTATTTTTAATTTGTAAGTAAATGAGGACTATGCTTCTTGTGCTGAGTAGGCTAAAGAGTTGTATACCTAATAAGGATGTACAAATAATAAAGAAACTTGCTAATATGCAGTTAGGAATGGTTCCTCTTATTAGTGTTTATAATGGCACAAATTAAAATGGTGAAAGTGAAATCAGCGAAGAACTCTGTTTTGGAGCAGTTTGTTAGATAACAGATATAAGAGCACATTCTCTGTTTTATAACTGCAGAAGTTCACTTAGAGCCATGCAGAATCCTACCTAAAAGGAAATAATGATCAACAACTAAAGTATTTTTGAAGGAAATGTGCATGTTTTTTCTGTGTATATTTGCACAGTGTCTGTCACCTTCTCTTTCCATGTCAAATATAAGGTTAAAACTAAGGTATTTAACATTTGAAAATTCTGAAGGAAAAAGGATCTGAAGTTTGGAAAAAGGCTGGTTTCTTCATGTTTTAGTACTCCTTTTTGACATAAAATTTTTTGAGAGTTCCACAGTTGTAAAGTTAAAATCTGAGTTCTTTCTTTTAATTTTTTGGATTGCTTTATTGAAGTTTATTGGACAGCGAGACCTGGCATGCTGCGGTTCATGGGGTCGCAAAGAGTTGGACATGACTGAGCGACTGAACTGAATTGATTGAAGTTTAATTTATGTATCATAAAATTCACCATTCAAATTTTAGTAAATTTACATAGTTGGTGTCTCCATGGTATAGAATCTGCCTGCCCATGTAGGAGATGTGGTTCAGTCCCTGGGTCGGGAAGACCCCCTGGAGAAGGAAATGGCAACCCACTCTAGTATTCTTGCCTGGAGAATCCCATGGACAGAGGAGCCTGGTGGGCTGCAGTCCATGGGGTTGTGACTTCGTGACTGAACAACAATAATATAGTCGTACAACAGTTATTACAATCCAGTTTTAGAACATTTTTGCCTTCCAGAAAGTGTCCTCTTGCCTATTTGCCCAACCCCTATTCCTGCCCTCAGCTCCAGGCAACCACTTGTCTGTATTTTGTCTCTGTAGTTTTGCGATTTATAGAAATTAGACATAAATGGAGTCATACAGTAAATGGTCTTTTGTTTCTGGCTCTTTTCATTTAGTATGGATTAAGAATGGATAAAGTAGAAAAGCTTTGAGCTTGGAATCTGGAGACCTGGATAGGAGTATTATCCCTGCCACCCGAATGTATAAACTTGGGTAAGCCATTTGTCCTCTCTGGGCCTCTGCTTCTTTCTCCATCAAGTGAATTATTTTGATTTTCTTCTATTTTGGTTTTCACACCTTGGTAGACATTCATTGACCTTTCCCTGGAACATACCTTAACTCTTTCCCGTAACACTTTTATGTCTATATACGTTTTTTCTGAATCAAAAACAAGGCTTATGGTCTTAAGAGGTGACTCAGCAATGGACAAATCTCAGACTGCCTTGAAGCATGAGGATGACTGATTAAACCTTTTCTTGGGCATTTTTTAGTTCATGTGTACAACTTTGAGAATAGGGATAGTATTAATTGCTGAGTTAATAATTAAAACTTTTGAAGAGAATAAAAGCAAAGTTGAATAATTGTCAGAGGTAGGGCTTTAAAAGTGATGGAAGCTTCTTAGGAACATAGGAAAAAATTACGCTTTTTAGTTATTTTTTGTTCTGGAAGTATAAAGTGGAGTAGAGCATTTTTAGTTAAGTTTGAGCCAAGCTGGGCTCTAGGAAGAAGAGCCAAAGGAGATATATGGCTACTGTTGGGAAGACTGTCCTAGGGCTCATCTGGAGGCAAAGCTGACAGATAACATTCAGGTGACAAATTAGGGGAAAAATATGTATATAGGGAATTGAAAATTAGGGGTGTGCATGTGTATACGTATGTGTAGCAGGTATAGACCCCAGACTGAGTAGGCTGGTATCAGGTATATGCCAAGGGTGTAATTTTCAATATAGTGTAGTAAAAGATAGGGCATTGAAAAACAGCTAACTAAATTTAAAAATGAGAGTGCTGTAGCTACTTTTAAATATTCAGTAATTTTGACTCTTAGAAACTATCAGAGCTTCTTATATCATCTGCAGTAGTAGGAAGTATGGCTATAAAATGATTGAACCTTTATTTTTATCCAACATAGTAGAATATATGAGTGGTGACCTGCAAAGCAGGCTTTGTAGAGGAAGGGAATGTAGCTGTAAATGTATTTTACTGATGGTGTCATTAGAGCAGTATAAAAAAATTTGTTCGTGCTTTATAGTCACACTTTTTGCTTGAAATGGTATTTTTATTTTAGATAAATCATATGATAACCAAAAATATCTGCAAATCAAGCCTGTATTAAATGAAGATTTTCCACTTTTGATAGTATTATAAAGGTTGTGTTAAGAGTTTAAATAATTTCCAAAAGTAGAATCTGAAAGCTTATTGTGCAATGGCAGCATCCTAGGAATAAATATAAAGCTTTCTAAAATGACTGTTTTTATGACAATAATATTCTTTTGAATATATGCTATACCATGTATTTTTAAATGTCCCACTGAAATTTCGACCTCATGGACTGTAGCCTGTAGCCTACCAGCCTTCTCTGTCCATGGGATTCTCCAGGCAACAGTACTGGAGTGGGTTGCCATTTCCTTCTCCAGGGAATCTTTCCCACCCAGGGATCGTATCCGGGTCTTCTGCATTGTAGGCAGATTATTTATCATCTAAGCCACCAGGGAAGCCCACATATAAAATACCTAAATATAAATTATGAAATTGAAAAAATTTCAATGTAAAGGAAGGGGAAACTTCTTTCTATAACTTGTGAAGCTTCAAAATGTTAAAGATAATCATCATTCATATTTTCCCAGGGAATTTTAACTATCAATCATAATAATAAGTGACAGCTGTCAGAAGGTATAGCCATTTCTACATTTAGAATTCTTCTTCTTTATACGAAAGAAAGTGAAAGTTTTAGTTGCTCAGTCATGTCTGACTCTGCGACGCCACGGAATATAGTCCTCGAGGCTTCTCTGTCCATGGGATTCTCCAGACAAGAAAACTGGAGTGGGTTGCCATTCCCTTCTCCAGGGAATCTTCCTGACCCAGGAATCAAACTGAGGTCTCCCGCATTGCAGGTAGATTCTTTACCATCTGAGCCATCAGGAAAGCATAGTTCTCTCAAATACTTGTCCTTAAGAAAATAGCTATTAGGGATTTGTTGAATAATCAGATACTACTTTGATATTTAGCAAAACACCAAGCAAGACTAGGAACTAAATTAAAGCAATAAAAATGATTAATTTCCAAGTTTTAATAAATTCTTAAAGGGTGCTGCAAAATACTTAACATTTATTTAACAAGTCTTTCCTGACTGACTTCCTACAGGGGCTATTTCAGACCTTTTCTTCCTCTTTCCTAGCCTGTAACGGTATACTGCTCTCAGACTTTGCAGGTTATTTCACTTGCTTTTTTTTTGAAAAGTGTAAGACAGTTAAGACCATCAAACAGAGGCTTCCTCAGCTTTGCTTTTCTTTATCAGTAAATTGTGTAATTTCCCCTCCCCTGTACCACTTGGTGTCAGGATGTGTCCGTTAGGCTTTCACGACTACTTCATGACAACTTGTATCCCAGCTACTCTTTAGAATAGGGCTTCCCTGGTGGCTCAGTGGTGAAAAATCTGTTTGCAGTGCAGGAGATGTGGGTTTGATCCCTGGATTGGAAAGATCCCCTGGAGAAGGAAATGGCAACCTACAGCAGTATTCTTGCCTGGAAAATTCCATGGACAGAGGAGCCTTGCGGGCTACTGTCCATGGGGTCACAAAGAATTGAGCATGACTGAGCTACTGAGGGATTGGGGGCAGGAGGAGAAGGGGACGACAGAGAATGAGATGGCTGGATGGCATCACCGATTTGATGGACATGAGTTTGAGTGAACTCTGGGAGTTCGTGATGGACAGGGAGGCCTGGCGTGCTGTGATTCATGGGGACGCAAAGAGTCAGACACGACTGAGCGACTGAACTGAACTGAGCTACTGAGTACACAAGAGATTAAAAACAAAATTGAGTGTCGAACATTCTGTAACAAGATGAAGCTGTGCTTGTTCAAGTACCTTTAGAATATATAGGTTCATTAAGTTTACTCCTTTATCATTTTAATTTCAGTTTTTCCTAACGGCATCTTTACTGGCCTAAAACAACAACAAAACCCCAAACCACTCCTCCTTACTCTTTCTACCACTTCCTCCATCCTCTGCTCCCTGCCCCGCCCCCCCTTTTGGTGTTACCCACAACTCAAAGAAACAGCAGTGTGTCTCTTGTTTTAATTTCTCTACCTTCTTTTTCAGTAAAACTATTCTCCTTGTCTTAATTATTAATGACCTTCTGAACTGCCAAGCCGAGGCATTTCTAGTATTAGTTTTAGTTTTTTAATTTTTCAGATCAGACAGTGTGAATCCCTTCTCCTGATTTTCCTTATAACTCAGTGGTCCTGGTTCTCCTATATATTCTAGAAACTCTTCATTCACAAGGTCAACTTCTTTATTAATTATTGGCCTTATACATTTTTCTTAATCTAGACTTTTTTCCTTGTAATGTTACAGTGTTTTTTAGCTTCAGTGTACCTCTTTCAGACAACTCCCACCCATACAGAAGCTGCTTGACTTTTAGTTTCCAGCTTGAGAGCGCCACCTGTTTGTTATTCCATCAAGCTCAGTGTACTCAGTTCTGAATTTTCTCTCATCCAAAATGTATTATTATTCTTTCTAACTTCCCTTTCTCTATTATTGGCTTATCCCTCTCGCTGTCCAAACTTGAATTCTGAGTTATCTTTGAATTCCCTCCCCATCAAATCCTTTCCATTGTCAAGCTGTAAATTCTGTCACTACAGTGTTTCTGTACTTCATCTGCTCTATTCTATTTCCTTTTTTTTTTAACTGCAGAAGTTTAAGTTCTCATTACTACTAACATAAATAATTATAATTTTGTAATTCCTGTAATAGAGGGAGAGGAGGAAGAGGCAGTTCTACTAGGGTGTGATAGGTAGGGAAAGAAAGTGACATTTAAGCTTCAGTTCAGTTCAGTCGCTCAGTTGTGTCCGACTCTTTGCGACCCCATGAATCATAGCACTCAGGGCCTCCCTGTCCATCACCAACTCCCGGAGTTCACTCAAACTCATGTCCATCGAGTTGGTGATGCCATCCAGCCATCTCATTCTCTGTCGTCCCCGTCTCCTCCCGCCCCCAATCCCTCCCAGCATCAGAATCTTTTCCAGTGAGTCAGCTCGTCGCATGAGGTGGCCAAAGTATTGGAGTTTCAGCTTTAGCATCAGTCCTTCCAATGAACACCCAGGATTGATCTCCTCTAGAATGGACTGGTTGGATCTTAGCACCAAAGAATAAGTAGGGAAATTCTAGGCAGGCAAACTGAATAAAGACTTATTCAAAGTTTATTGTATGTTGTCAACTCATAAGACTTTTGCTTTAATTCTTACTGCATGTGGGTGTTTTTCCTATTGGCACATGCTGTTGCCTTTCTTCAGATATTGAAGATCCAGAGAATGAATAATGTAAAGCCAGAGTGACACAGAATAATGTATATCTTATATTACCTAGCTTTGAGTGAGCAGAGTGGTAAAAATGTGAAGGGGTGAAAAGTGAGTGCCATTTGCACCGATGACTAGAAGCTGTCTTGAAGGCCCCCGACGCTTGGAATGTAAATCTTCAGTGGGCAGCTGTTTTCAGTCTGCCATTGACCCTTAAACAACTTAGATTGGAACTGTCCAGGTCCACTTATACTTTATATTTTTCAGTAGTAAATACTGCAGTACTATAAGGTCTCTGGTTGATTGAATTTGTGAATGTGGAGGAACTGCAGTTAATGGAGGGCTGACTATAAATTACACTTGGACTAACCCCTACACGTTGTTCAAGGGTCAAATGTAATTCCATATGGCTTTATCTTTTATTTTTGCCTCTTTCCACACGTTTGATTGCCCTACAGTAGGCTGCAGTCTGTGGGGTCGCTAAGGGTCGGACACAACTGAGCGACTTCACTTTCACTTTTCACTTTCACACATTGGAGAAGGAAATGGCAACCCACTCCAGTGTTCTTGCCTGGAGAATCCCAGGGACGGGGGAGCCTGGTGGGCTTCCGTCTATGGGGTCACACAGAGTCGGACACGACTGAAGTGACTTAGCAGTAGCAGCAATATAAAGATATTACGAAGTCCTGCTGCTGCTAAGTCACTTCAGTCATGTCCGACTCTGTGTGACCCCATAGACGGAAGCCCACCAGGCTCCCCCGTCCCTGGGATTCTCCAGGCAAGAACACTGGAGTGGGTTGCCATTTCCTTCTCCAAATCTTTATATTAATAGCCACTAATAACAAAAGTAAATTAACTGAGGGTCACAGCATGTAAAGAAATGATTTACTATTTCTGTTCCCTTAGAGAAGCAAGATGTTTTGTGCTTTTCAAATGGGAAACACTGAAAATAACAACAATCCTAAAATGTTTAAACCAAAATGTGACTTTCTGACTTTGCAAGTAGAATAACCTAGATAGCATATTAAAAAACTTTTACTTTGCCAACAAAGGTCCATGTAGTCAGAGCTATGTTTTTTCCAGTAGTTGTGTATAGATGTGAGAGTTGGACAATAAAGAAAGCTGAGGAGAAGGAAATGGCAACCTACTCCAGTATTCTTGCCTGGAAGTCCATGGACAGAGGAGCCTGGCGGTCTGCGGTCCATGGGGTTGCATGACTGAGCATGTGTGCATGACAGTGGAGGGAGATGGGTTGGTAGCAATAAACTGGTAGAACTAAAAAATAAAATAAACCTGAGTGCCGAAGAATTGATACTTTGGAACTGTGGTGTTGGAGAAGACTCTTGAGAGTCCCTTGGACTGCATGGAGATCCAACCAATCCATCCTAACGGAAATCAGTCCTGAATATTTATTGGAAGGACTGAGGCTGAAGCTGAAACTCCAATACTTTGGCCACCTGATACAAAGAACTGACTCATTGGAAAAGACCCTGATGCTGGGAAAGATTGAAGGCAGGAGAAGGGGATGACAGAGGATGAGATGGTTAGATGGCATCACCGACTCAATGGACATGAGTTTGAGTAAACTCTGGGAGTTGGCGATGGACAGGGAGGCCTGGCATGCTGTGATTCATGGGGTTGCAGAGAGTCGGACATGACTGAGCGACTGAACTGAACTGAGAATGGAGGTAGAAGCAGTCTAGGAACAGCCAGATCCAAACATTTAAATGTCTTCCGGATCTTTTCCATTTCTTGACTTCTTCCTTTGTGTTGGTCTTATTTTCTGCTTATGTTGGAAGGCTTATTTTTGACAGAAATGTATGGACTCAGACTACTGAGGACTTAAATTTCTGAAGGAAGACTTATAATTGGACCCATCCTTAGAGAATTGTCATTGTCACCAGAACCACATAAAATGGCAGAGGGTCAGTTCGCCAAAGGATGGGAATACTATAAACCAGAGAAGTGAGAGAAGGAATGAGAAGTAGGCAAAAACCATCTATAATCATTAGGAGGAGGAAAGGAAGGGAGTAGGAAATACAGGGAAAGGAGAATGAATATACAGGAGAGAGAAGCAAGTTAAGGGAAAGGAACTATTATTAGTTGAGAGTTTACTGGGTGCTAGAGAGTCGGACACGACTGAGCGACTGAACTGAAGCCTTGGGTTCCCCTTCATGGATCACAACCTTGTTGTGACTAAGGGGATTGCACACCTCAGTGATGCTATGAGCCATGCCACGCAGGGCCACCCAAGACGGACTAGTCATAGTGAAGCATCTGACACAGTGGGGTCCACTGGAGGAGGAAATGACAATCTGTTCCAGGATTCTTGCCTGGAGAACCCCATGAACAGTATGAAAAGGCAAAATGATATGATCCCTGAAGATGAGACCCTTGCTGAAGATGAGGAAGGATGGTGTCCAGTATGCCGCTTAGGAAGAGCAGAGGTTAATTGCTGATAACTTCAGAAAGGAGGAAGTGGCTGTGCCAAAGTGGAAACGACACTGAGTGGTGGTTGTACCTGTCGGTGAGAGAAAGGGCCGATGTTGTAAAGAACAGTATTCATCGGAACGTGGAACGCTGGGTCTATGAATGAAGGTGAACCAGACGTGGTCAAGCAGGAGATGGCAAGATTCAGTGTCGACA
Organism: Moschus berezovskii; assembly: GCF_049115385.1. Lineage (NCBI taxonomy): Eukaryota > Metazoa > Chordata > Mammalia > Artiodactyla > Moschidae > Moschus > Moschus berezovskii. Next base: position 26,049,043 of record NC_142468.1, on the reverse strand, counting down.
TCTTAGAAATCAGTGAACTAAAATGGACGAGAACGGGCAAATTTAATTCAGATGACCATTATACCTACTTCTGTGGGCAAAGTCCTTTAGAAGAAATGGAGTAGTCCTCATAGTCAACAAAAGAGTCCGAAATGCAGTACTTGGGTGAAACCTCAAAAACAACACAGTGATCTCGGTTCATTTCCAAGGCAGAATCACAGTAATCCAAGTCTATGCCCTAACCCCTGATGCCGAAAAAGCTGAAGTTGATGAGTTCTGTGAAGACCTACATAACAACACCTTCTAGAACTAATACCAAAAGAAAAGATTCCCTTTTCCTCATAGGGGATTGGAATGCAAAAGTAGGAAGTCAAGAGATACCCGGAATAACAGGCAGGTTTGGCAAATGAAGCAGGGCAAAGGCCAACAGAGTTTTGTTAAAAGAACATGCTGGTCATAGTAAACACCCTTTTCCAATAGTGCAAGAGACAGCGCTACACATGGGCATCACCAGATGTCAATACTGGAATCAGATTACTTCCCTCGTGGCTCAGTGGTGTAGAACCCACCTGCCAGTGCAGGAGGCTTGGGTTCAGTCCCTAAGTTGGGAAGATACCTTGAAGAAGGAAATGGCAACCCACTCCAGTATTCTTGCCTGGGGAATTCCACGGACAGAGGAACCTAGAGGGCTCCCATCCATGGGGCTGCAAAAGAGTTGGACATGACTTAACAACTAAACAGCAGCAACAATGTTCTTTGCAGCTGAAGATGGAGAAGCTCTATACAGTCAGCAAAACAAGACCTGAAGCTGACTATGACTCAGATCATGAGCTCCATATTGCAAAATTCAGGCTTAAATTGGAGAAATCAGGGAAAACCACCAGGCCATTTGGGTAAGACCTAAATTAAATCCCTTCTGATGATACAGTGGAGGTGATGAATAGATTCAAAAGATTAGATCTTGTAGACAGATCAGGTAGTGTGCCTGAAGAAATGTGGATAGAGGTTTGCCACACTGTACAGGAGGCAGTGACCAAAACCGTTCCAAAGAAAAAGAAATGCAAGAAGACAAAGTGGTTATCTGAGGAGGCTTTACACATAACTGAGGAAAGAAGAGACATGAAAGGCAAGGGGCAAAGGGAAAGATATACAGGACTGATTGGAGAGTTCCAGAGAATAACAGGAAGAGATAAGAAGCCCTTCTTAAAAGAACAGTGCAAAGGGATAGAGGAAAACAATAGAATGGGAAAGACTAGAGATCTCTTCAAAAAAATTGGAGCTATCAAGGGAACATTTCATGCAAGGATGAGCATGATAAAGGACAGAAATCTTAAGGACCTAACTGAAGTAGAAGAGATTAAGAAGAGGTAGCAAGAACACTGAAGAGCTATACAAAAGAGGGCTATATGACTTGGATAACCATGACGGTGTGGTCATTCACCTAGAGCTAGACATCCTGGAATGTGAGGTCAAATCCAGCTGAGCTATTTAAAATCCCCCCAAATGACACTGTTAAAGTGCTGCAGTCAAATGTCAGCAAATTTGGAAAACTCAGCAATGACAAGTTCAATTCAGTTCAGTCGCTCAGTCGTGTCCGATTCTTCGTGACCCCATGGACCACAGCACGCCAGGCCTTCCTGTCCATCAGCAACACCCGGAGTTTACTCAGACTCATCTCCATTGAGTCGGTGATGCCATCCAACCATCTCGCACTCCGTCATATCCTTCTCCTCCTTTTCTTAATCTTTCCCAGCATCACGGTCTTTTCCAATGAGTCAGTTCTTCGCATCAGGTGGCCAAAATATTGGAGTTTCAGCTTCAGCATCAGTCCTTCCAATGAACACCCAGGACTGATCTCCTTTAGGATGGACTGGTTGGATCTCCTTGCAGTCCAAGGGACTCTCAAGAGTCTTCTCCAACACCACAGTTCAAAAGCATCAATTCTTTGGCACTCAGCGTTCTTTATATCCAACTCTCACATCCACACGTGACTACTGGGAAAACCATACCCTTGACAAGATGTACCTTTGTTGGCAAAAAATGTTTCTACTTTTTAATATGCTATTTAATATGCTAGGTTGGTCATAACTTTCTTTTCAAGGAGTAAGCATCTTCATTTCATGGCTGCCGTAACTATCTATAGTGATTTTGGAGCCCAGAATAATAAAGACAGCCACTGTTTCCACTGTTTCCCCATCTGTTTGCCATGAAGTGATGGGACCAGATGCCATGATCTTTGTTTTCTAAATGGTGAGCTTTAAGCCAACTTTTTCACTCTCTTCTTTCACTTTCATCAAGAGGCTCTTTAGTTCTTCTTCACTTTCTGCCATAAGGGTGGTGTCATCTCTCCCGGCAATCTTGATTCCAGCAATGGCCAGAGGACTGAAAAAGGTCAGTTTTCATTTCAATTCCCAGGGCAATGCCAAAGAAAGTCCAAACTATTAATACCATACAGTTGTGTTCATTTTACGTGCTGCTGCTGCTGCTGCGTCACTTCAGTCGTGTCCGACTCTGTGTGACCCCATAGACAGAAGCCCACCAGGGTCCCCCGTCCCTGGGATTCTCCAGGCAAGAACACTGGAGTGGGTTGCCATTTCCTTCTCCAATGTGTGAAAGTGAAGTCGCTCAGTCGTGTCCGACCCTTAGCGACCCCAGGGACTGCAGCCCACCAGGCTCCTCCATCCATGGGATTTTCTAGGCAAGAGTACTGGAGTGGCTTGCCATTGCCTTCTCTGATTTTACGTGCTAGCAAGGTAATACTCGAAATCCTTCAAGCTAGGCTTCAGCAATACCTGAACCAAGAACTTCCAGATGTACAAGCTGGGTTTAGAAAAGGCAGAGGAACCAGAGATCAAATTGTTAACATTTGTTGGATCATGGAGAGAGTAAGGGAATTCCAGAAAAACATCTACTTCTGCTTCATTGACTACTCTAAAGTTTTGACTGTGTGGCTCACAAAAAACTATGTAAAATTCTTAGAGATAGGATACTAGACAAACTTATCTGTCTCCTGAGAAACCTGTATGCAGGTCAAAAAGCAATAGTTAGAACCAAACATGGAACAATGGCCTGGTTCGAAATTGGGAAAGGAGTCCATCAATGCTGTATATTGTCATCCTGCTTATTTAACTTTTATGTAGTGTACATCATGCAAAATAACTGGTTGGATGAGTCACAAGCTAAAATCAAGATTGCTGGGAGAAATATCAACAACTTCAGATATGCAGATGATACCAGAAAGCAAAGAGCAAATAAAGAGTTTGTTTATTCATCTGTTTAGAAGTTTGTGTTGCTTCTAGTTCTTGGCAGTTATAAATAAACCTGCTGAAAACATTTGAGAATAACTTTGTATGAATGTGAATTTTCATTTCCTTTCGGTAAGTACCTAGGAGTGGGATTGCCGAATCATATGGTAAGTGTATGTTTACTTTTATAAGAAACTGCCAAAATATTTTCTGAAGTTGACTTTACCGTTTTGTATTCCCATGTTCAGTATGTGAGTTCCAGTTGATCTTCATCCTTGCTAGCACTTGGTATTGTCAGATTTTTTTTTTTTAATTCTTTTCATAGATTTATGTCATTGGGCTTTTAATGTGTATTTTCCTAATGACTCATGATGCTGAGTATATGTGTGCTTTAAAAGTCTTTTCTTTAACATTCTGAGAATGTGTATTTGTTTTTTAAAAAATGATTGCATTTTTCCCCAGAATCATACAGTAAATGGCTTTGACAAGGCCTTTGATGAGCATTTGGGTTATTGCTCCTACATTGCACAATCCAGAGGACACCATTCACTCACACTCACACACACAGTGCTCTGTGGAATTGTGCAGTGCTGCAGTCCTGCTATATATTTACAGCTATTATCTTGAGTTATTGGTGATTAGTTCCCGTGGAAAATTTGAGTAGTATCAACTGATGCATTTAAAAATAATTTCCCAGGGTTTCCCTGAAATGAAATTTTGTCCAAGAACAGGTTCTGAAAAAATGCCCTACAGGCAGTATGGCTAATGGATCAGACTTGGGAGATAGAAAGGCCTATTTCAAATTCTCAGCTCCTCCATTTACAGCATTTACAGTGACTTTGGGCATCTTATCTGGCTTCTCTGAAGCCATTTTTTCCCAGCAAAACAGCATTGATAATATTTCCCTTTTATAAGAGTTATTATTAATGCATGCAAAATACCTGCACAGGGTCATTTCAGTTCAGTTTCAGTCGTGTCCAACTCTTTGCAACCCCATGGACTGCAGCATGCCAGGCTTCCCTGTCCATCACCAACTCCCAGAGGTTGCTCAAACTCATGTCCACTGAGTTGGTGATGCCATCCAACCATCTCATCCTCTGTCGTCCCCTTCTGTAATCATGAGTGTGTTATAAAAAAAGACTTTGAAATATAGCAGCTGTTTAGGGACTGAGAAACGTACTTTACTTGAGACAAGAAGATATGTGACTGAATACTTCTGGATACCATTAGTTCTGTTCAGTGAAGTTAGGATATTTGAGGCAACAGTGAACTTTATAAGATTTTTCTAAACTTTATAATTTCTTGTTGTGATTCCATGGTGATTACAGTAAATCCTTAAAGCAGCAGGCCAGCAGAACCAGGGAGATTCTGGATACAAAGAGAGAGGTTTACCAAACAGTATATGGAAAGGAGGTTAGGTTGAGTTTCTGGACCTGGGAAGTAACTTACAAGTCTTAACTGTAGAAGAGTCATAGTGTGATCTTGTTTGTTTGCTTGCTGGTTTTTTTGGTTTGGTTTTAAGCCATCTCTCTACCTTGGTGTTTTCTGTTAGACTCATTGGTTTCTACTTCTGTATAGTAAGGAGGTTTCACAACTTTGAGTCATACTGTTTGGGCTCACAGTTTTGTTACTTTCCAGGTGATTTTTTTTTTTTGGGGTAACAATATGAGGACCCACTCCAGTGTTCTTGCCTGGAGAATCCCAGGGACAGGGGAGCCGGGTGGGGTTCCGTCTAAGGGGTCACACAGAGTCGGACACGACTGAAGTGACTTAGCAGCAGCAGCAGCAGCAACAATATGAGGAGGAGTAAGAAATAGCTTAAGAAATAGAATTAAAGGTCCTTCTCTTTCTCCATTTCTTCTCTCTCAGGTGATATTTCATTCTAGTCACTTTGTAGCTTAGAGAAGGAAGATTTGCATTCACATGTCCTTTTTTATCTGCCTTTTCTTCCCTTTGATCTACTATGTCACATTGTCTGTTTTTTTCAAGTTAACAAAACCTAGATATTTAGCACTATCTCCAGTTGCTGCCGCCAGCCTCCATCCTAAGGCAGCTCCCCTTCTCCTGCTTCTCCGTCTGTGGTTAAACTCTTGGTACCATTTCACTTTTACATTTCTTAAATTCCCAAAGTCTCTACTTTCAACATTTTTTGGTATATTTTTTCACCGACACAGGATTACAATCAGAAGCAGTTGTAAGGGCTAGTTATGTGGTTTCCTAAGTTTTAATTAGTTTTAAAGAAAATTTTTAAACTGGTATATAAATGAATGTGTAAATGTAGTTGCTGGTATTTCATTTTCTACTGGAAAAGATATAATTCCCCCAAAATAATGTGGAGCCATCAAGTACTGCCACCACCCTCTCTTCTCTGCCCCCCCAGTGGTGGTTGACAGTGGTGGTTAATTAGCCACCAGCAGCTCCTCCACTGATTATGTCTAACTCACTAATACCCTCCTTGTAAACTTGTCAGTATTGCTGCCCAGACTTGACAGAGAGGCACATTTTCTTAGAAATTTATGTCACCTGTTTTGAATAGGGACACTTTTATTGTCTTAGACGTCTGTTTTCCTCTTTGTTAGGCAGTTTAATAGTATGTTCATCAAATGTTTGTTTATTGAGAAAGTACTGTATGGCAGACATTGTATTAGGCCCCAATTATGTCAACAGAAACGAAAATGCTCAAAGGGAAGGCACCTTAATCTCTCTGTTCAGTTCAGTTCAGTTCAGTTGCTTAGTCATGTCTGACTCTTTGCGACCCCATGAATCACAGCACGCCAGGCCTCCCTGTCCATCACCAATTCCTGGAGTTCACTCAAACTCATGTCCATCGAGTCGGTGATGCCATCCAGCCATCTCATTCTCTGTCGTCCCCGTCTCCTCCCACCCCCAATCCCTCCCAGCATCAGAGTCTTTTCCAGTGAGTCAACTCGTCGCATGAGGTGGCCAAAGTATTGCAGTTTCAGCTTTAGCATCAGTCCTTCCAATGAACACCCAGGATTGATCTCCTTTAGAATGGACTGGTTGGATCTCCTTGCAGTCCAAGGGACTCTCAAGAGTCTCCTCTAGCACCACAGTTCAAAAGCATCAATTCTTCGGCGATCAGCTTTCTTCATATTCCAACTCTCACATCCATACTAAAGTTTTAACTTATTTTTTTCATTCTGTTTGTAACTTTAAACTACAAAAACAAATATTACATCGAATTCCCATGTAACATCATCTGACTTCAACCTCAATCCTTTGTGAGAAAACAAAATTCAGCTAAGTAAATTTGAAAATGTGATTGGCTTTATTCAGTGATTCATGAATTGGGCAGCATTCCATTCTATCTAGCAAATAGAAAGGAGCTCTGAAGAGTTGAGCAAAATGGGAGAAGGGAACAGGAACAGGGACAAAGAAAGAGCAGAGTTGCCTCATCCTTCTTTGGGGTAATTCAAGAGGTCTGTCAGGTGGATTCTCTCTCTACTGCTAACCAGGAAATTCCAGATTGACTTGTTTAAGATTGCATTCCTGTGAGAGATTGAAATTGTTTTCAGGTTAGGTATTAAGTCTTGGTTTGCGGACATGGGTCTTAGCACAAATGACTCCATTTTGGGCCTGTTGTCTCTCCCCTCAACACCATTTTTGATGATATATCGTGATGAAAATTCCAGAAATCATGCTGTTTTATCCATGAATACTTTAGGATGAAACTTGAATTTCTTTTCGTAGTGTAATTACAATGCCATTGTTATACTTAAAAACAATTAACTAATTCTTAAAATTAACCGATACTCTCCAATTACGTACAAAAAGTCTTTTGCGTTTGGTTTGTTTAAATCAGTATCCCAAAACGGTCCAGTCACTATAATTGGTTGTATAAGATCTGTTTTAAATTTCTTAAAAAAAAAAACTACTTACTATAATTGGTTGAGTAATGTGTTTTGTTTCTTTGAAACTAGAATATCCTGGCTCTCTATTTTTCCCTATTCTATAGACTTGTTGAAAAAAAAGTTTTATTTTGGTGTTTTTTTCCTGATAGAATTTAGTTAGATTTGGAATAATTAGCACTTGCTGCAACACATTTTATCTGTATTACTTCCACCTGATAAAACTTAGCTTTCCAGGTTGTCAGTTACCATAAGTGACTTCTGTGTCTTCACTGAATTTTCTGAACAACTGCCTTAAGATGCATGCATGCATGCATCTAACCAGAATCCTTTTCCCTGGGAAAGACTTAACTTCCCTGGTGATATAAGGCCTTTAAAAAAACAACCAACTCTTAGCTTTTTATGACATCTGTGACTAGCATGTAAGTCACAAGTATTAACAAGAGTTCATTAGGGCCCATGAAGAATCAGTAAAAGCATGAAGTGAGACACTATACATATTAGGGGAACATTTTACCATAGTCCAGTGATCTCTTTTGTTGTAGATGAGAAGTACCCTTGACCTAAATGAGATTGAGGAGAAACTTCCTTATCTGTGCAACAATTTATAACAACTGAATCTTGTAGTAATTATTTTAGACCCAAGGTAACAAAACTGGAACTATATTTTATAATCCAACCACATCTGCCTTTAAAAGAAGAAAAAAGTGAATGAATGTAATGAGCAAGTTATACAGAAAGAAATGTATTGTCACACATTTTAAGTGATTCTTTTTTATTAAGATGATATCTTGGATAAGTGGCAAGATATTTTTTACAATTCAGTACATTGACAGGTAACTAATTTTCATTATAATTTTGGGAATTTACTTCCTTATTTCATACATGGAGACCTGTTATACACTTGGGTGGTACAGTTAGAGATCAGGATTGTTGAAACGTAGATGTCATTTTAATTATAGTTTATAGTACTGTACCTTAGAATATATTCATATATTTGCAGAAAAATATATATGTTATTAGTAACTCAAAAAATTGAACCAAGCTTTGGTTGACAATGAAATTTGTTTAATAAGTAAACATTTTTAAGTTTAAAACTGAGTATGGCATAAAATTGAGAGAGGTATCATACCTACAAAATATCTCAGAACTCTTGAGTTGTTAAAAAGAAGGAAGGTTTGAAAAACTGTCATAGCCAGGAGGAACCTAAAGAGATATGACAACTAAATATAATTTGGTATATTATCTGGGATCCTGGAACAGAAATAGAGGTTTAGGTAATCTGCATAAGCTATGGGCTTTAGTTAATAATAATACATCAGCATTTGTTTATTAATTTTAACAAATGTACTATACAGGGCTTCCCTTGTGGCTCAGCTGGTAAAAGAATCTACCTGCAATGCGGGAGACCTGGGTTCGATCCCTGGGTTGGGAGGATCCCCTGGAGAAGGGAAAGGCTACCCACTCCAGTATTCTGGCCTAGAGAATTCCATGGACTATATAGTCCATGGGGTCGCAAAGAATCAGAGACAACTGAGCGACTTTCACAGACAGACCTACTAATGTAAGATGTTACTATTAGGGGAAACTGAAAGGGGGGGCAGTACATGGGAACAATGTTATCTTCTGAATTTTTCTTTAAAACTATTCTAAAAGAGACTATTTAAACAATGAGAAAGTTAATTTTTTAAAATTATGAATAATAATAACTGCTTGAGAACAGGGTCATTTGATATTAATATTTGTATGCATAAAGAATAAGCACTCAGTAAATGTTGTGTGACACTGTTTCCCTAGGTTATTTTGTAGAAGGAGTTTTGGGAAGATGAGAAGCAGAAAATTGATAAAGAAGCTATTTAATTTTCTTAATTTTGATTAAAAAGTTACCAAAAATTTGAGTTGACTTTATTTGAATACATTTTTACTGAATGAATTAAAAATGTCTGCGTAAGGTTTCTGTTTTTTCTTGAGGCCAGTTTGAAATTTTCAGTATTGTAAATGATTCTGCATCAAGCTTAGTTTAGTTTATAAAACTGTTTCATTCCATTAACAGGCTGAGTGCTAAGCATTAAAAATAGTCCTTTAATAAGAAGAATTAAATATAATATTTAAAAAAAAAAACCCTGAGCATTTCAACATTATTAGCCATTAGGGAAATTACAACTTAAAACCAGAAAGAAATACTACTATGTACCTTTTAGAATGCAAAACAAAACGAAGACACAAAACTTTGACAATACCAAACTGGCAGGGATGTGAAGCAGCTGGAACTCTTGTACATTGCTGACAGGAATGCAAAATTGTACAGTCACTTTGGATAATAGCTTGGCAGTTTCTTATATAAAATTAAACATACACTTAACATGTGGCCCAGAAATCTCACCAATAGGTATTTGCCCAAGAGGAATGAATTTATGTTCCCTCAAATTATATACCTGTCTGCTTTATAAGGCATTTGGTCTAAGTACTGGCTAAATAAACTTATGTTAAGTGTTATTTGACATTTTCTTTATTAGATTTTTTCACTTTCAAGGATTTATACAAGAAGTGACTGATAATAAAAATTTTTTTATATCAAAAGAGTTAGTACTATAATCATTCTGTCCAAAGAATTTGACCTAGAAGTACAATGCCACATTTTTGAATAGGTAGTAATTATTTACTGAAATCATAACACTGTCCAGTGAGCACTTTGCGAAACATTTTAAGTATATATTTTGCTCAGTATTATGGTTATTATTTTCTCTGTTTCACTCATGAGGAAACTGAAGCATAGAGTTATTAAATGACTTGCCTAGGATCACACAACTGGAATGTGATAGAGTTGGAATTTCAACTGTGTCAGACTCAAAATTCCTTTCTTCTTCTTCTTTTTTTTTTTTTTTTACAATTTATTATACAACAAAATGTACAGATTATTATGATTATGAAAATAAAGTACAAATTCAAGAAAAGACTACACAGAACAAGTCAATTTAATGTATTATAAACTAACACAGTTATAGCCACCACCCTGGAAACTTGTAACTGTTTCCCTCCCAGTAGTAACAATTATTTTGATTTTTGTGGTAATATAATTTTATCACCTGTGTGTGTTTTTTTCTAGATAGTACACTTTAATCTTACCTATTTCAGTTTTGAATTTCGTATGTCTTTTGAGCCTTTTAATCTGTAGGTTCCCATCTCATTTCTCTTTTCTGCACAGTTTAGCTGCTGAACCCTGGCTGACTTGTAGAGTTTCCCACAGTTTGGTTCTGCTGATTGCATACTAATGGTTAATTCAGCATGCCTTTGACTTTTTTATGTGTCCTGCAGGTTTTCTGTGGGATCTAGAGTCTTGATCAGGAAGAGGTATGATCCTGACAAGACTATATGAGGTTATATTCATTAGGGGGACTTGATATCTGTGTGAATCTTTTTTGTGATGTTACCAGCCATGGATATTTAATACCTGCATACTGCTGCTTAGTTGCTTCATTTGTGTCTGACTCTGTGCGACCCTATGGGCCATAGCCTGCCAGGGTTCTCTGTCCAAGGGATTCTCTAGGCAAGAGTACTGGAGTGGGTTGCAATGCCCTCTTCCAGGAGATCAGGGATTGAACCCAGGTCTCTTGCATTGCAGGAAGAGTCTTTATTACTGAGCCATCAGGGAAGCCCATTTAATACCTGCTGCTGCTAAGTCACTTCAGTTGTGTCCGACTCTGTGTGACCCCATAGATGGAAGCCCACCAGGCTCCCCCATCCCTGGGATTCTCCAGGCAAGAACACTGGAGTGGGTTGCCATTTCCTTCTCCAATGTGTGAAAGGGAAAAGTGAAAGTGAAGTCGCTCAGTTGTGTCCGACCCTTAGCGACCCCACAGACTGCAGCCTACCAGGCTCCTCCATCCATGGGATTTTCTAGGCAAGAGTACTGGAGTGGCTTGCCATTGCCTTCTCCGATTTAATACGTACATCCAGTAATTCACTGGGGATTGCAAAATGGTGATATTCTAAGTAATTTTTATTTATGATTTAGGGTACTTCCATATAATATCTTCAACTGTTATTTTGTTATTAGTACAATTTACAAGGAAGTTCAGTCAGTCAGTCGTGTCCGACTTTTTGTGACCCCATGGACTGCAGCATGCCAGGCCTCTCTGTCCATGACTAACTCCTGGAACTTGCTCAAACACATGTCCCTTAAGTCAGTGATGCCATCCAACTATCTCATCCTCTGTCGTCCCCTTCTCGTCCTGCCTTCAATCTTTCCCAGCATCAGGGTCTTTTCCAATGAGTCAGTTCTTTGCATCAGATGGCCAAAGTATTGGAGTTTAAGCTTCCGCATAGATCCTTCCAATGAATATTCAGGACTGATTTTCTTTAGGGTTGACTGATTGGATCTCCTAGCAGTCCAAGGGACTCTCAAGAGCCTTCTCCAACACCACAGTTCAAAAGCATCAATTATTTGGCGCTCATCTTTCTTTATTGTCCAACTCTCACAACCATAAATGACTACTGGAGAAACCATAGCTCTTTGACTAGATGGACCTTTTAAGGCAAAGTAATGTATCTGCATTTTAATACGCTATCTAGGTTGGTCATAGCTTTTCTTTCAAGGAGCATGCATCTTTAAATTTCATGGCTGCAGTCGCTATCTCCAGTGATTTTTGAGCCCAAGAAAATAAAGTCTGTCACTGTTTCCATTGTTTTCACATCTATTTGCCATGAAGTGATAGGACCGGATGCCATGATCTTCGTTTTTTGAATGTTGAGTTTTAAGCCAACTTTTTCACTCTCCTCTTTCACTTTCATCCAGAGGCTCTTTAGTTCTTCACTTTCTGCCATATGGTGGTGTCATCTCCATATCTGAGGTTATTGATATTTCTCCTGGCAATCTTGATTCCAGTTTGTGCTTCATCCAGCCTGGCATTTCACATGATGTACTCTGAATAGAAGTTTAATAAGCAGGGTGACAATATACAGCCTTGACGTACTCCTTTCCCAATTTGGAACCAGTCTGTTATTCCATGTCTGGTTCTAACTCTTGCTTCTTGACCTGCAGACAGATTTCTTAGGAGGCAGGTAAGGTAGTAATGTACTCCCATCTCTTTAAGAGTTTTCCACATTTTGTGGTGATCCACACAGTCAAAGGCTTTGGCGTAGTCGAAGTAGAAGTAGATGTTTTTCTGGAACTCTCTTGCTTTTTCAATGAGCCAGTGGATGTTTGCAGTTTGATCTCTGGTTCCTCTGCCTTTTCTAAATCCAGCTTGAACATCTGGAAGTTCTCATTTCACATACTGTTGAAGCCTGACTTGGAGAATTTTGAGTGTTATTCTACTAGCATGTGGGATGAGTGCAACTATGCGGTAGTTTGAACATCCTTTGGCATTGCCTTTCTTTGGGATTAGAATGAAAACTTGGAACAAAACCTTCTGCGCACCAGGACCTAAGAGGAAGGAACAGTGACCACAAAGGAGACGCACCCCTACTTGCCTGTGAGTGTCCACGAGTCTCCGGCAGAGGCATGCGTTGGTGATGGCCTGCTGCAAGGTCAGGGGTACTGAGTGTGGCAGTGCGTGCTTGGGGCCTTTTGAAGGAGGTTGCTGTTTACAAGGAAAGGCAGGATAAATGCCTAATTCTTTATTTTTAACTACCCGTTTTCAAGATAGTGAATATGTGCTGTAAAAACTTCTGAGTGTTTTAGTTATTTAAGGATCATTATGAACTCATGGATTTACACATATTTAGATTTTAATACATTGCAGTTAATATGGTTAATGAAGCTCTAATTGTCCCATTTTTGACCAGTGGGAACCTCTTTAGGAGTGTTTTGAATCCTTTTATATGTCCCTAATTGTCTTTAATAACTTTCTTGCCGTTGATATGATAGTTGTTCCAGGCTTATTTTGTAATTTTCTATTGATTCTGTAGAATCACTCATTTCTCCATAATTCCCTGGTGATGGAGATGGCTATATAATAGAGTTAATACTAGTTGAAGAGAGCCTCAACTGAGCTACCAGTAAAAACAACAGGGCCTGGAACATAATAGGAACTCAAGAAATATTTGTTGAATGGATATTAGGATGTGAATATCTTTACCACTGTGATTTTGTATCTCTTCTTTTTTCCTCACAGTGGCTGACTCAGAGATACTCAGTAAATGTAGTGAAGTGAATAATGAATAAGATCATGGCCTTTGATAGCGTATTAAGAAGCAGAGACGTTACTTTGTCAACAAAGGTCCGTCTAGTCAAGGCTATGGTTTTTTCAGTAGTCGTGTAAGGGTGTGAGAGTTGGACTATAAAGAGAGCTGAGTACTGAAGAATTGATGCTTTTGAACTGTGGTGTTGGAGAAGACTCTTGAGAGTCCCTTGGACTGCAAGGAGATCCAACCAGTCCATTCTAAAGGAGATCAGTCCTGGGTGTTCATTGGAAGCACTGATGTTGAAGCTGAAACTCCAGTACTTTGGCCACCTGATGCGAACAGCTGACTCATTGGAAAAGACCCTGTGTCTGGGAAAGACTGAGGGCAGGAGGAGAAGGGGACGATAGAGAATGAGATGGTTGGATGGCATCACTGACTCAATGGACATGGGTTTGGGTGGACTCCGGGAGTTGGTGATAGACAGGGAGGACTGGTGTGCTGTGGTTCATGGGGTTGCAGAGAGTTGGACACGACTGAGCGACTGAACTGAACTGAACTTTGATAGCAGACCTCATTCCAGAACCAAATATTAATGGTACGATTTTGAAGAGCGAAGTAAATTTACCAAATTTCTATTTTTCTGTCTGTTAAATGGGTTTATAACTAGCATTGTTATTATGAAGTTTAATTGAAATAATTTAATGCTGGCCAATAATTTTAATAGTCAGCATGATGGCTGTTACATGGTAGATGCTTAGCAGAACTTAGCTGTCATTAGTGACTGTTGTTTTTGGGTTTACATATTTTCTTCAGCTGATCATCTCATTATATTTTATTTAGTATCAAAATAAAATAACCAAATACACGAAATATATATATATACTAATGGTGGGTGAAAGCAGCCCAACAGAAATATGGGTAACAAAAATTAATTTGTTAATATAGATTTCCTTTCGCAAATGAATGTAGTTATAATGGTTGATGTATTAATAATTTAAGCTATAATGTTCGCCGAATTGGTTATCAAGCATTGTGTTTATAGTCCTACGCTTTCAAGTAGAAATAGATTAAAAAGGAACGTAAAGATGTGTTTTCTGCAGTACACCAAATTAGTTTGTAACATGGTTGGTTTTTGACTTACACATAGACTCTAGATTTAAGTGCTCTATAGACTGGAGATTGCCTGAAGAAGTGGGTGATCTCTGTGTAGAGGGAGTGCTGTCTCTTATGTGATTGTTTAGGTTTTCCAGTAGAGACTATTAATTAATCTTCTCTGACCCTAGATTCTGCTGCCGAATCCCTGCCTCTCTGCAAGCCCTCCATGCTGCCTTGGGTGTCAGGGACGTCTCTGCTTTCACTGACAAACAGGGAGACAAATGAATTCTTGAGATCACAACTTGGAATTCCGAATATTAATACACCCATACTGCCCACCCTACCCCAATATGTATATTTCCCTATATTTATAAATAGTGGCTAAGTATAGTTGATAAATTACCATTTAAATATGGGTTGGCCTGGGACTAGAGTTATCATTTAGCTTGTTTCCGTATAAAAGGAAAGTGCAATCTAAATTCTGAATAGATTTTGGAATAGCTTGTTCATAGTGGACTGTTTATATATGAGGACCTTTTTGCTTGTCAGGGGCCAAGCATGAAATGTTTGGTACATTTACTAATTTGTAATCATTAGGGATTATATATCTGAGTTTGGGGTTAAGCCATGTACTGCAGATGATATACATTTTTGTGTAATTGAGACTGAATGATACTGTTGCTGATAGTTAAATGAATGATTGAAAGCTGTAATTTTTAATCTGTGTAACTTGGTAGAGTGGAAAAAACTGTGGTTTAGCGTCAGATCTGAGTTCAAATTTTAACCCGACTAGGTACTAACTGAATTTGTTTCCTCAGCTGTAAAATGGAGATGATAATTACAGAGTGGTTATGAGATTTCAAGTGATTTAGCAATAGCCCATGTAAAATGCTTAGTCAAAGCACTTGATACACATTAAACACTCAATAGCATACCATTAGATCCTTAATTCCTCACATTAAGTTTTTTTCACATAAAGACTTGTTTAAAAGCGGACATTTTCCTGAGTTACAGCATGGAATTATGTTTAAAAGGCATAATCGTAAATAGGTGTGATAGTATATGTTGATATTTCTTTGGCTATGTTGAATAAAAGATGGCTTTTTAATTTTTCACATTTTTATAACGCTCATAAACACCACTTATTAAGTACTTATTTGTAAAGGAAAGCTCAAGTAGCAAGTAAAAACAGTGAATAAAGTAGTGTGCTGTTTTTTGTTCAGATTATTATTTTATACAGTAATGCTTGCTTTGCCAGGAAGTCTTATTTTATAGGGACGTTGACTGAATTTTTATTTCCTGTTTTGAAATAGTCAACTTTTGAATTGTATATATGCTTCTGAAATGCAAATTAGTTTATTAGTAGCCAGAACTGCTGTCCAGTGCAGATGGATATAGCATCACCAACTCAGTGGACCTGCACTTGCGCAAACTCTGGGAGATAGTGAAGGACAGGGAAGCTTGGTGTGCTGCAGTCCATGGGGTTGCAAAGAGTTGGACACGACTTAGTGACTGAAGAACAAGCCAGAACTGACCTATAAAGCTATTTCGGTGAAAAAATAGCGAGGAAACCTTAAAATGTAAATGAACTTGATAATTGTTCTTACATGAACCTGATGGTAAAAATATGCAAGTTTAGTTAATATAATAATGTTTACAGTTCAGGTTAATAAACTGAGCATAATTTAACAAAAAAGAATAGTGTTTTTGGCCTTGGACATTGAATATGGTTTGTGAGAAAGTTTGTCTTAGATAACAAGTGCTTCATTTAAGCAGTGCTCTTTGGGTAGGCCATAGTCAGTATGAGATACCTAGAGGAAGTTTGTTTATGGGTATCATATACTTAAAATGTCCAGCCAGCTTCGTGGAAGGTAGAGTGAGCAGGTCATTCATGCTCCTCCTCTCCTCCTATTTCCCCCCTCCTCACTCCTTCTCCTTGCCTTCTTCTCCTCATCCCTCCTCCTTTCTTTTCCCTCCTCTTCCTCCTTTTTTCTCCCCTATTCTTTCCCCATTTCCCTTTACTCCTGTAGTCTTTGCTGAGATTTTTTTAACCTGTGGAACACTTCAGACATATTAAAAGGTATAGTATATCAGATAGCAGATATTATCCACCACTGAAATTAATGTATTCCATTCCATCCAAAACGATTGACTATTTTTCAACATTAATGATACAGTAGGAATAGAGAAATTTGGAATGAGAAAATATGTAGGAGTTCTAAAATTTCCTTCTTTTATGTTGGAAAAAATTAGGTGAGGGAAAATGTTTGAAGATTAATAGCAGTTTTGTATTTGAGGAACGTTTGTTTTACTTGTACTGAATTGAGTGGAGCTCGTCCCAAGTGGTTCAATGGTAAAGAATTTGTCTGCTAATGCAGGAGCCACAGGGGACACGGGTTCTATCCCTGGCTTGGGAAGATCCCCTGGGGAAGAAATGGCACCCCACTCTAGCGTTTGGGATTTCCTGGTAGCTCAGATGGTAAAGAGTCTGTCTGCAATGTGGGAGACCCGAGTTTGATCCCTGGGTTGAGAAGATCCCCTGGAGAAGGAAATGGCAACCGACTCCAGTATTGTTACCTGGAAAATCCCATGGATGGAAGAGCCTGGTGGGCTACAGTCAATGGGGTCACAAAGAATCGGACACGACTGAAGCTACTTCACCTTATGCTGATAGTAGGGCTTCCCAGGTGGCACTAGTGGTAAAGAAGGCCCGTGCCAGTGCAGGAGACATTAGAGACACTGGTTCGATCCCACGGTTGGAAAGATCCCCTGGAGGAGGGGATGGCAGGCAACCCACTCCAGTATTCTTGCCTGGAGAATCCCATGGACAGAGGAGCCTGGTGAGCTTAAAGTCCATAGGGTCTCCAAGAGTCGGACATGACTGAGGTGACTTAGCATGCATACCGGCACATGTTGATAATAATCACAGTTTTTTTCTTATTTCTAATTCTGTAGAGATTAGAGGAAGTTTTCTGACAAATCAGTTTGCTGCTTAATAGTAGTAGTTCACAAACTTTTTCTTAAGACCCATTTTATTAAAAATTATTGAGGGAGAGACTACAAGAAATTTTTTTGGTGATTAAATTGATATTTGCCACATTAGAGTAAAACAAATTTAATGTAAATATTCATTAAAAATACCAATAGTAAACTCATTACATGTTTATGTAAATAACATTTAATTAAAAATATTTTCCAAAACAGCAAAAAAAAATTTAGATTGCCTTTGTTTTACATTTTTGCAAAACTCTTTAGTTTTGCAAACTCTTAGTAGAAGATGGCTGGATTTTTATATTTGTTTCTGCATTTATTATATTGTAATATATTGCTTTGGCTGAAGTATATGAATAAAATATGGCTATTTTATGGAAACAGTGACAGACTTTATTTTCTTGGGCTCCAAAATCACTACAGATGGTGACTGCAACCATGAAATTAAAAGACGCTTGCTCCTTGGAAAAAAGTTATGACAAACCTAGACAGCGTATTAAAAATCAGAGACATTACTTTGCCAACAAAGGTCTGTGTAGTAAAAGCTGTGGTTTTTCCTATAGTCATGTATGGATGAGAGAATTGGACCATAAAGAAGGTTGAGTGCTAAAGAATTGATGCTGTTGAACTGCGGTGCTGGAGAATACTCTGGAGAGTCCCTTGGGTTGCAAGGAGATCCAACCAGTCCATCCTAAAGGAAATCAGTCCTGAATATTCATTGAAAGGACTGATACTGAAGCTCCAATACTTTGGTTACCTGATGTGAAGAGCTGACATATTAGAAAAGACCCTGATGCTGGGAAAGATTGAAGCAGGAAGAGAAGGGGACAACAGAGGATGAGATGGTTGGATGGCATCACTGACTCAATGGACATGAGTTTGAGCAAACTTCAGGAGATGGTGAAGGACAGGGAAACTTGGTGTGCTAGAGTCCACGGGATTGCAAAGATTGGACACAACTGAGCTGAATTGATAGTTTCTTTTCAGTACACAGACTGTAAAAAGACGTGACTGTTTGAGATTTTAGAAGATAAAAATAATTTTAGCTCTTTATTAAGGATAGTCTTCAGTAATACTCACTCCCTTCTGCCTTCCCCCTAACTCCTTGCCAGTTGTTTGTCAGTAAAACATACACTGACTACTAATACAGTTTGATACCAGGGCCTTTGTTCCTTCTAAGACACCATCAGTTTTATCCAACTTTGTTTTTGCACCGTGCATGCAAATGCTAATTTTATGATAAAGGCAGTTACCATCTCAGTGTTACCATGAAGATAGCTTTGGCCTTGTGAATCCTTGAAAGGACTGTGGGATACCAGTTGATTCATTGATCATTCTTTGTATGCAGTAAGCCAATTTTTGGATATATCTTAATGATTAGAGGATAGTTATTTACTGCTTCTCTTGTCCAAGATCAAATTCAGAATCATGAGTTACTTTCGTTTTCTTTAATTTGGAAAAGTTTGTTTTATGACACTGACTTTTTAAAAATGTAGTCCATTTACTGTGTAAAGTTTCTCTTGGTTTGGGTTTGTCTAATGTTTCATCTTAGAATCTGATTATACATTTTTTCAGGGCTATGGTTGTGTCCTTCTCAGGTGGTTTTATCTGGAGACATATGATTTGATTTGTCCCATTATTGGTGATCCCAGTTTTGATCACCTGCCAGTTTTATTTTTTATTCCCCACTCGAGAAGTGCTATGTTTTTCCTTTGTAATTAATAAGTATGTTATGAGGAAATACTTGAGACTGTGTGAATATTCTGTTTCTCACCAGACTTTTATTAACTACTTTTGCATTCCTTTGAGGAAGTTTGCGTGCTGTGTCTGCTGAGTTGCTCAGTTGTGTCCAACGCTTTGCAAACCCCTTGACTGCAGCCCACTAGGCTCCTTTGTCCATGGGATTTTCCAGGCAAAAATACTGGAGTGGGTTGCCATTTCCTTCTTAAGGAGGAGGTTTGATTGCATCAATATTATTAATGTGTGCTCTGTCACTTCAGTTGTGTCCGACTCTTTGCGACCCTATGGACTGTAGGCTCCTCTGTCCATGGGATTCTCCAGGCAAAAATACTGGAGTGGGTTGCCATGCCCTTCTCCAAGTCCTTCTTCTGCACTTCAGGTGGATTCTTTACCAGCTGAGTCACCAGGGAAACCCAATAATACTGGAGTGGGTAGCCTCTCCCTTCTACAATGGATCTTCCCTACCCAGGGATCGAACTGGGGTCTCCTGCATTGCAGGTGGATTCTTTACCAGCTGAGCTACAGGGAAGCCCAAAAATTAAAATGAGTGGGTTGCCATGCCCTCTTCCAGGGGATCTTCCCAACCCAGGGATCAAATCCATTGAAGGTGGATTCTTTATTGTCTGGGCCACCAGGAAAGCCCAAGAATACTGTAGTGGGTTGCCATGCCCTCCTTGAGGGGATCTTCCTGACCCAGGGATTGAACCCAGGTCTCCTGCATTGCAGGTGGATTCTTTACTGTCTGAGCCATTGGGGAAGCCCATTATTAATATGGTGGTTGCCGATTGGTGAATTTCTCCTTTAATTAGCTGATATTCTAGCATGTACATACACATGGATTCTTATTTTACTTAGTACTGTCAAACTGATACCATTTATTTTGATTCTCAGGTTGTCCCAGATTTGGTCCCTTCAGACTGACTTCTGTATCCTTAAGACATGTTTCCATCTTTCTTTGAATATTTCCTTAGTTTCTGGCATAAGATGCTCTTGGTCTGTCTTGTACTGTTCCAGCCCTTGGAATGGAATGAACTGTTTTTCCTAGAAGTCTCAATTCCTATTGGGAGAGAATAGGATTTAGATAAAAGGTCTGGGTGCTAGTTGTCCTATTCATTGTTAATGGGGTGTCATTGCTTCCAAGTTCCCTCAGTTGATAGAGTTAGGAGATACACACACTCACATGTTCTTAGCTCTCTATGTGTATGTATATCTACATATATAGTTCAAGTTGATACCTTCAATTTCAATCTGGCACCATAAGATTCATAACTTTTTCAGCATTTCTAATTCCCTTTGCTAACAGTGATATACCTGACTTTGATTATTTACAATGCATTCACTTAGTAAATCAATTCTAGTATGTTTAAAAGATAGTCTCAAAGTTGATCAGTCACACTAGTGGTAAAAATTAACTAGTGGTCTTTTTTGTTTTCAGCTTGATAGTATATAGGCAAAATAACATGTTCCAAAGTTAAACTTAAGTTAGTTCTTGCCAGAGGCTCTACCTGTCTTTCAGTGTGGATATATTCAGTATAACTATTTGAAATACTTTTAGGTCTAGTTCTTTCTGTCTGTATAGCACCTTAGGGGTTATTCCTCCTGTATCCTTGTTGATTTTCTTTATTTTTTGGGTATGTGAAACACTCATATGGTTCAGAACTATAGGAATTACTGTCCTAACAGGAGTTAGAACTATATTGTTTGAAAGTCATTTTCCCATCTCTTCCACTCCATTTTTCACTTACTGCCAACAGGCTGAAAGGTGGTCCCATGGATGATACTCAAGTGCTAATCTCTGAAATCTGTTAATTTGAAAACAGCATTTTTGCAGATTTGACTAAGACTCACAAGATAGGTTATTCTGGTTGGGACCTAAATATAGTCATGGATATTCTTCTTAAGAGGGAAGCAGACAAGAGGTTAGATGTAGGAAAGAAGGCAGTGTGATCATAAAGGCAGAAGCTGGGTTGGAGCCACAAGTCACAGTCTTAACAACTACCAGATGTTGTAAGAGACAAGGAACAAATTCCTTCCTAGAGCCTCCTAAGGAAGTGAGGCCTTATTTACACCTTAATTTTAGTTCAGTGAAACTGACTTCAGATTTCAGACCTTCAGAATGATGAGAGAATGAATTTCTGTTGTAAGCCACCAGGTTGGTGGTAATTTGTTACAGCAGCCACAGTAAACCACTACACACTCCTTGTTGGTAACCAGTCATTATTTTCTTGGTTAAATATTTTATTCTGATTCATGGGTATTTCCTATTTCTTATTTCATACTCAAAAGTTGTATACAGTAAATAATCTGCCCTGTATTTTGTTTTCTTTTATTATATCTTGGAAGATCTTTCTCTTCTAGAACAACATATTACTTGTGTTGTTGTAATAATTTAGCTAACCACACTCCAATTTAAAATTTTTTGCAATTTGGGGTTTTTCCATTAATTTGCAATTGAAAGCAGTGATGTGGGGAATAATCTTGTCCATATATGTTTGTGTACTATTATTTTTTTTTTCATGGTAAATTTCTAAAGTGAAATTGCTAAGTCAAAAGGTGAATGTATTTATAAGTTTTGTTATGTGAATTTTGTTTGTTGTTGTTTAATTGCTAAGTTGTGTCCGACTCTTTGCGACCACATGGACTGTAGCACACCAGGCTCATCTGTCCTCCACTATCTCCTAGAGTTTTCTCAGATTCTTGTCCATTGAGTTAGTGATGCTGTTGAACCATCTTATTCTCATCTACCCCCTTCTCTTTAAGTCTTCAGTCTTTTCCAGCTTCAGAGTCTTCTGCAATGCGTTGACTCTTTGCATCAGTTGGCCAAAGTATTGGAACTTTAGCTTCAGCATCAGTCCTTCCAATGAATATTCAGGGTTGACTTCCTTTAGGATTGACTGGTTTGATCTCCTTGTAGTCTAAGGGATTCTCAAAAGTCTTCTCCAGCACTATAGTTTGAAGGCATCAATTCTTTGGCAGTCAGCCTTCTTTATGGTCCAGCTCTCACAGCTGTACATGACTACTGGAAAAACCTATACAAACCCTTGTCAGCAATGTGATATTTCTGCTTTTTAATGTGCTGTCTAGATTTGTCATAGTTTTCTTTCCAAGGAGCAAGCGTCTTTTAATTTCATGGTTGCAGTTACCATCTGCAGTGATTTTGGAGCCCAAGAAAATAAAATCTGTCACTGTTTTCCCATCTACTTGCCATGAAGTGATAGGACTGGATGCCGTGATCTTCGTTTTTTGAATGTTGAGTTTCAGCCAGCTTTTTCTTTCACCCTTATCATGAGGCTCTTTAGTTCCTCTTCGCTTTCTGCGTTAGAGTGGTATTATCTGCATATCTGAGGTTGTTGATATTTCTCCTGGCAGTCTTGATTCCAGCTTGTGATTCATCCAGCCTGGCAGTTCACATGATGTACTCTGAATAGAAGTTAAATAAGCAGGGTGACAATATACAATCTTGCTGTACCCTTTCCCACTTTTGAACAGTTAGTTGTTTCATGTGTGGTTCTAGCTGTTGTTTCTTGGCCCATATACAGGTTTCTCAGGAGATAGGTAAGGTGATCTGGTATTCCCATCTCTTTAAGAGTTTTCTGCAGTTTGTTATGATCCACACAGTCAAAGGCTTTAGTGTAGTCAATGAAACAGAGGTTGATGTTTTTTTGGAATTCCCTTGCTTTCACTATGATCCAGTGGTTGTTGGCAGTTTGATCTCTGGTTCCTCTACCTTTTCTAAACCCAACTTGAACATGTGGAGGATCTTGATTCACATAATGCTGAAGCCTAGCTTGAAGGATTTTGAGCATAACCTTACTTGCATGAGAAAGGAGTGCAATTGTCTGGTATTTTGAACATTCTTTAGTACTGCCCTTCTTGGGAATTGTGATGAAAACTGATCTTTTCCAGTCTTGTGGCCACTGCTGGGTTTTCCAAATTTGCCGACATAGTGAATGCAGCATTTAATAGCATCATCTTTTTGGATTTTAAATACCTCTGCTGGAATTCCATCACCTCTACTAGCTTTATTGGCAGCAGTGCTTCCTGAGGCCCTCTTAACTTTATACTCCAGAATGTCTGGCTGTCAGTGACTGACCACACCATTGTGGTTATCCGCGACATTAAGATCTTTTTCTGTACAGTTCTATCCTTGCCATCCCTTCTTGATCTCTTCTGCTTCTATTAGGTCTGTTAAGGCATTAACGTAAGGCACATTGAAAAAGAGAAAGTCAAGTTCTTTGACATGGGAATGTGAAGGGAATGACAGTGGAACTTTCAGTACTTTGTCTTCTGATTTCAGACTAGCTGAAAGGATGATAACTAAAAGGATATTGACTATAATAGATAAAGATATAATTTTTATTTCTAATTTCTCAGAAATAATATTTTCATTTTTTGTGATTCTACAAAGCTTATCTGAACAAAGTTATGAATTTAAGATGAGAGAAGTCACTTAAATTTCTATTCCAATAATTTTTGGCATATAGGGCTGGCTGGAGAAAGAGGAAGAAAAAATGGGAATTTACATTATACTGTCAAATGGAACTTACAAATTTACCTAGAGCAAAATAGGAATAAAAATTTAAGTGGGCCCTATTAACTGGTAAGAAAATAGATAAAATTAAAGTTAATGGATTATTAGTTTATGTTGTCAATGTAGACAACTTCAGAATAGGAGAGGAAGTAGTAAGGACTTCTTGTTACTAACATGGTTTTTTATTTTGCTTCACAGGAATGTTACATTTCAAGATCATTATAGGAAATATTGCTTACCAATAATTATGAGTTTGACAGTCTTAGAATAGTGAATTCATTTTTGTTGAAACAATGGATAGAACAGGCTTTTCAGTGTTTTATTTTTCAAATTCATACTGGTTATCAGTTCAAAATATTTTCTTTTTTGTTCTCTTTTCCTTTTTATTCTTAGAATGATTGTTAATGAGGAAAAACACGGAGCAGTTAACAATGCCACTTGAATCTTTAGTCTTCTCTTTCCCTCAAGTATTGAAATATGACATTCCTTTCATGATATTCTTTCTGGCCACCATGTTCTCTCTTTTCTTTTTGGCGTCAGAGTCCTTTCCAAAAGGAAATATGCTGCCTGGCATTCTGTATTTCCCCTGATTTCCAGGTGGAACAATCAGCCAGATGAGGTGACATCTAAAAACAATGGGATTATATTTCTACAAACAAGACAGTAATTCAGATCTTCTTGCTTTAATTCTTCTCTGTTTTACCACAATTAGATATTTATCAAAGTCCAAGAGATTATTGATATGCAGTAGTGACCAATGACTTCATATTAATAGAGCTATTCATAATAAACTCATCAGTGAAGTAATTGGAAAAAATTTAAAGAGTGATTTTTCACTGTTCTGTGTATATAGTATTGAAACAACCGTAGCATTCAAACACCCAGAAAGTACAAAACACTAGTATTAAATGAAGATTGATAGCTTTGAAATACTGCAACATCTTAAAGTATCTTGTGAATGACCAAAAACAGATAAAATTTTGGTATAACTTTAGTTTTTTTCCACAGAACTGTATATTAAAAATACTGGTAATCCATGTAAGATGTATACAAAATCCTGAACCGACTAGATTGTTCAGTGAATAAATACTCCTCCACAGTGCTTTGTTGTTATGGACAAATGAGCTTTATAATTCCATGAAACCCTTTTAAGAAGTTCTAGTCTGTAGAATGATGTCCTCAAATTATTTGGTCCTATTAGTTTTATTAACAAAAACTTTGCATCCTTCTTGGTGGTGGCGATGGTTTAGTTACTAAATCATGTCCAACTCTTGTGATCCCATGAACTGTAGCCCGGCAGTCTCCTCTGCCCATGGGATTTCTCTGGCAAGAATGCTAGAGTGGGTTGCCATTTCCTTCTCCAGGGGATCTTCCTGACCCAAGAATCGAACTTGGGTCTCTTGCATTGCAGGCAGATTCTTTCCTGACTGAGCTATGATGTTTAATTCCTCTGAATATCATCTTTAAAAGGTCTGACTTGATAGTTGTCAGTATAAACCATAGGTCAAGTGCAACCCTCCTGTCTTCAGTCTGTGGGCTCTTTGTGAATTTCTGTTCCATGTCCAACACAGTGACTGGCCCACAAGTTTTTCCATTGGCGATTTCATGGTCCTTATTTCTACACTTTCCACAAAGTATCCCTTCCTTCTCTAGGCATTGGGTAGAATGTCAGAGTAATAATGCCATGTGGTGTTCCTTAGCATACCTGCCAAAATGTGATAATTTCCTTGGAAGAAAAGTCATGGGCTTCAGTCACACATCTGAGTTGACAGACATCCAAGTGATTCCTATATAAAAAGAAAAGATTGGTGTTTTCTGGAATATGAAAGTCCACTTTTAATAAATTCAAACAGATCCGAACATAAATATCTTAAGACTTGATGGATTTTATGTGCCTTGTCATTTTACAAATTATATTGGCACCAGATCTCTGAACATTATATAAACCCAATCCACTGCATTTGGGGGGGAAACACCTTGAAGGTACACATGCTAAGTCACTTCAGTCGTGTCTGACTCTTTGCGACCCTATAGACTGTAACCCACCAGGTTCCCCTGTCCATGGGATTCTCCCGGCAAGATTACTGGAGTGGGTTGCCATGTCCTCCTCCAGGGGATCTTTCTGACCCAGGGATCTTATGTCTCTTATGTCTCCTGCATTACTAGCAGGCGGATTCTTTACCACTGAAGGTATACTCCGAGTATGAAATGTGGGCTTTTTGTTAAAATCTTCTATAGGGATAAATATCATTTAGAGGATAACCTGTGAAAAACTTCCCTGAGTGGCTTACATTTAAAAGATAATACACTAACTTGCCAGTATTGATGAAGACATCAGTGTCTGTCTTCATGATGTACCTAGCACTGGGGCAAAACTCAGTTATCTACCTAAATGCCATAATCATCTTCAAGATCAGGCTATTGTTGTTGTTGTTTAGTTACTAAGTTGTGTCTGACTCTGCCACCCCATGAACTGTAGCCTGCTGTTTCCTTCTCCAGGGGATCTTCCTGACCCAGGAATTGAACCCACATCTCCTGCTTGGCAGGTAGATTCTTTACCACTGAGCCACATGGAAAGCCCCAGGTTATTGTATGTGACTATAAAAACTCTTGTATTATATTGCCATAACGGAGGTGCATATCCTTTAAAGGTAATGCTAACACTTTGTCTTCACTTTCAGCCTGTTGGCCCAGTAAGAAAAATGTAAGAACCTCATATCCCCACCAAGACTTCTTTTCACCCCAAGTGACTCTAATGGCCTGTCTGACCTTCTCATCCGAGGGGTGCAAAATCACTAGGATGACAGGAAATGGGTTTTGATGAGAGTAGTTTGAATGCTCTTGAAATGTGAAGTGGAAGTCTTGTCTGTAAATGGACTCATAGAAGTACATCCAGTTCACACATTGTCACGTGGTGGTGAGGCAGACTGAGGTGCCACATCACTAGGAAACGGAAGAGCAACAGCAGCAGGAGGCTCCATTGGAGGGATCTCAGTGACATCCTACCCAGAAGGATGGAGCACTGGGGCCCTTTACAGCCACTCAGCAGCCCATGAGCCTCAGGTTCTGACTGCTAGACACCACACAACCTAGTGGCTCCATTTAATCTTCTTGATTTATTCCTTCTGAGCAAAAGACCTTCAATTCCACCAACAGGATAGTCAGTAGTAAGAAGTAGTCAAAAATAACACTTGGAATTTCTACTGAAAAACAGAGTCTCTCAGATTGGCTTAAAATTCTGCCGTATACTGCTTGTAAGACACATACCTGTAGAATTTCAGATGAAACCAAAGCAGTAGCTCAAGTTTTTTATTTTCCGTACTCCATGCTATAATCAAAAGATTTGCTGTGAACTACTCGCAGCCACCTGGGGAAAGGTCTATTCCCATTTGAAGACTGCAAACCCAGATCTTCCTTATCTCTGGTGGAGCAGCTGATTGTCGCAGTGGCCTGAGCCTCTGGGTGCATATTGTTACCTACTTACTGATATCTGTTTGCTGGTATAACATGTATGCTGGAAGCAGCAACTTCCCTTGTTATACAAGATTCATTGATGTATGTATTAATGCTACAGGAAAAGAGAGACAACATAGTATGTTCTCCTTTGGGGCTTACTTTCTACCTCTTTGTGTGTTCTCTCTTAATATTGCATGTGTGCTAATTGCCTATTTCACTTTCATGGTTACTGTTCTGAAATTCAACCACATAGTCAGCATTTATTATATGGTTAAAGATAACTTATTAACATGGTGAGTGGTGTTAACTGAATACATCTAATTTTTGGAAAATTTCAGCTTTCAGTGCAATCACAAAGTTAGATTAACTCATAGTTCGGGCTTCCCTGGTGGCTCAGAATTTAAAGCATCTGCCTGCAATGTGGGAGACCTGGGTTCAATCCCTGGGTCAGGAAGATCCCCTGGAGAAGGAAATGGCAACCCACTCCAGTATTCTTGCCTGGAGAATCCTATGGACGGAGGAGCCTGGTGGGCTACAGTCCACGGGGTCACAAAGAGTTGGACACGACTGAGTGACTTCACTTTCACTTTCCTTTAAAATAATGCTTCCAGCCAAGTTGGAGTGACATGGATTGGTATCCTTTTGCTTGAAATAACTAGGCAAAAAACATGAAACAGCAGTTCTTGAGGCATTTGCCATCAGGCAACCCAAGACATTGATCCCTGAGAGATAGGAAACAGCTGAGACCTATGCTTAGTCTAGCCTGGGGAGTGTTTTTAGGTATGGAATAGTAGAGCAGCAGAACCCCAGAGAAGGCTAGAGACCTGCCTGAATTGAGGAGATGGTGCTGGGAGCTTGAGAAGCCAAGGCAGCTAGAGCTCACAGGGCAGCGTGCCAGAGAGAAGAGAGCTGCAAGAGAATTTTACAGATCTGCGGAAGTCCCTTCAAGGAATTCAGTTGAGTACTTACAGTATTTGCCTGTGAGGAAACTGTGTGAGGTCAAAGGAAATCACCCAAAAGGAATACAGTACTCAGAGCTTACACAACGTTAGGAATAGAGCCTAATTCACCGAGTGTCAGGTAGAGCATCTCTAACATTCTAGCTTTCATTTTTAGATGTTTGATTTGGGTCTTTTTTCTATGTTTTTAACTTAAATTGCACTCAGTCTTTTCTCTAGCTTCACAGCGTATAGATTACATTTATAATAAATTTTAATCCCATTTCCTACTTTTATAAAAACTGTGTCCTTTCTGGGTTGGTTTTTATTGATGCTTCTCCTCATTTGTCTCTTATTTTCTTGTCTTTTTTTCTTGAAACCTGCTTGGCAAATTAGTTAATGCTTGTTAGGTATGTAACAGAAGACATTGTAAATTATGCTTTGTTGGGTGCTGGATATTTTTGTATTCCTCTAAATGTTCTCGAAGCTTTTCCTAGAATGTATTTAAGTTACTTGGGAAATATTTAATCCTTTAAGGTATTCCTTATTAGGACTTTGATATAATTCTGCTGTATTTCTGAGGCAGAACCTTTTTGAATACTTTACCTGATGCCCTGTGAATTATGAGGTTTTCCATTTAGCTCACCATCTGTTTACAGATGTTAAGTTGAGGATCAGGTTGTTCCTTTAGGGTTTGTTTTTAAGCTCTGCTGGCATCATCATCGATTAATCTTTATTCTGGGACTAATTCAGCCCTGCTGAGGCCTCTACTTATTGTCCAGAGTATGCAAGGTTTCTCTTCTCTGGTTCGGTGCAACTCACATGTCCTTAGCTCTGAACGAATTGGTCATTTTTCTTAGCTCCCCAGCAGATTCCCCGGCCCCCCCCCACTTTTGCCTTATGTAGTTTTACCCTGTGTTTGTGCATGTTGAGTCACTTCAGTCGTGTCTGACTTTTTGTGACCCTATAGATCGTAGCCCACCGGGAGTTTTATCCTAAGTATGTGCAAATTAGCATGAAGCCAAAGACTCAAGAGAAGATGTCTGAAACTTTTTTCTTCATTACTCCCTCCTCTCTGGTATAGTATTCCAGTAATAATTGCCATATATCCCTTCAGAACTCTGATGTTTGTCTTTTCATGTTGGTGACCCTGCTGTGCTCTACTTTGAATCTCCCTGCCTGCGGTAGTGTCTGTAACATGTCTCTTAGCAGAAAGTCAAGGTGTATGTAGGCTTATCTAGCTTGTTTTCTTCTCTCAGAGAATGCAGATCTACACTAATTGTTGTCCAGTGTCTGGAAACTGTTCTGTCATCTATTTTGCCTGGTTTTGCAGTTGTTTACTGACTAAACAGAAATCTGGTACCAGTTACTTCATGGCGAAGTATAAATCCCACAATACTGAATTATTGTGGGAGGTTGGTGAAGTTTTGTGAAGGAATCACAATGAGCCTTGACTGATTTTGTAGTTAATGGCCATTTAAGACTTGTTAGTTTATGGGCTTTGGGGGTAGTTGACTTGGGAGTGGTTTGTCCTTTTCAATGAGAATTTTCAGAAGAGATAATATAAATTGTAAAGTGTCAGTCACTCAGTTATATCTGAGTCTTTGGACTCCCGTGGAATGTACCCTGCCAGGCTCATCTGTCCATGGGATTTCACAGGCAAGAATACTGGAGTGGGTTGCCATTTTCTTCTCCAGGGCATATTCCTGACCCAGGGTTCGAACCTGGGTTTCCTGCATTGCTGACAGATTCTTTATCGTGAAACAATATACAAATGTGCTTGCTTTTGGTTTAGAATTATTTATTAAATGTTTTTATAGGCTCTTCTGTCTCAGAATAAATTTTTGACTCTTGGAATTTAGATTGAACAGTTGGATTACTTTTGGGGAGATGGAAGTGATAATGATTCTTCTGTATTATTTCTAATTATCAGCAATTGGTTTCAATAGGCTTTGCTGTCATTGGAGAAAGACTGTGTCTGACAATTTGAGAATAATCTCATGTTGTAACAACAGTAAATTAACTGGCAGAAAGACATGTTTCCATAGAGTGTTTTGTGTCTTTATGTTATTCTTGGGTTTTTCTGCTTGGTGAGCTGCACACATGTACACACTCAGTGAACATATGATGTGAGAATCTTCATTAAGACCATTTCACTTGTCGGTCAGTCAGTGATTACTTTCTGTGTGTCAGACATGTTGCTAGATGATGGAGAAGAGGTGACAAAAGGAGCAGGAGATAGTGTTGCTAACCAGAAGACTGTATGAGATGACACATATCAAAGGAAACAAAATATTCTTGCAGAGATTAATGGAGCACAGAGTGATTTTATCAGCTCTTAGGCAGGAATGAGGAGCTGCATTTTGAGAAAGTTGATGAATGTGCATTGATTAACAAAGAGGATAAGGGAGAAAAATCCTTCTTGCTAAAGCTGAAACTCCAATACTTTGGCCACCTCATGCGATGAGTTGACTCACTGGAAAAGAGTCTGATACTGGGAGGGATTGGGGGTGGGAGGAGACGGGGACGACAGAGAATGAGATGGCTGGATGGCATCACCGACTCTGTGGACATGAGTTTGAGTGAACTCCTGGAGTTGGTGATGGACAGGGAGGCCTGGTGTGCTGTGATTCATGGGGTCGCAAAGAGTCGGACACGACTGAGTGACTGAACTGAGCTGAACTGAACTGAAAAAGAAGGAATGGTGTTTTGCATGGTGACAGCTGAGAATGACAGAATTGTTCTGTGGAAAGCAACCAAATTGACTTGAATGAAAGTTTGTGTAGAATATAGTCAGGAATTAGACTGTAGAGCTAATTGAGGTATAGGGATGTAGATGATTTCAAGCTTTGGCCTGGAAAGAGATGTTTCTGATTGACCTTGTGTTAAGATGTAGACAAAATTAAGAATTTTGTGTTCACAAAGCAGTTTTATAGGTGCAGATTTATTTTAAGATGAACTATGAAGCAAATTAAGACACTGAGTGTTACTATGTTTGAATATAATTTGCAAAATGAAAGGCTGTTTCTTAGTGGGATTTGAAAGGCATTGTTGGTATTGTTCAGTCGCTCAGTTGAGTCCGACTCTGTGACCCCATGGACTGCAGCACACCAAGTTTCCCTGTCGCTTCGCCTTCTCCTGGAGTTTGCTCAGACTCATGTCCATTGAGTTGGTGATGCCATCCAAACCATTTCGTGCTCTGTTGTCCCTTTCTCCTCTTGCCTTCAATCTTTGCCAGCATCAGGGTCTTTTCCAGTGAGTTGGCTCTTTGCATCAGGTGGCCAGGGTATTGGAGCTTCAGCTTCAGTATCATCAGTCCTTCCAATGAATATTCAGAGTTGATTTCCTTTAGGATTGACTGGTTTGATCTCCTTGCAGTCCAAGGGACTCTCAAGAGCCTTCTCCGACACCACAGTTCAAAAGCATCAATTCTTTGGTGTTCAGCCTTCTTTATGGTCCAACTCTCACACTCATATGTGACTACTGGAAAAACCATAGCTTTGACTATACGGATTTTTGTCGGGAAAGTAATCACTCGACTTTTTAATATGCCGTCTAGGTTTGTCATACCTTTTTTCCCCAAGGAGCAAGCATCTTTTAATTTCACAGCTGCAGTCACCGTCCGCAGTGATTTTGGAGACCAAGAAAATAAAATCTGTCTCTGCTTGCATTGTTTCCCCATTTATTTGCCATGAACTGATGGGACCAGATGCCGTGATCTTAGTTTTTTGAATGTTGAGTTTTAAGTCAGCTTTTTCACTCTTCTCTTTCACCTTCATCAAGGCTCTTTAGTTCCTTTTCACTTTCTGCCTTAAGGGTGGTATCATCTGCATATCTGAGGCATATTGAAAGGTGAAGCTTGCAGAATAAGTGAATATGCAAAATCTTTACAAGTTATGAGTGGCTACATAAGGGGAAAAAAGGGGACTTTAGAAAAGTATATAAAGGGGGACTTTAGAAAAGTATATAAAGTATATAAAAGCTACATAAGGGGAAAAAAGGGGACTTTAGAAAAGTATATAATGGTAACTGAAGTTTGAATAAGACTGAGGTTCATATATATATATTTTTTGTTCCAGGTTGCTATTTTTTCTAAGAGAGCACCCATGACCCTGATGGTGTTTCCAGTTTTGATAAAGTGTTCCGTTGCGGTTATTGATTAACTGAACAAATTCAGGTTAGTAGATTTTGTGGACAATACTTCTCTTTTCCAATTATATCTTAATATTTTTAGAAATAGATAATTTTGTATTTAAAGTTACATATGTATATACCAGTGAAGTAGAAAGGCCAAGTCAATTTAAACTTACTGAATTATGTACTTACCACGCTACCTGTTATGTACAATTTGCAGTGCATAAAATGAAAAATGTTTTATTTCCTATTTAATAGTTTTTTACTTTAAGGTGCTAGGTAAGTTGTGGATGAATATTGTACACTGTACCTTTTCATCGTGTGGCATCTTTAGTGCTGAAAATAAACTACTCATCTTAAAATTGTTTGAAGCTTTCATTAACTTATTTTGAAAAGTTTCATTCTTATTCATATTTAAGTTATACATTCAAATTTTTATTTGTGTTTTTGTTGTATGTGAATCTGGACAAATACATGTTCATTACCATAATCTTCTAAATTCACTCTTTTTGCCTTTTTGTAGTCAACCTCTCTCTCCATCTCAATCCCTGGCAACCACAGGTCTGTTTTTTCGTCCTTGTAGTTTACTTTTTCCAGTATACCATTTAAATGAAATCATTTAATGTATAACTTTTAAAATCTAGCTTCTTTCACCTAGCATAATGCATTTGGATTTATCCATGTTGTGTGTACCAGTAGTTCATTCTTTTTTGTTACTGAGAAGTGTCCTACTGTATGGATATACTGCAGTTAGTTCCCTGGTGGCTCTGACAGTAAAGAATCCTCCTGCAGGGTAGGAGACCCAGTTTGAGTCCCTGAGTCCAGAAGATCCCCTGGAGAGTGGGGTTTCCACTCCAGTATTCTTGCCTGGAGAATTCCTTGGACATAGGAGCCTGGGGTCCATGGGGTGGCAAAGAGTCAGACATGATGAGCGACTAACACCATCTATCTATCCATGTACATATACAGTTAGTTTATTCATTCACCATATGATGGACACGTGGGGAGTTTCTAGTTTTTGGTGATTATTGCAGTCACGCTTTCTTCTTTTTTAATCCTCTGAAGAAATGCACATAAAATTTGCCTTAACCATTTTTAAATGTACAGCTCAGTGATGTTAAGTATATTCACATTGTTATGTAGCCATCACCACCATCCATCCTCATAACTTTTCATCTTGTAAAACTGAAACTCTATGCCCATTAAATAATAACTCTACATTCTCTGGTCCCCCAGACCCTGGCAACCAGCACGATACTTTCCTTCTTTATGATTTTGACCACTCTAAGTACTTTATATGAGTGGAATTATACAGTAATTTTCTTTATATGATTGACTCATTTCACTTAGTGTACTGTGCTCAAGGTATATCCATTTGTAGCATATTGCAGAATTTTCTTCCTTTTTAAGTTTGAATAATACTTCATTGTGTGTATATATCACATTTTGCTTATCTACTCATCAGCTGATGAATATAGTTGGGTTGCTTCCATGTTTTAGCTACTGTGAATAGTGTGGTTGGGAACGTGGGTGTACAGTGATCTCTTCAAGGCCCTGCTTTTATTTCTTTTTGTGTATATACTCAGAAGCGAAATTGCTCGATCATAAGATAATTCTGTTTTTCCTTTTTTGAGAAACCACCATACTGTTTTCCACAGGAGCTACACCATTTTATATTTCTGCCAGCAGTGCACAAGGCTTCCAGTTTCTTCACATCCTGGCCAGTGTTTATTCTTTTCTTTTTTTTTAAAGTAGCCACCTTAATGGTTATGAGGTGGTATTGTACTTTAGTTTTTGTTTGCGTTACCCTAATGATTGCTAACATTGAGCATCTTTTCATGTCATTTCATGTTGGTAATTTACATACCTTTGGAGAAATGTCGTTTCAAGTCCTTTTCTCAATTTTGAGTCATGCTGGTTTGTTGTTGTTGTTGTTGAGTTCTAGGGTAGTTCTTACATATTCTGGATATCAGTTCCTTATCAGATATATGATTTGCAAGTATTTTATCCTATTCTGTGGGTTGTCTTTTTATTCTATGCATAGTATCTTGTGCACAAAATTTTTAACTTTCATGAAGTCAAATTTGTTTTTTAATTTCTTTTTACACGTGCCTTTGGTGTCCCCCTGTCCAAGAAATCATTGTGAAATTCAGTGTCCTGATGCTTTTGTGCTTTGTTTCTTCTAAGAGTTTTATTATTTAAGTCTTACATTTAGGTTCTTGATCCATTTTCAGTTAATTTTTGTATATGGCATTAGGTGTGTGGACCAGTTTCCCCAGCACTCATTTGTTCAGAAGACTGCTAATTTTTCCCCGTTGAATGGTCTTAACACCCTTATCAAAAATCATTTGAGCATATATGTGCGAGTTTATTTCTGAGCTCTCTTTCACTAGTGAGTCTGGCTTTATGATAGTGCTGCACTGTTTTGATTACTGTAGCATTCCAGTGAAAATTTGAAATCAGAAAGGGTGAATCCTCCAGTTTTTCTGTTCTTTTTCAAGATTTTCTTGGCTATTCGAGGTCCCTTGAGAGTCTATGTGAATTTTAGGATACTTTTTTTTCTCTTTGTGCAAAATTCTTTGGGATTTTGATAAGCGTTTCATAGAATCTGTAGATTGCTTTGGGTAGTATTGACATTTTAGCAATATTAAGTCTTTTAGAATATTAGCATGAGATTTGTTTCCATTTATTTATGTCTTCTTTAATTTCTTTCAGCAATGTTTTATAGTTTTCATTGTACAAGCCTTTCGCCTCCTTGGTTAAGTTATTTCAGAAGTATTTTGTTCTTTTTTATGCTATTGTCAATTAAGTTATTTTTGTAATTTTCTTTTCAGTTTGTTCATTGTTTGCATATAGAAATGCAACTGACTTTAGTCTTTGTATCTTTTTTTGCTGAATTCATTTGTTACTTCTAACAGTTGTTTTGGTGTAGTCTGTAGGGTTTTCTACATAGAAGGCCACGTTATCTGCAAGCAGAGATAATTTTATTTTATCCTTTTCAGTTTGAATGCCTTGTATTCTTTTTCTTAATTGCTCTAACTTGAGCTTTCAGTACTATAGCCAGTAGAAGTGATGAAAGTGAGCATTCTTACCTTGTTCCTGATCTTACAGGAAAAGCTTTTAGTCTTTTACCACTGACTATGTTGTTTGCTGTGAGCTATTGATATATGGCTTTATTATGTTGAGGTAGTTTCCTTCTATTCCTATTTAATTGAGTGTTTTTATCATGAAAGGATATTGAATTTTGTAAAACACTTTTTATGTGTTAGTTGAGATGATCATGTGAGTTTTTTCTTCATTTTGTTGATGTGGCATATTACATTAATTTTTGTATGCTATGCTCTCCTTAGTTTCAGGAATAAATTCCACTTGTCATGGTATATAATATATTTACTGTGGAGTCATACAGTTTAAAATAGACATGTGATTGTATATTCTTTATTAAACCAATGTTACTTGTTTTTAAAGAGATCACAATGATTTAACTGTTGCCTTTTTGGATGGGGGTTGCATTTCTTTTTTAAAATGTCATTAAAAATTAACTAGAAAAAAATTAACAGATCTTATGGTATGGGAAGAGACTTGCAGTTTATGATCTTTTTTTAATGATCATTTTGAGTATAGAAAGAGAGGTGATGCAAAGTTATAAGATGGGGATATATTGGAACTTATGTGTTATCCTTATTATGGAAAAATCAGGTAGCTTTCCTGAGTATAGTGGTAGATCAGAAATGTACAAGTTTTTATGTAGTTAACCCTCATACAGGGAGCTCCAAGAGTTACCTGTTTAGAAAAGTCAAGTATTTATAAGAATTCTTCTGTCTTAAAAATGTATGTAAAAAGGACAAAGGTTGGGCATGAAAAGTCAATTTAAACTTTCTTAAATGAATATTTGGGATGAAAATGATGGAAACTGTCATTCTGCCTTGGGGAAGTTAATTTAGTAATATGAAAGATTAGCTTATTTAGTGGTATCAAAAAGCTATTTGAATATTTACAAGGAATATCTAGTTCATTATGTGCTACAGAAATAAAAATATTTTGAGAAAAATGTCATGCTTAGATTCAGCAAATGTTGGTTTCAATTTCAACTCCTAAGCCTGAACACTAAAAAAAGAGTCAGTGCAACTTTGAACTGTTCTCTTGTTTCTGCGTATCTTTAGATAAGTTATATAACTTTCATAGTCTCTGTTGGATAAGTGGTATGCTATATTATGTTCTGAACATTTCAGAAATAGATAAAACATTTTAGGCAGAGCCAGAGCATTTAAAAGATGTTCCTGAGAGAATATTTGTTCATTGGGCAGATTCAGCACAGAGTCAAAGATGATGCTATGCTCAGAAGTTCTTCAGGATTTGAGCCCTTTTGTGAGTGTCTTGTTAATTATATTAGTTATCTGGCATAACTTTATAATAAACATAAAAAACACTTGTTGTTGTTCAGTCGCTCAGTTGTGTCTGACTCTTTGCGACCAAATGGACTGCAGCAGTCCAGGCTTCCCTGTCCATCACTATCTCCCAGAGCTTGCTCAAACTCATGTCCATTGAGTCAGTAATGCCATCCAACCATCTTGTCCTCTGTTGTCCCCTTCTCCGCCTGCCTTCTATCTTTCCCAGCATCAGGGTCTTTTCCAGTGTTTCAAAAACATTACTGAATTACTAGTTTGTAGGAATACTGATACCATTTGCTGAAGAGCATGGCATGAAATTTTAAGGCAAATATTATATAGTTCCTAAAGTCTATTAGAATTTCATGTACCTACATTCTCAAATAGACGATTGAACTTCTTGATGGGAGGGTCATTTTAGGTTTTGGTGTTTTCTGAAAGAATTATTTCTACCACAAGTATTACTACTTGCTGAATGAATGACTTAGTCCCACCCATTAGTGGACTTCTTTGAGTTCATTAGAGCACGTTGCATCTGTGGATTCTTCAAGCTTGTCAGGGCAAGAAGTAGGAAGTTAATTTTCTGAAATCATGAGAAAATAGAATCAATCAGAACTGTGAAAACTGTACTTGTAGAACTGTTAAGTGACATGGACCTTAAGGAACATTTAGTCTAATACCTTTTTTTTTTTTTTTTTTTTGTAAATAGGAAAATGGAGACCTGGAGAGGTGACTTATGATTTATCACACAGCTAGCTGGAGACATGTTATGTAGTGCTCATTTTACTCATCATCCTGCCTCTCTTCCTTCAGGGATCATTGCTTGATCTTAGAGTTGAAATAAAGTTAAATTGCTTTAAAACTCAGTTTTAATTTCTCTTTCAACTGATTTTAAGTTAAAACAGGTTACTATTGAAAGGGTATGAGACATGATCTTCATTTTCAAGCAGATGCAAAAATATGCTGATATTAAATATATAGCTAGAAAAATCTAACAAAGTATTTTTTATTTTTCAACAATCTTAAAATTTTTATGTGGATTAATTTAAAATGTATAATATTAAATAAGACCCAAAGTTTTACAAATTTTAGATAAATTTGGACCTTAGATTTCTGGGTTAAAAATCTAAGTACTCTAAAATGTGGATTATATTCTGCTGTCGAGGATTTCATTTAATAATCATCAGTTCAGTTCAGTTCAGTCGCTCAGTCGTGTCCGACTCTCTGCGACCCCATGAATCACAGCACGCCAGGCCTCCCTGTCCATCACCAACTCCCGGAGTTCACTCAAACTCATGTCCACAGAGTCGGTGATGCCATCCAGCCATCTCATTCTCGGTCGTCCCCGTCTCCTTCCACCCCCAACCTTTCCCAGCATCAGAGTCTTTTCTAGTGAGTCAACTCGTCGCATGAGGTGGCCAAAGTATTGGAGTTTCAGCTTCAGCATCAGTCCTTCCAATGAACACCCAGGATTGATCTCCTTTAGAATGGACTGGTTGGATCTCCTTGCAGTCCAAGGGACTCTCAAGAGTCTTCTCCAGCACCACAGTTCAAAAGCATCAATTCTTCGGCGATCAGCTTTCTTCACAGTCCAACTCTCACATCCATACATGACCACAGGAGAAACCATAGCCTTGACTAGACAGACCTTGGTTGGCAAAGTAATGTCTCTGCTTTTTAATATACTATCAAGGTTGGTCATAACTTTCCTTCCAAGGAGTAAGCGTCTTTTAATTTCCTGGCTGCAATCAGCATCTGCAGTGATTTTGGAGCCCAAAAAAATAAAGTCTGACACTGTTTCCACTGTTTCCCCATCTATTTCCCATGAAGTGATGGGACCAGATGCCATGATCTTCGTTTTCTGAATGTTGAGCTTCAAGCCAACCTTTTCACTCTCCTCTTTCACTTTCATCAAGAGGCTTTTGAGTTCCTCTTCACTTTCTGCCATAAGGGTAGTGTCATCTGCATATCTGAGGTTATTGATATTCCTCCCGGCATTCTTGATTCCAGCTTGTGCTTCTTCCAGCCCAGCGTTCCTCATGATGTACTCTGCATATAAGTTAAATAAGCAAGGTGACAATATACAGCCTTGACATACTCCTTTTCCTATTTGGAACCAGTCTGTTGTTCCATGTACAGTTCTGACTGTTGCTTCCTGACCTGCATACAGGTTTCTCAAGAGGCAGGTCAGGTGGTCTGGTATTCCCATTTCTTTTAGAATGTTCCACAGTTTATTGTGATCCACACAGTCAAAGGCTTTGGCAATATTTACAGGTAAAATTTATGAAGTTCAGAACTAGTAAACAGTTTTCTTTTTTTCTTTCTTCTTCTTCTTCTTTTTTTTAAAATTTTTGGCTGCACTGCACAGCAGGAGGATATTAAGTGTCCTGACCAGGGACTGAACCTGTGCCCCTTGCTGTGGAAGTGCCGAGTATTAACCACTGAACCTCCAGACAAGTCCCTGTTCTTCTTTTTTTTCATGAGCACTACTAAACCTAGAAAATTAGCAAACAAGACAAAAACCCT
The DNA here is from genome assembly GCF_049115385.1 of Moschus berezovskii. Lineage (NCBI taxonomy): Eukaryota > Metazoa > Chordata > Mammalia > Artiodactyla > Moschidae > Moschus > Moschus berezovskii. Next base: position 26,010,025 of record NC_142468.1, on the reverse strand, counting down.
CATTCAGTATACTCTTTTGGAAATGTAATAGTTTAAAATAAAAGTAAGAATCAAACATATAATTATTTACTTTTGTGTATTTGATATACAGGCTTATTGAGAGAGACTGTTTAAGACACACAAAGTGGTTTTAGGTTATACAGGTAGTATACCTCTTTGTCTAAATGTTTTCTTCCTGGAACATTTTCTACTCATTGCTTTATACTAACTTCATCCTGATTTCCTAAAGTCTCTAGTCCTTTAGGACAAGGGAAATACCTATTGAGAGATGATTCTCCATGAGTCTCTTATGCTTCAGCACATCTTCTGAGCCAGAGGCATTGGCAGCTTTTGTTGAGGGCCCTCTTTTGAAAGAAATTTACATCGCAGACAGCCTGAGAAGATAGAAATACTATTTCCATAACAACAGAGGGCAGATATCCTTACTGTCCAGGATAATCAAGATAATCTCTCTTGGGAAAAGGTGGGATATTTTTGCTTGCAACTTTAAAATATTGACGGTCTCTAGGTTTCAGCTTTCTTCTCCTGTAATGTAATCCACTGTGTGTGCAGCATCACCTGGCTTTCCTTGTATTGCCCTTTAGGAACTGGAGCTTGGGGAACCAGTTCAAAAGATGATACACTAGCTACAATTGTTGTTTTGAGTAGTAAACTTCTCTTTGTTTCTGACCCAGGGGTGTCATATTTTCTGCCAGGGTTATCTGATACTGGCTCACCAAATATTACTAACACAACCTATTGATAATACAAAGTTGGGTTTATTGCTTACTGTGGTAAAGGAGAATACCACCTTGACAGATCTTTGATAATGCCTTGAAAGGGCAAAGTCAAGGTAAAAATTTTAGAATTTGAAGTTTGATTTTGAGTCTTGCAATGGTGATGATGGAGCTTGATTAATATTAAGTATCATGAATATCAATACAACAATTTAGACTTGATCAAAAACAGCGATGCGAGGATTTAAAAAAACGTTGATGCTTTCTGTTGGTCTTAATGAGTCTTTTGTGAAATTTCTGTAATGAACAATCAAGTTATGTTCCTGCAAGAATCTCCTGGAATAGTAGAGTATGCTAATGAAGACATTGGACTAGTAAAGCCAGGCTCATGTACACAGAAAGGGGTGTGTGTGTATGCGTGTAGGTGTTTTAGTTTCCTAGGGATGCTATAACAAATTGCTGTATAATTAGTGACTAATTAGTCACTTAAAAGAATAGCCTCTAGGGGAATAATTCTTTTCTCTCTTCGAGCTTCTGGTGTTTTTAAGCAATCTTTGGTGTTTCTTGGCTTGTGGCAGCATACCTTTAATCTCTGCCTCCATCTTCACATGGCGGTCTTCCCTCTATGTGTGCGTGACTCTTTGTTACTCTATGGACTGTAGCCTGCCGGGCTCCTCTGTCCATGGGATCCTCCAGGCAAGAATACTGGAATGGGTTGCTGTGCCCTCTTCTAGTGAATCTTCCCTCTGTATCTGTGTCCAAATTTCCTTCTTTTTATAAGGATACCAGTCATTGGATTAGAGCCCACCCTAATCCAGTATGACCTTATTTTACCTTGATTACATCTGCAGAGATCCTCTTTCCAAGTGAGGTCAAATTCACATGTTCCAGTGGTTATAAATTTTGGGAGTGGGTAGTATTAAATGCATTGCAGAGTATATGGTTTCAGTCCTGTTTTCAGTCTCTGTATGGCTAGATGCTTTTGGTTCTCAGAAGCCATGAAACTCTCACAGTTTCATTGCTTTGCATGCATGTAGGATAAAAATCTCAGGCTCATCAGAGTTGTTGACAACAGCATGGTCTATTGTGGAAGGAATACCAGTATGGAAATCAGGATGCTTTGGTTTTAGTTTCTGTCCAGTTAGTCAGTCAGTTCAGTTGCTCAGTCATGTCCCACTCTTTGCGACCCCATAGACTGCAGCATGCCAGGCCTCCCTGTCCATCACCAACTCCCGGAGTTTACTCAGACTCATGTCCATTGAGTCTGTGATGCCATCCAACCATCTCATCCTCTGTCATCCCCTTCTCCTGCCACCTTCAATCTTTCCCAGCATCAGGGTCTTTTCAAATGAGTCAGTTCTTCGCATCAGATGATGGTGGAGATTTCTGACAAGATATGGTCCACTGGAAAAGGGAATGGCAAACCACTTCAGTATTCTTGCCTTGAGAACCCCATGAACAGTATGAAAAGGCAAAAAGATAGTTTCTGTCCTGCTGTTAACTATAATAGCTTGGAAAAGTTAAGGTCTTCTCCAGCTATTAGTTTCTCAATGGGTAAAATGGGACATTTGGAAGAAGAGAAGAGGGATGTATCTATGAGGGCCTTTCTAGCTCTCAGGTTCTAAACTTCTGTAATTATTGAGTGTCTACTGTATACCATATTGGTATTAGTTTTGTTGGAGTGACAAAATTTAAAAAAGAAATAGAGAATGCTTTAAGTGCTGATCTGATGTATTCTGACATGTGAATATAGTCTTATTTATGTTTTATTTGCTTGAGTTAAAATCATTAATGAAGATATTGGGTAAACATGGAATTAGCCCATTCTAGTCCATTCCATTCTCTCTGACTTACTGTATTTTATTTTTCAGTCTGAATGTTGTATTAGAATAGAGACATTCTTCAGGTGAGTTAATTCATTTAAAGTTAAAAAAATGTTTTGTTGCTGTACTCTTTCAGCTGAGTTCAGAAAATGAAATAACCTTTTCTGAAGCAAGCATGATGTAGACTATGGATGTATGTGATTCCTTTTTTGATTCACAGTCTTTACTTTCTATGTGGCATTTATTTTTTTGATTTTTGGATGCTTGGAAATATAGAAAATTTCTTTCCCCTCCTCCCCAGCTACTCCTGCAATCCCATAGGGAAAAAAGCAAGGAAGGAAGACAATGTTGAACACATTTTCCTTTTTTAAAATTTTCTTTATTTTTTTTTTATTGAAGTATAATTGACTTACAATGTACTAGTGAAAAGTGATTAGTTGTTTATTCAGTTTCTTTGACCAGTATAGGCCTATTCACATGATCTGTTTCTCCTTGTGTTTGCTTTGGCAGATTGTGTCTTTCAAGGAATTAACTGGTCCATTTATTCTAAGTTAGCAAATTTGTGGGCATAGAATTATTCAAATATTTCTTTATTATCCTTTTAATATCTGTAGGATTGCTAGTGATGGCCCCTCTTTCATGTCTGATATTAGTAATTGACTTCTTCTCTTATTTTCTCCTTAGGAAGCTTGGCTAGGAGTTTATTCATTTTATTAATCTTCTCAAAGAACCAGCTTTTAGTTTTGTTGATTTTATTGTGTACCCTGTTTTCAGTTTCACTAATTTCTGCTCTGATTTTTATTATTTATTTTCTGCTGCTTATTTTGAATTTAATTTTTTCCTTTCCTTGTTTCCTAAGGCAGAAACTTGAGTGGTCAACTTTACTTTTTTAATTTAAATATATGCATCCAGTGTTAAGTTTCTTTCTGAGAGAGAAAATGTAGAATGGTATTTGCTGTATCCCACAGATTTTTATGCTTTATTTTCATTTTTATTTAGTTAAAAAATGGAAAAAAATTCTCAACACTTTGATTCATGTACTATTTGTATATGTTGTTAATATCTACATACTTGGGGTTTTTCTGGCTGTCTACGGTTATTAATTTCTAGCTTAATTTCATTGTGGTCTGAGACCACATTTCATTTGATATCTGTTCTTTTAAATTTGTTAAGGTGTATTTCCTAGCCCAGAATATAGTCTGCTTGGTGAATGTTCCCTCTGAGCTTGAGAAGAATATATATTCTGCTGTTGTTGAATGAAGTAGTCTATAAATGTTAATTGTGTGCTGTGTTCAGTTATGTCTAACTCTTTGCAAGACCATGGACTATAGCCCACCAGGCTCCTCTATCTATGGAATTTTCCAGGAAAGAATACTGGAGCACGTTGCAATTTACTGCTCCAGGGGTTCTTCCCGACCCAGGCATTGAACCCACGTCTCTGTGTCTCCTGAATTGGCAGGGGCATTCTTTACCACTGTGCCACCTGGGAAGCCTCTATGGATGTCAATTAGATCCAGTTAATTGATGGTGCTATTCAGTTCTGTGATATTCTTACTGATTTTCAGCCTGTTGGTTCATTTACTGATAGTGGGGTATTGAAATCTTTAGATATAATAGTGAATTTATGTATTTCCTTTTGCAGTTCTACTCGTTTTTATCTCAAGTATTTAGTTCTGTTGTTAGATGCATGTATATAAGGATAGTTACATCCTCTTGGAGAATCAACCCTCTGTCATTATATACTGTCTCTCCTTATTCTGGAAATCTTCCTTGCTTTGAAGTCAGCTCTTTCTGTTTTCTTTTGGTTAGTGTTAGCATAGTATATCTTACTTTATCCCTTTTCCTTTAATATATCTATGCCTTTATAATTGGGTTTTTGCAGACAACATTTAGTTGGGTCTTGTCACTCTGAATTGGTGTATGTAGATCACTGACATTTAAAGTAATTATTAATATACTTGTTAGTATTTACCATATCTTAAATGTTTTCTATTCCTTGCTTTAGTTCTTAATTTCTGTTTTTTCTTTCTTTTTTTCTTTTCCTTCTTTATTTTTTTTTTGGACTTCCCCTCTGTTTCTACTTTCTTTCATTTTAATTGAGCATTTTATATGGTTCCATTTTCTATCCTGTTATAGTATATCATTATATTTCTTAAGAAACTTTTTTGAATGGTTGCCTCAGAGTTAACATTTATACATGTCTAGGTAATCCAAGTTCATTTTCAAATAATACTATACTACCTCATGGATACACAAGTACCTTAGAGTATTCTCAGTTCCTCTCTCCCATCCTTTATAGCATTTCTGTCATTCATTTAAGTTTTCTATAAGCTGTGGTCACAAAATATATGGTTTTGAACACATTATTTGTTATATTAAGAATAAGAGTTTTAATTTTGCCTTTATATATTGCTTTTCTTATGCTAATCATTTCTTTATATAATCCATGTTTCTTACCAGTATATAATTTTCTTTCTGTCTGAAGAACTTGTTTTTACATTTCTTTCAAGGCAGGTCAGTAGGTTTTCAATTTTCTCAAATTTTTGTCTTAGAAGGTCCCCCCTCCCCTTTGAAGGGTAATTTTGTTGGGTACAGAATTCTAGGTTGGTGTTTATTTCACTCCTTTTGTTTGCATGGTTTCTGAAGAGAAAGTTCAATGTAATTCTTATTTTGCTTCTTTCTAGATAAGGTTTATTTTTTTTCCTCTCTTTGTTTTTTTCTCTTCTTTTTTTGTTGATTTATCTCATCTGTTCATCTTTAGTTTTAATATGATATGCCTGCTGCTGCTGCTGCGGTGCCACTTCAGTCGTGTCTGACTCTGTGTGACCCCATAGACAGAAGCCTACCAGGGTCCCCCGTCCCTGGGATTCTCCAGGCAAGAACACTGGAGTGGGTTGCCATTTCCTTCTCCAATGATATGCCTAGTGTAAGTATTTTAGTATTTGTCCTGCTTGGTGTACACTGAGCGTCCTGGATCTGATTTGGTATTTATTACTAAAGACATTTTTGTTTTCTGTTACATTGTTGTTGATTTGTAACATTTCTTATTGATCTTTTCTTAAAGTTTCCATGTTCTGCTTTTATTAATTACCCATTTGTTCTTACATGTTGTTCACTTTTTCCATTAGAGCCCTTTGCATATTTACCATAGCTTTTTTTGACCCATTGCTAATTCTAAAACCTATGCTGTATGAGTCTGGTTTTGAGGTATACTTTGTTTCTTCAGATTGTTTTTTTTTTTTTTTGCCTTTACAGTGTTTTGTAATTTTTTGTTGCTGTTCAAACATGGCATATTTGATAAAAAAGAGGAGGTAAATAGATCTTTAGTGTGAGGTTTTATGTTTATCTGACCAGGATGCTATGCCATGTATATATGTTCAGTTGTGTCCGACTCTTAATTGTGTCTGACTCTCTGCAACCTGATGGACTGTAGCCTGCCAGGCTCCTCTGTCCATGAGATTTTCTAGGCAAGAATATTGGAAGGGGTTTCCATTTTCTCTTGGAACCTTCCTGACCCAGGAATCCAACCCTTGTCTCCTGTATTGGCAGGTGGATTCTTTACCACTGAGCCACCTGGGAAGCCTGTATTTGGTGTCAGAGGCTAACATTTCTTGTAGTGTCCTTATCTTGGCTTGCTCTTTTGTCTTTGGATTATGTAGAGAGTCTTTAAATGGGGTTTCAGACTTTGAAGTTCTTTTTACCTGTAATGCTCTGTTATTATATAGAGTTGAATTGATAATGGAGGTAAGGTGGTTGGGAGTTCTTTGGTATTGTGATTAGGTCTCAGTTTTTTAAACCTGGTTGTGTATCTCTTCTGTTGTTTGAAGGCTGGAGGGAGCTGGAGTTAGGTAAGGTACTTCCTGGTAGGCTAGGTTCTGTTAAAATAATTTTCTTTTCAGACTGTCCTTTTTAAGAAGAACAGAAAGCTTTGGGTATATTTTAAGAATTATTATGTCTCCCTTCCCCCTGCTAGAAATAAAGAAATTTTTTTCAGATTATCACAGTTGAGAACCTGGTAGGGCTCCTGGAGTTAAAACTTGAGAAACTGTTGGGGCCTTTCAAAGACAGTTCTCTCAGTCTAGAGTTTTTCATTCTAAGCTAGTCTACACTGAGTCACCAGCAGTTTGTCATTTACTGTTTAAAGTGTTCCTACTGATACTGGCTTCTGCTGAAGATTTATCTTCCCAGGCTTTGCTTCTTGCACAGTGTGATTTTCTGTATCTACCTGTCTCTGTAGTTTTCAGGGTAGAGGTTTGCCCTCTGGCTTCAATTCCCTGATTAATTTAAGAAGAGTGGTTGATTTTAATTTTTTTCTCTTCAGCTTTCTTATTGCTATAAGGACAAGTGTGATGAATTTCAAGTTCTTTATAGGTTGGACCTGATTGAAGGTTATTTTTGAATCTTTTTGACAATTTAGTAATGGTAAAGACTTGGTACAATACTCTTTGTCTGATTTGGCAGTATTACTCATTTGGAATGTGATTTCCTTCTGGAATCAGGTTTGCACATTTTGAGATCATGCATTGTAATTTGCAAAGATGAGTAAAGAACTTTTCCTGAGGGAAGTTAATATTAGGACTGATTTTTGTTATTGGTAAGATGGCTCGTTCTGAGCCCATTTACTGTTACTCTGCAAATTTGGTTTGGGGGCAACAACAACTCTCTTTGCTAGTGTGGTTTGGGGGCAACAGCAGCCTTTGTTTCCTGTGTTGATAGAGTTTCATTTTTATACCTTACAAAAAATATCTGATTTTACAGTCTGTTTCAGAATAAGGTCATGTCAAGTTACACCAATTTGCACTCTGAGAACTATACTGATGATTCTAAGAGTGGTTATTAAAACCTTGTACTGATATTTTTGTATTTATGGAACCAATTAATTGGATGACCTATTTATGTTGAGTGTCTTAATTTAATTAGATTTGCCACTAATTATGAGTAGAATAAGGTAATGTTAATCCTTAAATTTTCTCTGATGTGGTAAAAAACTTAATGTACATCTTGTGTATTAGATATCTTGGTAGAAATTGAGATATGAAAAGAAATTGGTTTAAATTATACATAAAATGTAGTTTATTTTCTTTTACAAAACCTTCATATTAAAAAAATCACTCTGTTAGAGAAAATTTAGACAACTTTTTCTTAAAGTAAGAGAATCACTTTTAATCTCACTAGTGTAACATGATTGTAGTTACAGGTGGATGTATGTGCCTTCTAGTACTTTTTTGTATATAGACTTTTTTACATAGTTGTGATCACAATTTATTTTTAAATGTGTGCTTTTCTTTTTGCAGTTAGTATATTCTCTCATTCTGCATCATTGTGTTCAAAAATAATATTTTTTCCTTGAGTAAGGTATTATTAAATTGATCAGACTGACAGTTTACTGTACCTATCGCTGTCATAAACTGTATGTGCATTTAGTTTTCCATGGTTTAGCTTTCCTCTGTGCTATTTCCTTGCCTGGATTTTTAGAAGTCTCAGTTTCTCTTTCTTTCTTTTAAGGAGTATTTTATATATTTCATGTTCTCTCCCACGGTGTTTACTGGATCTTGAAAAATGGATTTTTTTCCTCATATGGTCAGAAAACAATGCTTTCAGACTTATACTGCCACAGTGATTCACACAGATTTGTTTTAAAAAGTTGAAGATTTTCAACGAGATGATAAAATGATCCCCTAGATATGTCAAATTTGGTATTCTAGACTCTCACCCTTAGGTTGTATTAATAAATTGTCTTTATTCAAATAATTTAATATTTTACAAATTGCATTTTTTCTTTCCTCATATTTATGGGTTTAATATGATTTGTGTGTCAGGATTTTTAATGAGATTTTCTGTGGTCTTCTGACTTTTCCTCTGTCCTGTCATTTGTGCTTAGAGCTCATTTGGGTCTAGTCGTTTGAATGGAAAGTCAGTACTCAGAGAAACTTACAGAAACTTCTGCTGAGTCTGGTGATTCTGAACCTACCTAGTTCTTTATGCACAATCTTTATCAGCTTCTCAGCAACCATTAGTTAATTTTCATCGTAAATTATACACTAGATTATTGAGTGTTTTTTAAATGGGAAAATTGTTAATTGAACTTTTACTCTCTTGAGTACCCAAGACAACTGCATGTATAAGATACGAATTAAAGTCTTGAGGAGGCAAAAGTCCAAAGGAAAGACTTAATGCTCTGCAATTATGCCAAACAGGGAACTATGCTCATATAAAAGATGCTTTGTGAACATAGGGAGAGAGTAATGCTGTCCCCAGAGTGGAAAAGTAAGGAATTTGAGAATGACACCTGAAGGAGGTGACAGTTGAGTTATGGCAGAGATATTTTTAAAGCTAAAATTCAAGTATCTATTCTCCAAAATTTCTTCAACTCTAGCCTTCTCTGGTGAAGTTACAGTGTACCATAGCATTCAGTTACAGATCTACACAAAGAGAAGTACTGCTTCTGGTAAGGACCCTGATATTTGGCGTGGTTCGGGATCAAGAAACCCAAATTATGTTTCCCTTGGCATATCATGCTTGCCGGTGACGGTGCTATGACTGCTGCACTGCCGCTGCTGCCGCTGCCTCTCCCGGCGCTGTCATCCTGCTGTTAGCGCCGCGCTGCTTCTGATGCTCGTGCTCTTACTCCTCCGTTCCTTCTACTGCTGCCCCGCTGCTCCCTCTGCCACTAGTTTTACCAAGTGATACTTGTTCTCACCAGGGACAACGTTATGCTCCTTACAGCTTTAAGATGGGACATTGGATCATGTTTTAGGTACAGTTTTCAAGAGAAAAAAGGGATTGTTTTCACAAAAACTTAAAATTACCCCCATTTTCAAGTATTCTGGTAATTTCAAGTTCTGCTTATGAATGGTTATCCTGTGTTTCCCCTTTCTTTATGTTTCTTGATAAGTGTTACTTTATGCATGATAGTATGATTGAACTTTTATGATTAGATTTATTCCAAATAAAAATCAACCTAAATGTGAAGCATTTCTCTAGTTAAATGTATGCTTTTGTTGTTGTTATTCCTGTGGATTCTGATTATTTCTCTGAGCATTCAGGTCAATCAGGGTATTTCTAAGGTTAGTTCTAGGGCGTTTGTAGGGAGAGTTCTAGGTGTTTATAGGGTGAGTTCTAGAATTTCTGTAGAGAGTATAAACTATGTAGTAAGCCAGGCGTGGTCTGATTCCTGATTTGGATTTGCTGGCTGTGCTTGGATAGTTAAATTTAACTATCTAATTAGATGCTGAGTTTCCAAATCTGTAAGATGTGGATAAATAATAATACAGTCTTTAGCACAGTGCCTGGTGTATGCATGAAGTAATGACTCAATAAATGTTAACTATTATTATTGTTAACTGAATAGGCATTCCTTAAGTTTCAAGCCTCAAATGTATGGACCTTGGAGAATATAAATATTAATATCTTGGGGCCACTTCAAGCCAAGACTAAATTTTAGGAAGCGTCTTTTTGTTTATTCATAAAGAGTGGTGTTTTTTTTGAATTTTTTAACTTTAGCAAAATTCGTAAGATAATTCTCTTTGCATATATATTTTTATAGAGAAGATTCTTATAGAATGACCAGTTCTCATGTGCCTTTCTGACCAGAAGCTAATCTAGTGTCTACAGATTTTGTCAAAAAATTTTCAGAGAACCTTAATATTGTAAAACAGTAGTACAGAACACTTAGCACAGTACAGAAGAGTAGGCTCTTGGTTTATGTTTAAATTCTGGCATGGGATGGGACCACAGGTTGTATAGGTTTCCCTGTGATGTGTGTGTGTATGTGCTAAGTTGCCTCAGTTGTGTCCAGCTCTCACGATGCCATGGACCATAGACTGCTAGGCTTCTCTATCCATGGGATTCTCCAGGCAAGAATACTGGAGTGGGTTGCCATCTCCTCCTCCAGGGGGATCTTCCCAGCCCAGAAATCAAACTTGCATCTCTTATGTCTCCTGCATTGGCAGATGGGTTCTTTACCAATAGGGGGAGCCCCTTCCTGTGATGTAGGTATTATAGCAAGAGTTGATGAGAGAACCTTTTCACAGCTTCTAGTCTACGTAAGTTGACTCATTTGGGATAAGTTAGAGTAATCTGAACTGTGTTGCCAAACTGTAGGGAGAGAGGTCTTTTTTTTTAAGTTCTTTATTTATTTATTTTATTCTTTTTTTTTTCTTTTTTTTTTTTAGGTAATTAATTTATTTTTTATTGGAGGCAAATTATTTTACAATATTATATTGGTTGGTTTTGCCATACATTGATATGAATTTGACCCGGGTTTACATAAGTTCCCCCTCCTGAATCCCCCTCCCACCTCCCTCCTCCCTTTATCCTCTCTCTGGGTCATCCCCGCATGCCAGCCCCGAGCATCCTATAACATGCATTGACCCTGAACTAGTGATTCGTTTCACATATGACAACATACGTGTTTCAATGCCATTCTCCCAAATCATCCCACCCTCACCCTCTCCCATAGATAGATAAATAAATTCTTTATTTAAAAAGTACCTTACTTCAGGTGTTATCAGTGATACCCGATGAAGGCAGCAGAAAAGTCAAGAGACAAATGTCAAATCTAGATTCTATCTCCTATAATCTTTTCATTCAGGAGTTCTGGGTTCTAGAACCAGGTTTGTAAAATATTGAGGGACCTTCTAAGGGATCCCACTGATAGTCAATGATATCTTTGTCTTTCTTTCTTGGACAGTGGAGGTTGGAAATGCATTCAGGGTCATGAAAACTTTTTTTGTATGATTAATGTTCTGAAAAGAAATATTCCACCGTCCACCCAGATAGTGTTTTTCTTTGATACTTATATTTTTAGAACAATTATGTTACTGAGTTTTTAAGTTCTGAGTTCCTGACTTGGAATATGGTATAGACAGTTATGGAATAGGTAAGTCTTACTTAAAAATTATTTATTACTTCCTGTGCCACCAAATAGTACTAGTGCTTCATAATACAGATACAGTCTTAAAAATCCTAGGAGAGTTATCTTTTGGTGATAGTTTAATTTATTGATACACTGTGTAGTTTTGAGGTTTTAAGAAAGTGCTACTTTTTTAAATGAGAAAAGAGATGGCTTAAAAACAAGTTTCTTTTAAACACCAGTAAATTACTTGACAGTTTGATTTATTGTGATTGAAAGGGTTTTTAGTTGATCTAATTTTAGATTCTAGAGAATGCTTTACAAAAACACCTGGTTAGTCAGTACAGTGGTGGACTTTCCTGGTGGTCCAGTGGTTAAGACTGTGCTTCCACTGCAGGGGGGCATGGATTGGATCCCTAATCGGGAAAGTTCTACATGCTTCGGGGTACAGCCAAAAAAAATTAATACAGTGGCATTTTTCATACATATTGTTAAAAATCAGAATTTGTGGAGTGATAGTGTTATACACTGACACTTTATCAAGGAGACTGTATAATTAGGCAGCGTCTAGGCAGCGTCACATAAGCTTTTCCTGATCACTCAGACTAAATATCTTGTAACTTTTTGTCATATTATCTTATGTATAACACTCTTGTTTCCCTTGTGTATATATGTGTGTGTGTGTGTGTGTATTTGTATTTAGTGATTATTTTCATGCTGGAATGAAAATTCAATGAGAAACCTTTTCTTCTTTTTCATGAAAACCTTTATTAAGTGCCTAAATGCACATGGCCTGAACTATGTATGTGCAGTTTAAGGCCTGAGTGTTTGGCTGATGCCAGGAAAACTGTTGGCCTTTATCCTGTTTGCAGAACGTCTATTGTTCATAGTTGGGTCAGTCCTATGGCATGCAAAGGAGAAGATAAATATCCCAAAGCAAGATTATGCTGAAGTGGAATAATACTGGGGTGTGGACACTGAGCCATCCTTTCTAGTTAACCCCTTAGGATATAACCTGAACACCTGAATAGCTTCTGACTCATAGTGGGTGGTCAATAAGTATTTGATGGTGGATGGAGGATTTTCTTTTCTCTTTCTTTTTTATTTTTTGAGGGAGGAGTAGCAGGGTCAGATTTGAATGCAATATAAATAACTTGAATTCATTTTCATAAAGACTGTGCCAGGAAAATATTTCTGCTTACTAAAGAATACATTTAGCAATTTAAAAATGAAGAATTAAGAACTCCTTAGTTTTAAGGCTTGCTGATTTTCATCATTGTAACTGTTAAAGGAAAATATAAATTGTGATCATTAAATTGAGAATTCAAGAGAAATTTTGGTTGGTGAAGTGATAATACATTTGTGATAAAAGTTATAAACACAATTAAAATTTTAGAAAAACTTGAATACCATGAAATCACTAAAAAAAAAATTAAAGGAAAAATCTCTGAAGCAGACCTTTATTCTAGAATCTGGAGGAGAAAAGAAGTATGAAGTAGACTTTAAATAGGATAAAGATTGCCAGAGCAGGCCAATCTGAGGCTAAATGTTGTCAGCCAGGAAAAATACCCTAGAACAGATGTTAGATGGAGGAACCCAGAAGTATAACCTGCAAGCTGCTGTTGAATTAGATTGTGTTGGATCCATCATGGACTCTCCTGTTCAGTGCAACCTTCTACGTCCAATACAGTGTCTGGCACTTAGTATTTTCTGCATATAAATTTTTCCTGAGAACTGCATTAATATGTAGGTAGTAAATTCCTGAGAGCAGATTTCAGACATTTTATAAATATCTTTAATGCCAGATTGTGGTAGATTTTTAGCTATATATAATTTTTAAAAAATTCTTTTAACATTTTAGGGCAAAGGATTGGAACTTGTGCCTATGGCTCTTGCTAATACAGTTGACCCTTGAACAATGCAGGGGTCAGCAGCACTGACTGTTCCCTCCCCGTAAATATCGTAAATTTACATTGTCTGTTTACAAGATAAACCTAAATTGTCTGTCAGATACTAAGACTAGACATCAGAAATGAAAAGATAATATGAAAAAGAAATTCATATTTATAGCTATAACAGTTCATGCACTGATAACAAGGAGGTAGCAATATGATTGCTTTATTATAGCCTAGTATAATTGATATGATTGCTTTGTAGTAGCCTAACCTTACACTAATGAATGAATCATTATAAAATTTTTATGGCATGCAGTGTTTCAGTCCTATTCATAATACAGTATTAGAAGCATTGTTACATTAAAAACACCCCACTTACTTGTGATGATAAGCAGTTTCTCCAATGTTGAGAGAGCGTTTTGCTCTATGGTAATGTAATTCTTTGAAAGCAAAGTTATAAAAAAGTAAGAAAACAAATACATTATTAATTTTGAATACCACTTACCTTATGCCTGTATAAGAACAGGCTATCCACTTCAAGGCTATCCACTTGGTTGCAAGTTTTGCATTTGATGTTCTACCCAGTGAATACTTGGGTGATGATAATACAAAAAAATCTCATACAGTTCTTGCTGTGTAGTTACTAAAATTTTCAAAGGAAGACCATACATATGCATTAGATGAGTTTGTTAACTGTACAGCATGATTAGTTAGCATTTACTATTTAAGTGGAAGTGGATCATAAAAAAGGTCTTCATCCTTGTTGTCTTCACATTGAGTAGGCTGATGAGGAAGAGGAAGATAAGAAGTTAGTCTTGCTGTCTCAGGGGAGGCAGAGGTGGAGGAGTTAGAAGGGGAACAGGAGTGGCAGGCACTTGGTATAACTTTATGGAGATATTTCATAATTTCTATCTTTTTTGCTTTTTCATTTTTCTGAAACTTGCTGTTTGGTACCCATCTTCCTCCCATTTTGGGAAGATTCCGCTGGAGAAGGGAATGGCTACCTACTGCAGCATTCTGGCCTGGAGAATTCCATGGACAGTATAGTCCGTGGGGTCGCAAAGAATTGGACATAACTGAGAGACTTTCCCTTTCCCTTTCCTACCATTTGCTAGACGGACCTTGGTTGGCAAAGTAATGTCTCTGCTTTTTAATATGCTATCTAGGTTGGTTATAACTTTCCTTCCAAGGAGTAAGTATCTTTTAATTTCATGGCTGCAGTCAGCATCCACAGTGATTTTGGAGCCCAAAAAAATAAAGTCTGACACTGTTTCCACTGTTTCCCCATCTATTTCCCACAAAGTGATGGGACCAAATGGCATGATCTTAGTTTTCTGAATGTTGAGCTTCAACCCAACCTTTTCACTTTCCTCTTTCACTTTCATCAAGAGGCTTTTGAGTTCCTCTTCACTTTCTGCCATAAGGGTGGTGTCATCTGCATATCTGAGGTTATTGATATTTCTCCCGGCAGTCTTGATTCCAGCTTGTGCTTCTTCCAGCCCAGCGTTCCTCATGATGTACTCTGCATAGAAGTTAAATAAGCAGGGTGACAATATACAACCTTGACGTACTCCTTTTCCTATTTGGAACCAGTCTGTTGTTCCATGTCCAGTTCTAACTGTTGCTTTCTGACCTGCATACAGGTTTCTCAAGAGGCAGGTCAGATGGTCTGGTATTCCCATCTCTTTCAGAATGTTTCACAGTTTATTGTGATCCACACAGTCAAAGGCTTTGGCATAGTCCTATGGTTTTTCCCGTGGTCATGTATGGATGTGAGAGTTGGACTGCAATTGCTTGTTAGATCTTAGTAAATAAAGTTCCACAGGATTTAATTGCCCTGCTAAATAAATCTGTATTACTTAGTTATATAAAGTTACGACGATTGAATAAAGGGGTGAGGAATGAGTCATCAAAGCTTTTCTCTTGCAGTTACTGTTTTCAAACTTGTGTGTGTGTTGGTAGCAATGAAAAAATCACTTAGTCCTCGATGAACCTAAGAAAATACCTGAAATCTTAAATTGTTTGTGTCTTCATGGAGTAAAAGAAGTTGATTAAATTGCCCTTTCACAAGTGTAAATAAGAAAAGGATTTAGTCCTGATTTTCTTCTAGGCTTCTATTTCATTTACAGTTTTTTTAAATACTCCCTTCATTATATCCTAAAAATCGATGAGTATACTTGATATGTTAATGTGCCCCTCCACTCAAAAAGCTACATTAAATCAGTGTGGTGCTTTTAATCAGGAATATAATATTAATTTGTTGTTCAGTTGCTCAGTCGTGTCTTACTCATTGCTATCCTCTGTCATCCCCTTCTCCTTCTGACTTCTGCCTTTCCCAGCATCAGGGTCTTTTCCAATGAGTTGGCTGTTTGCATCTGGTGGCCAGAGTATTGGAATTTTAGCATCAGTCCTTCCAATGAATATTCAGAGTTAATTTCCTTTGGGATTGACTGGTTGATCTACTTGCTGTCCACGGGACTCTCAAGAGTCTTCTAACACAACAGTTTGAAAGCATCAAATATTATGATATTAATAGTTTAATGTTATGTCAACTAAAACAATCTTCCCTGAGAGGGAGAGTTTTGAAATTTACCACATAGTGATTATGCTTATGAAAGAATAAATATGAGATTAATCCTGTTATCAATGCTTGTGCTAATTAAAACCAAATTATACATATTAGTAAGAGATATAGTAAATACTAGATTAAACCATTTTAACAAGAACAAGAAGAATAAAATAAGTTAAGGCTAAGATACTGCCAGAGGTGGGATTGTTTGAAAGGTCCAGGCTGTGAGTGCTATAAGAGGATTATGTGTTTTCTGCACATTATTTGTCCTGTAAGAGGTTGTTAGTTCAGTTAGTTAGTTCAGTTGCTCAGTCGTGTCCGACTCTCTGCGACCCCATAAATCACAGCATGCCAGGCCTCCCTGTCCATCACCAACTTCCGGAGTTCACTCAAACTCATGTCCATAGAGTCGGGAATGCCATCCAGCCATCTCATTCTCTGTTGTCCCCTTCTCCTCCCGCCCCCAACCTTTCCCAGCATCAGAGTCTTTTCCAGTGAGTCAACTCGTCACATGAGGTGGCCAATGTATTGCAGTTTCAGCTTTAGCATCAGTCCTTCCAATGAACACCCAGGATTGATCTCCTTTAGAATGGACTGGTTGGATCTCCTTGCAGTCCAAGGGGCTCTCAAGAGTCTTTTCCAACACCACAGTTCAAAGGCATCAATTCTTCGGCGATCAGCTTTCTTCACAGTCCAACTCTCACATCCATACATGACCACAGGAAAAACCATAGCCTTGACTAGACGGACCTTGGTTGGCAAAGTAATGTCTCTGCTTTTTAACATGCTATCTAGGTTGGTCATAACTTTCCTTCCAAGGAGTAAGCGTCTTTTAATTTCATGGCTGCAGTCAGCATCTGCAGTGATTTTGGAGCCCAAAAAAATAAAGTCTGACACTGTTTCCACTGTTTCCCCTTCTATTTGCCATGAAGTGATGGGACCAGATGCCATGATCTTAGTTTTCTGAATGTTGAGCTTCAAGCCAACCTTTTCACTCTCCTCTTTCACTTTCATCAAGAGGCTTTTGAGTTCCTCCTCACTTTCTTCCATAAGGGTGGTGTCATCTGCATATCTGAGGTTATTGATATTTCTCCCGGCAATCTTGATTCCAGCTTGTGCTTCTTCCAGCCCAGCGTTCCTCATGATGTACTCTGCATAGAAATTAAATAAGCAGGGTGATAATATACAATCTTGACGTACTCCTTTTCCTATTTGGAACCAGTCTGTTGTTCCATGTCCTGTTCTAACTGTTGCTTCCTGACCTGCATACAGGTTTCTCAAGAGGCAGGTCAGGTTGTCTGGTATTCCCATCTCTTTCAGAATGTTCCACAGTTTATTGTGATCCTCACAGTCAAAGGCTTTGGCATAGTCAATGAAGCAGAAATAGATGGTTTTCTGGAACTCTCTTGCTTTCCCCGTGATCCAGCGGATGTTGGCAATTTGATCTCTGGTGCCTCTGCCTTTTCTAAACCCTACTTGAACATCTGGGAGTTCACGATTCACATATTGCTGAAGCCTGGCTTGAAGAATTTTGAGCATGACTTTACTAGCATGTGAGATGAGTGCAATTGTGTGGTAGTTTGAGCATTCTTTGGCATTGCCTTTCTTTGGGATTGGAATGAAGACTGACCTTTTCCAGTCCTGTGGCCACTGCTGACTTTTCAGAATTTGCTGGCATATTGAGTGCAGCACTTTCACAGCATCATCTTTCAAGATTTGAAATAGCTCAACTGGAATTCCATCACCTCCACTACTCTGTTCGTAGTGATGCTTTCTAAGGCCCACTTGACTTCACATTCCAAGATGTCTGGCTCTAGGTCAGTGATCACTTTATCGTGACTATCTTGGTCGTGAAGATCTTTTTTGTACAGTTCTTCTGTGTATTCTTGCCACCTCTTGTTAATATCTTCTGCTTCTGTTAGGTCCATACCATTTCTGTCCTTTATCGAGCCCATCTTTGCATGAAATGTTTCCTTGGAATCTCTAATTTTATTGAAGAGATCTCTTGTTTTTCCTATTCTGTTGTTTTCCTCTATTTCTTTGCATTGATCACTGAGGAAGGCTTTCTTATCTCTCCTTGCTATTCTTTGGAATTCTGCATTCAGATGCTTATATCTTTCCTTTTCTCCTTTGCTTTTCGCTTCTCTTCTTTTCCCAGCTATTTGTAAGGCCTCCTCAGACAGCCATTTTGCTTTTTTGCATTTCTTCTCCATGGGGATGGTCTTGGTCCCTGTCTCCTGTACAATGTCACGAACCTCCGTCCAGAGTTCATCAGGCACTCTGTCTATCAGATCTAGTCCCTTAAATCTATTTCTCACTTCCCCTGTATAATCATAAGGGATTTGATTTAGGTCATATCTGAATGGTCTAGTGGTTTTCCCTGCTTTCTTCAATTTAAGTCTGAATTTGGCAATAAGGAGTTCATGATCTGAGCCACAGTCAGCTCCTGGTCTTGTTTTTGCTAACTGTATAGAGCTTCTCCATCTTTGGCTGCAAAGAACATAATCAATCTGATTTCAGCGTTGACCATCTGGTGATGTCCGTGTGTGGAGTCTTCTCTTGTGTTGTTGGAAGAGGGTGTTTGCTATGACCAGTGCGTTCTCTTGACAAAAGTCTATTAGCTTTTGCCCTGCTTCATTCCGTGCTCCAAGGCCAAATTTGCCTGTTACTCCAGGTGTTTCTTGACTTCCTACTTTTGCATTCCAGTCCCCTGTAATGAAAAGGACATCTTTTTTGGGTGTTAGTTCTAAAAGGTCTTGTAGGTCTTCATAGCACCGTTCAACTTCGGCTTCTTCAGCGTTATTGGTTGGGGCATAGGCCTGGATTACTGTAATATTGAATGGTTTGCCTTGGAAACGAACAGAAATCATTCTTTCGTTTTTAAGATTGCCTCCAAGTACTGCATTTCGGACTCTTTTGTTGACCATGATGGCTACTCCATTTCTTCTAAGGGATTCCTGCCCACAGTAGTAGATATAATGGTCATCTGAGTTAAATTCACCCATTCCAGTCCATTTTAATTCACTGATTCCTAGAATGTCTTTGTTCACTCTTGCCATCTCCTGTTTGACCACTTCCAATTTGCCTTGATTCATGAACCTAACATTCCAGGTTCCTATGCAATATTGCTCTTTACAGCACCGGACCTTGCTTCTATCACCGGTCACATCCACAACTGGGTATTGGTTTTGCTTTTGCTCCATCCCTTTATTCCTTCTAGAGTTATTTCTCCACTGATCTCCAGTAGCATACTGGGCACCTACCGACCTGGGGAATCCTCATTCAGTATCCTATCATTTTGCCCTTTGATACTGTTCATGGGGTTCTCAAGGCAAGTATACTGAAGTGGTTTGCTATTGGTAGTCAGTACATAATGAGTGATAAGTAACTGCTAGTTTATTAGCAGAGGGATTTCAGAGAATGTCCGGGAAGGAACAGAGGAACAGGAAACAGAGGGTTATTCGAGCTGTTAATTGCCAGGAACCAGAGATTATATAAACAAGTGCTGTCTAATATGGTAGCCAACAGCCATATGTGTCTGTTTACAGTTTGAAAATTTTAAATTTAATTTTTCAGTTTCACTAGCCATATTTCAGGTTCTCTGTGGCCACTAAAGCTAGTGGTATGTATATTCAGTACCATATTGAAAAAAAAATATATAGAACACTTCCTCATTGTAGATATAGCTGATATAGACATTTTCTCAAAGATTTTGATGATCCAGATAATCATAGTTTTTAAGATAAGATTCTTAGGATTTTTTAGTTTAATATTTGTACTGTGAAATTTATTTTTTCAGTTTTATCATGGATACTCCACTAATTTTTAATTGTTATTTTGTATTTTTAAATGTTATTTTAATCTAATTTTGAGAATAGTTCCCATTTATAATATAAATTAATGGAAAAAATTTGAAATGGTAACTGAAACTTGTCCTTCCAGGCAACGAAAAGCATCAATTCTGTTAAATAAGGTAATGAATACTGCTGCTGCTGCTGCTAAGTCGCTTCAGTCGTGTCCGACTCTGTGCGACCCCATAGACGGCAGCCCACCAGGCTCCCCCATCCCTGGGATTCTCCTAGCAAGAACATTGGAGTGGGTTGCCATTTCCTTCTCCAATGTGTGAAAGTGAAAAGTGAAAGTGAAGTCGCTCAGTCGTGTCCGACCCTTAGCGACCCCATGGACTG
The DNA here is from genome assembly GCF_049115385.1 of Moschus berezovskii. Lineage (NCBI taxonomy): Eukaryota > Metazoa > Chordata > Mammalia > Artiodactyla > Moschidae > Moschus > Moschus berezovskii. The sequence continues at coordinate 25,989,981 of NC_142468.1, read as the reverse complement.
CAGCCTACCAGGCTCCTCCATCCATGGCATTTTCCAGGCAAGAGTACTGGAGTGGCTTGCCATTGCCTTCTCTGAAGGTAATGAATACAACAGTGAAAATTCCTTTTAAGGTTTTTTACTGTCAGTATTTTAGGAATATGGAACTTTAAAAAATCACTTCTTGTTCTTTTGGTTAAATATGATAATGTATTTTTCACTGTAGTGCCAGGCTTACAAAAGTTTCTGATTAGGTGTTAGTTCTTTCAATACATGCATTCATTCACTGGGTCATGGATCCAAAACCAGATGATCATAAGATTTCCCTGAGAAGCTTTTTAAAAATACAGATATCCGTAACATTTGGCCTAAGTATTATACATAGCATGTGTGTTAGTATACAGAAGGATTTTGTCTAATTTTTCCTTAGCATTAACTCCTTGAGAGAGAATTGTTGGCTCAAATGATTTAATCATTTGAGATTGATTCACAGAAACAAATCCCTTCAGAAAGTTTGTATCAATTTACAAACTTTCCCTCACATTTTCTTTTTTTTTTTTTTCCAATTTTATTTATTTTTTTCAAGTTGAACAGACTAAATTTCTTTAAACAAACTTACTTATACTCCAGAGTCCTTTAAAAACTTAATAGCATTTATACATTGAAGGTATTTGATTTTCTTGTAACTAGCACTTCAAATGCAACAAGCATTTGAAGCAACAAGCATTTGACCCAACAAGTAATACTTTCTACAGTTCATAACTTTTATAAATAAAATAAATTAAATGTACAGTGAATAAGTTCTCTGAAATATTTCAATATTTCTGCAGGTTTAGTAACATTGTAAAATACATTTCAACTAAAATTCACAAATCTAAAAACCTGTTAGGCATTTTTAGGCGTTTTAAGATGGAAATGAAGACCAATGTTACATCGTAATATGCCAATTACAAATAGTACTTCAAATAGCAAATACTACAGTTTGTCCCAAACTTTAAAAACTATTCATGAACTCAACACTGAACTATTGATGGCTATGAGAATTGTTTCCTAGCCTTTTTGAAAATTTCAACCCATTTACGTTTAAGGTAATTATTGATAAGTACGATCCCGTAGCCATTTTCTTTATTGCTTTGGGTTCAAGTTTATACACTCTTTCTGTGTATCCTGTCTATAGAAGATCCTTTAGCATTTGTTGGAGAGCTGGTTTGGTGATGCTGAATTCCCTCAGCTTTTGCTTGTCTGTAAAGCTTTTGATTTCTCCTTCATATTTGAATGAGATCCTTGCTGGGTATAGTAATCTGGGCTGTAGGGTATTTTCTTTCATCACTTTAAGTATGTCTTGCCACTCCCTTCTGGCCTGAAGAGTTTCTGTTGAAAGATCAGCTGTTATCCTTATGGGAATCCCCTTGTGTGTTATTTGCTGCTTTTCCCTTGCTGCTTTTAATATTTGTTCTTTGTGTTTGATCTTTGTTAATTTGATTAATATGTGTCTTGGAGTATTTCGCCTTGGGTTTATCCTGTTGGGGACTCTCTGGGTTTCTTGGACTTGGGTGATTATTTCTTTCCCCATTTTAGGGAAGTTTTCAACTATTATCTCCTCAAGTATTCTCTCATGGTCTTTCTTTTTGTCTTCTTCTTCTGGGACTCCTATGATTCGAATGTTGGAGCGTTTAACATTGTCCCAGAGGACTCTAATATTGTCCTCATTTCTTTTAATTTGTTTTTCTTTTTTCCTCTCTGTTTCATTTATTTCTACAATTCTATCTTCTAGTTCGCTTATCCTGTCTTCTGCCTCTGTTATTCTACTGTTTGTTCCCTCCAGAGTGTTTCTGATCTCATCTATTGCATTATTCATTGTATATTGACTCTTTTTTATTTCTTCTAAGTCCTTATTAAATCTTTCTTCCATCTTCTCAATCCTTTTCTCCAGGTTATTTATCTGTAACTCCATTTTGCTTTCAAGATTTTGAATCATTTTCACCATCAAAATTTGAAATCCTTTATCAGGTAAATTCCCTATATCTTCTTCTTTTGTTTGTGTTGGTGGGCATTTATCTTGTTCCTTTACTTGCTGGGTATTTCTCTGCCTCTTCATCTTGCTCATATTGCTTTGCTTGGGGTGGCCTTTCCCTCTCCTTGCAGTTTGTGGAGTTCTCTTTATTACGTAGTTTCTTCGCTGTGTGTGGGGTTGGACGGGTGACTTGTCCGGGTTCCCTGGTTAGGGAAGCATGTGTCGGTGTTCTGGTGGGTGGAGCTGGATTTCTTCTCTCTCCTTTAGAAGACAATGGGCTGCTTTTCTGGGAGCCTGATGTCCTCTGCCAGTATTCAGAAGTTGTTTTGTGGACTTTACTCTGCGTTCAAATGATCTTTTGATGAATTTGTGGGGGAGAAAGTGGTCTTTCCATCTTATCCCTCTGCCATCTTGTTCCTTCCTCCCCAGAACACTGGATTCTTATATTCCACTTGGCCGTGGAGTATCTCTTCCCAGCTGCTCCAGCAAGGCGCAGCCGCTGTACCTTACCTTGGAGGAGGGGTATCTCCTCAAGGCCGCGCCTCCTGCTTTGAATGTAGATCAGCTCCTCTCGGCCCTCCAGTGCCCAAGCAGCCACCGCCTCCTGGACGTGGTACAGCTCCTCTCGGCCACCGCCCTAACCCTGGGCGCGGGGCAGCTCCTCTCAGCCCCGATTCTGCACGTGGTTGGTTGCGCCGGAGCCGGGCGTCTCCCGCGTCTGCGCCGCCGGAGCCGGGCGTCTCCCGCGTCTGCGCCGCCGGAGCCGGGCGTCTCCCGCGTCTGCGCCGCCGGAGCCGGGCGTCTCCCGCGTCTGCGCCGCCGGAGCCGGGCGTCTCCCGCGTCTGCGCCGCCGGAGCCGGGCGTCTCCCGCGTCTGCGCCGCCGGAGCCGGGCGTCTCCCGCGTCTGCGCCGCCGGAGCCGGGCGTCTCCCGCGTCTGCGCCGCCGGAGCCGGGCGTCTCCCGCGTCTGCGCCGCCGGAGCCGGGCGTCTCCCGCGTCTGCGCCGCCGGAGCCGGGCGTCTCCCGCGTCTGCGCCGCCGGAGCCGGGCGTCTCCCGCGTCTGCGCCGCCGGAGCCGGGCGTCTCCCGCGTCTGCGCCGCCGGAGCCGGGCGTCTCCCGCGTCTGCGCCTGCGCCGCCGGCTCACATTTTCTCTACACTGGGTGTTATTGAACTTTTAAAATTTCTCAGTGGATGAAAAGGATCTCTTATTTTAGTCTATTTCTTTGTCTATGAGTGAGAGTCAATATTTCTCATAAGTTTTTTTGAAATGGATTTATCTTTATTCCTCCTTCTTTTTAAAAATATATTTTGGTGAATTGTCTGTTTTTGATATCTGTTCTCTCATAAACCTAAAATTCTTAGCTTTGGTAATCAGTAAATTGAATGATAGGGCTTAGAAGGCAACACCTAAAAACAAGAATTGCCATCTGGAAGATGAGGTGATTTAGATTACTATGCAAATATGGCCATGATGTTAAATATGTCACGTATCTGCAGGATTCTTTTACATATTTCAGTATATTCTCTCATAAATGATGTTTCAGGAGTGATCATTTTCAGTGTGAGTGTTGGGGAATTGGATTCAAATTTTCTAGTATGAAGAAATCAGATATTTTGCTACAATCAATTGAAAACTGATCATTGCAGTTGGTTCTGGGTGGTATCAGAGTTAGTTTGAAACCATGCCCTTAATAATGCCATCTGACAAATACTTTCTTGCCTATGTATAAATATGATTATAACAGAATCCCCTTAATTTTGGGACTGTTTATCTTTGTGTCCCTAGTGGCTTGTAATATCTGGCCCTTTAAGAGAAAACTCATTTAGTTTTCTACACTACACTTAGTTTAGTTTTAGTTTGTCACTACACTTCTGATACCAGACATGTGGGTTTTCCACACCAAGAAATTCTATAATTCTGTAAGAACACCAACTGAGAGTTAGCACAGACTCCACAGATTAAGGGCTCAGTCCCACAAGACTACCCTTACTTCAAGTATCAGTTGTGAGTAGTGGGTGCCCAGGTTACCTGCACTTTCGTTTGACTTGACTATAAATCGGGGGGGTGCGAGACTCCTGCAGTCTCCTCAAGTTTGATAGTTGCTGTCACGGTTCACAGGACTCAGGGAAACATGTTTGCTAGTTTATTTTAAAGGATATAGTAAAAGATAAAGATGAATAGCCAGATGATGAAGTACACAGGACTAGGTCTGGGATGGGTGTGCCCCCTCCCAGTACATGGATGTGTTCACCTGTTTGGAAGCTCTCCAAGCCTATAGTTTATGGATTTTTTTAATGCAGATGTCATCATGTAGATGTGATGGATTATTAACTCAATATCCAGCCCCTCTCTTCTCCATGGAGGATAGGAGGTGAAGCTGAAAGTGCCAAGCTTCTAATCATGACATGGTCTTTCTGTGACCAGCCTCCATCCTGAAGCTATCCAGGAGCCCACCAAGAGTAGCCTCATTAAAATAAAAGAAATTCCAAGGGACTCAGGAGTTCTGTGTAAGATGCTTCTATCACCCCCATCACTCAGATAATTTTGGGAGTGCTGTGTCAGAAATTAGTGTCAAAGACTAAATATCAGGAAAAAAAATTGCTCCTACTACCCCTGTCACTCAAGCAATTATAAGGGTTTTAGAGCTCTGTATTAGGAACCAGAGACAGAGACCTATGGATATGTTTCTTATTATGTCACACCATGATTGGGGGGGTTTAAAAATGCTTGTTGATGTGATTGCCTTTTTATCTGAATCTGCTCTTTCTACCTTATTATTATGGTAACATCTCCATTTTGGGACTAATAAAACTATAACCAAGTTTAGAAGTAATCTCTGCTTTTCTCTCTTAAAATTATTTGTTTAAAATTTAAAATCATGATAAAATACACATAGAACTTAAAATTTGGCATTTTAACCATTTTAAAGTGTACAGTTCAGCGGCATTGGGTAGATTTACATTCTTAATGCACTCATCACTGCCATCCACCCACAGAACTTTTTTCATTTGCAAAGCTAGTACCGTTGGGTGGCAACTCCCCATTCCCCTGCCTTCAACCCTGTTAACCACCGTTCTGCTTTCTGTTTCTGAATTTGACTACTCTGTGTTCCTCATATGAGTGAAATCATACAGTATTTATCTTTTTCTGACTAGCTTATTTCACTTAGTGTAGTGTCTTTGAGGTTCATCTGTGTTGTGCGAGGGTCAGAATTTCCTTTCCATTTAAGCCTAAATAATATTCCATTGTGCATGTTATACTGTATTCTGTTTATCAGTTTTTCTGTCAGTGGACACTTGGGTTGCTTTTGTCTTTTGATTAGCACGAGTAATGCAGCTGTGAACATGGGTATACAGATATCTCTTTGAGACCCTGCATTTAAATTCTTTTGGATATAAACCCAGAACTGGAATTGTTGAGTCATATGGCTTACTCCTTGGAAGGAAAGTTATGACCAACCTAGAAAGCATATTAAAAAGCAGAGACATTACTTTGTCAACAAAGGTCCGTCTAGTCAAGGCTGTGATTTTTCCAGTATTCGTGTATAGATGTGAGAATTGGACTATAAAGAAAGCTGAGCGCAGAAGAGTTGATGCTTTTAAACTGTGGTGTTGAAGAAGACTCTTGAGAGTCTCTTGGACTGCAAGGAGATCAGTCCTGGCTGTTCATTGGAAGGACTGATGCTGAAGCTGAAACTCCAATACTTTGGCCACCTCATGCGAAGAGCTGACTCATTTAAAAAGACCCTGATGCTGGCAAAGATTGAGGGCAGGAGGAGAAGGGGATGACAGAGGATGAGATGGTTGGATGATATCACCGACTTAATGGACATGGGTTTGGGTAAACTCCGGGAGTTGGTGATGGACAGGGAGGACTGGCATGCTGAGGTTCATGGGGTCACAAAGAGTCAGACACGGCTGAGCGACTGAACTGAACTGATGGTAATACTGTTCTTAATTTTTGAGAAACCACCATAGTGTTTTTAATATTGGCTGCCCCATTTTATATTTTTACCAGCTGTGTGCTGGGTTCTAATTTCTCTACATCCTTGCCAACACTTATTTTCTGTTTTTCAATAATTGCCATCTTAATGAGTATGCTGCAGTATTTCATTATGGTTTTGATTTTTCATTTCCATAATGACTAGTGATATTGAGCATATTTTCATGTACTCATTGGCCATTTGTACATCTTCTCTGGAGAAATGTCTATTCAAGCAAATCCTTTGCCCATTTTTTGTTTTAGGAATTTTCTTTACATGTTGGATATTAATCTAATTCTCTATATCTGGATATTAATTCCCACATTAATTAAACATTCTCTTCTAAGTGTTTTATAATTCTGTGGCGTATATTTCATTTTTCTTATAGACTTCAATATAGTATATTTGGGGGGGTGATGAGGAAATATGGCTTTTTTTTTTTAGAACAGAGTTATTGATATATGACTGACATTTGTGCAATGTGATAAGTTTTGACATATGTATACATCTGTGAATCCATTGCCACAGTTAAAGTAATGAACATATCTATCACCTTCCAAAATTTCTTCCTGTCCCTTTGTAATTCCTTCTCTTACGCCCTCCTGACCTTCCCCCCTTTCAGGGAAATACTGATATACTTTCTGTCGCTATAAATTAGTACATTTTCTGAAGTTTTAAAAAATGGTATCTGTAGTCTGTCCTTTTGGGAAGAAGTTGCTTTTTCACTCAGCAAAATTATTTTGAGATTCATGCATGTTGTTGCATCCTTATTTCTCTTCTTTTTGTACCACTTAGTTAGTCTCTTGAATGGTGTAGCAATCTGGGTCCAGTAAGGAGATGGAAACCATGCAGTCAGTTAAGTAAGGAAAGTTTAGTATCAAGAATTATTAACCATGACTAAAGAGTTAACTATAAGATAATAAGGAAACTTTATACAGTATTGTAGGGCTTTGGGAGAGTACCCAAGGAGGACAGATTTGGAAGGGGTTAAGATGTCATTGGAGAAGATGGGGTTCAGTTCACTGGATAGCAGAGAAGTTCATGGTTTGTATAGGCCAGAGGTGGTCTGAAGTTGCTGGATAAGCAGTAGGCAACTCATTGGAGTAAGAGGAGAGCAGGGGATCAGCAGCTGACAGAATGGGTGTGTAATGGGAGTCCAGGTGCCAGCAAGGGCAGGAAATGTTTGGAGTGGGTGGGCTGTCTTGGGGGCTTGCAGAAGAGACAGCTTGGTGTGTATCCATCTGGCCCACAGGCAACTATGTTCAGTCTCAGGGCTTGTAGAGGGAGTACAGATGCTGGTGCTGGTAAGAGCCAAGCCTGTAAGGGACATTGGCACTTTATTATGCCAGGTGCTGGGAAAGGTTGGGGGCGGGAGGAGAAGGGGACGACGGAGAATGAGATGGCTGGATGGCATCACCCACTCTGTGGACATGAGCTTGAGTGAACTCCGGGAGTTGGTGATGGACAGGGAGGCCTGGCGTGCTGTGATTCATGGGGTCGCGGAGAGTCGGACACGACTGAGCGACTGAACTGAACTGAACTGAGGCTTCAAGGTCACAGAAGGATTGTTTTCTCTGCAGGTGGCTAAGACAGTACTCTATTGGAAGTCCTCATATCTGCACCTACTTCAGTGTCTCTTGAGTGCCCTCTACTGAGAGAGCTAAATATGGGGCATATTGAAGGAATGAGCATACTGAAGGAATTTTCTTGTCTGTCATACAGCATATATTGATGGATGCATTCAGAGCTGAGGGGCAATAAATTGATAAGTGACACACATGGATATATCACAGTTTGTTTTTCCATTCATCTGTGGATGGGCATTTTGGGTTCTTTTTTAGTTACTGGTTCTTACAAGTAAAGCTGCCATGAACATTTACTATACAAGTTTTTGTATGAACACATATTTTCATTTCTCTTTGGTAAATACCTAAGTGTGGAATGACTGGGTCATAGAGTAGGAGTGCATATAACTTTTTAGGAAATTACCAAATAGTTTTCCAAAGTAGCTTTACCAAAAAAAAAAAAAAAAAGTAGCTCTTTTTGTTTTTGATCTTGTTGGCAGTGTATAGTTCTTCTATATCTTACCAAAATTTGGTATGATCATTCTTTTAAATTTTAGCCATTCTAACTGGTGTGTTTGTGTGGTTGTATCTCCTTGTGGTTTTAATTTGCATTTCTTTAATGACTAATTATATTGAGTATTAATTCATGTGTTTATTTACCATTTGTAGATTTTCTGTGGTAAAATGTTCAGATCTTTTACCCTTTATTTTAATTGATTTAATTCCTTATTACTGAATTTTGAGCACTCTTTATATATTTTTTATTCTATGCTTTGCAGACATTTTCTCCTAGATTGTGGCTTGTCTTTTCATTCTCTTAACAGTGTCTTTTGAGGAGCACACATTTTTAATTTTGATGAGGCCCAGGCAATCAATATATTTTTATATGGATGATTTTTTTTTTTGTATCTAACGTGTATTTGTCTAATCCACACTTAAAAAGATTTTCTACAAAGTTATCTTCTAGATGTTTTATGGTTTTAGGTCTTATGCTTCATTCTATGATGAATTTTGAATTGTGTTTTAAAATATGGATCAAAAGTTGCATGGAGGTCCATGTTTTTATGTAGTGATATCCAGTGCTAGCATCGTTTGTTGAAAAGGTTGTCCTTTTGCTATTTGTCAAAAATTAGTTTGTCATATATATGTGGGTTTATTTCTGACTACCAGATTTGTTCCACTGAACTCTGTCTATCTCGATGCTGCTCTCATTTTGGTTACTGTGACTTTATAAGAAGTCATGAAGCCAGGTTATGCTACCCCTCTAAATTTGTTTTCCTTTTATGGCCTGTAAGATATTGGCTATTGTACTGGTTCTCAATTTATTGCCTCTCAGCTCCAGATTTATCCTTTTTTTTTTTTTGCCTGCTCTGTGAAAATGTATCAGGTCCTTTAAATATTTTTCTTTTGCCAGCTTGTACAGTGTTAAGCTTTGTCAATAGAGAATGCTGGAGAGACATTGCAGGAGAGTTTTGCTTCTTGGTTCTTGTGTGCTTGCTTTGTGGTCTCCAGCAGCATATTCATCTTCTCCAGTGTCAGCCCACGTAGCTCCCCTAGCCTACATCTCCTGAGAATGTGTGGCTTTTCCTGCACTAGGCTCCCTGAAGTGTGGAGAGAGCAGTGGTAACTGCAGCCATCAGCCCACGGCTAACACCTTCCCTTTGTATCTCTCCTTTGTATGGTTTGTAGCAGATTACCTTGGTGGGACACTTCCAGGTCAACAGCTTTTTTTTTCAAAGACTGGATTTCTGGCAAGATCCACAGGCAGATTTTCAGCAGGTTCTGCTGGCATGTCACCAGAGCACCTTCTCTACTATTCAGAGAGATAGACCTGTGTCCTCCCAAGGTCTGAATGTCAGCCCTAAAATCTCCTGAGAGGAGTTGGTAGAGGTTCTTGCTTAGCCACTATGTCTGAGCCTTAGGAAGTATTGGCTGCTGCTGTGTTCTTTAGAATTCTGTTTACTTCTCACTAGTTAACTGCTATTACTTCAACCTCTTGTTATAGTAAATGATTATATATACTTCACTTTCAGTTTTCAAATCTCTGTAGCTACTCTCCTGATTCAGTCCACAGGGATGCAACTATACTACCTTGTTCATGTTTCTTAATGAATTTTAGAAGCAATTTATAAATGTCTATCTGAAAAAAGGTTATTGGGATTTTTGTTGAATCTGTAGATAAATTTGGGGGAATTGCATAGGATCTATAGATAAATTTGGGCAGAATTGAAATCTTAACAGTGTTGTCTTTTCACCCATGAATAAGGCTGTCTCCATTTACTTAGATTTTTAACATTTTCTTAGATTTTTAATTTCTTTCAGCGGTGTTTTATAGTTTTCAGTATACACATCTTTCCAACATTTTGCCAGATTTATCCCTAAGTATACTATTTTTTTCTTTTATGTGTGGTGTTTTATAAAAGGTATTTTAAAATGATATTTTATAAATGGTATTTTTTAAAAAATCAATTTTTTATAAATGGTATTTTTTAAAAATTCAATTTTTTAATAAATGGTATTTTATGCCTTATAAATGATATTTTAAAAAATTCCAGTTCTGTTTGTTCGTTGCTAATATATAAAAATACAATTTATTTTTGTATGTTGGCCTTGAATTTTGCAACCTTTGCTAAGTGAACTTTTCAGTTCTAGTTTTTTTTTTCCTTTTTGTCGATTCCATTGGATTGTGTACATGGACAATCGTGTCTTCCGTGAATAAAGAGAGTTTCATTTCTTTCAATCCAAAACAGATGCCTTTTCTTTTTTTTTTTATTTGACTTCACTGGCTGGACCCTCTAGTATAATGTTGAATAGAACTGGTGATAGTGGATATCCTGGTCTTGCTTCTAGTCTTAGGGGGAAAGCATCTTTTCTTTTGTAATTAAGTGTGATATTGATTATAGATTTTTTTCCTAGACCCCTTTATTAGATTGCTTTCCTTTCCATTCCTAATTTGCAGACTTCAAATCAGGGACAGATGTTGGGTTTTTGTCAAATAATTTTTCGGTGTGTTTATTGAGATGAGAGTTACAGTTTATGTTCTAGCCCTAGCTAATGCAAATGTCTGCTGTGCACAGTTTTGTATTGGCAGGTTTTTTTTTCCCCCACAGAACGCTTCCTTCATGAAAGCAATCATTCTGCATGTATAATACCTAGGTTTTAAAAAGTATTTTATTTTCAAATATAATTTCTGATTGTTTAAAATATAAACTAATTTTGAACTATGGTGTGAAAAAGTAGAAAGAAAAATTAAGAAATGTTTGGAAAAACATATACTGAGGTAGTTGTTAACTTACAGTTGAAACATTGTACTCATTATGTTCAGCTTTACTGATGGGAGATAGCTATAGGATACTTAAGCCTTTTGGTGAATGAGTTGCCCTGGGATAGTTGGGTTTAAGTCTTGTATTTACCACTTGCTAACTTGATAAGTTTCTTAAACTAATTTTCTGATTTCTCATCTGTTGAGTGAATATAAAAATATTCATTCCAAGGGTTATAGTGAGGGTTAAATAGAATCAACTGCATAAAAGTGCATAGCAATGTTGTTAGGTGCTTAATAAATGTTTTTGTCTTTTATTTTCTTCTGAGTTTCTAATGAAAGTTATCTTGGAACCCATCAAGAAAGTAAAGCAAATTCCTGCTTCTGGAACTTTTCACAGTTTGAAAGAAAACTAAGCTTATTAGAAAATGCTAAGCTGAGAAGGCTCTGAAAGGAAGTTCTGACTTGGGGAATGATGGTAGAATTTTTTTTATAGTGCTTTAGTAGGATGGGTGCAGGCATAGTACAACTAGTTTGGGGGAATAGTTGGTTAAGTATATCTCTCAGAGAGTTGATCTTGTAGATAGCAGCCATTGGACAATTTAGATTTTATCAACAGAGTTGGGGAGAAGCAGCCTCCGGAGCGAGAGGGCCAATGGAAACTTCCCAAATTTTTAGAGTCGTCATAGTATATTTTTCTATCATTGGCTCCTGAAGTCTTTTCCCAGCCCCACACTCCACTTCCCCAAACCCCAAGTATGAGGGCCCTTTACCCTGGTCATGATTTTAGGCCTTTCTAGCTGAAACTGCAATACTTTGGCCACCTCATGCGACGAGTTGACTCACTGGGAAAGACTCTGATGCTGGGAAAGGTTGGGGGCGGGAGGAGAAGGGGACGATGGAGAATGAGATGGCTGGATGGCATCACCGACTCTGTGGACATGAGTTTGAGTGTACTCCGGGAGTTGGTGATGGACAGGGAGGCCTGGCGTGCTGTGATTCATGGGGTCGCAGAGAGTCGGACACGACTGAGCGACTGAACTGAACTGAACTGAACTGAGCTCTTGATCTCAGAAGGAATATCTTTATGAAACTTCTAAGAATAAGTAATTAAGTATTTTATAGTGTTAAAAAGTCCTCTAAGTCTTCCTGTCTTCTTTGCATTGTGTTTGGATCTTGTTATATAACTGCTGTGCAGTAGACAAAACAATAATGTGTAATAATGAAAAGCTTCAATGTAGACATATGGCTGGAAGGGAGGGTTTTGTGTCAGCTTTTTTTTTACTATAAGAAGTTGAGTGAGATAATTTTTAATAGCTAGTTTGCAAACTTCGGTATGTGCAAGCAACCTTTCAAAGCCTATTTGTGCATTTCGGGGAGCTCGGTTTGTGACTGAATGGATCAGCCATTCTCTTGTAACTTTTTAATGCATTACTGGTTTCTAGCAGCTGGTACTTAACACTGTTCAGTTTTGAGTTTGGTTACTTGTCTGTGCTTCCTGTGATTTCTTTGCTTTTGTACTTTTTGACTACAGGTGAATACAGTCTTTTATAAATATAATCTATGCTTTGAAATTAAATTATCCTTGTCCTCTTTGAATATGCAAATCATCTTATTATCTGTGAGTTTGCCTCTTGTTTTGTGACTCCCTGTGTTCTTATAATGCTTGTTTACCTTTTAGTTTAAGTACAGGCATCCATGAAAGACTTTGGTCTGTTTAGATTTTAGGGAAATATAATTATCTGGCCATCATATTTAGGATTATTGGGGTGTTTCTTCCTAACTTTTCAGAATATAGAAAAAGAATTGAATTTCCTATTCTTTCCTAATCAAGCTCTCTAAGCTCTTTCCTAATCAGATCTTGCACTTTTCAAACTTGCTTGAATGAAAAAAAAAAAAAATGAAGTATAGGATATCTGTTATTTCTACATGGATATGCTTACCATAACTGTGGAAAATATATTTGATTTACTGTGAAACTCTTTTAGGGTAAATGTGTCAGATATAATCAGTATTTTAGTATTATCATATATACTTAAGTAGTTTTCCATAACTTATGAGAACTTTTATTTTTTGTTCTGCAAAAGATCACGAAAATTTCAATAATGGAGCTTTCTCGTTTTGATATTCAGAGGAAGTTAGAGAACAGATTTATCTACATTTATATAATTTTGTTTAAATTTGTCTACATTTTGCCAGTCACTGGTAAGAACCTTTCCCTCATGAACTGTACTTTGCTCCTTAAATGACGTTTTCCTCCACTTGTAATGTTTGATAGTTATAAAGTAAATGTTCACTGTTCTAGCTTTCTTTAATTTTCTGGAAAGTACTTTTTTTAGCCTCTATATCTTTAAATGTTGGGAACTCTGAAAGACATCCTTTTTTATTTCTTCTCAAGAAAGTATCTTCATTTACTCTTGATGTATTTTTAGAAATTCCTGCTACCCACAGATAGAAATGAAAATATGCAAATATAAAATCTCAGCCATTCAGGACATTTTTAAAATTACCAAGTCAGTTTATTTTAAAAGTTCCATTAGACGTGTGATTTTTTTTAACTACCCCCCCTCCCACTTTACTGAGCCATACTTGACAAATAAAATTGTAGGATATTTAAAGTGTACATTGTAGTGACTTGATCTGTGTGTGAATTGTGAAAGAAGTCCCACCATCTAGTTAATTCACATATCCGTCACCTCACCTATTTTATCTGTTTATCTTTTTTTGTGTGTGTGTATGTGAGAACATTTAGATTCTCTCTTACCAAATTTCAGTTATATAATCCAGTGTTATTAGTGAGTGTTGTTGTTGTTTAATCACCCAGTCGTATCTGACTGCAACCCCCTGATCTGTAGCCAACCAGGTTCCTCTGTCCTTGGGATTTTCCAGGCAAGAATACTGGAGTGGGTTGCCCTTTTCTTCTCCAGGGGATCTTCCCCACCCTGGGATTGAACCCATGTCTCCTGAATTGGCAGATGGATTTTTTGACAATGGCTGAGTTACCAGGGAAGCACCATTATCAATGATAGAAACCATGAGAGGAGGTGAATTCAGTCTTTCTATTCAGCCATCTTAGTGAACTCTCCTTAAACTCATTGAGCTTTTATTTGCCTCGAAAACCCTTTATCTCATGTTCAATTTTGAAGGACAACTTTGCTGGGTAGAGTATTCTTGGTTGGCATTTTTTTCTTTTACGAATTTGAATATATTACTTCCTCTGGCCTATAAAAGTTTTCAGATTTTGCTGAAAAAATCTGCTGAATATTCTATTGAGGTTTTCTTTTACTTAGCATGTGGTTTTTCTCTTACTGCTTTTAACATTCTGTATTCGTCTTTACCTTTTGATAATTTAATTTAATGGGACTTGGTTTAGACTCATCTTATTTGAAATACTTCAGATGGACTCCCTGTGTCTCGGTATCTATTTCTTTTCTCAGGTTAGGGAAATTTTCAGCCATTATTTCTTCAAAGAAGCTTTCTGCCTCTTTTTTACCTTCTGGGACTCCTGTAATGTGTAGAGTCCCATTGGCTTTCAGAGCTAGATGATTTGGGGCCCAGTTCCTCAGATGAAGTCTTAAAAGTTGGAGTGTTAGATGTTGGGTCTAAACTCTTCCTTTTTCAGGGAGAAGCTAGTAGCTGTGAATTCCTTCCCAGTTGTGTGTTGCTATGCTGGGACTGGAGTTTATGAGGAGAATGTTTCTCAGCTTTTCCGCTCATCTGATGCAGGTTTTTCCTTACTTACCCTCTTTACAGTCGTCGCTCGCTAGTCTCTGATTTTCTTTCAGAAGAACTTGCATGTTTGGATGTAGGCTCAGTGTGTCTGAGGGGGAGGCAGTGAGTTTGAGAGCCTCTTATGGAGCTGTTTTTGGCCAGAGTGAGATTTGTGATTTTTGGATACTGAATGAATAATGAGTCAGAGGAATGAGATGCTGTTCGTATCTTAATATGATACAAAAATGAGCCCACAAGGTGCATGACTTCATTTGTGCTTGTGTGTGATGTAACCGTTTTTAATGAAGGTACACTATTTGAGAATATATTTGGAATGTTATCAAAAGGACTCAATATGTTGTTTACTGATATCATACCTATTTCTAGTTTGGTTCATATACTTGTTTCGTAAGTATGCCAAGTACGTGGCATGGTGAGGGAGAAGAAATGTTAAATGTGAGTTTATGTAAAGATACTGTACCCTTTCTTAATGTGTTTTTTTTTAATGTTAAAAAAACATTGAAAACTTGGACATCTAAGAAAACTGAGAAAGCTTCTTGCATTTTGTAACAATTCTTATCTACTAGTTGCAGAGCAAAAACAATAGAAAATTAGTTATATAGTAAAAAAGAAAAAACACCTTTAACTATGAAGTCCTCCTATCAAATTCTTCAGTTCATTAAACCTACTTTTGATTATTATTATTTAAAAAACTGTTATTTAGCAGGTTCAAGAAAAGCTTCAGAACAGCTGTAATTACAGCTGCAGTCTTAGTCAAAATAGGGGTTTTTAAAAGCTCCTCACTCCCCTTTTGCATCTTTTTCACTCACCCCAAGCAACCCAAATTTAGTTGTCAAAGTTTTGGTAAGCTCAGGATTCCCGAAACTGGAGTGCCATGTGTTTAACTGTGTGTCGATGTGATGATTTTCTGTGACTCTTTATTAAGGTTCCCAGAAACTTTTTCATTTTCCCGCTTCTCTGTGCACAGTTATGTTATTGTTGCCTGTTCTGCTTGTTTCTGCATTGAATTTTGTAGATACATGAGTATTCCAAACACAGGTTAGTGATTTTTATCAAGGGCTAGGCATCTTCTAAGAATATTTAGAGGGATAATAGGTTTCAATCTAAATTAAAGCTAATGTTGACATAATTACATGATTGGAAATACCTGAAAGACTGTCTGAGTTTTAAAAAATTACTTCCTCAAATTTTACTGTAATATAAAATTGCCTTTCACCTTGTCTGAAAACAAATTTGGTAAATTTCTTGACGCAAGTTCTGTTAGATAGTGAATGATATCTAACATATCCATGTTAATGTTTCCCTTATTCTTCCTTCCTCTAGTTTTATGATCTGGGGATGTGGTTGTCATTCTGAGGTCTGGTTTTCACGTCATCAGTTGGGAAATGGCTCTAAGGGTTATGAAGAACTGTGGCTAAGCACAGGGTTTGGGGCCAGTCTCCCTGTCCCAATTAATTACCATCTCTTTTGCAGATACTCGTTATGCTGAATATTGCTCATGGGCTATAATAACTTAACTTGGGTTCTAACCAGTTTTACTGTGTCTTCTCAGAAATTGAAGTGATTTGCTGTTGAATCACACATAGGGAATTGAGAGTCTTCTGTCAGTGCTAACAGTTTAACACTTAAGGTAGAAAGACAACTGAAACATGCCTACACGTGGATAGTGCCATGTTAGCACCTCTTATGTCAGCACCATAAGCATCTCTTACCCAAAAGGCTACAAAGATGTATAGTTCTCACCTTAAAGTAAAGTAGAAAAGGTGCAGATACGTGTATTAAAATAATAAATCAACTTTTATAGGGTAAATAAACTTGGACTTAAATCCGCAATCTCAGGAACTCTTTAGAATTTAAAAGAAATTCCAAAGATCTAGGCCAATGTTTTTATTATCACACCAGTAAAACAGATTCAGAGAAGTTGAGTGAATTACATTGTCATTGATTAAATGGGGGGTTTATAGGACATTCTAACTATGAACTCAGTCATGAAATAGGTAGCAAGTTAATACTTTTATTGTTATTTTAGTGTCAGCTCATTGGAAGGACTGATGATAAAGCTGAAACTCCAATACTTTGGCCACCTCATGCGATGAGTTGACTCACTGGAAAAGACTCTGATTCTGGGAAGGATTGGGGGCAGGAGGAGAAGGGGACGACAGAGAATGAGATGGCTGGATGGCATCACCGACTCGGTGGACATGAGTTTTAGTGAACTCCTGGAGTTGGTGATGGACAGGGAGGCCTGGTGTGCTATGATTCATGGGGGCGCAAAGAGTTGGACATGACTGAGCAACTGAACTGAACTGAACTGAATGTTGGTTGATTGTTCATTGTAGGTTCTTTTCTAGAGAAGTTGCCAATTCTTTTCTCACAAAAGTATAGTGTCTATACTAGCGGAATGTGGACTTAGATAGGTTATTTTTAGAGAGTGTAGCTTTGAACAGAAACCGTTTTAGAGAATACTGGCAAATTCAAGTGGATAATAAAACATTCATTAAGACAGAATAAGGAAACTATATTTATAAAATTGCATAACTTTTAAAACATAATTTGGCTTATAGGCATGAGGGTATATAGCAGGTAAAATTTGAGATGGAATGTAATTTTAATGATGAAAGTACAACTAATTATGTGAGAATAAAGGAAGAAACTCAGCACAAAGAAACTTTTAGGAAGGAAAATGAAACTGTGAGACTTCAATAAGATAGGAAAAAAGGAAATGTGAAAAGCAATTCAGTTTTATTTAGGGATCGGTCTTACATTTATCTCATTATCAAGACTTGTCAGTGTCTTCTTTCACTTTCTCCCTTCCTTTACTGGTTTTATCTGAGAGAGGCCCTAGTGTGGTGTGATATAGTACAGTGCCGTTCTGGCTTGTCACTTACGACCAGCGTGGTCTTGGACTAGAAATTTGCTTATTAAGACATACTACAGTGAATAATCTTTAGTTAGTTAATCAGACATTTGAAATTCAGGTACTTCATAGAAAATGAGACTATGTCTTTGCTGTGACTATAGGATCATTGGAATAATCAAGTGAAATCATGTGAAATTGTTCTAAAAACCAAAGACTTCACAAAGGTAAATAATATTGTTTTATGCTGTAACTATAAATTCAATCTAGCAAGACAAATATTTGTCTGTCCAATATGTCAGAATTAAGGTTGTAGTTTTGAATTAGGGATGATATCGTCCTAACTTTTAAGATGCTTTTTGTCTAATTTGAGAAAGTTGGAAATAAAATGTATAGTGCAGTTTTCTACAGTATATGACAGAATATGAAAAGGGTAATGAGAGGTTAAGCTGAACTGAATTTTGGCTTTAAGTTAAAGAGCTGCTTACCTGAATCTACTCCAGGTTCCTGAGACTCAGTACTCAACAAGTGACAAAGTGAGTATTTTGACCTTTGATGTATATGTCCTCTGCTTCTTGGGCTTTTAGGTAAGAGTGGACAGATTTTAACGTGGGTTGCTATGTGATAGAGGTCTAAATTTAGGCCCTCCCATAGATGCAGATAGCAGCTTGTTAATTTTTAGGTGTACAGATATGAGTCAGTAGCTGACTCAAAGTTACAAAGAACGTACAATTTTTAGTCTTGTTGAGTATTTTCAAGGAGATATGTTCCAGGTTTTAACGTCTGGGTTGGATACTTTGATAGAGGCATAAAGGATTAAAAGGGGACTTTAGGAACATCTGTTTCAATCCCCTTGCGTATACCTTTTACAGCGTCCCAGAATTAGCTTGACCATTTATCATGCTGAGGAATCTTCTGGTTATGTCACATAGTACACTTTCTTATGGGCTCTTGTGTTTGGTATTCTTTGTTTCTTTTTGGCTCCGAGTGACCTCCCTCCCATTGTTGTGTATTCTTTACCTTTTGTTGAATATGTTGCAGGTTTGGCTGAAGCGAGAATCTGCTGATGGCGCAGCCAGGAGTAGAAAGAGAATGATAGGTTCAGGAAGCAGGACAAGAAAGGAAATTATAATTACAGTAATAACTAATACTTATTAGCACCGAAGTCCCAGACGCTGTTCTAAGTGCTTTTCTTACATTAATAATGAAATGAGTTAAATGAAACATAATAGTATTTCCCCATGTTACAGATAAGGGAACTGAGCTATAATGCTTTGCCCAGTGGAAGGCAGGGTTCATGATTTTTGATTCTAGAGAGTAAACCCTTAGCACTATCACAGGTTAACCTGGAGGCCCCTTTATGAAAAATTCTCTGCCTTTTCTTCTCTAAATGTGGTAGCCATTAGAGATAAAAGATGAATATTTTAAGGCTGGTAACTTGGGTTGGGTGGTGATGATGGTGGAGGAGGTGAAATATTACAGAATTTATTCAGCATTTTAAGACTGAATGATGGTATCAGAAAGGAAGGAACCTGAATATAATCTACTGTGCAAATCAGGGGAAAAGGGAATTTTGGTGAGGACCAGATTTTATGATGCTATAGAAGCATGAAAGCTTGATACAGGAAGTTTAGTAAGAGCTTATGGTCACTGGTTAGGTAGATCAACACTGTACAATAGAAATACAATGTGAACCATGCATGTAATTTAAAATTTTCTGGTAGCCACATTAAATAAGGTAAAAAGAAATAGGTTAATTTAGTTTTAATAATGTATCTTATTTAAATATTATTTAAAATAATTAATAAAAAACAATGAAATATTTTGCATTCTTTTATTCCTACTGAGTCTTTGAAGTCAGTGTGTATTTTACATTTAGGGCTTTTCTCAGTTTAAACTAGCCATATTTCACATGCTCCATGGCCACATTTGGCTACTGACTGCCTTACTGGACAGTGCATTTTTATACCATTAAAAGTTAGGTTCTTTAAAAAGTTTCAGATTGAATTACAACTAGATGGCTTATTCTTCCTCTGTGAAAGAGTGGAGGGCAGTCTGGGGCCTAAAAGTATCCCTATTCAGTTGTGTCCAGAGAATCTGCTCATTACGGGCAACATATTTTTTATACTTAATACGAAGAGAGTGGGGAAAGATTTACCATTTACCAAATGTTTAGGTTTCCTATCATTTGAGGTGTGTGGGTGTTATGCGGTTACAGGGACTTCTAGGCTGTTCCGAATAATTTCTGTAGTCATATTAGTTCTGGGCTCTGGTTTCCATTATAAAGAGCAGAGTGCTTTTTCTGTAGACAGAGCTCTGGAAGAGAAGCCCACAGTTCTTGAAACGTGGTGTCTGTTGGGACTCTGTGCCACCATCTAGAAACCTTCACAACATCACTGATTTCACTGATGTGCTTTTATGGGATTTGATATGTTTAAAGTTGCATTATTCCTCAGGCTGCTGCTGCTGCTGCTGCTAAGTCATTTCAGTCATGTCCGACTCTGTGACCCCATAGACGGAAGCCCACCAGGCTCCCCCTTCCCTGGGATTCCTCAGGCAGGGATTTCTAAAATCTGCTTTTTCCTTTAAAAAAAAAAAAAAAAAAGAAAGAAAAAAGCTCCCACTAAATAAACTTATCACATTAAAAAAATAAGACAATCTTTTGTAACTATTAAAGTGTAATATGCCTTCTTTGTAAAAACCTAGATAATGGAGTTAGCTACTTTTACATGTTTAATGAAGAGATCTCTAGGACAGGGAAGTGTTCAGTCCGTGTTCAGTCTTTGGCTTCCTCCTGCTGTAATATTCTTTGGGCAGTAGCTCTCTGGTGAATCAGACTCTCTGTATGGGACAGGTAGTGAAGAGTTTATTTCCTTTAAAGAGACAGTGAACAAGTGAGAAGTATGTGTTCTTTTTGCCTAAGTTATATATGTATATTGTTCTGTATTATGTAGCATATGTTATTTGACTAAGAACCTAATTTGAATGCATTTCATGAAAAATCTTCTTAATTATCTGTAAAACTAAGATTTATAAAACTAAGTAACTACAAGAGTTGCATTAACTTGTTAAGAGATACCGGGTTAAAATACAAGTTCTGTTCTGTACAGTTGAACAGAGTAGTGTACACGTTATCATAATCAGTAATTCTCATTTTCTGAGTTTGTAGTTTTTGTGGTATGCTGATGTTATCGGGCTTCCCTGGTGGCTCAGATGGTAAAGAATCTTCCCACAGTGCGGGAGACCTGGATTCACTCCCTTGGTAGGAAAGATCCCCTGGAGGAGGAAATGGCAACCTCCTGGCAAGTATTCTTGCCCGGAAAATCCCATAGACAGAGGATCCTGGCAGATTACAGTCCATGGGATCGCAGAGTCAGACACGGCTGAGTGACTTATACTTGCTTTCATTTTTTTTGACATTATCAGTGAATTGTGTTTTACTTGTGAGTGTAGTTGTGGTTCAGGTGGGAGCAGGGTAAGGGATGTTTGTGGAAACCATTGCTTACCATTTCGGGGATGGGTTGTGGGAAGAAGCAAGCGAGAAATATATGAATACTTGAGGAGAAGGGGAAGACAGAGAATGAGATGGCTGGATGGCATCACCGACTCTGTGGACATGAGTTTGAGTGAACTCTGGGAGTTGGTGGTGGACAGGGAGGCCTGGCATGCTGTGATTCATGGGGTCGCGGAGAGTCGAACACGACTGAGCGACTGAACTGAACTGAGAGATAAGACAATAGCCGCATGGGAGCAATTTGAGATACTGGGAAATACATATTTTGAGAAAAGTTAGAGTGTTTTAAAAAATCTGCAAAACTTAATCATTAGGAACATAATCAAATTTTATAAAATTTGAGTAGGAAACATTAAAGAGCATTAGAGAACTTTGAATTTCATATTTATTATGTTCATATTTTGTGTGGATGAAATATAGACGTCTTGTTTTGAATCGACCCCCTTGTGGCTGCTTAGACTCTTAACTCAGGATCATAGTCCTTACGTGTGGAGAGTTCCAAGACTGAGTTTGTCAGGTTAATGAATCTAAAGTCATTCAGTGTTAGCTGTTTAGATTTTATCAATCTGTATCTTCAAATTTTCTGCTGGAAGGTTAACAGTCATATTGACCCTTGTCAGGGAGTTATTAGTAATTATAATTCTAAAGTGCTGTGAAAGCATAAAACGCTCTTTAAGTAATATACTTACTTGAACATTTCCTAATGCAAAGTAGTTTATTCATCAACCCCTACTTAGTTTTGGTTACTATAATTACCTGTTCTCAGATGTCTGTCATAGTCCTGTGCCTGTCCTTTTTTAGTTCTTAGCCTTGTAGGAACATTTGTGAGTGTGTGCTTAGGTCATTCCCCATGACTGACCTGGGGATAACTCAGGAAAATTCTTGTGAAGGGTGGTTATTACTGTGGAATGGTTTTGTATCGTCTGTTGTTGCCTGGCTTCTTGAGGAAGTTAGCTTAGGTTAAAGAGTTCAGATTTTGGAGTTACTTGGTTTCTCATGAATCCTGTCTCTTCTCCTTCACCACCACTGCAATTCGAAAATAATAGCGACTGCCCTTTTGGGTTCTTAGGAGGACCCCCATAAAATAATATCTCTACTATTAGGGATGATGGCACTTTACTGTTTGTTTTTGAATAAAGATGAACTTTTTTTTAGAGTGGTTTTAGGTTCACAACAAAACTGAGAGGGAGGTATAGAGGTTTCCTGTGTGCCCTTTGCCCCTGCACATGTATAGCCACCTCCGTTTATCAATGGTTCCCACCAGAGTGGTACATTTGTTACAGTTGATGAACCTGCATTGACACATTGTAATCAGAAATCCATAGTTTACCTTAGGATTGACTTTAGGTTTGGACAAATGTATAATGACATGTATGTATAATTATAAAACCATAAAGAATATATTCACTCTACCCCTCCCCCCGTATCCTCTGTGCCTTTTCATCACTTCTTCCCAACTTCCAACCCTGGACTATTCTAGTCTTTTTACTGTCTCCGTAGTTTTTTGTTTTCCAAAATGGCATATTAGTTGGAATCAGTTATGTAGCCGTCTCAGATTGACTTTGTTTGCTTTAAGGTTCCCCCCATGTCTTTTCATGACTTGATAGCTCATTCCATTTTAGTACTGAATAATATTTCATCATCTGAAAGTACCAAAGTTTACTTATCCATTCACCTACTGAAGGATATCTGGTTGTTTCCTAGCTTTGGCAATTATAAATAAAGCTACTCTGAAAATCTATGTGCAGGTTTTTGTGTGGCCATTAGTTTTCAACTAGCAGCTACTTTTATTGAGCATTTATTTATTTTAGCCAGATACTGTACTATATTTTATATGCAAAATATAATTTAATTCTTGTTGTTTAGTCACTCAGTCATATCCAACTGTTTTGTAACCCCATGGACTATAGCACACCAGGCTTATGTACTTATAATAGATTGTGCAGAATTTATAGCCCATAGTAATATATGTCCAATAATTGATTGCTATTATTTTATCTCTGTGTTAGTTCTAAGCATGTTGTTTAAGTAGAAATTGAGGCTTTTAAGATGAGACTGACAGTGGGCATTCTGATCAGACCTCAAAGACTTATTAAGTTGACAGTGGATTGAAGGTGAAGTATATAGTAAATTGTAGTTCAAGGATAATCCACATGGTAATCATTTAAGAAGCCTGTTAAAATGTAGAGTTTGGAGTTCATTTTCAGAAACTCAGACTTTATGAATCAGAATCTCTGGTCATGGAGCTCAGGTTCTGTAGTTTTACAGGCTTAATAAGTAATTCTGATTCACTATGAAGTTTGAGAGTCATATTTTTAATTTATTCTTCCTGATGATTAAAAAGTGATTCTAGTGGTTTTAAATAGTTGTATTTCTTTGATATAATAAGCTTTCTATTTTATTGGTAATGGAGCTGGTAAACTTTTTCTCTTAAAATTTTTCCATGTTATGAGGGTGGGAAGGTAATGATATTTGTTCATTCAACTATTTTTTAGTAAATATCACTTCTTTAAGGTATATTTTAATTTTTAAAATAAATATTGCATATTTTACTTTATTATTCAAATAATATAGTCTTTTTGAATAGAATAAGAAAGTAAGGCATACTTTTATGCCTATTATAAAGATAGGTAGAGATGCATACTGTTATGAAGAACATACTATTATGAAGATAGGTAGAGACACAAAGAGTGTTTTCTGGTGCTAACTAGAAAGGAAAAAATAGCTATAACTAATTTATATAACTAACATGAATGATTAAAATCTGATGGAAGTTTTCAAGGAGTTTTGGTATGGGTTACTTTATTAGTCATATTAGTTAATGACAGAGTCATATCAGGAACGCTCAGCTTCTGTTGTTTTTTGACGGTTGCTTTCCTAAGAACACTCTTCTTTTGGGTTTTGTCTGTGTTGGCTTCCTGGGAAGTCTTATTCCAGGTCCACAGTTTGGGAAATCAGAACTTGTCCCTACAGTGCTTCACATGCACCTGCTGCTGCAAGGTCACTTCAGTCGTGTCCGACTCTGTGTGACCCCTTAGACGGAAGCCAACCAGGCTCCCCCGTCCCTGGGATTCTCCAGGCAAGAACACTGGAGTGGCTTGCCATTTCCTTCTCCAATGTGTGAAAGTGAAAAGTGAAAGTGAAGTTGCTCAGTCGTGTCCGACTCTTAGCGACCCCATGGACTGCAGCCCACCAGGCTCCTCCATCCATGGCATTTTCCAGGCAAGGGTACTGGAGTGGCTTGCCATTGCCTTCTCCATCATATGCACCTAGCTTTCTTAGATTCTTCAGGTAAAACCTTACCCAAAGGAACCAGTGAATTCAAGTCATAATTTTAAACTTAGGGCGTTAGAAGACTCCATTTCAGTGAGTCTTTGCATTTGTATTTTTAGCCCCCAAATCTTTCTGACTCCAGCATCTACTTTAATAACTCTATGGGTTAAACAGTGCTATTTTTAGTATCTGTAGTTTTGTTCATTCTCAGAAACTAGGTCAACCGGGCTTTGTCAAATGAAAAAAGGGATCCAACCAGTCCATTCTAAAGGAGATCAATCCTGGATGTTCATTGGAAGGATTGATGCTAAAGCTGAAACTCCAATACTTTGGCCACCTCATGCGACGAGTTGACTCACTGGAAAAGACTCTGATGTTGGGAAAGGTTGGGGGCGGGAGGAAAAGGGGAAGACCGAGAATGAGATGGTTGGATGGCATCACCGACTCGATGGAGGTGAGTTTTAGTGAACTCCTGGAGTTGGTGATGGACAGGGAGGCCTGGTGTGCTGTGATTCATGGGGTCGCGGAGAGTCGGACACGACTGAGCGACTAAACTGAACTGAACTGAACACTTTATTTTTTAGGAGTATCCTTGGACTGAATGAAGATAAAACATAGACATTGTTGCTCTTTAAATACTCATAGGATATAATTTTGCTTATTTTAAGCTCAATCTATTTGCCAGTACAATAATACATTTATCTCTGGAAACTCTGGCTTTTCTTTTGTGCAGTTTAGAATTCACATGAATTATTAAAACTTTCTAGTAGGCCTTTTATTGATAACCTTTTATCTTACCTCTTCTTTAAAATTGTCTTCAGCATTTTCAGAAGAATCATCTGAGTCTTTCTGGAGCTGGAGATTTTGCTTCTGTAATGACAGAAGCAGAGAGTGAACTTTTTGGAAGTTAGTAGTAGTGGGGTACAGAAGAAGAGAAAAATCAGACTGAATTATACATCATGCCGTTTCATTGTAAAAAGTAATCATAACCTTTTGTCCTTTTCAGAGAGTGATGGTGGTGGTTATAGGAAGAGTATAGGGTGAATTAAGGAGACATCAAGGAAAATATGTCTGCTAACATAGAGCTTTAATTATTTCCCAAAGGTAGATAGTAAAGTGGTTCTTCCCAGAAATTTTTCTTTCATAGGAACCCTATCAGCAGTATTGTTATATTTATCATTCACCCTAGAATATTGACAACGTTGATGTTATAAGTAATCTGAGTTACTGCTTTAGTGTCATATTCCTTTCTGTTTTAAGTGTGGGCTACAGACCCATAACAGTGTTGATATGATTATATTACTGTTGTAACAGCTTTTCTTTTTAAACCAGAGTAAAACACACTGATTTTTTCCTTCATTCTTGTAGTATTTTTATTTTCAATAAGTGCACTTCTATGAATTATTTCAAAATGTTTTGGTCAGTCAGTTCAGTTCAGTCGCTCAGTTGTGTCTGACTCTTTGCAACCCCTTGGACTGCAGAACGTCAGGCTACCCTGTCTAATACCAACTCCTGGAGCTTGTTCAAACTCGACTCCGTCGAGTCAGTGATGCCATCCAACCATCTCATCCTCTGTCGTCTCCTTCTTCTCCTGCCTTCAATCTTTCCCAGCATCAGGGTCTTTTCCATTGAGTCAATTCTTTGCATCAGATAGCCAAAATATTGGAGTTTCAGCTTCATCATCAGTCCTGCCAATGAATATTCAGGACTGATTTCCTTTATCCTGCCAATGAATATTCAGGACTGATTTCCTTTAGAATGGACTAGTTTGATCTCCTTGCAGTCCAAGGGACTCTCAAGAGTCTTCTCCCACACCACAGTTCAAAAGCATCAGTTCTTTGGCACTCAGCCTTCTTTATGGTCTACTGTCACATCCATGCCTGACTACTGGAAAAAACCATAACTTTGACTATCCAGACCTTTGTTGGCAAAATAATGTCTCTGCTTTTTAATACGTTGTCTAGGTTGGTCATAGTTTTTCTTGCAAGGAGCAAGCATCTTTTAATTTCATGGCTGCAGTCACCGTCCACAACGATTTTGGAGCCCAAGAAAATAAAGTCTGTCACTGTTTCCATTTTTATCCCATCTATTTGCCATGAAGTGAAGGGACTGGATGCCATGATCTTAGTTTTTAAATGTTCAGTTTTAAGCCAGCTCTGGAGGTAGCTAGTCTTTAGATCATATCTTGAGTATTAACGTCATAGAATGTCCCACTAGTGGTTCCGAATCCCTCTGTCAGTACATTATAAACACTTGGGTGTTTTTTTTTTTTTTAAACATGCTTAGACTCTCCCTCAGACCAGTTAAGTCAGATCTCTGGCTGTAGTGTTCTGGACATTATCATCATCATTGTTTTTTTAAAAAATATTCTAAGTCATTCTTATATGAATAGCTTTCAGTTCAGTTCAGTTCAGTTCAGTTCAGTCGCATCTGACTCTCTGGGACCCCATGAATCACAGCACGCCAGGCCCCCCTGAATAGCATTCAGTTCAGTTCAGTTCAGTCGCTCAGTCGTGTCTGACTCTCCACGACCCCATGAATCACAGCACGCCAGGCCTCCCTGTCCATCACCAACTCCCGGAGTTCACTCAAACTCATGTCAAGAGCTGCTAATTTGTTAATGTGAAGGAGAGTTATTAAGCTAGGTCACTCCATTTTATATCTTCTATCATTTTAAGCATCTGAAAGATAATCAAGCATAAACTGGTCAGAACTCTTTAACTGGGAGACAGCTAATAATGTTGGCTTGAAGTTTTCTTCACAATACACTGGACTGAAAAGTTTGACTTCTTGAACCCTTCCTTCTTCATGGCTTTTATTTCCTAGTGCTCTCATAATTTTTGTAATCTTCTATGGATTCTCCCTAATTTCTCAACAGCTTCTTGAAAGTATAGTAATCCAAACTCAATATAAAATTAACAAAACTGAACAGTGGCAGAGGCAGCATAATAAAATTCCTTCTTCTTCTTACATTCTGTAATTTTTATTAAAGTGGAAAACATATTTGTTTCAGACTTTTTATTGGCCTTTTCTTTATGCTTTGGGGAGTCAAAATGTGTTTTCTACCATGATTTTTGTTTTAGTACATTACTATTTTAGGTTATATTCCCTCTTTTTTCTTTTTCAATTGTACTTTTTGCCGCCATTTCCCTGTATGTATTTGGACAGAGTCAGTACATATTTTCCCATGGATTATCATGTTTTGGGAAAGTAGTTTTCCAGATTGATCAAATCATGCTAAAATTTTATTCCATTTACGTATCAGTTAGAATCTAGACAGGGAAGCAACCTACACTGTATTTCTGCCATAAAATTTAATACGGGGAGTAGGTTATACAGGTATTAGAGGCTGAAAAGGCCAAAGGGGAATACTGGAGTAACACAGAGACAATAATTGCAGAAAGCATCAATCATCCAGGGGACAGGGGGACTAAGAAGAGCTTAGAATAGAGTTTGGGCTCAAAACTTCTACATGGGGTACTGTCTGACTATTGGTACCTTAGAGTGTTAGAAAAAACTTGTGGCTCTCACCAATTGCTGCTGTTGGGATGGAAGGCTTGTGCTAGATCAATGCTGAGTGGAAAAAGCAAGCTTCTGCATAAGCATGAGGAAGCTAGCTGGCAAAAGAGAAAAGTAGTTTCCACAGTTCTGTTAATATTATCAGCATTACTGAGCTGAGTATTAAAGGGTGGATTTGTTGCTGAGAGACCATAGCTGAATAACCAGCATGTATAGCTTTCCCTTCTGGTTATAAGTTAGTTTTTGGTCTCTTGGTCTCCCTCTTAGTGACAGGAACCCTGCATGTTCTTGGTGTCTAGGACTTAGAATGAAAGGAGTTATTATTATTTTTAAATAAGTTGTGTAGCTAATGTGATTTGATAACTGTCATAGCCTTTCTTGTTACCTGAGATTTAATAATTATTCATTACTTTGACTCACAAGGGGATTCTGTATTTCAAGATCCCTTATTCAAAATATAAAAATTGTAGGAGTAATGATAAACCAGAGATTAAAATTGGTTGCTTATTGGCCAAACTGTGGTCTATAGTGGGAACCAATCTTTAAAGAGAGGAATTATACTTTCTTTCTCATTCTAATCTTCCAGCAGAGTTTCTCAAATTTTAATATGTATATGAATTATTTGGAGATCTTGTTAAAATGCAGATTCTGATCCAATATGTCATTGGTTAGGGCCTGAGATTCTGATTTCCTAACAAACTCCCAGTGGAGCCTGAAGCTACTGGTCCCTGGACCAGACTTTTTTTTTGTCTTCCCTTCCCTGGTGGCTCAGCTGGTAAAGAATCCGCCTGCAATGCGGGAGACCTGGGTTCGATCCCTGGGTTGCAAAGATCCCCTGGAGAAGGTAACGGCTACCCACCCCAGTATTCTGGCCTGGAGTATTCCCTGGACTTATAGTCCATCGGGTCACAAAGAGTCAGACAGGACCGAGTGACTTTCACTTTTCACTTCGTTGAGAACCGTTGGTCTGGCTTGGATCCACTGTTGGGCCTGGTTTTGGGTGGTTGAATGGTGAGTAGATCATGAAGTAGTTTCATTCAAGCTTATTTTCCAGAGATGTTTTGAGCAATTTTATTAGAGGTATTTATAGCTGTTTTTTTCCAGGTGGGCGTAGAAGGGCAGTGCCTCCATATAGGTTGACTTTTCTTCCATAATTTTGTTGCTCCTCTAGATGTAGAAGCATGCTTATCACTTGTAGTTTTCCTGGAATATTTGAGGCTTTTCAGTAACTGTGTACATGTTTAAGGGAAACTAAACTAATGGGAGACAGGAGAGGAGGACAGTTAGAAAATTCAGGTATCAGATAGCTTGTGTTCTTTAAAACCATTATTCTTGATTAAATACAGGGCTATCTATGCATTTAAAAATGTTGGTTTCAGTTTCATACTAAATGCATTTTTTCACTTTTGACACTTTGGTATACTTAAAGTATAAGGTCTTCCTTGAGCCAAATAATAGTCTATCTTAATTGAACTTTGCATACAGCCCAAATTTATGAAGTTGTTAATTGCTCTTTATATTTGGATTTTACTTTACCAAGGCATACCTGATTGCATGAATAAAAAGTTAATCTTTTATTCAGTTGCTAACTGTCAAGCTCCTCTCCCTGCTTTCCTTATCCCCATTACCTCCAGTTCCTGGATTTTTCTTTCTGTCTTTACAGACCTAGATTTTTTTAAGACCCTAGGTTGTTTCTTATTGTCTGTTGGTACTTTATATTTGTATAAATGTTAATCTCAAAATTTTTAAATCCAGGCTATAGGTAATATAATTCAGGGCATGGAATTGAAATAATTGGCTGCTTTATCAGTTGAGGTGAAAGAGTTAAAATGAAAGTTAAGGATCCAGGGGACCCCTACAGAAATGAAGGGTGAAAAAATGCTCAATTTTAGGATCCTAAACAAAGCATTTTGATTGGCATATAGAGACCCTTGCATGCACACAGACGTCCATATTTGAATATTTATAGAAGATAATCTGTCGAAATTGCTGTTATTTTAATTTGCCAAGCTGAGCTGATTGCTGCAGTTGAGTGTTAGTTGAATTCTGGATGAGGAACTGTAAATGCGATCTGGTCTGGAACATACTTTTTGTCCTTGAAGCTGTTTGAATATCACCCTCTCTTTTTTGTTTTTAAATAGTGGGACCTGTTTATATTAGCTGAACTTTCATGTTTTCCTTTTTTGGGAGAAAAAGTAGGGTGATAACAGTAAATGTTAAATTTTTTTTTTCTTAGTTAAAGCTATTTATATTTAGTGATCAGCGATTATTTAAATAGTTTTCAACTATTTGTCCAATCTTTGCTCAAAGAAACTTTCCCTGGAGAGTTCAAACCTAAGGACGTACATCTCTTCAAGGCTTGAGGTTTTGTGTGACATAAGTTTCTTGTTAACAAAGAAATGTATAATTGTAGATAATTAATGTTACCCCTTTCTTTTGTCTCATTTTAAACAGTTGATAATTATAGTGACCTGGTTTCAAGCAGTAATATCTTCCATTGGAAATATGTGATTTCATCAGCTTCTTACGTTCTAGGGGAAAAAAGGTAAGCCATTTTTCATACTTAATATTTAGTAACTTTGTAAATAAGTCAAATTTTTCTCTTTTAAAAAAGTTAAAAAACGCTTTTCTCTTTAGGTAGTGTTTTCTCATGCAGAAAACAGTGTCATTTATTTACGTCATATCACTATTCCTCAAAAGATTCTACTGAATCTACATTATTTCAGCTCTAGAGATAATATGACAGAGAAGGCAATGGCAACCCACTCCAGTATTCTTGCCTGGAAAATCCCATGGATGGAGGAGCCTGGTAGGCTGCAGTCCATGGGGTCGCACAGAGTCGGACACGACTGAAGCGACTTAGCAGCAGCAGTAGAGATAATACGATGGCTTTCTAAAAATCACGCGTCAGCTTTTGGGAGCAGGACTACATTCTGTGCTCTATCTACTGGGCTGTCTTGTCCCTTTTACATAGCTATTCTCCCCTGAATTTCTGTTTTTACATGTAAAACCACTGACATGACTAGATAGTATTCATATTTTTGTTTTCTTGCTTTTGATGTTTTCATTTCTTTATCTCTTGTAAAGTGACATAATTGGATCTATTTTGTTGGTTATTACTTTCATTAGAAACTATAACAAGTACTAAGTATCAGTTTTACTTAGGCATTGACTTTATTTTAGGGTTTGAAGAATGTGGGGGTGTCAGGAATATATTTTACATTCAGCAAATTGAGTGGAGCTTACAGAGCATTCTTTTTTTTTCACAAGGATCCATCTTCATTCTCTTTGGACAGTTCTTTTTTGTGTAGATTTTCTTTTTTCTAGGAGTGTTTATATTACTGTTCACTTATTACTATGATCTCTTTTCTCAGTTCTTTTTGTGACCATCTCTATTATCATTTCCAGTATATTTCTTACTCTAATTCCTCATGATCCTCCTAAGAAAATTATTTGTCCAACTCTGTGGTAATCCTCCAAGTGAAGAGTAAGATTCTTAATAATTCCTTGAGTGTTATGCTTGCTTCTAGTTTTGTAGTGGTTCACCATCTGTTTACTGTATAAAGGACTCAGAAGTATCTGTTATACCTAATGTATGAGGGATGTGGAAATAATAACAAAGTGAAATTTACATTTATGTAGAGCAAAGATGGTGTTAATATATTCCCTTGGGTTTGGCCATTCGAATATTCTTGCTATGTTTGGAGACTTATTTTGCAACGTACTTTCAGATTTTTAAAGATGAATTAGATATGTTCATCTTATAATCAGCTTGCTTTTTGTTAAGTATGTTAAAACTCAAGTTGAATAAAATTTGTTAGTAATATAAAAAGTAATGAGTTGTTCTACAGTGTGATTTGGAAAAAAATTAGCTGTACTTCTTGCTATAAGAACAGCAGATAGCACACCTAAGATTTTCTAAATAAAGTAATTTTGGTAAAGGTTAATTTCACGGCAATAGAAGATGTTGGGAATTGGCATCCAAATGTCAAATTTCACATGCAAATCCTAGCTTTCTACTGACTTTTCTTTTCCCCTCAGAGGATAAATCTTAAAACTTATAATTTGTTTAGAAGACACTATAATGCTGTTTTAGAAATAAGAAACTGGCTTTATATTTCTATAATTTAACAGTAAGGGTAACCAGTGCATTACAGTACTTTTTGATAGGTTTTTATAAAGCTCTTATGGAAATTTAATATTCAAGTGTTTACTTAGAAAAAATTTTATTTTGTCATAATGATGTGGGATCTAAATGATAACTCGTGATATTCACCTATGTGTTTTCATTGTTTCAGAAAGAAAGGATGAAGTGGATTGTTTAATAGTTTGCCTTTTGGTATTATTTATAGGGTAAACACCATGAGTCGGAGAAGGCAATGGCAAGCCACTCCAGTACTCTTGCCTAGAAAATCCCATGGATGGAGGAGTCTGGTAGGCTGCAGTCCGTGGGGTCGCTAAGGGTCGGACACGACTGAGCGACTTCACTTTCCCTTTTCACTTTCACACATTGGAGAAGGAAATGGCAACCCACTCCAGTGTTCTTGCCTGGAGAATCCCAGGGACGGGGGAGCCTGGTGGGCTTCTGTCTATGGGGTCGCACAGAGTCGGACACGACTGAAGTGACTTAGCAGCAGCAGCAGCAAACACCATGAGTAATCATATCTTAGGTAATTTGTGTGCCAGTGAGACAAAATTTGTGGTGTTGGAGAAGACTCTTGAGAGTCCCTTGGACTGCAAGGAGATCCAACCAGTCCATCCTAAAGGAGATCAGTCCTGGGTGTTCATTGGAAGGACTGATGTTGAAGCTGAAACTCCAATACTTTGGCCACCTCATGCGAAGAGCTGACTCACTGGAAAAGACTCTGATGCTGGGAGGGATTAGGGGCAGGAGGATAAGGGGACGACAGAGAATGAGATGGCTGGATGGCATCACCAACTCAATGGACGTGAATTTGAGTGAACTCTGGGAGTTGGTGATGGACAGGGAGGCCTGGCGTGCTGTGATTCATGGGGTCGCGGAGAGTCGGACACGACTGAGCGACTGAACTAAACTGAACTGAGATAAATTTAGATCTCCATTTGTTTCTTTGCTCCTTTATATCATAAGAGGGTTATATTATCACTCTGTCAGTTAGTTAAAAGGTAACAACTGAAAATGGATTTTTGTTTGTTTGTTTCTGGTCTGGCATGTAAGCGGCTTAGAAGTCATTATTCTATCTTAACATCAAGTGAAATAGTGAACAAACTAAAAAATCAAAACTCTTCTTAGATCCATCAGAGAAGTGAGGTCACAGGGCAAACCACTGCTGTCAAATTGAAGAGACAGGCAGGTAGAGAATGATAGCTTAGCAGAAACCTCAAAAGAAACCGCTACTGTGTAGGAAAAATCTAAAGTGTGATTGACAAATTACAGGAAGTTCTAGGTGGACAAACTTGACACAAAACTCCAGGGAGACCTGGTCATAGGGAATCCCCACATTTTCGTGATTTTACTTCTAGGAGCTCTCTCAGGTCCTCACAGTGACTATCTGAGAAAAATCCCCTGGTGCTTACCACAGGGGGAGGAGAAAATAACCATTTTGAGATATGCCAAGGCATCTTCCTTTTCTTAACAAGATCTGCTATCAAGAGAAAGTATTTTACCAGAGCCTAATCTGTTAGAGTGAAGAGGAACTCAGAAGCCTCTTGATGAAAGTGAAAGAGGAGAGTGAAAAGGTTGGCTTGAAGCTCAACATTCAGAAAACAAAGATCATGGCATCTGGTCCTATCACTTCATGGGAAATAGATGGAAAAACAGTGGAGACAGTGTCAGACTTTATTTTTTTGGGCTCCAAAATCACTGCAGATGCTGACTGCAGCCATGAAATTAAAAGACGCTTACTCCTTGGAAGGAAAGTTATGACCAACCTAGATAGTATATTAAAAAGCAGAGACATTACTTTGCCAACCAAGGTCCGTCTAGTCAAGGCTATGGTTTTTCCTGTGGTCATGTATGGATGTGAGAGTTGGACTGTGAAGAAAGCTGATCGCCGAAGAATTGATGCTTTTGAATTGTGGTGCTGGAGAAGACTCTGGAGAGTCCCTTGTACTGAAGGAGATCCAACCAGTCCATTCTAAAGGAGATCAATCCTGGATGTTCATTGGAAGGACTGATGCTAAAGCTGAAACTCCAATAGTTTGGCCATCTCATGCGACGAGTTGACTCACTGGAAAAGACTCTGATGCTGGGAAAGGTTGGGGGCAGGAGGAGAAGGGGACGACAGAGAATGAGATGGCTGGATGGCATCACGGACTCGATGGAGGTGGGTTTGAGTGAACTCCGGGGAGTTGGTGATGGACAGGGAGGCCTGGCGTGCTGTGGTTCGTGGGGTCACAGAGAGTTGGACACGATTGAGCGACTGAACTGAACTGAATCTGTTAGAGTGTTATCAGATACTAACTGACCTAGAAGAAGGGAAATACTCAATTCTAGCCTTCCATGTTGGAAGGAGAGAAGTATCCAATTCTTGCCCCCTGTAGCCATCCTGTTCCACCTAGGAGGGGAGCACAAGGCTGCAAAGAACTTGTGAAGTTCACAGCTTGAGGAGCACAGTTCCACTGAAAGGCTGAAACCTAACTTCTACTCCTGCCACACCTTAAAACATTAGTAAATTTCTATTTGCTGTAGTTCCTTTTATTCTGTGCATGATGTCTGACTTTCAGCAAAAAACTAAAAGGCAGACTAAAAAGCAAAAAAACACAGTTTAAAGAGAGCAAGCATCAGAATCAGACTCAAATTTGACAGGAATATTGGAATTATGAAACAAGGGATTTAGAACAACTGTGCTATACAAAAAAGATCTTAATGACCCAGTTAACCACTGTGGTGTGATCACCCGCCTAGAGCTGGACATCCTGGAGTGAGAAGTCAAGTGGCTCTTAGCAAACATCACTACAAACAAACCTAGTGGAGGTGATGGAATTCAGATGAACTATTTCAAATCCTAAATGATGATGCTTTAAAGTACTTGCTCTTAGTATGCCAGCAAATTTGGAAAACTCAGCAGTGGCCACGGAACTGGAAAAGGCCAGTTTTCATTCTAGTCCCAAAGAAGGGTAATGCTAAAGAATGTTCAAACTACCACACAGCTGCATCATTTCAATTGCTAGCAAAGTAATGCTCAAAATCCTCCAAGCTTGGCTTCAACAGTATGTGAACTGAGAACTTCTAGATGTTCAAGCTGGATTTAGAAAAGGCAGAGGAACCAGAGATCAAATGGCCAACATCCATTGGATCATAGAAAAAGCAAGAGAATTCCAGAAAAACTACTTTTGCTTCATTGACTACGCTAAAGCCTTTGACAGTGTGGATCACAACAAACTCTGGAAAGTTCTTAAGAAAATGAGACTACCAGACCACCTTACCTGCTCCTGTACACAGGTCAAGAAGCAGCAGTTAGAACTAGACAAGGAACAATGGACTAGTTCAAAATTGGGAAAGGAGTACATCACATCTGTATACTGTCACCCTGCTTATTTAACAAAGGCAACGAGTAGAAAACGGTAATAAATATGGTAGATATTTTCCCAAGTTTACCAATAATTGCTTTAAATATCAGCGGTTTAAATACACTAAAAGACAGAGTGTCAGATTGGAGTAAAAGTCAAGGTATGTTGTGTATAGAAACTCTTTATATGTGAAGATACATATAGATTAGACATAAAGAGATGGAAAAAGATACACCATGCTAACACTAATTAAAAATAAAGCTGAAGTAAATATATTAGTTTTGACAGAGCAGACGGCAGAGCATGGAAGAGTTTCAAGGGTAATAAATAGCATTAAAGGTGAAAGTGTTAGTCATTCAGTTGTATCTCACTGTGCGGCTCCATGGACTGTAGCCCCCAGACTCCTCTGTCAGTGGAATTATCCAGGCAAGAATAATGGAGTGGATAGCCTTTCCTTCTCCAGGTGATCTTCCAGACCCAGGGATTGAACCCAGGTCTCCCACATTGTAGGCAGATTCTTTACCATCTGAGCCACCAGGAAAGTCCCAATAGGAGCATTATATAATAATAAAAGGGTCAGTTCTTCAAGAAGATATAATAATCCTTAATATGTGTGCACCTAACAACAGGTCATCAAAATATGTGATGCAGCAGCCAACAGAATTGCAAAAACAAATGATCAGTTCACTATTATAGGAGATGATGCTTCAGCACTTCTGCCAGAAATGGACAGCTAGAGCAGAAAATCAGTAAGGACATATTTGAACTCAACAGCAATATCAGTCAACTGGATATGGTTGACACATCATCCAGCAACAGCAAGGACTACATATTTTTCTCAAGAAGAAAAATAGAATTAAAGAATTCTGAGAAAATTCAGAGTTCTTTTTAGTTTTTGATTGTTTGTTTAATAGGATTTGCATCCATACATGTTCAGAAAGAAGAAAGACGAGGTACTCATTTTAAAAAATACAACAAGCTGTCACCTGCATCTCCTCTACTTCTTACATATTTTAGGATATGAAATTTAAAATTTTGATCTTTTAAAATACTGAAACATTTTTCTTACCTCAAATTTGGTATAATGATTGAAAGAGTTGTGGGGATTACTTTTCCACAGAAAACCTATCTGGCACTTTTTCATTTATTGATGTTATGGAGGAATACCTCCTACAACTCTTTGGTTCCATATAGCAAAATTTGAAAACTGAATCCCTCATGACCTAGCCAGTGCTTGATAATTATTGACTTTTGCTCCTGAATAATAGACCTCTGAATATCCAGATTCTTTTGAGTGATATAGCAGGAAGAGCAGAAGCAGATAAGAAAGGCCAGGGGAGAGTTTGTAAAAGGAAGAGAATATTTATTATTATCATTTATCTGCCAGGTAGACTTATGATGGTGAAACCGAAAGGATTAATAACATAGGATTCTCTAAAGGATATAGATACCTGTTAAAATGGATTCAGTGCAATTGTTCCCATCCCTGTAGAATAAAAAACAAAACAAAACCAAAAATAAAACACATCAAATGAACTTTTCCCCTTTGGATCACAAGTAGTGGTATGAAGACAATCTGTGCAAACCTTGATTAAGTCAAATCACTTCTTACCTTGTTTCCTCATCTTCAAAATGGAAATAGTGCCTGCCTTACAAAACACTGGTAAGAATTAATTGAGAAAATTTGTGCACAGTGCCCGGCTCATATTGGGCATGCAGCAGGGTTACTTCTCCTCCTAGTTCCTTTCAGCATCAGTAGTAATATCTGGACTTCAGTCCTTGCATTCGCTAGTTAATTGTCGTGAGATCTTTATAACATCAAATTATTTTGTCTCTCCGAGCCTTATTTTCCTTTGGTATATGATCATTAATATCCATGTTATAAAGTTGTGGTTGTAATTCATTTCCTTGTATCATCTAGGAGATTTTCATTGAATCTAAATCTCACGTTAAACTGCTAAAATCTTATATAAATATGTGAGTTTTACTGAATAGATCTTTTGGACAACAAATTCACATTTTTTTTAAAGAATATGTAGTAGGGAGAATATAGTAAGGAAAAGTAAATCTCTAGTTTTGTTTTGTTTTTTAATAGGAGGACTCTATGCTAGCTTACTTAATTTTTGCTTAATATAATTCATTGGGAAAGTGGGGAAATTATGGATTGAAGGATTTATTTTCACTTGAAATAGCTACTTCTGGAAAAGATGTACATAGGGCACCAAGTTAGGGAGTCCAGACACTTGAATGTACCTCTTTCTTTGCTTTTGTTCTTTTTATCTTCAGTTCAGTTCAGTTCAGTCGCTCAGTCGTGTCCGACTCTTTGCGACCCCATGAATCACACAGCATGCCAGGCCTCCCTGTCCATCACCAACTCCCGGAGTTCACTTAAACTCAGGTCCATCGAGTCGGTGATGCCATCCAGCCATCTCATTCTCTGTCGTCCCCGTCTCCTCCCACCCCCAATCCTTCCTAGCATCAGACTCTTTTCCAGTGAGTCAACTCATCACATGAGGTGGCCAGAGTATTGGAGTTTCAGCTTTAGCATCAGTCCTTCCAATGACCACCCAGGATTGATCTCCTTTAGAATGGACTGGTTGGATCTTCTTGCGGTACAAGGGACTCTCCAGAGTCTTCTCCAGCACCACAGTTCAAAAGCATCAATTCTTCGGCGATCAGCTTTCTTCACAGTCCAACTCTCACATCCATACGTGACCACATGGGAAAAACCATAACCTTGACTAGACGGACCATTGTTTTTATCTTAGGTGACATTATTTTGAAATGAGACTTCAGCATACAGTAATGGTTTTGTGGGCAGATACTAGAAAATGATACTGTATGATATATTTTATGTGCAATTTAAAAACAATACAAATGAATACACATGCAAAACAGAAACAAACTCAGGTTTAGGAGCTTCACTGGTGGCTCACTGATAAAGAACTTGCCTGCCAATGTAGGAGATGTGGGTTCGATCCCCTGGAGGAGGAAATGGCAACCCACTCCAGTATTCTTGCCTGGAGAATCCCATGGACAGGGGAGCCTGGCAGGCTACAGTCCATGGGGTTGTAGAGAGTCAGACATGACTTAGCAACTACACAGATTGGAAAATTATTAAGTACTGAAAATTTTCTGGCTTGTTAATTACCAAAGAAAGAACTAATAAACTGTTATTAAAATTTAATAGAAACTTTAGTTGGTAAATTAAGACTCATAAATGAATCATGTTAAATGAGTTTGAATTAGGTCAGTATTATTGGTGAATTCAGCTGTGTGTTAAATCAATATAAATTCTGTGACATAATCACAGAGTAGAAATTGACGTATGTATGGTATATTGTATTGAAGGGTTGCAAATTGATGAACTGGGAAGTTGGTATTTTTAATGTTATAAATCCATGAATTTCGGTTAGATTTACTTGAATATGAATCACTTTTATAAAAATCATCAGCAAAATATTACTGCTTTCATATTCTTTAGCAGTTGTGTCAGCTTTTGCATATAATCAAATGAATGTAAAATTTATTTTCTTACGTTTCCCAAAGTTTAGGGAATGATGTAGCATATAGAGTGTTAATTACTGTTAAGAATTCCCAGTTTATCATTTTATTTGACAATATGTAGCTCCTTAAACAACCCACTCCAGTACTCTTGCCTGGGAAATCTCATGGACGGAGGAGCCTGGTCGGCTGCAGTCCATGGGTCGCTAAGAGTCGGACACAACTGAGCAACTTCAGTTTCGCTTTTCACTTTCATGCACTGGAGAAGGAAATGGCGAGCCACTCCAGTGTTCTTGCCTTGAGAATCCCAGGGACGGAGGAGCCTGGTGGGCTGCCGTCTATGGGGTTGCACAGAGTCGGACACGACTGAGCGACTGAACTGAACTGAACTGAATACCTTTAAAATTACTGTTTTTAGGTACAGCCATTGAGTTTGGTATAGCAATAGACTGTTTACTCTTTAATTTTTTTGATAGCAGATATAAAATGCAGACATCTAATTATTCAGAATCTTTTAGACACTAATGGCTATGTACTTGTGAGAAAATTTAAACTGGTATGTGACAGTCACTAGATCCATCTGCCAAAGTGGCTTTAGGTTTTGGTCTGTTATTACTAAAAGTAATAACATAACATAACATAAGGGTCTTACCATAGAGTGACCTAGGCCACATGGTTGCACTTCCTTTCTTCCCCTGAGATGACTTACCACTGACATGGATTCGGTTTGTTATTTTGGTTGCATGTTCCCTTGTCACTTTGCTACTAAAGTGTAATAATCCCTCAGCAATGTTTTGGTCAGCCAAGCCATATTGCTTTGATTCATTTGGAGTCGAGAACAGGGACTCTGTAGTGAAATAGATCTGACTGTGAATCTCTGCTCCTCCTGGTTTTGTTACCTTAGGTGAATTACTTAACCTCTGCTGTTGCATTTGATTTTAGTATAGTTTACTAGTTTAAATATGTGAACTCTGGAGCTAGTTTGTGGGGATTTGAATCCTGGTTGTGCTGCTTATAAGCTGGGTGACTTCAGATATGTTTCTAACTTTCTGCCTCCTCTTTCATATCTGTAAATTAGAGATAAGAATAGTACTTATCTGTAAACACTCTGAGTTTTTTAAACCTACCTGGAATGTAATAAGCTCTCAATACATATATACTAGTATTATCTATATAAAAATGAGGACAGAAATAACATAAGGCTGTTATGAGGCCTGAATGGTAAAATAAATAAAGCACTTCACACTGGGACTTAGTAATGTTCAGTAAATGATGGTACTATAAGGAGATTGGGGCTTCCTTGGTGGCGCTAGAGCTAAAGAACACACCTGCCAGTGTAGGAGGCATGAGACCCAGGTTCGAATCCTGGGTTAGGAAGATCCCCTGGAGGAGGGCATGGCAACCCGTTCCAGTATTCCTCCCTGGAGAATCCTTGGACAGAGGAGCCTGGCCAGCTATGGTCCATAGGGTAGCACAGAGACGGACATGACTGGAGTGATTTAGCATGCATGCACATAAGGAAATTAATATTGTCATGCAGCAGCTATATCTGTGGAGTAAGCATAGATCCAGGATTTGTAATTAAAGAGACCACACTGAAACTCCATTACTAACTGGTTAGGACAACAGTGAGTTCCAGCATTCTGTTAGGTCACTTGTACAGAACAAATAAACTTTTCTATCCCAACTGGTGCACAGATGGGGCAGATGAAAAAATCCTATCCAGTGTTGGGCTGGATAAAGCACAGGTGGAATCAAGATTGCTGGAAGAAATATCAATAACCTCAGATATGCAGATGACAACACCTTTATAGCAGAAAGCAAAGAGGAACTAAAGAGCCTCTTGGTGAAGGTGAAAAAGGAAAGTGAAAAAGCTGGCTTAAAACTCAACATTCAAAAAAATTAAGATCATGGCATCTGGTCCCATCACTTCACGGCAAATAGATGGGGAAAAATGGAAACAATGACAGACTTTTTTTTCTTGGGCTCCAAAAATCACTGCAGATGGTGACTGCAGACATGAAATTAAAAGACACTTGCTTCTTGGAAGGAAAGCTTTGACAAGCCTCAGTCCAGTTCAGTCACTCAGTCTTGTCCAACTTTGTGACCCCATGGACTGCAGCACGCCTGGCTTCCTAGTCCATCACCAACCAACTGCCAGAGCTTGCTCAAATTCATGTGCATTGAGTTGGTGATGCCATCCAACCATCTCATCCTCTGTCATCCCATTCTCCTCCTGCCTTCAATCTTTCCCACCATCAGGGTCTTTTCCAGTGAGTCAGTTCTTCACATCAGATGGCCAAAGTATTGGAGTTTCAGCTTCAGCAAAAGTCCTTCCAGTGAATACTCAGGACTGATTTATTTTAGGATTGACTGGTTTGTTCTCCTTGCAGTCCAAGGGACTTTCAAGAGTCTTCTCCAACACCACAGTTCAAAAGCATCAATTCTTTTGCACTCAGCTTTCTTTATAGTCCAACTCTCACATCCATACATGACTACTGGAAGAACTATAGCTTTGACTAGATGTACCTTAACCTAGACAGTGTATTAAAAAGCAGAGACATTACTTTGCCAACAAAGGTCCATCTTGTCAAAGTAAACTCATTTATTGGGAAAAGCTTTTACATCAGCCACTAAAGATACGATATCAAAGTTTTCCCAGTATGAAAGGTTATTAGAAGTTTTGAAAAACAGAAAGTGAGTCATGATGCAGGCTCCTCATATTCTTCTCAATCCTAAAATCTCATATTCTAGTCAATTCTAAAATTTACCCTTCTTCTATAGTAATAGAATTCTGACTTTTTGTTTTTAGCTAGGCACATTGATGCCTGGAATAAAAGACTATTTCCCAGCTATGTGACTAAGTTCTGGCAAAAGAGGTAAAAACAGAAGCATTATGTGTGTGCTTAGAAAAGGCACTGACTCAACTGTAAGAGACCCCATTTTGCCATTCAGTTTCTCTTCTTCTTTTTGACCTGTATCGAAGACATGATAACTGGAGCTTTAGCATACATTTTGGGCCATGAGGTGATCTTGATGATGGAAGCCGAGGACCTAGAATGGTAGAGAAGTTAGAAACTTTGGTCTCTGAGGATACTTGCAACTGCCGTCTCTACATCACCTGTCTCTAGACAACTTTTACAAAAGAAAAATAAATCTCATTGTTGTTTAAGTTACTGCTGTGTTTGGGTATTCTGTATTGTGCAGAATATATTATTATACTGAGGGGAAGAAATAAATATTAAAGCACTATTGAGATTTAATCACTGGTGTATAGGGTGGGGTGTATAAGAGGACTTAGACATAAAGGAGATTGAAGGGCAGTAGCATAAATGATTAAAGAATTGAGAAGATTGTGGATCTATTTTTATTATACTGGTGAAATTTTATTATATTATTGGGAAATAAGAAACTTTTTGGGAAAGTATTTCAAATAGTGACATTTGTAAACTACTTATTAAATTATATTTTGTTGGCTATAGGGCGTGGTTAGAAAAGATGGTAAAACTGATGGGGGAGCATAGATAATTTTTGTCTTTACAACATTAATAGTCTTTTATATTGCTAGGTTATTATGCCATTGTTAAATGAGGTATTTATAACTTCAAATATGAAAAAAAAATTAGAACACATTGGATTAGTAATTTTCTCTAAAATAGGTTGAGAAAAGATTATTTTGGAGCCTACACAACAAATGTTTAAGATTTATTCACTCTTTTACGTAAAGATTATTCTAAAAAATTGTTTGCGTATTAATACTTGGGCCCTCACTTTTAAATGGTTTGTGTGACACCAAAATAATTGTTTGACATTTAATTTAATAGCTTTGGCTAGACAAAGGTTTAGATGCCGAAGCTGAAAATGTGATCTCTAATAATATTGACTAATTTATGATTTGGTTTTATTGGATAGTGTGGAATTACAGACCTAGACAGACTTTACTGTCTTTAATGTAAACGTTTGCTAATTTGGTGTACCTAATGAGTCTAATATGATGTGTTTTAGTATATCTTTATTAATGAGCTTGAACATCTGTCTGTTTATATTTGTATCAACAGCATAATACAGTCTTAGGCACAAGAGCTTAACTTACTCGATTTTGAATACTGTGTCTTCTAGTTACTAATTATGTGATCTTAAATATGTTTGTGTGATTGAGTGGGAGCATAGTGTTGTGATAAGGGCAATACTTTTATAGATAAAAGACCTTGACTCTGACCTTCACTTATACTAGCTTTGTAAATGCTTTAAGCAAATTACTTAGTAGCTGTGAGCTACAGTTCCTCATCTGTAAAGGGATGGTGAATCATAATTAGAGGGTTGTTTTTTTTTTTTGAGGAATAAATTGAAATAATTATATAGCGCTGCTGCTGCTAAGTCGCTTCAGTCGTGTCCAACTCTGTGCGACCCCATAGACGGCAGCCCACCAGGTTCCCCCTATATAGCACTGCTGCTGCTGCTGCTAAGTCACTTCAGTTGTGTCCGACTCTGTGTGACCCCATAGACGGAAGCCCACCAGGCTCCCCCGTCCCTGGGATTCTCCAGGCAAGAACACTGGAGTGGGTTGCCATTTCCTTCTCCAATGTGTGAAAGTGAAAAGTGAAAGTGAAGTCGCTCAGTCGTGTCCGACCCTTAGCGACCCCACGGACTGCAGCCCACTAGGCTCCTCCATCCATGGGATTTTCTAGGCAATAGTACTGGAGTGGCTTGCCATTGCCTTCTCCGTATATAGCACTACAGAAATATAAAACATTAAAATAATCTATCTTCAGTTTTTAAAAAATCAAGAATATTTTATTGTTATAAGATTTTTTTTTCTTCAGATTTTTTATGTTATAACTGGAGGTTTGTATTTGGCCATTTTCATTCAACTTGCCTACTTCCCACATTTGCAGCCTCTAGCAACCATCAATCTATTCTCTATGAGTTTGGGTTTGTTTTTTTTTTAAGATTCTGCATGTAAGTGAGATAATGCAATGTTTGTCTTTGTCTGCCTTAGTTTACTTTGCATAATGCCCTCAATTCATCCATATTGCTGCAGATAGCAAGATTTTCTTCCTTTTTATGATTGTATACGATTCCATTGTGTGTATATGTGTGTGTGAGTGTATGTGTATAAAATCCGTTGTGTGTGTGAATGAGTGTGTATATGTATGAATGTATGTATATTTTTTGAGGAACTGCTATACTATTTTCCATAGTGGCTGCACCAATTTATACTCCTAGTAACAGTCCATGAGGGTTCCTTTTTCTCAACATCGTCACAAGCACTTGTTATTTCTTTTCTTTTTGGTAAAAACATGTGAGGTGATAGCTTGTGGTTTTGATTTGCATTTGCTGATTAGTGGTGTTGAGCACCTCTTCCTTTATCTGTTGGCCATTTGTATATTGTCTTTGGAGAAATGTCTATTTAGATCCTATGTCTGTTTTTAAAATGGATTGTTTATTTTTTCTATTGAGTTGTATGAGTTCTTAATATACTTTGGATGTTAATCCCTTATGTATATATGGCTTCCAAATATTTTATAGGTTGCCTTTTTATTTTGTTGATGGTTTCCTTTGCTATGCAGAAGCTTTTTAGTTCAGCGTAGTCTCACTTGATTATTTTTGCTTTCATTGCCTTTTTTTCATTTGGTGTCAAATTAAAAAAATCATTGCCAAGACTGATGTCAAGGAGGTGTTAAAATTTTATGGTGCAAATTCAGTGGAATTAAGGAAAGGCTGGTAACTCCTTTAATTATTGAACTAATAATTAGTTGTAGCTTTTATTTATCAAACCCATACTACGTGCTAGCACCATGACTAGCACTTACATACATATCTTAGTTCAAGACTGCTTTAAATATTCATTTAAACTAACAAAAGTAAATAGAGTTAATAGTCTCACTCAACCAAAATATAATAATAGCTATAATTGTAATTATTATATTTTAATTTTAATTGGTCCATAATGAACGTTATTAACTAATTTACGAAGAGGTTAAATTTTGGCCACAGTCACACAGCTAGAAAGTTGAGGAGGAAATAGGCAAAAATTCTTCTGAGTGACTCTAAAACTCTCTATTAATTCTCCAGTTATTACATTGCTATGTATTATTGAGTGTATCTCCTTGTATAGATATTTTAGTAGTAGCTTTAAGGCTTCCCTGATGGCTCAGTTGGAATCCGCCTACAATGCAGGAGACCCCAGTTTGATTCCTTGGTTGGGAAGATCCACTGGAAAAGAGATAGGCTACCCACTCCAATATTCTTGGGCTTCCCTTGTGGCTCAGCTGGTAA
Source organism: Moschus berezovskii (assembly GCF_049115385.1). Classification (NCBI taxonomy): domain Eukaryota; kingdom Metazoa; phylum Chordata; class Mammalia; order Artiodactyla; family Moschidae; genus Moschus; species Moschus berezovskii. The sequence continues at coordinate 25,945,012 of NC_142468.1, read as the reverse complement.
AGAATCCGTTCACAATGCGGGAGACCTGGGTTCAGTCCCTGGGTTGGGAAGATCCCCTGGAGAAGGGAAAGGCTACCTACTCCAGTATTCTGGCCTGGAGAATTCCATGAACTGTATAGTCCATGGGCTTGCAAGCAGTCGGACACAACTGAGCGACTTTCACTTTCACACTTTAAGTATTGCATTAAAAATATATGTAACTTGTTGCAATCTACTGTTATTGAAGTTTTACCAATATGCAGTATAGAAAACTTTACCTCTAAAGTTCCTTTGCCCTCCTCTCATTTATAATATGATGGTCTTAAAATATCTCCTCTACATATGTTTAAAACCACAACAGACAGTTACACTTTTTGCTTCACTTGTCAAACATAGTGTAGAAAACTCAAGAATAGAGGTTAAGTCTATTATATTTACCCATGTTTATGCTCTTTTTATGCTCTTTCTTCCTTTTAGGATTTATGAGGCAAAAAAAACAAACCTCAGAGGACTTACCACTGTGTTGTTCCTTTAGTCCCTAGATCCTTGCAGGTCTGCCTTTGCTTTCCAAACCTTACACAGTTATATTTTTTAATATAGTGTCCAGGGTTTTTAGCTGTTCTTAGTGGGAGGGAGGGGAAGTGCATGTTTTCCATCTTGGTCTGGAACTGAAAGTTACTTCATTGTACTTTCAATATATATATATGAAAATTGGCTATGCTGGAGTTTTATCTGGTTTTCCTGATAGTGTGCTATTTGGGAGGAAAATGCTTGGGGCCTTTAACTCTCTGGATTGAATTATACTTGACATATCCTAGTGATAGAGTTGCCCATCACTGGGGTTAAAAAAGTACATATAAAGGAGATTCTCTAGTTTCCTTTGCAATTCTTGGAAGTGAGCAGTTTCTTAATAACAATAATAATAAAAAAATAGCTGTCATTGATTTTGGTTCTGTCATTTATTGACTTTATGACTTTGGGAACGTTATTTACTCTCAATGTTCCTTAATTTCCTCCACTGTAAAATGGGGATAATAGTACTTGAAAGGTTGTTGAGAAGATTAAATGGTATTATAATTGTGAAGTAATGAGAAAAAATACCTTACATTCAGGAAGAACTGTATGAATGTAGCTGTTATCTTCATCATTCTTTGAGTAATAGGCCCATATGATGGGCGTTATTACATTCATTTTAAGAATAAAAAATTTAGGCTCAGAAAGAGTAAGATGCCTTGTCTGGCTCTTTTCTGGCCCAGTTCTATATAGGTATTCTAAGGATATACACCCAGAGCTGTCCGACCTTACAGTGTATGCTTTTCAAGGTATGAAAAACTATCCATCAACATCATCAGATCCCCCTGCATCCTGCATTTTCACCTAGCATTATGTGTATTTCTCTTCATACTTGACATTTTAACCCAAGCTGTAACATCTCACCAATCATTGTACCATAATTTATCTAACCTTCTCTTATTTTTGAATATAAATTGTCTCTCTGTCATCCATCTGGCACTTGTATTAATGAATGCTCACCAATATCAGTATATTATTTTTTATAATGCAGTAGTAACAACTGACCTTTAAAGGGCTTTGTGCCTTTTATATGAAGATAGAAATGTGTTTTATGAAAATGTATCCCACTAAAAATTTTCAGTAGCATAATATGTTTATTATACATTTGAATCTCTGTTGATTCTGTAAAAACTGCTTTAAATATGTTTGAATCTGAATTTTTGAATCTTTATTGTTATTTGGAAAGAGTTCTGTAGAAAGATTGTGCCTCTTTATTCATTAGTTGTGTTGTATGAGACTTGGAATTTTTGCCATATGTCTCCTGGCCCTTATTAAATGTAATGTTGGAGGTTATCAAGAGTTGGCTTAAATGTAAGTCTTTGATTTGAAATTATATTTGGATATATTTCTTTCTGAGCATCTATGGTTTACATTTTCTGAATGTAAATATAGATAGATAAACATGAAATGACTTTGAACCTTAGTTCTAATTCTTCAAAGTCTTTATTTTATTTTTATTTTGCCTAGGATTTTTACTATAGATATTAATGAATACATGCACACTGTGTAATATTCATGCATTCACTTTTTTGTTCTACAAATATTATTATAGGGCTTGCTTTGTTTTAGACACTGCTCTAAATCCCTGCTCTTCTGATACATTACTTTTTAGTATAGAAAAGAAATAAGCCAATAATTATTGTGGTAGTGTGATAGAAAATAATGGGGGATGGTAAGTGCTTTTTTTTTTTTTAAAGACAAAGTGTTGTATCATTCTTATAGCGTTTTATAGTCATTCACTTTCTCTTGCTGGCCAGGGTCCTGGTTTTGTTCTGCAGCCCACCCTTGGGAATAAATTCTATTAGTCTAAGCATAATGTAATCCCATTTCACTTGTCAGTGGTTGAATTTTCAAGGGATGGGTTGACTCCCTGTTCGTTAATAGGATGTGCAGATTTGGGGGAGACTTCTTTTAGTAGTTTCTCTCCTTTATAATACGACTGACAAGAACAATTGTTCTTTGTCACATAATTACTTGTGGCTAAAGTTAAGATAGCTACCTTGTTACCATGAAGAGAGCTAGGGCGAGGACAGAAGCTGATATGCCAAGCGGGAAGAACAGAAAGATGAAAAGAGTTTTTTGACTATTTCATGGAATAATTTAATTAGTTAACTTTAAAACCTTTTTTTAATCAAGTAATTGATTTCCTTATTTTTTAAAAGTTATTTCTTTGGCTGTGCTGGGTCTTCGTTGTTGCGTGGGCTTTTCTCTAGTTGTGGGGAGTGGGTGCTACTCTCTAGTTGCAGGGCAGGGGTGCTCATTGCAGTGGCTTCTTTGGTTCGGCAGCATGGGCTCTAGGCTTGTGGGCTTCAGTAGTTGTGGCACATGGGCTCAGTAGTGGTGGTGCATGGGTGTAGTTGCTCTTCAGCACGTGGGATCTTCCCAGACCAAGGATTGAATTTGTGTCTCCTGAATTGACAAGGGCGGAATCTTTACCACTGAAACATCAGGGAAACCCTGGTTTCTTTATTTTTAAAGCCATTTTAAGTTGTATTTTCTCTTACTTCTATTCTAACATGTCATAATTGACACATGTTGTCAGGGACTATCCCTGAAAAGAGGGGACATTTAAGTAGAAGTTTGAATTACGATGAATAAGCCAAAGGGATTGCAGGTCAGGTAGAAAGTACAGCAAGAGTGAAGATCCCATGATAGGTAAGAACTTTACATATGCTGGAAACTGACAGAAGGCTGGAATACCTAGTTTCTATTGAGCAGGGAAAAGATAATAGTATAATATTTATAAATTGCATTACAGTTTCTAAACCATTTTTACTTGTATTATGTAATGTGATCTTCACATTTAAATGAGGATATACTATTATTACCATTTTATAGTTTGGTAAACTCCCCATATATTTATAGCCAGTGATTTAATTGAAATGGTTGCTCTTTCTACTTTATCATGTTGGCATATGAGTATATGTTATGTCCAAAATCTCCTGAAGAAGGGCATGGAAACCCACTCCAGTATTCTTGCCTGGAGAATCCCATGGGCAGAGGAACCTGGCAGGCTATACAGTCCATAGGGTCACAAAGAGTTGAACACGACAGAAGTGATTTAGCACACAGCATACAATACATGAATTGCGAACTTCCAGATGTTCAAGCTGGTTTTAGAAAAGGCAGAGGAACCAGAGATCAAATTGCCAACATCCACTGGATCATGGAGAAAGCAAGAGAGTTCCAGAAAAACATCTATTTCTGCTTCATTGACTATGCCAAAGCCTTTGACTGTGTGGATCACAACAAGCTGTGGAACATTCTGAAAGAGATGGGAATACCAGACCACCTGACCCGCCTCTTGAGAAACCTATATGCAGGTCAGGAAGCAGCAGTTAGAACTGGACAAGGAACAACAGACTGGTTCCAAATAGGAAAAGGAGTACGTCAAGGCTGTATATTGTCACCGTGCTTATTTAACTTCTATGCAGAGTACATCATGAGGAACGCTTGGCTGGAAGAAGCACAGGCTGGAATCCAGATTGCCGGGAGAAATATCAATAACCTCAGATATGCAGATGACACCACCCTTAAGGCAGAAAGTGAAGAGGAACTAAAAAGCCTCTTGATGAAAGTGAAAGAGGAGAGTGAAAAAGTTGGCTTGAAGCTCAACATTCAGAAAGCGAAGATCATGGCATCTGGTCCCATCACTTCATGGGAAATAGATGGGGAAACAGTGGAAACAGTGTCAGACTTTATTTTTTTGGGCTCCAAAATCACTGCGGATGTTGATTGCAGCCATGAAATGAAAAGACGGTTACTCCTTGGAAGGAAAGTTATGACCAATGTAGATAGCATATTAAAAAGCAGAGACATTACTTTGTCAACCAAGGTCCGACTAGTCAAGGCTATGGTTTTTCCAGTGGTCATTTATGGGTGTGAGAGTTGGACTATAAAGAAAGCTGATCGCCGAAGAATGGATGCTTTTGAACTGTGGTGTTGGAGAAGACTCTTGAGAGTCCCTTGGATTGCAAGGAGATCCAACCAGTCCATTCTAAAGGAGATCAATCCTGGGTGTTCATTGGAAGGACTGATGCTAAAGCTGAAACTCCAATACTTTGGCCACCTCATGAGATGAGTTGACTCAGTGGAAAAGACTCTGATGCTGGGAGGGATTGGGGGCAGGAGGAGAAGGGGACGACAGAGAATGAGATGGCTGGATGGCATCACTGACTCGATGAAGGTGAGTTAGGGTGAACTCCGGGAGTTGGTGATGGACAGGGAGGCCTGGCGTGCTGTGATTCATTGGGTTGCAAAGAGTTGGACACGACTGAGCGGCTGAACTGAACTGGACTGAAATGATACATATGTTATATATATGTTTGATAACCAGATAAAATGGTAAGATATATGTTTTATTTGAATTTATTAGTGTTACAACTTTTTGGCAGTATTGATAGGGCAGAAGGAACGGATGCCGAGGCCAGTTTTCTGGATCCACTTGAATAGTATAAATTAATTGCATCAGTAAACACAACCTGGTGTGTTGAATTAAGGTGAGTGACACGCTCCTGATAGAAACCATATAAATGTGATTATGTATTTGCACTTCATAACTAGGAAGGTTAGTTTCTAAGATATTAGCTGGTCTTAGTGAATTAATAGAGTGTTTTGTCCTCATGTATTCAGGATGCCTGGTATTTTAAATTCATATGTGCATATACTGTGACCTTACTGATAAGTGTACTGTGAAAGCATGACAGATAACTCTGAATCTTGTAGTCTTGGTAGTTGCTATGTGAGAATTCCCTTTTCTTTCCTTTCCTGTCACGCGCCCCTTTTCCCTTCTCCCCCTTTCTGTCTTCCCTTCCTCTCCTTCTCTCCCTTCATTCAACTTATCAGTTTAGTTATGTAGATTTCAGCTATCATTAAAGGACCAATTTAATTTGTGCCTCTCATTTTGCTTGCTTTTTCCTACTTCTTCCTTATTAAACAAAATGTTATTACTGCTCTTTTCACATACATGGAGAATAGACAGTAAGCAAGATTTTAGGTAAAATCTTTACTTAATTGAAAGTGAATTAAGATCAGTTGAGAAGATATTTAAATAGATAGTTGTGGACTTGTATTATTCTGGAATTGAATTATATATACATAGGACTTTTTAAATATTTGTACTTTATAATTGATAATTAGCTTTTCTCTAAAAGTTTCATTTGATTTCCTTTTATCAACCTGATGCCTTTAAAATATAACAGTTAAGCTTAACCTTTGCTACATTTTAGTAGTCATTCTTTAAATTTGTTGAAAATGATTTTATTTTTCTGTTGACATTTTAGGTTTATTCTGTTCCATTGACTTACTTTAAAAAGCATTCTGTAACAATGATTCGCCTTTTACTCTTTCCAGTTACTAACAAAAAATCATCCTAAAGATTATAACTCTCTAAACCATAGTATACATTTATTATAATCTAAGGAATCATTATTATTTGAATACTTATGATCCTTTCTTTTGGATTGAGAAAAAGTTAGGTTACTAGGAAGATGCAGAAAAGGTTCATTGTAGTTAGTTTTATACTTACTTTAGCTGATTCTCATTGTCTTTGAAATGTGTAAAAAATAAAATTTTCACATTAACAATTGGGTTAAGTTGATCCTATCTATAGAATAATTACTTTTGATTTCTTTCATTAAAAGTAAGTATGTATATTGATGATTTTGCTGAGGAAAATCTCATAGAAACTCAAAATGCAAACACATAATTTAACCATTTACTGAATTATCATTCTTCAGTTATTGACATTTTCAGTTATATTCACAAGATAGAGACAGTTTAAATTTTCTGTTAAAATTTTTCTAATAGATTTTTCAACTCTATTGAAGCATTACTTACATCAGCAAAATGTGCATATAGTAAGTGTGCACTTAGATGATTTTTCTTAAATCTGTACCTTCATACAACTGTCCTTCCCCTTTTTAATCAGTTGTATGCATGCTCCCTGGCAATCAGTCATTTGATTTTAGTCACTATATGTTAGTTTCTCTGTTCCACAACTTCATAAATGTGTATTTTTGTCCCTGGCATCTTTCAACAGCCATATTTTTGAGATTCATCCATGTTGTTATGTAAATCAGTAGTTCCTGTTTGTTAGTCGCTCAGTTGTGTCCAACTGTTTGCCATCCCATAGACTATAGCCTGCCAGGCTCCCATGTCCATGGAATCCTCCAGGCAAAAATACTAAGTGAATAGAAATTCCCTTCTCTAGGGGATCTTTCCAACCCAGGGATTGAATCCACGTCTCCTGCATTGCAGGCAGATTCTTTACCATCTGAGCTACCAGGGAAGCTAATGCCTGTTTACTGCAGAATAATATTCCATTTATATGAAACTTTTACCTGTTGATTAGACACTTAGATTTTTTCAAAGTTTGATTCATTGATAAAGTGGCTGTGGTGTCTTCTATAAATATTTGGTGGAATTCCCACATAAAGCCATGTGGACCTAGAGTTTTGTTTCTGGGAAGATTTACTAATATACATTCATTATCTTTAATAGATATAAGGTGTATGCCTATTGAGGTTATCTATTCTTTCTTGAATAGCAGTTGGCATTGGTAGTTTATTTTAAGAATTTTATCCATGTTGGGTCCAGTTTCATATATATTGACCCAAAGTTGTTCATAGTATTTCATTATTATCCTTTTGTAGAATCTGTAATGATGCTTCCTTTTTCATCCCTTATATTGGCAACTTATGTCTTCTTTTTTCCCCTAGATTAGTTCATCTAGAATGTTGTTAATTTTATTGATCTTTTCAAGGAACTAGTTTTTATTTTCATCAGTTTTTTTCTTGTATTGTTTAACTGTTTCATATTTTATTGATAGAGTTTACATTGTAAAGCTTTTTTGTTGTTCAGTCATTCAGTCTTGTCTGACTCTTTGCTACTCCATGGACCGCAGCACGCCAAGCCTCCCTGTCCATCACCAACTCCAGAAGTTTACCCAAACTCATGTCCATTGACTCGGTGATGCCATCCAACCATCTCATCCTCTGTCGCCCCCTTCTCCTCCTGCCCTCAGTCTTACCCAGCATCAAGGTCTTTTCCAGTGAATCAGCTCTTTGCATCAGGTGCCAATGTATTGGAGCTTCAGTTTCAGTCATCTGTCCTCTCAAGGAATATTCAGGGTTGATTTACTTTAGGATTAACTGGTTTGATCTCCTTGTAGTCCAAGAGACTCTCAAGAGTCTTCCCTAGCACCACAGTTTGAAAGCATCAATTCTTGGGCTCTCACCCTTCTTTATGGTTCAAATCTCACATCTGTTTGTGACTACTGGAAAAACCATAGCTTTGACTAATGGACTTTTGTTGGAAAAGTGATGACTCTGCTTTTTAATATGCTGTCTATGTTTGTTATAGTTTTTCTCCAAGGACCAGATGTCTTAATTTCATGGCTGCAGTCACCATCTGCAATGATTTTGGAGCCCAAGAAAATAAAGTCTCTCACTGTTTCCATTTTTTCCCCATCTATTTGTCATGAAGTGATGGAACCAGATGCCATGATCTTAAGTTTTTTTAATGTTGAGTTTTAAGCCAGCTTTTTCACTCTCCTTTTTCACTTTCATCTAGAGACTCTTTAGTTCCTCTTTACTTTCTGCCGTAAGGGTGGTGTCATCTACATATCTTAGGTTACTGATATTTCTCCAGGCAATCTTGATTCCAGCTGTGCTTCATCCAATCCGACCTTTCCCATGATGTACTCTGCATATAAGTTAAATAAGCAGGGTGAAGCTTTTACCTATCTCACTAAACTTTCAAATGCTTGCCTATTTCTTGAAGAATAATGTAGACTTTAAAACTATATTGTTTTTCCTGCCTGTCATACATACATCTTATGACTTTGTTGTAAACCCTATAATAGTTGTCATTTTAATTTTAAATAATCAAATTTATTTTACTTTTGAATCAAATTTATTTTAAAAGAGATTAAAAATGAGAAAAAAATTCATTTATATTCATATATTTATTCATTGTTTACATTCAAATTTCCATCCATAATCATTTTCTTTCAGTCTGAAAAGCACCCTTTTACATATATCTTGTAGTGTGTATCTGTTGGTAACAAGTTCTTTCAGCTTTTGTTTCCAGAAAATGTATTTATTTTGCTTTTATCTTTTAAAAACTTTTAATTTTAGAATTACAGAAAATTTGCAAAGAAAGAGTTTTCATACACTTTTTGTCAAGGTTAGCCTAATGTTAACATCTTACATAGTCATAATGCATTTGTGAAAAATGATAAATTAACAAGGTGCAATATTATTTGCTAGACTACACACTGTATTTGAATTTTAGCAGTTTCTCCATGGTGTCCCTTTTCTCTTCCAAGATCTAATCCTCAGTACCATGTCTCCTTAGACTTCTCTAAGGAGAAGTGACAGTTTCTTAGTTGCTTCATTTTTTTTTTTTATGACCTTGATAATTTTGAAGAGTATTTTAGGGTCAGGTATTAATATTTGGTTGGATGCCTCTCAGTTTGGGTTTTTTTTGGTATTTTTCACATTTTTAGACTGGAATTTGGGTTTGGGGGTTGAATACCACAGAGATAATGTGCCATTCTTCAGTACCAATTAGAGTTGTTTCATCACTGTAAAAAATTTCCCTGAAACCCCTTGGTAATCAGCCCTTACACCTTCTGTCCTTGGCAACAGCTGATCTGTTTTTCACTCTAGTTTTCTTTTTTCCATAATATCAGATAAATAAATCACACAGTATGTATCTTTTGGTTCTGTCTTCCTTCACCTAGCAAAATGTCTTTTTAAGATTCACCCATTTTGTTGAGTGGGCCAATGGTTTATTCCTTTTTATTGCTAAGTAGTAACCCTTTGTTTTTGATAGATTATCATTTGTTTTGATAAATGAATGTTCTTATTCACTTGTTGAAGGCCATGGTGATTTTCTCTCCAGTTTTTTATATATGAAGCTGCTGTAAACATTTGTGTATCAGTTTTTGTGGGAATATGAGCTTTCATTTTTCTTGAGGTGCTGCCTAGATAGGAGTCGTAATCCTGGGTAAGTCTATTTTTAACTTTGAAACCTTAAACTTCTTAAAGCAAACATAGGAGAAAATATATTGACCTTGGATTTGGCATTGAAGTTTTAGATATAATAGCCAAACCACAGTCTATTAAAAATTATATTCAATCAAAAGATTAAATTTTTGCTGCATGCAGGACACTGTAAAATACAAAAACAAGTTACAGACTGGTGGAAAACAATTGAAAAGTTACATATCTGATTATACACATGTATCAAGAATATATAAAGAACTCTTAAATCTCAAATGTAAACAATATAATATATAAATGGACAAAACATCTCAACGGACATTTCACCAAAGAAGCTATATGGTTGGAAAATAGGCAGAGGAATAGATGATCAGAGAGAAATTGAATGCAAATGAGATCTACATTGAGATACCACTACACATCTATCAAAATTGCTTTAAAAATTTGAAAATACCAAATGCTGGAGAAATTGCAGAGTACAGGAACACTTTATTTTTTGCTGGTAACAATTTAGGATGTAAATTAAGGATGATGAAGTTGCTTTGGAATACAATTTGGCATTTTCTTATAAATGCACATTTTTCATATGACCCAGCAATCTCAATCCTAGGTATTTACCCAAGTTAAATGAAAGATTACAAAAACTTGCTCTCGTGTTTGAAGGTATTGTCAGTAGATAACAAAGGGTAATTTTGCCGTTTCTTTTTATTTCAACACTTTTTAAAGATATTGTTCTGTTGCCCACTAACTTGTATTTTTTCTGATAAGAAGCCCCCTGAAATTCTCTTTGTAGCACCTATTTTCCCTGTGTGACTAATCTTCTCCTCCAAATTATGGTTTTATTTGTATTTAAAAATACGTTGGAAATTCTGCATATGCCCATGACTAAGCTAGTTTCCAACATGTTACTTCAAGTTTGATGATAGGTTTTGTTTTGAGAAGTCCTTTTTCGAACTGAATGCCAAAATGGGGGGAATGCCTGTATATTTCCAACCAAAGTGATTACTGTAAATTGTTTTCTTGCTAATGATGATGAGTGACTTTAAAGTTTTAGCACCTGACCAGATTTTAGTTCATGGTGATAGTTACTTTAAGGTGACATGACTGTGCTGAAAGCTGTTAAACACTGTAGTATCCGAAGATAAGTGCTGTTAACAGTGGCTGCTTGAAAATTTTCCTTTTTTTTTTAAAATCAAACTTTCCAATTTTTTTCTTTCTGTATAATTTTCTCTTTGAGTAATTTTTTTAAAAAATTGGCATATAACGTATTAGTTTTAGGTATACAACATAATGATTTGATACATGTATATTGTGAAATGATTACTGTATGAAATCTGGTTAACATCTGTCGCCATATATAGTTACAATATTTTTCTTGTGATGAAGATATTTTCTGTCTGTCTTCAAATTCACTTAACTGTTCCTCTGCAGTATCTAATATGCTCTTAATCATTACCAGAGAATTTTTTAAATTTCTAGATTTTTAAAAAAATTATAGATGTTGCCTTTTTGTTAGTTCTTATTTCTTTTATCAATGTATTCATTTTCTAAAATTTAAATCCTAGCATATATTTTTAGTAATCGTTTTAGGGTCCTTATCTGCTGTTACCATCACTTTGTCTTCTGAGTCTGTTTTAAATTGACTGATTTTCTTCTTGGTTGTGGGCCACTTTTTCCTACTTGTTGGCCTCATAGAAAAAAATATACATTTCTGGAAAAGTAATTCATAATTTCTTCAACCATGTTTCTATTGATGAGCAATTATGTTATTTCCAGTTTAAAATTGTTGCAAACAATGTTTTAATGAATACCGTTCTGCTGTGTTTTTTTCACATGTTAAAATACATCTTAGTATAAATTTCTGCTAGTGGAGTTTCTCATCAAAGGATACGTTTATGCAAATATTTGACATATTATGCCATATTTCCCTTTGCATAGGGTATACATATTTTATATTAGTTAAATAAGTACTGAATTATTTTTAAGTTTAGAAGAAAATTCCCTGATGAACATGGTTCATGGCAGAACACGCCAGGCTCCTAGAGATTTGCTTCTGTAGCACATTGTCACAATTCATCTTTTGACCTTAACCTTAGTAAAGCCGCTTGAATGTAACTCTTGGAAACTTTCACACAGTCAGATGCTAAAAGAAGTAGCTATTGTGGTCATTTTCTCATATTTTGAATATGCATGTGTGCTAAGTTGCTTCAGTTGTGTCCGACTCTTTGCAACCCTGTGGACGCCCGCCAGATTCCTCTGTTGATGGGATTCTCCAGACAAGAATACTGGAGTGGGTTGCTGTTTCCTTCTCCAGATACGCGATTATAAGAAAAGTTAATTTGATAGTGTTGCAATAGTACTACATTTTGTTGTTGTTCCTTCTAATGGAATGGTTACACTATTTTTAAGAAATTAATTAGGTGATATTGTTTATATTCAGTTTTTACTGAATTAATGAGAATGTTAATTGCTGCAAGAAGAGGCTTTTTGGGGGGCTTGTTTTAGTGACATCACTGCCATTTGCAATTCAAATCCAGTAGAAAATTATCCTCAAGGGTAGAATTTTTTTGTGTGTGTCTTGTAATTGCAGAAACTTAAAATTCCTAAGGTAGTGAATTACTGCTGCCTTATTTTTGGTTTGGAGCTTGAAGTGCTGGAGTGTTTGCTCTTTTTTCTAGTCACTGCCATAGCCTTTAACAGCTTTTTGAATACCTGCATCACAGGTGATCTCTCTCCATGTTCTTTGTAATTTTTAGTTAGTTGCTGGACAGTGTGAACTTTATATCATTAAGTGTCTATATTTATTGTGTTTCTTTAAAGAACATTGAGTTTTATTTTGATAGGCATTTATTTCCTTTTGGATCACTTTGAGCTTGCTTTTACAGCTTGTTTTTAAGTTTTGTTGTGAATCTTGTTCGCATAGCCTTTATTCTGTGGCTGGAGTCATTAGACTTGTCTCATGAGCAGATCTGTGCTATAGTCCTTGAGCTAAGAATGGACTTTACATTTTTAAACAGTTGTAAAGAAACGAGAATGAAAGCTAAGAATATATGGTAGAGACTGTATGTGTCCCACATAGTCTGAGATATTTACTGTCTTGCCCTTTACAGAAAACATTTTCTGATCTTTGCTCTAAGACTTGCTTAACCCTAACTTATAAGATGTTTTATTTCTTGGCTTTCTACTGAATACCCCAGGTTTTCTGTGATATTTTCATTCTGTTTGATTGGAACTCATATGTCTCCCCTTTGTAAAATCTTTGAAAGATGTACAGCTTTCAGCTACATTTAATTTTTCTTTCCTTGGTATTCTTTGCAAGTCTCATGAGGTCTTACTATGCATGCAGAACTTAGTATCTAGCCGGAGACTCTTAAGGATCGCCTCTGCACATTTCTGGAGCCTTTTCTCTGGGTAGCTGTTTTCACTTTGGTACACTGGCTCACACATTCCAGCCACCTTACATTCCCTTAACATTTTAAAATTTTATTTATTTTAAAATAAGATAATGTTTTAATACAATATATTTTTTAACCAAAGTTAAGTTTTAAAAAAATGAGTTGACCATGTATTTCTGGACTCTCTATTCTATCCCATTGGTGTCTGTTTTTATGCTGGTATCATACTGTTTTTGTTTTTAACTTTTTATGTATGGCTGAGTCACTCTTTTGTGCACCTGAAACTATTAAAACATTGTTAATTGGCTATACTCTCTAAACTTTTTTTTGTCTCTTATCTTTTCACCTCAAGAAGATAGCTGTGCTTTGCTTGAGTTATCCATTTTTGCCCTGGTGTTCAATAAAGGTTAGTTAGAAACCTGCAGTGAACATAGGGCTTACATTTGGTTGTTGACCTTCTCTCAGGCATTACAGTCCTGTCTGACCTTTGCCCAGTGTCTGAAAACTGTTTTCCTAAATTTTTTTCTTTTAGTTTTCTAGTTGTTTATATGTGAGGACAAATCTAGTATCAGTTATTCTTTCATGGTTCGAAGTGGAAGTCTGTTTCAGTTCAGTTCAGTTGCTCAGTTGTGTCCGACTCTTTGTGACCCCATGGACCACAGCACGCCAGGGCTCCCTGTCCATCACCAACTCCCAGAGCTTACTCAAACTCATGTCCGTTGTACTGGTGTTGCCATCCAACCATCTCATCCTCTGTCATCCGCTTCTCCTCTCACCTTCAATCTTTCCCAGCATCAGGGTCTTTTCCAATGAGTCAGTTCTTCACAGCAGGTGGCCAGAGTATTGGAGTTTCAGCTTCAGCATCAGTTCTTTCAATGAAAATTGAAGGCTGATTTCCTTTAGGATGGACTGATTTAATCTCCTTGCAATCCAAGGGACTCTCAAGAGTCTTCTTCAACACCACAGTTCAAAAGCATCAGTTCTTAGGTGCTCTACTTTCTTTGTAGTCCAACTGTCACATCCATACTTGACTACTGGAAAAACCATAGCTTTGACTAGACGGACCTTTGTTGGCATAGTAATATCTCTGCTTTTAAGCAGGTATCTTTTAAGAAGTCTGTTTAGTAAACATTGATAGAAATACTTTTAGACTTTTGATATATTATAAACTAATAATTATACTTTTGTTAAATATCTTATTTGTTGTAAATTGAATTTAATTTTTATAGCATTTGTAAGAGGTATTAACAGGATATTAAGAAAACGGTGATTAAGATTCAGTTCTGTCCTGCATCTTGGATGCCTACTCTGTGTCTCAGACTTTGTACATCTTGCTGGGGACAGAAAAAGTAACATGTGAATTGAATACCAGGTACTGTCTGGTAGGGAGAGTAGACCTATGTATTATCTATTGCTGCATGACAGATTACCCTAAGACTAAGTGGTTTAAAACACTCAATCTCTTGGCCAGGAATCTGGCCATGGCTTTAGCTGGATCTTCTAGCTCAGGATCTTTCAAAAACCTGAAATTAAAATGTCAATCAAGCTGCAGTGGTATCAAGGCTTGACTGGTGGAGGATCCATTTCCAAGTTCACTCACATGGTTATTGGCAGGAATCAGTTCCTTTCCACACGGGCCTCTTGACAGGACAGCTCAAAGTGTGGTAGCTTATATCTCTTGTAACCTTATCTCAGAAGTGAAATTCTGTCATTTTCACTGTATTCCATTTAAGAAGTAAGTCCTTAGGTCCTGCCCACACTCAGAAGGAGGAGATTACAAAAAGATACGGATATAGGACACGAGGATCGTTAATAGCCATTTTAGAAATTGCCTTAATAACACATGGTATATAAATTGTGTAAAATATTTTAATTGTTTGTATAAAATAATGTTTTATTTTATAAAGGAATATAGTTTCAGAAGGAAGCCTGACACATTTTGATCCATTTACTGTTTTGCAGATGAAGGGTAGTATGTGAATCTCAAACAGAAATGAATTCATAAATACTTGACAAGAAAACAACCGACTAAAAGAAGAAATCTCAGCAAATACTGTTTATAAATTTTAGCCAGAAATTAGCTCATGAGTTAGTGTTGAAATATTTTTGCTAATAAATTTGAAATATTTTCATTAATAAATTCATGCACCAATAAACTGAGTGGCTTTCATATCAAAGGCTGTACATACTTCCTTCAGCTATCCCATTGTCTTTGCAAAATGAGTCTTCTAGATGAGGAAAATTAAGACATAGAGAATTACTTTTAATGGCTGAAAGGTAACCATAAGATTGCTGATCTTATTGGCTTTTTAGACCAGTTTAATACTTAAGGGGTATCTTGTAAAATATATGTTAATAATAATAAACCTGAAAGTTGTTGAATGATATTATTTTCCTTATAATGGCACCGTCCTCTGCATTCTGCATTCATATGTGCTTTCTGGAGCATAAAATGCAGTTGAGGTTGATGTGCTCAGATTTTATATCATGTATCATAGAGGCACATGCCATTGTGACATCTTCACTCACTCATTCATTTATTTATTAAAAAATGTTTGTAACTAAGTTTTAAATACTGTTCTAAGTACTTTGGATATGTCAGTGAACATGGATAAAAATCATTAAGTTAACATTTTGGTTGGTATAGTTCAAAAACAAACATGATAGGTAAGAAAACACCCATTCCTTATAGATAAGAAAAAAATTACATATGTGCTCTTTTAAACCATACTAAGGAAAATTACATAGAAAGCTACTTGGTTTTCAGCTTCTTTTTGTTGATCACATTTTAAAATATTGGTTAAGACAACAAACTTTGGGGAAATATTCTCTCTAAAGACAGAATTAAAATCATGCTATTAATTAAGAAATGACCATGTTTTGCTCCTATAATAATTTCTTGCTTCTCATATGCAATATCAATATTACTGTAAAGTGCAGTAATTTAATGGGTTTCCTAGGTGGCTCAGCAATAAAGAATCTGCCTGCTTTTGCAGGAGTTGCCGCAGACACAGATTTGGTCCTTGGGTCAGAAATATTCCCTGGAGGAGGAAATGGCAACCCACTCCAGTATTCTTGCCTGGAAAATTCCACGCACAGAGGAGCCTGGCGGGCTACAGTCCATGGGGTCATAAAGAGTTGGACATGACTGAGCAACTGAGCACAATTTCTCCTCTTCCATGTAGTAATTTAATATCTTAAATATTTTTGATGGTTTATAAAATCCCAAAGCACTTGGTATGACAAAATTTATGTTTCTGTAACATTGTTACTGTTCAAATTATTTTACACTTTTGCTGGCTTTGAATATTTATGATAATTGTTATAATTTCAAGTAAAATGTTACAGCACATCTTTTATTATTTGTTATTGAGGTGATTCTTGTTTAGAAAACTCTGTGCTTTTGTTTATCACATTTGTCTTTCTAGGTTAGCTTTTTCTATGAAGGGGAAGATTTAACACTTTAAATGTCTTATTGGTATAGCTTAGTATTGAGTAGAATGTATTATAGGTTCAACATATGGTAACACGGCATTTTACAGTGGTGCATGTATTGTCAGTATTATTAACACAAACGTTAAAACTTCTTTTGTCAACTTACTGAATTAAATATATCCCTTAGGCCATTAGGGTGGATTTTTTAAATTGAGATGTGGGATTCAAAAGGACAAAAATAGTTTTCTTTAATTGTTGAAATCGTTTCTTCAACTTTTCTGTCTAGTCTTTCATAACTATTTAATTAACGGTTAAGCACCCATCACATTGTTTTGTATATAGAAACTATTTCTTTTCTCTCTTCTCTTTTACAAGGACCTCTCTGCCTGGAAATAAGACTTTGCTTACATAGCTCTGGAATTATCAAATGGTATTAAAGTTATATCTTTGCCTACAAATTTTTTCCTTGGGGGGAAAATTGTTTTGTTTCCAAAAAATTCAAAGCTTAATGATGTAGAAGTGACAAATGAAACTAATAACCTAGCCTGAGAAAGCATATCCATTTTGTAGTGTAAGATGCACAGTAACTAAAATTTAACTGGTATTAGACTTCTATTGCAACTGTTGATATTTTAAAATAAATTTGAGAAAGGAATAATCTACCATAATCCATATGAATCTTTGCTTATGATGTTTGGAGTGTTTGCCAGCTGTGTAATGGCTGTGATAACCTTTACTTGACTAATTGCCTATCACCTGCAGAGTGAAATGGTGTGATGACAGCTGAGCAGTGAGAAGGGGGTGGAACTGAAATTTTGTAGAAATGAATTCACTCATACAAAGAACATGTTTCAGTTTGAGATAATGGAAATATTAGCCCAGAATATGTAGTTGAGTACATTTTGTTTGGTTTTGAGTGAGTTTTCAAAGATACAGTCTTTTAATCTCAGTATATGTGCTATATTGCACAGTGATGTTAGAAGGAAAAGTAATAATGGCGTTTGGAGGACTTTCAGTCTTAGAGCTAATTAATTTATGTTGTAGAGCCTTGATTTAATATGGAGATGTAAAAGCTTTTCCTTTTTTCTTGTTACATTATTTGCCAGCCTTTGGCTACTTAAAACCAATATATTTCTTTTAACTCCATGAATCTCAGCTTATGCTATTTTACACATCCCAAATAAATTAAATACATTTCTTTCTCTTTCCACAGCATGTAGAGTCCATGAAGCACAGGAAAATAAAACTTCCTACTCATACCACCAGGAGGATCTCTTGAAAAGAGTCACCATAGGACTACAGGAGAGACTAATTTTTCTGAAGCATCATGTGTTGAAACAACGGAAGGCTACAGCCTTTGCACTGGTTAGAAAGAGACTGATGATGTTTTTAATTCTTTGAGCTCCAGGACCCCAGGAGAGTGAGTTGAAACTCTGAAAATGCGGCCATGGACTGGTTCCTGGCGTTGGATCATGCTCATTCTTTTTGCCTGGGGGACCTTGCTATTTTATATAGGTGGTCACTTGGTACGAGATAATGACCACCCTGATCACTCTAGCCGAGAACTGTCCAAGATTTTGGCAAAGCTTGAACGCTTAAAACAGCAAAATGAAGACTTGAGGCGAATGGCTGAATCTCTCCGGTAGGTTCTAAGAAACTGGGAAGAATGGTGAAATATTGTACTTTGTTTTTAGGTGCAGGGCTTCAGTCAGCTATTAAAAAATTACTTAATGATTTCTATAAACTGCTATTTTTGCAAAAATTTAAATAGTAAGGTACTTTCTGTACTACTTCTCTATGTAGTTAGCATAGAGAATTACTCTAGCAGATCTTGTTTTACATTTGAATTTTAGTATAGAAAAACTGACCTATTCAATTTATGTACTTATATTTTGTTTCAAATTATCTTCAGCATTTTGAAAATTTTAATAAATTAAGCTTTGTATGATTTGAATTAGTCCATATTAAAATGTTCATCATGGACTATAATAAACACGTTATAATAATTGAGAGACTAAGTCTAACTGTAAATTATGAAATGAAAAAAATTCATTCTTAAAACAACTGTATCTGGAATCTAGAGATTTATTATAATTGCTACTTCTAGTCTTAAAAAATATGACAAATATCTGTTAGAAGTCATCAACTTTTGGGAAAAACAAAGTTCTGTATTTTAGGGAGCAAGTGAACATAGTGTTAAATAGATAATCTCTATATTTGTTTTTAAAGTTATTGAATTTAGAAGTTCTTTAGTATCTTCTCATTCCTCATACTTTTAAATATGAAGGTGATTGTATATTTAGTGCTTGCTGTCTCTCAAGACAGCAGTCGAAGATTTAAGAAGATGAAAAAGTGAGACTCATCTACAGGTGGTCATTGAGTCTAAGGGAAGTAGTGTAGAGAAAAAGAATACAAAGTCATTTCTTTTTTGAGAAACAAATAAACTGAGGAGCTGAAAATGGAAGCATTCTGTTGTGCATAGAGCTATCAGAGCAATTGGAGAGCTGGAGAGAGCAATGCCGTGGAGGCCGAGGAGCCGCCTACATTTCTATGGCCTTCCACATTTCTACATTCTATGAAGAGATGTAGGTGGCAGCATCATCCACCTTTGGTGCTTCCCTGCCCTCACTGACCTTCATTCTTTATTTAGAACTCAGTTCTTCCCTTTTGTTTAGTTCCATAACTTTTCTTCACCCTGATAACTATTTTTGATCTCTTTATGTTCTTTGGAAAGCTGGGATATGTGTTGAATGAGTTTTACAACAATGAATGAAACATCATCCCTATCATTTGTAGGAGTAGTACCAATCAACAAAGTACAAGATAATCAGGAATTAGAAAGCAGACAGATAACTTATTGAAATTTGTGTATCATTTTATTTCCTTGTTGAGAAGAGCCAGGGAGGATCATGGAAAGGATGGTCTTTCAGAAGAGTCTTACTCATTTGTTATGGGAACCAAAGATTGATAATTAGAAGTTAGTAATAATA
Organism: Moschus berezovskii; assembly: GCF_049115385.1. Taxonomy (NCBI): domain Eukaryota; kingdom Metazoa; phylum Chordata; class Mammalia; order Artiodactyla; family Moschidae; genus Moschus; species Moschus berezovskii. Next base: position 25,925,632 of record NC_142468.1, on the reverse strand, counting down.
GCTGTCATTTGTTGAGAGTTTATTTTGTGCCAGGTACTGTGCCAAGGACTTTATATGGATTATCTCATTGAATTCCACAACTTTTTGATCGGATGCTGGTTCTGATTTTATAACCATTTTACAGATAAGGAATCAACAGAATACTAAGTGATTTAATTTTTCCCAAGATCACAGTTTTCACAAATGATGGTGCTTACTTTGAATCCTGGCAGTTTGAGTGGATATCCATGGAACTGGTGAATTGTTTTGCCTCTCTGAATAGAGGGGCTTCCCTTGTGGCTCAGTTGGTAAAGAATCCGCCTGCAACGCGGGAAACATGGGTTCGATCCCTGGGTTGGGAAGATTCCCTGGAGAAGGGAACAGCTACCCACTTCCAGTATTCTAGCCTGGAGAATGCCATGGACTAACTGAGTGACTTTCACTTTCACCCTTGAGTAGAAACCAGTGAGAAGTAAATGATTCAGAAATCTCAACTAAACATCTCATGTAGCAAATCAGCAAGAGTAGTTAATTTTGGAGAATCCTTGTAAGAATTTTGTTCCTTGAAAAGAGTTGCCTCTTAATTTAGGCTTATAAAAAATTGCTAATTTCCCCCCTAATTTCAATTTAAATACTGATACTTCAGTTGGCTTATTTCTAACTGCCAGGCATTAAGTTGGCCAAAAAGTTCATTCAGGATTTTCTTTACGATGTCATGGAGTAATCCTGAACGAACTTTTTGGTCAATCCAATATTTGTTTCTATTGCATGAAGGAAAACTTGCCTTAATATGAGTTATTCCTTCTGCAAAATAGCCTGAGTTTCTTGTCACTTTCTTTGTAGTCTTTCATGTTGTGAAGAATTAAGTTCTCAGCTTCTCAAATGTAGAGACAACTTCTAAGAGTATAGACATTTAATATGTCATGTTATAGCATATATACAATCTGAAAGCACAGATGGAGCAAATGAGCCTGTATACACACACACAAATAATTTTAAGAAAATATGTAATTAATTAGGGAAGAAAATTTCCTCAGGCCTTTCCATAAACTTTATTGATAGGACCATTTGTGTTTTCTCCAAAGAGATTTTATTTTAAACTGCCTGATATCAAAGGAAGAGCAGTAGAGGTACTAGTGACATTGGTTTCTTTTTCTCCTGTTATTGTAATATTTCATACTCAGCTTTCTGTGTCTTTTTTTAATAAGAAAATATGTTCAGAAAGTAGACTGTGTAGAATTAATTCAGATGTCTATAAAGCTAGATTATTTTTTTGAGATATGGTATGTGGATTGGAATTAGAAAGTAACCCAGAAGCCTGCATGTGTGCATGCTCAGTCTTGTCAGACTCTTTGCAACCCTATGGACTATATAGCCCCCCAGGCTCCTTTGTCCATGGGATTATCCCTGCAAGAATACTGGAGTAGGTTGCCATTTCCTCCTCTAGGGGATCTTCCTGACCCAGGTATCAAATCTGCATCTCCTGTGTCTCCTACATTGGCAGGCAGATTGTTTACTACTGGAACCACCTAATTCAGACGTCTTGTAAAGTTAGATTATTTCTTTTAGATATGGTATATGGCTTGAAATTGGAAAGGAAGTCAGAAGTCTGAAACTACAATTTTTAAACATTCAGGACAGTCATGTTTTAAAAGCAATTGCCCAACCCTCTAGCTTGTGTTTGCTAATCTTGTTGATAGGACTACAAATTTAGGAAAATAATTTGAAGATCATTACTCTGAGGGATACAAATGCTTTAGAGCAACGTGGGGAGGTTGCTGTATGTTGTTGTTTTTCAGTCACTAAGTCATGTCTGACTCTTTGCAATCCCATGGACTGCAGCATGCCAGGCTCTTCTGTCTTCTACTCTCTCCCAGTTTGCTCAAATTCATGTCCATTGAATCAGTAATGTTGTCCAACCATCTCATTTTCTGCCACCCACTTCTCCTGTTGACTTCAGTCTTTCCCAGCATCAGGGTCTTTTTCAATGAGTTGGCTCTTCACATCAGTTAGCCAGAGTATTAAAACTTCATGTTAAGCATCAGTCCTTCCAATGAATATTCAGGGTTTATTTCCTTTAGGATTGACTTGATTTGATCCCCTTGCAGTCCAAGGGACTTTCAAGAGTCTTTTCCAATACCACAGTTCAAAAGCATTATTCTTTGGGTATTTCTGTGTGTATCTATATGTATATTTAATTCTGAATTGTTGACGAATAATTTCTATATGGTAAAATTCACTCCTTCTAGCATAAATGTCTATGAATTTTGACAGATCCTTGCAGTCATGTAACCAGCACCACAATCAAATTATAGAAGAATTCTGTCTCGCTCCAGAATTCTGTTGTTCCCTTTTGTAGTTAAAATTATATTCTACCTTCTGTCCCTGGCATCTACTGATCTATTTTCTATTCTGTGTTTCTTTTCTGTTCCAAAATGTCATATAACTAGAGTCATGCAATAGGTATCCTTTAAGTCTTTTTTTTTTTTTCCATTTAGCGTGGTATATTTGAGATTCATCACTGCTACTTTGTGTATTGGTAGTTCATTTTTGAGCAGTATTCCATAGTATGTTTGTGTCAAGGTTGTTGTTTTTTTTAAATGCATTCACCAGTTGAAAGGTGTTAATATTTCCATTTTGGCGGCTATTATGAATGAAGCTGTTAAAAGCATTTGTCCTGAGTTTCTGTGTGTGAGTTTTTATTTCTCTTGGGTAAATCCCTAGGAGTGGAATTGCTGGGTCGTGTGTAAGTGCATTTTAACTTTATATAAGAGGCTACCCAGATGTTTTCCAGAGTACTTGAACTATTTTCCATTTCCACCAGCAGTGCTTGAGAGTTACACCTCTCACCCTTGCTAGCACATGCTGTTGTTGGGTGTTTTTACTTTAGCTGTTTTAATCGATCTGTAGTGTCATCTCATTATAGTTTCAGATTGCATTTCTTTAATGATTAATGATGGTGAGCATTTTTTTATGTGCTTATTTGCTATTCATCTACTCAGTTTTGTTGCTTATTTACAAATTGAGTTGTTTTCTTATTGAATTCTTAACAAAATGTATTCTATATATATGTGTGTGTGTAGATATAAAATAAAAACATAGTAGCATAAACCAATAAACATTTATTTGCTTCTGATTATTCAATTTCAGTTGTCCTCAGCCGGACTGTTTTACCAATTATATCTGGGGTACCGATGTGGTGTAGCCATCTGGTGGCTTCATTGTGACTGGGCAGTCTGATGACCTCACACGTGTTCGGTGATTAAGGGGCCATCAGCTGGTTCCCCTCTTTCTGGCTTCTCTAGAAGGATAGCCCAGGTTTCTTACCTTGCAATATTCTAAGCAGGCAAAAGTAGAAACTGCAAATCCTCTTGAGGCCAAGCATGAAAAGTTACACAGTATCACTTCTGCCACATTCTGTTAATCTTTGCAAGTCAAAGGGACTTTCCACATGTAGGGAGTGGAAGTAGGAACTGCGAAGAATTTGTAGCCATTTTGACCCACAGTTGTCATCCCTAGATGTAATGTTGAATAGATTAGGTCACATAGTAGTGGTCTTGAACAGCCAGAGTTTAGTCTAGGCTTGGTTGGTAGATAATAAGAAATCATGATTGGTTTTTCAGCAGAGGAGTGTCACTGTGAAAATGGTTGAGGAAGATTTAGATTTTCAGGTAGATTTGGTCATGTACTTGACTGGAGTGAAATTAACTGGGAAATACAGTATTAATCTAGAGATGAGGTGTTGCTGACCTTAATTAATGATTAAATTGTGTGGCTTTGGTACCAAGGTACATCTGCTTATTATTCCATGTTTCCTTCATGCTTTTATCTGGCTTTCCCCAATCATCCTTTTCTTACTTGTTGATTGCCAGCATCTTGAGTATATATAAAATATCTTTCTTTAAAAGCTTAGAAGTCATCACTTTTTAGCATACCATCCTACAGGAATGCCTTTTCAGATTTCATATTTGTTTTGTCTCAACTTTTATTAACGTGAAATTGCTATCAGTTCACAGAATCTTTGCTTCTTATTCTTAGGATTTGAACCTGCCATTCTGCCTCTCAGAATAGAAATTAGCAGAAAACACCTGGAAAATTACTGAAACTTGTTCTGAAACCCCATGAGCAGTGAACCTCATTGACGGATGTCAGAACTGGACAGAACATGTAAAATTTAAGGAGTGCTTAATTGAAAGCTTTCCTCTTAATTCCTTATTCTAGTTCTATTTATTTTGGGGAGCATAATTTTAAAAAATTCAGTGTGAATTTGTAGCTTTTTTTTTTTTTTGGTCTAGGAAAGAAAAGATTTCTTTTGGAATTTAGATATTAGCTATAAGCTAAATTTTACAGACCATGAAGGTATAATTACCTGTGTTTCTGAGCTACATACTAGTCTCCTCAGTTGGATTAGAGCCAAATCATGGATCTTCCAGTGGAAAAATTTGTTGTCTGATACAACAAAAATTTGTTGTCTGATACAAAAAAAGTATGAAACACTGCCATGGGTAGGAAGGAAACTGATACAGTTTTTCATAGGTCATATCTTACTTGAGTTTGAGAAACTGGTATTAGAAATTGGAGATGCCTTTGTTCCTGTTGGTTGTTTGGATGATTTGCTGTAGGCAACCTTCTCCATAAATGCTTGTCTCATTTGTAGTGTACTTGTGTTGAGTCTCTCAGTCATGTACGACTCTTTGTGACCCCATAGACTGTAGCATGCCAGGCTTCCCTGTCTGTCAACCATCTCCTGGAGTTTGCTCAAACTCATGTTCATTGAGTCAGTGATGCCATCCAACCATCTCATCCTCTGTTGTCCCCTTCTCCTCCCACCTTCAGTCTTTCCCAGCATCAGAGTCTTTTCCAGTGAGTCAGCTTTACGCATCAGGTAGCCAAAGTATGGAGCTTTAGCCTTAGCATCAGTCCCTTCCAATGAATAAAGGGTTGATTTCCTTTAGGATTGACTGGTTTGGTCTCCTTGCTGTCCAGGGGACTCTCAAGAGTCTTCTACAGCACTATAGTTCCAAAGCATCAGTTCTTTAGTGCTCATCCTTCTTTATGGTCCAACTTTCACATCCATACATTACTTCTGGAAAAGCTATAGATTTGACTATATGGACCTTTGTCAGAAAAGTGATGTCTCTGCTTTAGAATCTGCTGTCTAGGTTTGTCATAGCTTTTCTGCCAAGGAGCAAGAGTCTTTTCATTAAAAGAGTATACTGATTCTATTCTTATAGCAAGTGAATGGATTGAAGTGTATAGAGCATCTAGCTATAACCTTTGCCCCACCTTTTATTTTTACTTTTATTTTTGAAATCCTCCATCCATTATTCCTTGTGCTATCAAGAATGTCTTACTTTTCCATATGGAAAATATTCCTTTCCTATGTTAGAATATCTTAGTGAGATTTTTAGTCAATATTCCTAGCCTTCTCAGTCTGACAATCAGATGCTTTCTCCCTGGAATTTGTATTAACCTTTTCACATATTGCCATAGTCGACTGTTTGCTATGCTTACCTGTAATATTTCCTTCTTACAGTGTCTTTAGGGTTTTAGTATTAAGGTTATACAGAAAAGTTTTATTCTCAGAAAGTGTTTGTATAAAAGTGGAATCCATTCTATTTTATATCTTTGTTAGAATTTCACCAGTGAAGCTGTCTGGGCCTTAAGTCTTTTTTTTGATGGGCGGTGGGGAGGAATATAGGTTAGTTTTCGTAGAGACAGGAGACATGTGGGAAGGCTTCAGATTCTACATTTGTTTTTTTTAATAGAAATTGGACCATGCATATTTTCTATTTTTTTAATGTCAGTTTTGGTAAAATGTATTTTTCAAGAAACGTGTCCATTTTATCAAGATTTTAAATGTATTAGCATAAAGCTGTTCATAATTCCTTTTTACTTTTCTACTTTATACCTATAATATCTGTAGTACTGTTTCCTTTCTCATTCTTGATTTGTTTATATTTCCCCCTTTTATCTTGCAAACAGTTTATTGATTTTATTTATTTTTTCGAAGAATTTCTCCTGTTTTTTTTTTCCCCTATTGTATGTTTGTTTGTATTTTATTGATTTCTACTCTTAGTTTGTTAATTTTCTTCTTGTAGTATCTTTGGAGGTTTTTTTTTTTTTCTTTCTGTTTAAAGCTTTTTCAGAAAGAATTTTATATTATTGATTTTAAGCCTTGCTTTTTTCCTAACATATGCCTGGAGAGTTATAAATTTTGCACTAATCACAGCTGTAGAGAGCACAGTTGCATCTTGCCAATTTTGTCAGTGACTTATTTTAATTGATATTCAGTCAAAAATAGTTTCAAATTTCTTTTGTGATTTTTCTTTTTAACTTGCTAGTTATTTAGGGCTGTATTTTAACCCAGTGTCTGTTATAAAGTGCACATTATGTTATTATAATTTTGATTTAAATTAATCATATTACTCTATAATTGACTACATATTTATTCTTTCTAATGTTGTTTAGTCCTTCCTGCAGTTTATTTCTTCCATGCTGATCATTTCCCTTCATTCTGGAGAATATCCTTTAGTATTTTTGGTAGTACAAATTTGATGGCAATAAATGTTTTTTGATTTTCTTTTTCTGAGAACTTTTAAAACATATGCAGTGTTGAGATAATGTTTGCTTGTATAGAATTTAATTTGGCACATTAGAATTTAATTTTTTAGCACTTTAAACATGTCATTCTATTGTTTTCTGACTTACATAGTTTTTGTTGAGAAGTCAGCAATTTTACTTGAAATTTATCTTTTTCTTTGGCTACTTTTTCATTTTAATTTTTGTCTTGGTGTTATACAAGTTGACTGTGATGCCCAGATATGACTTTGTTTTTATCTAGTTTGAAATTCACTGAGCTCAATTCTGAGATTTGATATCGTAGGTTTTAGAAAATCCTCAGCTATTACCTCTTTAAATACTGCTTCTGGACTATTCTTTCTCTTTTCTCTTGAAACTCCACTTACATGTATTAGTACATTTCCTTTTATGGTGTCTCACGTGCTTTTTATGTGTCTTTCACAATCTAATTTGTTTTTGTACTTCATTTTATGTGTTTTCTTTTGAACTGTCTTCCAATTTATTTGATCTGTCTTCTGCACTCATTCTGATGTTAAGCACACCCAATTAGTAATTTATGTATTTTGATTCCAAAATATCTAGTTCATTCTTTTTTATGATTTCAAATTTTTTTGTAAATTTTCTATTTTTCATCAATTTTGTCCATGTTTTTTAAATAATTTCTAACATCATTATTCTAACATTGCTATTATATTGTCTGCTAATACCTGGATGATATCTGGATCATCTTTTGTTCATCTTTTCCTATTGATTATTGGTCAGATTTTTTTCCTCTTTACATGTGCAGGAATTTTTTTTTTTCTCTTTTTTAAGAATACTGGGGTGGGTTGCCATTTCCCACATCAGGGGATCTTTATTTTTTGTTAGTGTAACAAAATATTTTGAAAATATGTTGTCTAAAAGTAGTTACTGCAAGATCAAACCAGTCAATCCTAAATGAAATCAACCTGGAACATTCATTGGAACGACTGATGCTGAAGCTGAAACTCCAGTACTTTAGCTACCTAATTCAAAGAGCTGTCTCATTTGAAAAGACCCTGATGCTGGGAAATATTGAGGGCAAGAGGAGAAGAGGGCAACAGATGGTGAGATGGTTGGATGGCATCTCTGACTCAATGAACATGAGTTTGAGTAAACTTCGGAAGGTAGTGATGGACAGGGAAGCGTGGTGTGCTGCAGTTCGTGGGGTCGCAGAGTCAGACAAGACTTAGTTACTGAACAACAACAAGCATCCCTTCAAATTAAGCTACTGTACCATGGACAAAACTGGCTATAAATTTGTTGTTCCTATAGTTTCCAAATCTTCAAAATCTTTTGTAGAATCCAAACCTGTACTTCACCTCATAGCTAGAATCAGTAAGTGCTCCCTGGGTAAAAACATGGGCCAGTTATACAGTGCTGTTTTCTGGACTGTTAGTTAATTTAATCCTGCATTTAAAAATACCTCTCTAATGGCTTTAAATGGGTTATATTTTCAAGTTACTTGTTTTTAAATTATTTTTATTGTTATTATTACAACAGGGTTTCCCTGGTTGCTCAGACAGTAAAGAATCTGCCTTCTGTGCAGACCTGGGTTTGATCCTTGGGTTGGGAAGATCTCCTGGAAAAGGGAATGGCTACACACTCCAGTATTCTTGCCTGGAGAATTCCATGGATGAAGTCGTCTGTCGAGCCTGCAGTCCATGAGTAGAGTAGGGTTTGCCATTAACTATTATATTCTACCTGAAACAAAAACTACTTAGATTGAAAATTGTTGGAATTCATTTATCTTAATACAGCTGCTATAAAGAGATTCCCAAATAGTTCCTAAATTTAGGTCCCTAGAACTGTTCTATTTCTTGCCCATTTTAAAGGTCTGATTGTTCAGGTTTTCCTTTGATTTACTTTTAATTTTTTCTCCCATTGTACCCCCTGCTGTGTGGTAAAGGAAAGTAGGAGTTTGGGCAGGTTGGAAGTTTGCTTGTTTTTTTTTTTTTTTTTTTTACTAATATCAGTGATCTCTGCTTCATTGACCAATATAGTGTATCTCTTAGGAGAAAGAGTTCAAGGTGAAATCTAGATAGATTGAGCTTGATGTGTTTTCTTTTTTTTTTTTCATTAGTCGATTTTATTTTTTTTTTATTTTTTAATTTTTTTTTGTAATTTATTTTTTATTGGAGGCAAATTATTTTACAATATTATATTGGTTGGTTTTGCCATACATTGACATGAATTCGCCCCGGGTCCACATAAGCTCCCCCTCCCGAACCCCCCTCCCACCTCCCTCCCCCCTTTATCCTCCCTCTGGGTCATCCCCGCATGCCCGCCCCGAGCATCCTATAACATGCATCGACCCTGAACTAGTGATTCATTTCACATATGACAACATACGTGTTTCAATGACATTCTCCCGAATCATCCCACCCTCACCCTCTCCCACAGAGTCCCAAAGACTGATCTATACATCTGTGTCTCTTTTGCTGTCTCGTATACAGGGTTATCATTTGCATCTTTCTAAATTCCATATATATGCGTTAGTATTGATGTGTTTTCTAAACGTATCCAGTAGAAGGTCGGAAAGTTAGTCTAGAAGTCAGGGAAAAAGTCAGGATGAGAGAAAGATACCTTTGGGAATCATCTGTATAGAAGTGATTGCCAGAAAATGTGTTGCACAAGGTAAAATTTCTGTGTTTATTTCAGGTAACCCACTATCATCATAGGTTTGGAGGGAAGGAAGTGTGGGAATCGTTTTAAAGGAGATTTTAAAGCATATCTGGAAGAACTCCTTTCTATTAGTAGTTTGTCAATAAATAGCTCTTTAGCTAATGATAGTTAATAATTAAAAGAAAACATAATTTAAATACTTTCCTAGAACTCAGAATACTTGTTTCTCTTTGTTAGAAAGGAAAAAAATTCATATTAAATATTTAGCATAATACATTAGATTTCATAAAATGTACATGTTCCTCAGAGTGACTATTTACCCTGAGAAAATCAGTTGAGTTTTTTGGCCTTGAGTACAAAAGAAGAGAAGGTTGATTGGGATAGATGATTGATCATATTCAATAAATTTGTAAGTCTTTACAGAGACAAAATAATTGCATAATATACTAGGTCATGAAGGAGTATAGAATAGGTTTTGTTCCTTAGGATTTGTCTTTCATAACTGAATTATATGAATTTTTAAAAGATGATTGTTGCTTTTACATGTGGGAATTATATTTGCCCACTTTGAGGTTTATTTGAAATACAGAAATTTTAATTATTCATTATAACTACTCAGAAAGGCCTTTAGGGAAGACTGCACCATTCTTTGAGAAAGGTGTTACATGAATAAACATATTAAAATCCTGAATATTAATTGGAAGAACTGATGCTGAAGCTGAAACTCCAGTACTTTGGCCATGTGATGCAAAGTACTGATGCATTTGAAAAGACCCTGATGCTGGGAAAGATTGAAGGCAGGAGGAGAAGGGGATGACAGAGGATGAGATGGTTGAATGGCATCACCGACTTGATGGACATGAGTTTGAGCAAGCTCTGGGAGTTGGTGATGGACAAGGAAGCCTGGCATGCTGCAGTCCATGGGGTAAAGAGTCAGACACGACTGAGCAATTGAACGGAACTGACCATGAGCTTTATTTAAAATACAGAAATTTTAATTATTCATTATAAATATTCAGGCATTTAGGGAAGATTAGGCTGTTCTTTGAGAAAGGTGTCACATGAATAAAGATATTAAAATCTTAAATAACCAAGTTGAAATTATTTAATCTTTGTGATTTAGTTTTGTCATATAGAAAAAGTGAGTATGCATTAAATATTTTATAATGTTTGAATATTTGAATTTAGGGGCCTTGATTAAACATTTTTAAAATCTTTTATTCTTTATTCTTTTATGTTAGTATTACTGAACTGATAATGGTTTCAAACACATATTACTGATAATTAAAGGTAAATAATAATAGGAAATATGGCCATAGTGGTTCATCAGTTTCAGTGTTACTTCATTTATGGATGATGTATGATATGCTATAAACAGTGTACAAGGAAAAAAACTTTCCTGAGCTGTTTCTCTCATTTCTTTAGGTGTACTTTTATTTCACTGGGGAAGTTTCTTTTAATATTTTTGAGGTATCATGTTGCCATTTTATAATTCATTTAGGTAAAATCATGAAACAAAGTGGTTGTTTAGCTTGATCAGGATTCTAGACAAAGCTGTCTGAAAGAGAATGAACGTAAAAAAAGTCTTCAATGTATTAGTTAACTTACGAATTACAGTAGCTAGAAAGCGGTATAGTGTAAAATGGCACACTATGCTTATCTTGTTGCTGGTTCAAATAGCATAAATTTGATCTTAATACAGTCTTTTTGTTCTTTTAAAATGTATGCAAATGCGATTGTTTGGCAGAGATAATTGTACATCAGAAATTCATAAGAGAGTATAATGTTTGGAGAGAAGCCGAGGTGCACTTAATAAATATAGAATACTGTATCTTCAATAAAGACAAAAGGACACTCAAAAGTATAGTTTAATGTTAATTTGCATTTATATTCAATAACACTTCAAAAATATTATCTGTTACAGAATGATATGTACAGAAACTAAAATGACTTAGTCATTTTTCTGTAAGTCGGTGACAGAAGTAAAAGCAGAATCTTCTGAGGAATTAGGAGTTTGTATCTAATTTTCAGTACACTTCCTATTGGTCATTTTTTAATACTTTCTCATGTTCCTCTTCTGTTAAATATTATCTTCAGGAAAATATGTTTTACTAGCCTACAGATAATGCAAAACTATCCTATTTATTATTACGATTACTTTCGATAATTGTTAAATGTGATCAAAGATGTTCATATACCAGTATTAGAGAATTGTTACATCTTTTAGTTATATAAATGCACCTGTGTAATCCATAGGGATGGTGTTTCATGTTTATTGAACTTAACTGTAGTAATAGTTTATAATCTGTATAAAGAAATGCAGATGGCACATTTGACACAGTTTGCTATGATCACAGTACTGCAGTGTTTAATGAGGGTCATAGAATCTGTGGGAAGAAACCACATCCTGTAATTTAAGTTCTAAAGTTACTTGGTCAACGATACATGAATTTTTTAGAAGTGGTATGACTGTATGGAGTGGGAATAGGTGTAATGCATCTAAATGTAGCTTCCCTTGGCCCTTTAGAGTTCCTGATAGAGTCATAAACTGCTAGTGCAGTTGTCCACATTAGGTAATATCTTGCCATATCTGGTTTCATTTCTTGTTATGCTATAATAATCCTTATAGTTGGGGCCAGTGTCACCTTTTTTGGAAGACTGTACACAAACTATGTGTGTTTTCTTTTAAGGAGATGTGTACAAACTGAGATTTATTAGTTTTTGAGCCAAACCTAGCATCAGTCCTTATTCTGATCCTTGAGAAGAATATAAAAGTCATTTTACTGTATCTCAATCATCAGTGTACTTCCTAGCATTATGCATAGTACATTTCTCCACATACTGATAGTGGTATGTACTGTGCCTGTGCCTGCGTGCATACACACACACACGTGTGTGTGCATAGAAGTTTGTTGTAAACAAGCCAAGTCGTTATTTGATTTTTTTTTTCTTTAGAGCTATTGGTAGCTTTCAAAAAGCAGAGGTCAGTGAGGAAGATAAACCTCTCCCCCATAATTTTGCTCTCTTTAATATGTTACAGTGTTGGCAAGACTCAGATCGAATCCTGCCACACACAAATGTTTGTTCAGTTCAGTCGCTCAGTCGTGTCCGACTCTCCGTGAGCCCATGAATCACAGCAAGCCAGGCCTTAAGCGGGTACAAAAACAGTCACAATCTGTTCTGTAACTTTGTCAGAGGGCATGCTCTTAGTCTTTTTTAGTTGTTTTTATAGAGCTTCCCTGGTGGCTCAGAGGTTAAAGCATCTGCCTCCAATGCGGGAGACCTGGGTTCGATCCCTGGGTCAGGAAGATCCTCTGGAGAAGGAAACGGTAACCCACTCCAGTATTCTTGCCTGGAGAATCCCATGGACGGAGAAGCCTGGTAGGCTACAGTCCACAGGGTCCCTAAGAGTCGGACACGACTAAGCGATGGAACGGAATGGATAGAGATGGCTGGATGGCATCACCAACTCGATGGATATGAGTTTGAGTAAGCTCCGGGAGTTGGTGATGGACAGGGAGGCCTGGCATGCTGAGATTCATGGGGTCACAAAGAGTCGGACACAACTGAGTGACTGAACTGAACTGAACTGAACTGATAGTGTCTTTTGTGAAGGGCTCTCTTGAGGCAGTTGTGATAGTTGTTCTGATAACATGTTTTGGTATATTTTCTGTTCTGTTGTTAGAGAATGTCCGAAAGAGCCCTGGGACAACATATGGTTTTGAAACCTAGACCTAACATGTAATTCCAAAGGTTGTGATCTACTGGAGTTATTATGTTTGTACATATTGTTCACAAAATTGTTCACAAAATTCTTCTACAACATTTCCAGGTTCCCATTTTCATATATATTGAATTAATTTTACCAGTAAAATAATATTTGTAGTATCTACCTAGCTAATAACAAACTACCTTTGATTGTAAATGCATGACACGACATGCATGTATGCTCAGTCACGTCCAACTCTGCAGCCCCATGGACTGTATAGCCTGCCAGACTACTCTGTCCATGGGATTTTCCAGGCAAGAATATTGGAGCGGGTTGCATTTCCTTGCCCACGGGATCTTCCCAACCCAGGAATCAGACCTGTGTCTCCTGCGTTGACAGGCAGATTTGTTCCCACTGCACCACCTGGGAAGCCCTTGATTAGAAATAGAGCTGGCTGAAGAACTTAGTATCCATCACTGCCCTGGTAGTATGAACTTTTCCCCAGCTTTCCTGAGTACAGTTGACACCTTTCATTGTGTAAATTTAAGATGTGCAGCGAGGTGAGTTCTGGGGGAATGGGAAAGACTGCATGGGGTCTTTGTTGTCGCACGTGGGGTCTTTGTTGTGGCACACAGGCTCTTCCCTAGTTGTGGTTGTGAGCTCCGTAGTTGTGTGCAGGCTTAATTGGCCCACAGCATGTGGGATCTTAGTTTCCTGATCTGGGATTGAACCTACCTCCTCCGCATTGGAAGGTGAATTCTTAACCACTGGACCACCAGGGAAGTCCCCAACGTGATGATTTGGTATGTGTATATATTGTGAAATTTTTGTTACACTTTCATCACCTCACAACAGAGTTATCTTTTGTGTCTGTGTGTGTACTGTAAGATTTTCAAGATCTACTCTATTAGCTTTCAGGTATATATATAATACAGTATTCTTCATCACAGCCATCATATTGTACATTAGATCCCCAGAACTTACTCATCTTATAACTTGAAGTTTGTTCTCTTTGATCACCCTCGTCCATCACCTCACCCTCCCTCCCCTATCCCTGATCCTGGAAACCACCAATATATACTCTTTGTACTAGTGGCTCAGACGGTAAAGCATCTGCCTGCAATGCGGGAGACCTGGGTTTGATCCCTGGGTCGGGAAGATCCCCTGGAGAAGGAAATGGGGACCCACTCCAGTACTCTTGCCTTGAAAATTCCGTGGACAGAGGAGCCTTGTAGGCTGCAGTCCATGGGGTCGCAAAGAGTCGGACACGACTGAGTGACTTCACTTCACTTCACTATGAGTTCAACATTTTTAGAGTCTATACATAAGTGAGATCATACAATATTTGTCTTTTTTTCTCTGGACTATTTGACCCTGGAGCCATGCTTTCAAGGCTTATCTGTGTTGTCACAAATGGTAGAATTTCCATATTTTATCATGGCTGAATAATATTTGATTGTATGTATATACATAACATATTCTTTATTTATTCATCTGTTGACACTCACTTAGGTTGGTTCCATGTCTTGGGTATTGTGAACAATGATGCAGTGAACATGGGAATTCAGATATCTTTTACAGATGTTGATTTCATGTTTTTGATATGATAATTAGTAATGTTGAGCACTTTTTCATGTATTTGTCAATTTTTATGTGTTTTGAAAAATGTCTATATTCAGTTTCTCTACCTATTTTAATTTATTTTCAATCTTAATTTTTTTAATTTTTTTTTTAACACCAAAAGCATTTTCTATTGGGGTATAGCCGATTAACAATGTGTGGTAGTTTCAGGTGAACAGGTACACATGTACATGTATCCATTCTCTCCCAAATCCCTCTCCCATCCAGGCTGGCATATAACATTGAGCAGAGTTCCATGTGCCTCTGCCCATTTTTGAATCAGATTTTTTTGATTTTTGTTATCGATTTCATGAGCTTGTTATCAATTTTTTACTATTAACCCACTGCATGTGGCTATCCAGTTTTCTGACAATATTTATTGAAGAAATTACCCTCTCCTCATTGAGTATTATCAGCTCTCTTGTTAAATGTTAGTTGGCTACATATTCAAGGGTTTATTTCTGGGCTCTTGATTCTTTTCCATTGATCTATGTGTTTGTTTTTATGCAAACACATGCTGTTAGGATAGCTATAGCTTTGTAATATAGTTTGAAATCATGAAATGTGATGCCTCCCACTTTGTTTTTCTTTCTTAGGGTAGCTTTGGCTGTTAAGGATATCTTGTGGTTCCATACAACTTTTCAGATCGTTTTTGCTACTTCTGTGGAAAATATCACTGACATTTTGATGGGTATTGCATCAAATCTTTAGATGCAATATCCTTTCCATTTCTTCACTTTGAGCCAGTGTGTGTCCCTAAAACTGAAATGAGTCTCTTGTAGGCAGCATATTTAGGTATACCTTAAGAATCTCAGGTTCAGTTCTAGACCACCACAAGAAAGCAAATAAGGCAGTAAAGCAATCACACAAATTTTTTGGTTTCCCAGTTATAAAGTTTATACTGTGTGGTAGTCCATTAAGTATACAATAGCATTATATCTAAAAAAATATGTATATACCTTAATTTAAAAGTACCTTATTTATAAAAACCCCTAACCATCATCAGAGCCTTCAGCAAATTGTAATCTTTTTGCCAGTGGAAAGTCTTCTCTCGATATTGATGGTTGCTGACTGATCAGGGTGGTGGTTGCTGAAGGTTGAGGTGACTGTGACAGTTTCTTAAAATAAGTCATTAATGAAGTTTATAGCATCTTCACCAGAAGTAGATTCCATCTCAGGAAACCACTTTCTTTACTCATTCGTAAGAAGCAACTCCTCGTCCACTCGGGATTTTCATGAGATTGCAGCAATTCAGTCACATCTTCAGGCTCCCCTTCTGATTGTAGTTCTCTTGCTATTTCTGCCACATCTGCAGGGACTTCTTCTATTGGAGTCGTGAACCCCTCAAAGTCACCCATGAAGGTTTGAATCAGCTTTTTCCAGACTCCTGTTAATGTTGATATTTTTACTTCTTCCCATGGACAGAGGAACCTGGAGGGCTATAGTCCATGGGGTCGCAAGAGTCGGACACGACTCAGCGAATAAACCACCACCATCACCATGAATCATGAATGTTCTTAATGGCATCTAGATTGGTGAATACTTTTCAGAAGGTTTTCAGTTGACTGCCCAGATCCCTCAGAGGAATCACTGTCTGTGGCATCCATAGCTCTATAAAATGTATTTCTTAAAGAGTAAAACTTTGTTCAGTTCAGTTCAGTTGCTCATTCATGTCCGACTCTTTGCAACCCCATGAATCACAGCACGCCAGGCCTCCCTGTCCATCACCAACTCCCGGAGTCCACTCAAACTCATGTCCATCGAGTCGGTGATGCCATCCAGCCATCTCATTCTCTGTCGTCCCCTTCTCCTCCCACCCCAGTCCTTCCCAGCATCAGTCTTTTCCAGTGAGTCAACTCGTCGCATGAGTTGGCCAGAGTATTGGAGTTTCAGCTTTAGCATCAGTCCTTCCAATGAACACCCAGGATTGATCTCCTTTAGAATGGACCGGTTGGATCTCCTTGCAGTCCAAGGGACTCTCAAGAGTCTTCTCTAGCACCACAGTTCAAAAGCATCAATTCTTTAGCACTAAGCTTTCTTCACAGTCCAACTCTCACATCCATACATGACCACAGGAAAAACCATAGCCTTGACTAGATGGACCTTTGTTGGCAAAGTAATGTCTCTGCTTTTTAATATGCTATCTAGGTTGGTCATAACTTTCCTTCCAAGGAGTATTGTCACCCTGCTTATTTAACTTATATGCAGAGTACATCATGAGGAATGCTGGGCTGGAAGAAGCACAAGCTGGAATCAAGATTGCTGGGAGAAATATCAATAACCTGAGATATGCAGATGACACCACCCTTATGGCAGAAAGTGAAGAGGAACTAAAAAGCCTCTTGATGAAAGTGAAAGAGAAGAGTGAAAAGGTTGGCTTGAAGCTCAACATTCAGAAAACTAAGATCATGGCATCTGGTCCCATCACTTCATGGGAAATAGATGGGGAAACAGTGGAAATAGTGTCAGACTTTATTTTTCTGGGCTCCAAAATCATTGCGGATGCTGACTGCAGCCATGAAATTAAAAAAACTTTGTTAGCAGGCTTAAAAACAACTTGAATCTAGTCATTCTGTTTCTTTTGATTGAAGAATTCAGTATGTTTACAATTAGAACAGTTATCGATATGTAAGGATTTACTAATGCCATCTTAATATCTGTATGGGCCAAAATATTGGAGAAGAACAGATACTCCCAGACTCATTTTGTGAAGTCAGCATTACCCTGATATTAAAGCCAGATAAATGAAGCAAAGCAGAAAACTACTGACTGCTGTCTCTGATGAATGTGTAAAAATTCTCGACAACAACAAAGCATATCTTTAAGTATTTATTCCCTAATAAAGAGTGAGATATTTGCCTAATAAAGAGTGAAATCACTATTCCTAGAGTGTAAGTTAGAGCATACACCGGTATACACAAACGCATACACCACATGTACTATGTGCTAAGGTATTTTAAAGTATTTTTCTGACCAAGTGGCATAGTTGTATAGAGACTGACTATTATTACAATAGTCCTGTGTAAATTATGGTTTTTATCTTGTTTCTGTTATGTTTCTAATACCATTTGTATACATAGAACTTCTGTTTTAGATCAGATGTGTGTTTGCCTGATCTACTCATCTAAAAGAAATAAAATGTTTTGCAGAAATCATAAACTATATAAATTTTTTTTTAATGACCACTTTAGTTCCACTAGAGTATGAAATTGTTACACCTGTAGTTGTTTGTAAAGTGAATATCTGTAGTGAGGTAAGAAATATTAAATTACAGGAATAATTCTTCAGTTCAGTTCAGTTCAGTTGCTCAGTCATGTCCTACTCTTTGCGACCCCATGAACCGCAGCACGCCAGGCTTCCCTCTCCATCACCAACTCCTGGAGTCCACCAAAACCCATGTCCATTGAGTTGGTGATGCCATCCAGCCATCTCATCCTCTGTCGTCCCCTTCTCCTCCTGCCCTCAATCTTTCCCAACATCAGGGTCTTTTCCGGTGAGTCAGCTCTTCACATCAGGTGGTCAAAATATTGGAGTTTCAGCTTCAACATCAGTCCTTCCAATGAACACCCAGGACTGATCTCCTTTAGGATGGACTGGTTGGATCTCCTTGCAGTCCAAGGGACTCCCAAGAGTCTTCTCCAACACCACAGTTCAAAAACATCAATTCTTAGGCTGTCAGCTTTCTTTATAGTCCAACTCTCACATCCATACATGACCACTGGAAAAACCATAGATTTGACTAGATGTACCTTTGTTGGCAAAGTAACGTCTCTGCTTTTTAATATGCTGCCTAGGTTGGTCATAACTTTCCTTCCAAGGAGTAAGCGTGTTTTAATTTCATGGCTACAGTCACCATCTGCAGTGATTTTGGAGCCCAGAAAAATAAAGTCAGCCATTCTTACTAGTCTAGTAAGTGAAAGCAAGTATTTGCTGAATTGAATTATGGGTTGTATTAATGTGCAAAGATAAAACAGACTTAATAGTATTTTAAGCTTCTATATTTAGAGAACCAAACAAACTAAAAAGTGCATTTTGCTTTCAAGGTTCAAACTTCAAGAGAATGAAGTTTCTGTACATATTAAATGTATCTATGCATGTCTAAATGTCCATACATTAATACTTTTCTCCCCTGCTCTGAGTTACTAGACACTGTATTAAAAACATTATGGACTGTTTTATATTAACCCTTTCCTTTGTAACTCCCTTAAAGAAGGGACTGTTTCATTCACCTCTGTATATTCTGCAGTATTAAACATAGCACCTCCTTCACAGTAACTTTGAATATATTTTTAGGAAAGCATTTATTCAGAGTTCTAATACCGAAATATCCAGAGAAATTCACTGTAAGGATTATTATGTTGTTGTTGTTGTTGTTTTCACTAATTGTTCTACCTGTTCTTTATTTTTCTTTTGCTGAATCCAAACTGCTTCAAGGCAAAATTCCTGAAACTAATTAGTTTGGGAAGCACCCTGACATTTTCTATGAATAATATGTGAACTTCAGAAAATAAAATATATGTATCTTTACATCAAAGTGTAAAAATTGAGAAGAATTAATGGTAGCTATAGGAAGATGGGTTTTTAAAGTGTATACCATATAGGTGACCATTTTGCCTCTCCTCTCTTTACTGAATTCTACCTTTCTCCTTTCCACATATTCAATCACTAGGAAAGAGTAGGCCTGGAGTTGTTTCTTTGACATTAACTGCTAAGATTATCAATGGTGTTTAAAAACTTTATAAGACTATGATCTGTACTTCCAGTTGATGACTGCTTTTGTTACTTTATAAATGAGAAACAGGATGGTTTACATGTTATGTGTAATGTAAAAGAAAAATTAAAAATAATTTCATACTCTGTATTTTCTTTAACAGAGTAATTAAAATTTTTTCATTGGGGTATAGTTGATTTACACTGTTGTATTAGTTTCAGGTGTACAGCGAAGTGAATCTGTTTTACACACACACATACATCCACTCTTTTTTAGATTCTTTTCCCACATAGGCCATCACAGAGTATTGAGTAGAGTTCCCCGTGTTATATAGTAGGTCCTTATTAATTATCTATTTTTATATAGTAGTATGTATATGTCAGTTCCAATCTTCCAATTTATCCCTCTCCTCCTCTCCTTACTCCCTGATAACTATGAGTTTATTTTCTACATCTATAAGTCTGTTTCTGTTTTTGTAAATAAGTGCATTTATAGCCTTTATTTTTTTAGATTCCACATTTATAAATGAGAAATGGATGCTTTGCATGTTATGTTTGAAAGTGAAAGTGTTAGTTGCTCAGTTGTGTCTGACTATTTGTGACCCCATGGACTGTAGCCCTCCAGACTCCTCTGACCATAGGATTTTCCAGGCGAGAATATTGGAGTGGGTTGCCATTTCCTTCTCCAGGGGATCTTTCTGACCCAGTGTTTGAACCCGGGTCTCCCGCATTGCAGGCAGATTTTTTATCATCTGAGCCACCAGGGAAGCCCAAGAATAGTGGAGTGGGTAGCCTGTTCCTTCTCACAGATCTTCCTGACCCAGGAATCAAACCAGGGTAAATTTATAAATATAGATAAATATTGATTCCACATTTATAAATGAGAAATGGATGCTTTGTGTGTTTAGTGTTTAAAAAAAAACTTGAAAATAACTTCATACTCTGTAATTTTGTTCTTTAATAGAGCAGTTTTTTAAATATAAAATTTGGAAGGAGAATAATGCTAGAATGATTTATAACTAGACTTTTGTTTTCATGGAACACCCCAAAGTAGTGGCTTTCAGTGTGATCATTTGAAAATAGCATCAGCATTTCTTTAAAATTCTTATAACTACAACATGTTTAAGCCCCATCCCAAAGTTATTGTATCATATACCGTGGAGATGTGGCTCAGTGTTCTTTATTTTTAGCAAGCTCTCTAGGTGGATCTGATACATAGTCAAGTTTTCAACCACTGCCCTGAAGTATAAAAATTTGGTATTTAAATTTATGAAACTTCATAACAGAAAAAGGAACAAATATAACCAATGAGTGAGTCATCTTTGGGAATTTATCACGACAGCGTTAGTCTTGGGCGTCTGCAAGAATTTACTAATGCAATAAAACATGGACATCTTGTTTCCTGTTAAGTGTAGCGCTTCATGTAATATGATAGAAGTGATGCTCAGATCAGTTCAAAATTACTATTTGGCAGTTTCTATTTATTCACCTTAAGAGGACAGATTTTGTTAAGATCTGTATTGACTCATTTATATAGCCAGAGCTGTTATATAATAGCACCAGCTTTGAAAGAAGAGTGTAAATTGATTATTGTTGTATATATTTGTGTCAAAAAATATAAACCGACATGTGCAAATTTTAGCTTACCCATTCCAGCCTTGTTTTTCAGTTAAAACCTACTAAGATCTTTTTCTTTCCATAATTCGTCCATATGTGGGTTGGTATGTGTTACTATTAATAGTAATAAATATATAGATACCAACTATTTTTACATTTTTGTTCTACCCATTTTTCCTTCCTTGAATAATGTCTTTATTTCCAAATCATCAAGGATATATTTATTTATGATTTCTCTGTTTTCTAATAGGACTTTTGCATATTTACATAAAAATTATAGTTAAAGTAGCTGCCTGTGCTTTGACAGTTTTGACATTTTTATTTTCTCAGTCTTGGCTGACTACAGCTTATTTTGTCTGTTACATCTGACTGAGACCATTAGTGTCTTGTTGCTGAAACTATAAGTCATTGTGTTAAATTTCCCTTTGAGATATAGAAAATAGAACCGTATATTGAGTGCACTTTGCCTCAAAGGGGTGTAGCCTAAAAGGAGCATAAGTGTTAATGTGGTAAATATAACCAGCTTTTTCTTCGTAGTATTTATTTCATTTAAATTTATGTAACTTTTCCTGGAAATTTTATGCTATCCTGAGATATTTTAATATAAAATGTATTTACCTTGATATTTTTAGATATTTTAGTAATGTTGCCATTTCATGATCCCTGCTTACCTCACTAACCTTTACTCTTAATACTTGCTAGTTTGCATGCTAAACTTCTGCTTTGTTGAGCAATTAGTAGTTCTTCAAAAACACTATACTTTCTGACTCTGTTCCCTTTTACATTTTACTACTTTGCTGATTCAGCCCCCACTCTCATCTCTCCTGAGTATTTTTAGTATGTCATAGAACCAGACATGAAATAATGGACTGGTTCCAAATTGGGAAAGGAGTACATCAAGTCTGTATATTGTCACCCTGGTTGATTGTCACCTGGTTGTCACTTCTATGCAGAGTCTATCATGCGAAATTTCAGGCTGGATAAAGCACAGGCTAGCATCAAGGTTGCCAGGAGAAATATTAGTAACCTCAGATATGCAGATGACACCACCCTTATGGCAGAAAGCAAAAAGGAACTAAAGAGCCTCTTGATGAAGGTGAAAGTTCAGTTCAGTTTAGTTCCTCAGTCGTGTCCAACTCTTTGTGACCCCATGGACTGCAGCACGCCAGGCTTCCCTGTCCATCACCAACTCCCAGAGCTTACTCAAACTCATATTCAAGTTGGTGATGCCATCCAACCATCTCGTCCTCTGTCATCCCCTTCTTCTCCTGCCTTCAATCTTTCCCAGCATCAGGATCTTTTCCAATGAGTCAGTTCTTCGCATCAGGTGGCCAAAGTATTGGAGTTTCAGTTTCAGCCTCAGTCCTTCCAATGAATATTCAGGACTGATTTCCTTTAGGATTAACTGGTTGCATCCCTTGCAGTCCAAGGGACTGTCAAGAGTCTTATCCAACACTACAGTTCAAAAGCATCAGTTCTTCAGCGCTCTATTTTCTTTATAGTCCAACTCTCACATCCATATATGGCTACTGGAAAAACCATAGCTTTGACTAGATGGACCTTTGTTGGCCTCTGCTTTTTAATATGCTGTCTAGGTAGGTCATAGCTTTTCTTCCAAGGAGCAGGCATCTTTTAATTTCATGGCTGCAGTCACCATCTGCAGTGATTTTGGAGCCCAAGAAAATAAAATCTGTCATTGTTTCCCCGTCTATCTGCCCTGAAGTGATGGGACCAGATGCCATGATCTTAGTTTTCTGAATGTTGAGCTTTAAGCCAGCTTCTTCACTCTCCTCTTTCACCCTCATCAAGAGGCTCCTTAGTTCTTCCTCACTCTCTGCCATAAGGGTGGTGTCATCTGCATATCTGAGGCCATTGACACCTCTCTCAGCAATCCGAACTCCAACCTGTGCTTCATCCAGCCTGGCATTTTGCATGATGTACTCTGCGTATAAGTTAAATAAGCAGGGTGACGATATACAGCCTTGAAGGTGAAAGATCAGAGTCCATGGGGTTTCAAAGAGTTTGACACAACTGCGTGACTGAACAACACCAGCAACTAGTTTTTAGGACTCAGCCCAACCATGTTTGTCTGAGAATCCATTCTTGATCCTCCTTATCTGGATAAGGTACTCTTTCTGTCTGTTCCTGCCCTTGGCTAACTACTGTCACTGTACTTACCACAGTGTGAAAACTTTATACAGTTTTCTCTTTGAATCTTCAGTCTTTTGAAGTAATGGATCATATCTTAATCCATTGTTGTATTACAGTGTGAGCTCAGAACCCAGTACATTTAATAAAATGCCCATCAGATGAATGAGGAACAAATACATGAATGCATAATACTGATTGATTTGGGGGGGGGGGCGTTTGTATTTGACTGAAACTCATTCCTGTATTATCAGTTGATATTTGTCATTTTAGATGTGCTAATCCATGCCTGTTATATCTTTGATCCCATACCTTGGACCTGGTGAATGTTGTTACATAAGTGAATTGGACTTTAGGACTATATTTTGTGTAAAATCATACAATGACATGTTTAGATTTCAGTTCAGTTCAGTTCAGTCGCTCAGTCGTGTCCGACTCTCCGCGACCCCATGAATCACAGCACGCCAGGCCTCCCTGTCCATCACCAACTCCCGGAGTACACTCAAACTCATGTCCACAGAGTCGGTGATGCCATCCAGCCATCTCATTCTCCGTCGTCCCCTTCTCCTCCCGCCCCCAACCTTTCCCAGCATCAGAGTCTTTTCCAGCGAGTCAACTCGTCGCATGAGGTGGCCAAAGTATTGCAGTTTCAGCTTTAGCATCAGTCCCTCCAATGAACATCCAGGATTGATCTCCTTTAGAATGGACTGGTTGGATCTCCTTGCAGTATAAGGGACTCTCAAGAGTCTTCTCCAACACCACAGTTCAAAAGCATCGATTCTTCGGCGAGCAGCCTTCTTCACAGTCCAACTCTCACAACCATACATGACCACGGGAAAAACCATTGCCTTGACTAGACGGACCTTGGTTGGCAAAGTAATGTCTCTGCTTTTTAATATACTATCAAGGTTGGTCATAACTTTCCTTCCAAGGAGCAAGCGTCTTTTAATTTCATGGCTGCAATCAGCATCTGCAGTGATTTTGGAGCCCAAAAAAACAAAGTCTGACACTGTTTCCACTGTTTTTCCATCTATTTCCCATGAAGTGATGGGACCAGATGCCATGATCTTTGTTTTCTGAATGTTGAGCTTCAAACCAACCTTTTCACTCTCTTCTTTCACTTTCATCAAGAGGCTTTTGAGTTCCTCTTCACTTTCTGCCATAAGGGTAGTGTCATCTGCATATCTGAGGTTATTGATATTTCTCCCAGCAATCTTGACTCCAGCTTGTGCTTCTTCCAGCATTTTATAATTAAAGTCTAATCTTCTTAGAGGCCTCTTTCTTTTAAAGATTTGTTTATCTGCCTTATACCCCATTGGACTAAGTATTCCTCTTGCATATTTGGGTTCTGTTTGGAGTTATGGGTTCCATTGCATTGTGGATTCTTTTGTGACCTGATAGAAGATTCTTGTTAATATCATATAGTAGTTTCTTCTGAAATTCTGTGTTCTCATATCATTATGGTAGACATTAGACTTAATAGTTTTGTAGTTCAGTTAACCATGATGGTTATCAATGTTATAAAATATAAACATATACCCTGTTATCCATAACCAACAGGAAGACCTAATAAGTGACTTATAATCTCTAGCAACTTAAGCAATACTGAATTGATTTGGATTGTTGAACACAAGAAGTGTAAAAAGAAAAGGGGGAACCCAGAGTCAAATGTAATTCACTCAGCATATTACAATACTTTGATTTTTAATGATTAATCAGAGAGCACATAGAGATTTTGTTTTTTCTTCCAACTCCTTATTTGTATATTAATCATCTCCTTTGTTGTGTAAGAATAGGAAGACATGTTTCATATTTATTTCTGTTAAACTTTTTGGATTAGATCTGAATTAGCAGCTAGGAGTTTTTGTTTTCTTCTTAATACCAAACCTTGAAACTTCTTATTCAAGGAAGTGAATTGCTATCTATAACTGTTACTATTTGCTTACCAAGAACATTTACTTTTCAAAACTGAAACTAAGATGGAAAGGTGGTAGATTAGGGTGTTAACAAAGAGCAAGTAGAGAGAACAAGTCAAGATTTTGAAGATATGTTAATTCAAAGTAACATTCTAATATTTTAATGTATTATCTTTGCCATCATCTAGGTACTTTCATTTATGTTACTTTTATTTAAACTCAAGTGAAAATTGTAGTTTATTTTGCCATAGGCTCTTCTTTTACATCATTTCAGTGCTTAACTTTTTAGTGTATATATGTTTGCATTTGACATATTGGTTGGTAAAATTTTATTCATTTATATATACACTTAGCCTTTGCAGTCAGAGAATTCTGAACTTATATTTCATCTCTATTGTTCAGTTTTTAGCTGGGTGCATTACTTATCCTCTGAGCCTTAGTTTCTTCTTCTTAGTTTCATAAACCAATACATTGAATTTCTTGGTTAAAGTTTATTTTGGTTTCAGGCTCCAGAATTCCACTTAACCACAGAATGGAATTATTTTGTAGGAATACATGGATATCTTTTGGAACTCACAGTAAAATCAGGAAGCAAGTCAAGACCTCTAGACTCTAGAAATGGAATTGGAAAGCCGGTAGAAACCCAGACTCCTAATTTCTCTCTCTGTCTCTCTCTTTGTGTCTCTCTCTGTCTTTTCCTTCTTTATTTTCTCCTTATCTCTGATTTCTGACTCTCTTTGTGCATCTGCCTTACTCTTCTCTCTCTTCCCCTGCAGATCAGCTTTCATTGTTTTAGTGTGCATTTAACCAAACACAGCAAAGAGTCGGACATGACTGAACGACTGAACTGAACTGAGGAGCCTGACAGCTCCTAAATTTGTCTAACTTCAGTTTGAGTGACCAACTGAGACTAAATGGTGGCCTTAGTTCGTATACCACATCTCCGGGAGAAAGAAGCTAATTGATCCAGCTTGTGTCGGGGGTGTGTACCCTGTCCAGGCCACTGTGGAGTAAGGAGGGGAGGGTTCCATAATACAAACACAGCTACTCTGTAGATGGTGGCAGGGGTTAGTGTTAAAGGGGTGACAGTGGTGGCTGTCACTTAATGGCGCGTACACACAGACCACACACACACACACACACACACATATCAGATTCAAAACATGAGTGATTATTTAAAATTGCAAAACATAAGTTAGTAACCAAAGGCTGTGGAATTTCTTATCTGCTTCATTGCTAGGCAGTCTTTGAAGGGAAGGAAGATGAAGAGATGGGCCTAGTGGAGTATTAGTTGCGTTGCTCATGCTGTCCGTGTCTGCTTTAACAATATGAAAGTGGAGTAATAAACTCATTGAACTAATAAGTCATATGTAGGCACTGTCATTGTTTTTAGTCATTAAGATAGTGTCAGTTAGTTTGTATGTATTAATTGTGTAATTGGTGGAAACCTAACCTTGAAGGTATTTTTGGCATTTGTGGTGGCAGAGTATAAATCATCTGTCATTCTCAAAACATGCATGCGACATTGGAGTCAAATTCCTTTAAAGAGTTTTCTGGCACTCTAAAAGGACTAGTTAGAGACTTTTTTCAAGATATACGAGAATATTATCCTCTTTGTTCAGAAATATTAAGAAAATAACATCAAGTGATTTCTTTAATCAGATGGAAAGTTGAAGCAATCTTGATGAATTCACAAAAATGGTTTGCTGTGCTTGAGTTTTATGAAACAGTTTTCAGATGTTTGTGTAGCAGGTCTAAAAGTGACCAACTTACACAACAGGAGGCAGATTATTTCATTAGCTTATGTGTTGCTATTGTATATGCAGCAAATCTAAGGTAAATCTGCATAAAGGTATATGGCTTCTATCCCTGGAAATAATAAAGTCTGATGTAAAGGCTAATTCTTTTTAATTGAAGATCTGTCATTTTATGTAGGCTTCCCTGATAGCTCAGTTGGTAAAGAATCTGCCTGCAATGCAGGAGACCCCAGTTCGATTCCTGGGTTGGGAAGATTCTCTGGAGAAGGGATAGGCTACCCACTCCAGTATTCTTGGGCTTCCCTTGTGGCTCAGCTGGTAAAGAATCCAAGTGCAATGCAGGAGACCTGGGTTTGATCCCTGGGTTGTGAAGATCCCCCAGAGAAGGGAAAGGCCACCCACTCCAGTATTCTGGCCTGGAGAATTCTATGGACTGTATAGTCCATAGGGTCACAAAGAGTCGGATCTGACTGAGTGACTTTCACTTTCACTTATATAAGACTTCAAAAGAGCTTATATATTAGTATAAAGAAGTTCTAAGTTTTAGATGTGATTAAAATAGAAGTTTAGCCCCATATTAAAACAGAATAGAAGATACAGATTCATTATCTAAAATTAATGTTTAAAGCTTTAGAAAAAATTCTTTATGTTTTTGAATAGATTATCAATCACAGATTTTTTTTTTCCTCCTGGGTGTTCATTGGAAGGACTGATGCTAAAGCTGAAACTCCAATACTTTGGCCACCTCATGCAAAGAGTTGACTCACTGGAAAAGACCCTGATGCTGGGAAGGATTGGGGGTGGGAGGAGAAGGGGACGACAGAGAATGAGATGGCTGGATGGCATCACCGACTCTATGGACATGAGTTTGAGTGAACTCCAGGAGTTGGTGATGGACAGGGAGGCCTGGCGTGCTGTGATGGGGTCACAAAGAGTCGGACACGACTGAGCGACTGAACTGAACTGAACTGAGATGGTATTTTGGGAGTCTTTGGATGTTACATACCTTCAAAATATATGTTGCATGTGACATATCATATGCAGTTTTGACCATGATAAAGTTTATTGATGAAGGAATTAATATAGAAATGACTTAAATAAAAATTTGTTAATTGGATATTTGTATGAAGGAAATCAGAATATGTAAAGAAAATGGGAATTTGGAGGCTGGAGTAAGCATGCTGCTTATAGCACTTTTCCTTCTCTATTGAAGCTCAAAAGTTTAGTTGGTTTGTGAGTAATTATTAATAAACCATTCATTACCTTCTGCATAAAAGGCAAATATAATTCCACCAAGTTTATAAAACAGGTAGCCCTCCCTGAAGTTAAAGGCGTATTTATGGTTTTAGGGATCATATAGTTAACTGCAAATCTATCAGCTACAGTAATATGAGCCCAGTGACTCTGTGACTGTGCCTCTGGCTGATAAAGACATTAATGTTGACAAAGTATAGCAACAGCATCAGTTAGTTGAGGGTTATGACTCAACTGCAGTATATCATTTTATGAGAAATATCCCTTTAAACTTTTACTAACAAACTGCCTTAGCTTTGAAATGAGGAGAGGCTTTAAGGCAGTTTTCCATCAGAGAAGACAAGTGCAAAATTCCTTGCCAAGTAATCTTTTAGAATTTCTTAAATTGCAGACCTCTGCCCCAAATTACAGCCATCATCTGAGGTATAAAGAGCCTCTCCTGACAGTTTTTGTAAACCACGCTTAGGTATTTAATTCAGTCTCATATAAATTCCTATAACTTGCAGAATACAAAACAATCCAACATTATTTCCTACAAAAATAACCACCAAAGTTTACTTCTGAAACAGCTGTTAGAATGGCATATTACCTTTTAATTCAGGCTGTTTACCATAATGATACAGAGTTTGAGTCATTTGGCCTAGTTGGTGTCAAAGACCGTGATTTTAATGAAAGCAGCCACAAGTTGAATCCATGCCCCTAACTGTTAGATTTATATAGCAAATTCTCTTTTATGATTAGAGATAGCATTCTTCATCCTGTAAAGCTTTAAGTACCTGTCTTATTGATTCCTTTCTCTGTCTTTGAACAGTGCCTATTTGAGAGGTGGGTTAAATTTTTCAGGCAAGAAAAGAGAATAAACTGCTCAAAGCATGTATTTTTCCATTGGCCTAGTTCTTTAGTTATCTATTTTTACACTGGAATTATATTTAGGTGTTTTAATGTCATGACATCTGGATTCCCCCAGAACAAGGAGAAAAGAGTAAATTGGAAGCTGCATTAGAAGTCACACTTCATCACTATGCAGTATTGTGTCAGTTACTACACAGATCATCGCTGTTCACTGTGAGAGGGGACGTGTGCAAGGGAGTGCACACCAGGAGGCGAGGCTCTTGGGGCCATGTTGTAGTCTGCCTACCATACCTCGTGTCTGACTCTTTGTGATCCCATGGACTGCAGCTCTCCAGGCCTCCCTGTCCATCACCAGCTCCCGGAGCTTACTCAAACTCATGTCCATTGAGTCGGTGATGCCATCCAGCCATCTCATCCTCTGTCGTCCCCTTCTCCTCCTGCCTTCAATGTTTCCCAGGATCAGGGTCTTTTCAAATGAGTCAGTTCTTCGCATCAGGTGGCCAAAGTATTGGAGTTTCAGCTTCAACCTCAGTCCTTCCAATGAATATTCAGGACTGATTTCCTTTACGATGGACTGGTTGTATCTCCTTGCAGTTCAAGGGACTCTCGAGTCTTCTCCAACACCACAGTTTAAAACCATCAATTCTTCAGCACTCAGCTTTCTTTATAGTCCAACTCTCATATCCATACCTGACTACTGGAAAAAGCATAGCTTTGACTAGATGGACCTTTGTCAGCAAAGTAATGTCCCTGCTTTTTAATGTGCTGTCTAGGTTGGTCATAGCTTTTCTTCCAAGAGAAAGCATCTTTTAATTTCATGGCTGCAGTCACCACCATCTGTAGTGATTTTGGAGCCCTCCAAAATAACTTCTGTCACTGCTTCCATTGTTTTCCCATCTATCTGCCATGAAGTGATGGGACTGGATGCCATGATCTTAGTTTTCTGAATGTTGAACTTTAAGCCAACTTTTTCACTCTCTTCTTTCACTTTCATCAAGAGGCTCTTTAGTTCTTCTTCACTTTGTTCTTTTAGACTTTATAATGTCACCATTTCCTGTAGTAATGTTTTGCAATTAGAGGATATATGGAAACTATTTAATAGGTATTAATATTCCTACTTGTTCTTATATTTCTTAATTTACTTATTTAAAAGCACTTCTGTTTCATTTTCATTCCACATCAGCTCATAGAATATTCTCCCTCTTTCATTCCATCTTCCTCTCTCAGTTTTATGGTTTCCTGACCTGAGTAATGGTTACTTTGAAATGATAGCCAAAGTAAGAGTCTAGCTGTAAATAATATGAAATAGTAGGAAATAGCATAAACATGCAGTTGTAAATCTGGATAATTTAAGCTGCTCCCCTTTATAATTATTTATATTTTTTATTAAAACTTCATACTAGAAGCAAAAAACAAAGAGTAAATATTATTAAAGGGATTTAAAAAGTTGTTACATAACAATGAAGACTGAGGCGTGGCATGTCTAGTTACCATAGTTCCCTTTGGAAATAATGGCTCCTGATTTCCTCAAAACTGACAAGACTCAGCGTATGGAAGTCAGACTGCCTTGCCTCAGAAAGATAATGTGCTTTGTGGTATCTTAAAACATAATTACTGAAATAAATAAAGTGGAAATAGCAGGGGATAGAAATAGTAGCTAAAAATTAAATTACTGACACTGAAGTAAAGCTTGACTCCTGTCACAGAGAGGGAAGAAGGAAAAGCAAGAAATTAAAACAGAGAATGTAATAGATAATGGAGGTCCAGCAAAGATCCAACATTAAGATAACTGCATGAAGTAGAGAATGGAAAATGTGAAGGAGAAAAATTATTCAAAGATATAATAACGTTTTCTCTGAGAAGAGTTAACAATTGAATTCTTAAGTCAAAATGATATTTTGAGTCCTAGGGATTTTGAGTGCTTGGCATACCTAGGTTAATTGATAGAACTTTGATATTTCTCCAGGTATTCAGAAAAAAAGGGCATATCATTTCGGAGGAGAAGGGCAGAATAAGACTCTTGGTAAACCTCTTCTCAGGGACAGCCAGTGCTGGAGATCAATGTAGCAATAGCTAAACACTTCTGAAATAAAGAGGATGTGATCCAGAGATATTGTTCCTAGCCAAGATACCATTCATTTATAAAATCAGCAGGCAGACATTCCCAAATACTCATGAGTCCCTCTTGAAAAAAAAAATCACTTAATAATGAAATCCAGCAAATTAAAAGGTAAAACGGTAACAAGATTGGCACTGACTCTATTTAATATGAAATATAAGACATTTATGCAGTTTATGATTATGGATCTGATATGTTATAAAGTTTGACTGTGAAAAATAACATGCCAACAAAATTTTTTTTGATAGAATATGTGAATGTTCTCGTATTTTAGTTAATAACATCTAAAATTTTAAATATACTTAGAAAGATATTAGTCTACAAATATTTTCATATTTTCTTAACCTTAAAGCTTTTAGAAAATATCCATTTGAAATTGAGAAATTCATATATTTTCACTGACATGTTTCTGTTAAATTCAGGGAAGATTAAATGTATTATATTTTTAAAGCACAGACAGTATCATCCAATTTTTATGAAAGCGTTTAAAATCTGTTTTCATATGGGCATTTTTTGGCTAGAATTATGTTAATGTAAACGTTAGCCTATTTTAACTTTCTGTGTGATTGTATTTAAGGTATCTATCTTCATACTTGTTTTTAAATCACTTTAATTCTTTCAAAGAGTGTGTACTAACTTTTATAAAAATTATTAAAGTAAATATTTACTTATTTAGGAAAAAGTTACGACTAACAGATTAGAAAAAAAAAAAAAGCTGGTGCCCAGAAATGATGTAAGTCAAATATTTAGTTTGTTTTATAGCTAGGAGAACGCCCAAGTCTTCTCTTTGTCTGCTGCTCTTTTCACTATCTTATACAAGTAATAATGGATGGAATTATGATGTTTTTGAGATAGTGGAATATAGAGCCACAGTGTGTTACAAAAAGAACAAATCATAGGCACTGTGTCTGTGCGCATTGCATATCCATGTATGTGTGTCTGTGTATGCTGGATTTTTTTTTATTTAGGCAAATTTACCTATTTTAGTACATGTGCTATGTATATTTTCTGAATAAAATTGTATTATTTAGGTAGTGTTTAGAAGCCATTACAAATTAGGCATAAAAGGTGGCAGCACAATCTTAACACTGAATCTCATGCATTCTTGGACTGTTAAAATATTGCTAAATATCAGTATTACTGGGACTTAGATTGCACAGTTACTTGGTGTATGCTTGCCTAATTTTACAAAAGCAAATGTACCAATATTAGTTGTGTGGTAACATTACTGATTTGCTTGTTTGGGGGAAAGGTAATCAATCTGAATTAATGACAACTGTGAATTATATAACGAAGATAAATACAGCTATACTGCTGTTGAGTTCATGTGAGCCAGAAGTCTAAAAACTGTTTCTAATTAGAAAGCCCTCTGAACCTGATATATAGTACCATCTATTTATACATCAATTATTACTGTAGTTGTGTTCTGAAGAAATTTGTTTTTTCTTTAAAATTCTAACACCAACCTTTGCCCCAGTGAACTTTTATACAATTAACTTTTAAAATAAATATTCCTATATGGTTTAAGAAAACTGACCCTTCTCACTCATTTAGCTTAATTTCCTACTATTCCTTTGGCCAAAAAGTTTGTTCAGATCTAAAAACCCAAGCAAACTTTTTGCCCCATCCAGTAGTTTCTGTTCTCCTATGTGCCATATACTCCAGCCGTATAAAATCATTTCCACATTTTCTTGAATAAAATGTGCTCTTTCCTACAGCTCTTCCTTCTGCTTGAGGTAACCTTCCCTTCCTTCATCATCCAAAATCCTTAATGTTTAGAATGGGTTGGATGTGACTGCTGTTTTTAAGTTCTCAGCTACATCAGATGTTATCTCTCCTTGTTCTAGTCCAAACTCTAATATCCAAATCATAACTGTTATTATATAATTCATATTTCAGAATTTGTGTCTGACTCTTCCACCTGGTTATGAACTTAAGTATAATAGATGTTGCTAATTCGTGTTTGTGTCCTTCTGTCACATAACAAGCACTAAATTGTTTTTTGATTAAACTATGATTCTTGCTCCTACAGAGATCACATTATCAGATTTTCTTTCTTTCCTTTCTTTCCCTCCTTTTTGTCTTTCTCCAACATTTCTTTCACTCTCTTCCTCTTTCCCTCATTCTCTTTTTTTTTTCTTCATGAATGACATATAGAAGACAAGAAATTTAAATAGTAGGTGTTTGCCAGACAGAAGAGAGTCCAGATTTTTAAAAGATGATCCATAGACACAGTAAAACGTTCAAATACTACAAAGGGGTATACACTGGCAAATAATTTCCCACACCAACTCAGTCTCCAACTCCTGGATTCCCCTTCCCTTTGTGTATCCGTTCAGGGATATCTCCCTGTCTGGGAGGAAAGAAGCAAATACGTGACATACCAATGCATTACTTCTCTGGTTCGAATGATCTCCTAGCTGTGTGTTTGGTGTTTGAGAGCTCTGCCTACTTGATTTTGTCCTTATGAGTTCGTTTTTTTTTTTTCTTTATGACTATTGTTGACCATGAGTTCACAGGTAGAAAATGTGATATTTTAAAAGCCACTTAAAACATGAAAAACATTAATTCTAAGACTCTGGAATTGGGAATGAATTTGCAGTGAGTCTCTTCAACCCAACAAAGCCAATTCGTTTTTCACATGGGATAAAAACAGACAGGAAGGGGGCAGAGTTTTTGCCTTTGCTGAAGTCTGAACACCTTGACCTAACTAAAGAGTTGTTCTTATGTCTTTGCTTCGTGGGGCCAAAAAATAGATGCCATTGGGAAAATCCCTTGAAATGTCTCTCTCTTTCCTCTTAAGCAAACACTGGGGAATACTTACAATTGAAATGGTTTCATTACCTAGATAGCAGCATACTGGCATCCAGTATGCTCACTTGTCTATTTCTTAAGTGTAGATTGGTGTCCAGAATATATTAGGCATATGAGGAACTTAAACTTCTTTTGTGAAACCTGTAATTTTTCCTCCGGAGAAAAGGTTTCAAGATCCTACCATGTAACTATAGGGTTCAATACCTCAGTGAAATCCTACTTAAGATGTTGTTTTCCTAGTTTCCTGGTATTTGTTGGAAATAGATTTCATACATCAGGTTGGAATTTATATGCCTGAGGGCAAAGGATAATAATCTTTCACCTCCTTCTGCCACTCCATCTGCCTTGATAAAAATCTCTGTGGGAAGAAGTGTTGTTAGTTCTATATTTTGGGAATTTGACACATTTGTAATTTCATTGAAGGGGAAAAACAAACAAAAGCATTTCAGTATTGACTTGGGAAAATGTTACATCCTGCAGCTTGGGTTATTTTATCTATGTTTTGTTAATAACACATGCGCCCATACACACACACACACACACACATTTAGCACATCAGTTCAGTTGCTCAGTTGAATCTGACTCTTTGCGACCCCATGAACCACAGCACGCCAGGCCTCCCTGTCCATCACCAACTCCTGGAGTCTACCCAAACCTATGTCCATAGATTCGGTGATGCCATCCAACCATCATCCATCTTATCTTCTGTTATCCCCTTTTCCTCCTGCCCTCAATCTTTCCCAGCATCAGGGTCTTTTCCAATGAGTCAGATCTTCGCATCAGGTAGCCAAAGTATTGAAGTTTCAGCTTCAACATCAGTCCTTCCAATGAACACCCAAGACTGATCTCCTTTAGGATGGACTGTTTGTATCTCCTTGCAGTCCAAGGGACTCCCAAGAGTCTTCTCCAACACCACAGTTCAAAAGCATCAGTTCTTCGGTGCTCAGCTTTCTTTATAGTCCAACTCTCACATCCATACATGACCACGGGAAAAACCATAGCCTTGACTAGACGGACCTTTGTTGGCAAAGTAATGTCTCTGCTTTTTAATATGCTATCTATGTTGGTCATAACTTTCCTTCCAAGGAGTTAGCATCTTTTAATTTCATGACTGCAATCACCATCTTCAGTGATTTTGGAGCCCAGAAAAATAAACTTAGCCACTGTTTCCACTGTTTCTCCATCTATTTCCCATGAAGTGATGGGACCAGATGCCATGATCTTAGTTTTCTGAATGTTGAGCTTTAAGCCAACCTTTTCACTCTCCTCTTTCACTTTCATCAAGAGGCTCTTTAGTTCTTCTTCACTTTCTGCCGTAAGGGTGGTGTTGTCTGCATATCTGAGGTTATTGATATTTCTCCCGGCAATCTTGATTCCAGCTTGTGCTTCCTCCAGCCCAGCGTTTCTCCTGATGTACTCTGCATATAAGTTAAATAAGCAGGGTGACAATATACAGCCTTGACGTACTCCTTTTCCTATTTGGAACCAGTCTGTTATTCCATGTCCAGTTCTAACTCTTGCTTCCTGACCTGCATACAGGTTTCTCAAGAGGCTGGTCAGGTGGCCTGGTATGCCCATCTCTTCCAGAATGTTCCACAGTTTATTGTGATCCACACAGTCAAAGTCTTTGGCACAGTCAGTAAAGCAGAAATAGATGTTTTTCTGGAACTCTCTTGCTTTTTTGATGACCCAGCGGATGTTGGCAATTTGATCTCTGGTTCCTCTGCCTTTTCCAAAACCAGCTTGAACATCTGGAAGATCACGGTATTGCTGAAGCCTGGCTTGGAGAATTTTAAGCATCACTTTACTCGCGTATGAGATGAGTACAATTGTGCAGTAGTTTGAGCATTCTTTGGCATTGCCTTTCTTTGTGATTGGAATGAAAACTGACCTTTTCCAGTCCTGTGGCCACTGCTGAGTTTTCCAAATTTGCTGGCATATTGAGTACAGCACACTTTCACAGCATCTTTTTTTTTTTTTTATTGAAGGCTAATTATTTTACAATATTATATTGGTTGGTTTTGCCATACATTGACATGAATCCGCCCCGGGTGTACATGAGTTCCCCCTCCCGAACCCACCTCCCTCCTCCCCTTATCCTCCCTCTGGGTCATCCCCGCATACCAGCCTTGAGCATCCTGTAATATGCATTGACCCTGAACTGGCGATTCGTTTCACATATGATAATATACATGTTTCAATGCCATTCTCCCAAACCATCCCACCTTCACCCTCTCCCACAGAGTCCCAAAGACTGTTCTATGCACCTGTGTGTCTTTTGTTGTCTCATATAGAGTGTTATCATTTGCATCTTTCTAAATTCCATATATATGCGTTAGTATATTGTATTGGTGTTTTTCTTTCTGGCTTACTTCACTCTGTATAATAGGCTCCAGTTTCATCCACCTCATTAGAACTGGTTCAAATGCATTCTTTTTAATGGCTGAGTAATATTCCATTGTGTGTATGTACCAAAGCTTTCTTATCCATTCGTCTGCAGATGGACATCTAGGTTGCTTCCATGTCCTGGCTATTCTAAACAGTGCTGCAATGAACATTGGAGTACATGTGTCTCTTTCAGTTCTGGTTTCCTCGGTGTGTATGCCCAGGAGTGCGATTGTTAGATCATATGGCAGTTCTATTTCCAGGTTTTTGAGGAATCTCCACACTGTTCTCCATAGTGGCTGTACTAGTTTGCATTCCCACCAACAGTGTAAGAGGGTTCCCTTCTCTCCACACCCTCTCCAGCATTTATTGCATGTAGACTTTTGGATAGCAGCCATTCTGACTGGTGTGAAATGGTATCTCATTGTGGTTTTGATTTGCATTTCTCTGATGATGAGGGATGTTGAGCATTTTTTCATGTGTTTGTTAGCCATCTTTATGTCTTCTTTGGAGAAATGTCTGTTTAGTTCTTTGGCCCATTTTTTGATTGGGTCATTTATTTTTCTGGAATTGAGCTGCAGGAGCTGCTTGTATATTTTGGAGATTAATCCTTTATCAGTTGCTTCATTTGCTATTATTTTCTCCCATTCTGAAGGCTATCTTTTCACCTTGCTTATAGTTTCCTTTGCTGTGCAGAAGCTTTTGATTTTAATTAGGTCCCATTTGTTTATTTTTGCTTTTATTTCCAATATTCTGGGAGGTGGGTCTTGGAAGATCCTGCTTCACAGCATCATCTTTTAGGATTTGAATTAGCTCAACTGGGATTCCATCACCTCCACTGTCTTGACTTTACACTCCATGATGTCTGGCTCTAGGTGAGTGCGCACACTATTTAGCACTCACACACACAATTTATCACATAGTGTAGTACAATGAATAATGAACGGAAATAGAAACGCTTTGTTGATACCTGAAAACAAAGCCCAGGGCATAAGATGAGTCGTTCCTTCATAAGGTTAGTTGTGTGAATACATTGAGTGTAGTATTAGTTTAAAATTTCCCATGTCAGTATGAAGAAATTCACATTTCTTTTACCTTTGAACTTGATATTAGCAGTCTGTGGCCTATCACTGTCTTTGATGAAAGGCCAAAAAAAGTTTATATGTAGTTC
Organism: Moschus berezovskii; assembly: GCF_049115385.1. Lineage (NCBI taxonomy): Eukaryota > Metazoa > Chordata > Mammalia > Artiodactyla > Moschidae > Moschus > Moschus berezovskii. The sequence goes on along the minus strand of NC_142468.1, from coordinate 25,888,356 downwards.
AGGTTTAGATTGAAGTATTTAAGAACATGAAAGTGGCATAAGATTCTACCTCTGAAAGCTTAAAATACATTATGTCTTTTAACTTCAGCTTCCTTGTTCTGACAAGGCAGGACGGTATACAAGAATAACAAAAGCTCTGAAAGGATTAGCACTCGGTTGTTGATAATGTTTACCTCACTGGGGTGTTGCTTAGCACTGGCAAAGCAACTTAATACTGCTCGATGAAAGACAGTTAAGTTATTAAAGGTTTGGTAGTGCTGTTATGATGGTGATGTTGCAAACCAGTGATCAGTTTTTCATTGGTGACATGGAGGGAAGCTGAGATATAGTGTGGTTTGAATCTAGAATGGTTTATGAAGTAGGTCTCATCTTTAATATATCAGCTGGAAATCAGTTGTTGCCTTTCTCTTGAACTGTTCTGGTGTGTAGCCAAGACAAATGTGTACTTTTAAAGTGGACTCTTTTGGTGTGTGTGTTGCAGGGAGGGGGGTTGTGTAACCCAGTAGCAGTGTACCTTACAGATACAGTTAACAGTGCAAACAAGTCTTAGATTAATTAGAACAGTTCTTTACATGACTTGGTTGTGACTAAAAATGTGTAAAATCTATTGCAAGATAATAATAAAAAAATTTTAACTGGGAATAAGCAAAGGTCATTGCTTCTAGATCTCACCTCCTAGTTCTTCAGGAAATTTCCAGTTGCTTATTAACTGAGGGATTAATTATGAGAGCTTTTCTGCAGCTTTGTGCATTTGCAGCCATATGTGCAGTTGATGTTTTGCCAGCTCCATTCTTAAAATAGGCACTGAATGCCTTTGGATATATATGAAGAATTTTCACTTTGGTTTTGTATCATCATTGTTCCTTTGCTGAAAAATAATTCACAAAAAATGATTGTGTGAGTGTGACTTGAAGTAAAGTATGCATTTATAATTTATGGACAGAAGAATGATTGGGTTCCCTTTATTCTAGCAATGGCTTCTGATAGGGAATGTGATTGTTTTCTTTTAGAGAATGAATACACAAGTGATGAGGTCTTCATTAATTATCAAAGACAAAGATCTGTTCAAACTTCAGCCTTTGGTGGAAAGCACAGAAGGACTCTGCTAGAGGATGGACTTGCATTTGGGAAATGTCATTCTCTCATGCAGGTAGCCTAGTTCTGTCTTAATAATGAGAGCTTACTTGGTGGCTCAGTAGTAAAGAATATGTCTACCAATGCAGGAGATTCAAGTTCTATCCCTGGTTTGGCAATATCCCCTGGAGGAGGAAATGGCAACCCACTCCAGTATTCATGCCTGGGAAATCCCATGGACAAAGGATCGTGGCAGACTCCAGTTCATGGGGTTGCAAAAAGAGACACGACTGACTTAGTGACTTAACACCAACAGTTTCTAATGATACTAGTGGAAGTTTGCAGACATGTTAATCACCTTTTCCTCTAAAATAATCCCTGTGGACCTACCGTCCAGTGATTTTGTTTGAACCTGAGTGGGTTATTAGCAATGGAAATAACACATTTTATGTATTTCTGTCTTTTTTTTGGGGGGGAGGGGTGGAAACTTGTTTGGAAACTATATCCAGTCATTCTTTAATGCATCATTCATTTGATAGCCATTTCTTGAGCATTTACTATAGGTCAGCACTTGGGCTGAGTCATGACATGTTTATTGATATGATATGAATATGGTATGGTAGCTGCTGTCTGAGTGGAGAATTATCATTTGTGGATGTATTGGGTGTTTTGCAGTCATTCCTTCCCAAGATCCCTCCCTTCTCCACCTCCCTTCCTTTTTCTTTCAAAGCAACAGATAATATTTGTGGTTATTTTATTAATATGTTTCACCTGATACTATAGCATATCTTCACTGAGTCTACCAGAAATTCCTTAGCAGTGATAAGATGGTTACTGTTTTATAAAGTGCTTTTTGTTTTCAAACAACATATTTACTTTGTCCTTCTATGTGTCTTAAAGTATCAGTGTACTGTAATATCATCTGGGCTATATAAACTTAACTAATAACAATGGACCGGCCACCTTACCTGTGAAAGTATAAGTCGTTCAGTCGTGTCCAACTCTTTGCGACCCCATGGACTATACAGTCCATGAAATTCTCTAGGCCAGAATATTGAAGTGGGTAACCTTTCCCTTTCCCAAGGGATCTTCCCAACCCAGGGATCGAACCCAGGTCTCCCACATTGCAGACAGATTCTTTACCAGCTGAGCCACAAGGGAAACCCACCTTACCTGAATGCAGGAACATATATGCATGTCAAGAAACAGGAGTTAGAACCAGACATGGAACCCTGGACTGGTTCAAAATTGGGAAAGGAGTACGTCAAGGCTATGTATTGTCACCCTGCTTATTTAACTTATATGTAGAGTGCATCATATGAAATGCAGGGCTGCGTGAATCACAAGATGGAATGAAGATTTATATTGCTGGGAGAAATAGCAGTAACCTCAGATATGCAGATGACACCACTCTAATGGCAGAAAGCAAAGAGGAATTAAAGAACCTCTTGTTGAAGGTGAAAGAGGAGAGTGAAAAAGCTGGCTTAAAACTCGACATTCAAAAAACTAAGATCAGGGCATCCAGTCCATCACTTCATGACAAATAGATGGGGAAACAATGAAAACAGTGACAGACTTTATTTCCTTGGACTCCAAAATCACTGTGGATGGTGACTGCAGCCATGAAATTAAAAGATACTTGCTCCTTGGAAGAAAAGCTATGGTAAACCTAGACAGCATATTAAAAAGCAGAGCCATCATTTTGCCTACAAAGGTCCATGTAGTCAGAGCTATGGTTTTCCCAGGAGTCATGTACATATGTGAGAGCTGGACCATAAAGAAGGCTGAGTCCTGAAGAATTGAAGCTTTCAAACTGTGGTGTTGGAGAAGACTCTTGAGAGTCCCTTGGACTGCGAGGAGATCAAACCAGTCAATCCTGAAGGAAATCAACCCTGAATAGTCACTTGAAGGACTGATTTTGAAGCTGAAGCTCCAATCCTTGGCCAGCTGATGCAAAGAGCCAGCTCTTGGAAAAGACCCTGATTCTGGGAAAGACTGAGGACAAGAGGAGAAGGGGGTGATAAAGGATGAGATGTTTGGATGGCATCATCAACTCAATGGACATGAGTTTGCACAAACTCTGGGATATGTTGAAGGACAGGGAAGCCTGACATGCTACTGTCCATGAGGTCACAAAAAGCTGGATATGACTGAGCAACTGAACATCAGTAACAAACAATGGAAATGAAATTTGTAAAATAAACTGACAAATTGCTGATCTCGAATCTAATGTTTGTCAGTAGAATTGAAATTAATTTCTATTCCACTTAGATTGTGTTCATATTTTTTGACCTTTGGAATGATTATATTTTAAGTTCAGTTCAGTTCAGTTCAGTCGCTCAGTCGTGTCCGACTCTCCACGACCCCATGAATCACAGCACGCCAGGCCTCCCTGTCCATCACCAACTCCCGGAGTACACTCAAACTCATGTCCATCGAGTCGGTGATGCCATCCAGCCATCTCATTCTCTGTCATCCCTGTCTGCTCCTACCCCCAATCCCTCCCAGCATCAGAGTCTTTTCCAGTGAGTCAACTCATCGCATGAGGTGGCCAAAGTATTGCAGTTTCAGCTTCAGCATCAGTCCTTCCAATGAACACCCAGGACTGATCTCCTTTAGAATGGACTGGTTGGATCTCCTTGCAGTATAAGGGACTCTCAAGAGTCTTCTCCAACACCACAGTTCAAAAGCATCGATTCTTCGGCGATCAGCTTTCTTCACAGTCTAACTCTCACATCCATACATGACCACGGGAAAAACCATTGCCTTGACTAGACGGACCTTGGTTGGCAAAGTAATGTCTCTGCTTTTTAATATACTATCAAGGTTAGCTTAAATAAATACACACAGAGATGATTCCATGTAAATATATATGCAGATGGTATAATTTTGATGTGGTATGATTTTTAACTATACATCTATATTAGAAAAATCACAGTTTTTACTTGGTGTGAGTATGCATGAAGATTAAATGTACTTATTAGTCATTGCTTTGACAGCAGCATTGTTCAATCAGAATTCTTGATACTGGTATATAATTTTTATAGAATTCTTTCCAAAGCTATTAATTCACTTGCAGCAGCTATCAAGGCTGGTGTTCTGGGGAAGGATTGTATTCCTTTCTTCATATGATAGGCTATTTTAATGTGACCAAAATTTTTAAAAGCCACCCTTCTTTCATATTCCTTCAGATTTTCCTTGGAGACAATGGTGTGACTGTGCAGAATAGCTAGGGAAGTTACTAAATCTTACTTATTATCTTGATAGTTTTCAGCTAATGTCTCTAAGATAGCATATTAAGAAACCAGATAAGAAACTACACAATTCTTTGAAAACTTATGATATTCTTTTTAAAAAAGTAGATCATAGCTTAAAATTTGTGAAGATTTCTCTCATAGGACTTATTATATTCTAGTTTATTGAGTTTTCCAAGCAGCTGCTACTGCTGCTAAGTCACTTCAGTCGTGTCCGACTCTGTGCGACCTCATAGACAGCAGCGCAACAGGCTCCCCCTCTCTGGGATTCTCCAGGAAAGAACACTGGAGTAGGTTGCCATTTCCTTCTCCAATGCATGAAAGTGAAAAGTGAAAGTGAAGTCCCTCAATGGTGTCCGACTCTCAGCGACCCCATGGACTGCAGCCTTCCAGGCTCCTCCGTCCATGGGATTTTCCAGGCAAGAATACTGGAGTAGGGTGCCATTGCCTTCTCCGTTTCCAGGCAGGGTCCTGTGTAAACACTTAGTTTGATATGGAGAATTTTATTACCACTTTTTTTTTAAAGATCAGTCTTTCTAGTTATCTCAGCAGCTGAATTTGTATGACAAAGCTTCATATTCTTTATAAAATTTTAGGAAGGTACTATAAAGATATTCCATAATAGTATGAGCTGTTCTACAATAGAACATGGTAAAAATGTTAATAGGTAACATTTATTGAGCCCCCACTATTTTGAAGCATTTCTTCTTCAGCATGAGTCTTTGTGGTGTGATTGTTATTTTCATAGTGCAGATAGGGAAATTATTATAAATATTATGGTTATTTAACCTTTGAAAGGAAATTATTATAAATGTGTTAATAACCATTCTAAGGACTGATGCTAAAGCTGAAACTCCAATACTTTGGCCACCTTATGCGACGAGTTGACTCACTGGAAAAGAGTCTGATGCTAGGAGGGATTGAGGGTGGGAGGAGACGGGGATGACAGAGAATGAGATGGCTGGATGGCATCACTGACTCGATGGCCATGAGTTTGAGTGAACTTGGGAGTTGGTGATGGACAAGGAGGCCTGGCATGCTGTGGTTCATGGGGTCGCAGAGAGTCGGACATGACTGAGCGACTGAACTGAACTGAACTGAAGGTTAAATAACTTGTTTAGAGTCACACAGCTAGTAGTACCCTGATCAGAGTCCATCTTCCTCTAGAACGTATGGTTTTAACCTTTGTACAGCTACCCTAACCAGCAGTTAAGAAGGCACTGATACAGATGATCTTTACAGTAAGGGTGATGAATTAATCTAAATTATTCACACTTATTAGACTGTTCTATATCCCAGAGTGGCTTGGCTTGGAGTAAAGGACATGTTAGTGTAGCAAAAGTTTTCTTTGGAGGCCTAGAGACTCTTTATGTATATATCTTAAAGCAACTGAGGATAATTAGCTCTACCATCACTGCCCCACATGGACAAATATATCCTGGTAACATTGAGATGGATATTTATAGCTTATGCCATCTCACAGTGAATTTGTCCTTCATGTATTTTGATTGCTTCTGTTAACTAGCAGAAGGGAAGAATAACAGAAGCCTGGGTTCCGATTCTGGCTCCACCACTTACTAGCTTTGAAACCTTGAACAAAGTTGCTTAAACTCTCTGAACCTCACTTTCATAGCTATAAGGATACCTCTTTTTCTTGATTGTTCTGAGTTGTTGTAAATGAAATAGTTATCTTAAATATTAATCTTAGTACCTTGAAGATAATGAGAGTACCATATATGATAATAGCCATTATTTTCATTATTGATGTAGAATAAGAACAGGGAGTAAATTAAAAAAAAACAACAACAGAACTTGCTTTGCAAAGTTGAGTGTTTTGGAAGCCAGCAGTTTGGTGATAAGCATTAAGATGGACTAATGAGACCTGCTGCTATTGCTAAGTCGCTTCAGTCGTGTCCGACTCTGTGCGACCTCATAGATGGCAGCCGACCAGGCTCCGCCATCCCTGGGATTCTCCAGGCAAGAACACTGGAGTGGGTTGCCATTTCCTTCTCCAATAATGAGACCTACCCTTACTTTAAAAACATTATAGTCCTGGAGATCAGGGTTTTTTAGTGCTGCCTATTCTCCTTGCTTGGTGTTTGCAATAAGCCTTTCTCTGCCCAAATAAGCAAATAAACAAGCAGAACCCCCCAAATATTATAGTCCTTGCAATCTGTCAATTTGTTTAATTTAAAAGACTTCTAAGTATACATGTTTATATCTTTAGATGTGTCTGTGTGCATGTATGTGTGTGTGTTTGAAAAAGAGTATGTGTATGCATTTGTTTAAATCTAGACTAGTTTGGTTAGGGATCTTATCCTTTGTTTACTTAAAATTTTAGTAAAAATTTACAGGTATCTTAAGAATTTTTGTAATTTTTGAACTTTTTTTAAACAAGCCATTTAATATGAAAACTTAAGTTTTGCCTAAGCCCAATTTCCTACCTTATAAGTGGGAAATAAGCAAAAACAGAACCAGTCATCAGGAAAAAGAGAAAAATATATGTTTTCAGAATATGGTATCCACTCTATATCAGGAATATAAATAAGATAATTTTTCTGAAAAAGTTGGAGGAGAGGAGAAAAGAGAAAACCTAAACTCACTGAGAATTATTTGTGTTTTTACCCTCCTTTCCTTGCATACTGTTAAGTGGTTCAACTCTGCCTTATCTTAAAACATTTCTTAAAAATTGAAGGTATGCCTGAAAAGGAGACAAAAGTATTCTTTGGGAAATGTGTTTTCCAAAATGAGTGTTTTCTAAGATGCTCTAAATTTTTACTCATCCTCAGAAATGGCTGGTAATGGGTTCAGTTCAGTTCAGTTCAGTCGCTCAGTCGTCAGCATGCTATTCAAGTTTGTGCCCTGGTAATATAATGACCTTACTGCTGTGTTACAGGGAGCATCTGCCTAGAAGGATTTGGGGATATGTTCCTGTGTTGCGGTCCTTTAATGGACCTGGTGGTCTGGTGGTCTGGAGTTGACGAAAAGAAAGTGAAAGAGAGCCAGCTGGAGGGAGGGGGAGAGAGAGAGAAAGACACGGGGACCCAAGCTCTGATGGAGCAAAGGTGCTTTAATGATCTTTCTGTGAGTATGTATAGGCTGTATGTATGTATAGATCAGAAAACCAAACGTACAGCAACTGTTACCAAGGGACCAAAGCATTAACAATGGTCATAAGGTCAGGAGACAATCCATATCTCAAGAAAGAGGATCGAGACTAAGCAGTTTTGTCGTAAGGAGAATGTTTCCTGAAGGAGATCCACGCGTGCCTCATCCTATGACCTCAGTCCTGGGAGCGGCGTGCTGTTCTCCTCAGTTTCTGTTGCCAGAAACTGATAAGTAACAGAGGATTTATGAGAAACAGCACGTAGGAATCCTCCTGTTAAACATTCCCTGACATTCCTGGGCCAGACATCCAGAGATACTCTGTGGTTTGTATGGTTTTCAGTGTTTTGTTGTATGGATTCTGTTTCACATACTGAGCTAGTAATAACAGTATTATCATTTTATCCTTTGAATCTGACAAATCTAAAAGATTTGTAGTAGATTTGAACTGGGAGACCACCAAAGTCTTTGCATTTCTTAACATTGTCATTCACTGCTTTATTAATTGGTAATAAGAGCTTTCCAACAATAGTTTATTTTAGTGGGCCTACTTGGTACATAAACTCTGACAAAAATTCAATAATCTGCTATAAATGCAGTGCCCAGAAAATATTCTCACCAGACCCTTACCCTTTTGAGACTATGAGGTAAATTAGCTGTTATTATTGAGAAACGTTGTTGAAATGTAGAAATTTCTCCAAAACTCAATAAGCATTAAAAGTAGAATAATTTGATAACTGATAACTGTGGCTAGAACCATGGTCTGTTCATATTTTCTGTTTCTTCCTGGTTCAATCTTGGAAGGTTGTTCTTTTTAGCATTTATCTATTTCTTCTAGGTTGTTCATTTTATTTTCATCTCATGTGATCCTTTGTATTTGCATAGTGTCTGTCCATTGTAACTTCTCCTTTTTCGTTTCTAATTTTATGGATTTGGATCCTCTCCTTTTTTTTTTCTTGATAAGTCTGACTAAACATTTATCAATTTTGTTTATCTTCTCAAAGAACTAACTTTTAGTTTCATTGATCTTTGCTATTGTTTTCTTTATCTCTATTTCATTTATTTCTGCTATGATCTTTATGATTTCTTTCTTTTTACTAACTTTGGGTTTTGTTTGTTTTCTTTCTTTAGTTGCTTTAGGTGTAAGGATAGGTTGTTTATTTGAGATTTTTCTTGTTTCTTGAGGTAGGATTATATTGGTATAAACTTCGCCTTTAGAATTGCTTTTGCTGTGTCCCATGGATTTGACTTCCCTGGTGGCTCAGACAGTAAAGCATCTGCCTACAATGCAGGAGACCCGGGTTCAATTCCTGGGTGGGGAAGATCCTCTGGAGAAGAAAATGGCAACCCACTCTAGTTCTCTTGCCTGGAAAATCCCATGGATGGAGGAGCCTGGTAGGCTACAGTCCATGGGGCCACAAAGAGTCAGACACGACTGAGGGACTTCACTTCATAGATTTTTGAATTGTGTTTTCATTGTCATTTGTTTCTAGGTAGTTTTTATTTCCTCTTTGATTTCTTCTATGATCTCTTGATTATTTGGTAGCATATTATTTAGTCTCCATGTGTGTTTTTTTTTCCCCTGTAACTGATTTCTGATTTCATAGTGCTATGGTCAGAAAAGATGCTTGATATGGTTTCAGTTCTCTTAAATTTACTGAGGCTTGATTTATGACCCAAAATGTGATCTATCCTGGAGAATGTTCCATGTGTATTTGAGAAGAAAGTGTATTCTGCTTCTTTCCTATGGAATGTCCTATAAATATTAGTTAAGTCTCTCTGGTCTAATATGTCATTTAAGGCTTGTGTTTTCATGTTAATTTTCTGTCTGATTTGTCTATTGGTGTAGGTAAGGTGTTAAAGTCCCCCACTATTATTGTGTCACTGTCAGTTTCCCCTTTTATGGCTGTTAGCACTTGCCTTATATATTAAGGTACACCTCTGTTGGGTGCATAGTGTGGAAGTATTAAGTCACTCAGTCGTGTCTGACTCTTTGTGACCTCATGGACTGTAGCTGCCAGGCTTCTCTGTCCATGGAATTCTCCAGGCAAGAATACTGGAGTGGGTTGCCATTCCTTTCTCCAGGGATCTTCCCCATCCAGGAATCAAACTGAGGTCTCTTGCATTGTAGGCAGATTCTTTACCATCTCAGCCACCAGGGAAGTCCTATGTTGGGTGCATATATATTTGCTATTGTTATGTTATTTTCTTGGATTTATCCTTTGATCATTATGTAGCATCCTTTCTTGTCTTTTGTAAGAGTCATTATTTTAAAATCTATTTTTTTCTGATACAAATATTGCTGCTCCACTTTCTTCTGATTTCCTTTTGCATGGAATATCTTTTCCACCCCCTCAGTTTAACCTGATTTGTAAATCTTGCCCAAAATTCTTTCTGTTAACAAGGATGCTTTTCTCATATTTGAAGTGATCAGGGACAACTGTCAATCTAGATTGTTCTGTTTTTGGCTGCTGGATAATGAAACTATGGTCTGGTTTACACTTTCTATTTCACTTGTCAAAATAAACATCGACACAGATTTCCTTGGAGAATTGAGCCTGAGACCTACTTAATGTTGATATCACAGTATCTTAGAGCTGAATTTCAATCCAGATTTTCCCATGTGATTATTCTGTTAAAACTGATGTTGTTGCTTGACCCTTCTACCAATCCTTGGGTTCCATTTACATTTTTACATACTCTGTAAAATGAATAATCATAACCACAATAAGCAGTTTATTTGAATAAAGTGGTATTTTCTCCCAATAGGTAGATCTCTTCCATCCATCTAATTTGACAAAGCTTGACATTTGAATAAGTGTATTTATATTTTGTGGTTTTGCTGGAAATATTTTAGTCCATGAATGCCCATTTAAAATTCTAACTGAAAAAACCATCAGACAAATAAAAAAAATGAGCATCTGTGAATTACTGAGTATAATTCTAGTTTTCAGCCAGTTTAGTCCATGTTTATAAATGGTCCAACTTTACGGTAGTCCTAGTAGTTTATTGACAAGATGCCAATAATATAGATCATAGATTGCTTTTTAAAAGAATTCTTTTTATTGGGTGAAATGATCTTATCTTAGCAGTTCTAGTCTTCCATGGCAATGACAAAGTTTAGGCAGATGATGAACAACTATGTTGGTTAATCTTGTCTAAATAAAAGATATTTTACTTGATATTTTTACAGCAATATTCTTTTTTTTTCTTTTTAAAATTTTAATTATATATTTGTATATATAGTTTAGTATAGTTGATTTACAAAGTTGTGTTAATTTCCGGTATATAGCAAAGTGATTCAGTTATATATATGTGTGTGTGTGTATGTATATATATGGAGAAGAAAATGGCACCCCGCTCCAGGATTCTTGCCTGGAGAATGCCATGGACAGAGGAGCCTGGTGGGCTACAGTCCATGGGATCATAAAGAGTCGGACAAGACTGAGCAACCGACACACACACAAAAACATATATACGTATATTATATGCATATATATGTATGTATATAATATATTCATTTATATCATTTTTGTAGATTCCACATATAAGTGATATCATATATTTGTCTTCATTTTACTTATTTCACTCTGCATGACAGTCTCTAGGTCCATCCACATTTCTACAAATGCCATATATAATATATAATATGTATATAATATATATATTCTTTTTCAGATTCTTTTCCATTATAGGTTATTACACAATATTGAGTATAATTCCCTGTGCTATAAAGTAAACCCTTATTGTTTCTCAGTTTTCTTTAACATAGTTGGTATATGTTAATCCCAAACTCTCAATTTATCTCTACCTCCTGCTCCCCTTTGAGAGCCATAAATTGGTTTTCTATGTCTGTCTTTTTCTGTTTTGTAACTAAGTTCATTTATATCATTTTTTTAGATTCCATATATAAATGATATCATATATTTGTCTTCATTTTACTTACTTCACTCTGCATGACAGTCTCTAGGTCCATCCACATTTCTACAAATGGCATAATTTCATTTCTTTTTTGACTGAGTAATATTCCTTTGTATATATATACCACATCTTCTTTATCCATCCGTCTGTGGACATTTAGGTTGTTTCCATGTGCTGGCTTTAGTTAATAGTGCTGCTGTGAACATTGGGGTGCATGTATCTTTTAGAATTAGAATTTTCTCTGGATAAATGCCCAAGAGTGGGATTGCTGGATCACATGGTACCTCTATTTGTAGTTTTTCAAGGAACCTCTATATTGTTTTCCATAGTATCTGCACTGGTTTACATTCCCACCAATAGTATGTGAGGCTTCCTTTTTCTCCACATCCTTCCCAGCATTTATTATTTGTAGGCTTTTTGATAGTGTCCATTCTGACCTGTGTGAGGTGATATATACCTCATTGTAGTTTTGATTTGTATTCTCTAATAATTAATGATTTTGGAGCATCTTTTTATTTGCCTGTTGAACATCTGCAAGCCAAAGAGAGAGGCCTCAGATGAAACTACACCTGTCAACACCTTGATTTTGAGCTTTCAGCCTTCCTAACTATGGGAAAATAGTTTTGTATGAGCTACTAGTTTATGGTATTTTGTTATGGTAGCCCTCGCAAACTAATACAGCATATGAGAGTTCTAATTACTCTACATCTCACCAACATTGAATCTTACACTCTTAATTATTATCATTCTAATAGGTGAGAAAAGATACCTGTTTTAATTTGAATATCCTGGTGACTTAAATTTTGAGGTTGATACTGAGAATTATTAATCATTAAAGTTCTCAGCTGTGGATTGCTTGGTCATCTATTTTGTACATTTTTTCTATCGTTTTGTCTTTTCTTATAGATTTGACAGAGTTCTTTACGTAATCTAGATAATAATTTAGATACTTTCCATTATCCTCTCTGCATCCTATAAACTTTATTGCATACATTTTTCTATTCCTATTTAAGGCAGTTAGGTTTATCAGTCTCTCTTTTCAAGGTTTTGGCTTTTAATATCTTGTTTGAGAAATCCATCTCTGACCCACGGTCATGAAGAATATAAAATTTCTTCTAAATTTTTAAAGTTTTGATTGTCTGATTATTTAATTCTCACATTTTTCAAGTAGGAACCCAGCTCTCTAAGCAATCATTTATTGAATAATTTATCTTTCCCTAGTAATTTAGAATGATACCTCTGTCATATATGTTGGGATCTGTCTCCAGGAACTTTATTCTTCAGTTGCATTAATTTATCTGATCTTTTGCCAGTATCATACTCTTTTGTATTATGTTTCAGTTCTGTTCCGTCGCTCAGTCGTGTCCGACTCTATGCGACCCCGTGGACTGTAGCCTACCAGGCTTCTCCGTCCATGGGATTCTAAAGGCAACAATACTGGAGTGGGTTACCATTTCCTTCTCCAGGGGATCTTCCCGACCCAGGGATAGAACCCGGGTCTCCTGCATTGGAGGCAGACGCTTTAACCTCTGAGCCACCAGGGAAGTTAATCTAATTGAGTAAATCTTCCCCCCATTTACTATTTTGCAAAATTTCTAGTCTGTTTGAGGATTTTTGTGATTCATGAGTATTAGAATCACCTTGTCATTCAATTAAAAGATCCTTTTATAATTTTCATTAGAATTATATCCAGTCAATTTGGACTGTGATTACTTCTTCAGAAAATATATGATATTTCTCATGCGTATCTTACTATTTGTTTAGATTTATTCCTTATCATTTTGTTTGCTATTTTAAATGTGATGTATTTAAAAGATACATTTTGTAATTTGTGGTTATTGTTTAGGGGCATTAAACTAATTTTTTATATATTAATACTGTATCTAGAAATTTCCTTGAACTGTCTTAGTGCAGTTAGTTTGTAGATTACATTGGATTTTCTACATTAAAGATCGTATCATCTGTGAATATCAACCGTTGTTTCTTCCTTTCCTGTATTGTAAGTCTTACTCTTTCTTACTGCATTGACTAATACTTCCAAAACAGCGACCAACAGAGCAATGATGGCAGACATTTCTTCTGCTGTTTCTAACTTTAAAAGGAATACTGTTAATTTTGATCCATGGAATGTGATTTTTACTGTGAATTTTTTGATACATACGCCTTATCAAGTTAGGGAGTTTACCTTTTATTCCTTAAGAATTTTATAATGGATAAATTTTAACTTTTGTCAAATGATTTTTTTCCTGTTTCTTTTGAGATGGTAATTTTTTTGTTGCCTTTAACTTGTTATTTCATTGAATTTACGTTAGTAACTTTTCTAGTTATAAACCAACTAGATATTCTTGATAAAGTCTAGTCATGGTGTATTTTTTAAAACATTGCTATGGTAATATATCACTTAGGATTTTGAAAACAAATATTTAGTTGGCCTTTAATTTTCCTTTTCTTGACCTTTATACCACTTTTCTGTCAATTTTATATTAATTTCAGGAGTGGGAATTTGGAACTTCTTCTCTTTTTATATTCTGTAGGAAAAAATTTATATAACTATTTTATGAATATTTGTGAAACTCATATATAAAAATGCCTGGTCCTAGAGTTTTTTTACTTAAATAGCTGTTTGATTACTGATTAAAATTCTGTTTCTTCTTGAATCTATTTTGATATTTCAGTTTCCTCTAGAAGTTATTTTTTTCCATATCTTAGCATTAAATGCCTGAAAATGTAGTATTTTCTTTATCTGCTCTTTTCATTCCTAATATTGTTTATTTGTGCCTTGGTTCTTTTTCTTAATAAAGATCTTTATTGTTTCAGCATTCATGGAAAATCATTGGAAGTATTAATATTTAAGAAAGGCAACCTATTTAAAATGGACTATTAAATGTATTTCTGATGAGAAAATTTTAATTTATCTGAGAGAGCTGTATAATCGTAACACTTAAGCTACAGAGTCACTGTTTTTCGTATTCTGACCACAAAGCAGGAATTTACTGATTTTTGTGTTTTTGAACAGAGCCATTGAATTCCCTAAAAAGTGGCTTATATTTGTGTATTAGACGGACATCATGTTTGAAAGATTTTCTTCAAATGTTTTATTTCAGAGAATTTCATAATTTTTGAAATATGAACAGTATTAGAAAACCTGAACATGTTGGCATCTTTAATAGGAAATGAAGATTATCTACAGGAAACCCTGTTTCATATTCCATGACATTAAATATAATCAGTGAAATAGGCCAGCCACACAGTCTGCTTTCCTTTCATTCTCTGATGACTAATGATGTTTAATCTTTTAATATGCTTATGTTTTTTTAATTTATTTTTTTTGTGTGTGTGTGAAGTATCTGTTCAAATCTTTTCCCATTTTTTCCCCCCACTTGGGTTGTGTTCTGAAGATTGGATCCTTTATATAATTTAGACAGATATAGGATTTGCAGATATTTTCTTCTAGTCTGTGTCATGTCTCACCATTGTCTTAAAAGTGTCTTTTTAAATGAAGAGTTTTTAATTTCAGTGAAGTCTGATTTATCATTTCTTTCTTTTATGAACCATGCTTTGGTGTCATATCTAAGAAAACTTTGCCTAACTGATGATCATAAAGGTACATTTTTTGTTTTCTTCTATGAGTTTTGTTGTTGTAAAAGCTATTCTTTCTCCACTGAATCACTGTGACTTTATAATAAATCAGTTTTGCGTACTATGTGTGGTCCTGTTCCCCGACTCTATTCTGTTTCATGCATTTCTTCATTTATCTTTATGCCACTGCCTCGCTATATTGATTATTGTAACTTTACAATCTTGAGATCAGATAGTGTTGGTCTTTCCATTTTCTTAGTCTTTCACAGATTTGTTTTAGGTGTTTGCCATTCCATATGAATTTTAGAATTGGCCTGTCAGTGTCTAAGTAAAGTTCATTATTTTTACTTTGCAGATTTTCTCTCTCTTTTACTGAAGCATATTTAATTTTTTTCATGACTTTGTTACTATAAGAAGTAATGTGTTTTGAAATATCAGTTTCCCATTGTTTTTTCCTAAATATAGAAATACATTGAACTTTATATGTTGATTTTTAATTCTGCAGCCTTATTAAACTCCCTCAGATTTTCTACTTGGGGACTTACAAGTTTCATGAATTTAGATGTTCAAATAACTCACCAGAGTTGGATATTATTTTAAAAAATAAGCCTTCTGCCCCTTTCTCTCTTTCTTTTCCTGCTAGAACTCCAGTAATCATAGATTACTTTGCTTATGGAATTTATAATTTGATTTGGGGAATATATAATTTCTTTAATCTTTCTTCACTCTTTTTGTTTCTTTTTGCTCCTCTGACTAGATAATTTCAAATGAGCTGTCTTCAGGTTCACTAATTCTTTGCTTGATCAAGTCTGTTGTTGAAGCTTTTTGTTGAATTCTTTAGTCATTGTATTTTTCAGGTCTAGGTTTCCTGGGTTTTTTTTGTTGTTGTTGTTATGGTTTCTGTTTTCTTATTGAATTCACAATTTTGTTATATGCATTGCTTTCCTAATTTTTATTAGCTATCTATGTTTTTTCACAGTTCACTGAATTTTTTTAAGAGGATTGCTTTCAATTCTTTGTTAGACAGTTGATAGATCTTCATTTCTTTGGGTATAGTGATTGGAGCTTTATTAGTTTCACTTGGTGGTTTTATATTTACCTGATTCCTCATGATCCTTCTTTCCTTGTGTGGATATATTCTCCTTTGGGAAAGTGGCCACTTTTCCAGCCTTTACTGAATTACTTAAGCAGGGAGAGACCTTTACCAGTCAGCTTAGCTTAGGGTTCTGGATGGGCGGCTGTTAGCAGCCTTGGACAAGGAGTGCTTACATTCAGGGTCTTGAGTTAGAAAAGGCTACTGCGTGTGCTCTGAGGTTGAGGGACATAGCAACTGTTATTTTTCTGCATTTGGCTAGGTCTCAGAGCTGGGCTTCGCATTTTCAGACTGAACTGCTGGCTGAGATCTGCATTCAGGTGGGGCTACTTACTGGGCTCTGTAGTCACCTAGTCAGGCAAGGTTGTGGGCCATGTTCTCTGGCCTGCTGTCCAGGGAGTGCTGTTGGTTGCATTCTGGGAATGAGCAGGGGCATACACTGAGCTCCACATTCATCCATGGTTGGATGGGGCCTCAAGCTGTGCCCCCTGACTTGATGACACCATTGGCAAGACTCTGTATTCAGTTAAAGCCATACACAGAGCTCTATGATCAGATGGGAACTCAGGGTGTACTCCTAGATCAGATTGGGACATACACTGTGCCCCAAAACTGGGCGGGCCTTTAGGCTGGGTTTTGTAATTTAGAAGGCTTTGCTGTTTGACAGTCTCTTGCTGGGCTTCTAGGCCAGGTAGGCTGCCAGTTGTACCCCACAGTTGGGTGGAGCTGGAGGCTATGCTCAGTGGTTGAGGGGTTGCTTTTTGGGCTCACTGGTTGGGTGGAGCCATAGGCTATGCTTTGTGATTAAGTGAGGTGGCTACTTGGGCATTCAAACTGGGTGGATTTTCAGGTCATGCTCAGCAAATGAATGGGTTGTAGGTTATGCTGTGCTGCTGTACAGCACCAAGGGCTGGTCTCCACATAGTCAGTACCAGAGGCTAGGCTTCAAAGCTGTCGAGGGACACTGTTTGGACTTCCTCAGTCAGATAGGACCAGTGGTCATGCTCTCCAGTTGGGCAGGGCTGCTGGCTTGGCTGTTTGCTTGAGTGGGCTTATAGAACAGGCTTCAGAGACCAGGGTTTCCGGTCAACTGTGAGGCTGGAGACTATTTTCAGCTCTCAGCTCTTCTGCGTGAACAGACCTACAGAATGGGCTCTGTGGCTACCTGAGGTCCCTGGCCAGGCTTCCTCGTCAGGTTGGCAGTACGCTGGGCTTCACAGTTGGGTGGGCCTGCTGACTTGCTTTCCTTCTAAGTAGGCCATAGGATGTTCTTCATGGCTGCCCACAACTGTGTGGCATCTTTTGCCAGTCTTCACTGTTGGATGGGATTGGAGGCTGTGCTTAGTGGTTGCATGTGGTCAGTGTCTTTCTTCCCTGCTTGGGTGGCCATAGGATGTGCCGAGTGACTGCCTAACATCTCAGGCCAGGCATCCTGCTCAAGGTGGGGTTGAAGGCTATGCTCATCTGTTGAGCAGGGCTGCTGACTTACTTCCCTGTATCAGCAGAGCCCTAGGATTTACTTCTTCTCCAAGACAGCCCTCTGGCTGAGGAACCAACCAGGCAGAACTGCCAGCCAAATTCCCAAACCAGCTGGGGTCATGAGCACATCTCTGCAAGAGGTCAGAGTCGCTTGGTCAGGATCTCAGTTCAGGCCCAACTAACTACTAGTAGGAATGCTGTCTGCCAAGATCTGCACACTGACTGCTGTGAGCCCCTTCCTCCTTCTCTGTCTCTAGCTGATTCTCCTAGTAGTCCCCATGAAGTACTTAAGTGGGTCTCCCAGGAAGCATCTGGAATTCTGGGGAAGCTTCGTGTCCTCTTACACTCTTCTTTTCCTACGGGAGAAACTTTAGGCCCAGGGGATCTCTTCAGTGCAGCTGGTGGGGCTTGGGGTCAGGTAGATGGTCAAAGTGAAACCGTTCTCTTGCTCTTCTAATGCTCTTTTTCTCAGCTTTTATGGTTGAAGGGGATACTTCATACTCACCTTTTTCATTCTGGGATCTTCAAAAAGGTATCTAGTCTGTGAATAGTTGCTAGTTACTCTTTCTCGAGGAGTACTGAAGCCAAGAATCACCTATTTTGCCCTCCATCTTTCTCCAGATTCCAGTTTTATTAAACCATTGTTTCATATGTTTTATCGGAGTTTTCACTTGTTTTTGTTGTTGTCGTTCAGTCACCAAGTCATGTCTGACTCTTTGCGACCCCATGGACTGCAGCACACAAGGCCTCCCTGTCCCAGGTTTTCACTTGTTCCAGGCCTAATGATAAATCTGACCTCTGTTACTTCATCTTGACCAGAAGATATTCCATATATCTTTTTGTACAGTGGATGTAATAAAACATTCAGTTACCTAAATATTCAGGTAAAGAGATTGTTCTTACAGATTTACTCCTTTCTGTATGGGATTTGGAAAGAAAAACCCTTATTGTTTTCATCTTTTGCATTGACTTCTCTATTACTTTTCTTTATCTATAGTTTATCCATAGTTGGATTACATTATTGCATATAATAATGTAATATAAATCACTAATTTTCTGTTCTATTAGAATTAGATTGGATTTATTACTTAATGGAACTCTGCTGAAAAGACCTTATGCTGTTTTTTCATGCCTGTTTTCCCCTAACATTATTCCATCAAAGTATGAAGAAATGAGATAAAAAGGAGAACCTGAACATATCTTTTTGTTGACTGAAATTTTGTATCACTAAAATGTATTCTGGAAAAGGACATCCGAATCCTATGGTTTATTGCTGCCATAATAAATTACAAGAGGTGGTAATTTTATTTTGTTTTCAAATTATTTCCTACAAACCAGCCATCTAATTCAGAAAGCGATTAAGAGCCAAGTTTTAAAAATTATGTACCAGGAAATGCCTCATTTATGAATGTATATGTATTTGTGCTCATAAACTGGGTAATTGTGCACCTAACAACTCTCTTCATTTTACCATTATTCTGTTGTTTGTATACAAATGAAGCTTTTTTAAATTCAAATTCTGTAGCCTGGAACATTCATGATTAGTGGATGACTATCATTTCTGCTTCTGTTCAGTGTTAATGCATACAATTTCATGTGAAATTATAGAATATTTTATTTACTCTGGTATAACTGTAGTTTCCTTGGTGGCTCAGATGGTAAAGTGTCTGCCTGCAATGCGGGAGACCCGGGTTCGATCCCTGGGTTGGAAGATCCCCTGGAGAAGGAAATGGCAGCCCACTCTAGTACTGTTGCCTGGAAAATCCCATGGGCGAAGGAGACTGGTAGACTACAGTCCATGGGGTCGCAAAGAGTTGGACATGACTGAGAAACTTCACTTTCTTTCTTTCTTTATAACTGTAACAAGAGCTTCTTTACTAAGCATTCATTCTGAAGTTAATTTGGCTTTATCTGTTATATAAAAATGCTAGAAAACATACTAAAGTTTTATATTACTTTTTCATCAGGTTGATATCTAAATTTAAGTTCTGACAAGTATAGTTTAAAAATTGTTTTCCTAGAATGATTGGGATGGTACAAATAGATATCCCAGGCATTTCAAGGTTACAGCTCATCTCTAAAATGACTGAGCCCAGATACAGTAGTCCTGGTAAGGTTTATTGACGGACACTGTGCTAGCTATTTAGAGACATTTTATCATTTAAATAGATTATGGAAAAAAAAATCAGCCATTTTTTAAATTTTCTCAATATTTTTCCAAAAGTATATATGCATATTTATATATATGTATGTAAATATGTGTGTATTAGTTTACTATTGCTGCTGTAACATGTAACCATAAACTTTTTGGCCTAAAATAATATAAATTTATTATCTTACAGTTTGGGAAGTCAGAAATGAGTTACATGGAACCAAAACCTAGGTGTCTGTGGGGCCACATTCACTAGAGAAACTCCAGGGGAGAATCCTTGCCTTTCAGTTCAGTTCAGTTCACTTCAGTCGCTCAGTTGTGTCCGACTCTCCGCGACCCCATGAATCACAGCACGCCAGGCCTCCCTGCCCATCACCAACTCCCGGAGTACACTCAAACTCATGTCCACAGAGTCGGTGATGCCATCCAGCCATCTCATTTTTGGTCGTCCCCTTCTCCTCCCGCCCCCAACCTTTCCTAGCATCAGACTCTTTTCCAGTGAGTCAACTTGTCGCATGAGGTGGCCAAAGTATTGCAGTTTCAGCTTCAGCATCAGTCCTTCCAATGAACACCCAGGATTGATCTCCTTTAGAATGGACTGGTTGGATCTCCTAGCAGTCCAAGGGACTCTCGAGAGTCTTCTCCAACACCACAGTTCAAAAGTATCAATTCTTCGGCGATCAGCTTTCTTCACAGTCCAACTCTCACATCCATACATGACCACGGGAAAAACCATAGCCTTGACTAGACGGACCTTTGTTGACAAAGTAATGTCTCTGCTTTTTAATATACTATCAAGGTTGGTCATAACTTTCCTTCCAAGGAGTAAGTGTCTTTTAATTTCATGGCTGCAATCAGCATCTGCAGTGATTTTGGAGCCCAAAAAAATAAAGTCTGACACTGTTTCCACTGTTTTTCCATCTATTTCCCATGAAGTGATGGGACCAGATGCCATGATCTTTGTTTGCTGAATGTTGCGCTTCAAGCCAACCTTTTCACTCTCCTCTTTCACTTTCATCAAGAGGCTTTTGAGTTCCTCTTCACTTTCTGCCATAAGGGTAGTGTCATCTGCATAACTGAGGTTATTGATATTTCTCCTAGCAATCTTGATTCCAGCTTGTGCTTCTTCCAGCCCAGCGTTCCTCGTGATGTACTCTGCATATAAGTTAAATAAGCAAGGTGACAATATACAGCCTTGACGTACTCCTTTTCCTATTTGGAACCAGTCTGTTGTTCCATGTACAGTTCTGACTGTTGCTTCCTGACCTGTATATTGGTTTCTTAAGAGACAGGTCAGGTGGTCTGGTATTCCCATCTCTTTCAGAATTTTCCACAGTTTATTGTGATCCACACAGTCAAAGGCTTTGGCATAGTCAATGAAGCAGAAATAGATGTTTTTCTGGAACTCTCTTGCTTTCTCCATGATCCAGTGGATGTTGACAATTTGATCTCTGGTTTCTCTGCCTTTTGTAAAACCTGCTTGAACATCTGGGAGTTCACGGTTCACATATTGCTGAAGCCTGGCTTGGAGAATTTTGAGCATGACTTTACTAGCATGTGAGATGAGTACAATTGTGCGGTAGTTTGAGCATTCTTTGGCATTGCCTTTCTTTGGGATTGGAATGAAGACTGACCTTTTCCAGTCCTGGGGCCACTGCTGAGTTTTCCAAATTTGCTGGCATATTGAGTGCAGCACTTTCACAGCATCATCTTTCAAGATTTGAAATAGCTTAACTGGAATTCCATCACCTCCACTAGCTTTGTTCGTAGTGATGCTTTCTAAGGCCCACTTGACTTCACATTCCAAGAGGTCTGGCTCTAGGTCAGTGATCACATTATCGTGACTATCTTGGTCGTGAAGATCTTTTTTGTACAGTTTTTCTGTGTATTCTTGCCACCTCTTCTTAATATCTTCTGCTTCTGTTAGGTCCAAACCATTTCTGTCCTTTATCGAGCCCATCTTTGCATGAAATGTTCCCATGGAATCTCTAATTTTCTTGAAGACATCTATTGTTTTTCCTTTTCTGTTGTTTTCCTCTATATCTTTGCATTGATCACTGAGGAAGGCTTTCTTATCTCTCCTTGCTATTCTTTGGAACTCTGCATTCAGATGCTTATATCTTTCCTTTTCTCCTTTGCTTTTTGCTTCTCTTCTTTTCACAGCTATTTGTAAGGCCTCCTCTCCTCAGACAGACATTTTGATTTTTTGCATTTCTTTTCCTTGGGGATGGTCTTGATCCCTGTCTCCTGTACAGTGTCACGAACCTCCGTCCAGAGTTCATCAGGCACTCTATCAGATCTAGTCCCTTAAATCTATTTCTCACTTCCACTGTATAATCATAAGGGATTTGATTGAGGTCATATCTGAATGGTCTAGTGGTTTTCCCTACTTTGGTCAATTTCAGTCTGAATTTGGCAATAAGGAGTTCATGATCTGAGCCACAGTCAGCTCCTGGTCTTGTTTTTGCTAACTGTATACAGCTTCTCCATCTTTGGTTGCAAAGAATATAATCAGTCTGATTTTGGTGTTGACCATCTGGTGATGTCCATGTGTAGAGTCTTCTCTTGTGTTGTTGGAAGAGGGTTTTTACTATGACCAGTGCATTCTCTTGGCCAAACTCTATTAGCCTTTGCCCTGCTTCATTCCGTGCTCCAAGGCCAAATTTGCCTGTTACTCCAGGTGTTTCTTGACTTCCTACTTTTGCATTCCAGTCCCCTATAATGAAAAGGACATCTTTTTTGGGTGTTAGTTCTAAAAGGTCTTATAAGTCTTCATAGAACCATTCAACTTCGGCTTCTTCAGCATTACTGGTTGGGGCATAGGCCTGGATTACTATAATATTGAATGGTTTGCCTTGGAAACAAACAGAAATCATTCTGTCGTTTTTAAGATTGCCTCCAAGTACTGCATTTCGGACTCTTTTGTTGACCATGATGGCTACTCCATTTCTTCTAAGGGATTCCTGCCCACAGTAGTAGATATAATGGTCATCTGAGTTAAATTCACCCATTCCAGTCCATTTTAATTCACTGATTCCTAGAATGTCGATGTTCACTCTTGCCATCTCCTGTTTGACCACTTCCAATTTGCCTTGATTCATGGACCTAACATTCCAGGTTCCTATGCAATATTGCTCTTTACAGCACCGGACCTTGCTTCTATCACCGGTCACATCCACAACTGGGTATTGGTTTTGCTTTTGCTCCATCCCTTTATTCCTTCTAGAGTTATTTCTCCACTGATCTCCAGTAGCATACTGGGCACCTACTGACCTGGGGAATTCCTCATTCAGTAGCCTATCATTTTGCCCTTTGATCCTTGCCTTTACCAGCTCCTAAAGATGCCTTTCTTGCATTTGTTGCTCATGACCCATTCCTCCATCTTCAAAGCAATAGGCATGACCTTCCCCTCTTTTGTAATAAAATTTCCTCTACTCCCCTCTTATAAGAACACTTGTGGTTACAATTTATGGCTCTCTTGGGTAATCCAAGCCTATTTCCCCTTCACAGTATTCTTAATCACACATATAGTTTTCTGTCACCTAAGATAGCATTACAGATTCTAGGATTAGGATGTGAATATCTTTTATGGCAAAATTGGAGTATAGAATACTGTCAAAAGTCACATAAAAGCAAAATATGTATAGTTTGGAAAAAAGTTGTATAGGTTGATAATATAAGCAAGAAATCCTGGAGTTCCTCTGCTATGTTCCAACATTTTATATGGTTGACTGGTAGTTTTCATTCCCGACATAAACAGGACATTAACCATGAGGTGTTTTTTCTGGTATTCTTCATCTTCAATTCTTGTCTTTCCAAAACCAATGCTTAGTAATCTAAGGTTATAAGTTCATGAACTGGAGCACAGGTTTACATGGCCTGATATTGTGATTAATTTAGAAATAATTTGTATTTGATATTTGAACATAGACACATTTTCAATTACATGCTTTCATACTCCTTTTAAGCCTTTTTTTCACCCTCTCCATCAACTTTGTTTTTTTCAACACTAGTGAAAGAATTGATCACTTTGGCACTAATGGTGTTATTCAGAGTAGTATGATGAGTTTTTAGGAGACAGTTCTAAAGTTTCCTTAATTCTTCAAAGATCATACATCTCTGAACTAGATTATTTTTTTCTGTGTTCAGTATCATTCCAGTGTTTATGTCTTACCCTTACCTTTGGAGAAAAAATTTCATTTGGTACTTCTAATATGCGTTATGGTCCAGTGATTTCTAGAGTTACCAATAAATATGTTTTAGCAAAGTAAGCGTGTGTTTTCTTGCATAATGTATAAACTAAATGTTTATGTTTTCTTCCTTGAACTGCAGAATACCAGAAGGCCCCATTGATCAGGGGCCAGCTTCAGGAAGGATTCGTGCTTTAGAAGAGCAGCTTGTGAAGGCCAAAGAACAGATTGAAAATTATAAGAAACAAACTAGAAATGGTAGGTAATCATACGTTGTTTCTCCTTTTCAATATACTGATATTAGTACAAATAATTGAACGTTTCCTTTCATCAGAATGTTGGAAATGCTAATACTTTCCATTGCTTGACAGCAGGTTTGGGGAAGGATCATGAAATCCTAAGGAGGAGGATTGAAAATGGAGCTAAAGAGCTTTGGTTTTTTTTACAAAGTGAGTTGAAGAAATTAAAGAATTTAGAAGGAAATGAACTCCAAAGACATGCAGATGAATTTCTGTCAGATTTGGGACATCATGAAAGGTACTTCCTTTACATTTCTTTTGGGATTTAGTAAAGATTATAATCTAAGAATGGGAAATGGAAACCTTTGTTAATCTCCCTGCTGAAAGGTAAATGATACCTTCCATGCTGGGAAAGATTGAGGGCAGGAGGAGAAGGGGACAACAGAGGGTGAGATGGTTGGATGGCATCACTGACTCAATGGACATGAGTTTGGGTAAACTCCAGGAATTGGTGATGAACAGGGAGGCCTGGCATGCTGCAGTTCATGGGGTCCCAAAGAGTCGGACACAACTGAGCGACTGAACTGAACTGAATGTTTAGAAGCAATAGAGTGCCTGAGGGCTCAATGGATGGTAATCTCCGAATGTAGTTCATCACCAGAAAATATTATTTTAAATGAATTTCTAGAAATCTTTATGCCTTGAATAAACTCCGAAGGTAGTGCTCAGTCAGCTAGCAATACATTAAAATATCTTCCTTTAAATCTCCTTGTTTTACCACTGACATTTGAAGTGGAGTGTGCAGTTTACAGTACATTCATTGGAACACATACCGAGGCTGGCAGTTATGTTTTGAATTGAAACACTGAAAACTTTAGCAACTTTTTAAGATTTCTAGTGAAAGGTTAATAAGTTTTTGATAAAAAGGAGCGTTCTGTTAATTGCTTCCATTTAGTTGCTAGAAAGAAGAACCTAAAATCTGCCTAGTTAAGTTTGTTTCACCTGGTTGCACATTTCTGAAAATGTGAAGTTTATCTTCCATGGCAAAGGACACATTTTGGTCTGGTGTATTCATGCAAAACAAAATGTATCTGAGAATCTGTTTAGATATGTAAAACCTGTCCGTAGGCCTATTATATTTGCAAGTCTATATTCCCAGTAGGATTCTGATGGCAATTACTGTCTCATTAGTGAACAACAAAAGAAAAATTGTTGTATTAACACAGCCTACCACTGTGAAGAGGAAAAGAATTACCCCACAACCTAGAGATTCATATATATTAACATATCAGCAATATTGTAGTTATTTTGAAATATTGCTTTGCTGTTTTAAGTGAAATTACAAATAAAATCTGTCAGTTTATTGGAATCATTTTAGTATTAGTGAATCTGTAGCAGTTTAAGATAGCATAAATTTCAAGGGGCATTGATTTACTAGGCCACAGATTCAGCGGTCCCTTTGAAATTTTTGCCTAACTTGCAGTCAGGCCATACTTAGACCTTTAAACCAAATATGGACTGATTCTGTCCTTAATGCTTATTCACCCTAAGCTGATTCTGGGCACCAAGATTCTGTTAATTGGAGCTTTGTGCTTGTGTGCTTTGCTTATTGCAGTTTTTTTGGGAAAATGCAGATCTGAAGAGGATTTGAGTTGGGCAGACTATATGGTATTTTAAAGGATAAATTTTGGCTCTTCTGATAGAATATTTAATTTTAAAGTTTGAGTGATTTAATTACTTGAAAATTTCATTTTTTCAGTTCAGTTCAGTAGCTCAGTCATGTCTGACTCTTTGTGACCCCATGGACTGTAGCATGCCAGGCTTTCCTGTCCATCACCAACTCCCAGAGCTTGCTGAAACTCATATCCATCGAGTCGGAGATGCTATTTTATTTTTTTGCCTTTTCCAAATTAAAGTGATTATTTAAAAATTATTTTGTGACTGTATGTAGGAATTGAAAAAATATGTGGAAATAAAAAATGATGGACCCTGAAAAGTTTATGTAAATCAATGTTAATTTTTTTGTGAATTGAGTTCAGTCTTAAATACATTTTGTTTCTTGACACTGCCTTTTAGTAAATGTTAAGTAATAATATTTTGCTGAAAGGAAAAAAGGAAAGAGACCCAAAATACCCAGTTTCTTTTGCTGTCTTAAGCAGAGCTTATAATGAACTTGGGATACAACTTCACAGGGTAGTAATTTAACTCCAGGCAGCCAGATTAGAATGCCATATTACAAATAATGAACAAAGGACAACCAAAAATTAGAGAAATTACCTTTAAAGTAATGAATGTACAAATAGAGAAGATTTGTATGTATGTAGCATATGCCATCCTACTGTTAATTTCCAAGATGTTTAAGTATAAGAATTAAAATAGACCTTTGTCTCTGGTGATTTTTACATGACACAAAATCCCCATTTTCTTTTTATGCTGGCCCAAAGTATACAAGTGGTCTCTGGACTGAAAGTCTATGTTCTCTGAAAAATTAGAGGTTGAGTCTATCAGTTTTCTTGTTCAGATTTCCCTTTGAATCACTCATCATTTTTTGTTCAGAAAGACATCAGTTATAGTGAAATTACTTATAGTCTTTTGTTTTTTCAGAAGAACTTTCTTTATGTTTTAAAATTTTGTTCTCATAGAAACTCTGATCTCCTTTTTTTTTCACTTTCTAAATCAACTTTATTGTGTCATAATTTACTTACAATGAGAGATACATAATGTAGTCTATAGTTCTGTGGGTTTTGACGAATGCTCCTAGTTTTATAACGATCACTGCAATCAAGATACAGAATTGCTACTACCCTAGAAAATTCCTTCTGCTCCTTTATAGTCAGCACCTTCCCACCCCCAACTCCAGTCCCTTACAGTCACCAAATCAGTATCCTGTTCCTATAATTTTGCCATTTCCAGAATTTTATGTAAATGGAATCATACTATGTAGATTTTTGAATGTTGTTTCTTTCCCTTGGCATAATACGTGTGGGATTCACACATGTTGTAAGAAAAATAGAAGTCGCAGAACTTGGAGACTGATCCAGGGTAGGGAGATGGGGGACTCAAAAGTAATTGAGGACTTTGTATTTTTCTGGAAGGATAGCTTTCATGAATGGAGATCATTGTTTCTTGTGTAGTAATTTGATTTTTTTTCCCTGACAAAGTGTAGTCTCCTGAAGACTAGAACTCTAAATTCAATACCTTTTCTACCCTGCAGTGCTAAGCACTCGTTATTTAGTTTGCATTCAGTAAGTTATGTCTTTTTTATTTAGTATGTGCATTCTTTATTTCACACTCTACTTTGCACCCTGTGCAAAAACAAAATCCTATTCCATCGAAAGATTTATTAATTTTGTGCAACTAAAGAAAATTATATAACTGAGGTCAAAATATTCTCTTGTAATTGAGGATCGCAAAAAGTATGAAGGGTGAGTTACGGGAGAAAAGTCATTTACTTCTAAGTATAAATCTAGAAGCCCCAATTGATTTTAACAGTGGATGCTGCAAAACAGAGTATCTGTTAGAAATCATGGAGTATATAGGAGAGGAATTGGAGGTGGGGATCTAAAGTGTTATCAGAGTCATGTTGAAAGGAAGCCTATGGGACCAGAAGAAAACCTGACATTTTGTATTTTTGTACTCAGTGCCCTTGACTTCATGTTTGATTTACTTTGGAGGATTTAAGTGATCCCTGTACCTAAAAGTAGTCATGAGACTTCAGTTATCCATGAATCACTAAAAATATAGTGTTTCCAATTTGGAGTGTAATTCTGATTCTAAGCAATGAAGTATGACCTTTCTTTGAATGTGAATGATAAAAAATAATGTTGCTTACCAGATATATCTGATCATTTGTTTATATTTCATGGACCCTGTGCTCAGTAATTTTGCATCCAAAAATATGTTGAAATTGAGGGGGGAAGAAAACCCACTTTGCCTCATCATCAACTTATTAGGGTTGTTAGAGTCAGAGAACTAGTTTAGATTTTATGTTTTATTCTATAGTGCTACTCTTCCTTGAAAGAAGAGGAGAAAAAGTAAAATGAATATGGAACATTATTTTCTTTTGATGACTGTGAGCTCTTGGTTCCAGTCTATTTATTTTACAGACAGAACTGGAAATTCAGTTTAATATTGAAAAGGAAAAAATATGTATCCTTTGTTGTTTTTACACATTTTTTCATACTCAGCTTTTGTTGTCTCTTAGGCCTTATAGTTTAATATGATAAGTGAAATTGCACATCTTTCATTTTAATTCTTAAAAAAATAATATACCATACTGAAAGTATATAAATCAGAAGTCCTTTTGTATATGTTTATTAGTGTATATTAGATTTCTTTTTATTTGTGTGAACAATATGAATGGTTTATAGCAATGTTATTATGGAAAGTATATTTTAAATAAGTCATTTCTAAGAGCAGAACTCCTTATTCAGTGAATAAATTTCCTAGAACCCTAATATAAAACACTAAATGTTGAGTAAATCACAGATATTGCAAATGTCTTCAATTGTCATACTAAGTAGAAAAATTTTAATTTCTAAACATTTTTACCTCGTAAAATCATGTCATAGATATTATGGAGATATTTGAAATTCAGTACTTATCATCTGATAAACAGAGGCATATCTCACAACAGTCTCTTCTCAACATATAGGTAAATTAGAAAGTCAGTGGGGAAGTCAAAAATGCTCTGTGCCAGTTGTTAAGAATTTTTGTGTATCGCATTACCCTAGTCTTTTTCAAGCTTCAGCAAGGTATCAAGAGCACCTGGAGGGCGTCTTAAAACACGAATTACTATCTTCCATCCTCAGAGTTCCTGATTCAGTAGGTCTGGAGTGGGGCCTGAGAATTTGTATTTCTAACATCTTCCTAAGCGATACTATTGGTCTTTGAGAACAAAGGCTTTACAGAATCCCTGGTTCTCTTTATTGGTTCGCCACTGATAGAGGCTATGTTAAGTTTCTTGGAAAATATCACATATCTATAGGTTGGTACGCCTTATCAGTAAACTGTGGGGGGAAAAAAGCTCTTTTCTTTTGCTCCCCACTTGATGCTGTTTCTTTTAGTGAGGGGACCATATTTCTTTTCTAGAATGTGGCTCTCATTGTTCATTACTCAAAATACCTACCATTAATGCAGCCTGGATTCCAAATACCATGTGGGTTTCAGCTCTCCTGAGATTTTTAGCGAAATACTGTTGACCTGATTAGCCTATTACTTGGGAGCTAGTTAATTAATATTGTTTGACTTTGAGGAGTTTTTGTTTTTTAAGAATTTAGAGGGGCTGATGGTATAATAAATACAGAGTAGAATATTATTATTACATGGTATATTGATCTCAAGCATTAATATCATTTGATCTTTCAGTTGATGATCATTCTGATGATTGTATGTGACCAGGCTTCATAGTAATACCATCACATTTACTTGATGCTTCTGATATCATTGATCATGAATTGACCCTGGCCTCTTTGAAATAGCAAGAGGGAAATCAGCAGTTTGGAATGGTTATTTTTGTCATTAGACTTGATTATTTATGTAGTAGTTTTAAGTTCAGTGCTTGGATTTATGATTTTTTAGATTTGGCCCTTAGTTTCTGAGGATATCATGGAAAGTTTTATCTTACCACCCTTTTTGCTTGTTCAGAAATACATTTCACTTAATCATTGTTGCTTTGGCTCTTTTTGTCATCTTTATGGCGCCAGAAACCAGTTTATGAAATAGTTAACTGGAGTTGCTTCTTTTTTATTTTAAACCATACCAATTGTTAAAGGACAGGAGGACTCACAGAACTGATGAGCTATTTCTGAATTAAGTTGACTGAAACTATCGAGAAGCAGCCTAGTAAAGTAGCAGTCTCATTGCTCCTGCCTGGTTTGTATCATCTCATTACCAGTAATTTGTAAAGCAGCTTTGCTAAAGACTGAGAACAGCTACTTTTCCCAAATGATGAATGATACTTACGACTGATTAAGCTGATTAGCTTTTTGCTACTGTAGGGGAATATGTAACAAAAATACTTCAAATCAGGCAAGGGGTGCAATATCTGACTGGTTATAGGGGATTGCTGCTGCTGCTGCTGCTGCTAAGTCACTTCAGTCGTGTCCGACTCTGTGTGACCCCATAGACGGCAGCCCACCAGGCTCCCCCGTCCCTGGGATTCTCCAGGCAAGAACATGGGAGTGGGTTGCCATTTCCTTCTCCAATGTGTGAAAGTGAAAAGTGAAGTCGCTCAGTCATGTCCGACCCCCAGCGACCCCATGGACTGCAGCCCACCAGGTTCCTCCATCCATGGGATTTTCTAGGCAATAGTACTGGAGTGGCTTGCCATTGCCTTCTCCTATAGGGTATTATTGGTAGGTTAATATCTCACAGGTTTATTTGATTAGAATTGCTAGTCATAACCATTATGGTCCAATAGCTTGTTTTTTTCCTCTCTTTATAAAGTAGACTCTCCTCAACTGTCTTTGAAAGGTCCAAGAACTGAAATTTTCATTCTTGAATAGTTAAGTTTTGTGAACCTTCAAATCTGTCATTCTTTGTGCTTTATTTTATTATATACATACACTTAATTTTTTTCACTTGTGTTTTGATCCTTACATGAAGCTGGAATATAATTCCAGTATGTAATTCTTTCTCCAGTTTTTAGTATCTTTAGGCAAAATCTTTTTGTATGACTGTTTTCCTACTAAGGAATTTAGTGATACTAGATATCACTGGATACTATCTAGTGATACTAGAACATTCCTCTTAATGTCCTTGGACAAAGGGAGACATTGTCATATGAAGTTACTCTTATTCGGCTTGTTACTGAATTTCTATCAGCCAGATTGTGATTCTCCATCTTCTTTAAGGGAACATTCTGTCCTGAAATAAAATTTGCATTGGAAGGAGAATCTGGTGGAAAAGTGTGTCTCGTCTAATGGCCCTAACTCTTGTTTTGCCTGTCCCCACCTTACATCTCCTTGGATGTGGTTTCCAAGCTCAAAAAAATTTTTTTACATTAAAAAAACTTACTAAGGATATCCTATGTGCCAGTCACTGTGATAAAGGCTCTCTATTCATTTTCTTGTTTTATCAACATAACAGGAGACACAAAAGACACAGGTTCGATCCCTGGGTCAGGAAGTTACCCTGGAGAAGGAAACGGCAACCCACTCCAGTATTCTTGCCTGGAAAATTCCATGGACAAGGAACCTGGCGGGCTACAGTCCAAGGGGTTGCAAAGAGTCAGACACGACTGAGCATGCACGAGCAATACTATATGGCAAACCTCCCTATTTTATGAGCAATACTGTGTGGCGAACCTCCTTATTTTATAAAAAAAGCTATACTCAGGCCTAGAGAATTTAGATAGCTTATGCAATTAAGTAGCAGAGCTGTTCTATCTAAATTTCTTTCTCTTAATTGCTAAATACTTCTCTGAGCTTTATTTTTCTCTTCCACACATGGATATATAATTCCTGCAATAGTAGCATTGTGATGATTAAATGTGGGAAAATATATAAAATACTTTCCACAGTCACTGACACATTGTAGAATCTGGTAGACTGTAGTCAGACCTGCCCAAGGAAAGTCCCATAGAGGATATATATAGAAAATTCCTAGATCCTGCAAGGAAGGCACTATTAAGGGGAGATTGTCACAGTGCTCAACAGGAAGAATTTTAGGGTCTGAAACCTAAACATAAGCCTAGTGGAGCTCACTCACCAAATAGCATAATTATTGCCTTATGTGGTAGTATGAGCTGTTGTTATTGCTGCCCTTCTGGACTCCCCTCTGCCCGTGTTGGGGTGTCAGAATGGCAGTATTCTAAAATTCCTCCTGAGACAACATGGGAGGCATTGGGAGCACTGTCTGCCTTTTTGTCTACTGGTCACAGTTTTATCCTTTGCACTGTTTGCTTCTGCCCCAGGAGCAAACCAAAGTATTGCCCCTGATGCATCTTGACCTGTGGATTAGGTTTCATGGTGTACCCTCCCTTAGTCACATTTGCTTTCAGTTCAGTTCAGTCACTCAGTCGTGTCCAACTCTTTGCGACCCCATGAACCACAGCACGCCAGGCCTCCCTGCCCCTCACCAACTCCCGGAGTACACCCAAACCCATGTCCATTGAGTCGGTGATGCCATCCAACCATCTCATCCTCTGTCATCCCCTTCTCCTCCTGCCCTCAGTCTTTCACAGCATCAGGGTCTTTTCCAGTGAGTCAGCTCTTCGCATCAGGTGGCCAAAGTATTGGAGTTCAGTGTCAATATCAGTCCTTCCAATGAACACCCAGGACTGATCTCCTTTTAATAAATGCCAGTTCCTTCACCTTGGTCTTTTCTTGCTTGAATTACATCTTCTGTGCCAGCTGTCTGGGGGAGTTTCCCTCTTCAGCATTTTGAATCAGGTATAAACAGTACTCTGCTTGTGGTTCTTCACTGGCATAATTGAGAGAGACTTGAACATTTTAAAACAGTCTTGTGAATATTAATATGTATAAAAATAGGAAAATTAACAGCAAACATAAAGAATATAAATGTAGGCCAGCTTTGGAAGAAGTGTTTGATATTTGTCATAGCTGACAAATATCAAACTCTTGCTCTTAGAGTCACAAATGTTTGTCTGGTCTATCACTTATCTTCAGACATGTGTATTCTACCCTCAAATGACCAGTGCTGTTCTTCTGGTTCTTTGCTTGGATTTGTATTGATATTTCCCAGGCTTTAATACCTCAGGACTTTAGATTCACCATCCACCTCCTAGATTTTTGGTAATCTTCATAGTCAAAACCAAGTCAGCCAGATTATCCCAGCTTTTGGGACACTTCCAGGATATTTGATTTTAGGATCGAGTCACTGAAAATCCAGAATGTCTGTGGAATGGTTTTCAGGCACCATGTTTCCCAGTAATGGTCTGAGAAACTGAATCTTTCTATTTGATTGTCCTCATGTCTTTGGATAACAGGTGACAAATTTTGCAAGATGGTAACTTCTAAACATTGTTGGATTAGCAAAGAACTACAGTTGACCCTTTAAAAAATGTGGAGGTTTGGGACATCAATCCACTGCACAGTCAAAAATTCATATTTTGACTTCCCTAAAATGTCACTAATAAATAGCCTTCTATTGACCAGAACCCTTACTGATAACGTAAACTGTTGATTAACCCATGCTTTGTATGTTGTGTATCAATATTACGTACTGTAGTCTTACAATTAAGTAAACTAGAGAAAAGGAAATGTTATTAAGGAAATCATAAAGAAAATACATTTACAGTACTGTACTATTGTACTGTACTATCAATATTCTGTAATATTGATACCAGAAGTTTATGTCCTCTGTTTATAAGATGAATTGTCTCTCAGTAGCTTCTGAAGTGATTTAGCAGCAGCAGCGGCAGCAGCTTCATCTATACTGTTTTATAAGATACAAAACACTATAGGTATTATACATATTATAGTAGAAAGCAAAAATGAAAAGATAGCATAAAAATTCATTTATTTACAGCTATAACAATACATGTATTATACCTGTATCAACAATGATTGCTTTAAAGGAGGAATATAATCAATATAATTGCTTTGTGGTAGCCTAGACTATACACTAATAAATGAATTGTTATAAAATTTTTATAGCAAAGAGTTTTACAGTCATATACATAACACAGTATTAGAAATATTACTTTTTTAAAAAACCTATGATAATAAGCTAACATGCAGTTTCTCTAATTATGAAGACGGAATACTCTATTATAATTCTTTGAAAGCAAAGTTGTAAAACAGTAAGAAAACTAGCACATTATTAATTTTATATTAAATATCATTCACTTTATGCCTATGTAAGCATGGATGAGTACCAGCATATATTTTACACATTTATGATACATCTTTTTCTCAAATTTTTTTTTTGCTGTTTCCATAGTATGTGGTTTGTTGGAAAAATTTTTTCAGATTATGAATATTTATTTTAAAAAACCTGCATATAACTAGACTACTTGAACAGTTCAAATTGTGTTGTTCAAGGGCCAACTGTAGGTTGAATTTAAAATCATTTCCTGGACTTGTCTTCTTTATGTGATATGCGTGGGGAGGCCAAGAAAAAATGATTTTACAAAGCAAGCTCAACTTAGTTGACTATAGAAATAGAGTGACTTATTTTGTGATTCTGACTGCATCGTCGTAAAAAATTAGTGTCCTTTTTTTTTGGTCTTTGGTCTTCTAGTTATCAGATTGGTTATTCCACTTTCTTGACAGAGATTGAGATAAATATGAATAATTGATTGCTAAGACTTAGTACTGATGTTGCTTGGTAAAAACATTAACTTTTATGTTTTCTAATTTATTAAAAAATACAGAGATCAGCTTTCATTCCCAGTGGTAAAGTAATGATTAGATTACTATGACATGAAAGCATAAACCATGCCAATTTTTATATTTCAAAGAATTTTCCCCTCTAAATTATACCTAATATAGTTTTTACCTGCTTGAGACTGTATAGTGATTGTCATGGAATGTATTGCTATTTGTCTGTGTGTATGTGAATTTCCTTTATTCCTTCGACATTTGCTGATAGACTGCTTATTTATCCTGCTGTATTATTACCTCTCCAGAAACAACACTGTTATTTATAGTTGAGATTTGCAATAAAAATTGTGATTACTCCTATTTAATGGGTAGGAAAAAGCAAATGACCATGTTTGGATATGATGAAACCTATGAAATGTAAAATATAATAAGAGAGTAATGAAAAAAAGACCTTATAAAACCGAGAAAATAATTTAATTAAAATTCAGGAACCCTATAACACCTTAGTTAAAGACATCTCCTGTTTCCATGATCAAGTCACACAATTTCATACGAGTGGTGACTTTTCCCCTAGCAACTATAAAATGATATTGTAGGCTACATGATAGTCCATAGGGGCATCAGTTTTGTAATCTGAAGAAAACCCGAACCTCTGTTCAGTGTACAAGACTGTAAGTCAATTTCTTCAGTTCAGTTCAGTCGCTCAGTCGTGTCTGACTCTGCGATCCCATGAATCACAGCACGCCAGGCCTCCCTATCCATCACCAACTCCCAGAGTTCACTCAAACTCATGTCCATCGAGTCGGTGATGCCATCCAGCCATCTCATTCTCTGTCGTCCCCATCTCCTCCCACCCCCAATCCCTCCTAGCATCAGATTCTTTTCCAGTGAGTCAGCTCGTCGCATGAGATGGCCAAAGTATTGGAGTTTCAGCTTTAGCATCAGTCCTTCCAATGAACACCCAGGATCGTTCTCCTTTAGAATGGACTTGTTCGATCTCCTTGCAGTCCAAGGGACTCTCAAGAGTCTTCTCCAACACCACACTTCAAAAGCATCAATTCTTCGGCAATCAGCTTTCTTCACAGTCCAACTCTCACATCCATACATGACCACGGGAAAAACCATGGCCTTGACTAGACGGACCTTGGTTGGCAAAGTAATGTCTCTGCTTTTTAATATGCTATCTAGGTTGGTCATAACTTTCCTTCCAAGGAGTAAGCGTCTTTTAATTTCATGGCTGCAATCAGCATCTTCAGTGATTTTTGGAGCCCCCAAAAATAAAGTCTGACACCGTTTCCACTGTTTCCCCATCTATTTCCCATGAAGTGATGGGACCAGATGCCATGATCTTCGTTTTCTGAATGTTGCGCTTCAAGCCAAACTTTTTCACTCTCCTCTTTCACTTTCATCAAGAGGCCTTTGAGTTCCTCTTCACTTTCTGCCATAAGGGTGGTGTCATCTGCATATCTGAGGTTATTGATATTTCTCCCAGCAATCTTGATTCCAGCTTGTGCTTCTTCCAGCCCAGCGTTCCTCATGATGTACTCTGCATAGAAGTTAAATAAGCAAGGTGACAATATACAGCCTTGACGTACTCCTTTTCCTATTTGGAACCAGTCTGTTGTTCCATGTACAGTTCTGACTGTTGCTTCCTGACCTGCATACAGG
The DNA here is from genome assembly GCF_049115385.1 of Moschus berezovskii. Classification (NCBI taxonomy): domain Eukaryota; kingdom Metazoa; phylum Chordata; class Mammalia; order Artiodactyla; family Moschidae; genus Moschus; species Moschus berezovskii. The sequence continues at coordinate 25,852,313 of NC_142468.1, read as the reverse complement.
TTTCTCAAGAGGCAGGTCAGGTGGTCTGGTATTCCCATCTCTTTCAGAATGTTCCACAGTTTATTGTGATCCACACAGTCAAAAGCTTTGGCATAGTCATTGAAGCAGAAATAGATGTTTTTCTGCAACTCTCTTGCTTTCTCCATGATCCAGCGGATGTTGGCAATTTGATCTCTGGTGCCTCTGCCTTTTCTAAAACCAACTTAAACATCTGGAAGTTCACGGTTCACATATTGCTGTAGCCTGACTTGGAGAATTTTGAGCATGACTTTACTAGCGTGTGAGATGAGTGCAATTGTGCAGTAATTTGAGCATTCTTTGGCATTGCCTTTCTTTGGGATTGGAATGAAGACTGACCTTTTCCAGTCCTGGGGCCACTGCTGAGTTTTCCAAATTTGCTGGCATATTGAGTGCAGCACTTTCACAGGATTTGAAATAGCTCAACTGGAATTCCATCACCTCCACTAGCTTTGTTTATAGTGATGCTCTCTAAGGCCCACTTGACTTCACATTCCAAGATGTCTGGTTCCAGGTGAGTGATCACGCCATTGTGATTATCTTCGTCATGAACATCTTTTTTGTACAGTTCTTCTGTGTATTCTTACCACCTCTTCTTAATATCTTCTGCTTCTGTTAGGTCCATACCATTTCTGTCCTTTATTGAGCCCATCTTTGCATGAAATGTTCCCTTGATATCTCTAATTTCTTGAAAAGATCTCTTGTTTTTCCCATTCTGTTGTTTTCCTCTATTTCTTTGCATTGATCGCTGAGGAAAGCACTAAGTTGTAGATATAGTTTTTCCAACTAAAATTGCTCTTCAATGAAAATAAGTGTTTTGAATCTTAGGTTGGAATAATAAGTATAAAAATAGATAAAGCATCACGTATTAGATTCTTGCCCTATTTTAAAAGGGTAAACATGGAAATAGTCAAGCTGTGAAGTATCCTGTGCTTGAATAATGTTGACATATTGAACAAATGCCTGAAATGGTTCTAAAATGACCCTGTTATTCCAAAGCATTGTATAAAACTGTTCCACTCTTAGTTGGGTGAATATTCTAAACTGTAGCTATGATTTTGAAGTTTTATGTGTATATTATTAATAGTTTTACATTATTCAAAGGGTCTATTACCAGATATTCTCTGTTTATTGTATGTGGTTCTGATGGTTTTCTATGACGGTAAATAAAACTTTAATTTTTCCAGTGGGCTGCCATTTATTTGTTCCTAAATGGTTTATCATTTAGTTAAGAACCAGGAATAAAAGAGAACTGAGGCTGTCATATACTGCTCCAGAAGTCACAGTTGTTAAGGGCTGGTTTCATGAACTGTTAAATGAGTCTTTACTGATCAGTCCCTTCCTTCAGGGTGCTATAACGTACTGACTGTTGGGCCATTTTTCTGACTGGCCATTAGCCCACATATGCTGTCATCCTCATACTCAGTGGATCCTTCCTCTGAGTTGTAGAATCATTAGTAGGTCCTCCGCAGACACAGGTAAAAGCTCTAAAGCAACTCTCTGAGTCATTCTAGCATAAATAGCAGTGTCTTAGTATGTTTGGGTTACTGTGACAAAAATACCACAGATGCATCGCTTATGAACAACAGAGATTTATTTCCCACAATTCCGGAGGCTGAGAAGTCCTAGGTCAAGATACCGGCTGATTTGGTGTCTGATGAGTGACCTCTTTCTGCTTCATAGGGAGTGCCTTCTCACCATGCTGTCAATGTGCCAGAGAGGCTAGAGAGTTCTGTTGGGTCTGTTTTATAAGAGCACTAATCTCAGGCCCGACTCTTGAATACCATCATACTGGGCATTGTTTCAATGTGTGCATTTAAGGGGACCGCAGATGTTCAGTCTATAGCAAGCAACCACCACATATATTACCACTTTGTTTATATTATCATTAATCCTTTAAAAAACTATATGGCCGGTATTATAATACTTATTTTAAAATGAAGTAACTATATCTCAAAGATGTCAAAAAAAAAAAAAAAAACAAGTAAGAGGTAGACCCCAAACTGAGAGACCTATCTGACTCTCAAAGCTTTTTCTCCTCTGATTTGGAATCTTTCTGATTTGCACATTTACAATGAATGGTGTCCACATTTTTGTACTCTGGACCCCTTACTTTGATATTTGTTGTATGTGTAACATACAAAATACGTGTTAATATTGTTTATGTACTCAGTAAGGCTTCTGATCAACAATAGTGCTATTGGTAGTTAAGCTTTGGGCGAATCAGAAAGTTATATGCATTTTCAACCGTGTGTGGCGTGGGTACCCCAATCTCTGAGTTTCTCAAGGACCAACTGTATACTTTTCTGATAAATAGAAATGAATGTCTAATTTTATAATTTTCAGAAACCAATAGTACATACTTAAGCATTCTCTAAATGGAAGAATTAATACAAAATATGGTGAAGGAGTAAAGCTGGAGTTATAACTGCTGCTGCTGCTGCTAAGTCGCTTTAGTCATGTCCGACTTTGTGCGACCCCATAGATGGCAGCCCACCAGGCTCCTCTATCTCTAGGATTCTCCAGGCAAGAACACTGGAGTGGGTTGCCATGTCCTTCTCCAATGCATGAAAGTGAAAAGTGAAAGTGAGGTCGCTCAGTCGTGTCCGACTCTTCGCGACCCCATGGACTGCAGCCTACCAGGCTCCTCCGTCCATGGGATTTTCCAGGCAAGAGTACTGGAATGGTTTGCCATTGCCTTCTCCAGGAGTTATAACTAGTTAAGGATTATTGCCAGAAGTTCTCTAGCACAAAATTGGATTTGTGAAAGATAAAAATTATCAATATATCTCATCTAAAATCCTTCCCACAACACATTAAAAAGATCATACATCATGACCAAGTGGGCTTTATCCCAGGGATGCAAGGATTCTTCAATATCCGCAAATCAATCAATGTAATACACCACATTAACAAAATGAAAAATAAAAACCATATGATTATCTCAATAGATGCAGAGAAAGCCTTTGACAAAATCCAACATCCATTTATGATAAAAACCCTCCAGAAGGCGGGAATAGAAGGAACATTCCTCAACATAAAAGCTATATATGACAAACCCATAGCAAACATTATCCTCAGTGGTAAAAAATTGAAAGCGTATCCCCTAAAGTCAGGAACAAGACAAGGGTGCCCACTCTCACCACTACTATTCAACATAGTTTTGAAAGTTTTGGCTACAGCAATCAGAGCAGAAAAAAAATAAAATTCTTGAAGAATTTTTTTGCTACTCTTTAATTTAATTATCTATTAAAAAATGTCTACTGGACATTTTCTATGTGATCAGCACTCTTCTGTAGGCTGATTTGTGGTGGTTGGCAGGTTTAAAAAGTACTCTGCTACCATGGAGCTTAAGTTCTAGAAGGTGGAGGAAGATAATAAGTAAATGATGTATATTAACAGATGATAATTGCTTGGAGAAAAATAAAGTATGGAAGGAAAAGAAGGAAAATTAAGGGATGTGATGGTAACTGGGTGTTCAATTTTTAAGTGAGAGTCTGGAAAGCTTTTTAAAACAGAAAGTGAGCACAGATTTAAAGGACATTTGGATGAGTCATGTGGATGGATATCCGGGAAAGCAGCATTCGAGGGGCGAGAAGAGCAAATGCAACGGCCCTGAAATAGGAACAAGGCTGACATATTCTGGGGTTAATAACAAGATTATGTGGCTGAAATAGAGTCCACAGTGAGGACAGTAGTAGGAATGAGATCAGAGAGGTAAAGGAAGCCATATTGTCTGGGGCCTTGTAGTTCAAAGTAATAACTTCGAGTTTGACTAAGTGAGATGAAGAGCTAATTCATAAGAGCAAAGGTATAACATCATTTGACTGGCATCTTGACAGGATCTGCTTGCTGTGTTGAGAATAGACTGTAGAGATTGGCAAGGGTGGAAGCAGGGAGACCTGTTCAGAGGTTACTGTAACAATTCAGAGAGAAGATGGTGGCTCAGATGATAGCAGTGCCAATGGTAATGCTTGATGAGAACCTGTTTCAGTATTTGCTGATAGGTTGTTGGGGGTTGTTAGAGAAAGAGGAGATTTGCTTTTTACTTTTCTTTATTGGTAAAGGTAAGTCATAGCTTGTATTTAATGTAATGTAAGTAAAACCATCTGTACCAGCCATCAAGTTTCTCTTACCTAGTATACTGAGCATATTAGTTTACTTTGCAGGAAATTCAGCATGTTTTAATTGACACTACCAATTCTGTGCAGAATGACAAAGTATCTTACAATCATTTTATTAATTTAGACCAGGAATTGTCAAATTATGGGCCAAGGGCTAAATCTGGCTCATAGCCTGGTTTTGTGAATAAAGTTTTATTGGAAGATACACACATTTTTTTTTTCCCTGCTTATTGTTCATGGCAGTTTTCCTGCTTCAAACGCAGAGGAGACCCAGGAAGCCTAAAATATTTACTGTCTGGCCCTTTATAGAAAAATGTTTGCTGACCTTTGATTTCAACTATTGTGTCAGAGTTGTGCCAAGATTTTTCCTCTCATCTTTTTCCAAGTACGAAGAGGAAATTTAAGTGGGGACAGAAAGTGACAATAGAGCTAACAAAAAGGTAATATTCAAATACTGGCACCAGCGTATTTCTCCCCCTTATGTTAATCTGCCTGTTTCTTTGCTGTGGATATCCACTTCTCCCCAATCTCTGAGGTGCTCTGTGTTGAGATACAAGTACACATAACCGGCCTAGAAAAAAAAAAAAAATTGTTTTTCTCAATAGTAAAGATTTACCGTAGGAATGAATCTTGGATGCTAGAAACTAAATTGTTGAACTTCACAATCTTGATAGAAAATAAAAGATAAGTACCAGCATCAGCGTGAGCATCAATCTTTATGAAGAATTTGACTCATCTTATGATTTTGCATAATCCTGTACAAATGAAGTACAAATAAGTTAGACCCCCATTGTTGTTTGGTTTTTATAGGTCTATAATGACGGATTTATACTACCTCAGTCAAACAGATGGAGCAGGTGATTGGCGGGAAAAAGAGGCCAAAGATCTGACAGAGCTGGTGCAGCGGAGAATAACGTATCTTCAGGTAAGAAGGTTAGGTTAATAAATAAATTCGAGTGAAAAATAGGAGGAGAAACATTAAAACTAAGAGCTGCTGCTGGTTTTTAGTCTTCCTAGCCCTTGCTTTTTGAAAGTATTTGTCCATTAATTTTACACATTTATTCAAAAAGACACTATGTCACGCCTTGAATGGAATATAAAGACGGCTAAAACAAGATCCCTGCCCTAACAGGGGCTACTTCTGACACATGCATACACAAAAACTATAGTGCAAGATAGGAAGTTCTGCATATATGAGATATGATGAAATGCTCATTGGAGGAAGATGTCACAGATAGCTTTGTGGAAAAGATATTATTTGACTGAGCTGTAAAGGATAATCATGTAGGATTTGACGTCCAGAAATGGAGAAGAGTGTACGAGCTACACAGATGTTTGCTGTGCTCACACGCTCAGTTGTGTCCCAGTTCAGATGATGTGAGTAAAGCTCCTACCTGGGAAAGAGCAGTCCAGGAACTCAGTGAGAAACTGGAGTTTTGGTTGTGTGAAAAGTTGGTAAAGGCAGGTTTGGGAGCCAGACTGCCGGGGGTCCTTGTGTACAGGTTAAGCTTTATGGTGCATAAGCGGCAAATGGTTGCCGAAAGATTTTATTTATTGCCTCCCTTGGACTGCAAGGAGATCCAACCAGTCCATTCTAACGGAGATCAATCCTGGGTGTTCATTGGAAGGACTGATGCTAAAGCTGAAACTCTAATACTTTGGCCACCTGATGCGAAGAGCTGACTCACTGGAAAAGTCTCTGATGCTGGGAAGGATTGGGGGCGGGAGGAGAAGGGGACGACAGAGAATGAGATGGCTGGATGGCATCACCGACTCGATGGACATGAGTTTGACTGAACTCCGGGAGTTGGTGATGGACAGGGAGGCCTGGCGTGCTGTGATTCATGGGGTCGCGGAGAGTCGGACACGACTGAGCGACTGAACTGAACTGAACATCATTATAACAACAAACAGGAAATATAAATCAAGGGTAAACTCCAAGTCCCAGGCCCTTTTAAATGTTCTCTCTTCATTTATTTTGTGTATGTGTTTTCTTGTAGTTCTTACATGCTTAAAACGTTTGTAAAGACAGAATTGATTTACTTTTGAATTTTTTTTTTTTTCTGCTTAATATACCATAAACCTTTTCTATTTTAGAGTCACAACCTACTTTTGAAAAATTTGGGTACATAAGAGTATCATGATAAGAGTGGGCTTTAGTTATACTAATCTGAAAGGTAGAATTTTGCTTGAACTGGATTCATTGGCAGAGACTGGAAGGAGACTGTTTAGGACAGGAGTCCTCAACCTCCATGGGCTCCCCTGGTGGCTCAGCAGTAAAGAATTCACCTGCCAAAGCAGGAGACACAGGTTCAATCCCTGGGTCGGAAAGTTCCCTGGAGGAGGAAATGAAAACCTACTTCAGTATTCTTGCCTGGGAAATCCCATGGACAGAGGAGCGTAGCAGGCTACAGTCCACAGGGTCACAAAGAGTTGGACACAACTTAGCAACTAAAACAACAGCAATCCCAAGCAGTACCTCTTGTCATTAGCTTAGAAATAAAGTGCACAATGAATGTAATGTGCTTGAATCATTCTGAAACCATCTGTCCTTCCCCCGGATCCATGGAAGAATTTTCTTCCACTGAACCAGTCCCTGGTGCCAGAAAGGTTGGGGACCACTGGTTAGGATATAAGGACAATATTATAGGTGAGAAATATTGAGGTGTGTGGCAGTTTGCATTGGAAGGGAGGAAAGGAATTTCAGAGAGTTTGGGAAGATCAAATAGATAAGCCTTTCCAAGAGGCTGAAGGAGCTGGAATGACTGGGGTAATGGGGTATTATTAACTGAAAAGAAACTTAAAGTTAGAATGCGATTATCAGGGGAAAACAATGAATTAGTAAATAGAATTCTGTAACACTCCCAAATGCTTGAAGTTGAGATGATCATCCCTATCCATTTCTAGTGATGGTATGCTTTCTGTGTACACTCACTGTTTCCCTTTGAAAATTAAGGTGTCTTATAAAAGCAAAATAATAGCCAGTGACTTTATTTTGTATATTTTAAGATACACATTTTCCTACACTTAAATAGGAAAAAAGTGGAAAATCAAGTGCTTCAAGAGATCATTAAAAACAAAACTGATCTTGGCATGCTCTCTTGTTTCATGCCCCCATGGCCATTCATCAGAGGTGTCTGTAGAATGAGCAACACTTGCCTCCTGTAGGGAAGAGGTAATTATCTCCTATCAACTAGAACCTCATTCAATGAACTATAAACAGCTGGTGGTGCAGAACTATCTTTCTCATTTAAAATGGAAATAACTATGGTTTCTGAGTTTCTTCCATTAAGTTTTCACCCCATGAAAGTTATATTTAAACTGTGATTTGGCCATACTTTAGCTCCCCTCACTGTAATGAGTACCTACCACTTGTTCTAGTTTCTTTTTTCCTCTTGGTTTTTAAGTGGCCAAGTGCTCTCACCAATAGCATGAACTTCATCTTCAGTGTGCTGTTTTCACTGGTTCTGTTTTAGAGAATTTCACTTGTAAATCACTTATAGCAAAACATCATTTCACATGGACCTAACCTTGAATAGGTATTCAGATATTACCTATTTTAAAAATTCTTGCTTTTTTGCTTTTCTTTTATTTTTTTCTATTGGAAAAGAAAATGTGATTTTTCTTTTAATGTTCAAGGAGATGGGGAAAATCTCAATAGGAAAAAATGTATTTTAATTATTTAATGTATTTATGATAATTTTTTTTCCATTTTTAAAGAACTGTATTTTTAACATATTATTTTTTAGAGGTTAAAGTTGCCACTCAGTCTTCAGCTTCTTTGAAAATAGGTGAATAAGCGTCCTCTCTCCCATTCCAGCAAAATTAAAGATATGTATTTGTAAGGAGGATTTGCCCAGTGACTCAGCAGCAAAGAATCCACCTGCAATGCAGGAGATGCCAGTTTCATCACTGGGTTGGGGAGATCCCCTGAAGAAGGAAATGGCAACCCACTCCAGTATTCTTGCCTAGGAAATCCCATGGACAGAAGACTCCAGCAGGCTACAGATCCCATGGACAGATCCCTCCCAGCATCAGGGTCTTTTCCAATGAGTCAACTCTTCTCACAAGGTGGCCAAAATATTGGAGTTTCAGTTTTAGCATCAGTCCTTCCAATAAACACCCAGGACTGATCTCCTTTAGAATGGACTGGTTGGATCTCCTTGCAGTCCAAGGGACTCTCAAGAGTCTTCTCCAGCACCACAGTTCAAAAGCATCAATTCTTCGGCGATCAGCTTTCTTCACAGTCCAACTCTCACATCCATACATGACCACGGGAAAAACCATAGCATTGATTAGATGGACCTTTGTTGGCAAAGTGTAATATCTCTGCTTTTTAATATACTGTCTAAGTTGGTCATAACTTTCCTTCCAAGGAGTAAGCGTCTTTTAATTTCATCACTGTAATCACCATCTGCAGTGATTTTGGAGCCCAGAAAAATAAAGTCTGACACTGTTTCCACTGTTTCCCCATCTATTTTCCATGAAATGATGGAACTAGATGTCATGATCTTAGTTTTTGAATGTTGAGCTTCAAGCCAACCTTTTCACTCTCCTCTTTCACTTTCATCAAGAGGCATTTGAGTTCCTCTTCACTTTCTGCCATAAGGGTGGTGTCATCTGCATATCTGAGGTTATTGATATTTCTTCCAGCAGTCTTGATTCCAGCTTGTGCTTCTTCCAGCCCAGTGTTCCTCATGATGTACTCTGCATAAAAGTTAAATAAGCAGGGTGACAATATACAGCCTTGACATACTCCTTTTCCTATTTGGAACCAGTCTGTTGTTCCATGTCCAGTTCTAACTGTTGCTTCCGGACCTGCATACAGGTTTCTCAAAAGGCAGGTCAGGTGGTCTGGGATTCCCATCTCTTTCAGAATGTTCCACAGTTTATTGTGATCCACACAGTCAAAGGCTTTGGCATAGTCAATAAAGTAGAAATAGATGTTTTTCTGGAACTCTTGCTTTTTCCATGATCTAGCGGATGTTGGCAATTTGATCTCTGGTGCCTCTGCCTTTTCTAAATCCAGCTTGAACATCTGGAAGTTCACGGTTCACATATTGCCGAAGCCTGGCTTGGAGAATTTTAGGCATCACTTTACTAGAGTGTGAGATTAGTGCAATTGTGCAGTAGTTTGAGCATTCTCTGGGATTGCCTTTCTTTGGGATTGGAATGAAAACTGATCTTTTCCAGTCCTGTGGCCACTGCTGAGTTTTCCAAATTTGCTGGCATATTGAGTGCAGCACTTTCACAGCATCATCGTTCAAGATTTGAAATAGCTCAACTGGAATTCCATCACCTCCACGAGCTTTGTTCGTAGTGATGCTTTCTAAGGCCCACTTGACTTCACATTCCAAGATGTCTGACTCTGAGTGATCACAGCATTGTGATTATCTGGGTCGTGAGGATCTTTTTTGTACAGTTCTGTGTTCTTGCCACCTCTTCTTATTATCTTCTGCTTCTTTTAGGTGTTGCGAGAGGGCATCAAAGGGTAGACACACTGAAACCATAGTTTTACTGTAGTCATAAATAATTCAGATACTTTTATAATTTACTTTTAATGGTTTGTTTGAATAGGTGAAAACATTTTCAGTTTTACTAGGTTTTTACTTCTGAAACTTGTGACTTCTCGTTAACACAGCAAACATTTCTATAAAATCCTGATATATCTAGGTATAATGCAAGACCTAGTAAAAGGAAAAAAACCTAGATTAAACCCCTATCTTAAAAAAAAAAACCCTATCTTAATCCATATTTGGTTTCATTTTAAAATCTAAGCCTTTCTTTCTGCAGTTCTCCAGCCCTCTGAATTGAGCAAATATCCATTATGTCTCATGAAAATCCTGCTTGACTTACAGTCATATAGTACAATGAAGTTTGGTTTCAATATTAGATTTCCATTCAATTATTATCATATGTGTCATGTCTCTCAGGTTTGCTGTGCTCAGTTGTGTCCGACTCTTTGTGACCCCATGGAGTGTATGTAGTCCATCAGGCTTCTCTGTTTGTGGAATTTTCCAGGCAAGAATACTGGAGTGGGTTGCCATTTCCTCCTCCAGGGCATCTTCCCAACCCAGGGATCAAACCCACATTTCTTGTGTCTCCTGCGCTGGCAAGCGAGTTCTTTACCACTGTGCTGCCTGGGAAGCCCTTATTGTCATATACCTGGATTTTACTTGGGAGAAGTAATTTTACCATACACTGGAAAATAAGAAGGTACTAGGGCAAGTGGACTTCAGTGGGACAGAGTTCTATAGTTGTCTTAATTAAAATTATCTTCTCTTTAGAGTTGAAGGCCCTAAGGCATGGCATTAAAGGACTAAACTTACTAAAAGCTATAATAATCTTTTTGAAGACAACCCCAGGTGTGCTGTGTTAGTCTCAAGTAGAATGGACCAAGTAATTCTCTTAAGGTCTTAATCTTTTGTATGTTTATCTAAAATGTCCTTCAGCCATACAGTGAACAGGTAGTATTGGGTTGTTTAAAATACTGTTTTGTGCTGGTCTTTAATCTTGTGCTGCATGAATCATAACAAATTGAAAAGTTTTGTTGAGTATATTTCTCTAGTTTCTGATATTAACTTCAGGCTCACTTTAAAATCCACACTGCTGTTGTGTTTGTTTCAGGTGTATAGCAAAGTGATACAGTCATATATATATATATGAATTAACAAAAGCAGTTCCCGTCTTTTGATGGGAGCTCGTGGTTTATAATATAAATGGCATTATTTTGAGAGAGGGATAATTTAGGTATGGCATTGGGTTTTTTTTCTTTTTGCAGCTTGAGGCAGTTGTAAAATAATGTAGCTTTTTGCAACTGTGTATTCTATAGTATTTTTTTCATTTGGTGAAATTTTAACTGTTAATGTTTATGGCATTGTGCTTTGTACCATTTATTAAATAAAAATTGAAAAAAAAATCCACACTGCTAATATGTTTGTTATGTGTGTACATTTTACTGTAATGCAGGTCATTTTCCTAGACTTTCGAATGACATGGAGGAAGTTCTTCTTTCATTGTGGTTATTAGAATATACTTTGCAGTTTCTAATTCACTCATATTAAGCCCACTGGAAGAGATCACAATGCCTTGTTTTTCCTTAACTTGCTTGAAACAAGTTGTAATTTGGTGACTCTGGTGAAGAGAGCAGCTAGCTAGGGCACATAACTTATAACAAAAGGCGTTTCCCAGTTTAACTGGAAATTATCTATGTTTTGGTACTTAAAGGTTCTTCTTTTGTTTTTTCTACCCAGCTCCAGAGTTGACGTTTTAGGCAGAATTGAACCCATTTCAGATAGAATCTAAGTATATAGAAAGTAGCAATAGTTGAAAGTGGGTTTTTGTTTTTTTCTTTTTGTGGCTTCCTTTGGGGGCTTTGCTTTGTTTGTTTATTTGTGTTTTGAATAGGACTTTTCTTGGTAATTGGTAGGTTGATAATTTTCCATTTTTTGCGAGAAAACTAAAAGCTGTGAAAATAGAGAATATTTTACTTTTTAAAAGAGAATAGAGCTTTGTTTTTCCATTCAAAGGTAGACTAGTTGGAGATAATGCAGATTTCTCTTTTCCTCTGTGGATTATAGTGATTGTGGATGGTCTTTGGAATGGAAAGTGGCCAAGTCACACTAAGAATGCATTACTGAGGCTGTTACCATATTTTTCAGATTATGGGGAAACCCTCCACTATAACACAGGATGTGTCTAACCCCCTTTCTCTTCAACAGGACAATTTTTTAAAATAGATTTAAGGCCAGACTATATAAACTTCATTCGTGTGCTAGTATGTTCACCATGAGATCTAATCTTTCATCTGGTGCCCTCAGAGTTGTGTGTTCTACTGAGTAATTCAGTGTATTTCTGCCCAAATGAGAACCGAAATAAAGCCAGAAGTGGTAATAATTATAAATCACTCGAAAATGTCATTAACTTAGCTATATTAGGATATTCATTAAATGCTTAAAACAATTGGAATAAAGAGAAACTTTCAGGACTTTTCCCTGTTTGAAAGATATTAGTTTGAGGTGAGATCAGTTAGGGAAGAGGAAAGAGTTTTTCAGAATTAAGACCTAAGAATATACTGACAAAGAATATCTTTGCCAAGATAAAAAGTATAAACAGGTTCAATGAGGAAAGAAAAACAAGTGGTAAATGCATATGGTGGCAGGGGTAGCTTTCATTAAATGAAAGAGGGGATTACTCTACTGGTAGTCAGCTGAGGACAAAGGTGGTGATAGGAAGTAAAAAAGATTTATTAAAGGAAGTTTACTAAGCATTATTAAAAGCTACAGTATGTGGAATCTTACAGATTTTATGGAACCCGTGCATGTGGGTGTGTAGGTCTCATAGAATTGTTTATTTTTTCATTTATTCAAGAAGTATTTGGATGTACTGGATATCCTAGGCATTAGGTACATTTTTAAGGATTTAGGATAAACCAAATGGACATGGTATGGTGTCTGCCTTCAGAAAGCTTAAAGTCTGGTAACATTCTGAGTGTATCTCTGAATTAATTATCTTCAAACACACACACACACAATTTATTTTATCCTTCCATTTTGTCGTTTTGATATTTATATCTCTGACTCATCATTTGGATATTTTACTACTTCCCCTATTGCTATTACACACGTTTTTCCTGTGTACGTGGTCACTCAGTCGTGTCCAACTTTTGCGACCCCATGGACTGCCCCTTGCCGGGCTCCTCTGTCCATAGGATTCTCCAGGCAAAGAATACTGGAGTGAGTTGCCATGCCCTTCTCCAGGGGATCTTCCCAACCCAGGGATTGAACCCAGGTCTCCTTTACTGCAGGCAGATTCTTTACTGACTGAGCCACCAGCCACCTTTATCACTCCTTAAAAAAAAAAAAAGCTTTTGTTGTGGAAAACTTCAACTTATGTAAAAGTGAGAGACCATTAAACCCCTAGTACCCATAACCAAGCTTTTTAGTTACCAATTCCTGGTCAAATTTGTTTCATGTGTACTTCTACCACACCCCTTGCATATCCAGGATCATTTTATCCATGAAGCAAATCCCAGACATTTTATCATTTCATTTGTAAATATTTCAGAATGAATTTCTGAAAGTCAAAGATATTTTAAAAAAAAATAGCCAGATGCTAATCATGTCTAAGATTACTAACAGTAGTTCTTTAATATCATCAAAATAATCAAGTAGTGATCATATACCCCTGATTGTCAAACACATTTTAATGTGCTATTTAAAAACTGATTATCTGCAAAGGGATTCCAAAAAGATGGTGGACTAGGAAGCACCAGGAATTTGTCTCCCTACCTAGACTGTTGCATTGGCAGAAACCATCTGATATAACTACTTTGGAACTTTGAAGTCTGTTGAAGGCATACAGCTCCAGGGGAAAGTTTGAACCATAAATTGTAGTTAATTTTGGTCAGTTTCAGCTCTTAGCACAGTAGAAGCTATCCATTCCCAGCCCCAGATCTGTGGTAGACAACAGTGCACCTCATCCTGACATGCATAGATGGTTCAACATGTGAAATTTGATCATTGTAGTCTGCCACCTCAACAAATAAAGTAAAAAAACACATGATCATCTCAACTGATGCATAAAAAGCATTTGACAAAATTCAGTACCCTTCATGATAAAAACACTCAACAAAATAGGAATAAAAGGAAACTGCTTCTACATAATAAAAGCCTAATTTTTTAATGTTGATCTTATATCCTGCAGCTTTACTAAACTCATATATTCTAATAGCTTTTTTTGTGTATATCACATTAGATTTCCTATATAAATTATCACGTCATATGCTAATTAACATCTTTATCTCTTCATTCCCAATCTGGATGCCATTTTGCTGTAGTTACTTAATAGTCATTCACCTTAATTAGTATAATCTGTTACTAGCAAACCCGGAGAAGGCAATGGAACCCCACTCCAGTACTCTTGCCTGGAAAATCCCATGCACGGAGGAGCCTGGTAGGCTGCAGTCCATGGGATCGCTAAGAGTCAGACACGAATGAGCAGCTTCACTTTCAGTTTTCACTTGCATGCATTGGAGAAGGAAATGGCAACCCACTCCAGTGTTCTTGCCTGGAGAATCCCAGAGACGGGGGAGCCTGATGGGCTGCTGTCTATGGGGTCACACAGAGTTGGACACGACTGAAGTGACTTAGCAGCAGCAAGAGCAAACCACATAGTGTTCAGTTCAGTTCAGTCGCTTAGTTGTGTCCGACTGTTTGCGACCCCATGAATCACAGCACACCAGGCCTCCCTGTCCATCACCAACTCCCGGAGTTCACTCAAACTCATGTCCATCGAGCTGGTGAAGCCATCCAGCAATCTCATTCTCTGTCATCCCCGTCTCCTCTCGCCCCAATCCCTCCCAGCATCAGAGTCTTTTCTAGTGAGTCAGCTCTTCGCATGAGATGGCCAAAGTATTGGAGTTTCAGTTTTAGCATCAGTCCTTCCAATGAACACCCAGGATTGATCTCCTCTAGAATGGCCTGGTTGGATCTCCTTGCAGTCCAAGGGACTATCAAGAGTCTTCTCCAGCACCACAGTTCAAAAGCATCAATTCTTCGGTGATCAGCTTTCTTCACAGTCCAACTCTCACATCCATACATGACCACGGGAAAAACCATAGCCTTAACTAGGCAGACCTTTGTTGGCAAAGTAATGTCTCTGCTTTTTACAGTGCAATAATTGGGGATTTTGGCCCTGACTATGAAGTCCCATGGAGAAGGAAATGGCAACCCACTCCAGTGTTCTTGCCTGGAGAATCCCAGGGACGGGAGAGCCTGGTGGGCTGCCATCTATGGGGTCACACAGAGTCGGATACGACTGAAGTGACTTAGCAGCAGCAGCAGCACAAAGTCTCAGGCTGTAGATTCCTCTTCTAGAATCCTGGTCTCATTTCCAGTGAGGCAATAACTGTTAAGTAGCAAACTCTCATGAGGGCAAATGAAGGCTCTTGACCAGACACGAATCCAGATTTAGGGAATGGGCTTGAAGCCTCTAGTTTTTAGTACTCTCTTTTATGTAAAGCAATTCAAATATAAAGTTAGATATTAGAATAAATACACTTGATTCTCATTATTTGCTTCAGTTGTGTTCTGTGGAGTCACACAGAATTAGTGAATACTGAAACATTCATCCTAAATACCTTTAAATCTGATAAGTTAATCAGTATATAAACTTGTTCTATGTGTTTCTCTGTTTGAAAACACCAAATATGTATTGTTGACTCATTAGCATTGAACTCATAGCTTTATGGGCTTCTCTGGTGCCACAGATGGTAAAGCAATGAGGGAGACCTGCAATGAGAGAGACCTGGGTTTGATCCCTGGGTTGGGAATATCTTCTGCAGAAGGAAATGGCAACCCACTCCAGTACTCTTGCCTGGAAAATCCCATGGACAGAGGACCCTGGTAGGCTACAGTCCATGGGGTTGCAAAGAGTCAAACACGACTGAGCTCCTTCGCTTTCACTTTCATAGCTTATAGCAAATAACTCACACTTGAATAGAACTTGCCTAAAACATATTTTTCTCTGGAAGGCATCTCGTAGCTTTCTAGTACTTAGAAACCCTGGACAGCTTAGGAACTTCCACTTCAGCACCACACTTATGTGCCATTTTAAACAGTGAAATTGCCAACAAAAAGCACCAAAATGAAAAGAAAGGAAAAAAAAAAAAAGGCACTAAATATACCGTAAAAAGGACCCTTGTTCATTGTATGAGAACTGAAACAAGAAGGTATATGGCACCTTATTTGACCTCAGCAGAGAGTTTGTTTAGGAGGCTCCCATTTTTCACTATATTACGCTTGTCCACAAGTGACCTGAAAGCACATCAAGTATTGATTTTGCAGTTACAAATAAATTTTAGGTAGTAGGCAAATTTGCAAATGTGAATCGGTGATAGTAAGGATCAACTATGTATATAAAAAAAATCCCAACAAATTACAAATTTTATGAAGTTTACAAATACCACAAACACAAAATTCCAGAAACATTAAAAATTTTTATTATCATCCTGACACTTTATAATACTGTTTCGTAACATTTCTTATCTGCATACTCTTTGATTACAGTTTGTCATATTTTCTATAAAGTGAATTGACAATGATTTTGTAATATTTTTTATAAAGAGAATGGGAAGATTAAATCAGATTTTTGATCAACAAAATTTTGTTTTTAATTATTCATATTTGTGATACATAACCTTTGCAGCTTCAAATACAGACATACCTCGTGTTTGTAGTACTGCTGTAAACTAGTGCCCTACATAAAAGGGAATTTGCATAAGTTATTTCATGTTATTCTCATCCAATAAAAAAGAATGGAGCATATAGTTGTTTTATGCTACAATTTTAATTGTATATGTTGCATTTTTGAGGTTGTTAATAATAGAAGAGAACTTTTGTGTTGATTAGGCGTCACTGAGAACTGATTCAGCTTCTCCATGGGGTACATTCATATCACAATGCAACCTTCTGCCCTGTACCTATATTTATGTCACAAAAATAACTGTGCTAAAGCAACCGTGAGCACATAAATATATACCTCTAAATCTAAACTAAATTAATTCCTTGCTTAATTTTCCCATAACAGGAACTCAGGAATGTTGAAGACCACTTTATTTCCTCCCAACATTGATACCAACACTGGGGAAGTAAAGTGAATGGGAGGGAGTTTCAAGTGGGAAGAGACAGCTGTCTTTCTCCCTGTGGACAGATTTTGCCAATTTTGACCAGCTGAACATACTGCACAAGTCCCCCTCCTCCCAGGGCCTTTGAAAGGGTCTGTATAAATGAGGCTTCCTGAAGCATACATTTCAGTAAATCCACTACACCCACAGGAAGTCCTTCTCATTGAACCAGGAAGGAACCTGAAGTCACTTAGCGGTTTTCAGTCCTGCTCCAGACGTGAGATTACTCAAGAACACTTAGTGGTAAGCAGCCTGAAATAGAGAAAGGCATTGCAAAATTAGATGAAAAGTCATAAATGCCAACCTTTAAGATTCAATGGGTTCTGTCTCAAGCACATAAATACAGTAAAATCTGGGTTGCTTGCAATTAAAATTTTGCTTTAATTTGATATTAGAACAGCAGCTTTCCATTAAAGAGCTGTAACTGCTGACTAGAACATTCACTTTCATCTCCAGGACTCCCTAGAGTATGCAGCACTTTCTCTTATTGACCACTCCAGAATTATCAGTCTCTCTGTTCACTGACTGCTCACAATGTTTGTGAAGGGTAGCTGTGCTCTTGGTGTGAGTCCTGGTTATTTCAGACCAAAACTGAGCAACTTTTCCCCTGACATTTTTGTGTATGTCCAGTAAGCCTTACTGCCCCTTCTCATTCTCCCTTCTCGTAATTGCTTAGCTCAGGATAGAGTGTTGACTAAGAATCTAAGATCAAATAAGTCGTAAATATGGCTCAGTGATGTCATAAGAACATAAAACTACATGTCTGTGTAATCAATTAAAATACCTATATCAATTCAGTTCAATTCAGTCACTCAGTCGTGTCCAACTCTTTGCGACCCCATGAATCACAGCACGCCAGGCCTCCCTGTCCATCACCAACTCCCGGAGTTCACTCACACTCATGTCCATCAAGTCGGTGATGCCATCCAGCCATCTCATTCTGTTTTCCCCTTCTCCTCCCACCCCCAGTCCCTCCCAGCATCAGAGTCTTTTCCAGTGAGTCAGCTCATCGCATGAGGTGGCCAGAGTATTGGAGTTTCAGCTTTAGCATCAATCCTTCCAGTGAACACCCAGGATTGATCTCCTTTAGAATGGACTGGTTGGATCTCCTTGCAGTCCAAGGGACTCTCAAGAGTCTTCTCCAACACCACACTTCAAAAGCATCAATTCTTCAGCGCTCAGCTTTCTTCACAGTCCAACTGTCACATCCATACATGGCCACTGAAAAAACCATGGCCTTGACTAGACGGACTTTTGTTGGCAAAGTAATGTCTCTGCTTTTTAATATGCTATCTAGGTTGGTCATACCTTTCCTTCCAAGGAGTAAGCGTCTTTTAATTTCATGGCTGCAATCAGCATCCGCAGTGATTTTGGAGCCCAAAAAATAAAGTCTGACACTGTTTCCACTGTTTCCCCATCTATTTCCCATGAAGTGATGGGACCAGATGCCATGATCTTTGTTTTCTGAATGTTGATCTTCAAGCCAACCTTTTCACTCTCCTCTTTCACTTTCATCAAGAGGCTTTTTAGTTCTTCTTCACTTTCTGCCATAAGGGTGGTGTCATCTGCATATCTGAGGTTATTGACATTTCTCCCGGCAGTCTTGATTCCAGCCAGCCCCGCGTTCCTCCTGATGTGTAGGTATGCGCTCATCCTTAAAATGAGCATAATTGTTTTCTCACATCCATATGGTACTGTAGTTGTTGTTGTTCAGTTGCTCTAATCGTGTCCGACTCTTTGTGACCCTATGGACTGTGGCACGCCAGGCTTCCCTGTCCTTCACCATCTCCCGGAGCTTGCTCAGACTCATATCCATCAAGTCAGTGATGCCATCCAACCATCTCATCCTCTGTTGTCCCCTTCTCCTCCTGCCTTCAATCTTTCCCAGCATCAGGGTCTTTTCCAATGAGTCAACTGACAAAATGTGGTCCACTGGAGAAGGGAATGGCAAACCACTTTAGCATGCTTACCTTGCGAACCCCAAGTACAGTATAAAAAGGCAAAAAGATATGACACTGTCTTTAATCATAGAAGTTGTCTTAAGAGGTGATTTTCTTTCTCTGGATTATAAAATGTTTCTCAGTGGTGGCAGAATATAAACTAATGTGATAAGTAGATTAAAACTCAGAGGTACAAGGAGAAACCCTGATTTTTTCACAGAAGAAATGTTAAACACATCTTGTTGTTATTCAGTCATTAAGTCATGCCTGACTCTTTGTGACCCCATGCACTGCAGCATGCCAGGCTTCTCTGTCCTTTACTTTCTCCCAGAATTTGCTCAAACTCATGTCCATTGAATTGATGATGCCATCCAACCATCTTATCCCCTGTTGCCCACTTCTCCTGCCCTCAGTCTTTCCCAGCATTAGGGTCTTTCCCCATGAATCCGCTCTTCACATCAGGTGGCCAGAGTATTGGAGCTTTAGCTTCAGCATCAATCCTTCCAATGAATATTCAGGACTGATTTCCTTTAGAATGGACTGGTTTGATCTCCTTGCTGTCCAGGGGATTCTCAAGAGTCTTCTCCAGCCCCGCAATTCGAAAGCATCAATTCTTTGGTGCTCAGCCTTCTTTATGGTCCAACTCTCATATCCATACATGACTACTGGAAAAAACCATAGCTTTGACTCTATGGACCTCTGTCAGCAAAGTAATGTCTCTGCTTTTTAATGCACTGTCTAGGTTTTATCTTAGGTTTACTTCCAAAGAGCAAGTGTCTTTTAATTCCATGTCTTCAGTTACCATCCCCAGTGATTTTGGAGCCCAAGAAAATAAAATATGTCATCATTTCCATTTTTTCCCCATCTATTTGCCCTGAGGTGGTAAGACCAGATTCCATAATCTAGTTTTTTTGAATGTTCAGTTTTAAGCCAGCTCTTCCACTCTCTTGTTTCACCTTCATCAAGAGGTTCTTTAGTTCCTCTTCCCTTTCTGCCATTAAAGTGGTATCATCTGCACATCTGAGGTTTTTGATACTTTTCCTGACAGTCTTATTTCCAGCTTGTTATTCATCCAACCCAGCAATTCACATGATATACTCTGCACAGAAGTTAAATAAGCAAGGTTGCAATATACAGCCTTGATGTACTCCTTTCCCAGTTTTGAACCAGTCCGTTGTTCCACGTCCAGTACTAACTGTTGCTTCTTGACCTGCATACAGGTTTCTCAAGAGGCAGGTAAGGTGGTCTGGTATTCCCATCTCTTTAAGAATTTTCCACAGTTCATTGTCATCCACACTGTCAATGGCTTTAGCATAGTCAGTGAAGCTGAAATAGATGTTTTTCTGGAATTCTCTTGCTTTTACTATGATCCAACGGATATTGGCAATTTGATCTCTGGTTCCTCTCCCTTTTCTAAAACCAGCTTGTCCATCTGGAATTTCTTGGTTCACATACTGTTGAAACCTAGCTTGAAGGATTTTGAGCACTACCTTGCTAGCAAAATTCAGACTTAAATTGAAGAAAGTAGGGAAAACTGCTAGGTCATTCAAATGGGACCTTAATCAAATCTCTTATGATTATACAGTGGAAGTGACAAGCACCCTGAGCTGCCCATTATATCCATCATGAATCTTTCTTTCCATCTGATAAAAGACGAATATCTTTTCCATTCCATCCAGTTTTCCATTTTATTCTATACATAATAGAACAAGTCTTTCAATATTCCAAGTACATTTATGGATTGTTGTTACCAAACTAAACATGAATCTGCTCACCTGACTTGTAGCAAATCCATCTAGGGACGCTGGACTCTGGTGAAGGAAAGCACAGCGTTCATTACAGGACACTAAACAAGGATGACAGTCACGTCATGCTCAAAAGACCCGAACCCACCAATGGTTTTCTAGGGAGCATTTTTATTTTTTATTTATTTTTTTTTCTGGTCTCTTCTCATACTTTATTTTTCAGGAAGGAGAAAAAGAATGTCATGACTGACACATGGTAGTTTCAGTTACAAATGAAAGTAAAATCCTTACTGATCAAGTTTCTGTGTCATTTGAATAGAGAAATGGGTAGGGAAACCAAAAAGACTTCCTTCTTTGGGAAATCATACTACATCATTAGGGAACATTTTTAAAGGCAACATTTGGGTGATGGTTGCAGTTTGTGGACTTGCTTCTTTTGGTTGGTGGTGAGGTGATGGGCTGATGTTTCAGGACTCTTCAATGATTCTAGTTAATCTAGGGTCTGTGTGCTTGTGGTCACCATCCTCTACCTGGGTGAGGGTCTTAGTTTTTGCCAAACAGCTCAAAGATATGCATCAGATTGTTATGTATATCCCTTGAGGAGGAACTAGGGCTCTGTTTAATAATCATTACTTTACTTGTTGCTTTTGCTTTATTTCTGCATTCCCTCACTTCCCTACTTAGTAACTGATTTAAGTCTGTTCTTTGGGACTCAGAAAGCCTAGGAGTTGTTGTTGTTTAGTTGCTAAGTCATCTCCAACTGTTTTGCAATCCCATGGTCTGCAGCCCGCCAGACTCCTCTGTTCATGGAATTCTCCCAGGCAAGAATACTGGAGTGGCCATTTCCTTCTCCAGGGGATCTTCCCACCCAGGGGTCAAACCTGCATCTCCTGCATTGCCAAGCAGATTCTTTACCACTAGCCCCAAGGCCTGGAGAAGGCAGTGGCAACCACTCCAGTACTCTTGCCTGGAAAATCCCACTGATGGAGGAGCCTGGTAGGCTGCAGTCCATGGGGTCGCTAGGAGTTGGACACGACTGAGCGACTTCACTTTCACTTTCATGCATTGGAGAAGGAAATGGCAAGCCACTCCAGTGTTCTTGTGGAGAATCCCAGGGATGGCGGAGCCTGGTGGACTGCCGTCTATGGGGTCACACAGAGTCGGACATGAGTGAAGTGAATTAGCAGCAGCAGCAGCAGCCCCAAGGCCTAGGAGACCAAAGCCTTTTTCTACAAACAAATGGGAGACAGAGAGGGGCTTTGGTACCCAGGAGGACTCTGCAGGGTCCTACTCAATTTCAGTCCCCCTTTTATTTGATAATTCCTTAATCCCAAGGGAAACATGAGCGGGACAAGAAAAGAATACAGTTTTAGATAGAGAAGTTAATCATACCTTAGCAGGGACACTTGGTTGTAGGGGCACTCAGTTTGACTAGGTAAAACTAGTTATCAGAAAGATGAGTCTGAATTGTAGCTACTCAGACATTAGAAAAATAATGATGCATTAGAAAATCTCCTTAGTGAAGTCGCTCAGTCGTGTCCGATTCTTTGTGACCCCATACTGTAGCCTACCAGGCTCCTCTGTCCATGGGATTTTCCAGGCAATAGTACTGGAGTGGTTTGCCATTTCCTTCTCCAGGGTATCTTCCCAACCCAAGGCTCAAACCCAGGTCTCCCGCGTTGTAGACAGACGCTTTACCATCTGAGCCAAAAATCTCCTTAGGTTTATTGAAAGTCTAAATCCATGTGACTCACTAATGGTAGAAAGTCTCCAAAGTTTTATCAAAGTAGAATACAAAATAGAGCAAGATATAATTTCTTATATCTTTATGGAACATGTATTCCTACCCATTGTGTCCGATGTTGCTTTTCCTTTAGCCACACTATTTTTACAGATTTTGCAGCCCTAGACTAGAGGTCAGCAAAACTACCCTCCAGCCAAATTCAGCTCAACTGTTTTTGTTAATAAAGTTTTGTTGGAACATGCATGCATGCTAAGTCACTTCAGTTGTGTCCGACTCTTTGTGACCCCATGGACTGTAGCCCACCAGGCTTCTATATCCATGGGATTTTCCAGCAAGAATACTGGAGTGAGGTACTGTCTCCTTCTTCAGAGGATCGTTTGCACTCAGGGACAGAACCCACAACTCCTGTACTGGCAGGCAGATTCTCTACCACTGAGCCACCAAGGAAGTCCCAATTTTTATTATATCTACCCTATTCCAGGTGAACATCATGAGAAGGATTTCCTCACTGCTCTCATCAGGTGTCGTAGTTGTAGAGACTGCACACACAGTGATGTCCTCCATGCGATAAGAAGGGCACCCCTGCCTCTCTCAACTGGTGGTACAATTGCAGAGACTTTGGACAAAGGCTTGTTCACCGTCACCACACTGCAGTATTGGGGCAGTTCCTGTTTCCCTCCCGTCTAGGGTAGAGGAGAGGTTATGAAGAGAAGGGAGTTAGATAAAGAGATTTCCTACAATCTGTGTTTAAAACCCTGGGCAGACCTCTGAAAGTGATCAGAATCAATAGAGAAAAAGGTTTGAGAACTGAGCTTGGTGTGGTATCCATCAGACTTCAAACTGACCTTTGGGTAGTCCACAGGTGGAGCAGAACAAAACTTCTGAAAGGCATTAACAATTCAATTGACATTTGAGCCACAGCTCATAAATTGAGCCTGGAGTCCAAAACAGTTTGCCTACTAAACTAGGTAATTTAAATAGAAAGCAGAGTCTCAGAACATAACACTCATCATCATACCAAGAACCAGGAAAACCATAATTCACATGACAGAAGGTAATCAGCAGACATCACACTGAGTTGACACAGATGTTGGAACTACCTGACAAGGATTTTAAAGATGCTATAGTAATGAAAATGCTCCAAAAAGCTATTACAGGCTTGAAACAAGTGAAAACATTTAAAGTCTCAGTAAAGAAATAGACTATATATAAAAAAATCAAGTGGAAATTTTAGAACTGAAAAATATAATAACCTAAGTAAAAAACTGGCTCATAGTAGAATAGCTATAACAGGGAAGAATGACTGCACTTAAAGTCAGATCAATAGAAATTATCCATTATAACAACAGAGAGAATAAAGATTTTTTAGAAAGTAAAGAGGGCCTCAGGGACCTGTGGCAATAACAGCAACAACAAAAATTGTACGTTTGTATCTTAGGATTGAAGCAGTGATTTGAAAACTTCCTTAATTTGGTAAATCCCTAAAGGGAAAGACCCAAAGTAATATATTCCCAGACACTTCATAAGTAATTTGCTAAAAACTAAGACAAAGAGAAAATTCTTCAGAGCAACTAGAGAAAAGCATTTTATTAGCTACAATGCTTCTGAATCAGAAGACATGGAAGCCAGAAGAAGTGGTAAGATATTTTTAAAGTGTCAAAATGAAAGAACTAACAACCCGGAATTCTTCATGCAGTGAAAATATAAGATGATGTAAAGACATTTTCAGATGAAGGAAAACTAAGAGAGTTTTTTGCCAGCAGACTTGCTCTAGAAAAGGAAATTCTTCAGACAGAAAATGATAACAGAAAGAAACTTGGACTGTCAGGAATAAAAAAAAAAAAGTACAAATGAGAGAGTATATGCAGGGTAAATGACTGGTTTTCTCCCCTTATATTTTTAAAATGTTTGATGGTGAAAATCAAAATTTATAACATTGTCTGATATAGTTTTCAATGTATATAAAGGTAACTTTTTTTCATTCTCAGTTTTTCCTGAGATACAAAGGTAATTTTTAAGACAACGATATCATAAAAGAGAGCAATAACGGGAGCTGAAAGTTAGTAGGATTTCTACATTCTACTTGAAAGAGTAAAATGTTGGTATGAGTAGACTGTAATAAACTCTGTGTACAGAAACTATAATACCCAGTGCTGCTATTTAAAATACTCTATGACAAGATGTACTTTAGGGAAAAAAAAAAACAAAAACCACTATAGACGAGTCAGTGTTGAATACTAAAAGAGGTTCAGAGCATGCACAGGAAAGCAGAAATGGGTGTTGGATTTTGTCAAGTGCTGGTTCTTATTAATTAGTGTTAATTAAACTGTTAATGGTTACATTGAATCAATTTGGAATACTTAACCAGCTTTGCTTTCCTAGAATAACCCTACTTGGTCATGATATATGTGTGTGTGTGTATAAATGATAAAAAATATTTTGATATATGAATATTTAATGTAAGTGGAATCATACAATATGTGACCTGACTGCTTCTTTCACTTGGCATAATATTTTCAAGTTGCATACATGCTGTAGCTTGTTTTAGTACTTCACGCCTTGTATTGATATTCCAGTATTTGTCCATTCATTTGTTGATGGACATTTGGGCTGTTTCTGCCTTTTGTTATTTGAGTACTGCTAAGATATGCTTCTACATGTATTTGTTTGAGTTTTCATTTCCTTTGAGTATATACTTATGAATGGGAATTGATTTTTGAGAAGAAAGCAGAAGGAATTCAAGGAAGGAAGCATAGTCTTTTCAATGAATGATGTTGGAATAATTGTACACCTCATAAGCAAAAAATCACCCTTGACCTAAACCTCACACTCTACTTAGAATTACTTAACTCAAAATGGATAGTAAATCTGACAGATAAATGTGATGTGTCAAGCTATAAAGCTTTCTATATGTGAAACTATAAAGAAAAACTTAGTATAAATCTTTATAACTTAGGCTAAAAAGTTCTTAACGGAGAAGGCAATGGCAAGCCACTCCAGTACTATTGCCTAGAAAATCCCATGGATGGAGGAGCCTGGTAGGCTGCAGTCCGTAGGGTCGCTAAGGGTCGGACACGACTGAGCGACTTCACTTTCACTTTTCACTTTCCACTTTCACACATTGGAGAAGGAAATGCCAACCCACTCCAGTGTTCTTGCCTGGAGAATCCCAGGAACGGGGGAGCCTGATGGGCTTCCGTCTATGGGGTCACATAGAGTCGGACACGACTGAAGTGACTTAGCAGCAGCAGCAAAAAGTTCTTAAACATGACACCAAAATGGTTCACCAAAAGAAAAATAAATAAATGGACTTTATAAAAATTAAAAACTTTTGATCTGGGAATGTGACCCTTTAAAGAAGATGAAAAGGCAGGCCATAGACTAGAAGGAAGTCTGCAAATCACATGTCCAAGAAAGGTCTTGTATCCAGAATGTATTAAGAACTTTCTAATCTCAATAATCAGAAATAGTTCAGTTTAAAAAATGGGTAAAAGTTTTGGACAACTTTACCAAAGAGTAAATATGAATGATAAGCACATGAAAATGTGTTTAAATCATTAACTATTTTAAAAAATGCAACTTGACAACACAATGAGATATCACTACCTACCTATCAGAATGGCTAAAATAATGTTGAGCAGCTAGCCCTCCCATAGATTCTTCATGAGAATGTAAAATGGTACAGCCATTCTGGGAAACAGTTTGGCAGTTTGCTATAAACTTAAACTTGTCCTTATCGTGTGATTCAGCAATCATACTGCTGTACACTCATCCTAGAGAAATGAAAACTCATGGACACACAAAAATGTATATACTCACATACATGGCAACTTAATTGTAATGATCAAACTTTGAAAACAACCCAAATGTCTTTCAATGGGTAAATTAACTGTGGTACATTCCATATAACAGAATACTACTCAGCAATAAAAAAGAATGAATTATTGATACACACAGTAACTTAGATGGATCCCAAGAGCATTATGCCAAGTGATAAAAAGAGATCATTGATTCTGGAGATTAAGGTTTGAAGAAGGGTGTGACTCTAAAGGGGATAGTGTACAAGGATTTTTTTGTGTTGATGAAACAGTTTGTGTATTGATTATGGTAGTAGTTACGTGAGTCTGTATAGGTTTTAAAAGTACTACACCAAAAAAAAAAAAGTGTGCATGTAAAAACCAGTGAATCCAAATAAGATCTATTTTTGTTATTATTCAGTCGCTCAGTTGTGTCTGACTCTTTGCAACCCCGTGGACTGCAGCATGTCAGGCTTCCATGTCTCACTATCTCCCACAATATGCTCAAACTCATGTCCATTGAGCCAGTGATGCCATCCAACCATCTCATCCTCTGTCACCCTCTTCTGCTACTGCCCTCAATCTTTCCCAGCATCAGGGTCTTTTTCAGTGAGCTGGCTTTTCACATCAGGTGGCCAAGTATTGGAGTTTCACTGTGAGTCCTTCCAGTGAATATTAAGTTCGATTTCCTTTAGGATTGACTAGTTTGACCTTGCTGTCCAAAGGACTCTCAAGAATCTTCTCTGGTACCACAGTTCGAAAGCATCAGTTCTTCAGCGCTCAGCCTTCTTTATGGTCCAGCTCTCACATCCATATATGGGAAAAACCATAGCTTTAACTTTATGGACCTTTGTTGACAAAGTTATGTCTCTGCTTTTTAATGTGCTATCTAGGTTTGTCATAGCTTTTCTTCCAAGGAGCAAGCATATTTTAATTTCAGGTACCATCTGCAGTGATTTGGGAGGCCAAGTAAATAAAGTCTGTCACTGTTTCCATTTTTCCCATTTTTCCCCCATCGATTTGCCATGAAGTGATGGGACCAGATACCATGATCTTAGTTTTTTTGAATGTTGAGTTTTAAGCCAACTTTTTCACTCTCCTCTTTCACCTTCATTAAGAGGCTCTTTTAGTTCCTCTTTTCTTTCTGCCAGTAGGGTGGTGTCATCTGATATCTGAGGTTATTGATATTTCTCCCAGCAATCTTGATTCCAGCTTATGCTTCATCCAGCCTGGTATTTTCCATGACATACTCTGCATATAAGTTAAATAAGCAGGGTGACAATATACAGCCTTGATGTACTCCTTTCCCAATTTGGAACCAGTCTGTTGTTCATGTCTGGTTCTAACTGTTGTTTCTTGACCTTCATACAGGTTTCTCAGGAGGCAGGTAAGTTGATCTGGTATTCCTATCTCTCTTAAAAATCTGTTTTGTAGTTAATAATGTTGTTTAATATCAATTTCCTGATGTTGATAATCAGGAATTCGGCATTGTGGTTAAGTAAGATGTGTTCATTGAAGAAAGCTGTATGGAAGGTACACAGTAACTACTGTTTTTGCAATCTATTGTGGGTCTTAATTTATTTACAAATAAACATCAAAAAATGTAGAATTTAAGATTTTCAAAAGTAAAGAAAATAACGTGAATTGTTTAGAGCACTGTTATACGGAGGCAGTGAGAAAAGTGATCTAAAGAGGTTTTTTAATTAAAATAATAATAGCTAAGGATTTCAAAGAAATTTCTATTTTCCTTATAGTGGATTCTCAGTGCTTGGCCAGCTACATGGAAAAGTGGGACAAAGCCTCTATCCAGGAGAAGTAGTAGCAAGATTTGACGTGTGGTTTAATTATTGTTGATGGTTTGATTAAAAATCAGTGAGGGACAAGAGCTATAAGTATCGTTTCTACCCCGAAGAATGGCATTTTGCAGAATGTAAGAGCTGGCTTAACAGTGTTGTTATTCTTTTATTTAAAACAAAACAAAGCCTTTGCACAAGAACAAAATTCCAGCTACTGTTTCTCTTTTGTGTCTGCTAATCTATTTTAGTTGTGAATCCTATATAAGACACAGCTAACCTTTCTGGAGCTTGCCTTATTTTTATCCTTCTTTCCGCTTCTTCCCTCCTCTTTTCCCACTCCCACCCTGTTCCCTCACCCTCTGTCTTCCCTCCCTCTCTCTCCTCTCTCTTCCCTTCTCCTTTTCTCGTCCCCCTTTCACATACTACTGCCTTCTCCCCCTTTTTCCCCTCTCCCTCTCTTTTTTTTTTTTTGTAGAGACTATCTGCCAGTATCATTCCTGTATTTTAATTTTGAGGAGGAAAGCCCCATAAGTCTTGTTAAGTAAAATAATGGTAGATGGAAAGGCTTTCCGAAATTCGACCTTAATTTTGTAAAGCATGCTAGTTTTAACCTGACCAGTTCAGTTGGTTCTGAGACCTGGGAATCAAGCTGTCAACTTAGGAAGAAATATTGAAGGTACTTGAGGAAGTCATTTTTTGTGCATTCATGTAGGATTGGCAGAATCAGGCTCCTCAGGTAACAACTTTTCCTCTCTAGCCTTGGAGGGAGTTGTGATTTTGAATGAGAGAATTAAGCTTGGATGCATCTCATTCTTTCTCTGTCTTTTCTCTGTGGCCCTTATGGAAGCAGACAGTGTTCCTGAGGTTGCTCTGGTGTACTGAACTTGACACAGAGGTCTTTTAGGGACTATCTGGAATACCCAGAGGTGACAGAACACTGTCTCAGAGACTATCAGTGGAAGAAATTCTCCACTTTGTTTGTTGCTTTCTACTGGGTCTGTAGAATTTCCATCTTTTTAAAGATGATTTTCAGACATTCAGTAGAGATTTCTAGGCAAAGGGCAAAAGTTTAAAAAATGCATTTAAAGTAAGCCAGTTACTGGCTTTACTTACGAAGAAGAGCTTTTCTCTTCTATAACCATGTAATAGCTACCTACCTTTTGCTTCAATCCATCAGGATAACAGTCTGTAAACTATGTATCTTGATCTCTTACTCTTAAAATGTTACAAAATACCCACAGGGAAATTGATTTCCTGAAGCACTGGGTGGTCTACTGGTGGGTAAGCTAGTTTTTTCCTTACTATTAATATTTACAACAGATTGTTCTTCGCTGTGTGTGTGCACTCAGTCCTTTCCAGCTCTTTTCAGCCTTATAGACTGTAGCTCTCCAGGATCTTCTGTCCGTGGAATTTTCCAGGCAAGAATACTGGAGAGGGTTGCCATTTCCTACTCCAGGGGATCTTCCCAACCCAGGGATCAAACCCATGTCTCCTGCATTGGCAGGTGTCTAGAGGTGTGAAAAACACACCTGAATACTACTGTAACTTTGCTATGAAAATATTCGTGATATGTTAAAAGACAGTGATTTCCGGTGTTGGCTTTTGAAAATGAGAATGCTTTTTAACTTGCTCTTTCATGGTTAACTATGCCCAGAGTCTTTATTTTAATTACCACTATGCAGTACTTTAATTCCGCTGTTAGCTTCATTACGTTCTCTGCTTTGGTTTCTGAAAATAATTTTAGAGAAATAAAACCAAATTGTTTCCAGTACAATGAAGTGTCTTCTCCACACTATTAATGAATCTTTTCTTCATTACCACCACAAACCTAGATGTTGCAAATGTTTTTAAATAAGCAAATTAAAAACTATTTAGTCTTGTGATTATAGTAAACAAAGAGCACAATAAAACTTAACTTACCTGACTCAGTCCTCTAGTTTTTACTGACCTTTCTTTATTGGAAATAGCTATTTGTCTTTTAATTCCTCCCTATAGAAGTAATGTTATTAGAGAGAAGCTGGAAGGATTCATAGGGTTTTGATTCTTAACTGTAAGACTTGAAACTGTAAAACTAATAGAAGAAAACAGAGGGGAAAGCTCTTTGACATTGGACTTGGCAGTGATTTTTTTTTTTAGCTATGACACCATAAGCCTAAGAAACAACAACAACAAATCAATAATGAGACTATATAAAACTAAACTTCTGCACATCAGAAGACATACGAGGAGTCTACAGGTATATGCAAAGGTGCTCAATATTCCTAATCATTAGGAAAATGCAAGTGAAAACCACGATAAGCCAGATCACCTTAAAATCGTTAGAATGGCTACCATCAAGAAAGACAAAAGATAGTAAATGTTGTGGAGTATGTGGAGAAAAGAAAACCTTTATACCCATTCCGGTTGGTGGAAATGTAAATTGGTATAGCCACTATGGAAAACAAGATGTTCCTCAAAAAATTAAAAATACTACCATATAACTCCAGCAAGCCCACTTCTGAATATGTATCTGAAGAAAATAAAATCAGTGTCTCAAAGAGATATGTGTACACACATGTTCATTTCATCATTATTCACAGTAGCCAAGATATGGCAACAACCTATGGTTCTGTCAGTGGATGAAGGGATAGAGAAAGTATGTGTATATACAAACAGCAATGGAATGTTATTCAGCCATAGTAGAAAAGAGGAAATCCTGCTATTTACAACAATATGGATGAACCTGGAGGACACTATGGTAAATGAAATATGACACATAAAGACAAATACTACAAATACTCACATATATGTGCAGTCTGAAAAACTCAAATGCATGAAAGCAGAGAGTGGAACAGTAGTTACCAAAGTCAGGAAGGTGGGGAAAATGGAGATGTTGATCAGACGGTACAAAGGTTAAGTTACGTGGGATGTATAAGTTCTAAAAAGTTAATGTACAGCTTGGTAACTGTAGTTGTTAATAATAACACTGTTTTGTGTACTTGAAATTTGCTAAGAGAGTTGATCTTAACTGTTCTCCTCACCAAAAACTAAATTATAACTGTGTGAGATGATGGATATGTTAATTAGTTTAACTTTGGTGATCATTTCAGTTTTTACATATTTTAAAGCATCCTATTGTACACCTTAAATGTACTTAGTTCTTATTTCTCAAGTAGACATTCATAAAGCTGAGAAAACACTGACCAGCTCATTGCTGTGAGCCCACACTTTCCACTGCATCTTTTGTTGAAGACTTCATGGGGAGGGGGCAAATAAGAGCACTGAGCAATGGATCAAGACCTGAATTCTGAATTTTGGCTTGCCGCCGATTAGTGTATTTTTGCGACAATGGATCTGACATCACCTTTGTCTTGTACGTGCAGTCCTGTTGAACTAACAGTTAGTGAGCACTTATTCTTTGCAAGAGATGCCTGGAGATTTTATATCCAGTTTATATTGACTAAATGTTTTTGTTTGTTGTTGATTTAGCCGTTTTCTTCAGTGTTTTCATCTAGGAAGTCACACTGTGGAAAATTTTCCTCTGAAGATGCTTTTATTTGTATGGAAAATCTAAATAATCTTGGCAAAAGGTTTTCAGTTCAGTTCAGTTCAGTCGCTCAGTCGTGTCCGACTCTCCGCGACCCCATGAATCACAGCACGTCAGGCCTCCCTGTCCATCACCAACTCCCGGAGTTCACTCAAACTCATGTCCACAGAGTCGGTGATGCCATCCAGCCATCTCATTCTCCGTTGTCCCCTTCTCCTCCCGCCCCCAACCTTTCCCAGCAAAGGTTTTATCTGTGATTTAAAAGCCACAGAATTGATACTATTTTGTAATATTACATCAATTCTCAATTAGTACTAATTTACTAAGTGAAGGAAGTAGAAATCTCTCAATCCTAGCAGTGCCTAAGTTATATAATAATGCTTATGGTTTACTAACTGATTCAAAATTATTATTATTATTATTTTTTTTTTTTTAGCAAAATAGAAATTGAACTGGCTTCCTAATTAAACTGGCTCTTCACATCCCAGAGTGACTATTTTTGTGTTGTAACCCAAGTAAAATAAGTATTTTAGCATTTTGTGGTGCCTTTAGTGAATTAGTAATCATTTAGGCTTAACAGATGCTGCTTCCTTTAATACACTGTATTAGTTAGAGGAATATTGATTTAAATATGCTTCCCAGTGTTTATTTACAGGACAGTGAAAGCAAATGCATATTTCAGTTCTGTTGAGATAGAGTCATTCTCAGAAACTAACAGTGTCAGGTAGTGTTTTTTTAAAAAAGAACTGAACAAAAGGACTCTTAAGTCTGTTTTATCTGAAGTCCTTCTTATATGTACTATGGTGACAGCTTTACTGCAGAATTATAACTGTAAAATTGTTACATAACATTGTTAGCTTATAAGGGCCTGTGATTGGGCCACCTCATAGCACTAAATACAGATAGTACAACATTAATCCAGTGCGAAGTAATGTCTCTTGAGATTATGAGGATAAATGAGATAGTGTGTTTGAATTAGCTTTGAGCGTATACATGTATTTTAGTCTCATATTATCTCTGAGATAAAAGGATGGGTGAGCAGGGAGAGGTTATGGAGAGAGGTAATTTTTATATCAATTATAATTACCAAATTGAAGCAAAATCACAAAATTGAATTCATAACAGAGCTTGAATTAGAAAAAAAAACTTGTATCTTAAACCTCTCTGCAGTTCTTCAAGTAGAACAGAATGTCTTAAGTAATTTTGACAAATTTACCTCCTATTCTAAAACTTAAATAACATCATCATTGAAAGGAGCAAGAATACATGTGTCTATTGATGAGTCTGACTTTAAGAAGACCTGGTATACAAAACCCTACATTATAAATATAATTTATAGAGTTTGTAAAGTAATTTCACTTTGCCCTTCACAATTATTCTTTGCATTATGGACTTCCATTGAATAATGGAAAAAGTACATTTACTTAGCATTTCAAAAACACAATAAATTATATGTTAAAGGTTTATTTTAAATGCAGTTTTATTCATAACCCTTTCAGTCCAACTGAAAGTGATTTTTCCCTCTTCTGTTCCTTAATTCCTTGTTTACCACGATCTTAAAACATTTAAATTGTCTACTATTGTGGTTATTTATGTGTAGAATTTCTTATTCTATTGTGATATCCCATGTTTCCTTGTATACATTAAGTGCTTAGTAAATATTTATTAAATGAAAAAAGTTTCACCTATACTTGATCACTCAGTGATAATCAAGGCCAAAGGAGGGAGAAGTAAGACTCTCTCCCAGGGGACTTATGGGGGAACATTTTCATTCTATATTTCCCCGTCTCCCACTCACCAACAAGAATTGCTTCTTAGTGAGCCTCCATCTGTTGGAAGTGTATCATATTCCAAGTGTGTGTACGTGATGTGTGTGTGAGAGAGAGAAGGGGAGATAGGGAGGGAATGAGAAAGGAAGAGATGAGTGGAGGGAGCAGCGTAAAACCATAAGGAGGGGAAAAAGCAAAAGAATTAGAGCGCAGAACAGAATTATCCTGCCTGCATTTTGGCATTTCTAGTAGAGAAATATAGAAGAGAGTGCATTAGGCACTCAAGAAGCAAACAAAACCAGATTTTATCATCAGAAATAGCTACCCTGATAGAATGATAACATGATTAAAGTAAAGCTTTTAGTAATGAAGCCCTTCTCTATATTCTTGCTTACGAATGATACATACACATTTCAAGTTTTTTGCAGACATCAACAGAAAAGTCTAAAACCAGGATCAGTGGTAACTGACAAAGTCTGTTTGGTAAGAAATTCGGAGATTATGTATGTGAATGTATGTATGTATAACAATGGCTCTGTTTCACGTTAATAGAATTCCATAAATCTCTTTATTTGTTGCTACTTTGTAACAGTGGTGGATAACGAAGACTCAGCTCTGATAAGGGGTTTTCTTATGTAAGGTTCCTTTCCATCAGAATAAGTTCCTATCCATCTCAGAGTTGTTGCTTTGTTTACCTATTATATATCTGCTTTTTTTTTCCTAGATATTTATTCTGATGAGCCTAATCTTGTGTTAGAAAATAACTTTTTCTGTTTCTTGCTATCTCTCTCTTTTTTCTGAATATTTTATGAACAAGACCCTTTGAATTTTGCGGACTTTTAAATATCATTTTAGTTTAAAAAAAAAAATGGGCTATAGCTCTGAGTCTTTTCAGTGTTTTGTCTAACTATTATCATTCCAAACAGCCATTCATTTTCTCTTATCACTCTCTGCCTTAGAGTCTTCCATTGGTTACGCGTATATGTAGACCTTTCTCATTCCAGAAGCAAACATAATAGACTTTTTTCCCTTTCTCTGTGTTATCTTTGACATTACAGAAAGATTTAATATATTCTGTCACCAACTTACTTGAAGACACATTAAGACTCTTGAATTATGCTTCATTTCATAAATTATCCTCTTTTCCTTAGACTTCAGTTCTTGAAACATTGGGTTCTAATTAAACTCTTTTCTCAAGAAATACAGATATATTTTTTAATGTAGATGTGAGTCTTCTTTTCAGCAAAAAAATCTACAGTTTGAAAACTAAAGGTCAGATGTTTTAATTATATTCCTTTACTGTCTTTTTTCCTTAAAAAATATTAAAACTAATGTAAGATATAATATGAAAAACTGGTTGTGAGGTATGTGGGATCTCTGGACTAACTTTGCAATAGCTCTGTACATCTCAAAGCAGTTCTAAAAGAAAATGTTTATTGAAAAATATGTGAAGGACATTTTGATTCGTATGAATTTCAGAATTATTCAGAGTGTTTTATTTCTTACAAATCATGAAAAATCTAACAAATGTCAATACTCTTTGCTCTCTTAACTATGAATTAATAATAATAATAAAGCTTTGAATCAGTTTGAGAACATTATTTACTCCCAGATCCTTGTATAATATTGTAAGAAACTTAATGATGAATTGGTCTCTGGACATCAGACCCGCTCTGTTCTTCTTAGATCTTCCGTGGCTGAAGTGGGAATCTTTATAGCCTGAGGAGTCTGTCCATGAGTTCAGTCTCAAGCAAAGAGAATCAGCAACTCTAGAACTTGATTGAGGAAACAGCATTGACCACATCTTGCTGAATTTTATCTGGGCTTTCTTGAATTCTTAAGGGCTCTAACTCTTTACAAGACTCTTGACGATATAGGTTCTTCTTTGATCTGAAAGGACTAGCCTGCAGTGGCACATCTGAATATGAAAGATAATTCTGAAAGTAATTGTGTGTTGTAATTTCCCTTCTCATCTTTTTTTTCCCCCCGAATCATTTTATAGCCTTATCATCCTAGCTTTTGTTTCTAGGGCTCTACTTGACATGACAAGTATGATGATGACATGACAAGATGATGTCCCTAGAAAATAGTTGTAGATTTGTGGTTTGGCAACTGCTTTATTAAAGGCTGACATAAATTGAGAACTAATTACCTTTCTTATTGCTATGTGGAAGAAAAGATGCTATTCCTAAAAGTACCCGTTCATTCTCTCCCGGACCTGCAGACAGAACAGCTTGAAAATTTTCTCAGGCTAAGGAGTTCTTGTCAAAACAGATTTTTATTTGAAGAACTAAGCTGCCTAGGGTATTTACAAATAACCCAAATGAATACGATAGGGCTGAAACCTTGGAATGGGAAAAAAGAATTTTTCACATTTGCTTAACCCCACTGGACCCGTTGTTAGATAATACAAATAATATTAAAGTGTTTTAACCAATTGCTAGTCATCTTATATCAAAGTATGTAAATAAGAAAAAAATGGATAACCTGATTAAAAATTGGCATAACACACTCTCAATATATCTGATATAAAGCATGTTCTACATTTTATTTTGAAAATTACCATTAGCATCAATTTTGTTTTCTTAAAGTCCTATGACTGATATTTCTTAACTTTTGAACTCGTATCCTTTTACAGTATTCAGTAGCTTGACTTCCATAATGAAAAAGTCCATTTTGTTGGTGACATCTCGAAACCTGGAATAGATAGAATTATTAGATAAATTATAGTTTTTCATTTAAGATAATTTGAGTTTCATCTGTGAAGGTAATAAGCTCAGAATGCTGAAGTGCAGCTGGAGTAAATGAACTATTTTGCTCGTTTTATAAAGATTTCAATGTGTGCAACTTTGAATTCAAAGAGGATCATACTTACATGTTCTGAGTGATAGAGAAGTGAAAGAGTATTATTAGTATTTTGTTTTTATGTAACTGCTTAATTTCACATTTGTTGGTGATGTTTCTGAAGTAACTGGTCTTTTTCATTGCCATCTCCCAAAGTATGCACATAAAATTTTCAGTGGATTCTTTGAAATCTAATCCTGAAAACTAAATTCCTTGCTTAATAAGATATACTAGACTGGTCCTGGCTTATTATATTGATTTTTGACATTTGCCACCTATAAAGAGAAGTTAACCTCTCCATATAGTTTATTGTCTCCTTTTGTTTCTCTTCCTTACTGACAGAATCCCAAGGACTGCAGCAAAGCCAAAAAGCTGGTGTGTAACATCAACAAAGGCTGTGGCTATGGCTGTCAACTCCATCATGTGGTCTACTGCTTCATGATTGCATATGGCACCCAGCGAACACTCATCCTGGAATCTCACAATTGGCGCTATGCTACTGGAGGATGGGAAACGGTGTTTAGACCTGTAAGTGAGACCTGCACAGACAGATCTGGTGTCTCCACTGGACACTGGTCAGGTAAGAAGCCTGTGCAACTTGTCATCTCTCTGGGTTGAACTACTGCATAACCAAGTTATTGGATCTCTACTTACAACCTTATGGATCATAGTATTTTTCTCTGCATTGTGAATACTATACATTATTCAGATAAAATCTGGAATAGTAATATTTTATTCACAAAGTGTTTTATGATAAATGTCTTATTTTTTGGCCACACCACACAGCATGCAGGAATCTTAGTTCCCCAACCAGGAATTGAACCTGTGCCCTCTGCCATGGAAGTGCAGAGTCCTAATAACTGGACTGCCAGGGAATTCCCTCAAGATCAGTTTCATTTCTAATGTTCATTTTTATCTGGATCTATCAAAACCACTAAGTTTTTCAAGGAACATAATTTATTCTTTCAATGATGATGATGTACCTTCTCTTTTTGGGGTGCTTTCACATTATTGTACTCATTTGATCCTCATAATTATAACATAGATTGCTGGTTCTCAGACTTCAGCATGCATGAGAATTATCTGGAAAGCTTATTAAAATACTATTTTCTGATTCAGTAAGCCTGAGACAGGGCCTGAAATTTGTGTTTCTGACAAAGTTTCCAGGTTCAGGGACCATGAGAACCACCTAGACAGTGCAGGTTACTTTATCTCCATTTTATACTTGAGGACAATGAAGCCTAATTTGTTTATGGGATTTTAATTTTATTCCAGAAACATTTAATGAGGAACAGTGTGTTTAAGGTACAATGCTAGGCATGAAAAGAGATGCAAAGTTGAGCAAGAAATTTCTCTCTAAGGACTTGGGGATAGAAGGGATAGAGTATAGATCGAGTTTCTTACCACTAGTCTCTCATTTTCTCTCCAGTGATGATCTTTAAATAAGGTCCAAAGTTGGGCTGCCTTTGTTAAAGTCTTTGCTGTATCTTTTTGTAATCTTGGGCAAGTAAACTTAACTTGGCCTTCATTTCCTCATCTGTAAAATGAAGAGTAACAATTTACTTACCTCTTTGAGTTGTTGATAGGATTAAATGCACTGATATGTATAACGCACTTAGCACAGTACCTTACATATAAGCTCAAGTAATTGTTAGATGACTTTAATACCTGTATTCATTGAGTGCCAACAGTGTGACATATATGGAACTAAGTGAGTAGGTGAAATGCGTAGTAAGTCAGTATGCTATCTCTATACTCACATCTTATGAGAAGTCCAGTATTTTTCAAAATGCTGAGGCATTTCAGTTAATGTAATTTCTTATGGAGCTGAGCACCGTTTTTCACACATTAAAACACTAGATGTGAAATAAGGAGCTATGTCATTGACAAAGGGAGTAACTTCAGTTCCTTTGTTTCTTTTTGCCTCCTTTGGGAAATACAGGTAATACTTCACAGAAATGTCAAGAAAGTTAATTGGGTAATTTCTTCTGTAAAATGCTTTAAGTTGCTCTATAAAATGTCCTTTATGGTTTTAAAGTATCATCTTGTGATATGAATTTTGTCTTCTTTAGGAACCTTATTCTGTATATCAGCATTTGTTTTTTCTTTGTAGCTCACTTCAAATTTAAAATGAACCTCTTAATCTAAAGCTTAGCTGAGCTTTAGTTTTGAGGTTTCCTCTTCCATTGATCCGGCTTCTCAGGTCGCTCAGTGATAAAGAATCTGCCTGCCAGTGCAGGAGACACAGGAGACGTTCAATCCCCTGGAGGAAGAGATGGCAACCCACTCCAGTATTCTTGCTTGGAAAATCCCATGACAGAGGAGCCTGGCAGGCTTCAGTCCATGGAGCCACAAAGAGTCGGACATGACTGAGCGACTTAACACACACACACTTCCATTGATCTGCTCTGTGGTTTATAGCTGGTACAAACAGATTAGGTGTCAAGGTTAGGGAGATACAGGAAAAGCAACTCTTATCAGTCTCACTGTGGCTGACTTTTTCATTTTGTGTACTTAATTCAGTTTCAAGCTTCTTTGATTGTGGAAACATAAAGCCTGCAAATAATAAGTTTCAGTGTTTCAAAGGAGAGGTAACTTTATGAGTCAGTTAATAAAAAAGTGAAAAGTTAGCCACACTAGACTTACCAATTTTGTATATAGGTTGGCCATGCCAATATGCTACAAGTAGTTATTTGGTTTGTTTGATTGTACTCCTTCCTTATATATTTTGTATTATGTAGTAGCAACTATAGAACATGAAGGTTAAAAATATAAAATATGGAGAAGGGAATGGCAACCCACTCCAGTATTATTGCCTGGAGAATTCCATGGACAGAAGTGCCTGGTGGGCTACAGTCCATGGGGTCACAAAAAATTGGACATGACTGAGTAATTGAGACTTTCACTTTACTTTGAACAATACCTGTTGTAGTAGACATGATATTATTGGAAAAGAGTCAATTGTATTTTTATACATCTAAAAAACAACAGTTAGAAAATGTAATTACTTTTGCACAAAAAATATAATATTCTTAGGAATAATAATTAACAAAAGCTAAGGATGACTGTTAGGCTGGAAATTATAACGTGCTATAGACAGCCAATAAAGATGACCAAAATAAATGGAAAAAATATATATATATATCAGATAGACAACTAATGAGAACCTACTGTATAGCATATGGAAATCTACTTAATGCTTTCTGGTGATGTAAATGGGAAGGAAATCCACAAAAGGGGGTTATATATCCACATATGGCTGATTCACTTTGCTGTATAGCAGAAAATAATATTGTAAAGCAACTATATGCCACTAAAATATTTTTATGAAAAGGCTTGAATGTGAAACATTCAGAATTTCTTCATGTTACAGTTAAACAGACTCTCAAAATCATCCTTACTTTTTTTTATGTGGACTCTAAGACCTGGTAGATACTAAGTGGCTTATCCACAATCACACAGCTTATAAATGACAGAACTCTGGTTAATACATTCACTCTACCTACCTCCAATCTCAGTCCTTCCTAGTTCACTATTGTCAAATGCCTTACCTACCAGAATAATGATTAGAAGCATAGAAAGGTCTGTAATGTCTGGGAACTAAATAATATGATGAATTTAATAACTCCATCCTCTTTCCTCCCTCTGTCCTGTAACTTTTCCTGAATCTTTTATATAATTTTAGGTACTGAAGAGTTACCAGTGATATTTTCTTCTTAGTCATTTTCTGTCCCTGATTAAAGAAATCATTTTATCATGGTATCATAGAATTATAATTTTAATTAAATATATCTTTGCTTTTTCACTACAGATACTGTATAAAGTCATACATCTTTCTTCATGCAAATGAATTAACCTATGCCTGTTGGACACCTTTAATTAAACTAGTAGTTATTTTCAGTGTTCTTTCAGAATTCATTATAAGTAAAATAATTTAGATGCTAATCTTATATCCAAAGGAAGAGGTTTATTTTAGAACTTGGAATACTTTAATTTTTATGAAAAGTATGATTGCCATCCACTTCTGTGTCTGTTTATATACACTATCTGTATATGTACCTTTCGGAGAAACCTATTTCTAGAATTAGAGAAATCAGAATGAATTTTAATAAGCTCTTTGACATTAATCCTTCAGTTAACCATAAGTCAACTAAATCTGTTATTGTTCTGACTTGTACAAAGATTTTTAGGATATTATGACACGACTGCCATGAAATTATTACTGTTTGTACTCACTTGACACGATGTGCCTGAAGGTGGAATTTAGTGATTTCTGTGCAAATCTGTCACCAGTATAGGAATTGGTATGCACATTTGATCATTTGAATAGCCAAATCATAGCTTGTTGTAAGTTGAATACTTTGTTTTTCTCTTTCATTTTTTAATATTTGTGTATGAAACCACCCTTTGTAGTAAAATGCTGCTGTTTAGTTGCTAAGTTGTTTCTGACTCTTTGTGACCCCGTGGACTATAGCCTGCCAAGCTCCTCTGTCTGTGAGATTTCCCAGGCAAGATACTGGAGTGGGTTGCCATTTCTATCTCCAAAAATTTGGTTTAGTGAAGCAAATTATAAAAATTATGTTTCCAATTGTAAATAGTAATCTTGTTACCTACAGCTGTCATGTCGGTTCTAAAGTTGTTGATAAAATGGTCAGTTATTTTTCTGTATCTCAAAATGTTTCCTAAACCTGAACTAACTACATGTAATAGGCTTGATTCTTCCAAATAGATTCCTTATGAAAATTTAGAATGGGAATCTTGGCATTTAATAGTTTGAAGTATCTTTCAACAGTAATTGATTTGTTAAATTTTGTTGACTGTTTTAGGCTATGTATGACTACTAGTTTCCAAGATACTTTTCTGGTTGCTGTTTACTCTCCAATACATTGATTTAGCAGTAGGGAACCCATCATATTCAGATTAGCAATTAAACCATTTGGGTGTTTTGCATTTCCATCTCTTGTGTTTCATTGTCATAAATTTAACTGAATTACTTAATTTGATAAATCTAATTGAAAAACTTAATGAAAATAATGACTAGTAAGAAACAGTGCTTATAAATATGAAAAAAATTAATGCCCTAGAGGTATCTGATTTAAGTGTATGTTTAAATAGATTGCTGCTTGCTTGAAAAAGTTGGCTTAAAGCTCAACATTCAGAAAACTAAGATCATGGCATCTGGGCCCATCGCCTCACGGCAAATAGATGGGGAAACAGTGAAAACAGTGGCTGATTTTGGGGGCTCCAAAATCACTGCAGATGGTGACTGCAGCCATGAAATTAAAAGCTGCTTACTCCTTGGAAGGAAAGTTATGACCAACCTAGACAACATGTTAAAAAGCAGAGACATTACTTTGCCAACAAAGATCCGTCGAGTCAAGGCTGTTGGTCCTGTATGGATGTGAGAGTTGGACTATAAAGAAATCTGAGTGCCGAA
The DNA here is from genome assembly GCF_049115385.1 of Moschus berezovskii. Lineage (NCBI taxonomy): Eukaryota > Metazoa > Chordata > Mammalia > Artiodactyla > Moschidae > Moschus > Moschus berezovskii. The sequence continues at coordinate 25,810,888 of NC_142468.1, read as the reverse complement.
GAATTGATACTTTTGAACTGTAGTGTTGGAGAAGACTCTTGAGAGTCCCTTGGATAGCAAGGAGATCCAACCAGTCCATCCTAAAGGAGATCAGTCCTGAGTATTCATTGGAAGGACTGATATTGAAGCTGAAACTCCAATACTTTGGCCACCTGATGTGAAGAGCTGACTCCTGGGAAAGATGAAGGGCAGGAGGAGAAGGGGACTACAAAGGATGAGATGGTTGGAGGGCATCACCAACTCAATGGACATGGGTTTGGGTAAACTCCGGGAGTTAGTGATGGACCAGGAGGCCTGGCATGCTGCGGTTCATGGGGTGCAAAGAGTTGGACACGACTGAGCGACTGAACTGAACTGAACTGATCTGCTTGCTTTATTTAATTACCTAAATTGGATTGTTACCTTCTCTCCATGCCTTATTTCAAAAAAGATTTGGTCAAAAGGTTTTATTTGGCATCCTTCATGGAGGCAAGCTTAAACTAATTTAATAAAAGCACTTGCTTTGTGCTAGGCACCATGCTGGACTACATACTATCTGGTCAGCCTGGGGGAAAGGCAGACAACTAAAACGAACAATTAAAATTTATTGTGACATGGGTAAGTCCATAGTACTGTAAAGTATATATCTATCATGTGTTTGGGGTTCTTCTGTCTAAGGCCCCTTACCTTATACTCAGTCATGTCCGACTCTGTGACCCCACGAACGGTAGCCCGTCAGGCTCCACTGTATTTTCCAGGCAAGAACACTGGAGTGGATTGCCATTTCCTGCTCCAGGGGATCTTCCTAACCCAGGGGTCTAACCAGCGTCTCTTGGGTCTCCTGCCTTAGCAGGCAGATTCTTTACCACTGGGCCACCTGGGAAGCCTGACCATTTACATAATGCTATGTTTCCTGCATTTTATTTAAAATTTGCATAATTGTTGTCTGTAGGACGACAATTTTGCATTACCATTTTATGTAGAGAGAATAGGAAGGTAATTTAGTTTTCTGCCTTGGTTGAGTAGTTTTTTTCCAGTTATATTAGAGATGTAATTGACATATAACATTTTATTGGTTTAAGATATACAGCATGAGTTTAGTAAAAATCCATCTTCTCACATGGTTACAAATGTTTTTTCTCGTAATGAGAACTTATAAGATTTACTCTCTTAGTTACCTTCAACTCTACAATATAGTATTGTTAACTATAGTCACCATGCTGTATGTTCAGTTCAGTTCAGTCACTCAGTTGTGTCCGACTCTTTGCGACCCCATGAAACACAGCACGCCAGGCCTCACTATCCATCACCAACTCCCGGAATTCACCCAAACCCATGTCCATTGAGTCGGTGATGCCATCCAACCATCTCATCCTCTGTCATCCCCATCTCCTCCTGCCGTCCATCTTTCCCAGCATCAGGGTCTTTTCAAATGAGTCAGCTCTTCATATCAGGTGGCCAAAGTATTGGAGTTTCAGCTTCAGTATCAGTCCTTCCAATGAACACCCAGGACTGACTTCCTTTAGGATGGACTGGTTGGATCTCCTTGCAGTCCAAGGGACTCTCAAGAGTCTACTCCAACACCACAGTTCAAAAGCATCAATTCTTTGGCGCTCAGCTTTCTTTATAGTCCAACTCTCATATCCATACATGACCACTAGAAAAACCATAGCCTTGACTGCTGCTGCTACTGCTGCTGCTAAGTCACTTCAGTCGTGTCCGACTCTGTGTGACCCCATTGACGGAAGCCCACCAGGCTCCCCCGTCCCTGGGATTCTCCAGGCAAGAACACTGGAGTGGGTTGCCATTTCCTTCTCCGATGTGTGAAAATGAAAAGTGAAAGTGAAGTCGCTTAGTTGTGTCCGACCCTTAGCAACCCCACGGACTGCAGCGTACCAGGCTCCTCCGTCCATGGGATTTTCTAGGCAATAGTACTGGAGTGGCTTGCCATTGCCTTCTCCGATAGCCTTGACTAGACGGACCTTTGTTAGCAAAGTAATGTCTCTGCTTTTTAATATGCTGTCTAGGTTAGTCATAACTTTCCTTCCAAGGAGTAAGCGTCTTTTAATTTCATGGCTGCAGTCACCATCTGTAGTGATTTTGGAGCCCAGAAAAATAAAGTCAGCACACCCTCAGAATTTATATATCCTTTTCTTTTGGAAATTTATACTTTTGACCACCATCACCCCTTTCTCCCAACTTTCCCTGCCTTCACCTCTCTTTACCTCTGGCAACCACCAATCCATTCTCTTTTCCAATGAGTTTGGTTTTTTTTTAGATTCCACGTATAAAGGAGATCATACAGTGCATGTGTTTCTCCGACTGGCTTATTTCACTTAGTATAATATCCTTAAGGCCTGTCCGTGTTGTTGCAAATGACAAGGTTTCTTTCTTTCTCATGGCTGAATAGTATGGCATTGTGGGTATATGTATACATATACATGTGTGAGTATATATGTATTATTTTCTTTATCCTTTCATTCACCAATGGACGTTTGAGTGGTTTCTATGGCTGAGTTGTTATAAATAATGCTGCAGTGAACATGAGGGTGCAGATATCTCTTCAAGATAGTGATTTCATTTCCTTTGTATACATACCCAGAGATGAGATTGCTGGAATATGTTATTCTATCATTAAACTCTTTAAGCAAATACCTCACTAAAGTTAAAAGGAAAATTTTTAGCAAGCTTAGACAAATTAAATTATACTTTAACTTCTTTCTGTGAAACTAATATTTGTGACATTTACAAAACTACTCAGATGTCTATTGAAGTCATCCAAATAATCTAACAAGCTCGTATCCTTAACAATGGCTGATCTCAGATGGACCGATTGATAAAGTAATAATATGTTTGATAATCTATAGACATAACCTGTTAAGATAGACTATGGACCTGCTTCTACATAGTATTTTTACAGTAGTATTTGCAGCCTTTGGTGATTAATTAAGTAGAATATGAAATAAGTGCACTTAATATTTTAGATCCCTTGTGCTGCAAAAAAATCTTTATTACTGTTTAGGTAATGTGAGGGAAAGGAAAGGATACCGGTCTTTGAGTTTTAACTGTGTCTGATCTCAGTTGTGTTGTTTTTAGCCTTCTGAACGTAAGCAGTTAATTATCGCTTCTGAACCTCAGATTTGCTTTAATAGAGCCCATGATATTCAATACTTATCTCCCTACCCACATTTATGGGACTGTAGTCTTTGCAGCCAAAGATGGAGAAGCTCTGTACAGTCAGCAAACACAAGACCAGGAGCTGACTGTGGCTCAGATCATGAACTCCTTATTGCCAAATTCAGACTGCAAATTGAAGAAAGCAGGGAAAACCACTAGACCATTCAGGTGTAACCTAAATCAAATCCCTTATGATTATACAGTAGAAGTGAGAAATAGATTTAAGGGACTAGATCTGATAGAGTGCCTGAAGACCTATGGACGGAGGTTTGTGACATTGTACAGGAGACAGAGATCAAGACCATCCCCTTGGAAAAGAAATGCAAAAAATCAAAATGTCTGTCTGAGGAGAGGAGGCCTTTCAAATAGCTGTGAAAAGAAGAGAAGTGAAAAGCAAAGGAGAAAAGGAAAGATATAAGCATCTGAATGCAGAGTTCCAAAGAAGAGCAAGGAGAGATAAGAAAGCCTTCCTCAGCAATCAATGCAAAGAAATAGAGGAAAACAACAGAATGGGAAAGACTAGAGATTTCTTCAAGAAAATTAGAGATACCAAGGGAACATTTCATGCAGAGATGGGCTCAATAAAGGACAGATATGGTATGGATATTAAGAAGAGGTGGCAAGAATACACAGGAGAACTGTCAAAAAAGAGCTTCTCGACCCAGATAATCACGATGGTGTGATCACTCACCTAGAGCCAGACATCCTGGATTGTTAAGTCAAGTGGGCCTTAGAAAGCATCACTACGAACAAAGCTAGTGGAGGTGATGGAATTCCAGTTGAGCTATTTCAAATCCTGAAAGATGATGCTGTGAAAGTGCTGCACTCTATGCCAGCAAATTTGGAAAACTCAGCAGTGGCCCCAGGACTAGAAAAGGTCAGTTTTCATTCCAGTCCCAAAGAAAGACAATGCAAAAGAATGCTCAAACTATCGCCCAATTGCACTCATCTCACACGCTAGTGAAGTCATGCTCAAAATTCTCCAAGCCAGGCTTCAGCAATATGTGAACCGTGAACTTCCAGATATTCAAGCTAGTTTTAGAAAAGGCAGAGGAACCAGAGATCAAATTGCCGACATCAGCTGGATCATGGAAAAAGCAAGAGAGTTCCAGAAAAACATCTATTTCTGCTTTATTGACTATGCCAAAGCCTTTGACTGTGTGGATCACAATAAACTGTGGAACATTCTGAAAGAGATGGGAATACCAGACCACCTGACCTGCCTCTTGAGAAACCTATATGCAGGTCAGGAAGCAACAGTTAGAACTGGACATGGAACAACAGACTGGTTCCAAATAAGAAAAGGAGTATGTCAAGGCTGTATATTGTCACCCTGATTATTTTACTTCTATGCAGAGTACATCATGAGAAATGCTGGGCTGGAGAAAGCACAAGCTGGAATCAAGATTGCCGGGAGAAATATCAATAACCTGAGATATGCAGATGACACCACCCTTATGGCAGAAAGTGAAGAAGAACTAAAAGGCCTCTTGATGAAAGTGAAAGAGGAGAGTGAAAAAGTTGGCTTAAAGCTCAACATTCAGAAAACTAAGATCATGGCATCTGGTCCCATCACTTCATGGGAAATAGATGGGGAAACAGTGGAAACAGTGTCAGACTTTATTTTTTGGGGCTCCAAAATCACTGCAGATGCTAATTGCAGCTATGAAATTAAAAGATGCTTACTCCTTGGAAGGAAAGTTATGACCAACCTAGATAGGATATTAAAAAGCAGAGACATTACTTTGCCAACAAAGGTCCAGCTCGTCAAGGCTGTGGTTTTTCCCGTGGTCTTGTATGGATGAGAGTTGGACTGTGAAGGACGCTGAGCACCAAAGAATTGATGCTTTTGAACTGTGGTGCTGGAGAAGACTCTTGAGAGTCCCTTGTACTGCAAGGAGGTCCAACCAGTCCATTCTAAAGGAGATCAATCCTGGGTGTTCATTGAAAGGACTGATGCTAAAGCTGAAACTCCAGTTCTTTGGCCACCTCATGCGAAGAGTTGACTCTCTGGAAAAGACCCTGATTCTGGGAGGGATTGGGGGCAGGAGGAGAAGGGGATGACAGAGGATGAGATGGTTGGATGGCATCTCCAACTCGATGGACATGATTTTGAGTGAACTCCAGGAGTTGGTGATGTACAGGGAAGCCTGGCGTGCTGTGGTTCTTGTGGTCACAGAGAGTCAGACACAACTGAGCGACTGAACTGATCATAAAAAAAATAGATTAAAAGCTGTGTTAGGTATTAAGATGATTTTCATACAGTTTCTTTTCATTGTCTGTGTTTGGTCCCCAAGTTTTAAAACAAAAATGTTGTCATGGAATATATTATTAGATTATAATTTGCAGAAATAGAAAAGTTATCCTTTATTCTGAGATGAAAACTAGACCTTTATAAGGACTTCATAGACAGTTTTCCCTTTTAAAATTATAAACTTACAGGGAAAAATTGAAAGAGATCCAGAGAGGAGAAATAACTTCTGAGAATCACCTCTAAGCACTAGACTCGCTCTGCTTAATAAACCCACCAATTAAACATAGTAAAATTCTGGACCAGTCAGATAGTCTCTCTGCAGCTGCCTTAATATTTTTTTCTATACCAGTATACCTGAGATAGAAGGTATCAGTTCAGTTCAGTCGCTCAGTCGTGTCCGACTCTCCGCGACCCCATGAACCACAGCAAGCCAGGCCTCCCTGTCCATCACCAACTCCCGGAGTTCACTCAAACTCATGTCCACAGAGTCGGTGATGCCATCCAGCCACCTCATTCTCTGTCGTCCCCGTCTCCTCCTACCCCCAATCGCTCCCAGCATCAGAGTCTTTTCCAGTGAGTCAACTCGTTGCATGAGGTGGCCAAAGTACTGGAGTTTCAGCTTTAGCATAAGTCTTTCCAATGAACACCCAGGATTGATCTCCTCTAGAATGGACTGGTTGGATCTCTATACTCCTACCTATAACAGTGGCTCACTATAATTAGTGATTTTAAAATTGGCTATGACTGTGGGAGTGGGATGGTGGTACAGGGAGATGATCTGAAGACTGAGCTAGCTATCCCTACTTCAAGACTCTAATAGGTCTCTCTGCCCTATACCCTACTCTTTGAGAACTACTGACTTAAACACATGTCATTTACAGGTACATAAAGACTTTCATTTCAGCCTTTGCAAGAGTGTTTTGCTGTTCATGGTCCGTAAAAGAAAGATTTTTGTCTCAGGAATATAAAATACCAGTTAGAATATATGTGTATCTCAGAAGAACTCAAATTACCTTTCCCTCTGATAACTTCTTATCTTTAGCTTCCCACCTGTGGAGAGAAAGGAGTCTATGGTATCTTGTTTATAGTTACGAAATATGGGAGTAGAGAGCTGAAGCTTTGTCCACACAACAGTTTTGCCCAGAGTGCGGCCACATCTTAAACATGGCTGTTGATGTTTATTTCCATATTTGTCTTACATATGCTTCTTATGTTGAGATATGAGTAAATGTGGAGAAAGTGAGTCAGAGGTTTGCAAACTGCCGGGATAAACACGGTACATATTTCTGGACTGTCAATTTTATTTGCTGGTATGTAAGCTAAATCATTTTCAGATGATAAAACAAACAGAATATATAATGGTGTAAAATGAAAATTTTGATAAAACATCAAATTCAATCCATAGGTTTAGTTCAGCCTTCATATCCTTAGTAGTAGAAGTTTACCCTCCTTTGCTGTTGGGAGCATTTTGAGGAAAACTTTAAGCAGTACCGTTCTGTTGGGTTGGCCAAAAGGTTTGTTCACATTTTCCCTAACATCTTGCAGAAAAACCCAAATGAACTTTTTGGCCAACCCAATATATTTGCATTTTTTTAGCTATTTATTTTATCTTGAAGGCGAATACATACGACAGCAGGGCCTAGGTCTTCTGGGTTATTTACACAATGTCAAGCACTTGACCAACACACAATAAATGTAATAAAAAAACAAAACCCATCTCTTGTGGTGGTGGTGGTGGTTTATTTGTTAAGTCACGTCTGACTTTTGCGACCCCATGGACTGTAGCCTGCCAGGCTCCTCTGTCCATGGGATTCTCCAGGCAAGAATACTGGAGTGGGTTGCCATTTCATTCTCCAGCGATCTTCCTGACCCAGGAATCGAACCCAGGTCTCCTGCATTGCAGGCATCTCTTCTGTATCCTGGTCCAATTTGACTATTACCCTGCAAGCTGTGTGAGTCACTTTTACTAAATTGTCATTTTTTTTAAATGGTCTGTTGCTAAGAATGAATTTTTTTAGCAATATATCCTGCCCCTTTTGTACAAAGATCTGGCAGAATGAGTTCAGAGATGAAAAGAGGTATGATTGAGGAAGCAGCATAATTAGCATAAGAAGTCATTGTGGAGTGGAAATAATTTCATTGGAAAAGTTTTTGAAAAATCCTCTTATGTCTCTTTAGCACCTACCCAAGTTTTCTAGAAATAGAATCCAGGCTCTCTCAATTTCCTGTGGGAATGTCTGGGCTCTGACCTTGATACCTTGATACCTGTATCAGAAATTATCAGTGTTTTTCTAAGTACTCATACACCTTTTATGTGAAAAGTGTGTTCTTAAAATTTGCTGTAAATTGAATTGTTATAATTATGTTTTCCAGTGGGACTATGTAAAGAATTCCAAAGGAAATCTTTTCATAAAGACTTTTTTCTAATATGAACTCTTAGTCTCCTGGTTCGTTGATCTTTCTCCCTTCTTCTCCTTCTCATATTCTCTTTAAAATGCAATCGATTACATTGTGATAAGAGTCTTATTTGTTTACAGTCTAGATCACATTCAAGTTTAGAGTGATTCAATAATTAAGATAATTGTTGAAATGCTAAAGAAAGCTAAATGCCACCTAACCCTTTTGGCAAGTTTTATGTGCCAGAGCTCTGGGTATGATAAAAATCTATAATTTATTTCTCTCTCTCCCATTGGTTTTTATAGATTGTAGACTAATTCCATGGAGTCAGAAATAGTAATAGGCCATCGCCTTTAGTAGAATTATATATATGTGAGTCACCTTCAAAAGCAGGGAAGTGCATTAGTCATCATGTAAAAATTTGAGTGTTTCTAGATGCTAAAGGGGCTCCCCTGGTGGCTCAGAGGTTAAAGCTTCTGCCTCCAATGCGGGAGACCCGGGTTCTATCCCTGGGTTGGGAAGATCCCCTGGAGAAGGAAATGGTAACCCACTCTAGTATTCTCGCCTAGAGAATCCCATGGACGGAGAAGCCTGGTAGGCTACAGTCCATGGGGTCGCAAAGAGTCGGACACGACTGAGCTACTGCACAGAACAGAACAGATGCTAAAGGAAATAAGATCCAGCCTCTGCCTTTTAGGAACTTGCATTGAATATGTTAAAACAGAGAGATCTGTAAGTGTGACAAAGGTAGGATATGTTAAGTGTCATAAAAAAGGTTTGGAATTTTTTGGGTCATCAGAAATCAGAGAAACTTTCTGGCTGAAGTATTAAAGACATCTCTGGGAGTGAAAGTTATGACCAACCTAGACAGCATGTTTGTCAACAAAGGTCTGTCTAGTCAAGGCTATGGTTTTTCCAGTAGTCATGTATGGATGTGAAGAGTTGGACTATAAAGAAAGCTGAGCACAGAAGAATTGATGCTTTTGAACTGTGGTGTTGGAGAAGACTCTTGAGAGTCCCTTGGACTGCAAGGAGGTCCAACCAGTCCATCCTAAAGGAGTTCAGTCCTGGGTATTCATTGGAAGGACTGATGTTGAAGCTGAAACTCCAATACTTTGGCCACCTGATGTGAAGAGCTGACTCATTGGAAAAGACCCTGATGCTGGGAAAGATTGAGGTCAGGAGGAGAAGGGGACAATAGAGGATGAGATGGATGGTATCACCGCCTCGATGGACATGAGTTTGAGTAAACTCCGGGAGTTGGTGATGGACAGGGAGGCCTGGCATGCTGCGGTTCAGGGGGTCGCAAAGGGTTGAACTCGACTGAGCGACTGAACTGGACTGAACTGGGAGCGTAAGCTGGACCTTTAAGGAAGTGGAGAAGGGCATAACAACCGACGTTAATGAAACTTAGAAGTATTTGATGGCTTCTTGTGAAGCTCATTCAGAAATGTGAGTGAAAAGAGAAGAGGACATTATGATAGAGGAGCACGGTGAAGACATCCACACACTTTACTCAGCCTCTCACTGAGAATCAGGTTAGCTCCACTGCAGTCCCAGCCCAACTGAACGTCATTCCTCTGTTCATCTGGGTTTTATTTCATTGGCCCAATGAAATCCCAGTGTCTGGGCTGATTAGGGGCTAGGAATATGATCCTGTCAAGGAGACCTAACCTTTTTCCTTTTAGTTTGGGGGACTGTGTTACCTTCTTAGCTGAAGCCGTCGCTGACCCCAGTCACAACCTTCCTGACAAAACATTAGTCTTCTATTAGTTCTTTAGCTCTCCAAGCTGATAGATGATGATTCGGGGAGGGAAGAAGGGGATGTGGATTAAAACATGCTGTTTGGAGCTCCAATATGGAGGTAATACTAAGGGAATCAAGAATTGATTCTTTTAATATTAAGAATACTGCTTCTATGGCCACATCTTGTCAGTCTTGATCCATGCAGTTCAGAATACCTAACAATAGGGTTGACAAAAGTAGACATTGCATTCTTTGTCCCCTGTTTTTCTAGAGTATATTCAGTACCAACCATGGTGCCACCCAAATTGAGTGACTAACATACAAATTGAGATGTTAAAATATATAGAGCAGCCCATATGCAGCATCCTTTGGAAATGTCTAGCCAGTAGTACCTGGATTGACTCTAGAAGGTCAGATAGTCTTTTAAGAATATGATATCTGTGTTTTAAAGGGATGTGGTAGATCTGTTTCAGAGGAAAGATGATCTTATGCCTTGTCATGAATGACCATTTTAGAAGCACCCATTTGTATTATATATATGTTAATAAGTGGACATTTAGTTCATTCACCTACTGTGTCTATTGTACCTTTGTATCATGATTCCCACATTGATGGACATTTAAATTATTCACGTTTTTGCCATTATAAACAGATATATCTTTGAATACCTTTGTGTATGTCTCTTTGTTCACATGTGTTAGTTTCTCTAGGTCAGTGCTTATCAAACTTTTCCACATCATACTGTATGTAGAAGATATTTTTCCTGCTTGTGTTATCACCTGGGAGATGGTGACATATGGCAAAGCCACAGAGTTCTCTATGGCGGAGTGTTACAAATAAAATGTTATACTCTGAAAATGAGGCTAGGAAGCAGTCGTCCTCAGCCAAACTCAGCCCTCCACCTGTTTTGCAAATAAAGTTTCTCTGGAACACAGCCACGTCCATTTGTCCACATATTGTCTATGACCGCTTTCATACTACAGTGGCAGAGTCGAATAGTTGCAGTGGAGACCATCTGACTGCAAAGCCTAAGTGTTTACTCTGTAGCTTTTTGCTGACTCCTACTCTACGATAATAATTACCAAATATATAGTTTCAGTTATTGTAAATTTGTGAATCATTTTTCTTTTTTGGTCTTTTTCGTGTACTTACTAATTTGAGATGAAATCAATTTATAGTAAACAGATCTTAAATGTATAATTCAATGCATTTTGATAATGTAACCAACACCTCAGTCTGTTCAAGTCTTTTTTAATTCTTAAAATTGGGTTATTTTTTACTTTTTATTTTTTAATTTATAGGAGGGGCGTGTGTACTCTAGATACAAATTCTTTATCAGAAACATAATTTACAAATATTTTCTCTCAGTGTTCATTTTCATAATAGTATCTTTAGAAGATCAAAATTTTTAACTTTACTAGAATCCACTTAATTGATTTTTTTTCTGTGACTATATAAATTAGTGCTTTTTGTGTCCTAAGAAAAATCTTTGCCTATATTAAGGTTGCAAAGATATTGTTTTTTCTTCCAGAAGCCTTATGCTTTTAGCTTTTATGTTTATGTCTGTGATCCCTTTCATATTGATTTTTGTGTGAAGTGTGAGGTAAGGGTTGAGGTTTATTGTTTTCTATATGTTCATCCAGTTGTTCCAGACTTACGTGTTGAAAAACTGACCTTTCAATATCAAATCATCTTGGTGCCTTTGTCAAAAATCTATTGACAATGTATGGATCCATTTCTGCGCTTTCTCTCTTCTGTTCTTTTTATATCTGTCTTTACTGCTTAAGTTTTTATCTTCCATCAAATATTTTGCAGCGTATTGATTGGAAAGCTGTACATGTGCCTAGAAGTGTGTTGCTCGGTCATAGTGAAATATATTTATCTTTAAGTTATCGTCATATCCCTAATCTCTCTCTGTCTCCTAACTGTCCCCTTTGCTTTCAGAAGCTATCCCCTTTTAACCCATTCTCCACCCTGCCAACAGAGTGATAGTTCCAAAATTAAACATGACTGAACAGTTTCCAGAGAGATGCATATTAACTCCTTACTTAGAAAACATTCTGTACTGCCCACTTATCAGAATTTGCCCTGGATTCCTGGTCTCACCAGCCCAACAACAAATTTATTCCTTCAAACTTCTGTGTACTTGTATTTTATGCTGGGAGCATACTTATTCTTTCTAGAAACTCTTTCCTCTGTTTCATCCCATGAAATCCTGTTTGTCTTTTAGTATCACTTCCTTTGTGACCTTTCTATCCATTTGACCTCATGTTCTCACTTAAGAATATAGTCTTTAAATAGCTTGTTTACTTGTCTATTTAAGTATATTGTGACTTTTTTGAGATTCTTGTCTGATTTATTGTGTCCCCTTTTTACATAATAATGCCTAGCCAATAATTGTTACTCAGTTGTTGTGGAGCCTTTTTTTTTTTTTTTTTTTTATTAAATCACCTCTAAGCAAAATGAGGTAGCTTCCATCATAGCTCAGTTGGTAAAGAATCTGCCTGTAATGCAGGAAACCCGGGTTCGATTCCTGGGTCAGGAAGATCCCCTGGAGTGGCAACCCACTCCAGTATTCTTGCCTGGAGAATTACATGGACAAAGGAGCCTGGCAGGCTACAGTCTGTGGGGTCGAAAGAGTCAGACACAACTTAGCAACTAAACTACTTCTACTAAGCAAAATGATCCTTGAAAGTTTTTGCTTTCCATTTCCAGTTATATCAACTAAAGGAAATATAGCTTAATCTATATGATTCACAGGCTCTTGATGCAGAGCACATGAGATCACAGGCATGGTAATGTTTGGAAAATGTTTTTAAAATATGATGGCCTAATTGTTGTTATACTGAAAAAATGCTAATTTTAAAAATAACAAAGTTTAAAAGTACTTTATGAACTAAAGCATTTTCATATATGAGATCTCAGCTATATGTGTATATGTCTGTCTCTTTGGATATCTTTGATTCAGTAAATATTTATGGACTACTTCCTCAGTTCAGGTATTATGAAAGCAATATTATATACAGCAATCGCTAACATTCAGTGAACTTTACTACATAAAAGTGCTTAAGAACTTTGAATATGTTATTTAATATTCACAATAAACCTTTATGATAGGTGCCATCATTATTCGCATTTTATATAGACTAATCATTTGCCAGAAATAATAAGAAATCCCCAGTCTGACCTCAGAACCTGAAAATTTTGCCAATCTCAGTGTAAATACTTAAGACAGAGTCCCTGTTCTCAAGAAGCTTTCGGTCTAAATAACAGATTAACACAAACATTTTTCAAAATTTATTTCATGAGGCAACATGTGGTTCAGTTCAGTTCAGTTCAGTCGCTCAGTCGTGTCCGACTCTTTGCTACCCCATGAATCACAGCACGCTAGGCCTCCCTGTCCATCACCAACTCCCGCAGTTCACTCAGACTCATGTCCATCAAGTCGGTGATGCCATCCAGCCATCTCATTCTCTGTTGTCCCCTTCTCCCGCCCCCAATCCTTCCCAGCATCAGAGTCTTCTCCAGTGAGTCAACTCATCACATGAGGTGGCCAAAGTATTAGAGTTTCAGCTTTAGCATCAGTCCTTCCAATGAACAGGTAATTTATAAAGGTACAAACAAGAAACCAGGGTACAAACCTTCCCAAGACTGGGAGGTACAGTCAGTCCAGCCAAAATAATGGAAAAAAGGCATTTGAACTGGTCTTGGAAAAGCTATAAAATGACCAGAAATCTTATATATAGAATTCTGCACACTTGAAGTCCTTGGAATGATGTGTTTGTGTTTTTTTTTTTTTTAAATGCTATGTGCCTATTGTATCTTACTTAGAGCAGTGCCAAAGTATCAGAACTCCTGAGCATCGTTTCCCCTTCTGCCCGTGATTTGCTGAGTTATGTGGAAGAGAGCACTAAACCATCTGCTTCTCAGTTTATTAGAATATGACTGAAAAATCAGTCGGACAGCTAATTATGTTGTGTTTCTCAAGGGACTCCAAAACAAATTTGATAGAAGATGCTTAGATGCAGGTATTTTTTCAGCTATAAAGGTATGAAAATGTTTGTGCTTTAGTTAAATTAAACCTTACATAATACATTTTACATTTATTCACTACTGTCATTGAATAGGTAAAACTGAAAAGCAATGTTTACATTCAGAATAATTGCAATTTTTGTGATAGGTTTTGTATTTATAGGAATTCAACATATAATTTTATCACTTATTAGCAACAGTTTATGGCAAACAGTAAATAAATGTAACCATGCTTTTGAAGAATATCAGCAAAAGTAAGTTAATATAGAATTGCTTATTAGGAAATGTTTTGATTAAATTGAGGATATGACATAGGATTGACATTGTTATTATTACTCAACTGTGTGTTACAAATAGCGCCAAAAATATAAACAATGAATGTCATCCTGAAAGATTTGTACTTTTTAAATTAAATACACATGAAAGTATTAAACTACATCAAGAGGTGCATTTTCTGCTAATGTAATTTAGAATATGACGTTAAATTATTAATCAAATGGTTGGATATGGGGGAATTTTTTCAAAGAGAAAAAAGGATAAATTGCTCCATGTCAGTTGAACACTATTTCAGACACCAAAAATAAAGGCAAGAGAGGCATAAAGATTCCCTAATTTTGTAGTATGTGCAGATAGGCATCCATTATATGAATAGTAAATATTATGTCTATATTTGTGACATTTTAAAAATCTGATAATAGCTTTAAACTCCTTCTTTTTCTGGGTCATTAATGTTAATATGTTAGTATTGAACTAATTAATGTATATATGGACAAATCACTGTTCCCTGGTCTGCTGTGGATAATTTAAATGTTTCTCGTTTGATTAAACGAAATCTGTTTGAACTTTTTTTTTAGCCTGAAAAGAAATATATGTTAGTGATAAATAGCGATTGTGGTTTCTATGTTCTATGTTGATATAAATGTTTAGAATTGGTTTTATATAAAGCTGTATATTCAATGGCATTTTCAGTTGTTTAACAAAAAGACTAATAACATGTTTTAATATAACAACTGTAATATGTCCTTAACTATTTAAACATGTTTCTCTCTGTTTTAGCAGCAGAATTATCTATGTATTTGAATAAAATCAGGAGTGGCCAAAGATGTATAAGAAAATTCTTACGTAAATTGATGCATTTGCCATACCATTTCTTATAGACTGCCTTGCAGTTCTGTCTCATTGAGATGAATTGCCTGGGTCTTTAGAGTATGCAGAGCAAATTAAAGGAAGAAGGAGGGAAAAGAATCCTTTGGGAAAATTTTGAATGAAATCTTTGCATTGTGGCTAAGAAACAGCCTGAACCCTCTATCTTGTTATGTCATTCTTTGGAAATAAATGATTCTGCAAGCTGTATTTTGAGAAAATTATCTGTTGTCAAGAGCAAACTAACATTTTAAAGTTACTGCCTTTTTAGTATAAAACGTAATATATTGTTATTCAATTCCATGTTTAATTAGTTTAATTTGTAACAGAGACCACAGGTAAGAGCTACTTACAGAAAAAGACTTTGATTTGTGAAATTTTTGAAAGGCCATTTCTTGTTCTCCTCCCCTTTCTCTTTTCTGTGGTTTGATTAGTGACTACCAGAAATAAGGAGAAAGTGAAAAACTCAGGTTCTTTTTTTTTCCCCCTTACTTGTTATTTTACAGTCTCCTGTTATAGGAATGAGAGACAACACATATTTTCAATCTCCTAAATTAATTAGAAAAGATATGAATATAGATAATATTAAATGGTAGATATGCAAAAAGTCATTTTTCCTTCACTTTGAATAGTTTTATGCCATGCTATGGTAACCTAACCCCAGGGTACAGAAATGATGTGCAGAGGCCATAGTTTACCAATTGGATAAGACATACCTCAAGAAGTAGAGAGCTTTTGTATTATTGTTTCATGATAGTGAACAGCTGTAATCTCAGTGAGCTTGCCCTTTTTGGCAGCTGGCTTTATTTAGCATTTAAAAAAATTGCACGCTCTTTGCCTCTGGTGCCTGGCATTCTTCAATTAAAATTTTAAATGTATTCTTATCATCCCCTAACACAAAGCTTATTTATGCAGCCCCAAATCTAGCCTGAGACACCTGTTCTTGAATCCATTTTTTTTTTAAAGTTCAGTATGAAACAAATCTGTAGCTAAGTCACGCTGGAATTAAAGAAATCATACATTATTTTAATGGAATCTGATCAAGCTACTTATATGGGCTTAAGTGAATGGCTGAGGTCTATTAATGGGTATGACATTATTACATGAAATCCATTTCAATAAAGGATTAGTGTTGTTAATTTTAAGAGTTGTTTTATTAACAAGAGTCTGGAGACAGTAAATAAAGGGGCTTGATTATCTCTTTGATTTCTTTTCAGCCTTAAAATTCTGCTAAGTCACTTCAGTCGTATCCGACTCTGTGTGACCCCATAGACGGAAGCCCACGAGGCTCCCCTGTCCCTGGGATTCTCCAGGCAAGAACACTGGAGTGGGTTGCCATTTCCTTCTCCAGTTCTATCAGTTAGCAAAAAGGAACTATTATATGTAAGGGCAATTTTTTTGTGTCTGTTTGCCATAGAAGAAAGAGAAAGCTGTTTTTCCACTTGAATCAAATTATAGCTTTCATATCAATATTGACCAGAAAATTCTTAAAGTCATGAACTTAAAAGTACCTACATTGACGTAGAAATTAAATACCTCTAGATAGAACAATTTTCTTCCCCGGGGAGAAGTTTCGGGTAACCTGTGACTCATACTTTATTGAATTTAAGCTGCTTCTCCACGTAGCCTTCCAGTTCAACTGAAAAAGCCTTTGATTTAATAGAACACTCTCTTTGTGCTTGTAATTTGTGATAAGTTTAGCCTTCATTAGTTAGTTAGAGGTTTCATTGAATCCTTCCCAAGCCTAATTCCCTCTTCATTCAAAGGAAACATCTTATCTTTTCTCATCATTAATAATCTTTAATAGTTTCTAGGATACCTCTTTTTAAATTTTTAACGCATTTTCTTCATTTGTTCTCTCTAGAAAACAATACCAAGGGGAGGTAGCATGATTTTTAATTAATATAAAACAACAAAAAAGAAGGGTTAGAGATTGTGTTAACTGGATAAAGTGCCAGCAATTAGAATTTTCTGGATATAATTTCATCTGGATCATATTGTTGTTCTCTTAATGCTAAATTTATTCATTCTACTTGACATAATTATTTTTAAATAATTTTTAAAATATAGTATGTGTATTCTTTTAGTCTGTTTTGAACCTGTATTTTTTAATTTATAGACTTTGAAGATTTCTTAGAGCAGTTTTAGGTTTATAAAAATATTTATTAGAAAGTACAGTGTTTGCTCTGTTTCCTCACCTTTTCTCCCTCCGTGGTCCAGTTCTCCTGTTATTAACCTTTGCTCTGATGCAGTACATCTGTTACAATTGATGAACCAATATTGGTATGTATTATTAACTAAAGTCCATAACTTACCTTGGGGTTCAGTCTTTGTGTAGTATAGTTCTGTGAGTTTTGCTAAATGCATAATGTCTTGAATCAACCATTACATAATCATACAGAATAGTTTTACTGCCCTAAAAATTCCATGTTCCACCTGTTCACTCCTGTCTTTACCTACCATCTCTGCCAATCACTGATTTTTCTGTCTTTATGATTTTGCTTCCTAGAATGTCAAGTAGTTGGAATCATATGTTATGAAGTCTTTTCTGATTGCTTTTTAAAAAAATAAACGATTCCTCTGCGTTTTTGTGGCTTGACAGCTCATTTGTTTTTATTGCTGATAACACTGAATTGTGTGGAAGTACCACAGTTTGTTTATCCATTCACCTGTTGAGGGACGACTTTGCTGCTTTCAGTTTTGGCAATCATGAATAAAGCTGGTATAAACACTCATGTGCAGGTTTTTGGGTTGGCGTAAATTTTAACTAATTTGGGTAAAGACCTAAGAGAGGGATTGCTGATTTGTATAGTAAGCCTATATTTAGCTTTGTAAGGAACTGCCAGATTGTTTTCCAAAGTGGCAGTATTAGTCTCCTTAGGCTGCTCTGACAAAATTCCACAGACTGGGTGGCTTAATCAAAACATTATTTTTTGCAATTCTGAAGGCTGGGAAGTCCAGAATGAAAATGCCAGCAAATTTGGTTCTTCTTAAGGGTCCTCTTCCTGTCTTGTGGGCAGTTGCCTTCTTGCTGTGTCTTTAGTGATAGAAATCTCTGTTGTCTCTTGTTCTTCTTAAGGGCACTAATCCCATCATTGGGGCCCTGAATCATTACCTCATTTAAACATCATGACCACCCAAAGACCTTACTTCCTAATATCATCACACTGGGAGTTAGAGCTTCAATGTATCAATTTCGAGGGGACACAGCACTGAGTCCGTAACAGTAGCTGTACCATCTTACATTCCCAGCTGAACAATGAATGAGAGTTTCTGTTGCTCCACATTGTCCCCGGTATTTGTCACTGTTTTAGATTTTAGCCATTCGGAGAAGACTCTTGAGAGTCCCTTATACTGCAAGGAAATCCAACCAGTCCATTCTAAAGGAGATCAATCCTGGGTGTTCATTGGAGGGACTGATGCTAAAGCTGAAACTGTAATACTTTGGCCACCTCATGCGACGAGTTGACTCACTGGAAAAGACTCTGATGCTGGGAAAGGTTGGGGGCGGGAGGAGAAGGGGACGACGGAGAATGAGATGGCTGGATGGCATCACCGACTCTGTGGACATGAGTTTGAGTGTACTCCGGGAGTTGGTGATGGACAGGGAGGCCTGGCGTGCTGTGATTCATGGGGTCGTGGAGAGTCGGACACGACTGAGCGACTGAACTGAACTGAACTGAATAGGCATGTAGTGGTATCCCGTTTTGATTTGCAATGTCTAATGACCTCTAATGTCGAACATCAGTTCATATGCTAATTCACCATCTATATATCTTCTTTGTTGAGATATCTGTTCAGTTCTTTATCCATTTTATCATAGGATTGTTTTCTTATTGTCGAGTTTTAAGAGCTCTTTTAAATTTTTGGATATAAGTTCTTTATCAGATATTTTCTTCCATTTGTAGGTTTCATTTTATTCTTTTAACAGTGTCTTTCAAAGAGTAGAAATTTTTAATTTTAATGAAGTCCAGCTTTTCAATTTTTTCTTTTATGGATTATGCTCTTCATGTTACATCTGAAAACTCATTGACAAACCAGAGACCACTTGGATTTTTTTCTTCTCAAACTGTTTTGCATTTTACATTAGGTCTATGATCTATGTTGAGTTATTTTTTGTGAAAGATATAACGTCAGGGTCTAGATTTTTTTTTTTTTCATGTGGGTATGCAGTTGTTCCAGCACCATTTGTTGAAAAGACTCCTTTCTCTGTTGGATTACCTCTGCTCCTTTGTCAAAGATCAGTTGACTTTATTTGTGTGGGTCTGTTTCTGGGCTCTTTGTTGTGTTCCATTCATCTGTCTGTGTATTCTTTCACTGGTAGCACAGTCTTGATCACTGTCAGTTTTTAGTGAGTCAAGTAGTATCAGTCCTTTTTGTCCTGTTTCTTCAGCAGTGATGGCTATTTTGAGTCTTGCCTCTCCATATAAACTTTAGAATTATTTTGTTGCTATTCAGAAAGTAGTATGCTGGGGTTTTTATTGGGATTGTGCTAAATCTACAGATTGAGTTGGAAGAATTGACATCATAACAATATTTCATCTTCCTATCTATGATTTTCATTCATTTACATATTCTTTGGTTTCCTATTCAGAGTTTCATAGTTTTCTTCCTATGGATCGCATACATTTTGGTTGACTTAGATTTTTTTCCTTCCTCCCTTCCATCTTCCCTTCTTTCTTCCTCCCCCAACACTCTTTCACTCCCTTCCTCTCTCCATTTGTAAATGGTAGTATATTTTTAATTCCAAATTCCAGTTGCTTGTTGGTGGTATATAAGAAAGCTATTGACTTTCATATATTAACCTTGCATCCTGCAGCCTTGACTTAATCACTTATTTGGTCCAGCAGTTCTTTTGGTGATTCCTTGGAATTTTTTGCATAATGATCATATCATCTATGAAAAAAGATCTTTCTGTATCTTCATTCTCAATCTGTTTCCTTTTCTTGTGTTATTGCATTAGCTAGGACTTGCAGTATAGTGTTGCATAGAAGTGGTGAGATGAGACATTTTGCCTTGTTCCTTTCTTAGGGAAAAGACATCACGTTTCTCACCATTATGTATGAATGTAGCTGTAGGTTGTTTTTAGGTATTCTTTACCAAGTTGAGAAAATTCCCCATGTGAAGAGTTTTATCATGAATAGATTTTGGATTTTGTGGAATACGTTTTCTATATCTGTTGATATTATATATGATTTTTATATATTAATATGTTGATTTGATGGATTACATTAGTTGATTTTCAAATGTTGAACCAGCCTTGAATAACCTGAGTATATCCCACTAAGTCATGTGGTATAATACTTTTTACATATTGTTAGATTTGATTTGCTAATGTTTTCTTGAGAATTTTGCATCTATGTTAATGAGAAATATTGGTCTCTTTCTTTTTATAATGTATTTGTGCAGTTTTGGTGTTAGTATAATGATGGCCTCATAAAATGAGTTAGGAAGTGTTCACTCTGTGTCTGTTTTTTGGAGCAAATTGTAGAGAATCTGATATCATTTGTTCCTTAAATATTTGGTATTATTCACCAGTGAAACTATCTGGGTTTGGTGCTTTCTGTCTTGGAAAGTTATCAACTATTTATTCAACTTCTTTGATCAATATAGGCCTATTCTCCTTGTATGAATTTTGGTAAATGTGTCTTTCAAAGAATTGCTTCATTTTACGTAAGTTACCAAATTTGTGGATATCGAGTTGTTCATAATATTCCTTTATTATCCTTTGACTGTCCATGGGTTCAGTAGTAAATGGTCCCTCTTTCATTACTGATATTATTTGTGTCTTCTCTTCTTTTGTTCTTTGTACCCTGACTAGAGGTTTATCCATTTCTTTGCCCTTTTCAAAGAATGAACTTTTAATTTTGTTGATTTTTCTCTATTTTCTCCTGCTTTCAATTTCTCTGATATTTTTTCTTCTTACTTTGGACTTAATTCTTCTTTTTCCAGTTTCCTAAGTTGGATGATTGATTTTGGCTCTTCTTTTTTATTTTTAATGCATTTAATCCTATACATTTTTCTCTAAGTCTTGCTCTTGCTGCATCCCTCAAATTTTGATGTCTTTTTTTTTTCATTTAGTTCAAAAAGTTTTTTAATTTCCAGAGATTTCTTCTTTGATTTTTGTATTATTTATGTGTGCTGTTTAATCTCCAAATAACTCAGTATTTTCTAGCTATGTTTCTGTTAATGATCTCTCATCTAATTTTATTGTTGTCTGAGAGCATACTTCTTATGATGTCTATTCTTTTAAATTTGTTGTGTTTTTTTTGTTTGATGTTTCAGAAGGTTTTCTTGACATTCACATTCAAATTATATAATATACAAGCAACTTCTGATATATTTCTTTAAAATTTGTTTTTAACATCAAAAAAACATTTTGTATTGGGGTATAGCTGATTAACAATGTTGTGGTAGTTTTAGGTGGACAGTGAAGGAACTCAGTTTTATATGTATATATACCTATATTCATTCTCCCCTCATTTCTTTTTTTCCCTTTTTTTTAAAAAAATTTATTTATTTTAATTGGAGGCTAATTACTTTACATTATTGTATTGGTTTTGCCATACATTGACATGAATCTGCCCCGGGTGTACATGTATTCCCCATCTTGAACCGCCCTCCCACCTCCCTCCCCATCCCATCCCTCTGGTTCATCCCAGTGCACCAGCCCCGAGCATCCTGTGTCATGCATCGAACCTGGACTGGCAATTTGTTTCACGTATGATAATACACATGTTTCAATGCCATTCTCCCAAATCATCCCACCCTCGCCCTCTCCCATAGAGTCCAAAAGACTGTTCTATACATCTGTGTCTCTTTTGCTGTCTCGTATACAGGATTATCGTTATCATCTTTCTAAATTCCATATATATGCGTTAGTATACTGTATTGGTGTTTTTCTTTCTGGCTTACTTCACTCTGTATAACAGGCTCCAGTTTCATCCACCTCATTAGAACTGATTCAAATGTATTCTTTTTCATTGCTGAGTATCTCACATGCTAGTAAAGTCATGCTCAAAATTCTCCAAGCCAGGCTTCAGCAATATGCGAACCGAGAACTCCCAGATGTTCAAGCAGGTTTTAGAAAAGGCAGAGGCACCAGAGATCAAATTGCCAACATCCGCTGGATCATGGAGAAAGCAAGAGAGTTCCAGAAAAACATCTATTTCTCCTTCATTGACTATGCCAAACCCTTTGACTGTGTGGATCACAATAAACTGTGGAAAATACTGAAAGAGATGGGAATACCAGACCACCTGACCTGCCTCTTGAGAAACCTGTATGCAGGTCAGGAAGCAACAGTCAGAACTGTACATGGAACAACAGACTCGTTCCAAATAGGAAAAGGAGTATGTCAAGGCTGTATATTGTCACCTTGCTTATTTAACTTATATGCAGAGTACATCATGAGGAACGCTGGGCTGGAAGAAGCACAAGCTGGAATCAAGATTGCTGGGAGAAATATCAATAACCTCAGATATGCAGATGACACCACCCTTATGGCAGAAAGTGAAGAGGAACTGAAAAGCCTCTTGATGAAAGTGAAAGAGGAGAGTGAAAAGGTTGGCTTGAAGCTCAACATTCAGAAAACGAAAATCATGGCATCTGGTCCCATCACTTCATGGCAGATAGATGGGGAAACAGTGGAAACAGTGTCAGACTTTATTTTTTTGGGCTCCAAAATCACTGCAGATGCTGATTGCAGCCATGAAATTAAAAGACGCTTACTCCTTGGAAGGAAAGTTATGACCAACCTTGATAGTATATTAAAAAGCAGAGACATTACTTTGCCAACCAAGGTCCGTCTAGTCAAGGCTATGGTTTTTCCCGTGGTCATGTATGGATGTGAGAGTTGGACTGTGAAGAAAGCTGATCGCCGAAGAATTGATGCTTTTGAACTGTGGTGCTGGAGAAGATTCTTGAGAATCCCTTGTACTGCAAGGATATCCAACCAATTCATTCTAAAGGAGATCAATCCTGGGTGTTCATTGGAAGGTCTGATGCTAAAGCTGAAACTGCAATACTTTGGCCACCTCATGCGACGAGTTGACTCACTGGAAAAGACTCTGATGCTGGGAAAGGTTGGGGGTGGGAGGAGAAGGGGACGACCGAGAATGAGATGGCTGGATGGCATCACCGACTCTATGGACATGAGTTTGAGTGAACTCTGGGAGTTGGTGATGGAGAGGGAGGCCTGGTGTGCTGTGATTCATGGGGTCGCGGAGAGTCGGACATGACTGAGCGACTGAACTGAACTGAATACTCCATTGTGTATATGTACCACAGTTTCTTATCCATTCGTCTGCAGATGGACATCTAGGATGCTTCCATGTCCTGGCTATTATAAACAGTGCTGCGATGAACATTGGAGTACATGTGTCTCTTTCAATTCTGGTTTCCTTGGTGTGTATGCCCAGGAGTGCGATTGCTGGGTCGTATGGCAGTTCTATTTCCAGTTTTTTAAGGAATCTCCACACTATTTTCCATAGTGATTGTACTAGTTTCCTTTCCCACCAACAGTGTAAGAGAGTTCCTTTTCTCCACACCCTGTCCAGAATTTATTGCTTGTAGACGTTTGGATAGCAGCCATTTGGACTGGCGTGAAATGGTACCTCATTGTGGCTTTGATTTGCATTTCTCTGATTATGAGTGATGTTGAGCATCTTTTCATGTGTTTGTTAGCCATCTGTATGTCTTCTTTGGATAAATGTCTGTTTAGTTCTTTGGCCCATTTTTTTGATTGGGTCATTTATTTTTCTGGAATTGAGCTGCAGAAGTTGCTTGTATATTTTTGAGATTGATCCTTTGTCAGTTACTTCATTTGCTATTATTTTCTCCCATTCTGACGGCTGTCTTTTCACCTTGCTTATAGTTTCCTTTGTTGTGCAGAAGCTTTTAATTTTAATTAGGTCCCATTTGTTTACTTTTGCTTTTATTTCCAATATTCTGGGAGGTGGGTCATGGAAGATTCTGCTGTGATTTGTGTCGGAGAGTGTTTTGCCTATGTTCTCCTCTAGGAGTTTTATAGTTTCTGGTCTTACATTTAGATCTTTAATCCATTTTGAGTTTATTTTTGTGTATGGTGTTAGGGAGTGTTCTCGTTTCATTCTTTTACAAGTGGTTGACCAGTTTTCCCAGCACCACTAGTTAAAGAGATTGTCTTTTCTCCATTGAATATTCTTGCCTCCTTTGTCAAAGATAAGGTGTCCATAGGTGCATGGATTTATCTCTGGGCTTTCTATTTTGTTCCATTGATCTATATTTCTGTCTTTATGCCAGTACCATACTGTCTTGATGACTGTGGCTTTGTAGTAGAGCCTGAAGTCCGGCAGGTTGATTCCCCCAGTTCTATTCTTCTTTCTCAAGATTGCTGTAGCTATTCTGTTTTATGGCCTAGAGTGTGCTCTAACTTGGTGAATCTTCCCTTTGAGCTTAAGAAGATCATGCATTCTACTGTTACTTGATGAAGTATTCCATGAAAGTCAGTTAGATCCAGTTGATGGATGATACCGTCCTGTTCAATTATATCTTTACTGATTTTCTGCCTCCTGGTTCTGTCAGTAACTGAATGAGTGATGTTAAAGTCTCTGACTATAATAGTGAACTTGTGAGTAATCTTTGAATTAAAATAAATAACGAATTCTTGCAGTCCTAACAGATTTTGCCTCATATAATCTTATACCTGTTTATTAGGCACATACATTTTAAGGATCATAATGTGTTTCTGGAGAATGGACCCTCTGTCATTTTGGGGTCGCAAAGAGTCGGACACGACTGTGTGCCTGAACAGCGTTACACAGCACTTCTCTATCACTTATAGTTTTCATTGCTTTGTCTGAAACTCAGAGATACTCCAGCTCTTTTGATTACTACTGGCACAGTATATATTTCTGTATACCTTCACTTTTAATGTTTCTGTGTCTTCATACCTAAAGTAGGTTTCTTGTAGACAGCATGTAGTTGGACCTTTTTTTTTGATCCACTCTGACAGTTCTTATCTTTTAATTTGTGTATTTAGGCCACATACATTTAAAGTGATTATTGATAAAGTTGGATTAATATAAACCATACTTGTGACTTTTATATTTGTTGACCTTGTTTGTTTATTACTTTCCTCTATTCATCTACCTTCTCTGGTTTTAATTGATCGTTATAATGACCCCATTTTCTCTTTTATCTTAGCATATAAATTACAACTTCTCTTTTAAGTAGTTACCCTAAAGATTATAACACACATTTATAACTACTACAAGTCTACTTTCAAATAACAGTATACCACCACTGCATGGGCACTTCAAATACCTTATAACAGAGTAGTCCCAAATCTTCCCTCCCATTCCTTAAAACACTATTATCATTTATTTCACTTATCCATAAGCTTGTTGTTGTGCAATCACCCAGTCATGTCCGAGTCTGTGCGATCCCATGGAAGGCAGCACGCCAGGCTTCCCTTTCCTTCACTATCTCCTGGAGTTTGCTCAAACTCATGTCCATTGAATTGGTGATGCCATGCAACCATCTCATCCTCTGTCGTCCCCTTCTCCTCTAGCCTTCAGTCTTTCCCAGCATCAGGGTCTTTTCCAATGAGTGGACTCTTCATGTCAGGTGGCCAAAGTATTGGAGCTTCAGCATCAGTCCTTCCAATGAATATTCAGGATAGATTTACCTTAGGATTAACTAGTTTAATCTCCTTGCTGTCGAAGAGACTCTCAAGAGTCTTCTCCAACATCAGGCTTCAAAAGCATCAGTTCTTCAGTGCTTCGCCTTCTTTATGATCCAACTCTCACATCTGTACATGACTACTGGAAAAATCATAACTTCAACTATGTGGACCTTTGTCAGCAAAGTGATATATCTGCTTTTGAGTACACTGCCTAGGTTTATCATAGCCTTTCTTCTAAGGAGCAAGCATCTTTCAATTTTATGACTGCGGTCACCTTCAGTGATTTTGAAACCCAAGAAAATAAAGTCTGTCAATGTTTCCATTTTTTTCCTCATCTATATACCATGAAGTGATGGAACCGAATGCCATGATCTTAGTTTTTTGAAGCATAACTTATCCATAAGTTATGATCATGAAATATTTTTTAGTTGTTATTACTTTAAACAAACTGTTATCTGTTAGATTAATAAAGAATAAGAAAAAGAAAAGATTCTATTTTACTTTCATTTATTCCTTCTTTAACACTCTTTGCTATATATGTATGTATGTATATATGAGTTTTTGACATATTATCTTCTCTCTGAACCTAGTGACAGTTTCCCTCAATTTTTGTCTGAGAAAGTCTCTTTTTGACTTTTGAAGGCAATTTTACTGAATACAGAATTCTAAGCAGCTGATTTTTCATTCTTTAAAAGCAAAGTCTTTTACTCTAGTCCCTTCTTGCTTGCATGGTTTTTGAAAAGAAGGCCTATGTAATTCTTATTCTTGTTCCTTTATTGATAAGATTCCCCCCACCTCCTCGACTTCTTGTAAGACTTTTTCTTTGATTTTCTATAGTTTGAATATAACATTCGTGATATAGGTTTTTTATTTATTTATCCTGCTTAGTATGTTCTCTGAACTTTCAAGATCTGTGGATTGTTGTTATCATTAATTTTGGGAATTTCTATGGCATTATTACTTCAAATATTTCTTCTCTTTCTTTCTCTCTTTTTTCTCCTCTGGCATTCCCATTGCATGTATATTCTCCTTTTGTAATTGTCTCAGTTTGGGGATATTCTGTTTCATTCTTTTCATCTTTTTTCTCTTTCCAGTAAGTTTATATTGTCATTATCTTCAAGCTCACTGATTCTTTCATTCAGTCATGTCCAGTTTACTGATGAGCCCATCAAACACATTCATTTCTGTTCGTGTTTTTCATTTCTAGCATTTTCTTTTGGTTCTTTCTTAGAGTCTTTATCTCTTTGCTTATGTTACTTATCTCTTCTTGCAAATTGTTCACTTTTTTCGTTAGAATTCTTAACATGTTAATCATAGTTATTTAAAATTCCTGGTCTGATAATTCTAAAATGTCTGCCATATATAAATCTGGATCTAGTGGTTGCTTTGTTCCTTCAGTCTGATTTTTTTTCTTTTTTTTTTTTTTTGCCTTTTAGCATATCTTACAATTTTGTGTTGAAAACTGAACATAATGAATTATGTAAATATAGAACTGAAATACATAGGCCTTTAGTGTGAGGTTTTATGTTAATCTGGCTAGGATTTAGGCTGTGTTTTGTATTAAACTGTGGTAGCTGTGGTATCCAATGTTAAATTTTCCTCTAGTATCCTTGTTTTTTTGTCTCCCTTGTTTGTAGGTTTTCTTAGACACTCCTTAAATAGGCAGTTTTCTTAGCTGCTGTTGTTGGTTCAGTCTCTTAAGTCGTGTCCAACTCTTTGTGACCCCATGGACTGCAGCACACCAGGTTTCCCTGCCCTTCACTATCTCCCAGAGTTTGTCCAAATTCATGTCCATTGAGTCTCTGATACCATCCAGCTATCTCTTCCTCTGTCACCCTGTCTCCTCCTGTCCCTAATCTGGGTCTGGTATTCCCATCTCTTTAAGAATTTTTCACAGTTTGTTGTGATCCACACAGTCAAAAGCTTTTGCATAGTCAGTGAAGCAGAAGTAGATGTTTTTCTGGAAGGTAGATATTTTTCCTCTTTACTGATCTTCAGTTTAGGTTAGGAGAGCAACTTGTGACTAGACATTTATAGTCATATTTTTACTATAATTATGATAATAGGAACAAATCTACATGAACACTGTTGAGATGATAATGTGATTCATGCCTATAATACATTTTTTCTCTGAGAAAAAAATAAAATTTTTGAAACAGAAAAAAATAATAAATTCCTAAAAGTCAAAGATTTACTATACATCAGTTATTATGTCCCCACACTTCATCTGAAAACATCTGTTTGGGCAATACAGCCGTTTACTGTTTTACGGATATCGTGTAACCACTCCTCCCCTCCTGCATACACCCATACACACACATGCACACAGGTATATTCACAGATGTAGAGGCCAGAATGAGTATCTGACTCTGAGAAACTAACCCTTTAGGCTGGGCTGTGCCAACAAGTTACCTGTTGGCCGGTAATCTAATCTTGCACTTGAGCAAACCAGCTCTGGAGTCTGATGGATCTGTCTGCTAACTCCTTCACTGGTCATGTGTAAGTGTACTTGCCCTGTAGGGTAATTTTTGTAATTAAGAGAAATAATATTCATAGGCATTTAGCACAGTATTCAGCACATGATCTCAGCAAACGTTAGTATCGTTACAAGAGACTCTGCTTATCTGAGGGTGAGACTAAGTTATAAAATCCTGTAGACTCAAGCTGATGGCTACGAGATGGGTCACTGAGCAAGAGAGAAGTCGCTTAGCAAAGAGTGTAGCTGACCTGCATAGACCACGGTGAAAACAATTTCAGGTTTCTCGGTTTCTGTAAAATACAGTTGTACTTCTTGTTTTGTTTTGTTTTGTTTTTGCAATTCCCTTGTATTCTTTCCTTTTCACTTGAGCTAGTTTGACCAGGTTTCTAGTCCTGCTACCAGTGACCTCTCAGTGAATCCTTTTTCTGGTTTTTTGATACTGACGAAAGGAAATTATCATGTACAAGTTTTGTCCTACAAAACTTAACTATGAGGTACCAAGGTCAGAATTCCAATATCCTTTATTTTATGAATTTTATAATCTTTTCTAACCAAGCAAGCAGTATCAGCAGGCATAAGTAATATTATATTCTTCCTCCTTTTATCTTCTTCTGTTTCAATGGTATATCTACCCCTTATCTCCAACTGAAAGGAAAAGAAATAAGTTTGTTAGTACACAAAGAAAAAGCATCCTTTAGAACCAAAATGTAATGTAGTCTTATTATCTTGTATATATTGTTTCCAGTGCATTGAAGCCTAAAAAGGGCATTTGGGATCATATTATTGATTCATCCAATTCAGAACTCTGATTTAGCAGCAGTTCTCACTGACATTTCATAAGAGATATAGTTGCCATCCACGATATCAAGGTCTGAACATTTTTATTTTTCCCCAAACATACTATTTCTGGCTTTATCTTCTCTTGGGGTAATGAGTTCTGTAAGAATTTCACCTATTGTGTGAAATTAGACTTTATTTATTCTTGAAGTTATTTTTTCAAGCACCAGTGAAGCATTCCTAATTCTAAGATTTGGGGAGTACATCTTGAACACATTATCTAAATCTTTCATATTTTTATAGGCTTTGAACATGTCCCCTCTTAGCTCTCATTTTGTCAGGTAGAAGAGAATGATTCTCTTCTTCTCCTCTTGTCATTTGGAAGATCTCTATCCTCTTAAAAAAACATTATTTCTCCTTATTCATAAGATGGAGTAGTTGAACTTCACAGATTTATTCACATACAAACATAATTGTGATTTCCTCTTTCATGTATGTTCAGCCTAGTAAAAATTACTTTGTATCATCTCTAGAAGTTCTTTTTGTGATATTTTTTAATTTTTCAGAGATTCCACTGACATGAATAAAGTTAATTTTTATAATAATCAAGGCTGGAAATGTTTCTGAAAATACAAATACTTGTATTTATTTTATGATTTATTTTGGATGCCATCAGTTATTATACCATAATTCTTGGATCATATCATCAATAGTAGATACTTCAGTTTATAAGGTTTTCGTGAATAAGTTGAAATTTGTTTACTTCTATTTATCCCTAATATACCACTTAAGAAATTAAAAGTAGAAGCTTTTTTAAGGACAGAAGTATTTTAGATTGCAGAATATTTTTTGCTTTAATGTTTAATCGTTGAAAGTATGTAAATAATGAGAATGATTTATAAGTTTAATAAATCTTTTATAACAACTTTGCTTCCATATTCTATGTTATGAAGTAGGCTATTTCTTCTTCATGGAAAGCTTATTTTATCATTTTTAGGAAATAAGACTTTCATTGGTTGGCTGATTCATATTTTCTTTTTACAGTCAAATTGTGAAGATATTAACTCTTAACCACGAGCTTTAAATTGATGAACATGCACTTTGTTTCATATGAATAATTAAAAGTTGAGATCAGCTGTCTTTAGTTACTGTTTCATTTCTTGGGAGATCCCAAGTATAAACCCAAAATGACAGTGAATGTTATCGTTTTCTTAAGCCACAACTCACATCTTCTGATAGTTTTATGAGTACACATGATCAGTGTTTTATGTCCTTCACCTAACATTAAATTTCTAGATCCAGTGCACTCTGCAGAGATAGATCTAGATCTTACCCATGGGAGTTGTCTTACCTCTTCCTTTGTCTTGCTATTTAAACTCACACCTGGCCCTCTCCCCTCTCTCTCTTTCATTCCATGAGAGGTATTTTGGCCTTCTCTGAAACTTTAAGGGAGTGGAATAGGAATGGAGTAAGACTTTAAACTCTGGAATCAGAATGTCTTAAGTTCAACTTCTGAGTGCTTGCTAAATGACCTTAAACAGGTTACTTAACTTCATCTATAAAATGGGGATAAGTGAGTACTCACCACATAAGGACTTTGTAGACTAATTAGGATAATGTTATGGAAAATGTTTAGTGTAGAACCTATGACATATGGTTGGTGTTCAGCAGGTGTCACCTCTTGATTCAGGGTGCTGATGGAGAAGTCCCATGGGGAAGGGGCTGGATGTGGGAGCTATTTTAGAAATGGCTTATGGCAGAGGTCATTGAGAAGGAGCAAAGCATATGGGAAGAACAGACTCTGGACCTTCATCCCTGCCAAACTCTTTATCAGTTGAAATGAAGATAGGATTATGATAAATAGCGGCCTCTGATTTAGAGATATACCAGATTAAGACTTTGTGGCCTATTGATAGATAACTGTCTACAGGTTGCAAAATATGTTGCATATAATAGGAAACAGTAGGGATCATCTCATTGGAAAAGACCCTGATGCTGGAAAAGATTGAAGGCAGGAGGAGAAGGGGATGAAAAAGGATGAGATGGTTGGACCGTATCACCAACTCAGTAGACGTGAGTTTGAGCAAACTCCAGGTATCCTGCACTGTGGGTAGATTCTTTACCATATGAGCCACCAAGGAAGTGGGCTACAGTCCATTGGGTTACAAAGAGTCCAGCACGACTGAGCGACTAAGCACACAGCATACACTGTAAGGAAGGTTTATTGTTCCTGTTTTAGTAAGATATTTGTCTGTTTTATCAGTAATTTGTAGTACTTTAACACAGCACCATACTTGATTAAGTTGTCTTTTTTCCTCACATCCTACAAAAGTCTTAACTGTTTTGTTATTATTTCCTTCTTCCAACATGGGTGTATTTTCATTTTCTTCTCTCATGAAATAACCAAAATTTCTTGTTATAATTCTTGCAACTTAGGGTTTTAGGATGGACCGTTATCCTATCACCAGGGAACCTTAATTAGGCTTTTCTGATGTAACATAATTGGATGATAACTTCGTGTAAAATTACAAGTAGCTGTAAAGCCAACATGAAACATCGCATTCCTAACTCTTCAACTCTGTGCTGACCACAGAGCTATAAAACTCCCCCACAGCAAAAGGGAGCACAGCGTGCCAACTGACAGCTCTATTCTGCAAGATCCTGACAGCACACCTGCTCACCCCTTCACTTCTTCTAGGGATTCTCAAGAAATGAAAGGCTATTATTACCTTGAGGTCCTTCCTCCTGGCTCTTTCTTTCAAGGAGACATGACATGTGATGAAAGAATAAGAGGAATATGAGAGTGGAATCGCGATTTTTTTTGTTTTGTTTTTTCAGTCATGGGGGAAAGAGAGGTTGGGGTTTGGCTCTTTACTAAATTTGATGAAATTAAGGTTTGTCTTTGTTTCTACTGCTTTTCTCTTCTCTGTTCTTTTGTTTCTTACCAATGAGAAAAGCGGTTCTAGGATTCTCTGGGATCCTTTGTGTTAGAAAGAGGTTCTAAGTTAGAAGAAAGTCTTCCTGAAAAACCAAAAACTCCCCCAAACCTCTAGTCATGGAGTTATAGGACCTGCGCAATGTGAATCATCAAAAAAAAAAAAAACTGTAGTCAGCATCCCCTTTATGAACATACCGTCTGTGGACTGTCTGAAACCTCTTGCAAAAGTAACATATATGTATATAAAAGTTAAATGACTAAATTTGTTTCAGAAACATTAAGAACGACTTCAGGAGTCCTGTTTAGTGCCACAAAGCAAACAAATATCTTTGGACTTTTTTCTTTTGACACTGTCCTGCCTACCTTATCCTGCACTGCATAATTCACTAAGATATTACATATTTTCCATTAACTGTTCTTTTAGTCCTCAATTCAGAGTTAAGTCTGTCAGAATATCACTGAGGTCAGTGAACCATGAGCCTGATTGCTTTTGCAAGGCATTTCTGTTGCTAGTAAAAGCAGCAAACACCTCATAAGAATGCTGCATAGTCGTTCACATAGTGATATGCTAATTCTTAAGAATGTTGCTAACACTGCAGTGTGTTTCATATGATTGATTTTGGAACTTTTCACTCAACTGGTCCAAGCATTCAGACTGGCAGTAATAACAGTCTTTTGAGTTGTTGCTTAAGTAGAGCAGTGACGGAATTCATTTGACAGGTGACAGTTGTTCATTCAAGTTCAGGAAGAGATCTCTATCAGCCACTGTGGTTGAAAAACAAAAGGAAAGTGGCCCAGATGTTCACTTTTTAATAGTATATCTTTCCTTCATATTTTAAATGAGAACAGAGCTCATCCATTAAATGAGGATATAAATATTAATGTCATGTTAAAATCCCAAAGAACAGAGCTCACACATTTATGTAATTTTTTTTTTTTAAACGGCCACCTATAAATTAAAGAAAATCAAAGAAACCACCGCCCCCCCTTCCCCGTGCCTCTGGAGGTATCAACACAGGTGGTTAACTTTTGGTCTTTTTACTCATGCCTTCTCTAACAAGTCTCAGAGAGTTGAGTAAGAATTTAATCAGTCATATTTGGCCACACTGTAGCAAAGAAAATGTAAATCCCCAAAGTCCTGATAGTCTTTGTGGATGTAATTTGAGCATATAAATTCCTTCCTGTGACGTGAGCAGGAAGTATTACCAGTTTAGACAACTTACTGCTATTCTGAGCTTTCAGTATAGCACAGAATTTTGATCAAGATAGTGATGATAGAACATCAGAATTTTCACATAGATCAGAATTGCTGTTCACTCTGTGTTCAGTTGTTTTTGCCTGTGGTAAACAGTATGAACAAGATTTACTTTGGGTGTATATCTTATATGTCCGTATCTGCTGTAATTGGGAGCATATCTTTGGCTCACTGAAATGGGGCTCTTTGATATATTTTTCAAAGAATATGATATTTTGGCAAATAATCTCTTCCTAGACCTAACAATAGCCAGGTTCTTGAGAATTGTTCAGCAGAATTGGTCCCAGGATAAGAGCTAACATTTTTTGAGAATTACTGTGAATCAGGCATTGTATTCAGCTTTCTCCATGCAATATCTCATCCACAGAATAACTTGATGAGTAAGATACTATTATTAACCCTATTTTACGCATGAGAAAATTGCTGTTATCAATGCCATTTTCCAGATGAAGTAAAAGGGATGAAGTTAAATATAACCTATCCAAGATCACACAACAGTTAGGTGATAGAGAATATGAACTCCAATTTTTATGACTCCAGAGCCTATACTCTTAATCACTATGCACACATTCATGGTACTGTATGAATAGGCATTTGTTTTGCTATATTTTGTTTGATGTTGCTCCCTGCTCTAGCCTCCAGTGGAGTCATGAATCCCAGCTGTTGACACTGTTTTTGGAATGGCTGTTGAATGGGGTGGCACCTAGCTGCTAGACCCATTCAAGACCACACTTAGGGGAATTAAAACCTTATTCTATCTCTCTGTACTTATTTGGAGGAAGCTAGAACCTATGCGGGTACTGAGGGAAATCTCTTTAGGAAGCTTGAGTTCAAAAAGTAGACAGGTTTTCTGGTTCAGAATCACCAAAAAGTTACTAATGGCAAGCCACTCCAGTACTATTGCCTAGAAAATCCCATGGATGGAGGAGCCTGGTAGGCTGTAGTCCATGGGGTCGCTAAGGGTCAGACACGACTGAGCGACTTCACTTTCACTTTTTACTTTCACACATTGGAGAAGGAAATGGCAACCCACTCCAGTGTTCTTGCCTGGAGAATCCCAGGGAAGGGGGAGCCTGGTGGGCTTCCGTCTATGGGGTCACACAGAGTCGGACACGACTGAAGTGACTTAGCAGCAGCAGCAGCAACTCCCTTCTCCCCCCAAGTGAATTTAAGTTCTAGATAGTGATGTCTTATTGAAGATTTTTCTCAACTGACAACCCTATTCCAGTCCTCTTTGCTTTGACCAGTCTGAGCTCTATGAATTCTGTTTTTAGGAGAGTCCCCCTTCCTGAGTTCTGCTTCTTTCACAACAAGACAGTAATTACAGAAGAAGTCTTATGGACTGGAGCCCAAAATCTTTCCATCCTTGAAACATCTTTCATTACAGCAAAGCCCATTAATTTCTCAGTTCAGTTCAGTCACTCAGTCGTGTCCAACTCTTTGCGACCACATGGACTACAGCATGCCAGGCTTCCCTGTCCATCACCAACTCCCAGAGTTTACTCAAACTCATGTCCATCGAGTCAGTGATGCCATCTAGTCATCTCATCTTCTGTTGTCCCCTTCTCCTCCTGCCTTCAATCATTCCCAGCATAAAGGTCTTTTCCAGTGAGTCAGTTCTTCGCATCAGGTGGCCAAAGTATTGGCGTTTCAGCTTCAGCATCAGTCCTTCCAATGAATTTTCAGGACTGATTTCCTTTAGGATGGACTGGTTTGATCTCCTTGCAGTCCAAGGGACTCTCAAGTGTCTTCTCCAACACCACAGTTCAAAAACATCAATTCTTCGGCACTCAGCTTTCTTTATAGTTCAACTCTCACATCCTTGCATGACTACTGGAAAAACCATAGCCTTGACTAGACGGACCTTTGTTGGCAAAGTAATTTCTCTACTTTTTAATATGTTGTCTAGCTAAGGTGGATATTAAGCTTCTAAAGCCCTTTCTTTTGAAAACCAATAATTCTAATTGACTATCTGCAGGGCTAGTGTCTCTGACTTATGTTACATAAAATAGTAGCAGAGTAATGCTTTTAAACGGAGCTGTTATGAATTGACTAGCAGAGAGGAGGGCTCTTCTAGAGGTACTTGCTTGTAGCTGTGAAGATCATCCCTTACAAGAACTATCTATGCTCCTGACAGAGAACAGGCTTGTTGTGTACTAAACAAGATTTTTGAGTCTTAATCTGCCCTTGGCAAAGAGAATGACCTGATAAAAGAGGTCATCTGAAATATGAGATAATTAATAAGGACCGTATCAATTCAGGTTGAACTGGGCAGTCAGTTGTGTAACACCCAGGCTAGTTTGCACTGGTTCTTTACAGATGAATGGTGCTAACTTAACATATAATTTGTATATCTAAAATATTCTCTTGCTAGAAGACTGATGCAGCACTGTCTTTTTTTTTTAAACCAACGCTGAAGTCTTAATCTGGGCTTCTGTCATGGCTCACTGGTAAAGAATCTGCCTGCAGTGCAGGAGATGAGAGTTCAGTCCCTGGGTCAAGAAGATTCCTTGGAGAGGGAAATGGCAACCCACTCCAGTATTCTTGCCTGGGAAACCCCATGAACAAATGAGCCTGACGGGTTACAGTCTGTGGGGTCGCAGAGTCAGACACAATTTAGCAGCTAAATAGCAGTCTTAATAGAATGGCAGAGCACTCTTCATTGGTAAACAGGGATGTACTTAAATGCTTTTTTAAAAAATGTGTGTTCCAGAAAGCAGAATGCAGTATAGTAGAGTAAGCACTAGAGTCTGATAGTTAGCTCACCTTTGAGAAATTCTCTTAACTACTCTTAATCAGTTTCCTCTGAAAAATTGGAAAATGAGGGCGTTTAAATAAATGTGTGTTTCCCAAAATTCTGAAACCTACCACAGATTACTAGAGGTGACTTTAGGTGGCATGTGAGATA
Organism: Moschus berezovskii; assembly: GCF_049115385.1. NCBI lineage: Eukaryota > Metazoa > Chordata > Mammalia > Artiodactyla > Moschidae > Moschus > Moschus berezovskii. The sequence goes on along the minus strand of NC_142468.1, from coordinate 25,775,137 downwards.
CTGTCAGGCAGTTTTATGAAAAAAAAAAAAAATTAAACATTGACTCACTTGACTCACATAGCTGAGTTATTCCTTTTTCAGTCTTTTAATAGAATCTGAGGACTTCCCTGGTGATCCAGTGGTTAAGAATCTGCCTTACAGTACAGAGTTATGCAGGTTGATCCCTGGTCAGGGAACTAGGATCCCTTATGCTGCAGAGTAGCTAACCCCACACACCACTGCTGAGCCCACACCCCAGAGCCTGCATGCCACAGCTAGAGAGCTCACATGCCAACTACTGAAGCCTGCACCCTCTGGAGCCCACCCGCCGCAACTAGAGAGTTTAGGCACTGCAACAAAAGATCTTACATGATCCAACCATGATCCTGTGTGCCACTGAAGCCAAATAAATTTCTTAAAAAATAGAAGTCTGGCTTGAACTTGGAGCCCTTTATAAGCAAGAGAATTTGTATAGAATTTAATAACATAGTTTTGTTTGTAGCAAAGTTATAGTTTCAGTTGCCATATATAAAATAAATCAATTTAAGTTTTAAAAAGTGAATTTTTAAACATTAAATAGTACACATGGTACTTACGGATATGGCAGAAATTACAAAGGTGGTACATAAATGACTGAAGTTTAGAAAACTGAATAAGATTATCTCTAGGATCTGTTCCAGGTTTAAATTCTTTTGAATGTGTATTCCAATAGAATAAAAATGTTTTATGGCAAACCAAGTAAAAGAAAAGAACTTCCAACTTAGCATGTACTATGTAATTTTCTTTCATTTAGAAATATGTCATTATTGAGGAGGCTAAAATTTTATTCTATGACAGTTTTTTTCATTTATAAATATGAATACCCCTTTCTTAATACTTTACAGGATAACCGAGTATTGATATGTTTTGGATAGCATGTTTGTTGGTGATGATGTTGTTGTATTGTTCCTTTGTTTCACCAAAAGCAGTCTGGTTCTGAGTGAGGTGTTTGAACTGGAAATCATGAAAGTCAGTAACCATGTCGTCACTCTATAGGCTGTGCTCTGACTAGTACAGTGTTTGGCATGGTGTTGCTGCTGCTGCTGAGTCACTTCAGTCGTGTTCGACTCTGTGCGACCCCATAGACGGCAGCCCACCAGGCTCCCCCGTCCCTGGGATTCTCCAGGCAAGAACACTAGAGTGGGTTGCCATTTCCTTCTCCAATGCATGAAAGTGAAAAGTGAAAGTGAAGTCGCTCAGTCCTGTCCGACTCTTCGCGACCCCAAGGATTGCAGCCTACCAGGCTCCTCCGCGCATGGGATTTTCCAGGCAAGAGTACTGGAGTGGGTTGCCATTGCCTTCTCCGTTGGCATAGTGTAGTATTCGGTAAATATTTGAACAAGTGAATGAACAAATAAGTCAATACAAATATACTGAGTTCTGTGTCTTGAAGGTACAAGCATAGTTTTCACTTCTGAAATGAAATAGTCAATAGAGCTAGCTACACAGAAATTAAGGCCTTGGGACAATTATTTATAGAAGGTAATACTTTCTCTTGAGTGAAGTGTGGAGCTAGTTACATGGGAAATTTAACATAACCTTTTCAGGAAGAAATTACAAAAAGAAAGTAGCTCTGCTAATTTTGCTTTTGTTTATGGTCATATAGGAGAAGCTAGGATTTTCCTTTCTTTTTTCTCTTTGTTTTTTATAAGAAAAGGCTAGCTTTCTACCTTACCTTTTTTCTTTCTCATACACATACTACTTATCATCTCCACCTTGGGGAAAGCACCCTAATTTTCCTTGCCTTAGGGAGATATTAGAGCTTAATTTAAAATACCGCTCACTGTTTCCCTAAGCACTCTTAATTACAGTTTCTCATCTGATAAAGGTGCCCAGCTCTTTCTGAACTGGCATACGACGTGTGCTGCAATGCTGGTGGTAAATTTGTCTATTCTAATTTATTCGCTCAACATTTATTATGTGTCAAATGTTTTGTTCTAAGACTCCTGAGTTTTACATATCAGTGAGAATATTAACCAGATGCTTCTAATCCTTAGTTTTACAACTGACTTTCTAATAATCATGCAGTTGGTTTGAGTAGCATACCCAGATCATGTAATTTATTTTAAAACACTTTTTCCATATATAGAAAAACAAAATTTAAGGACTGTGTTTCATTTCAGTGAATATATTTCAAACATATTCTAGGTCTGCTCACTACAAGTACATTCTTTTTTTAATGGCCCAGTGATTAACTGTGATTCTAATTTATTATGCACAATGACATCATCTTAACTGGAGATATTTTGTATGTTTAGGTTAATATGTTTTGTTACTGAAAATTGAAGTCACTATATTTTATATTTGTGAAATCTTTCTGCCTAGTATGTTTGTGTTTTCTAGTTATTATTAATACTATGTGGTCTTTAAAATGTGACATAAACTCTGAGGATGCTGGTTATAACATCTTGGTTTGTTCTCAATGCATTATAAAGTTGATAGAACTGCAGTAACATTAATGGTACATAGAAGTTGAATTTCAAAACTAATCATAATTTACAGCAATTATCTCTTTTCTAACTTGAAATTAAAATTATTCAGGTATACAGTCAACACAGATTCTATTATGGTCACCATTGAAAATATAATAGGTCTAATTTTGGCCAGGCCAAAAAGATTTTAGAACTATCGTTATTTTGTTTCTTTAAAAGAGAGATGCTTGTCTTAAAATTGTAATCTTTAGATATCTCTAGAGTCATTGTGCTCTGTCATGAAAGTATGCAAGAGCCATTTGCTGTCATGACATGCTGGAAGTTTTGAGAACTCTTTGTTTAATTCAAAACAAACAATTATAGATTCCATATGTAAGCGCTATCATTTAATATTTGTCCTCCATACAGCAGAAAGTAACACAGTATTGTAAGTCAACTGTACTGCAATACAAATTTAAAAAAGAAAAACAGTTATGAAAAATAGGTCTTTGCCTAGGGGAACATGTCCACTGACAATATGCTTATTCCCTGATTAGATGCTTGGAGTTCTGGAAACCATCTTTATTTGGGTTATGAGGTATTGATATGGCAGCCCATTATGGTAAAAAAGAAAAGGCCACATACTTGAGAGGCAGACCAACCTGAATGTGAAATTCAGCTCTGTCACTTTTACTCTGGTACCAAGGGCAAATTACTTAACTTCCTCTATAAAATGAAAATTATAATACTTTGGAGTTTCTATGACAATAAAAGCACCCAGAGTGAGTTCTTGTCAAATGGTAGTTGTAGACGCAATACAATGTGATGATATGCTTTGATATTCCCTCAGGTGAAGTAAAGGACAAAAATGTACAGGTAGTCGAGCTCCCCATTGTGGACAGTCTTCATCCTCGTCCTCCATATTTACCCCTGGCTGTACCAGAAGACCTTGCAGATCGACTTGTACGAGTCCATGGTGATCCTGCAGTGTGGTGGGTGTCCCAGTTCGTCAAATACTTGATCCGCCCACAACCTTGGCTAGAAAAGGAAATAGAAGAGGCCACCAAGAAGCTAGGCTTCAAACATCCAGTTATTGGGTAAGAACCTGATTTGTTCCTCCTAAACTGATATGTAGTGACAGGGGTGCATAACTTTAGAGTACAGTATGAACGTTACAAGGTTTAGTATAATTTTCACAGCCACACCCCAAAACAGAGGTTCCAGTGTTTACCGTAGGCCACAGGGAGATCATTCTTCCTTTCTTCACTTAGAACAGCTGAGTCATTATAATTTAGTCACTTAATAATTGGTTCATTTATTCGTTCAGCAAATATATTAAAACATATTTCTGAAATTAGCTGTCTCTCCTGGGGAAAAGAGCAAAATTTTATTTTATTGGGAGTATTTTAGATACTATACATGCTTCCTATCTTACTCTAAGAGGGCCATGAGATGGGGCTCTCACATTTATAGCTTTTCTTTCACACCTTATTCTTAGGTTGCTTTCATTGCCACTGGTGATTATTTTGCGTTTTTGATATTCTGTTTTCTTTTTTGTTTTGGAAGCCATTTTGAGAATAAAGATTTCATTTGTAATCTAATGTTAAAATTGTTATTTAAAGTTGTCTCTTAGCCCACTTAGTAATTGCTGTGTGTGTGTGTATTCAGTCTCATGCTTATGTTAAGGGAAATGTATCAGGAAATCTATCAGGAAATCCTGGAAGCAAAAAAAAAATCCAAAAGAACACCTTCACTCACAAGCATGTGCTCTGTCCTATACCCATACATAAAAAGTTATGAATAAGGAGTTTTTCTGTGTTCTGATGCCAGGTTTCACACCACAGGAAATGTTCTTTGCCTAAAGGAAAGAATATGAGAGTTAAGTGACCTTGGTAATACTACTGCCCGTTGCCTAATTCTGGGTCAAGTTACTTAATTATAGTATTATTGAGCTTTGATTTTTTTCCATTTGTAAAATAAGGAAGGTAATACCTCCCCTAAAAATGATGATGTGATAATATAAGAATGAAAAAAGGATTTTGGTTCTATAGGGAAAAAATGCACTGTAAAATGTTATTACCTTTCAGAGAGACTGATGCTTAAGTAATTCCTGAAAACAGATTTGTAGGCTAGACTATGGCATTCTGCAGCTTCTATTGTTTGTAATAAAGTCAGCTGTTGATTAATATTAATACATGTGTTGATTCATTCACCTATCTGCAGAACATTTATTGAATACCTGCTACTGTGGGGGACCAAGATTAATTTTTTTTTAATGACTCCTTTCAACTCATTACAGTCCATGGGAAAAGAGACTTAACAACTAACATTATACTGGGAGAATGTGATTAATGCCCTGAGGAAAAGCATAAAAGTCTTATGAGAAGTCAGGGAAGGGGAAATGTACTTTCTGGACCAAGAAACCCTTCAGAACCACAGTGTTAGAACAGAATTTTCAAGGTGGAGAAAGATGCAGGATAGTAGTTACATTACTAAGATAACTTCAACTGCATTATCTCAGTGATCCTCTAACACAGTCCAGTGAAGTAGGCAGAGATAACCATTTTACAGAAAATCTCTTCCCAAAGTTCCAGAGTTTATAAAGGCAAAACCAGGACTTAAAGCTTCTTAACTTTGTTTGGATAAGCTGTAGTTTTACATAGCAGAAAGCTACCTTTATTAATTTTTCATGGAGCATCCCCCACATTGAGAACTGGCCAAATATAGAAACTTGAAGTTCTGCAGACAACTACGTTATTTGCACACTGAGGTAGTGTGTTGTCTGAAAGAGGGGTGCACTAGAATTCAAGAATCTAGGAGTCTAGACTAGTTTCTACCACTTAGCAAGTTATGTGACTTTGGACAACTTACTTGGTCATTCTTGGCCTTCGTTAATTGTCACTCTTTCTTTATGTATTAAAAAAAAAAAAAAAGCACCGGGTTAGATAAGTATCTATTTAACACAAGAATAGACTTTTGTGTCTACCCATCATTCATTCCATACTCCAAGGCCAAATTTGCCTGTTACTCCAGGTGTTTCTTGACTTCCTACTTTTGCATTCCAGTCCCCTATAATGAAAAGGACATCATTTTTGGGTGTTAGTTCTAAAAGGTCTTGTAGGTCTTCATAGAACCATTCAACTTCAGCTTCTTCAGCATTACTGGTTGGGGCATAGGCTTGGATTACTGTAATATTGAATAGTTTGCCTTGGAAATGAACAGAGATCACTCTGTCGTTTTTGAGATTGCATCCAAGTATTGCATTTCAGACTCTTTTGTTGACCATGATGGCTACTCCATTTCTTCTAAGGGATTCCTGCCCACAGTAGTAAATATAATGGTCATTGGAGTTAAATTCACCCATTCCAGTCCATTTTAGTTCTCTGATTCCTAGAATGTTGACGTTGACTCTTGCCATCTCCTATTTGACCACTTCCAATTTGCCTTGATTTTTGGACCTAACATTCCAGGTTCCTATGCAATATTGCTCTTTACAGCATTGGACCTTGCTTCTATCACCAGTCACATCCACAACTGGGTATTGTTTTTATTTTGGCTCCATCCCTTCATTCTTTCTGGATTTATTTCTCCACTGATCTCCAGTATGCAAAAGTAGAAAGTCAAGAAACACCTGGAGTAACAGGCAAATTTGGCCTTGGAGTATGGAATGAAGCAGGGCAAAGGCTAATAGAGTTTTGCCAAGAGAACGCACTGGTCATAGCAAACACCATCTTCCAACAACACAAGCGAAGACTCTACACATGGACATCACCAGATGATCAACACCAAAATCAGATTGATTATATTCTTTGCAGCCAAAGATGGAGAAGCTCTATACAGTTAGCAAAAACAAACCAGGAGCTGACTGTGGCTCAGATCATGAACTCCTTATTGCCAAATTCAGACTTAAATTGAAGAAAGTAGGGAAAACCACTAGACCATTCAGATATGACCTAAATCAAATCCCTTATGATTATACAGTAGAAGTGAGAAATAGATTTAAGGGACTAGATCTGATAGACCGAGTGCCTGATGAACTGTGAATGGAGGTTCATAACATTGTACAGGAGACAGGGACCAAGACCATCCCCGTGAAAAAGAAATGCAAAAAAGCAAAATGGCTGTCTGGGGAGGTCTTACAAATAGCTGTGAAAAGAAGAGAAGCGAAAAGCAAAGGAGAAAAGGAAAGATATAAGCATCTGAAGGCAGAGTTCCAAAGAAGAGCAACGAGAGATAAGAAAGCCTTCCTCAGCGATCAATACAAAGAAATAGAGGAAAACAACAGAATAGGAAAAACCAGAGATCTCTTCAAGAAAATTAGAGATACCAAGGGAACATTTCATGTAAAGATGGGCTTGATAAAGACAGAAATGGTATGGACCTAACAGAAACAGATGATATTAAGAAGAGGTGGTAAGAATACACAGGAGAACTGTCAAAAAAGAGCTTCAGGACCCAGATAATCACAATGGTGTGATCACACACCTAGAGCCAGACATCCTGGAATGTGAAGTCAAGTGGGCCTTAGGAAGCATCACTATGAACAAAGCTAGTGGAGGTGATGGAATTCCAGTTGAGCTATTTCAAATCCTGAAGGATGATGCTGTGAAAGTGCTGCACTCAATATGCCAGCAAATTTGGAAAACTCAGTAGTGGCCACAGGACTGGAAAAGGTCAGTTTTCATTCTAATCCCTAAGAAAGGCAATGCCAAAGAATGCTCAAACTACCGCACAAGTGCACTCATCTCACACACTAGTAAAGTCATGCTCAAAATTCTCCAAGCCAGGCTTCACCAATACATGAACCGTGAACTTCCAGATGCTCAAGCTGGTTTTAGAAAAGGCAGAGAAACTAGAGATCAAATTGCCAACATCCGCTGGATCATGGAAAAAGCAAGAGAGTTCCAGAAAAACATCTATTTCTGCTTTATTGACTATGCCAAAGCCTTTGACTGTGTGGATCACAATAAACTGTGTAACATTCTGAAAGAGATGGGAATACCAGACCACCTGACCTGCCTCTTGAGAAACCTATATGCAGGTCAAGAAGCAACAGTTAGAACTGGACCTGGAACAACAGACTGGTTCCATATAGGAAAAGGAGTACTTCAAGGCTGTCTATTGTCACCCTGCTTATTTAACTTATATGCAGAGTACATCATGAGGAATGCTGGGCTTGAGGAAGCACAAACTGGAACCAAGATTGCCAGGAGAAATATCAATAACCTCAGATATGCAGATGACACCACCCTTATGGCAGAAAGTGAAGAGGAACTGAAAAACCTCTTGATGAAAGTGAAAGAGGAGAGTGAAAAAGTTGGCTTAAAGCTCAACATTCAGAAAACTAAGATCATGGCATCTGGTCCCATCACTTCATGGCAAATAGATGGAGAAACAGGAAAGGAGTGTCAGACTTTATTTTTCTGGGCTCCAAAATCACTGCAGATGCTGATTTCTGCCATGGAATTAAAAGACGCTTACTCTTTGAAAGTTATGACCAACCTAGATAGTATATTAAAAAGCAGAGACATTACTTTGTCAACAAAGGTCCCTCTAGGCTATGGTTTTTCCAGTGGTCATGTATGGATGTGAGAGTTGGACTGTGAAGAAGGCTGATCACCGAAGAATTGATGCTTTTGAACTGCGGTGTTGGAGAAGACTCTTGAGAGTCCCTTGGACTGCAAGGAGATCCAACCAGTCCATTCTAGAGGAGATCAGTCCTGGGTGTTCATTGGAAGGACTGATGCTAAAGCTGAAGCTCCAATCATTTGGCCACCTCATGTGAAGAGTTGACTCACTGGAAAAGACTCTGATGCTGGGAGGGATTGGGGGCAGGAGGAGAAGGGGACGACCGAGAATGAGATGGCTGGATGGCATCACCGACTCGATGGACATGAGTTTGAGTGAACTGCTGGAGTTGGTGATGGACAGGGAGGCCTGGCGTGCTGTGATTCATGGGGTCGCAAAGCGTCAGACACGACTGAGCGACTGAACTGAACTGAATCATTCATTCATTCATTCATTTGTTGTGTTTGGTGGAATTGGGAATAAATAAAATCAGATTCCTTGTCCTAGAGGAGCTGTGATAATGAAGATCAGGCTAGTACACAAATAACTTGTACTTTACAAGTCTGGGCTGAAATGCAAGTGAAAGAAACCAACATTCATTTTTGCCTTGTGTTGTCATTTTGTTTCCTGAAATGTCTTCAGAGACATCAGTTTCTTTAACTGTTAGATGAAAGAGTTACATTCTAATATTCTACACAGATCTAACATTCTAATTCTTTCATTAAATTCCATTTAAGGTCCTCTCTCAAATTACTGGTCAGGCCTAGTGTTAGGAATACTTGGAGAATTGAGAGAATTGCTTAGTAGTACTCTGCTCCTCTTCGATTGTTCCTTTTTGTTATAGATGTCCTTTGTTTTTTTTTTTAACTTCATATCTCCCTCCCATTTTTCCTCTTGTGTCTTCGTCTTCATATGTATATAAGTTACTGACCCCTGTTCTAAATGGTACTAAAACAAATGCATGGTAAAAATCAGAATTTCAAGTAGTGTTTCTTCTTATGAAACTTCTCATTGAAATTCAGTGGAATTGTTCTTTCTGTCCCATTTCATCTCCGGAGCACAGTGAACAATTCCAAATTTCCTGAGAGAACCAGTGATAAGATGACTGTGAAAAGGAAAAGATGTGATACAATAGGTGCTCATATGCTAGTATTCAATCTGGACTGTCATCTGAAATGCAAAGGAAAGAACAGCCATGAAGATGACAGAGTAACTCCAGTGAAACTGAATCCTCACTCCAGATTCATAATAAATGGCTGGCCCTAGGCTTGACTTACTGTGAAAATGTTAGTTGCTCAGTCATGCCTGACTCTTTGTGACCTCGTGGGCTACAGCCCGCCAGGCTCCTTTGTCCATAAAATTCTCCAGGCAAGAATACTGGAGTGGGTTGCCATTCTTTTCTCCAGGGGATCTTCCCAACCCAGGGATCAAACCTGGGTCTCCTTCATTGCAGGCAGATCCTTTACCATCTGAGCCACCAGGGACACCCAGGCTTGACTTAAGACTTGCTCATATATTATGACCTAAAAGAAAACAAATCTGCCTTTTCTTTTCTTTTTATGAGCAGTGGTTTAGTAACTTGGGAAGAGAGGGGTTGTAGAAAGGGCAAATGTAAGGAGTGTTTTAACTTATGAAAACCAACTATGATTACTATTATTTTTATTTTGATTAAAATACTGTTGAAAGTTGAGGCCTTATTCAGTGCAAGACAGTGTAACTCTGTGTCCCCAGTTCTACAATTTCACAGTTCTTGAGCTTTTCTTAAATAGGACAGATGAGATTATTATCTGCTTGTATTTGGTAGGGTAAAACAGCAGAGAAAGGAAATTCATTATACCTACAACAAAAAAAGGTTGGAATGGTTCCATGAACTTAAAATAGTAAGAACTCTTGAAAGGTTTGCCTTGCCTTGATTGTGCTATAGGGAGTATCCTTGCAGGTCTGTGTTTTCCTTAGCTTTAAACTCCACAAGCTGGTGTTACAGTGATGATGCAGGATAAAATGAAGAAAAAGAAAACTTGGCATCAAAACATTACAAATGATATATTTAAAGTTCTATAATAATAACTGTGAATCTTGGCATCCTTTATTGTCAAAAATATTAAACATTATTTCTAGGTTTTTGGTTGTTATTTGCTGCCTTATATACAGTCTAACTCTAGAATCTCCCATTTACTTCTGATTTGCCAATTACTTTCTCTTTAAAGCATTTTTCAAAGACTTATTTTCTAATCCCACTTGTATTAATATGTAAATATATTTGGAATACATGTGTTTGAATTTTTTAATATTGGTTCTATTTTTTCTAATGTTGAAAATGAAATAAAAGTTAGTTTAAATGTACACAAATAGGGAAACCAGAATTGAAAAAGACACATGTACCCATGTTCACTGCAGCACCGTTTGCAATAGCTAGGACATGGAAGCAACCTAGATGTCCATCCACAGAATAAAGTTGTGGTGTATATACACAGTGGAATATTATTCGGCTATAGAAAGGAACACATTTGAGTCAGTTCTTGTGATGTGGATGAACCTGCAGCCTACTATACAGAATGAAATAAGTCAAACAAATACTGTATATTAACACATATATATGGAATCTAGAAAAATGGTACTGACAATCCTACATGCAGGGCAGCAAAGGAGACACAGACATAAAGAACAGACTTGGACTCAGTGGGAGGAGAGGGTGGGATGATTGGGTGTAAAACATAACCAGTGCGAGTTTGATGTATGATTCAGGGCACCCAAAGCCAGTGCTCTGTGACCCCCCTGGAGGGATAGGGTGGGAAGGGATGTGAGAGAAGGGCTGATTTATATTGACGTATGGCAAAAACCATCACAATATTGTAAAGTAATTATCTTCCAATTAAAACAAATAATTTTTTTTAAAAGAAAATGAAATGTCCATAATGCCACCATGAATAGAGGTATTAAACTGAATACCCTAAAAGTACCCTGTGGATTGGAGCATTTTCAGCGGAATCTTACTTTATCTCTTTGTCCCTGCAGAGTTCATGTCAGACGCACAGACAAAGTGGGAACAGAAGCAGCCTTCCATCCCATTGAAGAATACATGGTGCATGTTGAAGAACATTTTCAGCTTCTTGCTCGCCGAATGCAAGTGGATAAAAAAAGAGTTTATTTGGCCACAGATGACCCTTCTTTATTAAAGGAGGCAAAAACAAAGTAAGTTAGATGAACTAATGATTCTACAGTAGACCATCTCTTTTCAGTCAAAATGAATCCTTAATTCCCATGACTGGTGATTCTTGTTACATTGAATGTTATTACTGATTATTAGGGGTTTTAAATTCAAACAACTCTGTGCTCATGCAACTGTTATTATGATTGAAGCATATTTATGGTGCCAGCAAGGTGTAGACTTCATTCTGAAACCCTTCCTCTTGACTTGTAGGCAGCAGTCATCTCGTAATATACTCACACGACCTTTGTGTGCTTGGAAGGCAGAGGGCAAGCTTTCTGGTGTCTCTTGTAAGGACGCTCATTCCATCATGAGGGCCCCACACTAAGGATTTCCCAAAGGCCCCCATCTCTGACATTGGGAGTTAGGGCTTACACATGTGAATTCTGGGGGGACACAAACATTCAGTCCATAACACTAACCAATTCAAAAGACTGTTAAAGCACACCACGTACTTGTCCTTTTGCTGTTACAGCCTTTACTAAGAATCAAAGGCAACCGAAACCATGTGTAAGATACAAGTTTTCACCTTGTAAAAACTTCTGGAATTTGGAGATTATATTTTTTAAAAAGAGAATCAAAAGAGGAGTTTTGTCAGTGAAAGAATAAGGACTGCTAGCTTGTACTGAGCAACACCATCGTTACTGAGCCCTCCCGCCTGTATTTCAGGCACTGTTCTAGGTGCTGGGGAGTCCATGATACGCAGGACACTCTCTGCTCTCAAGGAATTCCTAATCTCATAGGGGAATGGACAGTATGAGTAGTGCTTTTGTTGTTCGGTCACTGAGTTGTGTCTGACTCTTTGCCACCCTGTGGACTGCAGCACGCCAGGCTTCCCTATCCTTCACTGTCTCCCAGAGTTTGCTCAGACTTAGGTTCATTGAGTCGGTGATGCCATCCAGCTATCTCATCCTCTGTCATTCCCTTCTACCCTCAATGTTTCCTAGCATGACGGCCTTTTCCAATGAGTTGGCTCTTTGTATCAGGTGGCCAAAGTATTGGAGCTTCAACTTCAGCATCAGTCCTTCCAATGAATAATCAAGATTGATTTCCTTTAGGATTGACAGGTTTAGTTTCCTTGCATTTCAGTAATACCACCTACTCCAGAAATCATCCCTGAACCCTTGACTAAGTGTTCCTCACCTAAGTGCATTTATCTTAGTATTTAGCACTTGCTTATTTCTGGTTCCCTTACATTATAAGCACTTTGAAACTGTACCTAGTTCTAGTAAGTGTTCAATAAGTCCTGAGTTATTTTCATTTCAGTCCAGTCACTTTGAAAACATTTTATTAGCAGTTAGTCATTTGACCTATTTGACTTTTAATTAATTTGTTTCTCAATCCTTTTTATGTCACAAAGAAAAACAAATTTTGAGAAGAAAAACAAATCTGGAATGAATACTATAATGCAAGTATTTATACAAATCACTGGATAATCCTTTAAACCCTATTTCTACCTTATAAGAATGCAAATTAACCTGATATAAATTGCTTTTTCTTTAGGCTCCCTCTATGGATTATACACACAGACACACACTCTCTCACACACACATATACACACATACAAGCCAAAAGGGCAAGAAATTCATCAGGCAGTTATAAGCCAAGTTATATATTATACTTATAATTCTTATATAAGAGTTAGGGATTAAATGAACATTTGAACACAAAACATAAGAAAAAAATTCCACAGATACTATTCCAGTTTGATATGCAGATCTATTAGAAACAAAGTAGAAATAGTTCATCTTAGTCCTTCATTTTAAAATAACTGAATTTGTAGCTTAGTTGAAAAAATATTAAAATATTAAAACTTTATTTACTCTTTTACTTGTTCTTGAATGCATCATAAATTTTCCCCTTGATAAACAAAATAGTTCATGTTCATTAGAAAATATGGAGTTGGTGAGTATACAAACAAGGAAAAAATATTACTCATAATCTCATTACTCAGTCATAACAACTATTTAAATATCAACATATTTCCTTCAGATATTTATATAGCTATACATTTTAATAGTTGATCATATTCTATATAATTTGAACTCTTCCTTTTCTTAATACAGCAATAGATCCCTTCTCACAGGTTGCTTAAAAAAAGCCATTGTCAGTCTCTCTTTTTTTTTTTAGTGATTAAATATCCAGTGAATGGAAATTCCGTTGCTTACTTGACCATCCTCCTAATATTTGACAGGTTGTTTCCAGTGCTATGAGGTGTGCTGAAAATTATCCATATGATTTCCTTAATCTAGATTTCTGGGTTTGAAAGTATTTAGATAAAAGAATATGAACATTTTACAGCTGTGATCCATAGCACAGCATGATATTCTTACACCAAACAATCCTTATAGTACAGTTGGCAGTAGTATATCTACTTGGATTGTGGGAATAGAAACACTTGATTTTTTTTTTTTTTGGTTAGTAGCTAGTAACTCCTCTCCCCATGGTAGTTCAGGCAGCATTTTCCTCCATATTCCTGTAAGAAATGTAGCAATAGCATTTTATATATATTTGTTCCTCTTTGGAAATCCTTTGGTTTTTCTGACTCAATTTAAAGATTTTCTCAGGAATCTTAAATGCTGTGTCTCGCCTTCATTATTTTACTTAAATGTTTTTTTCCACTCTGAATTAACTCTTCTTTTGACCTCTCATGACTGGTTTTGATCCTAAACAAATCATAAAACCTCTGTTATTGTTTCAGAAGACCAAAAACATGAATTAATTTCTCAACAAGGTATATAGTATCCAAGGTGATTATAAGACTTTTCTGCCTCAAGAGGGTGAAGAGATGGAAATTTAAACTTAAGTGATGCATAGGATTCATACAGAGAAGAAACCTTTTTTCTGAGTAACTTATTCTTTGTAAAAGGGGTCAAGATTAGTTTGTGACTCCGGTAGTTAATGCTTTGTTGCTTATATTACACCTCAGGTTTCTCTTTCATTCACAAGATTTTAGCACCAGCATCCCAGTGACCATGACAGCTATTGCTAACATGGAGATCTCCTCAGGTAATTCAGTATTAGAGTGTTTAAATCTAAAAATCTTTGGCAGTCAAAGAAATAAGAACTGTTAAAATTGTCTATCCAATATTGTATTCTGAGATAATGGAGACTGAGGGTAGGAGTGAAACAGGAGAAAAAAATAAGCCATTAAAAATCTCTCAGATAAAATATTTACATATTTATTTTGCTCTTTATGAAAAATGCTGGATGAGCTCTTCCTAAAATTTAGTTTATTTAAATGAATAGAAGCAAGAGAAATCTGTTAAAAAGGTTTTCTAAAGCATTTGGTTGCCATGTCAAATGAAGAATCAGCCATAGTGGTAAATGTCTTCGCTATTTTATCAAACTACATACTATTTACTAGACACAGTTACAGGGCATTCATTTCAGTTCAGTTCGGTCGCTCAGTCGTGTCCGACTGTTTGCACCCCATGCACTGCAGCATGCCAGGCTTCCCTGTCCATCACCAACTCCCCGAGCTTGCTCAAACTCATGTCCATCGAATCTGTGATGCCATCCAACCATCTCATCCTCTGTTGTCCCCTTCTCCTCCTTCCCAGCATCAAGGTCTTTTCCAGTGAGTCAGGTAGCCAAAGTATTGGAGTTTCAGCTTCAGCATCAGTCCTTCCAGTGCATATTCAGTACTGATTTCCTTTAGGATGGACTGGTTGGACCTCCTTGCAGTCCAAGGGACTCTCAAGAGTCTTCTCCAGCACCACAGTACAAAAGCATCAGTTCTTTGCCGCTCAGCTTTCTTTATAGTCCAACTCTCACATCCGTATATGACCACTGGAACAACCATAGCTTTGACTAGATGGACCTTTGTTGGCAAAGTGATCTCTTCTTTTTAATATGCTGTCTAAGTTGGTCATAGCTTTTCTTCCAAGGAGTAAGTGTCTTTTAATTTCATGGCTGCAATCACCATCTGCAGTGATTTTGGAGCCCAAGAAAATGAAATCTGTCACTGTTTCCATTGTTTCCCCATCTATTTGCAATGAAATGATGGGACCGGATGCCATGATCTCCTTTTTTCTGAATGTTGAGTTTTAAGCCAACTTTTTCACTCCTCTTTCACTTGCATCAAGAGGTTCTTTAGTTCCTCTTCACTTTCTGCCATAAGGGTGGTGTCATCTGCAGATCTGAGATTATTGATATTTCTCCCGGCAGTCTTGGTTCCAGTTTGCACCTTCGTCCAGCCTGGCATTCCTCACATTAGGAATACACAAAGAAACCAAAAATAATATGTAGCTTCTCCTCTCAGGGAGTATCTGTCTAACTGATAGGCAGTATACATGTAACCTTTAATCACAGTGTCATCATATATTAGTACTTGTCCTGAAGGAGTTGTATACTAGGTAGTGAAGTCAAGAGTAGTCTTTCCCTCAGTCTGAAGGAAGACTTCACTAAAGAAAATTTGATACTATTTTTAATTTCAAGTTAGTTCTTTGTGGGTGATATAAAAAATAAATGTTTACAACATGGAAGAAGAAAAGATACTTTTTTAAATCATTGCCAGTCTCTGCAACCTCACAGTGGAAGACTTCTTCTGCTGTGTACTTGTGGGCATAAGACAAGAAAGAAGCATGTTTGTGTGGAGTTTTCCATGTTCATTGTTGGAAGTACAGAATCTCCTTCCTTCATTATTTCCATTGTTTCTGTTTCTTTCAGCACTTAGTATCCTTCATCAAGCTCTTTTGCATATAGAGATAAGGCCTGAGGAACTTAGGTGCCCTTTTGGTTTGGTGCCAGGAAGAGGCCTTTAAGTTCGGAAGGGCATAATGTTGGTGTCACTTCTCAATAAAAGGATCACTCTGTTTGTTCCACTGAGTACCCATACCATGCTGACAGAGTTAGTCTTTAGGAAACAATCTGTACTGGTGTGTTTTAACAATTTCCCTCCTCCTTCACCCTCCAGCCTTTTCATATTTATTTGTTTCTGTTTTTGCCCCATACCTGGATATATGCATCTTCACAGGAATCACATTAAAAGTCTCTTTGGTTGTTTTCTTTATAGAACAAATGTGACATTTCCTTCATCTCCCTGATTCAGAGCTGGGAGGGCAAAATGTCAAAAATAATGAGGCCAAACAGATCTGATCACTGAATACCAGTCTGAAACAGTGCTCAGAGACTTTTTCTTCCAGTCATTATTAGAGGCAGTGAGAGAAAACTCCTTGGAGGCTGTGGAATGAAGAGAAATCTGAAGCAGCTGTTAGGGAATTAGGAAAACGTCCCAGTCGTGGGTAGCACTCTCTTGTTCATGTGTTTATCACTGTGACTTTATGTGGAGTTCTAGATGCTGTGATGCAGAGGAAAATAAGGTATAGTTCTAACCTTTGGGAAATACTGTGTGGAAAAAGCCATGTAAACTGATGCTTGCTGTCTCAGGGCTTACGAATAGGAACTGTTGTTCATTCAACAAATATTTATTGATCTTCTGTTACATTCTAGATTCACTTTTAGGTGTTGAGAATAACAGAGTAAACAGAGCAGAAGAAATACCTCTCTTTTTATAGAGTTTACATTCTAAGGGACAGCAGCAATGGCAAGCCACTCCAGTACTCTTGCCTGGAGAATCGCATGGACGGGGGAGCCTGGTGGGCTGCAGTCCATGGGGTCGCTACTAGTCGGACACGACTAAGCGACTACACTTTCAGTTTTCACTTTCACACATTGGAGAAGGAAATGGCAGCCCACTCCAGTGTTCTTGCCTGGAGAATCCCGGGGACGGCGGAGCCTAGTCGGCTGCCGTCTATGGGGTCACACAGAGTTGGACACTACTGAGGTGACTTGGCGGCGGCGGCAGCGGAGGTGGGAATGAATGCAGACTGTAAACAGTTGTTATTTAGTTGCTAAGTCATGTCTGACTCTTCTGTGAACCCATGGACTGTAGCCTGCCAGCCTCCCCTGTCCGTGGGATTCTCCAAGCAAAAATACTGGAGTGGGTTGCCATTTCCTTCTCCAAGGGATCTTCCTGACCCAGGGATTGAACCCAGATCTCCTGCTTAGCAGGCAGGTTCTTTACCACTGAGCCACCAGGGAAGCCCAAAATAAACTGTAAATAAATATTATGTCCAGTGATAATAAGAGCCATGGAGAAAAATTAAACAAGTAGAAGGGTTAAGGTTTGCCAAACTCCTCACTAAGAGCTAGCATTTGAGCAGAGATACAAGGAGGAAGTAAGAGATAAAACCAAGTGGATATCTGAAGAAAGAATGTTTGACAGTCACAGCTAGTTGATTAGCTAAATTTATTGAGCATTGACTGTATACCAGGTACTCTTCTAAACCGTTTACAGTACTTAATTATTTAAAAATTATATAAAGTAAGTACAATGATTATCCCTTTTGCATGTAACTTCTCAAAGTTTACAACTTAACTCTGATCTATTACATGTACTGAGAAAATTTATTCACTCTAATTAAACCTCTAATTCAGAGTAGAATCATTTGAATGTATGGTAGACTTTTTAAAGACATCCTATTTCAATTTTTTTTAACACATATCCTCTCAGGACTGCCACAATATTAGTTGCTGGACACCTACATGGAATTTACTAACATAAATTTATTAAAATGGTTTCTTTATCACCATTATTTGTTAAGATGGTGCTAATGGGGATTAGGGCTTCACCAGTGACTTGGCAGTAAAGAATCTACATGCAATTCCCGAGACACGGAATTGATCCCTGGGTTGGGGAGGAAATGGCTATCTACTCCAGTATTCTTGCCTGGGAAATCCATGGACAGAGGAACCTGGCGGACTAGAGTCCCTGGGGTTGCAAAGAGTCGGACACAACTGAAGTGACTGAGCATGCATGCGTGCCAGACCTACATATGGAAGTTAAAGAAGACAAGTCTGAAGTATCACAAATTCTAAACTAAAAATTTAAATGAGATTTAATCATGATATTTATATTCTAAGGGAAAAGCTCAATAGCCAAATTTGAAAGCAGGCAGAAGAGAGGCAGAAGGCAACTGGGACTCCCCCTGATGTTACAGACCCTGGCCACAGGCAGTGGGGAGGGAGCTCATTCTACGGCAGAGCCCCTGATGCTAGCAAGCTCCATTTTTGAGTCCTCCATCTAGCCTATTAGCACTGGGGATTATGTGCCCACTAGGTGATTGCCACATTCTGTCAGACCTCTCCACCATGACCCGCCCGTCTTGGGTGGCCCCACACGGCATGGCTTAGTTTCATTGAGTTAGACAAAGTTGCGGTCCATGTGATCAGATTGACTAGTTTTCTGTGATTATGATTTCAGTGTGTTCACCCTCTGATGCCCTCTCGCAATATCTACCGTCTTATTTGGGTTTCTCTTACCTTGGTCGTGGGGTATCTCTTCACAGCTGCTCCATCAAAGCGCAGCTGCTGCAACTTACATTGGACGAGGGGTATCTATCTCCTCACGGCTGCCCCTCCTGACCTTGAACATGGAGTAGGTCCTCTCGGCCCTCCTGCACCCGCGCAGCCACTGCCACTTGGACATGGGGTAGCTCCTCTCGGCCACCAGCCCAGACCTCAGGCGTGGGGTAGCTCCTCTCGGCCGCCGGCCCTGACCTCGGGCGAGGGGTAGCTCCTCTTGGCCGCCACCCCTGGCCTCTGATGGGGGGTAGCTCCTCTCAGCCATGCTTTTGCACGTGGTCGGTCGCGGAACCAGCGTCACTTCTGCACACTCTTTGCCAGCGTCCCTTCTGCGAAGCTTCTTCTTTCAACAACACAAGAGAAGACTCTATACATGTACATCACCAGGTGATCAACACCAAAATCAGATTGATTATATTCCTTGCAGCCAAAGATGGAGAAGCTCTATACAGTTAGCAAAAACAAGACTGGGAGCTGACTGTGGCTCACATCATGAAATCCTTATTGCCAAATTCAGACTTAAACTGAAGAAAGTAGGGAAAACCACTAGACCATTCAGATATGACTTAAATCAAATCTCTTATGATTGTACAGTGGAAGTGAGAAATAGATTTAAGGGACTAGATCTGATAGAGTTCCTGATGAACTATGGGTGGAGGTTCATGACATTGTACAGGAGACAAGGGACCAAGACCATCCCCATGGAAAAGAAATGCAAAAAAGCAAAATGGCTGTCTGAGGAGGCCTTACAAATAGCTGTGAAAAGAGAAGCGAAAAGCAAAGGAGAAAAGAAAGATATAAACATCTGAATGCAGAGTTCCAAAGAATAGCAAGGAGAGATAAGAAAGCCTTCCTCAGCGATCAATGCAAAGAAATAGATGAAAACAACAGAATAGGAAAAACAAGAGATCTCTTCAAGAAAATTAGAGATAACCAAGGGAACATTAGGAGAAGGCAATGGCAAGCCACTCCAGTACTCTTGCCTAGAAAATCCCATAGATGGAGCAGCCTGGTTGCAGTCCGTGGGGTCGCTAAGGGTCGGACACGACTGAGCGACTTCACTTTCACTTTTCACTTTCACACATTGGAGAAGGAAATGGCAACCCACTCCAGTGTTCTTGCTTGGAGAATCCCAGGGACGGGGGAGCCTGGTGGGCTTCCATCTATGGGGTCACACAGAGTCGGACACGACTGAAGTGACTTAGCAGCAGCAGCAAGGGAACATTTCATGCAAAGATGGGCTCGATAAAGGACAGAAATGGTATGGACCTAACAGAAGCAGAAGATATTAAGAAGAGGTGGCAAGAATACACAGAAGAACTGTACAAAAAAGATCTTCACGACCAAGATAATAACGATGGTGTGATCACTCACCTAGAGCCAGACATCTTGGAATGTGAAGTCAAGTGGGCCTTAGAAAGCATCACTACGAACAAAGCTAGTGGAGGTGATGGAATTCCAGTGGAGCTATTTCAAATCCTGAAAGATGATGCTGTGAAAGTGCTGCACTCAATATGCCAGCAAATTTGGAAAACTCAGCAGTGGCCACAGGACTGGAAAAGGTCAGTCTTCATTCCAATCCCAAAGAAAGGGAATGCCAAAGAATGCTCAAACTACCGCACAATTGCACTCATCTCACACGCTAGTAAAGTCATGCTCAAAATTCTCCAAGCCAGGCTTCAGCAATATGTGAACCGTGAACTCCCAGATGTTCAAGCAGGTTTTAGAAAAGGCAGAGGCAGCAGAGATCCAATTGCCAACATCCAGTGGATCATGGAGAAAGCAAGAGAGTTCCAGAAAAACGTCTATTTCTGCTTCATTGACTATGCCAAAACCTTTGACTGTGTGAATCACAATAAACTGTGGAGAATTCTGAAAGAGACGGGAATACCAGACCACCTGACCTGCCTCTTGAGAAACCTGTATGCAGGTCAGGAAGCAACAGTTAGAACTGGACATGGAACAACAGACTGGTTCCAAATAGGAAAAGGAGTACATCAAGGCTGTATATTGTCACCCTGCTTATTTAACTTATATGCAGAGTACATCATGAGGAACGCTGGGCTGGAAGAAGCACAAGCTGGAATCAAGATTGCTGGGAGAAATATCAATAACCTCAGATATGCAGATGACACCACCCTTATAGCAGAAAGTGAAGAGGAACTAAAAGGCCTCTTAATGAAGGTAAAAGAGGAGAGTGAAAAAGTTGGCTTAAAGCTCAACATTCAGAAAGCGAAGATCATGGCATCTGGTCCCATCACTTCATGGGAAATAGATGGGGAAACAGTGGAAACAGTGTCAGACTTTATTTTTGGGACTCCAAAATCACTGTGGATGCTGACTGCAGCCATGAAATTAAAAGACACTTACTCCTTGGAAGGAAAGTTATGACCAACCTAGATAGCATATTAAAAAGCAGAGACATTACTTTGCCAACAAAGGTCCGTCTAGTCAAGGCTGTGGTTTCTCCAGTGGTCATGTATGGATGTGAGAGTTGGACTGTGAAGAAAGCTGATCGCCAAATGATTGATGTTTTTGAACTGTGGTGTTGGAGAAGACTCTTGAGAGTCCCTTGGACTGCAAGGAGATCCAACCAGTCCATTCTAAAGGAGATGAGTCCTGGGTATTCATTGGAAGGACTGATGCTGAAGCTGAAATTCCAATCATTTGGCCACCTCATGCGACGAGTTGACTCACTGGAAAAGACTTTGATGCTGCGAGGGATTGGGGGCAGGAGGAGAAGGGGACGACCGAGAATGAGATGGCTGGATGGCATCACCGACTCGATGGACATGAGTTTGAGTGAATTCTGGGAGTTGGTGATGGACAGGGAGGCCTGGCGTGCTGTGATTCATGGGGTCGCAAAGAGTCAGACACGACTAAGTGACTGAACTGAACTGAGGTGATTGCTTCCAGTACTGGGATCCCCAGGCCCCAAAGCCAGCTGTGCTGGGACCTAGCATTGCCCATCAACAAGACCAGACCAGCCTTAGGACCTGCAGACCGCAGTCAGGAGCACCAGAACCCAGCCCATCCGGCAGTGGGCTGGCACCAGCCTTAGGGTTCCTCAGACCATGTAGCCAGCTGTGTCAGGACCCAGCCGCCAGCAGCCCCCAGCATAAGCCAGGACATGACAGCCAACCAAGCTGAGAGCTAGCCTTCTGTCCCAGTCTGCCCACAGTAGTTGGCCCCACCACAACTGAAGTGCCCCCTCAGCCCACATACAACCTCTGTTGACCAGAGGGGAGTATGTAGCTGGACCCCATAGGACATCTCCTACATAAGCTACTTCTCCAAGAACAGAAAACATAACTGGCCTGCCTAATATATAAAAATAAACACAGAGAATTAAGCAAAAATGAAGTGACAAATAATGTGTTTCAGACGAACAAATCCCAAAAGAACTAAGCAAAACATAGATGAGCAGTCTATCCACACCAACACCACAGAAATCAAAGGATCAGAAGAGATTACTGCAAACAACTATATGTGAATAAATGGACAACCTAGAAGAAATGGATAAATTCCTAGAAATTTTTGGTTTTCCAAGACTAAATTAGGAAGAAATAGAAAATATGAACAAATCAATTACCAGTAATGGAACTGAATCAAGATTTATCAAAAAAACTTCCAACAAACAAAAGTCCAGGACCAGATGGCCCCGTGGCTGAATTTTATGAAATATTTAAAGAAGAATTAATGTGTACTTTCAAAAAATTGAAGAATGAAGACTTCTGAAGTCATTCTACAAGGCAAAGGTCACCCTGATTCAAAAATCAGATGAAGATGCCACAAAAATTGAAACTTACAGACCAATATCATTGATAAGATTAAAAAACCCTTAACAGAATGTTAGCAAGCTGAATCCAACAATACATTAAAAGGATCAAACACCATGATCGTCTGGATACAAGGATAGTTCAATATTTGCAAATCCATCAGTGCAACACACCACATTAACAAAACAAAGGATAAAAATCATATGATCATCTCAATAGGTGCAGAAAAAGCATTTGACAAAATTCTACATTTATTTAAATAAAACTCTAAGTGGGTATAAAAGAAATGTACCTCAACATAACAAAGGCTGTAATATGTGACAGTCCTACAGCTAGCATAATATTCAGCAGTGAAAAGCAGAAATTTTTTCCTCTAAGATCAGGAAGAAGACAAAGATGGCCACTCTCACCACTTTTATTCAACATAGTATTTAATTGCCACAGCAATTGAAAGTTAAGACATTATTTCCCGAGAGTTTTCATCACAAGGAAAAAAAATTTTTTTTTTCCTTTTTAAAAAATGTTGTCTCTTTAGGAGATAAGGGATAGTGACTGAACTCATTGTGATAACCATTTCGTGATGTATGTAAGTCAGTTCATTGTGCCTTACACTTATATGGTACTGTATGTCAATTATATATCAATAAAACTGGAAGAAAAAGACAATGCATACATTGCACTTTAAAAAAGATGCAAAGGATAGTTTAAGGATAAAAGTGGGAGAAGAATCCATTAAATGAAAATGTGTCGATGTGAAAAAAAAAAGGAAAGCAGGTTGAAAAGGCTCTTCAAGGTCACCCATTAAAAAGAAAGAGCTTTCTGTGTTCAATTATTTCATGAACTAAAAGGGACATTCTGATGCATATGTGTACTTTATATGACATGCCAATAACTTTTAACATACAGGACACCCCAGAATGATTCCTGCCCCATCAGTGGATACAAAGATGCTTTGTCAGCTCCTCTATTGAGTGCCAGAGTTAAAGCTCTCCCTACTGTTGGAAAGAGAGGCACACCCGTGTTAAGGAAGTCCACCTCCTGTTGATAGGATACTACTTCTTGATAGAATCCTATGATTTCAGTGATCTTGTTTCTTTTTCCAGGTACCCCAATTATGAATTTATTAGTGATAACTCTATCTCTTGGTCAGCTGGACTGCATAATCGATACACAGAAAATTCACTTCGAGGTGTGATCCTGGATATACACTTTCTCTCCCAGGCAGACTTCCTGGTGTGTACTTTTTCATCCCAGGTAAGCATTTTTAAATGGTCAATACTCTGTGGTTATATTAGGTCAGGAAGTTCTTGGATCTTTTTTAAAAATGTTAGTTATCATGATTCTAACATGATAGTGCAGTGTTTTAATATTGGGAAATGATCTCTTTTGTGAAAAGATGAGAAGATTCCAGAAAGCATAGCTTTTTGATTACATTGAACATTTAGTTGTTTGCAGGCAATTGTTGAATACATCTCTAATGAAGCCAGCTACTGGGGTTGTTGTAAAGTATTTGGCTTATTCACAGCATTTAACAGAAACAGCAAGTACGTTTACTTAATACTTTCTGATTTTGCATACAATCAATATGTAACCAGAATCCATCCATTTCTACACATCAGTGCAGATACTGAGAGACTTAAATGCTCAGCATTTTGCCTTACTTCATTGCTTTGTAGAAAATAAGAAAGAGGAAATGTAATTCCTTTTCAAGTCCTTTTACATTTCTACCTAGCAAGAAACAGTACAATATATTTAAGCAATACCATATTATAATCATTCTTTAACTGTTACAGAAAATTATATGTTATTGGTTTGGTGTATGTGTTTTTATGAGTGTCCAATCAGCCTTATTATTTGCCCGGTGGCATATCAACATAGAAATATTTGTTGTGGATTTTATTCAGCTCTCCTATTTATGTGCATATTATTGGTTAGTTTATTCAACAAGCTATTAAATGGTTGTTTGTGCTCAGATTTATGCTGGGGTAGAGGGAATTTCATGGGATTGAAGATACAGATCTTAGCCTGCTCCAGAATCTAGTGAGAAAAATATTCACATGAAATAACTAGAGAATAATTATCAAGAAATATAAACCATGTAAGATAAATATATGCCTGAAAGCTTGAAGAAGCAGAGAAAAGAAAACATGAAAAGGAAAGTCACATCATTTACATGGGAATATACTGCAGAGAGTATAAAGAAAATAGCCAGTTTTTCTTATGTGACAATGCACTTTATCACAATGGTGTGGTGTTATGATTGTTGGAAAGATACTTAGCCCAACAAAGGCTGTATGAGTTCCTTCAGTGTGGAATAAGTCTACAACTTAAGACTCAAAGACAGCTACCCAAAACAGGAGTCACAAAGCAGCAGTCCTCATCAGAAGCGAAACATGAAGGCATCCATAGCTGATATTTCTCCCTAAGTGGGGTTAGGATCCTATTGTTGAGAAGGTCCCTTTTCTATTCTTACCCTGGTAGGCTGCAGTCCATGGGGTTGCTAAGGGTCGGACAAGACTGAGCGACTTCACTTTCACTTTTCATTTCCACACATTGGAGAAGGAAATGGCAACCCACTCCAGTGTTCTTGCCTGGAGAATCCCAGGGACGGGGGAGCCTGGTGGGCTTCCATCTATGGGGTCACACAGAGTCGGACACGACTGAAGTGACTTAGCAGCAGCAGCAGTAGCAGTCCCTCTCAACTGCTGTTGATAATCTGGCTGTGTGCCTGTGTGACCAACAGGTGCAAATAACACATTTTCGAATAGTTGTTGTTAGAGCGATTGAATCAAGAATTTCCAGATGCACCACCTCCTCCTTAGGCATAAATTTTAGGCCTAAAGTCTGTTCCTTCAGTCCAGGGTTTCTCAATCTGGCGCCATTGACTTTGGGGGCTGGATAAGTTGTTGTCGGCCATTGTATTGTGCACTATAGCATGGTTAGCAGCATCCTTGGCCAGTAGACCCATCTCAAGCTGTAACTGTCAACAATGTTTCCAGACCATTGCCAAATGTCCCAGGTGGGGGAAGTGGGAGCGCAAAATGGTCCTTATGAGAACCACTGCTCTAATTATAAAGCTCTAAAATTAAATAAAGGGTTTTCCAGGTGGCTCAGTGGTAAAAGAATCCACCTGCTGATGCAGGAGATGCCAGTTCAATACCTGGATGGGAAAGACCCCCCGAAGGAGGAAATGGCAACCTACTCCAGTATTTTTGCCTAGATAACCCCATGGACAGAGGAGTTTATCTTTGCCTAGATAATCCCATGGGGTCGCAAAGAGTTTAACACACTGAGCAACTGAACACATACACACACACACTCAAAATTAAATATAAGCATGTCTAAACATTGGCAAATCTTAGATACAGGTAGACAGTGAGACTTGTAAGTGCTCTGTGTTTTGCTTCCTTTCTTCCAGCTCTCCTTAATTAGGCCATTAGGTTCATTCTGGGGAAAAAAAAAAAAAATTTTTTTTTCCTTTTCAGTGATGGTGCTGTAGAATTTTTGATCCTTATAGCCTCACAACTCTTTTGACCCAAAAGTCAGGAGCTCTGTTACTTCATAATAATGGAAACCTGTCCAGATTTGAAGAGCATATTGTTCATACTTTTTTGTTCTATTTTATGCATAATGTCAACCTCAGCGTGTTCTTCAGACCTCAGATCCAGAAAGACAGTTTACTTGAAGAAACAGTACTGAGAGGTTTGATTGTGTCCAAAGGAATAAGATTCGTGATTATATATTATATTGTTCGTTAAGACTCTTGGCAAGTCAAAGTTCATCCAAAAGAACTCTAATTTGAACCAATACTTTGTGTCCCAAAATAGATTTGAATATCTCAGACATTTTATGTTAGGGTTCAGAATAAAAGTTTAATAGTAAAAATACCTTATATTTATATAATAAGTAGCAGTTTGCTAAATGTGATCACCTCCTTTCTTGATGACTAATGACTCTAGCATTTGATATTGTGGAATAATTCCACACTTGGTGATAAATCTTTGAGCTTAGTTGCACTTCAGTATTTTTTGAAAATATTTTTAGTATAAAGGCATTTGATACAGTTTAATATTTTTATGATGTGAATGACGTTGGTTGCTCACTCATAGTTTCTCGCCATAAATTAAAATCGGGATTTTTTTTTGAAAAATGCCTCCAAAATGTCTCAACAGCAGCAGCAGTGGAGTTTGAGAAAAACTCACTGACGGCATAAGTGTTGAGCCTTTAACTTTACAAGGCAGGGAATAAGAATGAGGCATTGTAGGTTCTGGGGTTACACTGCCTGGGTTTTAAATCCAATCACTGTGGATGCTGATTTCAGCCATGAAATTAAAAGACGCTTACTCCTTGGAAGGAAAGTTATGACTAACCTAGATAGTATATTAAAAAGCATTTTACTTTACTTTACTTTGAGACATTACTTTGCCAACAAAGGTCCATCTAGTCAAGTCTATGGTTTTTCCAGTGGTCATGTATGGATGTGAGAGTTGGACTGTGAAGAAAGCTGATCGCCGAAGAATTGATGCTTTTGAACTGTGGTGCTGGAGAAGACTCTGGAGAGTCCCTTGTACTGCAAGGAGATCCAACCAGTCCATTCTAAAGGAGATCAATCCTGGGTGTTCATTGGAAGGACTGATGCTAAAGTTGAAACTCCAATACTTTGGCCACCTCATGCGACGAGTTGACTCATTGGAAAAGAGTCTGATACTGGGAGGGATTGGGGGCAGGAGGAGAAGGGGACGACAGAGAATGAGATGGCTGGATGGCATCACCGACTCTATGGACATGAGTTTGAGTGAACTCCAGGAGTTGGTGATGGACAGGGATGCCTGGCGTGCTGTGATTCATGGGGTCACAAAGAGTCGGACACGACTGAGCGACTGAACTGAACTGAACTGAACTTGACCACTTAGTGACTGTGGCATTTGAACAATTTACTTAGACTATCACTGACTTTTTTTTCCCCTCCCTGTAAAAATAGCAATAATAATACCTACTGCATAAAGTTTTTGTGAGGATTAAAGAGTTATTGTAGGTAAAAAGCACTGAGAATAGTACCTAGCAATATATTAAACGCAATGTTAGCTGCTCTTGTTTATATAGGAATGGGTATAGGATTATCTTTGCCCATTAGATCTACAGTGTTTATTTAAGCAGCGCTTTCACATGGCCCCATTTCAGTATGTTCTCATATTTTAGAAGGAACATGAAGCGTGCTATTCAAGGACACCATTACCTCTGCTTATGGTCACAGGTAACGTGTGGGATCCACATAGTCACTGTGTGCGTTGATGCATGTAACAGTTCTTCATAAAGAAGAACAAACAGTAACATTCAGCATGTTAATTTCTATGCCAAGACACCATCTTAACTTTCTTTAGCTTATTCAAGGACAGCATCACCATACAATGAATTTTAAAAAACAAAAACTCTTCATTCCCAAAGGGTGAGTGGTAAGTAACAGTATTTGCTATAGCAAATGTAGGTGAACTTATGTATAGTTTTAACTTTAGGGAAATTAATCTGCAGGCTTTCTTATATATGCCACAGGCATACTGGAAAGTGGGAAGAGGGACAAGAAAATAAAACAATGAGAACCAAATCTCAGCTCAGAATAAAATATGGACAACCAACTTTCAAATTTTCCTTGATGATAGTCTCAATTCAAGAGATGGTGAAAAGGAATAAAAGTTTAGACTCTTCTTCATAATGCTTTGGCAATCCTGCAGTTTCAGTCATGTAAACTTTCTGTCTCCTGTAAACTACTACCCTTTGAGAGCGTTTATGCTATTTAACTAGTGAGAGTTTACCTGTTGACGGTGTGCTATTGTAGAAAATCCTGGAAGAATAAAAGGCATTGTTGGAAGGAAATTGCAAGGCCTGGTTGATGTTTGAGAAACTAAAGGCAGAAATGCCATGACTCCAGGATTCTTCATAAGGTTTCGGATCCATTCTTCTCAGCCTGAGGGCTTCTAAACATCCTTGGATTTATATCCACAAATAAGATCTGGGAATTCTCTCTCCGTAAGTGAAAAGTTTTTAAAAGTCAAGAATATGACTCTGCTCTCTAAGTTTGTTACGCTTAGTTTTCTGAACTCCTTCATCAAACTGTTTCTCAAAGCCAGGTTTGTCCTAAAAGCTTCATAAATTGAAGAAAACAAGCTTTAGGATTTAGTCTGAAATTTAAAGGCAGTATTTTTCAAGAACATCAACTAAGTTTTGAAAGCTATGCAGTGAGTCACATTCCAGACTGTTCTACCAAATACTCTAACCTTGTCCTGTGTTACTGGAAGTTGTGTATGCCCTAAGCATCTACTATGTCATTTATTTTCATATTTAACGAATCCATCTCAGATCTGAAGCAAAGAAATTACATTTGGAGAAATAACAGCAGTTGACAGCTCACTCAGTTGCAGATGGGCAAAATATCAGAAGTTTTTTTTTTTTTAATACTGCCTATCAAGTTTTAGAATCAGGTTTTATCACTTGGAATCTCATTTACAAAAATGGTTGTAGATGTCCATTTTAAAGACTATAGGTAATTGATGTTTTTTAAGAAGCAGTCAATATTTGTTCAGTAGTTTCTCAGTCATTAAAATCACCATAGGACAAATTTTTTTCCCCCTGCGACACTTCCTGGGTGGCACTTAATGCAACATTCTTGTGGCATTTTCTGTTGTCTCATTCCAAATCACACACAACACAACTGGCTTGGTAACACTTTGCATCAGATTTTGGAAAGCCCAGAAGGAGAAGCCAGACACTAATTTATTTTATTTCCAGACAGACAGCTCTGGATAGGGATCTCCATGGAGGTGTGGTTATGAAACAGCAGTGGATACTGTCCTCTCACTGAAGAGCAAAATAGAGCAGTTTACAGTAAAAATGCACAGATACCCCAGCCTCACACAGAGAGACACAAACCCACTTCCAATTTTTCACACTTGGGAGATCTTTCTGGCCCTGTCTATTTTGACAAAAAACCAATATCCCATCTGCTCTCAGAAAGCTTTGGA
The DNA here is from genome assembly GCF_049115385.1 of Moschus berezovskii. NCBI lineage: Eukaryota > Metazoa > Chordata > Mammalia > Artiodactyla > Moschidae > Moschus > Moschus berezovskii. Next base: position 25,745,769 of record NC_142468.1, on the reverse strand, counting down.
GGTTCATGCAAAGCTCAGCTGGTTGTTAGTGACAAAATTCAGACTTTCCTTGGACTTTCGTTCCTTTAAAATTTTTTTTTCCTTAATGCAGTCATATCTATGTTTTATCCTTTGGCAGGATTTTTGCTCTTACTCATAACTGTGTGCTCAGTAGTGTTCTAAAAACAATACAGTGACATGTCAACAGTGAGTGAAATAAAGCATACTACGTGTGGCCATCCACTGCTCTGCAGACCACAGAGACTGCTTCTCTCAATCATGCTACCTGTCAAGTATCAAAGAAAAGTATTGACATCAGCTGGAAGGCGTCATTTACCTGCTATGTGATTTGGATTTGTAAAACCCAGAGAGGACAACTGGAGTGATTAAATGCACACATTGACACTATAGTCAGCTTTCTAACTCTTTACAGTAAATTGCCCCCTGGTTAACATAGAGAAAAAATTTAATTACTCAGAATGTTATATGTGGATCTTAAGGATTAATGTCACCAGTAGACTTGCATCTCAGCTGCTGGACTGGTATTATACATGGAGCAGCATTCACTCAGAAGGTATTTATTGAATGGCTACTTTGAGGCAGACGCTATTCTAGGTTCTTATCCTAGCACTCTAAGGCGGCTCAGTGTGTTAAACCACACACTGAGACAGAGTCCTGATTACACTTCTGCCATTTCGGTCAGTTCAGTTCAGTCGCTCAGTCGTGTCCGACTCTTTGTGACCCCATTAACCGCAGCACGCCAGGCTTCCCTGTCCATCACCAACTCCCAGAGCTTACACAAACTCATGTCCGTTGAGTCGGTGATGCCATCCAACCATCTCATTCTCTATTGTCCCCTTCTCCTCCCGCCTTCAATCTTCCCCAGCATCAGGGTCTTTTCCAATGAGTCAGTTCTTCACATCAGGTGGCCACAGTATTCTGCCATTTACTAACCCCCTTTATTCATTTTGTTTAATTTTTGAAAATTAACCTTTCTTTGGTATAGTTTCTTCAGCTATAAAATATAAATAATAATAGTAACCAACTCATAAGGCTGTTGTGAGAGTTAAATGATTTGAGAAAAAGTGTGTGTACAAGCCCAGCTATTAGAACAGTGGCCGGTAGGCTCAGCTGCTCTCATTATTGCCATTATTATAAGAAGGAGCCTTTTATTGGCCCACCTCTGTAACTGAAAGCTCTACCATTCGTAATTTCTTTGGCTTAAGAAAGTATGTATGTTATCCATCAGGTTGATACATCAGCAGCTATTGATTGTTGTTGTTCGGACACTAAGTCAGGACCGACTCTGCAACTCTGTGGACTGCATTATGCCAGGCTCCTCTGTCCTCCACTATCTCCTGGAGTCTGCTCAAATTCATGTCCATTGAGTTTAATGATGCTGTCTGACCATCTCATTCCTCTGCCACCCCCTTCTCCTTTTCAGTCTTTCCCAGCATCAGGGTCTTTTCCAGTGAGTTGGCTCTCTGCATCAGGTGGCCAAAGTATCGGAGCAACTATTGCTACCAAACATAAACTGATCATTAGGAATACTGTCAAAAGAAAGCACGTTCCCAAGGTTGTGGGACTGAAGGCAGTGTTGCTTTTATGAGAATGAGAAGTTAATTAGTGAAAGGAGAAGACACATCAGGGTCCATTGCCATGGTGGACATTGTGGTCATCCCAAGGCAGTACAAGGTCTAGCACCCCTGACTAGGGATAATTGAAAAGGGGGTGGAGGGGCCCTGAAAATACAACTCAGGTTTTCCCAAGGCCTGCCTTGGCCTTATGCTATCTAAAATGTGAGCGTGGAGAATAGGATCTGCAAGAAAAAATATGCTTAGCAGTTAACAAGTATACACGTTCTGCCTACGTTCAAAACCTGAATATGCCACTTAATAATAGTATAACTCCGGCCATTTTCCTTAACTGATCTTTGACATCTATAAAACAAACATGATAGAATATTATGAGACAATTAAATTAGACCTTGGAAGCAATGTCCGACAGAAAAAACTAAGTAAAACTCAGTAAATATTAACCTCTGTCATTGTTATTGTACTTTGCTATTATTGGAGCTGCTTTGTTTTAATTATCTAGATTCTTTCCAAAGTCTTGACTTGATTTTGCGTGCCCTGTATGGGCCTCTCACTAAATATGAAGTTCAAGTTCAAAATCTTTTTTTAGCCTCATTTTGTTATAGTTTCAGTATTCTATCAGTGATGTCAATCATACTGTGACATTCTCAATATAAAATTAGTTTGTTGACAAAGTAGCAGATTTGAAAGCAAACGTATTCTCTTGGTTCTATGTCTAGTTGAAATCCTAGCACTAGAATTAGTCCCTATCTGCAAAATTAAAAATACTATCTAAACTTAGTTTTATTTGCAAATTACATATGGCATTTAAAAAGTGCCCCTCCAGTTCCTGAAATTCAGATTTTTTAAAAGACTTAAGTTGATGATTAACCTAATCAGATTCCATTTACTCATAACACTTAAGAATTCAGTTTTGGTATTGTGAATGCCTAAGTTTTTAAGAACTACTGGGTATCTTAAATTGCTCCACTGAGAAGATTAAGAGTTATTATTAGCATCATTTTAAATATGTACAAAAGTATTGATATAGGGACAATAAAACTTCATTAACTGAGATAACTACAACTGGAGATGTAGAAAAATTTGACCGCAGTTGTGTCCTGTGTTTATAGTATATAATGGAAGAATTTTCTAAGCAAAATGATAGTATTCTCTTTTCTTTTCACTTATTCTTAAAAAAGTTTCTGAAACACATTTACTATGTAATGAATGTATTTGTTAGTTGTTTAAAATGTTATACCTCCATTAAGATCAGTTCAGTTCAATCGCTCAGTCGTATCCAACTCTCCGCTATCCCATGAATCACCACATGCCAGGCCTCCCTGTCCATCACCAACTCCCGGAGTTCACTCAAACTCATGTCCACAGAGTCGGTGATGCCATCCAGCCATCTCATTCTCCGTCGTCCCCTTCTCCTCCCGCCCCCAACCTTTCCCAGCATCAGAGTCTTTTCCAGTGAGTCAACTCGTCGCATGAGGTAGCCAAAGTATTGCAGTTTCAGCTTTAGCATCAGTCCTTCCATTAAGATAGTTTACCTTTATTAGAAAGTCTGAAGGTCAAGGACTGTGAAATTTCAGCTGCCATCCAATGAGAATGGTAGGTGTTCTTTGGACAGAGGAATCTTTAAGTAGCCTTAAATGCATCAGGTAGATGCACCTTCCCCAAAGGCTAGTTCATCTTGTTTCAATCTAGACTGCTGCTATCTACACATCACACATAAAACTCTTCAGAACAGAAGTGGCAGATATGTTTTAGCTCATTTGGCAATAGTTGATTTTCAGTAATTGCATGAGTTTCTGTTGAGATCGAGTTCTCAGACCAGATCTAAATTAGCAGAAAAGAGTATGTGATTTATTAACACTGAATGAAGGAAAGGGACCTGCAGCATTTGTGTAAAGTATTTATAATCCTGAACCTTAAAGTTCACCAAGGGCACAGCACTCTGTGGCTCTTAATAAGTGTTTATTCTCAAAATACTTTACACTATATATACACATACTTTTTTTTCTCTGCGAGATCCTAATTGTAATTATCTTTTATGTTTAAAAAAAAAAGATAAAGGCAAAGAAATGAAGAATGACTTTGTACCGTCATTCCTGAGAGCAAATGGACTGAAAACCTGTGACTAGAATCTACTACTCATTCTCTCAGTCCCGGTCCTCGTTTAGTCCTCGTCTCTTTGGCAAGGGCTCTCAGATTGCTACGAAGGCGATCTTACACATACTAACAGATTTTTTTTTCATGCTTTCCCAAGGTCTGTCGAGTTGCTTATGAGATCATGCAGACACTGCATCCCGATGCCTCTGCAAACTTCCATTCTTTGGATGACATCTACTATTTTGGAGGCCAAAATGCCCACAACCAGATTGCCATTTATCCTCACGAACCTCGAACTGCGGATGAAATCCCCATGGAACCTGGAGATATCATTGGTGTGGCTGGAAATCATTGGGATGGCTATTCTAAAGGTGTCAACAGAAAACTGGGAAGGACGGGCCTGTATCCCTCCTACAAAGTTCGAGAGAAGATAGAAACGGTCAAGTACCCTACATACCCTGAGGCTGAGAAATAAAGCTTAGATGGACCAGAAAGACCACCAAACTCAGTTCAAACCATTTGAACCAAACGGTAGATGAAGAAGGCCCCAACCTAACAGCCCATGGTTAAAATGAGTCAACATCTTCAGCATCAGGAGCAGCTGGGATCTGACAAGATGCTTCATTGGTGGAATTGCTCTTTAATAGGGGCTATAGTGCCCTTAAACCCATGCACAGTCCAATAATGTACTCACGTATAACATACAAACAGATTGTTTTCTACGTTACCCCTTCTTTCAAGACTATGTCCCCATGAAACAAACACTGCCACATTGTGTAATTTAAGTGACACAGACATTTTGTTTGAGACTTCAAACATGGTGCCTATACCTGAGAGACCTGTGTGACCAAATGAGATGACTTGAATAGTTCCCTCTTGTGGGGAGCTTGATTCTTAGCCAGTGGTGGTATTATAACCACTGAATTCACTCCAGTCAACAGATTCAGAATGAGAATGGATGTTTTTGTCTGGAATTTTTTTTTTTTTAAGTAATTGCACCGGTTCATCCACCTCATCATTAATAAGTGAAGGATACAACAGAAAATAAAATATTCACACTCCATTAGGAACTTTTGTAAAACAATGCCATGAACAGATTCTTTAGTACTCAGTGTTTCTGGACATTCTCTTTGATAACAAAAAATAAATTTTAAAAAGAGGAATTTTGTGGAGTTTCTAGAATTTTATATCAGATGATGATGTAGTAGGCATTATAATGGAAGATGATGATAAAAAGAGGAGTTTTACAGTTGTTCTGCTTTACTTTTTTATTTTTCTGTTTTGGATTGAATGACTTAGCTCAGAGAGTCATTGGTCCATTTTAACACTGAACACTGAGTTTAGTTGGTGCACGTTATAGAGTTGCTCAGAACATTCTTTGGGAGTTTTTGTTTTATTATGAATATTTTTGACATTATTCGTTTTAATTAATCAAATAATCAAACCCCTTGCTGTCAGAGGAACTCTCCCCTCCATTTCCAAACTAATAATTTCAGGCTTGTTCTTTCTTATTGTCACTTTTTGTGAGTTGAGTCCTGTTATTTCACCCAAGAAATGATTTTGTGCCCTTTGCTATCATGTCCTGCTTTTGAGAGTACCAGGAATCTGTGGTGTTGGGAAGCTGGCTCTGTTTCTGAAATGCGTGTCCAACAGTGTATAGAGTTTGGTGAACAAAGTAGAGGGGAACCAGTATGAGACCAAAAATGAATTTGGCATTATCTCATCCACGTATTTCTTTTTAGTAATTCTACATCAGAATCACTTCAAAAGACAAGACTTTGATGCCCCCTATGCTTTCTCTCTGAACGTCACTTTCCTCCTTATAAGATCACTTCCTCTTTTCAGCGGCCTGCCTCTTTTTAGATGCCTGGTAGGAGTATTTCATAGCATTGTTTTACCTTCTGAAAGAAAATTTTGATCCATGTAGGAACCAGTAGCAGGCCTGGGATTAAATTTTAGAAATCCTAGACAAAAAAAAAATCCTGTCCTTCACATCATCTCTAAATGAAAATTCCTGTATATAAAATATCCCCACCAAACTTCCCTAAATTCTTCCTACTTTTCTAGTCAAGTCTCCCAGATCTAACTGTCCAGTATCAGTAAGCAATTTTCAATTTAGTTTTGGTACAAGTAAGTCATTTGAGACAAAAATTTCCAACTGAGCAGAGGTACTTTGAAATATAAGTTATTTTTTAATTCTCATCTCACTTGTCATCAGAGCATCAGTAACTATGGGTTTTTATTTCCTCTGCTGAGATCTCTTGTTTTTATTCATTATTAGCTCATTTTCTTCCCCTTCTTTGAACATAGTTATAATAATTGCTTTAAAACCCTTTTCTGCTAAGTCTAATACCTAATTAATCTCAAAATCGGTCTCTATTTGTCTTTTCTCTAGAGAAAGAATCACATTTTTATGGTTATTCAAATATTAACTAAATTTAGATTGTATCTTGAATATTATCAGTGTTTATGTTGTGGATTCTGTTATATTCCTCTGAAAAGCACTGATAGTTTTGTTTGTGCAGACATTTAACTTCATTGGACTCAAACCGTAAACTGTGTCTAGGACAACAGCACAAAATCTAAATTATTTTATCTTTACCTGGAGTCTGCCCCACACATATATGGTTTAGGAGTCAACTAGAGATGAGGGTACATTTTACACATAGAATTTGAAGCCCTTTCTTTGGCTTTCTGGATTCTGAGATTTCCATCCTCACTTTCCAGCAGCTGGCATTGCTCTGATTCTGTGACGTCCCCTGCTTCTTCCTCCAGAAAGATGGCAGTTTTCTATCCACCTGAAAGCCATAAAAATGGAAAACTCATCTTGTACCTTTCCTTCTTCCAAGTTTCAGCCTCTTTCCAGAGTTCATCTGCTACTTCAGTGGCTTTGAATAGCTTTTTCGTATTTTGTCAAATGTTGATCATTGTTATCCATTGGAAGATCTGTTCAGTAGGTGCTAAAACTCTGTCACACAGGAAGTGAAACTCTGAAGCAGAGATTTAAATGAAGAAGTATGGTGGGGGAGGGAAGAGTCTCTGTTTAGATTCTTACCTTAATAGCTAAGCAGCCAATAGCTTTAAGCAGGAAGCAAAGCAAAACTACCAAATTGTTCAACCTGCAGGTGTGAATGGCTAATGAATACCGCTGACCCCTGCCTTCTGAAAAGCTTTTCTGAGCCATGTTTTTGCAAATCATCAAGTACATGTCATACAGGCTGCCCTGTTGGGAGGACAGACATTTCTTCACCACTGTTGTAATTTCTCCATGAAAATCTGGTACTTTAAAAGTTTGCATGGTTTTGAATCAAGTGGCCAAGGCAAAATTAAGAAGATTTGGGTATTTTCCTTGTTACTAGACCCATTTCTCAAAGAGCCTTACCTAGAACAAAGTTATTAGCCTGGTCTCATTGAATTTGGATACCAGCATCCTGCACGCTAAAGACAAAACAGTTACAAAAGTTCTTCCTGGTCCTGCCACTCAAGTCTGATTTAGTGCTGAGCTGAACTTAAAGAGCTCATGCCTGTTGTCAAAGTGCTGTCAGCCCTCTTCCAGGATTTCTTTGTGTCCCAAGTGAATGAGACTTGTTGCTTCCCTCTCTGATCTTTAGGTTTTTTCCTATCATATAGAGTGTAGCCTGTTGAGAACATGAATAGCCTCAGCTTCTGAGGGGCTTGAGAGTTTATAAGAAAAAGAGCACATCTAAAAAGCTATCTCACGGAGTGACTATTGTGTCATCTTTTAGTTAGAATGTAATCACTGTGTATTCTTTAAGCAGGAAAAGTATTGGAGTCTAAATGGTGCCTTTAGAAGAATGTCCTCTGTCTCAGTGAAAATAACTCTCTTTTACTTGAGGTGCAGCAGACATGTCCTCTTTGACCACAGCCAACTGCCTGATACTTCATTTGTTCTCCTGGGAGGCTGTACAATAGCCAGGATCAATAGTCTGTACAGAATAGTTGCATGGCTTGGGAACTTGGCAGTAACATCCTAATTTATGCCAGATGCAGACTCTGGGTAATTTTTTAAATGCAGTGCCCAAAAGGAAGCACGAAGGAGAAGTTGCCTCTGCGATTACTGGTTCCTGACAGCAGTTTCTGTCTTGGAAACAGGGAGAAGCTGTTCCAGGATCCTTGGCAGGGCAGACGCAGGCCACAGCAAGTTCTTTGGCTTCAACTTTCACTGACGTTAATGCATGTTTGAAGTTGCCCTTCAACAGTACATTCACTTTTGTTTCCTTCATACAAGTCAGAATCTCTGAGTACCTAATCAACTGTTCAGCCTTGCCATCTGCAGTCCAGTTAAGTTGCCACCTGCTTTTTCCTCTCCTTATTCTTAAGACAATCTTGAGTTTGTCTGTCTACAGAAAATGATCTCATGTGAATGGTTCCGTTGTTATTGTTCCATTGTTCATGCAGTTCCTATGCTAATTACTTAGACTATAGTTTTGTCATTGGCATCTCCCAGATAACAAGGAAACATCAGCCCCCTTGGCCAGTTTGGGGTAATATAGGCCTGAATCTGAGATATAATGGTGCTGTTAATACTGTGTATTTGTGGCCATTTAACTTAAGCTAAACACTTCAAAGGTTTTTAACAAATCAGTGTCCTTATACTCAAGGGGAATGTGGTCAGGGCATCCTTTGCTTAAAAACTATGTCAATCAGAACAGAACCTGCACTTTTTTAAAAAGCAGTGTATCAAAGGTCATGGCCATAACCATTTGATGTTTTGGGAAGAGAGCCAGGAAGAGAGTTCAGAGCTCCTACTGACCTGTCATCTGTAACTGTAACCTCTCCTCCTTTTTTGAGTCAGTGTCCTGTGGAGGCTATTGTTCCCTAACTGCCTGTGTGGGTAGAGAAAAGGCCATTAAGCAAGAAAAAGCAGCATGTTTGTTTATCACCCAGCGGGGCATGAGAGCATCTGGTGGAGGCTGGGAATGTGCGCTGCTTTGTGCAGAGAGTACAGATAGTTTGGACTGCGGGTGTGGTCAGCAGTCTGAGCAATGCTGGGACTTGGGGTTTCTGGCTAGTCTTAAGCTCCCTAGTGCATTGCAGCCCGTAAGAATTTTCTGGCCCAGCATAGAAAATGAAGGGAAGTTCAGTTCAGTCGCTCAGTTGTGTCTGACTCTCTGCGACCCCATGAATCACAGCACGCCAAGCCTCCCTGTCCATCACCAACTCCCGGAGTTCACTCAAACTCATGAAGGGAAGTTAAGTGTGTGCAAAGTCAGAAGACCAGTTCTCCATTTTGTTTCCCCTTATCATAGTGCCCACAAGCTGACACGTTCCTGTGCCCCAGATTCTCTAGAGGAAAGATCAGTAATACTAAAAATCTCTGAACTGGGGTTGAAAACAACTGGCCTTCCATTTTGTCTCTGCCATTGAACGTCACATCATTCTCAGAGTTCCATTTTCTTCATCTGTGAACTGAATTGTTTGGATTTAATCAGAGTTTGTAAATGTTACTGTCTGTTTGGGTTCCATGTGTCTAAATTGGGTAGCTACTACTCAGCCTCAGCAGATTATTGTGCTAAGGCATAATGTAGCCAGATCCTTGTTTTTCGAGAGAAGCCAAATCTATTTTTATACAAAATTTTAAATACTAGTATCTAATTTAAAAAATGTAAGACACTAAAGAAGAGACATCAGTGGCTACTTTCAGTCCCAGGTCCATTAGTTTACAACCTCTGGGCTAGATCTGGAAAGCACTAATGTCAAGACTCTGTCTCTGGAAAGGATTGGTCAGATGGCTAACAGCTGTACAGTGCTTTCAGGTTCAATTGCTATGTATGTCCCAATTCCTGGGCAGTATCTACTCAGCTGGCTCTCATCCTGGGCTCAGAAGTAACTAAACATGCTGAAGACAGCTGTTGCTGTGATAGCTCAAACCCTGAGTCCCTCTCAGACTTGGTCTTGAGGATCCTCAGTGGCTGTGTTCCAGCCACCCTGACCACCAGTCTTGCTTTCCTGCAGTCAGGTTCACAGACTAGTGAAGACTCTACAGCCCATAAACTGAGCTGTCACCTCAGGAAGTCCCTGCTCTTCTTCTCCATTACATCCAAATACCAGGATATCAGAGTATGCCTCAAGTCTCTGGTTCACAGTGTAGAGAGGTTGGGAACTTGTCGATAATACCCTAATTTATGCCAGATGCAGACTCTGGGGAATATTTACGGGGATTTTTGGTAGTCTTTAAGAAAGTATGATGCACTAAGAGGTGTTAAATGCTTGAAAATGAGCAGATATTTTTTATTTTTAAAAACAAGAAGAAGAGAGACTACCACCATATATATTGATAAATTTGACAAGTCCTAAGTGACTTAGCAGCAGCAGCAGCAGCAGCAAGTAAGGTTTCAAACTAGATTATTAAAAAGTTAACAGTGATAACTATTATAAAAAACAGACATAGACTAATGCTATTTCTTACTTTCATACACTTTAGAGTAATGAGCATTGCAATAATAGCTATCGTTTATTGAGCACTTTCTGTGTACCTGGGGTTTGTCCAGGTACTTAACTTATGATCACCATAATCATGAAGTAGGTACTGTCATCGGAGAAGGCAATGGCAAACCACTCCAGTACTCTTGGCTGGAAAATCCCATGGATGGAGGAGCCTGGTGGGCTGCAGTCCATGGGGTCGCTAGGGGTCTGGAAGATCCCCTGGAGAAGGGAATAGGTACCCATTCCACTATTCTTGCCAGGAGAATTCATAGACAGAGCAGCCCAGCAAATCGTAACGAATTGGACACAACTGAGCCTCTCCAGTAGTCTTGCCTGGAAACCCCCATGGGTGGAGGAGCCTGGTGGGCTGCAGTCCATGGGGTCGCTAGGAGTCGGACATGACTGAGCGACTTCACTTTCACTTTTCACTTTCATGCATTGGAGCAGGAAATGGCAACCCACTCCAGTGTTCTTGCCTGGAGAATCCCAGGGACGGGGGAGCCTGTTGGGCTTCCGTCTATGGGGTCACACAGAGTCGGACACGACTGAAGTGACTTAGCAGCAGCAGCAGGTACTATTATTACTCCATTTTATTAACTAGGAAACTGAAGCTTTGGCTGTGACAGAGCCAGGATGCAAATGCAGAATGCCTGGAACACTCAAGGAATGCTGTGTTGCGGCATACTGTCTCTAGTATTTCAGCTTGGCAATAACTGTTATTGTGGACAAAACAGAGCAGCTGAGGCTACATGAGCATTTATTCAAAAGGTTTGATTAACTCAGTGTCTTCTGGTTTATCATAGAGCTCTAGGCTGACTTGTTCACATAGTTTATTAATGTTTTGAGAAAGGACAGTGATGGGAACAATGTGATGTAGTAGTTAAAAGTATGAGTTCTGTCAGTTTTGTTGGGTTCAAATCCTGGGTCCTCTACCTATTGGCACTGTGACCTTGAGCAAGTAACTTTTCTGCGCCTTTGCTTAACCATCTATTAAATGAAAATAGTACTAGTACATAGCTACTTCATAAAGTTTTTGTGAGGTTTAAACAAGTTAACACATGAAAATCTCTTAGCTTGTGCCTGCACAAAGCTCAACAAATGTGAGCTATTCTTTTCGCATTATTAATCATAAGTTTTAGTGACTAAAACCTGAGATAATAGAAAATTCTATTGTTTGGGAAAATTAAGGTCCCTAAAAGTTGCTTAAAAATTGAAAATACTCTGCTCGGTCCTGACTGCTCATCTCTCCCTGAGACACCTCACAGACGCTCCTGGAAGCGATGCTGTGCCAGATCTCCAGTGTCCCTCACGCTGCCCGTGACTGTGTGTGTCCGGACCCTCCGTGGTGATTCCCTTCCTGACTCTTGAGGGTGATGTGGACCCACTCTGTCCAGCATGGTGGTCCCTGGCTGGAGCAGAGGTGGACGGCCCCGGGCTCTCGCGGTCCCACCCGGACCACGTGCTTTCCACCTTCCAGCGCCTTGTCATCTCCCCTCCTGTCCTCCCTGCCCTGAGGGTTTATACTTTTAAAAAGGTTCCTTCACTGCAGTTACAGAGAGTCTTGGGGTGGAGCAATATTAGGCCCATATGTTCAGTTTGCTGTCTTCATCCAGAAATGTGGATTGCTTTTTCTGGTACTGATTAATTCATTCATTTCAAATTAATGCCAGGTGCTGTGTCACCATTGTTAATGAGTAAAAATGTGTGTGTAACTTGTGTTCATGTGACGTTTTAATCATGTTTCAGTATTTAAAAAAAATAAGAATTTGAAAAAAAAAATGAAATTAAAAGGTAAATCTAGCATATACTCAGGGCTGAGAATCACTGCATTGAATAATAAAGTACTAGAGCACTTAACATACTGCATGGGCTTCCCTGGTGGCTTAGATAGTAAAGAATCTGCCTGCAGTGCAGGAGTCCCTGGGTCTGGAAGATCCCCTGGAGAAGGGAATGGGTACCCATTCCACTATTCTTGCCAGGAGAATTCATAGACAGAGCAGCCCAGCAAGTCGCAACGATTGGACACAACTGAGCCTCTCCAGTAGTCTTGCCTGAAAACTCCCATGGGTGGAGGAGCCTGGTGGGCTGCAGTCCATGGGGTCGCTAGGAGTCAGACATGACTGAGTGACTTCACTTTCACTTTTCACTTTCATGCATTGGAGCAGGAAATGGCAGCCCACTCCAGTGTTCTTGCCTGGAGAATCCCAGGGACAGAGGAGCCTGTTGGGCTGCCATCTATGGAGTCGCACAGAGTTGGACACAACTGATGTGACTTAGCAGCAACAGCAGAGCAACTAACACTTTCACTTTTAACATAGTGTACAACTTACAAACATAGTTTATGCTTATATCTAGAAGGTCAGTTGTGCTTCAGGTCAGCTTTAGTCTAACTAAAGACTTAGAGAATTTAGTTGCCAATAGAAGTGCCGTGACATCACCTCCCACTCTACCGTACCCCTCAAAAACAGAAGTCTCCAGACGGAAGGTATTGGAATCTTGAATGTCACTTTGAATCCTGTGCTGGGTACTCCGTGGTAGCATGTTTAGGTACTGGTGAGGCTGCTGTGTGAAGCAGCAAGTAGACTTATTTTATGTGACTGCAAAGTACAGAAGCAACAATATTACAGTAGTTCAACACATGAAAGAACTTTGTAATAAATTGTGTTGTTGATCATGACACAAGCTAATTTAGATGATAGTTCCCTCTCCTTTCAGGGGCGTCCAAGCAAAACTGGATGCTAAAGGGAACTTCAAGCATATAACAGGTTAGATAATCTCCAAGTTCCTTCCGGCCCTTAAATTTCTAAAATGGTCATTGATTTATGGTCACATTGTGGAGACTGAAATTCCATCTGGGTCATAAGTGGTGCCAGCCTGAAGTTGCCTGGTTAGAAGACTGGACAGCTTAATCTGGTAGCAAAGAAGAACAAGGGCCTATCTATTTGCTAGACCAGCTGACTGGGTCTTTTTCTGGATATCAGTTACAATCAAGAGACTTAACTTCTTATGTAACACAACAGGGTTTGTAAATCAATCTGTTTAAATTTAGAAACTCCTCTTTTGTTTGTTTTCTTACCTGCCTTTGTTTGCTGGTAAACCTTCTTTCATAGAATCACAGCTTTATTTTCATCTAAGTCAAGGGAAGAGGATTTTGTAGAAACGAAAGGCAAAAGAACTGAGAAGTCAGGAGTTTCCTTGGAGGCCAAGAGTGGAGGTGACATGCCCCTCTGGACTAGACCTGACTTTTCCTTCCATTCAAGAAAACGAGTGTGAGTCCCTTCTGACCTACCTTATTATTTTAAAGTAATATCCATAAACATTGGTAACTATTTGCAGACATATCTCACAATTGATCACCATATACAGGTGGGTGACCACACCAAGGGTAAGGACATATGTGTGTTCAAGTTAAAGAAGAAGGAGTTTGAAATCAGATAACTCTAGTTTCACGTCCTGGCTTCACATGTGTTGAGGACACATCTGTTGATCTGTTCAGGTTCAATTTGACTGAGGTAATGCGCTTTCAAGATATTCTCACTGATAATTCAGATAACCAGAGTTCTATAAGTCAGTAATTGGCAAGGTATAGCCTAAGGCCCTTTTTTTGTAAGTAGAATTTTACTGTAACCCAGACACACCTGTTTATTTACATATTGTTTATGTCTGCTTTCAAAGACTACAAGAGCAAAGTTTAGTAGTTCTGACAAAGACCGATTGTGTGGCCCACAAGGCTAAAATAGTTCCTGTCTGACCTTTTACAGAAAAAGTTTGTTGACCCGTGCTCTAAGCAGTCCTGTCTTTTAGCTTCAAGTTGATCATCCAGAGGAGCTCAATATTCCAAAATACTGTTTGAGCCATCAGAGGAAAATCTGGTTGCAGAAGCAGTATAGTGTGTGTGTATGTGTGCTCAGTTGTATCTGACTCTTGGCAACTCCGTGGACTGTAGCCCACCAGGCTCCTCTGCCCATGGAATTTTCCAGGCAAAACACTGGTGCAGATTGCCATTTCCTCCTCCGGGAGATCTTCCCAACCCAGGGATCAAACCCACGTCTCCTGCGTCTCCTGCATTGGCAGGTGGGTTCTTTACCACTGCACTACCTGGGAAGCTGTGGGAGTAGTGTATTAGGCCCTCCAATAATCTATAAGATGTGTGCTAAGTCACTTCCGTTGTGTCCGACTCTTTGTGACCCCATGGACGGTAGCCCACCAGGCTCCTCTGTCCATAGGGATTCTCTAGGCAAGAATACTGGAGTGGGTTGCCATGCCTCCTCCAGAGTATCTCCCTGATCCAGGGATTGAACCTGAGTCCCTTACGTCTCCTGCATTGCAGACGGATTCTTTACCACTAGCACCACCTGGGAAACCCTTGTGAAAATTAGATGAAGGTGCATCTGTAGACAGTTATTGTAATATATTTATTTGTATAACAAAACTCTTAACCGCTATATACCAGGAAAATTACGTAAGGCTACAAATCTGCAATGTCTGCAACATGTATCGCACTCCCCCTATATAGCCATATGTAGCAGTCCCAGTGGAGAAGGCAATGGCAAGCCACTCCAGTACTCTTGCCTAGAAAATCCTGTGGATGGAGGAGGCTGGTAGGCTGCAGTCCATGGGGTCGCTAAGGGTCGGACATGACTGAGCAACTTCACTTTCACTTTTCACTTTCCACTTTCACACATTGGAGAAGGAAATGGCAACCCACTCCAGTGTTCTTGCCTGGAGAATCCCAGGGACAGGGGAGCCTGGTGGGCTTCCGTCTATGGGGTCACACAGAGTCGGACACGACTGAAGTGACTTAGCAGCAGCAGCAGCAGCAGCAGTCCCAGTGCCAGAATGGAAAGGAAACTCTGCGTGTAGTCAATAGACCTGGGTTCTGCCCCTAGCTCAGGACCTAACCTGCTGATCCCTTAGGCCAGCTGCATAGTCTGTCTAGGCCTCGATTTTCTTAACTTTAAAATGTAGGTAAGTTAGTTAGCTGTTAGTTGTTTCGAGAAAATAAGACGAGTAGACATGAATTTGCTTTGTAAAGGCTTACAGCTCTGCAAAATCAATCTCTAGTAATTTTTTTTTTTTTTTTTGGACAGCTACGATAGTTCTAGAACTATGATAGGTCCTGACTAGAATGAAATTACTTTAAAGAACTTACAGTCATACCTGGAAAGCTGTACACATATGAACTGCACTGGAAAGTTACAACCTAACATAAAAAGTTATGTACATTTGAATAATTAGAGCACAAGTAACTTAGTGATCCTTGGCATTTACTGATCTCCTACTATGTCCCATGTGTTGGACTAAGCCCTTAGCATGCTTTATCTTACATGTATGATCTTCACATTAGCCATGAGTGGTTGGTGTTATTATCCTCATCTTTAAAGTAAAGGAAAAATAAGAACTAGCATTTATTTTTCATTTACTGTGTTCCAGACACTATTCTAGTACTTTATGTATTTTATTTCATCCTTACACTGCCCTATATGTACTATTATTCCCATATGAGGAAACTTATTCAGAGATGAAATCAATGTTTTCCAATATTTTTCACAAGATGGCACACATAAAAAAATATTTGTTTGGCATTTGAGGCATTTTAGAGCATCTATATGGGTTAGATGAAAACTTCAATACATCTATATTAAAAATTTGATAAGATATTTAGTGGAGGATCGGGAAAGGTATACATGATGTAGTAATTCATTGCTCACTGGCAGTGGGTACTAGGTATAAGTAGTGTGCAGTAAAATAACAATTGCCGTGTTCAAGAAATATCACAAGGAGCTGTAGGAATATTGCTTAAGTATAACTTCAACTGTTATAAATTGTTGACTAGTTTTTAAAAATGCTTTAAGCATTTTATGATTATAAGAAAATTAAAACTGACAGCATTTTGCGGTACTCCTCCCACCTGGCAAACTCTGAGATTTTTGTTTCGTTTTGTTTTCTTTACAAAGTAAATGGCTGGTGGTGGCTAGGTAGAACCAAGTCTTGAATCCAGGACTGAGTCCTCAGTCTGTTCTTCTTGTCTCTGTGAAATCTTGCCCTTCTTCTGTGAGGAGCCAGACTATGAGACCCAGACCCCATTTATCCTTAGCATATCGATTTTTGGATAGTCTGGTCGTCCAGGCTTGCACTAAGGGGAAGCTTATCATTAACCATGGTCCTCAATTAAGCTAAACCTCCCCCGCCAAGCTCTTCCTGACGGTTTGGAACCAGCGTTTCGTCCTCGTCTCTCGTCACTCTCTCCGTGTCTGACTCTTCATAACCTCAGGAACTGTAGCCCGCCAGGCTCCTCTGTCCATGGGATTCCCCAGGCAAGAAACTGCAGTGGATTGCCGTTCCCTTCTCCAGAGGATCTCCCGACCCAGGGATCAAACCCTGGTCTCCTTCATGGCAGGCAGATTCTTTACCGTTTGAGCTACAGGGAAGTCCATATCTCTACTCATATCCCAAACAGGAAATAGATGGGCATGTGACACAGTGAAGATGCTGAGAGGTGACAGGCAGCAGACTGCCCCTGTACTCTCGAGGTTCCTGCGGGCTTCACTCTCGCTTTTGCCTTTGCTTATCTGCGCCCACGGGAGGGCAAGTCCTTGCAGAGTGGGATTCCCAGCTCAGCCTTCTGCGCTCACACGGAGATGCTGGATTATAATAGAAGACTGTTTTAACTCTTACTTACTCAGCATCTCCATGCAGAAAGAACTCTGGATGTGATTCTGTCTGCCTTCTGTGCTTCACAAGATACACCTCTGAGCAGAAACAGTCTTCTCAGGTGTGCTTCACAGTCTCATGCAGATGACTGTTCTGTGGCTGAAGCTGATGTTGGAATTTACATATACATATAGAAACGTTGTTTTACTGCGAAGCTTGATATTGCATGTGTGTGTGTTAGTCACTCAGTTGTGTCCGACTCTCTGCAACCCCATTAACTGTAGCCTGCCAAGCTCCTCTGTCCATGGAATTCTCCAGGCAAGAATACTGGAGTGGGTAGCCATGTCCTTCTCCAGGGGATCTTCCCAACCCAGGGATCGAACCCAGGTCTCCTGCATTGCAGGTGGATTCTTTACTGTCTGAGCCACCAGGGATGCCCTTGATATTGAATGTAGGTTTTACCTAATGATGGTTTGTCTAATTTCCAAGCCTACTTGCTTTTGAACTTCATTCTTCAGCCTTCTGCACAGTAGGAAAGCTGAAGGAGGTGGAAGATAAGGATGGTATTTTATTCCTGGCTTTGTCTGGCATGCTAAATGACTGGTGTACAGGCAATGATATGTGGCAGGACATCTGGGGCAAGGTTAGTGACCCATTAAGGTGTCCTGAGCTCCGATTAGAGAGAGCTTGGAGCCAGCAGAGCTGTCAACACTCAGTATCTTTTTGATTAAGATTCTGCCTCTTAACCCCTGGAGGCCGCTTATCCTTCCCACCTCCAAGAAAAGACAGAGTTAAAGCCTGAGGTCATTGCTTAGTGTAAGCCCCAGGAGCTGATGTGGCCAGAAAGGGCCTCTCTTAGCCACTCTCAGCAGCCGCTCCATCATCAGACTCCCCTACTGACAGGTGAGCTCATGCCCTGTGATTTACAGAGCTCCTGAGCGACAATGGCTCTCCGAGGAGCAGCTTCTCAAGGAAGAGGGAAGATGCTTATGGAAAACCACTGGTGAGGCAAGGAGGTCAGGGGAAATAAGCGTATTAATTATTGTGGTCACTTTGCCTGTTTCAAGGGTGATTTTTTTTTTTTTTTGAGCCCATGCTAGAGGATGTATCCTCCCAAGTAAAGAGTTCTGTTTTCTATTGTTGTGATTCAGTGCAGCTTATCTCAGTAAGCTTTAGTCTATAAGCTCCTCACTCAGCTGCAGCTCCTTAAAGGCAAAAATTGTATCTGATTCATTATCATATTCCTAGTGCATGCATGGTGACTGGCATGTAGTAAGTGCTTAAAAACGTTCTGTGCTGAAGTTATCATAGATTTACTGATGCACTATCCTGAATTTGCTTTAAAGTAATACAGGAGGAAAGGAGAATTGGGTGGGAGTATAGATAAAACAAGACTGGTCATGAGATGAAAGCTGTTTAAGCTGAGTGGTAGGTCATGGGGCTTTGTTATACTATTCTCTCCAGTTTTGTTCAGTGTTTTCCATATGGAAACTTTTTATGAATATCTGAATTTAATATAAAAATTGTTGAAAAATGAAGCAAAGACTGGCCCAGTGCTCTCCTAACATCTCATCTTTTTCCAAGCCTAGCTTGCTTTCTGTGCTAGATTCCACTTTGTAGGTTCTGGCCAATAGAATGTAAAGGCCCTTCCAAGTGTGAACCTAATCCTGCCCCATCCTCTAAGCTCTCTGTCATCCCTAGCCTCCAGGCTGGATGCAAGTTAGTGAAGACCTCTGGCTCCTAAGCAATGATGGAGTCTAGGTGAGTGAGCCTGGACCTCTGAGTGACTTCATGGAACAAAACCACATCCCACACTCTGCTGATGAACCTGTAGTAGACTGTGATGTGACTGAGAGATAAGCCTTTATCGTGCTTTAAAATATATATATATACAGCTTTGAATTGCCATTAATCTGGCCAGCCAGGTTAGCTATTTTAGACATAGAAGGAGGGCTTTTAGTTATTTGGCCTTTTAGCTTTGATGATAACATTTACTGTTATATGCCAGGTATTGTTTTAAGTGCTTTATATGTGTTAACTCATTTATTCCACAGAACAACCCTATAAAGGAGAAACTAGTATTTGCATTTGTAGAGGAGGGAACTGAAAGAATAAGTAACTTGCCTACATCAAACAAATTATGTAACAAAGCCAAGATTCAAATTCAGGTCTGACTCTCAAGCTCTGTCTCTGTACCGGCCTGTAATACTGCCTAAATAGTTTGGACCTCCCCATGGGGAATGAATACTGGCATGAAGTATTAATCATTTCTGAGCAGCATGATGTATCACCAATAGAAGCAGTGCCAGACCCTCATTCTGGGAAAGAGTATGCAGAACAGAAAAGAACCAAAGTCTGCTCTTCCCCTGCCCTTGTAAATGGTGTCCTGATGGACAGAATTTAATGATGGGATCCTTGATCATCTGGGATAAAACCAAGTGTGAGGGTTTCATTCACTCTGAATTGCTCTCTGAGATAATTCTCTTTCGTCTCCTCTCAACCTTCACCTCTCCTGTATCTGCCACAAGGAGAACATGTCTGCCATTTGCTCCACCCATAAGCCCTACTTGCCCACAGGCCCCACCTGGCCCACCCTTTGTGACCCTCTCTCTCCTTGGTCCCAACCCAGAACCTATGTCTCTCCTCCTTCCCAAGCTGTTCAGGGCATATGTTGGGGCAGAGAATCATGTTAATGCTCATTAAACCTCCAAATGACAGTAGTAACTGATAACTGCCTTGCTTCCTGACCTCAGCTGCCTGCCGCAGATGCTGCCAGTCCTCAACAGCCAGCAGACCTGAGAAGGGGGCACCGTCAAGCTACCCAGGACAGGGGTTTTAAACTGCATTCTATGGAGAGGCTTTAGAAGTCACCTGAAAACATGGGAGAAGATACAGAGAATATTGAATGAGTGGGTATCTAAAACCCTAACTCAGCTTCTGTCGCAGCAATTTCACTTTGTCTGCTCATGTGAGATTGCGTGGAGAGAACTGTTCCACTCTGGAAATAGGAAAAAAAAAAAAAAAATCCCTGGAAGTTCCTTTGAGTGGCCAAACCTTTGAGCCCGTCTTTCATCTTGTGCCTCTCAGGTCGCACCATTCCTGCCCACCAGGAACGGAAGTGGAAAGAAGCCCAGCTGACTGTCCTAGTTCCACCCTCTAGGCTCTGGATCCAAGGGAGATTACAGCAGAACAGAGCATGGGTGGAGAATGGGGCCACGGGTTGCTGCTCCCCCTGCAAGTCCCACAGTTCTGAGTCTTACAACGCCTTGCATACAGGAGGTGCTTAGTGAGAAGAATAGATGGATGGTTTGATCTCTGTTGGTCAGGGTGTAGTTCCAGTGGGAGGATAGGAAACTGGTCTTGATCTCAGAATGGTCACAATATTTATTCTGCAAGATTCAGAGGGGCGATTTGGCATAGACATTAAGAATGTAGGATCTAAAATAAGACCATGTGCTAAGTCACTTCAGTCGTGTCCTACTGACTCTTTGTGACCTGTGGAATGTAGCCCGCCAGGCTCCTCTGTCTATGAGATTCTCCAGGCAAGAGTACTAGAGTGGGTTGCCATACCCTCCTCCAGGGGATCTTCCTGACCCAGAAATCGAACCTGCATCTCCTGTATTGCATTGGCAAGCAGTCTCTTTACCACTAGTGACACCTGGGAAGCAAAATAAGATCCCCTGGCTTTAAATCTTGCCACTTTGAAACTGTGCGGCCTTATCCTTGTAAAATAGGAATACTATTCCCCTCGTTAGGCTGTTATGAGGCTTAAATGAGTTAGTATGTGTAAAGCACTCGGCACCCGACACGTTAGTGCTCAGTGAACATTGGTAGACATGAGCTCTCATCATTGTTGTTACTCTGATCAAATGCCTCCCGATTCTCCTACGCAGAATTCAGTATCCTCTGCACTTTCGAAGCACTTTGCTCAGATCTCTGGGGAAACTGTCAGGATTTTTTTTCCAAACTCTGAATCACATTAGATGGTAGGGACAATAAAGCAGATTCTTTGAAGTCAGGATACGTAAATAAGCGAAACCCTTACTCCCTCCATAGCTATTGTGTCTATGTATCTGTCTCTTCCTCCCTCCCTCTGGCTTCTCTGGGATAGAGTCCACATTTTTATCCATCTTTGTAAGCAAGGGCTGGGGGTTGCTTGAAAGGATGAGCAGCCTTGGTTCTGTCTTGACTTGGCAGTAGCCCTGACCACTGCCTCCTGGCTTTCTTACCTACCTCATTTCCCAGAGGCTGAGCTCCTCTCTCCATCCCAAGATAGGGTTGAGGTTAAGCATCTGGGGTACCTCTTCTGGGCTTGACTGTGAGGCTATGGGAATTCAGAGCATGCAGAGGAAAATAACATGTGCTGAGCACCTACCATGTTCCTGGAACCTGCAGGGCTCTTTACAACACTTAATTCCCATAGCCATCTAGTGGAGGTATATTCTGATTAGTCCTATTTCCTTAGGTGAGAAAACTGAATTTAAGCAACTTTTCCAGGGTCACATAGCTGACATGTCTGAGGCAGAATTGAAACAGTCTGACTCCTGAGTTTGCGCCCTTTCCACTGTCCGTGCTGAAGCAAGCTGAGCTCGGCACTGCCTCCCACCCCCTCCTCCGCTCCTCCCTCCTTCTCTACCACAGTCTTTCCTTTATTCTCCCATATTATCCTCCCTAATATTATTTTTCTTCTTGAGTTGGCTTATTTATCACTTGGCCGTGTCTCCTTATTAATATACCAGAGCTTAAACATTATGCATCCCCACTGCCTCGTTTGCCAGCACGGTGCTGAGCACTTATGAGCTTGGCAATTAGACTGAGCTCAGAGGGGCCATAACATCTGCGTCTTCAGCTGCTTTCATAGGGAAATGGGGTAGAGAGGAAAGGCTGTGAGACAAGGCAGGGCACAGCACACGCATGGCAGAGGAGGAAGGGGGTGGGCATCGTGATGGTGGCACAAACAGGCACCTCTGTGGCCTCAGCCTACATGCAAAGACCTGCTTGTGACCTGAGGCTGTGAGCCTCCAGGAAGACCCTAAGGTCATTTCTGCCAAACAGCCCCCTTCTGTCTTATTTCTATGCCTGGTATCACCATCACCATCAGCCGCCACTCATTTATTGAGTACCTACTGTGTGCTTTACATACCCCTCATTTGATCCACACAACAATCCATGAGCTGTATATTTATACACTGTTGCATAGATGAGGGAGCTGTAGCTCAGAGAAGGAATGTAAGTAACTTGTTCAGACTCATAGAGCTAGCAGTAGCAGAAAAAGGGAAAAGGGCAGAAAGACCTAAAAATTAAGAGAAGCTGGGGTGAGGGACAACTGACCAACAGAGTTGGCCTCTCAAGGCTGCGTCTCTTTGGGCCAGTGCCCTGGCAGGGCAGCTGAGCGCCCCTGTCTGCTCACCTCACGGCCTACCTGGGGAAGAAGGATGTTCAGCCCTGAACGCTGATGATGTGATTTCATCCTGGCTTTCCAGGGAGGCTGCGCAACTGGAAGAAGTTGTTCAGGGGCCAGGAGGACTTTATCTTATCAAGTCCATCATGCTTCATGCTTCCCGTACTAAGGCAGTTTACATCCAAGATACCTCAGGGTCCCTCAGAAAAGATACCTGCCCAGCTGATTGATTGTTCTGCCCCAAAACTATTCATTTCTGGTGGTTTTTGCCCAACTTTTTAACTTATTTCATCCCTTTCTCCAGTCTCATGGTTTCCTGGGTCCAAGCCTTCCAAGCCCACCTGGAACCCCTCCAGCAAGGGGTTCCAAGACAACTGTTGGAAAGTCAAAGTGGAAAGTCAACTGTTCCAAGATAGTTCCCTCTGAGTCATGACACAAAACCAATTTTAAGAAAACCAGGCTATCTGAGATTTTATTAGTTATCCTGGATTTGATCCTACCCTCCAAAGGTCTCCTAGAACCCAGCACTCCTCCAATTCACAGACTAAGGCTATGCCACGTAGCCCAGAAAAGTCAATCCCAAGCCTTTTTGTGGAAGAAGCCACTAACAAAAAAGTAATAAGCTTTGATGGAACAATTGGTTGTTTTGTTTTCAATCTTGAAATATATTCTTATGACACTGATGTGATTAATAATGCAGGACTTTGGGTCGGGAAGATCCCCTGGAGAAGGAAATGGTAACCCACTCCGGTATTCTTGCCTGGAGAATCCCATGGACGGAGAAGCCTGGGAGGCTACAGTCCACGGGGTCACATAGAGTCGGACACGACTGAGCGACGGAACGGAACGGAACGGAAGTATTAATAAGGCAGGTCTTGGTACCTCTAGGGAAGACTGGGTATGCTTGATGGCCCAGAGCTCTTCACACCTCACCTTACCTTCCCTATCCTCCCCTTCCTTGTTCCCTTTCAGTTCAGTTCAATTCAGTCGCTCAGTTGTGTCCGACTCTTTGAGACCCCATGAATCATAGCACACCAGGCCTCCCTGTCCATCACCAACTCCCGGAGTTCACTCAAACTCACCTCCATCGAGTCGGTGATGCCATCTAGCCATCTCATTCTCTGTTGTCCCCTTCTTCTCCTGCCCCCAATCCCTCCCAGCATCAGAGTCTCTTCCAGTGAGTCAACTCTTCGCATGAGGTGGCCAAAGTATTGGAGTTTCAGCTTTAGCATCAGTCCTTCCAATGAACACCCAGGACTGATCTCCTTTAGAATGGACAGGTTGGATCTCCTTGCAGTCCAAGGGACTCTCAAGAGTCTTCTCCAACACCACAGTTCAAAAGCATCAATTCTTCGGCGATCAGCCTTCTTCACAGTCCAACTCTCACATCCATACATGACCACTGGAAAAACCATAGCCTTGACTAGATGGACCTTGGTTGGCAAAGTAATGTCTCTGCTTTTTAATATGCTATCTTAGTCCCACACAAATAAGGTAGTGATTGACAGTCCCCACCGCCTGTGTGTGTACCTAGAGAGCAGCAAAACAGTGCTCACTGGTTACTTTAAATGTGACCAAGAACATGGTGGTATTTGGAAGGACTTTGGAAACAATTGAACAAATATTTATTGAATGCATACTATGTGCTCGACATCTGTTCTAAGCCTTAGAGATAGAACAGAAAACAAGAAAAGTTTTTTTTTAATTTTTATTGGAGTATACTTGATTTACAGTGTTGTATTAATTTCAGATGTACAACAAAGTGCTGAGTTACTTCAGTTGTGTCCAGCTCTTTGCGATCCTATGGATTGTAGCCCACCAGTCTCCTCTGTCCATGGAATTATCCAGGCAAGAACTGGAGTGGTTTGCCATTTCCTACTCCAGGGGATCTTCCCAACCCAGGAGTCGTACTCCTGTATTGGCAGTCAGATTCTTTACCCCTGAGAGACCAGGGAAGCCCCCGATACATGTTAACTGCTCTTTTAATTTTTATCAGGAAAAAAGAAGCAGAATACATTTAAAAAGTGACCTGAAGTGGCAAATGAAAACACACACTAGCTTTATAATCTAAAGCCTTGCTGATGGATGGTCAGGAGACAGAAACCACTCTTGCTATTCCAAGTAGGAAGGGTTTAAAATGAGGAATTAGAGACTTAGAGTAACTTTGGATAAGCTCGAGAAGTGAAGGTCAGGGAGAACACTGCTGGAGGTTACAAGATCAAAATGTGCCAGGCTCTCAAAGAAGCCACTTCCCATCGCCACTGCTCGCACTACCAAAGCAGGTGATTTGCAGAAACTTGCCCAGAAATCAGTGCAAACTTAAGTTCTGCCGTCTGCCTATATATTTGCCCCCAGTTGCCACCAGACAAAAATTACTTCTCTTAATCTCTCATAATCGCTTCTCATTGGCAGCATATAAGCCAGAACCTTTTAGGAAGGAGGATCCTCAGCAATGTAGGCCCAGACTTCCCTCCTGCACTGAAGAGGAGATTTCAGAAGGCAGTGACTATGCTGCTCTGACATAGTACAGCGCGGCAGCAGGCAGCACAGCACAGATGGCTTCCCGTGTCTCACCTTTGAGAACAGAGGCTTGCACAGCTCTGGTAACATCTAGTTTTACTTTCCCTACCTCTCGAAAGCTGTCGTGTTTGATTCAAATGTCTTCCTCCTGGAACAGTACAACACTTAAAACATTTCCATACAACCAGCTCATGAAACTCTGCTGTGTAGTAAGCAGACCCAGGCAGTGTCAAGCGGCAGAAAAGACTCCAGTTTTGGAAGCAGATATACCAAATGCTAATCTCAGATGTACTGTTTATTTGCCATGTGAATTTAAAGAGTTGTTTAGTTCTTCTGGAAAAAAAAAATGAGGATTATAAAATAATCAGAGCCATGTATAAAAATACATATAAAAGAATGTTTACAACAGTATTTTTGGAGAATTTGTTAAATAAAGTATGATATCCCCATATTAAATAGTATCATGCATCCACTTGAAATTATCTTATACAAGAATAATGTTGACATGAGAAAATATTTATGTTATGGTGAGAAGTGAGAAAAGCAAGTTACAAAACAGTGAACACTGGGATTCCTTTTTTTGCATTTTTAAAAATTGTGTTGAAGCATAGTTGATTTACACTGTTGTGTTAATTTTTGCCATACAGTGTAGTGACTCAATTATACATATATGTGTGTATAAAAAATCTTAAAGAGATGAGCATACCAGGTCACCTTACCTGCCTCCTGCAAAACCTGTATGTAGGTCAAGAAGCAACAGTTAGAACCAGACATGGAACAACAGACTGGTTTCAAACAGGGAAAGGTGTACATCAAGGCTGTATGTTGTCACCCTGCTTATTTAACTTATATGCAGAGAACCTCATGTGAAATACTGGGCTGGGTGAAGCACAAACTGGAATCAAGATTGCTGGGAGAAATATCAATAACCTCAGATGTGCAGATGATACCAGCAGAAAGTGAAGAGGAACTAAAGAGCCTCTTCATGAGGGTGAAAGAGGAGAGTGAAAAAGCTGGCTTAAAACTCAGTATTAAAAAACTGAAGTTCACGGGATCTGGTCCCATCACTTTATGGCAAATAGAAAGGGAAACAATGGAAACAGTGACAGACTATCTTTTCTCGGGCTCCAAAATCTCTGCAGATGGTGATTGTAGCCATGAAATTAAAAGATGCTTTCTCCTTGGAAGAAAAGCTATGACCAACCTAGTTCAGTTCAGTTCAGTCACTCAGTCGTGACCGACTCTTTACGACCCCATGAATCACAGCACACCAGGCCTCCCTGTCCATCATGAACTCTTGGAGTTCACTCAAACTCATGTCCATCGAGTCGGTGATGCCATCCAGCCATCTCATTCTCTGTCGTCCCCTTCTCCTCCTGCCCCCAATCCCTCCCAGCATCAGAGTCTTTTCCAATGAGTCAACTCTTCACATGAGGTGGCCAAAGTATTGGAGTTTCAGCTTTAGCATCAGTCCTTCCAATGAACACCCAGGATTGATCTCCTTTAGAATGGACTGGTTGGATCTCCTTGCAGTCCAAGGGACTCTCAAGAGTCTTCTCTAACACCACAGTTCAAAAGCATCAATTCCTTGGCGATCAGCTTTCTTCACAGTCCAACCTAGATAGCATATTAAAAAGCAGAGACATTACTTTGCCGACAAAGGTCAGTCTAGTCAAAGCTATGGTTTTCCAGTAGTCATGTGTGGATGTGAGAGTTGGGCCATAAAGAAGGCTGAGCACCAAAGAACTGATGCTTTTGAACTGTCATGTTGGAGAAGACTCTTGAGAGTCCCTTGGACTGCAAGGAGATCAAACCAATCAATCCTATAGGAAATCAATCCTGAATATTCATTGGAAGGACTGATGCTGAAGCTGAAACTCCAATACCCTGGCCACCTGATGCAAAGAGCTAAGTCATTAGAAAAGACCCTGATGCTGGGAAAGATTGAAGGCAGGAGGAGAAGGGGATGACAGAGGATGAGATGGTTGGACAGCATCACTGACTCAATGCACATGAGTTTGAGCAAGCTCCGGGAGATGGTAAAGGACAGGGAGGCCTGGCGAGCTGCAGTCCATGGGTTGCGAAGAGTCAGGCACCACTGAGCAACTGAACAACAGCAACTGTATATGTGCATACTCTCCCATTGTGGTTTATCACAGGATACTGAGTATGTGCCCTGTGGTATCCAGTAGGACCTTGTTGTTTATCTACCCTGTATATATTAGTTTGCATCGCTTATCCCAAACTCCTAGTCATTCCCTCCCCGACACCTTCCTTTCCTTGACAATCACAAGTTTGTTCTCTATGACAGTACATTTTTAAATTTTTTATTGGAGTATACTTGCTTTACAGTGTTGTGCTAGTTTCTACCGTACACTCAGGACTCTCCTCAATAGGATTCCATTTTTATAAAAAACAGCTATAGCAGTGAAAGACTTTGCACCAGAGTTTTAACAGTACTTTTCTCTGAATGTAGTTGGGAATACAAGTAGGGATTTTTTGTTTGTTTTTCATATGTGTGTAAGTTTCTCATATTTTCTGCATTGAGTATGTATTACTTTTATAATTAAAAATACATATAAAAATAAAAAGTAGGATTCAAAATGAGTGAGAGAAATAAATTAGACAATACTTGCAGAGTTCCTGACACACTTTCAACAAAGGATAGTTCCCTCTCCCATTCACTTAAGAATGGTGTTACTTTTATATTTTGAATATATTAATAGTCACATCCAAAAATGTAAATTCTCCCTCATTCAATGCAGCCACTCACTTCCTTTTCCTATGGGAAATCAACATTATTTGGTTTTTTCCATATCTTTTAGAGAAAATGTATGCTTTATAAGCAAACATATAAAATTATCCATTTTTTCTCTCCTTATTTATACAAATAGTAGATTATACAATTTTATGCCCCTTTGTGTTTTTATTTTCCATTTATTGATGACCTTTCTATATCAAATATACAGACAATACAATAATTGGCAACTGAGGTATCCTTGATTTAACCAGTTCCCCAGTGGTTAATATTAAACTTGGTGATGCCTTCTGAAGGTGGCCTTGGATAGAACAGCCCGCACCTTAAGAATGACCTTCACGCCCCTGGTCTCTTCTGCCCTTGCAATCATCATCATCTCCCTAAGTTCCTGTCGCTTCTTGGTCCCAGCTTCTGAGGGGCTTCAGGAGACCCTGTACTGGTCACAATCTTGTTACCTATTTCTTTTTTGGCTGTGACTGGATCAGGCATGGTACTGAAGATATTCTTGTCCAGGATCTAAGAAATGATAAGCCATGTGCCATGTTTTAAATGACCTGGTCTCTCTCTGTAGCACTCTTGACTTCCACACCGTCTCCCACACTCACTCTTATTTCAGGAAATCAACCCTGAATACCCACTAGAAGGACTGGTGCTGAAGAAGCTGAAGCTCCAATACTTTGGCCACCGAATGGGAACAGCTGACTCTCTGGAAGAGACCCTGATGCTGGGAAAGATTGAGGGCAAGAGGAGAAGGCGGTGACAGAGGATGAGATGGTTGGATGGCACCACTGACTCAAACGGACATGAGTTTGAGCAAACTCCGGGAGATAATGAGGACAGTGAAGCCCGGCGTGGTGCAGTCCATGGGGTCACAAAGAGTCGGACATGACTGAGTGACTGAACAACAACAAGCCTGTTGATTTCCACCCCATCTCCCACTCTCAGGCTTACTTCTGGAGAAGTCAGTGGCCCACCCACTCTCCCACATCATTATATCCCTCGTCCTCTTTATTGAGGACCTGGAAATAGGACTGCGGTGTTGCCACCTAACCTCACACCCTGGATGACAAATGGAGCATGGGGACAATGAGGAGCCAGGCCAGGAGTGCCGTGGTGACTCAAGGGGTTTGTAGCTGAATCTATGAGCCCTGTCAGATAATTAGGAATGTGGACCCATGGGGTTAAGTGAGGAGGGTTTAGCCTATGGTCGGGCTTCTGAATGAGAATTCCTTTGGTGGGGCTTCAGGGGAAGTAGTTAGGATCTAAAAGCCAGTAAGAATGGTTTAATCCCCATCCTTACGTGAAGTCTATTTAAAAAAAAAGATCTTTTAGGTCATTGGTGAATTTCTTAATTACACTCATATTGATTGAATGTCTATTGTGTGCAAAGCAGCCTATCAGATGGTTCTGCAGCCTCAGTTCTCTTCTGTTTTGGTTTTCATTGTACACGTTGTGATTTTTCCTCTTTTGCTGGAGTCACTAGGCCTTGCCACCCCTTTCCTTCGTGTTGCCATGAACTTTTGTGGTCTTTCAAGGCCTATGAGTTTATTTTTCCTCTGGGGCTATGAAAGCAGAGTGTAAGTCCTTGAAAGTCAGTTTCAATCAGGGCAGTCACAGAAGCAGACCTCTGACTAGGATGGCATGGAGAATGTGTGTAATCAATGTTGTCTAAACTGAACTGATCAGGGTCAGTGAAAGCCCTTCTGCAGAGCCACACCAGGTACAATGTGCCCTCACTCACTGGAGATAATGGCCTTGGGAACAATTATCAGCCTAATTTCTTTTTATATCAATATAGATTTGATGTCCAATAATATATGTGTTGTAGCTTTAATGGTCTTTTAATGATGAAGAGGATCAAAAGTATTTTAGATCTGAACCTGCATCATTAGTTTCCATTTCAGAAAGACCCTGTAATTACTGCAGCTGCTTCTCCAGGCCCTGCCAGAGCACTGAGTTCCTGTGAACGTATCTGCACAGTTCATCACAATCAGCCCTGAGCCGGGTCTGATGCAGGTTCGGGGTGGTGGCGGTTACTGAAGGTGGAGACGGACAGACACAGGGACAGGATGAGGGAGGGGAGTGGCCGGGGGAGCAGTGAAGGCCTGTGTCATTCAGGGCCCGGAGGGTCAAGTCGCTCAGGAGAGGGTTCTCTCCACTCTGGCCCTCTCCCCTCTCCTCACAGAGAATAGCTGACTTACAGGGTGAAATGTAATTTGTTATAAAGCCTTCTTTCTCCTGGGTTCTGCAAGTCATATTGGAAGAAAACTGAGTTTTCTCGGTAGTCTACATCCTCGCCCATCCCACTGATGAGGACGTGGTGGGGGCAGGGAAGCATGTGGGGTGTGTGGTTCAGTGTGCCCGGCTGGGGTGGATGAATCTGGACAGGCAGGATTATGGGGGGAGGGCACACAGGGCAGGATCTGCGAGAGACACCTCCTAGGGACAGCAGATTTCAGGTGCAGTGGCTAGGATGTGGGCTATTCTCGTGAATCTGCGCCCTGGGAAGATGACCTCTGTGGACTGCATCACCCAGGCTCTCTTGCCCTTTGGCTCGCAACTGGCTTTGACTGGAGGTCTGCGGGTTGAAGGAGAGAGGGATTGGGTTATTTCCTCCTCCATTCTCTTCCTGTTTAGGTATTGCACTTCTGGCACTGGTAGCATCCTTCTACAACCATAGCTTCTGCCAGGAAGCCCTCCTTCCATGGCTCCAGCTCTTTTCAGCTCTAATAATATGCTTTCTTCTCCTTGCCCTTGGACTATAAACTTCATAAACAAGGGAGGTATAAACTTCCTGTTTTTGCTAGTCCCTGGATGTGTCAAAATCCCTCAAAGATTCTGTTCACCCCATTCACACCTCTGTAAAATAGCACCTTCATTAAATTCAAAATCCCAGTTAGGTGTGCCATCTGTTTCCTACAAGAAACCTGACTGATACAGTGGATGTGTCAGAGACTGACTAAGGCCTGCCCATCCTATTTCCTTTTCCTGAACACATAGGAAGCCTACATTTTCCAATCTTACTTGCACTGGATCATGTGTGACACTTCCAAAGAAAGAAAGAAAGTAAAGTCGCTCAGTCGTGTCCGACTCTTTGTGACCCCATGGATTGTAGCCTACCAGGTTTCTCCATCCATGGGATTTTCCAGGCAAGAGTACTGGAGTGGGTTGCCATTTCCTTCTTCAGGGGATCTTCCCAACCCAGGAATCAAACCCGGGTCTCCCACATTGTAGGCAGACACTTTTACCATCTGAGCCACCAGGGAAGTTGCTTCCAAGTCTGGCCATAAACTCCTGTGCAATTGTCCCCATCCTCTTCTTCTCGCAAGGTGATATTGAAAGCTACTTGTTAGACTGTCTCCTGCTGGAAGTCACTTGGATTCCTGAGTGACTGCTTGGAGAATTGCCCAACTGAAGTCAACTAAATAGAGTGAGAAATAAGCCTTTATTGTGTTGTACCACTGAGGTTTTAAGAGTGGTTTGCTCCCACAATTAAGGTTGATTGCTTTGACTAATTCAGTGGAGGTGTTAAATGAAGAGGCCACCTGGAATGATGGTGTATTCAAGACATAAGTATAATTTTCTATATTGGGTGAGACCTCAGTGAAGGCTAACAAAGAGAGCAACATTATTGCTTTGTGAAAGGACCAGAGATTTGAATATCAGAGTTGAGTTTAAATCCAGGCTTCACTACTTCCTGCTATGTGATCTTTACTTTACTTTTTAGTTTTCTTGTGTGTAATATAGGGAAAACAGCGTTTATCTCACAAGGTTCTTTTGCCGATAGATGACTTATTTTTATAATACATCAGTTCAGTTCAGTTCAGTCGCTCAGTCGTGTCCGACTCTCCGCGACCCCATGAATCACAGCACGCCAGGCCTCCCTGTCCATCACCAACTCCCGGAGTACACTCAAACTCATGTCCACAGAGTCGGTGATGCCATCCAGCCATCTCATTCTCTGTCGTCCCCTTCTCCTCCCGCCCCCAACCTTTCCCAGCATCAGAGTCTTTTCCAGTGAGTCAACTCGTCGCATGAGGTGGCCAAAGTATTGCAGTTTCAACTTTAGCATCAGTCCTTCCAATGAACACCCAGGATCGATCTCCCTTAGAATGGACTGGTTGGATCTCCTGGCGGTACAAGGGACTCTCAAGAGTCTTCTCCAACACCACAGTTCAAAAGCATCAATTCTTTGGCGATCAGCTTTCTTCACAGTCCAACTCTCACATCCATACATGACCACAGGAAAAACCATAGCCTTGACTAGACGGACCTTGATTGGCAAAGTAATGTCTCTGCTTTTTAATATATTATCAAGGTTGGTCATAACTTTCCTTCCAAGGAGTAAGCGTCTTTTAATTTCCTGGCTGCAATCAGCATCTGCAGTGATTTTGGAGCCCCCAAAAATAAAGTCTGACACTGTTTCCACTGTTTTTCCATCTATTTCCCATGAAGTGATGGGACCAGATGCCATGATCTTTGTTTTCTGAATGTTGAGCTTCAAGCCAACCTTTTCACTTTCCTCTTTCACTTTCATCAAGAGGCTTTTGAGTTCCTCTTCACTTTCTGCCATAAGGGTAGTGTCATCAGCATATCTGAGATTATTGATATTTCTCCCAGCAATCTTGATTCCAGCTTGTGCTTCTTCCAGCCCAGCGTTCCTCATGATGTACTCTGCATAGAAGTTAAATAAGCAAGGTGACAATATACAGCCTTGACGCACTCCTTTTCATATTTGGAACCAGTCTGTTATTCCATGTACAGTTCTGACTGTTGCTTCCTGACCTACATAGTTGATAACAATACATTTCCCTCTTTTTCCTCTCTTGACTATAAATTCTAAATTCAGTGCCTCCAGTGATTGGTAATTTTGACTTTGTGGTTATCTGTTTCCTAATTTCTAATGGCAGAGGACAATTATCCTGAGTATACCATTACGTGGTTTGAATATTGACAAGTACAGAGGGATTCCCTTCCAGGCATTAACTCTTTCAGTTCTCTGCCCTCCAGGGCCCCATCTTAAAATTTGCAGGCCACCTAACACATGTGCCAAGTCAGCAAAATCGAGACTTCAGAGTCCCAGTGAAGGATTTTTGAATGAGTATGAATCCTGGGAGTAAAGTGTCTTTGGAAAAGGAAAGAGAAAGGAATCCCCACAGAAATTTTTTCAGCTTCATGAGAGCTTCTCTGCTCATCCATCAATCCATTCATCTGTCCAGCAAATAATTGTTTAGTGCCTACCCTATGTGAGAAACACTTCTAGGCCCTATAGTTGATACAAAGATGCATTAGACACATTTTGCTCTGAAGAGCTGAAATTCTTGCAGAACAGAAGATAATTTATCTTCATAAAATAACTACAAGACAGATCAGAATGTGATAAACATGGAAGGCAAGTTCCGAGTTCTATGGAATGAAAAGAAAGTGCATCCTTCTTCTGCCTGGAGGGATCGGGGAGCATTTGCGTAACTTTTGAAAGCAGGGCAGGATTTGAACATATGGACATGAGAGGAGGGTCAGACGCTGGAAAGCGGAAGAAACCGTGGGGAAATCATCATCTGGGTTTGAAGTGAGCTGGATAATAGTCTGGCTGGACTATAACTGCCAAAAATGGAGTTGGAGGAAACAATTTTAGAAATGTCACCTGAGAACAGATTGTGCAGAGCCTGAAGTTGAGGCCAAAAGGCTGGTGATGAGGACAGAGAAAGGTCATCAAAGGTTTCTGAGCCCCAGGGTGGCGTGTGCCCTGGGAAGGTCAGTTGAGAAGCTGTGTTCAACACCTGTCAGAGACAGCAGGATGCAGAGGTGAGGAAGCCAATTAGAAGACCTGCAGTCATCCAGGTAAATCTTAATGTGGGACTAGACTAGGCGAGAAGAGTGTTGGATGGGATCATTCAACATTGCTTATTATTTATCTATTAACCATCTGTCAGTCACTGTGGGGGGATGAAAACTCATGAGAAACACGAATCTTCCTCCTAGGTGCTTGGAATATGACTTGAGGGATGAATCAGTCAAGGAAAGCTTGTCCTTGCTAAACTCTACCCCTTATGAACACACAGCATAAGTTAGTTTACTCCCTACCCCCAACCCCCACTCTGTACCCTGACAACAGCAGCTCACTTCCATCCCAACAACAATAAAGTATAAAATTCTAAGTTAAGGTGTGGTCTGCTGTCCATCCTTACTTAACAAACATTACGTGGCACTTACTGTGTGCCATATACTATTTTAAGAGCTTTAGAAATCCTGCATACTTTTACCCTCATAACAATCATATGAAATAGGTACTATTACCATTCCCACTTTGTGAATGAGGACACTGAAGCCCAGACTCAAAATTGTTTTCTCAAAATCATTTAGCTACTGAGTAGCAGACCTACGATTTAGAAACTCTAAAGTCTGGCTCCAGAATCCTTACGCTTAGCCATTACATTATACTGCTTCCGTGTATCACTGCTTTCTCTTGCCCACCTGTAATGAACCATGGCCAGAAGGGAATTGCTCTTCAGGGAGGCCGGGCATGCTGCAGTCCATGGGGTTGCAAAGAGTCAGACACGACTGAGCGACTGAACTGAACTGAACTTGGGCCTTATCCAGCCTCTCTGAACAGTACTATCTTCATGGCGTAGAGTGCTGTCCAAGGTCACGGCTGTAGCTGGATTCTGCTCACTGACCTCGGCTGTAGCCATAGCTTTAGTCAGTGCTTTCACTGCCTACCCTGCTAGGCAACCAGTCAAGAAAGTGAGAAGTGAGTGGGGCGAATCAGTGCTTTGGTGAGGGACAGGAAGTCCTGACCCGACAGGATCATTGACCCTCTTTTCAGATCTCTCAAGTTGTGCTGCTGCTCAGCTTGCCTCTCAGGATGAGGCAGATACTATGGCGGGGCTTGGAGCCTGGGTTCTGACGTACACTACCCATGGACACTCAGCCAAGTTACTTAACTTCCCCAAGCATAAGTTTCCCCCATCCATAAAACGAGGGGATTGAATATCATGATAAAGTTGTGATAAACAGGAAATGAGACACTTTCTAAAAAGTCCTAATAAAGTGTCTGACACAGAGCAAGTGCTTAGAAAATGTTAGCTGTTGTTATCTCATCCAAGTAAGAACAAACTCTTCACTTGATCCTGGATACTAGACTCAGAAGTATTCAGAGACCCCAGGGGGGCTTTTTATACCCTTATTCAAGAAAAGTACTAAAATATCCCAATAGCCTTTTGGGATAGAGGAACAAGCAATTTGGGGCCCTGCCATATAGATATGTATATTATTATTATTACTTTACATTGTACACTGGATTGCAAGGCAGTATTGAATCATGGTTAAGTCACTGGATTCTGGAACCAGACAGCCTGGAAATAAATCTTAGTTCCGCCATTTAGCAGCTGTGTGACCTCAGGCAAGTTCACATGCTTGAGCTTCAGTTCTGTTGTCTGCCAAGTGAGAGGATGATGCTCTCCTCCTCAGAGGGTTGTTGGAGGACAAAATGAGTTAGTATATGTAAAGTCTTAAAACAGTTATTGGCACATTATAGGTACTCAGTAAGGATGGGCTATTACCAAAGCATCCTTTGGATTAAGCTAGTAAATTCCTTTTCTTCTAGAAAAGAAGGCTGGGGCAGATTTTTTTCTTCTTTAGTGGAGAGAGATAACCCACAAGATCCAGGAAAGGAGATAAAACCAGACCTTGGAGGTGAGACATTTTCCCCTATCCCATACCTGGGAGATGGGGGAGGGATCCATGCTATCCGAGACATCTGGATCCAAACATGAGCCTGGCATAAGGACCAGGGGGGACCTCAGGCAGCCACATTGAGTTGAGGGTAAAGAGGGAGGTTGTGATCCTTTTATCTGAGGCTTCTTGGGGCATCAGTGAGTTGCCACACCTAGGTCTTCCTTGGAGACAACTGGGAGTCTTTGAGTCACTGGCCTTCTATTCAGCTTGATGCTGAGATTGGAGACCTCATTACACAGGTGTTTCCACTCAGGCCAGTAAGGCCTTCCTTTGCCATCTCAAAGACACTTATACAAGACAAAGTGGGAGATAAGACACACATGAGAAGACCACTGATAATCCATGGGAGTGTATGCTCTGTACAGGAAGGGACTGCGTCATCAGGAGAGCTTGGCTTTAGTTCCAGATCTGCCCCTAACTAGCTGGTATATATTAGGTAAGTTGCTTCATCTTTCTGGGCTTCAGTTTCCTCATCTGTGGAATGCTCTCATCCAAACCCCCAACACACTGAATGATCTCTAAAAAACATTCTCACAGCTCTGTGAGCCCATTAGTGTTCGGACGATAATTCCATTAGGAGTTCAGAGTAGGGACAGATAAGTCGGTCCATTAGGAGTTCAGAGTAGGGACAGATAAGTCGGGGGTGAAGTGGTCAGAGAGGCTTTCATGGAAGAGGGGAGCCTGGGAAGGATGTCCTCTTCTTGTTCTCACGGCTCTAACCCCCATCCTGACAGCTGGCGACCTTTCTCGATTCATCAGGCCAGAAGAATTTCTTACAAAGGGGCCTCAGCCCCTCTTCTCGACCTGAGACATGACACAGCTACATCCAGGAACCAGAAGAGCCTCAAGCCCAGGAGTAAGTTGACGGGAACGGCACCGCCTCGAGGCCACCTGGGACAGTCTCTTCTCTCGTCTGAGGAATTGCTTTCCGTGTGTCTCTTGATGCTCATTCATGAGTAGGTTGCAGGGGGCGAGTGTATCCCTGGATCTGACATCCCCCCTTCTTATCATCCTTCCCACGAAGGACCACCAAGGAAGCTGTCCTAGACACATGCTTAGAAAGAAATCTGTCCCTTTGCATCCCATCCCCTAAAAGAGTGCTACTGACCTCCCTGCCAAATCCAGTTTAATGACACAAAAGACCTTGGCTGTCTTTCTAAGCTAATCACATGTCCAAGAAAGGTTAGAAGGAAAGGAGAGAAATCAGATTCCAGGAAAATGGTACTAGTCAGAACACTGTGGAAAGAGGGTGGGGATTAAACTTCGTGCCATGTACCCTTGCTCTGATCTTGATGCTTCATTCCCAGCTCTTTTTAAAGGCCTTTATCTACCTGCTTAAAAACTCTACAGTGAGGTTATTTTTCATAACAGGAGCCATCTGAATATTTGCCTATGTAAGGAAGGTGATATATTTCCCTCTTCTCGGAAAGGAAAGTGAAGTCGCTCAGTCATGTTCGACTCTTTGCAACCCTGTGGACTGTAGCATACCAGGCTCCTCCGTCCATGGAATTTTCTAGGCAAGGGTACTGGAGTGGGTTGCCATTTCCTTCTCCGGAAGATCTTCCCGACCCAGGGATCAAACCTGGATCTCCCACATTGCAGATAGTGATCAAGCTAATATACTCCCACGTGAGACAGTCCCAGTGTGCTTGTCATGAATGGCTGAAGGCTCTGACGGATGTCAAGTGGTTGCAATACCTCCTCCAAAGGAAGTGACCAGGGGACCTGGCTGCCTCAGGATGAGAGGCTGAGTCCAAGTGAAAGTTCCAGGCCCATCGTAAGAGCTTCCCCCTCCATGAACCCTCCTGATTATCGGTTCGTGGCAACCCCATCCCCCCAGTCCTCATGCTTTCCTCAACCTCCAGAGTCACTCAGGAGCAACCCAGCCCCTCAGTTCTCTCAGGCTGCAGACCCCAGAACTGCCCTCAGCCTTTTCTGCCCAGTGACATGGGGGTTATCATTTCAGATGTCACATACAGACGATTTTCCAGCATCTCTTCTTCTATTACCATCAGAACAGACTGCAGTAGGGAACAGAGGTTTCCTTCTGGGTCATTAGTTTTTGTTTTGTTAAATTACACTTCAGAGTTAAGATCTTAGTTTCTCCTGTGTCACATTCTTCTCTAAAATGAAAGGTGGTGATTCTGACCAAACATTGTACCGCCTCAGATGAGAGATGATGTCCTCCTTCTATGGTGGAAAAATTTCTCCTCACTTCTTTATTTTTCTGACCCCTCTCTAAGGAAAGAGCCCAGAGTCATGGAATGACATGGCTGGAAGGAACCTTAGAAATCATTCTCTGCTTTTCAAGCTGAGGGAATGAGGTTCAGAGGGTAAAGTGACTTGAATTTTCAGAAAATATGACCTTAGAAATGTGGTTCCCACTGACCCCGCTCCCCCTTCTCTGTGACCTGGGGAGAGTTACATGCTCTTTATGTTCTGGGGTATGACTCTGTCATCTTGGAAGGACATCAACCAAACATGGATGATGTGAAAAAGAGTACTATTTCCACCTCAGGGTCCCCTCACTGGCTCCACATACCCTCCACCCCTGGTTCCAGTGCCTTGGGCCTTCTGGGTGTCCCTATTGACATGCACTGAATCCGGGCCAACTCTGGTAGACACATCCAGTCTTGCCCCCTCTCTCCCACCTTTATGGAGACCCCAGGAACAGCTGACATGAAACCCCGAGATAGACAGCTGACCCTGGGCAGCCCCATTCATAGACTGGTCATCTGTCCGCGACATGGCCTGGTTCTAGATACTGAAAGTGTGGTTGTTGGCAGTAGGTGAAGGACTTGGATCCAGGTGGCCATATTGGGCTTTGTGCAGAAATAGTAAGCACCTATTTTCAGTAATAGTAAGCAACTAGTTTTCACCCTAGTTTTTGTTTTCATTTGGTTTGGTTTTTAAGGAAGCGGAGGAATGGTATCAATACAGATTCATGGCTATAAGCACCCATGATCCACTGGGAGAAGGGAAGAAGGGTCTAGGCTCTTGTTGATTTTTGGTGTCATGGGCTCTATTTTACTTATTTCCTACCTTTGGCCAGCATGAAGTTTCAGTCTCCTATCCTCTCTTCTTTATTTTTTTAGCTTTAGTCCCCTCCAACCACAGCATCGTTAGTCAGAACATTATCCCGTACCATACACACATGTAGATCTTGTTCCTCAAACTAGGAACACGCTCTCAAAGCCCAGACATTTACATCTTAGTCTTTTGAAAACCTTTTCCAGTTAACTTGTACATATGGCAGCTGGTGAAAGGTTGAGCTGAAAGGCTTTCTAGGGATCCAGTTCTATAAACCCTTTTAAATATTTACATCAATTTGCCCCAAGGAAGCTTTTCTGAGCCTTCTAACATAAAGCTACTCAGTATTAACTGTCATTATAGTTTTAAATGAATTCCAGTGGGTGTTGCTGCTGCTGCTGCTGCTAAGTCGCTTCAGTCGTGTCCGACTGTGCGAACCGATAGACGGCAGCCCACCAGGCTCCCCCGTCCCTGGGATTCTCCAGGCAAGAACACTGGAGTGGGTTGCCATTTCCTTCGTTATGTAGCCCTGGAGATGGAATTACAGGGACTGTACCGAAGTCACCAGCGCATCTAGCACCTCAGCCTCTGAAAGTGCCCCTCTTCAGCTTTCCTATCTCCCCACCTAGTCCCTCTGCCAAGCGGCCACCAGGGCCTTCTTCCAAGTGCCCATCTTATCACATGGTTACCCTGCTCAACACCCATCCTTGGCATGTGCTAATAGTTGCCATTCCTCAGTCATCCCCCACAGCCTTCTCCCTTGTTGGCAGAGCTGACCTCGTGGGAAAGATACAAAAAGGGCAAATATCCACCCTCTCAGCCTTGCAGTTAGAGCACAGGGATATGATCCAGTTCTGATCAGCTGGACCTTCTGAGGGTTTCTGAGAAATATGTTCCTCCTTAATTTAAAAGACACAAGTTTGAGAAACTCCTTTTTGTCTTGTTCTGGATTTTGTGCATTGCAGCCATGATGCCTGGGTCTGGATGTGATCATGGATGGAAGTTGACACAAAGCCATGCCTTGGTGAGTTCCTGAAGCTTTCTACTGCTGGACTTTGTAATTGTACAAGAAAATTAAATTTCCTTATCATTCAAGCCACATTTAGATGGACCTATTTTTGTTACAGGCAAAAGTGACCTAAGACACAGCCTATAGATCTCTACAGGGGAAAGTCTAAGCTCCTTAGCATGGGTACAGAAGGCTTTCACAAGTGTGCCCTGTGTCCTGCTCCAGAGTCTTTTTTTTTTTTTTTCTGCCAAACCCACCTTCTATTCCCATCCCCCAGCCACACCAAACTATCTGGTAAATGGGCCAACCTGAACCTGAGCCTAGAATATCTATCCCTGCCCGGGTTAAAGCTTACCCATATTCAAGACCCGATTCAAGCTTCTGTTGATCCTTCACACATTTAGTGCAGTGGAATGTCCCCTCCTTTGTGCCCACAATAGTACTTGTAACACCGAGTTTTCTTTGGTTGGTTTTATGTCTGACACTCCTTCTGGCTATAGGTTCTTTGGGGACAAGCCCATGGATTTTTTTCAGCTTTGTATACCCAGTGCAAGTGCTTAATAAATAATTGAATGAGTGATTAAATTAGTTGAGCCCAGTTCTCAACTTTCCCTTATTAACTGAATAATTTTCGGGTTTCGTTTTTGTTTGTTTTTCACTGTGTGAGTCTGTCAGCCTGTTTTAGACCAGAGCTGCTCACGCTTTAATGTGCTGAGGAATCTGTGAGTACACAGATCGTGATTCAGCAAGTCTGTGTGGAGCCTGGGACACTGCATTCCTAAGCAGCTCCCAGGCGATGCTCATGCGGCTCGTCCAAGGCACATATCTTACATAGTAAAGTCATCAGGACAGCAGGGTCCTCAAGAGCAGATGTTGCCCTGTCCTTAAGTGGAAAA
The DNA here is from genome assembly GCF_049115385.1 of Moschus berezovskii. Lineage (NCBI taxonomy): Eukaryota > Metazoa > Chordata > Mammalia > Artiodactyla > Moschidae > Moschus > Moschus berezovskii. The sequence goes on along the minus strand of NC_142468.1, from coordinate 25,705,646 downwards.
AGTCCTAAAAAACAAGTAGGGGCTTACTGAAAGTGACAACTGGATGGCAAGGAACATACTTGGTACTAATCACCTCTGTTCAGCTGCTTTGGTCCCCTCTTCTGAGTCATCTTCTTCTGTGATGGGCTGAGCTTTTGTGAAGCTCTGATTTCTCATTTTCTCCAACGGGAGTCTAACCTAAGTCACAAACACTGCTCCCTCCATACCTCTGTGAGAGTTGTCAGGAGCTCAAGTGAGCTGGGAGAGAGCGTTGAGCTGTGCCAGGTGTCCCGGCAGCTAATTAAAGCAACAAGTCGGAAATTAAAGAGTGAAGCTGTTAATCACTTACTGCAATGTAATAAGCAAGAGTCTAAAGCTGGATGCCAGCTCCTCCTGCTCCCATTTCCCCTGTGGAGGGGCACACTAGCCCAGGGTCGGGTGGATCAGTGTAGCTGATGAGGGAGCTCCAAGCATAAGAGACTTCAGTTTTGTGGATCCTGAGATTGGGGAAGTGAGAAAGGGTGAGGAGTGGAAAAGTACTGGGTCCTGAGTCTGACCTGGTTGCCCCTTCCTTCCCCACTCCTACCCCTACAAGGAAGTCTCAACAGAGTCAGACACCTGAAGAGGACCTCTGCTCAAGACCTCAGATGGAGAGACCTCGGAAGGAAGGTGCCTCTGAGTTAGGAATATAAATACTCGAAAAGCATGACCTGCACAGGGGAGAGGAGGCCTGGGTCCTTGACTGCAGCTCCCTCCAGAGACTGGGATGATGTACACTGTGCTCCAAGGCTGCAGTGGGGAGGGCAGTTCCCCCAGGTCTGCCAGGCAAAGCTTTTCAACTTGCCTGTTCTGCTTCACTGACTATGCCAAAGCCTTTGACTGTGTGGATCACAGTAAACTGTGGAACATTCTGAAAGAGATGGGAATACCAGACCACCTGACCTGCCTCTTGAGAAACCTGTATGCAGGTCAGGAAGCAACAGTTAGAACTGGACATGGAACAACAGACTGGTTCCAAATAGGAAAAAGAGTGTGTCAAGGTTGTATATTGTCACCCTGCTTATTTAATTTATATGCAGAGTACATCATGAGGAACGCTGGGCTGGAGGAAGCACAAGCTGGAATCAAGATTGCTGGGAGAAATATCAGTAACCTCAGATATGCAGATGACACTACCCGCAGAAAGTGAAGAGGAACTCAAAGGCCTATTGATGAAAGTGAAAGAGGAGAGTAAAAAGTTTGGCTTGAAGCTCAACATTCAGAAAATGAAGATCATGGCATCTGGTCCCATCACTTCATGGGAAATAGATGGGGAAACAGTGGAAACAGTGTCAGACTTTAGTTTTTTGGGCTCCAAAATCACTGTGGATGCTGATTGCAGCCAGGAAATGAAAAGACGCTTACTCCTTGGAAGGAAAGTTATGACCAACCTAGATAGCATATTAAAAAGCAGAGACATTACTTTGCCAACAAAGGTCCGTCTAGTCAAGGCTATGGTTTTTCCCGTGGTCATGTATGGATGTGAGAGTTGGACTGTGAAGAAAGCTGATCACCGAAGAATTGATGCTTTTGAACTGTGATGCTGGAGAAGACTCTTGAGAGTTCCTTGTACTGCAAGGAGATCGAACAAGTCCATTCTAAAGGAGATCAATCCTGGGTGTTCGTTGGAAGGACTGATGCTAAAGCTGAAACTCCAATACTTTGGCCACCTCATGCGACGAGTTGACTCACTGGAAAAGAGTCTGATGCTGGGAGGGATTGGGGGTGGGAGGAGACGGGGACGACTGAGAATGAGATGGCTGGATGGCATCACCGACTCGATGGACATGAGTTTGAGTGAACTCCGGGAGTTGGTGATGGACAGGGAGGCCTGGCGTTCTGTGATTCATGGGGTTGGGGAGAGGTGGACACGACTGAGCGACTGAACTGAACTGAACTGAACTGAATGGTTGGGATTAAAAACTCACACAACCACACCTAGATTTTTAATCAGGAGCTAGACTCTTCAGGAGAAGGAAATGGCAACCCACTCCAGTGTTCTTGCCTGGAGAATCTCAGGGACGGGAGAGCCTTGTGGGCTTCCGTCTATGGGGTCACACAGAGTCGGACACGACTGAAGTGACTTAGCAGCAGCAGCAGCAGACTCTTCAGTAGCTTTTCTCCCTAAGAGTATTCACTTAAAATTCACTCATATTCATTCCTCCTCTGCCTACCTGTCTGTGTCCTTCTCTCCCTACCTCCTTCCCTGACACAGCCACCACCCCCTGCCATCCTACTCATGTTTCTCAGTTGTATGAGTTCCCTATTATTGCACAACAAATTACCCTCAAAACTTAGCGGCTTAAAACAACAAACATTTATTAGCTCAGTTTCTGTACGTCAGAAATCAAGGTGGGGCTTAGGTACACACCTCTGGCTCAAGGCCTTTCATAAGGTTGAAAACCATCAGCTGGAGCTGCAAGTTTCATCTCGGCTAGTGGGACCACGTCCAAGCTCACTCACATGGTCACTGGCAGCGTTCAGTCCTTGTTAGTCATTATCAGGAGGCCTTCTAAAGCTCCTTGCCATGTAAGCCTGTCCTTAGGGCACCTTATAACAAGGTAACTGGTTTCCCTGTGGGGAAGTGAGCAAGTAAGAGAGGCACCAATATGGAAAGGTGCAGTCTTTTTATAACGTAATGTCAGAAGTGGCATCCCATTAACTTCTGCTTTTCAGAACCAAGTCATTAAGCCCAAAACAAAGGCCAGAAGTGGAGATGTAATAAAGCATTCGGACAGTAACTTGAAGTAGAGGATTTATGTGGCAAAAACAGAATTATATTCAGCAACATGGAACTGAACATTATTTTTCATACAAAATTAAAATCACATTGTATTTCCTTCCTGACCACTTACCCAGTCCCCATCTCTTCGAGAGAGACAAGCTTCAGCTAAATTATTTTATCTGATTGATGATTGTCATTTATAACTTTATTGCTACTTCTGTCTCAGGTATTCCTTTGGAAAAGGTGTGTGGATTTGTTACATCCGTCCGTTCCGTTCTGTTCCGTCGCTCAGTCGTGTCCGACTCTATGTGACCCCGTGGACTGTAGCCTACCAGGCTTCTCTGTCCATGGGATTCTCCAGGCCAGAATACTGGAGTGGGTTACCGTTTCCTTCTCCAGGTCTAATGTATTGCCTATAGAGTATAAGATTAAGTCAAGCATGTATCTGCTGATACTTTTGAAGTTGATCTGTCTTTATACTTAGAACTGTCTCTTAATAGTAAGCTTCCCTGGTGGCTTAGATGATATAGAATCTACCTGCAATGCAGGAGACTCATGTTCGATCCCTGGGTCTGGAAGATCTCCTGGAGAAGGAAATGGCAACCCACTCCAGTATTCTTGCCTGGAGAATTCCATGGACAGAGGAGCCTGGCGGGCTACAGCCCATAGGGTGGCAGAGAGTCAGACATGACTGATGACTATCACTGATTAAGCCCAGCATACATAGGAAGGGGAGACCAAGGGTTTGTATACAAGGAGGGGTGGGGGAATATTAGGGTCATATTAGAGGCTGCCTGCCCCCAAAATCTAGCCAACCTCTCACCTCTTTCCTAACCACTCCTCAAGCACACTCTAAAGTCGGTTTTCCCTATAACAAACTTGACTTTATTCTGTACACCTGTCTTATCACCCAAGTGTTTGAGGCTCCTTTTCTTTATAGAATTCTGATTCCCTTGGGGCAAAGACCACCAGTTCTTGTTCCCTACTTCTCTTATAAGCCCTGCTGTACCCATCCCCAGGACTAGAGCTATAATACATATTTGTTGATTATGATCAGCTCTCACCTTCAACTTATTTAAACTTTTTCTCTTTCAGCCCAGCTTTCTGAGGCTCTGGGATTTCTGTGGGAGACTTTCTATTCAGCGTCTTTTCCTGCTGAGCAAACAGACCTTGTCTGGGTCAATAATCCTTGCTGGGAGGGTGAGGCAAGGTTATTGTTTATTCTACAAAGCTGACTTCTAATGTCTTTAATGTTGGAATTCAGCTATTGAGAGAACCAGGAAAGACTTGGAGCCCTTTAGAGCTGAAAAAAATGAAACACAAGAGATCTAGCACTTATGTAATCATACTTACTCTGAGTAGCTCATTTAATCCCCCCAACATGAAATGGAGCTTATCACCCCCTACTTTGCAAACATGAAGCTTGGGGCCCCACAGTTAGCAAGAAGCAGAGCAAGACTCTGAGCCCAGACCAGGGACTCTCAGCCCTGCCTTATGCTCCCGGGTATGACTTTCAGAGTAACTTACTCTCAAATCAGGGCCCTTCCTGCTAGAGCTCTTGCAGTGTCCAGTCCCACTCTCTTTGATTTCTGTGGCCCTTTTATGTGTCCTGAGATATCAGGATCTCATCTTCTGATTAGTGAATTCTGCCTTCTGTAGAGGAGGAGTGGCCAGAGGTCTTCCATACTCACTCCCAAAGGCCAGGCAGACCACAAAACCTACCCAGCCAGTATAGCTGACCCTGGTAATGGAGGGGTGGGGTCAGTGGGGAGAAGCTGGGTCAGGTGAAGTGTGGCAAAGAGATCTTGTGAGAAGCTCTGACATCCCAGGAAGAGAAGGTCACTTGAAATAAAGGTATGTGAGCAGATTTGTCTGTCCTTTTCCGAGAAGTCCTGCAGTGGCCTCAGCCCCCTGAGTGGGCCTCTTGGCGGGCATAGTGCCACAGGGGACACAGAGCAGACCCAAGACTGTTGTCTTTTAAAAGGGCTGCCCTGAAGCCTGGCACTAGAAACCTGTCTCTCAGGAGGGTTCCCACCACCCTGCCTGGTGAGAGAGGCTCGGCACATCCGTTTGTACAAACAATAGGGTTCACACTCAACAGCTGCTTTCCTTCTGGGAGTCTGGTATTTGTGGCCATGGTAAGCAGAGTGTGCCTACATGACCAGCCCCCCAATAAAACTGGGGCCCTGAGTGTCTATCAAGCTTGCCTGGGTGGCACTGAACCATACAAGTTGTCATGATTTGCTGCTGGAGGGACTGTGTCCCGCAGGACTCCCAAGAAAGGGTGTTTGGAAGCTTGTGCCTTTTCGTGATTTTACCTTGTATCTTTCCACTGGAACAAACCTCAGCCATGAATACTGAACCACGTGTCTTCCCAGAAAACACTGAACATGGGATGGTTTTGGAGACCGTGACATCCTGGGGAAGGAGGAAGAGGGGGTAGGAGTTGGGTGAAAGCTGGCAAACTGCTAAATGTCTACGAATTCTTAACTTCACAACTGCCCAAACTTCTGCCTCCAGAACTTCCCCTCACCGTCTTGTGGTCTCTAATTTTCTCCTTTCCCTTATTAACAGTCTTGTTATTCAAAATAAAGGCTCGAGGCTCTCCCCCATGACTCAGCTTAGTCTGAGCTCTGAAGTGGGAGAATGAGGCCAGGGCTTCGTAATGAGAAAGTCTTGAATCCATTAATTAACAAGTAAAATGATAATAAGATGCCTGGAGGTGCACCACCTAAAATTCTTGTCTTCTGTAGAATATCTGAGATGGCATCCTTCTTTCTTAGAATGTAGGTGGGTGTCACCTGGAGGGTGTCACGGAGCAGAAAGAGTGTCAGAGTGCCTGCAGCCTCCCGCAGGTCCCCCAGGCCACGTGCTTCTGAGGTGGCTGGGAATGAGACTCCTGTGGGGCTTCCTCCCCCGGGAGTGCGGTGGGGGGGGCATGGACAGCATGGAGCAGGGCCGGTTGCAGGGATGGTTAGAAACATTTTTCGCTTTGAATTTTGATTCTGGCACAGGGGGACTGGGAGTCACAGGATGGTTTTCAACAGAGGGAGGGCTGAGATTGCAAGTATCTTTGCTAGTTCAATGACTATGCATACGAACACCTCAAAGTCTCCGACCATCCCTGCAGGAATACAGTGCCATTTTGAAGAAATTGGTGCCATTCTTTTATGTCCTTTTATTGTAATTTCTGGGAGCTGAGAGGCATGAAATCATCATCAGGGATCCTGCCTGGCTTGACCCTCTTCATTCCTCCCCTTCCTCCTTGCTTTTTCTTTAAGAAATAGAGGTCTAGCTTGGGATGAAAAAGCAGAGTCCGTAATTCTTCACTACAGTATTGTCATTCAAATTAATTCATGGAGTGAATGGGCTTATGATTTGCATTTAGAAGAAAATTGCTATTTGAGTTTTTAACTAGAACAGTTGGCTGGTAAATCAACAGGGCCTCATCATATGATTCTCTATTTCTCAGTGGGATAGAACCTTCGGGCCCAGCCAGGCTGCTGGGGAGCATCTCACCTTCTGCTCAGACACTGACCTCCTGTGATTAAGCCACATTCGCCCTCTAAGCAAAGGTGTAGAATTGGTAGATTAATCATGCCATTGTGAAATACTAATGCCATTAAAGTAATTCTAAAATGATGAAATAAAAATCTTTCAAAAATTTAAAGCTAAAGTCAACATTTGTAATACAATCTTCTTCCTCTGATACAAAATGACTTTCCCAGGTAAATTTCATAAATATTTTATTGTGTGCCTACTATGTGCCAGGCAGCATTCCAGGCTCTTTGTCTGGGTTATTTAATTCTCACAGCAACCCTGTCTTTAATAGAGACTATTATGACTCCCACATGATGGTTAATTTCACGTCAACTTGACTGGACCGGGGCTGCCTGGATAGTTGGTTAGCATTATTCCTGATATGTCTATAAGACTGTTTCTGGATGATGTTAACATTTGAATTGGTAGACTGAGCAAAGCAGATTGCCCTCCCCAGTGTTGGTGAGCCTCACCTAATCATTTGAAGAACGTGTTGTGATTCATGGGGTCGCAAAGAGTCAGACACGACTGAGTGACTGAACTGAACTGAAGAAGGAATTCTATCTACTTAACTGTCTCTGAGCTGGGACATCCATTTTCTCCTGCTTTTGGACTTAGACCAGGACCAGACCTTACACCACTGACTCTCCTGTGTCTCCAGCTTGCTACTATAGATCTTGGAATTTCTCAACCTCCATAATTGTCTGAGCCAATTCTTTATAGGAAATCAATCAATTTCTCTATTTTTCTTTCTTTGAAAAATATATGTATCTCTGAAAAACATATGTCTTATGGGTTCTGTTTCTCTGGAGAACCCAGACTAATGCATCCCACTTCACAGAAGTGGGGTCTAAGGCTCAGAGTCAGGATTAATGAGCTATGGTCAGGGCTGTGGTAAGAGGGAAGAGACTGACTTCAAAGCTCACCAAATAGTAAAGAAATGCAAATAGCAATGAGAATTTGGCTCTTTAGCCTCTTAAATTAGCAAATATAAAAGACAGGGAAGAAACCTCTATGTGTGAGAGCCAGGAAATGGGTATGACTGTGCAGTTTTGGTGGGAGTACCAACTAAAACAACCTTTCCAAAGGGGAGCTTGAGGACATCACAATGCAAAATGTCATATAAGGCTCCCTGTCAAAAGTTAGCTCCCCAAATATCACCAGCACAATCTGCTGCTAAGACACAGCTGAGTTTATTGTTTACCACTGTGAAGCAGGCCACTGTCCCGAAAATCTCTGGCAACGTCTCAGAAAGGGGAAGTAAAGTCAGAACTTATTGATAATGAAGTTTAGTTTAAGATAGGTCTTTCAGTGGAGGTTGGGGAGGGGGATGACACTTAACTGGGATTGGGTCAGAACCACAGCACAACCATCCAGGGTGGGTGAAAACAGCAAGAATAACATCAGGGCACACTCTGACTCTGATCCAAGTTCTTTCTTTCTTTCTTTATTTTAAATATTTATTTATTTATCTGGCTGTGTAGGGTCTTAGCTGCAGCATGCAGGCATGTGGGATCTTAGTTCCCTAACCAGGGAATCAAACCCATCTCCCCTTCACTGCAAGGCAGATTCTTAACCACTGGACCACAGGGAAGTCCGTTGATGTTCTTTATTGAAGAGCTTATGGTCTTTGAGAAGTTCCTGTGATGAACAATCAAACCATTAGCTTGTGCAGGACAGTGACACAAAGTCAAATCTCTGATCCACAGGGTAGAGATGGGGTTCACTGCTCATTTTTATATAAATTATATTGACCTTAAGGTGGATTTTTTAAAGACTGATGAAAAATAAAGACCCTTCACATGGTTAATTTTTATATATCACTTAAACTGTTGCTTAAAATTTCTTTAATGTATATTCATCACAGCATCATTAATCATAAACAAAGTGAATGTCCAACAACTGGGGAACTGGTTCAATAATGTGTGACACATCAATACAAGGGAAATTGGCTATTCTGCCATTAAAGACATGGCAGACTTAACTAGTATTATTCCCCCACCCTGCCTATGTGTCTTTTTTAAACCTTACAGTCACCCAGGCTGGCACTGCAGAGAGGTACTCCCTAGGATAGTTAGGAAGTGGCAGAGGGAAGACACACAGAAACTTGATGTAGATGGGCTTTGCTCCTACTATAGGCAGCTTGGTCTAAATGAAGAGAAATTCCAGTTTTCTGGAGTTAGGTAATAGAAAGCTCTAGGGTTGGCAGGTGTGGACTCTGACCCCACACAGCTCCTGGGAAATGAAGGAGCCCCTCACCCACATACCCTGAGCAACCTTTCCCACTCCAGGGCACAGTCCTAGCTCTGTGCCCCCTGCACCAGAACTGTGTCCCTCTCCCCTCTCATCTGGATTTCCACTTCGGGTTGGTTGCTTTGACTCAGTGCTGTTGAAGCTTATATATTCTTCCAATATGTTCATCTCTATGTGTTTATCATACCGTATTGTGATGTGTCTCCTCCTCCATCTTCCCTCCTATTGTGAGCTACCTGAGGGCTGTACCTTGCTTATTATTCCTAGTGCCTGGCACATGAAGGCACTAATCATTCAATGTATTTTATTGAACAGAGAAATAGATGAATATCTATCATTAAATCATTTGAAGTGTTATCTTTTCCTTTCATGACTAGGTCATAAGACCTGTATCTTGTGTCAGATTTTTCCTTTATCGAGAGGCTCTGCAAAAAGAGAAGTTACTCTGATAGCAGTTCCCACCCGATCCCCTATGAAGAATTGTCCAAATGGCCCATCTTCCAGACTTTCTACCTCTTTAGGTCCAAGGCCAGCAAGTCTTCTTTGATTCTTTGTTTAAAGCTCAGGGTGGGGGCCTGATATAATGTATGAAAAGATTTTCCTCTAGGTCTGAGATGGGGACAAAGAAAAAGGTTTAGGTAGGTGGTCTGTCACTTCCTTGATTTATCTCAGAACCTTAGATCAGATATGGGGTAGCAAATTTGCAAAGAAAAAAATATTCCAGATGAACCCATGCAACTTCAAAGAGAAAAACGTCCCTTGAAGAAAACTGAAAAAGAGTTTTGGAGAAGCATGAAAGTGATGAGAAACCTGGGGGATCAGAGTTTGACTTCCTTTGTTCTCGTATTGTCTGGGGATGTGGCGGAGAGGCAATGTTGGGGAAGTAGGAAGTGCTCGGATCCCCTGTTTCCTTTGCCACTTTGGAGGAAATTACCTCTACCTTCTAATGAACTACAGCTCCAGGGAATGCAGAGATCAAAACATTGGCCAACGTCACTGGAGAATATAATGCCATCAAAGTGGTTTGGAAAAATGTCTTGTATATCTTTCATTGTCATCTTTGGGGGTTAGATTTATCCTTCTTCCATTTTCTTCTCTGTGGAAAATTTCTCAAAGGGACCCAAGATTGAGTTCTGAGGATTGAGACTTATTATATAAAAAGGAAAAAGGAATTAAGATCCCATTTCTCTCTTCATTATTGTTCCCTTTAGGAATTTTTCTTACTGAAGGGGGACTTTCATCTATGCCTGCAGAAAATTATAGGGATAAGCTACTTTATCATTCTATTGGACAGTCTTTCCTATCCCCCTTCCCCTCCTCCATTTTAAAATGGTTTGGTCAGAAGAAATTGGGAAACTGCTCCATTTGTCATAGTGTACAGTAGAATTTCTGAAGCTCTCAGAAAACCCTAACCTGATCAACTTTTATAAACAACAGAAATGATGTATGGAATGCCAGTGGGCACTGTCAAATGATTTGAATGAGGTAACTCAGCTTAAAATTTCCAAGAAGTAGCCTTTCATTGGCCTTGGCATCTACCTCTCCCTACACGCTTTGAGAAAGTGTCAGAACATGGAAATGAGAGGGTCTATATCACTGAGGAAAGCATTCAGCTGCCAGTAAAAGAAAAATCCAACTGTGATGGTTTTAAAAAATGGAGATTATTTTTCTCTCCAACAAGAAATCTGGAAATAGGCCCTTACCAGTGTTGTTTCAGAGGTTTGATGGTGCCAGGGCTAAGACTGAAGGGATCTCTTGGCACTTCTCTCATGGTTGTCACATGGCTGCTCAATCCAACACCTCCACGCAAGAAAGGAAGGTAGGAAGGCAGGAGGAACAGAAGGTGGTACTTTTTTTTTTAATTGGGGAAAACAGTCATCTTCTAGACATTTCTAGCAGAGATTATTGGCCAGGATGATGTCACACACCAATCCTACATTCAAAGGATACTGGGGAAAAGGGACTTTAGTCTTCTTAACTTTGCAGGAGCAACGGTTAGAGAACGATGCTGGGAGTATGTGTTGGTTCTCCCAGTTTTCAGTTTTCCACGGAGACCCACAGCCTTGGGTCTGAGACATTCTTCTGTTATGTTTCCCTGTTGTCCTTGCCAATTCACTTTAGTTAGCACAGACTGGCTAACGAAACTGGCTCAGTTTTTAGAATCTAATGGATTTAACAAACATTTCTCTAAATGAGAATAGCACACAGTTGCATAGGGAACAGTAACGTGCAAAGAAGACTGGGTGAGAAAAAAACACGGGGAAAAAACTTTGGAGGAGGATGTTCTTTACATGGTTAGATTTTGAAACATGTCTGCCTAAAATACTCCAGTGTCACTCTCCAAACAGGTGAAAGCCAGCCCTGGTGTGAAGTAGAGTCAGCAGCTTACAGCTTTGGGCGTGCAGTAGGAAGGAATGTCCCCTAGGGACACAGCAGAGGGGAAATTGGGCTCCTCTTTGAATTTGCTGAACTCGGACACCTCAGAGGCACTTGACGCTTCAAATTGTTCTTTGAAGGGCCCCATTAGAGCATGATGGAAAAAGGACTCCACCAGAGCCCCAGAAAATGCTGAGCGCTGTGAGGAGGGCCAGGTAATGTTCCATCTGAATGTGGAAAGACTGGCTCTCCATTAGAAAGGCTTTGCAGGAGTATGGAGAGTGGGCTGAACAAGCCAGTCATTTTCTCAAATGGGGAGGCCCTCTGGCGCTCTCTGCACCTGTGTGTCCATAACTCTGCAACTCAGTGCTTTCCTCAGCACCAGTGACTTCTGCACCCTGATGGTCAGAATTGTCCATCACCATAGCAACCCTAAGACTGGCTCCAAATGAGATCTCTTTGATCTCTGAGGATGCAGGTGTGCTTCTCTTTTCCTTTCCTTTCCACTCCCTTCTTTCCTTTCCTTCTTTTCTCCATGAGGCAGAGAAGGGCAGTGGTGAAAGGATGATGAAAGATAGAACTGGAATTAGTTGCTGAATTTGCCCACTCCAACAAGAAATGGCACATGCCTCAAGGCAGAGGTGAACAGATGGTGTGTGACTGACGGTAACTTGTATTATCAGCCTCTTGAAGCATCTGCCCTCACACAGATTCTCAGACCCTCTCAAAAGGAAGAGGGGATTTGCATTATGACAACAGGAAATAAGAGAAATGGGATTGCTCTCATAGGTAGAATTTTGATACATAAACAAGAAAATAAGAATTATGTTTTTCTGTTACTGCTGTCTCTTGTGCTTCCTTGTTTTTTCAGAAACAATCTGGTTTATGTGGAAAGATTCAACAATTCGATAAATTCTGCAAACTTTTATGGGGTGTCTTCTCTTTATTTTTATTTTATCTTTTATAACTTACCTCTTCCAACAGGAATTCCAGATAGCTTACAATCAAGGGCATAAAAGATGAGACTGATAAAATAGAAAACCAGGACCGAAGAAAGAACAAAGCAAATATTCTAATCATGAGTGTTAACATGGTGCTAACCGAGGATTCAGATTTAACTTTGAGAATCCTAAACGCAGGAACAAAATTTTTATATTCTTATTGATTTCTCTTGGAAATCAGTTTTTGTTCTACTGAATTCTAAGAGAATTCTCTGGGGGAGTTTGGATTTGGCTGACATTGAATGACCTGTCCTTCCTTCCCCTCCTCGCCTTCTTCTTCATTGTCATTATCACTGACATTTATTGAGAGCTATCTGTTGAATGAAACTTATTTAATGACAGGCTGAATAAGCTAGACACTGTTCTAAGCACATCAGATATACCAGATCATTCTCAAGATAATCCTGGGAAGTATATGCTAGGGTTATCCTCATGCTAGGTGGGAGAAGTAAAACATAGGTGGAGTCTTCCACGTAACAGACTTGGTTCCTGGGCTACTGTTCCTGCCAAGAAAACAGGTTCATCTGCTGAGCCGAACACAAGGGTGCCCTTAAGGACCAAGACTAGCTTGTGTCATGATCTGTTAAGCCATCCACATGCCCCCGGAGAGTCCCTTGCTTTCTAAGGGAGAAGAACATGGGGCTTTGCCTCAGTCAAGATGTCCTTGGCTGATGAGCTTGGCTGATGTCCTTGGCTGATGAACTTCAAACATTCTGGTCCCACTGCCAAAGTTGTTCATATTGTGGAAGGAAATGCAAAAGGTTGTTTCTGTTCAAGGCCAGTTATGTCCTTTTTGGAGTAAGAACTGAGCCATCAAGGCACCTTTGAGGCATATGGTCCCATCTCACGGAAACTGAGCATTCCATGACCTGCTCAAACCAGTGATGTCTGAATCTCCTACAAGCACCTCACTCATAGATGAGGGGGCGACAGATGCTGTTCCATCCCAGAAAATCCTCTGACATCCAGCTCCAGCCATATGAAACAGGGTGACCTGGTCAGGTGGCAGGCTTCCAGGATGAACTCCAGAGGACAGAGGGGCCTGTGGCCCTAAGTGGAAAAGTCTGTCTCCAAATATTTTTGCTTTAGATAACATGCCAGTGGCACCAGTGAAGGGCAACAGTGGTCTGAGCAACTATTCACATTTTCCTTCTCTCTCTCACTTTTGCACAATAGAGTCCTTTCCTTAGGTCGTGTGGTTATGTCCTTCGAAGAAACTGGCTCCCTGTCTCTCTAAAGCTGCTGAATGGTACTTTCTTCTAAGTCAATACCCATCTTTCTCTGGCATTGTCTGCATTTTTAAGTGAAATAACCCTCCTCCCACTGCAACAGCCTAGCATAGCGAGTGATTCTTCCCCTTCCAGATTCTTCCTCCCCTGCCCCCCACCTCCATCATGATTTGCATGGGCATATCTGAAATTTGTCACATTCTGTTTCTCAAGTGCTTATTATGTGGCAGGCATGGGACTAAGAGATTCACTCAATTTATTTATTGAAACCTCCACTCTGTAGATTAGAGGAGGACTATTGTGATTTTACATAAGACAAAGCTGAGGTTCAGAGAGGCAGGGTCCTCTTTGGAGTCAGTCTCCAGGGGTCCAATCCCATTTTGGCCACTTTACTGCTCAGGGTCCCTTAACTGATAAGTGGCAGAAATGGGATTGGACCCCTGGAGACTGACTCCAGAGCCTGGATTTGTGCCACTACACAGACTACCTTCACCTTACACAGCTCACTATAGTACCGTGATGAAAAATTTTAACAAAATGGAGCACAGAAGCTCTTCCGCATACACCACCACACATTGCTTAAACACACTAAAAAGGCAGCTTTTAAAATTAACATTTTACTCTATGTTAATTATGAATATTAGGTAGCATTTACATACGTTGTCTTTTAACTGTTTAAGAATGGATAGCTACTCCAGAAAGAAAATCTCTCAGGACTCAACATGAAAAAAATCCTTCTTAAATATTTTGTTAAAAATCATTTTGTGTTGCTGCCAAAGCAACAGAAAATAATTAAATTCCTTTGCATTTTATGATATCATTTACATAAGCAGTCACGCTATGGCTACCTGTAAATGTCAAGCATCCTAGTTTGGGCCCCCAGTGGTCACCTGTGTTGGGGTAATTATGATTTCAGTGTTGTGAGACAAGGCTGAGTGATGGCTTGGCAGTTCATTCAACACACAGGAGCTTCTGACTAATCCTTGGAAACTGACAGTGTGGACCTGGACCTGGAAAAGGTCGCATCAGCCCTAAGAATCCTGAGAAAATGCAAAGAGAAGGATCTGAGGAAATCTCTCGGTGACTGCCCTTTCCCAACCACTGCCTGCTCTGCAGCAGGTGTTCAGAGACCAACATCACTATAGCTTGTGCCCCATACCATAAAGTTCTGGGCAAGTCCAACAAGCTTTTCTTATTCCACCCCTGACTCCCAAATGTGAGACCTTGCACCATCTTATCTCTATCTGTACCTGGGTTCTCCCATCTTTATAAAAGTTCTTCTCCTCTTCCATGATAGGAAATGGTAGGGTTTATTGTGTTTATATTTTTGGCCACATGGCAAGTGGGATCTCATTTCCAAGACCAGGAATAGAACCTATGTCCCCCTCCATTGGAAGTGAAGAGTCTTAACCACTGGACCATCAGGGCAGTCCAGGACACGGCTGTTTCGTAAAAGGCTTTGTGTGCCCTGAGGAAGGGCTTTTTCCAAACAAAAGATAATGCATCCATATCTACATTTTTGTTTAATGTTGGGAAAGTTATGCTGTCCATTCTCTATATTCTAGGGGGTGTGGAGGTAAGTGGGAGGAGTTGGAAGAAGAGCAAAGGGAACAGCCTCCAAATAGCTCAAGGACACTGAGAATAAAGTTTTTCTTATTTCCTCCTGTAGGACTTGCAATCCAGCAAAAATGGTCTGTCTTTGGGCTAAATGAAGGGGCCTGGGTCAGCCACACAGACCTTTATAGATTTTATGGCCTTAATTGACTACATTAAAGTTAGCCATATTAATCAACACTTCATTGGTGTGCAGGGAGAGCTGGATTTTTAAAGTGCTTTGAAAATTTCGCCATGCCAGCTGGTGATGGCTTGGTTGCTGGGGTCACGCATCATCATAAACCCAGAATCTAATACCAGGATGCTTGCTGGGATTTAACCACTGTTGTCCACTGGGAGACCCATGCAGCTTATGAGAGGTTCTTAAATCACAGGGAACAAAATTTTATGACTTGGAAAGAAGACAATGCAACCACTTTAAACCCGCTGCTTCCTGTTGGGAAGGAAATGAGTGGAGAACTCAGGAGCTGCAGGGAAGTTTCAGTACCGATGACCATAAACCGTGAGGGTCCAGCCCAAGAAGAAACAATTTCCCCAGCACCAGACCCAGGAGGGATGGAGAGAACAATGAAGGGAAGGGACTCTAAAGAAAGCTATAAAACCAGAAGGAAAATTGGGAAAGGAAGTCCCTTGGGCAATTCATTAAAAAGAGGAATTAATTTCAGGTCAGACTAAGCTGCCTCAGGTCTTCTCTACTGAAATGAGGTGGCTGCTCAGGGCATTCATCCATTTCTGCATCCCGATGAGGTCTCAGAGTTCCCAGGCTCTCTGGATTAAGACTCACACAGCCATATCTGTCAGCTGTAGAGAGGTGCGGTGGTTCAGATGGTAAAGAATTTGCCTGCAATGCAGGAGACTTGGGTTTGATCCCTGGGTTGGGAAGATTCTTTGGAGAAGGGAATGGCAACCCACTCCAGTATTCTTGCCTGGAGAATTCCATGGACAGGGAGAAAGCTGGTGGGCTACAGTCCATGGGGTTGCAGAGAGTCAGACGTGACTGAGTGACTAATACACACACACAGAGACAGGATGAAGAGGAAGTCATAAAACAAGACAGTTTCTGGAGACCCATAAAGGGAGCCCAACAGAAGGCCCTGGGGGACCTTCATGATTCTGGTGGGAGACTATTTCTTTCAAATAGAAAATGGGACCTTAGCTTAGTCCCCTAATTTTACAGATGGATTATGTAGCAACTTGTGGCTCACAGAGAGGAAATGTTAAACAAACCCACAGAAACCAAACTGAAAAAAAAACAGCTAAGGAAAGCAAGCTACAGTGAGACTGCTGCTGCTGCTGCTGCTGCTAAGTCACTTCAGTCGTGTCCGACTCTGTGCGACCCGAGACAGCAGCCCACCAGGCTCCCCCGTCCCTGGGATTCTCCAGGCAAGAACACCGGAGTGGGGAGCCATTGCCTTCTCCACAGTGAGACTGGGGCAGTGTAATTCCTTAGACTGCTTTTCTCTTCTGTGTGCTGTGAAGACTAGAGACCAATCAATGTTTGTAACCAGCAAGAGTTTGCAAATATCCTTTCTGAGGGTGACTGGACACTTCAGGCAGCTCTGCTGCTTGCAATTTGATAGTTGAGGGTTTTTTTCCTTTCTCTTGAAGGGTGCTAGGATTGAGTCAGTATGGAAAGATAAGCGAAAAGAGGACATTCAAAAGCCTGGGTTGTCTTCATATCAGGATGCAGGAAAAATTCATTTAGTTCAGTTTTTCTTCCCAAGAGACTAATCCATGATGTTTTCTTAGCTCATAGACAAGTTATGAGTTTAAATGACTTTTATTAAAATATGTGTGAGAATGTTTAAGCTCATTAGTATATCCTAAGGCCACATATCATAAAACAAAACCAAGATGTCTAATAATACACAATTAAGGCAATAGGAAAAAAACGGCTATTCCAGAGCAGATAAAGGAGGGTTTGAATAATCTGAACCTCTGTAAACAAATAAATCATCTTGCATCCTTGGGTGATAATAAAATTAGACAATAAACTGTAGGAATGGAGAATGTGTGTGATTGCACAGGACTAAAGGGAGAAAAGGCTAGCCTGGCTTTGATCTTCATAAATGTTTTTAGTGATGTTTAAAATTGTAAGTGAAGAAATCTACTACTGGCAATTGGGTAAAACAAAGCCAGGGCAATAAGGAGAAAATGCCTGATATAAGGGTTTTTAAAAAAATAAAGACACAAGCTTTATCTGAGAAGAGGGACTGAGAAGCTATGGTAGAGCAGAAGCTGATAATATCTTGTTGGCAAGCTGGAGCAGGTGGTGCAAGATTCGAAAGGATCACTAATGGCACCATCCAAAGTGAAGAGAAACTTCTGACTCTACAGCTCATGGGATACTAGGTTCAGAATTGATTTATTCATAGATGTATTTCTTCTGTCAATATTTATTAGTATCTGTCAGACTTTGCTCTGGGCATACAGGGCATCAGGGTAAATGAGACAAATAAGGTCTTTGCTGTCATGAGGCTTATGTCCTGTGGAGAGTAGATTGAAAATAACTAAGTAAGCCCATAAACTGACAAGATAAAACCAGATAATCTCTGTGAAAGTGTGATGTTGCTCAGTCGTGTCCGACTCTTTGCCACCCCATGGACTGTAGCCTACCACGCTCCTCCGTCCATGGGATTTTCCAGGCAAGAATACTGGAGTGGGTTGCCATTTCCTTCTCCAGAGGATCTTCCCTACCCAGGGATTGAACCCAGGTCTTCTGCATTGTAGGCAGACGCTTTACCGTCTGAGCTACCAGGGAAGTCTCTCTGAAGAAATGACAATTGGATGATGGGATAAGATGTCACGGGGGTTGGTGACAGGCACAGCCATTAGATAAGGAGCTCAGGGAAGGACTCTCTAGGGAGGTGAGTGGCATTTGAGCTGGGATCTGAATGACGAGAAAGAGTGGACACCTTGGGAAAAGACATTCTAAGCATCAGGTACGTGCAGAGGTCTTGAAAAGGTCACAGGCTTACTGTGCTTAAGAAACAGAAATAAGGTCCAGATCAAGATGGCGAAGTAGAGCATCCTGAGCTTGTCTCCTCCCACGGACACACCAAAACTGCATCTCCATATTGAACAACTCTTTCTGAGAACAACCTGAAAATTAGAAGAACAGAACAGATTTTCTACAACTAAAGATATAGAGAAAAGGTCACACCAGGATGTCTAGGAGGGACAGACACAATCTAGCCAGAACCCATAGCCTCAGTGTAGCCACCCACAAATGGGAGGGATTTCACAGTCATGGAGGTTTCCCATGAGGAGTGAGAAGTCTGAGCCCCACATTGGGCTCCCCAGCCCAGAGAGCCCAATATCTGGCCTTGAAAACCAACAGGGGCTTATGTCTGGGAGAGCCCGAGGGCTGTGGGAAACCAAGTCTGTTTTGAGGGAGTCGCACACAAACTTACTCGCTCAAAGTCCCAGCACACTGGCAACAGCTGGAAAAGCACCTGGGTCACAGGAGAAGGAGGTTAGCTGATAATTATAAGGCACATGCTGGAAGGGCAGGGATTTGATGCAACTTTCTCTCTTCGAAGGTGGAAGTACTGGCATGCTCAGTTGCTCAGCTGTGTCCAACTCTTTACGACCCCATGGATGGCAGCCCACCAGGCTCCTCTATCCATGGAGTTGTCCAGGCAAGAATACTGCAGTGGATTGCCATTCCCTCCTTCAGGGGATCTTCCCAACCCTGGGATGGAACCCATGTCTCTTGCATCTCCTACATTGGCAGGCAGGTTCTTTACCACAAGCACCACCTGGGAAAGAAGTCCTGGAGGAGAACCTTTTTCTTTTTAAACTCTCCTTCCACATGGACCCAGAGAAGCACACCAAGACGTTATAATTAAAATGTCCAGAGTTAGAGATAAAGAGGCAGAGACTGGAGTGATGCTTCTCCAAGTCAAGGAATAGCAAGACTACGGGACAATCACCAAAAATTTGGGAAGAGGCTGGCCCACATTCTCCCTCAGGGCCCTCAGATGGAACCGACCCTGCTGACACCTTGCTTTTGAACTCCCAGTCTTGGGACTGTGTACCAATACATTTCTGTTGTTTTAAGCCACCCGGTCTGCAGCACTTTGTTCTTGCAGCCCTAGGAAACAAGTATACAGAGGTTAAGCCATTCACCCAGAGTCCTACAGCTAGTGAAGCAGTGGAGGAAATGTAAGCCAGGTAAATTTCAGAGCTAATGCTCTGAGTCTCCCTCCCCTTGGTAACAGGTTCTGCAGCAGCGCTGGGTTTTACGTTGCTGTGTGTGGTAAGTCGCTTCAGTCATTTCTGACTCTGTGCGACCCCATGGACTGTGGCCCAGCAGGGTCCTCTGTCCATGGAATTCTCTAGGCGAGAATACTAGAGTGGGTTGCCATTTCCTTCTCCAGGAGATCTTTCCAACCCAGGGATCAAACCTGGGTCTCCTGCATTGCAGATGGATTCTTTACCACTGAGCTATCTGGAAAGCCCGGGTTTTACATTGGAAGGACCCTAATTGGATTCAGGGATGCTCAGAAGGGGAATCCAAGTCACTTTCTCTGCTCCTCTCCACTCTGCTTTGCATTGGTCAGGGCTCAGGTTGGCCATAAACAGTTAAGGTGTGGACAGAGAAGTCTGAATTTTACCACGTGGAGGCAATGAAGGCGAGCCTGCCACACTGTTGGACAAATGGTCACCCAGCAGCTCCCTGAATGCCTGCCGGGACTCGGCACGTGGTGGTGGGTGTGCGGGGGGCAAGTGGGCGCTGGGCTTGAAATCCTGCTGGGCCTCCTCTGGGCCCCATTGCCCCGTGTCTCGGTTTCCTCCTGTAGAAAAGGAAGACAACCCAACCCTCAGTGTTATGGCACCAAATGTGATGGTGGAAGGGACCAGGCCAGGGCCTGAAGCAGAACCCTAGAAGGCGAGAGAGAGCAAGCGGGAGCCCTCCTTTCTGTCCCTTCCCCCTGGCGCCACACGCCATAGTAGACACCGCGGGTTTTCTCTTTTCTTCCCTCTCCCTGGCCGTGTCTTAGCCAGTGACTTGGCAGCTCAAGTTTGGCTCTTAGTATGCTGCAGCCCTTCCCTACGCTTCCAAGTGGGATAATCTACATGAAAAATTAATCGTGTATTTTCTTTTTTTTTTTTTCAAGTGGAGAAATTATTTAGGGCTTTGGGGAAGATGGGGCGGCTATTTGCTATGCAGCGGCTCATCCCCTTAGCCATCACCCCTGCCATGTTCAGCAAATGATTCTTCTATTCTCTTCCCGGCAGGTGGTCTCGCAGCTACATGTGTTCGGCGCATCCAGCCGGGTGCTCCGGGGAGCGCGACGTGGCGAGGACTGCTGTTTCTAATTACTGCAGAATCAGGAGGCAAAGGCGAGAAGCGCTGCCAGCCTGGTGGGCCGCTGTGGAAACAGACGGTCGCAGTTATTGGGTTCCTGGGGCTGGCAGGGCCTGGCTGCCTGACTGGTCACTTGGACGTGAGGGTTTGCTTTTCCCCAAAACTCAACATCTGAATAATCAAAGGGGACACCGCACTCAATCTGCGCTGCAGTGTGCTCTTGGCTTTGCACTAAGTGCTGGGTGGAGGCGGCGGTGGGGAGTGAGGATAATACAAGTAGGGATGGACACAGCTCTGTCTTTCCAGAAGCTTCCATGATAGGTAGGGACAAGGACAAAGTAGCTCAATTCATGCATCTAATGGCGTTTATTGAGAGCTGCCCTTGTAGAGTTTATACTCAGAGGGGGAGAGAGAGAGGAATCCAATGCTATCACACATGTGCAGCTGCTAATAGTCAATGCAGTGCATTATGCTAGTAGAGCATAAATGGGGACCTGGTTTGTTCAGGGGTCAGAGGAGGATCTCCGGATGAAGGGGGGCTACAAGCTCCATCATGAGCATGGAAAAGAGAGGTTACTCTAGGAAGTGTTTGGAAAGAATGAAAAAGCTGTGTGGACATATGCAGGGGTGAAGAACAGGGTGTTAAAGATGACTAGATGATTTCTAAGTTTCCAACAGGAGCAACTGAAAATCAAAGATGCTCTTGTCAGACAGGGAGGTTAGGGATGGGGAGTCCATTTGCAGGGGAAGCAGCATAGAATGGGGCTTCGCAGTTGGTGCTAGTGGTAAAGAACCCTCCTGCCAATGCAGGTAGACATAAGAGACATGGGTTCGAGCCCTGGGTCGGGAAGATCCCCTGGAGGAGGGCATGGCAACCCACTCTAGTGTTCTTGCCTGAAGGATCCATGGACAGAGGAGCCTGGCAGGCTGCAGTCCATGGGCTCTCAGAGAGCCAGATACGACTGAGCAACGTAGCGCAGCTCAGAGGACAGAGGGAGGGTCTTCGGGAGACTGGGAGTCCAGAGGGGCATGGCGTGACTTCTGTGTGACAGGCATGCTGGGAGTGCTGTGTGGAGACAGACTATTGAGTGCGGGGAGGGGGCAGAGGGAGCAGATAGCAGACTGAAGCAGTGATCCAGGTGAGGGGTGATGGCAATCTGGGCTACAGTGGAAGCTGGGGACGTAATGAGAAGAGGTCAGATTCTGGAGGAGTCTGAAGGCTGGATAATTGCTAATGGATCTAATGACTTGTTTCTGGATCTTTGTGTCCAGTTTGTTGACAGAGCAAGTCTTATGGGCCCAGAGCAGCCTCTTAATGAACCAAGCAGAGAGGGAGAAGGGTAGGGCAAGTGGTACCGAGCAACTCTCAGGCAAGCGAGTGAACTAAGCAAGATGTGGCCGCGCGGTTGGACTGTTTCCTTCACTCAGACCAAATCATTTAATGATGTTCGCAGGAGCCCGAGAGGGAGGGGTTGTTATTCCAGTCTTCCATTTATAAAAACAGGGGCTCAGAGAGATGAATCACTTGCCTAGGAAGACAGCTGGAAAAAAGGAAGAGACTGGATTTGACCTTTGGGATCCTGTCTGATTCTGAAGACTGTGCTGTAACTGCCAAGTCAGGCTCCCTGGGGCATAAAGAGAAATGCCCGGGAGGAGGAAGGGAGAGGCGTAAGGTCCTGGAAGACCCCAAAGGGATGTCTGAGGAATGGGAGGGTGGCTAACAGGGCTGGTGTGAGGGAGAAGCTAGTAAAGGGGAGCGGGAGCTGCCTTTGCAGTTGCCAGAGGGACCTTGCTGCCCGGGATCAGGCTGCGAGGGAGAGACAAGGTCGGTCCCACAAAGGATGGCAAGTGGCTGGAGGAGGGCTGGGGGATGGGAGTGGGGCCAGAAGACTGTGGGCTCTGCAGTTAGAGGGATGCTGCTGGCCGTGCCATCTTGGGCAGTTACCTTCTTGGAGCCTCCACTTCCCATATGATCATGGCAGCTGAAACTAAGTTGTGTGTGTGTGTGTGTATGTGTGTATGTGTAGATGTGTAGGCTCAGTCGTGTCTGACTCTCTGCGACCTCATGGACTGGAACCCACCAGGCTGCTCTGTCCATGGGTTTTCCCAGGCAAGAATACTGGAGTGGTTGCCATTTCCTTCTCCAGAGGATATTCCTGATCCAGGTATAGAACCCACGTCTTCTGCATTGCAGACGAATTCTTTACCACTGAGCCACCACCTGGGAAAAGCGAAATTAAGTTACACAGTGTTAAACCATCACCACAAAAGTTCATTCTTTTCTGTGTTCCTTGTTCAGGTGGCCTGGTGTCAGTGCGACTGCTCCATGCCATGTTCACGTGTGCCAGAGTGATAGAGCAACCCCTGCTGGGGGGAGGACAGAGAGGGAGAAGGAAGGGAGAGAAGGAGAATGAGGCTGTCATTGATCACTGTCCCGGTGAGCGGGAGAGGAGTATTGGTTTGGCCAAAAAGTTTGTTTGGGTTTTTTCAGACAAACCTTTGAACATTTGGCCAACCCAAATATAATCCCCCACCCTGGTGAAAGGAAGTAAATATTTGAACAACACTGGTGGCTCAGTCGGTAAAGAATTTGCTTGCAATGCAGGAGACAGGGGTTTGATCCCTGAGTCTGGAAGATCCCCTGGAGAAGGAACTGGCAACCCACTCCAGTAGTGTTGTCTGGAGAATCCCACGGACAGAGGAGCCTGGCAGGCTACAATCCATGGGGATCTCGAGAGTCAGACACGATTTAGTGACTAAACCACCACCATCATCTAGCCCCGTACCTGCCTTGAGGGCTTCAGAAGCACTTCCCACAGCATCCTGGTGCATGGTGAGAGCCCCAGTGATAGCCACTGCTATTGGTAACAGGCTGCAGTGCCCTGAAAGGCAGTTTGCTGGTTGCACCTAGGAAAAGCTCCATCTCTCCCATTGAGAAGTCACTGCAAAGGTGAAAAAGCAGTGGAGCTGGGGGCTCCCGCCCCTCCCCAACAGCCCTGTGGCCTGGCCTGCTCCGGCCTCGGGACATCCTGAGCTCCTCCTCTGCGGATCACATCTGGTTCACAGCTTTCCTTTCCACCTCAGTTCCTGTCTCCTCCAGGCACTCCCCTGCTCCTCTGCATATATTTTCCTTCACAATTTTAGCAGAAATCTGGGTAGGAATCTTCTATAAACAGACTTGGTCAGGAGCTCTAGCTGGTCCCGTTGAACTGAAGTGCTGATTCCTTACTTTCAAGAGCGCGGAGTGGGGAGAACTTTGCCTCCAGCTTGATGTCTAATGGAGGAAAAGAACAAGTGAAGAGATGAGGCACTTTCAGGTTTCACAAATCCAGGGAGTCGTCTCTGAGTGGGCCCATCACCGTCGTTTCTGGTTGCTTTGAGTACAAGCCCTCACACTGCAGTCCTAGGAAGGATACTGTACACAAATTCACACACACACAAAATCGGGATGGGCACAGTCTAACTAGGAATTCACAGTTTAAAAGAATGACACCACTGCTACCTAGACATCCATCGGGGTGCATTTTATCCAGCCCTGAAGTGGTAGCTGAGAAAGGACATTTTTATTTACCTGGGAGGAAGGAGAAGTAGAAAGATTTGGTAAGTCAGGGATGTAAGGAGGAGAAAGAACCAGTTAGGAGAAGATAATGCCCACAATTGGCTTTAATTTTTGCCTGGACCACAGATTTAGTGATTCTTTTTTTTTAATTAAAAAAAATTTTTTTTTTTTGTTTTGGCCTTACAACAACCTTGAGAAGTAGAAAGACATGGTATGTTTATATGTATTTTCATACACAAGATAAATGAAGGTCAGTGAGATTAATGATTGAGTTGAAGACACAGTCTTCATATTGAGAGAGGCCAATATGGTTTGACTCTTTGCTACATGCCATTTTATTTTTATTGCTACAAGTAGCCTCTAAAAGATGAACATAGGTTTTATTTTATTTATTTAACTTTTAATGGGTCATTTAAATTTTATTCTCCATATATTTATAAATATTCTGTTATGAACACATATTATTTTTATAATTGGAAAAATTAGTGCAGAGAGATAATGGGTCATTATCATTTTAATAATGTTGTTATTCCTTAACCGCTTCAATAATGTCTCTTTTGCGACCCCATGGCCTGCAGCCCACCAGGCTCCTCTGTCCACAGGAATCTCCAGGCAAGAATACTGGAATGGGTTGCCATTTCCTCCTCCAGGGGATCTTCCCAACCCAGGGATCAAACCCATGTCTCTTGTGTCTCCTGCATTGGCAGGCAGATTCTTTTACCACTGAGCCACCATTCTTTGGGGAAGCCCCAAAGAATACTAACTAGTACCTAAAGCTCATGTATTAACAAATCTTGTCAACATCTCTGTTTATAAGATTGTGGCTGCAGCCCTGGACCAATGAACCTAAGCTTAACTGAAATAATTGCTCGCAACTCAGGGTCAAAAGTTAGCCTCCACTAAATTTGCTTTCTGTTACCTTTGCTCATTGCTCAACAACATCATCGGAACCTACCTAAAATTCCTAAGGAAGAAAGGAACATTGGTTCCTGAAAACCTTTCTTCACAAAACATCTCTAAGACCTCTACATTTACAAGAGAACCTTTTAATAATGTTTTGTGATGTGGGAAGTGGGGGGTAGATCGGTGGAAAGCATTGAAGGTGGTGGTGAAGGTAAAGGGATTGGGTCAATCAGTAGAGAAGTAAGTAGGGAGGCAGGAAGAGAAAGGTCTGCATGAGGGGCTTGAGGAAGAATTGGAGGTTTGAAGTATTTCCAAAACAACATCTCCAAAACAACGAGAGGAAGTGTTTCTGAGGCATATTGTGGTGAGTTATTATAGAATCACTTTTAATAGACAGTCATCCCTCAGGATTCGTGGGGGATTGATTTGAGGAGCCCACAAATCCATAGATGCCCATGTCCCTTCTATAAAACGGTGGACTATAGTGAATACAGCCACCCCCGTGTGACCTCATGAGTCACAGCCATGGATCAACCAAGCTTGGATCAAAATTTCAGGTCTGAAACCCATGGACACAGAGGGTGGATTGTACTTTGCGAGATACAAGTGAAGATAAGCAATTCCCTTTTAGTTACGTGTGGGCCCTGCACGCTGTGATTTTGCATGTGACTCTTTACGTAGACTGACTGTGTAGAGCTCTGGGTTTTATTAGGGTCACACTGCTGTTTTGTGTTTGTTGTCAAAGTTCTGGGGAAGCAGGTGGAAGGACAGGCAGATGAGTGTGGTTGAATTGATCCATTCCCTTCTTAGTTCTGTCCTCAGTTCAGTTCAGTCGCTCAGTCGTGTCCGACTCTTTGCAACCCCATGAATCACAGCACGCCAGGCCTCCCTGTCCATCACCAACTCCCGGAGTTCACTCAAACTCATGTCCATCGAGTCGGTGATGCCATCCAGCCATCTCATTCTCTGTCATCCCCTTCTCCTCCTGCCCCCAATCCCTCCCAGCATCAGAGTCTTTTCCAGTGAGTCAACTCTTCACATGAGGTGGCCAAAGTATTGGAGTTTCAGCTTTAGCATCAGTCCTTCCTAGAATTCTTTATTTTAGTTTTTCCATGAGGAAAAATTTAAATCTACTTAAACGTTCCTTAAGGAGGTAAAACCTGTAATGACTTTTCTATAAAGTGAGTTTATTTCTGGTTAAGGGTTAGGATGTACATGGATGGGCCCTACATTTCCCTTGTAAACAGCTCATCATTTTAATACTAAAATAAGAACTCTGGTGTACTACGTCATAGATAAGAAAATTGAAGCACATTATCTAACCCCTAAAAATATATTTAGGCTGCTGCTGCTGCTGCTGCTAAGTCACTTCAGTCGTGTCCGACTCTGTGTGACCCCATAGACGGCAGCCCACCAGGATCCCCCGTCCCTGGGATTCTCCAGGCAAGAACACTGGAGTGGGTTGCCATTTCCTTCTCCAATGTGTGAAAGTGAAAAGTGAAAGTGAAGTCACTCGGTCATGTCTGACTCGTAGCGACCCCATGGACTGCAGCCTGCCAGGCTCCTCCATCCATGGGATTTTCTAGGCAAGAGTACTGGAGTGGCTTGCCATTGCCTTCTCCGATATTTAGGCTAGTCTGATTTTATTTGGAAGCCAGCACTATCATCTTCAGTAAATAACTAACTTTAATGAGTAAGCATTTCACAGGCCTGGTAATAACCCTTTGAGGTCTAACTCCTCTTATCTCCATCTTAGAGATGAGAAGAGTAAGGTCACTGCCTTGTTTATAGTTGCACAGGTAATAAGAGACAGTGTCCCAAACTAGCCCACCTTTCTGCAGAGCCCACACTCTGAATGCCTACCTTGTACCTCAATTACCTTGTATGGACAAGGTAACTTGTCGATAACCCAGTTAACTACTCATTGATCTAGACTCTATGTGGTCACTGATTAGTTCTGTCTCCTAGCAGGACCATTTCATTATATCTGGAGAAGGAAATGACCACCCACTCCAGTATTCTTGCCTGGGAAATCCCATGAACAGAGGAGCCTGGCTGGCTACAATCCATGGGGTCACAAAGAGTTAGACATGACTGAGCAATTAACACTACACTACTTGTAGGACACATTTACTGTAACTGCTATAATATTTATAACCCAATCTATTACATTAGTATAATCAAGAGAACCTTTTTTAAAAAAGGTCCGTTGGTAGGTTAATGAATCACTTTTGGATTAATTAGGATTTGCTAATTAATTTAAAATAAAACCCCTGCCTTCAAGGAACCTAGAACCTAGTGAAAATGTCAGATGAAAAATAATTGCAAAAAATAAACGTACAATTACAGATTCTGATAGTGATTAGTTCTTTGAGGGTGAATTTCAGTAGTGGGGATGGATGGGAAGAAAACAGAGTAGCCGGGAAGCAATTAGCTGCATCAGAGTCTGTCAATTATCCATACAGAAGTTATGCATGTCCTGTAGGTGGACGGCATTGTGCCAAGTGCCACAGAGGGGAGGAAGATGAATAGGAGATAGTCTTGCTTTCAACAGGAACTCAGGGGAGGAAACACAGGCGTACAAATAACTATAAAAACATGAATGAAGATGACATGATGGTAGTGATGATTATAAGAGCTAATGTTGCTTGGCACAGTTTGAAATACTCTACATGGATAATTCATTAATCCTTAAAACAATCCTATGACATAAATACTATTATCTGCAAATAGATGGAGAGGACATGGAGAGCAGCTGAGCATAGGTACGTCTCAGGTTTGACTTGGGGCCAGGAGATGAGGCGATGGAGGCTGACTTGAAGGGATGACTAGAAGATGACAGAGAGGGAGGATAGGATGTGATGAGTGTTCAGAGAAGGGGGAGCAGACTTCTTGCTGAAGGAATGTGGAGAAACCTCCTGGAGGAGTGGGTATTGGATGTGGGCCTTGAAGGATGGGGAGAATTCAGCAGGCAGATCCTGGGCGGCAGAGTGTGATGAATGTGGGGGGCTTGGCACAGATCTCCCAGGCAGCTGTGTAGGGCTGTGGTTCCTACTCCCAGCAGTGCTTCAATAGCCTGAAACTTTTTATAAATACAGATTCCTGGGATCCAACCCCAGTAAGTCTCAGTAAGTTTGACTCCGGCCTGGGAGCACTCATTTGTCAAAGCGCCTGCATGTCTTCCCCTTGGATGAGTGTTTTGGAAGTGCTAGTGGACCCAATGCGTGGGATAGTTGCTTGAGGCAGGGTGCGGCTAGAGTCTGCATGGCGTGCGCTTGGGACTTCAAAGTTTGCTTTATAAAGTGGGAGTCAGCTAAGAAGACTCATCAGAGGAGTCAGGCTCCAGGAAGGTCAGTCTGGTCCAGAATACTGGCTCCCTTAGGAACCTGAAGGCAAGAGGACTAGTTAGTGGCTAGTTAATTTTCTGTGTAAGAGGTGCATGGTCTGAGGTGGTGGCAGTGAGTGTGACCTGAGACTCCAGTGAGTCATGGGACAGAGTTACTAGGATTTGGTACCAGATGGATGGGGAGGGGATGGAGAACAGCAGGGCAGTGCCATGTCAGGACCCAGGGGCTGGCCCGACACTGTCTTTAGTGAAGTTTCTACTCCACAAGGGGCAATGAGGGACGAGTTGGTCAATCAGAGGCCTGGCCTCCTCATGGGAGTAGTGTCTGGTCTAAAGCCTTCTCTTCTATGTCTCAAAGGATTCTCCCTGGAAGAGGCTTTCTAAATATCTTAGAAACTCAGTTAAAAAGTTAAAGTCGCTCAGTAGTGTGCAACTCTTTGTGACTCCATGGACTATACAGTCCATGGAATTCTCCAGGCCAGAATACTGGAGTGGGTCGCCTTTCCCTTATCCAGGGGATTCTCTCAACCCAAAGATTAAATCCAGGTCTCCCGTATTGTGGATGGATTCTTTACCAGCTGAGCCACCAGAGAAGCCAAATCCTCTAAGCTGAAAGGACAGGTTCTTTAGTTGTTAATAAAGGAAGGTAGATACAGGAATGATGATGCCATCAAGACCAAGACAGAGGGAAGACCTACCTGCTGAGTGATTTGTTTTGACTCAGAAATAATCATACAACAGTTTCAGCGAGATAGCAATAGGATCAGCAATACTTGCAATGAGAGCAACTGGGTACAAACTCAGGGATAAAGACTGAGTTAGAAGCTTCATCTTGTTTAACTCATGCACTGCCCTGAGCAATGCTGACTGGAGTCTTCTTAGCTCTAGTTATTGGATGAAGAACATCCCTGGTGGTCCCATGGCTAAGACTCCACACTCCCAATGCAGGGGGCCCAGGTTCATCCCTGGTTGGGGAATTAGATCCCACAAACTGTGACTAAGCATTGGCACGCTAAAGATCCCACATGCTGCAACTAAGATCAAAGGTAACACATGCCACAACGAAGACCCAGTGCAGCCAAAGAAATAAATAAATCTTTTTTTAAAAAAATGATGGAAAAAAAAAAAGCAAACCTGAGGCTTAGATAAAACCTGTTCAAGGTCCCACAGCACATGAACGGCACGGCCAAGATGCCATGTAAGCCCTGGTGGGGCCATGCTGCCTGAAACGGGATGCTGCCTAAGAGGGGTATGAGGATAAGATAGAGAGGAAAGAGCACTGGGTCTGAAGCCAGAACACCCAGGGCCCAATCCCAGCTGGTGAGTTGCTCCAAACTACTTTTGTTCTCACCCAGCCTCAAGGGGTGGTTGTAAGGCTCAAACGAAACAGAAGAGACATCAAGAATGCAAGATGTCCTTCTGCCTACCTCTGCAGGGAGAAGCCACCGTGCTAACATTTAAGAATTTAAAGGGTGCAGTCTCAATGGAGGGTGGGAGAGACAGGTGTACACAGATCTGTTCTGCTCAGCAATCTCTGAGGGCCAGCTCTGGGCTTGGAATTGTGCCTCGTAGGCATCAAAAGATTCTTGATGATTGGTCCTTATTTGAAGGAGCAGAGAAAGTACATGAAATATGAAAGCCAACACTCCACTCCTGCAGCATGAGGAACGATGAGAATGAACAGTACAGTGGAGACGTCCTTTTCCACGAACTTCAAAACCTGGGAGATGGCTGGATCAATAGACCATCATTTTGAAAAGAACTGAAGGGCAGGAATATGATGATTATTAGTAGGGTGCCTGGATATGCTAGAAACAAATCATATTAACACTGAAACAATTTTCTTCCATCCCAAGATAACTGGTTTTGGCTTGGGGGCAACAGAAAGTAGATTAAGAGGAATATGGAAGGTCAATCGAGAAATAACTCTTGAGTTTACTCTGAATTCTAACCTGGGGAGCCAGCCCATGTACTCGCTCCCCTAAACTAGAGGGGGGACAGAAAAGGAGGAGAAAAACTGCATCTCAGTTGGAATTTGCTTGAGAACATGGCTGAGTTTTCCTCCTTTTCACTCAAGGTGAAATTCTTCCATTGAGGCAAGGTTGTCCTGGGTTTCCTAAGCGGTGGAAGAAGAATGTTTATTGATTGAGTTCATGCATTTTACAAGGGCAGAAATGCCCTGGATTACTCTGAATCTATTTTAGTGTATAATTGTTTCTTACAGGTAAGTATTTTGTTTTTCAGCATCAGCTCCACGTAGCCTGCACACATGCTTAGTTGCTCAGTCCTGTCTGTTTGCGACCTTTTGGATAGTAGCTTACCAGGCTCTTCAGTCCATGGGATTCTCCAGGCAAGAATACTAGAGTGGGTTGCCATGCCCTGCTCCAGGGAATCTTCCCGACCCAGGGATTGAACCCACATCTCCTGTGTCTCTGGCATTGGCAGGTGGATTCTTTACCTGCTAAGCCATCAAGAAAACCCCTGTAAATAGCCTGGTGCTCTTCAATTACCTCAGGCATGTATTTTGTTTTTCTAAACAAGAAAAGCTAGGGGAGATATGTAACCGTCTTCCTCTGCAAGTTCCCTTCCCCCAGCCCTGTCCTGACCCAGTGGTAAAAGCTCTCTTGCCCAGCCTCTTACTACCAGATACCGCCTGAGCTTGGGATTGCTGTGGTGTATGTCAGAGCTGCTTATTTATTGTGCACCATCTGGCTGGTATATGAGTATGGGGACTTGTCAGATGGGGTTTATCTCACCTCACCAATAAATGCAAAACTGTTATGCCTCTGTGTGTTGTGATTTGTAGCACTCAGGGTTGATAAGATATCTACAAGACTGTAGGATCAGATCCGCCCACCTGGTACTTACATGATTATTTACAGTTTGGGTGTGAGTCTTGACTCTCACTCTTCATCCACCATTTATTGAACACCTACCATGTGCCAGGCATCGTCCTGCTGATCTAAAAAAACTGAAAGACACCCTCAGCTCTTAAAAGCCCAGAGTCTGGAGGGGAAGACTGACCTAGAAACATGCAGTTGCAGTACAAAGAAGTCGGAGACAGACATGAAGCTATCCCAGGGGAAAGTGGACACCTGCTTCTGAGGGTCAGGAAAGGCTTTCTAGAAGAGGAAGATCATTTCTCTGGATTTTAAAGGACCCACTAGGTGCTTCTCACGTGGTCTAGGTTGGAGACCCCCCTAAGGTTACCCTATATGGAAGGGGACAGCACAGACTGTGAGAAGGGAGCCTGAGCAAAATCGGGGCTCTGATAGGAGACAGGGAAATGCAAGTCAGGCAGGCAGAACCAGGAGCAGAGTTTCACGTCTTGAATTCTCAATAAGATGTGAATTCCTTGAGCTGGAAACCTGGACTGTGGGCTGGTCTTTTTTTTCTTAGTATTTTTGTTTTATTTGTTTATATTTGGCTGCCCGAGGTCTTCATTGTGGTGCAGGGACTTTCTCTAGTTGCAGCGAGTGGGGGCTACTCCTTGTTGCGGTGCGAGGGCTTCTCATTGTGCTGGCTTCCCTTGTTGCAGAGCGCTGGCTCTAGAGTGCTGGCTTCAGTAGTTTCAGTAGTTATGGCCCATGGGCTTAGTTGCCCCGCGGCATGTGGGATCTTCCCAGACCAGGGATTGAACCCATGTCTCCTGCATTGGTAGGCAGATTCTTTACCACTGAGTCACCAGGGAAGCCCCACCATGGTATTGTCTTGACTCCGTGACATAAACACTTGCTGCAGAATCAGCCTGGTCTTCAGCCACAGTGTGGGGACACCTGAGAAGCAGCCATCAACACCGACTTGGCTGAGAAGAGGCTGGGGAATCGTCCTTGGAGCCTAACCTTCTTGGTCTCTCACTGGCTCTCCCTTTGTCCCCTAGGGGCAGTAAGCACTTTGAGCCTTTCCACCAGGGGGTGCCCTCACTGTCCCGCTGAGGGGCTGCTGTCTCTGGAGACCTAACAGTGTCCACATCCTGATCCTCACCACCTCCTCCAACCAGATAGGGCCGGGCATAGCTGCATAGAGAACTCCCTTAGTTAGAGTTAAAACGTCTTCTGACACATGGGAATTGCTGCTGTAGGGAGCTGCAGACACGGCCTTGTCGTTAATTAAAATGACAGGAAACTATTCAGCCTTCAGCTCTGAGTTGTCTCTTAACAAATAATGGAGGTATTCAGGGTTTTCACACTTCATGACTCAAGGAAGGGCAGTGGGCTGGGAGTGCAGCAGAGGTAAACTCTTGGAGCGGGGAGGCCTTTGGAAGCAGCCAAGGTCAGAGCCAATGTCACGGATGACTCAGTTTCTTTAGTACCAATTCCAGTGGTTCCTCCGTTAAGGGAGTCTGCACCTGAGGGGAAAGCGCTAGATCATGGGCTGGGAAACTGGAAGTCAGGGCCCAGCTCTGCTTGAGTTGGCCGAGTCACTTGGGACAAGTCTCAGTTTCCTTATCATGAACTGGCTGACCCATGAGGAGAGTTGTGAGGGTCACTCAGGATTTTTGGTGCTCACAGCTTCATCTGTTTCCTCATCTGCAGATGAAAGAATTGGGCTTAGTCTCAAGGACTCTTCCACCCTCGAAATCCAACTGCTACTTCAAAAAATGAAAAATTATGATACAAATAGTTCACATCATTATTGCTGTTGTTATTTCAAACTGTCAGCTAAAGATCTTGCTAAGGTACTAACCACCCTGCTTTTTCTTCTCCAATGGCCAGTTCTTAGCCAGAGGAAGCTAGGCAGCTGAAAACTGATGACCAGCCAGTGGAATGATTCCAAGAAACTGCATGGAAAGGAGGCTTCCATAACCAAGTGATTCATAAAGGAGACTGCCAGCATATCCCCCTGACAGGTTATTGCAACTCATTTTAACAGCAAAAAGAATGTTTTTGGTGAAGAATGAATACTACAGTAAAAAAAAAAATAATATTTGGCTTTTGGCTAGATCAATTAAAAAAAAAAACCATCCTCTAAGTGTGGTCTCATGTGGGATTATAGAGAAGGGAAAGACAAGGTCCCTTACACTCCTGCTGAGAAAGCAGGACATCTGAGCTTGAGGTATGCAATAAAAGTAAGTTAGGGGCCTCCTTGATGGTCTAATGGTTAGGAATCCACCTGCCAATGCAGGGAACACAGGTTTGATCCCTGGTCAGGGAAGATTCCACATGCCAAAGGCAACTAAGCCTGTGAGCCGCAACTACTGAGCCCACACTCTAGAGCCTGTGAGCCAGAGCAAAGAGTAGCTCCCAATTGCTGCAACTAGAGAAAGCCTGCTTGTAGCAACAAAGATCCAGCCTAGCCAAAAATAATTAAAAAAAAAAAAAGCAAGTTAAATGTGAATATAGTGAAAAGTCCATGGGACTTGTAGGTGTTTTGTGGCTAGTTGGTGAATGGATGGCTGATGGAGGGGGGTCTGTGAGGATGGGAACAGAGGTGTTGCTGGGAGCCAGGTTCCTGAAGCTTGATTTTTAAGGAGAGCAAGAAGCTGCGATGGCAACCTTGCTGGGGCCCCATACGCAGAGGTCCAGGTGGATGATGAAGAAGGGAGGTCGCATAGGCATCATTAAAACCAGAGAACTCATTCCCCCTGCCCCCTTTTAACTTCTGCTTCACAGAGTTCACTCTGGTCTGGGCAGATTTTGAGATCTCCTACTAAGTTTTTCAAGAAAGAAGCCCTCTGGTTTCGG
The DNA here is from genome assembly GCF_049115385.1 of Moschus berezovskii. Taxonomy (NCBI): domain Eukaryota; kingdom Metazoa; phylum Chordata; class Mammalia; order Artiodactyla; family Moschidae; genus Moschus; species Moschus berezovskii. Next base: position 25,672,084 of record NC_142468.1, on the reverse strand, counting down.
AAGTTGTTTGTCAACTATGGGAAAATTGCTTAACTGTACCTTTGCGGCTTTCTCCTGGAAAGCATAGAAAGCATTGTGAAAAGAATGCTGCATTCAGAGGTCTGGTGGCTCAACCTTTGGATCTCGGACAAATCACTTCAACTCTCAGGGTCTCAGTTTTCTCATTTGTAAAATGGGTTAATTCTTGCAGGCAGTGTGAAGCTCTAAAGTCAAAAGAAAATATTCTATGCTGAAGAGCTTTGTCAACTTTAAAGTTGTTCGTGAAAACTGAAAAATGCTGTCTGACGTACCTCACCCCTGAATAGTGCTTTGAGCTCTGTTTCCTTGTCTGTAAAACCGAGATCATAAGAGTGCCTGTCATGTGGGGTCATTCTGGAGATGAAGCCAGGCACTGCTTGTGATGTGTCTGATATGGGGCCGGCTCCTGGTGCAAGCAGAATCTGTGTTTGTTCTTCCTCTTCTAAAGATGCAAAGCTCTGTCACCAGGGAAGTTTGAAGCCTTGTTAGCAAAAGATTCCATTATAAACACTCTGGTGACTGTCACCTCCGGAGAGGATCTAAGAATTAAAGCAGCCTTAGGTCATCTGTCCAGTCCAGCAATTCACAAGCAGATAGAAATCCTTAAAGAGACAGCTCAAGCCCTCTAGCAAACTGTCATGCAGACAGCAGTCTATTCTGACCTCCCCTTCCTCCTTTCTCAGCTGCCAATCAGGGCAAGTGAGGTTGTTGTTTAGTCGCTTAGTAGTGTCTGACTGTTTGCGACCCCATGGACTGCACCCTGCCTAGCTCCTCTGTCCATGGAATTTTTCAGGCAAGGATACTGGAGTGGGTTGCCATTTCCTTCTTTGGGGGATCTTCCTGACCTAGGGATGGAACTCACGTCTCCTGCATTGGCAAGCAGATTCACTGGGCCATCAGGGAAGCCTGGGCAAGAGAGGAGCAGATGACAAATGGTGTGAAGCCAGCAGAGAGGACCCTCAGGGACCTACCTCCCATATGGGGCTCTCTCCACCTGTGCTGGCTTAGGTGGCCCCTCTGTGGAGGGTTGCATCACTGAAGACCTGAAGCGATGCCAAGTAGCTTTGCCAGCAGAGAGTCCCATGGTGACTGAAGTAAGTTAGCACTGCCAGTTCTGTGTGGAGCAGGCCATCAATCCTGGTTTGTTAGGACAGCCTCCTCATCAAGTGGTGCTTTGCACTGGCTCCAGAAACCTCAAACTATCCTGCGTGAAAGCGCAATTGCTTCTCTTGGGCAAATGCTTGGAATCTTTGAGATTTTCTTTGCCTTTGGCAGATAATCCCAGTTTTACGTGTCTGGTCCCATTTCCTTCTCCATCATTCAACTGTGTGGGCTGCTAGGCTTTCTCTTTTCTCTTCATGGCCCATTGGCAATCCCACCCACCACCTTGGCTCTAACGTCCCATCATGTTGATGCTACCGGGTCTTCTACCTCCATCCTCGCCTCTCTCCTGAGTTACCTGCCCGTGTGTCCGGTTGTCTACTAGACAGGCTCACCTGCGTGTCCCACATGAACCTCATACCCCAAACAGCCCAGTTCTCACTCGTTGTTTCTCCTACATTTTGATCTACATTTGGGAGCCAGATTGTATGTTTCACAGGATGGTATTTCATCCAAGTCTATAAAATGACTCAGGTGACTGGAGCTCAGAGGATGGGCATGATACATATTCCTGGAGCTTTTATTTTTACAGGAAAACAAGTAAAATACCATAGAATAGGATACAAAATCTATATTTAAAATTAAAGTGGAACTTAAGACTTTAAAATAAAGTGTCTGCAAAAGCTGACTTAGACTATGCCCCCCAGTTACCCATGGGGTACAAATGTGCTCTTTCCATAAAGAACTTGAGTAACTTTGGACTGGAACATTGGTATGCAAAGTCATCTGTAGGAGAGAGAACAAAAGAGTTCCCAACCAGCAGCCCTCTGCGGTAACTGATTGAATGTGTTAGCTGGGGTTGGCTAGCACTGGAGCCCCAGGAAAAGGAGTGTACTCCCATGCACTGGCCACAGAAAGGCAAGTCTTGGCCAGTAAACGTCTGGGCCTGTGACAAAGGTGTGTGTAATGTGAAGACTAGGTGAGAGGGCCTATCCAGCCAACCGGGAACATCCCAACCACTGACAGGAGCGTACGATAGTAAGCTGTAGGCTGCAGGGGAAACTTAAAAACTTTCCTCATAGTATTTGCTCATTTCATTTTCATTAACAGTGTTTGTTTCAATTAATGTTTGAGATTCATCGTCCCTCATTCTAAGGCCACGTATTTTAGGTATGGTCCTACCCCCAAGTCAAGGCACAGAGCATGGGATAAGCCTGGGCCAGTCAATATACTTCAGTTCCCTGATTACAGTATATGAATCTCAGGCTTTTACAGAACTCTTAGAAAACAGACTGTGTCCTTACCTAGTTTTGGAGTTGTACATGTGAGGCTGGAGCTGAGGCAGCCACTTTGCCACCATGTGGAAAGAATTGGTCTGAAAAAGGAGTCAACCAAGAGGAAGGAAGGAGAAGAGACATTGGGAGAGAAACTGAATCCCTTTGAGCTCTTGCATTAAGTCCTGCCTGAGGTCAGTTCTCCTTCTGGATTTTTCAGTTGTATGAAACAATAGATCCCTTTTTTTGTTTGTTTGTTTAAGCCAGTTGGTTTGAGTTTTCTGTCACTTGAAATCACAGAAATTCTAATAGCCACTTGTACATCAAAACTTCTAAGCCTGATGGCAATTACACATTTGTTTCTTCTCACTTTCCTTGATTTCATTTAATTATTATCAAGCTGCCTTCTGATTATTGCTGATTTTTCAAGTGAGTCTTTCCAGGGGGAATAAATGTTCTGACTATGTATGTTCATAGGTTTTTCTCACCCAAATAACAGTTTTATTTTAATTGTAAGAAAGTAAATGTGTTTTTCTGCTTTTTAAATTTGATCGCCCTGAGCCTGATTCCTTTAAGAAGGTGCAAATTGGGTTTCTGACTTAAAAGATTGAGGGTCAGATTCCAGATTGTGGAAAATTGACCAGGGTGGTAGATGCAGCCTCTGGGCCTTTTTCCATGGAGAACAGCCGGATGTAATGTGTAGCTGTGTGAGTATCAACACCCTTTTATTTCTTCATTCTTCAAGAACCATGTGCAAGATCTCGCCCTCCTCTTTCCTCATTCACCCAGTGATTATTTACCAAGTGCTTGCGTAAACACTGTGAAAAAACCGAGAAAACTCCTTGCTGTTATTGGGCTTACATTCTAATAGGAGAGACAGACAGTAAACAAGACAAATACTTCATATAGACAGTGGTAAATGTTTGGGGAGACTGGGATGTTTTAAATAATGTGATCAGAGCAGATCTAACCAAAGACGTAAAGAGAGGGAGAGAAGTACCTGGGCTTTCATCTGACAATAGCACCCAGAAGAGGAAGCAGTCCACGCCAAGGCTGTAGCTGACCTGGTAGGTGGGTGAAAGCTGAGCAACGGGAAATGAAGTTAAAGAGAAGCAGCCTGGGGCACATGGTCACCTAAGGGTCAGAGTGACGGTGTGTGTGGCGGGAGCATTAGAGAACTCGGAGAGGAGCAGTGACAGGACCTGACTCACGTTTGGGTGGGGTTGCTCTGGCTGCCATGTTGAGGATGAGTTACAGGGGCCAAGGTTGTCTCCTCTTCAGTTCTGTGGTTTGTGGGAAGCCCATTCTTACCCATGTGCCTTGCCAGCGCCTGCTGGTCAACGCTATGCTGGTTGCGCGCCTGCATCCGAATCGACGGAAGGATGGTTGTGTACCCTGTCTCTCTGTCCACAACTGTTTGTAAAAATCACGCTTTAATCTACACAGACTTCTGCCTCAATTGTATAGCTTTAATCAATTTGGTTTTCTTTATTTCGTTTTATGAGATCTATTGTCTTCTGATTGGAGAAGGAAATGGCAACCCACTCCAGTGTTCTTGCCTGGAGAATCCCAGGGATGGGGAAGCCTGGTGGGCTTCCGTCTATGGGGTCACACAGAGTCGGACACGACTGGAGTGCCTTAGCATTGTCTTCTGATTACAAGAGAAATACATGCCCATTGTAGAACTCAGATGATGTTCTAGCGCTTTTAGTGTAAATTTGCATTCCCTGTGAATGCCCATCTGGCCAGTTTGGGAGATCCTGGGGGGCGGCTCTGCTTGAATGCAAATGCGTCCTGTGCAGCCTCTGTGGGGGAAGGGCTTCTGGGGAAACAGGCGTTCACAGCTGAGCGCTGCCCGGACAACCTTTCTCATCGTGCATGCCTCCTTCCCCTAGAGTTGTTTTTTTGTCCCCCTCTTTTAAACATGCTTTTAGCAGTAGCAGCTGGAATTAAAAGGCATTCACTTGCCAGAGAATGCAGTCTTGAAGGGGCTCTGTGGCTTCCTTGTTGTGCACTGTCCACTTTGACAGCTCACATGTGATTTGAAGGGCTACCTCATTTGTGTAAAATTTTGTAGTTCCTTCATGTGCTGATTTTATTGGGCACTCACTTTGGTTTCTGAGTATGCGAGCGCATTGCGCTTACATTCATTCAGAAGTAGGAAAAATTAGGTAGTTAACAAAGCCCAATTATTATCACACATTACACATTTTCTCTACCTTTTTCCTTCTCCTGGCCACCTCATGCGACGAGTTGACTCACTGGAAAAGACTCTGATGCTGGGAAAGGTTGGGGGTGGGAGGAGAAGGGGACGACCGAGAATGAGATGGCTGGATGGCATCACCGACTCTGTGGACATGAGTTTGAGTGAACTCCGGGAGTTGGTGGTGGACAGGGAGGCCTGGCGTGCTGTGATTCATGGGGTCGCGGAGAGTCGGACACGACTGAGCGACTGAACTGAACTCCTTAAGTGCTATGGGTCATACACGTGAAAATAACCTGTTCTCATAAATGCCATGGAGAAAAGAGTAACATTTATGAAACATCCTGTTTCTGTCACTCACACATCTTACATGATGCATAATCCTCACCACGACTCTTTGAGAAAAGCACTGTTCTCATTTTAATAAATGTCCCTGGTAGATAGATGAAGAAACTGGGAATCAGAGAGGTTAAGGAACTGCCCAGGAATTTCAAATTCGGTCATCAGAGCTGGTACAACTCTGGTTGTTGTTGTTTAGTCACTAAGTCGTGTCTGACTCTTTTGTAACTCCATGGACTATAGCCCACCAGGCTCCTCTATCCATGGGATTTCCCAGGCAAGAATGCTGGAGTGGGTTCCCATTTCCTTCTCTGGGGGATCTTCCCGACCCAGGGATGGAATCATACCTTCTGCATTGGCAGGCAGATTCTTTACCATCTGAGCCACCAGCGAAGCCCCACTGTGACTTCGGATAAGTTCTTAAATACTATTTCAGGGCTAGGGTCAGAAAAGTTGCAACTTGAGGAGAACAAATTAAATTGTTTGTTAAACTGCAAAGACCCAAAGTGTTGATTTTCTGTCCAGATTATTCTTTTCAACTCTTTCTCAATCTACGTTCTCCTCTTAAACAACTCATCCAGCTGGTTGCTCAGGTATTGACATAAAGCTGGAAGCAGATTTATGTGCCCACAGACAGGAGGGCTCTGGGAAAGCCTACTGGCCTGGCTGGTGAGGGTGACAGCTTGGTAATGGGCCTCCGAGAGTGTGTGTATGAATTAAGCACCTTTCATCTCCTTTGCTACAAAAACATCAATTAAGCTTGAATAATCCATGTGTTTCCCCCATTTTCAGACAGAAGAAAATCAGCATAAATTGGCTGGTGTGTTTTTTCCTCTAGCCTTTGATCATCAATCGTCTTCAGCTCTTTCTTGCCTTTCCCCCAACCCTTAAAAAAAAAAAAATCCACACTGCCATTTCTGGCACCCACTGAAAACATTTGCCAGGTGATTTGTTCAGTCTTGAGTGTAATGAAGACATGTATTCAGTGTTTTGAAGGCTGGTTCTATGGAGAATGTGCCAGTCTGTTCTGCTCAAGGTTGGAAGAGGGCTCATTCAGCGTCCTTTGCACAGGCTGGCAAAGCTGATGGGCTTTGATATCATAGTCTGGTCCCTGTACTTGAGCCAAACAGATGTGTCTCTGCAGGCCTCTCCATCCAGCACCAGCCAGAGGAAGCCTCATTTGTCTTTGTAAGGCCTCCGCAACCCACATTCTTTTTGGAAATGATGCTGGCATTTCTGTGCTCCAGGCATTGCTACTGGCAAGTATTGCCCTGGTTTTGGGCTTCACTGGTGGCTCAGACGGTAAAGAATCCACTTGCAGTGTGGGAGACCTGGGTTCGATCCCTGAGTTGGGAAGATTTCCTGAAGAAGGGAATGGCTACCCACTCCAGTACTCTGACCTGGAGAATTCCTTGTACAGTTCATGGGTCGCAAAGAGTTGGACACGACTGAATGACTTTCATGTTTCACTTTAGGTAACTCTGGGCCCCTGAGACGGGATCCTGGCTCCCTGGGATAGGAGACCTCTTGGGGTCATCTAGCTCCTCCTTGGTATCTGAGGGTGGGATGCACCCAAACCTTCCAGCAAAACCTGCCATGCACCATCTGGCAAGCTCACACCGCAATTTACTTACCCATTTTCTGGTTGATGTGCATTCTGGTTATTTCCAGCTTTCCAGTATTACAAACAATGCTGTGATGAACATCCTTACCTGTGTCACTGTGTACATATTTGAGAATTTCTCTAGGAGTGAATTTCTGGATCTAGTTGAATCAGTTACTGCACTTCCTGGCTGTCGGACCTTGGGCAAGTTACCACCGTTCACCTCTCCAACACTCACTGTCCTCAGGAGTAAAGAACTCTGGTGGAGTCCTTGTGCAGTTTAGAGATAATGTATGTGAATCACTCACAGGTCAGGCACTGCTCTGCCCAAAGCCAGGTCAGGGCCTGATGGAGAGCACTGCCGGGCCCAACACACACAGCCACACAGACACACACTCCCCACATACATACACTCCCCCCATCACACACACACACATCACCATACACACACACACACACATCCACCACACACACACACATCCACCATACACACACACACCACACACACCACACACACACACATCCACCATACACACAGACACACACACCACACACACACACACATCCACCATACACACACACACACACACATCCACCACACACACACACATCCACCACACACACACATCCACACACACACCACACACACACATCCACCACACACACATCCACCATACACACACACACACACACATCCACCACACACACACACATCCACCACACACACACATCCACACACACACCACACACACACATCCACCACACACACATCCACCATACACACAGACACACACACCACACACACACACACATCCACCATACACACACACACACACACATCCACCACACACACACACATCCACCACACACACACATCCACACACACACCACACACACACACATCCACCATACACACACACATCCACCATACACACACACACACACATCACACACACACACACATCCACCATACACACACACACACACACACCACACACACACACACATCCACCATACACACACACACACACACATCCACCACACACACACACATCCACCACACACACACATCCACACACACACCACACACACACACATCCACCATACACACACACATCCACCATACACACACACACACACATCACACACACACACACATCCACCATACACACACACACACACACACCACACACACACACACATCCACCATACACACACACACACACACACCACACACACACACACATCCACCACACACACACACACACCACACACACACCACACACACACACACATCCACCATACACACACACACACACACCACACAGACACACACTCCCCACATACATACACTCCCCTCATCACACACACACACATCACCATACACACACACACACACATCCACCACACACACACACACATCCACCATACACACACACACACACACACCACACACACACACACATCCACCACACACACACACACACCACACACACACCACACACACACACACATCCACCATACACACACACACACACACACACACACATCCACCATACACACACACACACACACACACATCCACCACACACACACACATCCACCATACACACACACACACACCACACACACACACACATCCACCATACACACACACACCACACACACACACACACACCACACACACACACACATCCACCATACACACACACACACACACACATCCACCACACACACACACACATCACCATACACACACACACACCACACACACATCCACCATACACACACACACACACACACACACACACCACACACACACACACACACATCCACCATACACACACACACACACACACACCACACACACACACACACACACCACACACACACACATCCACCATACACACACACACACATCCACCACACACACACATCCACCATACACACACACACACACACCACACACACACACACATCCACCATACACACACACACACACACACACACCACACACACACACATCCACCATACACACACACACACATCCACCACACACACACATCCACCATACACACACACACATCCACCACACATACCCACACATCCACCATACACACACACACACACACACACATCCACCATACACACACACACACACACACACACATCATTTTGTAGGTGGTTTCTCATCTGCTCATCTGACCTGGTCAAAAGGAGAATCTCAGCTGAATTTGAATGTGTTGATGCCATTCTGATTTCCTCTGAGAGAAAAGGACATAATTTCACTACTCTACCTGAGAAGTTCGAGAAAGTAAATGGAGGGGAAAGAACAAAGTCATAGTTCAGGAAAACGGTTCCAAAAAATGGATTAAAAAACCCATCACCTTTTTGGTTGTAGGTCTGGCAAAAACATCTTGAGGAATCAGTTCAGTTCAGTCGCTCAGTCGCGTCCGACTCTTGGCGACCCCATGAATCACAGCACGCCAGGCCTCCCTGTCCATCACCAACTCCCGGAGTTCACTCAAACTCACGTCCATTGAGTCGGTGATGCCATCCAGCCATCTCATTCTCTGTCGTCCCCGTCTCCTCCTGCCCCCAATCCCTCCCAGCATCAGAGTCTTTTCCAATGAGTCAACTCTTCGCATGAGGTGGCCAAAGTATTGGAGTTTCAGCTTTAGCTTGGGGAATAACAGGTCAAAAAATTGCCTAAAAAAGTAAGGGCTTGGGGGTAATGACTTGCTTCCTTTCCCAGGTAAGTGAAATTGGCTCCTTGTATAACTCAGATGACTCCCCAGAAGAGATGAGAACCACAACAGTAGCATCACCTTAACACTGTGCAGAGAGTTATAGTCTCCAGAACGCCTTGACTGTTGTTGTGTGATTAGGGAACAATGCTGGGGATGTGTCACGGCTGACAGCCATCTGCTCTTGTCAACCCCGTGAGCTTTGGCAAAATAGAAGTGTGTTTAGATTCACACTAAACTACCACTGAAAACCCTTGTCAATGTGAGAAATAACCAGGCAATGCAAAATATACCCACATGCAACATACAGGCATATTTTGTGTTACATGTTATAATCTTTGGAGGCAGAATGAGCAGGAGTGCCCACCCTTCCAAGGAGGGGATGATGTAGTTTCTTGAGCACTATTGGGCTCAATCCTGACACATATTCCATATCCACATGAGATGGGTGCTATTATTCTCCCCATTTTACAGATGACGAAACTGAGCCAAGTAACCTGCTCACTCAGGTCACACTAGTAATCACTGGTGGGGTCAGGAATGCCAACAGGCAGCTCAGCTCCAGGACCTGTGCTCCCACCTGTGCCACCCAAGCTGTGGTCCAGCACTCTGATGCTGGGGTTTACTGTCACTGGGGGCAAGGTCAAAGACAGGCTGTCAGGAGGAATACACCTTCCTCATGTGAGATTAGACTGTATTTCCATAAGAAAAATGAATATTCCATGAAAGTTCACGTTGGAGAAACATGCTTGCTTGTCAGGCAAACAAACCAGTGAGAAAGTCAGCTTTGACCCCATCACTGGTGGGAACAGCCTGGGATTTAGCTCTTGTCTCAAGTGCTCGAGTGATTCCTATTAGGATTATTGGCATTTGAGATAGAACATCTCATATGACCGTGATCAAATGACCATCAAATGACCATCGCTAGAGGATGAGCATCCCTGGCAATAAATGTGGAGAATGCCTGGTCCTTGTGGCTGACCCAGACTCCCCTCCCATGCCAACCCCCTTAAACCTAATGAGAGGGCATCTTGCTGGAGGCTGAGTGTAGAGTCTGAAGGGCATGGGAAGGATCTGGGGGGGATATAGCACCTCCTCTTGTGGGGGAGGCTGGAGTCTCCACTGTGAGGAGGAGGAGAAGGACACTGGACTGGGGACCCCTGGGAGAGGCATTCATGGAAGGGATGTGAAGGGAGAAGGGAAGAGAGACCCAGGTCTGGGGAAAGGGGCCCTTTGGGAAAGATCAAGTTTGTGGAGGCTCTCCTCGGTAAGTTCAAGTACCCACTTCTGCTTTCCCACGGCTGGCTGCTCAGTGAGATTGCCGTCTGCTCTGGCCTTGACGTGGAGGAGGCTGAGTGGGTGGAGTCTGCCTTCCACACCATCTCGCAGTGGCCTCAGCCAAGGAGGAGCTGACCCCTTCACCTCATGGCAGGATCCCCTCGGCACCAAAGACCGCTCTAAGAGAGGGGTGTTGTAGGGGCAGTTCTAATGTTGGCATGAGGGGTTTTAGGAGGTTGCCCTGTTTGGGAGGGCATTCACACAGAAGGTCACATTTAACTCTGAATTATATTTAGACTAATTTCAAGGCAGTTGCCAGAATGATCCTATTAAAATATAAATCAAATCATGTCACTCCTCTACTTAAAACCCTGCAATGGTTCCTCATTTTAAGCAAAGTAAAAAGCTCCTGGTGGCACATTGGTAAAGAATCTGCCTGCCAAATCAGGAGATGCAAGAGATGCAGGTTCAATCCCTGGGTCGGGAAGATCCCCTGGAGGAGGGCATGGCAACCGACTTCAGTATTCTTGCCTACAGAATCCCATGGACAGAGGAGCCTGGCGGGCTACAGTCCACGGGGTCATAAAGAGTCGGACAGCACTGAGCGACAGCACATATGCACAAAGGGCAGTGTCCTCACAGTGGCATTAAATGCCTGTTTGGAGACGCTAACTTTGACCTCACCTCCTCCTGGCTGCCCCTCACTCAATCTGCTCCAGCCACATTTCTCTCCCTGGAACATACTGCTGCCGCCTCAGGACCTTTGCACCGACTGTTTGTCTGCCTGGAGTGCCTTCTCTTCCTCTACATACATGCAAGGTTCTCTCATTCTCCCACCTTTTTATGATCTTTATTGAAATGTCACCTTTTTAGTGACGCTCCCCTGACTGCTCTTCAAATTGCAAACAGTTCTTCCCTGATCCCCAGTACGTCTTATCCTCCTTACCTTTATTGTTTTTTTCCATAACAGTTGCCACCAGCATCTAACCTACTAGATCACGTATTTATTTCATATATTTATACTCCTTCCCCTTACAAGGACATAAGCTCATAAGAGCAGAGATTTTTGTGAGATTTGTTCACTGCTCCCTAGTGCCTAGAGCTGTGCCAGTAGGAACTTAACAAACACTGTTGAATGAAATATTTCCCTTCAGTTGCAATTTGTCTGGAGAAAGGGGCCCTAGAGATCTGATCAAAATGCTTCCCAGTGCTTCTCATATTTGTACTTGCTGGTCCTCCTTTCAGGAAAGGAGGATGTGTGGATGCTTTCAAATGATTTCCTGTATGGCAGAGCACCTGAGAATCTAGAACCCTCTGCACAACCTTGCCAGCTTCCTCTGCTTCTCATTTTAGGTTGCACTGACCCAGGGAATGGCCTTTGGAGCTCTGCTTGGGCAGCTTACAGCATTGCTCTGGGAAACCATGGGAGACCCTCTTCCAGCCTGTGTTTTACGAGCTTCCTGGTCTCCTGTGCAAGTCTGGACCTGACAATCCATGAAACAGAACCCCTCTCATCCCTGATCCAGGCTCCTGGATGCTCATTTCTAGCTTTCCTCTATTCTCTGTCCTCCCCCCTCCCTGCCTTGAGCTAGAAGTTTGGGAACTGAGAGGCACAGATGAGCAACGGGGCATGCATCCATCCACTCTCAGACAAGAGAGTTAAAGGATTTCTTCCAGGCTGGAGATGAGAATTGCTTGGCACTAATTTAATGAAAATGACACGGAGGAGCCAGAGTTAAGCCAAAAGATACTTCAGAAAATCTAAAATTTAGAATTGATCAGCAGGTTAAGAATTCTTTAAAATTCTAATGAGCTTTCAGCATTTGTGCTGTTTCCTGGGCTTAAAGAAACACAAGGAAATAAAGAACAAAAATTGCCTTTTAGGTTTGGGTGATGATGGCTAATGCATCTATTTCCCTTGCTACTTTCAGTTTCCATTTCATTCCAACATCTTACTAAACTCAGGAGGTCGCCTTCAGGTTTTCAGCACTGCAGGGGATGATCTAAATCTAAATAATAATAAAAAGCCACAGCTTTTATTGGGATTCTATAAGTTGATGGAAACATTTCATATACACATTAGGTTTTGTAACCCAATTTTGGTACTTGCTGAGTCCCGGAGGGGCTGTTTCACTTCTTGGGAGTTCCCTGACATTTGCATTATTCCTCCAAGGCAGAAGAAGGAAATGTATTCAGTGAATAGTGTTTTTATTTGAAAAAAAATTCACATTTAAGGTGGGACACACATTCTTAGCTACACACATACACTCTTTCTCACTTTTTTAAACAGGCTATATCATAAAATTGTAGAGTTTTAGAATTGAAAGGTCCTTAGAGGTCATCTGTTCTAACACTGGTAAGTTACATATGAGGAAGTTTCTTCCCAGACAGGTTAAGTACCTTGTCCAAGGTCACCGGCCTCCAGGGGAAGGGACCAGACTACAATTTAGGTTCCCTGACTCAAGTCTAATTTTCTTTCTGCTACACCACATTGCCTCTCAAATAAGATAATGTATATGAAATCGTTTTGAAAACTGGAATGTATTATGCAAGTACTGGGTGGGGAATGGAACGGGGAGAGAGCGTGATAATGAGATTTCTTTCTTCTGAGACAAGCCTGACTTGCTTGGGCCTCTTTCCAAATAAAGAAAATTCATGTTACATGAATCACACATCACATTTCTAATTAGGTTCCTGGATATAGCCTCCAGGAATTGAGCACCAAAGGGGTCAAATCCAAATACATTCTTCATTCATGTACATCTATGCCTCCCGTCTTCCTTCCTTCTTACCCTCTCTGTTTACCTCCCTCTAGCGTCCATCTTTAGTTACTGCGTTACTGCGTGTATGCCTTCAGGTTGCATACAGACTTCACAAATATTTATGTATTGTTTATTGACATTATCTGGCCTATATTTTGATATTAGCAGCTGCTGACAAGAGCAAATCAGAATGTTTTCATATTAATATAAAGGCTTTGATATTGTTTGATCCCTGGGTTGGAGAGATCCCCTGGAGGAGGGCATGGCAACCCAGTCCAGTATTCTTGCTGAAGAATCCCTACGTCAGAGAAGCCTGGCAGGCTACAGATCATGGGGTTGCAAAGAGTCGGACATGACCGAGCGACTAAGCACAGCACATTGTTAAGAAAAGTCTTTAAAATAGTTTTGAAATTAAAATAAGACTGTATTTAGAGTTTGATTATTAAATTGTTTTTAATAGACTTGAATCACAAAAAAGTCCTTGTAACTAATTGAAATGTTTAAATTACAAGGAGATATAAATTTTTAAGGCCAATTAAATTAGCTAACACTTGATTCAGCAGAAGAATGAATAACACTTAACTTGGAGTAATGACAATTGCTAAATATTATTGCAAATGACAAGTTGAAATTTTATTTTGGTGCTATTAATATACTAATTCACTAAATCATATAGTAATGATAAATAATTTTTGTGTTGATCTTTCTGACATATATATCTATATTCCAGCCCTTATCCGTTATAATTTCTGTATTCCCTTGAAAGAAGCATGTCCAATCTTTCAGTATTCTAGCCAGGCCCCTTGTTAAAAATATTTAACAAGTGAAAAATATTGGCAAGATCATTGGAGGGAGATTCGTTGGCAGTCTTTGGACCTCACTCTCTTCCCTTATAAAATCCATCCAAAAACACGAGTGAGATTTACAAATAAGAGCCTTCTACCGTGTTCCCAGCTCTGGTTGGCATGTGACAAATAGGTCAGTGTACACAGAGAGGAGAAGAGGTTCTTTTTTTAAATTAATTTTTATTGGAGAAGAGTTGCTTTAAAATGTTGTGTTGGTTTCTACTCTACCAACACAAATGAATCAGCCACATATGTGTGTGTGTGTGTGTGTGTATCCCCTCCCTTTTGGACTTCCTTCCCATTCAGGTCACCACAGAGCATTGAGTAGAGTTCCCTGTGCTCTACAGCATGTGGAGAAGTGGTTCTTTGTGGCTCTCTCCTGCTGCCTGACTTGATATACCAGCACTTTTCTCTCCTTCCACACCCCTCCTCGTCCAGGAACACACAGAAGATGCCAGGTGTCCATGGGCACACGTGCATTCTGAGAGCTGAAAGGCAAGAAGTCATTCAGGTGGACAGATGGAGCCAGGTCTTAGAGGAGAGGTGGAACCGGGCTGTGGATCATCATGCTGGCTGGTTTCCCCTGCAGCTCAGCCATAGACAGGTGTCTGGGGACACCTCTCATTTCCTGTCTCCTTTTAAAGGGAAACTGCCAAATAAAAGAGAGAAGAAAATTCACCTGCAAATAAACGCTTTTACGGCTTTAACATACAGAGTAAACCCTACTTTACTACTCAAGTGTGACCCAAAAAGTTCTGTCACACAAATTGGAGGGGTACTTTATTGCCAGATTAATGGAATGATCTGTTTGAGCCTGCGGTCCAGGGCTGAGTCAACTGCCAGGTGTGGAGTTTCTGAGTGGGATTTCTCAAGGGTGCTCATGAGAAAGGAAACCAAGGTGGCCTTGGTTTCAGTCTGTTCCTTTTCCTCTCTGCTTGTAAGGGACAGCGTGGGACCCAGGACAGACCCATCACAGCCCTCATTCCCAGCTGAGGGGATGGGTCCAGGCACTCACGGGGCAGGGCAGTCAGAGGCCTTCCCTGATACTGTTCTCTCTTCATGGGGCTGTAAGGACTTTGGTCGAGACTGCAGTGGCAGTCTTGCCACAGAATCAGCTTTGTGGAGCTTCGCAGACACCCGCTGAGACAGCATCTAGGAAAGAAGGACTGTCCCAGCGCTGTTGTCCCCCAGGCCAGCTGTACCCAAACCCTTTTTTTTTCTGTCTTGTTTATTATTGTATTATTTTAACCACTTTTAATTGAAGTATGGAGTTCCCTAGTAGCTCAGAGGTTAAAGAATCTGCGTGCAATTCAGGAGACCAGGGTTTGATCCTCAGGTCAGGAAGATCTCCTGGAGAAGGGAATGACAACCCACTCCAGTATTCTTGCCTGGAGAATTCCACGGACAGAAGAGCCTGGCGGGCTACAGTCCATAGGGTCACAAAGAGTCAGACATGACTGAGTGACTGAGACTCTCACTTTCTTTCTTTTCAATTGAAGTATAATTAATTTACAATGCTGTGTTAGTTTTAGATGTACAGCAAAATGATTCAGCTTTATGTATATATGTATAACATTCTTTTTCAGATTCTTTTCCAGTATAGGCTATTATAAGATATTGAATTTAGTTCCCTGTGCTATACTGTAGTTCCTTATTTCTTATCTATTCCCAAATCCTTTCTTGTAGTTTACTGTTTTCTCCCCCTTTTGGTGTAAGTTAACTGGAATTGAGTTTCTGTTACTTGTAACTGAAGGACCTTTGAATAATACAGAAGCGACTCTAGGGTCTGAAGACACGTTAGTGAGGCAGCGGTTGTGAGCGATGAAATTCCATCTTCAATTAGCTTCATTGTATTGGATACGGGAACCATCGTGCCCAGGAGAGGCTCTTGTTTTAGATGCTCAGATGGTATCTTCAGGATCTTCATTTTTCTCTAACCCTACCCTCCACCTTGCACAATCCTAGTTTTATTCTCAGTATGGCTCTCTGCTTGGTGGCAAATCTCCTCCACCTTATACCTGGCCCACTTCGGAGCCACAGGTGTGCAAGGAAGGTCCCTGGTTCTCACAATGCAGAAGGAGAAGGACTCTCCCTCTTCCATCACCCAGATGACCCTCACCCCCACAAGTCAACCAATCATCATGTCCAGAGGAACGCACCCTCTAACCGGACAGAGCTGATCTCTGTCTGATCCGGAGGCCAGCAGTAGGTGGCTGGGCCACCAGGTCACGGCACAGACAGTCATTACCATAGAACTGGGAGAGGGATGTCCCCCGTCTCCCTTTGATAGACCGACTGCTATGGCTACCCAGACATGGTGGGTTATGGCTGTAACAGATTGAGCGCAGCTGAGCAGCTGTGAAGTGGCAGCAGGTGAGGCTGGGAGATAAAGTTCAAGCACCCAACCAGGTGAAGTTCTCTGGCTCCACCTGGGAAGGCTGGTCCCTGAGAGCCCGCTGTGCACTCACGAAGATGCCCAAGCTCTCAAGTGATGAACAATCTCCTGAAGGGAGTCAGGGCGGGCAGCCTAGCCAAGCAGTGCTCATCTGAGCAGGGCTGCCTGTGGGGAGGCAAAGAGGAGGACAGGGCAAGAGCATCAGCCAGCGACCTGCACACCTGAGCTCGGTCTGGGGCAGCCAGTGGAGGGATGGATGAGAAACCTGCCTGTGGGGATTTTTATCCCTCTCCTGGTGTTCTCTCTTTTTTCTTTAATTGACAACTCTGTCTCCTGTTGGCTTGAGCAGCATGAGAAGGAAGGAGGGTTGAATTAGCTGCAGAAAGCAGATACCTCTGCTGGGAGCCTGGGGTCCTTTTAAAAAGACACAGCTGTGTGGTGGCTTCAAGGTGTCATCTGGAATTAATTGCTATGAATGGATCAGGTGTGAAAAATAGCCATGAACAAATGCTGATGATCTGAGAATATACTAGGTCAGCCTTGAGCTGTTTAGCATGGGATGTGCTTGTCAAGTCCAGGACATGGAATTACTGAATTCCCTGGTCAGCTGAAGTCTTCTCTTGTTCCCATCTGAAATGCCCTGAAAACATCTTTGGCGAATCTGGGTGTCATTTTAGGCTCGCCTTTGGGCTTCCCATGTAGCTCAAATGGTAAAAAATCTGCCTGCAATGCAGGAGACCTGGGTTTGATCCCTGGGTCGGGAAGATCCCATGGAGAAGGAAATGGTACCCCACTCCAGTATTCTTGCCTGGGAAATCCCATGGACAGAGGAGCTTGGCAGGCTATAGTCCATGGGTCGCAAAGAGTCGGACATGACTGAGCGACTAACACTTTCACCTCTGCTCAGCACTTGGAGTTTGGAGAAATGGATTGGCAAGAAATTCCAGTTTGAGAATTAAGCCAGGGGAAAAGGGGATCACTGGCTTCAGAAGAAGTCAGGTGATTTGGGGGCAAAGTTGATAATCTCTTCTCCTTCACATGAAGGGTGAGGCCGTGGGGGGAACCCAAAAGCAGAGATTCAGAGGCTTGTTGAGTTTTCTGTGCAAGTTCTTGGCAGGACCATAAATCCATCCCAGCTGAGAAAACTGTTTACTTCCAGCACCAAGCCAAGCAAGTCTGGCCTTAATAGACTGAAGCTGGTTGGATGCTTCTATTCTTGGATTTGGTGCTGTTCACAGAATATTGATTTAAGGCACTTTTTTTTCCCAAACCCCTCTCAAACCTGGATGAAGAGCCAGTGTAACCTTGGCTTTAAGTAGAAAAGGCAGAGGGAAAGATGAGGGCTGGCCGTGAGAGTTCAGTTGCAGGTCCCAGACACCCCTCTTCCTGGGGGTGGGGGTGAGTGGGGCTTTAGAAACCGAGACCTGTGTTTACATTGGCGTCAGTGGGAGGGGTCACTGAAGTACAGGGTGTGGTCATGCCCTGTGGGAGCATCTGGTCAACTAGCAAATGACCGGCAAACCCCATCAAAACTGTCTAGTAATGTTCCTAGCACCTGGTATAAGAGAAACCATAAATAAAGTAACCCAGACAGTCCAGAGAAGGACTCAGTTTGGGAAGAGAAGCTGCAGCGAAGAGAAGTGGAGTTCATCGTGGTGCGGTCTCTGGAGGATGGGGGAGGAGTTTGGCTGAGGTCTTAAAAAGAGAAAAATTGGCTCATTTATCACTCACAACACCCGCTGGGAACCACTCTGGGTGGGGCTCAGCAGGACGGGTGAGAGGAAGCAGATAAAGCTGGAAGCACTTCCCCATCCCTGTGATTCCAGTGCTGCTCAGGCCACCTCCCCGAGGCCCAGCTGGGGCCCACCTGAGAGTGGGCGACAAGAAGAGACGAGGGAAGGCAGAGCGTTCAAGAAGGCAGAGGCTGGCCTGCATCTGTCGCGTAGGACTGGGATGTGAATTAGGATGTAGTGCCGGCCCTGGGCCACCTGTGGGGCAAGACCTGCGGGCTCTTCTCAGGTCTCCACGACAGGGGGGTGGGGGGTGGGAGCAGTGAAAGTGACAGTGTCAGTCACTCAGTCATGTCTGACTCTTTGCGACCACATGGACTGTAGCCTGCCAGGCTCCTCTGTCCATGGAATTCTCCAGGCAAGCATACTGGAGTGGATTGCCATTCCCTTCTCCAGGGGAATCTTCCCAACCCAGGGATGGAACCTAGGCCTCCTGCCTTGAGGGCTGAATTCTTGACTGTTTGAGCCACCAGGGAAGCTCTGGAAGTTGCAGTGCTGAAGTTAAACATCACATCTCTCCGATTTTCTCCACACATTCAGGAACAAGGGGCATCACACCGTTTTATTTGTTCTGAAGAAAATGGAATCTGTCTCCTAGCTCCCACTTGTCAGTGGAAGAAGTCAAGATGGGTTAAGAGTCAGCCCCACCCCTCCCTCAGGGTCTTTTGGAAACCCTAGAATATTCAGGCAGAGCAAGATCTTCGGGGGCAGGGCTTCTGGTCACCACAGCCTTAGGGTCACTGCTGAGGAAAGGATGGGGTGGCTCGCTGCTTCTGGGTCAGGTAGGCTCTTGGCTGCCACTCCCAAGCTGCCAGGCCTGATGGCCATCTTCAGAGCATCCACATAATGGTGCTCTTCAGAGAGAGGGATCCCACCATCGCTGGGGGCTGTGTGGGAGAGGAGGCTCAGTTCCCACCTCCTGTGTTATCGTCATCCTTTCCTACACTTCGGCTTTGAAGAAATCACCCATTTCTCTTTCTAGAAAGGCCATTCCCCCTACTTCATCTCTTTCATCATTGACCAGGTCTTCCCTACCAAGTGCTTCCACATTAGGGGTGGTTCGTAGATGGGGGAGGGGAGGAAACGTGTGCCTGCCTGCGCTGTCTCCTTGGTTAGTTACAACTTCTGGCTACAGTTCTGAGCAGCAAAATGCCAGGGAAACTCCCTGGAGACTAGGGAGCCCAGCTTTTTAACACAAAGGTCTCGGGATAGGAGAAGAGAAAGCGTCCCCCATTTCTGACTCTTACTGAAGCCAAACCCACAAAGTAGGTTATTCTGCACATGCCTATTTGCATTTGATGCTTGATAGAACTGCCTCTATTTGCATCTTCCTGGCTGTATAAGGGCAAAGATGCTTGAGAAAGAAGAGATCAGGGTCCTGAGAGAGAACTTGTTCTCAACCCTTCACTATCATCGTGACAACTACTAACACACACACACACACACACACACAGAAGCGCAGTGACAGAAAGCCAGGTCTGACAGTTTTATTCAACCAGAAAATGACCACAGGTCCCTTAGAGCAGAAATCTCCAACCGTTTTGGCACCAGGGGCTGATTCCGTGGAAGACAATTGTTTCCCAGACCCGGGGTTGGGGGGGATGGTTTGGGGATGATTCAAGAGCATAACCCAGGTGGCGATAGTGGTAAAGAACCCGCCTGCCAATGCAAGAGACATAAGAGACCTGGGTTTGATCCCTGGGTTGGGAATATCCCCTGGAGGAGGACATGGCAACCCACTCCAGAATTCTTGCCTGGAGAATCCCATGGACAGAGGACCCTGGCGGGCTACAGTCCATAGGGTCGCAAAGAGTCAGACATGACTGAAGCCACTTAGCATGCAAGAGCGTTGCATTTATTGGGCACTTTATTTCTAATCCAATGCCACCACTGATCTGACGGGAGGTACCCGTCCACAGCCAGCTCCATCAAGGGAGGGGGTGGTGCCTCTCCTGGCTGGGCCTCCGGAATTGTGGCAGGTTCTATGGTACGTTTAGCAGGTGGCCCCAAATCTGTGTTAACTAGCATGTGATGGATGGAAACCCCCTCTACATCTGTTAGGTTGCAGTGGGCTTGTTGAGCGAACAGGGTGTGTCCCAAGAAACGTGGCTGCAGATGCATGAGCCGAAGAGCCGTGCCCTCCTGGGAGCTCACCCTGAGCCTCCAGCAGTGTCTTGTGCAGCGCCAGGTGCAGTGGGTGGGCTGTGGCTGGGTGAATGCGGAGTCTGAACACTGCTTCTGTCTCCTCCACCCGAGCTGGGCAGGGGGGTGCCTGAGACACTGAATTCCTTTGGAGGAGCTGGTGAGGAAGAGTTAGGGTGTGGAGCCTCCAGGGGCCCCTCTGGGTTCTTGGCTCCCCAGCAGGCTACAGTAAGGTGAGGGACCTTCAGAACCCAGGCAGAGATGGCTCCTCCTAGGAAACTGGGGGGAGGTTGGGGCTACTGAGCTTCAGACTGCTGCTTATTTGCAAGACTTAGCACCAAATACCACGAAGATCAGGTGCAGCTTCATTCTCAGCAGCACTGAGTTACCCACAGGTCCTCACCACCCTGGAGAAGGCGCCACAGAACTGTGGCATGTCCCAAAGATAATGATGACTGTATCTCTGGAGAATTTCCTCCTAAATTATAGGCTGCCATCTGAAGCATGTGGGCCCATTTGGTAATGAGCTTAGCAGGTGATCCAAATGATGTGTTAATTGAGCCTATGGAGAAAAATTAAAGAGATCCAATAAAAATCATGGAGGAAAGGTTTCTGAAACTGCTGAGTATTGAGGACTCACTGATGGCTCCCTTCTATCAAGTCATTAAGCTGGATGCAATAATTTCTTTTTAAAAACTAAACTTCTCTCCTAATTTGTATTGTCTGTGTTTGCCATTGCTGTTGTCACCACCATTTTCACAGCTGTCAGTCACTTCAGAAAGCCCAGATGGAAGTAACCGTCGAGGGCATTTCTGATATGTCTCTAGGGGACAGTTGCTCCTTCCAGCATGTTCTTCTAGGCTTTGCTAGGGCTAGTTTTAAAAGGATCCTGAAGTGAGGTCCTGCCACCTCCCCTGGGGAGAGACGATTCCATGGTTAGATCTTATCACACAGACAACTCTCCCCTTGTTATTCTTCCCCAACTTTCTGTTCTAAATGTCATCCTGGCAATCATTCATCACAATGAATAGGAAGTTATAATTAATAGAGGCCCAAATCATTCAAGTGGAAGATTACTCTTTTGAATTCTTGTATTTTTCTTGGAAGATGTCCTTGAGTTAATTATTTAGTTTTTTTTTTTTTTTTCCTTCACAGTCTTGTTTCCAAAAAGAACAAATTGATCACAGCAATGCAGGGGATGAAGGGATTATGTACAATGTATGCAAGAGACAAAAGTTAGAAATAAAATTAAAACAAGGCCCCAGGGCTCTGCTGCTCCCCCTGCTGGTTTTTTTAGAAAAGAAAGAGAAATGCTGCCTGGGCTCGGAGCCGCACAAGGAAACACAAACCCGAGAGAGATTCACCGTTTGTTGGGTTCCCTTAGGCACCGGGTTTGGCACAGCGGGTAAGAGGAAGAGGCGTTTTCCAGCCTGTGGGAGGGTGTGGTGGCTGCAGTTACCCTGGCCCTGCCGTCTAGTGCACTGAGGGGTCCTACCTTCTACATGGAGCCTCCTTACGCTCCCAGGACCAACAACCTACATCCACGGAGAGACATTCATGGAGGCAACCATTCCACAGTGAGCCGCGGAAGAGGGCAAAATAGAAACCACCCAGCCCTGGAGTCTGTGTGATTCTGTGGCCCAGAGGAAGAGGCAGAGTATGCGGAGGGCTCTAGGGCGCCCCCTACAGGCCTCCCTGTTCCCTCAGTTCAGTTCAGTTGAGTTCAGTGCTCAGTTAGTTCAGTAGGTCAGTGGTGTCCGCCTCTTTGTGACCCCATGGACTCTGCAGCCCTGTCCATCACCAGCTCCCGGAGCTTACTCAAACTCACGTCCACTGAATCGGTGATGCCTTCCAACCATCTCATCCTGTCATCCCCTTCTCCTCCTGCCTTCAGTCTTTCCCAGCATCAGGATCTTTTCCAATGAGTCAGTTCTTTGCATCCGGTGGCCAAAGGATTGGAGTTTCAGTTTCAGCATCAGTCCATCCAATGAATTTTCAGGACTGATTTCCTTTAGGATGGATTGGTTCGATCTCCTTGCTGTCCAAGGGACTCTCAAGAGTCTTCCCAACACCACAGTTCAAAAGCATCAATTCTTTGGTGCTCAGCTTTTTTATAGTCCAACTCTCACATCCATAAATGACTACTGGAAAAACCATAGCTTTGACTAGACGGACCTTTGTTGGCAAAGTAGTGTCTCTGCTTTTTAATATGCTGTCTATATTGGTCATAACTTTTCTTCCAAGGAGCAAGCATCTTTTAATTTCATGGCTGCAGTCACCATCTGCAGTGATTTTGGAGCCCCCCAAAATAAAGTCTCTCACTCTTTCCACTGTTTCCCCATCTATTTGCCATGAAGTGATGGAACTGGATGCCTTGATCTTAGTTTTCTGAATGTTGAGTTTTAAGCCAACTTTTTCACTCTCCTGTTCCCTACCTGCTGGCAACTCAGCTTCTCTCCTGGGGCGGGTATTAGCATCCTGTTCCCAGAGACAATTCATATTTATGTTTTATGTTCCCTTGTTGACCTCAGTCTGGCCACTTGTTTCTTTAAAAAGACACCATTGTGTGCTTATTCTCCAGGCTCAGCAACTTCTGGGGTTGCTGAGCTCCGGGGAGGAGTCCTGAAGCTGCTGAATGCCCTGAGGTTTGAGGCATCTCCCTGGCATTGGATTACAATGCCTGGACTGCTTTCTCACTGACCTGACTTCACCCTGCTGGCCTTGGGAAAGCCCTGAGTCATGAATCTCGGGAACTTCCCTTTTGAAGGGATTCCTGGAGGAAGGAGTGGAGCTCCAGCTATGAGACTGAAATCCTGAATTATGCAAGGGCAGGGATGCAGGGGGAGGGGTGCTTAGTCCTCGTCCAAAGGACTAAAATTTGTTCATTCATTCCTTCCTTCTTGCCTTCTTTCGCTCACTCTTGAGGCATTAACCTAATTAGAAATTTGTTCTACTAATGGTAATATATTGCAAAGTGAGTCCATGTGGCTTTTAAAGAAAAGCGTTTCACAGTGATGACTCTGTCCATGTTGTGATAAATTGCTGGCGAAAAGGGTGCCAATTCTTTCCCTCCCTGCATCCATATATAGTGTTAAATATGGCTTTGGATCTTTCTTCTTGAAGAGAAGGAATCTTTTTTTGTTTTTGCCCTTGAACCTGGACTAGTCCTGCCACTTCCTTTGACTTAGAATGTGGCAGAAACGATAACGCCAGTTCAGAACTGGGCCTCCAGAGTCCCTGGACAACTCTGCTCTCTTTCAGAACGCTGCCACCTTGGAGACAAGCCCAGGACAGTATTAATCTCTGGCAGAGGAGTAGAGGCCACATGGAGGAATCAAGTGCCGTTTGTCCCAGCTCGGGGCCATCACAGATCATCTTTCAACTGCTGACCCCCAGACACATGAGAATCCAGCCATGATAGGGAGAGCTGCCTCCCCCACCTTGAGGGGACTGTCAATCATGTGTGAGGCCAGCTGACTCATAGACTTGTGACCAATAATCAGTGCTTACTGTTTTGAGCCACTAGTTTTCAGGATGGTTTGTTACACATCAATAGTGACAAATGCAGTTTTAGCAATGAGCAGGCAAGGCAGAATCTGTCTACGAAGCCTGGAAGAATTTCTTGTTACCAGGAGTTTCAATGATATCTGTTAGTCCGGGAAATGGGATGGAAAGGAAGTTGTGGCATGATTCCTGAGAAACCAGCCCACTTTGGATAGTTAAAACAGGGCTGCTACTCACTGTGGCCAGACTTTTAGGAGGGGTAGAGAGTTACTATAACTGACACACCATATTATTCTGCCTAAATAGATGGAAAAACAGTGGAAACAGTGTCAGACTTTATTTTTTGGGGCTCCAAAATCACTGCAGATGCTGATTGCAGCCATGAAATTAAAAGACGCTTGCTCCTTGGAAGGAAAGTTATGACCAACCTTGATAGTATATTAAAAAGCAGAGACATTACTTTGCCAACCAAGGTCCGTCTAGTCAAGGCAATGGTTTTTCCCGTGGTCATGTATGGATGTGAGAGTTGGACTGTGAAGAAAGCTGATCGCCGAAGAATCGATGCTTTTGAACTGTGGTGTTGGAGAAGACTCTTGAGAGTCCCTTATACTGCAAGGGGATCCAACCAGTCCATTCTAAAGGAGATCAATCCTGGATGTTCATTGGAGGGACTGATGGTAAAGCTGAAACTGCAATACTTTGGCCACCTCATGCGACGAGTTGACTCACTGGAAAAGACTCTGATGCTGGGAAAGGTTGGGGGCGGGAGGAGAAGGGGACAACCGAGAATGAGACGGCTGGATGGCATCACCAACTCGATGGACATGAGTTTGAGTGTACTCCGGGAGTTGGTGGTGGACAGGGAGGCCTGGTGTGCTGTGATTCATGGGGTTGCGGAGAGTCGGACACGACTGAGCGACTGAACTGAACTGAACTGAATGCCGTTTGCTAGCCAGGTGGCCAACAGACACATCTTCAGTCTTATTGGCAGCACCCCCCCCCCATCCCCTTACTGCCCACCTCTGTGGTCTGTGGGCCTGGGCCTGGCAGCCACCTGGGAGAAGGATTCATAGTTGCTGGTGGAGAGGAGGGTCTCCAGTGCTTCAGGACCAGGAGGCCTGCCTGAAGGACATGGAGCTGCAGGTGGGGAGGCGCCTACCTCTGCTCAGGAGCTTATCACGGCTCCTGGTGGGTGAAGGGGCTCAGGAAAGCACCCCAGGGAGCACCTTGTGGCCCTCACCGAGGGGGAGTGAGCTGGCATTCCTGCTGCTGGGACTGTGGCTCTAACCCAGGCCTAGGCAGAAAGGAGGCAGAGCCCTTGACAACCTGGGGTGTGAGGTGAGCTGCAGGATTCCTGCTTTCTCAAAACCCTGCTAGAGCCCTGCTCTTCTCTGCGCCACGCCTGGAATTCTCCCCATTAGAGTCATAAGTTGACCTCTTACAATGGTCACCTTGCACTCACTTTCTCATTTTCGTTTTCCTCACACATGTGACAATGTGCTCAGTTTCTCACGGGGCATTGAGGACAGGTAAGGTGACTAACCTGCCCCAGGTCGGGCTGTTCCTAAGTGACGGAGCTGGGGTTTGAACCCAGCTTGCCCGGTTTGCAGGGCACAGAGATCCCCCAGCATGCTACACCAGCTTCAACAATCAAGCGCTGCCTTCAGAGGGCTGCTGTGAACCAGAGGGAGGGAGTGGGAGCCCAGAGTTGTATCAAGGGGAACAAGTCAGTGTCACCTCGAAGGAGAGGAGATGGCGCCCAGGAGCCCTCAGCTGTCTAGGGCTGGGGGGTGGGAGCATGGAGTGGGTCTGATCCTGGGTGCTCCCTCAACTCCCACGATGCTATGCACACCTCATTCTACTGGATGTCCCACCACAAGCCCACTGGTGACTTTCTCACCTCCTGGGGGGCCCCCGTGAGCCTCTTAAGATAGGGGTTTACAGAATTTTTATTGTCCACAGTGGGGAGTACTCAGTGACTACAGGTCCATAGCAGACCTGGGTCTGGGTGAAGCTTGGCGGGGTGGCTGGGCCCACCATTAGGAAGACAGGCCTGGATTTGCCTAGCTCCAGAGTGGCTGAACCCTCACCATTATTAAGAGAAATACAGGGCATCCCTGGTGGTCCAGTGGATAAGAAACGGCCTGCCAGTGCAGGGGACACAGGTTTGATGCCTGGTCCGAAAAGATCCCACATGCCACAGGGCAACTAAGCCCATGTGCCACAACTACTGAGCCCGCACTTGGAAGGCTGCATGCCCTAGAGCCCCCGTGCTCCACAACGAGAGAAGCTGCAAGGAGAATCTGCCCACTGCAACTAGAGAAAGCCCGGGTGCAGCAATGAAGACCCAGAGCAGCCAAAAAAGAAGAAAAAGTGATTCAAAGCCTCTAAAGAGAAGAGATCATTCTCAAAGAGTTCAGAGCAAGGAGAGCCCTTACAGAGAGAAGGTCATAGAGGAGGAGAGTTGATACTGGCTTTGAGATGAAGGAAGAGCTGCTGGTCCAATCAGAGCCTAAATCAGAAACTCACAGGACTCATAGGATGGGGCCCAAGAACTCCTATATATTTTTAGGAAAAAAATATCCCCAGTGGATATTTAAAAATTTAACAATGTGTGTGTGTGTGTGTGTGTGTGTGTGTTGTAAGGTTTGGACCATTTATAAAGTCTGTATTGAATTGGTTACAATATTGCTTTGGTTTTATGTTTTGGACTTTTGGCCTTGAGGCATGTGGCATCTTAGCTCCCTGACCAGGGATTGAACCTGCACTCTCTGTGTTGGAAAGTGAAGTCCTAACCACTGGACCACCAGGGAAGTTTCCCCAATGGATTTTGATTCTCAATCAGGTTAGGGAACCACTGGGCTCTATCCACTCTGGGTCACACACAGGTGACACCAACAGGCAAACAGTTCTTAAAGTAGCACTCAAGGATCACTGTCTATGACTGTTCTTTTAAACACTTACTCCGGGTATGCATTTATTTTTTAATTTGGGGGGTGCTCTGAGTCAACTAATTTTTGAATCTTTGAAAACCAGACGGAGAACAATGAGCGTGAACTCACAGGGGGTAAACTGAACAGCATGCCTTCCGCAGCAACATCAGCATATATTCCCCAAATGGCATTGGGCTGCCAAGACAACGCTCCAAGCCTTCACTCTCTGCCTCCATAGAGCACAGGCCCTGGAGAGGTTCAATTATCTCCACATGTGTGCTCTTAGGGAGCCTGGCAAGAAAGAGAAAGGACTGGAATGCTCAATAGTCAAGTTCCCAGCGTTTTGAATAAAGGGAAGGGCAGGTGAATCAGAGCTCAGCTTGCATCCTGTTATAGATTTGATTACTAATAATTAGCCAATGATTCAGTTGTGATACTTATATTATTGATCTAATTGAAAAATAACTGGTGGACAGCATCCTTTTAGGGACAAATATTACATATGAATATCCAATCATTCATTTCTGACAAATATTTGTCTGCCACATGCAAAATACTGGACAACCTTTATGGCTCCTACTGTCCAATTGCTTATAGAAAGGAAGGTGTGATGTCAGAGAGGAGATGCTAATTGAAGACTTTGAGGAGATATTGTTCAAGGAAAATAAGGATGCTTTTAAGGAAGAGATGAATTTGAGAAGAGCTTTGAGAAACAGGTTGGATTTATAGAAGTGCAGCTTAATGGCAGGGCTTCCCAGGTGGCTTGGTAAAGAATCCGCCTGCCAATTCAGGACATGCAGGTTTGATTCTTGGGTCAGGACGATCCCTTGGAGAAGGAAATGGCTACCCATTCCAGTATTCTTGCCTGGAGAATCCCATGGACAGAGGAGCCTGGTGGGCTATAGTTCATGAGGTTGCAAAGAGTTGGACATGACTTAGTGACTGAGTGGGTGCACACACACACACACACACAGCTTGTTGGCAATGCGGAGGAGAAATGACAGTATGAATAAAGCACAGGAGTAGGAGGCTGGACAGTAAGTTTGAGGAGCAGTGCAGTGACTTGTTTTTATTTTAACCAAAAGATTGGAGAGCTCTAATGTTGATAAGATGAAAGGTGGGCCAAAGGATGGGAGGCCTAGAAGTGGGTTGGCCTGTTGGAGGCATGGGTGTCCCATTGCCCAATTCCAGTGCTCATGAAAGACATGACCAACTGATCCTGAGCATCTTTTCCATTAACTCTGGATACAGCTTTAGAGTTTGTGCTCTACTTGTGTGTGCATGCCAAGTCACTTCATGTCTGACTCTTTATGACCCTATGGGCTGTAGCCTGCCTGGCTCCTCTGTCCACGGGATTCTCCAGGCAAGAACACTGGAGTGGGTTGCCATGCCCTCCTCCAGGGGATCTTCCCAACACAGGAATTGAACCTGTGTCTCTTATGTCTCTGCATTAGGAGGCAGGTTCTTTACCACTGGTACCACCTGGGAAGCCCTTTTCAGTCAACCCCAATCAATTGCAGTTCGCTCATGAGGGAAAATTCATTCCATGCCCCTCTTTGTCTTTTTGAAGGTCAAGGAATTCTCATTTTATTCTGGAGAAACTGACTAGCGGGGAACAACCTTTCCTCCCCTTCTCTCCCTGCTCCCTCAATTGAAGGGGTGATGTAATCAAGCACAATGTTTTGAATGATTAATCTGACAATGGAGTCTGAAAAGGGGGTATGGGGGCAAGGAGTAGCTGAGGCTGGGAGGCCCATCAGGAGGTTGCTGCAATAGCTGAGTGAGGAGTGACCAGAGAAGAGGCAGTGATGAGGGGAGCAGGAGAATGGGGCTGGCAGAACTGGGAAGCTCACTGAGTACTGGGGGCTGGGAGGGGAGAGACTGGAGGACTCCAATTTACTGTTCAGAGCACCACAGTCAACTTGGCCAACAAAGGTCCGTCTAGTCAAGGCTATGGTTTTTCCAGTGATCATGTATGGATGTGAGAGTTGGACTATAAAGAAAGCTGAGCACCGAAGAATTGATGCTTTTGAACGGTGGTGTTGGAGAAGACTCTTGGGAGTCCCTTGGACTGCAAGGAGATCCAACAAATCCATCCTAAAGGAAATCAGTCCTGAATATTCAATTGGAAGGACTGATGCTGAAGCTGAAACTCCAATCCTTTGGCCATCTTATTCAACCCTGATGCTGGGAAAGATTGAAGGCGGGAGAAGGGGATGACAGAGGATAAAATGGTTGGATGGCATCACTGACTCAATGGACATGAGTTTGAGCAAGCTCTGGGAGTTGGTGATGGACAGGGAAGCCCAGCATGCTGCAGTCCATGAGGTCGCAAAGAGTTGGACACGACTGTGTGACTGAACTGAACTGGAAAACAGCAGTAAGGTATGAGGAAGGGGTCTCAGAAGAGGCAGCAGGCTTCAGAAGTGTAGATGGTGAATTTTGTTCTATATTATTGAGTTTGAGAAGCTGGCAATGCTTCAGGAGAAGTTTGGAGGCATGGAACCAAGGTCAGGGAAAAAGAGGAGCTAGAATGTGCATTTGGCATCGTGTGTCGGCAGGTGATGGTCGCAGATACAGAAGTTGATGAGATCATCAAAGGAACGGATGGAGAGGAAACAGGAGGAGGAGGGGAGCCAAGAGAAGGCAAGACAGTTGCAGCCTGTGTGTTGAAGCTATTACAGAACAAGCTGTGCTTGTATTTATTCTCCTGAGTCTAATGGTTTCCAGCCTATTCGACAAGATCCACTTTCATGTACTTAAAACCCCTTGGTAAACACAGCCTCCCCAAACATCCCTAATCAGTCAGATTCAGGAAAAGACCTAAACACCAAACACAAGTTGATAGATGTCAATGGCTGGTCCCTGTGGACATAGGAGTTTGTTGCTATGCAGACACCAGGCATGGAAACCTATGTGGAGAGGGACTAAGGGAACCCCTCCTGTATACAGGAACCCGGTGCTTTTTGCCTTAAAATGCTACCTAACAGGCCCTTCATTCTGGATGAAGAGCAGGGAGGGTGTCCCAGGGCCAGCCGAGCCCCGCTTAAAGGTCACAGCCTCTGTGTTTGGGCGGGAAAGTGGTTGGCTGCTGCTCCTTTCCAGATGGCCAGGTGGCTGTGAGCGATCAGGACAGAGGGTGTAGGACAGAACTTTGGCACAAGGGGGCTTGCTGACTCCTCATTGGAGTATCCTCTTTGACTTGAGGACTGAAATGGGGGCACCAACCCTAAAACCTTAGGGGTCCCCAAGCTTCAGTTGCACAATGCCACATGTGTTTGGGCACCCTCTTAGCTCCCACCCAGTATTTAACCAGTTGAAGAGCCTCACTGGATCCCAAATCAGGCTGCTGAAGCAGATAAACATTATACAGAAGTATATGCTGGGGGGAAAACCCCATAATAAATGAGATGACTCCATCGACATGCACAGACATAGGTAAACTCATATCAACTTCTGGAATTTTCTTTAGAGCTCATTTCCCTGGCCATCTCTGTGGGACCCCTCACCATCCAGACCCCTATAGCCCCCGACCTGTAGGGAGCTTTCCCAGTGGGAGAGCTCATCTCCCTGGCTCCTACAGCATCTGCAGCTCTCTGCTCACTGCCTGCCCTCCCCCGACTCGCTGTCATCCCTTCTCTCCTCCTCCTTGTTCTCTTCTTCACAGGCTCTGTGTTGACCTTCCTCATGTTCCTCATCTTCTTGGCTGTCTCTCCCTCCTGCTGGGTGGGACTTCCGCCCTGCCTGGATTGGCCTTTGTTTGATGGGAGTCTTCTGTTTTCTTGGCAGGTGACATTCCGGCCCTTGTATGGAGGGTCACAGCTATTTCCTTGCCAGAGAGATGTTGACCACACTTATTTTGTCTGATGAAAGCTTTGCCTTTGTCTTTGAATCAGTCACTGGCTTTGCCCTTGTCCTGAGAGGCAACATTGTCACTTCTCCCTGATATCAACCCCAAAAGTTAACGATGACAATCATTTTTGTGGTAATAGTAAGAACTTACATAGACTGTGCTTACTGTGTGCTTGGCACTGTTCTGAGATCTTCACATGGAGAACTCACTTAATCCTTAAAATAACCCTATAAAATTGAGGTAGGCAATATAACTATCCCCATTTCACAGATGGGAAAAACTGAGGATCAGAGAGGCTAAATCACATGCTCAAGGTCCCCATGAAGCCTGAAACATGGTAAGCTCTATAATAAGCACTAGCTGCTTATTTCTCTTTTTAATTCGCCTCTGTTGTGATCTGGGGAAATGTACCTCGCTTTTTAAAGTCTCAGTTTCATCATCTGTACAAACAAGTCATCTGAAATCTCCCTTCCAATTGTAATCTTCATGCTCTTTGTTCATCTTTTCCCTGCTTTTCTGTAGAATGTAGAACGGGCTTCCCTGGTAGCTCAGATGGCAAAGAATCTGTCTGCAATTCAGAAGACCCGGTTGGTTTCCTGGGTTGGGAAGATCCCCTGGAAAGGGAATGGCAACTCACTCCAGGATTCTTACCTAGAGAATTCCATGTACTGACCATTGGGTTGAAAAGAGTTGGAAACGACTGAATGAGTAACACTTTCTGTAGAATGAGTCCTGTTTTCCCAGGGAGTCTATCTCTCTAGCTTTTCCTGGATTTTACAAAGAAATAATTGCTTGACTGCTCTGGGAGTTTCAAGAAAACAACTTGAAATAATGCCCAGGGGGGATTTTGTCATCTCTCCTTTCTCTTAGAAGTCACAGCTACCTCAGTTGTCTCTAAAAGCTTTCATTAAGCTGGCTTTGTGATACTAAATCAATGTTTTCCAACCTGAATTCCCTCTGGGAGCAGTGAGGGAAGAATCGTGAGAGGCTGGGGTAGTCCTCAATCACACTTCACCTCTGGTTAGTTCTTATTTCCCCACTGAATTAAGCAGACCTTGCTGCACCACCTTGAGATTTGGCCAGAACAGAGGTTAGAATCAAGGGCTCCCCCTTGGCCATGAAAGGGCTTCCTTTCTTTTGGAAGAATCACAGAGAAAGAGGGTGCACTGGTTTTGCTTCTTGATCTGTTGCCATTTATAGGTGATTGAAGTTCTGAGCTCTCAGTGCCTCAGAGAGATAGGCAAGCCCACAGGTTAGTGATGTGGGCTGAAGACCACGGTGCAGGCAGTGCCCTCTGATTCCATCTGGTAAAGTCCCTGGTGG
Source organism: Moschus berezovskii (assembly GCF_049115385.1). Lineage (NCBI taxonomy): Eukaryota > Metazoa > Chordata > Mammalia > Artiodactyla > Moschidae > Moschus > Moschus berezovskii. The sequence goes on along the minus strand of NC_142468.1, from coordinate 25,639,974 downwards.
CTCAGAGGTTAAAGCGTCTGCCTCCAATGCAGGAGACCCGGGTTCGATCCCTGGGTCGGGAAGATCCCCTGGAGAAGGAAATGGTAACCCATTCCAGTATTCTTGCCTGGAGAATCCCATGGACGGAGAAGCCGAGTCCACGGGTCGCAAAGAGTCGGACACGACTGAGCGACGGAATGGAATGGAATGGAAAGTCTAGTAAAACAGCACTACAGGGATTCTGGAGTCTCTGGCCAAGGTGCTGAAGGACAGATTGTTAAGAGGGGAAAACTGTCTTTGAATTGTGCAAAGCACAGGGCAGTGCCCTTGCCAAAGCAACACGGTGGGAGCATGCTGGGTATTAATAGCAACAGCTAACATTTACGGAGCACTTGCAGTGTGCCAGCTGCTGTGCTAAGCACCATTTAATCCTCACGATGACCCTCTGAAGAAGATCTTATTATCACTGCCAACACTTTGACAAGGACAAAGACACTAAGAGAGGCTGAACCCCTTGCCCGGTTACACAGCTGGGCTAGGTTCTGATACCAAAGCTCACATCCTTATTCTCTGCTCTACACTGCCTTCCTCCAGAGTCCTTGGTGCTAAGGACCCCCCAGTGCAGATAAGGGCATCCGAGAGCAGCAGCTGAGAGGCTGCTTTGGGCCCAACATTGGGCTGGGTTTGTATCTTATGGGACTTTCAAGATCCGGTCTGGGTTTTGGCACTGTGGATTCAGAAGGTCTGTTATCATTTATTTAGAGGAAGTGGGGTTGGGCCTGGGGCAAAGAATTCCTACTGATCTCAAAGAAGAATCAGGACACTGGAATCCAGATGTTTGTATCCAAGGTGACCTACACCTGCCAGTTCAGTTCAGTTCAGTCACTCAGTCGTGTCTAACTCTTTGTGACCCCATGGACTGCAGCATGCCAGACTTCCCTGTCCATCACCGACTCCCAAAGCTTGCCCAAACTCATGTCCATCGAGTCGGTGATGCCATCCAACCATCTCATCCTCTGTCGTCCCCTTCTCCTCCTGCCTTCAGTCTTTCCCAGCATCAGGGTCTTTTCCAATGAGTCAGTTCTTTGCATCAGGTGGCCAAAGTATTGGAGCTTCAGCTTCAGCATCAGTCCTTTCAATGAATATTCAGGACTGATTTCCTTTAGGGTTGACCGGTTTGATCTCCTTGCAGTCCAAGGGACTCCCAAGAGTCTTCTCCAACACCACAGTTCAAAAGCATCAGTTCTTCTGTGCTCAACTTTCTTTATAGTTCAACTCTCGCATCCATACATGACTACTGGAAAAACCATAGCTTTGACTAGACAGACCTTTGTCAGCAAAGGTCCCACAGCCACCATCTGTATGGTAATCCCTCTGGGCAGGCAGTCTGCTCAGGAGACCACCCAGCAGATCCGAACATGGCTCAAGAGAAATTTCCAGAAGTGAGTGGCTTTTCTCTTTTCGAGGGATATTCCTCCCTGGTGCATTGGTTCTGGTCTTTGGAAGTCAGACTGCCTTCATTCTTGATCTTTACTGGTGATGGTTCAATACATTCTAACTTCATGTTTTACTTTCCAGTACTCCTCCTTCGGAGAAGGCAATGGCAAGCCACTCCAGTACTATTGCCTAGAAAATCCCATGGATGGAGGAGCCTGGTAGGCTGCAGTCTGTGGGGTCGCTAAGGGTCGGACACGACTGAGCGACTTCACTTTCACTTTTCACTGTCCACTTTCACACATTGGAGAAGGAAATGGCAACCCACTCCAGTGTTCTTGCCTAGAGAATCCCAGGGACGGGGGAGCCTGGTGGGCTTCCGTCTATGGGGTCACACAGAGTCGGACACGACTGAAGTGACTTAGCAGCAGCAGCAGCACTCCTCCTTAGGCCCTTCCCCCAACTTCCATTATCACAACACTGCTTTAAGAAAATCATGAGGTTTAGATATATTTTATACCATGATATTAAATTAAAATTTCTGCCTTCCAAAGAATTGGAAGGAGAAAAGCATTAGGAGGCAGAAACTGGAAGCCAGGCTCAGGGCAAGTCAGCCCACTGAATAAGAGGACTAGAGATGTCCAACTCATGCAGTGGATGAAGCTCAGCACATACCCCTGCCTGGACTGGGATGGAGAGACAATTAAGACCCCTGGCTGGAGAGTCTGGGAGAACGGGGCGGAGCTCAGGATAATGATGACCAGGAGGGGAGATAAAACAGTTTCCAACAGGGGTGCACTTTCTGGGCCATTTTAAGTGACAAGCTTCCTGCAACAGAGTGTTCACCCCTGAGAAGCCCTCAGAAGAAACTTTGCTGATTGATGGCAGCCGCTGTCCAGACTTTGAGGCATGCAGGAAACAAGAACAGGAGCTGAGACAGACATGGTTAATGCGGACTTCTCTGTGGGTCACCTTCATGTCACTTCTAAGCATTCTGCCCTAAGGGAGTCCAGGCAATGTTTTTCAATTCTCCTATTGTTGATAAATAAATTACCTTCTGGGAAAGTGATTGCTGACCTAGAGATCTGGACCTCCAGGTCTCATTAGAGATATTTGAACTATTTTCAATATTTCATAAAGTTTTTAGGAAGTTGAACGTTTACACAGATAATAATTCTTGTGCTAACAAAAATGTTCAATTCCTTTGCCTTTGGGTTTGTTGTTCAGTCACTCAGTCATGCCCAACTCTTTGTGACCCCATGGACTGCAGCCCTCCTGGCTTCCCTGTCCTACACCATCTCCTGGAGCTTGCTCAAACTCATGTCCATTGAGTCAGTGATGCCATCCAACCATCTCGTCCTCCGTTGTCCCCTTCTCCTCCTAGCCTTTGGGCTAGAATTATATTATTAGCTTGGTGTGGCAACACTGGTTATCCTCATGCTAATAGGAAAAGTTGATTGGCAGATATTTATATTATGAATAAATAATAAGCTGGGAAAATAACTATACCTTCTTATTTGTCATTTACACCCTGTCCTGTTACACAGAAGATTGGAGATGGCTGAATTACTGCTTGATTTTTTAAATTATAAAGTGTCTTTCATAACATTGAGTCTGCATAGGAAAAACCTAATGAAAGTCATGTGAGGGAATGAAGGATTGGAGGGTTCTCTCTTGGCCTTATCTCTTATCTCAAAGTTAGGTGGCAGCTGAGGGTCAATAGAGGACACCTTGATGCCCCTTAGTAGGGGGGTCAGCTTCACAGATACCCTCCTACTTGGGATGCAGACAACTTTTTTCTACTTTCTGATAATGTCATTTTTATGCTCTTGTTCACCTGGGTTCTTGAATTGTCCAGTTATTTAAATTCTCAAGGACTGACTTAACTCCCAACCTCTTTCTAAAACTACATCTTGTAGACCAGAATCATCATTTGCTTCTCTTAATGACAAAGGTCCTTTCTTCTTCACCCCGTTTAGCAGGTAATTAGGCATTGCCTTAGTGTCTTTGTTATATGCTCCCCTATTATACATCTCTCCTGGGGCCCCTTGTAGGCTCCTCTCAAATCTTTAGTAGCAAAAGATGTGATACAGTGCCATGAGGACTTTATCATTCTCCCTGTGTGTGCATGTGCGTGTGTGAGCATGTGCTTAGCCACTCAGTTGTGTCCAACTCTTTGTGATCCCATGGACTGTAGCTGGCCAGGCTCCACTGTCTGTGGGATTGCCCAGGCAAAAATACTGGAACGGCTTGCCATTTCCTATTCCAGGGGATCTTCCTGACACAGGGATCGAAACTGAGTCTTCTGCATCTCCTGCATTGGCAGGCAGATTCTTTACCACTAGAGCCACTTTATTATTCTATAACCTTTAGCATTTCTAAATGCGTTAGCCATCATCACCACACACGATCCTCATCACATCAGTCAGGTGAGGTAAGTGGGAAGATGTTAATACCCTAGTTCTACAAAGAAACAAGGGTTCAGGGAGTTAAGGTGACCCAGAGTGGAGGATCTGGAACACGAGCCACTGATGTCCGATTTTCATTCCACTGTACCATATGCCTTCTTTCTAGATATTCAATTTCAAGTGCAGTGGCTTTTAAATTATATCACCTTCCTGGGCGGTAATGCAGTAAGTATTTCTTAGAGGATTTGCGCGAATTCCTAGAATCCCTGTTGAGTGGATGTGGGGCTAACCCTGGTAATAGTAAAGGTTGTGCTATAGGCTTCTTTGCTTAGTTGGTTTCTTTATCTTTCCATCTGATACTGGACAAGTCAAGCACTAGGAAAGCCCTGTGATGCAACATATCTGTTCTGCCAAGAAGATTGAAAAAACAATAACCACTTGGGTAAATGAAGCTAACCAATAAACAAGGAGAATCGAAGGTCCTCAAATAGAAGCAGCCTCCTTTTGTCTCTCGCATCCCAGATGCTTTTCCTAGTTTGTTGGTTTCTGTGTCCTTTGTTTTCTAGTCTTTTCATTACCCCTCTGCTCACTTCAGATTCTAATTCTGGGTTCATTAAAGAGGGTCACTTCACCCCAAAGCCTCATTTCCCTAATTGACATGTGTCCTCTGAAGCCTGCAAATACAAGCTCTGCCAAGCCCACATCAGAAGCCCACCTCACCAGCCAACAGGAGGATTTTAGCTGTTCCTGTGGTCTGGCTGCCAAGTCTTGGTCCCAGGCCCCCGACAAACAGCACTCTCCTGGGAGGCTGAGAAAGGGGTTGCTTCATTGCGAGGCGGCCAAGTGGAGAGATGGTGGGACGCATCTGCTTTGAAATGCCTTCTCACGGCAAATAACATTTGCACGATTATGCCTGCAAATATCACCATGGCATTTGCTAAGTTAAACACATGCTCTTGCTTGCCTGACCTTCACCTTATTCCAGACCCAAGATGATTCTGGGTCTGGGAGCTCCACATTGAGGAGGGACTCTCCCCTCAGCTCTGCCCTCTGAGGGTGAGATGCTTCCTTCTTGACCTGGGAGAACACATCTCTTAACACACACAGAATCCAGATATTAAACTAATTCTGATCTGGTGGTCTGTGACATGGAGGCAATGATAGTGAGTCCCTACACTTTCTGTTTTTTGCCTCTCATTAGCCTGCAACACATGAGATGATAGACCTTGTCCATCTATTTTCCATTGTATACTGTACCACTCTTTTGTCTCGATGTTTTCATATAACTGTGTTGTCTTTCCCAAAGGTGATAAGCTGCTGGTGGAGGGAGACTGTATCTTTTACTGCAGTGAGTCATCCATGCCTGTTGATGGGCTACGTTTAGGCATAAGTATAGATACATCTATATAAGAGCATATGGGCATAATAACTTCCCTGGTGGTCCAGTGGCTAAGACTCCATGCCTCTAATGCAGGGGGCCCAGGTTCGATCCCTGCTCAGGGAACTAGATCCCACATGCTGCAGTGAAGAGTTTGCACGCCACCACTAAAGATCCTGGATGCTGCAACAGAGCTTGAAGAACCCGTGTGCCATACCTAAGACGAGGTGCAGCCAAATAAATAAATTTTGGAAAAAATCATATGGGCGGAAAGAAGCATATGGATGGGTACATATTAGGTTATTAACACAGGTTATGTGAGTGAGGCATAGGTATACGGATAAAAAAAAAGAAGAATAGGAGGATGGGTAACAAAGAAAAAGGACAAAAAAGACTACACTTTAAGAAAGAAGACATTCCTAGTCTAACAGTTCAACTTTGGGGGCAAAAGAAAGCAAAAAGGATGAACTAGCCAACCACATTTATGCATTTATGTAAAAATTTACATATATATCTCAAGCAATTGACAGAACAAGTAAGGTAGATAAAAATAGTACAGACATTGTTGAATGTCTATGTGGGTGAATACATTCACAAAAATTATCTGGTGAAGGCATGAACACTGTAGAGTCTGTTGGATGTGATAATTTTGTAGACCGGGATTTTCGAGTAACATTACCAGGACCCAGTGAGCTGTCATAATCAGAAGCACTTACGTTCTCTGGTTCAGGGTGAAGTGATGTGCCTGGAAGAGCCCCAGTTTACTCTGTGGCCACCCTGTCCGCTGACCGTCCGGAGTGACTGATACAAGTGGAAATGACAGGCTCTAGCCTGGGATTCGAAACTAGCCTCGGTGGGGGGAGGGGTCGGACTTTGGAATCTGCATTGTTATGCTCATTACAGCTTCAGAACTGTTGCTCCAGGCATTGTTAGCTGCCAAAGTGATGTACTGCTTTTATAATTAACTATTCTTCAAACAAAGCAAAACAAAGAGAGATTTATTATTCGCTATATATATAAAAAAAATCATGCCTCGGTGTCTGACCTTCCTTCGCTTATTGCCAATATAAGACCGAATTCATGTGAACTTTGTAATATGTACACAGAACTTGCAATGAAGCTGTCATTCCTTGAACTGAAAACACCTTAGTACCTTTTCTTGTCCTAGCTTTGTGCAGGTGCTGACCTGTCTTGGCAATAGAATCTTACGTCTTTTGTCATCCCAAAGCAAGTTTCTGAGAAGAAAATGCAATATATCAAATATTAAAAATAGATTGGAGGATAGCCCTCCATGTTCTCACCTCTCAGCTTCACCCAGCTGTAACATTTTGTTATACTTTCTTCGAACATACATTTTCATAAATAAAACATTCTAGAAAACAATTGTGTAGCCTTCTATGACCCATCCTTCCTTCCCCCTTCCCAAAGGTAACCAACCATGGAACTGAATTTAGTGATTTTATTCCCATAAATATTTGTGTATGACTGTATAATGTATTCATATACAATTTGGTTTGACATTTTAAACTTTAAGTAAATGGCATCATAGGGTGTGCATTTCTTTGCTGCTGCTGCTGCTAAGTCGCGTCAGTCGTGTCCGACTCTGTGTGACCCCATAGACGGCAGCCCAACAGGCTCCCCCGTCCCTGGGATTCTCCAGGCAAGAATACTGGAGTGGGTTGCCATTTCCTTCTCCAATGTGTGAAAGTGAAAAGTGAAAGTGAAGTCGCTCAGTCGTGTCTGACTCTTAGGCACCCCATGGACTGCAGTCCACCAGGCTCCTCTGTCCATGGGATTCTCCAGGCAAGAGTACTGGAGTGGGGTGCCATTGCCTTCTCCATTTCTTTGCTAATAGATATGTTTTGCTCAATGATTTACCATGTTGGCATATGCAGCTCCAGCTCATTCAACTGCCATATAGTATGGCCTGATGTGGTATAGCATTGTATCATGGGGAATGGTAGTATATAACAGTCTTACTAGTACAGTATTAATAGGTTGCTGTTGTATGAATGTAGTCCCACTTTTACCTTTTCTTCCCCCCCAAAAGGATGCTTAAGCTGTTTTCCTTTTTTTTTTTTTAACAATTACAGACAAAGTTGAAGTGAACTTTTTTGGTGAATTTCTCCTGCTGTGTGGTTTTTCTACATCCAGGACTGGACCTGTGGGATTGCCGTGTGTGTACATCTGCAGCTTTGATAGATCTTGCCAAATTATTCTGCAAAGAGATTGTACCAATTCCCATAACCACTTCTTGAATATTCCAGCAAGTTTTCCTTTCTGAGGACTCAAATTGAAGAGCAGAAAAGAGAAATACAAGCCAAAGTAAGAAAACAGCTTTGAGAATGCATTTAATGATCAGTGGAACTTACCTCAGGCTTATTTTTCTATCCAGGGGTGTTTCTCCCATGGACCACCTCCCTTCAAATATAATCAGTGCATATTGGCTAAGCTCTGGTGACCAAGCATTTGGGATTCAAAGCTATACATGCAAGAAGACTTATTTTCTGAGAGTCTAAAGATTAACTGAGAAGCTAAGACAAACTATAGGCTAAAGTTAATTATTTAAATAACAATTTAACAGTAAGAAAGAAAAGATCTCACTGGATAATGCTGATTCATCATTGAATCAATTGTGCCTGCATTAATTCTCCAGGAGTTCCCAAGACAGGGAAGTCAGAGCTTAGGCGATTCTAATTTGGTTTCCTAGCAACCACCACTAGATGAGAATCAGCTAACTCTGCTTTTTTGTAGCAGACTTTACTTCTTTAGAAAAAATGAGTTAAATAAATACCAGCTTAAGGTAAAATTTCACCACATAAAATTATATTTGAAACATGACTTCTGAACAAAGATCTGAAGTGGTTTCCTTTTCCAGAACCTAACAAAGGTGGATGTGTGGAAATCAAGTAGCATCAGATTTTAGGGACTTGAGCATATGACTTTTCCTAGGAGTTGGACAGTAATGGGTGAAGAGACAAAAGACAGACTCAGGGAGAGAGGGGCAACAGAATCCTACACTTGAAGTACAAAATCAAGCAATTTCCCAGCCACACCTGGCCAGAAAGTTTTAGGGTTCTTAATTCAGAGGTGGGCAGATGAGTTATCTGAGCTTCAACCCTGCAGACTTGCTCCACTTCACCGGATTCTACTTTGTCTCTGGAGATTAGTTCTAGGAGACTTGCATTCTGTATTTGCTGACATAGAAAAAGAAATGGATAGTTTGTTTCTATTTCTCTTACCACTTCTTTCCACCTCACCAAGCAACTGTCTGATTGGAAGGGGTAAAAGCTTGCAGAGTATTCCCAGGGAGAAGGTGCAAGGAAAGGGCTTGTTTATGTATCTTGACTTTACTAAACACTTGTTGCCATAGCCCCACTGAACTTGACAGAGGAAACTCTGTCATCACTGAAGTACAGGTCTCCAAAGAAAACTCTGTCAGCTAGGACCACATCAAAAGGACATTTTTTGGGCCTTTAAATAGAAATGTAGACTCACAGAATTCTAGAGCTGGAAGAGACTCTTTCAGATCAAAAATATGGAACAGTGTTAACCAAAATTTCAGAAATGAAGACCTGATTGAAATAAAAAGGTGTTTATTTGGGGTTTGTTAGGACTATAGTCTTCAAGACACAGATTTAAAAGAAGCACCTGAATTGTGTTCTACTTAACTACAAAATGGGGGAGGCTTACAAAGATAAAAACTACAAGATTATGGTTAATTACATGAGTTGTTTATCAAGAATTATAATTGAACCTGGCAAGAAGTAAGGATGCTTGTTAACTCAAGATTGGTTTGGGTCCAGAATGGTTGCATAGTTACAAGGGGAAACATTGAGACCATAAGGTTGCAGCTGGCAGGTGGTGTTCTGCAGACGTCTGGTGTTGTCCTTGGGTCTGGTACAGTTCAAAGAAGGTTCAGGTTATTGGTGGTGCAGCCACATGCCTGAGACCAGATCCTTAATGGCAGCCTGAGTCCAATTTTGTGTATCTGAACTGTGATCTCTCCATTATGATTTCAATTTGTCATCAATGTAAAGGAATATCTTGTTCTGCCTTGTTGTTTAGAGTTTTACTCGTACCTGACTTTTGGAGAAGACAATGTCTCTTTACCTTCCCCCTTTGTACAAAAACAAATACCCTCAGGGGCTCTCAGAGACATTTATTTATAAGAAACAGCATGATTTATTTTTAAAACTTACTCAATAAAATTGAGAATAAAATATAAATTAAGAGCTTCTGAAAAATTCTTATTATTCTTAATATCTAAGGTTTTAAGATAAATTTAGAGTTAATGATGGATCATATTAGTACAATTTTTCAGCACTTTAATTTCTTTTTTTACATATATGTATTCTTTTCATATTCTTTTCCATTATGGTTTATCAAAGGATATTGGGTATAGTTCCCTGTGCTATACAGTTGGACCTTGTTGTTTATCCATCCTATATATACAAACTTGCATCTGTCACTCCCAAACTCCCGATCCATCCCTCCCCCATAACCCCTCCCCCTTGGCAACCACAAGTCTGTTCTTTATGTCTGTGAGTCTATCTTTGTTTCGTAGATATGTTCATTTGTTGTATTTTAAATTCCACATATAAGTGATATCATGTGATATTTGTCTATCTCTTTCTGACTTACTTTGCTTAGTATGATAATCTCTAGGTGCACCCTTGTTACTGCAAATGGCATTGGTTCATTCTTTTTTATGGCTAAGGTCACAAAGAGTCGGACATGACTGAGCGACTGAACTGAACTGAACTGAATATTCCATTGCATATATATATATACACCACATCTTTATTCGTTCCTCAGTGGACATTTAGGTTGTTTCTATTCTTGACTGTTGTAAACAAATCAATGCTGTAATTTCTGTTACATATTAAATGTGATTATAAGCTTTTAGAAATCAATGTTATCCCAACTTGAGAACCTTATTGACGAATACTTTAGTTTCTAGACAGTGGACTAAGTTATACACTTTAGGTATTCCTTGCCATAATTTCTTTATATACCAATTTTTATTAAGAGTAATTAAGTTTTGAATGTAACCTTGATGTGTGCCTGCTAAATTGTTTCAGTTGAATCTGACTCTGTGACCCTATGGACTGTAGCCCACCAGGCTCCTCTTTCCATAGGATTCTCTAGGCAAGAATACTGGAGTGGGTTACCATGCCCTCCTCCAATTGATCTCCCAAGCCAGGGATCGAACCTGCATCTCTTCCATCTCCTGCCTTAGCAGGGAGGTTCTTTACTACTAGTGCCACCTGGGAAGCCTGTAATCATGATACTAGATATAAAAAATGTAAGATTCCAGCCCTACCAACTCTGGTGGATTTTCTGGTTTCTGTCCCCTGAATCCAGCCTGTACTAGAAGATACAGTGGTATGTTGGGGTTGGCTCTCTTCTCAACTTCATGTTCAGTGATAATGCTAGTACTTTGGAACAAGCTGTGGTAGGAGTATTCACATCACTAAATGTGGCAAGCACTCTAAATCAGGGCTTTTATTATAGAGCCAGTTGTTAGAAATTTACCAGCACATCCCTGGGCAAATGTCATCACTGTTATCACCGGGAACCACGAATCCTAAGCCAACTTTCCTTCCACTGTTATTTACCACCTAGCTTATGTTTGCTCAGGGCATATACTTAATTCTCCAAGTTTATCCAAGCAAAACACAAACAGAAAGGTAGTTTGCTGCTGCAGCTGCTGCTAAGTCACTTCAGTTGTGTCCGACTCTGTGCGACCCCATAGACGGCAGCCCACCAGGCTCCCCCGTCCCTGGGATTCTCCAGGCAAGAACACTGGAGTGGGTTGCCATTTCCTTCTCCAATGCAGGAAAGTGAAAAGTGAAAGTGAAGTCGCTCAGTTATGTCTGACTTGTAGCAACCCCATGGACTGCAGCCTACCAGGCTCCTCCATCCACCACTTAAAAAAAAAAAATTTAAACCCCACCCCCCCCGCAAAGCCTCATAGAAACCATTCCACAATTGTTCATTATAATCCTGAATATTTTGGTTTGAGGGATTATCCATATTCTTAGAAACCCCCATTCACATATATAATGGAGACATCGCTTGAAAGCCAACTCAATCTTCTCGAATATTTCTTGTTTATCTTTTCCAGTGGACTTCCCAGGTGGCTCAGTGGTAAAGAATCTACCTGCCAATGCAGGAGACAAAGGTTTGATCCCTGGTTCGGGATGATCCCCTGGAGCAGGAAATGGCAACCCTCTCCAGCATTCTTGCCTGAGAAATCCCATGGACAGAGGAGCCTGGAAGGCTATGGTTCATAGGGTTGCAAAGAGTTGGACACGACTGAGTGACTAACACTCACTACTTCACGCTTTTAGCTTATCTTTAGTGCTGAGCATTCTCCCCGCTGCTGATTAAATCCCTTGTTTTATCCTATTGGTTTCACTAAGATTATCACTAAATATTCATCACATGTGAGCAGTGTGCTAGGTACCGGTCTGCTGGGAAGATAGAAAGTGTTTTGTTGTTGTTTTTTTTCAGTAAAGCTCAGAGCCAATCCAGTATGATAGGGATTGAATGAGAGGTTAGAAGGAGCCCAGGAGACAGGATCCTTGGTTCCTTCCCTGTTCCATTTCAAGGCCAGAATTAGCTGGTACTGAGAGACCTGTACAATGCCCAGTGTTCTTGTTACATTTTTGATGATGCTGATATAGTTTTAAAAAACCAGCAGTGAAAAATATACTGTCACTTGGGCTTTGAGAGTAAGTCTTTTTAGGCAGAATAGATATCTATCTATCCATCCATCCCATGATAAACATTGCAAAAACCTAGGATCTAGTGGGTGTAGGCTCTGTGGGAACAATTTGCCTATGATTGGCAGTGATTGGGGGATAGGAGTTGCAGAATCTACTTATTATCAGCTTGCTCCCTTTTGGGTGCTGGTTGTTGTGGGTGATACCAAAGAACAAGAGGTCTTTCCCTGTGAGGAGTTTATTACAGCAGAGGAGCTCAGCATCTAAGCTGTTGGCCACCATGTCATCCACAGTGACAGGGGTGGAGACATAGATTTCACACCTCCTGCATATTCTATTCCCTCGAGTCTCTAAACAAGGTGCTCTAAAGGATAAAATATTCACAAGGTGTTGAAAGAACCACTGATAACAACTTATAAGCCCTTTTAGGGCAACTTCCTTTCCCAGTTTCATCCTGAGTCAGGCTTCCCTGTTTCTCAGAAGGTAAAATGGTCCATGGCTGAACCACAGCCTTCTGCATGGCTCCAAGAATGTGCTTTCCCCTCATACCTGCTGACCTACCGCATCTTGGGGACCCAAGGCTGCCCCAGTCTCTCCATCATTCTCCTGATGTGTCAGAAACTCTGTGCTATGCTTACCAACTCAGAGAAAAATCCAAGCAGGAAATAATAATTTGGTGGAAGATCACGTTTCATAAGTTGAGTCTTGTGCTGTGTTGGTCCCATTGATGTAGTTAGTTACCCAACAGCAGAAAGCTTGTTCTGATGTTGTCAGGTACCTTGGCACTATACCCAAGGAACAGATGGCTACTGGTTCCATAAATTAGATTTCCAGATGATTGCATAATAGTGTGTCACCCGGCCACTCCTCCCTGGCCCTTCCTGCCTCTCTGGTTAATTGGAGTGAGTCTGTGTAAATGCACTGACTTCCTGCCAATTAACCATTCCTCTGGGTGGGAATGCAGTTGAGACAGGGTCTGAGGGAGGGCAAGGAAGTTTGATCTTTAAAGATATTTAAATAATCTGCAATGTGATCAAACCAGTCAATTCTAAAGGAAATCAACCCTGAATAGTCATTGGAAGGACTGATGCTGAATCTAAAGCTCCAATACTCTGGCCACCTGATGGGAAGAGCTGACTCATTGGAAAAGACCCTGATGCTGGGAAAGATTGAAGGCAAAAGGAGAAGTGGGTGACAGAGGATGAGACTGTTGGATTTAGGCATAGATTTAGGCAGAATAGATATCTATCCATCCATCCATCCCATGATAATTAAACACAGCCTAGTCTGTGTAGGCGCTGCAGGAATAATTTGCCTATGAGTGGATAGGTATTGGGGGATAGGAGCTGCATAAGAGGGTGCAGAATCTAACTCAATGGACATGAATTTGAGCAAACTACAGAAGATAGTGAAAGACAGAAAAGCCTGGTGTGCTGCAGTCCATGGGGGTCACAAAGAGTCAAACATGACTTAGCAACTGAACAGCAATCTGCACAGTGTACGTCTTCTAGCCCTTTCCCTCTATCCTATGCCACCTCTCCCAGATGTTCTCTATATGTACTGACCTGAAGAGACCAGACCTTGCTTCAGACTGCTTTATCAGCAGGTTGGGAAGGAGTCCCTGCTCCAGGTCTATCCTTCTGATTCATATTGATGTGATGCAACTAAGGATCTTTCCCTATCACTAAGGAGGTAAATAGGATCTTCCTTAGGAGAATTGTTCATCAGTCCCTTCCTGCCTCCACAATCTCTCCTTCAAGGAATTACATAACCCTCTTACCCTCCAGACAAGTCCTTCTACTGTGTATCTTCCCTTCTACCTTGATGGCAGTTGACTAGGAAGGTTGGACAACCCCATGTTCGTAGCCACACTATTCACAATAGCCAGTCAGGGAAGCAACCTAAATGTCCATCGACAGATAAATGGATAAAGAAGATGTGGTACATATATACAATGGAATACTACCTAGCCATAAAACAGTATGAGATAACACCATTTGCAGCAACATAGATGGAACTAGAGATATTCATACTAAGCAAAGTGAGTCAGAGAAAGACAAGTATCGTAAGTATCATTTACATGTGGAATCTAAGAAAGATACAAATGAACTTATTTACAAAACATAAATAGACTCACAGGCATAGAAAGAAAATTTATAGTTACCAAAGGGGAAAGGGGAGGGAGGGATAAATGAGAAATTTGGGATTAACAGAGATACACTACTACATATAAAACAGATAAACAACAAAGGCCTACTATATAGCACAGGGAACTATACTCAATACCTTGTAATAACCTATAATGGAAAATAATCTGAAATTATTATTAGATATATATATCTAACTGAACCACTTTGCTGTATACCTGAAACATAGTAAATCAATAATAATATATTTCAATAAAAAATGAAGGTTGGTAAAAGCCATCAAATTCCCTCTCAGAAATGAAGAGGGAGGGCTCAGGGAGCAGAATGATGTCAATAAACAGGCAATGGGGTAAAGGTCTAGGTACTCCTCAGATGCCCTCAGCATGGTCCTGGCTCCAGGATCTAGTTGGTCACCTTCTCATCAGATCCCACTTAATCTCAATCTTTTGAGTAAAATCCCCCTTGTTTAAATTTGCATGAATGCTTTCTATGCAGCTAAATGATTCCTCTCTGGCCCATTCTCTTACATCATTTCCTTCCCCAAAAAGGAAAATCACAGAAACCATGTCACTGCCTTGACTATTCAGTTCAGTTCAGTTCAGTTCAGTCGCTCAGTCGTGTCCAACTCTTTGCGACCCCATGAATCACAGCACGCCAGGCCTCCCTGTCCATCACCAACTCCCGGAGTTCACCCAAACTCATGTCCATCGAGTCGGTGATGCCATCCAGCCATCTCATTCTCTGTCGTCCCCTTCTCCTCCTGCCCCCAATCCCTCCCAGCATCAAAGTCTTTTCCAGTGAGTCAACTCGTTGCATGAGGTGGCCAAAGTATTGGAGTTTCAGCTTTAGCATCAGTCCTATACCAATGAACACCCAGGATTGATCTCCTTTAGAATGGACTGGTTGGATCTCCTTGCAGTCCAAGGGACTCTCAAGAGTCTTCTCCAGCACCACAGTTCAAAAGCATCAATTCTTTGGCTATCAGCCTTCTTCACAGTCCAACTCTCACATCCATACATGACCACTGGAAAAACCATAGCTTTGACTAGACGGACCTTGGTTGGCAAAGTAATGTCTCTGCTTTTTAATATACTATCTAGGTTGGTCATAACTTTCCTTCCAAGGAGCAAGCGTCTTTTAATTTCATGGCTGCAATCAGCATCTGCAGTGATTTTGGAGCCCCAAAAAATAAAGTCTGACACTGTTTCCACTGTTTCCCCATCTATTTCCCATGAAGTGATGGGACCAGATGCCATGATCTTTGTTTTCTGAATGTTGAGCTTCAAGCTTTTCACTCTCCTCTTTTACTTTCATCAAGAGGCTTTTTAGTTCCTCTTCACTTTCTGCCATAAGGGTGTTGTCATCTGCATATCTGAGGTTATTGATATTTCTCCTGGCAATCTTGATTGCAGCCTGTGCTTCTTCCAGCCCAGTGTTCCTCATGATGTACTCTGCATATAAGTTAAATAAGCAGGGTGACAATATACAACCTTGACGTACTCCTTTTTCTATTTGGAACCAGCCTTGACTATTCAGTTCAGTTCAGTTCAATTCAGTCGCTCAGTCATGTCCAACTCTCCGCGACCCCATGAATCACAGCACGCCAGGCCTCCCTGTCCATCACCAACTCCCGGAGTTCACTCAAACTCATGTCCACAGAGTCGGTGATGCCATCCAGCCATCTCATTCTCTGTCGTCCCCTTCTCCTCCCACCCCCAACCTTTCCTAGCATCAGAGTCTTTTCCAGTGAGTCAACTCTTCGCATAAGGTGGCCAAAGTATTGCAGTTTCAGCTTTAGCATCAGTCCTTCCAATGAACACCCAGGATTGATCTCCTTTAGAATGGACTGGTTGGATCTCCTTGCAGTCCAATGGACTCTCAAGAGTCTTCTCCAACACCACAGTTCAAAAGCATCAATTCTTCGGTGATCAGCTTTCTTCACAGTCCAACTCTCACATCCATACATGACCACTGGAAAAACCATAGCCTTGACTAGATGGACCTTTGTTGGCAAAGTAATGTCTCTGCTTTTTAATATACTATCAAGGTTGGTCATAACTTTCCTTCCAAGGAGTAAGCGTCTTTTAATTTCATGGCTGCAATCACATCTGCAATGATTTTGGAGCCCAAAAAACAGTCTGACACTGTTTCCACTGTTTTTCCATCTATTTCCCATGAAATGATGGGACCAGATGCCATGATCTTTGTCTTCTGAATGTTAAGCTTCAAGCCAACCTTTTCACTCTCCTCTTTCACTTTCATCAAGAGGCTTTTTAGTTCCTCTTCACTTTCTGCCATAAGGGTACCTTGACTATTCAGTTCAGTTCAGTTCAGTCTCTCAGTCGTGTCCGACTCTCCGCGACCCCATGAATCAAAGCACGCCAGGCCTCCCTGTCCATCACCAACTCCCGGAGTTCACTCAAACTCATGTCCACAGAGTCGGTGATGCCATCCAGCCATCTCATTCTCCATCGTCCCCTTCTCCTCCCGCCCCCAACCTTTCCCAGCATCAGAGTCTTTTCCAGTGAGTCAACTCGTCACATGAGGTGGCCAAAGTATTGCAGTTTCAGCTTTAGCATCAGTCCCTCCAATGAACACCCAGGATTGATCTCCTTTAGAATGGACTGGTTGGATCTCCTTGCAGTATAAGGGACTCTCAAGAGTCTTCTCCAGCACCACAGTTCAAAAGCATCGATTCTTCGGCAATCAGCTTTCTTCACAGTCCAACTCTCACATCCGTACATGACCACGGGAAAAAACTATTGCCTTGACTAGACGGACCTTGGTTGGCAAAGTAATAGTAACCTTGACTATTACTATCCCCCAAATCCTGAAAGTTCAGATGTCCATCCATCTACCAGGCAAACCCTTTTTGAGCCAGAACTACAGTCAAGTTACACAGGGATGAAGTGGGAATTCATCTGAAGGCATTTCGCCTGCACTCCACCCACTAGGGCAGCTCACATTGTCAGTGTCTTGAAATCTTGAGGCTAAAGTTTTTTCCAGTATCTGGGCTTGCCCACTCAGTGGTGTTTGGACCATTATACTAAATGGATTGGATACTAATTGTACCCCTTGTTTTTCCTGCTTTTACAGGAAGGTGGTTTAAAGAGCAGTGATGCCTTTCATGGCAGAGGTGGGGTGGGACCTGCACAATCCTCCATCAAGGATGCAGCTGGGCTCAGACTTGGAGCCATGGAGCCAGGAGAGCACCTGGGGGTAGGCCTAGGGAGTGCCCAGCCAGTTGGAGAAGAAGTATGTCCTTTTGGTTTTATTTGGTTTGATTTCGTTTGCTTATTTATTTTTCTCACATTTTTAACACACCTGTCTACCAGGATGTGTGCCAGGAGCCCACTGGACTCAGTCTCTGTAAAGGGGATGATTGGCACTGTGGGTCCAATGAAAGGGATCTTTCAAATTTCCTGCATAAATGATCAGGGAGGAAAAGCAGAAGCATCACTCACTTCCTTACTCCAGGCTCTAGACTTGGGATCTTTGAGGCCAAGCCCTGGTCAAATCAACCAACGGCCATTGTCTGTTTAGTGTGTAGACAGTCCTGATCTAGACTACTGGGGCGCTGCCACCAGCCTGGAGAGGGACTCGGGGTAAGCAATGTCCCTGTTGTCATACTGCGTTTGGCTGAAGGCATGCTAAGCATGGTGACCGTGGGTGATGACCCTGTCTCCCTCTTTAGCCTGTTCCTTCTGTGTCTGAGGTCTTGTTTATGTGTTTGATGACCAGCTAACTCCAAATTGATGACATCCTCAGGGACACGCCGGGCCAAGTAAATTGTCCCCTTTGGCCAGGAATGTGAATTTGTGGTTTGCGTAAGGCAAGACAGTGAGGTCTCGCCATCGGGAAGAGGCCAAGCAAACTGCAAAATGATCATTTCCAGATGTGTCCAAGTTTGGTATAGCTACCAAGTTTGGCCGGCTACCTCATGCAGTCAGGCTGGTGCCCCGTGACATAAGGCTAGCTGAGTCTTCATTGGGAAGTAGCTCTTATTCCCCTGGCCTACATTCATCTTCTTTAACTTCTTTAAGCTGAACTGTTGCTTTCTTCCTTGAAATCCCTGGGAGTTTGTAACCATATGATTAAGAAATTTAAATAAGCAGACACTCAGAAATTGAGGGGAAAATATTAATATCAAGATTCAGACCTCAGGCAATGACCAGGTTACAGAAAAGCGGCCTTCCCTGTGCTTCATGGGACCATCCCTGATTGGGGGCAAGTGGCTTACCCTGTTCTGTTTCTTGGGTGAGCAACTGCACTTGACCTTTTCTTGCATAGGAGAAACGTTTGGCCTCAAACCCATGACTAGAATGCAAGCAATTTAGAAAGGGTTTTTTGTTCAGTTTACTACCTGAATGAGTAACAAAACCCAAATGGCGTGGTTATAAAAAAAAAAAACAAAAAACAGCCAAGGCTCAAATACATCAAAGGATGAATAAATCACAAGGACTGCAATAAGTGCAGGGAGAGATGGTTTTACAGGAAAGGGTCCAAACCTCAGCCCCTCTTAACAGCTCTTTTCATGCACTGCCATGCAATTCAGGACTGACTCCATGTCAATCTTCCAAGGCTACATTAGGCCATTTGGTCAGGCAATGTCTATTGGATGTTTGCTTTATGAAAGGCATAGGATTAAGAGCTAAGTGGGGAGAGAAAGAAATCTGAAGACCTGGTTCTTGCATTTGCAGAGTCTGCAGTCTCATTGGAGATATCCTGCAGGTCAAGCAGTTGAAAAGTAGTTATCTGACATCATAAAGTATTATACCAAACACCAGCAGCATAAGGAATACAGAAGGGAGAGGCTGAGACAGTGAAAATGTCTGGGACATTCCATAAACACATTCAGTGTTACGGTACACCCTAATCAAGTTCAGGATCTAGCCATATGGATATAAATATCTCATGAGGGTCTCTGATCTGCTTAGCTTCTCCAATGCCAATGGTGGTTTAGTTCCATTGCTATCACTTGGGGACTTTCACCAATAAGACTGTTAAGCAAAAGCTCAGCATGAGTCACCATCTTCTTTTTTCTACTGTGATTGGATGGTATTATTACACGTGAATACTTTGTTGCTACCATTTTGCCAAGAAGGTGTGTGAGGTTAGTGCTTTTGTTGGGTATAAAGACAATCATATTTCTGGATATATGTATGCCGGAGAGAGTATATGAGTGTATAGTTAAAGGGCATATAGTATTTAAAGCTTATGTGAATTCTTAGTATATGACAGGATTAATGACCCCAGTAGAGAGTGAATGTTTTGATTTTCAACATTAGTCCACAAGTGACTAGTCATTTTTTCTTTGTTCTTGGTTGGCCATTCAAGGTACCTGGAACCACATGGGCCTTGGCCTGTCAATTCTGGCTTTGGAAGCCAAGCAGCCTGACTCCCAAGAGGTTCTATTTATTTAACCAAAGTGAATAACATGTTTTGCCTCTTATTTTTTTTAAAACAGTCTTTCATTAAAACAGTGATTCACATGCATTTTCTAAAACTTTACTGCTTACTTTTAAAGATGGCTGAATTTTGGAATAATGATTAAGGAAACAATGAAAACCAATGGGCCACGTGAAGGACGTGTGTAGAAAATCTTGGCACATTGTTAGGGGATACTCCATGAAACTTGAAAGGCAAAGAGAATTCAAGTAAAAGGATGCATATATCCCACGATTGGCATATGAAGTTCATTATCCAGAGGAGATATTAATAGAACAGGTGGAAGATAAAAAGAACTTAAAATGGTATATTGGTGCTTGGGTTGAAGATTGATAGAAGCATACTGAGGAGGATGACGATTGGACACATAGGACTGTAATATTTCTAAATGAGAAAAGAGCAGAGAGTTCTGTACATTTGTTCAGTTCAGTTCAGTCGCTCAGTCGTGTCCGACTCTTTGCGACCCCATGAATCACAGCACGCCAGGCCTCCCTGTCCATCACCAACTCCCGGAGTTCACTCAAACTCACGTCCAGCGAGTCGGTGATGCCATCCAGCCATCTCATTCTCTGTCGTCCCCTTCTCCTCCTGCCCCCAATCCTTCTTGTTACCAAGCCCAAACTTGTACTTCTCACCACAGGACAGGCCAAAAAATCAAGAGACACTTTGAAGGGTCAGGGAAGAATGACTGTATAAGGATGGTCTGCAGACAGAGAAGATGGTAGACCTATGTCCTAAAGAATCATCTTACCTGAGTTAGATTTTAGGCTTCTTTTATACTAAAAGGGGAGGCAGTCAAGTCAAACATATCCTGGCTTTGGTCAGCCTCCAGCGGGGATGTGTTAATTTCTTTCTTCCTATAATCATTCACATGTGGGCCTGATCAGGATGTTTCCTGTGAGCTAAACAAAAGTATTTTAGCTTAATACTCACCACCTGGTTCCTAGAGATGGGCCATTTTGTATAATTTGAGCTCACGGGCAGCATCCTTTTACTGATTAACTTGTAATAGAATTCAAAGATTCTTCCCTATTATATGTTCCCTCCCCCAGAAAAAAATATTTCTTGGAATCATGTTGGGGGAAGAATGATGGACTGACCTGATTCCACATAGAAAGCCTTTTGTATAAGTTGACAATAGCTCTCCTCATCCATATGTTGTGTAATATGACAATGATAAGAAGCTCAGCATCAGTGGAGAGGTTGTCACTCAGCTCAGCGCCAGCTCTGTGAGGACTGGCTTTACATTTCATTAAGAGAAACCTGGAGACTAAAGGGAGGGAGAAGATAGCTCCATTGCATCCTCTTCTAAACAGATCACTTCTAGAATGCAGCTTGGGGTGCCAATGATTTCCAAGTTTGAGAAATAATACCTAAACATTTCTATATATTTTGTCTATGTGCTAGAGTCCCTTGGACAGCAAGGAGATCAAACCGGTCAACCCCAAAGGAAATCAACCCTAAGTATTCACTAGAAGGGCTGAAGCTGAAGCTCCAATACTTGGGCCACTTTCTGAGAAGAGCCGATTTACTGAAAAAGATCTTGATGTTGTGAAAGATTGAGGACAAGAGAAGGGGGCGACAGAGGATGAGAGGGTTGGATGTCATCACTGACTTAATGGATTTGAGTTTGAGCAAACTCCAGGAGATAGTGATGAACAGGGAAGCCTGGCGTGCTGCAGTTCGTGGGGTCACAAAGACTCAGACATGATTTAGTGACTGAAGAGCAACAATGTGCTAGAGTTCTCCAAGTGGCTCCATTTATTATCTCACTAGTCCTCAAAATATTATAAGACTATGATTTAATATTATCCCCATACTGCAGATGGAAAAACTGAGGCCCAGAGAGAGTAAGAGGCTAGTCAGGAGGTGAGGTTCCAGAACTTAGATACAAGCTCTTCGGCTCCATGACTGGTATCTTCTCTGCCATTCCATGAACTGAATTGCAAGAAGACCGGAGGCTGGGACCAGAAATGAGGGTTCTGGAAGCCACATTCCATAAGGTGCTTTTGAAGAAACCAGAGATGCCTCAAAAAGAGATGCTTTAAGGGGGCCTGTGATAGCTGTTGCCAAATATTTGAAACATGTCATAGGAGGAGGGAGGAGATACTTTAAAAGCTCCAGAGGGCAGTAGCAGGACCAACTGTTTGAAATTACACGCGAAGCCAGAGGGTGGTGGCAAAACTGAGTCTGAAAGAGTGGCAAGGACAGAATTATGTCCAGACAGGTCAACAAAGCAGCGACCCCAGAGCAGCGGAGCCAGCCCAGCTGCCTAAACTGGTGGAAGGGAGGGGGATGGGCACACCTGTCAGCAGCTGGGTTTTTACCTGCTTTTGTGGTCAGGTTGGATCATTCTAAAGCGCTGTCCTGCTGTGTTTTGTTTCCTCTCCCAGCAAGTTCCTTGATGTGGATCTTATCCTAAAGGAAAGCCCTGGCTACTCAGCTTGGAAAGGTCATGGTTCAGAGCTGGCTGCAGCTCCCTCCCACTCCCCACCCCTCGGCTGGATGGGGCAAAGCCCTTCCCAGCACCAGCTGTTCTCCGCAGGCCCACGAGTGCTCCCACCTGTCAGCTACTTGGGGGTTTTCCTGTTCTAGGTCTGTAGATGTCTGGTGGCTCCCTTCTGCTTCCCCACAGGTGCTGAGACCGCCTGGGGCTGCAACTATTGGGGTTTATCCCAATTTGTTTGCATTTGGGGTTTATGAGAATACTTATTCAGCTGGTTTTGTCATAAATGCCCCCTGTGGCCAGTTTAGTTGGCTTTCCTACTTAGCAGATCTGTTTTTCTGTGGGGATTCAAGAAGGTCCCAAACCTGTGTTTCCACATCACCGCCATCTTACCAGAATTCTCTGACCTGCTGTTGTAACTTCAGGCTCCTCTTTCTCTCTGGTTAGGTCTCTGCTGATTCAATCATCTCCAACTGTCTCTTACAATCAAATTATCATTAGTATATAATAAATCACAACAGTTCTATGAAAGAGTTTGGAGTAACACAATAAGCTTTGCCACAACACAACTTAAACTCAGGAAGATTTTAAAAACAGAGAGGATTTTTTTTTTTCCCCACACTGAGTTGTGTTCCTGGGCTGGGTAAGAGAGGCTATATATATACATTTTGCATTTTCTGCCCCAGAAGAGAACAATTCTCACTGCTGGATGTCCGACTCGGGAATCTGTCGTTTTTGCTTGACTAAAGTCACATCATCGATTGATGCCAGATTTTGCTCAATTAAATGTTAGTTTTTCTTTGGGTGTCAGCAAAGGCAACATTGATGATGGGTTATTTGCATGCACCCTCGGATTTTGGATGCTCTGGGGGCATTTGCAGGCTGCTGTTTTCAGCAGCGCAGGGCTCTGAGCCACCTTTCTATTCTGGGCCCAAGGACACCTGCGTGTGTGTGACTGAGGCAGGGACAGCCCTGTCAGGCCCTTTCTAGAGAGGTGAAAAGCGAGAAAGGATCCTCACCCAGTCTTCGCCTCACTGCCGTCCCACACCCCCAAGCTAAGAAAAACAGTGATATTTTGTGATCACATTTAGGTTGTTCTTGTCTGTCTGTTCGTTTGTTTATTCATTCAATGAGTATTTTGGAGGACTGGCTTGTGGGGCAAATGAGAAAAGTACAGAGACTCTAGAAAGAGGAGCCCTAGCCTCCTGTGAGAGCTGTCTCTGCTTCATCTCAGGAGCTTCGGAGCAGATGTGGAATTGTGAGCGGGTGGCTGCAGCCACAGCCTCACACCCGGCCCTTCCTCTGAGGTTTTCCGGGGGAAGATAAGGCTGCAGCCAAAGGACTTTCAGTTCTCACACACCATCTTCCATTTGGGGATGGCCCCCAACCCCTCAACATGCTTTGGCCTTGGGCTGTGCCTGCACTGATCAAGACTTCATGGGTTGACATGTATAAGAAAAACAGCTAGTGGGAAGCTGCTGTATAGTTCAGGGAGCTCACCTCCGTGCTCTGTGATGACATGGAGGAGAGGGGTGAGGGAGGGGTGGGAGGTCCCAGAGGGAGGGGATATATGTATGCGTATGGCTGGTTCACTTCATTGTACAGCAGAAATTAGCACAACATCGTAAAGCAATTATACGCTAAGGTTTTTTTTTTCTTTTTAAATGAAATTTAAATAAAAAAGGAAAAAAATTAAAAAGGAAATTAAAAAAAAAATGAAGAGTGGCTGCTCTTCCCAGCAGGGCTGTGGCCTCCAGGAGGCGCCCTCTGGCAGGATGGAATGATGCCCAGTTCTGTTCCCCCACCGGGGCTTCTCTGTGTTCCTACCTTCTCTTCTGACCAGGCCCACATCTCCACAAATATCCAATGCATTTGTTCCCTAGGGCTGCTGCAACAAATGACAGCAAACTTAAAAATTAGTTTATTATCTTGCAGTTCTGAAGGGCAGAAGTCTCACTAGTTTGAAAACCCTGGTGTCTGCAGGGCTGGGTTCCTTCTGGAGGCCCCAGGGGAGAATCTGTTTCCTTGCCTTTGCCAGTTTCCAGAGGCATTCTGAGTCCATGGCTCCTGACCCTCTTTTTCCATCCAAGAAACCGGCATCATAGCACCTTCTCTCTTTTCTGACCCCTGCTTTTGTTGTCACATCCACTTCTCTGACTCTGACCCTCCTGTCTCTCTCTTGTAAGGACCCTTGTGCCTGGATTCACCTGGGTAATCTGGGATAATCCCCAGTCCTTCAGGTTCTTAACGGAATCACTACTGCAAAATCCTTTTATCATGTAAAATAGCATTCACCGGGTCTGGGTATTAGGAGGGTGACCTTTTAGGGGAGGCAGGATTCTGTCTGCCATACCCAACTCCTTAAAAAAAAATTTTCTTTGGTTTGTTTTCATTCTTTTTGCTTTTTTATTGTATAAAATACAACATAAAATTGACCATCATAGTCATTGTCAAGTATACAGTTCAATGGTATTAAATACATTCATAATGTTGTCCAACCATCACCACCATCCGTCTTTACAAGTTTTCATTTTGTAAAACTGAAAGTCTGTATCCAGCATCTTTTATCCTGACCAAGGTAGGATAATTCCTCAGCACAGCACTACTGTGGCATTTGTTCAAAATGATAATCAGAAGAGCTAACATTTATTGATGCAAAGAACTGACTCATTGGAAAAGGCCCTGATGCTTGCAAAGATTGATGGCAGGAGGGGAAGGGGATGACAGAGGATGAGATGGTTGGATGGCATCACCAACTCAATGGACATGAGTTTGAGCAAGCTCCGGGAGTTGGTGGTGGACAGAGAAACCTGGCATGCTGCAGTCCATGGGGTCGCAAAAGTCAGACACAACTGAGCGACTGAACTGCTGAATTGAACATTTAATGAAGTCTTGCCACAAAGGATAATTAGGTTAAAAAAAAATAGATAGTTGTGAAACTGAGGCATGAGAGGTTAAATATAACCAAACCAGGAAGTGAAGGAAGCAAGCAGTCTGACTTCAGTTGTAGGCTGTTTCTCTGGAAAGGAAGGCTTATTAGGACCTCAGTGGGGCAGGCAGATAAAGAGTTGTTCTCAAATGTTTCCTGCAGCAACAGAGGAACTTGAAGCAATGTCTATGAAACGCAGAAGATAAAGCTTCTTAGATGCCTTTGTGGCCAGTGTAATTAAACACCATTGCTCTATGAGGTTCTTAATCAGACACTTCTGTCTAAAAAAATAGTGCTGCTGAAGTAAACAGGGCTTTGCTACAATTACAGAATAACCGTCAAACTTTTTAGTGGAAATTCCCCCATCCCCCGTCCCGCCCCCTTCATGTGGTTGGGGCTGACGCTGCTGCAAAAACACCCTCGGGTGCTTTTTCTTGCCAAGGTCTCCAGACGGGTCTCTCCTCTCGTTTGCTATTAGTGGTGCTGTTTCTGTGGATCTCCAGGAGTCTAGTTTTCTTTTTGGAGGAGAACTAGCAAATTTTCACAAGAATTCTGCAACTCTGCAGCCCAGCTGAAAGAAAAACTCTACAGCTCTGTGAAAGATCAGAGTTTAGGGGAATGAAAAGGGCTCGCAGCTACTCACCCGGAAGAACATGAGCCCATGGAGAATCCAGGAAATCAAAAAGAAATGCCCAGGTTGGATGCAGGCCCAGCTAGACAAATCTTGCCCATAGTTCAGTGTTAAATGATGCCCTTAATCCCCAGCTCTTGGGGTCCGGTGTCTCCGTTGAACGTTGATCAGCCTTAGTGTTCTCTGCACTGACTTTCAGTGCTGTTTGCAGGCACAGTAAATATTTGTCCTGTCAAACGGCATTTGGCTGCTCACATGTCTTATTTAAGAGATAAATGTCAGGGGTTTCTCTCTCTCTCTCTTTGGTGTGGACTACAAGGAGATATATATGCATCAATATCATTCCTACTTTCCTAACAACTGTGAGGCCCCTGATAAAGACAAATATCTTCAGAGTTTCATATCCTGATTGGGTTTGTGTCAAGTCGAAGTGAAGCCACCCTCGCCTCAGTAATATACGTGCCATGGAGAGCACAACCTGTACCAGACTAGAAGCAATTTCTGTTCTGACATGTCTCTGTTATTAAAAAGTTAAGGAAAGCAGAGGAGGGAATACAAAGATTGAATCTATCAAAGACAGAACTACAAGTTAATGCTACTGAGCCGTCTGTTTGGAGAAATGAGGAAATCCATGATGACTTAGCCAGGAGGGGACATTGGAAATCCACAGGAAGGATCGACCACAGGGAGAAAAAAGAAATAAAAGAAGAAAGGAAAAGAACACGTCTGCCTTATAGATACTATGTCAATGTTACAGACACAGAGAAGGATCATAAGGACCCCAAGGGGAGGGGGAAAGGGGAAGGGATGAATTAGGAGATTGGAATTGACATATATACACTCCTGATACTTTGTATGAAATAGATGACTGATGAGAACCTATAGGATAGCTCAGGGAACTCTATTCGATGTACTGTGGGATCTAAATGGGAAGGAAATTCAAAGAAGAGGGGATACATATATATGTATAGCTGATTCACTTTGCTGTTCAGTAAAAACTAGCATAACATTGTAAAGCAACTATACTTCAATAATAATTAAAAAAAGATTACAAGGATAAAGGATAGTAACCAACGATCAGGGAGCAAGTGTTGGGTGGAAGACCAACCCCTTTGCCACTATTGCAAATTAAAAACAGCATAACTGGAAATGATGACTTCACATTTTCATAATTGCATATTCATAAATGACAAGTGATTGATGGGAAGGCGGGGGTTCTTTTTGTGTGTGGGCTTAGAGACAGCCAGGGGCAATGGTTTTGCCTGTCCTTTGGCAATTTTCTCAGGCTGAGGAAGGGAAGGGGTATGGTGAGAAGCAGCAAGAGATTTTCCTAAATTTGGATGGGCAAGGTGTGTCCTTACAATAGTCTTATTGTCCTTCTTGCCACTGGGGAGAGAGTCTCTCCAATGAACAGCCCTGTGAACAAGGTCTTACAAAGCTCAGAAGTATCAGTGGTGAGGATTCTGCATCCAGAATGAATGTTCTCCCTGACAAAGATTAGAAAGTGAGCTTTGTTGAAATTATCCTGAGTATCTCTGGAACCCAGGGACCAAACGTTATGTGGAAAGTATCTGTTACATAACACACATGACCTCATGCAATCCTCCCAGCAACTGTGAAGGGAAATTAGCCATCCAGAACTGAACTGAACTGAACTGAACTGAACCTTATTTGACGGAGAAGGCACTGGCAACCCACTCCAGTACTCTTGTCTGGAAAATCCCATGGACAGAGGAGCCTGGTAGGCTGCAGTCCATGAGGTCGCTAAGAGTCGGACACAACTGAGTGACTTCACTTTCACTTTTCACTTTCCTGCATTGGAGAAGGAAATGGCAACCCACTCCAGTGTTCTTGCCTGGAGAATCCCAGGGACGGGCGAGCTTGGTGGGCTGCGGTCTCTGGGGTCGCACAGAGTCAGACACAACTGAAGCGACTTAGCAGCAGCGCAGCAACCCTATTTGACAGGTGAGAAAACCAAGACCCAGGGGATTCGTGTGACTAACCAAAGTCATACAGTCAAGGGAGACTTCATGAAAAATTTAGTAGCAAATGCTCAGGCCTCTCTGATACTCTCTGATGAGGACCCTTCTCTGTGCTGTTAGCATACACCCTGATCCTCTCCTGTTATGAACTGAATGTTTGACTCCCCCAAATTCCTTTATTAAAGCCCTAACTCCCAATGTGATGGTATTTGGAGGTGGAGAGTTTGAGATATGATTATGTCATGAGGAGCGCTCATGAACAGGATTCAGTTCAGTCACTCAGTCGTGTCCAACTCTTTGGGACCCCATGGACTGAAACACACCAGGCCTCCCTGTCCATCACCAACTCCCAAAGCTTGCTCAGACTCATGTCCATTGAGTTGGTGATGTCATCCAACCATCTCATCCTGTCGTTCCCTTCTCCTCCTGTCTTCAATCTATCCCAGCATCAGGGTCTTTTCAAATGAGTCAGTTCTTCGCATCAGGTGGCCAAAGGACTAAAGTTTCAGCTTCAGTATCAGTTCTTCCAATGAGTATTCAGAATTGATTTCCTTTAGGATGGATTGGTTGGATCTCCTTGCAGTCCAACATACTCTCAAGAGTCTTCTCCAACACCACAGTTCAAAAGCATCAATTCTTCGACACTCAGCTTTCTTTACAGTCCAACTTTCACATCCATACATGACTACTGGAAAAACCATGGCTTTGACTAGATGGACCTTTGTTGGCAAAGTAATGTCTCTGTTTTAAATATGCTGTCTAGGTTGGTCATAACTTTTCTTCCAAGGAGCAAGTGTCTTTTAATTTCATGGCTGCAATCAGCATCTGCAGTGATTTTGGAGCCCCCCAAAATAAAGTCTCTCACTGTTGCCATTGTTTCCCCATCTATTTACCATGAAGTGATGGGACCAGAGGCCATGATCTTAGTTTTCTGAATGTTGAGCTTTAAGCCAACTTTTCACTCTCCTCTTTCACTTTCATTAAGAAGCTCTTTAGTTCTTCTTTGCTTTCTGCCATAAAGGTGGTGTCATTTGCATATCTGAGGTTATTGATATTTCTCCCAGCAATCTTGATCCCAGCTTGTGCTTCATCCAGCCCAGCGTATCTTATGATGTACTCTGCAGATAAGTTAAATAAGCAGGGTGACAATATACAAACTTGACGTACTCCTTTCCCTATTTGGAACCAGTTTGTTGTTCCACATCCAGGATTAGTGCCCTTATAAGAAGACACACGAAAGAGATGGTTGCCCTCTTTGCCATTTAAAGACACAGAGAAGGTGGCTGTCTGCAAGTCAGCCTACTATATAGGCTGTCTGCCTATACTAGGCATTGTATAGGTTGGCACCTTGATCTTGGCCCTCCAAGCCTCTTGAACTGTGAGAAATAAATGTTTGATGTTTGAGCCTTGCAGTCTAAGGTATTTGTTACAGCAGCCTGGGCTAAGACATTTCCCTTCTGATTAATGCCAGATCTATTCTCTCTTGTCTTTACAAACCTGAGTAGACACCCAGTGGTCACAATACATAAACTTAGGACTTCCCTGGTGGCCCATCTGTTAAGAATTTGCCTTGCAATGCAGGAGACTCAGGTTTAATCCAAGGTAAGGGAACTAAGACCCCACATGCCTCAGAGCAACTAAGATCATGTGCTGCAGCTACTGAAGCCTGCACTGTCTGGAGCCCATGTGCCACAACTAGAGAGTCCACACCCCTCAAGGAAAGATCCTGCATGAAGGGTCTTGTGTGCCACAATTAAGACACAAGGCAGCAAAATCAATCCATAAATGATGTTTTTAAAAAGGACATAAAATTAACACAGTGAGTAGCTAAAAGTAGTGATTGCTCCTCCTCATAAGCCTTCATTCATCCATTCAGCAGGTGCTTGTGGATCTCCTACTCAACATCAGGTACTATGCCAGGCACTGGGTGTCTAATAGGATCTACTCTCATGAGCTTGTGTCTGTTCATAATTTAAAATTAATAATCATTGGCACCAAAATAATTATTTAGCAATGATTTTCTATGAATCAAATACTTACAGAGGAATCATAATTACAAATGAAGAGAACTCTGATGGAAAAGAATGCTGTGTTAAAAATGCAAAATCAAAGAGAGCTGAACTTGTGGGGAAGGAGGAGGGAATGTAGAATATTCTCCTCTGGCCCCTCAAGATCCTCTTTTACCTTTTCCTCAGGTTGCTCTGACCCCTAATGACTGCACCCATGGGCTTCTTGGTCCTCGGACTTAGGGTGGTTTTGGCCCATGGGAGACACCAGCAAGGAGTGGAAGGGGAGAGAGGTGGAGGTATTTGTGCTCTGGAACCTTCCCAGCTGGACTGTAGTTTGGCAGTGATTTGTGTTCCTCTACTGAAAGTCACAGCCCTGTCAGGAGGCTCCTCTCTTACAACCACTGTTCCCTCCCTTTGCCCCTTGAGACCCAGGAATGCTTCATCAGCCATTGTTGGTCCCTTAACCATGCCTTTGTCTTGTAACGAGTCCCTTCATTAAACTCCCTTCAAGCCAACCCTTCTTGGGATGTGCTGTCTGTTTTCTTCTGGGACCCTGACCAATATTCAAGGTTGCTGTAAGGAAGTCTTTTGATTAAAAATTAACCAAGAAAAGTAATTGGGATATGGAGGAGCGTGTATCAGGTGGAAAGAATAGGTTCAAATTCTGTTGGCTGGTGTGGGCCAGACACATTTGAAAACTAGAATGTGGCTGAGTGCAGAGAGCTAGGTTGAGACTGATACGAACTGAGGCTAGAGAGATAGGTCAGGGCCCATGGCCTGGTGTACAACTGTGCAGGTTGCGTACTGAATGACTTCTAAAGGAGACTCTACCCAGACTATCATGTGAATGGTGGCTCCTGGAATTAGAAAACTTCATGGCAGAAACTGCTGGATCTTATAGGCCATGCTAAGAATTGGAATCTGGATTCTAAGAGTAATGAAAAACAGTTAAAGAGTTTTAAGAAGGGTGAATGGTGTGTGTGTATGTGTGTGCATATGAGAGAGAGAGAAGAAATCAGATTTGCATTTTGAGACATCATTCAGCTTTTAGTTTTCAAGTATCTTTCAGTGTTCACTTAGGACAAAAGGATATGTAGAGAAGACTGATTAAATGTGTTATTGACCAAGTGAAAAAAGATGGTGGCTCAGGGAGAAATGCCAAAGGATGGAAGGGAATGGATAGATTTAGCACGTATTTATAAAGTAAAATCAGCAGTACTTGTTGATGGATTAGATGTAGAGGGTAGGAAAGAAGGGAGTGTTGTGGATGACTCCAGATTGTTTGGCTGGTGCAGCTGGTTAGATGATAATACTACTTCTGAGCTTCAAAGTACAGATCAGGACCAATTTAGAGGTGAGGCTGAGAAATCAGTTGCCTTGAGACATCCAAGGGAGTCTCCAAAGTATGAAATGCTACTCAGACTTTAAACGAGATGAGGACTGAAAGCTGCCCACTAGATTTAACAATTAGAGATCTTTGGTAGCCTTTGTGTGAGTTGTTTGTGGGGAGCAAAGAGCTAGATTGTGGTGGGAAGGAGTGAGTGAGAGGTAAACAGACGTGGCCAATGAGTGTAGACGGCCTCTTCTGAGAAGTTTGGCTGTGACTGGGCTGGGGGGTGGACAGAGGTGAGGTGTCAACTGGAGGAGGTGGGATTGAGTGCGAATTTGCTTTTTAATGGGAGAACACTTATGGAGGAAAATCCAGTGGGAATATAGAGACTGCATGCACGAAAGAGAGAAGGATCACTGACAGTGAAGGTTCCTGAGAAGGAGGAAGGTGATGGCATCTGAAAAAAAGTGGAAGAGCTTGACTTAGATTGGAGGAGGAACTCCTTCGTTAATAAAGCAGAGGGAGAGGAAGAGAAGATGCATGCACAGTCAGATATGTGTGGATTGTAACTTTTACTATGTGAAGCTTCAGGAACTTTCCAAAAGATGGCTTCTATGTCTACATGGAGTAGGAGACTTCATAAGAAAGTCACCTACTTAGAGTGAAGTGTGTGTGTGTGTGTGTGAGAGAGAGAGAGAGAGAGAGAGAGAGGAGAGAGCTCGTATGCTCATTAGCATTTTGAGGAAAGCCTAGAAGATTCGAAATAACCAAGTGTAACTTAGAAAGTTCTAACTGACAGGAGTTTTGTCTTCTGGATCAGAAGGATCTAGTCCTGGTCCATTGCCAGGATTATGGATGGGACTTCAGCACCTTTTGAAGAGAGACAAGGAGTCTGGGTCTTCTTGAGTATGGTTTACATCTTTCCCTTCGTATCATACTTGGTCCTCAGGAATGATAGGTGAGGAGAGAAAATCTAAGGATGTACTTCAAACACGGCTGTGATGTTTACAGGATTTCAGATGAAAATAGAAAGTCTGGATGTGGTTTTAAGTTTGGGGAAGAGAAATTGATCACTCAAGCATCTGGCTCAGAGCACTGAGCTCCTCTGAAAGCTGATCTGTGAAGACTTCTCTTACTAAGATGTTAGTTTATAGGTGAGTGATGGAAATGTTTCCTAACCACAAGTTGAAAGGTTAGGGTTTGGGTTAGGAAAGTCCACACTACAGTTCTATGTATGATTGTCAGAAGGACTTAACTCTTCATCCTCAGGCTTCCTTAAGGAAATAGTCCAAATGACATTTCATATCCTTGATGATTCTCAGGTGAAATGTTTGGAAGCCATTTGGCTGCAGATCTAGTGGTAAAGAACCTGTCCCAGTGTAGGAGACATAAGAGACGCAGGTTTGATCCCTGGGTCAGGAAGACCCCCTGGAGGAGGGGCATGACAACCCACTCCAGTATTCTTGCCTAGACAATCCCATGGACAGAGGAGCCTGGTGGGCTACAGTCCATAGGATTGTGAAGAGTCTGACACAACTGAACTGACTTAGTACACACACACGTGAACTAATGGCTGCAAAGCTAATGTTTTGATCTCCATTTCTCTGACATCTATTTCTAGATCTCAGTTGGCTCAGATCACAGCAGGGAGAGTGAGGGATTTACTGCCCTCCTTGAAAACAACCCAGCTGCCAGTTAGGGCCTGGGGTTTTCATACATTATCTCATTTCACATCAAAACACCCTGGGAGTCAAATGTGTTTAATCTTCCTTTTATGTGTGCTCAGTCACTCAGTTGTGTCTGACTCTTTTGAGACATCATGATCTGTAACCTGTCAGCTGCCTCTGTCCATGGAATTTTCCAGCAAGAATACTGGGTTGCTATTTCCTCCCCCAGGAGATCTTCCAGGCCCAAGGATCGAACCTGTGTCTCCTGTATTGGCAGATGGATTATTAACCACTGGACCCTAGGGGATGAAGAACAGGACCTTAGAGATGAAGAAACTGATGTTTAGAGAACTCCAGTAAACTAAGTCACTCTGCTGGGCAGGGACAGAGCTGGGCGTGAACCCTGTTCTATTGACAGCAGAGCCCTGGCCCCTCCTCTGAGCCAGACTGCAGCTGTGCTATTGTTGTCACCCATCTCTGTGCCTGTGCGGTGGCACCTGTATCCATCCCCAGTTCCCCGTGCACAGTCTCAAACTCTCTTCAGAGGCAATTGCTAAGTACAGAAAGGCCAGCTCGATGATACTCCTGGGCCTGATCCTACTCCCTCAACAGTAAGTGAGGGTCCTTTCCCACCTTAGACGTCAGCACTTAGCCAGAGCTGCCCTGGATTCAGACATGGCAGCGAGAACCACAGGGACAGGCCAAAACACCATGGCTGCTTCTGCTGAGCTCTACTTCAGGATTTGGCCACAAGAAAGACTGGCTCTTGTTTTCAACAACACAAACCCCTTACAGTTTCCCTGCATTTGCTGACGAATAACTTCTTCAGGAACGGAGAGTGGGATCCAGACTGGACTTTGGAGCCTGGTGTAGATCCTGGCTCCCAGGCCCTGTGATCTCTACTCCTGCTTCATTTCAGCCAATATTGAGCCTGGGGAAGGATTCCCGCCCAGCTCAGGCAGGAGTGAAGGCTGATTTTGGAGCCGCTTGGCTCAGAGCCTCTGGGATCTAAACCCATTAAGGCTGGACTCCTTCTGTTTCCTTCTGTAATCTTCCTTGTAACTTTCCAATTTGAATTTGTTTAAATTGTCACTAGATTGTAAAGCTTTGCTTCAAAAGACGTGTTCCATTGTGAAATAAAAAGTGTTTTCTTAATATGTAAATGCTTATGCTAATCGTGTCTTCCCACCACTAGTTCCTCCTTCCCAATCCAGTCTCTGCCACTCTGATTGCTGCGGTTCACAGGATGCTTGATTCACAGAGAAGCAGAAATCTGGGGCAGATGTTGCCATGACGACCGCTTGTTGGGCACTTACTCTGTGCCAGGGACTGTGTCAAGATCACTGTATGCATTCTCTCATTTTCTTTCACAACAACTCTTAGGGTTAGATATTATTAATATTCTTGTCTTAACAGAAAGATTGAGTAACTCGCTTCAGAGCACACGGCTTTCGGCAGGGCTAGGATTTTCTGCCACATGTAAAACCGAAACCCGGTGCCCAGGAGTTAAGATGTCTCCTTAGCCAAGTTCAAGGATATGGGGCTGTGGTGTAGGTGAACCAAAAGGGGAAGCTTTTAATCACCTTGATAGGATTCCTTCAGAAGAGCAAGTAGAAGACCCAGTACCATATCCAGGGATTTAGAAAAGGCAAAGACTCTGAAATCAGAGATGTGGGTTCAGAATCGCCTCTGGTGTTAGAGCTGTGCAATCACAAGCAAGGTATTCACCCCCAGTTAGCCTATTCCTCAACTATCAACTGGAAATATTAATAATAGTAATAGCCATTATTATTATTTTTCCAACAGATCTCTCTGCTTAATTTGCTTCTCGTGTTTTCCCTATTTCTAGGATAGGTATGCATACATGGCACATGGACCAACAAAATGGTAGATACTATTGCAATTCACTGATTTATGCATTCAACAAGTATTTACTGAGTGACTATACAATCATTTTATTGATTTTACCCCATAAGCATAGTGCCTAGGACTTAAGAGCTTTTCAAGTGCCTACAACAATATTTAACACCTAAAATAATAAAAATTATTAGCTCCAAGATAGGAATCCACTTCCTGTGGATTCAAAATTAATAAATGCTTAATGCTTAATGTCCACTAAAACTGTATCAGTGAATTGTTAACAATTAAACTCTTAGAGTTATGTATAAATAATAAAGATAATAGATTTTACACCACATGAATGATGGGAAGAATTTAATATGTTAAAGGATAATTTTTGAAAGATAAAATCATGATTGTCAAATAAATATACAAAGTGAATATAAATTAAGTATTTTATTTAACTTATTATTAATGAGGAAGTCAATAAAATGTTATAACTGGTTCAAAGGAGAATTCAAAGAGCCAGAGACATAAGTGGGTCATGAAATGACTTTACAAATAAAGGCAAAACTGACTTTTTCCACAATGGAGAAGAGGAAGGGATCAATTGTTCCTCCCCCAGACAGAATTAATTTGCATTTTCATAGATAATAATTATTTGCATTGCTATCATTTTAAAAAGTAACTCACAGAATTATAAAATAGCTCAAAGACAATGAAAAATTTAAATGCCGTAGAATCAGATAATCCAAAATGGTATGCTCTAGGCCTTTCTTGGTGGCTCAGACAGTAAAGAATCTGCCTGCGATGCAGGAGACCCAGGTTCGATCCCTGGGTTGGGAAGATCCCCTGGAGAAGGAAATGGCAACCCACTCCGCTATCCTTGCCTAAAGAATTCCATGGACAGAGAAGGCTGGCAGACTACAGTCCAGTTCAGTTCAGTTCAGTTCAATCGCTCAGTCGTGTCCGACTCTCCGCGACCCCATGAACTACAGCACGCCAGGTCCCCTGTCCATCACCAACTCCCGGAGTACACTCAAACTCATGTCCACAGAGTCGGTGATGCCATCCAGCCATCTCATTCTCCGTCGTCCCCTTCTCCTCCCGCCCCCAACCTTTCCCAGCATCAGAGTCTTTTCCAGTGAGTCAACTCGTCGCATGAGGTGGCCAAAGTATTGCAGTTTCAGCTTCAGCATCAGTCCCTCCAATGAACATCCAGGATTGATCTCCTTTAGAATGGACTGGTTGGATCTCCTTGCAGTATAAGGGACTCTCAAGAGTCTTCTCCAACACCACAGTTCTAAAGCATCGATTCTTCGGCGATCAGATTTCTTCACAGTCCAACTCTCACATCCATACATGACCACGGGAAAAACCATTGCCTTGACTAGACGGACCTTGGTTGGCAAAGTAATGTCTCTGCTTCTTAATATACTATCAAGGTTGGTCATAACTTTCCTTCCTTTTAATTTCATGGCTGCAATCAGCATCTGCAGTGATTTTGGAGCCCAGAAAAATAAAGTCTGACACGGTTTCCACTGTTTTTCCATCTATTCCACATGAAGTGATGGGACCAGATGCCATGATCTTTGTTCTCTGAATGTTGAGCTTCAAGCCAACCTTTTCACTCTCCTCTTTCACTTTCATCAAGAGGCTTTTGAGTTCCTCTTCACTTTCTGCCATAAGGGTAGTGTCATCTGCATATCTGAGGTTATTGATATTTCTCCCAGCAATCTTGATTCCAGCTTGTGCTTCTTCCAGCCCAGCGTTCCTCATGATGTACTCTGCATATAAGTTAAATAAGCAAGGTGACAACATACAACCTTGACGTACACCTTTTCCTATTTGGAACCAGTCTGTTGTTCCATGTCCAGTTCTAACTGTTGCTTCCTGACCTGCATACAGGTTTCTCAAGAGGCAGGTCAGGTGGTCTGGGATTCCCATCTCTTTCAGAATGTTCCACAGTTTATTTTGATCCACACAGTCAAAGGCCTTGGCATAGTCAATGAAGCAGAAATAGATGTTTTTCTGAAACTCTCTTGCTTTCTCCATGATCCAGCGGATGTTGGCAATTTGATCTCTGGTGCCTCTGCCTTTTCTAAAACCTGCTTGAACATCTGGGAGTTCACGGTTTACATACTGCTGAAGCCTGGCTTGGAGAATTTTGAGCATGACTTTACTAGCGTGTGAGATGAGTGCAATTGTGTGGTAGTTTGAGCATTCTTTGGCATTGCCTTTCTTTGGGATTGGAATGAAGACTGACCTCTTCCAGTCCTGTGGCCAGCACTGAGTTTTCCAAATCTGCTGGCATATTGAGTGCAGCACTTTCACAGCATCATCTTTCAAGATTTGAAATAGCTTAACTGGAATTCCATCCCCTCCACTAGCTTTGTTAGTAGTGATGCTTTCTAAGGCCCAGTTGACTTCACATTCCAAGATTTCTGGCTCTAGGTCAGTGATCACATTATCGTGACTATCTTGGTCGTGAAGATCTTTTTTGTACAGTTCTTCTGTGTATTCCTGCCACCTCTTCTTAATATCTTCTGCTTCTGTTAGGTCCATACCATTTCTGTCCTTTATCGAGCCCATCTTTGCATGAAATGTTCCCTTGGAATCTTTAATTTTCTTGAAGATGTCTCTTGTTTTTCCTATTCTGTTGTTTTCCTCTATTTCTTTGCATTGATCACTGAGGAAGTCTTTCTTATCTCTCCTTGCTATTCTTTGGAACTCTGCATTCAGATACTTATATCTTTCCTTTTCTCCTTTGCTTTTCGCCTCTCTTCTTTTCACAGCTATTTGTAAGGCCTCCTCAGACAGCCATTTCGCTCTTCTGCATTTCTTTTCCATGGGGATGGTCTTGGTCCCTGTCTCCTGTACAATGTCACGAACCTCCGTCCATAGTTCATCAGGCAGTCTATCAATCAGATCTAGTCCCTTAAATCTATTTCTCACTTCCACTGTATAATCATAAGGGATTTGATTGAGGTCATATGTGAATGGTCTAGTGGTTTTCCCTACTTTCTTCAATTTAAGTCTGAATTTGGCAATAAGGAGTTCATGATCTGAGCCACAGTCAGCTCCTGGTCTTGTTTTCGCTAACTGTATACAGCTTCTCCATCTTTGGTTGCAAAGAATATAATCAATCTGATTTTGGTGTTGACCATCTGGTGATGTCCATGTGTAGAGTCTTCTCTTGTGTTGTTGGAAGAGGGTGTTTGCTATGACCAGTGCATTCTCTTGACAAAACTCTATTAGCCTTTGCCCTGCTTCATTCCGTGCTCCAAGGCCAAATTTGCCAGTTACTCCAGGTGTTTCTTGACTTCCTACTTTTGCATTCCAGTCCCCTATAATGAAAAGGACGTCTTTTTTGGGTGTTAGTTCTAAAAGGTCTTGTAGGTCTTCATAGAACCGATTAACTTCGGCTTCTTCAGCATTACTGGTTGGGGCATAGGCCTGGATTACTGTAATATTGAATGGTTTGCCTTGGAAACGAATAGAAATCATTCTGTCATTTTTAAAATTGCATCCAAGTACTGCATTTCGGACTCTTTTGTTGACCATGATGGCTACTCCATTTCTTCTAAGGGTTTCCTGCCCACAGTAGTAGATATAACGGTCATCCGAGTTAAATTCACCCATTCCAGTCCATTTTAATTCACTGATTCCTAGAATGTCGACGTTCACTCTTGCCATCTCCTGTTTGACCACTTCCAATTTGCCTTGATTCATGGACCTAACATTCCAGGTTCCTATGCAATATTGCTCTTACAGCACCGGACCTTGCTTCTATCACTGGTCACATCCACAGCTGGGTATTGGTTTTGCTTTTGCTCCATCCCTTCAATCCTTCTAGAGTTATTTCTCCACTGATCTCCAGTAGCATACTGGGCACCTACTGACCTGGGGAATTCCTCATTCAGTATCCTATCATTTTGCCCTTTGTTACTGTTCATGGGGTTCTCAAGGCAAGTATACTGAAGTGGTTTGCCATTCCCTTCTCCAGTGGACCACATTCGGCTGTGGTCCATGTGATCAGGTCGACTAGTGTCCTGTGATTATGATTTCAGTGTGTCTGCCCTCTGATGCCCCCTAGCAATACCTACCATCTTATTTGGGTTTTTCTTACCTTGGTCGTGGAAAATCTCTTCACAGCCACTCCAGCAAAGTGCAGCCGCTGTACCTTACCTTGGACGAGGGGTATCTCCTCAAGGCCGCCCCTCCTGACCTTGAACGCGGAGTAGCTCCTCTCAGCCAGTTGGACACGACTGAGCGACTAGTACTTTCATTTTCATAGCTAACGTATAGATTGCCAAGAAGTAGAGGCAATCATTTGGGTGGGGGGATGGGCAGAGGCTTCCCTGATATCTCAGTTGGTAAAGAATCCACCTGCAATGCAGGAGACCCTGGTTCGGTTTCTGGGTTGGAAAGATCCTCTGGGGAAGGGATAGTCTACCCACTCTAGTATTTTGGGCCTTCATTATGGCTCAACAGGTAAAGAATCTGCCTGCAATGCTGGAGACCTGGGTTTGATCCCTAGTTTGGGATGGTCCCCTGGAGAAGGGAAAGGCTACCCACTCCAGTATTCTGGCCTAGAGAATTCCAATGACTGTATAGTCCATGGGATCACAAAGAGTCGGATATGACTGAGCGACTTTCACTTTTTGTACATTTCAAAGTCTTTCACAATTTTTTTCTCACAATCTCTCTCCATTTGTGATTGTAGAATTT
The DNA here is from genome assembly GCF_049115385.1 of Moschus berezovskii. Lineage (NCBI taxonomy): Eukaryota > Metazoa > Chordata > Mammalia > Artiodactyla > Moschidae > Moschus > Moschus berezovskii. The sequence continues at coordinate 25,600,885 of NC_142468.1, read as the reverse complement.
CAAAGAAAGATTATTCTTGATCACAGAATAAGGCTGATCTCAATTATGTTCGACCTGATTGTTTACATAAATACAGCAAGGGTTTTCACTTAACATACAGACTTCCCTAAGTTTGCTTTGCAAATCTTGGGCCATACAGTGTTGAACAACTATTAATGGAACAAAATTAACTACTCTCTGAGAGTCTTCATAAGGAATCTCAGACAGACTTTTAAAAGCCTCTACTATTTACTATCTTAAGACCAGGAAACCAATCCTAAGAAATTCTCTTCACCAAAGTTCACCTGCAGGTTCTAGGAATTTAGTGAATTCTTCTCTTCATAGTATAGTTCAGTTCAATTCAGTTCAGTTGCTCCCACCACATATTCTACAGTTCTTGATCTGCTAGGATATAACCTTACAAATCACCTGAAAGGCTGGGACCCTGTCATCCAGGAACAGAACCAGCTTTCCTAGAAGGGTTTTTTAGGTATTAGTTCCATAAACACAGCCAAACTTTGTGTCCTAAAACAAAGTGGTGGTCATATCTGATTAAGTGAACACCATTCTCAAATATAACACTTCAGATAAGATCTTTATTGCACAATCAATTTTTCTGATTATACCCAGTAAAAAGGAGGACCAATTCTTATGGAAACTATGAAATAACAACACTGCCTTGAAAAGTGAGAAGATTTAGAGTTTCTGAGTTCTGCAGACCCAGTGAGAACCAGATATCATTTGAAATTTGTTTCATTTCAGTTTACAAAAGCAAAGTTTACTATATTGTTGTGGATTTCAGAAATGTAAAAGGAAAGAGAAATAACTTTCTTATAGATCCAGAAAATGGAGCAATTTTTAAAAATCAACAATATTCCAGATAGCCAATAAGTTTTCCCTTATCAGTTTATTCAGTACTATAATTAATTCCTGTTCTGGTGGGTCTTGGGTTAGCAATTGCATGAAGCCTTCTGCTTCTCAACTGGAAAAGGGTTCTGGAAATCTTGACTCAGCCCACTAGTACCCCCTGAGAGTTGTCTAAGGCATGTCACCTCAGAACACTGCACCCGGGAGTCTATTTTTTTGAAATGTCAGTAGTTTGAAGTACTCTGTAAAGTCTTTTCCCACAAGACTCAGACTGTCCTCTTTTTTGATGGGTGAATTCTGGCCTGCTTCTTTTTATTTTTTAATTTTTGGCTGCACCGTGCAGCATGTGGGATCTTAGCTCTCTGAACAGGGATTGAACCTGTGTCCCCTGCATTGGAAGTGCAGAGTCTTAACAAGTGGACCAAGAGGGAAGTCCCTGGCCTGCATCTTATAGCATCACTTCTGAAAAGCATCAGAGTAAAACAAAAACCATCTGTAGATACGAAAGACTGAGAATGGCTGTCTTTATTACTGATCATTTTGAAATTTAAAATGTCTATTGATATGTAAAATAAAGATAAGTAAGTTTTAAAATTTAGGTAAAATATCGCTAAGGATATTTATTAAACTTATCTCTAAAGAAGTCAGTGAATGCTACATTTGGTTTATACAAATGAATAAATATGATTTCAATAAAGAAAAAAAATCTTGAGATATAGCATATAATTAACAATCATGAAACATATACACACTATATCAAGCATATCAAGTAAAAAGAGTCAATAAGTCTGGATTTTATTTTATATTTTATAAAATATATAAATGGACATTTATAATCCTAGTTTATATGCCCATACTCCATTGGTAAAATGGATATATTTTTCGACTGAGAACCATTGGCCTAGCAGCCTCTAGATTCAAATTAAGGAAGTAAGGCTTTGACTGAGTAGGTATTTCAAATAATAATTTAATTTATAACAGATAATACCATACTGCTGAGGCTTAATATCATCAGGTAAAGCATCACTGGGACACTAATAAAATATAAGAAAACTTGAAAGGAAAAATTTCTTAAGAGTTTTAATCAGTGCTTCCCCTAAGGTGAAAGAATACTGTAGAAAGAATGAATACTGACAAATTTCCAGGGACTTCCCATAAAGCATACCCTTTCTCAAGTGTATTATTTTAATACCATTTTACTTACAGAAATTTAACCTGGGGCAGGCTGAGTGTCTCTGCTGACAGTACTTCCCATGAAATTCTTACAATAGTCACATATCAAGCAAACTTAATTATTTCTATTACTTCCTTTTTTATAAAATAAAAGAAAAAATAACTTTGTGAGTTTTTCCAGGGGCTTTCTGGGAAATTGTAGTTTTAGATGTAAAAAAATATCATGACAGTTTTACTTATTTACCCATTCTGGGAAGGAATAGTTTAGAAAAGTTTTCAAAAAAGTTCAGACAGTTGATTAAGCTGGCTCATGGATGCCTGAGAAATAGTATTTGATTATCTAGTTAATCAAAGCAATAATAAAATATTTAAAAACATACACTGGCAGCAGTGCAATTGGAAAGAACCTTATTTCTTTTATACATGAGGAATCTTTGCTTTTTTTTCTTTAGATAATCAAGGACATAATAAAATCCACATAAAACATAGAAAATTATTGTCGTAAGACACAGAACTTTTTCTTTCTAGACAATTTACACAGAAAATAAAGAATCATCATTTTTATTGTAAAAAAACAAAGGCACTTGTCAGTAAACCAAGGAAGCAAACCCATAAAAATAGAGTGAACTTTGCTGAGATATTAACACATTTCATAACTTCTTTTCAGACTTTGTTTTTATCAACTAAGGCAAATAGAATTCATTTCTGAGTTTTATCTTTATTATCTTTGTTCATATTCTGAAACATACTGACACTTTGCATTAGAACAGATCTCAGGAGGCCTGCAAGATCAAAACAAATTTTCTTAGAATTCTGAGATGCTATTTACATAAACAGGTGATTTGTTTATTGCTGCTATCCTCAAATTTAATAATAAACCAGTATTTTAGAAATTCTCAGTTTGAGTTTCTAATATGATATTGATAGTTATAACCTACATACACAGAAGTCCTTTGGGAGACTGAATAAGTCTCAAGAGTAAAATGATCTGGAGACCAACAAAATTGAGGTTTACCGCTTTAGGATAAAACCCCTGTTTTTCTTTGAAAAATCAGAACATATCTACAGTCAGATTCTCTGTTATTATTATTATTGCTCCTAAGGGTAATTGCAACCATTTATACTAACTACAGAGGCCTCCCAGGTGGTACATTGGTAAAGAATCTGCCTGCCAATGCAGGAGATGCGGAAACACGGGTTCAATCCCTGGGTCGGGAAACTGCCCTGGAGAAGGAAATGGTAATGCACTCCAGTATTCTTGCCTGGAAAGTCCCATGGACAGAGGAGCCTGGAGGGCTACAGTCCATCAGTCACAGAGTTGGACATGACTGAGCACGCATGCATACTACCTATAACCTTTAACCAAAACAACTAACTTCTCATTCATAGAGGAAAGTGCAGGGTGGGTAATTGAGAAATTTGTCATACACCAGCAATACAGCAAAGTAGAAAAGTTCATGAATATACTTTTCTATTACCACACATAGAAGTCTTTTCTTTTACATGTTCTTAAAGTAGAAAAAATGAACATGTTCATTAACATGACCCATAGATATAGCTCCTCTAGAGAATATTATTAATTATGTTTCAATATACTATCTTAGAAATAATCCAGATATTCAGTGAATATCCATTAATTAATTCAATTTAATACCAGTTCAAAGTTTTAAGCCACCTAGGAATCCTGGAAATTATCTTTAAGCTGACATGCTACAAAGCATAATTATTCTTGAAGTTATGAAAACCTTAGACACAAATTTACATTATGTAAGAGTAATGTTAGTTTATTTGATCAGTAGCTTGTATAGCTATAGGATAAATAAACCTAATTAAAATAAAATATGTTTATATTATGTTTAATACTGATAAATCAGAGAAGATATAATTGTTCTATTAAACCAGACATTTCAAATCAGTCACATTGGCCAAAGATTTACCTTAATTATGTGAGCATGGATTCTTAAAATGTTTCTGAGGAGTTAGTTTCTAAATAAATTTCTTATTAGTGTAGCACACTTAATACATTAGAAATTAAATCTCATGTTATTAAAATTTTAGGAATATTTGATTTATGTAAAGAACCTGCCTGCCAATACAGGACATGTAAGAGATGTGGGTTTAATCCCTGGGTTGGGAAGATTCCCCTGGAGGAGGGCATGGCAACCACTCCAGTATTCTTGCCTGAAGAATCCCATGGACAGAGGAGCCTAGAGAGTTACAGTCCATAAGGTCACAAAGAGTTGGACACACAAGCACTTATTTATCTCTTTAAGTCAGTTATAATATGATAATCTGGACTTTTTTGGTGACTCAGTGGTAAAGAATCTGCTTGACAATGCAGGAAACATGGGTTTGATCCCTGATCCTGGAAGATCCCACATGACTCAGAGCGATTAAGCCTATGCTCTACAACTATTGAGCTTCTGCTCTAGAGACCTAACAGAAGCAAAAGAGATTAAGAAGAAGTGGCAAGAATATACAGAAGAACTATACAGAAAAGGTCTTAATGACACAGATAACCATGATGGTGTGGTCACTCACCTAGAGTCAGACATCTTGGAGTGTGAAGTCAAGTGGGCCTTAGAAAGCATTACTATGAGCAAAGCTAGTGAAGGTGATGGAATTTCAGCTGAGTTATTTCAAATCCTAAAAGATTATGCTGTGGAAGTGCTACACTCAATATGCCAACAAATTTGGAAAACTCAGCAGTGGCCATAGGATGGGAAAAAGTCAGTTTTCATTCCAGTTCCAAAGAAGGGCCATGTTAAAGAATGTTCAAGCTACTGTACTGTTGCTCTCATTTCACATGCTAGCAAGGTAATGTTCAAAATCCTTCAAGCTAGGCGTCAATAGTATGTGAACCAAGAACTTTCAGATGTACAAGCTAGATTTAGAAAAGGCAGAGGAACCAGAGATCAAATTGCCAATATCCACTGGATCATCAAAAAAGCAAGAGAGTTCCAGAAAAACATTTATTTCAGCTTCATTGACTATGCTAAAGCCTTTGACTGTGTAGATCATAACAAGCTGTGGAAAATTCTGAAAGAGATGGGAATACTAGACCACCTTACCTGCCTCATGAGAAACCTGTATGCAGGACAAAAAGCAACAGTTAGAACTGGAGAAACAATGCACTGATACCAAATTGGGAAAGGAATATGTCAAGGATGTATATTTTCACCCTGCTTATTTAACTTAAATGCAGAGTACTTCATGTGAAATGCCAAGCTGGATAACTCACAAGCTGGAATCAAGATTCCTGGGAGAAACATCAACAAGCTCAGATATGCAGATGATACCACTCTAATGGCAGAAAGTGAAGAGGAACAAAAAAGTCTCTTGAAGAGGGTGAAAGAGGAAAGTGAAAAGGATGGTTTGAAACTCAACATTCAAAAAACTAAGATCATGGAAACTGGTCCCATCACTTCATTGGGCAAATAGATGTGGAAAATGTGGAAACAGTGACAGATTTTATTTTTTTGGGCTCCAAAATCACTGCAGATTGTGACTGCAGCCACTAAATTAAAAGAAGATGTCTTCTTGGAAGAAATGCTATGACAAGTCTAGACATCTTACTAAAAATGAGAGACATCACTTTGCTGACAAAGATACATTTAGTCAAAGGTATGGTTTTTTCCAGTAGTCATGTATGAATGTGAGAGTTGGACCATAAAGAAGGCTGAGCACTGAAGAATTGATGGTTTTGAACTGTGGTGCTGGAAAAGACTCTTGAGAGTCCCTTGGACAGCAAGGAGATTAAACCAGTCAATTCTAAACAAAGTCAACCCTGAATATTCATTGGAAGGACTGATGCTGAAGCTGAAGCTTCAGCTTCAATGCTTTGGTCACCTTATGGGAGAGTCCATTTATTAGAAAAGACCCTGATGCTGGGAAAGATTGAGGGCAAGAGGAAAATGGGGTGGCAAAGGATGAGCTGGTTTGATAGCATCACTGACTCAGTGGACATGCGTTTGAGCAAACTCTGGGAGATAGTGAAGGACAGGGAAGCCTGGCGTGCTGCAATCCATGGGATCACAAAGAGTCAGACACAACTTAGTGTCTGAATAAAAACAACCAAGACCTGAGCTGCAACTACTTAGGCCAGCCCACCTAGAGTCTGTGCTCTGCCACAAGAGAAGCCACAGCAATGAGAAGACCATGCTCTGCAATGAAGAGTAGCTCTTGGTCACCACAACTGGCAAAAGCCCATGAACAGCAATGAAGACCCAGCACAGCCAACATTTAGTTAATTAATTAAAGAGTCCTTAGTATTAAAAAAACAGGTTTATATCTGTTTATTTGTGCAAATGAAATTCATGAAGGATAAATGAGACTGATTATCTTAAGGAGGTAAGTGGGAGAGGGGTGGGAGGTAGTGGAATGGGAACGTGGTAATGTATGGATGAGGAGGAAGCGACGTCTCTCAGTGTGCATTTTCATATAGGCTTGGCTCTTAGAATCAGCATGTTTGATACACCTCAAACTTTAAGTAAATAATTAAAAGCGATCAGGATGTTGAGACAACCAAAACTGAAATACAAACCATAACAAATGAGCCTAACTGTTAAATGATGAAAAGCATTGAAAGGAATGGGGAAGAAAAGACCTGACTTTCATAACACTGGAAAAGTTATGTGGATGTATTCTATAAGACAAAAGGAACTGCTCTCAGATACTGTACTCTAGTTAGTAAATCTGTTTCTCTTAGGGGCATGGCTTAGCAATTCTGTGACTATACTAGAGTTTAATAAACAAGCATAGATAATGAGAACCAGATTTCTCACTGGTGAAGAAAGAAGAAGCTATAAATAAGGCAAGGAGAAATACTAGAAACGGCCTTGTGGTATTGGATTGAAACCAGAGGTATTAGTGTAAATTCATGAAATATATATGAGTGTATATATATACACATAGATAGACATAGAAATAAATGTAGATGTATGTATGTGTTTAGTTTCATCCAAGCTATGAGTACTGAAAGGGCCCCCGCATAGCACTAAGTACACTCATTTCCTGTTCTTGGTTTCCCTAGTAAAAGGAAACAGTGCTCCATAGGAAAAATGGTAGAATCAAGATTTGGACATAAAAAATTCAAAATAAGCTTGGAATATCTTGTGGCACCAGGGAAAAAATGAAGCACTTGAAAAAATACAGGGATATAGCTAAAAGATACAGGAATACATCTGAGGGAATACCAGTGGCTAAATTTCAAACAATTTGAGCAAATAAATAAACAATGAAAGAACTGGATTATAGACTGAACCAAGTATCTGTGAGTCCCTATGCATGTAAGTAAATCATAGGGAAATCTACACAATTCAAGGATGCATACATCCTTGAATTACTTAGTGTAGTAAGCAGAGAAATGCATCCCTACAAAGAAGTTCACATCTTAATCCCCAGAATAAGTGAATGGTTCCTTATGTGGCAAAGGGACTTAACACATGTGTCAATTATTGACTTTGAGTTGGAGAAATTATTCTGGATTATATGGGTAGGCCCAAGGTAATTACAAGTGTCTTTGGGTTTAATGTAACATTTACAAGGAACTTCCTAAAAAAATAAAGAGTAACTGTGGTGTTGGAGAAGACTCTTGAGAGCCCCTTGGACTACAAGGAGATCCAACTAGTCCATCCTAAAGGATATCAGTTCATTGGAAGGACTGATGTTGAAGCTGAAACTCCAATACTTTGGCCACCTGATGTGAAGAGCTGACTCCTTTGAAAAGACCCTGATGCTGGGAAAGATTTAAAGCAGGAGAAGAAGGGGATGACAGAGGATGAGATGGTTGGATGGCATCACTGACTCAATGAACATGAGTTTGGGTAGACTCCAGGAGTTGGTGATGAACAGGGAGGCCTGGTGTGTTGCAGTCCATGGGGTCACAAAGAGTTGGATACTACTGAGTGACTGAACTGAACAGGTTACATCAAATCCCTTACGATTATACAGTGGAAATGAGAAATAGGTTCAAGGGATTAGATCTGATAGACTGAGTGCCTGAAGAACTATGGACAGAGGTTTGCGACATTGTACAAGAGGCAGTAATCAAGACCATCCCCAAGAAAAAGAAATGCAAAAAAGCAAAATAGCTGTCTGGGGAGGCCTTACAAATAGCTGTGAAAAGAAGAGAAGCGAAAAGCGAAGGAGAAAAGGAAATATATACCCATTTGAATGCAGAGTTCCAAAGAATAGCAAGGAAAGATAAGAAAGCCTTCCTCAGTGATCAATGCAAAGAAATGAGGAAAATAATAGAATGGGAAAGACTAGAGATCTCTTCAAGAAAATTAGAGATACCAAGGGAAATATTTTTCACGCAAAGATGGGCACAATAAAGGACAGAAATGGTATGAACCTAACAGAAGCAGAAGATATTAAGAAGAGGTGACAAGAATACACAGAAGAACTATACAAAAAAGATCTTCATGACCCAGATAACCACGATGGTGTGATCACTCACCAAGAGCCAGACATCCTGGAATGTGAAGTCAAGTGGACCTTAGGAAGCATCACTATGAAAAAAGCTAGTGGAGGTGATGAAATTTCAATTGAGCTATTTCAAATCCTAAAAGATGATGCTGTGAAAGTGCTGCACTCTGTATGCCAGCAAATTTGGAAAACTCAGCAGTGGCCTCAGGACTGGAAAAGGTCAATTTTCATTCTAATCCAAAGAAAGGCAATGCAAAAGAATGCCCAAACTACTGTACAATTGCACTCATCTCACACGTTAGTAAAGACTTGTCAATTCGGTTGTGAAGGTTTCACAGGAAGTCTTAGATTAGAAGAAGGCGTCTCTTTCATGACTTCTACTTGAAATCTCTGACCATGTGAATGTACTACATTTCCAGTTTTAAAAGCTAATTAAAATAAATATTTGTTGAATGAGTACAACTGGATATGAAAATTCATGGAACAAAATTATCTTTTGGTACAAATTTAGATTTTCATCCCTCCTTCCTCCCCGGTCTTCTCTCTTCCTTTTCTAATATGTTGTGCTTAAAAGTGGATTAAAGTGGTTTGATTGAAATCCTGCAAGTTAAAAAGTACATGATGTATTCCACCTTGTGTCTGAGACATATGTTTCAGTAGTTCATCTCTGGTAGCTTGGCACAGGATACTGCCTCATCCAGGAATGGGCTGTGTCTGAGCAGGCAGGAAATATTGATAATTCCTTCTTTAGGCTAAGTTTGAAATTCTCCTAATGTGTTGTGTTTGTGTGTGTGTGCCCACACACATCTATGAGGGGATTTCTAGAGATCTTTAAGACCAAACTTAAATGTTTATGTGTATTAATTTTTTATCAGCAAGCTTCTATTGACTGTATTTTAATCACAGCCTCCTACCAGTAGGCGATCTAGTATTTTGAAGCCAGTAATACGGCAGCTTGGCAACCCACTCCAGTGTTCTTGCCTGGAGAATCCCAGGGATGGGGGAGCCTGGTGGGCTTCTGTCTATGGGGTCACACAGAGTCGGACACGACTGAAGTGACTTAGCAGCAGCAGCAGCAGCAATACGGCAGCAAAACAACTAAGATTCCCAAAATTAATCATTTCCATGAGACCAGTGTCTATAAAACACGATTGGCAAACTACAGTTTGTGGCCAAAGATGACTCATGGCCAAATCCAGCTCAAGGTCAAATGTAGCTCACTGTCTCTTTTTGTAAATAAAGTCTTATTGAAACACCCTTTTCTATTTATATATATATTAGCTATGGTTGCTTTCATGATGAAATAGCATAGTTAAATTGTTGCAAAAGCCTGAAATATTTATTCTCTGACCTTTTGTGGAAAAGCTTGATAATCCCTATTGTAAATTCACACACAGTCTAACATGCAATCTGGAGACACATCCAAAACTAAACCTGTCTTAGTAAAGACAGGCAGACAGGAGAAATTTAGGGCCACAGGGTCCGGTGGTTGTTTTAGGACCTAACATTGCTGTACTTTAGTGTGCACTTTTTCTCAGCGAGTTCAGGCTTATCGTGGTATACCCTGGGCATGATGATGGAGTTTAGCAGTGAGTAAGGGCAGAGTGGATTCTGTGTGCATCTTGGCAATTCGATAGTGGTGAGTTTGAGAGAGAATGGATAAATGTCATGGGTTTATACCTACGGGTGCAGCAGCTAGAAGCATTGGATTTGATGAACGCTTAGCTACATGAATGGATTATAAAAACTTATTGTGCAGAAAAAAAATGAATGGAATGAGATCTAAAATCCCACACCGCTTATGTCAATTAAAATATATGCCTACAAATCAACAATCTATGTGCTGTTATACCCCTTATAATCAAGGAGAAATATATTAAATTTATAGTTACCTTGTGAAGGAGGACAAAGAGGGTGACTTTGGGAGTGAGTCTGGATTCATCAATAAACTAGACGAAGGACAATAAAATGGGCAAATGATGACAATGCACCTTGAAGGGAGGCACCTGAGGTTAAAGGACAACAAAATACTAACCAGAAAGAAAGAACCAAAGAAGGGCAGCAGAGAGGAAGGAATCTGGACTCATACCTTGATTCTGTTATCAATTCAGTTCAGTTCAGTCTCTTAGTCATGTCCGACTCCTTGAGACCCTATGGACTACAGCATGCCAGGCCTCCCTGTCCATCACCAACTCCCAGAGTATACTCAAACTCATGTCCATTGAGTCAGTGATGCCATCCAACCATCTCATCCTCTGTCATCCCCTTCTTCTCCCGACTGCAATCTTTCCCAGCATCAGGGGCTCTTCCAATGAATCAGTTCTTCGCATCAGGTGGCCAAAGTATTGGAGTTTCAGCTTCAGCATCAGTTCTTCCAATGAATATTCAGGACTGATTTCCTTTAGGATTGACTGGTTGGATCTCCTTGCTATCCAAGGGACTCTCAAGAGTCTTCTCTAACACCACAGTTCAAAAGCATCAATTCTTCGGTGCTCAGTTTTTTTTTTATAGTCTAACTCTCACATCCATACATGACCACTGGAAAAACCATAGCTTTGACTAGACATATCTTTGTTGGCAAAGTGATGTCTCTGCTTTTTAATATGCTGTCTAGGTTGGTCATAACTTTTCTTTCAAGGAGCAAGCATCTTTTAATTTCATGGCTGCAGTCATCATCTGCAGTGATTTTGGAGCCCCCCAAAATAAAGTCTGTTACTGTTTTCCCATCTATTTGCCATGAAGTGATGGGACCAGATCTTCATTTTTTGAATGTTGAGCTTTAAACCAACTTTTTCACTCTCTTCTTTCACTTTCATGAAGAGGCTCTTTAGTTCTTCTTTGCTTTCTGCCATAAGGGTGGTATCATCTGCATATCTGAGGTTGTTGATATTTTTCCTGGCAATCTTGATTCCAGCTTGTGCTTCATTGAGCTTGTGCTTGATTGTGTTATACCTCTGGCAACTAAATGGATTTGTGACCTGGTGACAAGCCTTCAGTACTCAGCTTCCAAATTAGCCAGAGTCTGAATGGTGGAGGCAGTGATGGTGGTGATGGTGTGTATATGTGTGTGAGGTAGGGAAGGGTCAGAACCAGGAAACTCTAAGCCAAATGGGGTGCGTAGAAGGGGACCAGTCTACAGTAGGTAGACTGCAAGCATCCCAAGAAAGGTGGGGTTCACGTCTCAGCTGGGATCCAGTCCAATTGAGAATGGTGATTGGGGTGGTTCTTGATGTGGGTTCAGGGAAAAGTCTCCAGCTCTTTGAACATGCACCTCAGGCATACTGGGTCTTAAACTGAGTCCTTTCTGGGGAGTGGGCACTGAGCATAATACTGGGTTTTGAGTGGCCCCAGGACTGAGCAGAAGCCTTGGGCAACAGCAGGTTAAATGTCTTCAAAGGCAATCTTTAGATTCTTTGGGCAAATATCATCATCCTTCTGTACTTAATATCTACAATCTGGAATTGTAATATCTGTTCCGGCTATCTCATTGGATTGTTTTGATGGTCAGATCAGAGGACGTATAAAGAGGAGTTCTGGAAAAGTAAAGTACATCCCACCATAGTTATTAAAATATTTAAGCAGCTTTTTAGAAAATAATTCCTTCTTTCCATCCCCCCTACCAGAAATATTTTTCTGGATAGAAATTTAAAAAAAAAGAGAGAGCTGATGAAACTCCAAACATCTAATTTACTCTGCAAGACTTGAGAGAAAACATAATAGCTTTTTTTAAAAGTAATTTTCTTCAAAAGGAATGTGTTTTATTACACATAATTTCATCTTTCAATTCTAAACAATTAAACCAGTTCTTTCTCATAGTTTTCAAACATTTCTGAGATGCATCTCAGGATAGTCCAATTTATAGCCAACTCCTAGCAGGCTGTCTTAGCTGCTGACACTGGAACTTTATCTGGTCCTAATCTATCAGCTTTGGAAAACAAGAAAAATGGATACGGTTTTAAAGTTAGCAAGTCACTGGACTTTACACATAGGAAAGAATGCATAGGGAAGAAATGGAAAGCTCACTGGGAGAACTGTTCTTGCTAACTCAACTAAGGTCATATTTTAAAAATACGATAAATATGCTAGCATCATGTTCTGTAATCAGATAATTCAGATACATTTCTAAAACAACATTTTTCTCATTTAAAAATAATTTTGAAATTACAGTAGAGTCTAACAAGAGAGTGAAGAAGTGAAGCTGCTCAATTGTGTCCAACTCTTTGAGACCCCATGGACTGTAGTCCACCAGGCTCCTCTGTTCATGGAATTTTCCAGGCAAGAGTACTGGAGTGGGTTGCCATTTCCTTCTCCAGGGGATCTTCCCAACCCAGGGATTGAACAAGAGAGTAAAATCTATCAAACATTTGGGGGATATACACTCACTCATATATACTATATATATATAGTATATTCATTTCTTGCGACATGAGGCTCAAGCCACAAGTTTTGTGTCCTGCTGCTTTTAAAAATATATTATTGCATCATGAGCACCTTTTTATATTACTAACTTTTCTGCAGTAATGTGAGTTTTAAGAACCAAATAATAATCTAACATATGAATGTGCCATGGTTTATTTGACCTTTTCTCTATTTAGGTTACTTTTAATATCTTTTTACTACTATAAATAACATTTTCATGAACATTCTTTTACACAAATCTTTAATAACATTGCTGATTGTTTCCTAGGATAGAGTCATGAAATTGGAACCACTGGGACAAAGTATGTTAACACTTTTGTCTCTTACAAATTGTTTATCAGAACCATTGTGAAGTTATGTGCCAATCAGTACATATCTTACCACACCCTCAACAACGTTAACTTTCATCTTTTAAAAAAAGTCCTTGCATATTGAAAAATTTGTTCAAATTGTTTTGTTTTTACCAGCATCCCTTTGGGGAGCAGTCTTTCTCCTATTTCATAATTATTCAGATCAGACCCTAGAAGTATAAAGTCTACTCTGATGAATACAGAATATATGCCTCCATGTGAAAACACCATGGATTTTATTGCTTAAATTGGCTTTGCACTACAATAAGGATAGCTCCTATAATCCGACTTGATTTTTCTTTTTAAGTCTTATGCAAACAGAGATGGTTAGATAGCATCACCAACTCAATGGACATGAACTTGAGCAAACTCTGGGAGATAGTGGAGGACAGGTAGGCCTGGGGTCCTACATTCCTTGGGGTCTCAAAGAGTTGGACGTGACTTAGTGCCTGAACAACAACAATATAAACAGTATCTGGCATACACACCACTATTCTACAGGAATAGAATATTCCTTACTTTTCAGTGATGAAAAGCTCTCCAAGGTATATTTTCTTTTTGGATTTTTGGCTCTGCATAGTGTCAGCCCTATGTTTTCGTTGCAAATGATGGTATTTATAGCCTGGTGTGTAATACTCTGTGGAAAGAAAGCTTGTAAAAAGCATAGGCTGGACACCGAGTATGAGACAGGGAGGGATATGCAAAAAAAAAAAATGTGTGACCCCACCAAAAAAATGCTGGAGACAGAAATAGAGAATACACAGAATGAAGCAAAGAACAAGCAGCAAAAGAACTGTTTTTCAAGGCCTTGAGATCTAGTTTGCTTTTAAATAAAAGCAGGACCTGATGTAAAAGACTGATTTTTCGCTGTTGAGTTTAGCTGAGGAGAGGTGCAGGGATCAACTAGGGAAAAAAAAGCAAAACAGAAACCTTTTGGAGAACAAGATGAAGAACCTACAAGCACAAAAGCCTGCACTCAGCGAATTAGGTTCAAGAAACCTCTAGATAAGACTTCCATCCCATACAGGAACAGAGTGGGCTCAATCTAAGAACCACCTGGAATTTACCTGTTCACACATTGCTCCTGTTTCTAAGAGTCCTCAACACAAGAATCAAACAGTAGTCTTTGTTAGTGGGTACAGAAGTTAAAATACCCAACATGGTTGTTTTACTAAAGAGTTATGATGTTGTAGGGGGGGAAAACCTTCAGCGTGAAGGAGAGTGCTTGAATCTCGGTTACCTCTTTCTGAAAAAGTTTATTCATAACTCAAGGCTCCATGGCTTCCCTTTGGCAGCTCCCGGAATTGTTTGCATCAAGTCTGGATGGAAAAAGCCAGTCTCCGTAGGGTTTGCCTGGCAAATGGTACAGAAGAGTTTCTTCTGAGTCACCACTGGGAAGAGGCACTGAAGGGAAAGGAAAAGGCATAAACTGACAATTATAGGCTAAGAGAAATACTCCAATTAACTTCTTATTTTAGCAAATGTTAAAAGTGTGCATTCCCTAAACACCGCTCTCATGAGCTGTTCCAGCTATTAAGCTATTGTCTCTCACTCCTAACCCATTTCCGTATAATGTTTTGTGATACTGGAGCTGGGACTTCAGAAAGCAATTTCTGCTTTGCCAGATGGCTCTCTGTTAGACTTTCCAATAGAGGGTGCTACAGGGAGACGGTGACTCTGGAGGAGGCAGAAGGGAGGTACTTCTTATTTACTTCCTGCTGGTTTCTCCTTCCCATCAGGGTGATTCCAGCTAGTCAGGCGCCTGGCTGGGAGGCAGGGGTACTCTCTGCAATGGCTAGCTCATAGAATTCTCTCATTGTTCTTTCAAATGCCTAGATTACAACTTCCTATCTAGTTAACAGCTCCTTCTACTAAATTTATGCATTTACCATTAAATAATTGGTGTGGGTTCTAACCTCTCACTGACCCATAAGACGGTATAGGTCTTTATACACAAGCAAGCAAGTGTCTGGGAAAGTATCTCCTTTTGATAAGGTGTTTTGGTTTCTCTGTCAGTCATTAAATATTTTCTTGCTCTGTGTCGAAAGTGGAACTAGACTGTGGGAACACAGGGATGACAAGACATGATCACCACCCTAGTGGAGTAATTTTTAGCAGCTGATGACAGGAAGTGCCAAGGACAGCAAGTGCAGCAAGTATACATGCACGGACACATGGTTCTCAGACTTGATGGTGGATCAGAAGTCCCTGGAAAGCTTAAGAAAACACAGGTTGCAGAGTCCCACTCCCAGAGTCTCTGCATTAGTAGGTCTGGGTGGGGTCCAGGAATGTGCTTCTCTAAAGGGCTTCCCTTGTGGCTTAGCTGGTAAAGAATCTGCCTGCAATGTGGGAGACCTGGGTTCGATCCCTGGGTTGGGAAGATCCCCTGGAGAAGAGAAAGGCTACCCACTCCAGTATTCTGGCCTGGAGAATTCCACGGACTGTATAGTCCATGGGGTCACAAAGAGTCGGACACGACTGAGTGTGACTTTCACTTCACAAAGAGCCCCCAGGTGTTCACTATTGTTGAGACCACCCTCTAAGGCCACTGTTTCTTGCTGACTGTTGAATTTCCCACCGTTTAACATAGAGGATAAGTCAGTCTGGTCTTCCCAGCTGGCACTAGTGGTAAAGAACCCACCTGCCAATGCAGGAGACATAAGAGACAAGGGCTTGATCCCTGGGTCCGGAAGATCCTTTGGAGGAGGGCATGGCAACCCACTCCGGTATTCTTGCCTGGAGAATCCCATGGACAGAGGAGCCTGGCAGGCTAGGGTCCATAGGGTCGCAAAGAGTTGGACGCGACTGGAAGCGACTTAGCATGCATGCATGTAAGTCAGTCTGTCACCTCTCTCTCCCTGCCTGTCTCACATCTATCCATCTTTTATCTGTTTTTCCCACCAGCGCAGTAGAGTGAGTGGTTAAGAGCCCAGACTCTGGAATGTCAGAGTTCCAATGTTCTTCCTCGCTAGTTATATGACTAAGGATAGCATTGCCACCTACCTTTGGTTTCCTCTTCTACAAATGGGGGTAATATTGGGCTCTATGCCCACACATTAAACTTTCAAGGAGCGGATGAGATAGTGCATGCCAAGTGCTTAGTCTGATATTTAACACCCAGGCAGGACACAGTCAACTTTGCCTCTCCTTTCTTCAGGCATCTTCTGAACAGAATAAGACAGAAGTGCCACAACAGAGATGCTGGTGGCAGAAGGCCTGAGCCAAGCAGGGTGAGGAGTTACCAGCTGGGAGGTATCTGTCAGTTGTGATGTGCTCTAAAAAAGCTGAAATTAGGAGCCTTGGGGCATGAACCCTTCCAGCAGCTGGGAAAAGAAGCTGGTCCCAGAAGACAACAGACTTCTTTTCAGTCCATTATTGGAAAATATAAAAAAAAAAGTTTTTAAAGGCTATCTTGAAATGTATATTGCTATTGCCTCAGAGCAGAAGTATGCAATTCTTGTTCTCAAATAGCTGTAAATGTCAATTTTTGTTCCTTATATGTTTGTCAGGAGGGATTTTATGAGCCTATTTCCTCACTCCATGTGCAGTCTTCAATCAGGGTTCTTTCACATTCAGTACCCCGGCATTCTTAGTGCCATCTTTCACTGGGCACCCTCCAGGGCACTTGGCAAAGTCTTGATGGTCAATTCTTATCGCATGCTGTGATGGTGAATCATTTCCAAACAGTCAGTGGAGGGTAAGTGACTCCCCCCAGCATTTACGGAAAATAGGTCTCAGGAACTGCCATAGCTGTGGGGTTCTCTGCAGATTACTTGGTCTGGTCCCAGGAATCCTACATATATGGAACAGCGTGTTGGTGAGGGGGCTGTGGCTGGATAGCAAAAAATCAAAAGAAACAGACAGTATTTGAGCCTCCCATTTTAACAGTGGGTTGGATAAGGAGGAGGTGTGTTTGTCTTAGCCCAGTGGTCTCACCAACAGTGAGCACCTGGAGACTTGTTAAAAAGCACATTCTTAGGACCCACCCCAGACCTACTAATTCAGAGACTCTGGGAGTGGGGCTCTGCAACTTGTATTCTCATAAGCTTTCCAAGGGCTTCTGATCCACCAAAAAGTCTGAGAACTATGTGTTAACACATTCACAGCCTTTATGACCAAAACAACAAAGTAGATGAAAGGGACGGTGTAGGGTGTACTAACCTTGAAACGAAGATATGAGGGTAAATATCAAGCCTGCCTTCCAAGACTGAATAAAAGGGAAAAGAAGGAAACATGTCTTCATTTTCCTTGAAATTAAAGCACAGAACTGTGGAAAGTAAAAGTGGCGAGAACTTCATAGTTACCTCCTCATTTTTTTTCATGACAAAGTTGAGGGCAAGTTGATGAAGAGAACTGCCCAAGGGCGAGCTTGAGTCAAGACCCAAAGCTAGAGCTCTTGACACTTCCCTGGTACTCTTTCCTGGTGCCACCTGCAGGCTCTGGGAAGGCCACTCAGTCTCTGCCTTCCTTTCCAGTCCAGGCCTCAGTCACCTCCATCGGGATTATTTCCACATCCTCCTGGCCTGCCTTTTTCTTCAAGCTTCTTCTTCCTTTCAGTTCAGTTCAGTTCAGTTCAGTTCAGTCGCCCAGTCGTGTCCGACTCTCCGCGACCCCATGAATCACAGCACGCCAGGCCTCCCTGTCCATCACCAACTCCCGGAGTTCACTCAAACTCATGTCCATCGAGTTGGTGATGCCATCCAGCCATCTCATTCTCTGTCATCCCCTTCTCCTCCCACCCCCAATCCCACCTAGCATCAGACTCTTTTCCAGTTACATTTTCCTAACATTTCTCCCTTCAAGGTTATATTCTTCTGAATGTCCTGTAGTGGCTCATTTATTTCTCTATTTTTTTTGCCAGGCTTTCTCAGCCTCCGTCATTTGACTCCCTCTTTCTCTTCCGTTTTATATTCTCTACTACATTTTGCTGATGTCCTTTCCCCAGCAGGCATGCCTCACCATCTTCTGCTTTTTTTCTTCTAAATCAGCGGTCACTAAACTTTTTCCATAAAGGACTAGATAGTAAATATTTTAGACTTTGTGGGTCACATGTTTTTTGTCACAGCTGCTTAACTCTGTTACTAGCAGGACAAAAGCAGCCAGTTGTAGAAAATATGTAAATGAATGAATATGACTGTGTTCCAAAAAAAATAGTTATTTACAAGAACAGGCAACAGAGATTAAAAATGCTCAACAATCTAGGAACAGAAGGGAACGTCATTAATCTGATAAGGGGCATCTGCAAAAGACCCACAGCTAATCTCATGTTTCATGGTGAAAGATAGAATCCTTTTCCCTTAAGATCAGGAAGAAGAGCAGGATATCTGCACTGACCTTCTATTCAGTATTATACAATAGAGTTCAACCAGGACAGTTAATCAAGGAAAAGCACTTAAAAGACATCCAGATTGAAAAGTAAGAAGTAAAATTAGCTCTATTTGAAAATGATGTATTATAAGCAGACATATGATATTTGCATATAGACTATCTTAAAGAATCCATTAAAAGCTTTTAGTATTAATAAATGAGTACTGTAGGATACAAGATCAATATACAAAAATAAATTGCATTTATGTACACTAGCGATGATATTCTGAAAGCAATTTCATTTACAACAATATCAAGAAATACTTAGGAATACATTTAATAAAGAAGTGTAAATCTTGTATAGAGTCCTGAAAATTATAAAGTATTGTTTAAAATTTTTAAGAAGCCCTACATAAACAGAAAGACATTCCATATTCATGAATTGTAAACTAAATATTATTAAGATGATTATGCTCCTCAAACTGATCTACAGATTCAACATATTCTGTCAAAACCCAGTGGGTTTTTAAAATTTTTTTTGCAGACATTGACTGATTGATCTTAAAATTCATATGGAAATGCAAGGGACTCAGAAGAGCCAAACTAATTCTGAGAAAAAAGAACTAAGAGAATTGAACTTATGCCTTCCGATTTCAGAACTTACTACAAAGCTCTAATAATCAAGACAGTGTCTACTGGCATAAGGATAGACAAATAGATCAATGGAATAGAATTGAGAGGCAATTGATTTTCTACAAAGGTGTCAAGATCATACAATGGGGAAAGAGGTGTCTTAAACAAATGGTGCTGGGACAACTGTATAGCTGCATGCAAAAGAGTGAAGTTGTACCCTTATCTCATATCATAAAAAAAAAAAACAACTCCAAATGGCCTAAATATAAGAGCTAAAACGACAAAACTCTTAGAAGAAAACATAGGGGTACATCTCTATGACTTCAGATTTGGCAATAGACTCTTAGTTCAGCTCAGTTCAGTTCAGTCGCTCAGTCGTGTCCGACTCTCCGCGACCCCATGAATCACAGCACGCCAGGCCTCTCTGTCCATCACCAACTCCCGGAGTACACTCAAACCCATGTCCACAGAGTCAGTGATGCCATCCAGCCATCTCATACTCTGTCGTCCCCTTCTCCTCCCGCCCCCAACCTTTCCCAGCATCAGAGTCTTTTCCAGTGAGTCAACCCGTCGCATGAGGTGGCCAAAGTATTGCAGTTTCAGCTTTAGCATCAGTCCCTCCAATGAACACCCAGGATTGATCTCCTTTAGAATGGACTGGTTGGATCTCCTTGCAGTATAAGGGACTCTCAAGAGTCTTCTCCAACACCACAGTTCAAAAGCATCGATTCTTCGGTGATACTAAAAGCAAGAACAACAAAAGAAAAATAGATACATTAGACATCAAAATTAAAATTTCATGCATTGAAGAATATCATCAAAAAACTGAAAAGAAAACCCACAGAATGGGAGTTTGCAAATCACATATTATATAAAGAACTTGTATCTGGGATGTACAGTTGACCCATTAACAGCTCAGGAGTTGGGGCACCTATGTCTAACTATAAAAATCTATGTATAACTTTGATCAGTCCTCATGTCCACAATGCTGTATCTAGGGCTTCAGCCAAGCTCAGATGTGTAGTACTGTGGTGTGTACTTAATGAAACAATCAGTTCAGTTCAGTTCAGTCGTTCAGTCGTGCCTGACTCTTTGCAACCCCATAAATCACAGCACGCCAGGCCTCCCTGTCCATCACCAACTCCTGGAGTTCAACCAAACCCATGTCCATTGTGTCAGTGATGCCATCCAACCATCTCATCCTCTGTCGTCCCCTTCTCCTTCTACTCACAATCTTTCCCAGCATCAGGGTCTTTTCAAATGAGTCAGCTCTCCGCATCAGGTGGCCAAAGTAGTAGAGTTTCAGCTTCAACATCAGTCCTTCCAATGAACACCCAGGATGGATCTCCTTTAGGATGGACTGGTCGGATCTCCTTGAAGTCCAAGGGACTCACAAGAGTCTTGTCCAACACCACAATTCAAAAGCTTTCTTTATAGTCCAACTCTCACATCTGTACGTGACTACTAGAGAAACCATAGCCTTGACTAAATGGACCTTTGTTGGCAAAGTAATGTCTCTGCTTTTTAATATGTTATCTAGGTTGGTCATGACTTTCCTTCCAAGGAGTATGCATCTTTTAATTTCATGGCTGCAATCACCATCTGCAGTGATTTTGGAGCCCAGAAAAATAAAGTTTGACACTGTTTCCACTGTTTCCCCATCTATTTGCCATGAAGTGATGGGACTGAATGCTATGATCTTAGTTTTCTGAATGCTGAGCTTCAAGCCAACCTTTTCACTCTCCTCTTTCACTTTCATTAACAGGCTCTTTAGTTCTTCTTCACTTTCTGCCATAACGGTGGTATCATCTTCATATCTGAGATAATTGATATTTCTCCTGGCAAAGGGCCTGTTAGGAAGCATTTTAAGGCAAAAAGCACTGAGTTCCTGTATACAGGAGGGGTTCCCTATGAATATGCTAAGATCATTGAATTGTACACTTTAAAAGGTTCATTGAATAGTATATGTATTATACATCCAAATAACTGTTAAAACAGTCCAAGCGATGGGCCAGGTTTGGCTTATAGGCTTTCTTATTCCTACTCTAAACTTACCTAAATTCTATCCGTCAATGAAGACATATAAATTAAAAAAATCAGTTTCTTGAGGTCTATGATTTCTAACACTCAGTCATATGTTCTTAACTGTTCCATAAATATTTGAGAGCTGCCACATGTTGGAAACTGCACTAATTATCTGGAATATAAAGAGTTGTTGGACAGTTATCATTCTAAAGAAGATTATGATCTGGTAACAAAAGCTCATGTAACCAAATACCCAGTGCAAAATGCCGTGGTTTATAGACTGTGCGTGTTCTTGGTACAAAGATGGGATATTATCTAAACTTTTCTCTGAGGGCTGGTTGTTTAGGGAGTGCTGATCAGAGAAAGTGGCTGAGTGGAGAGACTTCAAAGGAGGCGCAGGAGTTCTCCAGGCAGACAGAGGAAAGGGGTGTTGCAGACCTGGAGTGTGAGCAAAGCTTACAGCCGTGAATCAGCACCAGTGTCTGGGAAGCTGAGTGGTTCTAAAGGCAGAAGACGGGGAGAGGGAGGGTGGCCGTGTGACAGGAGCTGGACTCAAGCGTGTGCTCCCTGTTCCTTTATCTCTACAACTCTGCTTCTCTTTTCTCTCAAACTACCGCGTCTCCTTGGTCCTGGATTCCAGTGTAAGCTTTACAGTCCTCAGTGCTCTCTTTGACTGCCGCGTGTCCTCCTTATCATCTTCCTACCTTCCACTTAATTCTCCACCATGACAGTTTCGATGAAAATATTGTCTATTTACTATTTTTCTGCAAATCTCTTGTCACCCTCTGTTAAGTCTTTCCCACTGTTATTGCCAGTTTTGCAAAGAATGTTCTGGCTCATCTCTTTGACCTGTTAGCTTTCTTAAACTTTTTGGTAGCTAAAAATCCAGAGGTCAGCATTATGCTAAGTTCTGCTCTCTGCACTTGACCAAGGACAACCACTGATTAGTATTCAGAAATGATACAGTCTGTATTTTTCTCCTTAATGTTTTACTCTCACCAAGACGATAGAGCAAGGGAGTCCTGTCTCATGGGGCATCCATGAGACGTGACTATCATCCTGTGGTTCCAGGAATCTCCAGGGTCAAGTGCTTTTTACTAGGACACAAAAATTCATCAAATGAATAATGTTCCCAAAGCACTTTTTAACTTCTAACTATAATAACATTGGCATTTCATCATTTTAGACAAGAAAACCCCATGCCTTGGCTCTGGAATGGGGAAATAAACACATCAGGCCATAATGTTCTCTCTGCCAAGGTATAATCTCATCCAGGTAGTGACAAAAATAGGAATATTTTGTGGTGTTAGGGGAGAATAAGAAGAGAAGTGGCAGGTGGCAGAGAGGGGAAAGAGACAGAAAGTCATGGTGATCTGGGGAAAAAATGTGGTAGTTGGGGATGGTCATGCAAGGATCAGATACAGACTAGTTTATGACAAGAATAGATATATGTAGCAGAAAAAGTTTACTAGCGCCTTAATACTCCACTCATTCCTAAAGCCAGACACAAAAATTCTTGGAATATTAAGAAAAATGAAGTTGATGTTTTGGGGGACTATATTGGGATAGGATGTGGGTACCAGTGTCAGCAGATGTGACGGTGTAGTAGATCCCAAGGCTGGAGGGCTAGATGAGCTTCCTGTAGCCCTGACGCCCACCTGAGTGATGGAGGGAGAAGTTTCTGCTCGTAAATGCGTATCAGGCTCTCTGAAAAGGTGCCATTTGAGGAACTTGCGTCTAATAGCATGCCAGGAGTTTCTTTTAATTGTATTTTCAATAAATAGTCATATCACAATCATTATCAAAGATTAGTCAT
Source organism: Moschus berezovskii (assembly GCF_049115385.1). Taxonomy (NCBI): domain Eukaryota; kingdom Metazoa; phylum Chordata; class Mammalia; order Artiodactyla; family Moschidae; genus Moschus; species Moschus berezovskii. The sequence continues at coordinate 25,577,887 of NC_142468.1, read as the reverse complement.
AGAAATTGAAGTTTCTCTTTTAGTTGGTTCTCTCCAATGTACTTTGTCGGCATTATGAAAATAAGTGGTTTTTTGAAAATGGATTTTGAGAGGGCAGTGAGTGAGTCATACTCAGGACACAGTGGAGGCGTTACTCTGGCCTGTGAGTGGGTGAGAACCTGGCCTTCTGACCTTGCCTGCCTCCAGCTCTGCAGCAGCTCTACAGACCACCCCCGATGCCCCACCGTCTGTCCTTGCTTTCTTCATTTTATTTTTCTTGCAAAAAAAAAAAAAAAAACCTCTGATGATCTCAAGTGTCCCTTGCTCGGCCAGGTTTGAATTACATTCTGAGTACAAAGACTCTGAGTAGGAATGGGTATCAAGTCTGCCCTTCATCTTCCTTTTCCTTCAATCTCCTCTCTGCTCTTCCCTGACCCCTGACTCCTCCCTTTTTCCAGGAACGACAGCAACAACAAAACTCTCAACTACCAGATAAGCATGGAATGAACTCAGAGCTACCTGACCTGGGCACTGTCCAGTCAGCAGGATCTGGACCCACAATTCAACTCGCTGCACGCTTTGCTATATTTGCCATCTCTGGTTTTATTTGACGTCAGTTTCACCATGCAACAAACCATGCGGTGGCACGCCTGGGTGGGCCCCAAATATGGCATCAATGTGACCATTGATTTCTCTCACCGGCCGGCTGAAGGAGAAGAGTGAGGCCCAGTGTTTTGCCAAGGCCAAGCCTCTTTCCCAGGGAGCTGTTGACACAAGATTTCTTCAATTATCCTGTAAAGCCCACAGTCTCCTGTGGCTTGCTGGGAAGGTGAAAATCCTATTCTTGCATTTCTAATTAAAGAGCATTCCTTCTCAGCTTCTAGGGATCCTCCTCTGGGATGCCCCATCAAGTTCTGGTTAGAGTGTAGCTGACCTTTCTGTGTGAACACTACCCTGAAATATTGTGATCCCAGAACTGACTTTGCATATGACTGAGTTTGGAGATGAGCTGAATTATTCAGGAAGCTTCCCTGCTCACCCACAGAGGAAACCGAGGAGGCCACTGGGAACCATGGGAAGGAAACAAAGACCAGTGGGGACGCTGGGTTTATCTTACTCAGCCTTCCCTTTGCCAGGGCTCTTTTGATGCCTATGATTAAAATCCTGGCCCTGCCCACCTGCCCAGCATAAGGGAATCACTGGGCAGCTGTGGATTTATGAGTATTTCTTTTTTTTTTATGAGTCTTTCTTGCATTAACTTTATTAAACTTCAGATTCCTCAGGTAAACAGCAAATGGAGGAAGAGAGCTGCCTGCCTGGAAGATGCTGTGATTTAACATTGAGTAGTAAAGCCATCCAATGGCAAGCCACTCCAGTACTCTTGCCTAGAAAATCCCATGGATGGAGGAGACTGGTAGGCTGCAGTCCGTGGGGTCGCTAAGGGTCGGACACAACTGAGCAACTTCACTTTCACTTTTCACTTTCCACTTTCACACATTGGAGAAGGAAATGGCAACCCACTCCAGTGTTCTTGCCTGGAGAATCCCAGGGACAGGGGAGCCTGGTGGGCTTCCGTCTATGGGGTCACACAGAGTCGGACACGACTGAAGTGACTTAGCAGCAGCAGCAGTGGTAAAGCCATCCACTGATTTCAAACTTCTTTTTGTTGTCTCTTTGACTTTCATTGGAGATTTTTGTGTTTTCAGTGCCAATGGCCCCAGTGGAATGCGGAGCCATGGGGATTCAGTGTGGGCTGTGTGTGTGGTCCAGGGAGGGCATGCAGGTCCAGGGAGGGAGAAGTTGGCAGGTCCTGGCTTCTCTTTATTAGATCTCCAGGACCATTTGAAGCATATCATGAGGAACCATTGGCAGACAAAGCTGCCCTTACATCGTTCAGGGCTGCTCCGTCACAGGATCTCAAGGTGTGCCTACAGGTAAGAGGTCAAAGGGGACAGACCGACATCGCTAAGCTGTGAGTGGGGTGTGAAGCTGACTTTCTTCAGCAACATCAGCTTTGCAGGATAAGGGCTGGAGGATCTTATCCTGGATCTGGAGCTGCTTGTCAAGGGTAGTGATTCATGGAGATAGAAAGACCCCCCACAGCTGTGAAGGTGTATGGCAAGAAATGATTTTCCCTTATAATACTTATAAGGAAATTTGATGATTATTTACTTTATAAAATAAAATGTTCCCATATTATTTTTAGAACATCGTCCCTGATATTTACCTGTATTTGGATGTGGTTTCTTCCCTGGGAGCCAGCATGGTGAAATTATAATCACCATACTAGGTATGTGATGACGCCTGTGAGTCTAATCCATCGAGGGTGGTAGAGAGCCTCGAATCCTAACCACTAGACCACCAGGGAGCTTGGCGTGTAATCCACTGGGTATTTCACTATTACCATGTAGGAGACTGAAAATGAGAAACAACAATGAAAACATACAACCAGACAGGCAAAGGCTGAAACAGCACGTGGTATTCTGTTTCTTATACCAATTCTGACTGATGGAGGCTGTGTGTAGGAGGGACTCAGGACTGTGTCTGAGCTCCACGGGTGATGTCTGCTCTTGGAGAGGTGGGGGGCTCACCTGGGTGTATTTGACATGCTCAAACTACAGGTTGGGCTTTCATAACCAGCTTCATTTCCACTTTCCCTACTCCCTTCTCTAAACCTCTCCTCTAGGAAGAGATTGTTGGCTTGGATTAAGCAGGGAGAATCAGAAACATTTTAATGGCCATGATGGTCAACTTGGGAGTTCAACCTCAGTATGTTCTCACTAAATGCTATTCTTGGGAGTCACTGAGTTATCTGTGTCCCATGAGAGTGACCATGAGCATTCCAATGATCAATCTTACATCCATGTGGCACAAGTGTTCATTTGTGTCCCACCGGCTCAGGAGGAAGGATTTCCATGCATTTTGCCCCTTCTTAAATATTGTTGTTCATTCCCTAAGTTGGGTCTGACTCTTTGTGACCCCATGGACTGCAGCATACCAGGCCTCCCTTCCTTCACTGTCTCCTGGAGTTTGCCCAAGTTCATGTCCACTGAGTCCGTGATGCTATCTAACCATCTCATCCTCTACTGCCCTCTTCTCCTTTTGCCTTCCATCTTTCCCAGCACCAGGGTCTTTTCCAATGAGAGTCTTTTCCCCTTCTGCATGTTGGCAAGTATTGACAGGTACCTCCCAGGCCACTGAGTAAGACTATGGTACTTCTCCCTCCCCACCTCCCTCCTACCTACCTATTGTGGGTAGGAGGCATTACTTTGGCTGTGGCTAAAGCTTGGAAACAGGTGTATCTCCTGTCAAATTCCAAAAGAATCCCCTATGTCAGTCTAATCCTGAAGAATTTCAGTAGTGACACTGGTGACAGTTGTATACCAAGCTTGGAAAAGACATTTTTGTTTTTCATTTACATCACACACAGAAATTATATTCCATATTTTAGCTTCAGACTTTCTTTGCTAAATGGCCAGAGAGAGAAGTAAAAGGACAGGGCATGATAGACGGCTTCAGATACTCCAGAAACTCCAAATCCCTCACTGGATGAAAAGCATAGTAAAGATCCTTGACAGGTTAAAATCAGCATTCGAGGTTTTTCCACTGTTGCGAATGAGTTTCCAGTTTAATAACTCTCTCAGAACTCCCCCTGCTCCTCTATACTGTGATCCTGTCAACTACTGAGCTTATTTCTGGTGTGTGTCATGAGTTTTAAATCGGAGAGTGGCTTTTAATTAAATCCTTGTTTATCATTCAGTTAATGGGCTAAAACTAGTGATGAAAGGAAAAAGGAGGTTTTCTGTAATATTCTCGCCCATCATGTGATACTTGAGAAAAATAATAAAGTGATTTACTCAAAGATGAGTTCATGTAAATGCCATTTCCCCTATTTGTTCTTCTATATGATTTCTGGAATGGTGTAGGATAGCCAGTCACTCTGCTTGAGTACATCCAGAAATGACTATAAATCTGTCTGAGAGAGTTTAGAGACATCCAACTTCTCCCTTTAGCCAAGAGCCACTGCAAAATCTGGGCACGCCGCCATCTGCAGTGTGATCCTTGAAATTTGAGAAGACAAGTCTTCAGGGTCACCTTTCTCGCTTTTCTTCCTTTCAAGTGTTTACCCTGGGAACTTTGAGCACATTCTTGTGAAAAGCACACCAGCTGTCCTGATTTACCTGGCCTCATTTCCCGTGAGTCTGCCTCCCCCACTCCACCCCCTTGAATTTCTAAATACTGAATAGGATTTTGACAGTTGGGAGTCCTGCAGTGAAACTATGTGACCGGTTGCTCAATCACTTTGTCTCTCATTTCTTCCACTTATAAAGCAGAGATAATCATACTAGTCTCTGAACTATCAAAATGAGATTGTGAGAATTATGGCAGTGAAGCTTTAAAATGAAATTAAAAGAAGAAGCCATGACTTGGACATACTTCCTCCTAAGCTGTGGGCAGGAAGGTGCCACATGAAGGTGGATATAAAATAGATGGTTGAGATGCTCATGGTCATTACCATGGCACATATAGAAGACTGACTCCCAGGTACTAGTATGCAGTGAGTGCATACTAGAAGTTGAGTTCCCCAGTTGACCATTATGGCCATTAAAGTGTTTCTGATATTCCTTGTTTAATCCAAGCCAACAGCCTCAAATTTCCTCACTGATCTTATAGGAAGGAGGTTAGAGATAACATTTAATGCATCCTAAATGTAGGTCATTTGCCTACTTTCTGAGGATTCTGAATTCCCACAATGAGAAGTCCTAAGTGGGTGTGTCCATAAATAGGATTCAAAGAGTTTCTGTACTTAGATAGAAAAAAAAATACATCTTTGTTTTCTTTAAACCTTTAACTAAAGTTATTTTCTTCAATTATAAATGTGAGCAATAAAAACTTAATAGCATAAGCAGTACCCTCTCTCTTTGTTACTCTCAGAGAGCAAAGATATTTTCACATGATACTACTGTTGTGCATAGTTTAAAATATCATTTTACCTGTCTCTGCTTTGAAATTATAAAAGTTGCTAGACAGGCTACCAGAATAGATTGCGTTAATAAAGAGGCACATGTATAACGCTGTATCACACACTTGATTCAAAATGTTTTTCTATTTCAATAAAATTGTTGCCTTTGAAACCCCATGTATTTGATTTTATGTATTTAAAAACATTATTCTGTGAAGGAGTTATTAGTATTCTGTGAAGGTTAAGACCGCCTGCCCAGAGCCGGTATCACGCCTCCTCGGGCCTGAAGCACAGCTTTGAGCAGGGGAAGAACCTGGGCCTCTCAGTCACAGGGGCTGGGGCCAGGCCCTGAGTTCACCCCTGACTAGTTGTCGGGTCACTTAACTTCTCTGAGCTTCCATTTCCCCCTGTAAAAAGGAAGCAATAATAATTTCCCATAAGTTTCATGAAGGGATCAAATGAAATAATAAATGTCAGGATGTTTTGCAAACTGTAAAGTGCAATGCAAATGTTGCATATTAATATTCAGGGGTGCCAGACACTTCTTTCACTTCACATCAAACCAGTGATGAGGGGAAATGAAAGAAACAATCAGGGGCCAGATGTTTTGTGTGCAAGAAACCAGAGGAGAAAAGCACATTTGTGGCTTGAATTATGGAACATTCATGCATATGGTTAAGAATATGAGGGAATCAGATAGATCTGGGTAAAACTTCCTTCTCTGCCACTTACTAGCTGAGTGTCTGGCAAATTATTCAAATGCTCCAGTCCTCAGTCTGCTTATCTGAAAAACAGAGATAGTAGCTACCTCATAGGGTTGTTGGTAAAGACTGAATGATGCTCATTCCTGGGCTAGCCTGTAGAGCTCAAGATCTATGTTTGCATTACTCTTCCAGACCAGATGTCTCTTAGCAATCCAAGATGGACCAATGAGAGAAACAGAGAGGGACACAAGAATTGTCTGCAGAATTTCTTCATGAGTTGAACTTTCCTCCAGAAGCTTTATTTTTCAACAACACATTTTCGATGAGAGTTTCACCGAGGATATTTGATGGGCTTGGCCTTTCTCCTGGTAAGCAATAGTGTCACTGATAACCTTATAACACCTTAATCCTCACTGCTGTTGTGGACTTATAAAATATTCACAACCTTTAAAGTTGAGAGTTATGTTTTATTTGGAGGGAAGTTTTAGGACTTCAGGTCTGGGAGACAGAACCTCAAGTAACCCTGAGAGACTTGCTCTGAAAAGATGAGGGGCAGAGCCAGGTTATATAGAGGTTTTGCAATGAAGGGCAGGTAACCAGAACATTCAGAAGATTATTGTTAATTAAAGAAAAGTAAATATCCCAAGTTAATGTATTTAGTGCTTTTCTATGTATGGGAAGATGCAAGATTTGGAGCTCACTGAAATCATTCCTTTGATATGCACCTCACCTATTTGGGGCCAGTTTCCTGTGTTTTCACATTCTGAGTTTCTTCAGGGTTCACTGTAGGGAGTGGTTGCAGTCTGATGGCTGCTAGAAGGCAGGCATTCTTTCCTTCCTGAGTTCCCTCAGGGCTCACCAGCTCACGGTTCATGGTGGCTGCAACTGTTGACGATTGTGACATCCTTGTTTACTGATATGCAGGAAGTATTCCATTTCTCACTGTCCAGTAAGGTAGCCGCTAGCTACATGTGGTGATTTAATTTAAAATGAAGCAAAATTTTAAAATGCTGTCCCTTAATTGCACTAGTCACATTTTAAGTGTTCAGTAGTCATATATGGCTAGTGGCTACCAAGGAATTATAGAACATGGCCATCATTGTGCAAATTCTACTGGGCATGCTGTGACTGGCATAGTGGAGACTGCTGTGAGGGGCACAGTAGAGACTAGGTAGGGTATTGTAGGTAAACTAGGCCAGCAAGCTGCCTGGCATGTCCCCTCCCAACTCCCTACTCCTACTGCATGTGAATTGTAGCAGAGATCGGGGTGGTAGGTGCCCACTAAGGACTTGTTTGTGTTAATACCCAATATTTGTTTTTCTCTTTCTGACTTACTTTACTCTGTATAATAGTCTCTAGGTTAATCCACCTTACTAGAACTGAGTCAAATGCATTCCTTTTTATGGCTGAGTAATGGAGTGAAAAGGTTGGCTTGAAGCTCCACATTCAGAAAACAAAGGTCATGGCATCTGGTCCCATCACTTCATGGGAAATAGATGGAAAAACAGTGGAAACAGTGTCAGACGTTATTTTTTTGGGCTCCAAAATCACTGCAGATGCTGATTGCAGCCTTGAAATTAAAAGACGTTTACTCCTTGGAAGGAAAGTTATGACCAACCTTGATAGTATATTAAAAAGCAGAAACATTACTTTGTCAACAAAGGTCCATCTAGTCAAGGCTATGGTTTTTCCCGTGGTCATGTATGGATGTGAGAGTTGGACTGTGAAGAAAGCTGATCACCAAAGAATTGATGCTTTTGAACTGTGGTGCTGGGAAGACTCTTGAGAGTCCCTTGGACTGCAAGGAGATCCAACCAGTCCATTCTAAAGGAGATCAATCCTGGGTGTTCATTGGAAGGACTGATGCTAAAGCTGAAACTCCAATACTTTGGCCACCTCATGTGACGAGTTGACTCACTGGAAAAGACTCTGATGCTCGGAAAGGTTGGGGGCGGGAGGAGAAGGGGACGACAGAGAATGAGATGGCTGGATGGCATCACCGACTCTGTGGACATGAGTTTGAGTGAACTCCGGGAGTTGGTGATGGACAGGGAGGCCTGGCGTGCTGTGATTCATGGGGTCGCGGAGAGTTGGACATGACTGAGCAACTGAACTGAACTGAACTGAATATTCTTTTGTGTATATGCACCACAGTTTCTTTATTCATTCATCTGTCAATGGACATTTAAGTTGCTTCAGTGTCCTAGTCACTGTAAATAGTGCTGCAATGAACACTGGGGCACATCTGTCTTTTTCAATTATGGTTTCTTCAGGGTATATGCCCAGTAGTGGGATTGTTGGGTCCTATGGCAGTTTTATTCCTAGACTTTTAAGGAATTGCCATACTGTTCTCCACAGTGGCTGTATTAATTTGCATTCCCACCAACAGTGCAAGATGGTTCCCTTTTCTCCACACCCTCTCCAATATTTATTGTTTGTAGATATTTTGATGATGGCCACTCTGACTGGTGTGAGGTGATACTTCGTTGTAGCTTTGATTTGCATTTCTCTAATAATGAATGATGTTGAGCATCTTTTCATGTGTTTATTAGCCATCTATACACCTATATATGAAGTCTAGAGAGATGGTACTGATGAGCCTCTCTGCAGGGCAGCGATGGAGACATAGATGTAGAGAACAGACTGTGGACACAGCTGGGGAAGGAGAGGGTGGGATGAACTGAGAGACTAGCATTGAAATGTATATATTACCATGTGTAAAATTAGAGCGCAGTAGAGGTTTGCTGTATGATGCAAGCAGGGAGCTCAAATCTGGTGCTGTGTGACAACCTAGAGGGGTAGGGTGGAGTGGGAGGTGGGAGGGAGGTTCAAGAGGGAGGGGACATGTGTCTATCTATGGCTGATTCATGTTGATATATGAATAGCAGAAACCAACACAATATTGTAAAGCAAGTATGCTCCACTTAAAAGTAAATAAATTTTTTAAAAGTCTTGTTTGCATAGATTGTGAGCATGCAGTGCCACTGGCCCCTGTGACAATCCTCATGGGATGGTCTGTGGAAGAGAAAGGAGCATTCTTTCCGTCCACCCCTTGTCTACTTCCCTCACCCTCTTTCTTTCCAAGGACTCTGACAATTCTGGCAGGGAGCTGAGGCTCCATCCTGTGTTATCTCGCCTATGCTGGAATTTATCTAATTAGAATTTAAATTGGGAAAGGATTGTAGGGAAAGTAGTGATTCCAGTGTGAGCTTTCTCTTTGTGTGATCACAGTGGAGGAGAGCAGTGTACCCACCTCCTTTGATATGGTAATATCTCTAGTCTTATTTGTAAAAGCTCATTCACCGGTGGAATGGGAGGCAGAAAACCAGCAGCCTTGATTTGATGAATTTCTCAGCAAAGTTAAGCTTTCACTTTCTCCTTCATAACATGGGAATGTCACTTCCCACCACTCATCACCTTTCAAGTATACTGGGACCATCATAAAGAAATGGTTTACTGACTAGAAGCTTAAAATCTCTTTTCAAGATTCTTTTCACCTGCCTTCTTTTTTCTCAACATAGTCTTGGAAGGAAAGGAGTAGCCTTCTCTTTCATTATCTTGTCTGTTTTCCCAAACCAATGAACTAATTTCTATCTACTGAGAAGGTATCTTTCTGGATTCACAATATGGTTCCAATGGAGGAGGAAACTGTGACCTATGAAAATCTGTCACTGTCACCTCATAAATATGAAGCTGTATTAGTTAAGTTAATGCTAACTACTGTAAAAGTGTTAGTCGCTCAGTCATGTCCAGCTCTTTGCAACTCCATGGCCCGTAGCCCACCAGGCTCCTCTGTCCATGGAATTCTCCAGGCAAGAATACAGGAGTGGGTTGCCATGCCCTTCTCTAGGTATTTTCCCAACCCAGGGATCAAACCCAGGTCTTCTGCATTGCAGGCAGGTTCTTTACCATCTGAGCCACCAGGGGAAGCTAAAAAGACCTCCAAATATCAGTGGTTTAATGCAATGAAAGTTATTTCTCACTCAGATTTCATAAGAGGCTTCCCATGGTGAGTTTTGCAGACCCAGAACCACCTACTTTAGCATTTCTATCTGCTAGAACTTCTAAAATTAGCTTGCAGGTTGGAAAGTGACAGGCTAGAGGTAGCATAAAGCAGTTTTCTTTGCCTAGTGTATTAGCTACAGACATGTGAAGAATTTGGGGCTTGCATGATGATGTCTGTCTTTGTTTTTTGTGTGTGTGCGTGTTGTTTTTTTATTGTGTTAAAAGTCACATAATATGAAATATAATGTGCTGTGAGCTTAGTTTCTCAGTTGTGTCCCACTCTTTGTGACTCCAGGGACTGTAACCCACCAGGCTCCTCTGCCCATGGGGATTTTCTAGGCAAGAGTACTAGAGTGGGTTGCCATGCCCTCCTCCAGGAGATCTTTCCAGCCCAGGGATTGAATCCAGATCTCCCACATTGCAGATGGAGTCTTTACTGTCTGAGCCACCAGGGAAGCCCAAGAATACTAGAGTGGGTAGCCTATCCCTTGTCCAGGGAATCTTCCCAATCCAGGAATTGAACTGGGATCTTCTTCATTGCAGGTGGATTCTTTACCAGCTGAGCTACCAGGGAAGACCATGAAACATACTATTTTAACCATATTTAACTGTACAGTTCAGGGGCACTAAATACATTCACATTGTTGTGCAACTCTCAGCCTCATCCATCTCTGGAGTTTTTCCCCTTCTTAAACTGAAACTCTGTTCCCATTAAACACTAAGTCCCCACTCTACCCTCTACCCCTAGCCCCTGGCATCTACTGATGTCCCTTCTGACTCTATGAATTTGACTATTCTAGGGATCGACTCAGTCTGTCTTTGACTAATGATTTTCCTCTTTTGCCAGCAGCAGGGAAGTGGGGGCTTGCAATGCCAGGGCCAACCTCAGTGTCTGTTTCTTATTTAGAGCTGAACATCGAGTCTTAGTTGAGCAGAAGTTAATCAGATTTGACTGTAGATGCAGCTCCCACATCCACAAGGGGATTGTGGCTAAAGAGGGTTTCAAGGAAGTCTCCATCCTTGGTCGAGCATGAAGATCGAGGCCCAGATTTCCATTTCTCCACTGACAGCCTAATCCTGAGGATGTGTGAGTTTGGAGAGACACTGTCCCCAGTGAGTGATGATAACTCCCCCGAAAACTGCTGAGTGACGGCTTTGCCACCCAATCTAGAAGTAGCTTTTGTGTAAGTGAGAGAGTGTTTGATCTTGGGTGCCCTCAGCCTGCAGTGGCTTGGAGCAGGATTTCAGTTCCTGGCCAGAGATTAGAGAGGGCTGAATTCTAGTCACTAGACCACCAGGGACCAGTGACCAGTGATAAGGCCCTGGCCCATCAGCTGTATAGAAATGAATTTCCACACAGAGACAGAAAGTAGTGAAACAAGTAACGCGTTTATTGGGAGGAAGAAGAGTACATGTGGACAGACACATGGGTGGGCTCAGAGAAAAAGTCGTGCCCTCGTGGTAGTTTGAATCCCTTATATAGGGCCTTTCTGCTGAGTTTCCTTTGAACAATCATCTTGCTTTGCCTGATTCTGCATCCAGGTTTGCTTTGTCTCGGGGTTCTCCCATGTGTGTGAGAACATCTCTTAGCCAAGATGAATTCCAGTGAAGTTGCCTATGGGTAGGTTGGCATCACTATGAGGCGATGCTCCCTCCCTTCTTGATCTTCAAGGAGCCCTTCTGCGCATGTGTAGTCAGGAAGGTCTCCTTGACTTCCAGAATGAGGAATATGTGGCCTTTTATCTCTTACCGTGGCAGGGCCCAACTCTTCTCTTGCTTGGGGTCTCTGTCCACAGGGGGCAAACTCTGGCTGTTCACCTCTGTTCACCCTGGGGCCCATCTGGCTCCTGCCTCATGGTGACCTCGGGTAACTCTCAGCTCTTAGAGGCAGGTCCTCAGAGACGTCGTCCTCACAGAGTCCCAGCAGCAGATGGTTCCCATCAGATTCTCTTTCCTTCCCTAGAGCGCGCCAACCATCTCTTTCCACTCAAGCTGGTGTCAGCTCAGGCAAGGCAAACTAATTTTAACCCGAGGGCAAGTAAAAACATAATTAAGAAGGTAAATCTGTTTCCCAAAAAGCATACAGTACTCTGTTCACTGTGCATTTCTTTTGGAAGTGTCTGGAAAGACAAAAGACATGCATTTGTCAGTACAGAGACAGCTGCTCATTTGTTTGTGGAGTTTGCAATTAGATACCCAGCTTCTGCTGCCCTGTGCGGTCTATTTTGGAGGGCAGTAGAGAAAAGAATTTTAACTCGAAGTGTTGAGCAGAGGGAAGTAAAACCCTATACAGGCAGCGAATTCTCTTTGAATAGAAATGTTTGGTGCACCTAGGATCTAAATTGTCTCCTGGGTGGTGCTGCTTTTTGCTTAATGTAATCTCGGCACCTTCATATTCCCCCGGAGAAGCCAACAGATCAAGATGGATGAGCTTTACCAGTTGCTTAAATATTTAAAGCCATAAGCAGGCTCTTGCTCCTTCCTGGAGGCTGCGGTTTGACTCCTCATTGGGCTGCAGCTGGGTGCACTGTTGTATAAGCCTCCAGTCCCATTGTTTCAGCAGGTGACAGCCAGTGAAACGACAAGCGTTGGTCACCAGAGCACACAGGACTGGCCGGCCACCTCCCTCTCAGGAAGGGCGGGAAGCTCTTTAGTATGCTCTACTTAGCTCTCAATTCGGAGGAGAAGGTCGCTCTGTTCCCAAGAAGCCATTCAGTCATAATAGTTATGGTGAGAATGATAGCCCAGAGGCTGTGGGTTAGGAAAACACATTTATTGGAAGTGGCCCGAGACCGCAATAATTAAGTGACACAAATGAACACAAGTAAATGAAATCTCACCCCAATGTGTGCGCTCCACCACCGTCCTCTCCTCTCTGTGCAGCAGCCAGGGCTGGAGAAAGCAGGATAAGGAGAAGAGAACTTCTGGAAGGTCCTCCTCCCCCCGCTCAGCAAATTCTTTTAGAAACTTAATTCTGAAGTGGGAGAGGGCAGCAAAGACCTGGACCTGCCATGTCATGTCCCAGATTCAGCTGGCAGCTTTGGGTGTAACTTTGGACTGGCCTTTCTCTACTTCAATTTCAAGATTTGCTGGCTCCAGATTCCTTATGCTAGTCATTTTGAAGAGCATAAAGTGATTCTTTAAAAAAATAAAAGCATTTAAAAAAAGCAAAAAGCGCAAAGATGACTGCAATGATACACTTACCGAATTTTATCATCCATTCGTTCTCTTAGCAAAAATTTATTGGATGCTACCACATGTCAGGTGCTGAGACTATAGCTGTAAATGATCATAATAATGAGCCTGATGACAACATGAGCAACAGTAGTAATGGCCAACTCTTGAGCTTACTATTTTCCAGGCACTGTTGTAAGTGTGTCAGTATGTTAATCCACTCATCCTTGCGGGAATGCAGTAATACACAAGACAGCCCAAGGCCAAGGCCCTGCCCAGAAAGAGGAGGTGAGGAGAAACCTCTGCTGGGGCAGATCTGGGGGTTGAGGGTGCATGGAGGGCAGGGCCAGTCCTGGGAGGCTAGGGAAGGCACTGGAAGTGAAGCAGACTGAGCCCATCAGCAGCCACTGGGGCAGGAGGAGGGAGTGGCCTGGAGCAGAGAAGAGACACTGGGAGGGAACTGCAAGATCAATAGTTCTGCTGGCTGGAGTCCGAGGTCATGGTGAGCGATGTTGGAGGTGGAGGAGAGAGTAGAAGAGACATCCTAAAGGAGGACACCAGGGATGTCCCCCAGAGACCTGAAGGCAGAGTGGGAGCTGGCCAGGCAGGGGGTGGGGGGCATGGTTCAGGTCCTGGAAAGCCTGAGGTTGGGCACCCATGGGGAGGGCGGGAACAAGGCCATCACTGTTATAGGCGTATTCAGGGGGCAGCATCTTATTCTGAGGGCACAGTCAGATTTCCCTTTGAGGAAGAGCTTGTTGGCTGCAGTGTGGGGCATAAATAAAAGAAGGCAGGGGCATAGCAGGGAGACGCTAGGAGACTGGGTGAGCCACGGCAGTGAGTGAAGAGGGCTGCGGCAGGAGTTCAGAAGGACATGGTTTTGAGAGGAGCAGGGTGTAGGGTGGGATAGCAGGTGTAACCCAGGGGGATTCTGGGATCCCCACAACTGTGCACAACAGGGACAGTGGCGGGGCTGCGGGGGAAGGTCGGCGAGGTCTCCTCCTGTTTCCACTCACGTTTGCACTGATTGCCCTCTTCCTCTGTTCTCCTGAGGTCACCGAGGAAGCTTTCTCCACTAAATGGGGAACAATGCTGCATCCTGCTCAGTCGTTCCCCCATTGTCCGGTCCTCTCTGTCTGCACCCCGCTGCCCACCTACACAGCACCTCCAGGGCCCTGTGCACACCGTTGGTTTCCTACTCTTTGAAAGGAAAGTTATGACCAACCTAGATAGCATATTAAAAAGCAGAGACATTACTTTGCCAACCAAGGTCCATCTAGTCAAGGCTATGGTTTTTCCCGTGGTCATGTATGGATGTGAGAGTTGGACTGTGAAGAAAGCTGATCGCCAAAGAATTGATGCTTTGGAACTGTGGTGCTGGAGAAGACTCTTGAGAGTCCCTTGGACTGCAGGGAGATCCAACCAGTCCATTCTAAAGGAGATCAGTCCTGGGTGCTCATTGGAAGGACTGATGCTAAAGCTGAAGCGCCAATACTTTGGCCACCTCATGCAATGAGTTGACTCACTGGAAAAGACTCTGATGCTGGGAGGGATTGAGGGCAGGAGGAGAAGGGGACGACAGAGAATGATGGCTGGATGGCATCACCAACTCGACGGACATGAGTTTGAGTGAACTCCGGGAGTTGGTGATGGACAGGGAGGCCTGGCATGCTGTGATTCACGGGGTCGCAAAGAGTCGGACACGACTGAGCGACTGAACTGAACTGAACTGAATAAGTCTATATCCACAGTGGGGATCACTTTTAAAAGTTTTATTGTATTTATTTTTGGCTGCACTGGGTCTTCACTGGTGTGCACGAGCTTTCTCTAGTTGCAGTGCAAGGGCTTCTCATTGCAGTGACTTCTCTTGCTGCAGACCACAGGCTTTAGAGCACAGGCTCAGTAGTTGTGGTGCACGGGCTTAGTTGCCTCGCAGTATGTGGAATCTTCCTGGACCAGAGATCGAACTTATGTCCCCTGCGTTGGCAGGTGGATTCTTAACCCTTTTACCACCAGGGGAGTCCTGGGGATCACTTTTGAATGCAAACTTCATGTCACGGCCCAGCAGCTCCCCAGAGGGCTTCCTCAGGAACGCAATGGCCTGGCTCAGCCTTTGACTGATGTATTTGCTCCCAGATCCTTCCTAACATCAGTTCTGTCAGTCTGCAGGCTTTTCTTTCTCCCATATGAGATTCTTATTTGTCAGACTCCCTCAGGATCCATGGATGGGCTTCAGGGGATCCAGGGTCACTCTGGAATTCTGTGTAGAGTTTGACTGCATGTGAGGTTTTTCCTGGGAAGAGCACACAGACCCGTCAGGTTGGCTGAGGGGTTCATGATCCCCCAAAAGCTTAAGAATGATTGGTCTGGGCTTTGACGTCAAGGTTAAAATTTTTCTGGCCGATTTTCACTCTCATTATCACCATCATGTCCCAGAGCTGAAGTTCTTGGATCTGTTCACCTGATCTCTTTGCAGTATTGCCAGGAATTAAAAATAAGCATTTGCCTGTTAACTCTTATTCCCATCTTGCCCTGAAAAGCCTCGCTACCCTGCCGAAATAATTAAAATCCTAACCTCACGTATTTACATTATGTGGTAGGAAAAAGTCACCACCAGAAGTCCTTCATCCCACAGGTCCCCATCACTTTTGAAGAGAGATAAACTTGCTGTGTACTTGCTTTATTCTAAGTCTCCTGATTTGACAACCCTGTATAATGGTAGCAGCTGATGGTGTGGTAGCAGCTGACACTTATGTGTCAGGCACTGTGGTAAATACTTTACTAGTATTCTCTCATTTAAAACTGTGATATGGACACTAGAGTTACCTCCATTTTAAAATGAGGAAACTGAGACAGAGAGTAAATAGCCAATAGGAAGCAGCAGACCCAGGAGTCACACTCAGGTGGTAGAACTTTAGAGGCTTTGTCTTACCCTCCCACTGAGCCCTGTCTTCCCTTTATCTGTTCACTTGTGGTTGCCACCTCTGCCTTCCCCAACCAGGAGGTCACTACCCCAACTTGCTTCCCAGCATGGAATCAGTACCATCTGGAGGCAGATCCTAACACTTTCTCACTGAAGTCCCTTTTGGAAGCAGCAGAATTCCAATGTTCCAAATTCCAACATTAGATATTCATTCCTTTGGATTGATTTTCTCCCACTTCACTTGAGCGTCTTAAAAAAAAAAAAGGAATAGACCTAGGGATATGAGTTAGGGAGTCTCATGAACTACAGTGATAGCCCTGGAAGATCTGAGGGCAGAGGGTGTTCAAAGAGGGAAGGGGGTACATAAAAGGACACTCCTTGGAGCTGTTGCCAAGGGCCAGCCCTGCATAGGACCCCTACCCCATCACCATGTTGGAAGGAGTTTTGTGAACGAATTCATCCCCAGATCTCCAATATCAGACTCTCCTTGTGTCCTGGTTGGTACTTCCACAGCTGGGAAATTCTGCAGGCGGACAATCTAGCACTGTACAAAAACTCTTGAGGGTTCCTTTGCATTTCCCCTTTGTGAGGTTGGGAAGTGGTGATCTGTCACCTCTGGGAAGTTGGCCAATAGCCTGACATTACCTGATATTAGAGAACTGACCTGGGTGTCTGGGAAAGAGGGTCTCACAGTTATACGACAGAGGCAGCATTATCCCCAGGGGCAGGGATACAAGTGGTCAGCTGATGGCTTGAGAAGAGCCCCCAAGAGCCCTCCCTTCAGTCCCAGTGCTGGACATCAGGTTTTCTGTTTTCCTGTGGAGGTCACTGGACTATTACCTGGGAGAGGCTCTGTTATGAGTTGAGCTGTGTCCTGTCAAAATTCACACGTGAAGTCCTAACCCAGTGCCTCAGAGTGGCTGTATTTGGAGCCAGAACCTTTAAACAGGTGGCTAAACTAAAATGAGACTCTTAGGGTGGGCCTAATCCAATCCGACTGGCGTCGTCCTTGTAAAAAGAGGGATTTGGACACACAGAAAGTCAGCAGGTGTGCGTGCACAGAGGGCTCACGTGTAGAGAGATGGCAAGAAGGCAGACATCTTCGAGTCAAGGAGAGAGGAAACCAGCCCTGCTGACACCTTGACTTTGGATTTCCAGCCATCAAAACTGAAAAAATAAATGTCTGTGAAAAAATCTAGTCTGTGATATCTTGCTTTGGTGGCCCAAGCAAACCCATACAATCTCTGTGACATTTAGAGCAAAAATCTCCAAGATGTTATGTATCTGGATGATCCTTGAAGATGAAGAAAATATTATAACGTGTCTATTGATTTCCATCTGATTCTACGCTAAATTCAATTTCTTTTGTATATTATAAAATGTATATAACAAATGAAGGTGGTAAGACATGCTTATCACATATAACATATTGGGATGTATGCTTAAATATTTTTATAGATAGGATGAAAAACATTGGAGACCATTGAGCCAAGATGGCAGCTATCTGTGTATCTCTAAATCCTAACATATTGGGATGTATGCTTACATATTTTTATAGATAGGATGAAAAATATTGGAGACCATTGAGCCAAGATGGCCGCTATCTGTGTATCTCTAAATCCTAAAGACAAATAAGAATAATTTATCTTCTCATAATTACAAGTGCCCTAAACAGTTTATCATTTGTTCCCTACTCTTTCCCCAGCTTACTAAAGATGTTTCGGGAGCTACTCATTGCCTACATCAGGGAGATTTATGTCGTCATTACTATAATTGTTATCTATGCGTACTTGTGAGTAATGGTTCATAGAAATGTATTCTATTGAAGGGACTGGAGGCAGCAGAAAATCAATCCATTTAAAAACCTTGCCTTCCTTAAACCTCTCAATTCCATTTCCCCCCATTTTTCCTTTCTGCTCTTGAAGAAGAGACTCAGCATTTTAGGATTCTGAAGTTGCTAAAATCGCAGACTAATAATATTAGGGAGAAGTGCTTGGCAGATCTCTGCAACTCTCTCTTCTAGTTGAACCCAGTTGCATTCAGCCTCAATTCTGGTCTCAGAGCAGACTTCACAGAGCCTGACCAGACTGAGGGAGCTGGGACTCATCAACTTCTTCTTCTAACCCTTGAAACTCTGCTTATGACTCCTTGAAGACCTGTCAATAGGGACTTCCCTGCTGGTTCAGTGGCTAAGACTCAGTGCTCCCATCGCAGGGGGTCCAGGTTTGGTCCCTGATCAGGGAACTAGATCCCACATGCCTCAACTAAAGATCCGGAGTGCCACAACTACAGAAAGATCATGGGTGCTGCAGTAAAGATGCAGTGCAGCCAAAAAAATAAATGAATAAATATTACAAACCTGTCAGTAAACTGCTTTAGTGTACATGCCCCAAATTTCAAAAACACTGATTGTGCATCTGAGACTCTGAAACTCATAAAGAAATCCATCCAGGCCTCTTGCTCCTCCAGGGGAAGAGGCAGGGATAGCCCACCTCAGGCCTGACTGCATCTTGGCCGAGTTTGCTCTTTGCTCTGTGGTTGGGCAGGAACCATTCATCTTCATTTAAAAGGAGGAAGATGCCCAACCTAATTCCAAAGTGGGTCACTTTGGCCTGGCTCTGCCAGGCTCAGACTCATAATGGTCTTGTGATAAGACTGGACATGGAAAGCTCCTGGGAGTGACTTCCCCTGGCAGACCCGGCGGTTAGAAGGCTGTCCACAGTGACCCTGTACCAAATTGAGCCAGCCGAACGTTTGAAGTCAGTGCTATGTCGGTGACATTAAAAATGTCTCTTTGGCTGAGTGGTGATCTCCTTTCATTGTTTAAATGTGCCTACAGGGCCCAGGAAGGTCACAAATCTCCGTGAAGGGAAAGTGGCTCTCAGAATTCTTATCTGGCAGATATATCGCTCTCCTGACTCCTGTGAGGAGGCCAGGCAGCCTGTACATTACCCCTGTGTCAGCCCTGGGGAGTCACCATGACCCATGTCCTAAATAAGTGCCCCTGTGACAGGAGCATTGGCCAAACTGGCCTCCCAGGACAAGGCCCTTTGAGACCAATCAGGCCATCTCTAGTTTGGCATCTGCATGGTGTCATTTTAAGACCATGTCGGTCTCATTGGGAGCCATACATAAGGTCTTAGAGCATTGCTCAGACCACGCCTGCTCAGGTTTGGTTCTCAGCTTTCTGGAATAAAGGAATGGAGCATTACGGTGGAAAAAGGAGGGGTTCTACGGGCAGGCAGATCTGGTGTGGGACGCTGACTCTTCGTGGATGTGAGATCCTGGGAGAGGAATCGAACTTCTCTTGCTCTCGGTGACTTCATCTCTAAAATGGCGATAATAAAATCTACTCTATAGGTGTTACTCTGTGTGTGTGTGCACACACGCACACACTCAGTCTTGTTCCTCTTTGTGACCCCCACGAACTGCAGACCACCAGGCCTCTCTGTGTTGGAATTTTCCAGGCAAGAATACTGGATTGGTTTGCCACTTCCTACTTCAGGGGCTCTTCCCGACCCAGGGATCAAACTCTTGTCTCTTGAGTCTGCTGCAATGGCATGTAGATTCTTTACCACTGCACCACCTGGGAAGCCCCAGATGTTACTGTGGTGAGGGCTGAATGCAATGATGTCTGCAGAGCACACAAGGGACACGCAATCATGTGAGTTTCCTCCCTTTCCTTTTCGGCCAGCAGAGGGTTGGTGCACCTCGTCACTATATTGTCTCTGTTTGCAGTCATCATTCATAGCTGTGTTTCCTTTGTGTCCAGCTCAACATGATTGAGACAATTTTGATTTTTTTCTCTCAATAATATTAATTCATTTTTTTATTCAGTCATTCAGCACACATGCATTTTCCTGGTACTATGCAGGTGCTGGGACACAAGAGCTTCTGGCTCACGGCCAAGGTGGACAAAGACTCACTGGCCTGTCTTGGCACGTGGTCAAGGGGCATCTCCCAGGAAGTGATGTTTGAGTGAGACCTGAAGGAAAGGCACTAAAATGGCCACATTGCCTGCTTCCGCTGCCTCATGGTCAAGGATAGACATTCACAAGATGGCTGAAAAGAGTACACGAAGCTTATCAGCCGGAGAACACACCCACAGCCCTGGCTTTGTTTATTCTGTTCTCTAATCAACAGAACGGGCCAGACTTGTCCTCAGTCTCAAGTTTGAAGTGGAACTCAACAAAGAATGTGGGACTCCACGAAGCACAGACTTCAGCGATCTGATGACACACACGTTTGGCATTGATATTTTGCATGCTGTTTGACTCAGAAATCCCACTTGTGGAAATTTATACTGAAGAACTAATAATGTATTTGACTACAAAGATGTTATTTGCCAGATTATCTTAGCATAAAGTCTACATATTGCCAGATATCACAGATAATCAAAGAAATGAGTGCTTCTATGACTCTGTGAGTATTTTCTCCAGGACTCCTGGATCCCACAGTTATGGATAGGTTTTTCAGAACCGCTTTGCCCACATGTAACCACCATCCATTTCTACCTCCATTATGAGTGACCCAAGAATACCTGGGCCTTAACATTTTCAGTGAGAGTTGAACTATAAAGAAAGCTGAGTGCCGAAGAATTGATGTTTTTGAACTGTGGTGTTGGAGAAGACTCTTGAGAGTCTCTTGGACTGCAAGGAGATCCAATGAGTCCATCCTAAAGGAGATCAGTCCTGGGTGTTCATTGGAAGGACTGATGTTGAAGCTGAAACTCCAATGCTTTGGCCACATGATGCAAAGAGCTGACTCCTCTGAAAAGACCCTGATGCTGGGAAAGACTGAAGGCAGGAGGAGAAGGGGACAACAGAGGATGAGATGGTTGGATGGCATCACTGACTCAATGGACATGGGTTTGGGTGGACTCTGGGAATTGGTGATGGACAGGGAGGCTTGGTATGCTATAGTTCATGGGGTTGCAAAGAGTCGGACATGACTGAGCGACTGAACTGAACTGAACTGAAAGTTTCCAGGGTCTCACATGTCATATAAACACACATACACACACACACATGTGTTGCGTTTTTGACTCATCAGTCATAGAGGTCCCTAGTAAGAACTGGGTGAATTGGATTTGCTCTGCATAACAATATCTAGCTTGACAAATTTAAAGCAATCCGTCCTTCATCCTCTTCCTCCTTAAAATCTGACTGGCCATCTCAGACATAAAATGGGATCGGCTCTTGAGGGATTAGACAGTCCCATGACACAGGTGCTAGCACCCCACATGTGCAGCAGACAACCACAAAGAAGCCCTAATCTCCCCTTCCTTCAGACAACACACAAATTTGGATTTTTATTAAATATTGTTATGTAAATAAAATACAAACAACTGAAATTACTAAGAGTAGAAGTTGAGCAGAAAGTCTTGAGTAGGTAAGTGAAGAATCGTGTACCCCAAGAAAGAGGGGAGATGGCAAAATACACTCTGACACAGAAGGCAAGACCAAACTGGGACCAGGGAAGTCCATTTCAGGCCAGTTTTGTTGCTTGACTTCAACTGATGACCTTTGATAGCTTTCTTGGCCCCTTGCTCACTTTTCCATCGCCTTTGGGAAATTGTCCTGGCCTGACCAGATCCCCTGAATAGGAACCCACCCCAACCCAACCAAATGCAACACTAGGATTGGACAAGCACGTTACTTTCTGTGACTGAGATCTCTCTTCTCTTCAGACTCACCAAGTAGCTCAGAGTTGATGGAACCAGAAGCAAATACCAAGCGTCCCAAAGATTACTTGTCTTTAGGTCAGTCTCTGCCTTGGGAGAATGAGATGACTTATCTGTAACACAGGGGTAATGATAACTATTTCATAGAGACATTGTTAACATTAATAATTAACGCATAGAGAAACGTGGCCTATACTCAAGGAAGGAAAGATAATGTCCCAATCTCATGGGACCTTGTTAGAAAATTGAGATTCTATTTCATTTACGTTCCTTTAAAGGAATAAGAAGGTACAATCTATTTCAAAGGATTAGTCTAGTCACATCACTTTCCTTCTAAATAACGTTTCTGCTTCTGATTGTATTTTGTATCCACTGCTAATGTGCATGAGTTTCCAATTTCCCTCCAGCCACTCTGTAGAAGTGCAATATTGGTTCTTTGTCTTAGGGATATTTCATTTCCTCAATCATGTTAAGTCAAACAAACCTCCCATACCAGCAAACAGAAAGGAGCAGCTTTGGGCCTCTGAACTAATTTGCACTGGCAAAACTGATCAGGCCTTCCTCCAGTGTCTTAATTAGGAGTCTTAATCCTTTTTATTTAAAACGAGAAGAAATACAGGAAATGGTAGGAAACTGAGCATATTTATTTAATGCAGACAAAGAGGGTTTAGAAAGTTCACTTAATATACAGCGTCAACAGAAATATATGTCCCTTTCTTTCTAATAATTCTTCCAGGATAAAGTATGGCTCATGCTCAGATTGGAACTGTCAGCTTTCATGTTCTCTTTCATTTAAAGAGACAGTAATTCCCAACCCACTCTATGTTTCCAGAGACTTTTGACTGGTTTGCTTTAATTTCTCCTGTGACATAAGGAGAGACTCAGAAGATATTCAATATGGTTGACATGGAATTTTTAAAAATGTGATGAATGGGTGGTGGTGGATGGAGTTTGGATGTGAGAAAATGAAGACAGAGCAAGCATGATTATGAATCATCTCTGTGGACTCAGAATAGGTCTTCCTGCACAGATACTAGAATGCCTCTGGGATTTGGAATAAGGCAGGTTCTTCTTGAAGTCCATTCAAGGTGGTTCAGTTCTTGAGGAAACAAGCAGATGATGTCAAGATACACTGATGTAGCCCTTCTAAAGTGCTCGTGAAGTATATGATCAGCATGCTTGAATATACCCCACTGGCATGATCAGGTTAGGTTCCTGGGCAGTTTGCTTTTTTACAGAATCACAAGCACGTGAGCACTTGTTAAAACTAGGTGTGGATATTGATAACTGAGGTGAACCTCGGATGCTTTCAAAATGATTAGAAAGAAATTCCATGACTGAATGGGCCCAGAGCCCTGATAAATTTTCAGTCCATTTTCTCCTATAGAGAAAAGACTGGATCCTCAGAAACCTCGGCTTCCTAAGAGGTGCATCCATTATTTCAGGTGCTTTTCAGTGCTGAACCCAATCATGACATCAGTGATTCATGGTATCACTTTCAGGATGCTCCAGAAGAGTCTTAATGCCTTTGGTCTAATGTAGTGTCTTACATCACTTAATAATCAGTGTAATGGTGAGAGCTACCTAGGCTTGGGTTCACACAGGGACCACTGGTTTTATGTTCCCTGAAAAGATTGTCTTTTTAGATCTCATTGTTCATGATTTGGAATAGAGCCAAATTTAGTCTATATGGACTTAAAATAATTAATTTGATCACTTTCAAGAACATGGAGTAAACCTAAAGTCAAGACATTAAAAAAAAATGGCAAAACCCCAAAAGTAACCTCAGGAATTTAAAATACTCTTAATACGTCAAATAATTAACTGACTGCAGCATTTCATTGCCAAAGCTTTCATTTCATTTATTTTTACAGTACACCTGTGAAACTGACAAGTCATACTTCTACTTTACAGAAAAACAAAATGAAAATAACTAAGAAAGCAAGCTAAGTAAACTGTCTAGAGAAATATAGAAATAGAGGATGGGAGTTTAGTCCCTCAACTAGTAGACTCCAGAAGGATTTGGAAGGGATAAAACAGCTGTTTGAATGTGACTGTTTGCACTTTTAAGAGACAGGTGATATTGAAAATAATTAATCCTCTGAATTACCTTAAACATCAACCCCTGCAGTGTTGTTTATGTTTTCCTTTAGGAAAAGATCTGCTTGAGCACTAATCCA
This sequence comes from Moschus berezovskii, assembly GCF_049115385.1. NCBI lineage: Eukaryota > Metazoa > Chordata > Mammalia > Artiodactyla > Moschidae > Moschus > Moschus berezovskii. Next base: position 25,554,276 of record NC_142468.1, on the reverse strand, counting down.
CATCCCATCCAAATGATCAGTAATTCTGAAATTAGTGAAATCTAATAAAATTTTATTATTTACCATCCCTTAGCACATAAGCATTATCCTCAATCTAAAGCCTGATACTACATGATTATCCAATAAAGTTGGAGTTATTTATTTATTTATTTTTGGTCTCCCAAATGTACTGCTCGGCTTTGTACCAGGTAGGTTAATAAGGAAGTAAGAGGGCCCACCTGATTCCTAAAGATATGGAGAGGCCTGAGGGGTTCAGATGCTGGCAAGTCCATCCCCTTGTTTCCCCAAAGATGCTATCGGTTCATCTGCTGCAGACCACAAACATGGGATGAGAAAGCCACATAAGCATATGAAACAATTACAGATCAGCACACCCAGCCGGCTGTCAGCAGAGAAAACTGCAAGCACCACTGAATAATTATGGCTTGAGCTATTGATTGGGACCACAAAAGGGTTTCATCCAAATGCTTTTAATTTGCCAAACAGAGGGAAGAGTGCTGCAGAGAGGTTGCTTCCAATAACGGCATTTCTCTCTCTGCTAATTAAGAGGAGAGCGTAACAAGGTGAAGGGGATTGTTTTAAAATCTTGCCAGGTAAAATCTATTGCCATTTGAAAGGTGGTGAATCAGACATGAAGGGTTTGTCTTAAGAAATAGCCTAAAACAATTGGTCTGGGATGAGTCTGGGTCCCGTGGGAGGCCCTCATCTGGTCAAGCACCCTAGATTTTCACTGGCTTGAGGGTCCTTCTGAGAGATGATGGGTTTAAGGCTGAAATGATGGCTGGAGGCCAAGCAAGGCTGAGGTCCCCTCTGTGGGTTCTGGACATCTGCTCCCCTGCTGAGACCTCAGAATCTCTCTTTATCTCAATGTTTGGGCCCCACCCTTGATGAGGAAAGATAATCGTACCTAACTGGAACTGAGGAGGGATTTTTTTTGTTTAACATTATTATTAACTGAAGTCCATAGTGTATTCAGATTTCCTTAGTTTTTACACAATATCCTTTTTCTCTTCTAGGATTTATCCAGGATACCATGTTACCTTTTGGAGAAGGAAATGGCAGCCCACTCTAGTACTCTTGCCTGGAGAATCCCATGGACAGAGGAGCCTGGGAGGCTACGTCCACAGAATCTTAAAGAGTTGGACATGACTGAAGCGACTTAGTATGTAGTACTATGTTACCTTCAGTTGTCATGTCTTTGAGGCTCCCTCTGGCTGGGGCAGTTTCTCAGGCTTTTTTGTTTTTGATGACTTTGACAGTTTTGAGGACTAGTGGTCAGATATATCAAAGATGCTCCTTTATTGGAATTTGATGTTTTTCTCATGATTCAGTTCAGTTCAGTTCAGTCGCTCAGTCGTGTCCAACTCTTTGCGACCCCATGAATCACAGCACGCCAGGCCTCCCTGTCCATCACCAACTCCCGGAGTTCACTCAAACTCATGTCCATCGAGTCGGTGATGCCATCCAGCCATCTCATTCTCTGTTGTCCCCTTCTCCTCCCGCCCCCAATCCCTCCCAGCATCAGAGTCTTTTCCAGTGAGTCAACTCGTCGCATGAGGTGCAAATAAAAAGCACAGGATAAACTTAGCCCAATTAAGGTAAGGAGGCATAATTAGCCATAACAGGAAATTCCCTGGCAGGCCAGTGGCTTGGACTCTGTGCTCTCACTGACAAGATCATGGGTTTGATCCCTGGTCGGGGAACTAGAATTCTGTAAGCTGCATAGAATGGCCAAAAAAGAAAAAAAGACAACTAACCATAACATACATATGCAATAATTTCCCCTCCCCAAAACATAATACACACAGATACATACTCCACGTCTTCTAAAGTGCCTAGCTCCAGGCTTCAACCCAGAGATAATCTGACATTTGAATGAATGAACAGAGTGACGAATAGATACGTTTTTTCCTCCACTGCCATCTTCTCTACTACCCTCATGTAACTCTATGTTAATATCATTTTAAACCTTTCATAAGACTTTCAACCTCTTCTTATTATGACACAAGAAAATGCATAATATGTGTCTTCGCTCTTAAGTACTTCTCACGTGACTCCCCCAGGCTTAAATTGGTCACAACCGTTGTAAGACTTCAGTACTAGTGGGATCTCAAGAAAAAATTCTTCGCAGAGGTTACAATACACTAGCCCCTAAAATAAATCCATCTCTTTGTATCCTTCAACAACAGTTCTTGATCTTCAAAAACTGTCAAATATAAAATGAAGTGCCCATTATAAAGGGGGCTAAAAATTAAATTGGAAAGGATAAGGCTATGGATGAGCTAATTACAATCTTCTAGGATTGTAGAAGAGTTGAAAGAGTCACAGAAGCTTGAGTTCTAGTCCTGGCTTTGCCACAAACTAGCTGTGTGACCATGGGAAAGTTACCTGACCTCTCTGTGCCTCAGTTTTCCATCTGTAAAATGAGAAAAATATTGCTGACCTGGCAGTGCGGAGCTAGGTTTACAGGGAGATAACACATGCCATGTGCTTAGCACTGTTCCTGAAACAGACTGGTTATTCAGGAAAATTTAATTCCACCTCACCTGCTCTGTGATCTTACATACGATAGAAATTTTAAAACGACTTCCTATTTTTATGAGTCTTCACGGCTTAGAAAGTAACTTTTCATGATTTAGGTTGATAAACCATGGTTGTCCTATCCCTTCAAAGCCCAGGTAAAAGAAAATGAATTTTAACTGAAGTAACAGTGATTTGGGTTGGACAAAGCACATTTTTGGCCATTGAGATAATAAAACTCAGAACCAGTTATCTGTGGACTCTGTCCTTGGGAGAGTTTCAAAAAGGAGTGGGCAGCTCAGGGTGCTCAGCAATGACCTGACCAACACCAAACAGCTGTCAGAATCTTGGCTGATGAGGAAAAGACGGTGGGTCAGGAGGCAAAGGAATTCTTTTTATCCTTAGGATACTCCATGTCCACCTTCTGCTTTTGGTGATCTTCCCAAGTTCTGCCTTTAGGTCTCATAGCTTGCTGGACCGAAACGTTGCCTGGTGGTGATAAATCTTAGTGCATAACCCAGTGAGTCAGAAATATCTTGTTTCCATATTGTTTAAAACACCTGCTTAATCCAGCTCTTACCTTCTCACCTGAGCTTGTGAGAGACTCACTTTCAGCCATCTGGGGGCTGCTCCCCAAGGCTGTGCCATGGCTCTGGGGGCTCATCTGGTGCCAGAGACTTACCAAGGCTTTTTGATCCTGCTGAGACCTCCTGGCCATGTTGGGGCATTTGTCCCTTCTCTTATCACAATCACAGCACCGACACTCACACTGTAGTTTTCCCACTGGGGGAGGGGGTCTGACTCCCCTTCAAATGACCTAACAGCTTGAGAACAGGGCCTGCATCTTCTCTGAGCTGTCTCTAGAACTGGTATGACCAGTATGTAGCAAGGGCATAAGGAGGTGTTAATGCATCAACACATGTTTCCTTTATAGCACGAAGTACATTAGATGATTTTTTTTCTTCCCCGTGACTGTGAGCCCACTGGGGGGAAAAGGCTGGTGCTTTTACCTCTGTTTCCTTAATGCCTATAACCTGCAACAAACATTCCTTGAGTAAGTGCGGGATGGTGCTTCTTTTATTGTGCACGGCTCTGTATGGCCCTGTCTGTCTTTGTGGCTGTACAGGTCCCTGGGCAGGGCTCCAACTTGGTCATGATCATAGAGACTGTCGTGTCTGTTTTCTCCTGCAAAGAGCCTCCGAGTTTTAGCTGGGCATATCACTGCCCCTGATAAAGACAGGCTTTTCCAGCCTTTTTTTTTTTTTTTGACAGAGCACATGACTAAGTTCTGGACAAAGGGATACCATTGCTGTGATGTAAGCACCATCCTTTCCACTTCTTCCTCCCCCTCACACCATCCAAGACGGAAATGCCCTTTGGGAAAGGGGGATGAGTGCAGCACCCTAGAGGTGCAACAGAGAGGAGGCTGGGTCCCTCCTACAGCGGGGCCTCCAGACTGGCCCCAGATACTTGGGGGCAAGAGAAACACTCTACCTCGTTTAAACCACTGTACTTGGTGCTCAGTCACTCAGTCGTGTCCAATTTCCGTGATCCCACAGACTGTGGCAGCAGCCAAAATTTTACCCTAATGATTTCCTCCTCTCAGTACCCTTGCTGCCCGAGCAGTACCCCTTCCCGGCCTGTCCCTCTCCGCATTTTTATTCTACCACGTGGTGCTCCCAGGGGAGGTCACGCTGAGGAGGCAGGGAGGCAGCCCGCCTCCGCCTTCGCTGCTCCAGCCTGAGTCAGCAGCTGTTTTCAGTTTAATGAGATGACACAAATCGTGCCGCCCTGGGAGGAATGGGGCTAGCCTCCCTGGAGACCTATGGAAGGTCCTGGTATTTCCATCATTGCTGAGGTTGGTGGTCAACAGGAAGACAGGAGTCTTAGAAAGGGGCAGGAATGTCATGGCATTCACTGCCCCAGAACCAAGCCCAAACTTCAGTAAAAGGGAAGAGAACAGCACCCGGGCTTGCTTCACCCTGGCAGGTGCCCCTGAAAGTACCCTCCTGAGTCTCCTGGGTTTGCCAGGACATGCTTCATAAGTGTGACACCTTTCACACCCCAAAACAGCTGTTTGCTTAGCCCTAAAGGCCTGGCAAGTCCCGTGGACAGAGAAGCCTGGTGGACTGCAGTCCATGGGGTTGCAAAGAGTTGGACATGACTGAGTGACTAGCACACACGCATACACAAAGGGTGCTCACCGACTTTGCCAGGTATGCGGTGGTCCTTTGGCTCCTGGCCCTCCTGTAGCCTTTGCAGCCCTGTTGCATTTGAGGAGCACAAACTGCAGCTGATTCTGCATTCTCCTGTGTGCCAGGCTCCTCTGGGAAGCTCGGGACCTGCCCCCTGGACCCTGCCCCAGCACTCCTGCCTATAGGCCCCCACTCTCCAACCTCTGTCCAACAAGGAATTCCTGCTCCTGAAAGCCCTGCCCGCTCCTCAGTCACCCTGTGCAGCGCAATCCTTGGACTCTTCCTGGAGCTCTGGTTTCCTTTTCTGAACTCAGGTGATCAGGTCAGACAAAGGCATCACTATTCTAAACATATTTTAGTTTGTATATTTTGGTGGTGCCTGTGATAAGCGGCCATTTCTCACTCACGAAGGGCGGTAGGGCTGTGGGACCTGAATGTCTTCTTTTATCTAACACACGTGGAGTGCTCACTCTGGGTCAGGCGCTTTGCTAAGCACTTCCATTTAAATTAGCTCAGCGAGTCTCTCCAGCAATCTTATGAGGCTGGTGCTATTCTGATCCCCATTGTACAAACAGAGAAGCCAAGGTTGTAAATCAACTATACTTCAAAACACCAAGAACGAAGCCAAGGCTTGGAGAGGTTCAGGAACTCTCCATGGTGATCTGGCTCACAGCAGAGCCAGGATTTACAGGGCATCTGGCCCAGGTCCCTGCTGGCCCAGGTGCCTCAGGTGGATTCCTTCCCTTCTAAAGCATATGGTGTGGGACGCAAAGTATCTTCAACGAGGGTAGAAAAAGGCAGGACCAGACATGCGGTATCGAAGGTCAGACATACATGACAAGAGCAGAGCCGGATACAGAGTGTGAGGTCAGAGGTCAAGTTCCAGGATGACCAGGAACAGGACTGCAGGGCAGGTGGGGAAGAATGGGACAGGGTTGTGGGCTGAGAATAAGGCAAAGGGCCAGCAGCTTCCTCCTACTTGGTGTTGGCCACCTGGGTTAGGGAGAGGCTACCTGTATGCAGGTGCTAGTTGGGGTCCGGGATGGGGAGATAGGTTGGGTGTTTGCATCTCTCCGTTAGCTGCTTCCTATGGCTCATCTCCCTGCACCCCTGTCTTGCAGGAGAAGATCCCTGGGTGTGGAACATGAGTATCTCCTCCAGCGATGGTGCAGAGGCTGAGGGTATGGCCATGACTCCTCCCTCCCCTGACTTTCTGTAGTGCCCCCCCAACTGCCGGGCCCTCCAGCACTTCCTGAGCAGCAGTCCTTGCCAAACCAGGCTTCCTCTGTCCCAGCCCTACTCCATTGACTTTCAGGCTTTACGCACTTTAAAATAGCCTAGCTGATAGGTGCCCAAACCCAGCAGACCTAAAAAATGCTTGCGGATGAAAAGACTGAAGGTCAGCCTCCAGACCTGACTCTTCGTGGCCTCACCCTTCCCTCTTCCCTTCCATCTCCTAGAGCCCATCTCCAGGCAGAGAGACCCCAGAAACCTCCCCCAAGAATACAAATTCCCGAGAAAAATCCATGACAAACTGATAGAAAGGATGAGCCCTAATGGTCTGGCAAGAAAGAAAACTCCATTTCTATCATCCAGATGCCTGGATGAGCCAGGTGCTTGGGCTGGATTCACAATGAATCTGGATTCACACTGCAGTTTGGAGGCTGTAGGGAGATGAGAAGCAGGAGGGAGGCAAGGTGACAGCCTAGCACCCAGTTTCACAGTCTCTTGGCTCCATTTCTTTCCCCATTGGCCAGTCAGAAGCTTCAATGCCCAGGGGAGGCTCCCTCGGGGTGTTCATCCCTGGGGAGGTCTCACTGCACGTGATGTCACAGACAGGACTGGCTGCTTCAATATTCATGTAGTCAACAAGCAGCACAGAGGCCCCAGATACTGTGCTGTGCCTGGAGCAGACAGAGATAAAGAAAATAAGTAAAACACGGTCTCTGCCCTGGGGGGAGAGTCAAGCAAACACAAGTTACTGTAGATGTACACCGTTGGGCACCTCATATCTTGGGAGGTGAAGGAGGGCTCTCTGGAGGAGGTAGCCTTGAGGCTGAGACTGGGAGGAAGAAGAGGTGATGGTCAGTGGGGTCCCCATGCCGGGGAAGGGCATGCACAGAGGCCCAGAGGTGGGAAGGAGCCAGCTGTGTCTGTGAGACCGCGGGTGGTTCAGTGTGACCGAGGGGGAAACGCCAAGGGGGTGGTGGGCACTGCAAGGTGGGCCCAGATGCTGGCGTTTGAAGGGTCTGGACTTCATGAAGGCAGGCCTTGTTTTGTTCACTGCTGCATCTCCCCGCAGCACAGAGTGGAGGCTCGGTACGCATCTGTGCTTGAATAAGTGGTGAGCACAGAAAGATTTTAAGCAGAGATAAGCTCTATCAAGTTCTGCCTTTTAGAATGGCCACCCAGATTGCCATGCAGACAGTGGATATCAGGACAGTGGTGCTAGGGGTGGGAGGTAAGGAGATGACAGAGGCCCAGACCACAGATGGCAGTGGGGGTGGGTGGCAGGAGCCACAGGGGTGACTGGTAGGAGGTGTGATCGTGAACCTCGGCGAGCACTGGGCAAGGTGTAGACCACATCCCTGAGGAGGGTGGCCCCCACGGGACGTCCTAGTTCACTCACCTCAGAGCCCAGGCTCGGCTGCAAACAGGAACTACTACGGCTCACGGAGGGGGAGGGAAGAGATCATGCATCAGTGGGAGGCCCCCTGTATTACGTGAGTGGGGCCCTGAGGGAAAGGCACGCCTCCAACAGTGGGAGATGGGTCAGTGGACGTTCCTAGGGGAAGGGAAAGAAGGAGCCAGAAGTACCTTTCCAGGAAAGCATGAGGAATGTGGGCCATTCAGCTCGATGGAGATGCAGGCAGCGGTGTGGGAGTGATGGAGGTGGTGATGGCGGGCTGGAGAATACAGAAGAGCTCAGAGGCCACCTGTTCCCTGGTGCTTCCTGAATGCAGCCTCTGATGACTCATCAGGGCCTTACCTTCTCCCGCCTCCAGCCTGGCACCTTGTCATCCCTTTTCCAGGCTTCCAAGGGTTTGCATGAAGCCTGGAATTGACGCAGCAGCCATGAGAAGCCCTCAGGAAGGCTCCGGGCAGTGGAATGAGAAGTGAGTGGGCATTGTTGTCCGGCCCAGAAAGCGAGGCTGTGGAGTGAGGGTCCTCGTGCACCTCAGCAGTGGATCCACCTGTCCAAGCAGGCCACTGGGATCTCCGCTACCTGCGAAGATGACCCAACCCACTCGTGTCTTCTGTGGATCTCTCAGAGATGCGCCCTATGCCCTCCCCCACAGGCCCTTTCACACCACACCCAGGCACCCCCCTTGTGTGTACCCCAGGCTTCCCCTTCTTCCCCAGTGCACCCCGAATGACAGATGAGAGACCAAGATCCCAAGATCTCCATCTGTAGCAGAAGAGAGGACCCAACGACAAACAATATTTCTTTGAGGACTAATGTTTCATCTTAAAAACTGATGCTGATTTTACCTTCTACTGTATAATATTCATGCTTCTTTTAATTAAAAAATGCATTTAGTCTCTTCTTATATACCACAGTCTACCTAAATACTTAAGCAAAATTAACACCACTGGAAGATGCACCTTAGTTATTTTGGGGCTTTGAGTATGAACTTGACCTACAGTCATGGGGACCCCAGCAGGTGGGTATCCAGCTTGGGAGGCAGTGCCCTATATTAATGCTTGAGCTGTGTATTTTTGCTCGATTTCTCCTGCTTGGGGTGCCATCCTTTCTTGAGGTGAAGACCTCCTATTTATATGTCAAGACCCACCTCAAATGTTACCTCTTAATTTAATCAACTCATTAATTCAACAAATACAGGCTCACGAGAAGCTATCCCTGCTGCCCTGCCCAACCCTCCTCCTCCCAGTAGGATGAATTTGTACTTCTGCATGCTTTGCAACACTTCCATCAGCGTGCTTAGCCCATCCCATAAGAATGTGGTTTGATGTGTCTGTTTGTCTGCCCCACTAGTTAGCTGAAGGCAAAAGCAAGAGAGGATCTTGATCGTGTTTTCCCCTGGAGCCTGTTACAGTGCCCGGCACACAGCAGGGACTCTGGTCAACAGGAGGGAAAAACGGCTGAAGGTTTTGAATGGTCTGTGGACCTGAATTCTGACAGCAACAGGACTCCCTGGGACCCTAGTGGCTCCCTTTTGCAGAACCCCAGTGGCTGGAGTCGGGTGTCCCAGCCCAGCTTCCACTCATTGCAGGAGATCAGCAAGACCCTCTCATGAGGCAGCAGGGCCCTTCCTTTAATGCTAATCAAACACACTTTTGTTGCCACATGTAAGTCCAAGCCAGAAGTCTGGGGAAGAAGCATCTTTAGAACACATAAAGAGCCATGCATGACTGAGATGCTGTCCCCATTCCAGGGGCAGACTGGGGCCCTCTGGCAGGTTCATCAGGCTCCATGGGAGGTTTACTGGCAGCCTCCAGACCACCTCTGCTTGGAGGAAGCAGTCTGCCACACTCCTCCGGAACCAGCCCAAGGGACCCTCCCTCGATCCCCTCAGTTCTGCCTTCTTTTCCCCTTTTCTCGGAGGAGTTTCCCCAAACTGGGATCTAAAGCCCTCAAGAAAGCACTCTACCAGCCTCCCACATGGAGGAGTCCTACTGTTTGCAGTCTCAGATAAAGACCATTGGATTCTGTCACACCTTCAAGGTCTGGAGTTTGACCTTGATGGGATATACTGTCTCAGGCTATCCAAACAAGGACTTTAAAGACTGCAGGGGTGGAGTGGTTTTTCTTCCTGTGATGCTTCTGCTCCTGTCTTGGACTATTTATAAAGTCCCGGCTCCAGTTTCTGATGGCTCCCAGCCTGCGGGTGGGCGTGGCGGTCCTTTCTCTACCTTCTATTCACCTGTCTTTGCAGCTGCAGGAGACTAACATATTGTCTTCCCTTAAGCAGGCTCCCCAGACTTGGGAGCACAAAAAAGAGTTGTTTTAACCAGAGCTGTTAAACTAGACGAATCTTTGTCCAGAAAAGAGGAAAGAAATCAATGTTTGTTTAAAGAATAAAGACCAAACTTCTCCAGGAAAACAAAAGAAGATTTTGAAATGATCAAAGCTGGCTTTAGTAATCACAGGAGGAACAAAACTCCTTGAGGTTTGTGACTGGATGCATTGCTAGGTTAAACCCCAGGCCATGGGTAGTTGCTGACATCTGCTTTCCTCCCTTCCCCTTGGCTACATCCTCTTCCCACCTGACCCCAGCCCCTTGCCTCCATCCTCATCTCCACGCTTTCCTGGCAGTTATATCTTCCACTGTATTATAATCCCTTACATGTGGATAAGGTGGAGAGAACGGGAGGAAACAACGAAGCTCCATTTTCAACACATATATGATTTCTTGCTTGAGTTGAACCTACCTCCCTGGCTCCCAACCTACCTCTCTGGCTCTAATTCTGTCCCTCTTCACCTCCACACAGCTGCTGCTCAAGATATCTGCCTAAGATGTAAATCTGACAGTGGCTGATGCTGGCAGCTCTTATGCTGCATCCCAAGCAAGGCCTCTGGGATTTAACCCCGCCTCTCATCCCTAAGATCCAATCTACCACCAGAGTGTGGGGCGACCTGGCCTTCTTCCTCGGACTCAGGTTCCTAACACCATGCCCAGTCTGAAAAATTGCCTCTCACCAGGTCTTTCCAAAAGAGCAAAAATCTAAGTTGAGAAATAAATAAAGGAGAAGGAAAAAGAGACAGCCTATCAAGAAAGGCTGTGCAATAGGACATAACAGAGAGAAAGAACATTTTTCTGTACCACGTTGGATGACGGCAGCCGCAGAAGTAGCTGAATTAGGAATGCTGGTGAAGTGTACTCCTTTTTTCCTGTAATTTTTTCTTCTTTGGCTTTTATGGAAGTATAAAAGACATTCAGAAAACATGCATAAATCATAAGTATATAGCTCATAGAATGTTCACAAACTAAACACGCTCATGTCAGCAGCACCCAGACGGAGACAGAGAACTGACTGGCGCTCCCGGGAGCACTCCTCCCCGACACTACTCCTTCCAAAGTGACCATACTGGCCACCAAGACTCTAGAACCTTCTGTCCGCTTTTGAACTTTATGTAATTGTAAGCCTTCAGAAGACACCCTTTGGTGTCCAGCTTCATTTGCTAAACACTGTGTTGGTAAGATTCAACCATGTCCTTACAGTTAGTTCATTCTCCTTGCTATATTCTTATGCAAATACACCGGTCTTTACTCGATCCACTGCTGATGCTCATTTGGGTAACTTCCAGTTTAGGGCTATTATAAAAATGCTGCTCTGAGCACTCTGGTTCATGTCTTTTGGTGAAGATCTGTATGACATCTTGCAGATTAGCATCTACCCTGGGCCATGGGAACTGGATATGTTCAGCTGTGGTAGCTGCTGTCAAATGGTTTTCCAATGTGTATGAACTGAACCAAAGGCAGAGAAGCTTTATACAGTCAGCAAAAACAAAATGGGGAGCTGACTGTGGCTCAGATCATCAACTCCTTATTGCCAAATTCAGACTTAAATTGAAGAAAGTAGGGAAAACCACTAGACCATTCAGGTAGGACCTAAATCAAATCCCTTATGATTATACAGTGGAAGTGACAAATGGATTCAAGGGATAAGACCTCATAGACAGAGTGCCTGAAAAACTATGGATGGAGGTTCATGACACTGTACAAGAGGCAGTCATCAAGACCATCCCCAAGAAAAAGAAATGCCAAAAGGCAAAATGGCTGTCTGAGGAGGCCTTACAAATAGCTGAGGAAAGAAGAGAAGCTAAAAGCAAAGGAGAAAATGAAAGATATACCCATTTGCATGCAGAGTTCCAAAGAATAGCAAGGAGAGATAAGAAAGCCTTCCTCAGTGATCAATGCAAAGAAATAGAGGAAAATAATAGACTGGGAAAAACTAGACATCTCTTCAAGAAAATTAGAGATACCAAGGGAACATTTCATGCAAAGATGGGCTCAATAAAAGACAGAAATGGTATGGACCTAACAGAAGCAGAAGATATTAAGAAGAGGTGGCAAGAATACACAGAAGAACTATATAAAAAAGATCTTCATGAGCCAGATAATCACAATGGTGTGATCACTCAACTAGAGTCAGATATCCTGGAATGCGAAGTCAAGTGGGCCTTTGGAAGCATCAAACAAACAAAGCTAGTGGAGGTGACAGAATTCCAGTTGAGCTATTTCAAATCTTAAAAGATTATGCTGTGGAAGTGCTGCACTCAGTATGACAGCAAATTTGGAAAATTTAGCAGTGGCCACAGGACTGGAAAAGGTCAGTTTCCATTCCACTCCCAAAGAAAGGCAATGCCAGAGAATGCTCAGACTACCGCACAATTGCACTCATCTCACATGCTAGCAAAGTCATGCTCAAAATTCTCCAAGCCAGGCTTCACCAATACATGAAAGGTGAACTTCCAGATGTTCAAGCTGGATTTAGAAAAGGCAGAGAAACCAGAGATCAAATTGCCAACATCTGCTGGATCATTGAAAAAGCAAGAGAGTTCCAAAAACCATCTAGTTCTGCTTTATTGACTATGCCAAAGCTTTTGACTGTATGGGTCACAACAAACTGTGGAAGATTCTTCAAGAGATGGGAATACCAGACCCCCTGACCTGCCTCTTGAGAAATCTGTATGCAGGTCAAGAAGCAATAGTTTGAACTGGACATGGAACAACAGACTGGTTCCAAATAGGAAAAGGAGTACATCAAGGCTGTATATTGTCACTCTGATTATTTAACTTATATACAGAGTACATCATGAGAAACGCTGGGCTGGATGCACAAGCTGGAATGAAGATTTCCGGGAGAAATATCAATAACCTCAGATATGCAGATGATACCACTCTTATGGCAGAAAGTGAAGAAGAACTAAAGAACCTCTTGATGAAAGTGAAAGAGGAGAGTGAAAAATCTGGCTTAAAACTCAACATTGAGAAAACTAAGATCATGGCATCTGGTCCCATCACTTCATGGGAAATAGATGGGAAAACAGTGGCAGACTTTATTTTTGGGGACTCCAAAATTACTGCAGATAGTGATTGCAGCCATGAAATTAAAAGACGCTTGCTCCTTGGAAGGAAAGTTATGACCAACCTAGACAGCATATTAAAAAGCAGAGACATTACTTTGCCAACAAAAGTTCGTCTAGTCAAGGCTATGGTTTTTCCTGTGGTCATGTATGGATGTGAGAGTTGGACTGTAAAGAAAGCTGAGCGCCGAAGAATTGATGCTTTTGAACTGTGGTGCTGGAGAAGACTCTTGAGAGTCCCTTGGACAGCAAGGAGATCCAACCAGTCAATCCTAAAGGAGATTGATCCTGGGTGTCATTTGGAAGGACTGATGTTGAAGCTGAAACTCCACTACTTTGGCCCTGATGCAAACAACTGACTCATTGGAAAAGACCCTGATGCTGGAAAAGATTGAAGGCAGGAGAAGGGGACAACAAAGGATGAGATGGTTGGATGGCATCACTTACTCAATGGACATGAGTTTGAGTAAGCTCCGGGAGTTGGTGATGGACAGGGAGGCCTGGCATGCTGCTGTCCATGGGGTTGCAAAGAGTTGGACACGACTGAGCGACTGAACTGAACTGATGAACTGAACTAGTATGAGACTCCTGGTGACTCCACATCCTCTGGGTAGTCAATTTCCTTCATGTTAGCCATTCCAATAGGTCTGCAGTGGCAGTTCCTGTGGTATTAATGAGCATTTCCCTGATATACAAGTTGAGCGTCTATTCATATGGATATTAAAAAAATTTTTTTCATGTGGGCCATTTATTAAATTTGTTGCAATATTACTTCTGTTTTATGCTTTGGTTGTTTGGCTGCAAGGCATGTAGGATGTTAGCTCCCTGACCAGGAATGGCACCCACACCCCCTGCATTGGAAGGTGAAGTCTTAATGACTGAACCAAAAGGAAGTCCCTCATATGATTATTGATCAGCTAGATATCCATTTCGTGAAGTACCTGTCCAGTTGTTTTGCCTGTTTTCCATGAGTCACCTATCTGTTCCTTATGGGTTTGTAGGAGAAGCTGTCTTTCAGAGCAATCTCATTCTCCACTTTGTCCCTTTAAAATCTATTCATAGAGTAATTCAGTTTAGCCTTAACGAGTGACAGAGGTCTGACAGTGTCAGGGACTGGGGATGCATAGAGGCATGATGGCCTTGAGGGTGAGTCTTTGTATTTTGGAATCTAGACCTCCAGTCCCTTTGCCGGCTAGAATTCCTCTGCCTCCCATCCTGTCCACACCAAATCTTGGCCTGGTGAGGCAGGGATCAGGTTGATTTTCTGAAGCTCAGTGGTTAACTCCTCTTCAGGTTTCCATGAAAGAATCAGGGAGACAGGATCCGATGATGTGAGATCAACGAGGCATTACTGACTCCATCCCACTTCATGGATCAGAGAGGGAGTCGCACTGTGGAGCAGCCTGGTTGCCACTCCCTCCTCCCAGGAACCGATGGCAACAGTCAGGAGCAACAAATTGATATTGACGCGGCCCAACTTCATGCCTTCCAGTAGTAGTCAGTGCTTGTTTGGCTTGGAAGACTTGAGCTTTCCATATAACACTTATTTTAGGATTCTATTGCCATCTCTTAACTGAGGGCTTCTATTTCTGCAGATTCTTAATGTCGCAGGACACAGACATTGAGCCACAAGAATCTGCTAACTGCTGGGCAGAAAATTCTTTCTGGATTCAGAAAGAATTGTATTGATCTCATTTTGCAACCTGATATTGTTCTGAGAGATACAGAACCATACTCAGGAGATCTGGATGCAGACCACCACCTGACCAGGACGCTGTGTAATCTTCAGCAAAATGTTTAATTTCTCTGATCTTTTCTACGCCATTCATCTGCCAAATGGGAATATTAATCTCTGTCATGTCTACCTTGCGGGGTTTCTGGAAAATTCAAATAAGGTGATATATATGAAAAAGCATTTTGACAAATGTAAAGTGCTAGGTAAAGGTAAAATCCTACCATACACCTGACTTTGTCCCAATACAAAAATCAGAGCCCAGGTCTTCTTTTAATCATCCATTTCCATTTTACTTGTATTTCTGGTGCTCAGCCCTGTTAGCGACCCTTGGCTCCAAATTCTTTGATGTAAAGGGTACCTCTTTGGTCTAGATAAACTCTTGTACATTGGCATTTCACCACACAGCTACTTCCTCTGTGACCTTTTCCTTCCTTTCTTTCTTTCCAGGGTCTAGCAGACCTTTTATCACCTAAACAGGATCCAGACAGGCAGCCTCCAAGCCACATCAAGGGATTTGAATCTCCTCGTGGCTTTGTTAGCATTTCACATTGTTGCAGGTCAAAACATAAGGTTATTAACTAGGAATGGGAAATGTCACTAATATGAACTGAGCCCCATGGTTTCCCTGCAGGGATTCTGAACAACACACGGCGCCCATCCCTGTGGCAACTTAGCACAGACACTGACCTCCCTGGGCTTCTGGGCCCGGTGTGCTTGACCAAGGTCTGATGGGAGGACAACCACCTCAGGCTGGGAAATGCCACCGCATGTTGGATTTCTTCAAGGAGCCTCTTCCTTCACTTGCTGCCACTGTGTCAAAGAAAATTCTGGAAGTTTCAAAATCTATTTCCTAATCAATAAGGAAGTGGGATGAAGATATTTCTCCACTCATTCAAAAGTCACCCGTTCATATTTCTACTCACTCCTTTAATGGTGAGCACGTGTTTTGCAAATACTTATGGGGGCGACTATATGTTTATGTATAAGCTTCACCTGCTTCATCTTTCTGTCATGATAAATGTAGCAAAGAGATGTGGTAAGGGAGGCCGTGATCAGGAGGGGCCCCACAAGTTCTAAAGGAGAAAGGATGCTTTTGGTAATCATCAGAAATAGAACTTTTTGTAACTTCCCACTTTTGGCTTCTACGGCCGCACCCTCTTCTCGTTTTTCACCTTTTCTATTCTTCTTTAAAGCATCGAAACACCTCAGGGGTCTGTCCCAGGCTCCATTCTCTTTTCACCAAGAAGGTCCCAGCTGTTCTCTGGCTAGAAATGTCTTCCCCAGGCTGCCCACCACCCACTTCCATTTCTAGCCTGACCTCTCCTCTGAGCTGCAGATGAGTTTATCTAGCATCTCACTTGACTTGTCCACTGGGAAGAATGAAAAGCATCTCCAGCTTTGCATGCCAACGATGGTGATGTCCATCTTCTCACTCCTGCATCTTCTCACTTTTCCGCGTCACGGCAAAACCAGAAACCCAGGAGACAATCTTGAGACTCCCCTCTCTCCTACCCTCCAACCCCATCCACCACCTGTGCGGTCTTCTCAGAGCTGTGCAGCTCGAACCATCCTCCTTACAGAATCACTGCAGCGACCCCCAGGCCAAGCCTCCCCACTCATCTCTCTGCTGGAAGAAACAGCAGTGTGAGATTTGGATCACAGTCCCCCTGCCCTGTTTGAAAGCCTGGGGGCCTTCCTGCTACACTGTGTGCGAATGCAAGCTGCCCACAGGACCCGGAGGCAGAGCTTGCCCTCTCCACCCTGCCCCTCCCACTCTGCTCACCTCACCCCTCCAGCCTCTCTCAGGTGCCAAAATCAGGGTCTCCACTCTGCACCTGCAATGTTTTCTCTTTTCTATCTCAGACCCAGCGTCACCCCTCAGGTGGGCCTTGCTTTGCTTCCCAATTTGTGTATCTCCCTTGTGATCCTCATACAGCCCTTCCAGTGTGCAATTATCCATTTATTTACATGTGAACTGGTAGGATGTCTGCTTCCTGTATAAGCCCCATGAGACAGGGATTAGACCTTCCCCTCGGTGTCTAGTAGAGAGCAGGAACTCAACAAATATTTGTGCAAAAAATAAATGTCCAAACTATACAAATTCAGGTACTTAAATTCCAAAATATACACATTCTATCCATTCTTTTATAGCATAAAAATTGTCAGCAAACTAGAAATCCTCATCCAGGGAAGAGTGACCTGGGATCTGTGCTGTCGAGGCTACAGTCTGGCCTCCCCTCTAATTGTGGCCCTCCCCGTGGGGCAAGGAGTCCCTGGGCCCCATGGGATGGTCCTACCCAGAGCTCCTGCCCCAGCTAGGGTGGCCAGATTCAGCAAATAAAAATATATGAATCACAGTTTAATTTGAATTTCAGATAAACAACCATTAATTTTTTTTTCAATGTGAGTATGTCCCATGCTCTGGGAAATGCTGATGGATAGGGAAGCCTGATGTGCTGCAGTCCATGGGGTCACAAAGAGTCGGACACGACTGAGCAACTGAACAACAACAATGTTCCATGATATATTTGGGACATACACTAAATATAAGGAAGCAGACACCATACCAGTTCACATGTAAATAAATGCATAATTACACACTGGAAGGGCTGTATGCGCTTCTTTGGTGGCTCAGACAGTAAAAGCGTCTGCTTGCAATGCAGGAGACCCAGGTTCAATCCCTGGGTTGGGAAGATCCCCTGGAGAAGAAAATGGCAACCCACTCCAGTATTCTTGCCTGGAAAATTCCATGGATGAAGGAATCTCATAGGCTACAGTCCATAGGGTCGCAAAGAGTCAGACACGACTGAGTGAATTCACTTTCACTTTCTATACACTAAATATCCGGAATTCAAGTTTGACCGGATGTCCTGTTTCATTTGGCCACCCCAGCCCCAGCTTCTAGACCAGGGGTCTACAAACTTTGGCTTGTCAAGCACATTTGATTTGCTGCCTATTTTTGTCAGTTGTTTTATTGGCACACAGCCACATGCATTTGTTTTTATATTCTCTATACCTGCTTTTGTGATACAGTAGATTTAAGGGACAAGATCTGATAGATAGAGTGCCTGATGAACTATGGACAGAGGTTCGTGACATTGTACAGGAGATAGGGACCAAGACCATCCCCAAGAAAAAGAAATGCAAAAAAGCAAAATGGCTGTCTGAGGAGGCCTTACAAATAGCTGTGAAAAGAAGAGAAGCAAAAAGCAAAGGAGAAAAGGAAAGATATAAGCATCTGAATGCAGAGTTCCAAAGAACAGCAAGGAGAGATAAGAAAGACTTCCTCAGCGATCAATGCAAAGAAATAGAGGAAAACAACAGAATAGGAAAGACAAGAGATCTCTTCAAGAAAATTAGAGATATCAAGGGAACATTTCATGCAAAGATGGGCTCAATAAAGGACAGAAATGGTATGGACCTAACAGAAGCAGAAGATATTACGAAGAAGTGGCAAGAATACACAGAAGAACTGTACAAAAAAGATCTTCACGACCAAGATAATCACGATAACATTATCACTGACCTAGAGCCAGACATCCTGGAATGTGAAGTCAAGTGGGCCTTAGAGAGCATCACTACGAACAAAGCTAGTGGAGGTGATGGAATTCCAATTGAGCTATTTCAAATCCTGAAAGATGATGCTGTGAAAGTGTTGCACTCAATATGCCAGCAAATTTGGAAAACTCAGCAGTGGCCCCAGGACTGGAAAAGGTCAGTCTTCATTCCAATCCCAAAGAAAGGCAATGCCAAAGAATGCTCAAACTACCACACAATTGCACTCATCTCACACGCTAGTAAAGTCATGCTCAAAATTCTCCAAGCCAGGCTTCAGCAATATGTGAACCGTGAATTCCCAGATGTTCAAGCAGGTTTTACAAAAGGCAGAGAAACCAGAGATCAAATTGCCAACATCCGCTGGATCATGGAGAAAGCAAGAGAGTTCCAGAAAAACATCTATTTCTGCTTCATTGACTATGCCAAAGCCTTTGACTGTGTGGATCACAACAAACTGTGGAAAATTCTGAAAGAGATGGGAATCCCAGACCACTTGACCTGCGTCTTGAGAAACCTGTATGCAGGTCAGGAAGCAACAGTCAGAACTGGACATGGAACAACAGACTGGTTCCAAATAGGAAAAGGAGTGCGTCAAGGCTGTATATTGTCACCCTGCTTATTTAACTTCTATGCAGAGTACATCATGAGGAACGCTGGGCTGGAAGAAGCACAAGCTGGAATGAAGATTGGCAGATGACACCACCCTTATGGCAGAAAGTGAAGAGGAACTCCAAAGCCTCTTGATGAAAGTGAAAGAGGAGAGTGAAAAGGTTGGCTTGAAGCTCAACATTCAGAAAACTAAGATCATGGCATCTGGTCCCATCACTTCATGGGAAATAGATGGGGAAACAGTGTCAGACTTTATTTTTTGGGGCTCCAAAATCACTGCGGATGCTGATTGCAGCCATGAAATTAAAAGATGCTTACTCCTTGGAAGGAAAGTTATGACCAACCTTGATAGTATATTAAAAAGCAGAGACATTACTTTGCCAACCAAGGTCCAGCTAGTCAAGGCTATGGTTTTTCCAGTGGTCATGTATGGATGTGAGAAATGGACTGTGAAGAAAGCTGATCGCCGAAGAATTGACGCTATTGAACTGTGGTGTTGGAGAAGACTCTTGAGAGTCCCTTGGACTGCAAGGAGATCCAACCAGTTCATTCTAAAGGAGATCAATCCTGGGTGTTCATTGGAAGGACTGATGCTAAAGCTGAAACTCCAGTACTTTGGCCACCTCATGCGAAGAGTTGACTCTTTGGAAAAGACTCTGATGCTGGGAAAGGTTGGGGGCAGGAGGAGAAGGGGACGACAATGAGATGGCTGGATGGCATCACCGACTCTGTGGACATGAGTTTGAGTGAACTCCGGGAGTTGGTGATGGACAGGGAGGCCTGGCGTGCTGTGATTCATGGGGTCGCAAAGAGTCGGACACGACTGAGCGACTGAACTGAACTGAACTGAGCAAAGTTGAACAGCTGCGACAGAGACTGGAAGGCCCACAGAGCCTAAAATATTCACCAAGGGACCTTTTACAGGCAAGTCAGCAGACTTCTGTTCCAGACAGGCTGTGAGTCCCCAGTACTCAAGTGGGGAGTGTCTTAAGTGTCTTCCCGACAGGTCTGAGCTTCCTTCCAGAGCAGGCAGAGGTCTCTCCTCAGGTCTGGCCTCTAAGGTGGAGGGCACAGGGCTGTGAATGAGTGTGGGGGGCCTTCAAGTGCAGGATGGAGCTGAAGGAAAGGGGCTAAATGCCCACCTTCTCTGAATCACAGTTTCTGCCCAGAACCCAGAAGATTTCAGAATTCTAAATTTGCACCTGACCTTCCGTTTCAATGGGAAGATGCTTTCAAAAGTGAGAAACATTTCATTTACTTTGGATATCAGATTGATTTAACTTTTAAATGTTTAAACGTGTGGCAGGCAGGCTTCCTTTGTACTTGACCTGGACCCCTCAAATGTCAGGTTTGTGTTAATCAAGGACAAGAAATGTCATCAACAGTGCCATCTTGTGGTGAGATCTACTATTACCACCTTCTAGTGTGAGATACCCAAATATTTCAGTCCTTTGCACTCAGGAGCTTAGGAATTCAGCCTATGACAATAATAAGCAAAATTCAAAATTATGGCACTGAGCCATCAAAACATTCTAAAATATTTTATGAGACATTAAAAAGATATTAAATGATATTCAGCAAAATTTTCTTCAAAATTAGTCATCTACAGGTGGCCCATAATAATAATTTTTTTGTATTTGTAGTATTTTACAGTTTATAAATTATGTTCACACATGACTTCATAACTGAACCTCACTATCATACTGTGATCCACTGAAAATGGAGAATTTTTTTTTTTCCTAAGTGAAAGGTTTATGCAGGGAGATACACAGTCCATAGGCAGAGTGTGGGCCATCTCAGAAGGTGAAAAGTGCCAGGGTATGGGGTTGTCAGTTTTTATAGGGCTGGGTTATTTTGTAGGCTAATGAGAGGATTATTCCAACTAGAAAATGGAGACTCTTAATGACCATGACTTGCTGTAGCCAGTTCAGCAGGTTGAGTGTTCTTATCATAGTAGAGGCATCTTGCTATTAACCAGAAAGGGGTTGAGCGGAAAATCAATTTCCTTAACCATGAAGGGAACAGGGAGGTTACGTTTCAGCACACCGTAGCCTTGATGATGATGTTCTCTTAGGGTTCACAGGCCAAGATAAGAGAGAGAAGTTTTCTGAAAGAGTATTATCATCCTTCAGTACCAGAGACTGGAGACAGTTTCTTCTTATCCACAACAAAGAGCTGATGCCGCTCTGCCATTTCCTTTATTCCTCAAACAACTGTGAAAACCCCCTTCTCTGCTTGGCTGGCGACAGCCCACAGGAGATGCCCCAGGTCTGGGCCTTGAGTTAGGGCTTGTTGGGTGAATCTTCATGATACTCCCACTCCAGCAGACCCAGGGAGGTCTGAGCTGCTTGTTGTTGTTCAGTTGCTAAGTCATATATGACTCTTTGTGACCCCATGGACTGCAGCATGCCAGGCTTTCCTGGTCTTCACTATCTCCAGGAGTTTGCTCAAACTCATGTCCATTGAGTCAGTGATACCATCCAACCATCTCATCTCTGACGTCCCCTTCTTCTTCTGCCTTCAATCTTTCCCAGCATCAGGGTCTTTTCCAATGAATCAGTTCTTCGTATCAGGTGGCCAAAGTATTGGAGCTTCAGCTTCAGCATCAGTCCTTCTAATGAATATTCAGGGTTGATTTCCTTTAGGATTGACTGGTGTAATCTCCTTGCTGTCCAATGACATCTTGTCCAGAGAGAACAGTGAAGACGGCTTTCGCCCACCAACCCAGTGGTGAGTTAGGGAGTTCACCATTGCTGGGGCAGAACACACAATCAAGTTTCATATCCCAGCTGGAAATTCATGGAGGAAATTCATGGAGGAAATTCATGGAATGAGACAAGGGGCTGGAAGCAGCACTTTTCTTAAATTATACTTTTCTTAAAGATAAACAGATGTTTCAAAGCAGTCCATTGATGGGGTATTTGTGTGGCTCTGATGAAAACAGTTGTGCTTCTCGCCTCTGGGAGAGCCGAGCTGATCCACCTGAGAGGTGCTTTTCCAAGTTTTTGATCGAGCATGATGCAATTTGTGAGAAAGTAAGTTTACTTTCTTTTCATCGTGGATTTCTGGGCTCTACAATGAGCTCGGAGACCACGTTTATCAGATTCAGGCTTGCTTGCTGAACTCCAGATTCATTTGTTTATTCAAGCATGTATTCAATAAATGTATATTGAGTCCCATCTGCACCTCAGACACTCTGTTCAGTATCATATTAATGAGACTTGACTATGCCCACGTGACAGTCACAGACTCACGTTGCAGGGAACTCACGTTGCAGCAACCAGAAAAGCTTTCCAGGGCAAGCACTTGAGTTGGGTTTTGAAGGACCAGTGCCAGTTAGCCAGACAGATGGGGGCAAAGGAGGGGGAACCAAGGCTGTCTGACACCAAGGCCCAGACTCCAAGCTGCAGGCATATGGCCTCCAAGGATCTGTATTGACAGGGAACATCTCAAGGGGGGACTCACCAAGAGAAGCTCTTTTCCTGAAGCCCACAGCCACTTGAACAGCGCTGAGACTTCTCTTACACAAATGGGAAGTGAGTGAAAACGAAGTCGCTCAGTCGTATCCGACTCTTTGTGACCCCATGGACTGTAGCCTACCAGGCTCCTCCGTCCATGGAATTTTCCAAGCAAGAGTTCTGGAGTGGGGTGCCATGTCCTTCTCCACAAATGGGAGGAGGGAGGCAAAACAGATACAGTGACTAGTTAAGAAACCAAAGCAACCCCAGGAAAGTCTGACATGGCTTGATGATTCTGATCAGCAGGGGGCAGTGCGAGGCTCTTTTCGGCGTTGTTAGACTGTACCCTTCCCAGGCGGCACTAGTGGTGAAGAACCTACCTCCCAGTGCAGGAGGCACAAGAGGGACGGGTTCGATCCCTGGGTAGGGAAGATCGCCTGGAGGTGGGCATGGCGATCCACTCCAGTATTCTTGCCTGGAGAATCCCATGGGCAGAAGAGCCTGGGCTGTGGTCCATAGCGTCGCAGAGTAGGATGCAAACGACTGAGCGAGCACACACACACACCTTTCCTACGGGAAGGTCCCTAAAGGTAAAGAGAGCCAAGCAACCTCCCCAGGAAGACTGCACCCCTTTTTATGTCTTCACAGTGCTTATTACTTTCTGAAATGTCACTGTTCATTTGTTTAGTTTCTCATTTATTACTTTTCTCTTCCTCTTTTAGGATATAAGCTCCATGAGCAAAGGGCCTTGCCTGTTTTCTTCTCTGCTACATACCTAGTGTGTACATTAATGCCTGGCATGTGCTGACTTCTCATTAATATTTTTTAAAATAAGTTAACGAGTTTGTGAATCTATGTGACATTGAGAAATGAGCACAGTAGGAAAACTCAGACCTAAGTGTTTTCTTTTGCTCCTGAAAGAGTGTCTTGACATATGGTCTCATTCCACGTTTGCAAGATGGGCGGCCAGGAGCATGGGGGCCACAGGAGAGCTTCTTTGTTGGCAAAGTAGACACTCTGTGTGTATTCTGGGCTGAGTGTTGCTGCATTAAAGCAAGCTGTCAATGCCTGGCCAGGAGGCCAACATCAAGGACCAGCGGGAGGGAGGAACGGCAAGGTCTGAGCCTCGTCCAGCAGCAGCCCAGGGAGTGGAAGGAGGTGGGAGATGCCTGGTCCAGGGAGGCCAGGCTGAGCTCGGCCGCAGTGCAGTCTGAGGTCTGCAACAGAGCAGAGTGAGGAACAAGAAGACAGGGAAACCAGACCTGGGCTAGGGAAGTGTGGGCCAGCTTCATGGGATCATGGCTGTCTGTGCCCGAGGAACCTTCTAAGGCCAGGCTCTCCCTTGGTGGGCATGTAGGGTCTGACTCCAGGGCCAGCATTCTGATTCCCACTTCTACTGTTACTCTGAAATTTGCTTTTAGCTTTAGCCTTCTAGCCTCTCTCACTTAGGGGCAACCTTTTGTCATCTAGAATTTTTTTTTTAGTTGAAATCTAAGTAAAGAATAAAAAAGCCAGGTCGATGTGCCATAAAAAAGAAAATACTGGTCCAACTAGTTGGCGATATATACTGGCCACCCATTATGTACTTGGAGTGTGCCGGGAGCTTGATGTGTTGAGAGCAACATGTTGCTAGCTTCTTAATGGGACTTCAGAGAAGAAGGGAGACTGACATTCACCATAGGTGCTGCCTTCAAGACTGAGCAGTCTGGTCCCACCCATGACTTGCTGTGGGCTCTGCTTCCTGGGGCCAGGGTCACAGAGTCAAAGTGGCAGTTTTCACGTTTTAAATCTACTCGGCTCCAAAGTGATGCCAGAGTGCATTTCCAGCTCTTCACCATCTGCTCTACACAATTAAAGCCCAAGTTATATCTACTGAAGGTGACCAACCAGCCTGGCTTTCCGAGGAACGAGGGTGTTTGCAGGATGTAGGACTTTTTGGTTTTAAAACTGGGAAATAGCCAGTCAAACCAGGATGTGTCAGTCACCCTGTTATCAGCACTGCCAGTGGCGGTCTGTCTTTTTTTCACTCCTTTGGCGATATTAATGACCTTTATTTCTTCCCTTATCCTCCGCTCTCCTCTTCTCCTTCCCTTGCTTTCAGACCTCTGTCTCTGGTTCATGAGACTGCCTGGTCTCTCCAGGTGTCCCAGGCACCACAGTTTGACGCCATCTGCTTGCTGCTTTGTTATTGCTGAGGGTTTTGCCCCTAAATTAGTTTGGAAACTGTCAACACCACTGTCAGCTCAGTTGTAGGAATAAAAGACTATTTCATAACCCTCTTCCCTAATGTGTGAGGTGAGGCAGGGGCAGGGAATGGAGACTTTAAGTGTTTGTGTGGTGCTGAAGTCCAAACCATCATTCACGCATCAGGGTTCTGGAAAAGCAGGTCATTAATTGCTGCATGAGCAGGGCCAGGCAAATGGAGGCCCCACAGAGATGCTCGAATTCTGCCAGATGTAACCGATGGGCTCGTGCTACCCGTGTGCTGACTAAGCAAATGAACGAAATGACAGCTGTCATGTCTGTTAGATAAATCTTTCTCACTGAGATAAGCAAGCATTTAGAAAAGTCATTCAAGGTGCAAGTTACCAGAAAATATTGCTAGCCTTGTGCCGCAAATGTCATAGCCTAGAGGAGAGGGAATATATTTTAGTCTCCCTACCCTGGATGACAGAATTTCTTCCAGTAAAGCCTTTGACCTTGCCCGTCAGGTCAAGGGGAGTAACGGTCATTATCCTACTTACAGGTCACAAATAAGAGGGAGGGAGTTGTCTGGAGAAGATGTTGAGCAGATCAAACTGACTGTGAGTTTGTTCTGGCAAGTTCAGGTTGAAGGGAGTACTCTGTCAATGAATATGAGATGACCAATGAATATTAATGACAATAGAAAAGCTACAAAATAGAAACACTAGTGATCAGACAGTAAAGAATCTGCCTGTGATGCGGGAGACCCAGGTTCAATCCCTGGGTCAGGAAGCTCCCCTGAAGAAGGCAATGGCTACCCACTCCAGTATTCTTGCCTGAAGAATTCCACGGACAGAGTATCCTGGTGGACTACACTCCATGGAGTAGCAAAGGGTCAGACATGACTAAGCTACTAACAGTTTCACAGGATAGAATTCAGTCAGGTGGGGTTGGAGGGAGGGATTTTGAAATCCACATTAGGTCTTTATTTAACAAATGACTCATGCTCAGAATATCTCATAGCTCTAAAAGTATCCGAATGTCACATGTCACCTTTTTGTGTCATCCAAGGATCCCTTCTTCCAAATTTCTGATTTAATTTTGTGAATGAGGAGGATTTATGAATTTTCGTAAATTATAATCTTGCTATAAATCTTGGTTGAATATATACATCTCCATTCCTAACCTTCAAGAAACTCTTAATTTAATGGTTTCTAAATCAAAGCCATCATGTTCAGTTGATCAAGTTCTGCAGATGAAAACAGTACTTTAAAATGAAATAAGTTCTTTTCTTTAATATCAGAAACTTGAAAATGGAAGTGTTAGTCACTCAGTCGTGTCTGACTCTGCGACCCCACGGACTAGCCTGCCAGGTTCCTCTGTCCATGGGGATTCTCCAGGCAAGAATACTGGAGTGGGTTGCCGTGCCCTCCTCTAGAGGATCTTCCTGATCCAGGGATCGAACCCAGGATTCCCGCATTTCGGGCAAATTATTTACCATCTGAGACACCAGGGAAGCACAAAATACTTGAATTGGTAGCCATGCCCTCCTCCAGGGGATCTTCCCAACCGAAGGATCAAACCCAGGTCTCTCGCACTGCAGGCGGATTCTTTACCATCTGAGTCACCAGGGAAGCCCAATCATTTATAAAAAATTATTTGAAAAGAGAAATAATGTAAGGAACATCTGCTTTTTGTGTGTATCCGGTATCTCCATAAGATTCTGGAAAGATCATGTATCAGTCACATGGCCCTGCCTGTCCACCTCAGGAGTGGTCTGAAACTCCCATTGCCTTCATAGTGACTGGTCCAGGGTTGAGCACGTGATTCAAGCAGAGCCAATCAGAGTGTCTTATGGATGCTGTGGGCGGTGGGGGGTGGTGGTAGAGACATCTCCGTTTTTCTGGGATGATGGGGCTTTCCTCCACTTACATTGCTGCCAGTCTGAATGCAAATAAAGAAAATAGCCAAGTGGAGCTAAGAGACTGTACCAGTTGAATACTGAAATTCAAGTCTACCTGGAACAGTCTTATTTGGAAATAGAGTCACTGCAGATATAATTCGTTAAGACAAGGTCACATGGGATTAGAGTGAGTCCCAGTGACTGGTTTCCATTTTCTTTTTAAAAGATAAGAAGACACGGAGACAAACACATAAGGAGCATGCCAAGTGACAACAGAAACAGAGCGAGGAGGGCCAGGGACTGTTGGCGATCACCAGCAGCTGGAAGAGGCAAGGAAGGATCCTCCCCTAGATCCTTCGGAGAGCCTGGCTCTGCCGGTAGTTTGATTTGTTTTTAACGGTCTGCCTCCTGCTGGGGCCCTGAGTGATGCCCCAGTCACTGCTGTCAGTCAAGGTTTGAAGACTTTCCCTCTCTTTGGGAGCTCTGATTGTGTGCTGGTTATTCCAGTTTATCATGACTTAGTCGCTGACTGACCGACTTATCTCTTCTCTTCCCCTCAAGGATAGGGACCTGAGGAGGAAGGCATGGTATACTCTTTCCTTTCCCGCTCCCTCTATCAGGCATCTCCTGTGTTCTGATGGCATGTTGATTTTGGACTTCTAGAACTGTGAGAGAATAAATATCTAGGTTTTAAAAATGTGTTTGTTTTTAATTGTGGTAAAATATGCATAACACAAAATTTGTTATTCTAACCACTTAAAAATAATAAGTATATTCACATTGTTATGCAAAAAATTCTGTTGTTTTAAGCCACCAACTTGTGGTACTGTATTAGAGCAGCCCTAGGAAGCTAATATAGATATATATAGAGAGAGGGAGAGAGAAGGAGTCCCGATGATATTGTTTAAATACCTGGAGCTAGCCATGCCTGAATTCCCTTGGACTCACTGATATGAAGCAATAAATGTCATTTATCAACTCGTTTACTATTTTAGTTAGCTTTTGTCACTTCAGTTAAAGGACTCCTGACTAATGGGCAGGTTGCTGGGGAATGTTTTTATTATTATTTTAACAGTGAAGGTATAAGAAGAACAGCCTCATTCAGAACTCTTCCAGCCCTTTACTCTTCCACTTCTCTCATGATTCTGATTCTTTCACCATGTTAGTATCTGTGTCCAGTTGGGGAGTAGCAAATAATAAAATATTTTGGAATAATAACCAATTCCAAAGACAGAAACTAAGGAACAGCCTGCAAAATTCCAGCTTGATTAGAAGAAGCCTCATTAAAATGCTAGGTGGGGGGATGATGAGAATTAGGGAGTAAGGGGAGAGAACGTGGTGTGTCTCAGAGAACTACCCAGCTATTCCAAGGCAGCTCTAGGTCTTACTTCAAGGGAATGAAATTGATGATGCATAGCAAACAATTAATTTCCGTTAAATACCAACTAGTTAATAAAAAATATTTTCAAATCCAGGACAATCCCAAGAAGGATGTACTTATAAATGGAATTGATATTTAGCCAACCAACCATGTCCATTGCAACATTTGAATTTAATGGGACTGGTTGCTTTATATTAATTAATTGCAGATTGATTGCTACCTGTATTTGTTGAGATTCACACAGGTGATTATTCAGTAATAGAAGAGCTATTAAAACTCGCGCCACGATTTCTTGAAGAGCTACATGACATCATACAGAAAATGAACAGCTATGCTAAAGAAAGGTCAGAGAGACTAAAGAAAATGAGGTTTGGATATGTGGAGAGTTATGGTGAGGTCATTGTGTGTGCATGCATGCTAAGTTGCTTCAGTCGTATCTGATTCTTTGCAATCCCATGGACTGTAGCCCATCAGGTTCACTCTGTCCATGGGATTCTCCAGGCAAGAATACTGGAGTGGGTTGCCATTTCCTCCTCCAGGAGATCTTCCCGACCCAGGGACTGAACCGGTGTCTCTTAAGTCTCCTGCATTGGCAGGTGGATTCTTTACCACTAGCACCACCTGGGCAGCCCAACCTGCAGTTAAGTCACAGTCTTGGTAGGTGGTGAATGACTGAAATAGTTACATTGTATCTTCATGGACACCATGGACTGTGAGGTCTGGATGGGACAGAAATAGAGTAATGACTAATTATTGGGCCACCACTCAACAAGACTGTCACTCAAGCTAGGAGGCAAGAGTAACAAATAGTGCAAGGTTTCCAAGTAGATTAAATGGAAAATGTTGTGAATACAGTCAAGTGAGATATGAAGGAAGAGGTAGGTCCAAGGCCAGGCTCCACAACTGAAAGGCTGGGTGACCTTGGGCAAGTCTCTCATCTTCTTTATCCTTCAGCTGTAAAATGTGGGCTAATAATGAGTTTTCATAAGCCTGGGATATTACGGTGTGTGTAACATGCTTTGTGAATGCTAAAGCCCTAAGCCTTGGAAGACTGTTGATCTTGTTCCTAAGGGCTGGGTGAGCCAGCTGAGGACTGCTTACTGCCCCTAAAACTCTGCTGCTGCTGCTGCTAAGTCGCTTCAGTAGTGTCCGACTCTGTGCAGCCCCATAGAGGGCAGCCCACCAGGCTCCCCCGTCCCTGGGATTCTCCAAACAAGAACACTAGAGTGGGTTTCCATTTCCTTCTCCAATGCATGAAAGTGAAAAGTGAAAGTGAAGTCACTTGGTCGTGTCCGACTCTGAGCGATCCCATGGACTACAGCCTACCAGGCTCCTCCACCCATGGGATTTTCCAGGCAAGATTACAGAGTGGGTTGTCATTGCCTTCTTCCCCTAAGACCCTAGTAGAGGGAAGTCCCTGCAGCTGGCCAGCAGCAATCTGTGAGGCTTGTCAAAGCTGCTTCAGCCTGAAGTCCCCTGTGTGACGCAGCCCCTTCTCATTACCACCTTGGCTTCCTTCACAAGATGTGGTTCTGTCCTTCTCTGGCTCCAAGCCAGGCCCTTCAGGTTTCCAATTCTCTCCTTAGAATCGCTGACACACAGCCCAGATCCACTCTGTCTCTTGGTTGAAGACAAAGTCTGGGGCCCAGTATCCCACTGATAACCCAGAGCAGCCTTGGACTCTTGTTTCTGCTGGTTCCCATCCCATGGGATGTACAGACTGGGGCACGTGGAAAGCTTGGCCTGAATTCCTCTCTACTGCTGAACAAGTAGCTCCAAATTCATCTCCTGCTGATGACCAGCAGCTCCATCATCTGACATATTTTTCAAAGCACCCCACGCATTTAATAATGATTCTAAAAGAGGCAACAAGGGGAGGCGATGGGACTCAATGGTGGTAGGAGAGGGGGCTGCAACATGGCAGGCAGTGGAGGCACAAGTGGGAGATCCCCCCAAACGCTGGAGAGCCACAGGACAGCCCACACCTCCAGATCTGTGTCACCAGCAGGATTGCAAGGGTTGGAGGTTAACCCACATTCCTTGATTCTGTAACCAAGAGTATCACGTGGCCAATTAAAGCCTCAGAAAATGGCATCCGTGTTCCTGCAGCAGCAGCAGGAACATGTCTGAGCCTCTTGTCCAAATTCTCACCTCCCTGATTCAGGTGCCATTGTCTGTGTCCTTGTGTCCTCCTCCACCTTGGGGAAATGTGAATTTTCATCAAATAGGAAGGCTTGAATCGTCAACTGTGAAATTGCTCTCTAAACACCTCCAATGCCTAGTCATATGCAGTATTTAATTCACTTTTAATAGTATGGATTTTTTAAGTGCCACAAAACTAAAGCTTTGGCTAAGGATGAGTTTATGTCAACACTTGTTTAGAATGGATTTTTGAAAAATTACCTTGAGTATCTGAGCAGTTCCTCTCGAGACAGCTGCAGGCTCCCTTGTTTGACGCTGAGCAGTTTGCTATAAATTAGTGCAGCATTTATGCTGCTTATAGGTGATTCTCTAGTTGTTTGATGTTTGCATTTGCATGTGGATTTTAAGATCCCTGCAAGGAAGGGATGAGAACTCACTTTCTGAACTCCTGTGAGCTGGGTGAGGCCCTTCATTAATCCTAATCACAACCCACAGAGGGTTTTTATTTTTTTACAGAGGGCATTTTACTGTCCCCATTTTATAGATTAGTAACTGAGAAAGGGGAGAGCCAGAATCAATTCAGGGCTGTTTGATTCTTTCCATTATTTCTTTGATTTGCACCTTCGTGCCCAAAACACATTGTTGGTCCATCATTGTTGGTTCAGTGCATAACTGCAAGATTCACCATTGCTTTATTGGTTCATTCCAACACCCAGTACAGGCCCCTTCAGCGAGCTTTCAGCTGCAGGATTCTCTTGGGGAGGCACCCGTCCGCAAAACAATGAAAACTAGATTCTTAATGGGAACCCTAGGGTGCTGCAAGATCCCAAAGCAGTTCCTAAATCCACAGAGTCAATGATTTTCAGTTCGACTTACCGTCTTTGAAATTCCTGACACTGTGTATCCTGCATAGCATATTAGAGAACTCTTCTTGTTGAATTAAAAATAGGAAAAAAAAAACAAAACCAATGTGGTTGTTAGCCAAGTGTGATCAGTAAACTTGACTGTTAGTTGCCTGTTTCTTATTCTGAAGAGCCACAGGAGCTGTTACTAGCAGCCTACTCTGCATCTTGAAGAAATTAAGTAAACCCATGCTGGGCAGCAGGGTTGAATCAGGGCCAAGGTGAGGCTCAGGCCCCAGTTCAGGCTGCATCTGTTCCCGGCCTTCATGCCAAGTCATCTGTTAGACTAGAATTGCTAATAGTGTATAGTTTTCATTAGCGTGTGTGTTTATATAGCATGTCAGTAGTGAACAAAATATTCACTTGACACGGACCCTCCCCACAAAATGTATATTCTAGGCAAAATATATGGATTAATCAATGCATCTGAATTCACAAATCCTCATTGGCTTGGACATACACAGAGCACTGTGCTGGGGTCAGGGAGAGAGTGGTACAGAGACATAGAAAATGCAGCATTTACCCTCAAGTGGCTAAGAGGGTTAGCAGGAGATAAGACATACCGGAGGGGTCTCCACCAATAAACAGCAGACGTGCAAACGTCCATATCTACACACCAACACAGATACCCTCACATCACTAAGGCTGCTCGTGTGTAATCTTCTCGATTTCTCACCTGGGCTGTGTGCAGCGGCCTTCTCCCTCACCTCTGTGAAGCCTTCAGATTCACCACCAGGGTAAGCAGAGCTGTATTTTACCAAACTGTGCTATCATCATTAATCTTATGCCTTGGATCATAAGCTTCTTGAAGACAAAAATCTACTCTTGATGTCCAGTGCCTGTTCTAGAGCCCTGCACAGAGCAAGTGTTCAATAAATGTTTGCTGAGTTGAACATGATGGTTCAAAAATAGGATTTAGGGGTTATCTTAGGCAATGACAACATTTATAATATTTTTTTCTGTGAGCAGAGAATATTCCAGTGAAATTTTAGACCTCATTTAAAAGTTGTAAAAATGAAAAAATATATATAAATAAGACAAATCACTTCCCTGAAACTTCAAAGACAAATTGTCATGACCTCAGGTTCTCAGAAATGGACTTATAAGCAAGACAATGGGATGGAATTCACTTACAATTTATTGTGTGCTTCAGTGCAGTCGCTCAGTTATGTCCAACTCTTTGCGACCCCATGGACGTCCCTGTCCATCATCAACTCCCAGAGCTTACTCAAACTCGTGTCCATCGTGTCGGTGATGCCATCCAACCATCTTATCCTCTGTCATCCCCTTTTCCTCCTGCCTTCAATCTTTCCCAGCATCAGGGTCTTTTCAAATGAATCAGTTCTTCGCATCAGGTGGTCAAAGTATTGGAGTTTCAGCTTCAACATCAGTCCTTCCAATGAACACCCAAGACTGATCTCCTTTAGGATGGACTGGTTGGATTTCCTTGCAGTCCAAGGGACTCTCAAGAGTCATCTCCAACACCACAGTTCAAAAGCATCAATTCTTTAGTGCTCAGCTTTCTTTATAGTCCAACTCTCACATCCATACATGACTACTGGAAAAACCATAGCTTTGACTAGATGGACCTTTATTGGCAAAGTAATGTCTCTACTTTTTAATATTAAATAAGTTGGTCATAACTTTTCTTCCAAGGAATTCACTTGGAATTGAGTGCTTACTGTGTACCAAATTTTATGCCAGGTGCTTTTGTTTAAAAGATGAAGACTCCACAGTCTGGAGGACCAGGGAGGTGGCAAGGAGAAAGTTAATTAAAATGCAATGTGATACATGCTCTAATAACCAATATTTAAGTTTGGAGAATTGACATAAAAAGTGGAAAAACCACTGGAACTGTGGAGTTGTACATTTTGCTTAGGACAAATTCAGCCTACTTGGGGTAACATTTTTTTCCTTTGGTTCTGTAGGATCAGTGGTTATTTCAATACCTGGATGATATTCACTAACTGGGGCCAACACACTGCTTATAACTGATATGCAGGCTCTGTGTCATTTTGATATTCATCTGATCTATGAGTGCTGACATGAAAGAGAATCCAACCAGCCTCAGTACTGGGAGTTCGTACGGCTCAGGTCCCTGCAGGCTCTCAGGGCAGGTGCATAAGCTCAGAGGATTCCAAAAGCTCACCAGGAGAGGACAGAATAAGAAAAGGTCACTGAGTCCATCTGTCTCGCTTGGTCTTATTTCTTTCCCAACAAATCCCTGCAACAAGCTTGTGCAATGAATCCACTCCCCCACCCCCATTTTCCGTATCTCCTTGCTAATTTGTATTTAAATTTCATGATCCAGGGTAAAGAATTCAAACTTAACCTTGCCAGTGTGGAAAGTCCCAGAAAGTTTTTGAGCAGGGATTTGACATGGTAGAAGTGATCTTCCAGAAAGGGGGATTTGTTATTTGTGGAGAGTTGGGAAACCCTTATGAAAGTCGAAGCACAAACTGGTGAGAAACTAAGATAATGGCAGCAGGAGTAGACATGATACCCATTCTTGGGTGTGAACGCTCAGTTGCTCAGTTGTGTCTGACTCTTTGTGACACCATGGACTGTGGCCTGCCAGGCTCCTCTGTCCACGAGGATTCTACAGGCACGAATACTGGCGTGGGTTTCCATTTCCTTCTCCAGGGCATCTTCCCAACCCAGGGATTGAACCCAGGTCTCCTGCATTGGCAGGCAGATTCTTTATCACTGAGCCACCTGGGAAGCCTGTTGTTTTAAGAAAGTTTGTGGTAATTCATTACACGGCAATATGAAACTAATACAAGTAGACAATGCAATCATTCATTTTTTTCACTCTGACTATCAGTGTCAGATGTATCAATGTGTTCTTGATAAATGAAATACATGAATATCAAAATTTTGTTTTAATCACTAGTCTTAATCTCTTAGGCTCTCATTCATCTTCAGTTAAACTGAGTTTCTAAAAAGCATAACATATCTCTGGAGTTTCTCATAATCAGTCAGTCTCTCCTCTGTTATTCCTTCTTTTTTCACTCCCTTCCTCTTTCCTTCTCTTGGTCTTTATTAAATACTTGGCCAGTAACCCAAGGACTGCCTTTTGAACCCTATTAATTAAACTGAGCTCTTTTTAAGTTATATTATCTCTCTTCCTATTACAATCGCTCATGTATTTGTCTCTACCCTTAGAATGTAAGTCCCCTAAGGCCCATACACTGTAAGTGCTCAATACATATTTCTTGATGGATCACTGACAACACAGAAATGTTAAGAGATTCCTGGAAAATATCTCATTTGGAAATCACATCTAAACTGAGAGATCTAATTTAGAGATGCTCTAAACCCATCATGCCCCGATCCTCATCAGCAAGCTTCAAGCCAGAAGTTCACTAAACCAAAGTGAAGGCTGCATCAGAAGAATTTGGCTTTTGCTGTTTTAATTTTCTCTTCAGTGATTTTAGCCTCTTGGTCATTTGTAGATCACAAAGTTTGACAATTTTTATCCTTGCCCATTTTGGATGCTAATTATATCTTTGTTTCTAATAACTTTACAATCCCTAAGGGGGCATTGGCAGGGTTCTGGCAAAAGGTCCAAGAAGCAGGCTGGCAATCAGTATGATCACCATAATTTATTTCCTGCTCAGATTCTCAGAAAGTTCACCAGTTTCCAGAATACACAAAGTCTCCTTACTAGAAGAAATGAAGGAAAAAAGAAACTACTTGACCCACATTGATGTGAAAGGCCAAGTCCTTTCAGAGATCAACGGAACTAGTGATTTTTTAATACTAGCTTCATCAATTAATATTTCTTAAGACTCCACTGCAAGATTTGCCATGCAGAGGCTGAGGAAGCAAATGTCAAAGGAATCATGCACTGCATGATAATCACAGCCAACATTTACAGGTTTCTTACCATGTGCCTGCTGATTTGTAAATATCCACCTATTTAATCATCAAAACAACACTAGGAGTTAGGTACAATTATTACCCCTTTTTACATTTGAGTAAACTGAGGCTTGAAAATATTAAGTAATTTGCCCACAGTGTCCCAGCTTGTAAGAGGTGACTTTAGGATTTGAATTTAGGTAGATGACAGCATTCCCTCCCTTATACTGGGGAGTGTCCCCAGGGCCACATATTAATTGGACAAAAGGCACAAACGTCTCCAGCTGAGGTTCACTCTTACCTAATTAACTGCTGGAAAGCCCACCTGAAGAAATGCTCTCAATTATTATAAACACAGCAGATGAGGGCTCTCTTACATATCTCCTGACTACAGCTGCTTGGCATCCTCTGAAATGACCCTGGTGGGAGGCTGAAGCATCTATTTAACAATAGTAAGGGCCCCAAAGGATAGGCTCATGGATGTAGGCCTCAGTTATACCACCATTTTCTTGGCCTCTGGGTTTCAGAAACTAAAACTGTTGAAGTTTTAGTTAAAGCCCAGCTTCAATCTTCTAGGCACTGTGCTTTATCCCATGGATTTGACTGGTCACAGCCCGTCACAAAGCCCTATGGCCTATTAAAATGCCTGTATTCTTTTTTTCTAATGCCACAGAACACACACACTAGAAATTTCATGAGACACATGTCCAAGTTATAAAATAATTACAAAGCAATCATCTGTGTCAATCCCCCACATAGAGTTTTCATGTCTAGGTGAAGATTCTTAGCATCTGCTGGCATCACAAAAGGAGATCATCAGGCTTTATGACCCTCTGATGGAAGTGCCCAACCTTACTTAAAAAGAGGTCTTACCAAGAACACTGAACCCAAGTCAGATGAAGCTCTGGATTGAACTGCCAATGTATACAATACAGGAGAAAGAGGAACATTTAAGTTCTAGAGAAGCAATCAGCAAAATTCAGATGTGGGGAATCTCTGGAGGACAAATTATGTAGATTCTTCAACAAAACCACCAAATTGCAAGGAAAAAAGATAGGAGAGAACACTTAAGAGACTTATCAGACTAGCATAGATCCTGATTGGAACAAACCAACTGTAAAATATATTTATGAGACAATTGGGTGTTGATTGAATATTTGATGATATTAAGGAAACTGTTTTAAATATAACACTGTTATATTTGTTTGTTTTAAATAAGCACACTTATTGTGCTTGTATTAACATAGTCTTTATTGAGATAGATTCCTATGAAATGCTCTGCTTTCTGGGAATTTAATGGAAATGACCTGGTGGGGGTTATACTGGAAAGTGGGTGGGGTCTTACGTGGAAGCATGTGTTGGGGATTGAGGCTGCATGATATGCCCATGGGAATCCATTATACTATTCTGTCTACTTTCATGTATGATTGGAAACATCTATAATTTTTTTTAAAAGTTCTGCTTTTAAGGTACAATTTAAATGCCACCTGACTCGAATCAAAGCTGATCTTTTTCTCTTCAGTTGCCTCACACAGCTTTCTTTGCTCCAGACTCACAACAGAGTTCTCCTTTGTGTTTTTCTGTGCTCTTGCCTTCCATACCCTCCTTCCCCACAATCTGTCAGTGCCTTGTGGTGAAACTT
Organism: Moschus berezovskii; assembly: GCF_049115385.1. Taxonomy (NCBI): domain Eukaryota; kingdom Metazoa; phylum Chordata; class Mammalia; order Artiodactyla; family Moschidae; genus Moschus; species Moschus berezovskii. The sequence goes on along the minus strand of NC_142468.1, from coordinate 25,518,133 downwards.
TGTCCTGGGGACCCTCTGATGTCTGGCACACTGCCTGGCTGGTGTTCAGTAAACATTTACTGATTTACATGGAAAGAGATGCCAGGATACATTAAAAGTATCTTTCACAAAACCCACCAGCTGCCCACACCCTCAACCACCCATGGAGAAGAAACTTCTGAGATAGGGACAGTCTTCTCCCTTCCACATGTAGGAAGACTGAGGCCTGGAGAGGGGCCCAGGCAGGCTGAGTCCCGGGTATGGGCTTCCTTGGTTGTCATGGTAACTCACTCAGGTCCGCCTCACAAAAAGTCAGCCATTTGCCCAGGTAGCCCTTTCAGGGCTCTGGCTGAAGAGGTCTTCAGCTGAAGAGCCCTCAGTGAGGGCTCTGCTCTCCACGAGCTTTCCTCATCCTCTCTGGCTTTTCTCTCTGCATCTGAGACCAGCAAGAAAGTCCTAAGTGTTTGAATAAGATCAGGATGTGTTAATGCTTCACAGCAAGCATTAATGCCCCAGGAGATTAAAGATAATTGTGACCAAACAAATTGTCATAGGATAATGCTGAGTGCAGGCAATTGCCTGAAACCATCTAAAGCTTCATGGGACTAGAGCACTCGGCTGAGGGGCTGGCTGCTCTTCAGGCATTTGTGCAGCCCAGGAACCCCACTTGCTGCCAACAATACTAGTTCATCCTCATTCCTTTTTCATCTTCATTAGGATCTTCACAATCATCTTGTCCGTTATTTCTCAGCATCATTAGATGCCATTATATGTAAATAAGCTAAGCGCCATACAATATAAACAGGCATTTCTGGGGAGAATCACAGTAAACAGCAGCTGAATTAAGTTAGGAATTGCAGCTATTTAAAAGCAAATATGCAATTTGGGGGCAGGGTAAAGGAAAACACACCTATGTTTATGGGAGGGGCCACTACCCTGAATGTTGGATCTCTGTATTTTGAAAAGAAAGTACAGCAATTGAAAATGGTGCTAAAGAGACATGCAAAATAGGGGAATGGCTTCTAACCCTAAAGTAATAATGATGTTTTCTCCTGGAGAAAGAGGAGACCCCATTAGTAGTCTGGTTTGTAACTATGTATTTTGCCATCAACCTAGAAGATTAAGGAATAAGAAATGGGCCTCATCAAGAGAGATTTCAGTTAGAAGAAAACTGTGCCCAGGATCAAAAGCCAGAATAGGCTCTCAAAAGAGGTCATTGAGTCTCCACTGGCTCAAGTCTTTGAAAGCGGAATGATTCCCAGTACATGATCTAAGAGCAGGTGCGTTTAGGGCCATTTGGCTAAACCAGGCGACTTTCGGCTTTAGTGCTTCTACCGCTCCTCAATGCTGTCCCTCGTCCAGTGCTTACAGGTCACGCACTGGGTGCCTTCGGCCCCTACCCACCCCCACAGAAATGCACCTGGCTGTTTGTACTGAGCAAGTGTGACTTAGCAGTCACTTGCTTGGCTCGCAGATATCAGTCCAAATCTGAGTTTACGGCTGTGGCTCTGACCATGGGCAAAGGAATTGGCTCACTGGGTCCAGGGTTCATGGCATTATTCTTTCACCATCTAAGCCATTATGAACAGCTTCACATTTCACACTCTGAGTGCCACTAAACCCAGGGTTCCTCGAGGCAGGTCCACTGCCTCTTCCCCGCCCCCCGCCCCCATTTTTCATAAAGAATTCTGGGTTGAACATGGCCTGGTAAATCTTTGAGTCTGACCCTATCATTGTGCAGATAAACAAACAGGCTTGGGGAACTGACCTGCCCAGGGCCAAGTGTCTGCCAAGGCCAAAGACACTGGCAGGTTTCTGCTGCTGCCTAAGCTACTCCCTGCTTCCTATTTCAATAGCTAAGGCAAGTCTTAGGCAGAATAGAAATCAGCTCAATTCCAGCTACAGGCAAAAGATGAAAGAGTTTTGCAGATGCAGGGTTATTATTTTTTACCATTAAGTCCCCCTGGCTTGAAAGAGTAAAGGGATAGGATGCCTCTACTGGATCGAAGGACAGAGGTCTGAACTTCTGGAAAAACCCAAAAGGCAAATTTCTTCTTCCTCATCATGGACATGGACTAAGCTGGCAAAGGAGTAGGTGCTAATCCACATCCTTGCCTAATTCATTCTTTCATTTATTTATTTATTTTTGGCAGAGCTGGCTCTTTGTTGCTGCATGGACCTTCTCTAGTTGCGGCGAGTGGGGGCTGTTCTTCCTTGCCATGGAAACCACTCATTGCAGTGGTTTCTCTGATTGCCGTGCCTGGGCTCTAGAGCACTGGCTCAGGAGTTGTGGTGCTTGGGCTTTTAGTTGCTCTGCAGCATGCAGAATCTTCCTGGAGCAGGGGTGGAATCTTGTCTCCTGCATTGGCAGGCAAATTCTTATCCACTGCACCACCAGGGAAGTCCTTGCCTCATTAGTTCTTTCATTTAACACTTACATAGGAAGACCCCCTACGTGCTGGGCACTCTGCTCACTGCTGTGATAGACAAAGATAGACAAGTCTCTGATTTCAAGTAAATTTCGGACAGGAGGGACACTAAGCCATCGAACAGCCCCAACTCTGTGCCTGAGACATGGGGAAGTCCCAGCCAGAGCCAATAACCTAGGCACAGCTCACTCTAGGATCAGAGCAGTCAAGTGCAACCCTTCTGAATTAGGAATACTAGCACTTTCTTGAGTTCTTTTTCTCCTTGGACTCTCAAGTCTGGAATGAGCCTTAGCAATCACTGAGCCTGTCTATCTTCACTGCGTGGGTGGGTAACCGAAAGAGGGTGCTGAGTAAGTACCCCATGTCGGGTGGGGTCTGGGCTGAAACACCCACTACAGTGAGCAACCCAGTTTCCCTAGGATCAGAACATGAGCTGAGCTCCTTCTCTCCTAGTCCTTCCCTGATCAATGTCAAGACCCAGTGCAAAGCCGGTTTTTAAGCAGAAACCTGCTAAATGTGGACACGCTGAATTATTCATATTTGGGGCCATAAATAATGTATTGGGTGTTAATATCATACATAAATGCATTCATAACCATAGGGGTAATTAGTCACTGCTATGTGCTGCTCAGAGGTAACAGATTACCTGGCCCTAGTGTCCTTGACTAGATCTTGTTCTTGGGGGTGGTTCCCCTGCAAAGAGTGATGTTCTGCCTGTCTCTGTCCATCTAGTGCTAAATAACAGATGTCTGGGCTCAGAAATGATGTCTGGGCTCAGAAATGTCTGGGCTCAGCTCCAGAGCCCCAGCATACTTCCAGCCACCAGTGCTTAACATCAAGCACTTCAGTGTGAGGCCTCCAGTGTACCCCTATGGCTTGACATTGAATCCAAGAGCCCCCTTAGTTCTCTCCTCGCAATTTTAGAGAATCTACCTAGATGGCCTCATTCTAAGTTGATAATATATAGCAACAGCATTCTTTCCAGCCTTTTTTTTTTTTGTACCCATCTCACTGCTGTGTAAAGATAATCAGGAAAAGTGTAGGGCGTTCGTTATTTGAAGGTCAGGCACTGGATTGCATTATGGGAGAATCTGGGGATATGGTAACAGATAGTCCACAGGGATGCAAAGAGTCGGACATGACTGAAGCGACTGAGCATGCACATAACAGATGGCTGGGACTCACTTCCTTCTAGATAGGGAGGAGCTAGAATGGAAGGCACTGGTCCGAGAGATGCCAAAAGAAATCTAGTCTTCGATGTCTTCGAAACTAACAGAAAGGAAGTGGGGCAAGAGGTGGGGCAGGACATGTCTACTAACTGTCTGAAGGTAAAAAGACACCGAGAAAGAGGAGACACGGTCGCCCTTGAAGTTCATGAGGGAGAACCTCTGGGTTCTATGCACAGGGGACAAGGCCAGCAAGGTCACCTCAGTGAACACTTCTGCAGTAGACAAAGCTTGTGCAGGTCCCTGAAGCCCAGACCAAACACAGTACTAGGGTCCTCCTTTTACTTTTATCTCTAGGCTCCAAGTCTGATCTTGATCCTGTCTTATCACTAGGGGCTAGAAGCAGCAGTACCCTCTCCATTGGAAAATAAGTGAGGGAACCTTAGTGCCCCCTGGGGGCCAGAATGAGCCTTAACAGTGTGGAGGAGACACCTGGCTTGTTAGCTAGCATCCTGCCCACCACTGGAGTTTTGTCCCTAATTCAGAGAAGGGCAAGGGATGAGGTCTAAACCCCTAGTGCCTGGTCATAGGAACAGGAACACCCACACCAGGTTCTGCTCCTGACCATGGGAGAGGGCCCTTGGGGTCAGAATGGGCTCTCCACCTACGCATCCTGCTAAGCGATGCCCCTGAACTCTCAGTGGGGCTCAGGCAGCGAACCGGTGTGTGTGTGTAGCTGCCTCTGCAGCACCCACTCTTCACAGTGATGAGAAAACAATAACATTATGCCATTATTACAAGGGGGCACTGGCATGTTGATGCAAATGCTCATCTCCGACAAGACCGAGAAAATGAAATGGCTCAGAAGGGAATGCGGAGGTGTCCAGGGAGTAATAACTGTTATGCTGTCGAAGAGCTTTGACAATGAATGGCTCTGCTGTGATTTCATCAGGCAAAACCCATTAACCCCCAAGGAGCTGTCTACCACACGGGGCTGGGTAGTGGGAAGTGCCTCCAGCAATCTCCAACATTTCCCTTCCACCAGCTCAGCACTGGAGCTGGCATGGTTCTGAGGGAGAGATATCCATGAAAGTCACACACTCTTATAGGTGATAACCCTGCAGTAGTCTGGTACCCGCTAGTGGTACCCATCAGGACTCAGGTCAGGAGTCAGCCAGACCGTCTCATATCACCTGCTGTGGGTAACAGGAGAAAAAACAAGAGTGTTTTGGACAGATAGCACCCAGGATACCTTCAAGGGAAACCTGTCTTTCAGAAGCTCCTGCTGCTTAGAGAGTCTGCTTTTAACCAAGTGACTCTGTTAACCTCCCTTTTAGGAGGAAATTGACAGGCCTGAAAGCAGGCATTGACCTAAGCACAACTGCCCCCATGAGGCTGCTCAGACTGGCCTGGCAGGAAAAAGTGACCAGAGCCCATCAGATTCCCTCTCATGTTACCTTAAGCTAGAGGATGTCTGAGCCCAGGCTGTAGGCAGGTGGAGTGAGTCATGAGGTTGGAAAAGGCTGTGATGGGCCAGGGCAGGGCAAAGTAGAGAAGAAGCGGAAGTCGTGAGCGCACAGATGGGGTAGCAGCAGGGAGAGAGAACAGAGCAGAGGGGAGATGCCAGGAAGAGTCAGGCGGCCTTGGAAGGAGGTTGAGAGAGCAGCTGCTCCCTGGATCTCACCTCCCTCAGATCCAATCCGTTCTTGCAGGCACACATCCAGCCTCTCTCCATGCATGTGAACCTTTGCAGTGACCACTACACCCTGCATTTTTCTCCAGGTGACATGAATGAGCCTCTCTCTCTTGCAACCCAAAATGCCTCTGTGGAAGAATGTGGCCAGGAGAAGGAAAAAAAAAACACATTTCACATAAAGTCAGAAAAACCATATTCAGACATGAAGACGAAGATCCTGGTCTTGAGCATGGAGAGGCTGGAGCTGATGGGAGTAAGGTCCAGAACAGGCAAGAAAGGTCCTGGCTATCTGAGGAAGATAGAACTTTCCAAACCACGTGTGGGGATGACCCACTTTTCTTCCCTCCAACCCACTGCAAACTGATTTTTCAATCATGCGATAAAAATGTTGTGGTAATATCAGATTGCTACAAAAACTTCTAGAGCCTCTTAGCTCAGGGACCTCACCTGGAAGCATGTGAACAGACTTGGGTAACAGATTGTCACAGAGGGGCTGCAAGGGTCAAAGGCTTATGGTTATGGTTATGGGCTGCCAGCTACATGCTGGTGGCTGAATAGAGTTGGCTTCAAGTGGTAGCTCGCAACCGGGGGGTGGCCTTGCCCTCCAATCCTGCCAGAGAGGCACTAAAAGAAATTGTCTTGCCACAAAGCCAGAAGCACCCCTGCTGAGAAGCAGTGGTTTGGAGCTTCAAGATCAGAGAGACCCTGTCCTCTGCAGGAGATTCTTGAGCATTCCTGCTGACGGATGGCCTTGTTACAGGGCCCACGTCTCTGCCCAAGAACAAAGAGGACGTGGGTCCCAGACAGGGCAGACGGAAGGGTGTTGGAGAAGGAATGCCGGGCACAGAGCCAAGCAGAGCCTTTAGCGCCCAGGGACAGGGAGATAATGTAACCTTTGACAAACTGCAGTGGCTTAAGCGTTGTCAGCTCAGACAGAATCGCCTACATCCATTTAATTAGATTTTAATTTCTCTTTACACATTTGGTTTTCAAAGATTCTAAGAAGTAATTATTTTCAGTATCAATTGACTAGGAGGAACAATCCCCAACTTAGAATAAGCAGCTTAAGGAGGTCTGCCTCATCCTTGTTCAAACACAGCACCTTCCAGACACTGTGGGGCCACATCACAGGCCCGCGGAGGCCTGAGGCCTGGAGAGGTGGTACCAGTGGGGAGGGGGCCGGAGAGGTGCGAGAGGGGAGGAGGAGAGCTCGCTGGCCTCTGGCACCTGCGTCTAGGATATTAAAAGAGGGAAAAGAAACATGAAGCCATTCAAGGCTCAGAGTTGCTGGACCCGATGGGTGTAGGAAAATAGATAACAGTGCTTTACTTAGCAGTTGGTGTTCAATAAAAATGTCTATGCCTGGATAAAAAGTGACATCCCCTTCTCTCTGAAGCACCTTTTAGAAGACAATCAGTCACCTTATAAAGGGACCCTTACAGAGTGTTTCACCTCAGAGCACGCAGCCATTGGTTACCTTATTTTGAACCTAAAACACTGAGAAATTACCCAGCTAACATCGCAGAGATCACCTCTGATGGACTCCGTTAAGAAAAAGATAAAGGAAGCAAAGAAATATAATGGCATTTTAGCTCCTTTAAATTGCTGAGTGAGTAATCTCACAATTTTAGTTCCATTATTATTGAGCTCTTATTTATTAGTTTTAGCTCCATTTATTATTGCTGAGTGTGTAACCTCACAGTTGCAAGTGTGGTTGTCCTTGCAAATAAGCCTTCTAAAGATTCACTTTCAGAGGCAATATGACAAGGGGCTGGTAGGTTATAAAAATCAAGAATATGTCTACAGGAATAATATTTGAAATATCTAACAATTTCTCAGAACAGAGTGCAAGGATAAGCCTCATACACCAGCGAATACTAGCCCTACCCACAGCACACATGTTCAATCAATTGTCCTGATGTTATGAAAAAAGCATTTGTGTGTGTGTGTGTGATACAAAATAGTTCCCAGTGACCATGTGATACCTGTATTGAAAAACTGGTATGTTTCAATCAGTGAACAGCCATGTGGTTGATGTCCACCAGAAACCTCTACAGATGTCACTAAATGTGACTTCAGAGATGGGAAAACAAAAATGCAGATGCATGTGAGAAGTTCAAATTAAGCTGTTTTACGGGATTTGAGAATGGAAAAAGCAATGTTTCTAAATTAATTTGCTACTCTGAGTAATGCATCATTTTAAATGTGCATATTTGTGTGACTAAATTCACACTGATACAGCACATCAAGCGTGCATTGAGAAGCCAGTCTGCTTGGATTCAACTTCGTCACTAATTAGCTGTGATTTTGGGCAAGATGCTTAACCTTTTTGTGCTCAGTTGCCTTATCAGTAAAATCAATTTTTGAGGATTAAATAATTGACATACTTGAAATATTTAGAATAATGTCTGGCATGTAAATATTGGCTGCTATTTTTAGGATTTTATGCTGTGAAGATAACCTTCTATGGGACACATTTTTTTAAAATTTGGTTTTCCTTTTCTTTCAGATCCCACTAAATCCCAAATAATTGGGGTCGCAGAGAGTCGGACATGACTGAGCGACTGAAATGAACTGAACTGAACTGATGGCATCTCAGATCCACATCAAGTACTTTCTCTGTGTTTTAAGGAAGGTATTTTAGAGATATCACTGTGCCCCAGAGTGTTCTCACTCCGAGAGTGTCATCAATTCCAAAATCTCATACTATCCATTCCCAGTATATTCTCCACATATCTGAGGACTTTATATCTGTCATGATGGGTAGGACACAGTCCAGATATGGGGACAAGACAAAGATGCAAATGGTATAAATACAATCAAACTTAAGAGAAGTACCGGGACTTTCCTGGTGGTCCAGTGGTTAAGACTTTGCCCTCCAATGTGAGGGGTGCCAGTCTGATCTCTGGTCAGGAAGCTAAGATCCCACATAACTTTTGGCTAAAAAATCAAAACATAAAACAGAAACAATATTGTAGTAAATTCAATAAACACTTTAAAAATAGTTCATATTGAAAAAAAATCTTAAAAAAAGAGAAGTATAGGCCATGGGGTAATGAGAGGTCAGAGAAGGCAGAAATCCCATCTGGCGGAAAGACCATGTGAAGGTGATGATGGTCAAGGTAGCCCTTTGAAGAATGCCAGATAAGATTTCAAGTGGAGCTGCTGCTGCTGCTAAGTCACTGCAGTCGTGTCCGACTCTGTGCGACCCCATAGACGGCAGCCCATCCGGCTCCCCCGTCCCTGGGATTCTCCAGGCAAGAATACTGGAGTGGGTTGCCATTTCCTTCTCCAATGCATGAAAGTGAAAAGTCAAAATGAAGTCGCTCAGTCATGTCTGACTCTCAGCGACCCCATGGACTGCAGCCTACCAGGCTCCTCCATCCATGGGATTTTCCAGGCAAGAGTACTGGAGTGGGGTGCCATTGCCTTCTCCGTCAAGTGGAGCTGCTGCTGCTGCTGCTGCTGCTGAGTCACTTCAGTCGTGTCCGACTCTGTGTGACCCCATACACGGAAGCCCACCAGGCTCCCCCATCCCTGGGATTCTCCAGGCAAGAACACTGGAGTGGGTTGCCATTTCCTTCTCCAATGTGTGAAAGTGAAAAGTGAAAGTGAAGTCGCTCAGTCGTGTCCGACCCTTAGCGACCCCATGGACTGCAGCCTACCAGGCTCCTCCATCCATGGGATTTTCTAGGCAATAGTACTGGAGTGGCTTGCCATTGCCTTCTCCGCAAGTGGAGCTAGAGATCTAAAAAGAGAAAAGCTTTTCAGACTTTTTACATAGAGGGAATAGCAGAAAAATGAAGATGGAAATGTCCCAAGAGTCATCTAATTTGATTGATGTGTAAGGTACGATTGTGTAAGAAAGAGATGGGATAAGCTAGATCAGGGCTTTGCCATAAAAGACCTGAGAAGCAAGGGTGAGCAATTTATACTTAATTTGTTCATCAGTGGGGAGTCATTGAAGGTTTGGTAAAAGGACATCTAATCACAGCTGTGCTTGAAGAAGAATAATTATTCTCATAAAATGACTCAGAAGGAAGAGAGATGGGTAGGGAGACAAGAGAGGAAGTCTCCAGACTATTCCAGATGAGAATTAATGTGGGTTTCAAGGGTGGATTTGGGGGACAAGGTAATGGCAGAATCTAGGGGACATGATAATTGATTGTTCTGGGAAAAGGAGCAATCAAAGATGAAGCCAAGGTCACCAGACTAGGGTACTAGAAGACTGATGGAGCAATTAACCGAAATAGTAAACCAAGTGGAGGAACAGCTTGTGGAGGCTGGTGAATCAGGGTTGAGGTCCTAGATAGAGATACAGGTAACATGGAGTTGGAGGACAGGAAATTAAGACTATCTCACTAGTCCTGCAGCTGTGTTATTTTCTCCTACATCTGCAGCATCTAATTCTATGCTTAACACATAATAGGTGCTCAATATATGAATTCATTTCAGTTGGAATGCTCTCATTCTCTATGATTATGATAGCTGAAACCTAAGGAGAAGCTTCTCACAAAAAGAACAGTATGGGGGTAAAACTGTAAGGAACCTACAAATGCATTTAGGGATGAGACATCTAGGGACGTGAGCCAGAGAGGAGGAAAGAGCAGAGCAGTAGAGGAGTAAGGTAGTGCTGAGTGAAGGAGGTCAAGACAGGATAGTGTTGATTTGTACAAGTTGTAAACAGAACAGATTGAAGATGCAAGAGGAGGACTTTAGTAGCTGCCACAGCAAAGTGTCCCAAGCTGGGTGGCTTAGAAAGGAAATTTATTCTCCTGCACTCCGGCAAGTTAGAAGTCCAAAGTCAAAGCGTGGGCAGGGCCATGATCCCTCTGAAGCCTCTAGGAGAGGATCCTTCCTTGTCTCTTCCAGCCCCTGGTGGCCCCAGTCTTCCCTGGACATCTCTGTCTCTGCCCCCATCATCACACAAGAGAGGAGTCTTCTCCCTGTGTGTCCCTGTGTTTTCTTGTTCTCTTATAAAAACACGAGCCATATTGGAATAAGGACCACTTTTTATCTTAACTAGTTATATCTGCAAATTCGGTCACATGCTGAGGTACTAGAGATCAGGACTTCATCATGTGTTCTGAGGGGACATAATTCAACCCCAAAGAAGGACCAAACACAGACTGTTCAGTTTGGTAGTTAGGAGGTGGCTGGTAAGGTTTATGAGAAAGCTGCTGCTGCTGCTGCTGCTAAGTCACTTCAGTCGTGTCCAACTCTGTGTGACCCCATAGACGGAAGCCCACCAGGCTCCCCCGTCCCTGGGATTCTCCAGGCAAGAACACTGGAGTGGGTTTCCATTTCCTTCTCCAATGTGTGAAAGTGAAAAGTGAAAGTGAAGTTGCTCAGTCGTGTCCGACCCTTAGTGACCCCACGGACTGCAGCCTACCAGGCTCCTCCATCCATGGGATTTTCTAGGCAATAGTACTGGAGTGGCTTGCCATTGCCTTCTCCGATGAGAAAGCTATTTGGCTCAAAAGGTGAGGATGGAGACCACATGTCAGGAGGAAGTGAGTGAAGGGTGGAGGGAAAGCAAAAATTGTGGTGATGAGCGGAAGGTGGGATTGGGGTGAGGGGCATCTGTCCAGAAGTGATCATTCCTTTCCCACAGGTATGGGGGATGGCTACGTGTTCTGAGGAAGGTTTTGGTTTCAGGTTACCAACATTCACTCAGCGACTTGGTGGTTTTTCCCCAGGCAGGGTTGCAAGTCCTGACATCAGACCCTCTTTACTCAGGATCTTAGTGACCAAATTAGTTCCCATTTTGGTTCAAACAACTTTTCTTGTCAAACTAGATCACCTGGATGTTTACACAGGTATTTGTAGTTGGGGTGCCTTCATCTCTGAATCCAGCTCCTAAAATGGGGACAAGAACATCTGTGTGACATGGTCCTACTTTCAAGTGGAAAAAGAACTGGGTGACAAGTAGGCATTGGAGAATAACATACTGATAACCAGAATGCACTCCTGCATGAGTTAAACAAAATGATAAACAAAGGCGAGTCTGCAGATTTCTTGATTAATTCAAAATCAGCAGTTGAAAATTAATGACCCACTCAAAACAACAAGGCCATATTGATAACTCAGACTTCCCCCACATTTCAGGAACCCTGCATATCCACAGGCATAGTCTGAGCTTCACCCATATTCCTGGGTGTGGGGGGCAACAGCCAGGCTCCTGGTGGTCTCCTGGACTAAAGTCCTCAGAAAACTCCATAAACTGCCCATTTTAGCTCATAAATAAATACCTTTCACTTTTTGACCATGTTTAATTGCATTCTTGGTATGTTATTAAGAATTAGCTCTTATTTTACACAAAAATGCACCTGATAGAGTGACCAGCACATTTCTTGATCACTAAATGGTTCCTCATCATATTATCAGATGTGATAATCATATTATCAGACATGAGTTCAAAAGAGCTGGTTGGGGAATAAAATCACACAGCTGGCCCTAAGAGGAATTCAGAGGCTCAGCCACTAAGGTTTTCCTAAAGGATTAAGCTTGTTGTTTCTGGCTCTTGTATTTCGAGAATGGATGATCTCCTAGGACAATTCTTAGACTTAATCAGCCCACCCCATGAGTTAGATGACTTAACCACAAATTTTGGACCCAACAGAATCTTCTTACTCCAGCCATTCTTCTAATGAATTGGGGAACCTTCTGAACAATGGAGACTGCAGCAGGGCAGCAGGGGGCAGGGGGGTGGTGGGGGGTGGCGGGAGGGTCAGTGGAAGGAGAGCATAGGAGTCTCCAGCCTCAGCAAATGCTACTCAGTTACCCAGCATCTGAGAACTCACCCCCACCTGCTTTATAAAAGTGACTTCCCCACAAGCAGCTATATATGGTGTCATCTAGATGAGTTGAGTGTTGCCTAGGGAGACAGCTAGTTTTCTAGATAGTCATTCAGTAAAGCAAAGGGGAGGCTGCCCTTCGAAAACATTCCCCAGTGGATCTTTTGGAAGAGGCAGAGATGGCTGAACTCTCAGCCTAAAGAAAACCAGAATTGCTACCTGCAAAACCACTCCATTTTTCTTCCTTTCCTCTCCATTTCTCCTGGGCCCTTTAATGTCTTGTGAATCCAAATTTGTTCAGATTATAAAGGCAACAACCTGCAAGATTTATTCTAGGACTTGGAGGGAGGACTCCTGTGTAGTCTGTGACTTCCCTATGGAACCCTAGGCTGCAGGGGAATCTGCTCCAACACTCTTTTTCTTCTCCTGAAAACTGGACTCATTGTGCAAGGAGGGGGTCCCAAAAAATTCACTAAGGCTTCACAGTGCACCCAGGGTCTATGGAAGATATCCAAGCTTGGTTTCCAAATGTATCTCAATAACTCTCTGTTTTCACTAGCCAGCTATCCAGTCCTGATGTGTGTTTGTGACTGTGAGTATGTGTGTGTGTGTGTGTGTGTGTGTAGAGTTTTATTCACCTAGAATCTTAATGTGTGATGGCAAAAACCAAATTCTGGATGAAATCTGAGGGAAAATACCAGCTCAAGTCAGACTACCATATCCAAAAATTAAATTAAACCATATCCAACGCAAGTAATCAAATCAGGAGCACAGAAAATAAGGAATGGAGGCAGAGAGAGAACCAAATGGAGACTGAAAACTCAGAGAGAACAAAGAGGGTCAGAACACATGAGCTTAATGCCGGTTTTGAGCTGTCCTAGAACCGTAGCAATGCAGCCAACTCATGTTTTATGTGCTTGTAGGATGTGATTTTGTGGATAACTCATATGTGTGGAAGTGGCCCAGCTGAGAGATCCTGATAATATGCTGAGATTAAAAATACTCAAACGACTCCATCTTTATCCTCTGTCTGTCTATGCTTAGTCACTCAGTCACATCCAACTCTTTGTGAGCCCATTAACTGTAGCCTGCCAGGCTCCTCTGTCCATGCAGATTCTCCAAGAAAGAATACTGGAGTGGGTTGTCATGCCTTCCTCCAGGGGATCTTCCCAACCCAGGGACCGAACCCAGGTCTCCTGCACTGAGGGTGGACTCTTCACTGTCTGAGCCACCAGGGAAGCCCTTATCCTTTGTAAGTTGTATCAAACATTGCCTTGCCCATCTCCTTGTCAACTTGGCCCAGCTTTCCTGAAGTTGGGTTTGTTTGGGTTTTTTTTCAATAAAAATTCTGCCAAAACTTATCAGTACCAGATATCTTTGTTGATGACAATACCTTACTTCATAGATCTACTTTTTTCTGATTACCTGCAGAAGCAGGTGGATGACCACCCAAAATTTGTTTCAGATGTGGAGGCTGACAATGGCCTCACACACGAAGAGAGATGAGAAGGTTTGGATCACACAACTGAGGTCTCTGAGAGGAGCAGGGCAGGCAACCCAGGCAGGTATGAAATGGCTGAGAACAAGCAAATGAGAGGGCTCAGGGTTTCTATTGTGGTCTGGGGAGGGGATGTAGGGATGGCGCCAGGGTGAGAGTTCCTGCACTGGCATCGCTGGCTGTGCTTGAATCTCCACCCTCCCCAAAGGAGGGCGCATCCAGGCTTTCTTATCAGCTGCTGTGGGCATGAGGGAAAGAGGGAGGGGTGAAGCTCAGAAACTGTCAGCAGCCAAACATCAAAAACTGGTGTCTGACTCCTAATTACGTAGTCCTTTGTCAAGACAGTGGTCTCCCCACTGGTATGAGATGCGGCCTAGCTGTCTGCCTTTAAAGTGTGACTCACATGCTTCTTAAACTTCCCACCCCAGTGCCCCACTTTTCCCCCAGCAGGTTGCTCCTCCTTGTGTGGCCTTCTCACCAAGTTCAACTCCATCCTTACCCTTCCCTGCCTCTGGGCCTGGGTCCCACCCCATTCCTCCTTTTAATGCATGACCCACATGCTGATCTCACTTTGGAGACAGTAGTTAATTGGGGGAGAGCCCTTCCCTTTCGGGATTCCCAGGTGGTGCTAGAGGTAAAGAATCTGCCTGCCAATGCAGGAGATGAAAGAGACACAGGTCAGGAAGATTCCTGGAGGAGGGCATGGCAACCCACTCCAGTATTCTTGTCTGGAGAATTCCACAGACAGAGGAACCTGGCGGGCTATGGTCCATAGTGTCACAAAGAGTCAGAAACGACTGAAGTGACTTAGCACACCTTCCCTTTAATCACAGAGTCCATGCTTAGAAGGAAGTAAAAGGATTTTATTTTTGGAGGATAAAAAGGTGGGGTGGGGAACAGAAAAGTAGAAAAGGAATGACGAATGCAGAGGGGAAAGTATGTGGCTCCGTGAATGGAGACAGAATTTTAGACTGTGTCCTCTGTTCTCACCATCTTAAATGAGGAAGTGTCTCTGCGGCCGCAGGAGAGTTCTGCTTCCCTTGGGCCATTCTATCTGGTGCCCCCAAGATGAGGCCTGGGGGAACATGGCAGAGAACAAGCCAGGGGTAGTTAAATTCTGACCAGCTCTTCAGGTCTCTTATGACTATGACTCTGATTTTGTTCTTTGTCTGAAGGAAACTGGTAGATGGCCAGATTTTTTATTTTTTTGGTTCCTGACAGAAACAAGCTTAGAAAACCCTCCCCTACTGAGGGCTTTAATTGGCGTTCTCATTTGTGTATATGTGTGAAGATATTCTCCTGTCTTCTTTGTAAATACTTTCCTTTTCTCTAGAGTAGAGCGATGGCCTCAAGCTTTAGAATAGATTTCACATGCAGAGAAGGGGATGAAAATGATTCTGTGAATCTCTTTTCTCTGTTGACTTGAGATACAAAGACGCAGTCTCCTCAGTCCAACCATCTTACCGGCTAAAATTGGCCGCTTTGTCAAACGAAGGAGAGACGTGGTGAAAGAAGCCGGGTAGAGGCTCAAGTCATCAGGTCCCTAGCTGATTTTCTCATTTTAAGACTTTCTCTTTTCTTTGTACTTGTCCTTTTCCTGTCACCATTTCTACTTCTGTGGGATTTCCTTTTTCCTTCACTTTTTGGCGGCGGTGGAGGGGGGGGGGTTCCCTATTTTTATGTCCAGAATAACTGAGCTGAATTCACCTATTTTCAGATTTTAGATTCCCCAGTGGATTCTGATAAACAGTGAGGAAGCTTTAGGAAACAGTTTCTCTGTTGGCATAATTACAGCATGTCATGGTGCTCGTAAAGGGTACACACACACACACACACACACACACACACACACACATAGTTATCTAAAACTTGACTCTGGCAGAAAATATCACTCTGGTATCAGGAGATAATCACAAGGACTGCAGGAATGAGTACAATAGGTAGTCTTAAAGGTCACAGGGAGGTTGGGTATTAAAGTAGTGCCAAAGATAGAGTTCTGGCCAGAGGACACAGGAATACTTGAAGCTTGCCCATGTTAATCACTTCTTTCTGCAAGTGAGGTCTGCAAGGGAGATTATATGCACAGAACAATGGCTGGCCAAGCAGATACTTCATGACAGTAGAGGCTATGACTCTAGGACCCCAGGTGAACTTAAGGGAGCTAGATGAGGTCCCGGGGTACCTCCTTTGTCCCAGGCTAGAGAATTAAATGACCTTGTTATCCCCAAGCCATACCCACCAGCAACAGGAAAAAAAAAACAGAAAAAGCAAGAAAAAGCTAAATCAATGCCCTGGAATCTGACCAATCGGCCCATGTGTTCCTTGCCAGAGAGTGAAGAGGAGGAGTTGAAAGTGGTCCCAGATACCTTCTCCTGAAGACCAGAAAAGAAGCATCTTGAAAGCTTGATGTCTCTTAAGGAGAAAAATACTTGCACTCTTTTCATCAAAGCCCTCAGCCACTTCTTGTCCCCCTCAGTTTCCTTCCTCAGCCTAACTCTAAAGTTGGACTTTGTATATATAACATTTAACCCAACCCCTCTCGCTTTAAAGTTAATTAATTAATAATTGCTCCTAGACCTACCCTTAGGCTGCCCTGCCGTGCTATATCCTCCCTTCATTTCAAAGAAAGTGTTTTCTCTAATAGAGAAATGTCATAGTCTCCCCAAGTCTTCCAGGAGATCTGTCCTCTCCTTGTCCCTCCATTTATCTCTCCCTTCAGGATCTGTATACAATGAGCCACGTTTACTCCCGGGCACGCTCTCATTCTATTTCATACTCTATGGGAAGAATGGCATTTGGGAAGAATGACATCTTCTCAGTGTTCTGCAGCCCGCTGTCCATTGCTCATGTATTAGTCAGTTACCAGGTTATGCTGTGGTAACACATATGTCAAATATCTCATTGTCATAGTCTCAAAACCCTTAATTTTCACTCCTGTGAGCCAGGATGCAGCAGCATCTGCTAATACAGTCTTGTGACAGGAAAGGAACTACGAGATGGCTCCTGAAACTTCCACTTGGAAATGGTGTGTGGCACGTTGCACGACACACTCTATTGGCCAAAACATTATATGGCCAATCTCATGTCGATGGAGTGAGAAACTGCATCCTTGTATGGGGAGAGGAGAGTGAATAATTGAGAACAATGATATTATCTACCTCATTTCACAACTGTGGTTGGAGAGTCACATACCTTTTGAGTGACAACCTAAGGGTAAGCCCAATAGTTAGCATCAACAAAACATTGACTACTTCTCATTGGAAGCTTTATCTAAAAGTTCACCTCTTACAATTGGAGACATAGTTTTCTTCTCAGATTCTCCAAAATATGTGATATACTTCCTGGCCCTCTTAAACAAATGCTCCTGCACACAATGTAGAGGTTTTCTCAAAGGTTGGGGTTACAATTATGACCACCAACTTGGTACTGGTGGTATGACCATCAACTTATTACAATATGGTAATACTCCTAAGGACATAAAATAGATAGAGGGCTGTGGTCCTTTTCATTAAAGCCCCTGCTTTTGGAGCTCAAGACTCCATCTTGTCTCTTCTCATAACACTAGGGTCTCAGCTATCATATCATGATAATGGGAACAAATCTTCCTGTAGCCCTTGTTACTCAGTAGCATCAGCATCACCTGGGGACTTACTACATATGCAGAATCTGGGCCTCAATCCAGGCCTTCTCCATCAGATTCTGCATTTTAGGAAGGTCTCTAGGTGCTTCCCTGGTGGCTCAGTGGTAAAGAGTCTGCCTGCAATGCAGAAGACCCGGGGTTTGATCCCTGGGTTGGGAAGATACCTTGGAGGAGGGCATGGCAGTATTCTCACCTGGAGAATCCCATGGACAGAAAAGCCTGGTGGACTACAGTCCATCGGGTGGCACAGAGGCAGATACAACTGAAGCGACTAGGCAGTACCAGTGGGAGTGAAAGTGGTTCAGTCGTATCCAACTCTGTGCGACCCCATGGACTATATAGTTCATGGAATTCTCTAGGCCAGAATACTGGAGTGGGTAGCCTTTCCCTTCTCCAGGGGATCTTCCCAACCCAGGTCTCCAGCATTGCAGGCAGACTCTTTACCAGCTGAGCCACCAGGGAAGCCCAAGAATACTGGAGTGGGTAGCCTATCCCTTCTCCAGCGGCTAGGTGCTAAATCTGCACTTTAATATTGGAGAAGCATCCCAATGGGCCTCAACCTCGGCTTGCACACTGGTATCACCTAGAGAGCATTACAATACTGGGGCCCCAGTGCTTTGACGTGATTGGTCTGGGCTGTGTTGAGGCCACGGTTCCCCAGGTGATTCTAATATGCAGCCAGGACTAAGAACACTGCTTGGTGTTGCTTGAACCTACTGGTTGAATGGTTAGAGATGCAAACTTACAGTTGTGCAACCTGTATTACTGACCATTAGAGTGGAGAGAGGCTGACCTCACTGAAATAATAATAGTCCCTGTTATTCAGGAGCTTCTGTGGGCTGAGAACATTATCTCCAATTCTCACCACATTATTTTACCCTGATTAAAATGTAAGAAACTGTGCCTTGAAGAAGGTGAGCAACTTTTCCAAGGTCACACAACTCCCAAATGGTAGAAATTGGATTTAAATACATCTCTGAGAAGGAAACAGCAACCCACTCCAGTACTCTTGCCTGGAGAATCCCACAGAGGGAGGAGCCTGGTAGGCTACAGTCCATGGGTTGCAAAGAGTCGGACGTGACTGAGTGACTTCGCTTTCGCTGCTTTTAAAGCAGGGACTTTTTCTTCCAAACCCTGGGAAGTTTTGCTCCCTGCTCTTGTGAACTGTGATGATTGGACCTTGGAATGCTACTGTGGCTGCTAATGGGCCCTTGTCACTGTCTTCTAGAGCAGCTGGGGTTGGGGTCCAATTGGGCAAGGTTAACAGGTGAGAGATCACACTCCAAGATAAGTGATTGCATATGACTCCTGATCAGTCTTCAAAGTGTGCCATTTCACAGAGGAGTCAATTAGATCACCAGGAGAACAGTTACATGGTTCTAACAAATAACATGCTAGAAACTGATCAGTGCAGAGAAACTGCATGACTTCCCAGGAGAGGGAGGAACCATACTCAGACCAGAGCATGCTTCCCCAGCGTCAGCTTCTTAACTGTGAGGACGTTACCGTGCCACGCCCCCTGGGAGCATTCTCTCATATAATCTTCACCACATTCTATTGAACCTGATGTTAATTTTGTCCATGTTATACATGTAGAAATGGGTGCTGGGAAATAAATTTGCCTAATATAGGACAGTTAAGAGCACAGCTAGCCTGGAAATCTATGATCAAAGCCTGTGTAATACCATCCACATTTTATGACTTCTTAATTTCTTAAGTGTACCATTCTGCTAATTGGGTTCCATCTGGTTCACTACCTCTTAGGTACCAGGTTTGGGCCAAATGGCTCAGCACCTTTTTTTTTTTTTTTATTTGGGGGCACCAGGTCTTAGTTGCTGCATGTGGGATCTAGTTCCCTGACCAGGGATTGAATCCAGTCCCCCTGCATTGGGAGGACAGAGTCAGCCACCAGACCACCAGGGAAGCCCCTGCTCAGTGTCTTGACATGGGGTAGACAATAGCTTTGTGTAGAAAAGAAAACAGTCTCAGTTAAACCAGAGAAGAGGGGGAAGAAAAGGCTTCCATCAACCATTAATCCACCGGAGATGCGCTGGTGCCAGGGTACCTAGGTCCATTGCTGTTTCTGCCTTTTCACTGATCAAAGGTGAGACATGAGCTTGTTAACTGGAGAACAAAGAGGCAGTGCAGCCCCAGGCAGTCTGGATTTGGATTTGTTCACAGAAGCTGTCTAGGAATCCAACTGCTCAACACCTGAACACTTGGGGCCCTGGTATCACACATCCCTTTCTGGTACAAGGAAGCCCCTGGTGGCCTGGGAAGCATGGCTTAGGGACAGGAGACTCCCTGGGGAGAAGCAACACCCATCCCAGCATGGCTAGTTCATTTTCTGGGTCAGTTTTGGAGAAGACATCCTGGGAATATTGGAATTTGAGTCATAAACAGAAAGGAGGGCAGGCTGCACTGGATATGCCTGCGGGCAGCAGAGGGACTGAGTGTGAGGACAGAAGGGGAGGCAGAGGATGCAGAGCTCTGGGGTGTGGAGAATTCTGCCTCCTTCTCACTCTGGGCCTCCCCACACCCTGTTTCTTTCCTTTTTTTTTAAAGATGTTTCGCTGCATCAGATATTAGTTGTGGCATGTGGGATCTAGTTCTCTAACCAGAGAGTGAACTTGGGTCCCCTGCTTAGGGAGCATGGAGTCTTAGCTGCTGGACCACCAGGGAACTGCCTGGGCCTCTCATTTTAATTATCAATTCACCCTGGGTGGTGGGAGTGGTGGGGTGGCAAGAGGCAGTCAGTAAGTTCAGTCGGTCAGTTGTGTCCGACTCCCTGCGACCCCATGGACTGCAGCACCAACTCCCATAGCCTACTTAAACTCATGTCCATCGCGTCGGTGATGCCATCCAACCATCTCATCCTCTGTCATCCCCTTCTCCTCCCACCTTCAATCTTTCCCAGCATCAAGGTCTTTTTCAATGAGTTGTTTCTTTGCATCAGGTGGTCAAAGTATTGGAGTTTCAGCTTCAGCATCAGTCCTTCCAATGAATATTCAGGACTGATTTCCTTTAAGATGGACTGGTTGGATCTCCTTGCAGTCCAGAGGACTCTCAAGAGCCTTCTCCAACATCACAGTTCAAAAGCATCAATTCTTCAGTGCTCAGTTTTCTGCCGGGAGCCAGCAAGGGAAATCCTACCTGTGGCAAAGGTCAACTGGGGAAGAGGCCTGACGGGCAAAGGCTAATCAGGGCTCGAGGAACCCCCTGGACTTACCTGAGCATCTACCCCAAAGAAAACTGGAGTCTGACTGCTTTACTATCTTACGCCTCTTACCAAGTCCTCTAATACTTACAGGGGCTTCCCCCCAACCACCTTTCTCTGAAAACATTAATTCAGAGCTGTAGTTTAAAAGTTCTCCTCGGCTTAATAGGAGTGTTCCAATCCAAGCCCCTCTGATAGCTTTCTAACTTGCATGACAAGTTTGTCCGGGCTCTTACAACTATGAGTGTGACTGTTTATAGCCTCCCAGCCATGCAAGGACAGAAAGCCTAATATTCTAAAATACAGGAATCTGTTGAAGAAGTTAAAATCATTAGAATAGTACTAGAAAAGATTTCATTGTTGAATCAATGCTTGCTGCAGTTTCCTCTATTGTATCCTTGGAAATATATTAACCCTTTGATTTAACCACATCAGATCTTAAGTTAATAAATTCCTTTCTTGCAGCTCACTACACCGGTGCCTTATAGGAATGTAACTTTGTTATGTGTCTACCACCTAACTTTAGGAAAGTCACCTTAAAAGAAAAGTCTTTTACTTGCTAACTAACCTATTGTCAGGAGAGAGGGCCATAAAACTGTTAGCAGGCCCCCTGGCCAGAAGATGATGTAAATCACCTAAAACTTTTATCACACAAAAATAAGCCCTGATCCTGATAAGGGTCAAGACTGCTGACCCCACGTGATTTCGGTGTGAATCTATACCTTCCTTTCTCTGTTTCTTATGCGCATAACTTAGGGTATAAAAGCAGCACTGGAAAATAAAGTTTTGGGCCTTGCTCACTGAAGCTTGGTCTCCCCGTGTCGTTCTTTCTCTTTTTCCATCCTTTTCTCTATTCTCCGTTTTCTGGTTGAGATCCTTGGAGCGCTGGGCCCTCTGAGTTTACTTATCTGCCTGGGCTTCTAAGACCCACTCGAGGGGGTGCCTGGTGGGGTGCCTCAAGTGATTTGAGAGAGCGCCTGCGGCCTACGTAAACAGAGCAAGCCCTGTGCTGGGGTTTTATTGGTCTCCAGCGTAAACCAAGGAATCATCAGCCCCTGTCTCTCTCTCTCTTTCTCTCTCTCTCTGACGCCGACGCCGTTCATCCCGAGGATACCCTGGGTCATATCGGGGCAGGACCCCGATAAGTGGCGCCCGAACCAGGCTTCCGAGGGTAAGTCTCCCCCATTGTCCAGTTTTCGGGACGGCTAAGGATCCCACTTAGGGTTTCCGGAACCCCCCTGCATAAGATAGGTAGGGTGAGTAAAAGTGGAAGGGTTTACACTTTCTTTAAGAGACTAAAACTTCAGACACGGGTAACAGTAAGTCAAAAGGATGACAACTCTTTATATGAGTCATTTTACAACTATTAAAGAAAAAAAGAATTAAAGTCAAAAAAGGTAAATTACTTTTGTTCAAGACCAGTGTCCTTGGTTTCTGGAAGAGGGCACTGTTAATTTAGATACCTGGGAAAAGGTGGGAAAACAGCTAAAAATTTACTATACTCAGCAGGGTCCAGAAAAAGTGCCCACCAATACCTTTTATTTATGGAATATAATCAGAGATGCTCTAGATCCTGCCCATGAATCTAAACGACCACCCATTAAAGAAAGTAGTGGAAATAAAGAGACTATACCTAGTTATCAAGACTTAAAGATTATGGTAGCCACCAAGAACACCAATAGTCATTCAGAAAGCGGGGATGAAAAAGAAGAAGTTTCACCCTCTGCTCCTCCTCAAGATGAGGAAGATTTAGATGAGATAATAGATCAATACCATTCTGATGAGGATGAATACCTTTTAGCTATTGATACTCCTAAAAGCTTGAAAAAAACATCCTCAAATAAACTGTCCTCAAAATCTAAACATCAGAAAGGCTCTCTAAAACTAGAGACCAAATATGTGGGACATTCTCGTCCCCCTTTGCCTCCCCCCCCTTATAGGGGCGAGAGACCACCGCTGGAAGTTCCCCAGAAAAGAGTTCTCTCTAGCCCTGGAGATGAGTTTGATCTGCACCTTGAGAGGCTTTTACAAGATCTTAGGGCTATTAATGCCACTATGGAGAACATGGGGGCCTTACAGCCGAGACTCCCCTCCCCAGTAGCTGTTCCAGAGGGATATAATACAATTGTAATTGATTTATAAGACTGCTTTTTCACTATTCCCTTAAACGCCATGGATAAAAAGCGATTTGCTTTTAGCCTGCCGTCAGAAAATTTTAAACAGCCCTATTTGAGGTTTCAATAAAAAGTGTTACCTCAGGAAATAAAAAAATATAGCCCCACCTTATGTCAAAAATTTGTTAATACCGCTATACAAGATATTAGGGCTAAATATGAGCAGGTATATATGATTCATTATATGGATGATATTTTAATAGCTCATCCAGATAGAGCTCACTTACAAACTGTCCTCCAAGAGTTAACTCAGGCGTTATCAGCTAGAGGCTTAAAAATTGCCCCGAAAAAAAAAAATTCAAACCAGCCCACCCATAACTTATTTAGGAAGGATTATACATTCAGAAACAGTGACTCATGCCCCACTACAATTAAGAAAAGATCATCTTGTTACTCTTAATGACTTTCAAAGACTTTTAGGTGATATTAACTGGATTCGGCCTTACTTAAAATTAACCACTACTGAGCTAAAACCTCTCTTTTTAACATTTTGCGCAGGGATCCCGACCCAGCTTCAAAAAGGCAATTAACTACTGAGGCTCAAGAAGCCTTGCTTACAGTGAAAAACGCCCTATCTAATAGTTATGTAAAACAAATAGATTTAGCAGCCACTTGGCAATTCTTTTGCTTAGCTACCCCCATTGCACCTAGGGGAGTCTTATGGCAAAACGGCCCCTTACAATGGGTCCATCTTCCTGCTCAAGCAAAAAAGATAGTGGCTTCTAATCCGGGGCTGATAGCTACTTTGATATTAAAAGGAAGAAGGCGGAGCATTGAACTATTTGGTAAAGAGCCATCAGAGATTGCAATTCCATATAACAAAGAACAGCTTGATGCTCTTTTAATGTTTGATGAAGATTGGCAAATTGCTATAGGAAACTATTTTGGTCAAATTTTACATCATTTACCCTCACATGTTTTGTTAAATTTTATATCCAGACACCCGGTTATCTTCCCTGTTAGATGCAGACAACTCCCCATTCCAGGCGCTCAGCTAGCTTTTACTGACGGGTCAGCTAATGGCAGAGCCTCTATAGTTACAAAAAATCAACATAAGGTTCTGCAAACACAGGAGACTTCAGCTCAAAGAGCTGAACTCACAGCTGTTATAGAAGCCTTTGTCATGTTTGCAGAAGAAGATTTCAACCTTTTTTCTGACTCATTATGTAGTCAGATTATTCCCACATATTGAGACTGCAGCTTCTGCCTGAAAATAAAACCACAATATTTCATTTACTAACTAAATTACAGCAACAAATTTGGAAGCGAAACCGACCATTTTTTATTGGCCACATTCGAGCTCATTCTGGGCTGCCTGGCCCTTTAAATGCTTTCAATGATTTGGCAGATGCATTGACCAAGATTACAGTGGCCTCTGCTTTTGAAGAGGCCCAAACTTCTCACTCACTGCACCATCAAAATGCTATGGCTTTAAGATATCAGTTTCAGATTCCTCGAGAATCTGCTTGGGAGATTGTTCGTTCTTGTTCACATTGTCCCACTGCTACAAATAGTTTGCATATGAGAGTTAACCCTCGCGGTCTCAAACCTAATATACTTTGGCAGACATGGCCCAGAACATATTACTCAGGGAATGTTGGCAAAAATTGAATTTGGGGCCGATGAAGACCAAATGCAGTTAAAATTGGGTTTCTAAAAAAGTACTCGAGGTACTCAGGGGCCAGCTTGCCTGCCAATGGACCAGACCCAGCGGCCGCAACTGGGACACTTTTGTCCCTGGTCTCCTCCTGATGCAGACAACTGGCCAGAGTGCCCCGACCTGTAAGGAACAAGAGACTTTAAAGTCTGTCTGTCTGGATTTATGTATGTCTCAGTGTGTGTCTTTTGTTTTTTGTTTCTTGTTTATTTTACAATATTGCTGAAACTGTGAGCTCTAATTTAATTGGCCTAAAAAATAAATAAATAAGCGCTTACAAATCAGACAATTCTAAGTACAAAAAAATTAACCTGAGTTTCAGAGTCACGTGAACTGGTAAATATTAAATATTAAATATCTAGTATTAATGTTTGTTTGCTAATCCAATATAGACATGTCTAAGAGTCATTAACATTAAGCATATTTTCATTGTACCTAGGTTTATTATAAGTTAAATATTGTTATATTATATCTGTCATAAGTTTGTTGGCAAAAAAGGTACCTCTAGTTAAAAAAAAAAAAAAAAGTAAATGAGATATGAGCTTTTAGATAAATTCTATTAAGATTAAAAATGTCTGTCTAAAACAGTTTCTCTAGATTTTGGTAACTTGAATTTCTAAGGTTGTGCTAAATTAAGTAACAAAAATTTATTGAATAGCTAGGTCATTTCCAAATAAAATAAGATTCTAAAACATTCACTACTGAATACTAACTTACAAAAAAACTAAAGATTTTAGACTATTAATAAATAATGTTTGATGCCATCCTGAGATGTTCGCTAAAATTTTTTTAAGTTATCACTGGTATTTATGTTCACCAATCTATAGAATGCTAATATAAAGGTCAATTCTTGGTTGCTTAAGGGAAGTAAGATGGGTGTGTTCAGTAAAGAAGGTATGAAGAATAAAGTTACATTTTATAAAGGAAAAAGGTAGTAGGTCTGACTTACAGTTGGCTGTTCCAGGATGGGAAAAAAAATGGGTACAGAAAGTGATGAAAAGGTTTTGTGGAAAGTGGACCCCAAGGAAAGAGTTTTGTGTATAAATAAACGTTTTCTTGAGATTTTAAACTGCATTTGACAATAGATTTAAGTTTTATGGTCTGTTCCATATTTTCCTCTGAAATCCTATATTGTTACTATGGCTGAGTGAATATCTATTATTTCACAGTGACCTATAATCCCATCTGACTGAATGCTCTAAACCTTTCTGATATTTGTTGACAAAACTTTCTAAATCAATCTGATGAAGCACTTTTGGCTTCTAGCTAACTTTGGGATGCTTCAGAGGGCCCCTGAAACATCCCAAAGCGAGATATTAGAGTAATTGGGTTCAACTTCCATGATTAAATTACATAGAAAGTATTGTCAAGTAAATAATAAATCTCGGCTATATTGTATGGTAAATGTTACTAATACAGATATCCTAGAAACAATTTATACATAAATTCTCATATATTCAGATAAAATGTTGCCATAATTCTGATTACTATCTTAAAGTGTTATCACAGCACTAACCAAGTTTCTTGTAAAAATTCTTCCTCTTCCAGAAGATTTATGGAAAGGACTTTAGGATAAATATAAGTTTCTGAACTGGGTAAGAAATTAAAAGATTCTAGTGGGAAACCTACTGACTGTAAAAAGGTTAACAAAAAGACCTAATGAACTGGCAAATATGCTTATAACTTTTATGGTTTCTGAAAAATTACTGGTTTAAATCTGTTTTTTCCCAGATCTTAGGAAACCTTCCCCTCAAACTAATTATGATTTAACAGTAATTTGGTAAAATGGTATTTATTAAACAAATTAAAGCATTTAACATTTTTATCTGACCCCTTCAGAGACTGGAAACTCTTAGGCTTCCAGTAACTTTATCAGATAAATTAGAAAGGTTATCTCACTAAAAAATAAAGGGAGGAATTCACTTAGATCTGTTAGGTGAAATCTGTGATAAGCCTCTGGGATGACTTTCCTAGCCCTGAAAGGTTTTATTTTAAAGTTAAGTTTGAGACTCCATAAAAGTTTCAGCAAAAAAAAAAAAAAAAAAGGTCTATGGTTATATATATAATCAGGTCAAGTTTATTGAGAACAGATCTATTTTGTAAACAAGTCTTAATTTGATTATATTTGATAAAAATGAGAGTAAAAAAAAAAAAAAAAAAAAGATGTTTCAATGAATGTTGAAATTCAAGTTTGTTAATGGAAGTCTGTATCTACTAAGACTCATCTCCTGAATGGATCTTTGCTGTTATGTGATATTAATATAAAATTTAATTGAATTCTTAAAGAACACCCTAAGTTTGTTTCTGAAGCTTATCTCAGTAGATTACTTCATCTTTGGATGAAGATCAGATGCCTCATGACCTGCAACCAGGACTGGAAAAAAAAAAAAAAAGAAAGAAAAAACATAATTTAAGGGACTGTCTCCAACCTGGATGGAAGGACTTTTTTCAGAAGAAACTACACTGCACCAGGATGAGAAGACGATGACACCAGAGGTAGACAGCTTGCCCAAGACGCTGGACCTGATTCGTATGATCATTTATAATGTTTTCCTGACTTCTTAGACCTCTAATATTAAGTTTTGTAAATTGAGAAATTAAGTTTCTAGTTTTGTTAATTAAGGTCTAGTGTTTACTAAGACTCACTGCTGAGACAGTTCGATAAAGGTCAGATGCTCCATAATGTACAACCAGGAGATTAACACCAGGCTATAGTCATTTAACAAATGAAGTCAGGTGACTTGGGGTATACCAAGCTTTATCTAATAAAAGTTCTTGACTGATAATTCTTATTTTACTAATAACTGCTAGCTATGGCTATATTATTTTCCATGTCACTGGTTTCACTGAGCCTGTGATATAATGCTGATATGCAGTTCCATATGAGATCAATAATTGTAATTGTGTGACTCTGGGTATGAGAAAAAGCAACAAGAGGGAATATTTTCCTGGATCAGGAGGCTAGTAAGACAGTGGTCCAGAGTATGACTTCCAATTCTTGCATCTTCTCATACCTAGAAAAACACTGACGTCATTAATGGTGACATCTGCTTTGGTTATTAAAAAAAAAAAAAAAAAAAAATTTTACAATTAAAAGTCAAAATAAAGTAGCTATGGTTCAAACATCCTGGGAAATAACTATTTCCCAGATATCCTAAAAAATGATATTATGGGTGTGATTTCAGATTAGACGCTGTAACCTAATGTAGAACTTAATTCTCCTGTAATGCATTTTTGCTTCTGTACTTTGCTTGCCGCTACTGCCCCCATTACTCTAATTTGACCAAAGAATATTTTTGCTTACTGTCTCCCTATGTTTTTCTCTTTACTAATCACTCTGAGAGAATTAATATATATATGAATTATTCAGGTGGGCCTAATGTAGTGTCTTGTAAACAATGTATGCTCTCATCTTGTCTGACTCCCCAATACAATGTCTGCTCTTTTGTGATATTACAATGACCACCCTATCTAATGGTGCCTGTAACTATAACTACTTATTGGTATGATAACTATGGTCTTGCTGTGCTACAACAACTACAAGATTTAATGTGACCGTGACGATTTGTGGGCTTGCTTATCCTAGGAATTTCAGCTTTAGTAGTAGCAATCACTTCTGTTACTGCAGCAGCAGTGTCATTGACTCAACAAGTACTTACTGCTCAATATGTTGACAATATGTCCAAAAATGTTTCTCTAATGCTAGCTACACAGGAAGTTATAGATAGGAAGCTAGAAATAAGGGTAAATGCCCTAGAAGAGGCGATGATGTATATTGGGACTGAATTACAGGCTTTAAAAGTAAAATTGGCATTGTCCTGTCATGCTGACTATCGGTGGATATGTGTTACACCCCTAAGAGTAAATGACACAGACTATGACTGGGAGAAAATTAAAAACCACATTTTGGGGGTTTGAAACAGTTCCAGCATTAGTTTAGATTTAGCAAAACTTCATAATCAGATAAAGACCTTAGAACACTCCCGACTAGATTTTACTGCCGCAGGAGTAGCAAATGACTTTTTTCATACTTGCTCTAACTTCATTTCTGGAAAAAACATTCTATCTACTGTTTTCAGCTATATTGCTGTGGCTGCTGTAATTTTGCTTCTCATTATAATTCTTCCTTTTGTCGTCAGAACTCTCCGGCAGAGCACTCAGAAGCTCGCAGCTGAACTACATCTGGCTGTTTTAAGAAATAAAAAAGGGGGAGATGCCGGGAGCCAGCAAGGGAAATCCTACCTGTGGCAAAGGTCAACTGGGGAAGAGGCCTGACGGGCAAAGGCTAATCAGGGCTCGAGGAACCCCCTGGACTTACCTGAGCATCTACCCCAAAGAAAACTGGAGTCTGACTGCTTTACTATCTTACGCCTCTTACCAAGTCCTCTAATACTTACAGGGGCTTCCCCCCAACCACCTTTCTCTGAAAACATTAATTCAGAGCTGTAGTTTAAAAGTTCTCCTCGGCTTAATAGGAGTGTTCCAATCCAAGCCCCTCTGATAGCTTTCTAACTTGCATGACAAGTTTGTCCGGGCTCTTACAACTATGAGTGTGACTGTTTATAGCCTCCCAGCCATGCAAGGACAGAAAGCCTAATATTCTAAAATACAGGAATCTGTTGAAGAAGTTAAAATCATTAGAATAGTACTAGAAAAGATTTCATTGTTGAATCAATGCTTGCTGCAGTTTCCTCTATTGTATCCTTGGAAATATATTAACCCTTTGATTTAACCACATCAGATCTTAAGTTAATAAATTCCTTTCTTGCAGCTCACTACACCGGTGCCTTATAGGAATGTAACTTTGTTATGTGTCTACCACCTAACTTTAGGAAAGTCACCTTAAAAGAAAAGTCTTTTACTTGCTAACTAACCTATTGTCAGGAGAGAGGGCCATAAAACTGTTAGCAGGCCCCCTGGCCAGAAGATGATGTAAATCACCTAAAACTTTTATCACACAAAAATAAGCCCTGATCCTGATAAGGGTCAAGACTGCTGACCCCACGTGATTTCGGTGTGAATCTATACCTTCCTTTCTCTGTTTCTTATGCGCATAACTTAGGGTATAAAAGCAGCACTGGAAAATAAAGTTTTGGGCCTTGCTCACTGAAGCTTGGTCTCCCCGTGTCGTTCTTTCTCTTTTTCCATCCTTTTCTCTATTCTCCGTTTTCTGGTTGAGATCCTTGGAGCGCTGGGCCCTCTGAGTTTACTTATCTGCCTGGGCTTCTAAGACCCACTCGAGGGGGTGCCCTGGTGGGGTGCCTCAAGTGATTTGAGAGGGCGCCTGCGGCCTACGTAAACAGAGCAAGCCCTGTGCTGGGGTTTTATTGGTCTCCAGCGTAAACCAAGGAATCATCAGCCCCTGTCTCTCTCTCTCTTTCTCTCTCTCTCTCTGACGCCGACGCCGTTCATCCCGAGGATACCCTGGGTCATATCGGGGCAGGACCCCGATAGTTTTCTTTATAGTCCAATTCTCACATCCACACATGACTGTGGGAAAAACCATAGCTTTCACTAGATGGACTTTTGTTGGCAAAGTAATGTCTCTGCTTTTCAATACACTGTCTAGGTTGGTCATAGCTTTTCTTCTAAGGAGCAAGCATCTTTTATTTTTTTTTTTTTCCTTTTTTTTATTGGAGGCTAATTATTTTACAATATTATATTGGTTGGTTTTGCCATTCATTGACATGAATCCGCCCCAGGTACACATGACTTCCCCCTCCTGAACCCCCCTCCCACCTCCCTCCTCCCTTTATCCTCCCTCTGGGTCATCCCCGCACACCAGCCCTGAGCATCCTGTAACATGCATTGACCCTGAACTGGTGATTCGTTTCACATATGACAACATACACGTTTCAATGCCATTCTCCCAAATCATCCCACCCTCACCCTCTCCCACAGAGTCCCAAAGACTGTTCTATACATCTGTGTCTCTTTTGCTGTCTCGTATACAGGGTTATCATTACCATCTTTCTAAATTCCATATATATGAGTTAGTATACTGTATTGGTGTTTTTCTTTCTGGCTTACTTCACTCTGTATAATAGGCTCTAGTTTCATCCACCTCATTAGAACTGGTTCAAATGCATTCTTTTTAATGGCTGAGTAATATTCCATTGTGTATATGTACCAAAGCTTTCTTATCCATTCATCTGCAGATGGACATCTAGGTTGCTTCCATGTCCTGGCTATTATAAACAGTGCTGCAATGAACATTGGAGTACATGTGTCTCTTTCAATTCTGGTTTCCTCGGTGTGTATGCCCAGGAGTGTGATTGCTGGATCATATGGCAGTTCTATTTCCAGTTTTTTGAGGAATCTCCACACTGTTCTCCATAGTGGCTGTACTAGTTTGCATTCCCACCAACAGTGTAAGAGGGTTCCCTTCTCTCCACACCCTTTCCAGCATTGATTGCATGTAGACTTTTGGATAGCAGCCATTCTGACTGGTGTGAAATGGTATCTCATTGTGGTTTTGGTTTGCATTTCTCTGATGATGAGGGATGTTGAGCATTTTTTCATGTGTTTGTTAGCCATCTTTATGTCTTCTTTGGAGAAATGTCTGTTTAGTTCTTTGGCCCATTTTTTGATTGGGTCATTTATTTTTCTGGAATTGAGCTGCAGGAGCTGCTTGTATATTTTGGAGATTAATCCTTTATCAGTTGCTTCATTTGCTATTATTTTCTCCCGTTCTGAAGGCTGTCTTTTCACCTTGGCTGCAGTCACCATCTGCTGTGATTTTGGAGCCCCCCAAAATAAAGTCAGCCACTGTTTCCATTGTTTCCCCATCTATTTGCCATGAAATGATGGGACTGGATACCATGATCTTAGTTTTCTGAATGTTGAGTTTTAAGCCAACTTTTTCACTCTCTTCTTTCATTTTCATCAAGAGGCTCTTTAGTTCTTCCTCACTTTCTGCCATAAGGATGGTGTCAAATGCATATCTGAGGTTATTGATATTTCTCCCGGCAATCTTGATCCCAGCTTGTGCTTCATCCAGCCTGGCATTTCACATGATGTACTCCAAATATAAGTTAAATAAGCAGGGTGACAATATACAGCCTTGATGTACTCCGATCCCAATTTGGAACCAGTCTGTCGTTCCATGTCCAGTTCTAACTGTTGCTTCTTGATCTGCATTTCTCAAGAGGGAGGCCAGGTGGTTTGGTATTCCCATCTCTTTCAGAATTTTCCACAGTTTGTTGTGATCCACACAGTCAAAGGCTTTGGTGTAGTCAATAAAGCAAAAGTAGAGACGCATTTTAAGAAAGCCCAAGAAAATCAGATTAGGAGGGTAGAATTTCTCCCAGTCAACTGGCACAGTCCCTTACATTCTACTGGTGTAGATGTGTGAGTAGTACTTTTCACCTTTGAGTTTTTACCTGTGATTGTAATGTTTTCTGATCATTAATATGCTTAGGAACATCTCTGCTGTTAGCTGAGAGTGTATATAAAATTCTGTACAACAAAAAACTTTTTGTACTTCTGTGTCATTTTCTTAGAGTTACATTATTAAGTGCTGAGCAATGCCTTTGTTTAACCAGCTTGGGTCAGGAGTAGGGAATGGTGTGTACCTTCTTCCGGTATGTTTTAGTGGCAATGGCAAGCCACTCCAGTACTCTTACCTAGAAAATCCCATGGATGGAGGAGCCTGGTAGGCTGCAGTCCGTGGGGTCTGCTAAGGGTCTGACACGACTGAGCGACTTCACTTTCACTTTTCCCTTTCACACATTGGAGAAGGAAATGGCAACCCACTCCACTGTTCTTGCCTGGAGAATCCCAGGGATGGGGGAGCCTGGTGGGCTTCCATCTATGGGGTCACACAGAGTCGGACACGACTGAAGTGACTTAGCAGCAGCAGCAACAGATGTTTTTCTGGAACTCTCTTGCGATGATCCAACAGATGTTGGCGATTTGATCTCTGGTTCCTCTGCCTTTTCTAAATCCAACTTGAATATCTGGAAGTTCACAGTTCACATGCTGTTGAAACCTGACTTGGAGAATTTTGAGCATTACTTTGCTAGCTTGTGAGATGAGTGCAATTGTGCGATAGTCTGAGCATTCCTTGGCATTGCCTTTCTTTGGGATTGGAATGAACACTGACATTTTTCAGTTCTGTGGCCACTGCTGAGTTTTCCAACTTTGCTGGCATACTGAGTGCAGCACTTCCACAGCATAATCTTTTAAGATTTGAAATAGTTCAACTGGAATTCCATCACCTCCACTAGCTTTGTTTGTAGTGATGCTTCCTAAGGCCCACTTGACTTTCCATTCCAGGATGTCTGGCTCTAGGTGAGTGATCACACCATCGTGGTTATCTTGGTTGTTAAGACCTTTTTTTGAACAGTTCTTCTGTGTATTCTTGCCTCCTGTTCTTAATCTCTTCTGCTTCTGTTAGGCCCATACCATTTCTGTCCTTTATCGAGCCCATCTTTGCATGAAAAGTTCCCTTGGTATCTCTGATTTTCTTGAAGAGATCTCTAGTCTTTCCCATTCTGTTGTTTTCCTCTATTTCTTTGCATTGATCACTGAGGAAGTCTTTCTTATCTCTCCTTGCTGTTCTTTGAAACTCTGCATTCAAATTGGTATTTGTTTCCTTTTCTCTTTTGCCTTTTGCTTCTCTTCTTCCCTCAGCTATTTGTAAGGCCTCATCAGATAACCATTTTGCCTTTTTGCACTTCTTTTTCTTGGGGATGGTCTCAATCACTGCCTCGTATACAATGTCATGAACTTCTGTCCATAGTTGTTCAGGCACTCAGACTATCAGATCTAATATTTTGAATCTGTTTCTCACTCCCACTGTATAGTCGTAAGGGATTTTATTTAGGTCATACCTGAATGGTCTAGTGGCTTTCCCCACTTCCTTCAATTTAAGTCTGAATTTGGCAATAAGGAGTTCATGATCTGAGCACAGTCAGCTCCCGGTCTTGTTTTTGCTGACTGTATAGAGCTTCTCCATCTTTGCCTGCAAAGAATATAATTAGTCTGATTTTGATATTGACCATCTGGTGATGTCCATGTGTAGAGTCTTCTCTTTTGTTGTTGGAAGAGTGTGTTTGCTATGACCAGTGCATTCTCTTTGACCCCCTTTGTTTTGTACTCCAAGGCCAAATTTGCCTGTTACTCCAGGTAACTCTTGACTTCCTACTTTTGCATTCCAGTCCCCTCTAATGAAGAGGACATCGTTTTGGGGTGTTAGTTCTAGAAGGTCTTGTAGGTCTTCATAGAACCAGTCAACTTCAGCTTCTTCAGCATTACTGGTTGGGGCATAGATTTGGATTACTGTGATATTGAATGATTTGCCCTGGAAATGAACAGAGATCATTCTGTTGTTTTTGAGATTGCATCCAAGTACTGCATTTTGTACTCTTCTGTTGACTATGATGGCTACTCCATTTCTTCTAAGGGATTCTTGCCCACAGTAGTAGATATAATGGTTATCTGAGTTAAATTCACCCATTCCAGTCCATTTTAGTTCATTGATTCCTAAAATGTCAACATTCACTCTTGCCATCTCCTGTTTGACCACTACCAATTTGCCTTGATTTGTGGACCTAACATTCCAGGTTCCTATGAAATACTGATCTTTAAAACATTGGACTTTACTTCCATCACCCATCACATCCATAACTGGGTGTTGTTTTTGCTTTGGCTCTGTC
The DNA here is from genome assembly GCF_049115385.1 of Moschus berezovskii. Lineage (NCBI taxonomy): Eukaryota > Metazoa > Chordata > Mammalia > Artiodactyla > Moschidae > Moschus > Moschus berezovskii. Next base: position 25,484,221 of record NC_142468.1, on the reverse strand, counting down.
TCTTCATTCGTTCTGGAGTTATTCTCCACTTTTCTCCAGTAGGATATTGGGCACCTACCCACCTGGGGAGTTCATCTTTCAGTGTCATACCTTTTTGCCTTTTCATACTGTTCATGGGGTTCTCCAGGCAAGAATACTGAAGTAGTTTGCCATTCTCTTCTCCAGTGGACCACGTTTTGCCAGAACTCTCTGCCCTGCCCTGTTCATCTTGGATGGCCCTATACGACATGGCTCATAGTTTCATTGAGCTAGACAAGGCTGTGGTCCATGTGATCAGTTTGGTTAGTTTTCTGCGATTGTGGTTTTCATTCTGTCTGCCCTCTGATGGATGAGGATAAGAGGCTTATGGAAGCTTCCTGATGGGAGAGACTGACTGAGGGGGAAACTGTGTCTCATTCTGATGGGCAGGGCCATGTTCAGTAAATCTTTAATCCAATTTTCGGGGAAGAGACAAGTCAGGTTAAAAAAAAAATAAGCTGATCACAGACTGTAGAGGTCAAGGCATGGGGTCACATTTGCTGAGAATGGAAGGGAGACTTGAATCCGGTAGAAATCTTTAAGCATTAGTATCTCAAATTTTTGCTTTCTCTAAATATCAGTATTCTGGCAAAAGCCCTCTTTCTTTGAACAACCAGCTTTCAGCAGGAGGGAGGTTTTCTCCCTCCTCCCTATTTCTTAGGAACTCACCAATAAATACATTCCCAGTATTCACTCATCTCCTCATCCTTTCTTATCCTCACCCATCCCTCCATTCTCACCAGCCCAGGAATTATTTAATTTGCTAATATATTCTCCTAAATTTTTCACCTATGGCATGAATTCCATCTTGTTTCCTAGGGCCCAGGTTTTTAAAATTCAGAAGTTTGAAATAGTCCTTGCTTGTTCCCCTTCCTGCTTTCTGCTATTACATCTCTTTCCCAGGAAAACGAATATTGAACAGCCTGGTTCCCTGAATGGAATGTGGGTTAAAGTCCACTGGATGATGAAGGACTGGGGAAAGATCATCAGTGCACTTATAAAATTTATAAAACTAAATACCTATAAAACTAATCCATCCTTTCCTTGATCTAGGGCACTATGATAAGCCCCTAGTTGGGTGTGAGTGAGGAGGCAAGTGAGAGCGGAGAGACCCTGCTAGCACAAACATGATCTATACTGAGGCCTTGGCCTGGAGGAAAAGACTTCCTCATGTCTGGGGTCTCACCTCCTGGGCCCTGGCCTAGGCCCTATGGGAGCCTGTTCAGGTCAAAAGACCCCATGGGAGTGAGGAAGAATGACTCTGAGAGAGCAAGTGACGTCTCCCCAACATCAGGGTACAGATGGGAAGATTATTTCTTTGGAGCACAATCCCTAAAGTTCTAGAAAGGAGAATTCCTTCTTGAGATGCAGTTCTTGAATTTAATGAATCCTTGCTTCATCCTTGCTGACTGCTCCAGGAGAAACAGACTCCCTATTTTGTAGACACTTCCTGACTGCTCTCACACGAGGGCTGAGCAGCACACTTCCTTTCCCTTTCCTTCTGTAATCCCTCCTGACTTCAGTGGGGTGGGGATGTGGCAGATGGAAGGAGAGGAAAAGGAAAAAGATGGTATTCTTTTGGCAAAGGGGACGCTGGTGACTTGAAGGGTTTGTGAGGATTTGAATGGATGTTTCCCCCCAGCTGCTAAGTGAATTCATGACTTAGATTCAATGGATATTCACATTTACCTGTTCTTCACTTTGCTCTTGCTCTTCGCTCTTCTCTTTGCTCATAGAAAAGTGGGACAGAGTTGGGAGTGGGATACGGCATGTTCCTCCATCAAAAATGGGGTGCCTTGTAACTCTGGAATTCCCAAACTGTCTTCTCATGGGGAAAGTGAATTTGTAATGTCCCCAGCCGCCTGCTCCTTTTCCTGTATTTCTGATGTTAATTGGTGGCACAAAGGTCCAAGGAAGTACCCAAGGTTGGAACCTTGAAATGATCCTTCCTTCCCCCACCCCTCCCCACTGCACACTTTTGGCTGGACAGGTTGTGTTGATTCGACCTCTCAACTGAATCTCAGGAGTCTGTTTCCTCCAGCCCCAACTCACTGCCCTGCCTTAGTTTAGAACAGGTGCTTTCCTCTGTGGCATGCAGGAGTAACTTAAATAGCTCCCTGCTTTCTCTTGTCCTCCAAGCCACACTGTCACCATCTTTCTAAAGCACATCTCTTCATGTCACTCCTTTGCTTAAAAACTTTTACTTCACACCCACTTGCTACAGAGTGAAGTCTAAACTCCTTGATACGGCACACAAACACAGTGCTTTTCATATGCTGCCTCCTGGACTTGGTTCAAGCATCATTTTCTGAGGTACTCCCCTTTCCCCTTTCAGGCTGACTCTGAGCTCCCAGATAAGTTTACTCAACTTCTACTCTGCATCATAATTTTTTAATTTAAATATGTTTTTTCTATTGGACAGACTTTCTCTATTGGCATGGACTATGCTAAACACATAGTAGATATTGGATGAAGTTCGAATGGTTAGTAAGGTCTCACGTTCCAAAGACACATCAAAAATGCTTTGCCTTAAAAAAAAAAAATACCAGCAGTTTGCACTTAGACAGTCACCAATGCTTCTCTTCCTACTTTCCCCTTTTCTAATCTCTCTACCCTTTCCTGTAGCTACCAATCACTCACCTCCCCTTTCAGCACGGTTCCTCTCGCTTCCTGGCCTGACAACACTTTCCTCTGGGAGAGCGCCCACCTGCCTCCATCCTAGAGGGAATGTCAGGAAGACAAGCAGGGCCCGCCCCCAGGGACGAGGTGTTTCTGCACATCTGTCTGCCCGTTTGCAGCCAAACCTAAATACAAACCATGCTGCCAAAGAGGAGGCTGGAAACTGCTCAAGTGGAATCAGATCCAGAGACAACAGAACAGAGAGAGGAGAAAGAGATGTCAGTGTCAGACCCGGAGTCCCCGAGGCCAGGTCTGATGTGGAGGCTGCTCCTACCATTTTCCACACAGGTGGAGAAGAGAATCTGTTAAACAGAAAAGCTGTGAAGCCACTGCAGGGCGTGACCAGAGATGGGTGGGAGAGGCTGTTGAGGGCAGGGGCAGAGGGAACACAGAGCAGATAGAGTCCCCTCACCCTGAAACACAGAAGATGTAGTCCAAGGGATGGGCAGGAGAGACTTTGGGTTGGGCTGGGTTGAATGGCTGGGGAGCAGGTTGTCATTATTAATGATGTGAAAGAACGTGAAAGGGAAGTTGCTCAGTTGTGTCTGACTCTTTGCGACCCCATGGACTGTAGCCTACCAGGCTCCTCCGTCCATGGGATTTTCCAGATAAGAATACTGGAGTCGGTTGCCATTTCCTTCTCCAGGGGATCTTCCTGACCCAGGGATCAAACCCAGGCCCCCCGCATTGGGGGCAAACGCTTTACCATCTGAGCCACCAGGGAGGCTCTATTATGTGAAGACTCTGCTTTTCAGAAGTTGTGACTCTAGGATGCCGAGGTAACTTCAAATAAACCCAGGTTTTAAGAGGAATCTTGTGGAATCTTAGGAGGGATCTAGGGAGGGAGTGGTGCCTACCATACCAAGGGAGTGAGGATTTGGGGGTTTCCCATCTCACTCCAGGAAGGACACTCTTTGAACAAGGTTTATGGAAGAAGAGGCAAAGTTCCTCCAGTCCAGCTACCTCCAGATACATCCCCCACGTTGTGTGGCAGGGAAGGAGGGGGGTGTTTACTAGGGAAAATGGGGTGAGTTAGTCTGTTATTGCAACCCTCATTCTGTACTCAAAGATGTCTGCTAACATGAACCCCTGATGAGATCTTGGCCATCTTCAAACAAGCATGGAAGAATGTCGGTTTTACCAGTTATCATAGTTTGAAGTTCTCCAACATTCAGGGTTGTTGGGTCAGCTCATTAGTAACTAGGTTTTTATAGACTCTGAATATCAACAAAAAGAAAGATGAACATTCTACCACAAGCTATGTGCACTGTAATTACTTACTTATCACTGGTAATTAAGAGATATGGGTAATTCAAGGTGGCAAGAGTCACATTGTTTAATTCCCAGACCTTCAAATCCTTAAGTAGGGAGTCCATAGTCCCTATCTCTCAGCAGAATGCCTTTGAGATCATCCATGTTGTTGGCGAATCTATAGTTTCTCTATTCTTATTTTTATTGAATATATTATCTATGAATAATCTACAGCTTGTTTATCTATTTTCCATTGATGGACATTTGAGTTGCCAGTTTGGAGCTATTGTGAATAAAGTTGTTATGGACATTCTTATACAAATTTTTTCTTGGACATATGTTTTAATTTCTTTTATGTAAATATGTAGAAGCAGAATTTCTGGGTCATAGGATAGGTGTATAATTGGAAACGGTGAAAGAGTTTTCAAAGTGATTGAACCACTTTGAATTCCCACCAGCAATGTTTGAGAGTTCAGTTGCTGCAAATCTTTACTGTCATTTTGAGCGGTCAGTCTTCTTCACTTGAGCCATTCTGGTGGATAGCTTATCAGGCTTTTCACTTGTATTGTCTTGATGACTAAGAATGGTGAACACTTTTTCATGTTGTTGTTGGATATATTTCTTGGTAAAGTGTTCACTTATATCTTTTGTTGATTTGAAAAAAACTGGGAAGTTCTTCTGTTAGAATTGCCTTGTGATTCCACAAGGGTTCATAATTTTAAGTCTTCCCTTATTCATACATCTGGATTATTGTTATCCTGTGGTCATTTACCACTTAATAGTACAACTTGGGTTTTGTACATAGCTGCAGAAGTGTTCCAAGATGAAGGTGGAAGTCACTGGACCTCTTGAGGATGAGCCTTTGTAAATACCAGGTCATGTCTGTTTACTCTAGGGTCAAAGCAAGTCACAAGGCCAGTCAAGATTTCAAAGATGGGAAAATGCACTCCAACTGCAAAATCGACGCCATTATTTTTCAGATTCTCACAGCTTCCTATTGCACTTTGTATAACACTCAAATTACCTACTGTTTATGGCCACTTCTGACCACATTACTCTGTTTTATTTCCTTATGGTAGTTAGCAATGTCAAAAGTTTTCTCATTCATGCATTCATTACTTATCTTCTTACCAGAATTTAAACACCATGAGAGCATAACTATTTTTTCCCCTATTTCACCGCTGTAACCCTTGTGCCTAGAATGGTGCCTGATACCAAGCAGATGCTCAGTGATGATTTGTGGAAGCTATGAACCTTGCAAAATTTGCCTTTATAGCTTTGAAAGTGTGTATCTCCTTAGAGTCTTTTCCAGTAAATCAACTTGTCGCATGAGGTGGCCAAAGTATTGGAGCTTCAGTTTTAGCATCAGTACTAAGACAGGACAAAAGTGTATGGAAAAAATGAATCTCCATCCTCAAAGTTGGAATTAAAAAAAAAAATGTAGGCTCTTTTCCTATAATTAGGGTATGTAGCCAATAAGCACGGAGAAGGCAATGGCAAGCCACTCCAGTACTCTTGCCTAGAAAATCCCATGGATGGAGGAGCCTGGTAGGCTGCAGTCCGTGGGGTCGCTGTGGGTCGGACACGACTGAGCGACTTCACTTTCACTTTTCACTTTCACACATTGGAGAAGGAAATGGCAACCCACTCCAGTGTTCTTGCATGGAGAATCCCAGGGACGGGGGAGCCTGGTGGCTTCCGTCTATGGGGTCACACAGAGTCGGACACGACTGAAGTGACTTAGCAGCAGCAGCAGCAGCCAATAAGCAAGTGTTCCCAGGTGGTGCTAGTGGTAAAGAATATGCCTGCCAATGAAGGAGACTAAGAGATTGGGGTTCGATCCCCAGGTTGGGAAGATCCCCTGGAGGAGGGCATGGCAACCCACTCCAATATTCTTGCCTGGATAATCCCATAGGCTTTTCACATCAGGAGGTCAAAGTATTGGAGCTTCAGTTTAAGCATCAGTCCTTCCAATGAATATTCTGGGTTGATTTCCTTTAGGATTGACTGGTTGGATCTCCTTGCAGTCCAAGAGACTCTCAAGAGCCTTCTCCAAAACCACAGTTTGAAAGCATCAATTCTTCATCACTCAGCCTTCTTTATGGTCCAACTCTCACTTCCATATGTGAGATAACCCCTTGGCATAATCCCATGGACAGAGGAGCCTGGTAAACTATGGTCCATAAGATGGCAAAGAGTTGGGGACAACTGAAGTGCCAAAAGGCAGCAGTAAGTGCCTTAATCATTTCGTGCAATCAAGTAGGCAAGGGCTTTTTCTTAGATTCAAATGGTGTTTGTCCAAGTCCAAATTAACACGTTTATAATCATTTATTTTCTATTTTTAAATTATTAATTATTTAAAATACTTTTTAAAAGTACTGCTTGAAACAACAATAAATAGTAAAGCTGCTTATTCTTAGGGAAACAGTTTTTTCTCTGTGTATACATTAATTGGTCATTAAATCTACTATTTTCCCATAGCCATATTCTGATTAAAAATTTGACACGAATTCCACCATAGAATCCTTGTGCCTTAAGGCTGACATGTGGAGCTGGGCCTTCAGGCTAGATTTACATTGCAAAGCTTTCTGACTTCTCTCAGCTGTGAGCTCTACCCTCATATAATGCCTGCTGATGACTTAGTTCTCTGTGTTTCAACTCCCCTTTTCTCAACACTAGCTCTTTTATTTCTCTTCCCTATATCAGAATTAGGAAGAGAGAGAAAAGAACACCTATTCCTTTATCTTGGACATACAATTCTGCCCCAGATTCTTTCTAATACAAAGAAAGTAATTATCCTTAAACAAGAGTCAAATATCTCCCTTTATTCGGTTTTCTCATTGGGAGTTCTTTAAACTAGTGGTTATGTGCAATAGGATGTATCTTAGCGAAGCCATTGCAATGATCAACAAGAGGCAGTTTATACAAACTGTTTCTGTGATAAGGGTTTTTTAGAAACTCTTTTTCTAAGGAAAGACATCAAGCTCTTAAGCAGAACGATGAAGCAACATTTAGACAAAGCTCCTGACTGGGCATTTAAGCTTTTCTGCACAGCTCCTCTGAAAAGTGCCAGACCCAAAGGTTGGACCTCGTGAGTCAGCTTGTAGGGACCCCACTGTGAGTCACAGTAAGATCTCTAGGACCACATCCTCTCCTTAGCTCACATTTCTTCCCCAGGCATGCTAGGGATGCAATAAACACTGCTGGGTACTCTACAGGGATGATCCAGACTCAGGGCATCCACATTACAGCTGCTTAGTCCAATGTAAAGATAATACCTTTCTGCTTTCTAGGGAAATGACCCATGTATAATTTTGCATATTGCTAACAAAGTCTGACCACCCTAAGGTTAAATGTCTTTTAGAATATATATACGATCAGAACTCATTAAGACAATATTTGTGTATAAGGAAGGTTCACTGAACGAATGAAGGAAAATGACCACTTTGAGCTCATAGTCTATAAATATGTTAATTTACATCAGTGTTCTCTGATATTTTTTGGATTGCATATCTCATTAGTTAAAAAATAAACAACTCTTAAAATGTATATTATTTAAAGTTATTCAAATGTACTACTATACCAATGTTTTATGTACATGAAAATATACACAAAAACGCAAACTTTTGAAAGGATAAGGTAAAAAAGAAATAAATAATGCATTTAAGAGATTGCTCTATTTATTATTGATGTAATTTTATTCTCAGTATTATATTTTACACATTACTAATAGTCTAGTGAGAACAATGCAATAGATTATGCTTCTTTATATTTTAAAAATTTGGTTTAGGACTCTGATGAATCATTAAATGATCTAGTTCTAAGTTTGACTTGTTTTCTTACTTGGTTTTAGTTGCTCTCAGAATACAAAAAAGCTACTTTATAGATCCAGATAGAAGCCTTTTACCATTGGCCTTTCTTACCAAAACATACTGATCATTGTTTAATCATATTCACCAAATATGCAAAGGTTTTTGTGGAAATTCACTAATACTTTTTTATATTCTCTGATATCAACCTCATTTTCTTAGAAATGAATCAGAAGAGGCGTTGGTGGACTATAATTATGTTTTATATTTTTATAAAATGTATTCCAAACTGACTATGTGAACGATTTTTAAATGCTAGAAAATTCAGTTTCTTAGTGTGAAAAAGATAAGCGTTTCTATAGGAGCTGCAGTGTCATTTTCAACAATAAAGTCATGTAATGATGAAAACAACTCTCCATAGCACAGGTTTGCTTTGAGGAGCAGTTACTTTGTTACTTAGTGGGAAATTGCGACTTTCACCTTAAGGGGAGAGTCGGACACGACTGAGCGACTGAACTGAACTGAACATATGTAGGTGTGTCAGTCAGTCAGTCAGTTCAGTAGCTCAGTCTTGTCCAACTCTTTGCGACCCCATGAATCACAGCATGCCAGGCCTCCCTGTCCATCACCAACTCCCGGAGTTCACTCAAACTCATGTCCATCGAGTCGGTGATGCCATCCAGCCATCTCATTCTCGGTCGTCCCCTTCTCCTCCCGCCCCCAATCCCTCCCAGCATCAGAGTCTTTTCCAGTGAATGTAGGTGTGTCTGTATGTATTTATTTAGTGTCTGTTCAGTATAATTTCATTAATAGCTATCTGTCATTATTTACCTATTTATTTAATTCAGGTATAGTTAATTTACAGTGTTGTGTTAGTTTCTGGTGTGCAGTAAAATGATGCAGTCATACATATGTATACATATTCTTTTTTGTATTCTTTTCCATTATAGCTTAAACAAGATATTGAATATACTTCCCCGTGCTATAGAGTAGAACTTTGTTGTTTATCTATTTTATATATAGTAATTTGCATCTGCTAATACCAAACTCCTAATTTAAACCTCCTACCGACGACAGAGAATGAGATGGCTGGATGGCATCACCAACTTGATGGACATGAGTTTGAGTGAACTCCGGGAGTTGGTGATGGACAGGGAGGCCTGGCGTGCTGTGATTCATGGGGTCGCAAAGAGTCGGACACGACTGAGCGACTGAACTGAACTGAACTCTGCCTTTTCCCTTTGGTAACTATAATTTTGTTTTCTATGTCTGTGAGGCTATTCCTGATTTATAAATAAGTTCATTTGTATCATTTTTTTAGATTCCACTTGTGAGTGATATATATTTGTCTTTGATTTACTTCACTTAGTATGATATTCTTTCCAGGTTCAACCATTTTGCTGCAAGTGGCATTATTTCATTCTTTTTATGGCTGAATAATATTCCATTGTGTGTTTATGTATGTGTGTGTATATATATATATATATATATATTCATACCACATCTTCTTTATCTGTTATAATCTGTCAAGGGACATTTAGGTTGCTTCCATGTCTTGGCTATTTGAATTGTACTGCAATGAACACTGAGGTGCAGGCATCTTTATGAATTAGAATTTTCTCTGAATAGATACCCAGAAGTGGCGTTGCTGGATCATACGGCAATTCTAAGTTTTATTTTTTTCAAGTAACCTCCATACTGTTTTCCTTAATGGCTGCACTAATTTACATTCCCACCAACAGTGTAGGAGGGTTCCCTTTTCTCCAGACTCTCTCTAGTATTTATTATTTGTAGACTTTTTGATGCTGGCTCTTCTGACTGATGAGCTTTTCAAGTGATGCAGTTGGTAAAGAATCCACCTGCCAATGCAGAAGATGAAAGAACACAGCTTCTCTCCCTGGCTCGGAAAGATCCCATGGAATAGGAAATGGAAACCCACCCCAGTTTTCTTACCTGGAAAATTCCAAGGACAGAAGAGCTTGGCGGGCTACAATCCATGGGGTTGCAAAGAGCCCCATGATTGAGTGACTGAGCATGCACGCACTTCTGACTGGTGTGAGGTGATACCTCCTTGTAGTTCTGATTTGCCTTTCTCTAATAATCAGTGATATTGGGCATCTTGCCATGTACCTGTTGACCATCTATATGTATTCTTTGGAGAAAAGTCTGTTTAGGTACTCTGCTTACTTTTTGATTGGATTGTTTGTTTCTTTGTTATTGAGTAGTATGAACTGTTTGTGTATTTTGGAAATTAAGCCCTTGTCGGTCTCATAATTTGCAAATATTTTCTCCCAGTCCATTGGTTACTTTTTGTTTTGTGTATGGTTTCCCTTATTGTGCAAAAGCTTTTAAGTTTGATGAAGTCCCATTTTGTTTATTTTTGCTTTTATTTCTATTGCCTTGGGAGACTGACCTAAGAAAAAGTAGTTACGATTTATGTCAGAGAAAGTTTTGCCTATGTTCTCTTCCAGGAACTTTATGGTGTCATGTCTTATATTTATATCTTTAAGCCACTTTGAGCTTATTTTTGTGTGTGGTATTAGAGAATATTCTAACTCCATTGATTTACATGTGGTTGTCCAGCTTTCCCAACACTACTTACTGAAGAGGTTATCTTTTCTCCACTGTATATTCTTGCCTCCTTTGTCAAAAAATAATTGACTGGAGGTGCGTGCGTATTTGCCATTATTTAAAAGGTCACAAACTTGCAATTTTGCTAAAGCACAATCATCAGCACAACTCTTAAGGACTTTACCACAAGATAACCAGCAAACCTTGCTGTGGTACAAATGATTTGCATGATCACTCCACATGTCATCACAAAACAATCTAAAGCTTTCTGTATATTGTAAAGAAACCTATTTTTATAAATTAAAACCAACTCTAACATTCTCTATTTCTTTATAGTCTCACAACTCAAAGAATGGTTCACTGATCAGCAGCATCAGCATCACCTGGGAGCTTTTAGAAATGAAGACTCTCAGGACAGGACAGACCTACTGAATCAGAATCTGCATTTTAACGAGACCCCAGGTGACTCACACACACTTTCAGAATCCAGAATACTGCCCTATGAAATTCTGACTTCTACTTTTTCGCTTCAATAGCTTGTTTAGGAAAAAATGAAGTGAATTAATTTCACACATGGGGCAAGCTGGAGCCTGACTTCTGAATTCATTTTTTCCCCCAGTTGACCCACCTGCGCCTTTGGTGTGGTAACATTCTCCAAGTTTTTGAGAAGTCATTTTCTGTAGAGAATGCATTTTCTTTAATGTCTCTTCCCCTTGTGCTGTGCGGGGGTTAGTTGATCAGTTGTGTCCGACTTTTTGGGACCCCATGGACTGTAGCCCACCAGGCTTCTCTGTCCATGGGGGCATTCTCCAGGCAAGAATAGTGGAGTGGGTTGCCATGCCCTCCTCCAGAGGGTCTTCCCAACCCAGGGATTGAATCCAGGTCTTCCGCATTGCAGGCAGATTCTTTACCAATTGAACCACCGAGGAAGCCCAAGAATACTGGAGTGGATATACTATCACTTCTCCAGAGGATCTTCCTGACCCAGGAATCAAACTAGGGTCTCTTGCATTGCAGGCAGATTCTTTACCAGCTGAGCTACCAAGGAAGCCCCACTTACCCTTCAGTTCAGTTCAGTCGCTCAGTCGTGTCCAACTCTTTGCAACCCCATGAATCACAGCATGCCAGGCCTCCCTGTCCATCACCAACTCCCAGAGTTCACTCAAACTCATGTCCATCGAGTCGGTGATGCCATCCAGCCATCTCATTCTCTGTCGTCCCCTTCTCCTCCTGCCCCCAATCCCTCCCAGCATCAGAGTCTTTTCCAGTGAGTCAACTCTTCTCGTGAGGGGGCCAAAGTATTGCAGTTTCAGCTTTAGCATCAGTCCTTCCAATGAACACCCAGGATTGATCTCCTTTAGAATGGACTGGTTGGATCTCCTTACAGTCCAAGGGACTCTCAAGAGTCTTCCCCAACACCACAGTTCAAAAGCATCAATTCTTCGGCGATCAGCTTTCTTCCCAGTCCAACTCTCACATCCATACATGACCATGGGAAAAACTATAGCCTTGACTAGACGGACCTTTGTTGGCAAAGTAATGTCTCTGCTTTTTAATATGCTATCTAGATTGGTCATAACTTTCCTTCCAAGGAGTAAGTGTCTTTTAATTTCATGGCTGCAGTCAGCATCCACAGTGATTTTGGAGCCCAAAAAATAAAGTCTGACACTGTTTCCACTGTTTCCCCATCTATTGCCCATGAAGTGATGGGACCAGATGGTGACTCACAAAAAATATTGTAGCTTTTTACACAGTTATTGAAAAAAGACCTTGTTATACCATTAATGTTGGTGATGGACAGCGAGGCCTGGTGTGCTGCGATTCATGGGGTCGCAAAGAGTCAGACACAACTGAGCGACTGAACTGAACTGAACTGATACCATTAATGTGGACATCTGTATTTTCACCGTAACGCATAACAACCTCTTGCTTGGTGTAGTTTGTTCCGTACCCATTTCTTACAACCTTTAACAATGTCTTCTGTGCATCTCTTAATATAATTTGCTGTTAAAGGAATACATTTTGGTTTGCTCCATACTCTTTCCCACACTTGTTTCAGCCATTTTTACCACAGAAGGAAGAACATAAAAAGATGTGTGGTCTTTTGGTTCTTCTAAGAGACCCTTAAAGATGCTTCTTTATTGTTCAGTAGCATTTAAAAAAATATTGGATTGGCTATCACCTGACCTAAAATATCGTCAAGGCTACTGTAGAGATTTGTGTTTATACTCTGGATGCTTAACTTTTGGATACCCCGCTACTCATGATGCCTTCTTACACTTGGTATCATATCAGGTGCAAATTAACGCTACACACCTGGGGCAAATTAACGATAGTTAATGACATATTATAAATCACCTTCATCATTTTCAAAATTTGCTGGCTTTTCACCAGAGGGGATCGAATCACTGCTGCTTCACTTCACAGTGTGACTGACCCAGGGCTTGTCCTTGAGTAATGGTCAGCTTGGCCATTTCTGCATTGTCTGTCTGTGTAAATTTTTCAACTGCTATTTCTTTGCAGGAAATGTTTAAAGCCCTGTATCTATTATCTGAGAGTTAGTTTAGTTAAAATTAGATACTGTATTTCCTCAGTACCCCAATACTTCACACTAACTGAAATGAAAGAAGGGGGGTGTTGTGTAGACCTCTGGTTTATGAGGTGCAAGCTCTATGGGTGAATACGATGTATGCCGTGGCCAGCTGTTTATAAAACTCACAGCATCGTGCTTCAGTTCTGTTTCCAAAGCAGGGGAGTGGTGTCTGTAGAATGGGTCTGACTGCAAGCAGAGAGGAGAAGAAGGACAGGTGATGAGGACCTTGGGGACAGTTAAGCAGATTAGGGAGAGCGCCCCCTATGGCAGACTCGCTTCCCTGCTCCCTGGACTCCCCCTTTAAGTGTGGTCCTGGGAAGCCTGACTTCCTCCATCCAGGAGTTCCAGGCTCACCCATCGAGGTGTAATATAGACGGAACCCACAGCTGTCTTGCTCTCCCCTTCACAAACACTTTTGTCTCCACATACACATTCTGAAATTAAACTCCTTCACAGCCCAGTGTGCTTCTCCATAAACAAGATTTGGAGCAAATATTATTTTCCTTTCAACAGATTCTACCTGCTCTGTTGAGGTGGTGGAGGGCGTTTCCCTCTACAAAAGCAATAAAGCTGACTCTGCTGTCATTAAGTTTTATAAGGTAACGCTGACCCTGTCATGAAATGTTCTCCTCCAGACTGCTTTACTCATTAACCACAGTCGAGTGTTAACCTTTCCAGACATAAATAATACAGCAGCACCTTGGCCTGAACAGAAGGGAGGAAATGGCCAGGGCTACACTTTGTCTTTTCCCCTTGGATATTTGCAAACTTCTTTCTCTTCTTGTGTTTGACAAAATGGCAAAACCGTATTTCTCTTTATCTGTGCTCAGAAATTCTTCATTCTCTCCTGAACCTGTGCCCTCTGCCATTTAACTTTGCCACATGGGTGCAGTGACTTGACCCTGGGCTCAGATGAGGGACATGCTCTGACCAGAGGGCAATTAGCAGACCTGACAGATGGAGGCTATGAAGGGGTGTGGGCATCAGGGCTGGCTCCCCTCATCTCTGCTCTCACTCTGAGAATGGCAAGCCAAGGCTAGCCCACAGGTCCCAGGATGGGGTCAAGGGTTGTGTGAGCAGAGCCCAGTTACCCCTGTCACCCATTACCACAGATTCATCCAGATTGGCTGACATCCCTGGAGTCTCAGACAGGTGGGTGCAATCAAGGTCAGGGGAGCCACTTAGCTGACCCCCAGTATTCATAGAGTAATTTGAGCAGCTATGTGCTCAATTGCTTAGTCATGTCTGACTCTTTGCCATTCCATGGACTGTAGCCCACCAGGCTCCTCTGTCCATAGGATTTTTCAGGTAAGAATACTGGGTTGGGTTGCCATTTCCTACTCTAGAGGATCTTCCTGACCCAGGGATCAAACCCACATCTCTCACATTTCCTGCATTGGCAGGCAGATTCTTTACCATTAGCGCCACCTGACTCCCAGTTGATTCCAAAAATAGGAGCATAAACACTGATGTATGTGCCTGGGTTTCATGGTTGTTTGTTAATGGGTGCTTGATCTATCCTATCTAAGGCCCGTCCCTCCCACTGTACTCTGGAACCAGGCATGCCCCCTTGTCAGGGGCCCTCTCTAATGATCACCCCCTCTGACACTGTTTCATGAACATTTCCTTCCTCAGTAGCTATTATTCATCAGCATTTGAAACCTCTCAAGACCCTCCCATCATGTAGTTCCTAAATAATTGTCTTCTGTCCTGTTACTCTCCTTGTCCACTTGTCACCTCATCTTCCCTCTTCCTTCACAGGTAGAATCTTGAAAGAGAAAGGTTATACCTAGTCCTAGACTCTGCTTTTCCATCTCCCATCAACTCTTAACCCACTTTCCCATCACAGTGAAACTGTGAAACCACTCTTACCCCGGCCTCCAAGAATCTGCTTGCTATTGAATCTAACGGATACTTTCCCTCCTCCTCCTCCACGTCCTCATCCTTCTCCCCTTCTAATCCCTCCAGCACAGGCTTTCCCAGGTCTCCTGCTTCACTGCTCACCCTCACACTGCCTCTGGGCTTTTCATCCTGGTTGGTTCCCACGGGCTCTTCTAGGAACTCTTCACTCTCTGCTGCTGCTGCTAAGTCGCTGCAGTTGTGTCCAACCCTGTGTGACCCCATAGACAGCAGCCCACCAGGCTCCTCTGTCCCTGGGATTCTCCAGGCAAGAATACTGGAGTAGGTTGCCATTTCCTTCTCCAATGCATGAAAGTGAAAAGCGAAAGTGAAGTCGCTCAGTCGTGTCCGACACCATGGACTGTAGCCTACCAGGCTCCTCTGTCCATGAGACTTTTTCTCTACCTGGGATAATTTCATTATATCTCATAGTCTCTGTTGCCAACAATAGGCTGATGTCCCCCAGAATTCTAAGTCTTCCCAGCTCCTTGTACTGAGCTCCAGATACATACATCTAAGAGTCCATTGAACAGGACACAGGCAAACCTGAAATATGTAAAATTAACTCACTGCTGTTTCCTTTAAACTCCCTCTTTCCCCAGTATTCACTGTCTCAGTGAATAGTACCATCTCTCCCATCCAGTAACATGATCTGGCATCCTTAGTACTGTCCTTAGTTTTCTTCCATCTTTCATATACAGCCTATTCTCATGTCCTATTAATTCTATCTTCCTAATATATCTTCACTCTGTTTACTTGTCTCTATCCCATGTCAGCTACCTGAGCTAAGGTCACTTTTATCCTTTGACTGATTACTTTGATTACTTTACCAGGCTCTTAACTTGCCTCCTAGCCTCACCTTTCCCACCTCCAAGCCATTTACCATACTGCTACCAACACCACCTTTCTAATATGGAAATTTGATCACATCATCCCCCTGCTTAGAAACGTTTAGTGGTTCCCATTGCCAGGAATCACAAGAAAGCTATTTCTGAGCTGGATCCCTGGTTACCTCTGTAGCTTACATCTTAACATAATTTTTCTTGAACCAGAAGAAGCCAAAAAGAGTTACTTGCAGTTACTCAAAGATATCCTATTTTCTTTATCTTTGCAGCTTTTGTCCCTCTCACTCCACCTGTCTGGAACAGCTCACAACCCAGCCTTGTCCTGGCAGGTTGCGTAGGAAGCATTCTCGTTTCCCCCACAAGCACTGACACGTCAGCCCTGCCTCCTCTACGCTCCTCCCAGCCCCTTGCACTCCAAGGCCTCTTTTCTGGTGTATCATCCATATCGAAGGGCCTTGAAGCAGGGTTGTGTCTTGTTCAACACTATGCCCGGAACCTGCCACATCCAGGAGCATAGTGTGTGCTCAGTGAATGTTTGTTGACTGAGCGGCTGAGAAAATAAGCAAGTAAGACACACGTGAATCACAGATCTGAGAGCTTCTGCATCTTTGGGGCGAAGGCCTTTTGGTTCCTCAAAGACTTCCTCCTTCCGCCTATCTTCTACAAACGGGTTTTTGTCCTTATTTTACTGTACTATCCTTAGGTCCTATAAAAACATCTCCAATTTCTTTTACTAGCTGTCTCAGAGCAATAAGCTTCTCAAGCTTCCCCTGTCTCTAATGACTGCCGTACGGGGACATGATACGCTAATGCTTGTTTCAGTAAGCTGGAGTTATCGTTAAAAAAAACTGAACTTCCCCCAGCTCACCTCCCATTTTAAAGGGCCCACTAAAATTGATTCTATGAAATAGGCTTTTAAAAAATATCCTCTTCAAGGAGAAAATATAAACAGGGGAGGGTTTCTAGCTCGGAAAACACAGGCCTATTTGGAGACCCAGTTTGTTTCACTTGACCGCACAGGAGGTAATAATGCCCGTTGGCACAGTGCAGTCTAAATCGGTTTCCGTCCACACTAATGGACCAGAGCTCTCAAAGATTCTTAGAAACAATGACACAAACTTCAGCTTTGAATGACCTGGGGAGTGACTCGGCTATGACATGTGCATAACTCATATGTCTGTGTGATGGCGGTGATGGTGTGTTAGACAAGCATAGTAACATGAATTTTTTTTTTGTTCGTCTTGTTTGTGTCATGGTTCCTCCAGACTTCCCTGGTGGCTAAGAGGGTAAAGCGTCTGCCTACAATATGGGAGACCCAGGTTCAGTCCCTGGGTTGGAAAGATCTCCTGGAGAAGGCAATGGCACCCCACTCCAGTATTCTTGCCTGGAGAATCCCATGGATGGAGGAGCCTGGTGGGCTACAGTCCATGGGGTCGCAAAGAGTTGGACACGACTGAGCGGCTTCACTCACTCACTCTCCTCCAAACTACTAAACCAGAATATCGCAATTCTTTTCTTTGGCTGAGCTACAAGACGTGTGGGACCTTTGTTCCCCTGATAAGGGATCGAACCTGCATTCCCTGCAGTGGGAGCGATGGAAGTGCAGAGTCTTAACCACTGACCACCAGGGAAGTCCCCAGGGTATCACAATTTTGCGTCTAAAAACTTTCCTATGACTGTATGAAATCTGTGGATTACACCAATTTAGACACACACACACACATACATTTTAAAATTATCCAAGCCTTCTATTCACTATCTTCTTGGCAACCCACTCCAGTATTCTTGCCTGGGAATTTCATGGAGAAAGGAGCCTGGCCAGCTACAGTCCATAAGGTTACAAGAGTCGGACTCAACTTAGCGACTAAACCTACCTACCTACCTATGACTGTAAACAGTAAACAGCCCCAGACAGAGCACTTCCCTGCAACAGGACTCCTTTGGGGTCATGTTGGGAATTGAGGCTCCTGAATCATCATCAGAAAAGTACTTCACGGCTGGAACCCAGTTTCAAAATGGGGAAGAAAACTCTGACACTGTAACTCCTATTTGTAGACTACAAATGACCTTGTTTGTGTCCTCTTGAGACAGGATTTTTCCCTCTTCTGTCCTTTCTGAGAGTGTTGCATGTACAGGGGCATTCAGTCAGATGGTTTCCTTGAGGCCTGATCACTGTGTCCACTGCCTGGATGAAATGTGTTCTCAGAGGCTTGAGGACGAAACACAGGGAAAGCAGAGAGACAGGCAGAGGAACATGCACTGGGGTCGGGTAGCTGGAAGGGCAGTGGGGTCTCAGCCCAAACACCCCCATGCAAGCTACCTGGAATGCTCATGTGGGGCTATGAAGTGTCAGTTGCTTTTGTAGGTGCTGAGATACATATATATTTATGTCAGTTCTATTTTTTTCCCTTTAACCAGAGAAACTAAACCTTTGTGGAATCCACAGGGTGAGTCAAAAATTTTGGAAAAGGCCGTAGAGAGGAATGCTGAAATAAGAAAATATGTGCTATAGCAGAAGAGCAGAAATGAGACTCGGTAGTGGATCTATTAGACAGTCAGTCGCAGTCTTCCAGCCGTGGGCCTGGCAAGCATCTTACCACTCCCAGAGCCCTGGGGTACCTGGCCTTTTTTCATTACCCACACCAAACCTTTTGTTTCTGGTCTGAAGAGGTAGAGCTCAAATGTGTGCAAACTTCTGGATGTTTTCTCTCCAGCTATAAAAATCATAAGAATGCAGACAATGGTTTCCTATGGCTTTCAAAGGTAGTGCACTGTCCAAACTCTTGTCATCACACACCCCTATTGGTTTGAAAATGTGTATATATTTATTAACACATCGTAAGCGTGTGCTCCTCTACTAATATAATGTGCATGTGCTAAGGCATATATGAAGCATAGAAGCTAAGCAATGTATGAGCTAAATACACAAGCAGAGGTCCTAACACAGTATTTCCTTCCCACACTATAGGCGATCAACTCTGTCCCTCCTATTGTGTGAGCGAGTGTCCCAACTAAGATCACTTCAATTATGCACACGCAAACCTACAGAGACCAGAAGGAAGATCAAAAGAGGGAGAAGCTGGCAAATTCGTCAGAGAGGGGATTTATCCATATGGAGATGTGGACTTCCATTTCCGGAAATACGCTGCACTCTGATGCAAAGGACATGAACTTGGGCAAACTTCAGGAGATGGTGAGGGACAGGGAGGCCTGGTGTGCTGCAGTCCATAGGGGTGCAGAGTTGGACATGACTAGGCGACTGAACAACAACAGAAATTCTGAAAACCTTTCCACTCCAAAATAAACACATCGCAACAACTTAAAATGCTGAATAAAATGTTTCAAAAATTCAGAACCTTTAGGATAGTGGAGAAAGACACAGATTGTAGAAATACAGCGGCCACAGAAGAAGGCAGTTCCCTCAAGGGTTTCAACCCCCATCTTCCATTCTAGTGCCTTGGATTTTATGGCCATGTTTGGGAGGGGCAGGGGCCCCCTTCCATGCTACAGCGTCAGAGAAATAAATGATCCAGGAGGGAAAAATTCTGCATCACGAGGACACAAACTTGTCTGTCTATGCTTTGGCCCTTGGAAAAAGAAAAATCTCTCCCAAATACGTGTAACCACAGGACTGTTCCCATGCAGGTTTGTGGTTGGAATTCAAGCAATCTGCATGTACCAAAAAGCAAATGAGATTAATTAACAAGAAATTAGTTTAAAGCAGGCCAGTGTTGAAAGCACACCTGGTGGATAGCAGAAGCAAATAACAGATTTTCTCCAGAGGAAGAAATTCAACCCCAGTCTCCGAGGATTTTCACAGATAAAGACTTGAGAAACAGGAGCATGTGGGGAAGAGGAGGCCAAACACAGATCTAAGTGGAGTTCCCAAGAACAATAATACAGAAAATGGGAAGTGGCATTATCCGAAGAACACAGGCTGAAAATTTTCCAGATTTGGAATTGCAACAAACCCCAAGCAGGGTAATAAAGGTAAAGCCACATGTTGACACACAGATGTAGTGAAACTGATTTCATAATTGCAATAGTTGCATAGTTGCAATCTATGCATATGCAAAGAGTTGCAAGGAGCAACCAGAGAGGAAACTCAGACCATAGGCCTTTTACCCGCTCAGCAACAACAGCGGGAGCCAGAATGGGAGGGGTGCTCCCTCTAAATGGCTGAGAATTGCGAACAGTCTATCCTGTGAAAACATCTTTTGAGAACACAGGCAAAGGAAAAATATTCTCAGACAATAGTCGGGAAAGATCACCACCAAGAGAACCTCCCTAAATGATCTTGTCTTTGAGAGATCCATCACAACGCTGGTCCTGAAGAGCATCAGAAGTGATTTCTACAGAAGTCGGTCCCCTCCCACCTCCTCCCCTCCCACGACCCATCTCCTGCTGGTCCCCACATGCTCAGAGCTACTTGGATGGGTCAGGGCCTTTTCTCCTCTCCCTTCGCTTCTCATGTTGCTGAACTACATGAGGAGCTCCTGACAAGTTGTTCTTTGCCTTTCCCAAATGGGCCCTCTGCACCAGATGTTAGAAATTATATTTCATCCAGACATCAGCAAATCTCAGATCCAAGGCACCTCGTGGGCTCCCAGCAAGGCGAGACAAGAAGGTCCCACTCAGGTGACACAAGAAAGAGAAGACTAATGACCTTTATTTTCCAACCAGCCCTATATTCGTCCCCATTCACAGTAGGTCAATTTGCTTATCACCATTTGGTATTTGGGTGACACTAGGAGCATTGACAGGTAAAGAGAAGGGAAGCTGTGGGGAAAATGCCAGGAGGCATAATTAAAACAGAGCGCTAATAACTCTGCCCATCAACGCCCCTTTCTCTGTGGCTCTGAGCGCAGTGCATGAAGCAGAGTTGCCAGCTGGAGAGGAGCAGGCAGGGCTGAGCCAGGGCTGGCCTGGCCTCCAGGCCACGAGCACAGATGCCGCTCCCTGCCCTCCTCATGCTCAACTGCTTAGGTAGCCCATGGACCAGTGTGCCAATGTGTTAAGTATCGCATGAAGCCAGAACTCTGGGCTGGTCCTCAGTCCCTGCCCCGGGAGGTGCTGAAGGCACTCTGCACCATGATTGAATCCCTCAGCATCCTGGAAGGTTGTACAGGGAGGACTGGACTTGCCTGGGGGTCTTGACCATCCTTGAAGGCAACTCTGACCTCAGGATGAAGGACAGGTGCTGATGGATGGTCACCCATACGCCAACAAGGCAGGCAAACCCGAAGTGTCTGAGTGATTTTATGATTCCTGATCACACCACCATTCCATTGTCCTTCACACAGCGAAAGCTCAGGCATGATGCCTAGGCCATGTGATTCTTAGAAATGACTTTGTGAGGTAGAGATCGGCGTCTCTACTTTATAAATGAAGGATGCTCAGGGGAGAAGTCGGAGGATCAAGGCCCTGTGGCTGGTAAGCTCAGAGGCCTAGTCCTTCTGTGCATAGTCAGAGCTTTATCCCACAGAGATGATGCTCTGAGCCTGAGGTGTTATGCGTCCGTATAAAATAGTATTAATTGGTGTTTGCCAAGTACTTCCTGGGTTTACCCGCGTGAACACATCTAATCCTCACAGTTGCCCCAGGGAGTAAGTACTATTTTTATTCCTATTCTACAAAATTAGAAAGCTAAGGCCCAGAGAGGTTGTTTCTTGCCCAAAGTCATAGGGTTGGTAGATTGGCTGGGATCAAACCTCCCAGAGCCTTTGTTCTTAATTCCCTTCACATGTATATTTTTTCACTCTCCTTTACTTTCTCCACCACTCCGCCAGCCCTCTGCTCTCTCTTTCCTTCTGTCTCTAAATAAGGGCCTGGTCAGTACTGAAACGATAAATCAATAGAAGGGAAAGATAAATTGCTTTTTCTTTCATCCCTAGTGCGGATTTTCCATCTAGAATGGGTCTTTGGCTGGTGTTTCTGAGGAAGGAGGCATCCGCATTAAGGCAGCTGCATCTGAAGCCAACAGTCCGAGTCATCCCAGGTGCTTTGTGACTGTGGATGAAGAGAACCCTGGCTGGCCAGGACCTAACCCAGGGCTAGGCAGTGTCAGCCGAGGCTGGGACTGATGAACTGCAGTTCCATCCCTGTGATCCGACCCAGGGCACAGCGTCGCAGGCTGGCATCCACAGATCTGCCCAGGTGCAGAGCCCCTGCGGACTTCCCCCGACCTGGACCAGGTTCTGCTCTGGAAAGGCCGATGGAGCGGGCCCATCCATGCTCCCCTCACCACACCTCCCCAGAAAGCAGGTGTGCAAGTCAGCCAGCCAGCAGAAGAGGTGAATGCCCTGCTGCTGTCACACACAAGGTTTATTACTCCGCAGAGCACCGGAGCTTTGCTTGTGCCTGGCCGGTCCTCAGCAGCCTGCCTTTGTCATCTGTGTCACCGGCTGTGTCACCGCCACAGCTTTATTAGGCTGCGGTGACACCTTGTAATTGCTCCTTTGTTTAGGCCCATTGACTAGACCATATGTCTTAGGAGTCTCTGCCAGTAGATCTATCGTATAGTAATTACCTCTGCTTTGGATTCTGCAAACACTGCCAGGCCAGTCATGGGTAGAAAAGGTATCTTCGGTGACAAAGATACAGAGGAAGGCACAGGTCCAGGCTTGGTGGGTCCTAAAGTTTATACAATTATGAGGGCCGTCTTCAAGAAAAAGAATCCCACATTATGAATATGTAATTTCTCGGCCCTTGTAGGCGACTGCTGGAAGCAAGGCTACTGATGATTCAGGTTTATTAATTTCACGGTAAGAATGTGTCTTGTGTCAGGTGATTGACAGATGCATGCAAGCAGGGTTGCCATTTGAGTAGAATTTGCTATGGCTTGTTTGGGTTCCTACTCATGGAAATTGGCCTTCCTCTTTACCACTAAGGAAAGAAGAATGTAGGAAAATGAAGGAGATACAACTTCCAATTCCACTTTACTAAAGAGAAAATCAAGGCATTCATAGATTGTTCCAGTCAACAGAACACAAGGCAAAGAGATAGAGTGGAGAAAACAGAAATATCCAGAAAAGGACGTGGGGGGTCTTGCTTCTAAAACTCAAGTAGAGATGAATCA
Organism: Moschus berezovskii; assembly: GCF_049115385.1. Classification (NCBI taxonomy): domain Eukaryota; kingdom Metazoa; phylum Chordata; class Mammalia; order Artiodactyla; family Moschidae; genus Moschus; species Moschus berezovskii. The sequence goes on along the minus strand of NC_142468.1, from coordinate 25,461,478 downwards.
ACGTTGTTTTGGAGGCAGCAGGGGGACGGGTGAAGTAATGAATGAAAATATCTCTCACTCATCCCACTAACCAGTCTCACTGCTGTGAGTATGCAGGTAGGTTCATTCCTAAGTTGGCTATTTTCTCTTTGTTCCCACCTCAACCCCTAATGGGCTTCCCTGGTGGCTCAGATGGTATAGAATCTGCCTGCAATGCAGAAGACCCAGGTTCAATTCCTGGGTTGGGAAGATACCCTGGAGAAGGAAATGGCAATATACTCCAGTATTCTTACCTGGAGAATTCTATGGACAGAGGAGCCTGGCAGGCTATAGTCCATGGAGTTACAAAGAGTCGTACATGACTGACTAAGTCTTCAACCCCCAACACTAGTTCCATCAACTTTCTGCCATCTCTACCCTGCTGTTTGCCCAAGGCTACCCCTCAGTCCCCAGGCTCCCTTGCCTTCTGGCCTACAGTTGGTCTTGGCCAATGGGAAGCACTTGTAGAAGATCAGAAGGTGAGAAGAGAGAGAGACTAGGATATTTCTTCCCTGTTCTCTCCTTGCGTCAGTCCCACGGTTCCAGCAGGGGCTGAGCAGTCATTCTTCCCTGACCACAGCTCTCACAGGCCTAGAGATGGTGAGGGCTTCCCACTGTTAGTGGTTTGTGGGAGCCTCAACACGCAAGGATGGTCAGCTTGTCCCACAGGCCTCTAATGGAAGGAAAGCATGAAGAAAGGAGGAAAGAGAAAGGGACACATGAACAGGGAAGCAGGCAGAGATCAAGACAGAGAAAGAAAGAAACATACTTGAAATGATGAAAGAACGCTTTTCCTTTGCTAAACCCAGGCTGCCCTTTCCAGGAAGGATTTCTGAAAGATATTTGAGACAGAACCTAATGTAAAAGGTTGATGACTTGTAAAAGCAGCAGGGATTCCCTTGGGGAGATAGAAGGGAGGAGATGACCACGTGGTCTTGAAAGGAGGCCTGTTATTTTGAAGTTGGAAGTGATGGTAAGGATGGCCCTTGGACGGGAACATTTCTGTCAAGCCTTTAGAAACTGATCAGGAGTAAATAATAAAGCAAAGGACCCACTTCCCTTTGGCTGCCAAGGGTCAGAACAATCTGGGCCAGAAGAGCCCATGGAAACCTGAGACTGTGACCACCTGAACCCCAGAGGGTCACAGACCTTGAAGAAGTGCAGTAACTCCATTTCCTTTCCTGTGAGTTGGGACAGATGATGCCTGCACCACCCAGGGAGGCAGCATGAATGAAAGACTCAACAAGTGTCACATAGAGTGAGTGCAAAACACACTCGGAGCTACGTTTGTATTTGTAAGTTGGTGATTTATGGTCCAAAAAAAGATTAAGCATTATAATTTTACCAGCATGTTGGAGATTACAGCAGTGAGAGTCCCAACAAGAAGAATTCCATGAGAACACACTCATAAAGAACCTTCGTAAAGATGTGAACAGGGTCAAGGGAAACCGCAGGCATGCTGAGGCACCCAGAAGCCACTACCACCTCTAGGCTTCTGACCAGAGCCCCGTGAGAGATGAAACCATGGACCAAGGGCCACTCCAGCTCACTCTGAGCAAGGAACTCAGCTCTACTTCAAAAATCCCAGAGGATAGGCAGTGGAAAGTGCCACCACACAACATTTCTTGTTATTTCTCCTTAAACACTCTTTGGAAGTAGTTGAAGGTATCTCTTATAAATCAACATTTTAATGGATAAACATTAGGATATTTATCATGAAACATAAAAAAATCAAAACAACAGCAAAACAAAATTTGGTAAATTTTATCCCAGAGTAATTTGCCCAGTCCTCTGTAAATAACCAACATTTTGGTTTATTAAAGAATATAAACTCAATTAAAGACTTTGGTGTCTTTTTAAATCGATGGCTAGATAAATAAGTCTTATAAGAATCCAGGGCCCACAGCTACCCCACTGACCAACAGCTCTTGCCTTTAGAGGTGGGTCCATCTGCCCACTGCCCACTACCCTAATATCTGTTCCATATATTAGCCCTAATTCAGCTTTTAAGAAAGGAGGCCCAGCGGTCCAGCTAGCGGTCAGGTTGTGGAGTGAGCTGAATTCTTGGTAGAAGCTTGTGGCTCACCATTTATAAGCTTTCTTTTACCCACTTCACTGTCTTTCTCTCACTACACATGCCCTTGTAATTGTTCAGTCACTAAGTTGTGACTAACTCTTCTAAAACCTCATGGACATCAGCCCACCAGTCTCCTCTGTCTGTGGGATTTCCAAGGCAAGAATACTGGAGTGGGTTGCCATTCCCTTCTCCAGGGGAATCTTCCTGACCCAGGGATCAAACCTGCGTCTCCTGCATTTGCAGGAAGATTGTTCACTGTTGAGCCACCAGGGAAGCCCACGCATGCCCTCGCTGCTGCTTAAAAAAGACTCAACTGTATTTCGCCCAGGAAATTTTATGCACGACAAAGCCCTTCTCATTGGCCAAGGGAATCCCTGGGGCCTGTCTGTGCACCAAGCTTTTTCCATAAGGAGTTGATTCCCAAGAACTGCATCTAAAAGAATAACTTGCTATTGATTATCTTCCTGCATTAGAGAAGAGCCAGAAGACATCAAATTCTTATGACCAAGAGACATAAAATGAGCAGATGCTCTTTGCTCTGGGTCATTACTTTCTTCAGCCTGCTTAAGGATTCTGTAAATTACCAAAAATAAGTGGTGCAAAGACAAAGTAAGGTTGGGGAGTAAAGCTAACCATAAAAGGGCTACTCTATCCAGCACACCCCTGACCTGTCAGTCTCTTCACAATTCCATGCCTTGAGTAGGATACCTGACCAAAAATCTTTCTCTAGGCTTAAATTCTATACCTGATTTGGAGGTCAGATGATGAAAATTAAAGGGAAAATAATTGGGTGAGCTCCATTTGAGTTACAAAATCTCAGAGATGGGCTTTCTTGGCCTAATCAGTATAAAAAATACAAATTTATTATGCAGCATCTTTCACTCTGTATCTAAAAATGCCTTTCAGAGCAAATATATTTGTGATTTGGGCATTTTAAGAGTTTCATCCAGAGAAGACACTGAAGCCTTTAGTAGAGATTTGAAATAAACTAGACGTTCAACAAGAGACACAGATATAGTCCTCCCAAAGAGGATCTAAACAAATCCAGCTGCCTCAGCCTCAGGATGTCTTGCACGGGAACACCTTGACTACCAGTTGGTTTCCCATCCTCTGCTATGGCTTGGCTTATCTTCTCTCTGGCTTGCACTACACTCATCTGAATTGCCCTCTGTCTTCCAGTGCAGGTCATTCAGACTCCATGAAACTTCAGGATAGTTAGGAACTGCCCTACTGATGTTTTTCTCAGGAAACAGAAAACCAAGACATCTGCTGCAAATGAGGGGATGAAACCTAGAAGTAGTGATGGGGTAGAGTGATTGAGGAGGATGATAAAGTTTAAATGAGTCATTATGGAACCAAACCAAAGAGGTTCAGGGGGTAAGGGTTGACGTCTATAATGCATAAGGATGACACCATGATGGACTTTCACAGGCATCGCTAAGCAGCAAGACTTGAAGAAGTGGGTGGTTGGATTTATCCAAAGTTGGGATTGTCAGGGTACTAATTGTCAGTGGAGGGGTGACAGCTCAGGAGCCAGGGTGGGTAATGAGATTAGTTTTAGTGAAGTGACTGATGAAAAACATAATGGTGGCAAAGCAGAGAAACTCAGAAAGCATTGATGCCAGGAAGCCCGGCAGAGCTAGGAACTGGAGAGCTTGAAGGAGGGAGAGTATGTCTGGTGGGACTGGTGATATGGGGAGAAATAGGGAAAAGACCAAAAGCGGAAATTCCAAATTTAAGGCAGGATCATTGGAAGGACTGATGCTAAAGGTGAAACTCCAATACTTTGGCCACCTCATGCAACTAGTTGACTTACTGGAAAAGAGTCTGATGCTGGGAGGGATTGGGGGTGGGAGGAGACGGGGACGACAGAGAATAAGATGGCTGGATGGCATCACCGACTCGATGGACATGAGTTTGAGTGAACTCCGGGAGTTGGTGATGGACAGGGAGGCCTGGCGTGCTTTGGTTCATGGGGTCGCAGAGAGTCGGACACGACTGAGTGACTGAACTGAACTGAACTGAACTGAAGGGAGAGGGAGGCAGGTGACCTGGTTCAGGGTGTGGCTGTGGCAATTAGTGGCCAAGGTAAAGGGAAAGAGTGGAGTGAGGGGTCTGGACTGAGCTGTTAGATGACCTGTCCTTGTGGATCTTGAGGTTAATTAGCCTAAAGTCAGAAAATAAATCTTGTCAGAGAACACGGAGCTGCTAACAGCAGTGCTGTAATCAGAGCCCAAGGCTCCATATATATATGTTTTTTAAGAAGGTTTTATTTTTTTTATTATATCAGATGACTCAAGTGCTAAGAATCCACCTGCCAATGCAGGAGACTCAGGTTTGATCCCTGGGTCTAGAAGATCCTTTGGAGGAGGAAATGGCAACCCACTCTAGTATTCTTGCCAGGATAATCCCATGGACAGAGGACCCTGGTGGGCTATAGTCCATGGGGTGGCAAAGAGTCAGACATGATTGAGCACAAGCCCAGAACATTTATTTATGTATTTTGGCCTTGCTGCATGGCATGTGGGATTTCAGTTCCCCAGTTAGGAATCAAACCCACGCCCCCCTGCAATGGAAGCACAGTCTTAGGCAGAGACTGCCAGGGAAGTCCTTTAGCTACCATTTTCACGTGTTTTCCTTTAGTGAAAAAACTGCCCACCCCTCCTGGTAACCACCATGCTGGAAACAGCTCACAACAAAGAAAGCTTCATGAAGTCTCACTTAGATCTCCAAGTGTTGCGATGACAGCTCCTTCCCTATTCAGGAAAATCCTGGGGTTGAGAATCCTGGCCCCCATCAACCTCCTCATACTGGCACTAAGTCCTTAAAAGTGCCTGCCTTCAGGCTGGCATGGGAAAAAAAGATAAAATGGACAAAAATATAAAGAAGGGTGAGGTTCTCAGTTATTTTCTCCTAGTTTATGTCTTGGCTCTTCTACGGGTCTGTGTCTGAGCTGGAGATGTCATAAGTACCAGTCCTCAGGTAGACCAGCTCCTCTCTTTTCACCTCCTGGTATTCTTTGTCTAGGGATGGTTCTGGTAAGGGAAGAGCTATTACTTGATGAATCAAAACTAATTTTCTTCTACAACTGTTTCTCTTACTCTTGCCTGACCTATAAATGATTCCATATGAAAATGTGCTTTTTGCATCCTTGCCATGCCTTCCCCAAGCAATATAGGGTCAGAAACTAAGCATTCAGTTTAGTTCCAAGTTAGAACTTTTGGTGTCCAATCATGGTCCAAGGTTTTGGTGCATATTCAAAAGTCAATACCACCATCACAAACCAAATAGGAAGAATTGGAACAGAGATTTTTTTTTTAATGAAAAAAAAAATCTAGAAGGAAGGGAAACTGCCATCTTTGTAAATTATTCTACCTCCTGAGACTTTCCCATGCGTTGAAACATCTGAGGTGACTTCCAGCTTTAAACATCTATATGTAAATAACTAAATAGCTTTTATGGACCCCTGAAGAAATTTGTTCACAGAGAAAAAGAAAAAGTCTGGTTTGGCTTGATTTTTTTCCTTAGAAACACTGATAGAAGTCCTGCATCAGTGTTGTTCTTCTTCACGTTATTTTTTTTTCCTTTTTATTCCTTGCCTCTCATATCTCAGCAGAGAGCTTATCTTTACTCTATTTCCCAAATCTTCCATATTACCCTCGTAGTGTCTTTGTAACTCTATTCACCGTATTGAAGTTTAGAATATAGTTTTTTTGAAAGATAACACCCACAGCTAAATTCTTATAAAAGATTGTCGCTTGGGTTTGAAGGGTAGAAATGAGTTGGCAGTAAAGATAAGGCCCTCCTTTCACATTAAAACTGAGGAGTTCTGAAATCTGTAAGAAGCCCAATTATTAACTGCATACTTCGCCGACAATGCCAAAATAGATCCGTTATACTTTACAGTAAAGAAATGACACCTTTAGCAAAAGGCAGGGAAAAAAATTCCATTTAATCATCATTTATACAAGAACTTGGAGTCCCAGCATGACATATCCCTTATCGCTTCAAATATTACGTCAGTTATTCCCAGCTCAGTTCAATCCCCTTGTGCTGAATGTCTTCCTTTACTGAAATTGATCTTTGTTAATACCAGGCATAATGTGTTCTCCATCTCTTAAAGGAAACCAATGGATTCCTGCCATGACAGGAGATAACTGGAAATCTATATACTCCGGACACCAATTCCCCATCAATACACTGAAATGTCTTTTCTTTAAAAATAACAGCCCTGCATGAATTTGATCACTTTCCCAAATTAGTGTAATTGATGCACCCTGAGGCCTTAATGATTCAGAAAGTGCATACTCGAGGGATATTTAAATAGCTATTTTGTAGGAAGATAAAATGTGTGCCAATTTCATTGAATACACATTCCCAGAGTTTAGGTAATGCTCAGAGCTTGACCAAGGGCTGGTCAATGTGTCAGGAAGGTTGCCCTTAAATAACACAGAGGGGAAATGGTTTTGTATGTACATGATCATGCTTTTTATGGGCCTTCAGTGAAAGGTGCAAAATTATTACAGTAGAAATTATTAAACCAGTTGCTTCTAAAACTGAGAGGAACCTCAGTTTTTGAGCCTGCGAAAATAGGATGAAAATAATAATTTTGGTGACTGAAACCATGAAATTAAAAGATGCTTGCTCCTTGGAAGAAAACTATGACAAACCTAGACAGTGTATTAAAAAAAAGAGACATCACTTTGCTGACAAAGGTCAATATAGTCAAAGCTATGGTTTTTCTAGTAGGCATGTACTAATGTGAGAGTTGGACCATAAAGAAGGCTGAGCACCACAAGAACTGATGCTTTCAAACTGTGGTGTTGGAGAAGACTCTCAAGAGTCCCTTGGACTTCAAGGAGATCAAACCTGTCAGTCCTAAAGGAAATCAACCATGAATATTCATTGGAAGGACTGATGCTGAAGCTGAAACTCTAGTACTTTAGCTACCTGATGCAAAGAGCCAACTCATTAGAAAAGATCCTGATGCTGGAAAAGATTGAGGGCAAGAGGAGAAGGGGAGAAGACAGAGGATGAGATGTTTGGATGGCATCACTCACTCAAAGGACATGAATTTGAGCAAACTCTAGAAGATAGTGAATGACAGAGAAGCCTGGTGTGCTGCAATCCATGGGATCACAATCAGACATGACTTGGTGACTGAACAACAATAATAATTTCTACTTCCCAGGGGCTATTTGCTGATGTTGAATCTAAATGAGATGCCAAGGCATTCTTAGATCTTCAAAACAGCTCCTAGGATCTCTGGATATGTCAGTGAATTTGGAAAACAGCAATGGCCACAAGACTGGAAAGGTCAGTTTTCATTCCAATCCCAGAGAAAGGCAAGGCCAAAGAATGCTCAAACTACCACACAATTGCACTCATCTCACATGCTAGTAAAGTCATTCTCAAAATTCTCCAAGCCAGGCTTCAGCAATACGTGAGCCATGAACTTTCAGATGTTCAAGCTGGTTTTAGGAAAGGCAGAGGAACCAGAGAGCAAATTGCCAACACCCGCTGGATCATTAAAAAAGCAAGAGAGTTCCAGAAAAACATCTAGTTCTGTTTTATTGACTATGCCAAAGCCTTTGACTGTGTGGGTTACAACAAACTGTGATCTTAAAATTCTGAAAGAGATGCGAATACCAGACCACCTGACCTACCTCTTGAGAAACCTGTATGCAGGTCAGGAAACAACAGTCAGAACTGGCATGGAACAACAGACTGGTTCCAAATAGGCAAGGAGTACGTCAAGGCTGTATATTGTCACCCTGCTTATTTAACTTCTATGCAGAGTACATCATGAGAAACGCTGGGCTGGAGGAAGCACAAGCTGGAATCAAGATTGCCAGGAGAAATATCAATAACCTCAGTTATGCAGATGACACCAGCCTTATGGCAGAAAGTGAAGAAGAACTAAAGAACCTCTTGATGGAAGTGAAAGAGGAGAGTGAAAAAGTTGGCTTAAAACTCAATATTCAGAAAACTAAGATCATGGCATCGGTCCTGTCACTTCATTGCAAATATTGGGGAAACAGTGGTTGACTTTATTTTTGGGGGCTCCAAAATCACTGCAGATGGTGATTGCAGCCATGAAATTAAAAGACACTCCTTGGAAGGAAAGTTATGACCAACCTAGACAGCATATTAAAAAGCAGAGACATTACTTTACCAACCAAGGTCCGTCTAGTCAAGGCTATGGTTTTTCCAGTTGTCATGTGTAGATATTAGAGTTGGACTACAAAGAAAGCTGAGCACCGAAGAATTTATGCTTTTGAACTGTCGTGTTTGAGAAGACTTGTGAGTCCCTTGGACTACAAGGAGATCCAACAAATCCATCCTAAAGGAAATCAGTCCTGGGTGTTCTTTGGAAGGACTGATGTTGAATCTGAAACTCCAATACTTTGGCCACCTGATGCAAAGAGCTGACTTCTTTGAAAAGACCCTGATGCTGGGAAAGATTGAGGGCAAGAGGAGAAGGGGACGACACAGTATGAGATGGTTGGATGGCATCACCGACTCAATGGACATGATTTTGGGTAAACTCTGGGAGTTGGTGATGGACAGAGAGGCCTGGCATGCTGCAGTTCATGGGGTTGCAAAGAGTCAGACATGACTGAGTGACTGAACTAAACTGAATCTCTGGAACTTCTCCCTACACATATCCTCACTTTCTCTAGGGCAGGAGTGCTGCTCATGGAGGCTATTCTGGGAATGTTGAATACATGAATGAATAAAATCCTCCACCAACATCTTACAGGTATGCTCCAGCTGCATATTAGCTAGTAGGAACTGGCTGTATACTCTCAGTTAAAAGGCAGCAAGTATACTTCTACTCATCATTTCTAAGCCCTTGGCAGACATAAATAATCAGTCACAGCATTCTTCCCAAATATGACATTCAAAATATTTCTCAAGACAATGTTCCAGGCACCCACTGTGTTTACAGTTGACATCAGAGATAAAATCCATTTGAAGTCTCCAAGGCTATACGTACCATGACCAGGGCGTAAAGTCTCCCCATAAACTTATGTTTGAATCACTGATTCATCATAGCTGGCACCATGGATAGTCAGGACTTCCCTCCATTTGCCCAGTACTATGGTTAGAAAAGGCTGGGAAAGCAAAGTCTGGCTAAGGGCAGACCGTGCTTTTTGCCAAAGGGCCCTGCAAAGGGACTTCTTATTTGGTTTACTTCTGCCTGGCAGTCTTTGACCCTGCCCACCCTACTTTTCTTTGCAAGTGAAGAAGGCCATTGTCTTCCATCTGCAGTCTCTAGCCTTCCTGATCTTGGTCCAAAACTCCTACCCCTACCCCCAGAAGTTAAACAGGTTAATAACAAGCCCCTCTCTTGTTCTTCGCTTGTGTGTCAATAACTCCTTCTGTGTAGCTTCTAACCTCATGTGGCCTCTGACACCTTGCTGCCTGCTGATCAGGATATTGCCTGAATCCTTAATCCTCTGACACCTGCTTGTCTGTTCCCAGAGTCCTGGATATTTGCCTGTAGCTCTGATGACCCCTGGAAGCATCAGGCACATCATGCTGGATGCTTCTCAAGCCTTTACTGGGGAAAGAGCCAACATTTATTGCCTGCTTTTTTTGGTGCCAGCTTCTTTAAATCCATTACCTAATTTAATTTCCAAAACAAAGTCAAGAGGTTGATATTGCACCATTGTAGCCTGTATGGGGGAGTCAGAGGGGACCGGAGATTTAGAGACATTAAATAACATGCATGAAGTCACAGAGCTGGTAGATGGCAGAGCTGGGATTTAAGATCTGACCCTAGAATCTGGACATCACCTGTTCACTTCACTGCCTCCTAAACTGATGTATACAGGGCTGGACGCTTGGGGGTCCCACATTATAGGGAAGGTAATTCTCTCCTACTCTTCCTTCCTCACGACCTCTAACTCCAGCTCAACTTGTCAATACAGGCTCATGTGACTCATGTGAGGAGACGGATAAAAAGCAGACTTCTTTGGGTATAAGAAACCCAACACAGTGATTTGTGGCATGGGGCCTGATAATTAACTAAATAGGATCTTTTGCAATGAGACAATCTCACTTGTTTTTATTGCCACATTAAAGTGTGAATATTAAGCAAAATAAGAATATAAATCTTACTGGAGGACGCTGACGCTTACAACAGTATACGCCCAGCTCAGTTCTCAATAGAGAACAGTCTTTATTGAAGGCCATAAACATTTCTGCGTGCCGGGGAAGGGGGGTGATATTACCACTAAAGTAGCTCTGGTTCAGTCATTTGGTAAATGAATAGACAAGTCCCAGCAGGATTCTTGGGGGGCCAGTCATTAAGACCACCATATCCGTGAGCAACATCTTATATGTTTCTCCCTGGAGGTGCTCTGGCATGTGGGGCAGGGTATCTTCATTGGAGGGGACTGTTCTGTGCACTGCAGGACATTTATCTCTCCCAGAACAGACCCCTTTCACTTGTCCAAATACTTCAATGCACTTCCTAAAGAACTCATAGAGGTGGTACCGCCGCCTATGTGGAGTACCGGGACAGGAATCAGGACCCCAAGGGTAAGTTTTCCCTTCCTCAAGCCCCAGTTGTTCCCTCTGTATACAGAGGAGAGTGCCAGTTACTTCTGGCTTAACCTGTGATTGTTCAGAACAACAGAAGAAGAGAAAGCAGTTGGGGGAAGAAGAATACAGTGGTTAAGATGGCCAAAGGATATTTTTTCACAAAAGGTAAAATCATGACCCTTACACAAATATAAAATGAACACGTCATTATTAATGATGAAACTAGTGAGATGTTGCAACTAGTTCAGGGGAGGATTCAAGAAAACACATATAGATCATCAAGAATGCTGAGATATAACTGAATCACTTTACTGTACAACTGAAATTAACACAACATTGTATATCAACTATATTTCAATAAAAATTTTAAAAAGAATGCTGAAATAAATACAGAAAGATACAAACGGTATTGTAGGGCAACGATCAATTGCCTCTCTGCTGGACACAGTTTGCATTTCTATGGGCAAGAATCACTTGCATTACTACCAGTATTCCACATCTTGACAGGGTTGTAAAATAGCTTTAGACGAAGAAAGATGAATCAGAAGGGTGGTATAAGCAGGACACCCAGCAATCAATTTTGTCTGTTTCCAAAGTCTTTCACACATTTTTCCTGACAAGATGGTTAGATGTAATGGATGGCTCTAAGCAGGGTCTCTGCCCTGCCCCTACTCCTAACTAAGCCAAAGGTGGGGCAACGTAAACACCAGAAGATTTGGGGAACTGGAGGGTAGACAGCATATATGCTAGGATTCTCTCTTGTTCCCTGGAAGGAGACAAGGAACACCAACGTTTTCTCATAAGAAACAGCAGGAAAGATGCAGAGATAGTATAGAAACGGCTTTATAGGATCTCTTCATTCGTTCATTCAGTTCAGTCGCGCAGTCGTGGCCGACTCTCCGCGACCCCATGAATCACAGCACCCAGGCCTCCCTGTCCATCACCAACTCCTGGAGTTCACTCAAACTCATGTCCATCGAGTCGGTGATACCATCCAGCCATTTCATTCTCTGTTGTCCCCTTCTCCTCCTGCCCCCAATCCCTCCCAGCATCAGAGTCTTTTCCAGTGAGTCAACTCTTCGCATGAAGTGGCCAAAGTATTGCAGTTTCAGCTTTAGCATCAGTCCTTCCAATGAACACCCAGGATTGATCTCCTTTAGAATGGACTGGTTGGATCTCCTTGCAATCCAAGGGACTCTAAGAGTCTTCTCCAGCACCACAGTTCAAAAGCATCAATTCTTCGGTGATCAGCTTTCTTCACAGTCCAACTCTCACATCCATACATGACCATGGGAAAAACCATAGCCTTGACTAGATGGACCTTGGTTGGCAAAATAATGTCTCTGCTTTTTAATATGCTATCTAGGTTGGTCATAACTTTCCTTCCAAGGAGTAAGCATCTTTTAATTTCATGGCTGCAGTCAGCATCCGCAGTGATTTTCGAGCCCCAAAAAATAAAGTCTGACACTTTTTCCACTGTTTCCCCATCTATTTCCCATGAAGTGTTGGGACCAGATGCCATGATCTTTGTTTTCTGAATGTTGAGCTTCAAGCCAACCTTTTCACTCTCCTCTTTCACTTTCATCAAGAGGCTTTTGAGTTCCTCTTCACTTTCTGCCATAAGGGTGGTGTCATCTGCATATCTGAGGTTATTGATACTCTCCCGGCAATCTTGATTCCAACTTGTGCTTCCTCCAGCCCAGCATTCCTCATGATGTACTCTGCATAGAAGTTAAATAAGCAGGGTGACAATATACAACCTTGATGTACTCCTTTTCCTATTTGGAACCAGTCTGTTGTTCCATGTCCAGTTCTGACTGTTCCTTCTTGACCTGCATAGAGGTTTCTCAAGAGGCAGGTCAGGTGGTCTGGTATTCCCATCTCTTTCAGAATTTTCCACAGTTTGTTGTGATCCACACAGTCAAAGGCTCTGACATAGTCAATGAAGGAGAAATAGATGTTTTTCTGGAACTCTCTTGCTTTCTCCATGATCCAGCGGATGTTGGCAATTTGATCTCTGGTTCCTCTGCCTTTTCTAAAACCTGCTTGAACATCTGGAAGTTCACGGTTCACGTATTGCTGAAGCCTGGCTTGGAGAATTTTGAACATGACTTTACTAGCATGTGAGATGAGCGCAATTGTGTGGTAGTTTGAGCATTCTTTGGCATTGCCTTTCTTTGGGATTGGAATGAAATTTTCCAGTCCTGTGGCCACTGCTGAGTTTTCCAAATTTGCTGGCATATTGAGTGCAGCACTTTTACAGCATCATCTTTCAAGATTTGAAATAGCTCAACTGGAATTCCATCACCTCCACTAGCTTTGTTCATTGTGATGCTCTCTAAGTTCCACTTGACTTCACATTCCAAGATGTCTGGCTCCAGGTGAGTGATCACACCATCGTGATTATCTTGGTCGTGAAGATCTTTTTTGTACAGTTCTTCTGTGTATTCTTGCCACCTCTTCTTAATATCTTCTGCTTCCGTTAGGTCCATACCATTTCTGTCCTTTATAGAGCCCATCTTTGCATGAAAAGTTCCCTTGGTATCTCTAATTTTCTTGAAGAGATCTCTTGTCTTTCCTATTCTGTTGTTTTCCTCTATTTCTTTGCATTGATCGCTGAGGAAGTCTTTCTTATCTCTCCTTGCTATTCTTTGGAACTCTGCATTCACATGGTTATATCTTTCCTTTTCTCCTTTGCTTTTCACTTCTCTTCTTTTCACAGCTGTTTGTAAGGCCTCCTCAGACAGCCATTTTGCTTTTTTGCATTTCTTCTCCATGGGGATGATCTTGGTCCCTGTCTCCTGTACAATGTCACGAACCTCCGTCCAGAGATAATCAGGCACTCTATCTATCAGATATAGTCCCTTAAATCTATTTCTCACTTCCACTGTATAATCATAAGGGATTTGATTTAGGTCATATCTGAATGGATCTAGCACAGAATGAAATTCCAACTCCTTATCATGCCTATCAGATCTGGTCATGCCCCACCTCTCTCCAATCTCTCTTCCTTCTTCATACTCTAGCTAGTCTAGCCTCTTTCTGTCCACCATAGAGGACAAATTCATCCCTATCTTTGAGACTTTGTGCTTTTGCTTCCTCCTATTGAAAATAAAGGACTGATCCTGAGGTTGAAACTCCAATACTTTGGCCACCTCATGCGAAGAGTTGACTCACTGGAAAAGACTCTGAAGATGGGAGGGATTGGGGGCAGAAGGAGAAGGGGACGACGAGGATGAGATGGCTGGATGGCATCACCAACTCAATGCACATGAGTTTGGGTGAACTCTGGGAGTTGGTGATGGACAGGGAGGCCTGGCATGGTGTGATTCATGGGGTCGCAAAGAGTCAGACATGACTGAGCGACTGAACTGAACTGATTGAAAATCTACTTCTCCAGATTTTTCCAAGGTTGCTTCTTTCTCATCATTCTGTTCCAACTCACATGCCATGCTTAGACAGACCTGCCCCCCTCCTGGCTCCTTTCACAGTACCCTCATCTCACCTTTTTTCATTTATTTTGTTTTCTTGTCTATTACCTGGCTTCCCTTTCTAGAGTTACAATTTCTCAGAGCAGGACTCTTGGACTTGGGCACTGCCCTTCCTGGTACCTTGATTATGGTGATGCTCCATGAATACTCTCAGATCACCTAGGTGCTCAGGCAGCCTAGCTGAAGCAGCTTGCTGTTCTCTCTTGTGGCTGAGAGTAGCACAGGTGTGGTACTTGTATCTGGCCTTCTAACTGGGCCCAGATGTCCTTAACGGATTTAGGATGAATTGTAATTGCTAAGAAGCAAGAAGGAGGGTGGGCATTTTAGGAACTAACAGCTTGGCTAGGCACCTCCATGGCCCAGTTTCTGATACCTCAAAATTATGTTAGCCCTTTAGGAATAGAGCTCATGCCAAGAAAAGTGAGGGAAGGAAATAACCTTGAAGTAACTGAGCTGATCTTGAATTGGTGAGATTGTGTTTTCTGATACCACGTAGAATGAAACTCAAGATAGTTAAAGAAAAATCTTAAAATTATGTTTTGGACATCTGAGATGTATGGCCTGAAATTATTTTACTTTCTGCTTAAACAATTCTCTAGGCTAACCATCAAATGTTGTTAGGTCATGAGTGTTGCATAATAATGTGTATAAAAGGCTACCAGGGTCAGAGGAGAAGGTTGCCATTTTGCTTTCATTAACCTACCCAGTTGTTCTCCAACATCTTGAACTGAATATTCTGTGACTTACCATGTTTATTTGCTCTGTCAATATAACAAGGGCCATGGAGGGAAGGAGGGCTTCCATGGTGGCTCAGTAGTAAAGAATCTGCCTGCGATGCAGGAGACATGGGTTCAATCCCTGGGTCAGGAAAATCCCCTGCTGGCAACCCACTCCAGCAACCCACTCCAGTATTCTTGACTGGAGAATTCCATGGGCAGAGGAGTCTGGAGGGCTACCATCTATAGCATTGCAAAGAGTTGGACATGACTAAAGTGACTGAGCATGCACGTACATGGAGGGAAGGAGGTGGGTGAAGGAGAGAAAAAAGGGCATCCCTAATGATTGCTAAAGGAATTCTGAGGACATCAACTCATGCTTTCAACACACATTAATTAAATGCTTGCATGTGTCAGGCTCTATTTCAAGTACTTGAGACACAGCAGAGAACAAAATAGGTGATCAGCTCTGTCCTTGTGAATCTTATATTCTAGCAGAGGAAGAGGATAATAAATGATAAGTAAGTAATAAACAAGTAAACTGCATTGCAGGTTAGAAAGAGATGAGTGCTTAGAAAAGGAAAAAATGTAGATCAGGATGCAAAGGATCAGGAGTGGGAGACGGAGGGCAGAGCAGGCAGAGATGTTAAATAAGGAGCAGGAGAGACCTTATCTGAGTAAAGACTGATGGAAAGGAGGAAGGTCCCTGAGCATCAGGTTGAGGGAACAACTAGATGAATAGCCTTGCATGCTGCTGTTTGTTTAAAGACGAGGACAAGGGGAAGGCCAAAGTGCCCAGAGCCAATTATTGGGGGACAGTGGGGGTAGTGGAGTCAGGGAGTTAATAGGGACTGGATCATGAAGGATTTTATAGGCTTTCACTCTGAATGAAATGGGAGATGTATTCATTTCCTGTGGCTGCTGTATAGCAAACTACCACACACTTGATAACTGAAAACATCAGAAATTTCTTTTCTCACAGTTCCAGTCAAAGCGTCAGCATGGCTGTGCTCCCCAAAGCTCTAGGGGAGAATGTGCTTCTTGCCTCGTCCAGTCCCGGGGCTACATTGCTCCAGTCTTTGCCTCGTGGCCACATTACCTTCTCTTTTGCTTGCTGGCAAATCTCCCTCTGCTTCCCTCTTATAAGGACACATGTGATTATATTTAGGGCTTGCCCAGATAATACAGGATCATATCTCCATCTCAAGATCCTTAATTATATCAGCAAAGGCTCTCCCTTTTTCCAAATAAGACTCTCACAGGTTGCTGAGATTAGGGCATGGATATTATTTGGGGGACCATTTTGCAGTGAACCACAGGGACCATTGTGGGGTTTCAAACAAACCTAATCTGATTTTCCTTTTCAAAACACAAAGGGATCCCTTTGGTAGTGAGGGACAGTCTTGAAGCAGGAATAAGATAGCAGCAGGAAGGCTGTTACGATAATTCAAGTGAGATGCCCTTGATAATTCAAGGGTGGTAGCAGTAGAGACAGTAAGAAATGATCAGCTTGTGATTATATTTTAAAAAGTAGAAATGATGGAATCCACTAAAAAAATTAGAAACCAAAGATAAAAGAAAGACAAGTGTCAAAGGTGACTTCAAAGTTTGCCACCTGGTTAACTAGAAAAATGGAGTTTCTGTTGACTGAGATGGTTCAGGGCTTCCAGGGGAATGAGAAGAATGACAGTGCATTTGGACAAGTTAAGTCTGAGGCAGAGATGCAGAGTAGGCAGTTGCATATGACAGTGTGGAGTTCAGAACTGAGGACTGGGATGGAGATCTGTGGATGGTATTTAAAGCCAAAAGACATGATGAGATCATCAAGGAAATGAAGTCAGAGAGAAAAGAAAAGAAGTTGGAGCCCCCAGGGCTTACTAACCCTGAAAAGGTGGGGAGAAGATGAATCAGAAAAGACTGAGGAAGAAACGCAAGAGCATGGGGTCCTGGAAGCCACGTGAAGAAAGCATAGCAAGGAGAGAGGGTTCACTCATGTCAAATGATGCTCATAGGTCAAGTAAGGTAAAGACTGTGGTTTTCTTCAGATTCAGCCATTTGGAGGTCGTCTGTGATCTTAACAAGATGAATTTGATGGAATGAGTTTAGGAGAGACAGGAGGAAAGGAACCGAGGATAGCTAGTAGCTACATCTCTCAAGGGAATTTTGTTGCAGAGAAATGGGATGGTAGCTGGTGGGGGAAAGAAGAATACAGAAAAAGGTGAAGTGCTGTTTGTGTTGTTTAGGACTTTTAAATTTTTATATGGGAGCCATAACCACATGCTTACACACTCAGGGGAATGACGCAGTAGAGAGGGAACATTGATGATGCAGGAGAGAAAAAGATGGATTGTTAGAAGAGTGTCCTTGGAAAGAAAAAAGGAGATGGATGTTCATCTGAGCTAATGTACACAGAGGCAGAGTATATATGAAATACTGGTCCGGGTAGATGTGGTGGTGGGGATCTGTAGAAATTCTCTTCTGATGACTTCACTTTCTCAGAAAATTGCAAATAAGGTCGTCTGTCAAGAGCAAGGATGGAGAAGGGACGGTGAGGAGTTTGAGAGTCATTTCAGAGGATGAAAGAGTGTATGGAGGTGCCTCGCTCATTTTTAGCGAGCATGTGCTGTATGGATCTCTGTTAATGAATTTGGAGTTTGGAGAAGACTAATATTACCAAATACTGCAGCCATATCTCTGTTGAGGATGATGGAGCATGAGGCCTTAGGGAAGGCAGAGTTTGAGAAGCTTAGACTTGGTAGGGCCAAGTTATACAAGTCCTTTTTGCATAAAACTTTAAAGTCTGGTAGGAGATTTGGTGAAGGAAAGCTTGAGGCTAGAATGGCATCTGGAACAAAGGTCTGCTCTGATCTCAGAAGCTGGGGGAAAAGGAGCAGTCATCGAAAGAAATGAGGCCACAGACCCACCCGAGGTCAAAGAGAGTCAGCACATGCTGTGACCTTTTTGGATACGTGACCTAGACCATAAGCCAGGAGAGCTGCTTAGCCTCAAATGCTCTCTGACCCAGTACCGGGGGCTTCCTTCTAAATCACCTGAGAGAAATGACCATGAACTGAAAGGTCCAAGCCAACATCTGGGAGCTCAAAAGGGCTATGACCACTTAGGGGCTGGGACAAATATTCAGAGCCATACTCTCCCCAGTGAGGGGGAGCAAGAGCAGTGAGCAACGCTGTGGAACAGAGACAATGGCAGTGAGTCACGTGACTCATGTCCCAGACTTTCATCTTCTAACTTGTTCTTTAGAGAAGAGACTTCTGCCAAGTGGCCTAGCCTCAAGCAAGTTGGCCAACTTTATTCAGGGTTTTGTCTAGCCCTTCCCAGCACTGAGAGGAAATGGGAGAGACTGAAGAATGTGGATTAAGCATCTCCAGCTGCTAACGTGTTGCTGACAGTGGCAGATAAGACGGGATGAGCGGCATGCACTAAATGCAGGCTCTGATAGCACTCGACTCGACCGCATTCAGCAAGCTGGAGTTCGGGGTACTTGAAATCATTTATTTAGATCCATCAGCCCTGTTGGGGAAGCCTGATTAGTGTCAGCAGGCGCCTGTGAGGAGCCCGGGGAACCACAGAGTAAATGTGTCAGGGCTCACAGTTGCCTAGCCCACGCACTGCCACCCCTGCTCCAGGCAGTTCTGAATGCACTTCCTCCTCTTCTTTCTGATTGTGGAAGAGTGAAAGGGGACTGTCTTAGTGATTCAGGCAACTCTCGAACAATCCAAAGGCCAGGTTTGTGTATTATTAATTCCTGAACTTCCCAAGGGAGGAAAATGCATAATTCTTTATGAACATCTAAAATGGAGGCTGGAGGGACTTCCCTGGTGGTCCAGTGTTTAAGACTTCGCCTTCCAGTGCAAGGGGTGCGGGTTTGATCCCTGGTTGGGGAGCTAAGATCCTACATGTCCCTCTGCTGGAAAACTAGAACATAAACAACAGAAGCAATATTGTAATAAGTTCAATAAAGACTTTTAAAATGGTCCACATTGATTTAAAATAAAATGGAGGTCAGAGCAAAGAACAGTAGCAATCTGACACAGCAGAGCCTCACTGAGTAGGGAAAGCGATCATGATACTGGGAGTGGGCCACTAGCCCTCAGACCTTGGGCAGGACCTGTTACCTCTCGATCCTCACATTCTCACATGTAAATTAAGAGATCAGATCTAATCGGTGCCTTTACTTTCCTCTTTCCTTTTCCTTTCTTTCTCCCGTCCTTCTTTCCTTTTTCCGTTCCTTCATTTCAATATGGAACTGGTTTCTCCAATAAAGAAGATAATTTCAGCGGCCTTACACTTTTCCTTGGTTCTCGTTCCTAGCTTTTTGTGGTGAAATTATCATTCACATAGTGATGGATGGATAATCCATGGTATAGTCCAGGGGTCAGTTACCTTTTCCTATAAAGGTTTAGATAATTTAGGCTTTGTGGGCCATTTCGCCAAGTGAAAAAGCGGCAATAGACGATAGGTAAACCAATAGGTATGACTGTGCTCCAATAAAGCTTTATTTACAAGAACAGGTGGCTGGCCGGATTTGGCTCATGGGCTATTGCTTGCCCACCCTTGGGATAGCTCCGTCAGCAGCCTCCTCCACTCTATAGCCCTGTATGAGAACTCCAAATCAAGTGAGGAAGAAACTGAGAGAAAGGAACGGGATCACTTCAATCCTCTACCCCTAACTCTCAAGACATCCGCCTCGCATCCCAGATGAATAACAGAGGTTCACGAGTATATATGCTCCAGAGTGAATGTTTTATTTAGAAACAAATTGCTCTACGTTCATGAAGCGAAGAAAGGGCAAAGACCAAAAACCAAATTGTTGTTGACTCACCTGATGAGCAAATTGGCAACCACTCATCTCTGTCCTACAGGGCCCATGATGAGTCCAGAGCTGAGTCCTGGAATCTACAGATCCTGCCATCTTCTCCCACCACAGCAGAACCCCACACAGTGCCCCTCTCCATTTACATAGGGCATATTGAATAATATGTCAGGTTGTTAATTACATAATGAGTCTGCCTATGTGAAAGTAGAGATTCTAATGAAATCCTCATGCGTACAGTATTTTATAGAAATAAAAAATACCTACTGGACTATTTGTTCAATCCTCATTTTCTGAGCATTAATCCTCCCCACTTCTAGGAATCGCGTCCTGAATGACAGTAGCTCAAGGAGGTCCCACAGCCACCCCTTTCCTGCCTCATGAGCCCCAGGTATTTGCTGCTTTCTGGACCTAAGTGTCTCTTCCTCCATCTCCCTTGTTAATTCCTATTTATTTCCCAGATCTCTGTTTGTTTATCATAAGTGCATTACATTTTTGTTGTCTTTTGGTTTAATGTACATCTTCCCTAGAAGAATTTAGGGTAAGAACAGGGGGACCTTATGTATTTTGTACAAACTCTATCCCCGACATCACACACTGTGCAGGGAGTTGGCACTTAGCTGATATTTGTTCAGTGAATGACTATCCTTTGTGCTGCTGGTTAAAGAAAAGGCTGATATCTTTCCAGTGGGCCAGAGTCCAAGCACAC
The DNA here is from genome assembly GCF_049115385.1 of Moschus berezovskii. Lineage (NCBI taxonomy): Eukaryota > Metazoa > Chordata > Mammalia > Artiodactyla > Moschidae > Moschus > Moschus berezovskii. The sequence continues at coordinate 25,441,080 of NC_142468.1, read as the reverse complement.
TCTCCACCCTGCAACTTGAACTGAACTCCTGTTTTAGACTAAATGTTTGCCCTTCTTTAAAAGTCATTTGTTGAAATCCTAACCCCCTCAGGGTGATGGTATAAAGAGGCAAGCCTTTGGGAAGTGATTAGGTCATGAGCAGGGAGCCCTCATGAACAGGATTCATGCCCTTATGAAGGAAACTCCAGGGATACCCCTTACTCCCTACTGCCTAGTGAGGACACAGTGAGAAGGCCGCAGTCTGCAACCCAGAGGAGGGCTCTCACCAGAACACAGCAGAACTGATGCCGTGATCTCCAACTTCCAGTCTCCAGAATGGTGAGAAATAAACTTTGGTGTTTAGAAGTCACCTCATTTGTGGTACTTTGTTACAGCAGCCTGAGCTAAGGCAAGTTTTCAGCAACCGCACAGAGGTCTATTCACAAGATATAAGTGGGCACTTATATAAGTAGTACTTACACAAATACTTACATTAGTAGTACTCTGGGCACTACACTGACAAGGAAAAAAGAAAAAAGAGGTGGGAAGGGGGAAGTGGGATGAAAGATCAACAGAGTACAGCATCTGGATTTCTGAAGTCTTAAAAGAAGCTTTAGAACTCCAAGCCAGTGGGGGCTTGTGCTGTCTTTCATCTCATGCAAGTTTTCTTTTCCCTTCAGGAGAATTATCTATACCTTGACACTTCCCAAACTCATGGTAACCCTACTGCTGTCTCCACTCCTCAGCACCCCCAAAACATCAAGTTACTGGGTCCACACTTGACTGTGACCAAATCAAATCCCTTCCCTGAGACACCCAGTAGAAACCAAGAGAGAGATTCAGCCCCTCCTACATACAAATTGGATGACCATGATCTATGGGTAAGACAAGCAGAAGAAATCTGTCTTCAGATAAAGAAGGGAAGGCCTAAGGAGAGGTGGAGAGACAGCCCTGATGGTTCCAGTCTTTGATTCAGTTCAGTTCATTTCAGTTCAGTCGCTCAGTCGTATCCGACTCTCCGCGACCCCATGAATCACAGCACGCCAGGCCTCCCTATCCATCACCAACTCCCAGAGTTCACTCAAACTCATGTTCACAGAGTTGGTGATGCCATCCAGCCATCTCATTCTCCGTCGTCCCCTTCTCCTCCTGCCCCCAATCCCTCCCAGCATCAGAGTCTTTTCCAGTGAGTCAACTTGTCGCATGAGGTGACCAAAGTATTGCAGTTTCAGCTTTAGCATCAGTCCTTCCAATGAACACCCAGGATCGATCTCCCTTAGAATGGACTGGCTGGATCTCCTTGCGGTACAAGGGACTCTCAAGAGTCTTCTCCAACACCACAGTTCAAAAGCATCAATTCTTCGGCGATCAGCTTTCTTCACAGTCCAACTCTCACATCCATACATGACCACAGGAAAGACCATAGCCTTACTAGACGGACTTGGTTGGCAAAGTAATGTCTCTGCTTTTTAATATATTATCAAGGTTGGTCATAACTTTCCTTCCAAGGAGTAAGCGTCTTTTAATTTCATGGCTGCAATCAGCATCTGCAGTGATTTTGGAGCCCCCAACAAGAAAGTCTGACACTGTTTCCACTGTTTTTCCATCTATTTCCCATGAAGTGATGGGACCAGATGCCATGATCTTTGTTTTCTGAATGTTGAGCTTCAAGCCAACCTTTTCACTCTCCTCTTTCACTTTCATCAAGAGGCTTTTGAGTTCCTCTTCACTTTCTGCCATAAGGGTAGTGTCATCTGCATATCTGAGATTATTGATATTTCTCCCAGCAATCTTGATTCCAGCTTGTGCTTCTTCCAGCCCAGCGTTCCTCATGATGTACTCTGCATATAAGTTAAATAAGCAAGGTGACAATATACAGCCTTGACGCACTCCTTTTCCTATTTGGAACCAGTCTGTTGTTCCATGTACAGTTCTGACTGTTGCTTCCTGACCTGCATACAGGTTTCTCAAGAGGCAGGTCAGGTGGTCTGGGATTCCCATCTCTTTCAGAATGTTCCACAGTTTATTGTGATCCACACAGTCAAAGGCTTTGTCATAGTCAATGAAGCAGAAATAGATGTTTTTCTGGAACTCTCTTGCTTTCTCCATGATCCAGCAGATGTTGGCAATTTGATCTCTGGTGCCTCTGCCTTTTCTAAAACCTGCTTGAACATCTGGGAGTTCACGGTTCACATATTGCTGAAGCCTGGCTTGGAGAATTTTGAGCATGACTTTACTAGCGTGTGAGATGAGTGCAATTGTGTGGCAGTTTGAGCATTCTTTGGCATTGCCTTTCTTTGGGATTGGAATGAAGACTGACCTTTTCCAGTCCTGTGGCCACTGTTGAGTTTTCCAAATTTGCTGGCATATTGAGTGCAGCACTTTCACAGCATCATCTTTCAAGATTTGAAATAGCTCAACTGGAATTCCATCACCACCACTAACTTTGTTCGTAGTGATGCTTTCTAAGGCCCACTTGACCTCACATTCCAAGATGTCTGGCTCTAGGTCAGTGATCACGTTATCGTGACTATCTTGCTCGTGAAGATCTTTTTTGTACAGTTCTTCTGTGTATTCTTGCCACCTCTTCTTAATATCTTCTGCTTCTGTTAGGTCCATACCATTTCTGTCCTTTATCGAGCCCATCTTTGCATGAAATGTTCCCTTGATATCTCTAATTTTCTAGAAGAGATCTCTTGTTTTTCCTATTCTGTTGTTTTCCTCTATTTCTTTGCATTGATCACTAAGGAAATCTTTCTTATCTCTCCTTGCTATTCTTTGGAACTCTGCATTCAGATGCTTATATCTTTCCTTTTCTCCTTTGCTTTTTGCTTCTCTTCTTTTCACAGCTATTTGTAAGGCCTCCTCAGACAGCCATTTTGCTTTTTTGCATTTCTTTTCCATGGGGATGGTCTTGGTCCCTGTCTCCTGTACAATGTCACAAACCTCCGTCCAGAGTTCATCAGGCACTCTATCTATCAGATCTAGTCCCTTAAATCTATTCCTCACTTCCATTGTATAATCATAAGGGATTTGATTTAGGTCATACCTGAATGGTCTAGTGGTTTTCCCTACTTTCTTTAATTTAAGTCTGAATTTGGCAATAAGGAGTTCATGATCTGAGCCACAGTCAGCTCCTGGTCTTGTTTTCGCTAACTGTATACAGCTTCTCCATCTTTGGCTGCAAAGAATATAATCAATCTGATTTCGGTGTTGACCATCTGGTGATGTCCACGTGTAGAGTCTTCTCTTGTGTTGTTGGAAGAGGGTGTTTGCTATGACCAGTGCGTTCTCTTGACAAAACTCTATTAGCCTTTGCCCTGCTTCATTCCGTGCTCCAAGGCAAAATTTGCCTGTTACTCCAGGTGTTTCTTGACTTCCTACTTTTGCATTCCAGTCCCCTATAATGAAAAGGTCATCTTTTTTGGGTGTTAGTTCTAAAAGGTCTTGTAGGTCTTCATAGAACCGTTCAACTTTGGCTTCTTCAGCGTTACTGGTCGGGCATAGGCCTGGATTACTGTAATATTGAATGGTTTGCCTTGGAAACGAACAGAAATCATTCTGTCGTTTTTAAAATTGCATCCAAGTACTGCATTTCGGACTCTTTTGTTGACCATGATGGCTACTCCATTTCTTCTAAGGGATTCCTGCCCACAGTAGTAGATATAATGGTCATCTGAGTTAAATTCACCCATTCCAGTCCATTTTAATTCACTGATTCCTAGAATGTCGACGTTCACTCTTGCCATCTCCTGTTTGACCACTTCCAATTTGCCTTGATTCATGGACCTAACATTCCAGGTTCCTATGCAATACTGCTCTTTACAGCACCGGACCTTGCTTCTATCACTGGTCACATCCACAACTGGGTATTGGTTTTGCTTTTTCTCCATCCCTTTATTCCTTCTATAGTTACTTCACCACTGATCTCCAGTAGCATACTGGGCATCTACTGACCTGGGGAATTCCTCATTCAGTATCCTATCATTTTGCCCTTTGATATTGTTCATGGGGTTCTCAAGGCAAGTATACTGAAGTGGTTTGCCATTCCCTTCGCCAGTGGACCACGTTCAGCTGTGGTTCATGTGATCAGATCGACTAGTTTTCTGTGATTATGATTTCAGTGTGTCTGCCCTCTGATGCCCCCTCACAATACCTACTGTCTTATTTGGATTTCTCTTACCTTGGTCATGGAAAATCTCTTCACAGCTGCTCCAGCAAAGTGCAGCTGCTGTACCTTACCTTTGATTTACAGCCCTTTTATGAAGGGTGTGCATGCTCAGTCACTCAATCATGTACAACTCTTTAAGACCCCATGGACTGTAGCCTGGCAGGCTCCTCTGTCCATGGGCTTTTCCAGGCAAGAATACTGGAGTGGGTTGCTGTGACTTCCTCCAGGAGATCTTCCCCACCCAAGAATGGAACCCCACATCTCTTGTCTCTTGCATTGGCAGGCAGATTCTTTACCACTGTGCCACCCAGGAAGCCCTTTCATGAAGTCCAACGGCAAATCCACCTTCGGGTGGTTTGAGAAATCTACCTTTTGATTAGGCAAGTTAACTCCTGAAAAATGAACTCTAGGTAAATATAATGATTTCACATAGTCCCTCCTGTTGGACCCTCATGAGAGTGCAGCCGGGGACGTACTATTACTCCCACTTAACAGGTGACTTTTGACTACAGGATATTATGCTTCATTGCATTCTTGTGAGTTCTAGTCTTAATTCTATCATGACTGCATTGTCTGAAGCAAATGGATTTCTTTCAGCCTTTCTTTTGCAAGAACCAATCTTAGACTGGTGGAAAGGGTCAAGAAACCTGTCTGTAATTTATGAAACCAGTGACCGTGATCTAGAAGATTTTGAATAGGCAGTAACTGTCAATAAGCCTGGCCACAGTCTCCTCGTTTCTAAATGAATGGATTGGATTATATGGTATCCAAGATCCCTTCTAGGCCTAACACTCAACAGATTATTTTCTGGCTTCAATTACCAAGATGTTTCCTCTTAGTCATGAAAGAGCTGAAAATGGCTAATAAATTTGGTGGGATATTTGGACAACACAGTTATAGACCCACTTGTATCTGCAATAATTCTTTCTGGCTCTGAAAACCTTTGAAAATTTTCCCTTTTATTATGACTCCATGGATCATTACTTGGCAAAGAAATTTCCCCTAATATTGATCTATGAACATAAAGAATTATGTGCCAGGATAAAAGGATATAAAAATAAAATCTATTAACTTATTGACCATAAAAGTCAGAGCTGAATTTTCATGAAAACGAACAAACAAAAGCTACCATCAAAACTGGATGAGTTGAGAAAATACAAGCTTAATTGACTTACCCTGAGTAAGTGATTTTCAACTTAATGTTTCCTAGTTCCGAATCTCCAAGACTTTCTTGAAATTATTTAATAGAGAAAATTATTCCCCAAATTTCCAGTCTATTGTAAGCTCACTGAGAACTTCGACTTTAATTGCCATCTTCACCATGCTATCTGAGGACCTCATCTTCACTCATTAGCAATCCTCGAATGACTGAAATTCCAGAAAACCAAGATCATATAACCTCACTGCCTTAAAGGGGGAACACATAAACAGAGCCTACTAGCCTGGATATCACTGAGTTCCAAAATTGAAAACCCACTAAAATAGATTCTGAGGTTGATAATCTACCAATTTTATTGGCAAGCACTTTCCAAAACTGTCACAAAACTTGTAATCAAGTGAAATTAGGAAACTACTTATGTTTTTCAAACTCTAAGATGGAGAAAACCAGACCTATTCATAGAATAATTTCTGGCACATATCAGGTGTTCAACGAGTGATTCTTAATGAGTAAATCAGTTTTACATTTTTGTACAGCTATCAAAGTTTTAAAGTGCTCATACATAATATATTTATACTTCATTACACATAAAAGGACAAAATATTTTCTTTTGCATTCTTTGTCTGTTAATTCTTCACCTCAGTTTGAGTGTATACAGCCATTCCAAGGTATGTTCATCTGGATTGCTTTCTGAGGCTCATTGTTGACCTTTAATGACCTCATCATCTGAAGAATGAGAATGGGGGAAACTCTATTAACTGGGCCATTTAAGAAGAGTCCTTTGCCGGTCAAGGAATTTAAATTATTTTTTCCCGTTGCCAAACAGATGTATAGGTAGATACAGATATAGACATGCAAACAGAGAGATACAGATGTAGCTACAGGTAAATAGATAGAAATAGAGATATATATTTCAATTTTACTAGGCTTTGTCCAGTGCAGTAAAAATCCCGAACTCACCTCTTTCTGCTCCAAGCAGCACGTGATGCAGTGGCATTCTCTACCTGTAACTGAATCATTTATCTTCATTAGGTCGCCAGGTCACTGGTCTTCATTAGCCTGCAGCAGCCTCTCATTTGACTTGAATTGCAGGCTCCCCATATAGGTAATGATTCTAATTTTGAAAATCTCCAGCAGTTATGGCTGAGAAGCTGAGCCAGAAAGATGCACAGAAAGGACAAGAGTGGTGCTGCCTCTCCTCATTCCAGCCTCCCTCTGCATCCTCTAGAGAGATACAGGCTGCAGGCTGATTGGGACTGCGGAACTTGGGGACCTGAGACTTGTTCTCTACTGGCTTTTCTTCAGTAAATGAGCATTCACAGTTATTGCATCAGAAAGCTTGACAAAGGGAAACCAAAACTTTAGTCTGAAAACATCAGGGGCATTTAAAGGTCACCAGCTCCTCTTGTGCCCTCTCTCCTTTACATACTGCACAATTGCCACAGTTACTTGCCCCTGCCTTCTGGCCTCAGGGCCTTTGCACATGATGCTCCTTGGGCCTGGATTTCTCTTGCCTCAGCTCACCTCTGATAAATTCTTACCTATCTTTTGGTCTCAGTCTATAGTCTCTCATGACTCTCTGATCTAAATTAGTTTCCTATTTTATTATTTTTTAGTATCCTAGTCTCCTTCTTCTCTACACTTACCATAAATGTCACTATATACTTATTTGTTTTCTTTTGGTTTAATGTCCATCTTATCCAGAGGAATTTAGGGGGCTACTGTGTACTGAATGTTACTGTCCCCCCTCAAATTCCCCTTTATTTAATTCAATTAATTAATTAATTTTATTTTGCTGTGTCAGGTCTTAGTTGGGGCACATGAGATCTTTCGTTGAGGTGCCAGGGCTTCAGTCTGGTTGTGGTGCTTAGGCTCCAGAGCTCAGCCTCAGTAGCTGCAACACAGGGGCTTCGCTGCCCCATGGCATACAGGATCCTAGTTTCCAGACCGGGAGTCAAACCCATGTCTCCTGCATTTGAAGGTGGAGTCTTAACCACTGGACCACCAGAGAAATTCCACACCACTCCCACTCCTACCCCCCACCTCCAGTTCTTATGTTGAAGCCTGGTTCCCTGTGTGATGGCATTTGGAGGTGGGATCTTTGGGAAGTACTTAGTTTTGGGTGAGGTCATGGGGATGGAGGCTCCATGAGGGAATCACTGTCCCTGTAAGGAATGAAATGATCGGGGCGCTGTCTCTTTGCTTCATAGGGACACAGGAGAAGGAGGCTGTCTACAGGTTAGAAACAGAGTGCTCCCCAGAACCTGATCATTTCAGCACCCTAACCTTGGACTTCCAGCCTCTGTAAGAAATAAATATTTGTGGGTCTAAACTGGCCAGTCTATGGTATTTTTGTTAAAGCAGCCCAAGCTGACTACAACAGGGGAGAATATGAAGGCTGTATAACACTGTGCCCCCAGCATCTCACATCATGCACTGAATGGGCAGTTAATTCATATTTGCTGAAGGAATGACCTATCATTTGCTGCTGTTGATGAAAAGACTATATCTTTCCAGTGGGCCAGAATCTGAGTACACTCTCTGCTCCACAACCTGGGCTGAGGGTCTTACTATCAGCAGGAGTGCTCACAGGATAAGTAGCCCAAAGTGTTATTCCCAATCTCAAGAAACAGGTAAAGAGTTAGTAGCTTTACCCTGCCAGTTCCTTTGAAGAGTCAAGGAATATAACAAGAAAGAACTGGGGACTGGAACACTGATGAATAAACAAAAGAAGTGGCAGAATCCTAATGGCAATGAGTCTCATTTGCTAGCATATCAGCCACCAGTCAATAAGTCACGCATGAAAACACTTCAGGCCCTGAGAAAACTATGTTAAATAACAGATTGGAGTGATATGCAGTCTCTGATATTTGCTAATAACAAATTTGGGGCATTCAGGAGTAAATTTCAAAGCCAGTTGTGTCAGGAATTGTTTCCACTGCTAACAACAGAATAACCATGGATCAGGCTAAAGCAATAAAGATATTTAATTATTTCATGTTACAGAAAGCTTAGAGGGGGGTGGTTCTAACGTAGGGGCAGCAGAAGAGGGTCAGCAAGGACCCAGACTCTGTCCATCTTTCTCCTCTGAAATTATTGGTAGATCAGTAATGTCTTCCCACATGGTGGTAAGATGGCTGCCACATTCCAAGAATCATGTCATCCCAAAATATCATCCCAAGAACAAAGGGCAAGCATGTGGAGGAGGACTGTTTCTCCTCTTGGCACTCTCTCTTTTAACAGACAGAAAACCTTTCCCAGGATTTCACCTCAGATATCATTGGCTATTCAGGTCACTGGTATTCCCTGGAAAAAAGGAATGGGATTCTATACCTGGCATAGATCAATCAGAGGTTGTCCTCTGGGGATGGAGGGTGGGGAGCCCATTGACATTCCGAGTAGAGTTGGGGTTTTGCTAAAAGAGAAGAAAGGGAATGGCTATCAGGTAGGCAATCAAAAGTGTCTGTTACATTAAGTGTTATCTATTTTTAAAGATGTTAATGCATAAATAGGTAGATCTCCATTCAAAATATGGCAAGCTGTATGCTCAGATCTAAGATATTTATCAGACTAATCTCATTGACTGAATCAGAACAATTTTGGTTCATATATACAGTTACCCTAAATTTATCTGATTTTATAGAGGAGGGTGTTAGAAGAGGAGGGTGTTAAAATTTGTATTCATGGACAGATTCCCATGAAGTAGTCATCCATTAAAAAGTTATTTATTGAGTGCTACCATATCTCTGGCACAGTGGCTAAGCATCAGGACTAAGATATAGTCCCTCTCCTTGGGTGACTATAATTAGGATGATTAAGTATTATTACAGGTACAAGTACATGAGACTAGGAAATATGTCTAGGGCGAGCCCTATCTTGGGGTTAGGGAGAGTTTTGGAAGATGTGACATTTAAAGAGATCTGACAGGGACTTCTCTGGTGGTCCAGTGGCTAAGACTCCATGCTCCCAATGCACGGGGCCCAGGTTCAATCCTTGGTCAGGGAACTAGCTCTCACATGCCGCAACTTAAAAAAAAAGATCCCACATGCCCCAGTGAAGATTGAAGATACTGAGCACCACACCTAAGACCCAGTGCAGCCAAATAAATAAATTTAAAAAGACGAGAGAGAGATCTGAAGGACAAGGGAAGCGGCTTGATGATGCCTGGGATGGGGACTAGGCTCTGGGTGAGAAGAGCATGAGGGAGTGTTCAGGCAAAGGAACTAGCTGTGCAAAGATGTGGAGGCAAGAGCACTCAGGCAAAATTTGAAGATAAATAGTATTCACTGCGGCAGGAGGAGAGTGTGATTGTTGGTGTGAGAAGACAGGCTGGGGTCACATCGTGAATTTAGACTCTACCTCAAGGACAATGGGGAGAAACATCATCAGATTCGCTTGTTAGCAATCCAGTTACCAGGTGGAAAATGGATCAGAGCAGATGAGTGGTGATTTGCATAGCTGGCCCCAGTGCTCACTGTCCCCTGCATCCACACCCTTGCCATGGCCTCCCAGTGAACTGAGGACACTTTCTACCACTTGACTTTGGGCCAGGCCATCCAATCTGTTCTGGCCAGTGGCAGGTGGCAGAAGCAACTGTGTGCCATTTCTAAGCCCAGGCATTAAGAAGCCTTGGGTGTTTCCACTTGCCCTCTGGTATCTCTGCCTTTGCCAGGTCCGTGGGGCCCATGAGGAAGATGGGAGACAAATGGAGCACAGCCACCCAGCTGCTGTAGCCTGAAGCACAGCCAGCCCAGCTGCCCCACAGACTCCTAGGAGAGGAATGACTGTCTTTGTTTTTATGAGATGTTGAAATTTTCAGTATGCAGTGTTATTGTATTGCTAGGAAAAGGCCACGCTAGAAGCAGCGTGATGTATTAGGAGATGATTGTAGCTGTCAGATGAAGGCTAATGGTCACCTGAACCAAGCTGATGAGGAAAGAGATGGAGAAAAACAGACAGATTCAAAAGAGACTTAGAAAACTGAATTGCCATGACACAGTAGCTTATAGAAGAATTAGTTTAGAATGTCTCCTATGGTTCTTCCTTGAATAACTGTTCACTAAGATTGGGATGCATGGGGAAAATGATGTGCTTGTTTACGTGGAATCTGAGACATTTGGAAGGTGTGCAAGGGGAGTAGTCCAGGAGACATGGGTCCCGAACTTGAACGAGGTCTCAGCTGGGCCAATGCACACATGTGGGTCTGGAGAGGGACCCTTAGAGTTTAGAGCAAGAAGAATGTGAAGGATGGTAGAACTCTGAAGAGGCCAGCATTTGAGGACAAAAGAGCCCTCAGGGAAGAGAAGCCAAGAGAAGGAGAAACACCCAGGTAGGGTAATGTCTTGGGGGCAAAGAATTTAGCGGGCTCTACAAAGGAGAGTGGTTGATTGTGCAGAGACTGGTAAGGAAAGAGGCAAAGAGTTTATGAGAAATATCAAAGAACTTAACTAATTTACAAACAAAGGAAGGAAAGAGATGTTTGCCCAAGAAATTTCAGACAGTCCCACAGTAGATGAGTCAATAAAGCCCTAAGCACAAGAACAGATGCTGAGATTCACAGAAATGTTCAGAAAAGGAGCAAATTCATGATTCAGGGCGTGCTGAGTCACTGTTTGTCCCAGTCCCTCTGAGTGAGTGCCACCTTTGAGCAGAACCTTGCCTTACCTGCAGCAGGTCACTATCATCCAAATCACCCCCCCCCACACACACACACACCAGCCCTGGCCACCCTGACAAGTCCATGACAAGTCTGTCAGCGCCAGGGCTGGTCAAGTCCCTCTGACTCATTTCCTATCGATCCGGGTGAACTTTCTGAGTTCCCTGGAGGCCAGGATCAATCCAGTCTGGCTTCTGCTGGAATTTAGGATGGCTTCTGCTGGAATTTAGGATGGCTCCTGCTTTCAACAACACAGTGGGCTTTTTTCCTTTGTATTTGTGTTCTGTAGACCAGCTACAGGCTAAAATATCAATACCCCAGGGTCCCTGGTGGTTCAGACCGTAAAGAATCTGCCTGCAATTCAGGAGACCTGAATTTGATCCCTGGGTTGGGACGATTCCCTGGAGAAGGGAATGGCCACTCATTCCAGTATTCTTGCCTGGAGAATTCCATGGACAGAGAAGCCTGGAGAATTCCATGGACAGAGGAGCCTGGAGGGTTACAGTCCAAAAGGTCGCAAAGAGCTGGACAGGACTGAGCCACTAACACTTTCACTTTCCACAAATGTTCTGGGAGGGGGCGCTGAAGAAGAGGTGATATGGGAGCCTGTGGAGGAGTGGGGCCGCTCACACAATGGCCACCCCTCCCAGCACAGGACTTGCAAGCTTTAGAGCAGCAATTACCACATTTATGGCCTCAGCGGTTGCTCAGGTTGAGAAACGCCAGGCACTTGAAGTTTGTTTTCCTGTTCAATTGGAACTGACATTTCCCCAAGATTGGATTACTTTGAAATCCAGAAATTGCAGCTTGGATAGTTCATAAATTTATTTCTGTTTCACCTTGTAGCAGTTATTACAAAGACTGATCAGCCAAAGAATATGGGCTTTCTGCTTTTTATTTCCTGTTTTTATTGCAGTCACCTTTTAAGATAGGGTGGTATGTCTAGCAGGGTGGGAGTGGCTCACAGTCTGCAGGTAAGGGTGTAACTGAACATCAAGAGGCATCCTCTTGTTCTCATGGACTCCATTTGCTGTCTACCCCATCCCGATCCCTGGAGGAAGGGTCTGGGAAAAGATATCAAGTGTCCTGAGAGAAATGTGGAGAAAGGTTGATAGGTGCCAGAAACTTCCCGCTACACTGGAGGTAAACCCAAATTTGAGTGGGCAGCTACTCCGTCTACCTCTGCCCCCTGCAGCCATCTTTGGGGCAGGTATAGAGAGGGCTGTTGATCAGAGGAAAGAGATTATAACCCAAGAAGTCTGGAGAGGCCTTCTGGGACTCAGGTAACCAAGAGTCATCAGTCTTTGTGTGAGTGTTTTGGGTGTGTGTATGAGAGAGAAAGAGCAATTTATTTATTATAGAAATATTTTTCTACTAGAGGCAGAGGTTTCCCAGGTGGTAAAGAATCTGCCTGCCAGTGCAAGAGATGCAGCAGACTTGGATTAGATCTATGGGTTGGGAAGATCCCCTGGAGAAGGGAATGGCAACCCACTCTAGTACTCTTGCCTCAAAAATTGCATGAACCGAGTAGTCTGGCAGGCTACAGTCCATGGGGTCATAAAAGAGTCAGACATGACTTCATGACTAAACAACTAGAGGCAAACCCTGGGTAAGGGCCTGGAAACCCACCAAAAAATTGTTCCAGTACTCCAGAAGCTCCTAGTCATGTAGGTGTCACTGAGCTGAGAACCAGGACAGGGTGGGCTCAGGTGCTTGGGGAGTGCTATGGAGAGCTTCCTGGAGGAAGTGGAGGCTTCCACTTGTAAAGTCCTTCGATGGGAGACATTGTCTTCTAAGTGGTTAGATCCAGACTTCTACAAGAAAGGAGGCAGGGTGCGAGGCAGAAGCCCACTCCAAGAATGACAACTGCGCTTTTTTTTTAACATATACATGATAATTTAATTTGTTTTTAAAGCTTAATTCCATTGCACATATATGACATATATTGTTTATCCATTTATATGTTGATGGACATTTGACCATTGTGATAATGCTGCTGTGAACATTGGTATACCGATATCTGTTGGTGTCCCTGTTTTGAATTTTGGGGGTAGGTATCTAGAGGTGGAATATGGGATTACTCTATTTTTAGTTTTTTGAAAAAAACTACCCTACTGTTTTCTATAGCCACTGCACTGTTTTATATTCCCTTCAGCAATGCACAAAGGTTCTAACTTTTCTACCTCTTCACCAACACTTATTTTCTTCTTTTTTGAAAAATATAATAACCATTCTAATAGGCGTGAAGCAGTTTTTAAGTATAGTTTTGACCTGCATTTTCCTAATGATTAGTGATACAACAAAATGACTTCAATAGACATGTTTCTCAAGAAACATGTAAACAACTGCGCTTCTGATGCTTTAGCAGGGTGGTGAACAGTCCTCCTGGTCAATAACCTGACTCTGTCATGTGCTAACTCTGTGACCTTACCCTTTTTGTGTCTCTGTTTCTTTATTTGTAAAAAGGGGGCAAAAATGGGTTTCCCTCACAAGCTTCCTGAGAGAATAGAATGAGAGAACCCATGACCATTTGAGGATGGAGCCTGCACCCGGGAGCTTAGTGTGGCTCTGTTAATGGGTCAGGCCCTGGCTTTGTGAATTTCAGAGGGGACAGGAGAGTGAGGAACATCCAGGGCCTGCACCTTTGTTCCTCGGGCCCTGTTCGTGCAGAATAGAGGGCTGACCCATTTACAATTAGTCTGAGAGTTAACCGACAACTTATTTTAAATGAGCAAAGAAGAGCAAAGTTTCTCTTCATCTATCACATGTCTTATCATCCTCACTTATTTCCTTGTGAAACCAACGGCTAGGAGCAAAATCCACCTTTCCTAACTGGGAGAGTGGAATCTCAAGATGCTTAAATAACTTGTCTGAAATCCCGCATTGAGATTATTTTAAAGGGAAATCAAACTAGTCCATCCTAATGGAAATCAACCCTGAATATACATTAGAAGGACTCAAGCTGAAGCTCCAATACTTTGGCCACCTGATGTGAAGAGCTGACTCATTGGAAAAGTCCCTGATGGCTGGGAAAGACTGAAGGTGAGAGGAGAAGGGGGCGACAGAGGGTGAGATGGCTGGATGGCTTCATGGACTCAATGGACATGAGTTTGAGCAAATTCTGGGAGATCGTGACTGTCAGGCAAGTCTGGTGTGCTGCAATCCATGGGGTCACAGAGTCAGACATGACTTAGTGACTGAAGAACAGCAACAGGGGTCTGAACTCTGATCTTCTAAACTCCAGGCTCAGGCCTCCTAATCAATCACATTGTTCCCTGTCATCAGATACCTGGCAAGACCTGCCTTGGATCATTGCCAAGCTGCTCACACAAGTGAAATGATTTCATCAAGCAAGCCCTGATCAGTAACAGAAAATGTTGCCTTAGGCGTTTTCTTGGATGTTTGATTTTAATATCAAAGCTAGTTCTGACCATAATGAGAAAAAACTAAGCGATTGATTCTCTTAGGCTTTTCTGACAGCAAAGAATGGAGGCTGAGAAGCCAGTAAGGTTCAGTAGCAGAAGGGGACAGGGAGCACTCGGTGACTAATACTGGTTTGAGTAGGGACTTGACTTTGAATTGTAACTCTGCTTGGCTGTTCATTCAAAGGAAAACTGTGGCTTAATGATTGCAGAAAATCAGTAGCTGGTATTATTAATAACAGCAAAAAAGTTGTTTGTGCAGCAAGTAATTTGAAATAATGTTTTTTAACTGATACTCATTTCTATTACTTAATCACTAATTAATTATTGTACTAAGCAATGTATTGATTTTACTTAGGGTGTTAGGGCACCCTCCTAGCTTAAAAGAATCCCTTATTGTTTTCTTTATATAATTAAAATGCACTGTTTATGTGTTCTATTTGTGGAAGTTGGTAGGACTGAACCTTCAGGGAGAGCTTTATGGATAGTTTAGGCAAAAGCAACCACATGTGAGCTCTGGTCCTTCTAAGGAGCCAGTCTGATGCTTTCCTTTTCAGGAAAACTCCCAGAATATCCCTTGGTGGTCTCTCTGCACAGTCCCCCTGTTTGGGGCTTTACTTGGCCCATCGGTGAAAGGAGAAGAGTCAAGTCCATGAATGCAGCTGCCGTTCTGATTCTGCAGCAGTGACCCAGCAGGCAAGGCTCTCACAGGGGCAAGTCCCTCCACCCCTCGAGGCTTGTGGGCCTCTTCTTGAAGCCAGTAAAACCAGGGAGAGGGAAGTGGTCATCCTTACAAGTTCTCAGGGTTCTACACTGACTGCGTTAACAGAATCAGTGAATATGCTTTCCTGCAGGTGGAATGAAGGCTCTGACTGCTGGAAAGAGAAAAAGAAAAGAGTAATGGATCAGTGTCACTCGCGGATTCACAGCCAACCAACCTGAGCTGTCTGTTCCTGTTTAGTATCTCTGCATCTTCCTGAAGTCTAAGTTTTACCATTTGACTCTTTCTATCCCTTTAAACAGCAGGCTGCCCATAAAATAAAATCTACTGAACCTCAGCTGAGGCTTGAGTCTGACATCTTATATGAGGCATTCTAGAATATTTTTCCAAGTTTATTTATAAGATGGGAGTCTTTACATTCATTTCTTGGGCATGTTAATTTTTTTGTTTTGTTTTGTTTTCATCTCAGGAAGAGAAACAAAAGCTGTCTTCTAAGCTGTCAGTTCTCACCTCACAAGGTCAGAGCTGAAAACTCCATGTAGAAAAATATCAACTCCAGAATGCAAATACGTTGTATTGCTACTGCCAGCTTGTGGTTGCGTGGATCAGTTGGTTTCAGCAACCTTGAGAGATCAAGATTATGGATTAGCATTTCTATAATTCCATTAGCTGTGTTCTGTTCCACGGCTTCATGTCACAGTCCTGGCCCTACTCAGTTATATTATAAATGTTTCTTCCTGGTTGTAAGAAGCATTTCCTCTGAGCTGAAGCTTACTTCTTTGTCACCTGTGAATGACTCTTCTTCTTCATCTTGGACTGACCAATGCTGAGTACTTTCCTAAGTCATAGCTAGAAAGGTTAATTTGCTTGGCCTATGTCTTGTCTATTTGGTTAAATTTTTACTTTCAGATGGTATCCTCCAGCTCAGTGGCTATTCCATCATCCTACTGAACAGGTCTGATGTCAGGCCTATGTGTGTGCTCAGTCGCTCAGTCATGTCTGATTCTTTGCGACCCCATGGACTATAGCCTGCCAGGCTGAGGCTCCTCTGTCCATGGGATTTCCCAGGCAAGAATACTGAAGTGGTTTGCCATTTCCTCCTCCAAGGGATCTTTCTGGCCCAGGGATTGAACCCATGTCTCCTGTGTCTCCTGCATTGGCAGGTGGATTCTTTACCACTGTGCCACCTGGGAAACCCCCCAAATTCTTTTGATCCACCTTGAATAAGCCGTCATGAGCCTTGCCAAGCTGTCCTGAGATACAATCACAGCCAGCGCCTCTTGGGATGCCACTCAATATTTGTAAGAGGTCAAACAAGGAGACATGGCTACTTTTAACCAGAAGTTTGCCAGAGAAGCAAAGGCTACTAGTCCCCAGCATTGACTTTAGACTTTCCCTCTGTTGGAATTCATTAAGAAATAGTATGGATGAAAACAGCTAAAGAATTTTTTCATAAAAAATATAGTTAGGAGAGACATGCCCTAGACATTAAAAATATAGTATTAAACTGTAATAAATAAGCCTTTTGGTATAATCATAGAAACAGACATAACAAGAAAAGATAAGATTAATATAGACTTAGATATTTACAATTGAGCTATAATAAAACAATATAAATTCAATAAATGGATCTGGAGGAGAAAAATAATTAACTTAGATCTTTCTCTAATAGCACTTTAGAAAATAATTTTCAAATGGATGATATGGATAAGACAGGTATACATACAAAACGAAACTTTAGATATCATAAGAAATTGTAAAAATATTTTTATCTAACATCGAGATGGCAAAGGACTTTTTAAGCACAAAAACCATGGGTGAAGATAGAATAGATTTGACTGATTAAAAACTGGATCTATCTGTATATTTTTAAAGTGTTCATATTCAAAGACAAACTATGAGAAAATGGTTATTAGGGAAGGATTCTGGGAATTTAACAGTGAAAACAGCATGGTTTTTAAATCTCCCAGAATTCCCACAAATAGAGTAGCTAGCTATATAGCAAAAAATCAAAAATCTGTCAGCAATATTTATAACAAGATTAAATAAAGACGCATACCCAACATAGAATCAGGAGGTCAAAATACCAATAGCTTCAAGATCTTCAGGATACCAGCATGTGTGGTCGAGGAAGTTGAGGATGGAGGAAGAATGTGACAGAAGCATGGTAGGCTGACTTGGTGGACAGCAGATGAATCCGGGAGGGAGTCTGCCCAATGTAATAGTGGTGAATGAGTCCAAGTAGCTCTGTGAGGAGGACTTGAGGGGCC
Organism: Moschus berezovskii; assembly: GCF_049115385.1. NCBI lineage: Eukaryota > Metazoa > Chordata > Mammalia > Artiodactyla > Moschidae > Moschus > Moschus berezovskii. The sequence continues at coordinate 25,423,702 of NC_142468.1, read as the reverse complement.
CCAGAGCAGTTGCTATCCTGACAGCTCTTTATTTTGTTGGTTTTTATTTATTTATTTATGGCTACACTTGGTTTTTGTCGCTGTGCTCGGGCTTTCTCTAGTTAAAGAGAGCGGGGGCTACTCTTCATGCAGGGCATGGGCTTCTCATTGCGTTGCCTTCTCATATTGCAGTTCACCAGCCCTAGAGAGCGGGCTCAGTAATTGTGGCATACAGGCTTTGTTGCTTCGAGGCATGTGGGAATCTTCCTGGAGCAGGGATCGAACCTGTGTCCCTTGCACTGGCAGGCAGATTCTTAACCCCTGGATCACCAGTGAAGTCTGTATCCTGCCAACTCTTGAAAGTGACCAGGCATGGGTCTTCTCTGCGAGAATTCACAGTCATCTTACAGGTGCTAGTGGCTTTGTGCTGTGATTCTGTTGTGTGTCTAAGATGGGAAGAAGTGAATGAGTAATTATGTACATTCTGTCATCTCCTAATTCCTTGAGAACCAGGATTTTTAGCATGGAAGAAAGGAGATACAGATGTACTATAGATGAGGTTAAGTGAGTAAAAACCTTATAGTCCTGCAACTAAATTGGAAGTATCAGTATGAATGCATGAGGTGGGTGCATGTATGTGTTCAGTTCTGCTACGATATGACATATGCATTCCTAAAAATCACCGCAATGGGCAATAAAAAGACCACGGGGCTATGGTAAAAATGCAGATAAGGGTCTAACCCTCAAAAATTTCATTAGTGACACATTTTTTTAAAAGTATAGAAATTTAGCAAAAATTGTAGTTCAGTTCTATAATATAAATACCACAATAAATACGGCATATTGCCTTGAAAAAGAGTTGAAGTTTGCTTGTGGAAGTGGGCATTTGAAGGCTAGTTAGTCACTGTGAAGTAATGGAGGAAAGCTTACCTAAAATTGGATGGTAAATTGTATCAGACATGGGTGTCTGGCTCATTGTCCTCTGTTGGGCATTGGTGCTAAACACCTGAGTTACGCGATCTTTTGCAGCCTTAAATCCCGGGTCATGTTTTTCTGCCTTTGAGATGGAGACCTGAAGGCAATTTATAACACACAGCTATGTCATCACAACTGAAAATATTATCCAATGTATAGCATTCTTCTCCAGTTAAGTTCTGTGTCACTGCTGGAAATTCTTTTGCTTCTTTCTCATCTTCAGTTACAGCCTCACTTGACAGCTGAAAATTCTGGAAATCGTAGTGATGCTTGAAACCACCAGACCAGCCACCCATAGCCATAAAAGGTGCCATTTCTGCAGGATTTGCAATTTCTGTTTAAAGTCTTTGCATACAGATTGTGCTTTCTCTTTGATTGTGGAAAAGGTTATTCCTGATTTTCTTTTTCTTTTTTTCTGCTTCATGTATTCTTATACAGCTTGGTTCAGCTGGGTGCAGTTTTCTGCCTTCCTCTAATATTTCTCCAGTATAAAATTACCCATGGTCAAATGCAAAATTTGTGTTATATTCCTGTTTCTCCTTAATATACCAATTGTACTCGAACAAATTTGCATTTTCAAAACAAGCATTATAACAAAATTGACTGTACACAAATATTTTCCCCTGGTTAATTCTACTGTCCACTAAAAGAACTAAAAACAATGACTAATACTGTAGTAAAGTAGCAGTAAGCATCTGTAGCATCATATCCCACTAAAAGTAGTCAGGGATGTTTGGATGAAAGACTGATTTCAGGTCTGGTACAGGGGATACATCAGGTGAGCCTGAAACATACTGTCAACAGATAGCAGGGAAGGGTAGCAAGAACCACTAGGGTCAAGTCAGCAGGATCAGAACAAATTGAGGAAGACAGTTTGCATTTCTGATGGCTCAGCAGTAAAGAATCTGCCTGCAACACAGGAGACATGGATTCATTTCTGGATTAGGAAGATCCCTTGGAGAAGGGAATGGAAACCCACTCCAGAATTCTTGCCTGGAGAATCCTATGGACAGAGGAGCCTGGTGGGCTACAGTCCATGGGGTTCCAAAGAGTTGGATACCACTGAGCAACTAACACTTTCACTTTCAATAATTGCATAAATACATTTAAATCCATCAAATATGTTTACATCTATGAATTTCTAAGGCTATTTGAGCAAACTGATTGGTCACTGTTGGAGAAGGAAAGGCATCTTGAAGACTGACAAATAAAATAAAGAATCAAGCATTTGTCCAGCCTTTCCTTCAGGAGCTATACCACTGGGTAACCAAGTCACGACATGAGGAAACATCTCTTCATGGAAGTATTCCAACTAATAAATGAAAAAAGAAATGGTGGAATGAGAACATCACCATTTGCAACCCCCAGTGAATTAATGGATCCAGGCATTGAACGTCAACAGCTGCTCACATCACAAAAAGGGAGATGTGCAAACATTATGTGCCTCCTGATGAAAAGCACACCACCAGCTATAGTCTTGCCAAAGGGATCAAACTTAAGTCTAATCAAGCCTTTGGATCCAGCTACCAATTTGCAGGAAATACAGAGCTCAGAGGAACACATTGAACCGTTCCTTGAATATGCAATCAGCAAAATCCAGACTGTAGGAAACATTACAGGGTAAAAGGCTCAGATTCTTAGAAAGAAAATTTATAAAAATAAGAAGGAATCTACAAGGTAGAATTTGTAGCTAAAAAAATGATTTAAGACACATCTCAAAATTTTTTAAATTGACAAGGCTAAATTATAGTGTTCTAAGGGTTGTACTTTATAGTGATAAAGCTATAAAGAAACATAAGAAAGTGGTTATTGTAACACTCAGAGTAGTTGAGAATTGTGGTTCAAACAGTAAAAAATCTGCCTGCAATACAAGGAGACCCAGATTCAATCCCTAGATTGGGAAGATCCGCTGGAGAAGGGAATGGCTACCCACTCTAGTATTCTTGCCTGGAGAATTCCATGGACAGAAGAGTTTGGTGGGCTACATTGCATGGGGTCGCAAAGAGTCAGACATCACTGCATGACTACCATACACATACATACCCTGAGAAAACAAAACTATGTTGCCTGTGCAACTGTGTGTGAGGGCGGAGTCCTTCCCACCACATGCCTTTGTGGCCTTGCTTGTCCTCCTAACCTGCCTTGTCTCAGGTTATGCATAGGTTTGCCTCCAGCCAGTTGTACATCCCCACCTCACCCCCCAAAAGGCTTGATTGGTTCACCCCAGGCAGACGCTGCCATCCTCCTGTGGGCCAAGGTGGTTTCCTGGGAGGAGCAGAGTTGCTCCTTTATTCCCAGATCTCCTCTCTAAGGTTGTAAATTCTGTATTTGTTTCTTTTCCCCCTCCATCCATCCAGGAAAACAAACAAACAAAAAAACCCAAAAACAAATGCTGGGCCTGTCTGAATCATTTTCCTCGCCATCCCTGCCAGAGCCCAGGAGTCCTATTTGGCTGCTTCCTGACAAGCCAATTAGATAAAGACTGTTAATCAGAGTAATGGAGGGAGAAGGGACTGAGGAAAGGGAAGGAGGGAAGGAATGTGGCAGAGGCGGTAATGGAAGACCGAGAGCACTGCCCCTCCCTTCCTGCTCTGATGTTTTATTCAGGCTATTTGCAAATGAGCCAGTGGAAACAGCATTAGCAATAAATGAGATGCATTAGACTGCAGAGAGTGGGGGAGGGAGCGCGCCGTGCTGGTCCTTGCCAGCCAGGCTCATGGGCTCCCTATCTTATCAGACAAGGTGAGCCCTTCTCAGGTGGCTTTACCTGCTTGCCCACCTGTACTCAGGCCTTCTGAAGAGGCTCAGATTCCATTTAGCAAATAATATGAAGAAGTACAGGCTTCCCTGGTGGTTCAGATGGTAAAGAATCCGCCCGTAATGCAGGAGACCTGGGTTCGATCTCTGAATTGGGAAGATCCCCTGGAGAAGGGCATGGCAACCCACTCCAGTATTCTTGCCTGGAGAATCCCCGTGGACAGAAGAGCCTGGTGGGCTACAGTCCATGGGGTTGCAGAGAGTTGGACACAACTTTGCAACTAAGCACACACAGCACATGTGAAGCTCAGAGAGTTTTCTAGCATACAACAGTCAACCTCAAAGGCAAAGCCAATACATCAAAACCCAAAGGTTAGAAACTTGCACTCTAAGCCTCAGCACTGAAGTTGTCACACCCCAAAGGGTCTGCTAGGCAGTCTTTCCACTTTATTAAAGTAGCTAATACTCAGTTTACCCTTCACTCTTCACCAAGAACTTTCATATGCATTGTCAAATGTTTCTCATAATAACTTGGTAGTAATCGAGTTTATAAGCAGAGAAGATGAATAAAGTTAGTCAGGGCCTGAAAGTCTTCACTTTCAAGAATTCAGGTGTTTCTATAATTTAATTCTTTTCCTTTGAAAAATTTGCATAAGTTCAAATTCTCCCATGTACAAATTTATCTTGCTGTTGTCTGGTCACTAAATTGTGTCCAGCTCTTTTGCAGCCCTATGAACTGTAGTCTGTCAGAGTCCTCTGTCAATGGAATTCTCCAGGCAAGAATATTGGTTTCCATTCCCTTCTCCAAGGGATCTTTCTAACCCAGGAATTGAACCCATGACTCCTGCATTGGCAGGTGAATTCCTTACCATAATGCTACCAGGGAAGACACTCATTTACCTAAACTTAGGTAATTACTTCCTTCCATTCAACAAACAGGTACTTCATGGGCCAGGCACTGAACACAGTGGAGAACAGGAAATCTCAGTGGCCAAACAATCCTACTGTTTCATTTTATAGGTTATCGAGTTGCTCATACTCCTCTTGCTATGAGTTCTGATTGGACAAGAATGAACACTTCCATTAAAAAAATAACAATAGCTGTAATTCATTAGACAATCACTTAGTGCCAAGCACTGTGATAACTAGTTTATGAGTGCTATTTTATTTAAAGCTTTGGGTCCATATCTTAGCCCAGAGCTCATGTTTTCACAATGGTATGCTATAATACACAGTTCTATTATAAAAGGGAAAGCTTTACTTTTCCACATTGACTCCTGTCCTTTTATAGGCTCAGGGAGGCCCAAATCCCAACAAAGACACGCTTTCCACATGTGTGACCTGGTGGCATAATTCTGCCAGTATTATTTCTCCCACGTCTTTCCTCTGCACACCTATCAGCATTCTGGGTAAGGGTCTCTTCAGGAAAGGGGGACAAAGGAAGGCTAGGTTTCCTTCTGAAGCTGAGACAAAAGCTGCCTCCAGCATACAGATGCTGCTTCCTGGTGGCCAGGCCAATGTGATCCTGGGAAATTTAGATTACAGTGACACTCTCTGGGGCTACCGCATTCTAAGGTCAACCAAAATATCCCCTGATGTGCCAAGAAGGCATAAAGGAAGGGAGAGGCCTCTATCACAGAGGACCAGGGTGCGAGAAGACGATGGCTTACTTCTGAGCCTGTGGTCCTCATTGCCACGGGATGGGCACAGAGCTCCACTCCAGCTTACTCAGAGTCTGGGCTTCAACAGGATCCTGGATGACTGGAATACACACTAAATTTGAGTATGTGGGGGAGTAGCAGAGTGTAGCCCACTGATTCGCCAAGTGTGGTCTCCAGAGACCAGCAGCATTAGCATCACCTGGGAATTTGTTAGTACGAGAATTCTTAGGCTTCACCCTAGTGAAACTGAATCAGAATCTCTAAGGGTGGGGCCCAGCCAGCTGGGTTTAACCGGCCTTCCAAGCTACCCTGATGTTGCTAAGTTTGAGAACCACTGGTATAGACAATTACCTCTCCAAGCTCCGAGTCCCTTACCTCTGATACATCAGTTAGGCTGCAGTCTTGGCTGATACTTGGAAAAACAGAAGGAAGCTCTCTTGTGTTCAGTTTTCCCCTTTCCATTTTATTACTCTGGGGATGGTTCTGAAAACTCAAGCTTCTGAACAAAACCTCTCTTGCTTTCAATTTAATCCTTCATTTGCATTGCCAATAAGAGCGGGAAGAAAGAAGTTCCAGGAGACCAACTGGCTTTTAAGTGCTTTATTGTATCTGCTCAGAAGCAGGCCTGGGAATGGAAGGACCAGGTTTCCCAGCATAAGAATAAACAGGGACAAGAGCCACCAGGAAGAGGGACTCTGGGCGGGGAGGGGGAGGGGTGTCACAGGCTGGGGGTGGGGGAGATGGGGGAATGGGCACGGGCAAAACAACCATGGTACAAAATAGAAGCAGATTGGGAGTGCCTACACAGACAGACACTCTTTGCAACCCCATGGACTATAGCCCACCAGACTCTTCTGTCCATGAAATTCTCCAGGCGAGAATACTGGAAAGGGTAGCCATTCCCTTCTCCAGGGCATCTTCCCAACCCAGGGATGGAACCCATCTCCTGCATTACAGGCAGATTCTTTACGGTCTGAGCCACCAAGGAAGCCCCCAATAACTAATACAGACAGAATAAGGATATGAACATTCTCCAAATCCGAGAATCGCTGGCTGTCAGAAAGCAATCCAGCCTACCCCCAACTCTGGTCAGTCTCGTGCTTACATCTCTCTAGACCCAGGACTCCATGTATTCAGTCTGGAAAAGTGTCAACACTAGCCACTGATATTAAAGGAAAAGGCCTGATAGTGTCCATTTGTGTTCTCAGCAAGTCTTTTTAAAAATTATCTCGTATGCCAGACACAGTGCCATGAACACGAAGACAGACACCACTTCCAACCTCACAAGGTGTACACTCTAGTGGAAGAGACAGGCATCAATCTCTCAATTAAGTGTATACTTACAGCCCGTGAACATGGCAGGGGAAGTTGTAACAGGGAACCTGGCCTGGTGTCAGGATAAGGAAGGTTCCCCGGGAAGGTGGTTGGGTCTGGGTCTTAAGGAGTTAACCAGTCAAAGGCAGGTGTTGATGGTGGTGAGAAAACTGCAACAAAGGGAAAGGGCCTGAGTCATGAGACAGAGCAAGGCAAGCTTAGGGATCAGAAAGAAGAACCAAGGACGGGACCTGGACCATGGCAGAGGTGTGGCATTAGATAACACGGGAGTGGCGGGTGGAGACCAGGCCATGCAGGCTGAACAAGTTTCATTGAGTCTGTGTTGTAAAAGCAATGGAAAGCCTTTGACGGGTTTTGAGCAGAACATACTGGGGAAGGTTCATGTGTTGTAAAGTTCACTCTGGCTGCCCTGAGGACAGGGAAATACAGATGGCAGGAGGATAAGCCAGCTGCGAAGCTACTGAGTTATCCAGGGGATTCTGACCAAGTGCTAGTAGTGGAGGTGGGAGAAAGAACACAGATCAGAGAGAGAGACACGGCTGAAACCCCCGGGTCCCAGGAACAGACTGGCTCCGTCAGCCGAGAGAAGAAGAGGCACCAAGGGCATCTCTGAGGTGGCCGGACAAGGGCTGAAAGTGGGCTGAAGGCTGGATTCTGAGAGAGTAAGAGTGGATTAGTTACAAATGTAGAAGAGGTGCACTCAGAGAGGACAAGTGATGAAATTAGGGCAGTCTGTGGTGAATAAGGCTCACTTAGTGTTTATTTAGGTCTTCCCTGACGGCTCAGCTGGTAAAGAATCCGTCTACAATGCAGGAGACCGCGGTTCGATCCCAGGGTTGGGAAGATCCCCTTGAGGAGGTCATGGCTACCCACTCCAGTATTCTTGCCTGGAGCATCCCCATGGACAGAGAAGCCTGGTGGGCTACAGTCTATGGGGTTGCAAAGAGCCAGACCAAGTACAGCACAGTATTTTATTAAAATAGGTGTCCAAATTTGGACTGTGAAGAAAGCTGATCGCCGAAGAACTGATGCTTTTGAACTGTGGTGTTGGAGAAGACTCTTGAGAGTCCCTTGGACTGCAGGGAGATCCAACCAGTCCATTCTAAGGGAGATTGATCCTGGGTGTTCATTGGAAGGACTGATGCTAAAGCTGAAACTGCAATACTTTGGCCACCTCATGCGAAGAGTTGACTCACTGGAAAAGAGTCTGATGCTAGGAAGGATTGGGGGTGGGAGGAGAAGGGGATGACCGAGAATGAGGTGGCTGGATGGCATCACCGACTCTGTGTACATGAGTTTGAGTGAACTCCGGGAGTTTGTGATGGACAGGGAGGCTTGGCGTGCTGTGATTCATGGGGTCGCAAAGAGTCGGACACGACTGAGCGACTGAACTGACTGACTGAAACAGCTTTCGGCTATTCACGGTCATCTAACGTGTTGATTAGAGTCCTGTTGCAATCTTTCGGCTTTGTACATTCTTGCTTTTACTAGCAGGGGAAAGAAAGAAAAGAGAGGGGTTGGGGGACCAGGTCACTTGGTCATGTACATCTGGTGGAGAGATGAAAACCAAATGGACTCACCTACTTGGAGTGCTAGCCTGTTGTGACTATTTAGCTTACAAGCCAGCAGTCCTCTCCCTGAAGGGGAAGGCTGCATATAAATGCATTTATATCTCTGGCAACTTTCTACAACCACCCCTTAATGAATTAGTCAGACCATCAAGGCATCCAGATTGGTTCCTGAAATCATTTCATCTTCCAGGTTGTTTGCCTTTAACATTTAGAATACAATTGAAGAGTATTAATAACAATGGGATGTTTTTCTGAACCTGGGGGAAGGAGTCTGTGATAAATAAACACTAGAGAACTGTAGAAAATGAACCTAGTCAGTGGGTTCTTTCAGGCAGGTTTACAATGACTGGTTGCTCTGTCCCTTGGAAAGTCATGCAGGCAGCAGCCACCACTGGGCTTGAAGACTGCGTGGAAAAGGGAGTCCAAAACTATGATAAAATTTTAATTGTATATTTGATCTGTTTCAGGATGAACAATCCATATATATTTAGGTTTCTGCAGCAGCAGCAGCAGCAGCAGTAGTCAGGGTAAGGACAGGGATCAATCAGTACACTCAGAAGGGATAACTGAAGATAAATTAATGAAGGGAAATTTAATTCCCTTTATTTATTTCCAAGGGTGTAAGAGGGGTTAACGGAGAGGGCAATGGCAACCCACTCCAGTACTCTTGCCTGGAGAATCCCATGGATGGAGGAGCCTGGTGGGCTGCCGTCCATGGGGTCGCGAAGAGTCGAACACGATTGAGCGACTTCACTTTCACTTTTCACTTTCATACATTGGCGAAGGAAATGGCAACCCACTCCAGTGTTCTTGCCTGGAGAATCCCAGGGACAGAGGAGCCTGTTGGGCTGCCATCTATGGGGTCGCACAGAGTCGGACATGACTGACGTGACTTAGCAGCAGCAGCAGCAGCAGCAAGAGGGATTAAAGGCAGTGAAGTAGCCAGGCTCTCCAGAAATCTCTAATCTCCCATGGCATAAAAAGGGAACAAGAGAGAGTGGTTATTTATTTCTGCAACTATAGGACGACTCAGAATCTGCAGAGGAATGGAGACTCTGCTAACTACAGGCAGGGAGGGAGCCTGGGCAAGAAATACTCAGTCCTCTCTCCTCACAGGTGCTTCTCATTGGTCCATCCAAACTAGAAACTGATTATCAGGGTAGCGTGTGGCCTTGTTTCACCCAGGCAGCTTCCTCAGCACAAAGTAGGGTGGGAAGCTGTGGAGGGTGAATGAATAGGGACAAGCTGAGAGAACTTAGCACAGGAGCTGAGAGACTCAGGTTCCAATTGTCTGTGGATCAGTATGTTTATGCAGATCTGTGGATTTCACTGTCAGTGCTCCTCTGGTTTCATAAGGATATTGTTAATCCCACATGGATGGTATCAAACAAAGTAACAATGGAAACCAGACTTGCTAGCCCAGATGGGTCCGGGGTGAGAGGAAGAGGGAACTGCACCCAGCAGCACTGTCTGTTGTTTCCTCTCTAAAGTCGGCTGTGTCCCCGGCACCTGGACTTTTTTTTTCCCCAAAAGGAGACAGGGCTTGAATGATTGATGAAATCGAAAGTATAAGTTTGGGGACTTCATGTTTCCATCCTGCCTGTTGTTTTGTCCAGTAAATAACATTTCCTCTGTGAAACTTGAGCTTTCATCTCAAGTGTGTGGACCAGACTTAAGCAGAGGTTGACGCTTGTCCTGGAGAAAACCCTCTGTGCTCCTGGCTTACTTTGATCAGTTCTCTCCTATGCAGTCATAACACACAGACTCCGTTAGGACACTTTACACAGACTCCGTTAGGACACTTTCTCCTTGGCCCTATTTTCTTTCCCTCTGGGCAGCACACTCTGCAACAGGCTTTGCTCCTGGTCTTTCCTCTGACTGGACAGACTCTCCCCTCACTGGAATTTGACGAGGGAAGCCCTTGCTAATTTCAGAGCAATTTAAAGATTGCTTTTGGTGAGGCAGCGAACCCCTGAGGGCCCCGATAGAGAGACGCAGACCCGCTCCGACACTGCCCTCTGCTGGAAACTGTTGGCACTGCTCCAGTCCTCAGTGCGGTCTGTGCATTAGAGTTGTGCAGTCAAGGCCTCACTCTTCCTGAGCTGTAGATACACAAAAGTGGAGATAACCTTACTTAGAAAACCTCTCATTACTAATTCAGATGGGAAAAAAAATAGAATATGATGCAGGAAAATTTTTTCCCTGAGTTGATATAGAAACTTGTTTTTAAGCAAGTTACAAAAACCATGAGTTGATACAGAAACCTATTTCTAAACAAGTTAAAAAAACCAAAACTTACAGAAGACTGATAAATTTGACTGCCTCAAAAACAAGAACTTCTATATGAAAGAAGACACCATAAGCAAAGTTAAAACACAACAGGAGAAAATACTTGCAACAAAGGATTAGTATATAGAATACATAAAGAACTTCTACAGATCAAAAATGAAGTGAAAAACAATTCAATAGAAAAATATTCTGAAGATACAAAGTGCTAATTCACAGAAATACAAATATTAAAAAATGCAAATTTTTTTCATATATTAAAAATGTGAGATATAAATATAAAAGAAATATCAGTTCAGTTCAGTTCAGTCGCTCAGTCGTGTCCGACTCTCCGCGACCCCATGAATCACAGCACGCCAGGCCTCCCTGTCCATCACCAACTCCCGGAGTACACTCAAACTCATGTCCACAAATAGCCCCAAAATGAATGGCAAAAACCTCAGTTTTACTAGCAGTCAGGAAATGCAAACATGAGTGAGTTTTCTTTTTCTAATAAATTAGAAAAATTAAAAAGGATATAGGAGAAAAGATATTTCCATACACTACAGATAAGACCTTGGAAGGAAAGTTATGACCAACCTAGATAGTATATTAAAAAGCAGAGCTATTACTTTGCCAACAAAGGTCCATCTAGTCAAGGCTATGGTTTTTCCAGTGGTCATGTAAGGATGTGAGAGTTGGACTGTGAAGAAAGGTGAGCACTGAAGAATTGATGCTTTTGAACTGTGGTGCTGGAGAAGACTCTTGAGAGTCCCTTGGACTGCAAGGAGATCCAACTAGTCCATCCTAAAGGATCAGTCCTGGGTGTTTATTGGAAGGACTGATGCTGAAGCTGAAACTCCAATACTTTGGCCACCTCATGCGAAGAGTTGACTCACTGGAAAAGACTCTGATGCTGGGGGGGATTGGGGGCAGGAGGAGAAGGGGATGACAGAGAATGAGACTGCTGGATTGCATCACCGACTCGATGCACAAGAGTTTGGGTGAACTCCGGGAGTGGGTGATAGACAGAGAGGCCTGGTGTGCTGTGATTCATGGGGTCTCAAAGAGTCGGACACGACTGAGTGACTGAAGTGAACTGAACAGATAAGACTGTAAGCTGGTATGACCACATTTTGCAGGGTAATTTGGCATTATCTGTTATAGCAAAAATTATTCATATATTATGATCCAATGATTCTGTTTATCCATATCTTCCCCAGAGAAATCCTTATTTATGTGCTCAGAAGACAGGTCTGAGGATGTTTGTGGCAGCTTTGTTTGCAATAGCAACATGTCAGAAATAACTTAAATGACCATCAGAATGGCTAAATAAAATGTCGTTTATCCACACCACATACACACACACACACATATATGTATATATAGCAGATTTCTTTTTAAAGTGCCATATGTACTGACATGGGAAACTCTTCAAGACCTATTGTCAAGTGAAAAATAATCAAACTGAAGAATGACACACAGTATAAAAACATATATAAAAACCGCACACAAAACAATATAATTTTTTCCTATTTAGATACTATGTGCTTTATTTCTTTTTTAAATGCATGGTAAATATGTAAAAGAAGACACATCAACCTGATGGTGAAAGTTACCTCTGGGGTGGAGATGAGGACTGGAGATGGTGGTCAAAGAAGACTTTGACCTTATCTATAAGGTTTAATTTTTTTATAAAGAGAAGATATTCATGTATTATATATTTAGTTAAAACTAATGAAAACTATTCTTATTTGAAAGGAGTAGATTCTTAATCTTTATTTATAAAGCACCTGGAAATCCAGGGAATCATTGAGCTATAAGCAAAATGGTTGGTTTGTCAGGGGACCTGCTAAGCAGAGGGCACTGCGGTTGTCATGGAGATGCCTGCCTTCAATACAGACTGTCTTGTGCATCCATCTACATGTCAGACGGTCTCCCATACAGTGTCACGCTTTTAAATCTTGGTTCACAAACTCAGTATTAATAATATAGTCCTTAATGCTTAGTGAGGTTTTTGGTGTTAACATGTGACACCCTAGCTACTCTCTTATTCTCTCTCTCCATGCCTCTTTCTCTGTACCACCCTCCCCCGCCAGCCTCCTCTCTCCCTTTCTCCAGATAAGGTTGCTTAGCTTTAGAGATACTATATAACTTGTCCAAAGTCAGTTAACCAATATGTGGTAGAGTTTGTCCTAACGCCAGCAGCCATATTTTCCACCATGTAAACTGTATTACAGAATCATAAACATCCTGATAGGTTTTTAGCTTCAGAATATCAACTTCCTGTCAAGAGACTTCCTAGGTTTCTCTGCCACTCAGGCCATACCCATTTCACATGTTGCTCTGCATCAGTACGGCAGCCAGTTCGTTCTGGGAGAAAAATATACTACAAAATGAGGAGTTACTCAAGTCAGTACAACCAAGAAGCTCAAAAGTAAATACACACTAAAGAAACAACTAAGAGATTAGGGATAATCCTCAACTCAGAAGACTACTTTCAAGTATTTTTAAAGTTAATTTTAGGAACAAAACTAATCAATAATAGCAAAGGCTAAAGTCTGAGAATAATGCAAACCTTGTTAAGACTCTCATAGGACACAATGTGCTCCCTTTTCTAAATTCTAGAAATTTCTTATACTGATATGAAATGCCTCCCACTGATGCAGGCATGCTTTCACTGCTAAATCATTACTTACAGCAGAGAACACAAATGGGTAACATAAGGGATTATAGAGTTGTGTCTCCAGGCAGAGGCCCCCCAGTAGGACTCTTGGGGTCCCCTTTGGCGAGGAGGTAGGCCTCCTCTTATTGGAGAGAAGAGAGCTTTAGAGGGATGTTTCCAGAATAACTTATGAGTAGAGGGGGCAGCAAGTTTACAAATCAGAGCTGTGATTCCTTCTCTCCCAATTAAAAAAAAAAAAAGGAATTAGTCTCTATTTGGTTTATTTGAAAGCAGGTGTGTTTATGAATAATACATAGATGGGCAGGCTACACATGGACCTGAAGACGCAGAAGTCTACAAGCAAATTAGACCCAGAATGTGAAGATTACACAGTGGATTTTAAGTAGCATCACGTAGGCAAGGAGAAACCTGGAAGAGTGTGCACGCACGCACACACACACACATACACACACACGATATGCAGATAATAAGCACATCCAAGCCCCTGGCTATGTACACAAACACATCTCCTCTCAGATAATGGTAATTGAAAGTCACTAGGTTCCCATTTGAGGAGGGGGAGATAAATCAAGAAACACAATCTAAGAAAAAGATTAGAACATTAGGGTTTTAATGAATAATGTTCAGCTCAGGGAATTAAGGATATTTAAATCTTCTTTCCTGGGCTGCAACTCTAACGTTTTAAACTCAGGAGGGACTGAAACAAGAGGGACAATGGTTAGGGTAGCAGATAAGGGGTAGGGGCAGATGGCTGCCGGACTCCTGGGTCCATTCTGGGACTCCAGTCCTGGCTCCCAACAGCTGAACTCTGGTCTGCCCATGGAGGCCAAAAGGGGCTTTTCCATTTGTTCAACATGAGATAACACCGTAGCACTATAGATTAGGGAGATTAAATGTCAGCAAAAGCCTGGCAATGTAGGATCATTAACAGCAGGGTCTTAGCCTGGAGCTCTTTGGGGGAGGCAGGAAGATGTTGAAAAATGTAACCAGGAAGATGTTGAAAAATGTGCCCGTGACAGGCCTCAAGAGCCGAGGAAGGCTCTCCTACTGCTCAACTTGGTCTTCTGAAAACCTGTGGTGTCCCCAGATGAAAAGGAAGCCTTGAGTGTCACTGAGGATGCTCATCTCTCTAGCGAGGACATGCAGCTGCCTTAAGGAGGGTAGCTGGGGATCACAACAGCTTTAGCATGCAGGCATGCGTGCTCGCAAACACACACACAAATACATATGCTGCTTATCAGCTCTGCCAAGCAAAGTATTCTCAAGGATAAAGGATTTCGATCTTTATCTTGTCCAAATCCCTTCAAGGTATTGTCTCAAGACAGGACAAATTATGTTAACCTTGCCCCGTTTGAAAATGTAACTATGGAAATAATACCTCCCCACCCCTCTCCACCCCTCAAGTAAAATGGCCCACATTTAGGAGCAGAAGGTATCTGGAAGGTAGAAGGAAGCAGATTAATATGTGAACTGAAAGCACACAGACCTTTTAAAAGTCTGCCCACATTGCAGAATTGGAAAGAGATGAGCTTCTTTCCCATTATAGCAACAATACCACAAGGCGGGATTTGTTTGCAAGGGAATAAAGAGGCAAACAAGCCAAGACTAGAAGGTGGCCTGAGCACCAGAAATCCTCACTCAGAAATCCTCACTAGAAGGCCCCTCATCGGCCTGAGCAGGGCTGAAGAGGAAGAGAAAACCCAGGGGGTGCAGGCTCCCAGTGAAGGCAGGGCAAGGGGCCACCCAGAACATGCCCACCCTAGTATCTCTCTCCTGGTGGCTGGAGTCACTCATGCATGGAGCTGGGGAGGGTTGGGTTGGGTTGGTCAGCAGGTGGCTGGCCCTTTGTTCTCCCCCTGATGGTGATGGAAATATTTTCTGTCTTGACTAGGGAGCTGACGACCATTTTTCAAAACTCCCCCGGTGACTCAGATGATAAAGAATCTGCCTGCAATGCAGAAGACCTGGATTCCGTCCCTGGGTTGGGAAGATCCCCTGGAGAGGGGAATGGCAACCCACGCCCAGTATTCTTGCCTGGAGAATTCCATGGACAGAGAAGCCTGGCAGCCTGCTCAGAAAGAGTCAGACACGGCTGAGTGACTATCACAGTGGTTCCTCGTGGTGGCAGAGGCACTGTAGTGGAGAAAGAGCACCTCCTCCACGTCCACAACCTGACTTTGCATTCTGAATCCACCTGCTATGAATTCTGTGACCTTCAGACAAGGTCACACCCAGCAGGTGGAGGAGTAGGGGAGAGGTAGGCAGGAGGCCTGGCAAGGGCTTCAGAGCCTTCTAGACCAGCCAGGGGGGTGGTGCCTTTATCATGGGACACATACCAGGGGTGCTGACTCAGAAATCCTCACTCTGGCTCCCTCACCCTAGCCTGCGGGTCTCTGTTTCCTGTGGCTGTGACTCACATTCCAACACCTCTCCTGACACTGCTCCAGCCCCTCCCACACACCCATTTAGCACTGCTTGAAGCATACAACCCCATCACACAGACCTTTAATAGCAAGTGAAGTAGTAGCGGGTGTCAGGGCTGAGAGAGGAAAAAAAATCTCAATCCCCACTGGAGGGCGAAGATCATTTTCTGCATTTCCATTTAAAGGGAGAAGTGAAAAGCATGAAATCACATGCCAACAGGGAGAAAGAGTCTAAACCAGAATAGCCTCGACAGGAGCAGTCACCAGCAGCTTCCAGGTCACGGGTCCTCAAACCCATCTCCTGGGACACACAAGCAGGGACAGGCAGGGAGAAGCCACCTAACCTTCTATCCCGAGCACCACCCCGACTCTATGGCCTACTTGACATTTCCACTTGGACGTGCCCCAGGCTCTCAGGCTCATCCACTCCAAACTCAGCTTGTCATCTTTCTTCCAAATCTGCTCCTCTTCTAGGTCCCTTCCCACATCATGACTCCCACCCAAGACAGAGATCTGAGAGCCTCCCAGGACTGCTCTGTCTTCCTAGTATATTACCCCCACCTGACTGCACCAGCCGGGCTTCCCAGGTGATGCTAGGAGGAGATGTAAGAGAGGCTGGTTCAATCCCTGGGTTGGGAAGATCCCCTGGAGAAGGAAATGGCAACCCACTCAAGTATTTGTGCCTGGAGAATCCCATAGATAGAGGAATCTGGCTGGCTACCATCCATGGGGCTGCAAACAGTCAAACACGGCTGAGGCGACAGCACACACGGACTGCACCAGCCAGAGCTCCTTTGCATCTTCGATCAGTCTGCTCCGTCCCAGCCTCCCGCATCCCCACTGCCAATGGCCTTCCTCTGGCTCTGTTATCTCTAGCATGGACAGTTGCCGTAGCCTCCCAGCCAGTCTCTCCTACAACTCTCTCTTTAATCCAGCTTCTATCTTGTTCCCAGTATGATCCCCTGCTCCAAATGCAAATCTGATGATGGAAATTCCCTTCTTAAAATGCTCAAGCATTTCCCCTCTGCTATCAGGATAAATTCCAAACTCAGACTGGTGAACAAGGCCTTTATTCCAAGCCTTGCCACTTCCTAGCTATCCACCTTGATCTGCTCACTTACTCACCAACACCCCCCACCCTCCCAACTGCCCCACTTTCAGTTCTTTCCCTCAAGATTTCAGGCTCTTTCACATACTCAAGACTTTGAAAAGCCTGACTCTTTCTTTGCCCAGCCTCCCTGATGAACTCTTCCTTATCCCCCCAGACCCAGCTCCTGCATCTCCCTTTCAGCCCTTCCATCCCTGCATATCTCCTGCATCACATTAGTGCTGTGCTTGCTCGGTCACCTTTCTGCCTCCTCTCCCAGCTCTTTGAGAGCAGGGACTCGGCTATCTTCATCTTCAGATGCTCAGGCTCAGGACAGAACCTGATTCAAAAGTCTGAACAAATGTCCATGGAATGTATAAGCTGGGAATGGTTCTCTCCCGGGGCTGGGAGAGGCTGTGGACAACTCAGGGGATGTGGCAGAACCCCACCAGGGACAAGTCCTGGACTTCCTGGTCAGGGAGGACAATGAGCATGGACACTTAAATCCATCAGAATAGCAGATTCAATATAAAAATACAAATATCTTTAAAAATATCACAGGAGAGGAGTTACTGCCTGCTCCTGAGATTAGAGATTTGCTTTCTATCTGCTCCTGAAAGAGTGTCTTAAACTAGACCAAGGATTTCCAGACTTCAGGGTCTACAAGAGCCAGGATACAAGGACATCAGAAACATCACTCTATAAGAAGAAACACTTTTTTTTGTTGGTAATTATGTACAGTGACTGGTGTTAACTAGACTTATTGTGGTAATTTTGCAATATATAAAAATATTTAATCATTTTGTTTTATATCAAAACTAACATAATGTTAAATGTCAATTAAACCTCAATTTTTTAAAAAAATATTTTTTTAAAGAAAGGAAAGAAAAGAAATATTACTGCTTCACCAGGAAGCTTAAAACTGACTTCATTTACTTTTTAAAAAATTGAGGTAAAATTCATATAATATCAAATTCACCATTGTGACTATTTTTAAAGTGAAAAACTTAGTGACTTTTAGTACATTCACAATATTTTGTAACTATTGCCACTAATTCCAGAACCTGTTCACCATCCCAAAGGAAACTACTTATCCATTAAGCTATCACTTCCATTCATCCCTTCACCTAACCCTGGCAGCCACTAACTACTTACTGTCTATGAATTTGTCTGGGCTTCCCAGGTGGTTCAGTAGCAAAGAATCTGCCTGCCAGTGCAGAAGACACAAGAGATGCGGATTCAATCCTGGGTAGGGAAGATCCCTTGGAGGAGGAAATGGCAACCCACTTCAGTATTCTTACCTCAAAAATCCCATGAACAGAGGAGCCTGGAGGGTTGCAGTCCATGGGGTCACAAAGAGACACAACTGAGTAACTAAACACTCACACGTGGATTTGCTGTTCTATTTCATATAAACTGAATCACATAATCTGTGGTCTTTTGCATCTGGCTTCATTCACCTAGTGTGATGTTTTCAGTTCTGCTCAGTCAGTCATGTCCAACTCTTCACGACCCCATGGACTGCAGCACACCAGGCCTCCCTGTCCATCACCAACTCCCGGAGTCTACCCAAACTCATGTCCATTGAATCAGTGATGCCATCCAGCCATCTCCCCCTCTGTCGTCGCCTTCTCGTCCCACCTTCAATCTTTTCCAGCATCAGGGTCTTTTCAAATGAGTTAGTTCTTCATTCCTTTTTGTAACTGAATAATATTCCATTGTATGGACCCATCACATGTGTTTATCCATTTCAGTTGCTGAACATTTAGGTTGTTTCCACTTTTTCGCTATTATGAGTATTTGGCTGCTCTGAAGATTTGTGTACAAGTGCTTATGTGAACATATGTTTTCATTTCTCTTGGGTATGCAATTGGGAGTGAAATTGATTTGTCAAATGTTTAACATTTTTTGAGGGACTGCCAATATGCTTTCCTCAGCAGATGTACCATTTTACATTCCCAACAGCAATGTACAAGGCTTCCAATTCGCTCCATCTTTAAAGGTCTTAGTTGTTGAATTCCTAGTACTGGGACCTTTCCTATCGACTGTGCAAAAGTACAACCAGTTGGATAGCAACTGAGTTGGAATCTAAAATCTGCAATGGTGAGACAGCCTTAAGCCGGATCTAAGCTGATCTCTAATGTCTCCCCCCACGAATCTCACAAGATGGGCTCCTGCAGCCACCACTCGAGTTCTGTGCAGCTCAGAATCGCAAAGATGTCACATGCCCTGGCTCCTAGACCTGTTAGGTAAGGCATCTCTGCTGTCCCCCACTTACAAATCAGATGAGGAGGAAAAGAAGTGAGCCGAGATCTCATCAGCAGGTAGAAAGGAGAAGAAACAGTCCAAATCCATTTTAGTCATCATAAATTAGGGTGTTTTTTTTCCCCCACGTGGAAGCCAGAACACTGGGGAATCCTCTGGGTGGGGTGAGTGGACCTCCAGCAGGGCTCAGGATGGTTGACTTCCAGGCAAGCACAGAGCAACCTGGGGGCAGGGGTCTGCAGAAGTCCAGGCAGGTGAGGGGTGGCTGAAAGTACGTCATAGCCTCAAGGCACAAGTGTGAGGGGCAGGACAGGGCCTGTGGGTGACAGGTAAGAAGAAGGCAGGGTCCTGGCCTGCCCCCTAGGGCCCACCTAGCGTACCACCACACCTCCCCAAACTACATCTTGGCAATGAAAGCAACAATCACTGCTGGCCCCTGAACACATTCTGCCCCTCAGCTCACCCCCGTCATGCGCGCCACGGGCACACATTGTTTTCAGCTTCCTGGAAATGTGGTCGCTGGAAAACTCTGACTTACTCTTCAGGTCTCAGCTCAGGGGTATTGCTTCTAGGAATTCTTCATGCCAGATGCTCTCCAAGGGCCTGCGGGCTCCTCATCTCCCACTCGCTGCTCTCTGCCACGGCAGCCTTTCTCTTACTGTCCTGATTTAAGGCTGTCTCTATCGTCACCCCCGTGGTGAGCAGCACCCAGGTAGGGACAGTGACTTTCCCCGTGTGTGTTCCCAACCCAAGGAGATGAAAAGCCATTTTGCAATGTCTGTTCCCAGGGAGCTTGGCCAGGAATGGCCAGAGTTAGTGAACTAGGTTAGGGGTTCAAGGAGGGAACCAGCCACATGCTGAAATGACGATGCTCCAACTCAGTGTTTTGGCAGGCTATGGACCACAGGTCAAGAGCGGACCACGGGTCAAGAGCTGACCACTGCTGTTTTTTGTATGATCCAAGAGTTAGGAATAAATTTCACATTTAAAAAATTTGTTCTCATTCCGAAGTATTTCTCCAGTAGAATCATTCTCCATGCCTTAGTGTGGTTCTCTCTGCTTCCATTATTCTAAATCACTCCATCCCTGTCCATCATTGTGTTGTCATGTCTGACTAAGTCATGTCTGACTCTTTGCGACCCCATGGACTGTAGTCCACCAGGCTCCTCTGTTCATAGCATTTCCCAGGCAAGAATACTGGACTGGGTTGCCATTTCCTTCTCCAGGGGATCTTGCCAACTCAGGGATTGAACCAACATCCCCTGCTTCAGCAGATGGGTTCTTTACCACTGAGCCACCAGTGATGCCCCCAGATTTCATGTTTTTAAATGCCTGAACAAAATTTTAAAAACAAGCAATATTTTATGAAGTGAAAATAATATCAGATTCAAACTTGAGTCCGTAAATAAAGCTTTGAATGTTCTCAAATGTTTATGGAAAGTTGTTTTTCCTTTTGTTGCTTTTCCTTTTGTTATATAATTCAGTTCAGTTCAGTCACTAAGTCGTGTCTGACTCTTTGTGACCCCATGAACTGCAGCGCGCCAGGCCTCCCTGTCCATCACCAACTCCTGGAGTTTACCCCAAACTCATGTCCATTGAGTCGGTGATGCCGTCCAACCATCTCATCCTCTGTCGTCCCCTTCTCCTCCTGCCTTCAATCTTTCCCAGCATCAGGGTCTTTGCAAATGTGTCAGCTCTTCGCATCAGGTGGCCAAAGTATGGGAGTTTCAGCCTCGACATCAGTCCTTCCAATGAACACCCATGACTGACCTCCTTTAGGATGGACTGGTTGGATCTCCTTGCAGTCCAAGGGACTCACAAGAGTATTCTCCAAAACCACAGTTCAAAAGCATCAATTCTTTGGTGCTCAGCTTTCTTTACAGTCCAACTCTCACATCCATACATGACCACTGGAAAAACCATAGCCTTGATTAGACGAACCTTTATTGGCAGTTATATAATTACCTACCTAATATTCTTGATTTGCTTCTTGGCCCACAAAGTGTAAACTATTTACTATGGGCTCTTTACAGAAACAGTTTGCTGCTTGCTGCTCTCAATGGTTAGAAACAGGATGCTTCAGTCCTCACCCCCACCCCACCCCATGACCCCTTGAGACTAAGCCTGCCAGCACCTCCTACTGAATGGCAGCGTTCTCAGCAGAGAAGAATTCGGTGACACCCTCGCCCAGTGCTTAACTCAATATTCTATCTCCAGCATGCACCCCCATTCACACACATCTTTTATTCTCTTACCAAAGGGCTTTGGGGGAAATACAAAGCAATCCAAATTCACAAAAATGACTAACAGTCTTCACTGTGATCGATGACAAAGGTAGGATGGTCCTAAAGTCTCTTGTTTACTGAGTACTTACTGCGTGCCAGGCACTGGGCTAAACATTGTAAAGATGCCGCCTGAAAACCTGCAACCCTCCTCAAAGTTTCATTATCATATCCCTCACATATGTGCAGAACAGAGATGCGGGTCCCCTTTCTCCCTATTATGCTTGTCTATCTTCACTCTGAATAGGGAGGGAATCATTAACATAACATGTCAAAATCACAGTAACTCATAAAACATTTATCGTGAGCAAGGCATTGTTTTAAATCAGGGTTTCTCAACCATATCATTAGTAACATTAGGGGCTGGATAATGCTTTGTTATGAGGCTGTCCTGTGCCTTGTAGGATGTCTAGCTGCATCCCTGGCCTCTGTCCACTAGGTAAATACCAATAGCACCCCTTTTTCAGGTGTGACAGTCCAAAAAATCTCCAGACACTGCCCAATGCTCCTGGGGGCAGTTTAGAGAGGTTTATTCTAAACGCTTTACAAATAAATTCAGAAAAACTCTGTGAAATAAGTCCTGCTATTATCTTCATTTATGAGATAAGTAATCTGTAGGAAAGTAATGTCTCTGCTTTTTAATATGCTATCTAGGTTGGCCAACCAAGGTCTGTCTAGTCAAGGCTATGGTTTTTCCCGTGGTCATGTATGGATGTGAGAGTTGGACTGTGAAGAAAGCTGATCGCCGAAGAATTGATGCTTTTGAACTGTGGTGCTGGAGAAGACTCTTGAGAGTCCCTTGGACTGCAAGGAGATCCAACCAGTCCATTCTAAAGGAGATCAATCCTGGGTGTTCATTGGAAGGACTGATGCTGTAGCTGAAACTCCAATACTTTGGCCACCTCATGCGACGAGTTGACTCACTGGAAAAGAGTCTGATGCTGGGACGGATTGGGGGTGGGAGGAGACGGGGATGACAGAGAATGAGATGGCTGGATGGCATTACTGACTTGATGGGCATGAGTTTGAGTGAACTCTGGGAGTTGGTGATGGACAGGGAGGCCTGGCGTGCTGTGATTCATGGAGTCGCAAAGAGTTGGACACAACTGAGCGACTGAACTGAACTGAACTGAATCTGTAGCATGGCGAGGTAACTTCTCCAGGGCCACACAGCTGGTGAGTGGTAAGAGTGGAATCTGAACCCATGTGGTCTAAGGTCCCGTATCCATGCTCTTACTATTATCCATTTCAGCAAATCTCAGAATCCACTGGGCTGACCCCGCACAAGTAATAGGAGGGGAACCCCCACACACACTTTGCCCTGTAGGATAGAATGAAAATTGAAGGTCACCTTGGCTTGACCATGGGATTCCTTAGTGCCTCAGATGGTAAGGAATCTTTCCGTGATGGGGGAGTCGGGGGTTTGATCCTTGGGTAAGGAAGATCCCCTGGAGAAGGAAATGGCCTCCCACTCTAGTATTCTTGCCTAGAGAATCCCATGGACAGAGGAATCTGGTGGGTTGCAGTCTCTGGAGTCACAAAAAAGTCAGACAAGTAACAATTGAATGAGTAACACTTGGTTTGACAACAGGGAACACCAACTGGCAAGATAAAACAGAGATTGGAAGACAGAAAAGGCCTAGAGAAAAGGAAATGGAAACAAGGCCAGAGGAACACAAAACTCTCAGGCATCCACAGAGGCTGTTGCTGTGGCCTGATGGGAAAAGAGACAAGTCCCATTCTGTACCATCCTCTGCACTGTGGGCGCTCAAGATCTCCTGGCTGTAATGCTCCTCCTGCCCCTTTCCTCCCTTCTTACTCTGTTCGTCCCTTCCTCCTCTGTTCGTCCCTTCCTTCCTCTTTCCCTCCCTCTCCCCCTTCTTCCCTCCTTCCTTCCTTCCTCTTCCTTTCTTTCTTGCTTGTCATCTGGGTGTCTGCCTTTCTGTACGTGGTGGGGTGTAACGTGATAAATGAGACTAAGTAAACTGAGGTTCTGAGCTTGATGGGATCTACCCTACACACACCCCTCACCTGAGGGACCTACCAACCAGTAGAGCTGGGATTTTGTGTGCTATGATTGCTTTCAACTGCAGACAACAGAAACCAGACATAGAGTGGCTTCACTGCAAAGGGGATGATTTTCCCTGAAGGGTGAGACGCAAGCACTCCAGGACTGCTGGCTGGTTTCACAATGCTGTCGACATCCCCGACTTCCCCTGTTTTTCTTCTTGGCCATGTGGCTTTCATCCTTTTGCTCACAAGAAGGCTTCTAGATGCTTCCAGACATCATGACAGGCAGCAAATAGGGGAGGGGAGTGCCAGCTGAACCTGCCTCACTGGCTTACGTCTCAGTGGCCAGGACTGTGTTACATGTCCCCACCTGCCTGCCAGGGAGTCTGGGTGGTGTTTATTTTCACTTGGGCTATCATGACTCTGCAAAATATTGGGGTTCAATAGGAAGAAACGGGAGAAAATGGATGTTGAGGAGGCATTTCACAGTGTCTACTGTAGAATTCAAAGGCAGCCTGCACTTCACTCGGAAACATTGTTTCGTGAGAACCTGCCCTGGCTCTGGCGATGGCTGCCTCACCTTGAACCCCCTCCTTCCCCTGACTATCTGTGTGACCTTGGGCTGATTGCTTTATCTTGTTGTGCCTCATTTTCCTCATCAGTAAACCTGAGAAAACAATAACATCCAATTTTCCTCATCTGTAAAACTGAGGAAAAAGTAACAGTGTTGTCATGGGGATAAAATCAGTTAGCATATGTAAAATACCTAACCTAGTGCCCGGTGTATAAGCCCGCAATAAACATTAGCTACTTTCAGCTGCTACTATTTACTGAATGTCTACATGCCAAACACTCTACATGATTTTCTCCAATCCTCACAACGAAAGAGTGAGGGAAATAAGTGAGTTCAGGAGCGGTCCCCAGCCCCACTGCCTGTCATTTCACCATTTCCTCGAAGTCTTCTAGGAGTTTCTTTAATGAAAATTCCTTTAATAAGAAAGGTCTCGATGCCCTTTCAGCAAGCAGCTGAGCAGCTGACAGGGAGCAGAGATTAGTAGCATCAGCACACCAGGGTGTCAAACATAGCCTCTCCCTGGCACTTTCTAGTAGGTCTTGCCCTGGGTTTAGTTCCAAGTTTCAAGCAAAGATTTAATCTAATTTCTCTTCTTTCTTGCTTGATCTTCAAATTGGCTCACCCACCCCAGATGCTTAGAAACATGTGTTAATGACACTCTGGGGATAAAGCAGGAGCTGACACACTCAGGGCTTCCAGCGCTCAATTAGGACACATGGTGGAATGGACAGAAATTCTGGAGGTGTAACGGGAGGTGGCACACTCAATTAGGACAGGGCTTCCCAAGTGGGATTAGTGGTGAAGAATCTACCTGCCAATGCAGGTGTAAGAGACATAAGAGATGAGGGTTTGATCCCTGGGTCAGGAAGATTCCCTGGAAGAGGGCATGGTAACCCACTCCAATATTCTTGCCTGGAGAATCCCATGGACAGAGGAAACTGGTGGGCTACAGTCCATAGGGTCGCAAAGAGTCGGACACAACTGAGCAACTGAGCACGCACGTGTGGGGAGCAGGGGAGGCCACAGCTCACAAGAGATTTCAGCAGCTGGCACCTGGGTAAGGCCAGACCAGGCCAGAGGACAATCAAGTTCAATGCCCTAGACCCAGATGCTGGCTGAATTTCAGGGCAGTGATGTCCAAGGCAGCCAGTAGCGGAGAAGGCATCGTTTCCATTGCAAAGGTGGAAACGGACCCACATCTCCACTATAGTCCCTCCATGCTCACCAAGCCCCCAACAAACCATCAGATTCAGGGAGGGGGTTCACTCCTGGAAGTTCAGTCTAAATGCAATTATATAGTCCCAAAAGTGCTATGAAAAATTTAAAGAATCTTATCCCCATAGGATAAATTGCACTTGTAAGAATATTTCCTACAGAGATAATGTGCAGAAGGATTTTGCATAATAGCACTGTTTGTAATGCTGACCAATTTGGGGACAACCAGAGCATTCATGAATAAGGGGCTAGTAATTTGTGGAATACATACAGTTAAAAATGAAGTTGTACATCAAAATTTACTAGCATGATAAGATATTGCTGACAAGTAAGCAAAAAATACATTTTGAGGTAACAAGTAAGATATGTACCACTTAAATGAAAATAAATATACATATTTAATGTATGTACTATATTCATTCATATATGTAGCAGAAAAGGGCTTCCCAGGTAGCACAGTGGTAAAGAATCTGCCTGCCAATGCAGGAGACAAAAGAGAGGTGAGTTCAGTCCCAGTTTGGGGAAAATCCCCTGGAAGAGGAAATGACAATCACTCCAGTATTCTTGCCTGGAAAATCCCATGGACAGAGCAGCCTGGTGGGCTACAGTCCGTGGGCCTGAAAGGAGTCAGACATGACTGGCACGCATGCACGCGCACACACACACACAAACACACACACACACACACACACACACAAAGCAAAGCAAAGCAAAAAGGCAGGAACATGGATAGAGACAAAGAGAGAGATGTCTAAAAATTTTCTACCAAAATGTTAGTATTGATTTGTTTGCATAAACATTTCCTGCAGAGCCAGGAATCTCACTGTTGGAGTGGGAATTTACAGTAAGGGGAGGAGCTAAAGTAATCCATGTGTAATGGATTAGAGTCTGAAGCATCAATAGGAACTCATGTTTAGCTTAATACAGATACAGATGGTTGCATATAAAAATATTTACACACATGTATACACACACATATCTATTTCTTAGGGAACTAGAAAAAATGATGCTCCAGTAACAAGGGGCACATATAATACCCAGATCTGTACTTCTAATGCTAGTCTCCAATAAAGAGAATCAGGGATCCTTGAAGAAATAGCTGATTTGAGGACTAGAGCAAGAAACATACACAATGAGCCTGAAGGATCTCGTAATACCAGCAAGTAAGAAAGTACTAATAGAGTAAAATAAAATCACCCATATTGACGGATATGACAGAGGAGCACAGGAATCTACTGACAGAACTCTCAAGTGGCTAACACCAGAATAATTTAAGCAAAAAATAAAACAAGTATTATTGGAGTATAATCCAAATGCAAAATAAATATATATGAGTCCATACTAACACAAATAAATCATTGAATAAATTAATAAATGGGGAAAGGAGACAAGATAAATCTCTCATGCAGAAGAATTCCAAATAATTTACATAGATTTTCTTCCCTCAAAGAAGGGGAGCCTAACTCCCCATTCTGCAGTGTGGCTGTGCACAGTGACTTCCTTCCAAAGAGCAGAGTGTGAAACAGAAATAAAAATGAGCAGCTTCACAGTGGAGAAAACTGACAAACCTGTCGCAGGCCTATGATCAAGGTCAACATCAACAGTCATAAATCATGTTGATAGCAAGCAACCCTGATTTGATGGGGAAAAAATGACTGTTTGCCTCAGTGATCTTCCTCCTCAAAATCCACAACCCTAGGCTCATCTTGAGAAAACCATCAGACAAATTCCAATAGAGGGGCATCATGCCAACTATTATACATAGGATGGATAGACAGCAAGTTCCCACTGTATAGCACAGGATATTCAATATCCTGTAATAAACCATCATGGAAAAGAATATGATAAAAAGAATGTTTATATGTGTATAGCTGAATCACTTTGCTATACAGCAGGGATTGGCACAACTTTGTAAATCAATTATACTTCCATTTAAAAAAAAAGAGACACACACACACAAAGCCTGGCTCAGTTCAGTTCAGTTCAGTTCAGTCGCTCAGTCGTGTCTGACTCTCCGCGACCCCATGAATCACAGCACGCCAGGCCTCCCTGTCCATCACCAACTCCCGGAGTTCACTCAAACTCATGTTCACAGAGTCGGTGATGCCATCCAGCCATCTCATTCTCCGTCGTCCCCTTCTCCTCTCGCCCCCAACCTTTCCCAGTATCAGAGTCTTTTCCAGTGAGTCAACTCGTCGCATGAGGTGGCCAAAGTATTGCAGTTTCAGCTTTAGCATCAGTCCCTCCATTGAACATCCAGCATTGATCTCCTTTAGAATGGACTGGTTGGATCTCCTTGCAGTATAAGGGACTCTCAAGAGTCTTCTCCAACACCACAGTTCAAAAGCATCGATTCTTCGGCAATCAGCTTTCTTCACAGTCCAACTCTCACATCCATACATGACCACGGGAAAAACCATTGCCTTGACTAGACGGACCTTGGTTGGCAAAGTAATGTCTCTGCTTTTTAATATACTATCAAGGTTGGTCATAACTTTCCTTCCAAGGAGCAAGCGTCTTTTAATTTCATGGCTGCAATCAGCATCTGCAGTGATTTTGGAGCCCAAAAAAATAAAGTCTGACACTGTTTCCACTGTTTTTCCATCTATTTCCCATGAAGTGATGGGACCAGATGCCATGATCTTTGTTTTCTGAATGTTGAGCTTCAAGCCAACCTTTTCACTCTCCTCTTTCACTTTCATCAAAGCCTGGCTAGTACTCCTCAAAAATGCCACGGTCACCAA
Organism: Moschus berezovskii; assembly: GCF_049115385.1. Lineage (NCBI taxonomy): Eukaryota > Metazoa > Chordata > Mammalia > Artiodactyla > Moschidae > Moschus > Moschus berezovskii. Next base: position 25,395,873 of record NC_142468.1, on the reverse strand, counting down.
AAAAAAAACTGTCACAACCAAGATGAATCTAAGAGAAGGGTAAACCTAAAACTGTTTCTTAAAAAAAAGATTGTTTTAAGTTCCCACAGAAGAATTTTTCCCTAAGCAAGAATCAAAGTGAATTTTTATATCAACATTTAATATAGAAAAGCAGTAAAAGATTTACAATTAAAAAGCTTTAAAGCTTTTTCTTAAAAGTTTTGTAATATCCTGGACCAAATTCTTCCATGGGGCTTAAAGTCAAAATTCTTGGGCTTTCTACAGGAAGCAGGATGATTTTCCTAAATACTGATATAGCAGAGGCAGACCCCATCCTTACAGAAGGGAGGGGTTCTAGACGGTTGAGACTTCCTCTTCTGGGATGTTGGTGTTTTCCTTATTACACACTTGTAGGTTAAGTATGTGCATCTCAGCATCGCTCTTATGAGATGGTAAAGCCAAAAGTGTCCAGCTCACTTGCAATATTCTTATCAGGCCCTGGTTCATCTCCATAGTTCACTTCTCAAGCCACTCTCTGCCCACAGAAAAGACCCACCAGAGTTTTTCAGAGTCTGTGGAATCTCCAGATAGAGGTGCACAGGCAATGGCCCAATGATGGTGGTCACCTAACTTCAGGTCACATAACTTCACATAACTTCTAATGGGGATGGTTAGATGCTTCACTGTGATGATATCAAGTCTGTCATAGACTGATTTATGAGATGTCCCAAAGGTTCCCCTGGAACCCCAATTTAAGCCAGAAAAGAAGGATCCTGAAAGGCTACACTTCTATGAATCAAGCTGAAAGGAGTGAGCCATGGAACTGTTTTATTCCTTCTTACTGATTTTGTATGTTTGCAACTTGATGGAGTAGAATTACAGCAAGTTGGTGTTCCTGATGACCCAGAAAATATGCTACAAAATAATTCTTTTGCATAGTCAGAGAGGTCCCTAAGGTTAGCACTAGGATTTAGAAATAAAGTCAGAAAATGACATATTTGAAAACTAGAAATGGCAAAAATCAATATGAAATGAATGGAATTTGTCTCCCAGATATTCATCCTCTGTAAGTCATTCATCCTCAGAGATGTTTGGAAAACATATTACAGATAAGACTGAAGTGTCTCCCAAATCCTTCTGAGGGCCCCAGGACTCTTGTGTTTCCACAGGAAACTGCTAATATCAAAGGGACTTTAGTTTATGGAGATAAGCTACAGTTGGGAAAATTGTGACATGCTAATGAAAAAGGCAATAGAAAGCTCCTCCTGCAATCTAGAGACAGGAGAGAAGCAGAAACAGCCTGGTAAGGGTTTAAAAATAGGTCTAACCAGTAGTCTGACCAAGTTGTGCTTTCTGGTTGCTAGAAAAGCATCTTTTCCTGGGACAACGAGGGTAACTTTTCAGATTCTATCAGAGTGGGTGCTGTGAGAGTAGGTGATCCTTTCTCTGACTGTGAGTTTTCCAAAGAGGCTTAAGATCTTCAGGGAAGACACTGGGATGGAGGTGATCCAGATAAGCAGATGTAAGAAGTATCCGATTACTAGAAGTCCTGCATTAATACGTTTATAAGCCAATGTCTTATAAGTTTGGAAAATGTCCTTCCATACTCCGGATCTAGGGCAGTACTAAATGTACTGACACAAGTGGGTTCCAAACCTCAAGGCCAAGAACTCAGATGCTGCATTAAGATGTCCTCACTAGAGGCTACCCCATGGACAGCCAGCTAGCTTCATCAATGCTTCCTCACACTAATCTGGATCTTGGTTTTTAAAATAACATCTTACGTCTTAAATTTTACAAGGCTGTCTCTTTACTTAAGATGCTTGTTAGATTCATTTCCTTTTGGGACTGTCTAATGTTACAGTCAGTGAAGATGGATTCATCTGACTTACCAAGATCTTTCTCTTATTGTATTTGAGTTTTCAAATTCATCTAAGGGCAGCAGGGTCAGAGTCTTTCTTAAATGCATTGAACCATTTGATGACCCCTACCCAGAGGTTGGGTATCAGTGAAAGAACTCTGACAAGACGTGTTGAAACCATAAAGCCCGAAGCCCAAATTCTTTACTTATGCTGCACACACAGATTTTACCCCCACTTGTACCAAAATCACCTTCTATGACTTGAAAACAGCACTACTTTATAGACTGCAATATTTTTCACTTATAATCTAAAAAGTAACACCCACAAGAGGCAAAATTGTGCTAGTCACCCAGTTGCCGTGATTAGGCCTTTACTTTCCTTGAAGAAATTTTATCCGTGGGATAGAAAGGAGAATGTGTATTTTAAATTTTGGTATATATATGAGTAAAAGCAATCAGTTCTCAGGATGTGCCCTTTAAAAAGTTATTTGGGCTCTTCTGCCTTCTTAGACAACAACCATCACTTCTTCAGCCTTACTTTGTCCTCTTCTCTTTGTCGAATATTTTCTATCACAAAGAAATTGCAAGGCTTCCGGTCATACTCAGCATCCCCCTTGATTTCTGCAGGGCTCCTTGGTGAACACACACCCTGTTATGATTAAAAACATTTGCCAGCTGTAAAATGTCTTCTCCAAGACCCCTATAAATGAATATTAAAATCAAAGCTCGCACTGTTATGAGTTTCTGGAACAACAGTCCTGGAGGCAACAGCTGCTCCTTCTTATTGTTATAACAGCAGCTCTCTTGGCAGCAATGAGATGGGCTCTTAGAACTTCCCTGGAGGGAACCCACTAAAGTTCAAAGCAGGTTCCCACCAATTCCCAACCTCTGAGTGATCCAGGAGAGCCCTGCACAAGATGAAGTTCATGAACCCCACCTTCTAGGAACTACAGAAGGAAAAGATAAGGAAGAAAGCAACCTCTCCATCCAAGACCTTAGACATCCTTCCAACTGCCTCTAATTGCCCCACTCAGAAGTGGTTTCCCAGACCACATATTCAACTGCTTTCTTCAGGCATGATTTCCCACCTGGAGTAGCAGGAAGGCCTTGGGTCAGGTGTCAGAACTTTGCACCAAAGATATGCATGGGCTTTAACCTCCAGGGGAACAAGGCAAGAATCCTCTTTGCTGAACGAACTCCAAAGGAGAACAAAAACGAAGCTTTTTAGCAAGAAGCCTGACCTGACAGGTCTCTGGTTTGCTACAGAGACAGCAGCATCACTGGCAGGTCAGAACACATTGGGGAAGGTGACTCCTGCTGCTTGAATGGCTCAGACATCAAAACCAAACCAGAGAATTTACGAGAGCGTAGCAATAGGGTCATGCTTTCTGCTCAGTTCCAAGCAGCAAGATAACCATAGCCTAGCTTTTGAATGAGCACAAGACTATTTTTTTCCTACTATCTGCTTCTGTCATCTTTGGAAGCCCAATAGATAAACTATTTTAATAGGCTGTAGTAATAATATTAGGTACCATTTATGTTATATACATTATAACATTAAATCGTCACAATGAACCAATGGCAACAAGTAGTAGTATATCCATTTTATATGTGAATAACTTGAAGATATTAAGTGAGAAATAACTTACGGAAGATTATGCAGCAAGCAAATGGTTGAAAGGGAATTTGAATCCTGATCGCCATGGCTCCAAGGCACACGCTCTTCATCACTTTCTCTTCCTTCTCCACTTCTTACTTCCCCCTTACCCAGAGTGGCTGCACCTCAAGTCTCAGTCAAGTGATTTGGGGTATGCCAAACCTCAGAAGAAAATGACTCCTACGATGCACCTTCAGGTTTATCGTCTGAATATATTAGACACTGTTTGCTACGTGAAAGCCTACATTGGTCTATATCACACAAATAGAAAGAAGGCCTTTTAAAATACCAATATCTCAGGGTTGCCAGGGTCCAAAAGAGACACCTAATTTTCATTTATCTCAGGGATTCTGAAAGTTGCCGTGTCAACTCAAATCCATTTTGCATGAGGATCAGAGGAACAGGTTCAGAAACTGACATAAAACATTTCGAGGACTTCCAGTAAAGCCCAGATATTAAAAGCATGTATTAACCTTTGCTTCCCATGGAAATGTCTTTAAATGACAGTATAGAAATGTAAAGGAATAAACCATATGGACACAGAGAATGGGAGAGGAGATGACAGAAAGCAAAATGATGGGAAGTGAATGGATGAGTGATAACTGCAGACCAGAAAACCTCGGAGCTGAACTGCCTTCAGAGAAATGGCTGATGAGAAGCAAACCGATTTGTGCTGTGGTGCCCCTAGAAGGCTTTGGGTTGAAACCTCTAAAAGGGTCTGAAGGTAGGGATGAGGAGTATGGCTGGAAATAACTGATAGGCAACAGGCTTCATGAGGAGCATTTACCCTGCAGCCTGGTCTTTTCCCACACCCCACGCCATGAGATGGCCAGCCCCTGTCTATCTACTCTAGGAGACGATAAGAGGTATAGTCCAAGGAGAAAGGGAGTCAGTGGAGAAAATGAACAAAATCAGAGAAAGACTTGGCTATGATGAAATTTCAGGGCAGCTTAACAGAAAGGCACTGCTCCTAACTTATCCTGTTAAAGAAAATTTAAGCTTCTCATTTTGAAATAATCTGGCTTACCAAACAAGTTGCAAAGACAGTATATAGAATTATCATAGACTCTTTCCCCATATTTCTCAAATGTTACCGTTTTGTGTAACCTTAGTACATCAGTCAAAATCAGGAAATTAACATTGGTACAATGCTATTCATTAATATATAGACCTCATTCACTTCACTGCTTTTCGTTCCCTGGTCTAGGACCTAATCCAAGACCACACACTACATTTAGGTATCATGTCTCTTTAGACCTCAGAAATTTAGAACAGGTGTGCATTATTATTATTTGTCTTGAATGACCTTGACACTTTTAAAGAGCACTGGTCAGCTGCTTATAGAATATTGTGATGCATTGTGTGGATCTTAGTGCATCATATCAGGTTGCACATGATGTAAATACGACTCATTACTGGTGATGTTAACTTTGATCATTTGGTTAAAGTGGTGTCTGCCAGGCTTCTCCACTCTAATGTTACCTTTGTAATTAATAGCTATATTGTGAAGAACAAAGCATTCTGATTCCCAAAACATTTTGACCCATTAATTTCAGCATCCACTGATGCTTTTTCCTGTAATAGTTATTACTGTGGTGTTTATCAGATGATTTTCTAAAATTTCCATCAATCCTCCTACATTTTTTAAAAATTTCATCTTATTTTTAACTGGAGGATAATTACAATATTGTGATGATTTCTGCCGTACATCAACATGAATCAGCCATAAGTACACATATATCCCCTCCCTCTTAAATCTCTCTCCTCATTCCACCCCAAGATGGTACTGATGAACTTTCTACATCTTTAGTTGAAATTCTAGTGAGAGTTTTCTCTTCTTCTTCAATTATTTGTTTATTTATAAAAGTATTTTACACTGTTACGGACTCTGGGATATTTATCTTATTCTGTTCTGTCTTGTCTATCTTGTTCTACTTTCATTATTTATTTTGTTGTTCAAACTGTCCCAGATGTGGCCAGTGAAAGCTTTTTAAAACTGACTTCTCTGTCCTTTTAAGATGTCCTCATCATTCTTTTTTGCGTATTTTCTTACTTCCTGGTGGTATAAGATATTCTAGGCTAATCCAGTAGTGTTCCTAACCTAGTCCACTTCTTTTCATTGACTACAGTAAAGCCTTTGACTGTGTGGATCATAACAAACTGGAAAATTCTTAAAGAAATGAGAATATCATAACACCTTACCTTTCTCCTGAGAAACCAGTATGTGGGTCAAAAAGCAACAGTTAGAACCAGACATGGTTCAACATTGGGAAAGGAGTACGTCAAGGTTGTATATTGCCACCCTGCTGATTGAAGTTATATGCAGAGTACATCATATGAAATGCTGGGCTGGATGAATCACAAACTGATTGCCGTGAGAAAGATCAACAATCTCAGATGTGCAGATGACACCACCCTTATGGCAGAAAGTGAAGAGGAACTAAAGAGCCTCTTGATTAGGGTGAAAGAAGAGAATGATAAAGCTGGCTTGAAGCTCAACATTCAAAAAAATAAGATCATGGCATCTGGTACCATCACTTCATGACAAATAGAAGGAGAAAAAAGTGGAAGCAGTGACAGACTTTATTTTCTTGGGCTCCAAAATCATTGTGGGTGGTGACTGCAGCCTTGAAATTAAAAGATGCTTGCTCCTTGGAAGGGAAGTTATGACAAACCTAGACAGCATAAGAAGAGGTGGCAGGAATACACAGAAGAACTGTACAAAAAAGATCTTCACGACCAAGATAGTCAGGATAACGTGATCATTGACCTAGAGCCAGACATCTTGGAATGTGAAGTCAAGTGGGCCTTAGAAAACATCACTACAAACAAAGCTAGTGGAGGTGATGGAATTCCAGTTGAGCTATTTCAAATCTTGAAAGATGAGGCTGTGAAAGTGCTGCACTCAATATGCCAGCAGATTTGGAAAACTCAGCAGTGGCCACAGGACTGGAAGAGGTCAGTCTTCATTCCAATCCCAAAGAAAGGCAATGCCAAAGAATGCTCAAACTACCGCACAATTGCACTCATCTCACACGCTAGTAAAGTCATGCTCAAAATTCTCCAAGCCAGGCTTCAGCAGTATGTAAACCGTGAACTCCCAGATGTTCAAGCAGGTTTTAGAAAATGCAGAGGCACCAGAGATCAAATTGCCAACATCCACTAGATCATGGAGAAAGCAAGAGAGTTCCAGAAAAACATCTATTTCTGCTTCATTGACTATGCCAAAGCCTTTGACTGTGTGGATCACAATAAACTGTGGAACATTCTGAAAGAGATGGGAATCCCAGACCACCTGACCTGCCTCTTGAGAAACCTGTATGCAGGTCAGGAAGCAACAGTTAGAACTGGACATGGAACAACAGACTGGTTCCAAATAGGAAAAGGTGTACGTCAAGGTTGTATATTGTCACCTTGCTTATTTAACTTCTATGCAGAGTACATCATGAGGAACGCTGGGCTGGAAGAAGCACAAGCTGGAATCAAGATTGCTGGGAGAAATATCAATAACCTCAGATATGCAGATGACACTACCTTTATGGCAGAAAGTGAAGAGGAACTCAAAAGCCTCTTGATGAAAGTGAAAGAGGAGAGTGAAAAGGTTGGCTTGAAGCTCAACATTCAGAAAACAAAGATCATGGCATCTGGTCCCATCACTTCATGGGAAATAGATGGAGAAACAGTAGAAACAGTGTCAGACTTTATATTTTTGGGCTCCAAAATCACTGCAGATGCTGATTGCAGCCATGAAATTAAAAGACGCTTGCTTCTTGGAAGGAAAGTTATGACCAACCTTGATAGTATATTAAAAAGCAGAGACATTACTTTGCCAACCAAGGTCCGTCTAGTCAAGGCAATGGTTTTTCCCGTGGTCATGTATGGATGTGAGAGTTGGACTGTGAAGAAAGCTGATCGCTGAAGAATTGATGCTTTTGAGCTGTGGTGTTGGAGAAGACTCTTGAGAGTCCCTTGGACTGCAAGGAGAGCCAACCAGTCCATTCTAAAGGAGATCAATCCTGGGTGTTCATTGGAGGGACTGATGCTAAAGCTGAAACTGCAATACTTTGGCCACCTCATGCGACGAGTTGACTCACTGGAAAAGACTCTGATGCTGGGAAAGGTTGGGGGCGGGAGGAGAAGGGGATGACCGAGAATGAGATGGCTGGATGGCATCACTGACTCTGTGGACATGAGTTTGAGTGTACTCCGGGAGTTGGTGATGGACAGGGAGGCCTGGCGTGCTGTGATTCATGGAGTCGCGGAGAGTCGGACACGACTGAGCGACTGAACTGAACTGAACTGAAGTCCGCATAGTCAAAGCTTTGGTTTTTCCAGTAGTCATGTACGGATTTGAAAGGTGGACCATAAAGAAGGCTGAGCCCTGAAGAACTGATGCTTTCAAATTGTGGTGCTGGAGAAGACTCTTGAGAGTCCCTTAGACAGCAAGGAGATCAAACCAGTCAATCCTAAAGGAAGTCAACTCTGAATATTCTTTGAAAGAACTGTTACTGAAATTGAACTCCAGAACTTTGGCCACCTGCTGCAAAGAGCTGACTCATTGGAAAAGACCCTGATGCTGGGAAAGACTGAAAGCAAAAGAAGAAGGGGAGACAGAGGATGAGATGGTTAGATGGCATCACCGACTCGATGGCCATGAGTTTGAGCAAGCTCCAGAGACAGCGGAGGACAGAGGAACTTGGCCTCCTGCAGTCCATGGAGTCACAAAGAGTTGGACATGACTTTGACTGAATAACAACAACAAGGAGCCATTTCTCCAAACAGCATTGGTTGCTTTTACTAGAGAATGACATTTAAAAACTAAGATTGTCACTAGCATGCTTATGGCTATTAGGGTACATTTCTTCTAGACCCTCTCAGTGACAAAGTTAGAAAGTAAGTGTATGGACACACATACCCATGCACAATCTATGTCTTACAGTTGTTTTAAAAGTAGAGACTCAAATTTTAGAATAAGGTTGACATTTACTAAAACCTGCTTATAAAATGAAGAGATGGAGAAGCCCAGTACAGCAATGGCTCACTCAACTCCTCAGCCTCTTCAATACTATGAAGTTATAAAGGTTATTTGATATACCTTTACATGGAACACATTTGTAGGGAAGGATTAGTGACTTGAGCAAGCTTCCAGCTATTCTTCCTTATAGCTATTTTTCTTCATAGTTTCTATCTATATTATTTATCTAGTTCATGGAATATTTATATAGGTTCAAAATTCCTTCTCATAAAATACTTACTAATTACAAAGGCAAAAAGGAAAGCTTTACACAGGAGAAGGCTGGCAGATACCTTCTTAATCAAGTGATCAATAAGAACATTACTAGTATTCAGTTCAGTTCAGTTCAGTCGCTCAGTCGTGTCCAACTCTTTGCGACCCCATGAATCACAGCACGCCAGGCCTCCCTGTCTATCACCAACTCCCAGAGTTCACCCAAACTCATGTCCATCGAGTCGGTAATGCCATCCAGCCATCTCATTCTCTGTCGTCCCTTTCTCCTCCTGCCCCCAACCTTTCCCAGCATCAGAGTCTTTTCCAGGGAGTCAACTCGTCGCATGAGGTGGCGAAAGTATTGGAGCTTCAGCCCCAGCATCAATCCTTCCAATGAACACCCAGGATTGATCTCCCCTAGAACGGACTGGTTGGATCTCCTTGCAGTCCAAGGGACTCTCAAGAGTCTTCTCCAGCACCACAGTTCAAAAGCATCAACTCTTCGGCGATTAGCCTTCTTCATAGTCCAACTCTCACATCCATACATGACCACGGAAAAACCATAGCCTTGACTAGCTGGACCTTGGTTGGCAAAGTAATGTCTCTGCTTTTTAATATGCTATCTAGGTTGGTCATAACTTTCCTTCCAAGGAGTAAGCGTCTTTTAATTTCATGGCTGCAATCAGCATCCGCAGTGATTTTGGAGCCCCAAAAAATAAAGTCTGACACTGTTTCCACTAATATTAGGACATGTCAAAGTCATGGATACCTGATAGGATACAGTGAGACTCACACAGCACCGCTTCTGTGCTAGTCCTACCAAGAATGCATGACCTGAACTTAAGCAAGAGGAAACACCAGACAAACTCAAATTCAGGAAAGGTCTACAAAACATCTCATTTCTATTCTTCTAAAGTATGAAGATTACAAAGGAAAAATGGAGAAATAGCCCTGGATTTAAGGAGACTAAAGAGAAATAACTAAAGGTAACACATGATTCAGAACTGGATCTTTTCTTTATTAAGGAAACTGGAAAAACTTGACTGAGGTCTGAGAATTAGATTGAAGTAAAGTGTCAATGCTAATTTTCTGATTTTGGTGCTAGTATGATGGTTATGTAGGAAATACACTTAAGGATTTGGTTATCACAGTATCATCACATCAACTATTAGCTTTCAAATGATTTAGGAAAAAAGTTCTTAATGTATCTGCAACTTTTCTCTAAGTTTGGATTTGCTTTAAGATTTTAAAAATTAATCAAAAGAGAAATCATAAGAGAAAACTTTTTAAAGTTAGAACTCTAGTCCAAGAAACTCCACATCTGAATACTATGAACTCCGGAAACACAAAACAAAATAAGCAGAGGGAGACAAAATTATCAAAGAAGTGTAATGAAACTGTTGCATTTTCCCCCACAGGGCATACTTTCTCAGATTAAAGGCCCTATTAATCGTTTAGCACAATAAATGGAGACAACCAAGGCATGCGTGTGTGCTCAGTCACCTAACTTGTGTCTGACTCTTCTGTGACCCTATGGACTGTAGCCCAGCAAGCTCCTCTGTCCATGGGATTTCCCAGGCAAGAATAGTAGAGTGGTTCGCCATTTCCTTCTCTAGGGGATCTTCCCAGTCTGGGGTGAAATCCATGTCTCTTTCATCTTCTGCACTGGCAGGCAGATTCTTTACCACTGAGCCATCAGAGAAGACCAGACCAAGAAATATCATCGTGAAATTTTAGAGCACTGGAGATAAGAGAGTATACAAAAAACTTCTGGAAAGGAAAAAAAAAAGTCACACACTCTTTATAAGGCAATCTTTAACTGGAGAGGAGATCATTTCTCTTTGCCAAGGCCTCAAATCAATAAAATTCTTCTTTTATAAGACAATGACTGAAATGTTCAGAACTAGAAAAGACACACATCAGTCAAAAGTGCTTTTTCCCACAAAATCCTGCCATTTCTACTCAAGACAATGGTAAATTATAATCAGAAAATGCTCAAACTAGTTTCACAGCCCTTTTCTTTAATGAGATCACTTTTGAATGGTGTCAAATGTCAGAGCAGAGATTCAAGACCCACCTGCCATTTGTCTTGGGAAGAAGGCTGCACAGAAGCAGATAAGAATAAGGTTATTTTTATATCCTTACATAGAATTTGTATATATATAGATCTATCTATCTATCTAGGCTTCCATGGTGGTTCAGACGGTAAAAGAATCTGCCTGCCAATGTGGAAGATGCCGAAGCCATAGGTTCTATCCTTGGGTAGGGAAGATCCCCTGGAGAAGGGAATGGCTACCAACTCTAGTATTCTTGCCTGAAGAATTCTACGGACAGAGGATCTGGCAAGCTATAAGAAGATATAAAGGATAAAGGTCCAAGGATAAGGTGTGTGGACACCATCTACTCTCTGTTGCTCTCCTGGAGGGGACCTGCCTCTTTCATTTACACTCAAAGATGTTTAACAGGGATGCCATCCAATTATAACATTTTCTTGGTAATGTGGGGCTCTGAGAGGTGGATGACTTCTGTTTTCCCACAGAGATTCTACAATGTATTGATCACACAGAAGCTCTTGTGACATAATGTACGGCAGAAAGAATGAAGTTCCAAATGCATCCCTGTTTGAGTCTATCCCTCTATGCCTAGGCTTTCTTCTGGGAATGAAACAACATAAGCCTTGCTCTCCTAGAGTCTCCTAGAATCAAATCCATACATTCCCAGGTAAAGGAAGCTACTGAGTGTCTCTGTCATATACATGAGGTAAGAGTATCAGAATCAACCTAATGACATGTATTGTATTCCAGTCCCCAAGATTTTGCTCCCTCAGCCCAATACCTTTGTGCCCCAAATGCACAAAATGTCAAATACACATGGTAGCCCCCATTTAGCCCACCCTGTTCCTCAGCTGGTGAGCTGGGCTGGAAGCAGGTCAAGTGGCTCTGTTGGCTTCTTTCCCAAGGCTTCCATCCTGCTAGAGGCTTCATTCTGGCTGCTTGGTTGGTGAGGAGAAGCACAGAGAGACACAGGGAAAGGGGGCATTTCTTCCTCTAGCCTTGAACAGCTGGTCCAAACCTGTCCCTCCGTGCTTTCCTTCTGCCTTCTGTTCCATTTTTGTCTCTGCTTACAGTATACAGGCAGAGTGGCCTACTGCCAAGCAAGAGGCTGCCCGGGTCCATCTGAGCAGAGCTTAGCACAGCCTGGGGCTTGAGGCTGGCAGTGGAGACTCTGCCTTCTCAACACTCAAATGGGACTCCCACAGCCATCCAGAGCTGAGCTGCATTGGTGGCTGAAGGAGAACTTGGGTCTTAGCAGTTTCACTGTCAAATGCGGTTTCTGTTATCCTTCGAATTATTACTCTTTGAATGTTCTTCTTAAGGTTAGTGTGGCCTGAGGAAGCACAGCTTACAATAGAGAGGACTCTGGCCATGTTAGTCCCATCTGGGTGGAAATCCTTTGAGGAACATCCCCTGTAGTTCCCCAGGGCCATGGAAAGTGCATGAGATTTGTTAACATTGTGTTACTCCCTTTGGACAGCTCCAAAGGCCTTCTCCCCATTAATGTTATTCAGAAGAATATCCATTACAGCTATCTGTACACCACAAAAATTTAAACTCAGCATTCATAATGCCTCGGCTCTTTCTTTCTGCCCTCAAACAAGTGGCATCATTGAAAGGAAAGAGGAATCCTTCCCAATCCCAACAAGTGAGTTTAACATTTCCCATCCATCCTCAAATATTTTTTGCCGTGTGACCTGACTGAGAGCAGCCTTGAGGCCCACACCCCCACACATCCCACCAGCCATCAGGAATACATATTAAAGTTTGTCTTGACCTAATTCCATTCCAAATTTGAGAGCCTTTTGCTACCTTAGGTGGTTCTGAGTTACCTATAAAAAGTCTCAAGTTTAAATTCTCATTGCAGAGAAATTACTCCTTCCTTAGTTATGATAAAACTCTTTCAATTGGGCCAGTGTCAAAGTAGTCACTAACTAGAGTAACTTCTCACCTACCAAATATAGGAATCAATCAGATCTCCTTCCTTCATGCCTGTGAGCAATGCAGCCAGACTGCCTGTTCAGATCTTGACTCTACTACTTATTATTAATAGCTGACACCTTGGACAAATCTCTCTAAGCCTCAGTTTCCATATCTGTAAGATAAAAATAACAGTTATTCATAATTCATGGGGTTATTGTGAGGAGTAAATGAGTGAATATATGCAAAATGCTTAGGACAGTATTCCATAAAGTGCTCAATAAGTAATATCAGCTGTTATTATCATTACACAACCTTGGCTCGATTTGGTAAAAAGTCTTCATATCTCAAAGTGCTGTAAGAAAGCTTATATCATCCTTAAAGGGCAATAACAAAACCACATTCCCCCCCTCCATGAATGCTGATGACTCAGCTGGTAAAGAATCCGCCTGCAACGAGGGAGATCTGGGTTCAGTCCCAGGGTTGGGAAGATCTCCTGGAGAAGGGAACAGCTACCAACTCCAATATTCTGTCCCGGAGAATTCTATGGACTATATAGTCCATGGGGTCGCAAAGAGTCAGACACGATTGAGCAACTTTCACTTCTGATATTGATACTTGTAGGCAAGTTACTTCAATAAACATTTCCCCAGAGGTTATTGGTCCTTATGAGCCCAGTGAAGCTTCTTGAGGTAACATGCATTCAGGTTTAGTTCTGTCCAGCTCTTTGTGATGTAGCCTGCCAGGCTCCTCTGTCCATGGAATTTTGCATGCAAAGAATACTGGATCGGTTGCCATTTCTTCCTCCAGGGAAATCTTCCTAACCCAGGGATTGAACCCATGTTTCCTGTGTTTCCTGCATTGGCAGGCAGATTCTTTACTACTGTACCACCTAAGGTAACAGTAACATTTAGAAATAAAGAATATTTTTCCTTTCTTTGGACGTTCTTTTCCAGTTCTTTCCCTCTCCCTGACATCTCCATCTGAGTTCAGCTTCCAGAAAAACAAGCTTAGTCTGACCTGGCCAAGGGCTGACAGCTGGAAACAGCTCTCACGTGTGGGAAGAATCACACAGGCTTTTAGTCCTGGGTTGTGGTATATCCTTCCCTAGGATGCCAAGTCCAGTCCTATCTAAGTCCCCCTCAGTGCTGCTGCTATTTGCAGCTCTTGAAAACAGACAGCTGGCCACACAGGAGGTTCTGACTGAGTGAAAGTCTTCTGTGGCCTTGGTTTCCAGGAGTCTGAGGGCATGTGCTGAGAAACTGAGCCAGGCCTTGTTCTCAATTAAAGGAGCAACTTCAGATCCAGCCTTAGCATTAGTTGCAGACAGGGTGGCTTCCCTGTCCTGTCAAACTAGGAAGAAGAGAAATAAAGAAAATGATGCGTTAGGAGAGCAAATATGCTGTTTCAGTGTGAGGCTAGCTATAAAAGACTGGATGTGAAGACAGGGAGATGGTCCAGAAGGGAGAAAAATAGGACTAAACTGGGTGGTGCCAGTTATAAAAATGCAAAGAAAAAAATAGATATGTCTTAGTACATTCAGTCTGAAATAAGAAAATACCACACCAGGTGGCTTATAAACAACAAAACTCCATTGCTCACTGTTCTGGAGGCTGGAAGGCTGAGATCATGGTGGCAGCGTGGTTGGACTCCAGTGAGGGGCCCTCTTCCAGACGTCTCATTGCATCGTCAGGTGGTGGAAGGGGCTTGGAAGCTCTGTGGGGTCTCTTTTGTGAGATCACTAATCCCATTACTGAGGACCTCACCCTCATGATTTAATCACTTCCCAAAGCCCCCCATCTACTAATACCATCACCCTTGGGAGTCAGGATTTTAACACAGAAATTTTGTGGGGACACAAACATTCATACCATAGCAAGATGAAAGAAGGCTCCAAGCAAAAGCAATTTGAAACACTGGTGGACCAGCTATTTGTGAGGCAGGGAGAGAAGGCAGGCTGAAGAAAGCCCAGGGTTTAAAACCTGGGTGGTTAAAAGAATCTGTGATTAGGAGGAAGGTTCAGTGATAAAGTTGAATGATAAGCTGCTAGTTTGACAACATCCTCCTGTAAAGATCTAGTCAGCAGTAAATTTGGGGTGAAGAAAACAGAGCTGAGAACTCATTCTGGAGTAATTTGCATCTATTGTGAAGTTATAAGAATAGGTGTGTCCTCTGAAGGAAAGAACATAAAGAGTAAAGAATGAGAAATTGCCATCCAACACTGAAGAAACTTCTTGTCTGGGCAGCAGGAGGAATGAGAACTGAAAGGAGACAGAGAAGGAGAAGTTCAATAAAGAGAAAGTATTACTCAGGGTTTTCCAGAGAAATGAAACCAATAGGATCTATACGTATAGAAAGATTCATTTTAAGGAAATGGCTCTCATCGTTATGAATGCTGGTAACTCCAAAATCTGCAGAGTAAGATGCAGGCTAGAGACTTAGGGAAGAGCTACAGTTCAAGTTCAAAGGTCATCTGAGGGCAGAATTTCTTGCTCAGACCTCAGCCTTTGTTTCCTTAAGGCCTTCAACTGATTGGGTGAGTCCCATCCATATTACAGAGGGCAATCTGCTTTATTCAATTGTCCACCAATTTAAATGTTAATCTGAATTTAAAAACACCCTTATGAAAATATCCAGAACAGTGTTTGACCAAATATATGGGCCCAGCCAAGTTGACACATAAAATTAATGATGACCAAAGATGAAGCTGTGTCTTTAAGCAGACTGGGGATAGGGTTCTAAGATAGATAATGATGATCAAACACGAGCACTATCTGAGGGGCTGAAGATTGATGAAGGAAAAGTCCAGTGTATTCTGCATCTGTGGATGAAAGCTAACCACCTTTCTTCTCCTATTAAGTGTAAGATACTGGTTAAGTGCATGGTCTTACAGTTAAAAAAGAATTGTGGGAGCCCATAATGACGTCCATAATGACTCAAGGAGAAGGCAATGGCAAGCCACTCCAGTACTCTTGCCTAGAAAATCCCATGGATGGAGGAGCCTGGTAGGCTGCAGTCCGTGGGGTCGCTAAGGGTCGGACACGACTGAGCAACTTCACTTTCACTTCTCACTTTCACACATTGGAGAAGGAAATGGCAACCCACTCCAGTGTTCTTGCCTGGAGAATCCCAGGGATGGGGGAGCCCAGTGGGCTTCACGCAGACCCAGTGGGTCACACAGAGTCGGACACGACTGAAGTGATGCAGCAGCAGCAGCATAATGACTCAACTGTTACATTCTATGACCCAGATCCCTTTTCCTCTTTGAGCTCAGTTTTTCAATGTCTAAAACAGGGATAATTGTATCTATTTCTTAAGATTATTCTGAGTGTTAAATGAGATAACACTCTTTAGTATCTCAGTTCATTTCAGTCGCTCAGTCGTGTCCGACTCTTTGCGACCCCATGAATCACAGCACGCCAGGCCTCCCTGTCCATCACCAACTCCCGGAGTTCACTCAAACTCATGCCCATCGAGTCGGTGATGCCATCCAGCCATCTCATTCTCTGTCTTCCCCGTCTCCTCCCACCCCCAATTCTTCCCAGCATCAGACTCTTTTCCAGTGAGTCAACTCGTCTCATGAGGTGGCCAAAGTATTGGAGTTTCAGCTTCACCATCAGTCCTTCCAATGAACACCCAGGATTGATCTCCTTTAGTGTCTGCTGCTGCTGCTGCTGCTGCTAAGTCACTTCAGTCGTGTCCGACTCTGTGTGACCCCATAGACGGAAGCCCACCAGGCTCCCCCGTCCCTGGGATTCTCCAGGCAAGAACACTGGAGTGAGTTGCCATTTCCTTCTCCAATGTGTGAAAGTGTTAAGAGTTAGAATCCATGCCCGCCGTGTGCTGTGCCAAGTGCCATACCTGCTCCCTCCTCCTTCAGAAGGGGTGATGTGATCCCCTATGACCCTCACTCACAGCTTTCTAGGACATGCATCAGAATCAAGGGCTTAATATGTACTAGACACCTTTAGTGTCTAGTACATATTAAGTACTTGATGGAGAGTAACGTATCTCATACTTTGATTAAATCAATTAATTAGATTAGTAATAGATTAGTATTGTCATCATGGGGTTTCCCTGGTGGTTCAGCAGTAAAGAATCCACCTGCCAATGCAGGAGACTCAGGTTTGATCCTTGGACCAGGAAGATACCCTGGAGAAGGAAATGGCAACCCATTCTAATATTCTTGCCTGGAAATCCCATGGACAGAGGAGCCAGGCAGTCTACAGTCCATGGGATCTCAAAGAGTCAGCACAACTTAGTGACTAAACAACAACAGATTGTCAACATCTCAGTCATTATAATCTTCATCTATCCCAAATTCTGAGGACACAATTTAGAGTAGAAGGACTAAAGATGAAATGGATTCAAGACTGAAGGAAGCATTAAAAAGAGAATAAGTAAGGAGAAATGTGGGCATGCACTGGATTGCAGTCCCGGCATTATACACTGAAACCCTGTCCTGAGACCTGAACTCTTCTGATTCCTTCCCTTTACTCTACAAGCAAGGAAACATCTTCAGTACTAACATACTGACTTCTTCCAACCCTTCGTGTAGTAACAGTCAGAACTAGAGAACAGACATTTTCCTCTCCTTTGTGCCTTTGTCACCAGACGAAATAGTTTCCGACGAGTTAGCCCTTGATTCTGATGCATGTCCTAGAAAGCTGTGAGTGAGGGTCATAGGGGATCACATCACCCCTTCTGAAGGAGGAGGGAGCAGGTATGGCACTTGGCACAGAACACGGCCGGCATGGATTCTAACTCTTAACATTTAGCTCAGAGTTCTCCCTCTGACAGTAAAACTGTATTTCCTTCCTTCTTTCAGCCCAGTGGAACAGGGGTTAATGACTTAGTCCAAACAAAAAAGAAAAACAAAGGACTTAAAATCCAATTAAAAAGATCTCAGAAACAAGTCAGGCATAAAGAGTGTTCCAGAAACTCTACAATTGAAATTTTTTCATTGACAAATGATCCTGCCATCATTGTAGATAGGGAACATATCTAATTCCTATAATTCTATATCTTTAACTGAAGCCTGCAGGAGATGCTTTGATGGAAAGAAAGATCAATGGGACTGAAAGGAATATATTCCACTTCATTCCCTCTCTCTGAATTAAATTTCTCACCAGGTACTCCGATAGCTTCCCTCTCCTACCCCTGCCTGAAGCCAATTCTCATTTATTCAACCTTAATGAAGAACACGAAGCCAACAGATTCACTAAATACCTAACCTAGGAAAGACCTCGGCCCTCTCCTGCAAGCAAACCTCTTCCTTTTGGTAGTTTTGTCTTACATTCATCATCCAGAAGAGAAAAAAGAAACTGGAAAAAGACCAAAAAGAAACGAGGTAAAGAGGATTGAAAGGCCCGGAGAGTTCACAAAGAAGAGAGCTTGCCTCAGTGTTATAAAGTGCCGATCACACTTGCTTTGTGCTCAGATTAGACTTCATTTGGCTCTTCTGGGCAAGAGCCAACACCCAGATTATTCACTTAGTGCCACGGCCACGGCCTTCTATGTGACACACAATGCGACGCTACACACTGCCAGTACGAAGGCAAGACATCACCTTGGAAAGAACAGTACTTGCTCTGTGATCTTGGCCAAGTTATCTAATCTCTCCGTGCTTCAGTTTTCCCATCTGTACATGGGCATAGTAAAAGACTCTACCTCAAAGGCTGTGATGAGAAGTAAATGAGTTATTATGTAAAAAGCAGCTTAGTGCTATTGTAGAGATATCATTAAAAGAGCCCAGGATACTGGAGGATAATTCCACAAGGACCTTCACTAAGGAAATGATACTTGGAATGAGTCTTTAAAAAGTTGAGTAAGGGTTCAAGGAGAATGGCATATCATTGGAAAGGTCATTCCAGAGGAGAGGCCTGCATAACCATGGCACAGAAGTGAAAATACACACAAGGCATTGGCTGGTGAGAGGCTGGAGCAGGTGAGAACTGGGAGAGTGAAGCTGTGGGTGCCTCAGGGCTTCTATCTGAGGCTCTGCTGGGCCAGTGCACGCTGGGGGAGGTTGTCCAGATGATATATGGCACTCCTGCTACAGGGAGGAAGCAGTCCTTGACTGGGGACAGCAAGAGCGGCCCCGGGAGGGGAGCAGGGATCATCTCCCATCTGCTCCCATCAATTCCCTCAGCATCTCTTCCCTTGACTTCCCCACAAGTGGAGCACAAAGGATGGAAATGGTATTTGGCCTAGGATGGGATACTCTCCCAGTAAAATTCAAACAGCCCTAATCCTTGGAAAGTTTTTGAGTTCTGTTCTAGAACTTTTGTTCCTTCTGGGCATCTCCTTCCTAAGCAGCCCCTATCCACAGGCTTCCCTCTGCCCTTCACGTTCCAGAGTCCCCCATCACTCTGAGGAAGGAGTAGCCCAGGTGAGGCAGAGCTGGGGGGACACTGGGGGACAGATGTGACCTCAGCCACCACAGCATCTGTCCTGTCACAGGGGCAGAGAGAGGCAGAGATCAGGGAGAAAGAGACAGACATAGAAGAGGAGAAGGAAAAGGACACAGAGCCAAAACCACGGAGGGAGAGAGTCAGCGGGCCCCCAGCACCTTTAGTGCTCCATCTCACAGCACCTCGGCATTCAGCTTGTGCAAAGGTGTAACCTGGGCAGAGGCTGAAGCGGTTTCTCCCCACCATCACTCTCAGTGTTTCGCTGTGGAATGTGTGCTCCTGTCTCACAACCTTAGGCTCTGCTAGATTACAAGCCCCAAGTCCCAAGATGGAGACATAGTTGGAGTTCAGCAAGAAGCCATGAGTGCCATATGTGCAATTCACAAGCAGCCTTTCCTGTCACATGCTTCCCAGGCCCCATGCTTCCCAGTGACTGGGAAGTGACCCAGCCCCAGGAATCACTTCCCCCAGTCAACTGCCCACACTCAAGCTCTTGGCTCAGCTCTCCTCTAAGGGAAACCCAGCCTAGGACACACACCTGGGGTAGGGGAGGAAAAGATGGAGAAGAGAATCACGAAGGGAGATACAGAGGGAAACAGAGCCAGCAAAATCATAAAGGAGAAAGATAGAAGAGGGGAGAGGATCCACATTCCCAGACATCAAAATCCCAGGTCAGTTTCTGCGTCAGAGAGGCAACATCAAGTTTAAAGTGGGAAGGAGAGGCCAGTAAGGGATGCGGGTGGAGAGGGAACACTGGTACAACTACAGAGAACATGTCAGGATTCAAACTTCTCACCACCCCCATCACCGCACTGCCCAGATTCCACAGCCATGTCTCAGAGCATCCCTGCTGCAGAAGGGACCGCGCAGAGCAGCAGAGCTGAGGCTCCTCTAGGGAAAGGCATCCTCCTGGAAGGCAGTCTGAAGGGTCAGGGCATAGGTGTCGGTGGGATGAGCCACTTCCTTCAGGGAGAAATGAAACTAGAGCTTGGGAGACCAGGCCAGCTTCTAGTAGCAGAGTCATAAACAGGAGATTGAGTCAGGGCCTAGGAGCCAGGCAGAAATAGGAGTAGATCAGGAACTGAAGGGACACACCCGTGCACAGGCAGGGACAACTGCCTCTCTCTGGGGCTCCCCTCTACCTGTGTGAGGGCTCCCTTGAGAGTACAGAGTTGGGGTGGCTCAGGGTCAGTGACAACAAGTCACTCCTGCCAGGGTGTCGAGGACCAACAGCTCAGGGCACTACTCCAAATGTATCAATGCAGTTTCCCTTGAAGTAGATTTATCCAACAAATACATTTATTAAGCACCTCCCAGGTGCTGGGATCTGTTCTCGGCACAGCAGGGAACAGATTCCCTGCCTTAATGGGGCACACAGTCTTGTAGGGAAGACGTGATGTTTTAGTGTATTAATAGATAAATGATTCTGAGAGAATTCCCAGAGGGGTGAGCCTTACCCCCTCTGGCTCAGCTCTTTTCCCTGCACCACGAGTCTCCAGCCATGGAAGGCTTGGGTGGGAGGGGATGTGAAATAGCTGCACACTCAGGGTCTCCTCGGGATCCCTTTGAGGCACCAATCCAATCCCTCCCTGGGATGGCTCATCCCTGCCTTTCCTGAGTCCACTCAGCTCTGGTTCTGACCCCAGCCCCGCAAATTTAGCCACATGGCTTTCATGTCTCACAGTGCACAGGCTCCAAGGGTCACTTCAAGCTTACCCTGCCCTTGGGGCTGCCCTGAGCTTACAGCTCAGGGATGAGTCTCAGGTGCCCCCTGTAGTCTGTAGTCTGGGCTTGTTCCTAGTTCTTTGCTAGAATCAGAGCCCTGTCCTGAGCCCCGGCTCCCTTAGCTGCATACCAAAACCATACCTGTCCCTTGCTCTTCAGGACCTCCAGCTGCCACCTGGAGTCATTCCCCAAAGAGAAGGACCACTCAGAACCACAGTGCCGCCACTGCAGGCTCCAAGTACCATCCCACACACCGGGCTACTCCAGATGCCACATCTTGCCCCTCAGGGTCACTCTGAGCAGCAAGGCTGGTTCAGATGGTCTCATTTCAGGGAACTTTTTCTCACTTTTCCCTGCAGCTGCCCCAACTCACTGTCAGCCTGACTCATGGCTGAGTATGCATGCATTTGGAGAGCAGCAACACTTTAGGCCAGGAAGTGAATATATATTATCAACACATATATATTTATGTGTGTGGGTGGGGGTAGTCACACAGTCTTGTCTGACTCTTTGTGGACTGCAGCCTACCAGGCTCCCCTGTCCATGGAATCCTCCAGGCAAGAATACTGGAGTGGGTTGCCATTCCCTTCTCCATGGAATCTCCCCAACCCAGGGATTGAATACTGGTCTCCTGCATTGAAGGCAGATTCTTTACTGTCTGAGTCACCAGGGAACATTCATGTGTGTGTGTGTGTGTGTGTGTGTGTGTGTATGTGTGCATATATACACAGAAGTCATATGGGCTTCCTGGTGGTGCAGCAATAAAGAATCTACCTGCCAATGAAGGAGACAAGGGTTCAATCCCTGAGTCAGGAAGATCTCCTAGAGAAGGAAATGGCAGCCCATTCCAGTATTCTTCCCTGGGAAATCCCATGGACAAAGGAACCTGGTGGGCTACATACAGCCCATGGAGTCTTAAGAGTCAGACACAACTTAGCAACTAAACAATAAAACAACATTATATGATGTGACATTGTACAGGAGGTAGTGATCAAGACAACTGCCAAGAAAAAGAAATGTAAAAAGCAAAATGGTTGTCTGAGGAGACCTTACAAATAACTGAGAAAAGAAGAGAAGCTAAAGGCAAAGGAGAAAAGGAAAGATATATCCATTTGAATGCAGAGTTCCAACAAATAACAGAGAGAAGAAAGACTTCCTCAGTGCAAAAAAATAGAGGAAAACAGTAGAATGGGAAAGACTAGAGATCTCTTCAAGAAAATTAGAGACACCAAGGGAACATTTTATTTATTTGCATTTATTGCAAAGATAGACACAATAAAGGACAGAAACGGTATGAAGCTAACAGAGGCAGAAGATATTAAGAAGAGGTGGCAAGAATACACAGAACTATACAAAAAAGAACTTCACGACCCAGATAACCACAATGTGACCACTCACCTAAACCCAGACATCCTGGAATGTGAAGTCAAGTGGACCTTAGGAAGCATCACTACAAACAAAACTAGTGGAGGTGATGGAATTCCAGTTGAACTATTTCAAATTCTAAAAATGCTGCACTCAATATGCCAGCAAATTTGGAAAACTCAGCAGTGGCCACAGAACTGGAAAAGGTCAGTGTTCATTTCAATCCCAAAGAAAGGCAATGCCAAAGAATGTTCAAAATACCACACAATTGTACTCATCTTACACACTAGCAAAGTAATACTCAAAATTCTCCAAGCCAAGCTTCAATAGTTTGTGAACCGTGAGCTTCCAGATGTTCAAGCTGGATTTAGAAAAGGCAGAGGAACCAGAGATCAAATTGCCAACATCCGTTGGATCATCAAACAAGCAAGAGAATTCCAGAAAAACATCTACTTCTGCTTTGTTGATTACACCAAAGCCTTTGACTGTATAGATCACAAAAAAACTGCAGAAAATTCTTCAAGAGATGGGAATACCAGACCACATGACCTGTCTCCTGAGAAATCTGTATGCAGGTTAAGAAGCAACAGTTAGAACTGAACACGGAACAATGGAACAACAGGACATTGTTGTTGGACAACAACATGGCGTTGGACATGGACTGGTTTCAAATTGGGAAAGGAGTACGTCAAGGCTGTATATTGTCACCCTGCTTATTTAACTTACATGCAGAGTACATCATGCGAAATGTCAGGCTGGATGAAGCACAAGCTGGAATCAAGATTGCTGGGAGAAAAATCAATAACCTCAGATATGCAGATGACACCACCCTTATGGCAGAAAGCATAGAACTGAAGAGCCTCTTGATGAAAGTGAAAGAGGAGAGTGAAAAAGGTGGCTTAAAAATCAACATTCAAAGAAAGAATATCATGGCATCCAGTTCCATCACTTCATCGCAAATAGGTGGGGAAACAATGGAAACACTGACAGAGTTTATTTTCCTGGGTTCCCAAATCACTGTAGATGATAACTGAAGCCATGAAATTAAAAGACACTTGCTCCTTGGAAGAAAAGATATGACCAACCTAGACAGCATATTAAAAAGCAGAGACATTACTTTACCAACAAAGGTCCATCTAGTCAAAGCTATGGTTTTTCCAGTAGTCGTGTATGGATGAGAGAGTTGGACCACAAAGAAAGCTGAGCACCAAAGAATTGATGCTTTTGAACTATGGCTTTGGAGAAGATTTGAGAGTCCCTTGGACTGCAAGGGGATCCAACCAGTCAATCCTAAAGGAAACCAACCCTGAATATTCACTGGAAGGACTGATGCTGAAGCTCCAATACTTTGGCCACCTGATGCAAAGAGCTGACTCATTAGAAAAGACTCCGATGCTGAGAAAGATTGTAGGTGGGAAGAGGAGGGGACGGCAGAGGATGAGATGGTTGGATGGCATCACCAACTCGATGGACATGAGTTTGAGCAAGTTTCAGGAGTTGATGATTGACAGGGAAGCCTGGCGTGCTGCAGTTCATGGGGTCACAAAGAGTCAGACACAACTGAGCAACTGAACTGAATTGATATAATTATATATATGTATAGAGATACATGAAACATTTTTCTAATAAAGGTCCAAGACTTTGTT
This sequence comes from Moschus berezovskii, assembly GCF_049115385.1. Taxonomy (NCBI): domain Eukaryota; kingdom Metazoa; phylum Chordata; class Mammalia; order Artiodactyla; family Moschidae; genus Moschus; species Moschus berezovskii. Next base: position 25,372,026 of record NC_142468.1, on the reverse strand, counting down.
ATGGTTTAAAATTACCCCATTTTCTGTAGTAAAGTCTCTCTCACACTCACACACACATGCCGTATCTTAAACCTAAGTTGACAGGGTGTGAAACTGCATCTCATTTACTATATAATGAATCACCTTAATGATACTATTAGAAATAATGCCTTTTCTCTGAGCCACTTTCCTTTTTAGTATTTAATGTTTGTTATTACCACAATTTTCATCTGTTTTTCAGAAATACTCTGCAAAATCCATTTTCCTTGTGAAACTAAACCCGAAGAGCAGGGATCCCTGTCTGTTTTGTTAACAAGTATTTTGAGAGTTTTTTAGGAATGTGTAACTCCACAGAATGGAGCATACAGGCCCATGAAATGCTGAAACAGTGTCACATCTATAACAATACCTCTGGGTATAAGCTGAAATTAACACTATGGGTGGGATGGAGTTCTATTCTCAGAAGAGTTTGTTAGTTGTCTGAGACAAAGACACTTACAAAGGTGAAGCCAATAATAAAGCAAAGGACCAACAAAATTTTTTTACATCAACTGAGACTCTTTTTGCAACTGAATTAACCAAAACACAGCTCAAAATAACACAAGTAAAGAAATGTGTTGAGAGCAGACAGTGGAGGAGTGGGTTCCAATACATACAAGTCAAGGAACTTAGGGGGAAGTTGTCTCCTTGTCAGCTCTGTTTTCTGCAGTTTGGTAGCCTCATTTTCTCTGACTGAAGAAAGATCTTGGTTCTAGAAAATTCTAACCATCATCCCAGCAGCATGGACATGGACTCTGGTCCTGTTTCAGTCACACACCCACCTGTGTCCAATCACTGAGGCCTGAAGGATGGGCACTACAATTGGCCAGAGTCTGGACATATGCCCATAGCCATGGCTTAGTGGATCAGAAAACTGTAAGCAGCAGACCCGCCAGAACCACACAGTATAGAGAAATGGACATTTCCCTAAGGAAAAGGAGTACCTAAAAGAGGGTGGAAGGGAAACCAGGCAGGCGAAATAATACATACCTACCTCAAACATTCATTGCATTGGTTTTTCTCAGCTTACCCTTAACCTCTCAACACTTTCTTCTGGTCCAATAAAAGTGGAAAAGAGGGTTTATCTATACTCATGTTTAACACAGGCAGAAGAATAAAGAGAGACTTGGGAAATGCTGCAAAATCTATTAGCCAGCATTACCACACAGAAGAACTTCTGCTTCCAGAGAAGGAGCCAAGTTCAAGTCAGAGGCAGTGAACGCAAGCAGAAAATCTCACTTCCTCCAGAAATATTCAAGGCAAGTGGAGGAAAGGTTGATCAACATACAGAGTCAGGTAGGGCTCAGGGTAAATGCTACTGTCACCAATCCACCCCAACCAGTCCAATGAGCATATCTGTCGCATGCAACCCAGCTTGACCGCATCCACCTGGGTGGCCCCACTTGTCTTCACTGAGCACTCTGACGCCAGGGCAGAGTGTAGCTCCCCTGTCCTACCTCTTCTCACCTTCTAGTCAGGACTTAACTGCCCCTTTGGAGTCTGCTTTTTGCTTCTGCTTCGCCAGGCTGTGGTGGGTTTCCCAGGTGGCACTAGTGGTAAAGAACCCTCCTGTCAATGCAGGAGATGTGACAGGCATGGGTTCAATCCCTGGGTGGGGAAAATACCCTGTAAGAGGCTATGGCAACCTACTCTAGTATTGTGCCTGGGAAATCCCATGGACAGAGGAGGCTGGCTGGCAATAGTCCATAGGGTCACAGAGTCGGACATGACTGAAGCAACTCAGCAGTAGCAGCAGCAGCAGGCTGCGGGTGCTTAGATTTCATAATTTGGCTGAGACATGTAAAAGCTCCTTTCGGCCACCGCCCCTGACCTTGAGCGCAGGGTAGCTCCTCTCAGCCGCCACCCCTGACCTCCAGTGCGGGATGGCACTGGTAATAGCAAGCACCTTCTTCCAACAACACTAGAGAAGACTCTACACATGGACATCACCAGATGGTCCACACTGAAATCAGATTGATGATATTCTTTGCAGCCAAAGATGGAGAAGCTCTGTACAGTCAGCAAAAACAAGACCGAGCTGACTGTGGCTCAGATCATGAACTCCTTATTGCCAAATTCAGGCTGAAATTGAAGAAAGTGGAGAAAACTACTAGACCATTCAGATATGACCTAAATCAAATCCCTTATGACTATACAGTGGAAGTGAGAAATAGATTTAAGGGACTAGATCTCATAGACAGAGTGCTTGAGGAACTATGGACAGAGGTTTGTGACATATGCAGGAGACAGGGATCAAGACCATCCCCAAGAAAAAGAAATGCAAAAAAGCAAAATGGCTGTCTGAGGAGGCCTTACAAACAGCTGTGAAAAGAAGTGAAAAGCAAAGGAGAAAAGGAAAGATATATCCATTTGAATGCAGAGTTCCAAAGAATAGCAAGGAGAGATAAGAAAGCCTTCCTCAGGGATCAATGCAAAGAAATAGATGAAAACAATAGAATGGGAAAGACTAGAGATCTATTCAAGAAAATTAGAGATACCAAGGGAAAATTTCATGCAAAGATGGGTTCAATAAAGGACTGAAGTGGTATGGACCTAACAGAAGCAGAAGATATTAAAAAGAGGTGGCAAGAATACACAGAAGAACTGTACAAGAGAGATCTTCATGACCCAGATAATCATGATGGTGTGATCACTCACCAAGAGCCAGACATCCTGGAATGTGAAGTCAAGTGGACCTTAGGAAGCATCACTACAAACAAAGCTAGTGGAGGTGATGGAATTCCAGTTGAACTATTTCAAATCCTAAAACATTATGCTGTGAAAGTGCTGCACTCAATATGCCAGCAAATCTGGAAAACTCAGCAGTGGCCGCAGGACTGGAAAAGGTCAGTGTTCATTCCAATCCCAAAGAAAGGCAATGCCAAAGAATGCTCAAACTACTACACAATTGCACTCATCTCACATGCTAGTAAAATAATGCTTAAAATTCTCCAAGTCAGGCTTCAGCAATACGTGAACCATGAACTTCAAGCTGGTTTTAGAAAAAGCAGAGGAATCAGAGATCAAATTGGCAACATCTGCTGGATCATGGAAAAAGCAAGAGAGTTCCAGAAAAACATCTATTTCTGCTTCATTGACTATGCCAAAGCCTTTGACTGTGTGGATCACAATAAACTGTGGAAAATTCTGAAAGAGATGGGAATACCAGGCCACCTGTCCTGCCTCTTGAGAAATCTGTATGCAGGTCAGGAAGCAACAGTTAGAACTGGACATGGAACAACAGACTTGTTCCAAATAGGAAATGGAGTACATCAAGGCTGTATATTGTCATCCTGCTTATTTAACTTATATGCAGAGTACATCATGAAAAATGCTGGGCTAGAGGAAGCACGAGCTGGAATCAAGATTGCCAGGAGAAATATCAGTAACCTCAGATATGCAAATGACACCATCCTTATGGCAGAAAGTGAAGAAGAACTAAAGAGCCTCTTGATGAAAGTGAAAGAGGAGAGTGAAAAAGTTGGCTTAAAACTCAACATTCAGAAAACTAAGATCATGGCATCTGGTCCCATCACTTCATGGCAGATAGATGGGGAAACAGTGGAAACAGTGGCTAACTTTACTTTTCTGGGCTCCAAAATCACTGCAAATGGCGATTGCAGCAATGAAATTAAAAGATGCTTACTTCTTGGAAGGAAAGTTATGACCAACTAGACAGTCTATAAAAGCAGAGACATTACTTTGCCAACAAAGGTCCATCCAGTCAAGGCTATTGTTTTTCCAGTGGTCATGTATGGATGTGAGAGTTGGACTATAAAGAAACCTGAGAGCCAAAGAATTAATGCTTTTGAACTGTGGTGTTGGAGAAGACTCTTGAGAGGCCCTTGGACTGCAAGAAAATCCAACTGGTCCATCCTAAAGGAGATCAGTCCTGGATGTTCATTGGAAAGACTGATGTTGAGGCTGAAACTCCAATGCTTTGGCCACCTGATGTGAAGAGCTGACTCATTTGCAAAGACCCTGATGCTGGGAAAGATTGAGGGCAGAGGAGAAGGGGACGACAGAGGATGAGATGTTTTGATGACATCATCTACTCGATGGACATGGGTTTGGGTGGATTCTGGGAGTTGGTGATGGACAGGGAGGCCTGGTGTGCTATAGTTCATGGGGTCGCAAAGAGTTGAACACTACTGAGTGACTGAACTGAACTGAACTGTAAAAGCAGTTATCAGGAAACTTATTCCCACTGTTCAGTTCAGTTCAGTTCAGTCGCTCAGTTGTGTCCGACTTTTTGCGACCCCATGAATCACAGCACGCCAGGCCTCCCTATCCATCACCAACTCCTGGAGTTCACTCAAATTCATGTCCATCAGTCAGTGTTGCCATCCAGCCATCTCATTCTCTGTCGTCCCCTTCTCCTCCCGCCCCCAATCCCTCCCAGCAAATAATTACCTGATTCTGGCTCCCAAAATTCCCAAAGTCTTAATCCTTATTCTGAAAACTCTGATCTTAATTACCCTCTCTGATCTTATCTCCACTACTTTTCTTTGTAAACACTTCCTTCAAAACACTATAAAACAAAGTCCTTCACCTAGTATTTTATCTGGCAGCCTCTGGGTTATCCCATCATGATTTCCCATCATAATTCCCACATCCATGTGTATATCCCATAGGAATAGTGTACTATTTTCAACATTTGAGTTGGAAACAGTTCTTTCTCCCATCAAAATTACAGTCATTCTTCAAATGTTACCTCAAAAACAACTTTCTTCATGGAGACTCCTGTGGCCACTGCAGTAGGAAATGATTGCCATCACTGGTATAAAGCTTAGTGTTGGAATCAGGCTGATTTAACTAGATTTCAAGTGTGAAATTTCTCTACTTGTCTCTATGATATACTCTGCCACTTTTAGAAAATGATTTCACTCAACACCAGTCAGAAAAATTAACACATGCTCTGAGTCTAAAGAAAGTATTGCTTTGGGGATTTTTAAAAGAATTTAGGATTAAAAGAAAACTGTGATTGTGTTATGCAAAATAGTATGAGCCTTACTCTCATGAACTCAGGGAAGAAAATGTACCCAAAACTGTGAATCTCAGAACAACATATGAAATATGTGAGCATCTGATAATACAAGGGATACTCGTTTGAAATTTAGAAATTTTGTTATCAGATATCTATAAATTATAGTAACCACTGACAAATACATTCATTCAAACTTTACCCTACAAAAAGACATAATCTGAAGGAATCCAATATACAAATAAATTTCTAGAAATTGTACTAATGTATAATAGAGCACACTAGTGGTTAGAGTTTATGAAACATAAAATCCACTTCTGAAGTATTCTTTCCCTTTAGAAAATTGCCCTAACTTAATACAGATTCATTTTTGAAACTGTCTACCTGAGAGTTTCCTACTTGTTAGTATTCTGTTCTTCATCACAGAAAGCTTTCCCAGAGATTTCCCTGTTGGGTACCTTGGATTTATAGATATCTTTTAAAAATATGTTTCAAACACTAGTAATTTCTCCTTCCAATCAGACATCTAAAAAGTGTTCTTGCCCTGTCTCACCTTGTCATCCACTGCAGTGGGGCCACTGATCTCACCACCAAGATCTCTCTCCAAGGTTATAAACATCCTCTGCTGACAAATCTCACGAGAATCTTTTGGGCCTCATACCATGACTTTTCTGTGGTATTGACACTGGGGGCCATTTTCTTGCTTTTGAAATATGTCCCTGGAGCTCAGCCTTTGCATCTCCTTTTCTGTGTTCTCCTGAGTGATCTGATTTCACCAGTGGATTCAAATCCCACTGAACATCTTCACCTTGACACCCACTCACTCGTCTTCACACATGAAACCTGCACGTCTTCCCATATTCCCATCTCAGGAAGGACATCACCCCGACTCTAGCTTGTTGTTGGGAGTCTTCCAAGATTCCTCTTCTCTCAGCCCTCTCATCTGATTTGCACTAGTTCTTACTACTTCTGCCTTTTAAAATTCCTCACATAATCTGTAGAAGACTCTAATTCAAAAAGATATATGCACCTCCATGTTCATAGCAGCATTATTTATAAACCAAGATGTGGAAGCAACCTAATGTCCATTGACAGATGAATGGATAAAGAGAATGTGATATATATATATATGTATGTGTGTGTGTATATATATATAGCTTCTGCTCAGGTTCATTCAGGAGGAAGTTATCATTATCTCATTTTTACGGATAAGGACATAGAAGCTCATTAAGAATAAAGTAATTGTCCACCCCAATGCCACAGGGTAAGTGGCAAAACTGGGACTGGAATCCACATTGGTTTTAATCCAAAGTCTTGTGCTAGCACACCATGAAATTGGAGATGTATTTGGAAGTGATGATCCTACAGTGGATAGTAGGTAGTTGTGGGTACTTCTCAGACCATCTATCCCAGGGATATGGATGTCAGAGGAAGACAGCTCCTGTGTGAATCCCACATTTGGGGAATTCTGGATAAATTGCTGTCACCTTGACCTACATTCCCTGTGTTGAAGAGGTAGTATCTAGGCTGAGCCAGAAGAGTCAGGACACAGAGTACAAAGGAGGAGGACTCCTGACCAGAAGAAGCAATAACAACTGATGTTCCAGTCTGTAGTTTCTTGGAACCCAGCTGCCCCAACAGCCTGACGGGACACACAGATAGAGCATCTCTGTGAAGCCAGCCTCTCCAGGAGTCAACCAGGTTAGAACAGCTTAACAAACCAGCAGAGGCATGGGGCTGAAGAAGGCCAGATCCATAGGAATTATGCTCAAGGTCATCGTTGACAAATAACAACTGCACTATGATTTTGCAACCCTGTAATTTCCATTACAATATATTAATATGCTTGGGGGCCAGAGAAAGGGAGATTGATAACTTCATTTAGAGCAAATCAATTGGATTCCATTGAGAGACTCATGAATCATCCAAAAGACAAACAAGGGGTGTCAAGGAACACTGAGTCCTCTCCCCTGGCAATTTTTATAAGCCTCATCAATTTCTGTCCAACTGAACACTTCCATTTGGGTTATTAACATAAAGGTTCTAGAATACATGAAGTTAAATTCTTTCTAAAATTCTGGTACCTTGGTCACACCATTTTGTCATTATGCCTTTGATTTAACTAACATGAATAAAGAAAATGTATGCCCATCCAAATGTGGGCTGGTCAATCATGACACTTAGAAAAAGTCATAACAACAACCATTAGTATTGTCCCCAAAAATAGCATCCTGGGAAGAGGGAGACTTAAATGGTCCAGGTGCCCTTGTCCAAAGATTGTTAGAGCCATCTTAGCCTCACACCATTTCACAAAATCAAATATTTCTTGTTCTGATCCATACATATTGACTGAGCTGGAGCTGGGGGACTTATGCTACAACCTCCCCTAATATATCCACATATTCCATGATTTACAATACATAAAGACTAAGAAATCACTGAATGAAGTCTCAAATCCTGGGGTTCAGTTATTAACAACACAGCTGGTGGACTTAGCAGATGATGGGGTTTGGTACAAGAGGAGAATATAATATGCCCAGAGATACTTCCATATTGTTTTCCCTAGTAGTTAAATTAATTAATATTCCACAATAGATCTACCATATGATCCAGCTTCTGGGTACATATCCAAAGGAAATGAAAACAGGATCTTGAAGAGATATATGCACTCTCTCGTTTACTGTAATATTTCACAACAGCCAAGGTATGGAAACAATGTAATGTCCACCATGGATGAATGGATACCATATATGTGGTATACATACAAAATGGAATATTATTCTGCCAGGAGAAAGGAGGGTATCCTGCCATTTGTGACAACAGGAATGGACCTTGAGCACATCATACAAAATGAGATGTCAGACAGAGAAAGATGAGTACTAGATATCACATCCATTTATATGTGGAATCAAAAAAAGTCAAACATAACAAACAGAGAGTAAAATGCTAGTTACCAGGGCATGGGGCGGGGGATATGATTGGTGTTATTTAAGGATACAAATCTCCAACAAGTAGTAAATAAGACATAGAGATCTAATGAACAGTATAACAAATACACGGAGAAGGCAATGGAGAGCCACTCCAGTACTATTGCCTAGAAAATCCCATGGATGGAGGAGCCTGGTTGGCTGTAGTCCGTGGGGTCGCTAAGGGTCGGACACGACTGAGCGACTTCACTTTCACTTTTTACTTTCACACATTGGAGAAGGAAATGGCAACCCACTCCATTGTTCTTGCCTGGAGAATCCCAGGGACGGGGGAGCCTGGTGGGCTTCCGTCTATGGGGTCACACAGAGTCGGACACGACTGAAGTGACTTAGCAGCAGCAGCAGCAGCAGCATAACAAATACAGACATTATTGTACTATAATTATATAATCTATATATATTACTACAATTCTCATCATTTTATAATATATAAATATATCAAAGTAACATATATACCTTAAATTTTCACAATGTAGTATGTCAAGTTTATTCAATCATTTAGTAAATAAAGCCTTTTTCACCAAAGATAATATAATATACTTGTGCCCCAACCCTCCCTATTCTCAGCTGCTACAACAGTAAAGTTTGTAGTTAGTGAGTTTCTGGTGCCCAAATAGACTGTGCCTGGAGACAAAGGTCTTCCTCTGTCCCTTGCCATTTGATGGGGAGCAAGGGAACCAGTAAAATCCATCTTGAAGTGAAAGTGAATGTATTAGTCGAGCTCAGTCATGTCTGACTCTTTGAGACCCCATGGACTGTAACCCACCAGGCTCCTCTATCTATGGGATTCTCTGGCAAGAATACTAGAGTGGGTTTCCATTCCCTTCTCCAGGGGATCTTCCCGACACAGGGATCAAACTTGGATCTCCTTCAGGGCAGGAGAATTCTTTACCTCTGAGCCACCAGGGAAGCCCAAAATCCATCTTAATGCTGGCAATGATAGGGATGTTGAGATTTAACTGATCATAAGGGGGATAGACTTGAGCTGAGTAGGGCTTGATGTCAAAAAGGGTTAGTGTGGTTCTTCATGATGTGCAGCAATTGACCCTAAAATCTGTCCAAAGTATGTGCTTGCCTGGGGAGGAAGAGGTTGTACAAGCATCTCTGCTCTGGGGACTTTACATAACTAAAAAGAAATATTTCATCAAAGCAGGGAAAAACATCTTTGGCTTTGGGTCCTGTAGTTTGAGTGTGTGATATTAAATTCATCTAACTGTGATAGCTATTAATAAACAGGACTTGTGTGTACAAATATAAAAAGCACCTCTGGGTTTCTAAACCTATTTTGGGAAAATACATTTAGAAAAGGACAAGATTCCAACAGCAAATGGAAAGGCTCAGAGACATAAAGATTTGGATCTTATTAAAACTACTTTATTCTCGAGCTTACAAAATCTGAGATACCTACCATATACATGCTTACCAATCTTGTCTGCCACAAGTATTTTCAGTCTGTACGGCATTGATTTCTTGTATCTTTGTTGATATCTTTCCCCCTTTTAAAGTGATCCCTCTACATGTGATTACTTGTGACTAGATTCCAACTCTTTCACTTACCCAAGTATTTTTCTCTAGCAATCCACTTCATTCTCTTACATCATCAGTTCTACTTTTTCTATTGGGTCATTACCCTGAGCATATGGACATGCTGTTATTTCTCCATCTTTAAAACAAATAAACATATAAACATTCTCTTAGCCCTACTTTCCCCACTAGCTCTGGCCCTATTACTTTGCTTTCTTTTGAAGTTGCTCAGTCGTGTCCGACACTTTGCAACCCCATGGACTATAGTCTACCAGGCTCCTCAGTCCATGGAATTTTCCAGGCAAGAGTACTAGAGTGGGTTGCCATTTCTTTTTGCATCAAACCCCTCTAAAACATTATGTATACTTGCCACACACTATCTTCCCATTCTCTCTCTCTTTTAAAACTTATTAATAGAGTTTTTTTTTAATTGGAATATAATTGCTTTAAAATGTTGTGTTAGTTTTTGCAGTACAACATCATGAATCAGTCATATATATACATATATCACCTCCCTTTTGAGCCTTCCTCACACCCTCCTATCCCAACGTTCTAGGTCATCACAGAGCACGCAAGCCAAGTTCCCTGTAATATGCAGTATCTTCCCACTAGCTATCTATTTGACACATGGTAGCGTGTACATGTCAAAGCTACTCTCTCAGTTCATCCCTCTCCTCCTTTCCCAGCTGTGTCTTCACACATACACAATGAATGCTACTCAGACATAAAAAGCAATGAAATTGAGCCAGTTGAAGTGATGTGGTTGGACCTAGAACCTGTCAGACAGAGTAAAGTAAATTAGAAGGAGAAAAACGAATATTATATATTAGCACATATATATGGAATCCAGAAAAATGATAGATGAACCTAATTGTAGGGCAGGAATAGAGGCACACATGTAGAGGACAGACCTCTCATTCTCTCTTAAACACTCCATTTAGCTTCTGGCTCTCCAAACTGCTCTTCTAAAGGTTACCAGTTACCCATACATTCCTAAGTCTAATGATTTTTAGTTTGTGTCTAATGTGATCTACAAGCTGCATCATCATACATACATATATGAACACACTTGTGAAGCTGTACTTTATAAATTACACCTCAAAAAGACGTTATATAATTGAAATATCTACTGATTAAATGATATTATATCTGGAATTCACAAAGGAGAGGAAGTGAATCACAATATAGATATAAAAGATTGACAACAGATCAACAATTATAATTATAGCCTATTTCCTTTGCATGCGTGCTCAGTCACTTCAGTCGTGTCCAACTCTCTGCAACTCTATGGACCATGGCCCGCCAGGCTCCTCTGTCCATGGGATTCTCCAGGCAAGAATACGGGAGTGGGTTGCCCTATCTCCTTTAGTTTGTTTAAAATTTCCATAATAAACTTTTCAAAACAAACAAAAGATTAATTTAAAAATAAGTCAGATCATGTCATCCCTGGGCAGTCTTACCTTGCCTTCCATCTTATTCAGAGTAAAATGCCAAAGCCTTTACAAAGGCTAAAGGGCTGCGTATGCCATGTTCTAAAGACCTCTCATACTCTCTGTCCTCACTCGCCCCCTCCTGTGACACTGGCATTCTCTTTCCTTGGGGTCTTTGCCTAGACTTGTTCTTTCTTCTTAGAAGGCTCTTCCTTCACATACCTCCACCTCCTTCAATCTTTGCGGACATGTATGCTTTTGAACTGCGGTGCTGGAGAAGACTCTTGAGAGTCCCTTGGACTGCAAGGAGATCCAACCAGTCCATTCTAGAGGAGATCAATCCTGGGTGTTCATTGGAAGGACTGATGCTAAGGCTGAAACTCCAATACTTTGGCCACCTCATGCGACGAGTTGACTCACTGGAGAAGACTCTGATGCTGGGAGTGATTGGGGGCAGGAGGAGAAGGGGACGACAGAGAATGAGATGGCTGGATGGCATCAATGACTCGATGGACATGAGTTTGAGTGAACTCTGGGAGTTGGTGATGGACAGGGAGGCCTGGCGTGCTGTGATTCATGGGGTTGCAAAGAGTCAGACACGACTGAGCTACTGAAATGAACTGAGCTGAATCTTCTCAACTGGACCATAAAGTGAAAGTATTAGTAACTCAGTTGTTTCCGACTCTTTGTGACCCCATGGACTGTAGCCCTCCAGGCTTCTCTATCCACCACCATATTTAAAGCTGTAACCCATTTACCTGGTACTCTTGATCCCCTTTAACATCACATATTTCTCCCTTTTCCTCCATGGAACCAATAACATATAACCAATAACATTCTAACATACTGCATAATTTATTAACTTATTGTGTTTATTGTTTATTACCTGTCTTCCCCTTACTTCTGCCCTAAAATGCAAGCTCCTGAAAAACAAGTATCATTGTCTGTTTTGTTCACCAAAGTGTCCCAAGCACATAAAACAGCACCAAGTTCCACAAAATAGTACCTGTAACATGATATGTACTCAATAAGTACTTGTTTAATAAACGATGAATAAACAATAATGCAATAGAAAGACTAATTCTGACTTGATCTCCCGAGCATCTTAACTACGGGACGAGAACGTGCTGGTCATGCCCCCATAACAGCCTCTGGTCCATAAAAAGTCAGGGGTTTTATTTGTTGTTGTTTGTTCCCATTTTGTTTGTTAAAATAGCACATATCAGTCTTTGTTGGTATAACAAACATGTTAGGCAATGTGCCTGTTATTTTCACCATCCTGTATATCTTAATGGAAAAGATCTTCAAGATCTAGGACTCTGTCATTCACACTGCTCTTTTGAATCTTTAAAATAGACCTTCTTTACTGAAGCTTCTGTGGCTCAGTGTTCATTGAAATTGCATCTTCGGGACTTCCATGACAGTCTCAGCGGTTAAGCATCCACCTGGCAATGCAGGGGATGCAGGTTTGATCCCTGGTGGGGGGACTAAGAAACCACACGCTGCAGGGCAACTAAGCCTGTGTGCCTCAACAAGAGAGCCCAGTTCCTGCAAGACCATGCGCTCTGGAGCCCGCACGCCGCTAGAGTGTTCATGCACTACAACGAAAGGTCCACATGATGTAAGAAGACCCCTGTGCCACAACCAAGACTGGACTCAGTCAAATAAATAATTTTCTTTAAGAAAATATTTTCAAGAAAAGGCAGACTCAGATGACAAAAGTCCTAGTAGGCCTGGTCCTTGGGGCATTCAGGGCTTCCCTGATAGCTCAGTTGGTAAAGAATACACCTGCAATGCAGGAGACTCCGGGTTGGCAGTCTCCTGGGTTGGGAAGACCAGCTGGAGAAGGGATAGGCTACCCACTCCAGTATCCTTGGGCTTCCCTTGTGGCTCAGCTGGTAAAGAATCCACCTGCAATGTGGCAGACCTGGGTTCGATCCCTGGGTTGGGAAGATGCCCTGGAGAAGGGAAAGGCTACACACTCCAGTATTCTGGCCTGGAGAATGGGACTGTATAGTCCATGGGGTCGCAAAGAGTCTGACACGACTGAGCCACTTTCACTTTGGGTCTCTGGAATGGAGGCAGGTCCAGCCAGCTGCTCCTTATATCCATGTTTCCCAGAACAGTGGTCTGACATGATCAATACACACTCTAGGCTGAATTCTCAGAAATATAGATTCATGTAGAAATAGTAGGACAGGAGAACATGTGGTTTTAACATCTCCCTAGAATATTCTAATTTGCAAATCAGTTTGGGAAATCACTATAGGCTACTATTTCCAGATACAGACTCTTAACTCACTTCTCCTGTGCAAATGCAGCTCTTTTTATAATTTGGGACAGAATTTGCATTGCAAATACAATAAGTCACATGTTATTACAGAAACCATACCATCTCTCACTTCCATTGACGTGAAACACTATAGGTGCAAAAACCAACCTCGGTAACCCTTCAGTTTCCCTGAGAAAGGAATTCTCTTTTCTGGTAGCATTACCTTGGTCTGTATATGCAAGTTCATAGAAATGAAAAAGAACAAAGCTCTTCACTTTGTAAGCAGCCAAACCTACTCCTATTCCCTGGAGGTCACTGAGTCCTACACCAGGGTCACACTGACATAAGGGTGGATCAGGCAGGACTCAGTAATTTTACGACCTGTTATAACAGTCCAAGTGATGCAGCAGAGATAAAAGTGCTAATCAAATTTCATGCTTCGAGGCGTGAGCTGATTACTGCTGGGCCAAGAGGGGATTTATTTTCAGCAGTTCTGACAAGCACACGGGGCCGGGTGCTCTCTGTGCAGCTTCACACACTATTGACCACTTCCAAAAAGGAGGATCCATGAGCTGGTTGCCTGACATCCACCAGCTCGGCTTCTGGGGTTGCTCAGATCAGAGGCAGAGGGATGCCATAAGCGAAGTTTCACAGGCAAAAGATTCTCAGAGAAAGAATGATAGGAGCTGTGTGGAATGTACCTGAGGGAGCCCTAGGTAACTTGTATGCTGCGTTCTGTTCTAAGCTAGAGAGGAGGGAGCATTCTGATGACCTCTGTTCCTTTCTATCTAGTGTCTTAACCTCTCTAAGAATCAGTTTTACCATCTATGAAATTGAAATAATAATAGTACCTTCTTCTAGAGGTGGTTGTGAAGATGGAAGTGAGCAAGACTGGATTATGGGCTAGGATTACAGGCAGGGTCCCCAAAACAATTCAGCTGGCAACCTCGGAGACATCAGAGCACAGGCCTTGGCTACAAGACAATAATTCTTATGCTTAATATATTTATGTAGCTAAGATCTTTGCCTTTGCATCAGAGAAGACATGCAGATAGACCAAAAGTCTAAAATGTTTTCAAAGTAACTATAAAGTCAAAGAAACTATAAACCTAGCAATTATTCAACCCCCAAGGCAATTTTCAGGTCCCAGAACTTGTATCATCAGGAAATCGGCTGCCAGCACTGACACCCAAAAACTTTGTTTTCCCAGTGTTCACCTAGAGTATGGCCACGGAGGACAACAAACTAGAAAGATTCTTCCAGAAGTAGACCTTGTATTTGAGCGGTAACCTAGCCATGAGGATGACAGTCACAAATCTATTCCACCTCCAGAACTTCTTCAGCCTTGAGGAGCTTCTCAGTTGGAACTTTGAAACCAAGTGCACCCCTCAAGTCCACTCTAAGATGGTAGCAATCAAGCCAGCTCCCCCTGAAGGTAGACTCTCTCTCTTTTCTCTTCTTAACTCATCCTAGTCATTCTTTACATCTTAGATAAGATCAGTCCACTTCTACCCAAAGTCTCTAACTTCTCCATGCCACAGAACACTTGCCTTCTACAGAATTCCTTGTAACTCTTTTTACTAAGTATCAATTTTGTACATGGCTGTAATCTCTCTTAATTAAAATGAACAAATATAAAGGTATTATATTTCAGAAGAAAGAGTTCTAGTTTTGAGACAGGTACCACCATTTGTTAACTGAGTAAACTGTAGAAAGTTTCTTTTCCTAAGACTCAGGATCCTTATCTGTTAAATACAGGTAATAAAATTTCGTGGGGTAATTCTGAAGAATATAATAATGTGTGTGAATCACCTGGCACACAGTAGGCATTTAATATACTGAAGCTATTAATATTTGCATAATTTAATTTTTCATACACTCCAGTTTTTTCAGTTCAGTTCAATTCAGTTGCTCAGTCGTGTCCGACTCTTTGCAACCCCATGAACCACAGCACACCAGGCCTCCCTGTCCATCACCAACTCCCGGAGTTCACCCAAACCCATGTCCATTGAGTCAGTGATGCCATCCAGCCATCTCATCCTCTGTCATCCTCTTCTCCTCCTGCCCTCAATCTTTCCCAGCATCAGGGCTTTTTCAAATGAGTCAGCTCTTTGCATGAGGTGGCCAAAGTATTGCAGTTTCAGCTTCAACATCAGTCCTACCAATGAACACCCAGGACTGATCTCCTTTAGGATGGACTGACTGTATCTCCTTGCAGTCCAAGGGACTCTCAAGAGTCTTCTCCAACACCACAGTTCAAAAGCATCAATTCTTCCTCACTCAGTTTTCTTTATAGTCCAACTCTCACATCCATGCATGACCACTGGAAAAATCATAGCCTTGACTAGACAGACCTTTGCTGACAAAGTAATGTCTCTGCTTTTTAATATGCCATCTACGTTGGTCATAACTTTCCTTCCAAGGAGTAAGCGTTTTTTAATTTCATACCTGCAATCACCATCTGCAGTGATATTGAAACCCAGAAAAATAAAGTCAGCCACTGTTTCCCCATCTATTTCCCATGAAGTGATGGGACTGGATGCCATGATCTTAGTATTCTGAATGTTGTGTTTTATATATCTAACTAAAGTTTGAGCTATTTAGGATAGAATTGAGTCTTGTACATTTTCATATTCTTCATAGGTTAATGCCCATAATTGGTGTCAAAAAATATTTACAACTAAAGACTAAAGTAACATTCAAGGTAAGGCCATTTTTCTTCCCTTGGTACTTCCAAAATACTAGCCTGAGGAGATCATGACTAAGTTTATGTTCATAACAAATGCAGTGTCCTTTTCCTAATTGTTTTGGAAGCAGATGATCAGTAGAAATGAGAAGAGAGTGTGCAATAGATCCCCAAATGGAATCAAGATGATACATTAAAAAATCAGAGATCAATGGCAAAAAAGACTTTATAACAGAATCAGGTCTTCTGACTCAGGCTCCATTTTTATGTGGTAGCTGAGGAGACAGGCATCAGTTCTGGTCTGATCCCCAGGTGAAGCAGGAACCCGGAGGCCCCTGACTGATGTGTATTCCCAAAGCTCTTCCCAGTCAGACACTGACATGCACTCTCTCTTAAAAACTAAATAAGAAATTGAAAAACCTTCAAGGCATAATATCTGATTTACTTTTGATCTTCTCCAAAATCAGCCATGTTCTCTTTCTATATTCCTAAAAAAGGCAGCGAGAAGTATTGAACTTCCAAGACATAAACATAAAAGAAAGGGGCTTCTGCTGTTGGGTGGTGTTTAGAAATCCAGTCATCTTGGTCATTCCACATTCACATCCCAGAAAAAAAAATAAATAAATATCTTGTATTTGTCCATCAACTTCCAAGTGATCCTTAAGCCACCTCCTTCTTGCTATCAGTGGTTTAATGATCTTTCTTGAAAGACGTCTGTGTGTATCAGGGAAAAGCATGCCCTCCCAGGCCAAACTTTGCTCTCCCATGTCTGGGGTGGTCTCCCTGATTTACCACTAAAGCACCTCACATTTCCCCACCTCAACTTCCTCTTCTGCCATCAGGCATTGCATCACCATTAGCCTTGGAAAAGCCTCATAACTCAGGATGACAATATTGAGACCATTAAGCCTATATACATCAGTAAAACTGCCTCTCTGCTGTCTCTACTCCAGGTTATAAAGATATGTCACAGTGCACACAGGCCCCTCAAGCACTGGACTTAATGGGTTGTGCTCAGAAGGCCACTTCCAAGACCAAAGCCATTTTTCACTAAAGAACTCTGTCAATGGAGGCCTCAAAATACTGCACAGGAATGCTGATGGTGATAGCCATGGGGTATTACACTGCCATGGGCCATTGCTTGGATCTCAAAACTGGTGATCAGATCTAGTTTGGCATACTTCAAAAAACACGCTCATTCATGCATGTACACTGAAACATGAATATCCATTTCCCCTTACTCATGACTGGGGAAAATCCACAGGGTACAGAATTTATGCTCTTGGGTATACAGGGTTTAAGGGTATAAGAATTCATGCTCTTGGTTTGTGGATAAACAGATCAGAGGGTAAAATCAAATCTAATAATCCTTCAAATTCCCATATAAGAAGAAAAATTTCTGGAGCCTATGGGGAAGACATTTTTCCTGGAGTCCATAAAATTTGACCTCTATTGAAACAACCAAATTACAATGGCCCTTGGTCTACAGGCTGCCTTCTGAATCTCCTCAACCTCCTGATGGGGTACTACATCCCAACTTCCACCTCCGGGCAGATGAGCAAAAGTTGACGGATAACAGCATCAAAAACACAGTGATGATTTAAAAGCAAGTGACAAAGCCAAGAGTGTATACACCAAAATTCACAAATGTACATGACATTTGCCTAGAAATCTGTCTATTTTCAGTGGCATTGTATCCAAAGGCTATGTGAGGGTCCGATTTCATCTCTTGTCTCTCTCCAGGGCCTGATGATGGAATCATAATTGTGAAATGTAGTGTAGCCTGTACAGATAAAAACATCAAGATCTTAGCTGAATACACACTGGCAGGCATTTATCTTGAATTATGGCTGTCCTTCATTTTCATATCATATCCCCACCAGTTTAAACTTCCAAGGCAATGTTTATCCAAGTTATCATTGACCAGTACAACTTTTGCAGTGATGGAAGAACAAGTCATTTGAAATGTGGCTAGTACGATGGAGAATGAAATTTTATTTACTTTTAATGAATTTGAATTTAACTATATGAGAGCAGTGACTTCTATATTGGACAGCACAAATTCTAAAGGCTCATGACATGGGACTATGTTTGCTTCCCCTGCATTTAGCAAGCCCTAGAATGATAACAGCACAGAATAGTGACACATGAATGAAGAAGAGAAATTTAAATGGAACTCAGACGGATAAAATACCTAAATGAATCTGGGACAGACTCCGCAGATTGAGTGTACAAAGGAAATGATTAGTTGAACTGGTTCTATGCTTTTTGCACCCTCTCAGCAAGATGAAGGCTATAAAGAGGAATCAAAGTGTGAAGAGGGAAGAGGGTGTGATGAAGAGAGTCTTTGGAGAAATTCATTCTGTTACCTTGTGATCTGCCTGAAATCCTTTCAGTTTGGAAGGGGCAAAAATATGATAAGGATTGCCTATAGACAGAAGAGAGAGCTGGACTAGAGCTGATTAAATCTAACCCAAGAAGACTTCCTGTGAGAGCAAAGAAACTCCAATACCAGGGGTCTGGGCTAGATGGATCCAACAGTGTGCTGATGTTTAAGATCCAACTCTCTGGGGCTGGGGCGGGCGGGGAGGTGGTTGACGAATGGAGCGGGGGAAGCCCTGATTTCTTTTTACTTTTTTCTGCAGTGTCCTGAATGTAAATCCTCCCATCATGGCCAGTTTCCAGCTACCAATCTGAAGTCCCTGAGTGTACAGTCTGGAATGAGGGTGTATAATCAGCTTTCATGCGGCCGTGTAAGGCCACTCCAGCACGCCTCTGGGTGGACAAGCCTGAGCCTGGGCCTTCTGGGAAGCATCTTGCCTGGTGAATGGAGGGCATCACTTCAGTGCAAACGTGAGAGATTCGAGTGATGAGTGTGTCTGCGGAACCCAGGAGAAAGAATGAGCTTGATTACCTTCCAGACAGAGAACATAAGTCACCAAGCTGAGTCAGAGCTTTTCCATCCCCTTATCAGTTCTTGTAGAATAAAAAAATAGCAGTTTGGGAATCTGTGAGAAGATTCTCTTCCTAAAAGAACAGAAGCCTATCACAGTCACTTCCTTTAAGTCAGGCAGATGCCAAGGAAAGATGAAAGTACGTCTTTCCTCTGAAAAGAAGAGAATGAAGTCCCTGATTAATATCATGGGCCCAATTCATTCTAGTTATTGAATTGAGACTGTGTTGAGACTTAAAATGACCACAGGGCCATCAATTATCTGCCAATTTTTTTCCTGCGGGGAGAGGATAAATTTAGAGAGACAATGGGATCAAAAACATAATAATGATAAAGTTGAGCTTCTATTATATCATGAGATGTACATGTATAGCATTAGAAATAGAACTAGGTTCCCGTGTCCCTTCTTCCCATATCTTCATCTTCACAGCATAAGAAATCAGCACCACCAAGGATAATTTGAATCATGTTTTTTACTGAGACGAGGTCTCCTTTTTGGATCAGGATAGCAGCAAAGAGGCCACATACTCTGAAGTCTCTGATCTTAACAATGTCTGCATTTGGATGGTGGGGTGAAATTTAAATAAAACCTCCGAGAATGTGTATGATCCCCTGATATGTAGGACACTTAACCCTATGGAATCTTTAGCTACTCATGTCTGATAGTTTTATTTTTCCTTTTAAAAGTATCATTGTGTTAACTGCTTATTCGTGTCCAACTCTTTGTGATTCCTGGACCCGCCTGGCTCCTCTGTCTATAGAACTCTCCAGGCAAGAGTACTGGAGTGGGTTGCCATTTCCTACTCTGATGGATCTTCCCAACCCAGGGATTGAAACTGAGCCTCCTACATTGCGGGATTCTTTAATGTCTGAGCCACTGGGGAAGCTATATAAAGTATTAATGGAAAAGAAAATAGCAATTTGAAGAAGTAGTCAAAGCTCTCAAAATCAAAGGAGTTCACTTTCAGTCTCAAAGTAAACACCCACTTCCTTACCCTTCAAGGGGCAAGGTAAAGGTGGTAACCTCATACAGGCAGTGGTGGATGGTCATGGTAGACTGGTCATGGGAGCTGAAACCCCTGGCCAACTGCTGGGCTCCAGTCTGGCTGCTACATCAACACACCAAAGACTCTAAGACAACACAAAAGGATGAGCCTAGAGGGTGCAAATGGCCCTATAGTTAGACTAGAGCTACAGGAGTTTGCTCTGTAAGGACTACTTTTCTATTTATGGCTTGAATTTAAAGCTAAATGATATTGGTTGGCTGCAAAGTGACTGCTTCATTGCCATCAAAATCCAGCCTGATGACAAGGGGAGTTTCATAACTCTCATATCAAAGTCAACAGCTGTCCAGCTGATAAACCTCTTCCTAAAATTCAGTGTCTTTTGCATGAAGTTTTTCCTCCCAGATCTCCTATGGTGAAACAAGTAAGGGAAAGAAGAATGTAGACATCTCCCACTGTGATATGAAATAAACATGAATACATAGCCATCCTTTTCTCGTCTGGTCCCAGTAGCTTATTCTGGGCATTCTTCTTTGTCTGCTGGCTAGGTACTTTTAGGGCATGGATGCTGTCTTGTCTAAATTCCTGCAGAAGTCAAGAATCAAGCTGAGGACTCAGGAAAAAATAGTAAGACTCACTAATGTTTGGTAACTACCCAAAGGTGCTAAACTAGAGAGAGTTCCAGAGTTTGGTCTGAAGAAAACAGCTTTTTTCTCCCTATCTGAGGGGCAGAAGTGATGGACACAAAATACTGTTGCTGTTTCTTCCGCTCATGGCAAGTGCCACCCTGAACCCTCCATCTTCTCCTCCTAGCTTTCATATTTTAAGCAGAAACTCAGATGATTCTTAATCTTTTCTGGGTCTTGGAATTATTTGAGAATTAATTAAGACAGTATTAAGATCCCTGCTGCTGCTACTGCTGCTAAGTCGCTTCAGTCGTGTCTGACTCTGTGCGACCCCATAGACGGCAACCCACCAGGCTTCCCTGTCCTTGGGATTCTCCAGGCAAGAACACTGGAGTGGGTATTAAGATCCCTAGAATAATGTATGTGTGCCTATACTCATGTATTTCCCAAATCCTGCATATAATTTTAAGAAAGGTTCACAGACAACTCTCACCTCTACCCAGAGTCTGTGGACTCAGATTCTGGGAAATCGAGATTCAGAAGGCAGATGCTTTGGTGCTAATGCCCTCTGAAAATACCATCCTGGTACTCTCCCCTCCCCCTACTCCTTCCCACCTTCTCTGGCTGGCCAACTTTCAGCACAAGATTCCTTGAAAGTTGAACTGGCATCATGGATCACTCAGTAGTTACTCCCTGGCTGTAGGGAAAATAACCAAATTCCTTTAAGCAAAACACGTCTTAGTTATTGATTTTTTCCACTTGGAGTTTTGAGAACCCCCAATTAAATAATAAATTATTGTATCAGCCATCTTTCTGGTGCTTCAGTCTCTTGAACCAAAATTCAGTATCGTTGGGGGCACTTCAACTCCAGTGCAGCAAGTTCTGGATCTATACACATCATTCTTTCACTCATTTGAGCTCTAACATTTATTGAGCATCTATTAGGTGCCAGGCACTATTCTGAGCATCAGGGATATAATAATGAACAAAACAAATCTCATCTTAATTTATTCTCTTCCAAAACAGCAATTCTTACTATTGCTGCTTTTTTAAATGATAGTGATTATTATAGTAACTACATAAGTTATAGGCTCTGTTCTGGATATTTTATATGCAGTTTCTCAGTATTTATGAGGAGACTTGGTGAGATAGATATTTGTTATCATTCCCATTTTACAAATGTGAAAACCAAACCAAAAGATCTACTTAAATAATATACCTGAGCTAAGCAGGGGCAAAGACAAGATATCACATCAGGCAGTTTGACTAAACAACTTCAGATTCAATAGTTACAACTCCAGATTGTAGATACAAAGCAAAATTAGAAAATGTAGCACCACTGAAATGTGAACAGATGTTCCACAAAAAATTAGTCTGACAAAGTGCACATACTTAGGTAGATCTGGGGTTATCTGTGATTCCCAAGAGGCTCACGGTCAGCATGAATAAAATCAAGAGACACTGACAACTTTGTTAAGCAGAGACAGTTTGGTGATCCTATAAAAATATCAAGATGTAAATGGCTGGGTATGTAGAGCTAAGGCTCATTAGAGTTGAGCTGGCAACCAAAGGACAGACAAGTCAAAAGCTATTTTAAAATACATTTTTAAACTATAGATTTTTAAAAACCACAATGGATAGAAGAGATGATTACAATCCTAAGGCAATAATCAGAGAAAGCACAGAGCAAGTAGTAAAAGGGTGGACCAGTCCTAGATAGGGCTGAATCCATATTTTGCAGGCTCTGAAGGTCATACATTTTGAGTGTCCCTCCCTAAAGAATTTTACTCACACCAAATTATGTCCAGGATTTTGGAAGGGGCCCTGAAACTTCAGCTACGTCAGTCTCATGGCAAATCCATCCCTGCCCAAGTGGACATCAGACCCAGAGAAGAGTTGCTAAGAAATACATACCTACTTAGCATTAGGATCATAGAAGCTGAGTTAAGACTGAAAGCCCAATTTGGAAAACTTTGTGATCCCGAGAACAATTATTGGAAGGTGACCTGCCTCTTGAGAAACCTGTGTGCAGGTCAGGAAGCAACAGTTAGAACTGGACATGGAACAACAGACTGGTTCCAAATAGGAAAAGGTGTACGTCAAGGTTGTATATTGTCACCTTGCTTATTTAACTTATATGCAGAGTACATCATGAGGAACGCTGGGCTGGAAGAAGCACAAGCTGGAATCAAGATTGCTGGGAGAAATATCAATAACCTCAGATATGCAGATGACATTACCCTAATGGCAGAAAGTGAAGAGGAACTCAAAAGCCTCTTGATGAAAGTGAAAGAGGAGAGTGAAAAGGTTGGCTTGAAGCTCAACATTCAGAAAACAAAGATCATGGCATCTGGACCCATCACTTCATGGGAAATAGATGGAAAAACAGTGGAAACAGTGTCAGACTTTGTTTTTTTGGGCTCCAAAATCACTGCAGATGCTGATTGCAGCCATGAAATTAAAAGACGCTTGCTCCTTGGAAGGAAAGTTATGACCAACCTTGATAGTATATTAAAAAGCAGAGACATTACTTTGCCAACCAAGGTCCGTCTAGTCAAGGCAATGGTTTTTCCCATGGTCATGTATGGATGTGAGAGTTGGACTGTGAAGAAGGCTGACCGCCGAAGAATCGATGCTTTTGAACTGTGGTGTTGGAGAAGACTCTTGAGAGTCCCTTATACTGCAAGGAGATCCAACCAGTCCATTCTAGAGGAGATCAATCCTGGATGTTCATTGGAGGGACTGATGCTAAAGCTGAAACTGCAATACTTTGGCCACCTCATGCGACGAGTTGACTCACTGGAAAAGACTCTGATGCTGGGAAAGGTTGGGGGCGGGAGGAGAAGGGGACGACGGAGAATGAGATGGCTGGATGGCATCACCGACTCTGTGGACATGAGTTTGAGTGAACTCCGGGAGTTGGTGATGGACAGGGAGGCCTGGCGTGCTGTGATTCATGGGGTCGCGGAGAGTCGGACACGACTGAGCGACTGAACTGAACTGAACTGAACTGAACTTTGATAAGATGTGAAAAATAGTGGGGGTGGTTTGAAAGGAGCCTTTTGGCAATATAAGCCACTGAAAGAGACATTTAATGTAAATTTGAATAAAATGTCAATTTATCAGTTCAAAGAAAAAAATCATACTGTTGAGTCAGCAACCCCCCACCAGCACATATAGCACCTATGAAGGATTTACAAAAGACATATGTAGGCAGACAAGGTGAAACGACAGATCTCCTCTGAGCAGGTAGAACCTCTGTAGGTAAATCGCATAGCAATCAGGTGGAGCTTTGGGGCAAGGTAAAAAGCATTTCTTTCTACGTGGCTCCCCACTTGCAAGGTGCCAGGTTGGGGTAAGGGAAATGCAGATTGGTCAGCCCCAATTCATCCTCTCATTTTGGCACCTTTGTGCAGCATTCCGAAAACATAACCAAACATGGCAGTCTTGTTATCCAAAGGCATCGTGATTTTAGTGGTACATCTAAAGCGATTTTAAATGTGTAATTATCTGGCCCAGAAAGTCCACTTCTTGTCATTTTCCTTAAGAGAACTATCAGTAAAAGGACAAAGATTTATGTAAAGTAAAGCACAACTATGTAGTAATTATATAGTGAAAAATTGAAAACAAGCTGTATGTCCAATAACAGAAAACTGGTTAACTTATGACTCAGTCTTCCAATAGAATAGTGACCATGCACTGTGCATTAAAAGACTTTTCAATGACAGGAGGAACTGTTCATGACATGATTCTAAATTAAAAAGCAAGGAAACTTTGCAGAATTTTTAAATGTGTGTGTATTTTAAAAGAGTAGAGCATTTCCAGAATATTAAAAGCAGTTATGAATGGGTAGAGAGATTAAAGATGATTTTATTTTTTCTCCACACTTTTCCATATTAATTTTTTTTTTTTTACTTTGTAAATGTCATACTAATATCCTCATTGCAAATACATGTTTTAAAAGGATATCAAGACTGCAGGGCAGAGACAAAGTGGGAGCAGAGAGTAAACGTTGCCTTGACTTCACAAGCATATTGTTTGCACCTCATTGATTTTTACTTCTTATCGAGCCCCAGCCCCTGGCTGCCCAGCTGCACTTTGCTACACTGCTCTCTCTAACCTAAGTGATGGGTGGTCATTAAAAGAACAAGACTTCTCCCCGTAATTGTCACTGTACCTTTCAAAGCCCAGAGAGGTCTCTGTGTGCTTGAGCAATATGACAAAATAGCTTCAGGTCACTAAAGACGCTCACCCAGGTGAAGATAATGTGGGCCCGGCTGGAGCAGCTAATTGACTTAGCTGCTTACTTCCAGATTTACAGGATACCACTGCTGAGTAATTAAATTCACTGAGCTATTTCCACAAGATATTAACTTTATGTAATCCTCACTAAACATAACTTGAGAGCTGGGTTTGGGTTTTGTTTTGCTATTTTTTTTTTCATTTTGGAACCAGTAATTAAAGATTATTCAATTATGATAATGTGTTTCGTTAGGAATGGTCTTTGTAGCTGAAGCCTGATGAACATGAGGCAGCTGGGGCAATAATAAGGATTTTAGAAACTCTGCTGTAAAGTTCCAACTGGAGGAAACTTGCTCTCTCATTTTCCTATGGCTAATTGTTCTCTAAATTTCACTCCAAAACCATCTTTAGTTTAGGGCAAATTTTCTCCCCATTAAAGAGAGACAGTCAGGCAGCATGTATTTGTCTCAGAGCCCAGTTACACCTGTGGCCCCTAGGGATCACTTTAGTACATCATGGGTGGAAATGGCAAAGGGTTACAGGCTTAATAATCATGTTAAATAGTGGCATTAAACAGTCAAAGAAAAAAAATCCCAGGATCCCAGGCCCACAGATCTCTACCCTAAAGGGTCCACTTGGGCCGCCTGGCAGGTAGGGCTACGCAGCCTGGATTGGCCTCTTCTCTCCCAAACTGCTCTTGCCTCAGGCTTCCCAGCAAATATTCATTGAGGGCTGGATGCTAATGCATATAACATCCCTGGTGAGCATGTTATCAGCGCTCCTTCTGGTGAGCACTTAGCAGCCACTGGAGCAGAAATCCAGGTACAAACAACTGACAGGCAGCAAAATTACAGGAATCAGCCCTCTCTCCTTGTTCTAAGCCCTCTCTTGGGGGATCAGGGTTGTTGCATCACACAGCAGAGGGGACACAGACTTCTAAATTAAATGAGACCTACGTTTTAAGTCTTCCAATGGTGGTCAAGTTGTTTTGGTATCTCTCAGTTTTCTCCTAGGTATAGTAGGATGACACCATGTAACTCCTGGAGAGTTTTGTCAAATCAACAGGATACCAGACATAAGTGTGTAGTACAGTTACTGATTCACAATATCTATTCCCTTCCACAGCGCCCCTGCCCCCCAGTTCCCAGGCTCCTTCACTCATTCAATCCTTGACACCAGTGGCGACACTTTAGAATCACCTGGGAAACTTGTTTAAAAAAAAAAAGGTGCAGCTGCTTTAGCCCTGTATTTGTTATCTATTCAGTTCAGTTCAGTTGCTCAGTCATGTCCGACTCTCCGCGACCCCATGAATCACAGCACACCAGGCCTCCCTGTCCATCACCAACTCCTGGAGTTCACTCAAACTCATGTCCATCGAGTCGGTGATGCCATCCAGCCATCTCATTCTCTGTCATCCCCTTCTCCTCCCGCCCCCAACCTTTCCCAGCATCAGAGTCTTTTCCAGTGAGTCAACTCGTCGCATGAGGTGGCCAAAGTATTGCAGTTTCAGCTTTAGCATCAGTCCTTCCAATGAACACCCAGGATTGATCTCCTTTAGAATGGACTGGTTGGATCTCCTTGCAGTTATCTATTGCTGTGTAACAAATTATGCCATAGTTAATGGCTTTTAAAAAAACATACATTTATTATCTCACAGTTTCTGTGGCCCAAGAATCTGGAAGCAGCTTAGCCAGGTAGTTCTGATTTAGAGTTTCTCAGTGATGCTGCAGTCAATTGAAGCTTGCCTTGAGTAAGAGTATATACCACCAACCTCACTCACATGGCTTTGGCCAGAGTTCCTTACCATCTGTCCCTTCCATGAGGCTGCTTGTGACATGATGTTAGGCCTTTTCCAAAGCAGGTGACCTGAGGGAGTCAGAAAGCAATGCCACCTGCTTTTATGACCTAATCTCCAAGTTACATACTTTCACCTCCACCTATTCTATTCATTAGAAGCAAGACACTAAGTCCTGCCCATACGCAAGGGGAGAGAATTATAAAAGGGTATGAATACCCAAGGGGTGGGGTCACTGGGGGCCACCCTGGAGGGTCACCTCCATAACTCCCATTCCAGAGGTTTCAATTTAACTGAATTGGGGTGCAGTATATTTTTTCTTAGCTCTCTGGGTAACTCAAATGTGCCACCAATGTCAAAAACCACACTCTATTGTTTCTCCTAAATTACCTTCTCTTCAGCCCAGTGTTGTCAATTTCATCCCTTCCCTCAGCATGTCTTTAACTGGCTCATCATCTCTTGACTCATAATCAATCAGTCCAGAAGCAGAGGCAGCAGGTCCTAAGGAAGTAAGACTCTTCAGAGTGCAGGGGTAGGACTGGCAGTGGGGTTGAAAACCAGATATGCATCCAGCACCAGAATTGAAGATGATATAAACTCTGAAAGGCCCTGGAGCTCCTGGCGCATGTAGTTAGGTAAGGATCAGGAAAACTCAGACATCAGGGCTGCTGGAAGGGCTGCTCTTGTGCAGGCATCAGGCTAGAAAACAGTGATGCATGATCACCAGAAAGGAGTCCCCCAGTAAAGAGGCAGTCTATTGGCGCAGCCCCAGCTGCCTACTGCTCTTGACCCACATGAGATCCATTCTAAAACACCTCCCTAAAGTGCTGCAGGTGATGCCAGCCAAAAACAGCCGGAAGTGTGAATTCAGAGAAGGAGAGCAGACAGCCCCAGCTTCCTGGCAGAGACAGTTCCCCTAACACAAGCTGCCCTCAAGCCCTCTTCCAGTAAGCGAGCTTTCCTGGCTCATTATAATGTTGGCACTGCCATCCACAAGATGAAAGTTGCCTACCACAAAAATAAACATGAAATGATGATGATATACACATCACTCGGGAGTGAGGTTTCCATCATCACAGATGGCTTATTCATCTTTGTATAATGAATGGAACCAAAATTGTAATTGTATGTAGTTCCAGCCTGTTCTCTCTCTGCTCACTAAAGAGGCGCCTGGCTTTGTCCGCCTGACCAACTGCTGCCTGCTTGGCCCTCTGGTCCTTTGGCCTTTTGTAGCACAGAATCCAGAGAAGGGGCAGGGGGATAGAAGGACCAGAGTGAGGGTTTAGTGAGGGCTAAGCAGGGTGACTCTGAAGAGAGGTGAGGAATATTTACAATATGTGAGAAAAATGGATGGAAGACAAAAAGGTTATAAAAAGAGAAATGTTTCTTAGGGCAACGGGTTCCTTTACAATGTTCAAGAATAGGAATTGTTTTTTAAACTTAGATATTTGGAAATTTCCTTTCAGTTGATGTACTGTTTTTTGATCATGATCATGTAATGAGACTGGATCATGGGGGCCCTCTACTTAAGTGAGGTTACATTTTTATCCCCATTGGTATCCACATAGAGGCATAAACCTATGGAGAGCTCACGGCGCTCCAAATAGACACCATGAGTGAAACGGGGTTAGACAGGAAGCCACATTGTAAACATTTACACCTTTGAACTGTATCCTGTCAACAGTGGGGAGCCAGTGAAGAATTTCAAATAAGAGTCACAGAATTTGATATGCAAGCTATGGGTGACAGGAAGTTCATAGAACTGGAGGCGGGGAAACCAGTTAGCAGGAGTTAGTCCTAGTGAGAGATGATGGTAAGGACTGTGCTAAGGCAGTAGCAGGTGGGCAAAGAAAGAAACTAGGTGTGAGGAACATTTAGGTGAGAAAATCAATAGGACTTAGTGATTTACTAGTTCTTTAATGGGACAGGGGACTAGAGGTAGTCTGAAGAAGAGGGAGGAGTGGAGACTGACTCCAGGGGTCCAGCTTTGGTATCTGGGATAGGAGGTCATGACAGACTTCATGGGTATAAGGAATTCAGAAAGGGAGCAAGTACTGAGCTCTGGTTACAGGCAAGACAGATTAGAAAGCACTTGATCATACCTTGGCCACCTGATGCGAAGAGCTGACTCATTGGAAAAGACCCTGATGCTGGGAAAGATTGAGGGCAGGAGAAGAAAGGGACGACAGAGGATGAGATGGTTGGATGGCATCACCGACTCAATGGACATGGGTTTAGGTGGACCCTGGAAGTTGGTGATGGACAGGGAGTCCTGGAGTGCTGCAGCTCATGGGGTCGCAAAGAGTCGAACACGACTGAGCAACTGAACTGACTGACTGACTGATCATACACAGTGATGATGCATGGTCCTTATGATTTTCATTACCTTTGTGTTTCAGCTCTTACAACAGATTTCCCTGAACTTAATAAAGATAAAATATTTGCTTAGCAATTTTTTTTTCAACTATGACCAGGTTCTGCCATTCTAGGCACTGTGAATACCCACGTCACCCACAGCTCCCAGACTGGATCCTGTGATTCCTTTGTTTGAAATTCTTCACCGGTTCCCCATTGTTTCTAGAGCAGAGTTCAAAGACATAAAATGCTTTACGATGTGGTTTCCCATCTAACCACCAGTTCACTCATGGTGCCTATTTGGACTGCCATGAACTCTTTACATCTGCATCTCTGTGCTTTTTCCCAGGCTCTTCCCTCACTGCACTGTCATTCCAGCGCCAGCACCCCAAGCCCCTACCTAGAGGGGTCCCTACTGTGTGTGTACTGCACCAGAGCACTTATCACCCAGCCTGGACACAATTACTTCCCTCTTCATTTTTCCCACTGCACCCCCATAGATAATTCTACCCCTCTATTTGTAATCTTCTGCACTCATTTATAACCTTCTGCACTTTTGAATGTCTCACTCCTTGAGGTTAAAATCTTCTTAAGGGCAGGACCTTATCATGACAGTTTATAATGATTATCATTGTATTGTTATGAATACTGTTCATGGCCATTTGCTGGACTCCTAGTTTATGGAAGAGTCTATGCTCTTTCCAAGACCATGCTGCCTTTTTTTTTTTTTTTTTTGCCTTTTTTATTACCTATGCCAAGCAGAATCGAGCATTTTTAAACAAAGGAGTAGGCATCCATTTGTTGAGAAACAGTAATAGGGAATTTGAATTTAACTTGTGTTACTTCTCTTCACTGGTAGACATGATGCCTGTAAGCTTATATCCTATTTCTGACCCCCAAAAGTAGGTGTTTAAATAAAGTCAATGTAACATGTTTTTAAAACATATATGTATATATATATGCTCATTTTTATGTGAAAATTTCTGAAACAATATCAGATGATAACAAAAACAGATTAACTGTTTTTCAATGAGAGGAAGGATATACAAATGCGAATATGAACTTTTATCAATTACGCATGCATGTTAAGTCACTTCAGTCACGTCCGACTCTTTGCGACCCTATGGACTGTTAGTCCTCCAGGTTCCTCTGTCCATGAGGTTTCTCCAGGCAAAAATACTGGAGTGGGTTGTCATGCCCTCCTCCAAGGGATCTTCCCAACCCAGGGATCCAAACCTATCTCTTATGTCTCCTGCTTTGGCAAGCAGGTTTCTTTGCCACTAATGCCAACCGGGAAGCTCCCAATCAAGTATAATCCGTAGTTAAGACATACTAACCTAATAATTATGTCTTCATTTTCTGTGTGTGATTTGACCTCTGAGATTTAGAGCATTATTGTAAGTTTTTCATGGTGCAATACTTTACTAATTACTGAATCTGATTTATGAGTATCTGAAGCTTTATTTTACTATTTTCTCTACTTCCAAGTGTATTTGAAAGTTATTGGTATAAAAAGATGAGAACTTTTTAATGTATCACTGTTTAAGGATCTTTTCTCGCAGAAGACTTGACTATAACTGCCTAGTGGTTTCCTGATGCCTCTCCCAAGCCCTTCCTTTTTGTAATAAGCAACCAGACCACTTTCAGCAACATTGCTTTGGTGCTAGATCAATTGTGACACTTTATGTATTTTATCTGGTGAAATCACTCTTCAACATGTGCAATGAATTCACTCTTGGCTTGATCCGATTTGCCTGGGTGATGTATGCATCGGTGACTCAGGCCTAAGCAGTCACCTGGAGAGGCAATCCTTCTTCCAGGGACAGCCCTGCGCATATGAGATGTGGTTGATGACAGGCATGATGACAGCAAGATTTATCTGCCAGATGGGGACATGGTTAGTGCTTTTTTCAGCTTCAGGACAGGCCCCAGACTCAACAGCAAAGCTGCTCAAAGTCTGTAGCTTAAAGCAAAGAGTATTTCCCTTAGCCTCTGAAAACCCTCAGTCAGACCTCTGAGTCCAGGGGAATTGCAGCTTGAAACCCAACCCCTCCTGGGGGCAGTAGCTGTGATGAGAGAAACAGCTGTACACAGACATTTGGTAAATCATCAAACTTTTCAAATTCTGGAGGGAGCAAAATTGGGTTCAGATTATTTTGTGGAGATTTAGAGAAGAGGGAGAAAACCAACATGGAATGGAAAATGTTTTAGAGTCAGTCAGATATAGAGTCTGATACCAGAAAAGCCACTACCAATTTGTGACTTTGGACACTGTTTAAACAGCCCAAGTCTCCACTGTTTCAGGTCAAAGACAGTGATAACCTTTTAGAAAAAATATATGCAAAGAACCAGCACAGTGCCTGGAAAACAATAAGTCCTCAACAGATGATAGATGTACTGTTCTAGGAGATTTTGAACAGTTTGCAGTGCTCCAAGAGGCACACCAGACAGAAAATGTGTTGCCTTTTTTGGTTTTTCTTTTTAGAAAACACTGGAGAGGGCAGGGAAATCATCCGTTATGTGACAATAGCTGAAGAAGAGATCAGAGAAAGGGGCAGGCACCAACAGGAGCAGAGGAAAATACGGACAGCTAAGTTTCTCTCATGTAGATTTCAGTTTTGCAGGACTTACTCCTGGTTTTACAAGACAATGAATTATTAAAATTGAACCAAAGTCTTTTGAACGTTTGGAATCTCACTGCAAGGGTCTGGAAGCTTTTAGCAGTGACATGTGCAGTCCCCACAGAGACATACAAGTGTTGGAACAGCATCTTCCTGAATGTTGGCCTCAACATCTGCTGTACACAAAAAGAAGCAGAACAGACAGTAGCTTAAGCGTTGCTAAACCAAGCCATTTTCCTAAGTTGTACTTCTTCCATCTACCCCATCTCTGTAAAAACTTTACAGTTCATTAATTTTGTAGGATTTCGGGATCCCGAGTCTGTAATTCTTGGTTAGTGCTGTCCCATATGCTCTGGCAGGGAAGACACGCATAAACAGTTTCCCAACCACACATCAGTACCAGCCCAGAGACTCTGGGCTCAGCCCTAGAGATGCCGTTTCAAGTAGGATGTTTAGCATCTGCCTGATTTATGACCTCCTTGCTTCAATAGGAGAGCTGGTAAAAGCTGTTTGGGAGCATTTTGATGATACTTGTGCTCATTTTCAGCAATAAATTGTAATGGTGTTACAAAAGCAAATGTATCAGACAG
Source organism: Moschus berezovskii (assembly GCF_049115385.1). Lineage (NCBI taxonomy): Eukaryota > Metazoa > Chordata > Mammalia > Artiodactyla > Moschidae > Moschus > Moschus berezovskii. Next base: position 25,339,939 of record NC_142468.1, on the reverse strand, counting down.
TCAGAGTCTATTATGGTATAAGGCCAGCAGCAGCCTGGGAAAATCACAATATATATGGGATGCAAAAAACTACCTTCAAGTATCATTTAGGGCATATTTTTAAATGCACAGGAAATTACTAATATGGCTATTAAGGTTCCCATAGCCACACTAATTGGGCCACATGATTATCTAACCGTCAGGTTGTGCATGGCATGGAGCAGGGTGGATGACTGTCCCAAGTAGACCCTAAAGTCAATCAGCCATCTGCAGAGTGCAATTGTCAGCCCTAATGGTCTGACTACACTTCATGTTTGTTTGGGGCATTTTACATGGCTAATGAGTTAGCTCCCAACTTGTGAAATAGCCTCACAGTCACATCTCTCCTTGGCTTTCCTCTCCCTAGTTCCTCCCTGGTTCAGGAACCCTCACTGCTTTTTACCCCAATGCATCAAACAATTCTCCCTGGCACTAGTCAGTCCTTCAATCAATCTCTCTTACAATGAAAAGCCAAATTAATCTTTCTCAAGTGATTCTCTATGCATATTAACCACTGCTCAAAAACCTCCAATGGACTTCCACTTCTCTTAAAGCAGCCACAACACTTTTCCTGGCTAATCTTCTATGTGGCCCTGGCCTTCAGGGCAACCTTCCCCAGCCCCTCAATTGTAATCAATTTTTGTGTCTTCCGTATTTGACATTAAACTCTTCAATAGCAGAGATGGTGTCAGCATATAATAGGTACTCAATAAATATTTGCTGAATGACTAGATGCATGAATCTGCTCATACACAGTGGCTGGCAATATGAACTATTAAAAATTCTTCTGGAAAGCAATTTTCAAATATCAATATTCATTAAATTATTCATAATCTTTGACCTTAAAATAATATTTCTGAGAATATAGTCTAAAGCAATCATTCAATGGGGAAATGATGTTTATATAGTATTACCTATAATAATGAAATGTCAGAATGAAATTTAGAGCAGTAATAAGAGAATGGTTAAGTAAATTAAGGTAAGTCCACTCAAATGACTATTATAAAGTCAATAACTATTATAAAAACTTGTCACAGGGACATTCTTGTGACCTATTTCTTTTTAAAAGGTGTTGAAAATTGAAACTTTATCTTGTTTTATCCACTTTGCTAGCAGGATGGTTAAAAAATACTTAAAAGTAAAAATGGTAGTATTTTAGAAAATTTCCCTTTTTTGGATTTATGTTAGTTTTATAGTGGAAGTGAAAAGATCACCTTTCTACCTAAGAAACGAGCACTTCAAAGGCTCCCTATCTGTGGAATAAAATCCAGATCCAACCTAGCGTTCCAGGCACTGAACATCACTTCTGAACCTGTATTTCTAGGCTGATGTCTTTTTCCCTTATGGCTGTGAACGATCATGTATATAAGCACAGAAATCAAAACTGTGAGGCTCATTTCCCCCAAAGTAAAGTCGATGTGACCACTACCAAACTCAGCAGAACCTGCAGAACCCCTTCCCAGGCCCTATCTCTTCTCCCCACAAAAGAATCATTCCCTTTGTTTCTTTTTAGTTTTGTCACAAAAATCTTATCTCTGAATATCACAGTCACAGTTTGATTTGAGCTAACTTGGATGGAAACATACTATTGTCCCCAGGTATAACCTGAGGGATCAGTTCCAGGAGCCCTGCATATAACAAAATCCATAGATGCTCAAGTCCATTGTATAAAGTGGTGGGGTACATATATTTATTGAAAAAAATCTGCATATAAATGGACCTGCCTAATTCAAACCCATATTGTTCAAGGGTCAACTGCATTTAAAATTTTTGTGTTGTGTGACAAAAACCAATACAACATTATAAAGCAATTAGCCTCCAATTTAAATATATAAATATAAATTTTGGTTTCTTTTCACTCAATATTATACTGTTACCATTTATCCATGCTGGTGTATAAGTGTCTGTATTTTGTTCATTTTCTTAATTATTTAGCATTCCATCACATGAATATATATCATTTATTTATCCCTTCTATTGTTGATGGATATGAGTTCAAACTGTTTCCAATTTGAAGTTATCATAAATAATGCTGCTGTGAATACTTTTATATGCATTCTGTAATGCTCATGTGTATATGATTCTGTTGCAGATATATCTAGAAGAGGAATTGCTAGATCATATGGCTATGTGTACTTTTAACTTTAGTAGATAATGTCTAATTTTTTTCTAAAATGTTTGTGTTAACTTCCATTCCCAGCAGCAATGTGAGAATTCAGATTGTTCCATATCCTTGCCAAAACTTGGTATTATTAGTCTCAGCTTTTAGCCTATTCTAGTGAATATGAGGCTTGATCTGTTTGCAGTTTTAATTTGCACTTCCCATGACTAATTAAACTTTTATATGTTTATTGCTATTTTAATATTATCTTTTATGAAGTACATGTTTAAGTCTCTTGCCCATTTTCCCATGGTGTTATCTGTTATTTTCTCCACGCTTTATAGAAGTCATTTATGTGTTATGGATACAAATTTTTGTTATATGTTTCAAATATCTTCTCCCACTATATTGCTTGCCTTTTGATTCTCTTAATGGCCTCTTTTGATGAACAGAAGTTTTTAATTCTAATGAAGTCCAACATCACTTTTCCTTTGCATTCGTGCCAAGTCACTTCAGTCACGTCCGACTCTTTGCAACACTGTGGACTGTAGCTTGCCAGGATCCTCTGTCCATGGAATTCTACAGGCAAGAATACCGGAGTGGCTTGCCGTGCCTTCATCCAGGGGATCTTCCTGACCCAGGGACTGAACCTGTATCTCCTGCGGCTCCTGCATTGCAGCCAGATTCTTTATCGCTGACACACCTGGAAAGTCCCACTTTTCCTGTATGAGTACGTTTTTCCTGTCCTGTTTTAGACACCTTTCCCTATCTAGAGGTTCTATATTATCATGTAGAAGTTTGTTTTTTGCTTTGACATTCAGATCTACAATCTACAGCCTGGAATTCATTTGAGGACAGGATGTGTGATGTGGCTATTTATTTTCTCTTTTCTTTTTTTTTTCACTCATAATGCTCTTTCCCACCTTTTAGTCCCTACGTGCAGCCTCTTCTTTCATTCTGCACGTTGTGTTCACACCTTTCTCCCCAACTTTGACTGCCTTTCTGATCACCAGCTCTTCAGGCTCCACCCATCCATCAAGATCTAGCCTGTACGCGATCCTAGCTCCAGTGCTCAGTCCCTAGAATTAATTTCCATACCCACCTCTTCTCTTCACCAGACTCCAAAATCTTGTTTTCAATATCTCTCAATTGTCATCTAACATATTTGTATACTAAAGACATGTAAAAATGATTATTAATAATACATCTAATTAAACTTATTAAACAATAAGTTCCCCATGGAAAGTATTGAAATCAAGCAGGACCCTGTGGGGCTCCTGGACATGGAAGTCTTTCTGTGTCCCTTGTTTCTTGTTTTGGAACAAACTCTAGCCTCCATGACCTTTCCTGAATTTCAAAGGGCAGATTCCGATATTTGCTAATCTGGGAAGGGAGAGGATGCAGAGAGAAGGGAGGAACAGCCAAGAAAAAATAGTATAGCCTTGGGGCAGGGTCCTGGTTCCACCTCAATGGATATACATAATACCTTTGTACTCTTTATGAAAATAAAACACACAACAAATGGAAGATGTCAGCATTCATTATTCCAGTAAAGAATACCTGAAAAGTGAAAGTGAAGTCGCTCAGTCGTGTCCAACTCTTTGCGACCCCATGACCTGTAGCCTACCAGGCTTCAGTGTCCATGGGATTTTCCAGGCAAGAATACTGGAGTGGGTTACCATTTCCTTCTCCAGGAGATCTTCCCAACTCAGGGATTGAACCCAGGTCTCCCACATTGTAGGAAGACCCTTTACCGTCTGAGCCACCAGGGAAGTCCTGAGGCCAGATTAAAGGAATGAGAGAAGCTCATCAAGAGATTATCTGAGACCAGAATAAAGGATGATATAATCACTCACCCAGAACCAGATATCCTGGAAAGAGAAGTCAAGTGGGCCTTAGGAAGCATCACTACAAACAAAGCTAGTAAAGGTGATGGAATTCCAGTTGAGCTATTTCAAATCCTGAAAGATGATGCTGTGAAAGTGCTGCACTCAATATGCCAGCCAATTTGGAAAACTCGTCAGTGGCCACAGGACTGGGAAAGGTCAGGTTTCATTCCAATCCTACAGCACAACTGCACTGATCTCACATGCTAGCAAAGTAATGCTTGAAATTCTCCAAGCCAGGCTTCAACAGTATGTGAACTGTGAACTTCCAGATGTTCAAGCTGGATTTACAAAATGCAGAGGAACCAGAAGTCAAATTGCCAACATCCGTTGGATCATTGAAAAAGCAAGAGAGTTCTAGAAAAACACCTACTTCTACTTTATTGACTACTCCAAAGCCTTTGACAGTGTAGATCACAACAAACTGTGATCTTAAAATTCTTAAAGAGATGGGAATACCAGATCACCTGACCTGCCTCCTGAGAAATCTGTACTCAGGTCAAGAAGCAACAGTTAGAACTGGACATGGAACAACAGATTGGTTCCAAATAGGGAAAGGAGTACATCAAGGATGTATATTGTCATCCTGCTTATTTAACTTATATGCAGACTATATCATGCAAAATACCAAGCTGGATGAAGCACAAGCTGGAAACAAGATTGCCAGGGGAAATATCAATAACCTCAGGTACGCAGATGACATCACCCTTATGGGAGAAAGTGAAGAAGAACTAAAGAGCCTCTTGATGAAAGTGAAAGAGGAGAGTGAAACAGCTTAAAACTCAACATTCAGAAAATGAAGATCATGGCATCCGGTCCCATCACTTCATGGCAAATAGATGGGGAAACAATGGAAACAGTGAAAGACTTTCTTTTCTTGGGCTACAAAATCACTGCAGATGGTGACTGCAGCCATGAAATTAAAAGTGCTTACTCCTTGGAAGAAAAGTTATGACAAACCTAAACAGTGTATTTAAAAACAAAGACATACTTGGCATACTCTTTGTCAACAAAGGTCCATATTGTCAAAAGTATGGTTTTTCCAGTAGTCATGAACAGATGTGAGAGTTGGACCATAAAGAAGGCTGAGCACTGAAAATTTGATGTTTTCAAATTGCAGTGCTGGAGAAGACTTGAGAGTACCTGCAAGGAGATCAAACCAGTCAATTCTAAAGGAAATCAACCCGGAATATCCACTGGAAGGACTAATGCTGATGCTGAAGTTGAATCGCCAATACTTTGGCCACTTGATGTGAAGCACCAACTCATTGGAAAAGACCCTGATGCTGGGAAAGATTGAGGGCAGGAAGAGAAGGGGATGACAGAGGATGAAATGGTTGGATGGCTGGCCTGACTCACTGACTCAATGGATATGAGTTTGAGCAAACTCCAGCAGATAGTGAAGGACAGGGAAGCCTCACAAGCTACAGTTAACGGGGTTGCAAAGAGTCAGACATGACTTAGTGACTGAGCAGCAGCAATAATCTCCATTCCCTGGTGTCACTCTCATGAATATGTTACTCTGTTGCATTACATGACAACAGGTACTAATTAAGGTTTCTAATCAACTGACCTTAAAATAGGGATATCATCCAGGAATATGGAGTCATTGCACAAGTCCTTCAAGTCAGAAAGCCAAAGCAGAAGAGGAAGCATAAAGGCTCAACGTACACTGTCACTGGCTTGAAGGCAGTAGGGCCACGTGAGGACTGTGGTCTGCCTTCAGGAGCTAAGAGGCAACAAAAAGTGAACCTCAGTCCCGCAACTGCAAGCAATGAAATCTGCCACCAACCTGAATGAGCATGGAAGAGAGACCATAGAGACCCTAGCCACACCATGCCAGACTTCTGACTTATAGAATTAAGATAATGAGCAAAGGCTATTCTAGGCTGCTAAATCTGTGGTGATTTGTTACTGCTGCATGGATAGAGAACTGTTATAATGAGCCATCTACTCTCTGGGAGAAGTGGCTCCAGCGCAGGGAACAGGAGGGTAGCAGTCCTGAGTTGGGAGCATACTTGGCATACTCTAAGAAGAGCAAGTCAGCCAATGGGGTAGGAGTAGAGTGATGGAGAGTGGTTGGAAATGAGGTGAAAAAATGCAATTAGGGGTCTATTGTGTGGGGCCTTAACATTTTACAAGAAGTTATTGAAGAGTTTTGATCAGGAGAATGATGTAATAAGATTTTAAAGGACTGTCAAAAGATACTTCTGCTGTCACACAGTAATTCAGCACATGGATAGATACAGGAACAGTTAGGAATCTGCTGCAGTAGACAAGCAGAGAGATCATTATGGCTGGGACCAGTTGGTAAAGGCAGATGAGGAAAATCTGAATACTGAATACATCTTGAAGATACAGTCAACAGGATTTGCTGATGGAGAGGATGGGGATAAGAGAAGGTGAGATGTGGAGATGCTGAGGAGGTTATTGGATGCATGGGTTTGGAAACTGGACGAGGGACTGACAGCGGATATTTGCTATTAAAGCCCCAGTAGTGGAGGAGATTTCCCATAGAGTGACTGTAATTAGAAAAAAGGACTTCACCCTGTTAACAGGCAATATTGGGAGATCTGGAAGAGGCAGAGTAAGTAAATGAGATGTTAGGAGAGACAGAAGGGTGGTGTCCCAGAAGCCAAAGGTTGCGAGGAGGAGGGAGTGGACCAGGAGACCAGAAATGAGAGTCAACAGCTGGGTGCGTGGCAAGGAGATCACGGGTGGCCTTAATGAAACTGCTTTTGTGGAGGGGTTGGGTGATGTCGAGAGGACTGGAAGAAGCAGAGACGGTGAGTACAGACTCCTCTTGTTGAATGATTATACTGCAAAGGGAAGCAGAGAAATGAGGCTATAGCCAAAGAGAAATGCAGGGTCAAGAGAGACGGTAATTTTTCCTAAGCTGGGAGCTATTACAGCGTGTGTTTGATGTTAATGGGAATGACCTAGCAGAGAGCAGGGATTCGTGCAGGAAGGGAAATGCCAGAACAGGGATCCAGGGCCCTGGAGAGGAGGCAGAACAAACAATGCAGACAGAACGAACAAGTGCAGAGGTCAACCCCTGGGAACATACATCAGGTGTGTGTGGATGTGTCCATGGAAGTAATTGTAACTACTGCGGCAGGTACACAGCGCCGGTCTCTTGACAGAGACACCTCTTTGATGCTGCATGGGAGGCTCAGTCTTATCTCACATGCAAAGACAGAGGTTAAGTAACTTGCCTCTGGTCATCCATCAGTAGGGTCAGAGTCAGACGGTAGGTCTTTGAGAAGGACTCAGAGAGAGAACCATTTGGAGGCTTTGATGAATTGGTTTTCTCAGTCCTGGGCATGATTTCTGCTTAGAATAATTGGAGACGACCTGGAGCAAGTCAGGCCTGCATGGTGGATAGAGCTGAGAAAAATCAGGAAGAAAAAGATCTTGTAGCTTTGTGCACGGAGGAAGTAAGAGTCAACATATATTAACTAGGTTAAGTAAGGTATGTTTAAAAAAAATAGATGAAAACTAGGAACAAAAAGCTAGAAAATTCTAATAGAGATAATATTTTATACCTGAACATAATTTATCAGGTTTGTGCTCAGAAATCTCACCCGCTATAGCGAAGTGGCTTGTTTGTACCCCAAATGTTACCTGGATCACAACACAGTGGTTCCAAGGCCTCACTTATACTGAAACTTGGCTACTATCACTATTTTTACCATGGGATACACATCACTTTGCTGGCAAAGATCCATACAGTCAAAGCTATGGTTTTTCTGTAGTCATGTACGGATGTGAGAGTTGTACCATAAAGAAGGTTGATGCATTTGAACTGTGGTGCTGGAGAAGGCTCTTGAGAGTACCTTGGACAGAAAGGAGATCAAACCAATCAATCCTAAGGGAAACCAACCCTGAATATTCACTGGAAGGACTGATGCTGAAGTTGAAGCTCCAATACTTTGGTCACCTGATGCAAAGAGCTGACTCATTTGAAAAGACTCTGATGCTGGGAAAGATTGAAGGCAGGAGGAGGAGAGTACAGTAGAGGATGAGATTGTTAGCATCATTGACTCAATGGACATGAATTTGAGCAAACTCTGGGAGACAGTGAAGGACAGAGATGCCTGGCATGCTGCAGTCCACGGGGTCTCAAAGAGTTGGACATGACTGCCCAGAGAGCAGTCTGTCAGCTTCAGAATCCCTGGCTTCTGCCTTGTTCTTTTCAGGCTCCTGTGCCTGAAAATAGGCTGCCTGTTCATAGCCAAAACTCTGCTGTGTTTCTCCCCAAAGCCCTTGCTGCCCATGATCATCACAGGTTGCCCTGTCTGGGCCAAGGACTGACTTCTCTGCCTGGCTTGAGTGACCAGATCATGTGGAGTTCTGTGCAGAGTCAGGGAGAATATCCTACTTTCCAAGCTGGGACACGCTTTATTTCCAGATGTGAGACCCAGAGCCGTGGTGGCCCCTGAACCCTTCTGTGAGGCCCTGGCCCCACCCCTGCCCCAGTGTGCCACAGTGTTGACCATTTGCAACCTTAAGGGAGTCAAGTCCAGTTCAAAGGGATGGACAAGCAGTGGACATGACACCATTTCTACCCCTTCTCCCTCTTTCCTTTGCATACCTCTCCCCATCCAAACCTCTCCTTTCTCTCCCTTTAAATCAAGATGGCCAACAGCTGGGGAAGAAGCTGAGGCGCTCTACATGTCAACAACGTTTGTGCCCCAGAGCAGCTGCAAACTCCCACGTTCTTTCTCCCCTGGCTATCCAAGGATGGATTGGCTACAGGTACCTTATCAGAGTGGGAAAATGAAAAGAAGAAAACAGGAAAAGATGATGGTTGGTGAAGAAAATCTCACCAACCTCTTTAAGCTCTGTGAGTGGTTGGGGGGGTTCCCTGGGTCTGTTTGCTTAGAACTGGTGAGCAAAGGAAAACAGATTCTGGCTGGGTTCTCTGCATCTTACAAGGGAGAAGATGCTAAAGTTGACTTCCTTTTAGACTGTAAGCTCCTATGGGCAAGACATGTTTTAGCCTAACCTAGCGGAGTGCCGGGAGAAGGCAATGCAACCCAATCCAGTACTCTTGCCTGGGAAATCCCGTGGATGGAGGAACCTGGAAGGCTTCAGTTCATGGGGTCGCGAAGAGTCAGACACGACTGAGCAACTTCACTTTCACTTTTCACTTTCATGCACTGGAGAAGGAAATGGCAACCCACTCCAGTGTTCTTGCCTGGAGAATCCCAGGGACGGGAGCCTGGTGGGCTGCCGTCTATGGGGTCTCACAGAGTCGGACACGGCTGACATGACTTAGCAGCAGCAGCGGAGTGCCATAAAACAGACAGATGTAAACTGTGCGCAGTGCAAGGGCAAGGAATGTGTCTGATACTTTGCTTGTTATTTCCACACTGAAGAGTGCTCATGTACACTAAAGGCTTTTCATATGCCTATAGACTAGTTGTCATTGGGAAACAGCTGGAATATCAGGCCAAGAGCACAGGATTTGGAAACAGAGGAGCTTCCAGTCCCAGCTCTGCTCTGTCACCCTGAGAAAATCCCTCCACCTGTCTAAGCCCCACGTTCACATTTGTGGATAAGGACACCAGCACTCCCCAGGGCTGTGTGAGGTCAGACGAAACAATGTGCGTGAAGTTTCTGGGTACAGTAAACTTGACGCACTGGACAAAGGAAAGGTATATCTACTCTGCTTTTCCCTGTCTCCTGGGCTTCCCTGATGGCTCAGATGGTAAAGAATCCACTTGCAATGTGGGAGACCTGGGTTCGATCCCTGGATTGGGAAGATCCCCTGGATGAGGGTATGGCACCCCATTCCAGTATTCTTGCCTGGAGAATCCCCACAGACAGAGGAGCCTAGCGGGCTACAGTCCATGGGGTTGCAAAGAGTCAGACACGACTGAGTGACTCAGCACAACATTCCCCTCTCTCCCACCACAGTGCACAAAAGGCATACTTCAGGAAACCTTGGAATTGATGAGCCGCGCCTTCCCACCAGCGGGAATAGGCCCACGACTCAAGGCTGTTAGCACAACAGCAAAGGGAAACACAGAAAGAGGTGACTACGTCCGTGTAGTCTGGGAGACAGACAGGAGGGCACCAAGAAAAAGAGAAAAACTCAGGATCCCAGACAGAAACCTCATCCTCAGGCCCAGGCCACGCAGCTGCTTCTGCAGAGTCTCTGAGTCAGAATCAAGTGTGCAGCAAGTTAGGGGGACAAGAGGCTCTATTTAAGGAAATACAGGCAGTTTTTACTTTTCCTGCTACCAGATATGTTAGAAATAAAGCCTCATCTGGGGTCTCCCGAAAGCTAATGAGAATGAGCTGACAGTTCATTGACTTGCTTCGCAGAATTTGTTTTATGAGTGTCTCTAATCCACATGGCTCCTCTTTGCTTTGGGACTCAACCAAGGGCAACTCCAGAAATCCCATCGGCTCATTCATACTTACCGTGTCGCCTCAGACACAGTGTGTGCCCAATCAGCATAATTATTATTCCATTCTGAGAAAGCAAACACTATTTTAGAGATGACTAATCCACACGAGCATTCACCTGCATGCATGTCATACACACTTGTGTCTGTGTCTGAATGCTCCAGTTAGAATGATAAATTCCCCACATTTATTGGGCTTCCTGTTCAGTCTATCATTCAGATGAATTTCACATAAGAAGGCTATCCCTAATTATAAATCAAAAAGATTTCCCCATTGACCCAGGAGAGGATAAGAAAGACCTGGGACCACTGCTCTTTTCCAAGACCACGTACCCAGGCAAGGGCCAGACCTCAGAGGGGACATCTATCTGCACACCACACTCAGGAAAAGGGACCCTGGTCCTGGGCTTCCAGTCACATGAAGATTCTGATGGCCCAGCATGGTGTGGGAGGTGTGGGAGATGGGACTGAAGGGACAGTGGTGATCTCAGAACTGATGGATCATGTGCAGAGATGACCAATGACATCCCCAGCACTCTGCCCAACTTGGGGCAAAAAGTTTCAAGAACAACTGAGGTTATACTTCCTCCCAGCTCAGTGAAATAGAAACTCATGGTCAAAGAAGTTGAGTTAGAGATTATAACAGTAGGATTTATACAATCTGAGTTTATGGATAAGATTCATATCTATTCCAATGGAGAAATGATGTATTACCAAATGAACACAGTTTGCTACATAAATCTTTTCAAAATTCAGTGTCCATGGGGAAAAAAATCAAAGTGGTTGGGGTGCGGGGGTTTCTTGGTGGTGAAGACATTGAAAATCAAGTCTTAGCCATAATCTCTGAGCACAAGGCGCTTTCTCCTCACTGCCCTTCCCTGAAGGTTCCTGCACTCCCAGGGAAGAACCAGCCATGGCACCCTGCTTCAAGGTTTTAGGGGGTTATGCTGAGTTGTTTTGCCTCAGACCATCTTTATATTCATCACTCCTCTGGGAAAGCAATCTCAAAAGAGCGTGTCCAACTAGAAAGATGGGACAAATGGGTTGGCACGTTTAGCCAGGATCTTTGGAGTGTAAGAACAGAGACCCCATCAGGTGAGTTTACATCATGGGAGTCTGTCATAAGAATATGTATGCAAACAAGAGGCGCCATGAAGCCCAGAAACAGCTGCATACCAGGCTGGGAGGGAATACAGAGACCTAGTTCAGACGTTCTTTTTGCTGAAGAATTTCTTTATCTTCACTCAGAACTCCACCCTTAACACTGATGCAGGTCCTCTCCATCTCTGTCTCTGCTTTCCTGGTGACCCAGGTCAGCCTCTACCCTAGTGACTCTGGCTGCTGCTGCTGAGTCGCGTCAGTCGTGACCCCACAGATGGCAGCCCACCAGGCTCGGCCGTCCCTGGGATTCTCCAGGCAAGAACACTGGAGTGGGTTGCCATTTCCCTCTCCAATGCACGAAAGTGAAAAGTGAAGGTGAAGTCGCTCAGTCGTGTCTGACTCTTCGCGACCCATGGACTGCAGCCTACCAGGCTCCTCCGTCCATGGGATTTCCCAGACAAGAGGACTGGAGTGGGGTGCCATTGCCTTCTCCGCTAGTGACTCTTAGCTACCTCATAACTTGTGTGCTCATGGTTATCACATACTCCCGGACTCTCCTATAGCATGATATCTATATTCTACCTTCTCTCAGCGTGCAGTCCCATGTCTGTTCCTCCTACCAACTAATCAACCCTCTCTAATTCTAGTCCAAATTTCTAAGGACATCACATGATGTCCTTGCTTGGCAGAGCTTTCATGTCATGTGACACCACAGGCTTCAGGTACCGAGCCTATGGATTTCCTCATCTATACGTCAGACACCTGCTACTTAGTCTAATTGGTTTAAGCTGTGGCAGTGAGGTTCCACTGTATGGGTAATCCAGCCACTACTTCCTTGATTAGAAAGTAGTGCAGGAAAATCTCTTCATATGAGGCTGTGGTCATGGCAGTGGTGCATGCATGCATGCTCAGTTGACTTTTAGCCTATTGGAACAATTAGGAAGTCAGAGATCATTTGTCAATTAGCTGACCATACTATTGCATATCTCTTGCGTTGTGTTAAGTAAATAACTTTTAAACCCCTATTTTGCAGGAGTTCATCCTCTCTATTTTAAGAAAAGAGATCACTAGGGCTTCCCAGGTGGTGCTAGTGGTAAAGAACCCACCTGCCAGTGCAAGGAGACATAAGAGACGGGGGTTCGATCCCTGGGTCGGGAAGGTCCCCTGGAGGAGGGCATAGCAACCCACTCCAGTATTCTTGCCTGGAAAATCCCATGGACAGAAAAGCCTGGTGGGCTACAATCCACAGGGTCACTCAGAGTTGACACAACTGAAGCGGCTTAGCACACACTGCACTCAGAGATATTTGACCCAATTACCACTTTAAAGTGGAAAATATCACTGAACATGGATTTAGACGCCTGACAAGAGTCCCAGTTTAAGGGACCTCCTACAGCAGGTTTTTCAGTGTCTGCAGGAGGGCACAGCAATTCTCCCTGAATGGGGAAATCTCTTTTCTCCCACAACCAAAGAATCATGTTTCTAAGACAGTTAAGAAAAAAATCCTGCCTAACAAGGACCAACATGCTACTCATTTAATTCCATTATCTCCTTGGTCAGCAAGCAGAGCACTGAGCTGGGTCTGAAGGGGCCACATGCCTCGTACAAGACCCGAGCTTCAAGCATACATCCTCTGGCATTGAATCTAAGGTGATTGCCCAGCAGAAAAAGTTGATTTGGTCACCAGAGGCCTAGATGGTGCCTCTGTGGTCGCCTGGGTCCCATGGATGGAGTTGCTGCCTCCAGCCCCCAGTTCCCTCTAAGTGCTACTCAAGTTGAGCAGAGGGAGGCCACTGCAATCAAATAGGCTGGCGGAATGAGCACACTTGTGCTTGGGGTGCATCTGGAAATTGGCCTTCTTCAACTCTTCACAGGACATTTTTCCAGCAGTTTCATGATTACTGAAGACAATCAGGGCAGTTGGAAAGCTGGACTATTTGTACCCTTTTCTCTCTTTGGGCCTCAAGCACCAAAAACAGTAAGTCAGTGCCCTAAAGGGGAGGGCCCCTCCCCTTTAGAGAAAAGGTTTAGTCATCCAAAGGCACTATATTTCCGTACTCATTAATTTTTAAAATATTCCCCAGTCAATATTCTTACCAATGAACATGATTATTTCCTGCTTAGTGATAGGTTGAAGATAAGACAACAGTTTCTACCAGCTTCTGTTTTCTATCAGGAATAAAAAATAGCCTTCAACTATTCACAGCATCTATCACAGTCAGTGTGATTTTAAATAATGGAGATAAACATCTACTTTTTTTTTTTTTTAGTTTTGGCTGTGCTGGGTCTTGGGTGCTGTGCAGGCTTTTCTCTAGTTGTGGCGAGTTGGGGCGACTCTCCTGTTGTGGAACACAGGCCATTGTGGTGGCTTCTCTTATTGCAGAGTATGGGCTCTAGGGTATGTGGGCTTCAGTAGTTGTGGCTCCTGGGCTCTAGAACACAGGCTTAATAGTTGTGCACAGGTTTAGTTGCTCTGCGGCATATGGGATCTTCACAGACCAGAGGTCAAACCTGAGCCTCGTGCTGGCAGGTGGATTCTTTACCACGGAGCCACCAAGGAGCCCTAAACATCTAGTTTTTATTGCTGTTGTTCCATCATCTTTGGGGAGTATTTCCTGATCACCACCTATCACTGTAAGTTGGAAGACTGCTCCAAATTTACTGTCCCTATCTCTCTTCTATTCTTATCCATACATCTATTGTATATTTTCTTTTACATGATTAATGACAAACATAAATACTATCCCATAATTTTAATTATGTCTTTCACACTTTGTTTATTGGTTGAATCTAAAAACTAATAAGCCAATAAATATCTTTTTTGTCGTAATTACTATGTAAATATTATTCACCACAGAAGCAAATGGTATTATATAATTAATTTTCCTTCTCTACAGGTAAGACGCCATAATCCCTGGGATATCTGGAGAAGAATGTCATTAGTGTCAAGGTCAAATTGATTATTTATCCAGATACTAAACCAATGCTCCAGTCATCTCACAGTATAATAAACTTTCTGTGAGACCCATGACTCTGGTATAAAATGATCTGGTGTTTCCCAAGATTTCTAATTGGGTTTCTTCCACTCAGTGATAGGGTTGAGTGAGATTCCCATTTTATCCAGGGGCCTTACTCAAGGACCTTCCCTCCTTGTGGACTGATTATTCTACATGCTTGGTGTACACTTCCAATGCTAGGACTTTCCTTCACCACACTGTTGGGTTAGAGCCACTTTTTTCTTAATCATGGCTTTCTTTCTCCCTATTTTTGCTAGAATAACTCTCTTATTCTGCCAAGTAAATATCCTGTATGCCTAAAAATGTATTTTACCTTTCCACTTGATTGACAGTTTGGCAGATACAGAATTCTAGATCAGACTAAATCCAGTTCAAAATAATTTTCCCTAAGAATTTTGTGGCATTGCTCTATGAACTTCTATCAGCCAATGTTGCTGATGCCAACTGATTTTTGTTACAATGCAGTCTTCTTGATTTGCTGGTTTGTTTCACTCTGAAAGCTTTTAGGGTCTTCACTTTATCCTGACTTTCTGAGTATGATTAGATGACTCTTACACGCTGATTTTTTTTCCCCCACACTGTTCAACATTTGAAGAGCCTTGTCAAATTGAAGACTTGTACCTTTCATCAACTGTTGTTAATTCCCTCACAGTTAAAATCAAACCTATATTGTATAGTCTAAATTCTGGAACTACCATTAGTCATATGTGGAACCTATATTGATTATGATGGCATCACCGACTCTGTGGACATGAGTTTGAGTGAACTCTGGGAGTTGGTGATGGACAGGGAGGCCTGGCGTGCTGTGATTCATGGGGTCGCGGAGAGTCGGACACGACTGAGCGACTGAACTGAACTGAACTCTGCAGCTCTTATCTTCCATCAAACCTTTTCTTTTCAGTTCCCTCTCACTACTACTCTTCACACCTATTGATCCCAAGTCCAAACCCCCTTAAGGGTTTCACAGGTGAGATCAGCTCCCATGTCTCCTGCAAGCCCCATCTGCTCTGTGGCTCCCTCTGCTTGCTCACTAATCAACATATTTTCATTTTCCCTCTTATGAAAATTCTCAGAAATGATTTATTCATCCATGATCTCTCTTTGAAAACTTTTGGCCATTATATGCTTATTCCTTCTTGTGTTTCTCTAAGTCCTGAGACTTCAACTGGGTTTCAGAAGATAAGGGGAGTCCATGAGTGAAAAGGTTTTGAATCTTGAATCAGAAGTCCCCCAACACTTCTTTTGGGGTGTTTAGACAAGAGAAAAGCAGTGTTTTCTCCCCTAGGGCCAGAGAGAGGACATCAGTGGTGATGGCCTGTGGAGGACAGTTGTTCCTAGCAGGATGGCTGCCTCATAGAGTCACGAGCCACAGAGGCTGTGAGGCAGCAAAGAGGCCTGAGTAGAAGGCCTTGAGAAATGGTTGTGAATCAGCTGTCTGAGTCAGTCATTGGTCTGCAGAGCTCTCAAAAGTAACTGGGGGCCACTCTAAGGAGGGGGTTAATTTGTAAAAAATGGGAAAGCAGAAGTTCATTTCAACATACACTGGGATAAGAAAGGAAGTATAATCTTAGATTGTAGTCTTTATGTCCTTTAGAAATTGTCTTCCACAGAAGTGTTAGAACAGCTCAAACAAAGATTAATCTTTAGAACACAGAAGGCCACATCTAGGGACAAAATGCTATTTGGTTCAAGATAGCTTGCCTGTTATACGACATCTAACTCAAGGTGGGGGAAAGAGGACATGGAGGGAACTGATACTTATTTGGATTCTACTATGTGTTAGGAATGGAAGCATCTTATTTTGATTCATCACCACAAGAACTTCATGAGATTTATTCATTCCATTTACCAGCTAAATTTAATGACTATCCTATGTATACCTGGAACTGTGCTAGGCATGGGGAGAACAATGGTGTGTGAAAATAAACACTCCTTGGGTCTACAAACTAATGTAGGAAAACAGACAAATAACCA
This sequence comes from Moschus berezovskii, assembly GCF_049115385.1. Classification (NCBI taxonomy): domain Eukaryota; kingdom Metazoa; phylum Chordata; class Mammalia; order Artiodactyla; family Moschidae; genus Moschus; species Moschus berezovskii. Next base: position 25,323,426 of record NC_142468.1, on the reverse strand, counting down.
CACAAATGGGTATAAAGTTAAAATTACAAGTTCTACAAAGTGCTATGTGATACCATAAAATTACAAAAATGAGGAAATCTGAGCCAGTCCGAAAGGAAGACGAGGGAAGGCACTTCTGAGAAAATGACATTTGATCTGAGATCTAAAGAAATAATGAGAGTTAATCAGTTGAAAAGAAAGGGGAGGGGTATTCCAAGTGAAAGATTTACCTGTGCAAAAGCCTTGGGTAGAGAAAGCATGACAGTTTTAAATACACGAAAGAATCATCATTTGACATCCACTATAGTATAATGGTTTAAGAGTCAACAATGGATTCTATCGGTTGAAGAAGAAAGTTTGACAAGAATCAGGGTTCTATATAGTCTCAGAGTATTTCCCCATGAAATACTTTTTTAATTGTAAAGGGAAAAATAGTAACATCACAATGGCAAAACCTGACAGACATCACTTTTAACTAAGTGATCAAAATTAACATCATATTCATAGTAATGAGATAATTGATAACATGTTTCTCCTGATATGATGCACTAAAAAGAAACAAAATTGCCTATGTGATATTCCTGCCCTAAATGGATAATATGTATCTTATCATTAGGAACCATCAGACAACCTAAATGAAAAATGTTCTACAAAATAACTGGCAGGATTCTTCAAAAATATCAGTGTCATAAAAGACAAAGAAAGACTGAGGGACAGTTCCAGATTAAGGAGTTGAAAGATACAAGGAAACTAAGTGGAATATGTGAGCCTGGATCCTGGAGAAGAAAAGATTGTTTTTACTTTTGCTATAAAAGATATTAATAGAATGTTTAGTAAAATCTGGAAAAGGTCCATAAGTTAGAAAACAGTACTGTGTGTGTGTGTGTGCTCAGTCATGTCCAACTCTTCACAGTCGCATGGACTGTAGCCTGCTAGCCTTCTTTGTCCATGGGATTTCCTAGGCAAGAATACCGGAGTGAGTTTCCATTTCCTACTCCAGGGGATCTTCCCGACCCAGGGACTGAATCCATGTCTCTTGCATCCCCTGTCCTGGCAGGTGGATTCTTTTCCACTGACGCCAAGAGATTCAGGCACAACGTAATGGCTGAGCACGCATGCGTGAGTGGAAATGATTAAACAAAGGAGAGTGGGAGACAGGGATGAAACGGAACTTACACAGAAATGCAAAACCATGTTGTCCTTGAAAATCATGTTAAGATGTTGGTCTTTATCCTGAAAGCAATGGAAAGCCACTGAAAGGTATGGAGAGGCAAATGACATGATCAGATTAGCATTAGATTTTGAAAAGCTCACTCTGGTTGCAGGGCAGAAGACAGACTGCAGAGGGTCTAGAACAACCTCATAAGAAAATGTCATGTCAAGGGCAGCTGAGTGGTGACATTGGACCTTGACAGCAGTGGTGGATTTAAGAGCTACTTGGGCATTAACATTTATGGTGTTTGGAATAGACTGGAAATGGGAGAGGACAGTGAGGAACTAGAATGGGAGGAATCACACTGGACTCCCAGGTTTCTGGTTTGCACGATGGGGTAGATGGTGGAGACCTTTACACATATAGGGAAAACAGGGAGAAGACCAATTTGGGGGGAAAGTCAAGCGTTTGATTTTGGAGGTGTAATGTGTAAGTTCCACTTGAGACATCTAGAGAGAGCTGTCAAGCAGGCAGCTGATTGGTGGTGGGAATGAAAGGCGGGAAAGGTAGGAATGATCGGTGGTAGTAATATAGCTGAGTTCACCCAGAGAGCAGGGCCTAGGAGGGAGCCTTGAAGACTTCTGTGGGTCTGTCTGTGCATCTGTGTTCTTGCCCTCATTTCAGAGATGAAGACAGAAGACAATAAGTGTCAGAGCAGAAATGGAAACGGAGGTCTGTCTGACTTCAAATCGCTGCCTTTCCCAGTAAGCTCTCAAGTACAAGATACTTTTGGTCCTTTTCCAGTTTCATGCAAAATAAGCCTGGAGGAATCAAAATGTACTAAGAAAGAAGTGACGTGGTAGAAGGGGTTTACAGGCCTTCCTTTCTTTAGATACCCAGTTAATGAGATTTTTATCAATTAGGAAAACCAAAAAGTCACCCTTTCTTTCAAATGTTTGAAAGTTTGCTTGTAGTTTACCTCTAGAAGCACATCAGAAAGCCACTTTTCTTTTGAAAATAAACACAGCCTTTGGTAATGTCGTAGAGAGTCAGAAAAATCTATCCCCGCTCTGAGTACAAATTTCCAAGGTCAAACTTTGCTGAGTTGGTTCTTCCCTGAACTTAACACTCATCTCCTGTTAACATGTTGAGAAAGGAGAGAACTGGAGCCTGCAGTGGTCATTTTTGCAAAGACTCCAGCATAAAACTGCAGTGATCCTGCCCCTGCCTCTACCTCCCCATCTCAGATCATGACTATATAAGTGAGTGACAAATTTCATGTGTTATTTAGAAGTTTCACCTGTTATCAGGAAACTTCATGTCTGTGATTCCATTAACCTTTTCTGAGTTAAGTGAAACAAACTCACAGCTATCTTTTGCACATCTCCTAAAGAAGCTTGTAATAACTCCTGGCTTATGAGGTTGGCTGCTGGCAAATCCTTAGGGTGCTATAGTGGAATATGAGAGGCCAGACACAGAGCCCAGCTAACAGAACGGCTTCGAGTGACAAGCTAAAGATGAGAGGTTCAAAGATATGAGGCTCTGGGGTAACTCAGAAGCCTACCTGGTTTTTCAAACAGTTTGTAACCTTTATGGGCTTCCCTGGTGGCTCAGACGGTAAAGAATCCACCTACAATCCAAGAGACCTGGGTTTAATCCCTGGGTCAGGAAGATCCCCTGGAGAAGGGACTGGCTCCCCACTCCAGTATTCTTGCCTGAAGAATTCCATGGGCAGAGGAGCTTGTCGGCTGCAGTCCATGGGGTGGCAAAGAGTCACACACAACTGAGCAACAAACACTTTCACTTTCAACCTATATAAATACATTCACACATTTATTTGATGGCCTATTGTGCTTTGCCAACAGCAAGTATCCCCACATTCATGTCCTAGTGTAATTCTGACCCTGGCTCTAGGACATCTTCCCTAAACTCACAGTTATGTTTTGAAGAAGCAATGTATTTTACCGACAAGCAAATAAATACAGAAGCTTCCAGCCCTGTGCCCAAATTATGACAATCTCAGTTTACATTCAGCTGTGACTCTGAGCCCTTTGGCTATGATGCTGAACTTCCTATGAGCAGACTTAGACCAAAACTCTGAGCAGAAATAGCATCTCTTATTCTCATTTCAACACCAAGATTCCCCTGCTTAAAGAAGCATTTGCCAAGCACTGTTAATAGAAACCTCATTGAATCTCTAAGGTCCAGTGGGTTGACCTGGAGACGTAGTGGGGCTGGTTAGTTTTTATGACTTCCATTCTACTTCCTGTCCATGTCATAGAGACACAACTAAACTATAATCTGAAAACATCAGAAGTTAAGCACAATGAAAGTAATAATGGCTAGTGTATACTGAGAACTTATTGAGCACCAGGCACCACACTGAACCCTTCATAGACACTATTTTACTGATTCTTCCCAACAACTCTATAGGAGTTACTACTATTGTCCCTATCTCACTGATAAGAAAATAAGACTTGGCAGACTAAGTAACATCAGTCAGCAGTGCCTAGCCAAGGAGACAAAGTAAAACAAAACCCTGAGTAAACCACTAAATCTCCAGATAGGAACCCCAGAAACACAATGTCATCCAGTTCCAGTAATGACCAAAACAGTTCCATGACCAACAATCAGCCAGGATAATACTGGATATAACCTCATAAAGTGAAATTTAGTTTGTAACTTCACTTCACAAACGTGTCAGTAATGTGACCCTATGCCAGAGCAAGCATTGTTTCATAAATGTTTTATAACAAAACAGTTTACATTCTTGTAATGATTATTCTTTGTGCAAGAATTATCATTGAATTTTTTTCAACATTTTTGTGCATTCACACAGAAAATACACAAAACTTAACTGTATAGCTCTGTGTATTTGCACAAAGTAAACACATATCTACAACTATCACTGATCAGGAAACTGATTATTATTAACAAACAGTTTGCACCCTTTTCCCTCTTATATATCCAAAGGTAAACTAATCTCCTAACCTCTGTCACCATAGATAGTTTTGCTTGTTTTTGAACTTCATATAAATGGAGTCATACATTAGACACTCTTTTGTGTCCAATATCTTTTGCTCAACACTGTTTGTAAGATTATTGTGAATGGTTGTCATTCATTTTCAATGTCTCGTGGCATTTCATTGTATGAATATACCATGACATGCTTAACTATTCTATTTTTGATAGATGTTAAAATTGTTTCTAACTTTTGGCTAAACAAATAATGTTGTTACAACAATCTTTATACGTGTATTTTGGTGCATTTCTGTTGAGTATAGATCTAAGAACAGAAACAGTAGATCATAGAGTACGTATAGCTTCACTTTTACTAGATGGTGCAAACTGTTTTCCAAAATAGTTAAATCAATTTATACACCTACCAGTAGTATTTGCAGAGTGTGAATGGTTTCATTGTTCTGTATTCTTATAAATCCTTGGTCTTTTCAATCTTTTTTATTCTAGCCATTTTGGAAGACAAGTTGTAGGTAGAATCTTATATCAATTTTTATATGTATTCTAATGAGATAAAGCATTGTTTTCAAAGTACCTGGGATTTGGTTTAATCAAGTAAAATGTATAAATAAAGAAATGACAGTCATGAAAAAAAGAAGTTTCTATCCTAACAGTTCCCTAGAAAGAGCAGGCAGGCACGCCACACAAGGTGCCTTAGGAGGCAGACAGACCTGGAAGAATGTGACCAAGAGCCTCTGAGGTGGTTTTGACAGTTGTCCCCAGTTCCTGGGTGATTAGGGCACAGGTATGGTGGCCTTGAATGTGAGACACTGGTAATGGTGACTGGGGGTGGGGGCTCTGGATTGGTTGGTTTGCATATGGAAAGTGCCTAAAGACAAGTTGCTTACTACTTCTAGGAATTAGCTAACTTTTGGAAAAGGAGTTGCTCCAGAGTCAGCAAGGCTCCAAGATGTCAAAACACCAGAATACAAAAAATAAAAAGACATCGTTAATACCATTTCGTATGCTCATTGGGTATTTGGGGATATTGTTTTGCAGCCATTCAAATCTTTCGTCCATTTTTCTATTTGATTCTCTGTCTTTATCTTATTGATTTATAGGAATTCTTCCTATATTCTAGAAGTGAGAACCTGATTAACTATGTGTATTACAAATATCTTTTCCCATTCTGTGTTGTTTTCACTGTTTTAGTGCTATCTTGTGATGAATAGTTCTTAATTTTTATGTCGTCAATTTATCAGTCTTTTTTTTCATTAATGCTTTTCCTTAAGAAATATTTGCCTTCTCCAAGGTCATGAAGATAATTCTCTCTGTTGTCTTCTAAAAGCCTTTGGTGCCTTGTTTGCTTTTCATATTGAAGCTATAATCCATCTGGAATTTATGTGTATGGTGTAATATGGGGTAAAAAAATTTTTTCCAATTAGACCAGCATCACTTATTGAAAAGCAATCCTTTTTCCACTATTTTCTGTAGCAATTTGTTATAAATTAGGTGAACATTTATGTGTGTGTGGTTTTCATAGATTTACTATTATGTTACACTGGTCATTTGCTTAGAAGATTTTGCCAACACCATACTATGAATATCTTGTTGTTGTTCAGTCGCTCAGTCATGTCTGATTCTTTGTGATCCCATGAACTGCAGCACACCAGGCTTCCCTGTCCTTCACTATCTCCAGGAGTTTCCTCAAACTCATGACCTTGAATTGGTGATGCCATCCAACCATCTTATCCTCTGTCACCCCGTTCTCCTCCAACCCTCAATCTTTCCCAGCATCAGGGTCTTTTCCAAAGAGTCAGTTCTTTGCATCAGGTAGCCAAAGTATTGGAGCTTCAGCTTTAGCATCAGTCCTTCCAATGAATATTTAGGATTGATTTCCTTTAGGTTTGACTGGTTTGATCTCATTGCAGTCCAAGGGTTTTGGGACTTCTTATTCAGGAATGTCTTGAAAATTCTTGGTTCTTTGAATTTTTATGTGAACTCTAGGATCAATTTGTCAGTTTCCACAAAAAATTTATACCCACTGCAGTGTCTTGATCAGTGACATCAAGTTGATATCATTACAATATTGAATCTTCCAATTTATGAATATAATATGTCTGCATTTAACTCTTCTCTAACCTCTTTCAATCTTGTTGTATAGTTTTCTTTGTACAGGTCTTATACATCTTTCATTATATTTATTCCTAATTTATATGATGTGTTTTAATGCCTGTGGCAGTCATTGAGCTATATCACTCGGTCTCCCTTTAAAAAGAAGTCCTGTTGGCTGACAGCCTCCAGCTATTATCACCTTTAGGATATTCTTCATGTCTTAAGGTTCAGTTCAGTTCAGTCACTCAGTTGTGTCCGACTCTTTGCGACCCCATGAATCACAGCATGCCAGGCCTCCCTGTCCATCACCAACTCCCGGAGTTCACTCAAACTCATGTCCATCGAGTCGGTGATGCCATCCAGCCATCTCATTCTCTGTCATCCCCATCTCCTCCCACCCCCAATCCCTCCTAGCATCAGACTCTTTTCCAGTGAGTCAACTCGTCTCATGAGGTGGCCAAAGTATTGGAGTTTCAGCTTTAGCATCAGTCCTTCCAGTGAACACCCAAGATTGATCTCCTTCAGAATGGACTGGTTGGATCTCCTTGCAGTCCAAGGGACTCTCAAGAGTCTTCTCCAGCACCACAGTTCAAAAGCATCAATTCTTCGGCGATCAGCTTTCTTCACAGTCGAACTCTCACATCCATACATGACCACGGGAAAAACCATAGCCTTGACTAGACGGACCTTGGTTGGCAAAGTAATGTCTCTGCTTTTTAATATGCTATCTGGGTTGGTCATAACTTTCCTTCCAAGGAGTAAGCGTCTTTTCATTTCCTGGCTGCAATCAGCATCTGCAGTGATTTTGGAGCCCCAAAAAATAAAGTCTGACACCATTTCCACTGTTTCCCCATCTATTTCCCATGAAGTGATGGGACCAGATGCCATGATCTTCGTTTTCTGAATGTTGAGCTTCAAGCCAACCTTTTTACTCTCCTCTTTCACTTTCATCAAGAGGCCTTTGAGTTCCTCTTCACTTTCTGCCATAAGGGTGGTGTCATCTGCATATCTGAGGTTATTGTGTCTTAAGGTTAAGAACAGGCTATTCCTGAGAAATCCCCAGACAGTGCTTGAATAAAGCAAGGATACTTGGCTCTGACCATATCTGCCCAGTATGGGAACACTTTAACAGATAATTTTTGCTTCAGTGCTCCCCACTGCACTGGTCAAGACTGTGTGAGACTGATACCATAGTCTGAGGCTATCCTTTCCCATCACAGGAAACATCCTCCATTCCTCAATCTGGCTCAGTGTCTGCTTCCCAGAGGATCCAACTGATAATGCTGTTATTAAGGGCATTGTTTATTAAACTTCAATTTCTGCTTGTTTATTGCTGCTACATGGAAAACACAATTGATTTTTACATGTGACTTTGTATTAGCTACATCGCTAAATTTAATATTAATCCTGATCCTCCTGCATTTTCTAGTACAAACTATAAAATCCTTATAGTTTTAATTTATTCTCCAACTTTATTGCACTATGACCTATTTTAGAATGTTATAAATATCATATGACAGTTTATCATTTTTTCTTAAATTAGTTCTTTGTATTTTCAAATAAAAATCATCTTCTATATCTACCTAAATACTATTTCAAATGCTCTTCATTTTCTTCTAAAGATTCAAGTTCCCATATGACATAATTTAGCTTCTGATGAAATTCCTATAGCATTTTGTGGCGCAAATTTTCTAACAGTAAATCTCTTAGTTTTCTTTAATCAGAAAATGTTTTTATGTAATTTCTATTGTTTTCTAAAAGTGGTTTATTGATATATAATTCATATACTATACAATTCATTTAAAGTGTATAATTTAATGATTTTTAATATATTCACAGTTGTGCAACCATTGCTACAATTAATTTTAGAACATTTTCATTTCCGCCACACCCCCACACCCCAATCCCATAGCCCCCACTCCCACCTCAAAACAAACCTCATACCCTTTAGCAGTCACTCTTCCTTTCTCGTCCACTATCTCCTTCCAGCCTGAGGCAACAACTAATCTACTTTCTTTCCTTATGCATTTGTTTATTTCATAAAAAATGGAATTATATATTGTCTTTAGCAACTGGCATTTTTCCTCTAAACATAATGTTTTTGAGGTTTACCCATGTTGTAGCATTCTGCAGTATTTTCTTTCTTTTTATGGCCAAACTGATGATGAAATTGATGCTTTTGAACTGTGGTGCTGGAGAAGACTCTTGCGAGTCCCTTGGATCTCAAGGAGATCAAACCAGTCAATCCTAAAGGAAATTAACCCTGCATATTCATTGGAAGGACTGATGCTGAAGCTGAAGCTCCAATCCTTTGGCCACCTGATGCAAAGAGCTGACTCATTGAAAAAGACCCTGATGCTGGGAAAAATTGTAGGCATAAGGAGAAGGGGATGGCAGAGGATGAGATGGTTGGATAACATCACCGACTCAATGGACATGAATTTGAGCAAACTCTGGAAGATAATGGAGGACAGGGAAGCCTGGTGTTCTGCAGGCCATGGGGTCACAAAGAGTTGGAAACGACTTAGCAACTGAACAACAACAACATGGCCAGATAATATTCCAATGTATGACTGTGTCATATCTTATTTATCCATTCACCAGCTGATGGATATCCAACTATTTTCATTTTTTGGCTATTATGATTAATGTTCTTATGAACAATAGTGCACATATTTTTATATGGACATTAATATTTTCATTTCTCTTGAGGAAATGAAGAGGAATTTCTGGGTCTTATTAACTTTTGAGAAAGTGCCAGACTGTCTTTAAAGCAACTATCTACACTATTTTACACTCCCACCAACAATGTATGAGTTTCCTAGTTTCTCTGCATTCTTGTCAACATTTGTTATTATCTGTCTTTTTTTTTTAATCATAGTTGTCCTAGTGGATGTATAGTGTTATCTCATTGTGACTTTGATTTGAAAGTCCTTAATGGCTAATGCTGTTGAGCATCTTTTGACTAGCATATCTTCTTTGAAAAAAATATATTTTGCCCATTTTTAATTGGGGTCTTTTTATTATTGGATTACATACCTTTGTTCTTATATTTTCACTGGATATAAAATTCTGGGTCAAAAGGATGGTTTTTTGTTTGTTTATTTGCTTAGCACTTAAAGATGTTATTCCAGAAATCACCATTAGGCAAATACCACAGTAAAATTTTTCATAGACAAGATCTATAGACAGATACTAGTGAAAGTCTAAGGTGAAGCAGGATACCTGCTTGTCCTCAGAGTATTTCCTACAAGACATTTTTTATTACAAAAGGCAAAACAATGACTTCCTAGTAAAGACATGTGACCTTACCTAACTGATCAAGTTAACATCACCAGGAATGAGACATTTGACATCCTGAATTCCCTGATGTGATACACTGAGAAAAATACAACATCACTTCTGTGATACTCTTATGAAAAATACTAATTGTCATCATCAGAAAACCTCAGACAACCCCAAAGTGAGACAGTCCACAAAACATCTGACTAATACCTTTCCAGATACAAGGATAGACTGAGGAATTGTCACAGATGTTGAAGATGAAACATAACAAATACAATGTGGGATCCTCAACTGGAGCCTGAAACAGAAAAGAAAGGGTATTAAAGGAAAACTGGTGAAATCCTAATAAGCTATAATTTAATTAATGGAATTGTACCGATATTAATTTCTTGGCTTTGATAATTATCAGTACTTATGTATGCTGGTAACATTAGGGAAAGCTGGGTAAAAGGTAGAAATTTTCAGTACTATTTTTGTGACTTTTCTGTATTTTCTAAAATTTCTTTAAAAAGCTTCTTTAAAGATGTTATTCCACTATCTTTTGATCTCTAACATTTCTGATGAGACCTGAACAATAATTCAAATCATTTTTCTCCTGATGTAATATTTTAATTTATTACAAGCTTATTTTCCTTCATTGAACATAATGCCTTACTCATAATGTCTACTTTTTAAATCTCATGAGCAAATTCCTTGGGTTGTTCCTAAATTTCTCAGTGTTAGCCTAAGTTTATTGTCTTTTCTCTTAAGACTGGGGCACATTTTCTTGGTTTCCACATGTCAAGTTGAATTGAATCATGGATCTTACCAGTGCTGTGTTGTAGAGACTAGATTTATTTACATCCCTCCAAAGAATGTTGTTTTCGTTTTAGCGGTCAGTTAATTTGATTTGCTCAAATTGTAAACTCTGTCTCTTGCACAACAACTCAAATCTCATTTCTGATCTTTTGGCCTTCCTTTAAGGTACACAGCAGAGAAGGCAATGGCACCCCACTCCAGTACTCTTGCTTGGAAAATCCCATGGACGGAGGGGCCTGGTGGGCTGCAGTCCATGGGGTCACGAAGAGTCAGACACAACTGAGCGACTTCACTTTCACTTTTCACCTTCATGCATTGGAGAAGGAAATGGCAAGCCACTCCATTGTTCTTGCCTGGAGAATCCCAGGGACGGGGGAGCCTGGTGGGCTGCCGTCTATGTGGTCGCACAGAGTCAGACACGAGTGACGCAACTTAGCAGCAGCAGCAGCAGCAGCAAGGTACACAGAGCATATCCTAGGCATGTATTGTTGAGAGGTCAACCAGAAATTTGGGCAGAGCTTATACAGAGAATTTGGAGTTTTGATGCTCTTCTTTCCAGGACAGTAATCTCACTTTCCAGTCACTGTAGTAACCTATCCTCTAATTGTTTAGGACAGAAAGACAGATGGACAGATCTTTCATCAGAGTTTTTGTCACTTCATATAGTATCAAACTTTGGTGTGCCCTCAGACTAAGTCATAAAAATGGGAATCTCCCCCCATTGGTCCCTTTTTGCAGGTTTAATCTGTGCTTCAGACTTGCCCCTTTAGAAGACTGTAGTTTATCTTTGGGATGGTGAGGTCCAGTTGCAGCCCATTCAGTCTTACCCTTGGCTGCTGTTTCCTGATTTGTTACTTTCTGCGTCACTGCCACCTATTACTTCGCAAATGCATCAAAGAGAAACAACTCAGACTATGAGGCTCATTGTTCTGCACTTCCTTTGGCAGCAGCATCTTCAAGATGCTTACATGGTGAGCATCTCACATGGTAGGCGTCTCGCACGGTGGGCGTCTCGCACGGTGGGCGTCTCACATGGTAGTCTTGAACACCAATCGTCATCTCACAAGCACCACAGCACTGCTGAAACCTCTGCTCAGCTTCTCTGCTTCTTAGCAGAGGTCTTTTCTCTTTCAATCTCTCTTCTTAGACCACTTATAAATTGGCAAATGTCTAATTTGGAAAACAATGCAGATCATCAGGCTTACCTCAAAGAGTTTCCCTTCTCTCCAGGATTGTGGCCCTCTCGTCCTAACTGCTTTGTCGCTCTCCAATGCTTCAAACATCAAGTTTTGTTTTACTTGTAACCATGATTTCTCTGCCACAAACTGGTTTGCCATTACTGGAAGTTGAACATTATCATCCAGATTTTTTAAATTAATTTACATGATTCACTTAAGCATATAGAAACAAGAAGGCAATTTGGATAAAATGTTTACGTAAGGTGACGGAATTGAAGTGAACTGAAAGCGAAAATAAGTTACAAAAATCAGAGTTCTAAAGGTTTGTTTCAAGTCAATGAACTCCCCACATACTAGTGGATAACAGCGTTCACTTTCAAGTAGCCAGATCTGACCTCAAATTCTACTCTGCTGCCTCCTAGGCAAAAAACTTTAAGTAAATCACTTAACTTTTCTCACCTTATATAAGGGAGATAATAGTACCTACACCCTCAAGTTATCACGAGAGAACTAAATAAGTTATTATTTGTAAAAGCCTAAAGATAAATAACCCTAAGGTATCCAACCAGTCCATTCTAAAGGAGATCAGTCCTGGGTGTTCACTGGAAGGATTGATGCTAAAGCTGAAACTCCAATACTTTGGCCACCTCATGCAACAAGTTGACTCACTGGAAAAGAGTCTGATGCTAGGAGGGATTGGGGGTGGGAGGAGACGGGGACGACAGAGAATGAGATGGCTGGATGGCATCACCCACTCGATGGACATGAATTTGAGTGAACTCTGGGAGTTGGTGATGGACAGGGTGGCCTGGCGTGCTGTGATTCATGGGGTCACAAAGAGTCAGACACGACTGAGTGACTGAACTGAACTGAACTGAAAGTACAGGTATTATATATGTATATATATATCTTTACTTTTACCACTGTCATCTAAGAACTTGAGGCCTCTTCCTTTGTAAGGTTAAAAAATATATTGGGCTTGGAAACCTAACCATTATAACCATGCACCCCAAAATCAGAGTGGATTAACACAGTAAATGCTATTTTTCCCTCCTATCACAGTCCAATGCAGGTTGGTAGGAAGTATGAGGGAGTCCTATGTTTCATACAGCCATTCAGGGACCCAGGCCCTTTCAATCTTGAGGCTCCATGCTCCTCTGGCTCTATGGCATTCTCTCTATTCAGACAATAACAGGATAAAGAGAAGTCTCACACGTTGGGGGATTTCATTGACCGGACCTAGAATTAGCATAAGTCACTTCTGCCCACATTTGACTAGCCAAACTCCAATCTCTTGGCTACATCTAATTAAAGAGAGTCTGAGAAAAGAGTTGCCAAGAAGAAAATAAAAATATCTGGTGAACAAGTAGACAGTTTACACAGTAACAAATATTGTATTATGTTGTATAATACATAAAATAATATATCATATAATGATATTGATGACATAAAAACTGTATATCATCTATACTCCTAGTTAGATTTTAACATCATTTAGGACAAGGATTTGTATCACTTTTTCTAGAACAGTATCTAACACTCAAAGTAGTTCCCCAATAAATGTCTGAAGGATGAGTTGTACTATATTGAAACTAAAAGAGTCCTTGGAGATGTTCTAATCTAAATCCTTCATTTTAAATGTGAAGAATTGGAAATCTAGAGATGCTAAGCACTTTGTCCATGTTTATTGGCAAAGCTGGGGCCCATTTATCTCATATCCCAAATCAAATGAGACAATCTTTTTAAACCAACTTATCACACTGCCCAGAGCAAATGAGACTCTCTTTTTAACCAACTTATCAGAACTTGCACATCTAAACAAGAATTATTTCTTCCAAAGAAGTCTCCTTGGAGTTTCTATACTAGTCAGATACTACTGCCATTTTAAAAATTCACAGAGCTTCATTTTAGGAATTGCTTTCATAGCCTATGGCATTTTCTTTAGAATTCCATTAATAATGGCTGATAAATATTCATTCCCTTTGTGGATTTGATTTTGAGAAACAGAAGTTGTTTGGAATCCAATTTGGTAGATAAAGGTGAGTGAAGGTGACCCAGCTATACAATACTGTTTGTTTCTTTTTAAAGGTGAATACCATGCATTATATAATTTGCCAGTCAGTTGGGGGAAGATTCCAGAAAAGGGGATGTGTGGGTGTTTTGAGCAATGGCATCACTGTTGGAATAAGTTCATGGAGTCCTAAGGAGAGTGCGGTTTTCTGGTTTGAAGAGAAATAAATAAGTCATATATTCTAGTTTGTATAACCCACATGTCAATTTGCCCATGTCAATTTCTAATGCCTTAAGATTCTAGTAGGAAACTTGGATGACTTTTAGACACATACTAGTTCCCTTTTCAAAACAGTGACAAGATGGGAGAAAGAATTGCTACTAGAAGCATGGGGGATAGATTTCTGATAACATAGCAGAAAGCTGGTAACCTTATCTACCCTTTTCTTAGGAGACAGGAAAACATGAGAACCAAAACTGCAAAATGCTAGGAAATTGTGCACCCCAACAAACCTAGTTGAGGAACTAAGTGTATTCTAAAAGCAGTCACACTCTCAGAGAGAGGATTCAAGAAGAAAACTGCACTCTCCATCAACAAGCCCCAGCCCAGGAGAGTTTTTTCCTCCTCAGATGATAAACGAATAAATAGGAAGCAACAGGGAAACTTGACGAGAGTTTGCAACACAAACAGAAAGAACAGTGCTCTAGCAAAAGGTGTACGGATTCTGCCTTAATTACATCTGGGTCAGGAAGATCCTCTGGAGAAGGAAATGGCAACCCACTCCAGTATTCTTGCTGGGAGAATCCCATGGACAGAGAAGCCTGGTGGGCTAGTCTATGGGGTCGCAAACAGCCAGACAAAATTTAGTGACTAAACGACAACAAACTGGGGAAGAGGGAAGTCAGAGTTCAGAGTCATTGTTTGCGTTTTGTATAACTTTATGGAAACATAAACATCAGTCTCATTACCTTACACTCACACCTGGCCTATTTTGAGACACTCACGGCATTTCCCTGACAATCACATTTAAAGATTTTTCAATTGCATAATTACACTCTTTTGGTAAATTACCATCTTGAGCAAAGCTCCACGTGGAAGCGAAAGGACTGTTGGGCAAGTGCTTCCTGGGGAAAGTGCTGTTGTACTGTAATAGGGATCTTTTTGGAAGTAAGCATTTATTTTAGGAAATAGAAACATGTGAATATGTGGCCACCAAATAATTACCTGAGAGTTCAACAAAGACCTCAGCCTAGAAAGCTTTTAGCTGTCCTCCTCTGCCCCCAACATTACACATAATGACAACTTCCCACGATGGATTCCACTATGTCCAAGCCAATTCTCAACTGAGCTCTAGTACTTCTTGAATGTGGCATTTCCAAGAAAGTGGAGACGTGCAAATACACAGGTGGATGAACTGTACACCTTCAACAACCCAGTTATCTGCCTCACCTCAACAGCTGAGCATCTTAAAACTCTCTTTCCCTGTGCCTTCTACATCACACTTACCTGAAGTGCTGAACCCTGAGGTATGCTCCTGAAAAGGCAGTTATTCACAGAAACCAACATCAGGGGGTTTCAAATTTCATCTCTTAGCAATTGCCTCCAGATTAAATTGTCCTCAGTTAACAGTCAAAAGTTGCCTCTATCTGCCAGTCCTAAAATCTCCACCTGGGATGCGGGACCCAGCTGTGCTCTCTTCTGCCTCTCACATCTTCAAAAGTAATAAAGCCTCAGCAATTGGAATTTAGCTGTCAATTCTGCTGATGAGGCAGCAGGAAAATTAGAAACCATTTCCTAGACTATAGCTGTGTTGGACCCAACAAATGCTAACCGGAGCAAAAAGTTATGGCTACACACTTAAATAAACAGTTAGGAAAGCCCAGGCATGGAAGCCTTGATCGAGAAAGGGTCATTTTAAAATAGTTATCCTGCTTCCCAGAACTATTTTAAAAGGGGGCATCTCTGATAACGGAAAGTTATTTAAAATCTGATCTTCTCCACTAAAAACAAAACAAACAACTTAGAAATGCATCAAGCAGATTCCCTAGAGACCAATATAAGCCAGAACATGTAATAATGCAAAGCCTAGACAGCTGAGTTTTAATTTGTGCCTAGCTTCAGAAAACCAAACCCCTAAGGGGTCTGAACCCAAGGTTCATTTATTCTTAATAACTCAGTTCCAGGGGGCCTGTCAGCCTGCAGCTAATGACAACAACACCGCCAGCAGCTGGGGTAGCTGGATTCCAAAGAGTGAGGATCTAATTGAGATAAGAAATATGAGTATTGATTCATGTCAGCATTTATTAATGTCCAGATCCCATGTCTTATGTTTCTAACAGTTGGTTCAGCATAGATTCTCTAATCTCCCTTAAAAGAGAGCATTCTTGGTGGTCATCAAGATGGCACTGGAGACAGAGGCAGAAACAGGCGTTTCCTTGCAGCTCCCCCTTCACCACTAATGTCAAAAACCACTCAGAGAAGCACACAGGGTACAGAGGGGGACTGCCCAATGTCACACTCGAAACAGGCTGTCTCCTGCTCATGAGAGACGTCAACCCAGATGAAAAGTCATGAACCTATAGTTTACTCCCGTCCCAAAGATATGGTTTCCTTCCTAAGGACTCCAAAGTTACCAGACATCACATGAAATGAAGGCTCTGGGGCAGTGATCTAGCTGTAAGACAGATCAACTTGATCTTGTAACTCAGACACCCTAACACAGGCCTCACTCAGATCACCTCCCTGGGGTCCCAGACTGACTAATTCAAGTGGTCCTCCCTATTCTCTTGGTCAGCACTGCCTGGAACGAAAGTGAAGCATCTCCAAAACGATGTGATGAGTAGAGACGGTGGTGAAAGAACAGAGTGAAGTTACTAGCCCAAGGGATTGGTTCCCTCCAGATGGGCCTGGCTTGCTTCTCTAATAGAACACGAGGAGGGGTTTCCTAGCTGAGCATATATTAAGCGCAGCCCAGGGGACATCTTTGGTAGAAATAGCAGGATAGACACACTACATGTAGGAGGCTTTTCTGATTTCTGGTTCCCACCTGTCTTCTGTCTAGTCAAAGTTCAGAGGCTTATGCTCTAGGCAGTCCTGGGGTCTCACTTTCCACTGAACCTGGATTCTGTAGTCTGATTCACAGAATCAAATCTCCAGTTTGGACCTTTCCTTGGGCCTGAAATGCAGAACCATTGTCTATTCAGTATCTCCATTTAAGCATTTCATATAATTATTGAATTCAACCCACCCAAAGCAAGATTTATGATACTCTTTCCAAACCTGGTTCTCTTCCTGTGAAATCTCCATGCACGTGCCAGTCACTTTAGTCAGAACCTAGGAGGTGTCTTTTGCATATTCCTCTCTCTCACCGCTGGTATCCAACAGATCATGGGATCCTGTAGATGTTATCTCCAAAGGTCTTTCACGTACACCTTCCTCCCATCTCTACAGACACTCAGTCTAATCCACGCAACCACCATCTCCATTCCAGGCTGCTGCCATTGACTCCTCTTTGCCTTCCTACTTTCACCCTTGCTTCTCTGCATTCAATTCTCCACGCAGTAGTCAGAGTGATCTCTTTGAAGTACAGATCTGATATATCACTCCCATATTTTTGCCCTTCAATTGCTTCCCATGGCTCTCGGGACAGAAGCCAAATCCTTGGCTGGGTTTGTAAGGTATTTCATTGACTTGCCCCCAGCGACCTCTCCAGCTCCACCTGCTCCTTTCCAAACTCAACTGCCCTCCGCTCCTCATAGGCCACTCCCACCTCCCTCTCCCTCTGCTTCACAGTCACCGTTTCAGGGCTCCTCTCTGACATCCTGACCAGGTCAGTTCCCCTGTCACATGTCTTACAATGATCACGTGTCTGCCTTTCACAATCCTTGTGAAAGGACTAAGGACTAAAACACAGTCCATGTTAGCTTTTGTTTGTTTATATGATTACTTGATTAGTGTTTCTCTTTCAGTCTGCTGTAAGCTCCATGAAGTCCCTTTTGATGCACAGTTGGCATTCAAAAATTGTTGAAGAAATGAATTGAATGCTGTGTGTGTGTTAAGTAGCATCCAATTCTTTGTGACCCCATGGACTGTAGCCTGTCAGGCCCCTCTGTCCATGAAATTTTCCAGGCAAGAATACTGAAGCAGGTTGCCATTTCCTCCTCCAGGGGATCTTCCCAACCCAGGGATCAAACCCTCGTCTCTTGGATCTCCTGCATTGGCAGCCATATTCTTTACCACTGCACCACCTAGGAATTAAGTGCTCAGTTCAGTTCAGTCGCTCAGTCGTGTCCGACTCTTTGCGACCCCATGAATCACAGCACGCCAGGCCTCCCTGTCCATCACCAACTCCCGGAGTTCACTCAAACTCATGTCCATCGAGTCGGTGATGCCATCTAGCCATCTCATTCTCTGTCATCCCCGTCTCCTCCCACCCCCAATCCCTCCCAGCATCAGACTCTTTTCCAGTGAGTCAACTCGTCGCATGAAGTGGCCAAAGTGCTAGAGGTACTTAAAAAAATCAATGTCTTCGGAATCTTGAAGGAAAAAATATGATCCAAGAGATTGTTTTAAGTTTTAATTTTATGTGGAATGTTTCATCCCCACCGTGCTTAGAAAAATTAAAATTGTACAAATTGACATTAACAAGGTCTTTGACCACCACCTACCCATAACACCACACACACACGAGCAAGCCCACATTCTCAAAATACCTATTCCTTACTTAACAGAGATAACTACCATTGAAAACTTGGTATACACTCTTTTGGAATTTTCTCTGTACATATATACAAGTACCCAGAAAAATAATAATAGTTTATGAGAATGAGGGTAAGGTCCTCAAGAATTTCCAACCTGGATAGGATGTCTTTTACTTGCTGCAGCTGCTGCTAAGTCGTTTCAGTCGTGTCCAACTCTGTGCGACCCCATAGATGGCAGCCCACCAGGCTCCCACGTCCCTGGGATTCTCCAGGCAAGAACACTGGAGTGGGTTGCCATTTCCTTCTCCAATGCATGAAGGTGAAAAGTGAAAGTGAAGTCACTCAGTCGTGTCCAACTCTTAGCGACCCCATGAACTGCAGCCTTCCAGGCTCCTCCGTCCCTGGGATTTTGCAGGCAAGAGTACTGGAGTGGGGTGCCATTGCCTTCTCCAGTCTTTTACTTGGGAAGACAATAAAAAGGCATTTCCAGATAAGCAAGCATTAAAAACAATACACCACCCATGTATTCTTGGGAAAAAATACCTTTGAAAAATTATTTCATCCAAGGGAAGATAGAAAGTGTGATAACAAAGGATTCATTGGTCATTGTCACACAGTTTAGACTCCAGAGAGTTCTAGGGTATGTTTTCAGATGACACCTGTGGTCAGAGGAAAGCTTTCTTTACTATGTTTCTCTTTAATTTTCCCTTTTTGTTTCCATACCTTCTAGTGATGAGAAACTGGGTCTTGAGCCATATTTCTAATTCCCCAGTGATTGCTAATTTTGTCTAATAACATCATAAAATAATAATAATGCTGTTTCAGTCCTTGCTAATAATGATCAAACTCCATGTGGGTAGGATGCTGTCCCAGGAGAATTGCTAGAAAAATCTCTTTTTTCTTTTCTCCACAAAAGCATAGCTGTAGGAAGAACATATTGTTCATTTCATTGCCAAGGAAATTGAAATAAGATTAGCTGCCTTAACACTCCTACAGCATTTTTAAGTGGTAAAGAATAATAAGCCAGGTGCTGTCTATCATTACACTTTTTCTTTTATTATTTTTCATCTAGCATATATGAAAGTATCCATGTAACTGATGTTTAAAATCAATATACAAATGAATTATGTTTTTTTAATGTGTATGTAAATAAATACCCCAAAAGGTTAACAATTACTGTATGTGAATTTAATTACTCATTTAAACAGACACTATTAAATGATGAGAATGGATCAATGAGTAAGACATGCAAGAAAGGGTGGTAGAATTTTGGCTGTTTTATGTCTATTTTATACTTTAAAATATTTTACATTTTCTACAAATTTGAACCTTTCTCATACTTATGGATTCATTGCCAATAAGCTATTTGTAATGTTCCTTAGTGGAGAAGGGTGCAATGGCACCCCCACTGCAGTACTCTTGCCTGGAAAATCCCATGGATGGAGGAGCCTGGTGGGCTGTAGTCCATGGGGTCGCTAAGAGTCGGACACGACTGAGTGACTTCACTTTCACTTTTCCTTTCATGCATTGGAGAAGGAAATGGTAACCCACTCCAGTACTCTTGCCTGGAAGATCCCGTGGATGGAGGAGTCTGGCTGGCTACAGTCCACGGGATCACAAAGAGTTGGACATGACTGAGTGACTAACACTTCGTAATATTCTTAAACATGTCTGCATCAGTAGCTTTGTCCGCTGTTCCATTCTTGATATTATTTCTTCATGGTTTCTGCCTTTTTTCCCCTTAAGTAATTCTGCCAGAGATTTGTCAGTTTCCTAATGCTTAAAAAAAAAAAAAACTTTCAGTTTTGTTAATACCTTTACTGTAACTCCCCCTCCTCAGATCATTAATTTTTGTCCCTTGTTCACCATTTTCTTTCTTCTATATTTTTGGAAGTTTATTCTGCTCTTTTTAACTTCATAATTTGGATGCTAAGCTTAGTTATTTTCAGTGTTCTTTTCTAATATGAGCATAATAAGCTATAAATTTCCCTTTAAGTACCACATACATTCTAGACTATAAATTTCCCTCTGAGCACCACTAACCACCACATCTTTTAATATGCAGTATTTCTTTGTTGTTCAGTTCTAAATGCAAAACAATCCTGTAAGCAATCCTATAATCTGTATATTGCGTAGCAGTTTACAACAACCACAATCTGTCACAGTCTATACCTGATCTACATATTCCAACAATTCCCAAATAAGAAGCCATGAAGTACTAAATAGCACTAACAGTATTTTAAATAAGTATTATTCTGAGCATAAACTCTGTCTTTAAGATTTGCATACAAAAACTGGCCAAATAGGCTAAGACCACAAAACATACATTTCCTGTGAAGTTGCCAGTCCGCTAATTTGGTAAACAATTTAATTATTTTCTCTCATCCTGAATAAAAATTCTTTCCTATATATCCTTGGGAAGTCATTTTCCTGACTAGATCTCAGATATAACATCTGTAGATGTGTTCATGTACACAAATCTTTAATAACAATTTGGCTACTGCTCAATTAGTGGCGCTAGTTGCAAAGAACCTGCTTGCCAATGCAGGTGATGTGAGACTCAGGTCCGATCCCTGTGTCGGAAGATCCCCTGGAGGAGGGCATGGCAACCCAATTCAGTATTCTTGCCTGGAGAATGCCATGGACAGAGGAGTCTGGCAGGCTACAGTCCACAGGGTCACACAGAGTCAGACACGACTGAAGCGACTTAGAACACACACAATGCAGTTACTGCTTTTGGCTTTAGCACACATTTTGCAATACCTATTATTTCTGACATTTGGATTATTTAGAAATAAGTGTTACAGTATACAAACAAGTTTTCTTAAGTTACATTTTTGGTGTTTAATTTCTAACTTGTTAGTGTTGCCGTCATTAAATATGATCTGAATAATATTCAACTGTTAAAATTTATAAAGACTTGCTTAATTATTTAGAATCAGTTTTTATAAATGTTCCATAAGAATTTAATACAAATATATATTTTCTGTCTATTGGGTGAAGTGCTATATATGCTCACTGGAACAGTTTTACTGTTTGTGTTGTTCAAATCTCTGTGTTTATGTTTATTTCTTTTTTTAATCTGCTTGATCTATCAAATATTGAGAGATATATTAAAATATCCCACTTTGATTAAAGTTTTGTCTGCTTCTCCTTGGTGTTTTGTCAATTATAAACTATGTAATTCGGTGCATTTCAGATTAAAATTGTTGTGTCTTCCTCTTAAACTTTAACTAATACTTAGACCAGTCTTCATCAGAAAGTCCTTTGCCTTAGAGCTTATTTTATCTGACAATAATATGCATAGCTAGGCCAATTTTCTTTTGATGATTATCTGTCTGCCTTTTTTTTTTCTCATGCCTTTACTGTCAACCATTCTATGTTCTTATGTTTTAGGTATGTCTCATGTAAATTGTCATTGGGTGGATTTTTTTTTATTTCAGTGTGACAAGAATTGTCTTTGAAATAGAGTTCAATTTATGAAAGTTTAGTGTATTAATATACTTTCTAACATTGTCCCTCCTCCTATCATTCTTTTATATCTATCTACGGAGGAGTATCAAAACTAAACTTCTCTCACTCTTCTGGGACTCTGATTAAACATATACTGGAGCTTCTCTTTCTATTAGCCATGTCCCCTAATTCTCTCTATTTGCCATTTTCATGTCTCCTTACAAGACATTCTAGGAAAATTATTTAAATCTATCCTCCAACTTGCTAAATCTCTCCTCAACTGTATCAAATCTGCTATTTAATCAATCCACTAGCTTTCTAATGTTCAGCATTAATTTTTTTATTTCTAGAAATTTTGTTTGTTTCCTTTTCAGATAGGAAATATCCTGTTCCTTCATATACTTTCAGTGACCTCTCTTTAATTCCTTTAAACAGTGAAAATGGTTTTTAAAAATATTCTATCACTGCTAATTTTAGCATATGAAATATTTGAAGGTCTAATTCAATGGTTGTTGGTTTCTGAACCTCCTATACACCCTATTTCATCATGTGTTCAGTGATTTATTCCTGTAAACTTATATTCCTTGCAACTTTGTAGAATTCATTGAAGCTTGAGTTTGAACAGGGTCTTGTCCAAGATAATCTGCAGTTGCTCCTGCCAAGTACATGAGGAAACAACTAATCCAGAACCACTTTAAGTTAAATTTTCAAGCCGGGATTTTGTAGGCCAAGCAATAGCATGAATTCCAGTCCTAAATCTTTTCAAGTATAAGCTTAGGGCTTAAGAATTCATAGGGCAAGTTTTTTCGTTTGTTGTTGGTGGTGGTGGTGGTGCTTTTTAATTTTTTCTCCCCACCCTTCAACCTGGCCCACCAACAGGGCGGGGTTTTTCCTGGCTTTGCCTGTACCCTAAGTATGTTGCCTTCTGGGGAGTCTCAGCTCTACTGAGGGGGAGTGTTCTTTGATCTTCCATCTGTTTAAAGCCTGTGTTATCTCTGCACTGGTAGGAGTTTCTCTGGACATCTACTCTGCTATATTGCCAGAAGCTGAAAATTTTATATTTTTTTGTATTTTCAAAATTTCCAGAAAAAAAAATTGTAAAATTTTAAAGCAGATATTTTCCCCAAAGAGATATATACCATTTTGTATATGATATATGATAATAGCAACACTGAAGAAAATACATCCAAAAAGATTAAAGTACATATGCCAAAATATATTGCAGGTATGAGAATTACAGTTTTTCCTTCTATTTCTTTGTATTTTCCAAAAATTTTATATAAAACAACTATATTGGAGTAGGAAAAAGATAGTTTTTTTCTAAGAAAAAGAATGAGATTAAGAGACAAAAAATGGTATCGTATCATAAAAGCACTCATGTACCCTTCTAGAAAATTATCAAGCTATATTTTAGTTAGAAAAATCCATTTATAACAATATTAACTCAAAAAGCTGCTTCAACTTGACCTTGATTATGGTCTCAGCATATCTTCTCACTAGGTCCAGATCATCTTGAAATCAGAACAGTTCTTTCCTAATGCATTTATAATGACATACACTGAAACCAAGCAACATCAACTGCATGAGGCAGATGTCAGTGCAGATAAATAGCCCAAAACCTTGATTCTCTATAGAAATACTATGCTTATGTCCCAAGATAAGCATAGTTTCATTTCCTTTTGATTTCACAACTCTGGGAAATTGTAGCAAACTAGTAAGGTTTTGAACTGACATTGATCACACTGAGCCCCTATCTTTTGTATTCTCCTGGAATGCAAGTTTCAGCCTTCAGTTTATGCAAAGGGAGAGTATATGTAAAGTAAACAACACACTCCTGAACAATTAAATCAGAAGGGAAATTTCTAAAATATATATCTTCAGAAAAAAAAAATGGAAACAGAGTATACCAAAACTTAATGGGATACAGCAAAAGCAGCTCTAAGAGGGAAACCTATAGTAGTAAGGATCTACAGTTAACAAAGAAATGTCTCAAACTACACCTCAAGCAACTAGAAAAAGAACAACCTAAGCCCAAAGTTAGCAGAAGAAAGGAAATAATGAAGATTAGAGCAGAAATAAATGAAACGGAGAATATGAAAGCAATAGAATAGATTAACAAAATTAAAAGTTGGTTCTTTGAAAAGATAAAATTGAAAATTCTTTAATTAGACTAACCAAGAAAGGACAAAGGACTCAAGTAAATAAAATTATAAATGAAAGAGGAGATATTATGATAGATAAGACAGAAATACGACAAATCATAAGTGACTATTGTGAACAATCATAAGCTTACAAATTGGACAACCTAGAAAAAAAATGAATTCGCAGATACATACAACCTATCAAAACTAAATTCTGAAGAAACAGAAAATCAGAACAGACAAGTAAGGATACTGAGTCAGCAGTTAAAAACTTCCCAACAAAGAAAAGCCCAGGACCAGATGGTTTTACTGGTGAATTCTACCAAACATTCAAAAAAAAAAAAAGTTTTTAAAATTAAAACCAGTCATTTTCAAACTTTTCCAAAAAATTAAAGAGGAGGGAGTATACTCAAGCTCATTTTATGAAGCCAGCATTATGAAAGCCAGATAAGGACACTATAAAGAAAATTACATATCAATATCCCCAGTGAATACAGATGCAAAAATTCTCAACAAAATACTAGGAAACCAAATTCAACAGTTCAGTAAAAGGATCATGCACCATCAAGTGGAAGTTTTCCTTGGGATACAAGGATGGTTCTGTTAGGGGAAGCACACTGACTGAAACTGCCCACCCTGGCAAGGCACCACAGTAACCATTTGCATGAGTTGTTTTACAACAGGAGGTTTTGGTAAGGAACACGGAACTAATAAGCGGTCACCAACCTGCAGAGTTTGGGAAAGATCAAAAGGAGACACCACGTGTCTGATCACTTCCCAGAATCCACCTTGCTGGCATCCATCTTGGCTAAGCAATGCATGCACCACCAGGAAGGACCCTGAGTCAGAATGATTGGCCAAAGACAACCCAGAAACTAATCCTATCACCATAAAACCTGAGACTGAGAGCCATATGGCAGAGCAGTTCTCCTGGCTTCCCTTCCCTTACTGCTCTCTGTTTAGGCACTGCTGCTGCTAAGTCGCTTCAGTCATGTCTGACTCTGTGCGACCCCATAGACGGCAGCCCACCAGGCTTCTCCATCCCTCGGATTCTCCAGGCAAGAACACTGGAGTGGGTTGCCATTTCTTTCTCCAATGCATGAAAGTGAAAAGTGAAAGTGAAGTCGCTCAGTCGTGTCCAATTCCTGCGACCCCATGGACTGTAGCCTACCAGGCTCCTCCGTCCATGAGATTTTCCAGGCAAGAGTACTCCGTCCCAATAAAATGCCTCGCTTTGTCAACTTCTATGTCTCCTTGGACAATTCGTTTCTGAGTGTTAGAAAAGAGTCCATTTTGGGGCCCTGAAAGAGGTCCCCTTCCTGCAACAGTTCAACATATGCTAATGGATGTATGTGATACATTACATTAATAGAAAAATAAAAATTACATGATTATCTCAATAGATGCAGAAAAAGCATTTGACAAAAATCAACATCTATCCATGATAAAAAAGAAAAACCTCTCAACACCACAGCACAATGTCATACATGACAAGTCCTCACCTAACATCATACTCAAGGGTGAAAGAGTAGATTTTCCCCTAGAATTAGGAATAAGACAAAGGTGCCTACTCTCACCATTCCTGTTCAACATAGAGTTCTAGCAGAGCAATCAGGCAAGAAAAAGAAATAAAAGCACCCAAATTGTCTATTTGCAAATGATATATTATCTACAGAAAGCTCTAAAGACTCCACCAAGGAACTGTTCAAACTAACAAATAAATTCAGTAAAGTTGAAGGATACAAAATCAACATCCCCAAATAAAGAAAATGATCCCATTCACAATAGTACTAAAAACAACAAAATTCTTAGAAGTAAATTTAACCAAAGGGAAAGAGATATCCACTAAAAACTATTAGACTCTGATTTAAAAAAATAAAGAAGTCAGTACAAATGAATGAAAAGCTATCCCATGATCATGTATCACAAAAATTAATAGTTAACATGTCTGTACTATCCAAAGCCATCTAAAGATTTGAAGCAATCCCCGTCAAAATTTCAATTTCTATTTTTTACATAAATAGAAAAAACAGTAATAAAATTGGAATAGAATTACAGAAGACTGCAATAACCATAGCAGTCTTGAGAAAGAAGAACAAAGCTGGAGGCACCACACTCCTTGATTTCAAACTATACTACAAAGCTATAGTAATCAAAATAGTATAAATGGCAATTTTAAAAAGATACATAGAAAAATGGACCAGAATCAAGAGCCCTGAAATAAATGCACGTGTATACATTTGACACGGCTGTGTGGCACTGGATGCGCAGAGCTGGAAAGGCTGCAAGGAGATACCCCACATCCGAGGGCAAAGGAGACGCCCCAGCAAGACATTAGGTGATGGAGCAGTGGTTACATGGCACTGGAGCGACTCTGAGGACATATCCCACGTCCAAGGTTGGAGAAGCCCTAGCAAGATGGTAGGAGGGGCAAATTCGCATTTAGGATAAAACCACATCCCTCTAGAGACACTCGGGGGCTCAAAGAAACCTTGTGCTCACCAGGACCCAGAGACCCCATAGAGGCTGAGACAGAGCTGTGTGCTAGCATCTCCTGTGGGGTGTGGGTCAGCAGGGGCTTGTCGCAGGGGCAGGGGCTCCGGGTGCAGCAGACTTGGGTTTGGCATAAGCCCTCTTGGAGGAGGTCACCATTAACCCCACCATAAATCTGCCAGAGCTTACACAGGACTGGGGAAACAGACTCTTGGAGGGCACAAACAGAACTTGTGCACCAGGACCCCGGAGAAAGGAGCAGTGACCCCACAGAGGCTGACCCAGACTTGCCCAGGAGTGTCCAGGAGCCTCCAGCAGACGTGTGGGTCAGCATGGCCTGCTGCAGGACTGGGATCACCGAGTGTAGCAGTGCATGCATGGGCTCTGTTGAAGGAGGTCGCCATTATCTTCATTACCTCCATCATAGTTTGGACCCAGGTAAATAACAGGGAGGGAACACAGCTCCACCCATCAACAGAAAATTGGATTGAAGATTTATTGAGCATGGCCCCGCCCATCAGAACAAGACCCAGTATCCCCCTCAGTCAATCTCCCATCAGGAAGCTTCCATAGCCTCTTATCCTTCTCCACCAGAGAGCAGACAGACTGAAAACCACAATCACAGAAAACTAACCAATCTGATCACGTGGACCACAGCCCTGTCTAACTCAATGAAACTATGAGCCATGCCGTGTAGGGCCACCCAATACGGACAGGTCATGGTGGAGAGTTCTGACAAAATGTGGTCCACTGGAAAAGGGAATGGCAAACCACTTAAGTATTCTTGCCTTGAGAACCCCATGAACAGTACAAAGGGGCAAAAAGATAGGACACTGAAAGATGAACTCCCCAGGTCAGCAGGTGCCCACTATGCTACTGGAGAAAAGTGGAGAAATAATTCCAGAAAGAATGAAGAGATGGAGCCAAAGCAGAAACAACACCCAGTTGTGGATGGGACTGGTGATAGAAGCAAAATCCAATGCTGTAAAGAGCAATATTGCATAGGAACATGGAATGTTAAGTCCATGAATCAAGGCAAATTGGAA
Organism: Moschus berezovskii; assembly: GCF_049115385.1. NCBI lineage: Eukaryota > Metazoa > Chordata > Mammalia > Artiodactyla > Moschidae > Moschus > Moschus berezovskii. The sequence continues at coordinate 25,296,116 of NC_142468.1, read as the reverse complement.
GTGGTCAAACAGGAGATGGCAAGAGTGAACGTTGACATTTTAGTAATCAGTGAACTAAAATGAACTAGAATGGGTGAATTTAACTCAGATGATCATTATATCAACTACTTGGGCAAGAATCCCTTAGAGGGAAGGGAGTAGCCATTATGGTCAACAAAAGAGTCCAAAATGCAGTACTTGGATGCAGTCTCAAAAACGATAGAATGATCTCTGTTTGTTTCCAAAGCAAATCATTCAATATCACAGTAATCTAAATCTACGTACCAAACAGTAATACTGAAGAAGCTGAAGTTGAACAGTTCTATGAAGACCTACAAGACCTTCTAGACCTAACAACTAAAAAAGATGTCCTTTTCATTATAGGGGACTGGAATGCAAAAATAGGAAGTCAAGAAACACCTGGAGTAACAGGCAAATTTGGCCTTGGAGCACGGAATGAAGCAGGGTAAAGGCTAATAGAGTTTTGCCAAGAGAACACACTGGTCATAGCAAACACCCTCTTCCAACAACACAAGAGAAGACTCTACACATGGACATCACCAGATGGTCAACACCAAAATCAGACTGATTATATTCTTTGCAGCCAAAAATGGAGAAGTTCTATACAGTCACCAAAAACAAGACCGGGAGCTGACTGTGGCTCAGATCATGAACTCCTTATTGCCAAATTCAGACTGAAATTGAAGAAAGAAGGGAAAACCACTAGACCACTCAGGAATGACCTAAATCAATTCCTTATGATTATACAGTGGAAGTGAGAAATAGATTCAAGGGATTAGCTCTCATAGACAGAGGGCCTGAAGAACTGTGGATGGAGGTTCGTGACATTGTATAGGAGGTAGGGATCAAGAACATCCCCAAGAAAAAGAAATTCAAAAAACAAAATGGCTGTCTGAGGAGGCCTTGCAAATAGCTATGAAAAGAAGAGAAGTGAAAAGCAAAGGAGAAAAGGAAAGAGATACCCATTTGAAAGCAGAGTTTCAAAGAATAGTAAGGAGAGATAAGAAAGCCTTCCTCAGTGATCAATGCAAAGAAATAGAGGAAAATAAAATGGAAAAACTAGATATCTCTTCAAGAAAATTAGAGATACCAAGGGAACATTTCATGCAAAGATGGGCACAATAAAGGACAGAAATGGTATGGACCTAACAGAAGCAGAAGATATTAAGAAGACATGGCAAGAATACACAGAAGAGCTATACAAAAAAGATCTTCATGACCCAGATAATCATGATGGTATGATCATTCACCTAGAGCCAAACATCCTGGAATGCGAAGTCAAGTGAGCCTTAGGAAGCATCATTACAAACAAAGCTAGTAGAAGTGATGGAATTCCAGTTGAGCTATTTCAAATCCTGAAAGATGAGGGTGTGAAAGTGCTGCATTCAATATGCCAGCAAATTTGGAAAACTCAGCAGTAGCCAAAGGACTGGAAAAGGTCAGTTTTCATTCCAATCCTAAAGAAAGGCAATGCCAAAGAATGCTGAAACTACTGCACAATTGCACTCATCTCACATGCTAGTAAAGAAATGCTCAAGATCCTCCAAGCCAGGCTTCAGCAGTACGTGAACCATGATCTTCCAGATGTTCAAGCTGGATTTAGAAAAGGCAGAGGAACCAGAAATCAAATTGCCTACATCCACTGGATCATCAAAAACAGCAAGAGAGTTCCAGAAAAACATCTATTTCTGCTTTATTGACTATGCCAAAGCCTTTCACTGTGTGGATTATGACAAACTGTGGAAAATTCTTTAAGAGATGGGAATACCAAACCACCTGACCTGCCTCTTGAGAAATGTGTATGCAGGTCAGGAAGTAACAGTTAGAACTGGACATGGAACAACAGACTGGTTCCAAATTAGGAAAGGAGTACTGTATATTGTATATCAAAGCTGTATATTGTCACCCTACTTGTTTAACTTATATGCAGAGTACATCATGAGAAATGCTGGACTGGATGAAGTACAAGCTGGAGTCAAGATTGCTGGGAGAAATATCAATAACCTCAGATATGCAGATGACACCACCCTTATGGTAGAAACTCTACAATCACAGAAACATACTTTTTCAATGGCCTGTTGTTTGAGATCTTTATTAAAAATAAAATGCAAAAAGGCCAGTAGCCGTGATAGAAGCAACTAATCAGCTGGGTTTCATTCATGGCTGCCTTATCTCTAAAGAATTTAACTAGGCAGACAACTGGAAGCGAACTATCAGGCTGGATTCAGTTCACAACAGTCCACACAAATGGTTGAGACTGTGTTTGCTGGTCACAGAGAGGGTATCTAAAGTCGACAGGCAGATCCAAGTGGAGTTACAGACAGGAGGGAACAGGTTTAATATGGTGGTGGGGGGGCAGTCTCTCCAGAAAGTCACTTGAGCTTGCAAATCTAGGGGTTTATTATTATTGTAGAAAGAAAATGTTTGTGAACTTCTGGATAAACTGTCACCCCACCCAGGATTCAGGTGAGGCTGGCCCTGATCAGCTATGGGTGGAGGGAAAGGGTATCTCAGAGACACTTCAGACTTTGTGCTAAGCTGTCACCCTCCTGACAGAAACAGGATTCTTGCATAATTCACATCATGGGGAGCGATTACAAGAAATCCTACAAGTGCTCTAGGGAATTGTGAGTCAATCAGGGCTCCCTTCAGTCCTGTTTAACTTCCTCTCAGAAAACTGAGCACTAAACTGGTTAATCTCCCGCAGCCCCCCTCCCCCACTTTCCCTTTCTTTTTAAAGACAACTTAAAGAGCAACTAGCCAGCAATCAGCCCTTCAGGGCCCAAGGAGTGCTCTGCTTTCAAATGCTTAACCAGCACACCAGGGTGATGAGGAAACAGAAGGCATGAAACTGCTTGCCCAAGCAGAACTGCTCTGGGAGTTCCCCCAGCTCCATGGCTCACTCCTTCACAACTCTTAGCTAGATTTTTAAAGACAAAGACTGAAAACAAACAGAAGATTCCTTAACATTTAATGCTCCAGAAAAAGATCTATTTCTGCTTTATTGACTATGCCAAAGCCTTTGACCGTGTGGATCACAATAAACTGTGGAAAATTCTGAAAGAGATGGGAATACCAGACCACCTGACCTGCCTCTTGAGAAACCTGTATGCAGGTAAGGAAGCAACAGTTAGAACTGGACATGGAACAACAGACTGTTTCCAAATAGGAAACGGAGTATGTCAAGGCTGTGTATTGTCACCCTGCTTATTTAACTTATATGCAGAGTACATCATGAGAAAGGCTGGGCTGGAAGAAGCACAAGCTGAAATCAAGATTGCCGGGAGAAATATCAATAACCTCAGATAGGCAGATGACACCACCCTTATGGCAGAAAGTGAAGAAGAACTAAAGAGCCTCTTGATGAAAGTGAAAGAGGAGAGTGAAAAAGTTGGCTTGAAGCTCAACATTCAGAAAACGAAGATCATGGCATCACTTCATGGCAAATAGATGGGGAAACAGTAGCTGACTTTATTTTGGGGGCTCCAAAATCACTGCAGATAGTGATTGCAGCCATGAAATTAAAAGACGCTTACTCCTTGGAAGGAAAGTTATGACTAACCTAGACAGCATATTGAAAAGCAGAGACATTTCTTTGCCAACAAAGGTCCGTCCAGTCAAGGCTAGTTTTTCCAGTAGTCATGTATGGGTGTGTGAGAGCTGGACTATAAAGAAAGCTGAGCACCGAAGAATTGATGCTTTGGAACTGTGTTGTTGGAAAAGACTCCTGAGTCCTTTGGACTGCAAGGAGATCCAACCAGTCCATCCTAAAGGAGATCAGTCTTGGGTGTTCATTGGAAAGACTGATGTTGAAGCTGAAACTCCAATAATTTGGCCACCTGATGCGAAGAACTGACTCATCTGAAGAGACCCTGATGCTAGGCAAGATTGAAGGCAGGAGGAGAAGGGGACAACAGAGGATGAGATGGTTGGATGGCATCACCGACTCAATGGACAGGGGTTTGGGTAGACTCCAGGAGTTGGTGATGGACAGGGAGGCCTGGCGTGCTGCGGTTCATGGGGTCACAAAGAGTTGGACACAACTGAGCAACTGAAATGAACTGATGAATATGGGGGTTTAGCATAGATAGTGGGAACTAAAGAGGCTTGAATTTGTAGTCTCCCATTGTTGTTTAGTCGCTCAGTCATGTCCAACTCTTTGTGACCCCATAGACTGTAGCCTGCCAGGCTCCTCTGTCCACAGGATTTTCCAGGCAAGAATACTGAAGGGTGTTGTATTTCATTTTCCAGGGGATCTTCCTGACCCAGGGACCAAACCCACGTCTCCTTCATTGGTAGGTGAATTCTTTACCGCTGAGCCACCAGGGAAGCCCAGTCTTCTATTGGATAAATCCAATTTATGTTCAAAAACAGTGGGGATCATGAAAGAAAACAGAAGGAGAGCTCCAAGACTGCAATAATATGTCTGTGCTCAAGATGTTCTAAAGAGAAATTTAAAATATGTGATACTGACAAATTAGTAAATATCCCTTACCCTTTGTCTATAAAAGTTGCATCCACATTGCCACAGCCTCTCCCCAAAGGACCCATACAGACCACGCATATCTTAGTGGAAGAAGGGATCACCCAAAGAAAGAGGTTAAAAAGATTTATGTGGAGATAAAAAATTATAAACAGTTTAGCAAGGATGACAGCTTCACAACCACCAAGGCCCCTTCCTCCCACTGTATATCCTTCTATAAACTTGTTCTTGTCCTACTGTGTCCCTCTATCACTGAGGTTGTGGTCACCTGATAAAGAAAGCCCAAGCCCCTTTGTTTGATTTTCAAGTGCCTCCCTCCTTGAGCAGATCCTGCACTGACTTTTCTAGCCTTTTCTCACATGACTCCGGAACCACACTGCCTGGTGGTAAATCCTGCCTTCTAAGGTGGTGACCTTGGAACGTGACTGGGGTTTCTCTGTGCTTCAGAATAATACAATATTTCACAAGTGTTGACTTGACCCAGTTTTGAGATCATGGCTAAAAAGCTCTCAATTCTCTTTTGAAGACAGTTTACTAAACCCACACTCCAGCTGTTTCCTTTGTGGGGCTTTTAACATTCCTGGGCTACAACATACATACCCCAACTTGGATTTCTACAACTGAAGTCACCTGTCCCTCTATTTAACTCTCATAGCATCTAGTTCTTGGTTGCATAAAATCATGGAACTTGGAAGCTGAAGAAAGTCAAAGATGAGCCCATTCCAATGGACACTCTATTTACAACACCCCCAGCGCATGGCCTTCCAGCCTCTGCTCAAGAACATCAGGCATTCAATTCAGTCTTGGAGCTCTGATGTTGGAGGAAGGCTGACATCATCCAATGGCTCTGAAACCTTAAAAGGTCTAATGCTTTTCTCATCTCTTTACCCACATCCTGGTTCTACCTCCACTCAATAAAGTTCTAGAATAGAGATTGCAAAATGGCAGCTTACAGGGACAAGTCTTTGTTTATCCCATCTAGTGATTTTCCTCAACATAGTAGTTTTCAGTTTGTAAAATTAATTACCAACATAAAAAACTGAGAAGTTTCATGTAAATTTTTGTATTTCTGATTCCTCTCTAAAAACTGAAAGATCTGGTGATGTTGACCCTGTAATTTCAAAAGACATTTATCACCTGGGCTGAGTAGGGACTGCTCCCAAGAAGGGCTGTGTGCCTCCATGGTCTTCATCCATCTCCAAAGTTTCCCTGACTCAGGGCACTTCTGCTTGGCTGTGTCACCTAATTGTTGCTAATGAACACTTGAGTTTGACCCATTTGCCCTTGAGAGTCTGGCTGGTACACATCACATCTACTTGCACACTCAAATCCAAACCATAGCTCAGTGAATACATGTGACAGGAACACGTTTCTTCTTCCTTTGTTGCTAAAAAAATTCCTATTCAAAAATGGAAAACACCACAGAGACAAGTCTGTTGAAACTCTCAATTTCTAGGAACTGGGGATAATATTTTGATGGCACCATAACCAACAACCCAGGAATATCCACATCCTGCCCAGTCAATCATCCTAAACCCTTCGTCCTGCCCTGCCCTTCCTGAGGGAGCTCTGCACAACCATATAGGGTTAAGCAGAAAACTAGGACAATGGGATTAGAGATGTAGGGTGGATGGGAATTGTAATAAAAATCTCATCCTCATGTTGTTTCCTATCTGGGTTACAATTAAACAAATATAATGAATTTTCTGCTTTAGCCAGAAACACTTGCAGATTTAGCTTTCTGGAACAGACACTAATTGCATTAGAAAGAAAGATGAGAATGTAATTTGGAGAGGGAAAGAAAAAAATGATTTGAATTCAAAGGGAAAAAAATGAACTATTCACAAACTTAAAGTGGGAATTGGGAGAAGCCAGTGACTTCACAGAGGCACCTGGAAGCTACTTCAACTGGCAAAGTGCCCCTCCCGAACCCCAGTGTATTTTTATGGAACTCCAGGGTTCTAGAAGAAATGTTTGTGAAATTCTGCACCCACAGTTAAAACAGCAATGGCAGCAGTTGTGCTGAGTGAGGCCAAAGCATCTGATAAGAATTAGAGACACCTAAGCAAAGCAGGTGAGAGCAGTGGAGAATAACTGCTCCTGGATCAGATGCAACGTTTCCAATATTCCATTGCTACAAATCTCACCTACAGATCTGAATGCAAATCCGGACACCTTGACTTTCTCAGCTGAGCAAATAACTTCTCTGAGCCTTGGTTTCTTCGTTTATAATAGTATTACCTACCTGAGAGGGCAATTGTTAACATCAAATGTGGAAAGCATTTAAATGTTCTATCTAGCACCAGCTCTCAATAAATCGTGGCTAGTAATTATAATTATTATTGCTATGGTTGTCAGGAACTATAGCACTATTTGAGTCAAAGAGAGGAACTTTTTGCTTATCTTGCAGTTTAAAGACATATTTTCATCTATTCTCTGCTTCAACAATCCACAATCATAACATCAGGGTCTCCCTTTTGTCCACTGACATTTCCCTAAACCAGCCAACAATGTGGAAGTGTCTGCTCTTTAAGGTTCATGATTTCTGTGTCAGCTATGAGTCTGCTATCCGAGAGACAAGCCTCTGCTTTTAAATTTGAGGAGGTGGGGAATAAAAGGTAAGAGATGAAGCCCTTTATACTGTCTTATGTCTTTTGAAGTTTGCTTTCTGAAGTTGTTTTAGCTCTTTACCTCTGTCTCTCCAAGGACACACGAGAAACGCTATGGGATATTCTAGTCTGGCTTAATAATAAAGACCTTTTGTGAGGCCAGATACAAAGCACTGCTACTCCTGAATGTGACACTTGTGCTGCAAGTTCAATGCCTGTCCTGTTAAACATACCTTTTGAGCACCAGTCTTGCTCCTCAGTGGGGTTCTGTTGGTATAATTCACTGAGAACAGAAACCCCTAGGATATTACAGAATCATGTTTTGGGAGCTGGAAATGAACTGGAAGACTGTAGATTGAATAATTTTTAAAAAGTAAGGCCCAGAGAGATCACAGAAGGTAAGATCACATGTCTTGTCAGAGACAAAGCCAAGACTAGAACCGCATCTCAGTTTGGGTTCAGGGCCCTTTATATTACCCACATTCAGAGAGAGGACAATCAGGAATTTCCTATTATTCCCAAACACATTTACTCCCAGTTTGCCCCTGAGTGCCTCAGAGGCAACCCTCAGCCAACACTATCTGCCCCAGCTCTGTGGTGACAATAGCTGCCCAGGGGCTTCTCTACTCAGCAGCTCTTCTTTTCTCTTAGCTACACTGGTGCTGACAGTTTTCAGAGAGCCACGGTTTTCCAACTCCACATTATTTGTCAAAATGGACATGGAAATTTGTATTTTTGACCCCTACAAAAAAAGGTTAAAAGCCCTGTGGTTTATTTTCCCTGGTCTCTCTTTTGGGTGCTAATCAGCAGACAGCCTTTGAACTGCAATGTTTGGATCCCTGCAGGCCTCTGTCACCAGCTGTGGCCATAGATGTTTTGAGGTAAAAAAAAAAAAAAAAAATTCCATTTCTGGAATTTCCAGATATGAGGAGTTTGTTTTGTGAGGACATGGTCCTCCTAGTTGCAGTCTGTGAGGAAATGAAGAGACTTTCTCACTGAGAGGAAGAAAAAGGATCAGAAAAGGGAGAGGAGCTAAAAAACAAAACAAAACAGAGAAATTGATACTAAGACAAGAAAGGCACAGGAGAAAGGCGAGGAGAAAAACAGTCATATAAAAACAGGAGGAAATGAGACAGTTGAAAGTAAAACTGGGAGCTGGTGAGGATCACTTAGAAGGAGCATTAAGAACAAAGACGGTGGTTTTTCCATAGAGGAGACCATTCGTAATATCATGAGTCTGAAGTAGAATGCTGTGCTGTGCTGTGTTCAGTTGCTCACTTGGGTCAGACTCTTTGCAACCCCATGGACAGTGACCCGCCAGGCTTCTCTGGCCATGGGGATTCTCCAGGTAAGAATACTAGAGTGGGTTGCCAGTTCCTCCTCCAGGGAATCTTCCCAACCCAGGGATCAAACCCCGGTCTCCCACATTGTAGGTGGATACTTTACCATCTGAGCCACCAGGGAAGCCAAAGAATACTGGAGTAGAAAGTCTCCCTTCTCTAGGGGAACTTCCCAACCCAGAAATCAAACCAGGGTCTCCTGCACTGCAGGTGGATTCTTTACCAGCTGAGCTACCAGGGAAGCCCTCAAAGAGAATATAGAACCCATAAATATGTCACTTCAGCATAAGGATCATGCTGAGTGAAAGCAATTGAAAAGAAGCAGATACAAGAAAAACTCTTGGTCCTTCCACTGTCTGTCTAAAAGAAAGTGTAAAGGTGAATCTGTAAAGGTGTCCTCTGACCCAGCAAAGAAGGACAAATGTTAATTACCAGAGACAACTCTAGACCCTCATCAACACAGAGACGGCATCAACGGAATCAACATACAAACGATGCAGATATCAGCCCTTAGCGTCACTTAGTTTCTGCATGTATTTTGTTGTTGTTGTTCAGTCACTTAGTCGTGTCGGACTCTTTGCAACCCCATGGACTGCAGCACGCCAGGCTTCCCTGTCCTTTACCGTCTCCTGGAGTTCGCTCAAACTCATGTCCACTGTGTCAGTGATGCCATCCAACCAGCTTGTCCTCTGTCATCCCCTTCTCCTGACTTCAATCTTTCCAGCATTGGGGTCTTTCCCAATGAGTCGGCTCCTCACATCAGGTGACCAAAGTATTAAAACTTCGGCTTCAACATCAATCCTTCAAGTGAACATTCGGGGTTGATTTCCTTTAGGATTGACTGGTTGAATCTCCTGGCAGTCCAAGGGACTCTCGAGAGTCTTCTCCAACACCACAATTCAAAAGCATCAATTCTTCGGCACTCAGCCTTCTTTATGGTCCAACTCTCACATCCATAGATGACTACTAGAAAAATCATAGCTTTGATTAGACGGACCTCTGTCGGCAAAGTGATGTCTCTTCTTTTTAGTATATTGTAGGTTTGTCATAGCTTTTCTTCCAAGGAGCAAGCATATTTTAATTTCACAGCTGCAGTCATCCAGTGATTTTTGAAGCCCAAGAAAATAAAGTCTGTCACTGTTTTCATTGTGGAAGGCAAATACTGTTTCCATGTATGCCTTCCCAGAATTTGCCACCCTACAAGCTCAGTCCTTTTCCTTTGCCTTGTCAATTTGTTAAAAACTTACTGTTCTTTTGATAAATGCTATATAAGCCTATGTTCTAACCATATCTTTGAGTTACCCATTGCTAAGTGTTCCCTTGTATTCAATCAGTTCAGATGCTGGTAAATAATGTTTGTTTTCTCTTGTTAATCAGTCTTTTGTCAGCCTAATTTACAAAGCCTCAGCCAATGAACCTAACATAGACTGAACATTTGTGGCCCCACAAAATTCATATGTTGAAACCTAGCCCCCATTGTGATGGTATTAGGAGATGGGGCCATGGGGAGGTGATTAGAACATGAGAACAGAGTCCTCCTGAATAGGATTAATGCCCTGATAAAGAGACCCTAGAAAGATCCCCTACCTCTTCTGCTGAATGAGGACAGGGCAAAAAGATGACCATCGCAGACCCTGAACCAGTTAGCACCATAATCTTGGACTTCCCAGCCTCCAGAACTGTGAGAAATATATTTCTGTTGTTTATAATCCATCCAGTCTATGGTATTTTATTATAACAGCCTGAGTGAAATGAGACAGATGGGTAAAGAGAAAAAGAATTATTGTAGGTCACACCAGCCAGGGATGATGGTCCAGCCTTCAAGATAGAAGGGAATTGCACATCTAGACGTCCATGGTTTGACAATTCTTACTACTTCCCCAAGTGAAATGGGATGGACAGTGTAAGATGTGGGGTTAGATATCCAGATAGCTAAATAATAACACTCAGTAAATCATAGTTAATGCGTGTTCAGTCGCTCCGTCATGTCCAACTCTTTGAGACCCCATGGACTGTAGCCTGCCAAGCTCCTCTGTCCATGGGATTGTCCCAGAAAGAACACTGGAGTGGGTTGCTACTTCTTCCTCCAAGGGATCTTCCAGACCCAAGGATCAAACCCACAATTCCTGTGGCGTTTACATTGGCAGGTGGTTCTTTACCACTGTGCCACCTGGGAAGCCACAAATTCTAGTTAAAATCCCATCCAAATGTCAAATGTCATTTGAGACATTTTGGGGACATTTTGGAATGCAAAACCAGTTACCAAAGATGATCTATCTGTACCCCTGGCCCACTCATAGCTGGCAGAGGCAGGATTACAGAATAGAAATGGGGACGTAGACAGTGGTGGTGACACAAGTCAATGGGATTGAGTCTTACATCCCCAAAGTGGAGGACAAAGTACTCCAGTGATAGGTCAGGATGTCCAGAGCACTACCTATGCTCCTCACACATCCAAGTCTGCCTCCTCTCAAAAAGAATAGACAATCTAAGAGAAAAAGCACAGAAGAATAACCTTCTTGGATCAAACACAGCACTTCAAATATTCCATGGCTACAAATGCCATCACAGAAGCCGCGAGCTGTCAGATTTTCAGATTCAACTTTCACTCATAACAAAAATAAGAATGAAGGAAAAAAATCAGGCTCAGTTTCTTGGGCCTTTCTTTCCGAACATCGCTTCCTGCCTGAGGAATCTTTTGAACTTGGAGCTCTAGTTCATAAGCCTCCCAGTAGCAGGTTGAGTTTTTACATTTAAGCTCTTACCATTAGGCTTGTAATTAGCTGCATGTAACTAAGTAAATGTCTTTAAAGTCGTAAGTAAAAGTTTACGTATAGTAATAACTAAAGAAATCATTTTTAGGATCCCCATTTTAAACTATGAATGAGGGATTTGGTACAATACAGCAGATAGAGATTGGCTGCCCCCAAACCCACCGGGTGCCCCTTTCCCCTTGTTTTCTCAGGCTATATGCTGCAAAAGTCAGAACACTTACCTCCGCAGTCTCCCTTACAGGTAGGGGTAGCTATATGATCCCTGAGGAGGTCTCCCCTTTCCAAATATGCAGAGAAAATCTCAAAAGGAGAAGAATTAGAAGTCTTCCTGCCTGAATTCAGAAAGTGCTGCCTGGAAGACTATCTGCCATCTTGAAACCACAGGGGTAAAACTAAGAATGAAAAGCAAAACATAGGAGGAGACTGGTTCTAATGCCCTTAAAAACCACTGTACTAACCAAGGACTGCTTCTCCAGGATTCTTCACACGTGAGACATATAAATGCCCCACTGATTTAAGCCACAGTCAGATAAAGGCAAAAATCTAAAACACTTTAAAATGGACCACTTGTCTTCAAAGCAAAGTTAGGCATTGTCTAATGAATTTATTAAGAAGAGGTGGCAAGAATACACAGAAGAACTATACAAAAAAGATCTTAGTGACACAGATAACCACAATGGTGTGATCACTCACCTAGAGCCAGACATCTTGGAGTGTGAAGTCAAGTGGGCCTTAGGAAGCATCACTACATGTAAAGCTAGTGGAGCTGATGCAATTTCAGCTGAGCTATTTCAAATTCTAAAAGATGATGCTGTTAAAGTGCTGCACTCAATATGCCAGCAAACTTGGAAAACTCAGCAGTGGCCACAGGACCAGAAACAGTCAGTTTTCATTCCAGTCCCAAAGAAAGGCAATGCCAAAGGATATTCAAATTACCGCACAATTGTACTCATCTCACATGCTAGCAAAGTAATGCTCAAAATTCTCCAAGCCAGGCTTAAACAGTATGTGTACCATGAAATTCCAGATATTCAAACTGGATTTAGGAAAGGCAGAGAAAACAGAGATCAAACTGCCAACATCCCTTGGATAATAAAAAAAGCAAGAGAATTCCAGAAAAATATCTATTTCTGCTTCGTTGACTATAATAAAACCTTTGATTGTGTGGATCACAACAAACTGGGAAATTCTTCAAGAGATGGGAATACCAGGCCACCTGACCTGCCTCCTGAGAAATCTATATATGCAGGTCAAGAAGCAACAGTTAGAATTGGACCTGGAACAATGGACTGTCTCCAAATCAGGAAAGGAGTACATCAAGGCTGTATATTGTCACCCTGCTTATTTAACTTATATGCAGAGTATATCATGTAAAATACCTGCAAGATGAAGTACAAGCTGGAATCAAGAGTGCCAGGAGAAATATCAATAATCTCAGATAGGCAGATGATACCACCCTTATGGCAGAAAGTGAAGAGGAACTAAAGAGCCTCTTGATGAAGGTGAAACAGGAGCATGAAAAAGGTATCTTAAAACTCAACACTCACAAAATGGCGATCATGGCATCTGGTCCCATCACTTCATGGCAAATAGATGTGGAAACAATAGAAACAGTAATGGACTTTATTTTCTTGGGCTCCAAATCACTGCAGATGGTGACTGCAGCCATGAAATTAAAGACGTTTGCTCCTTGGAAGAAAAGCGATGACAAACTTATTAAAAAGTAGCAATATTAATTTGCCTACAAAGATCTGTATAGTCAAAGCTATAGTTTTTCTAGTAGTCATGTGTGGATGTTAGAGTTGGATCATAAAGAAAGCTGTGCACTGAAGAATTGATGCTTTTGAACTGTGGTGTTGGAGAAGACTCTTGAGAGTCCCTTGGACTGCCAGGAGATCCAACCAGTCCATTCTAAAGGAGATCAGTCCTGAATATTCATTGGAAGGACTGATGCTGAAGCTGAAGCTCCAATACTTTGGCCACCTGATGCAAAGAACTGACTCATTTGAAAAGACCCTGATGCTGGGAAAGATTGAAGGCAGGAGGATAAGGGGATGACAGAGGATGACAGTTGGATGGCATCGCTGATTCAGTGGACATGAGTTTGAGCAAACTCCAGGAAGTGGTGAAGGACAGGGAAGCCTGGCGTGCTACAGTCCATGGGGTCTCAAAGAATCAGACTCAACCGAACAACTGAACAACAACAATATACTCTCCAGGTCATCGGATTCTGTGGGGTCATTTTTCAGTGTGGTTGAACTATTTTACAACTCTGTAAATTCGATGGAACTGTCAGCAAGGCACATGATTCTTGTCCATAAATATACAAATTAATTTTGTCTGGCAGAGGTGCAACTGATCTCCCACATTTTTGCTCTACTAAGCAAATTCATTTTAGTATTCCTGATGGCTTCTACCTGTTTCTGTTCTCTGAATTACCCATTGAATTGGTTGTAATATCTTACTTGTGCCCTCTTTAATTAATGAGTTAAATAAAATCATTGGCATGTGTTCATTCTATATTTGTATGATCATAATTTTACCTTTTTAAAGAAGATATATTCTTTAACAAGGGTCCTCTATTCCTTTCAGTAAGTACTCTTAAGAGACACATATACCTGGCATAACTACATATTCAAGTAAACTGGTACCCAGGTGAGAGCTGAAGCCACCACCAATAGCATAGAAAAGCATAGCAGCAAAACAACTTATTCTAGCAGACTCCGATCAAATCAGTGCCATCAAGACTTGGCCATCTTCCTCTTCATCAGAGAATGAGCAGGGACAATCGCTCAAAAAGAGCTGACTTCCCTTACAAATTCCTGAGATAACTGGGCAGCAGAGGAAATTGGCTATAAGAGAGTCTGGAAGAGCCTGAGTGGGTTTTACCCACCTTGTAAGTGCTGACAACTGAAGGTCTGATTTTGAGGTGAGTGTGTGCACACTAAGAGAAAGGAAGCATCACTCCTGCTCCATCCTCTCTCTACCCATGGAAGGAGACTCTATAAAGGAGAAGAAAGGTAAATCAGGGTTCAGTCTCTTTCATCTCTGACATAGGGAGAAGAGTTCAAGTGCCCTTCTCCTTCTCTGTTTCATTTCTCTGACCCTCTGTGGCCCAGAATGTCTTTTCTTTCCTTGATGAAAATCCCTTGATGGCTAGAGCAATTCTCTGTGATGGATCTTATAAAGCATCCAGCATACTGGTGACATTTTACTTGAATTAAAGAGCAGACTGGTAATTTAAATGAGAAATTAGCATGTTTTTCCTCCCAGGGATATCTCTGCAACTGTTCCTAGAGATGGACTAAGTTCTGTCGTAGTAAACATGGGGACATTTTGCATGAGACTCAGACCTTGTCCTGTTCCATCTGCCCCCCTCCCCACTCTCATCTGTGAAAAACTGAATTCCATTGACTGTGTCCCTTGTGTATTAACATGTTAAAGGTTGATGCCAGCCCAGAAGGCACTTTCTGGAGACTTGGGTAAATGAGGGACCAAAGTTTGAAAGGGAATATCTTAACATTTGAAAGAGAATATTTTAACAATACTGCTATTTAAGCCATACTTGATCTAAAGGACAGCCGAAAAACTCCCTTGAGAGAAAGAATGCTTAAAAATTGTCCTTCCCCTAGAGATGTGGATTATAAGATAACCCTCTGCTGGCTGAACCTGAGGTATCTTTTTTTGGAAAGTAAATTAAGCTTTTAAGATACTAGTATCTGAGTGATGGTAAATGACCCAGGACAGGGCTGTGGACTCAGATAGACCCAAGTTATTACATTAAATTAGATACATAGGGAGTTTGACAGGATGTTTGGCATGTACCACCAGTAAATGGTCATTATTGATGAGGTCAGAAGTTTATCTGACTTACATTATTTTACCTTTGAGGGCTTGTGACCTAGAGTCAGCCAATGAGGTTAATTAGATGAAAGGCAACCTTTCAAAGAGAGGATAGTAAAACAAAAGTCACTGAAATCAATTTGAGAGAAATAAAATAAGACCAAGGACTTTGTCCCATGAGCCCTATGTCTCTGGACAGGGCCTGGCACATAGAAAGCACTCAACAGATACTTGTTTGAGTCCATCAAAGTCCAAGCAACAGGAGGTATAGCTCCCTTCTTAGTGCTTCTGAGCATCAGGGGGAGATGGGTGCTTCTGTTTACAAGAGGGTTGTCTTGTAAACTCCAAGGGTTTACAGAGGTGAGTGCCCTCTGAGTTCTACTCTGGGCACATATGCTCCTCCCTCCTGGGCCTTGGTCACCAGGCATGGACATATGAACACCAGTCCCTTTCTATTTCCATCTGCCTAACGTCGCTAACACAAGGCTGGTGTGTGAAGCTTGCCTTTTCTCAATAGTTCATGAGGATCACAGCATGCATGAGTCTGGAAAACATGCCCCCTGGAAGTCAGATGGATGGACATTACTGCTTCTCCAGCCTCTGGACCATTCCTGCCATGGGAGATCCAGTTTAGACCAGCTGTCTCCCTCCCTCTCCTTACAAGGGCTCACTGCCCCAGAGGCACAGAAGCCAATACTATGGTACCAGTTTTTGAGAAAAGAAAGACCTTTACCTTGAAGTCTACTGGCAAGGAGACAGGACTCAAGTTGGTCTCTCCAATTTGGGGTTCTGTCAAACATTTATGGCTTTGGGAAGAGGGTAGGCATGCAAAAGAACTGGTGGGGCGGGTTTCTATCCGAGGGTTTTGGAACTTGGCCACTTATGGTAAAATGCGGTAACGCGGCCTTTAGCAAAAGATGTTCCTAGACTACAGGCCCTGTACTTCTGAAAGCATTAGGCTTTCAGTTTCCGGTCTTGCCCCTGGCCTTTGGTTCTGTGTGGAGGGCGGGGGACCTCCCAGGTGGCTCAGTGGTAAAGAATCCACCTGCAATGCAGGAGACACAGTGGGAGATGCAGATTCGATCCCTAGATCATGAAGATCCCCCTGGAGGAGGAAATGGAAACCCACTCCAGTATTCTTGCCTGGGGAATCCCATGGGCAAAGGAACCTGGAGGGCTACAGTCCATGGGACCACAAAAAGTCCCACATGACCTAGCACACAGAGAGAGGGGTGGGAAAGTTTGGTTCTGGTTGTTATTTGAGGTTCAAATTTTCCCCTCTGTGCAGCACTTTGCCAGCATGACTGTTCTGTCTCTGAAAAACAACTTGGCATCTTGTTCGAAATAGGATAGGGCCAGTTTGAACTGTTTCTACAGTTATGCCCTGGTGGACCATCAGGTCCTTGGAGCTGGTTCCCTCTCTCCTCTTTCCTGGAGAGACTGCTGTTCTTGGCTCTCACACTGACAGACTGAGAGTGGAAGAGCAGATGTGTGTGACGTCACTTAGTGGAGTCAGACCTTTCTCAACCCCATGGGCTGTAGCCCTCCCGGCTCTCTATCCATGGGGTTCTCCAGGCAAACATGCTAGAGCAGGTTGCCGTCATCTTCTCCAGGGTATCTTCCTAACCTAGGGATTGAACGCGTATCTCTTACATCTCCTGCATTGGTAGACAGGTTCTCCACCACTATCAACATCTGGGAAGGGCCAGAAAAGTAGATGGAGGGGCTCAGTAATTCTGCTTGTACAGAGCAGGTAAACCCCTTTTATATAATCTCTATCTTTCAAAGTATAAAAAACCTTGTTTCAGAACCAGAGAGGTTATCAACCTGTTTCTAAAAATAGTCCTCCCTACTTCTTTGCCTGCCTGTTCAGTTGCTTAGTCACATGGGACTCTTTGGGACCCTTTGGACTGTAGCCCGCCAGGCTCCCCTGTCCATGGGACTTTTTTAGGCAAGAATACTGGAGTGGTTGCCTTTCTCTTCCTCCATGGGATCTGTCCAGCCCAGGGATCAAAGCCACGTTTCCTGTGTCTCCTGCGTTGCAGGCAGATTTTTTCATCCCACAGAGCCATCAGAGAAGTACTCCCCCTCACTTCTTTATCTCCCCCAAAATACTTCACTTACCCTTACCCACCCATGTCCAAGTGCACTGGTAAACACTTCAACTCTTTCGCTGATTTTTTGTTTTGACTTCCATATTTTTAACATGATGCTTACATTGCTATTTCTTGATTTATCAATTTTAGACATTATTAATTGACTTCTGCACCAGTCAGACTCCATGAACCTATGCCAGATAACTTAATAAAGGGAAATTTAATACCGGATATTAGTTGGAAAGTGTTAGAATTGCTGAAAGAGCAAACCGAGATCAGTAACTCCAGCTCCTGCCTCCCCCAGGGCTGGAGGGACCAGGAGAAGGGGGAGTTCTGGGCCACATGACAGGAGGGGGAACCACTGGGGCCACCTGGCAGATTATGTAAATATTATTAACTGCTGAATCAGTAATGTAATTACATTTTTTTCCTCATACAATTTTTTTCCTGAAATAATTGCATTTTTTGAGTATGTGATATACTTAGTTTATTGTATAACCAGTGCCAAACAGTCTGTGAAAACTCTCAATCCTCTCCACTGCCTGGCCCAACACACAGATGAAGTGATTCAGAGCATGCTGCCCCAGGATCTGCTGCTTTGGCATATTGATTATTTTGAGCTGAAAGTACTCGAGAAATAACAGATGTAGGAAAGTGTTCTTTCAGCTCCCCCTTTCTACCTAAAAGCAGGTCCTAGAAGTTCCCATGAGAAACGTGCTCTGCCTACAGCAGAAAGAGAACAATCTTACCACCAGGATGGACCCACGCAAACAAAATTACTAAAATAATCCTTAGCTTTCATCAGTTCCTCCCCCTCAGCCATATACCCCATTCACTGTCCCATAGTTGACTGTCCCTTTGTCTTGTCACATCCCCACAATTTATCTTGCTTTGTATAAGTATATAACCTTTAGGGCGCATTGGCTTCTTTAGGTCTTCATTTTTCTTTTGAAGACTACCATGTACATATAAAAATATTAAATAAATTTGCATGTTTTTCTCCTGTTAAACTACCTATGTCAGTTTCATTCTTAGGCCAGCCACAGAACGTAGAGGGCAGAAGGAAGCTTTCTCCTCTGCCATAGACAAGCCATTGGTTCCCTGTACTTTGGAGACCCCTTCCCCACCCCACCTTCTCACTCCTGCCTAGACCGGCTGCTGTTAGAGGCCTGGAACATAGCTGTCATGCTAGGATGTCCCATAAGGAAGGCCTCCATAGTTTCCTCTTCCTTGGTTTACGTCCATACTATGCTGAAGTATAAGCTCCACAGAAGACAAAAAATGCAATTTTTGAGTCAAGGCTGTCTGGAAACATCTTATCCTATCCTTATACTGGATTGAATTCCAGATTGAAAGTTGTTTCTCCTGCAACATCTTGAAGTTATCACTCTGTCTTCTTGTAACCTTCACTGTAACTTTTGAGAAGTTCAATCCCACTCTGAGTTCTAATCCTTTGTCTGTGACCGTCTCTCTCTGGAGTCTTTTAGGATTTTCTCTTTATCTCTGATGTTCAGAAAATTCACAGTAATGTCCTTGATCTGGGTCTTTTTATGTTCGTTGTATTGGCCAATGCAAGAATCTTTTCATCCAGAGCAGGAATTGGCCAACTTTTTCTGTAAGATAAGATATCAAATGAGATAACAAATATTCTAGGCTTTGTTGGCCATTCAGGTTCTGTCACAGTTTCTCGACTCCATCATTTTAGCAAAGCAGCCATGGACAAATATGTAAATATATGAGTGTGGCTGTGTTTCAGTAAAATTCTATTTACAAAACAGGTAACAGTGTGAACGTGACTCATGTGCTGTTTTCTGCCAAACCTGATCTGGACTCTGGATACTCATAACCCTCAGTTTGGGACATTTTCTTGTGTTATTTGATAATATCCTCCCCTCTATCTTCTCTATTCTCCCTTTCTAAATCTTTTGTTAGTCAGATGATGGCCTTCTTAGACTCTCTAATATTCTTATATTTTCTTTCTGATTGTGTGTCTTTCTGTTTTAGGGGAGATTTCTCCCACTATTGAATATTTCTACAACTCTATTTTTAAATTTCTTACATCTTTCTTGTTCTTGGATTCTTTTTTAAAACAGCAGCCTTCTTTTGTTTTGCAGGTAAAATATTTTTATCTTTCTAAGAATATTATTGTGAAGGATTTATTTTTCTGTTCTGTTCTGCTCTGGACGGTGTCTCTGTTTCCTCTGAGCAACACCTTTCCAAACTTTCCTCCATTTCCGTGGTTTCATTTTCTTTCTCCATCTTTTATGCCAGATGTTTCCCTCAACCTCTCTTGATTCTTAGCTGCTAACTCATATTTAAAAGTAAGGCAGAGAAAAGTGATGGCAGAATAAAAATTAGCAAATATTAGTAACTACCAAAAAGTACTTTCTGTCAGCTTTTATCAGAACAACGCTCCTGCAGAAAACCACTCATAAATCTTGAACAAAATGCAACAGTTACCTGAAGACAGGGCATGGTGACCAGAAGTAGCCAGATAGTAGAAAAGAGTTGACACTGGGAAGCACTGGGCCATTTTTCATTCTGTTACAACGTCTAACCTGAAAGCAAGTTCCAGTCTGTACCTCATAGAGGGTCAAAATACTCAGAGAAACCCCTAGACTTGCTTGAATAATCAAAGTCCTGGGCAACAACAAAGTGAAGGACAATCCAAAGAGGAGAGAGTCAGAAAGCGAAAACCCTAAACTCTGTGTAGAAACTCCTACCTGTCTCTGGCTGCCCCCTGAGCCACAGTGTACCAAGTAGACTTCAAGCACAGCTAAGGCTAAAGTCCGGAACTAAGGTGTCAGCTGCTGCCCACCATAGGGGAGATGGCATTTACAGTTCAAGTTAAGACAAGTTAACTTCCTGGCTATTTGTTTAAATAAATAAAAATAATGAGAAGTTCTGAATGCCTAGGACAGGCTTACCGACTTCTAAGGTTTAATGGGGTCCTCAAACATCAGGATCTGTAAGGAAGCCACCTCTCCTGCAGGGGTTTCAGCCCTGGATGCCAGCATCCGGGCGGCAGGGCAGGGGAAGGTAATTAGAGAGAAGCCGTGTAATTGATCCCCATAGTTGACCTAAGTGTTATCTCCACCCTCTGCTGTACATGATCTCCTCATGGCCTGAGCCTCTCCAGATCCAATTTTTAAAGAGAGAAATTGAGAGTGTTAGAGGGGAGAAGTGTTGTACCCCCTCTCTGCAGGTGTATGGAGGGACCAGGGGCTCTGACTGAACCCAGAGAGATTTTCAACCCACAGCCTGGCTCAGCCCTTGCCCCCAGGCTCCCTGCTGCACTCCTGGGGCCATCAGCATGCTTCTCCTCGCACCCTTCTCTCTGGGCACTGAGGCTGTAGCTTCCCCCTTTCTGGTGAGCCCGTTGCAACTCTTTCAACTGCTTTCCATCCTCCAAGAACGTGTGGACATCTTTCCTGCTGCTCTAGTTCCCCTCATTTCCTCTATCCAGTGGCTTCATCACATTTACCCCCCACATTGGCAGTCACTTTAGTAAGGTTTCAGGAGGAAGAAGAGCTTATTGCTTGCATTAAACTGCCATGGCTACCTGGAAGGAACTGTGATTTGGGAATATGCCCAGCAACTAGCAGAAAATGGTCACGGCATCGGACAGTACAGGAGAGGCTGTGGCCGGAGTGTTGACCAGCTCAGCCAGTGGCCACCCTGGGAAGGCAGGCACAGACAGAGAGATTTAAAGAGCCACCTTTGGAGGTTCATAACTGGCCTTTATTTCTGTTTGAAAGGGTTAGGAGCAGGGACTGGGGTTTTCAGCTCAAAAGTGTCTGATTTGGAGGCAAAGGAAAAGGAAACACAACCCAGTTCCCTGGCAGGTTGTCAATGGCTAAAAGCCAGGAGTTTCCTAATGTTCTGGTTAAACCTGCCCTCCTTTCCTGGCATCTGTGTGATTTGTGCCAGGGCTTCTCTCAGGCAACAGCTGCCCCTCTGTTCTCCTACCAGAGTTTCTGGCTGCTCCCAGACTCCTTTTGAGGAAAGACAAAATAGTGCTTTTCACAGAACATGAGAGGACACCTTGGGTCCAAGTTTCTTTCCCAATTAAACTGCTAGTGAGGAAAGCCAGGCTGCCTGCCTCCCATCTGTACCTTTGGCAGATCTCACACATCCAGAACTGAAACAGAGCCAAACCTGCCTCACAGGTATGGGAAGATGCAGAGATTTCCCAGGAACTGAGCCTGGTGTTCCCCGGGCAGCAACCCCAGACAGTGGGACTAGTGTTGGCTGGATTTTATAGCTGGGGGTGAGCTCTCAGGCTCACCAGTCACCCCTAGGGCCTGGTGCAGTGTCTGGCACATGTAGTAAAAACTCCAGTAAAATTTTAGCGAATATAAAAATGAATGAGGAGACGTTAAGGGCCCACCCAAGTCCACAGAGCTAGTGCCTGAGGGAAGGGGGATTGGAAGCCAGGGCTATCGGACTCCCTCACTGAAGTGGGAACCACGGAGTCGTGTGGAGTCAGGAAGAAAGACCCTTTTACTTGAGCTACTGAGGACCTGCAGGCTCCACCCGTGTCTGACCCCATCCCAACTTGAGGCCTGGCTGAGCCTCCTCTCTGCTTCCTTAGTTAGCCAATGGTGCAGAGTTTTTCTACAACTTGAGCAGATCGACTGCAGCAAATCGATACCTTGGATCAAGAGCTGCCACCTTCCATCTGCAGGAAGGCTGCCTTCCAGCAGTGAAAGAAATCAGTCCTTCCTGTAGTTACTTAGGCAGCCTTCAGGGACAGTAGTAAGAAAGTGTTCCCTAACCAAACCCAGCAGGGCACAGCGAAGGCCTCTGACCAGGGCCCTCATGCCAGCTCTCGGGAGCACTTTCTGGAGGAAATAGCCAATGAAACTAGACGCTGCTGAAGGATGGACAACACATCCAGTTACGAGCTGCTCCCACTCCAGCCTCTATGCCCACAGCTTGGGCAAGTCTTCTCCTGCTGACCAATAAAGCACCCCTCCACTGGTTCACACTTCCCCATCATGGATGTCTCTCATTCCATCCTCAGGAGCCAGAGAGAACCTTCCTTTCCTCAATAACACCATCTCTGTTTTCCCTGACAACATGCAGAAAACCAATCGGTCCCAAATAGCCCAGCAGCTCTAGGAAGCTTATGGAAACGGGGAGAAAAGCATTAATTAGCAGCATCCCTTTCAAAGGAAAATGCTGGAAGTCAGCTTCTTTGCAGCATCAAGAAAGATTTTGTCCACTTTTCTTGTTTCTCTCCTTCCCAACCCTTTCTCCAGCTGACAGGCTACGGTCCGTCTGCTTCAGGGAAAAGATTTCTTCTTGTTATTCCTCATGAAGGAAGATTGTTCTTCTGCCATTGCAGGAGCCTGGAAAGCCTGAACCTCATTTTGAAAAAGACGCTAATTCCCAAGGAGCAAAGAGATCATGCGGATTAGATAGAAAATAAGGTTTATAGTGGAAAGCATAAATAGAGAAGTGGCTGAGCACATGTAACCCCTGATGCTCTCACCATCCCCCAACTCAGGCCAAGTATAGACAGTCCACATGCTCCATGGCAAGGTTCCCATCAAATGGGCCTATCCCTGGACCTTTGTGTCCATTCTTATTTTATATGCACAGTGTTATTTAATATAATCTAGCAGGTACCAAACACTATGCTAAATGGATCAAAACTCCTAGCACGACAGTATTTAAAAGTCACCCTGATGTCTGCTACCTGTGAATTCCAAATTATCCAGCTTTTCTGGCTCATCCTTCCCTTCAAAAACAAAATGGATTGAGCATTGAACTCCAAGATGTGTACACGTTTTCGAAAGGGCCCACGTCCTCATGTTTATGTCTCCACCTGGTTTCACCTCCCCACTAAACACTCAAATAATCTTCTTTCAGCATTTCCTGCAGAAGCTCCTCCCTCAATTAGTGTTCCTTCACTGCTCCACTCCCTCAATATTTTTGGCCATAGTTTCCCATTAGAATAAACTCCAAAAGACTGTCCACATTTTCATTTACAACAAAGTTTCACCTCACTGAATGCTGCTGATATAAACAGGCCATTGTGAATCATGGAGAAGTAGAGATTTTCATTGCAGGGGTATTTGCTTTATGGGATTGCACCCATGTCTGAAATTTTCCATTGGGGTCGAATTGAATCCCCTTCTCAGACCTTCCAGAAAGTGAGATGTAATTACACCAAAATGTCACTACGATGTTTAATGATATGGAGCCATCTCACTCCTACACACAAAGAATCAATTTCCCTCAGTACTGCGTGCTAGGTCGCTTCAGTCGTGTCTAACTCTTTGCAACCCTATGGTCTGTGTCCATGGCATTCTCCAGGCAAGAATACTGGAGTGGGTTGCCATGTCCTTCTCCAGGGGCTCTTCCCAACCCAAGGATTGAACCTGCATCTCTTTTGTCTCTTGCATTGGCAGGAGGGTTCTTTATCACTAGCACCACCTGGGAAGCAACTTCCCTTAGAGTTCCAGGAAAATCTGATGAATACAGATATATAGTTATGCACCATGTTAGGAAAATTCACTGACCTCATATGCACATTAGCATCTCAGAAGTAGCCAATACAATGTCTCCAAGCCTATCTGAAAGTAGTAAAATTTGTCCCCATATATATATACAGGTCAGGTTCTTCATATTATATTTTTCACAATACCCACTAAGTTCAACATTCCTCGACTTCCAAAACAACATTCTATTAAAAGCTTTGTAGCTTTGTTATTAAAAAGAAAGAAAGAGAAGTCTTCAGATGCAGTTTGTGTCTTGATTCAAAAGTGCTAGTTTCTAATGTTATTTGAGGAGTTCTTGGTCTCTTATTAGACTCTCTTGCTCACAGAAAAGGTCCTCAGATACTTACAAACATTCCCAACATGTTGGCTGTCAAGGCTATTGCTATATACCGTCCCAACACACACACACACACACACACACACACACACACACCTCCTCTCTAAAAACGGTTGTCCAGCAAACACTGCTACTGTTGCTAAGTCACTTCAGTCGTGTCTGACTCTGTGCAACCCCAGAGACGGCAGCCCACCAGGCTCCGCCATCCCTGGGATTCTCCAGGCAAGAACACTGGAGTGGGTTGCCATTTCCTTCTCCAATGTGTGAAAGTGAAAAGTGAAAGTGAAGTCGCTCAGTTGTGTCCGACTAGTAGCAACCCCATGGACTGTAGCCCACCAGGCTTCTCTGTACATGAGATTTTCTAGGCAAGAGTACTGGAGTGGCTTGCCATTGCCTTCTCCAGCCCAGCAAACACTAAGTTCACATAAATCCTAAGAATCATAGTTCAGACAACCTACTACACATATCCTAGTCACCAACTGAGTCTCTAAAATGCTCTAAGTGACTTGCAGGGCAATGCAGGAAGTCACTGGGGCAGGGAATTGCCTACCCCAAAAGCATTTTTGCAAAGGAAATAAAAGGAAAGAGTGTTAAAGGCAAAGTACATGTGAAATGTCTGCTCAATGCAGGACTTGCCTCTCAAGCTCGGTACTTTGTATTATTAACCTCAATTAAATATGAGCCTCTCACCTTTTAGGACTACAACCTATGTTACCTAGTTCTGAGACCACCAACCATCCCTGCGTTCAGCCATCATCAAGAACCTGCTCAAAAGAATCCAGCTGGTGCTGGCTGACAACGTGTGAACAACTGCCAGTGCACAAGCCTGTGTACACAGGGAGCCTCCGAATCCATTTCAACTGGGCAGCTGCTTATCAAGACTTTCCCCCAGAAACCGATTTAGCCTAATGATTGTGAGTAGCAATGACTTCTGCTTAATTAGTACAGTAATCAGTGCAAATTCCCCCTAAATACTAGAGACCCATTTGGCAGGTGCCAAGTGATGCTTAACCAGGTGCTAAATAGGTGTGAAAGCCTCACTTCTGGTCTTTCCTCGATAGTTGCCAAATACATAAAGATGGAATGGGGTTCTAAGGATGCCTGGATGGATGACTTGTTTCAAATGCCCCTCTAATTGTTGTAACAGCATCTCCCCACACTTCTTGTCGCAATGAGTTTTTGTGAAGGTAGAAACAGTACCAGGGACAGAAAAGAGCAAAAGTAAAATTGATAGCACTTTGAAGTTTCTGCTCCTGATTCCCAATTCCTACTCTTTCCCAGCCCACACTCAGCATCCCTTTCCTGGTCAAATGTCCTAATTTCTGCCTCCACATAACAGTGGAGCTGATTCTCACGTACCAAACAAGCCCAGGACGACCATCCCAGCATGTGCACTGCCTTGTCATCCATTCTGATGGGAAGAGAGATTGTTCCCCTGGACCAAAGGAAGACTGAAGATAAACGTTAAAGAGAGAGGACAATCGACATACAGTCTGGTGTATATGTGCAATTGACCCCAATAATGCTCTCTTCATTATTAGTAAAAATAACTTTTACTGAGGGCTTAGCTATGGGCTAGAAAATGCTCAGAAGTTATACAATTAAATCCTTCCTGACACCCAGTCCACCACATGCTAGGCCAACCCATCCACGGCATTTCACCCCGGCTTTTGGTTCATGGGTGGGCATGTATCCTATGAGGGTCCAAACAGATGGAAGGGAAGTACATGCGTTCAACTTTTGGGGCAGAGGCTTTGCTCTCTCCTTCATCAGACATGAGGGAGAAAGCATGTCACCCTAGTCGCTGCTGCTGACCCTCTTGCAAACACAAAGGGAGCCTTCCTGACCACAAAACTGAAAATGAGAAGAGGACAGTGACAACAGAAGGGGAGGAAACACTACTTGGGCCCCAGCTGCATTCTGCCTGGAGCTCTCTTTACCTCTGGACTTCTCCCTATATGAGCAAATACATTTCCACATTGTTTAAGTCCACGTGGGTTGACCTTCTGTTATTTGCTGCTGAAAGCATCCTAATTAAAACTACAGCACTCTGGGGAAGGAATTGTAATATCCTGTTTCTAGCTTAAGGACCAGAGGTACAGTGGGCCTAAATTACTTGGCCAGGGAACTGGCTGAGGCCTGGTTGAAACTCAGGATTGCCTGGTGTCTGGGTTGTGTTAGCTGTCTCCCTAGGAGTATGAAGAGCCTGAGAATATTCCTGAAAGTTGGCAGAACTTCATCCCTGTGATGGCTGATTTTATGTCAACTTGACTGGTTCGTGAAGTATCCAGATATACGGCTAAATTTTTTGGTGTGTTTATGAAGGTGTTTCCAGCATTTGAACTGATAGATTCAGTGAAGCAGATTGCCCTCCCAGTATAGATGGGCATCATCTAATCCAACCTAGGGACTAAATACAACAATGGGCAGAGGAATAGAGAATCTATACGGTTCTGCCTGATATCCATCTACCCCTGTCTCTGAACTGTGATTTTCACCATCAACTCTTCTGGTTCTCAGGCCTCAGACTCCGGCTGAATTACACAATTGGCTTTCTTGGGATATAACCCCAGGATATAAGATTTTCTTTGATTCTGTTTCTCTGGAAAAGGCTAATATAATCCATTACAGTTAATTTTTTTTAATCAACTAAGTGATTTGGAACCAAGTTTGGAAAATCAGGTGGGTGCTCAAGCAGAGAAATGACACATTGGCTAAAGTTAGGAGATCTTCCTTTGTGGCTAAAGGCAGTCCTGAAGAAAGAGTTCCGAATAGTTTTTGGCAATGACAGAACTGTCAGAACAAGACCACAGCCCCCCAGTGTAACTGTGTTAAAGGACCTTGCTTTTCAGATGTACATCTTCTAGCACATGTAAGAAGCCATGGAGTCTTGATTAACATCATTCTGTCTCACACACATTCTAATTACAGGCTTGAATCTCTGGACACATCTCTGAGTTCTCTCTTTTATTCAAACACTAAGTCCTAAACATTCTCATTCCTTCATTGTGTCTCTGGAATTCATCTTTCCTCTTCCACATTCACCTCAACTTTCACAATAAATCAATTCTCATTTTTCTCCTCACACTGAGTCACCATCACTGTTTGGCTAGTTATAATGGTTCAGTTCATTTCATTTCAGTCACTCAGTTGTGTCTGACTCTTTGTGAACCCATGGACTACAACGTGCCAGGCTTCCCTGTCCATCACCAACTCCTGGAGCTTACTCAAACTCATGTCCATTGAGTCGGTGATGCCATCCAACCATCTCATCCTCTGTCGTCCCCTTCTCCTCCTGCCTTCAATCTTTCCCAGCATCAGGGTCTTTTCAGATGAGTTAGTTCTTTGCATCAGGTGGCCAAAGTATTGGAGCCTCAGCTTCAACATCAGTCCTTCCAATGAATATTCAGGACTGATTTCCTTTAGGATGGACTGGTTGGATCTCCTTGCTGTCCAAGGGACTCTCAAGAGTCTTCTCCAGCACCACAGTTCAAAAGCGTCAATTCTTCAGCGTTCAGCTTTCTTTATAGCCCAACTCTCACATCCATACATGACTACTGGAAAATCCATAGCTTTCACTAGATGGACCTTTGTTGGCAAAGTAATATCTTTATGATGTCTAGGTTGGTCATAAGTTTGCTTCCAAGGAGCAAGTGTCTTTTAATTTCATGGCTGTAGTCACCATCTGCAGTGATTTTGGAGCCCCAAAAAAGAAAGTCTGACACTGTTTCCACTGTTTCCCCATCTATTTCCCATGAAGTGATGGGACCAGATGCCATGATCTTCGTTTTCTGAATGTTGAGCTTCAAGCCAAGTTTTTCACTCTCCTTTTTCACTTTCATCAAGAGGCTTTTGAGTTCCTCTTCACTTTCTGCCATAAGGGTGGTGTCATCTGCATATCTGAGGTTATTGATATTTCTCCCAGCAATCTTGATTCCAGCTTGTGCTTCTTCCAGCCCAGCGTTTCTCATGATGTACTCCGCATATAAGTTAAATAAGCAGGGTGACAATATACAGCCTTGACATACTCCTTTCCTGATTTGGAACCAATCTATTGTTCCATGTTCAATTCTAACTGGTGCTTCTTGACCTGCATACAGACTTCTCAGGAAGCAGGTCAGGTGGTCTGGTACTCTTATCTCTTTAAGATTTTCTCACAGTTTGCTGTGATCCATACAGTCAAAGGCTTTGGTATATAATGGTTACCCTACCTCAGACTCTTCCTGCTCTGACCTCTTCACCTCCCCAAACAACTTCCGTTGTTCTCATCTCTAAAAAGACTCAGAAAACTGCAGTGTAGCACAGTACAAAAAAATAAAGTCTTTGTCAGGAGATGTGGGGCCAAATCTTGGTCCTGTTGTTCACTAGCTGTGTGATTTTCCATAAGTTCCAGGGTCCTATTACACCTCAATTTTCTCATTTTTAAGATGGACACTATAATAAGTACTTTATTGAATTATTGCAAGAATTATAGTGGACCATTATACTTCGTGATTTAAAGAGTGATTAAATGAGAAATCACATCAAATATCCTCTATAGGACCAGGTAAATATTAGACATTTAATATTGGCACCAATCATCGTTACTGTTGTATTTATGGGGTTGGTAAAATAATTCATTTGGGATTTTCCATAACACCTTATGGAAAACCTCAAACAAACTTTTTGGCCAACCCAACACCATATTTAATCACCATAAAGTATACGGAGGTTGTCAACAGTGATCTAACTTCTTGGTTTGGCCTTTAAGCTTTACCTGGATTCCTAGGCTTATGTTTCTACTGCTCTCTTTCAATAACGTTTCACTCCAATCATATTCTTCTGTTCATTGTCTTCTAAATATAATTCCTACATCCCCAGGTCTAAAATACCAGTTTATTCTACTATCCCTGCCTGCAACATTCTTCCCAAGCCCCTCCACTTATCTAAATATTATCCTTCACTCAAGATTTTTAAATCATCCTATTTCCTAAGTCCTCTCTGACTTTACCAGTCCATCTACTAAGCTTTTTCTCCATACCAGGCATCTTCCACTCAGCCTAAGAGGGTCTTCTCAAATTGAGTATAAACTGCTTAAGGGCCTGCACCTTTTGGACTCCATAGTACTTAGCAAACTTGCCAGCACATAGTAGGAACTCAATAAATCTTGACCATGATCATTATTATTCTTACAACTTAATTGCCCTCACTCACTTAGTTGTGTCCAACTCTTTGCAACCTCATGGACTGTAACCCACTAGGTTCCTCTGTCCATGGGACACTCCAGGCAAGAGTACTGGAGTGGGTTGCCATTTCCTCCTCCAGAGGATCTTCCCAACCCAGAGATCAAACCCATGTCTCCTGTGTCTCCTGCCTTGTCAGGCAGGTTCTTTACTACTGAGCGACCTGGGAAGCCCACAATTTAGTTAGGCCACACAAATTTTTTAATTCATTATCTTAAAGTATCGAGTATCTATGAAGCAAAAGCCTTTCATCCTGATTTTTTGACGTTCTGCGTATGAGTGTACGTTTCTGAAGCTAGAAATATTCTACTGTAAGATTATTCAAATAGATCTTAAGAGAATTGATACCCATAGAAGCTGTTTTAGGCTTTACTGACTCCAACCTCACATGTCTAAAGATAGATACAGATAGACTTTTTTTTCACGTAATTTGAGGTTCGAGTCATTCACAGGTGACAGCACTGGAACCTTTGGTTAGATTAGTAGCAGAGCCAGCTTCTCAGTTTATTGATAATAAGTCATTATGGAGCAAAACAGCTGAGTTTCCACTCCAAAGAAAGAATTAAGGGATGAATGAGTTAATACTGGTGAAAATACTTTGTCAAGTATAAAAACAGCAGTCCATGAATGAGTATTTCAATCATCATCACCATTATTCTCCCTGATAATAATTAAATCACAGAGATTCTCTTCAGGACAGGAGATGAGCTTTACTTCTTGGAATGACTCCTCTCATCCAAAGTGGCTTTATTCAAAAATAACTCAGACTCAAGCATCTCCCTCTTTATAGTGAACAAGTAGGAAAAAACTGTAAAGCTTTGCTTATTAATAACCCTTCCACAGAGAAGGAATGTGAGAGCTTAGGTGTGAGTGAATGAATGTCTCTGTGTGTAATAAATGGCCTAGATTTCTCTAGAAATACCTGGAAGAGACCCCCCACACACACACACCTTCTGACAGTGTAATTAACAAGCTGTGTCCATTTCTTGTCTCCATACTATATGCTCCCCACTGTGAGCGGGAGTCTGTGATCTGGGACCAGCTGCTCCACCAAGCACAGATTCTAGTGAGGGACTCTGCAATGGGAAGCAATAAGCTGCCATCACTTTTTACACTACTAGGGGGCACTGGCTGGCTCTAAGCAGGCATGCCAAGGTCTTGTTGTATGTGGAAGGAGCAGTAAGCTGTGTACAGATAGACTTTTTACATATTGTTGACAGCCAGTGAGAACAAGCAATATCAACACAGCTCTTGGCCACATGAAGCTTGCAAAAGTAAACTGGATAGAAAATACAAAATTCAAACGTAGTATCATTCAACTGAATGCTACTGTATTTTAGGCAGAGAAAAGTTTTTTTTCCTGCAAACCTGTGTTCCCTCAAACCAAAATTCTTCTCAATAAAAACCACATCCAAGATTTGAAGTCAGAAGCTCTGGATTTAATCCCAGCTCTGCACCTTATTTATTAGTTGTATGGACCTGGACTTAAACTCTAGGGATCTCGGTTTCTTCATCTATAAGTGAGAATCATGAAAGTAAATGTTTAAAAATTTAATTCTCACGGAATGGCTGTGAGAATTCAATGCAATTATATTGTCCTGGGTCAGGTTTCCCAGAAGCAGAGACTGAGATGAGTGTTTGTGGAAACGTGATTCAGTGTGAAATGCTCCCAAGAGAAGCAGGTAAGGCAAAGAGAAAGCAGGATGTGAAGAGGAACAACCTAAGAGAGGGTGCAGTTTCAGGCAAAGGTCTATGGAGAGACCATGCTTCAGTCTGATCCCACAGAGAAACTCGGGAGCATAAATTATGCCTGAGTTTGTTTCAGTCCAAGCAAAAGAGCTGGTTTTTCATACTCCACACCTGTCAATCACTGTCTGAGGGCTGCCCCGGGGACCTGAACTCCAGGCCCTGATACATCTTTGTGGGGACAGAGGACTGTAGTGGCTGGGAGGGTCTTCGGAGAAGAAAAGCAGGACTGAACTGGTGGAAGCAAAAATGCACTGAACCCAGGAAAGAAGCAGATAGTTATGATGAAAAGATGTCAACAGTAGACTGAATCTGGCACCAGTAGGGGCTGAATCTCAATCTGCCAGTGGGCAAAAGAGTTGAGTCATCTACTTTAGGTCACAGGATGGAAGATTCTATGCAACTAAATATCTAGACGCCTGCAGGATTTTCTGAAATATTAACCCTGGCCAAAAGCTGCGTGTTCAATGCCCTGGAGAGATTCTTAAAGCAGCTTCTTGGGAAATGATCAATATTTTCTTCCTCATTGCTAGTCAGCCTGTGAGTGAGAAATCAAGATGAGGTTGACATTAAAATAATGAACAGGAAGGAATTCAAGGGAAATGAACTCAATTCTTCTTGAACCTTTGGAGATTTTTTGGCAAGAAGATGAAAAGGGGTCAGGAAATGGGTCCAGCCTTGTTAATAGACAAATCCCCAGAGGTGACCCTGGAGACAGATTTCACAAATCCTCAGTAAATATGTCTCTAACCACACCTCTGAAACTGAGCCAGCTTTAACCAACAGAGCAAAGGGGTCATCAGGTAGCCCTCAGAGGACATCTCATTATACTGTCAGCAGCTTTGTGTAGGGCATTTAACTTTAAGGGACAAGAGGAAGCAAAACTCCAAACTGACAGAAATTTTAGATATAAATATTGATTTCATCAGTCTCTGAAATCAGGATGCCCAAATAACCCAGGATCTTTGCCCTTAATCTCTCATGAGATGTTAAATTGGGGGATTTAGTGGGCCAGTGAACATTTGACTCCTACTGTGTGTGAACAGATGACTCTCTAAGCACATTAGTTGTTTTCTTCTTCCAGGTGGAGAGATGACAATGCCAAAAATACTCTGTCTTTCCAGAGAATAATAAAGAAAGAGAGCTGAAGAAACAGACCCTGAAGCTCCACTACAGCCCCCACGTTTTCATCTCAATTACCAGATACTTATCACACAGTCACTGTAGGCTGGACTCTGCTACACTGGGGGAGACTGGCAAGTGGGACATGACACAAGTACTTCTCAGGAAAGTGGACTGACTGGAGGCAAAGACTAGAATCTCAAGAAGGAGGGGCGGTGATTGTCCCCGGATTGTCCAGTGGTTAAGAATCCACCTTCCATGCAGGAGACGTGGGTAATATTCCTGGTTGGGGAACAAAGACCCCACATGCAGTGGAAAAACAAAGCTCATGCACAGCAACTACTGAGCCTAAGTGCCACAACTAGAGCCCGTGAGCAGCAACAAAAGATGCCACATGACACGAGACCTGACGCTGCCAAATTAATTAATTCATTAATTACATTTAAGGGCTTCCCAGATGGCACTGTCGAAGAAGGCAATGGCAACCAATTCCAGTACTCTTGCCTGGAAAATCCATGGACGGAGGAGCCTGGTAGGCTGCAGTCCATGGGGTCGCGAAGAGTCAGACACGACTGAGCGACTTCACTTTCACTTTTCACCTTCATGCATTGGAGAAGGAAATCGCAACCCACTCCAGTATTCTTGCCTGGAGAATCCCAGGGACAGAGGACTCTTTTGGGATGCCATCTATGGGGTCGCACAGAGTTGGACATGACTGAAGCGACTTAGCAGCAGCAGCAGATGGCACAGTGGTAAAGAATCCACCTGCCAATGCAGGAGACACAGAGATGTGGGTTCGATCCCTGGGTCAGGAAGATCGCCTGGTGTAGGAAGTGGCAACCTGCTCCAATATTCTTGCCTGGAAAATTCCATTGACAGAGAAGCTTGGTAGACTTGAAAAGAGTCAGACAAGACTGAACACAGCACACACGCAATTAACTAAAAAAAAAAAAAAAGAGGAGGAGTGACTGTGAGGGACAAGTTCCCAAGCAAAGGAGAAGAGAGGGGATGAAGAAAGTCAGAGGGATTTTGAGCAGAGGCAGAAGCCAAGAAGCAAGAGTGAGTGGCTGGTGAAAGAGCAGCAAACATTGCTTATAGCAACATGATTTCTCTCTCGACATTCTGACCTTGAACCTCTTTCACAGCTTTTCTACCAGAGAAATATCTGCCTTTGGGAAGCATCAGGGGAAAGAGTTCATGCCCTTCATTCCCTGCCCTCATCCCCTCTTTCCCAAGGCAGGAGGTAAATCTTCCTAAGGAGCAAAACCACAACCCAAGCCCTTAAAGATTATCGCAACGATGATCCGCAATGAAAGCAGACAAGGGATTTGATTTCTAAGCAGATGGAAAGAAGAGATTGAAAAAGTGACTGAACTAGGGCTACTGAAGAATCAAGATTTGAAAGTGAGGAGCAGGCAATAGAAATGGGGATGGCCATTAAGTGTCTTGGCTTCATTATTAATAATGCTGCCTTTTACTTGCAATAGTGTCCCAGTTTGGATAATAAGTTATGTGGTGATAATAAAGGTAATGTTATCAAGCATAAGGAGGGAAGAGTAGTTAGCTGTGGTAGAAGAACATATACTCAGATGAAAGAATATGGAAAAGATGAAAATTTAGAGGTCAGTTCAAGTGGCTTAAAGATTGGATGATTATACTGAGCCAAAATGCTTGGTTAGGTTATTTCTAAGGCCTCTTCCAGCCCCTGAGATTCTATGTTCTTTTGGTTTTCCCAAATAATAAGGGAAGAAAGTAATGTTGGGAGCTTCAACAAGTCGGTAGCTGAGCAAAGAGTTACCAAGGGATCATATTCTTCTGATTCTGTCTACCTAGTGTCCCACCTGCAGGGCCTCTAACTTCCTACCCCAACCCTAAGAAAACCCTAACTGGAGGAGTTTTAATCTCTAAGAAATAACTTAGAACCTAATTAATTATACAGAAAGTTGGGTAAAAATAGAATGAGAGGAAATGGTTTTCAAAGAGTCTAGACAAATAGAGGCCAAACAATAAGAATTTGCTGATATATTTTCAGCACTGCCCAGAGGATGATGTGGCCTTTTGAAGGGGTTGTACTTAACTTTTTAAATTATAACTTATGGATTTGCCTACAAAGAAAGAAGGCACAAACTAGCCGATTCAATGTTTACACACATACAACAATACACACTCACCCCCGCTTCATTTCACAAAATTCTATGTTCTCATTATAAATACATATCTGAGATTTTCTACTTACACATCAAGCTCACATGAGTTTGGTGAATGTGAGTCAATTCCTTGAGTTCAGTCTTATCAGAAAAGACAAACTCATATTTCTAAAACCACAAATCTGATCTTGAGCTGGGCAAGGTCCCATGAGGCCCTGACTGAGCTGCCAGCCCACTTCTCTTTCTGGTAACTCTGTGCATTCTTTCTTCAACATTCAAACCCAGGAATTCTAAGAATCTCTGGAGCCTCTGGCATCCCTTTGCTGTGGGGAAAGATTGAGGAGCACAAGGAGGATCCGTTGTGGGACTGGAGCTCTGATTCCTCCTCTCTGCATCTTCCAAGCATCACTGGACCCATCTTTCCCAAGTGCCCAACTGAGTAATCTTCAGTCTCCACCTAATTTCTTTCTCTCTGGAACCAATTTCCCAGAGAGTATAGATTGGCAGTTCTTATCCTCCCTGATGTTTTCTGATTTTGAGGAGCTTCCTCGGGCAAATAGAAGTTTTCCCTGAAACAGGGTGAATTTCTTTTCTTTACCAACCCCACCTGACTTAGCAGATGTTATTTTCTGCTATCCCGTAATTCAGGCAAACATGGTCGATGACATGTTCCCACCATTACTTAAGTCCCTCCCCTGGAGTACTCTCTCCCTTCCTTCCAGGCACAGCAAGAGCGCCCCTGACTCCACGCAGCGTTCTCCATGAACTGCTTGCCTTTCTGACCTCCCAGATTTCTCACTAATTGCTGAACCAAACATCTAGCACTTGCCCATACCCCAGCAGCAAGAAAGAAGCAAGAATAAGGAAGATGAACTTGGTCAGGGAAGCCTGGAGCCCAGGGCATAATTTAGTAGGAGCTGTGTCACTGAATTAAGGTCACCTAGCCAGCCAACGACCATTTGACATTTTTAGACATCCGTAAGCAATGCTTTATGAAGGAAAAGAACATTTTCAATAATACGCTGGCACAGGATGCTGTTCGTGCAGAAAGCAGGCAGGAAATGCCTACTCGTTTAGTATGCCTCTGAGTGGCTGCATCTTTCAAGCTTGATTAATACTTAATGTGATTGTCTTTAAAATCTGTCACTACTTGGCAGTGATCAAGACGAGTACCAACGACAGAGCACAAATATTTGTATTAGGGCTATGCCTTCTGCTAGGGTTATATGATTAATAAGTTTTGCCTGGTCACCCACAGAGATTTTGTTTTCTAATTTATCCAACAGTAGTGTTAACCAAAATGCTGGAACCAGTGTGGGGGGAAAAAAGGAGAGGAAGGGCAGGTTGTTAGTAGCTTTGGGGTTTTTTCCTTTAATTATTCAAAGGGTAGCCCTTTGCTTAAAGGGACTGGCTGACAAATTTAAAAGTTCTCAAAATCCTGCTGGAACCAGAGCATAGGATCTTAAAGCCTGAATTTCATCCAGACGGACACATTCTGAAGGGAGCAGAATATGCCAAAGAAATGCTTTAAAATTAAAAAGTGGGGAGGGGAAGTGGGCAGAGAGAGAGACAGAGATTTTGCTACAGGGAGAACAATAACACTTTGTTTTAACTTTCAGAGGAAATGCACACAAAAAGCAGATGCCTTAACTTCAACAATTCAAATAGTGGCACACTAAACATTTCTAAGCAAGAGAGAACATTTTGAGACAGAAAAAAAGGGGTGCCCAGGTGGCTGCTACGCCATGAACAGCTGTGAAATGCTTACAGAAGGCTCTGTCTGCTCCAA
This sequence comes from Moschus berezovskii, assembly GCF_049115385.1. Taxonomy (NCBI): domain Eukaryota; kingdom Metazoa; phylum Chordata; class Mammalia; order Artiodactyla; family Moschidae; genus Moschus; species Moschus berezovskii. Next base: position 25,260,099 of record NC_142468.1, on the reverse strand, counting down.
GCAAATCCTTAAAGGTCCAACTCTGCCTTCAGTGGTCACAAGGTGGTCACAGGGGGCACCATGTTCTAGTTTTTCTCATTTCAGACGAGGAGAGAGGCCTATAGGTATCTTTCCAGGTCTTCCTGGTTATGTGTTCAAGGCAGCTACTCAGAATTCCTGTGTTCTGGGGGTTTGGGAGTGGAACTGTGGGCTCAGAGCACAGATTTCAGTCATTCAAACCTAGGTTTGAACCCTACTTCTGTCACTTACTAAGTATGTGATCGTGGACAAGTCACTAAACCTCTTTGAGCACCAGATATCTCATCTGTAAAATGAGGACAATACATGGGTTATTTTGAGGTTTAAATGACCTAGAAAATTAAAAAGTAGTCATTACTCCAAGAGACTCATTCTTTGCAAGTTTCTCATTTGTATCTCCTTCCCTTCCTCTCTGTCTCTCCCTCCCTCCTACCTTCTCATGCAGCATTAATTTCCAGCCATCCTACCAACACCAGCCCATCAGGTCTGCTGGCTTACCTGGATATTCATCTCCATGACACACACAGTAATCTTTCAAGTGCTAATCCAAAGACACTGATCCAAACAAAGGAAGACAGCAGTCCCTACAGGATGCATTACTAAGAGAAAATGTCTAGTTCAATCATCACTATATTATTACCATCATCACCATTAATTAGGTGTCTGCCGTGTGCTAGTTTTATAAAAGATGACTAACCACCCGTGTCCTAAAAGACCAATAAATTTCTAGCAAGGTCAAATTACTCTGTGCCAAAAGCCAAATACTATACAGGGTGGTGAGGGTGCAAAACAAAGAAACCAGCAGAGAAGAGGGATTTGGGCTCAGTGACCAACTCTGAAAGCTGACAATTGCATGAAAGGAGGTTAACCAGTAATAAGGGGATAACTGCAAATTGTTTCCCCAGCTTCATTAAAATATAAATGACATATAACATTGTATAAATGTAAGGGGTACAAAGTGATGATTTGATACATGTGTATATTGTGAAATGATTACCACAATAAGGTTAGTCAACTTCATCACCTCACATTTTTCTTTTCCTTTTTGTAGACGTAGTGAGAACTAACATCTACTCTCTTAGAACATGCTAAGCATGCAATACAGTGTTGTTAACCATTACCACCTTGTTTTGCCTTATATCTTTTGGACTTCCTTACCTTATAACTGGAAGTCTGTACCATCTGACCATCTTCACTCATCCCCTACCTTCCTAAACCACAAATCTACTCTCTGAATCTATGAGTTGAGGGTTTTTAAGATTCCATGTATAAGTGGGATCATACAATAATTGTCTTTCTTTTTGTGACTTATTTTACTTTGCTTAATGTTCTTCAGTTTTGTCTGTTGTCAAAAATGGCAGAATTTTTTATGGCTGAATAATATCTCATTAAAAATATATATACCACATTTTCTTTATTCATTCTTCAATTGACAGACACTTAAGTTGTTTCCATGTCTTGACTATTCCAAATAATGCTGAAATAAACATGAAAGTGCAGGTATGTCTCCAAGAGGATGACTTCATTTCCTTAGGATATATGACCTTACGTGTGATTGCTGGATCATTCTGCAGCCTCGAAATAGTCTGTGACAGACACACAAAGGAATTACACCCATAACCTAAACCTACATTCAAAACAAAAATTTTGTACATGTAGTTTCAACACATATAAATGTAAATACAATTACACACACATAAATACATGGATATACATGTAACTGTACCAATAATTGTATCTATAATAAAACATATTCAAAACAGTCATTTAAGTGAAGGGATAAAGAACAGTTACATCCTTTAATAGCAATTCTAATATTTCATTGTCTCTCCATGGAATCACCTTGAGCAACTTCTGAGATGTATGCACTCTACTTTGCAAATGGTTATTCTAGCCATCTGAGCCTTATTCTAGCCATCTTCAGCCCCTTCAGCAAGGAAAGTCTGTTTTCAATCCATTCTGCTACGCTGAGCAAATCCTAAATATAAGCATCCATGAGATTCACTAATAGTGCTGAAGAGTCAAAGATGAACAAATATCAGACTCAGTTCTAGCCCTCAAGGTGCTCACAGATAATAATGGGAGAGAGCCACAGGAAAGAGACTTTGTCAGCAGAATGTTGGACGTTTGCTTGTGGGCACCTAGCCCAACTTGGCTTCCTAGGTGGCTCAGTGGTAAAGAACCCACCTGCCAAAACAGGGAACTCAGGAGACACAGGTTTGATCCCTGTGCTGGAAAAATCTCTTGGAAGAGGAAAGGACAACCCACTCCAGTATTCTTACCTGGAATATCCCAGGGACAAAGGAGCCTGGTGGGTTGCAGTCCATAGGGTCGCAAAGAGTTGGACATGACTGAGCAACTGAACACACACATATACACCCACCTAGCCCAACCTGGGAGGAAGAATGAGTAATACTTCCAGGAGCACACCTGAACCTGGTGGCAGAGCATGGGTGGGAGTCAAGAATTGGAGTGTGGTGATCACTTGATTGAGTGAAAATTTGTGTTTCCATGTAGCCTTCCAAAAAATACAACAGTGAAAAGGAGAGCACTAGCTACTTGAACCAGAGAATAAACTGAGAATTAAAACCCAGAAAAGAATATAAGAAGGCATATGTAACATATCTTGACCTTTGAATAATTAACTTGGAATTACACAAAGTTATAAGCCAAAATCTTGGCATCCCATTCCTAGCTTCTTAGCCTAATCCCTGAAAAACAGGAAGTCAACTCATTTTTAAACCTCTTGAACTCCATGACCCTATCTATAAAATGACATGTCAACAAATCACTCATTAACTGTAGAAAATACATTAATCCCTAAACATACAGAAATCTCCTGTAAATAAATGTATTTTGAAGCTTCTAAATCTAAGACGTTGTCTAAGTATCAATCAATGGAGTTTTATCATTCCAATGATTCAGGACTAGTTTTCAAAGGGGAAAACTGAGTCACAAGAATGGCAATAACCTGTGTACACTGGCACTGCTGAAGCCCAGGCTTATTGTCAAGTTGTCTACCGTCCATTGGAGAAGGCAATGACTCCCCACTCCAGTACTCTTGCCTGGAAAATCCCATGGACGGAGGAACCTGCTAGGCTGCAGTCCATGAGGTCGCTAAGAGTCGGACACGACTGAGCAACTTCACTTTCACTGCTCACTTTCATGCATTGGAGAAGGAAATGGCAACCCACTCCAGTGTTCTTGCCTGGAGAATCCCAGAGACGGGGGAGCCTGGTAGGAGGCCGTCTATGGGGTCACACAGAGTCGGACACGACTGAAGTGACTTAGCAGCAGCAGCAGCTACCGTCCATAGTCTACGGTCCCTATGGTTTCTCCCTTGGACGCCATTCTCTTGTCTACCCTCTCACTGGTCCCCTCACCACTCCCATAAATGTGCTGAGCGCTCCCACATCTCTACCTGTAGCCTTGACCTTTTTTATGATCTCCATGCCCCTTTATCCAACTGCCTTCTGACCACTGCTCTATTGATGTCCCAGCTGAAATGTCCAAACTGATGTCATTATTTTCCCTCAACAAACCTAACCATCTCCCTGTCTTCTTAGTTGGGAGAATGGTAGATTCCCTCAGCCAGAACTGAGGAGTTATCCGTGAATTCACTCCTCGCATTTCTCACCCATCAATCACCCAGGACAATATGCTTCATTCTAACTAGCTCTCAACTCTCAAATCTCCCACACATCTCCATCCATGTGGCCACTATTAATATTTCACTAGTTTTGCTGAAATAGCCTTCTTTCATTCCAATTTCCCACTCCAGTACTCTTGCCTGGAAAATCCCATGGATGAAGGAACCTGGTAGGTTGCAGTCCATGGGGTCGTGAAGAGTCAGACATGACTGAGCGACTTAACTTTCACTTTTCATTTTCATGCATTGGAGAAGGAAATGGCAACCCACTCCAATGTTCTTGCCTGGAGAATCCCAGGGACAGAGGAGCCTGGTGGGCTGCCATCTACGGGGTCGCACAGAGTCGGACACGACTGAAGCAACTTAGTAGCAGCGGTAGCAACAGCATTCCAATTTAATTTATTTTACTTTATTTTTCCAATCCATTTTAAAACATAAATTGTATCTTGGCATTCTCTTGTCTAAAACCCTTCAAGGATTTCTGTCACCCTTAGTACAAAGTCCAAATGCCTTAACACTGTTTATATGGACCTTTGGGACCTGGCCTCTCTACATGTCCAGATTCATCTCTCATCTCTTCCCTCCTCAAACTCTATGTCCTAGCCATGTTGAGTTCTTTCTAATCCATGAATGCACTGTACTCACTACTAGGCTTTCATAGACATAGTTCCTCTACTGGAAATTCTCCTCCCTCTTCACTTGATTAATTCCTACTTATTTTTCACATAATCTTCCTCGAGGAATTCTTCCCCCAACCACTAAACTAATTTTTAGCCAAGTAATGTATTCCCAAATGCATCCATCAGTTCAGTTCAGTTCAGTTCAGTCGCTCAGTCGTGTCCGACTCTCCGCAACCCCATGAATCACAGCACGCCAGGCCTCCCTGTCCATCACCAACTCCCAGAGTTCACTCAACCTCATGTCCACAGAGTCGGTGATGCCATCCAGCCATCTCATTCTCGGTCGTCCCCTTCTCCTCCCGCCCCCAACCTTTCCCAGCATCAGAGTCTTTTCCAGTGAGTCAACTCGTCGCATGAGGTGGCCAAAGTATTGCAGTTTCAGCTTTAGCATCAGTCCTTCCAATGAACACCCAGGATCAATCTCCCTTAGAATGGACTGGTTGGATCTCCTTGCGGTACAATGCATCCATACTAGTCATGAAAGTATGAGCTGTGCTGTGGCAACAATAAACCCCAATTCCTTAGTGACTTAGTAACATTTTAATTTTGGAAATAATTTCAAACTTACAAAAAGTTACAAACCTAAAAATAATACAATGAACATCCATACACGCTTTACCCAGATTTGCCTATTGTTAATATTTTACCTCCATTTGCTTTTTGTATTTGAGGGTGAGCTACATAGATTATGGCCCTTTGCCGCTGAATAATTCAGTGTGTATTTCCTAAGCCTAGTAAGGTCTCTTATATAACCATAGCACAACTGTCATCTTCACAGGTTGACAATACAATACAATACAATCTAATACCATACTTTAAAATATCTAATCTAATATTCGCATTCCAATTTTGTCTGATGATCTAATTATGTCCTTTGCAGCACTTTTCCCCTTTCAGTACATAATCTATTCTTAGGGCAGATATAGCATCTAGTTGGCTCCTTTAATTTGGCATATTGTCACAGTATTTCTTTATCTTTTATGACATTGACAATAAAAGTTTATTTCTCATCACATCACAGTCTGAAGCAGCCTGGGCTACCCTCCTCCATTTGCAGTTATGAGCACTGGCATATGTGGCCTCCAAAGTCATCAAGCCTGGGTAAGAGTGAGCATGGAGAAAGTACGCCCCAGATGAATGTGACACACTGCTTCCACTCACATGCCTTTGGTGAAAATTAACCCTACCAAATGCAAGGAGCTGAGAAATGTAGAAAAGTAGACAGATGAGTGAGTCTAACAATCTCTGCTATCCCTCCTACATTTCCTGTATCACAAAATATCATTTTTTATTGTAAATGCTCGTGGAACTATTTGTCACACATACAGATTTTTGACTGTGTCACAGCAGGGATTTCTTAGTCACTACCAGCCCCTTAGAACCTAATGTAACCCCTGGAACATATACAGGGTTCATTAAATACTTGTTGAATGAATGAATGAACAAGTTTGTTCAGTTTACATATTATTTCAAGTATGAGGCAACCTCAAAAACCTTAACGGGACTTCTCTGGTTAAGAATAGCCTTTTAATGCAGGAGATGCAGGTTCAATCCCTGGTCAAGGAACAAAGATCCCACATGTCTCAGGGCAACTAAGCCCACGTGCCACAACTACTGAAGCCCACAGGCTCCAGAGCCCATGAGGAGAGATCCACATACCACAGTGAAAAACCCTAGCACTACAGGGAGAAAGAAATCCCTGTACACCTCAATGAAGACGCAGCACAGCCTAAACACAAGACTCTTTGTGACCACCATGGACTATACAGTCCATGGAATTCTCCAGGCCAGAATACTGGAGTGGGTAGCCATTCCCTTCTCCAGGGGATCTTCCCAACCCAGTGATAGAACCCAAATCTCCCGCATTGCAGGCAGATTCTTTAGCAGCTGAGCCACCAGGGAAGCCCTAAATAAATAACAAAGAGCCCTTAAAACAAGCAAACAAAAAGAACCATAACAACATTATAGGCTCAGAATAGAGTCTACGCTTTGAGTTTGGTCAGAGAAGTTTCCTGAAATTCCCAGAGAGATGATCAGTTCTAGAAACAAGATGTAAGCCTTACTAATGACCATAAATAAAGCCAGGAAATAGTTAATAATCACCTAATTATGGTTTGAAAACTGTTTCTGGAATAGCCACAAATTCTAAGATGCTCATTGACTGCTGGGTAAGATATGTGAATTAGGAGGAAGCAAAGATTCCATTTAAGTCATATAAATGTCACCAGCCAGTCTCTCTAGACCCTTTAACAATTTGTTAGAGAAGATTCTCTATTTCTTCCTTAAAGTCCTTGGTTGGACTTTAACGTTTATGTGGAGAGTACTAAGAATAATACATATAAGACCTTAAAAACCTACACTCCACAGCTATTTCCGTTCTGTCGCTCAGTCGTCTCCGACTCTTTGAGACCCCGTGGACAGTAGCCTACCAGGCTTCTCCATCCATGGGATTCTCCAGGCAAGAATACTGGAGTGGGTTACCGTTTCCTTCTCCAGGGGATCTTCCCAACCCAGGGATCGAACCCAGGTCTCCCGCATTGGGGGCAGATGCTTTAACCTCTGAGCCACCAGGGAAGCCCCAACATTCCACAGCTATCAGTTCAGTTCAGTTCAGTCGCTCAGTCGTGTCCGACTCTCCGCAACCCCATGAATCACAGCACGCCAGGCCTCCTTGTCCATCACCAACTCCCGGAGTACACTCAAACTCATGTCCACAGAGTCGGTGATGCCATCCAGCCATCTCATTCTCCGTCGTCCCCTTCTCCTCCCGCCCCCAACCTTTCCCAGCATCAGAGTCTTTTCCAGTGAGTCAACTCGTCGCATGAGGTGGCCAAAGTATTGGAGTTTCAGCTTTAGCATCAGTCCCTCCAATGAACATCCAGGACTGATCTCCTTTAGAATAGACTGGTTGGATCTCCTTGCAGTATAAGGGACTCTCAAGAGTCTTCTCCAACACCACAGTTCAAAAGCATCGATTCTTCGGCAATCAGCTTTCTTCACAGTCCAACTCTCACATCCATACATGACCACGGGAAAAACCATTGCCTTGACTAGACGGACCTTGGTTGGCAAAGTAATGTCTCTGCTTTTTAATATACTATCAAGGTTGGTCATAACTTTCCTTCCAAGGAGCAAGCGTCTTTTAATTTCATGGCTGCAATCAGCATCTGCAGTGATTTTGGAGCCCAAAAAATAAAGTCTGACACTGTTTCCACTGAGGCTCACAATATCATGAAACTGACAAAAGACGATGCCAACGTCGGAACTGAGACTTCTGCTTCCATTGTTCATGATATCCTCCCCTTTTACCTGGCAGCCTGGTCAAGTTCCAGTTACTGAGCTGGTCACTGCCCCTATTTAACTGTTCCTATCTCACATCCAAATTCATTAAAATGCTAGAGTTCTATCTTCAGGAGTAGGCTTAGAAATCTCTCATTGTGTTTGAGATCAGCTACTTCCATGTCTGTTTCTCACATGAATCTCTGGGAAATGGGTCCCTGTTTCCTTCACTTACATTTACCCCCAGTGTACATGCTAACTGACCAGAGTTGTTACAGATCTGATGGTCTAAGCTCGAAGGGTTTTGCACTGTTCTGTGGTTTCCAAGTCAGAAACCTCAGCTTTGAACTCACCCTGAAATTGGAGCTGGGACATCTAAGCAGATGTGACATGGCAGGCAAAGGCTAAAGAAATATATATACATCATCCTGGATCCGGTAATGGTGGCTTTCATCATATTTCTTCCCTTTAACACAGCACAGTTACCTCTTTTGTAAAGACTTTACCTTGAACATCTCTTACTAATTAAGCCCGTTCCTTCCTGGCAGTCTCTTTGTACTGCAAATGGGATTCAGCACTGGCTGCTGGGTGATTTGCAGCCACAGGAGTTACAAAGAGCAGAGTGCCTAGAGAGCCCTCTGGAAGGGGTGGGAGAGGAGGAGGGGAGAGAGGCGTGATAAATTGTTTATTTGTGCTAAGGAAAAATTACATATCCCCCCCTGGACTTTCCCAATGAGCACTGAATTGTTTTATTACCAAGCCCTAAAAAAGAGCCAGAAAATAAGTGTTAGACATGTGGAAAACCTACTTTAAAGGAATAGTTCATCTGGCAAACAATTTGAAACAGTGCTATTTTCAAACTTGCTTTTTCTTAATAACCGACATACATATGGTGATCATTTTATGCCAAGCAGTGTTTAAGCTTTTAACGTATACTAATTGTTTAAATCTTTGTTTCAAACTTATGAAGTAGATGCCATTATTATGCCCATTTTACAGATGGGAAAACTGAGGTACTAGGAGACTGAGTATAGTCAGCTCTTGTAATGCTAAGAGGCAGAGATAGAATTTGACTTGGCAGTTTGAATTTAGTCAATGTGCTTAACCACTACACCAAACTCTCTTAGGGAAAAAAAACAGATAACTGTGACTAAATTTCCTTACTTAGTACATGTTTTACTTTGAGCAAATTGTTTAATCTCAGTTTCTGTCTCCATGCCTGGATGAGGATAATAGTATCCACCTTGCAGTTTGGATAGAAGAATTAGTGGCAAAGTCTATAAAGTACCTATTACTGGAACCCACACATTGACTCCATAATAGTAGTTATTAATCTTTGTCTTTTTTTATATATCAAGAGGGATTCCACAACAACTTCTTCTGTAAACAGAATCACCATGTAAGATGTAATTGTTTAAATCCAAGCCCACAGGCACTGAATAAATATGAATGTTTATAGTTTCAGTATTGAAAACCTAACCTCAACTAGACAAATGTCATGAATCCAATCACCTGGGAGAAATTTCTTAAAATTTTCAGATGTCTCTTCCTGTAGCTCACTAGGTACTGGCCAGTTCCCAGCACCAGCCTCACCTTGGGGGCCGTTGGTCAAGTCCAGGCCCTCTGGGCCCATTCAAGACAGGCTTGAGTGTTGGCTCAAGTTCTCCCCAGAGTATGCCTCATTCCACACATACCACAGAGTCCAGCCTAGAATCCTCCCCTAACCTCCCAAGATTGGGTGTGGCCTGCGTTAAGCACCTGGAGAAGATCAAGGTTTGAAAGAACTCCGCTGAGGAAGAGGAGGAAGAGAAGGGTAAGAAACAGAGCGTCATTCCAAGGTCCTTAGTATTCTTGGGCCCAGGTGAAGCCTTGCACCAGGCAGGCTATGCTGTGCTTAGTCGCTCAGTCGTGTCCAACTCTTTGGGATCCCATGGACTGTAGCCCGCCAGGCTTCTCTGTCCATGGGATTCTCTAGGCAAGAATACTGGAATGGGTTGCCATGCCTTTCTCCAGGGGATCTTCCCAACCCAGGCAGGCTTAAAAGTGCCTTTCAGCCTTCATGCAAACTTCTTTCATGGAAGGAAAAAGCCATAAAACACACAGCTTCCAGCCAGGCCTGCGACCACAACAGGCTTTTGTCTAGAGGATGAAAACCCAGAGGAAATGCAGGCAGAGGGAAGGGAGATTAATCGAAGTGGACGCCACTTTGCAAGCCCAGCCACATGAAGGATATCCCTGAAGAACACTGAGGAGGGTCAAACAGGGTGTCTGTCCTACCTGGGATCAGTTGGAGGGCCTCAAAAGCTTCAGACAGCTCCTTCTTTCAACATAAAGCAGGCGATGAGCCACACTGGAGCTGATGCTTTGAGGGTGAAAGTGAAAGGGGTAATCTTGATGTGTGGTTTTGTCAGAATAGAATAAAAACTGTCACTAGAAGAGAAAATTGCTAATGAAAGGGCATGAGCCTTTCCCGTCTACTCAGAAGAGTAAAAGAAAGTGCATTTGTTCAGCTGCTGAACTTTGCTTGAAGAGCAAAGAAAGATCTATACACCAGGGGAACTCATGGTACCTCTGTGCAGGGTGAGGACTTGTGGTCAGATTACAACTTTAGTTTGAGGATATTGTTAAAGTCCCCAGATATGAAATTAATATAATTAGGTAATAGCTCCTGAACTTAAATCTCTCATCAAACTGAGAGTAGGCAAAAGGTAGCTAGAGTGGACCTCATTAAAACTGAATTAATAAATGCCAGCTTCCAAAAGAATGTCAACAAGAAAAAAAAAAAAACAAAACACAGTGACATTAAACTCAGAAAGGGGCAGAGGCAAAGCAATGGTGCAAAAGGAATTGGGCGCCAGGAAATCTGAGTTTGTGTCCTGCTGGCAGCTGTATGAACACCATGTCCAGCATCTTGGACAAATGGCTCAAGCCAGTGTTTCTTAACGTGAAAACATTAGTCGCTCAGTCATCTCCAACTCTTTTCGATTCCATGGACTGTAGCCCACTAAGCTCCTCTGTCCATGGAATTCTCCAGGCAAGAATATTGGAGTGGGCACCCATTCCCTTCTCCAGGGGATCTTCACAACCCAGGGATCGAACCTGGGTCTACCACATTGCAGGTATATTCTTTACTGTCTGAGCCACCAGTGTTTCTTAAACCATAGCATTAATCAAATTCTGTGGAGGTCTGGCTAAAATGCTGGGCACCCACCAGAGTTAAAATGCAGATCACTGGGCCCCATGCCAGAGTTTCAGGTTTCCCAGGTATGATATGGAGCGTGAAAATTTGCATTTCTAACAGGTTCCCATGGGAAGGCTGATGCAGCTGGTCCTAGGACCCCACCTTGGGATCCAGTAGGCCTTCTTGGGTCTCAGTTTCCCTGTTAATAAAATGACAGTGGAAAGCAGCTCATCTCTAAGGTCCCCTCCTGTTCTAAAATTCTTTGAGATGAAAAACCTGGGAAAACAAGAGTAGCAAAAGATTTTCTCTGAAATAATAGGAACAGTTCTGCATGCTGCCTGAATCTTCAATGAGCCATCCAGAGGAATGTACTCTGGACTGGTCATCTACCAAAGACCTAGACAGCAGCACAGAACCCTGAACAGCCATCCTTGGTGGCTGGCAGTGCCAGCGAGAATCAGGCACTTCCTCCCACCTGTGAGAAAAGGAAAATGTACAAGAGAGATCAGAACTGTCATCAGTCAAAAATGATGTGAATTTGGTTGGAGTCCCAGTCATTTGTGAGGAAGGGGCAGCCACAGGCCACTGAGGAAGGATTCTCTCAGATCTGATGATTCCAGGGACAAAAGAATCATTTGAAGACATACATGTTATCCTGTTTTAACTGTAAATGCACAGTCAATGGTTCATTTTTGTCACTTTCATATGCTTCTATGTGAATGTGTTGGCTATGCTTGGCTTTTTGATAAGAAAAATAAAACAATTACTGAAAAGGAAAAAAACCAAACTCCAGAGCCCACTCAACAGGTTTGAGAGCTGATTGGTCACTTTATACTTATTAGTTTATGTAAGTGAATAAGGTAATAAGATTTGAGTCTTTGATATTCCTTGCCTCCTCAATCTTTCCCCTCATATTTACTTATATATATATTAGTTTTTTAATAAATATGTATTTCTTATAATCATAATGTATATGTAAAAGTATGTAAAATTGACGTAGCTAAGGACTATTGAGCAAATTTTACAGAAATATGTATTTTCATTCATTAGTTGAGCTTATATATATGCATAAATATTCTTTAAAAAGCTTATGTAACTTTTCATACACACTTATATGAGATCTCTTCTACAATGTCTCCCCTGATCCTTCATGATGAGATTCATGTAGTAAAAACTTGCTTTTAGATGAGAATATAAATATATATGCATATTCAATTATCTTATCTAATGTATATGTATATTCAATTACTCATAAGGTTAAAAAAATGACTTTAGAGTGAAGCCACACTAAGTTCATATTTTGGCTCCATCATTTGGTTGCTAAGAGATGTTGGGCAAGTTACTAAACCCCTCTGAACCTCAGTTTCCCTCAGGGAAAATGGGGGTAAGGAGTACTTACCTCATAGGGTCATGGTGAGAATTAAATGGGGTAATATGCAATAAAGGACTACATTTATAAAATGGTAGCTTTATTATAAAACAATGTGACTTTTTTCATTAAAATGCTTAATAAATTATGTATGGAGCTTTAATAAATATTAAATTAACATAATCAGCTTCTAACTTAAAAAATTAAGTCTCCGTTTCCAAGGTTAACTTCAAAAATAATGTGGGACCTGTCAGATTCCCAGGAGGGGAAATGTAAACGTGTTAACCTAACAAGCAGTGACCATGACTGAGGGAAACAGGGTCATTTTATGAATTTGCTAGTTGGTCTTTCCTGTTGGATCTTTAGCCATGACTTGGAGCCAATGATTCATGTCTGAGACGGTCTTTTTAGGTACTTCCCCGGTGGTCCAGTGGGGAAGAATCTGCCTTGCAATGTAGGGGCCCAGGTTTGATCCCTGGTTGGGGAACTAAGATCCCATATGCCAGGAAGCCACAAAATCTGCACACCACAGCTAGAGTCTGAGAGCAACAATGTAAGATCCTGCATGATGCAACAAAAACCTGATGCAGTCAATCCAAGAAAAAAAGAAAAAGAAATGGTCTTTCTGGCCAATGTCTCTGACTTTAACTACTTTGAAGTCTCTCACCACCACTTTATGTATGATGTTCAGCTGCCTATTTGCCATTTTCAAATACAGCCTTTTCCATATTATCACTTGGATAGAAATGCCTGCCATCATCCAGTCACATTTACAGATACTTCCAAGCTTTGGATTCACCTACTATGAGGAAAATATGCATAAAAACTTGGGCTTTTCCTCGAGTTGCAATTTTTGTCTAAAGTCTTCAATTTTACATTTGATTAAGAATTAACTACGTTGATTAAATTGTCAAGCATTTGGAAAATGGTTCCATGGACAAGGCTCTGGACTGAGTATTAAGGAGGACTACATTTGAGGAAAAACATAATCTTAAAGTCTAACAGGAGAAACAGTATCTAGACACATGTAAGCACCGCAGGTAAAGAGTAGAATGTAATGAGTATCACAAAAGATTGCTCCAAACTGAGATATGCCATTCAGAAAACAAAATCTTTCTCTAATAAGAGAGATCCAGGAAGGCAGGATATTGAACAGATTTAAAGTTTTGTATTTCTCTAAAACAGCATGGATTAAAAGAGGAAATTGCAGGATGAGGCAATATTTACAAAGATATTGACACAAAAATGTGGGATTTCTTTTGACCACAAGTAACATAGGAAATGTAAAGGAATGGACAATAGTTAATATTGACTCACATATGCTGAACGCCTGCCTTGTGCTTTATGTACTTTTGTCCATTATTTTATTTGATCTTCATAACAACCTTATGAAATAAATATTAACTGAAACTAACACACTTTCCCATCTCTGGAAACAATACTGCTGCTGCTGCTGCTAAGTCGCTTCAGTCGTGTCCGACTCTGTGCGACCCCATAGACGGCAGCCCACCAGGCTCCCCCATCCATGGGATTCTCCAGGCAAGAATACTGGAGTGGGTTGCCATTTAGAAACAGGCAAAAATAGTGTAGCTATTTGTTCCTGAAATACTTACTCCTGGAAGATAAGACTCTGAAGTATATAGGATAGCTCACATCAAGGTCCTTGCCCTCTGGTGCCCACCAATCCAAAGTCACTGTCATAAACCACCCAATTCCAATCTCTTCTGCCTTTTCAGACCCACCTTAAAGTCATGCAGCCCTGGCCCTGAAGTCCTATAAAAATCCTTCCTTGACTTTGCCCTCTTGAGATACTATATTCTTTGCCAGTGGTAATCTTTCCCTAACTGCAGTAAGTCTAACAGCTTATGTTTGATCAACAGATTTTTTAGTTGTCTTCTGAGGACAACTACTAACATTACTACAAATATTGAAGACATATTAATATTATATTTCCATTTCACAGATAAGGAAACCGAGGCACAGAAAGGTGAGATAACTTGTTCAACGTTTTAACAGTCAGTGGCAGAGCTGGGACTGAAACCCAGATTTTCTGATCCTCAAGTCCAAGCTCTTGACTAGATAGTGGAGGCTATAAATGGCAAGATGGGAGTCTGAATATTTTTGGTACTCAGAGGGATGTTCAAAGGCCCCTCCTCCTAAAGACTTCTTGATTCCTGCTTTCTACCACAGGAGGAATTCCTCTACAACGACGCTAGCAAGGAGCCACTGGAGCTTCTGTTTCAACATTTCAAGATATGGATCCATGCTGACTCAGAAGACAGCCCCTCGTATGATTCCACTGAACTAAGCATTCTTTAGCACTGGGTATTTACAAAAATAGAAGAAGACCACTTATTGGGAGCATGGATCCACCCCATATTCCTTCACCCTGGCCCAAGAGTAGAAGATGCTTCAGTGTCTTCCTCCTGGGAATGGAGTCCTGCTTATGGTGTCATGATTCTAATCACTCCATCCAAACCATGGTTCAGTTTAACAGACCCCTTGAATTTCATCCTGGGGTATCCAGGGAAATAGAGTTGGGTCTTCAGACACCACTTCATGCTTCCAATCACAGCACTTCCAGTTAATTCTCCGGGCTTCAGATGTTTAGACTGAGTTTCCAAACTTCTGTTCATCAGGGCACAGCCAGCTTCTCACTGATTCTTTTCCCCAAAGCTATTACTTCAGAAGTAGGGAACACCACATAAGGAGGCATGAAGAAAGGTAACTCATTGACTTATTTCCTCCTGAAACTCAGTCAGATGATTCAGGATCTAACTTCTATTTGACCACTTCTCTTTTTTTAAATTTAATAAGCAAGAACATCCTTCTGGCTGAATTGTGCTCACTGATACAAACCTAACTTTGTGATCACTTCTGAGCCAAAATATAATTAGAAATTCCTTGACTTCTATCTTTTCCAAAAGGATAAATATACACAGAAGAAAATTATCATACATGAGATAATATCTCATTTGTCTTTTTTCTTTCCAACCTCAAGTTTATAATATTATCCAGAGAATTTCAAGAACTCATTACTTCAAAAATACTAGTTTAGCTCCCAAATTCACATCAACCATAAGCTTGAGAAGCAAGTCTTCCACCAAAATCATTCATTTTTATTAAAAGTAGGTGAGAAAATGACAGCTTCCTGGAACACATCTCTCTCAGCCCCCTGAAATTAAATTCACCCAGGCCCAGAGAGTTGAGCTCAGTTTCAGAAATTACACTCCTATTACATCCTCCAGAGTTGTGTGCTTCACTTTCCTTAATAATTCTTAAATAGAATTGCTTTTCCTTTCTGAGAAATTGATATCTCCCTCCTCAATACACATATAGCGATTTATTGGCACCTCTCTCCTAGCACTTACTCCTGTCCTGGGCCATCATTCATTTAAGCAGCTTAAATGCAGGGATCATTTTTTGTGTCCTTTCAGTACCTACCACTGTGTGGACAGGAGGCCCAGTGCTGTTTGTTGAGTTTCTGGATGGAGCTAATGAAAATGACATTTTGAAGGAGTAGCTCAGGATGATTAATCTGGCTGTGGTACATAGGAGACTTGGGAAAATGTGCAGAACAGAAGTAAGGGAATTACTTAAAGAGCAATCATGATGTCTTAGTGGGAGATTAAAAGGGCCTGAACTAGGGAGATGGTAACAGAAATGGAAATAAAGCACCAATATGAGAGGAAATGCAGAGAGCATAGGCATGGTTGACAAGTGCTTGAATCCGTGCGGTGAGTGAGCTCGCCCAAGATAACTAGCTGATGACTAAACATTGATGCTTCTCTAGAGTATCACCAAGAAGGGACTGCCTTGCCAGGGACTACATTTCCCCACCACCCACCTTGTACCTAGGTCGAGCCATAGAACTAGCCTTTGCCATTGAAATGTAAAAGGAAGTAATAAGAGGTAATGTGTGTCACTTCCAGGTCAAAGTGGATAAAAAGCAGATCAAATATCCACATGATTTTTTGTCTCATCTATCACTCAGAAGGAGAAAATGCCAAGGTCCTAGAGGAGGTTGAAGACACTTTGGGAAAAATGCCTGTGTCCTGGAGTGACCACATGGAAGGCTGCCTATGAACTGAGAACACCTATACTGTACTTTACATGAGTGAGGCACGAATGGCTCTCTGTTTGGTTTATCTATTAGAGCAGCTAGTGTTATCTTAATTAAAACAGAAAGGGGCGGGGAAGGCCATGGATGTTTTGGGGCCCCTAGTGGCATCTAGTACTTTGGAGAATGGTGGCACTATCTTAATATAATGAGGGGTATCGAGAGGAGGAACCATTAAAGAGGGGAATGTCAATACACAGCTGAGGGGGATGATGACGTTAGGAAGATGCCAGAAACTGGAAGTCCGAAGACTCAGCCCTAGACTCAGCTTCCCTGCTTAAAAAGTATGTCCTTAAACAAATCTCTCAACTTTTCAGCCTCAGTTTCTTCATCCAGAGTGTAATATATGAAGATAAGCCTTTCAAAAATTTTTATTGGGGTGTCACCAATTAACAGTGTTGTGATAGTTTCACATAGACAGCAAAGGGGCTCAGCCATCGATATACACGTATCCATTCTCTCTCAAACTCTCCTCCCATCCAGGTTGCCACATAACATTGAGCAGAGTTGCCAGTGCTATACAGTAGGTCCTCGCTGGTTATCCATTTAAAATATAGTAGTGTGGACCCGTTGATCCCAAACTCTCCAACTATCCCTTCCCCTCATCCTTCCCCTCTGGCAACCATAAGTTCCTTCTCTAAGTGAAGACAAGTCTTTCAAACAATAAATAGCTATTCCAGTGTAAAAATGGTATTATTTTAATCTTATCATCCCCTTTTAAAATGGCAGGGGTAATTACAGATCATCTGAGCGAGAAAACTGCTAAATCTCATATAGCAGTTACTATAAGTGGGTACTGTGTTAACTCATACCATTTTCATGACACAGATATTATTATTATCATCACTAATTTATAGGTGAAAAAATTGAAACACAGATGGGTTAAGTAATTTTCTCAAGGTCACATCACTAGTAAGTGGAAAAGTAGGGATCAAATCCAGGCAGCTTGCTTCTCAAATCTGTGCTCTTTACCACCACAAAAAGATATCCTCTCTAGGTACAGCATCTTCATTTTAGATGTAGAAACGCAGGTCATGTCACACAGGTGGTTATGCACTAAATATAGACTACAGTGACAGAGAAGGCAATTTTCTCCCCGGGAAAATTCTAGTTTCTCATAAAAGGCTGGTTCTGCAGAAAATCACAGAGCTAAGAATGCATAAATTACTAAAGAAACCGAACCAGATATTTGAGCAGAATTTATGTTGATAGGAGAAAAAACAAAATGAGCCATACACTTGCCATATCTTTCAAATATAAAACAGGAAGGCTAAGCAGATGGACTTATTTAAGTGCTTTCCAGGCAAACTCTTCCTATGGTTCTAAGACCTATTCTAAGACATACCAAGATCCTGAAGGAAGTGAACGCCAGTCTCTTGAACCCTGTCCAGTCTGAAGCAGAAAAATGTCCCCAGGGTGACCATGAGGCCCGATCAAGCTCAACTCTCCTGAAAGCATTTAGCCAGGGTAACCCAAGTATGAGGAACTGCCTTCCCCTCCTTAAACTCCTGAGATACTCAACCCTAAGGAACCTGAATGTCCAAGCAGAACCCCCAACAGGTGAGTGATGCCAACTGAAACTGTGCCTGGACAAAGTCCCCTGTGAATAAGACTCTGCCCTCCAGGTGCCACCTGAAGCCACTGTGTGAAAGAGTGGCCTCTCCTCGTATGAGACCCTTCATACTTGCTTACATTCAGGTCAGAGAAAATCTCATGTAAGCCCCAGGGCCAACATGGTTCTCCCCGGAACCAACTGATGGCAGGATCCCCACGGCTTACTCATTTCTACTGTCCCTGTTTGTGGAACGTCATCATTCTTTCATGACATAGGTGGAACATCTTAGATGAATTTCCAGATCGCTAGTTTGCCCCTTTCTATTTCCCACCCTGAGAGAGAGACAGCTCCAGTGATGGCTTCAGACCTGCACAGATGCTTTTGAGTATGTTTGTCACCCCATATGGACTGCTTTATCTCTGACCATTTGTTGGCCTTGATTAACTCAAGAAAACTCAAAAATCAAAACACATTGACAAAGATCTTTGTTATAAAATGTGAAGAAATGATAAGATAAAATCAAGGAGAAAAAAAATCATTCAAAACATAGAAGAGAGTTAAGTAGGGATATTGTGAAACTATGATGAAGAGAAAGAGACCAATTACTGTATAGATTTTTTTCCCTTTTGTCCCAATGCCAGGGGTTTAGAGATACAGATAACATCTACCCCTGCCTCACAGGCTATTGCAGAAAAGCAGGGAAAACACTTGTTTTTTACCTTTCGACCACACCACTTATAAAGCTTCTCCAGTATCTTACTTAATTTGCCCAGCAGTCCATTTTGGGCTTCTTGGGTGGCTCAGTAAGTAAAGAATCCTCCTGCAGTTTAGGAAAGCAGGAGACTTGGGTTCAATCCCTGGGTCAGGAAGATCCCCTGGAGAAGGGAATGGCAACCCAGTCCAGTATTCTTGTCTGGAGACTCCCAAGGACAGAGGAGCCTGGAGGGCTACAGTCCATGGGGTCACAAAGAGTTGGACATGACTGAAGCAACTGAGCACAGCACACAGAGCAGCCCGTTTTATAGGAAACTAGGGTCAAATTATTTAAGTGATTTGCTGTAAGTCAGAGCTCTAAATAGAACACATCTACGAATTCCAACCCCAGGCTCTTTGTCCTACACCACACTCCCTCTTGCATTACCAAGTAACTTTGTAGGAAAAAGCACAGTTCCGGCCATCAACCATCTGTGTGATCAAGGATGAATTACAACTTCTTTAGGGCCTCATTGTCTTCACTTGGAAAATGAGGTTACACTAGAAATGAATGATCTACAGTTCTGAAAGTCTGTGACTCCAGAAGTCTGTCCTCCATGAAGTTTAACAACCAGTATTTTTTAAATTGCCAGTTATAATTTATTAGTGGCTCATGAAATTAACTTAGTGGGTACCCACCATTGCCTTTTTTTTAAAGTGACATAAAACAGAAAAGGTTTGAGTAGAATAAGGAAGGGTCAGATAGGAAAAAATGTTAGCGTGCATCCCATGACATAAGGATGAACAATGTTTTATAAAACTGGTATGTGCACTGAGTCATAATATAAAATTTATTTCTTACTGTGGGACATGATCAGAAATGATTGAAACTCAGGTTTAAATTATAGACTCAAAAATAAATAAATAAATAAATTATAGAGTCATATGACACATTATATGAGGCTTCCCTGTGGCTCAGACGGTAAAGCATCTGCCTGCAATGCAGGAGACCTGGGTTCGATCCCTGGGTTGGGAAGATCCCCTGGAGAAGGAAATGGCAACCTACTCCAATACTCTTGCCTGGAGAATTCCATGGACGGAGGAGCCTAGTGGGCTTCAGTCCATGGAGTCGCAAAGAGTTGGACACAACTGAGCGACTTCACTTTCACTTTTCACTTTCACTTTTTCACTCATTATAGCAGAGTTTTACTATATTCCAAAAATATACATGCACTTGCTGGGAGGTGTTTCTGTCATCATTTTTTGCTTGTTTGTCTTCATTGTTGTGATTCACGTAGCTCTGGCTTTACTTTCTCTTTCTGGTCACCTTTTCCTCCAACCAGGAGTTCTCATCCCCTCCTTCCCTTTCTCACTTACTCATCAACCACCTTCTTTGGGGAGGTTCCTGGCTGCTGTCAGACAGAAGGGAAGGTATTACGGTGTTAAATGGCATTGCAGGTTCTGCTAAGCTTGTGACACCTGGTTTCCTGAATGGGGAAACACACATGATATAGAAAGTCTAGTTGTAAGGATTATAAAGGACCTGGAGATTCTGAGCACTAGTATTGTGGCGTGGCAGGGAGGGGCTACAATCAACTACCTCTCTGTCTCTTCCATCCTCTCCTTGTAGGAGGGTGATTAACATAACTGTGTCCCAACTCTTCAAACAAAGGTCTCTCAGAAGGGGTCTATGTTGAGGGAAGTGGGTGTTGTGTCTGCTTTCCCAGGGCTGGCAGCCTAAGAGAAATTGCTTAAATTCATGCAAGGAATGGAGGTTTGAGGAGGAAATTGAGGACTAGGGCTTCCAATTTGTTGCTCAAAATCACTGTCTTTCTAAAAACGATTGCCTGTTCCAGTTCAAGTTTAAGCAGGTGAGACAGGTAGTTCCATCGGACTGGATAGGAGTTCCATGACTTGGAGCCTCCCACAAAAGATTTCCAATTGTTACCCTTTCCTGGATCCTCTTGGGTACAAAAACCCTGACTTCCTGTGTGATTCAAAGTTTGAAGTCAAGGTCAATGACTAGAATATGGAATCCAGATTCTCAGTCATTCAATGTCTGAGATGAAGGTCAGTGAAAACACTTGACAGAGACCTTTCATTCTAAATCATCTAGCTGGAAACTTGAGACATGGCACTCTCATTCTTCCTATCAGCTTGGTCTCAGGACAGCTGGTTTGGAATAATGTCCAGGAAATTATTAGTAATGAGAATCTTCTGTTCCCAGCAGACCCAGTCTATTAATAGGGATGTGAAATCTAAGTGTGATCTCATAAGCTCTGCATAAATACTCTTTTTTGGCCCCTCAGTGGCAAAAATACCAGTGTTTCCTTTTAGGGGCTGCAGGTGGAGGTGAGAAGAGGCAGCCCCTGGCTCTAATTGGCTCCCTGAGCTGTGCATAGAATCATGGTGTCCACTTAGGATCTGCCTGGCAATGATGCCCTGTCAAGTGCTGCCCTGTTAAGCAGCCTCTATGGGTTTATAAAACAGCTGACCTGCTATTGACCTGTTCTGTGTCACTGCAGCTCAGGAGAAGTCTCTCCGGTTAAATTCTTATGGGCCCCATGATAGATTATAATGAAGATTACAAAGACACAGCTAAACCTAATGTCTCCCAATGGCCTCACAGTACAAGGAGCAGTTTCTATTAGAGGAGCAGGGGGGAGCCCCTCCAGGGAGGTGAGGTCAGTAGCAGTGACTCCTTAACCACCTCGTAAAAACCCCCTCCCAACTCCTATTCCTCCAAGGAAAGTCAATGGTCCAGCAACATCAGCCCCACATTTCTTCAGAACACAAATCTTTCCTTCATTTATTCCCAGATCCAAAGGTGGCTACACCAAATTTCCATAGGTAAAAATCTTATCTTGAGCATCAGAGGTGAGTTACCAGGAATTATCCTTCTATCAGGGATGGTTAGCATCATTCCTGCCCTGACCATAGTCAAATAAGATAAGCACTTTCAGATGAGAGAACCAAAGCACTAAAGAGGTACTTGCTGCTGCTAAGTCACTTCAGTCGTGTCTGACTCTGTGCAACCCCATGGACGGCAGCCCACCAGGCTCCGCCATCCCTGGGATTCTCCAGGCAAGAACACTGGAGTGGGTTGCCATTTCCTTCTCCAATGTGTGAAAGTGAAAAGTGAAAGTGAAGTCACTCAGTCTTGTCCGACTAGTAGCGATTCCATGGACTGAAGCCCACCAGGCTCCTCTGTCCATGGGATTTTCTAGGCAAGAGTACTGGAGTGGCTTGCCATTGCCTTCTCCGAAAGAGGTACTTAGATTAGAGAAAATCAATGTTGACAATCAACTTCCTGTATCAGACAAGAAAATCACCAAGGGAGCTGGGTAGTTGCAGTAGTTGAACCTTGGTTTCCTGAGAATTGAGTTTCCTGGGTATCAACACAGAGGGGTCTTGATGAGTTTCCCCCCTTTCTTTGTTCAAGAGGAAGGAAATGTGTCAACTCCTGAGAGGTAGTAAAGCATGTCCCTAAATTTTTCCCTAAGATAAATTTCTCCCATGAAGCTTCATATTAGAGCCCATGCATGAACAACGTGCTCAACAACAGGAAATGAAATCACTATTTCAATAGGTGAAAACTAGCAGAATAACAAAACCCTGCTTAGTGAACAGAGTCTGCTAGAGGCCAAGCAAGATGGCCTGACCAAATGTTTGCTATGGTCTGGCTTCATCAAAGAATAAAGAATAGAATATCTGAAGAAATGAACAGGCCTTTCAACAGTCCCCCATACATAGTATTTTCTTCTTGGAAAATAGAGTTGTCAGTCATGGTCTGCCCCACCCTCCAAGACTCCCTCCCATAAGGAATCAACTCCATGGTCAAGTCACCATGACCCCACCTGCACTGACACAGCTGTTTAGAGCAGGGCAGGCATTGCATCAGATGGCCAGATTCCTCTGAGGCCTGATTTGAAAGATGAGCAGAGCTGATCAGATGATTCTCCAGCCATTTAAATCCAAAGCCCCACTTGGCATCAGGAACAATTCTAAGATCAGAGGTGGGGAAAGCTGTAATGGCCAAATACCAATGGTAAGGAAGATGGAAGGAGATGCCATATGATATTAGGGGGAAAAAATGGTAAAGAGTAAGAACAGAGAATGTCTATACGAGAGACAGAAACAATGCAAATCAGAAACCATGCAGCTCTTGAGAGAGATTGTGAGCACACAATCTCCCCAAAAGTTGCCATGGTCCAAATCACCTCCCATTTCCAGACCTGGCTATGATGATCCCTGGGGGAGCTCTGTGTTTTTGTAATAAACTCTCACTTTCTCAAATAAGGTTGAGTGGGTCTTTATAATTTTTGCAAATAAAGAGCCTGGCCAAAACACAGGCTTTAATAAGAGACAAAACCATACAGTGCACATGTCCTAGTCTCTCCATGGCAGGCATCATGTTGTTGAGTGAGGGCAGATCCAGTGCACAAAGGAGCAACATCAGATAGTGTGACAACAACGTGGACCAATCTCAAAGCCATTATGTTGAGTAAAAGAAACCAGACTTAAAATGTTTACACACTGTATGACTCCATTTACATGTCATTCTTGAAAAAACACATAATAGTGATAGAGAACAGATCAGTGGATCCCGAAGCAGGGGTGGGAGGAGAATGTGACTGCAAGGGGGCAGCACAAACGGCTTTGGAGGATGATGGTACCAGTCCATATCTTAACTGTAGTGGTGGTTCACAGATCTATACTTGTCTTTAAAGACAGAACTGTAAAAAGAAATTTTATGAAGGAAGGAGGGAAAGGAGGGAGGAGGGAGGGGTGATCGCTCAGATAAGCAGCATTACGAAATGGACCATCAGCCAGACAAGGAGAGCCAACTCTAGGCAAAATTCATCTTGGCATAGGCTCTTCTCAGTGCTGTTAGGCTTGTTTTTTTATCCCTCAATTCTTCATCTTCTCTTCTTTCTGGCTGACATTGCCTTCATGACAAAGTCATACCAAGGAAATGAGCAATAAAGGTGGAATTTCAAGTATCAACCAAGGGATGAGGGAAGTTTTGAGTTGGGATCAGATCTTGCCATCTCTCCTAAAATCACACTGTAAGTCAGAACTAGTCACATGATCAGTTCCAGCTATAAACTCTCCCGGGAAGTTATCTGGCTTTCATTTCTGTTTTTTTTTGTTTTGTTTTGTGTGTGTGTGTGTGTGCATGCACACATGCCCAGTTATCCTCTTTTCCTGCCATTGAAGTGAAGTGAAATGAAGTCACTCAGTTGTGTCTGACTCTTTGAGACCCCATGGACTGTAGCCTACCAGACTCCTCTGTCCATGGGATTTTCCAGGCAACAGTACTGGAGTGGGTTGCCATTTCCTTCTCCAGAGGATCTTCCCGACCCAGGGATTGAACCTGGGTCTCCTGTATTGTAGGCAGACGCTTTACCGTCTGAGCCACCAGGGAAGTCTTTCCTGTCATTATCAAATTCATTTTTCCCTTCTTTTTTATACCTGGGAATATCTCTTTCTCTATTCAGGAAGTCATTCTCTCAAGTTGCTAGAGAGATACTTCGTGATTTTTTCCCTGAACATGGAACCCAGAAGAAAAGTTTGAACTTGTAGTTCTCAGCTGTCTTTCAATTTTCCTTTTTTTTTTTTTATTGGGAGATATTAGTATGTCCTGACCGACAGCAAAAGCTTGAGAAAAGTAACTGTGTGAAAAAAAAGGGAGCCTCTGTTAGCATATAAGGCAGCAGCAGTCACATCCTGGAGGAACTTACCTGTAACTTGAACAGGATCCTCAGATAAGTAGCAACAAAGGACCACCACAATTTTTTAGAGAGGGGTGGAAGGTAACTGCAAGTCAGACAGGACTCAGAAACAGTAGCAAAGGACCGTGAGAAGACCTTATGCACCAGGGCTGGCCACTCATTAGTCACCTGCCATCTTACACTGTCATTATCTTCTCAGTCACTGAAATGCATAGAAGGCAATGAGGCAAAAGAGCAGTGGCTCAGGAGTCACAGCCTAGCAACAGCATTTCCTAGAACCATGATCTTTGGCAACTTCCTTGGGAAAATTTCCTCAGTTTCCTCATCTATAAACAGAAATAACAAGAGTTTATTCACAGCTCTCCTACCTCAGAGAGCTGTGAATTTTAAATGAAATAAACATAAGATACCTCAACAGTGTCTGGTGGAGTGTGCCACGCCCCCTCCAACACACACACACACACACACACACACACACACTCTCTCTCACTCACCATCACCACTACCACCACCACCACTGCAAAATTGTGCAAGGGGATCTAGGTGGAGCACTGACATTTTCCACTACACAGAAGCTGTCAAAAATGTTACCTCTAGGGACTTCCCTGGTGGTCCAGTGGTAAACAATCCACCCTGCAATGTGGAGGATACCTGTTCTATCCTTGGTTGGGGAAAAAAAATCCCATATGATGCGGGGCAGCTAAGCCTTAGTTGACATGCCACAACTAAGACCTGATGCAGCCAAATAAAATAGATAAGTAAATAAATAAATAAATATTTTTTTAAATGTGACTTCTCATGATGAACCAGACAACAAGCCACCCCTACTCCTCATGAGGAAAGTCAAACTAAATGAACTAGTAGACATTTGATGTGAGAAGATTTGCACCAGTAAGAGCAGTAAATAAAAGCAACAAATTAGAGCAATATTACTAAATCCCATCACTTAGGTTCCCACCTGGCACATTTAATAAATGAGATCTATCTTTTCTTGGTGGATGCAGTGGCATAAGTACCATCTAAATCAGGTCTGCAGAGATTCAAGGGATCTGACAAATATCTATCTTTCAGTTCAATAGCAGTAATGCATGGAGGACTTGGAGGGATTTGTGCCAGGAATTAGAGAATGCAATGTTTGTCTTGAATTAACTAATATTTATAATCAATGTACTGTGAGTGATATGCTCCTGCCAAAGTAGATTGGTGATCTGCCTGAAGTACCAATTATGTTCCAATTTATACAGTAAATCTATTTGGTAATATGAGGTGTTGCAGCAATTTTAATACATCACTAAAGATGGAAATCAATATTCTTTTCCTTTATTTACAAAGTAAACTTTGTAAATAAAAAGGAAAATATAGGGTTTCCAGGACCAAGTCAGCCTTTTGCTACAGCTTTTCCTACTTCATGGTTGTGGACTGAAGGTAGGGTCTGTCCCCCTACTAGAAATTCAACTCTGACACAGGACCAAGCTGGCACCCTGTGGGTGGTGAACCTCTTGAGTTTTGGGGAAGAATGAGTATCTTGGAAGGAAAGTTATGACCAACCTAGATAGCATATTAAAAAGCAAAGACATTACTTTGCCATTAAAGGTCCATCTAGTCAAGGCTATGGTTTCTCCAGTGGTCATGTATGGATGTGAGAGTTGGACTATAAAGAAAACTGAGCGCCGAAGAATTGATGCTTTTGAACTGTGGTGCTGGAGAAGACTCTTGAGAGTCCCTTGGACTGTGAGGAGATCCAACCAGTCCATCCTAAAGGAGATCAGTCCTGGGTGTTCATTGGAAGGACTGATGTTGAAGTGGAAACTCCAATACTTTGGCCACCTGATGCGAAGAGCTGACTCATTGGAAAATTCCCTGATGCTGGGAAAGATTGAGGGTAGGAGGAGAAGGGGACGACAGAGGATGAGATGGTTGGATGGCATCACCGACTCAATGGACATGGGTTTGGGTGGACTCTGGGAGTTGGTGATGGACAGGGAGGCCTGGCGTGCTGCAGTTCATGGAGTCACAAAGAATCGGACACGACTGAGCAACTGAACTGAGTGTCTTCTTCAGGACAGACCTGTTGCTGGGTTTATGGGATGGAACTGAGCTTTAAATGTGTGTCAGACATTGTCACACATGTTATCTCACCTGGCAAAGGAGGCTGGACAAATGCTGCTGCTGCTGCTGCTGCTAAGTCACTTCAGTCGTGTCCGACTCTGTGTGACCCCATAGACGGAAGCCCACCAGGCTCCCCCATCCCTGGGATTCTCCAGGCAAGAACACTGGAGTGGGTTGCCATTTCCTTCTCCAATGTGTGAAAGTGGAAAGTGAAAGTGAAGTCGCTCAGTCGTGTCCGACCCTCAGCGACCCACGGACTGCAGCCCACCAGGCTCCTCCATCCATGGGACTTTCCAGGCAATAGTACTGGAGTGGCTTGCCATTGCCTTCTCCGGGACAAATGCTAGCATTCCTACTTTACAAAGAAGAAAACCAAGGCTCAAATTCAACAAAGGATTTCCTGAGGATCAAGGTGAGACTCAAATGCTACATCATCAGATGATAAAATCTAATTTTTGCCTGTGAATCCATGAAGTCATTTAATGGTCCCGTCTCTGTATATACACCCTTGTCTTCCGAACAGACAAGAACAGGAGATCACTGAGACAAGTAGGAAGTTGCCAAGTGCAGGAAAGAGCAGGGACTCTTAGGCAGAACAAACAACATGTGCAAAAGCAGGAGGCTTACAAGCTCATGTGAGATGGAGAAAGTCAGAAAGAGCATCAGTCCCACACTTACAAAAAAAATTTACAAAGACAAACAGCACATCCAAAACTATTCTTGAAACCACAAAAGAGTTGAGGTGACAGGACCACCAACTAACCCAAAATTTGAGGGAAAGTCACCTGCAAGGGGAAATGAATTGTGAGTTCTTGTTTACTTGGGATGGATGCTATTGAGCATTGAAGAGTTTAACTTCCCTGGGGGAAGTGGATTTCCCTAAGGGGTAATCTATACCCACTTGTAGTTTCTTCTTCATAGATCTCACTGGGAACTCACAGAAAAGTCTGGCAAAAGTTCTGAGAACATGTCCCTTGTCCCACAGGTTTGTGGGAAGGAAACACATGGTCCTCCAGAAAGACAAGAAACCCCACCCAGATCCTGCTGTTCAATCTCCCCAACAGAACAAAAGCTTTACACTGTTCGGGGGAGAACAACACACATTGTCACTCTTAAGGCACAGAAGAAAATCTACTGCAGCAGAACGAAGGAAACAGAAAAGAGCCAGCTACTCCTGGGGTGAGTACTGAGATCCCGGGACATAGCCCCTGTCAGAAACCTTCCAATGGAATGACAGAGAATGCCTTGCCACTGCCCAACCCTTCCTATGATCAGTCTAACAAGCAGCAAGTAACAGCAATCGAATATCGCTGAGAGACTTTAAAAAGTGTGGAAAGAGACTCTCCCAAAGGGAAACCCAAAGAGAAGAAGGAAGCCTGAGGGTGGAAAAGATATTAAGAAAAGCCCTCTGACAAGCCCACCCCTCCCCTCAACACATGGCAACGCCAAAGGAATTTTAAGTTTGCAGGGTGCTGTGCCTAACCACGGCGACAACAAACCCCAAACTGAGTTCACTAAACACCTAGCAGAAGGAAAGGTGTACCCATTTCCAGTACAAAAACTATTTACAGTCTCTACTATGCTATACAAAATGTTCAGATTTTTTTTAATTATAAGGAATATTAAGAAAGAAGAAAACAATACTGCCAAGAGATAAAGCCAAAAAACTAGGCATATCATACCAAAACTGCTGAAAACAGATGCAAAGTTTTAAAAAATATTTACTAGAGCTGGGGGAAAAGATTCATTATGTACACAGGAACAAAGATGAGAGTTATAGAAGACTTCTTGTCAGAAGAAATGCAAGTTAGAAGCCTATGGACTAACATACTTAAAGTACTAAAAAAAGACTATTAACCAGAGTTCTATAACCAGCAAAAATATGGAAGAAATATTTTCTCAAAAACAAACAAACAAAAACTGGAGAGAATTCATTGCCAGCAGGCCTGCACTATATTAAAGAAAAAATCTCAGGCAAAAGCAACATGATTCCAAGCAGAAAACTGGATTCACACAAAGAAATGACAAGCTCTAAAAATGGGAAAAAATGAAAGTGAAAATAAAATTCTTTCTTTTCCTTATTTTTAATGATTCCAAAAAAATAGATGATTCCTTAAATTAAAATAGTATCAATGTATTATATATTTATATCACATGTAAAAATGAACTATATAACAACAGCACAAAAGATAAAAGGAAAACATTAGCAGCATGTGTTGTAAGGTCCTGACATTATACACAAGGAAGCATCATAATATTTATAAATAGACTTTAATTAATTGGGCTCCCCTGGTGGCTCAGAGGGTAAAACATCTGCCTGCAATGTGGGAGACCCAGGTTCGATCCCTGGGTTGGGAAGATCCCCTGGAGAAGGAAATGGCAACCCACTCCAGTATTCTTGCCTGGAGAATCCCATGGACAGAGCAGCCTGGTAGGCTACAGTCCACGGGGTCACAAAGAGTCGGACACGACTGAGCGACTTCACTTCACTACTTCTTCTAATTAATTACAGATGTACAAAGTGGTACATTGCAAACCAATTTGCGGTCACTAAAAAAACAAAAAGAAAGGGTATAAATAATAAGCTAATGGTGGCAATAAAATGAAGTCATAATATATGCTTAATTAATTCAACAAGGGAAAGACAGAGGAGAAAATTTTAAAACAGGCAGAAAAACATAAAACATGGTTTTTTTAGATGGTTGATTTTAAGCAACCATATCAATAGCTATACTAATTATAAATCATCTAAACTCATCAATTAAAATGTAGAGATCATTCAATTATATAAAAAATGCAAGACCAGCTACAACACAAATAGTCGAATTGAAAGGAGAAATAGACCAATTCACAATTATAATTAGAGGCACCAGCACTCCTCCATTAGCAATGATAGAAAGACAGAAAATCAGTAAGGAATAGCACTATCCACCAATTTGGGCTAATTGGCATTTACAGGATATTTCACCCAACAAAAGCAGAGAACATATTTTTTTCAAATGAACATAGACGAGTCAGTATGACAGACTGTGTTCTGGACCAGGAAATAAACCCTAACAAATTTCAATAAATAGAAGTCATACAAAGTTCTCTAACCAGAACAAAATTAAATTTTAAAAAAGGATAGAGTTTAATTATAAACTTTTGTTGCACTAGATTGGGAAGGGAGCTCAGTGGACTTCTAGGACTATGCTAGTCTCAAAGCATATGTTATACATGCAGATAAAGACAGGTAAAAGCTTTATAATTTACTGTGAAATTAACACACAAGTAGGAAAACTATTTGTGGTTATCACATTCCTCCCCATCTAGCAGCAAATATACCTATGCCTTGCTTCAACCTGAGATATCTACAGAGTCAGCCCTTTGTAATCGTAAATTCAACCAACTATGGATCAAAAACATGTTTTTAAAAAATTCCATAGAGTCCCAAAAAGCAAAACTTGAATTTGTTGCATGCTGGCAAATATTTGCATAGCATTTACATTGTACTTATGTAAATACTATTTACATAGCATTTACATGGTATTAGTTATTATAAGTAATTGAAAGATGATTTAAAGTATACAGGGGGATGTTTGTAGGTTATATGTAAATCTATGCCATTTTATGTTTGAGCATCTAAGCATTTTGGTATCCACAGGGGTCCTGGTACCAATCCTCTACAGATACCAAAGGATAACTGTGCAGAGAAAGTCAGTGAAAAATAGATTGATGTCTAGGGATCTAAATCCAGGGCCTCCTGCTGATCATGCCCTGCTTTTTCCTTTCCTCTATCAGATCACACAGTGCAAGCAATACAGTATGATGATTCAGCCCTCAGGCCTCAAGGACTCAATCCTGGCTCCCCTCTCTCCAGCTATGTGGTTATGGGTATATTACTTAACCTCTCTAAACTTCATTTGCTCGTCTGTCAAGTGGAGATAGCAATCGGATCTATCTCAGATGAGTTTTGTAAGAATTAAATGGAGATGATGTATGAAAGTACTTAGTACAGGGTTTATAAACCGGAGTAAGTGCTCAGTAGAGATAGTTATCACCATTATCATCCATTATTATTATTCCTAGGGAAGAAATTCTCCTGGGAAGCTTTCCATAAGGCTAAAACACTTGTGCTGTTTAGAGACTTTTTTTTTTTTCAATTTGGAACCTGAAAAGAAGCATACAATCTAAAGGTAGGAAGACATTAAATCTGTCGTGGTTTCCCATCTCCTCTCTGGGAGGGTTGGGGAAATAAAATGGAGGCAAAAACATCAGGCTGCCCTATACAAATTCTCTTACAGGAAGACCCTGTCCCATCCCACATCCCCCACAAAGCTGTTTCCCCTATATGGTTGTCTGTGCTTTAATTCCTTTAACTGGAGCCAAACACTGTCATTCTACAACATAAATATGACATCAAACCCATATAATGCTGGGATGGATGACACAATGTGTTATAATCCTATTAAGATATTTAAAATAAAACAGATTTCATGTAAGGGAGAAGAGGCTTTGTTTATGTGAAGAGGATCCCCTGGAGGAGGGCATGGCAACCCACTCGAGTATTCTTGCCTGGAGAATCCCATGGACAGAGGAGCCTGGCCCACTACAGTCCATGGGGTCACACAGAGTTGGACACGACTGAAGCAACTTAGCACACATACACTGAAAGGGGACACAGTACATCCTAAAGACCACTGAACCCAAAGAAAAAGGCAAACGAGTAAAACTAGAAGGATCCTAGAGGGCAGGTAGATCAGAGGTCTCCAAATACCAGCTCTCAGACCAATTTATATACAGATTCCTAGGCTCCACTCTGGTGCTTAGTTGCGTCCAACTCTTTGTGACCTTATGGACTGTAGCCAGCAAGGCTCCTCTGTCCATGGGATTCTCCAGGGAAGAATACTCAAGTAGGTAGCCATTCCCTTCTCCAGGTATCTTTCAGACCTAGGGATTGAACCTGGGTTTCCTGCATTGCAGGAAGATTCTTTACTGTCTGAGCCACCAGGGAGCCCACCCTAGGTTTATTGAATCGGAACCAGTTGGGGTAGGGTGATAAGATTTTAACAAGTGGGAGGAGCCAGATGTGGAATCCCATATTAATACTAACTTTCTCTTTATAGAGATCAAAACAGAGCCCAGGAGTGAAGTAAGAGCCATTGTCCAGGGTCATTTCAAAACTGTTGTCAACACACTTGGCTCAGCTGTAGGAGTGTGAAAGTGGTGTGAGCAAACAACTCTAGTCATTTTCACATCCACCCCTAATGGTTCACTCAAGCATTTAACAAATGGACAGTGTCACCTTGCTGTGATCTCAGTCTCTCTGTGCTACCCATCGTGACAACTCTCTCAAGATGGCTGAGATAAGTCCACACAGCTCTGTAAGTTCAATTCTTTGATTGCAACTCTTCTCCAAACAGAAAAACTATCAGCACTGGAAATGTCACATTTGGTCAGTAGCCAGCAATTATGATTGGAGCAGCATGCACTAACAAGAGGAAGTAGCAAGAGGCCAAAAATGAATCTAAAGGAAGCAAAATGACCTCTAACCAACAAGAAAACACAAGCCAATCAACTGAGAAAATCGATGAGGTGAAAATGGGCTGCTCAGGAAAATCAATAGGGTGCAAATCGGCTGCACTCAGCCCTGTGGCCTTGCACCTGGTTCCAACCCCAAAGCTGAAATGCATCGTTCCCACTTTTCAAAGACAGCTCCTCACTCCCACCTCAATCTGTGCCCCCAGAATCTTCCTATTTACCCAATCTTCTCCCTGAAATACCCTAAACTTTGTCGACACATGAAAATGTGCTTTCTGCATTTTCCCATTCTCTGGGCCACCAGTTTTGCCCAGAACCATCATTTTATACACAGATTATTTCCAGAATCAGTTCCTTCTGCCTCCATCCTATCCCTGGCATACCTGGCAAAGTCAGAATAATCTGCCTCCTTTGTCTGCATGACTCCTTTATATGAACCCTCGGCCAACAAGGAAAATCTTTTGTTCCTTGCCTGAAGCTCAAAGTTTTTGTTCAGGACCTTCCCTGGTAGTCCAGAGGTTAAGAATCCACCTGCCAATGCAGGGGACATGGGTTTTCTCTAGTCCAGGAAGATCCCACGAGCCACGAGGCGACCAAGCCCGTGCATCACAACTACTGCGCCCAAGTGCCTAGAGCCTGTCCTCCACAACAAGAGAAGCCCCTGCAATGAGCAGCCTGTGTACCACAACGAAGGGTAGTCCTGCTTGCTGCAACCAGAGAAAGCCTGGGCAACAAGAAGACCCAGCACAGCCAAAAATAAATAAATACATACAATTTAAAAAAGCTTTTGTTAGAACTGGTCCTGAGAATGCCTATTTTGTCTCTCTGAAAACAAGAAAACAATAAGCCAATCAAATGAGAGTATTCTCTCTGAATATTCATTCCTTCCACTCACTTTGGGTTGAGCCAAAGCATCCCCTTCTTTACTAGGCCTTCCTGGAATATCAGCATCCCCCAAAGATCCCCTCCTCCTCTCTCCTTCACCTGCATCCCTCATGTCTACATGAAGTTCATGCTCGCGTTCATTGTTATAATGCTGGGGGTTGGGTGTGAGAGGTGGTGTCTCTGTAGTGGTCTAAACTCCTGGAGGAAGGCAGAGTAGGGTGCAAAGTACACTGCAAAGAGACTTGGGAGTTCTCAATCTGGTCCTCCTTTGCCTTTAATTACTGTGGCTCCTTGAGCAAGTGATTGAACCTCTCAAGGCTCTTCTGTAAAATGGTATGGTCCTATGAGAGATCTCTAAGCTTCTTTCTCATTCAAACATTCTAGAATTCTAAGGCAGATTTTGTCTTTTCTTCATATCCCCCGTAACACTTACTTTTTGCCCTTACTTTTTTCTAACCTCCTAAGAATCTCCTCGGAGAAGGCACTGGCGACCCACTCCAGTACTCTTGCTTGGAAAATCCCATGGATGGAGGAGCCTGATAGGCTGCAGTCCCTGGGGTCGCAAAGAGTCAGACACGACTGAGCGACTTCACTTTCACTTTTCACTTTTCACTTTCATGCATTGGAGAAGGAAATGGCAACCCACTCCAGTGTTCTTGCCTGGAGAATCCCAGGGATGGTGAAGCCTGGTGGGCTGCCGTCTATGGGGTCACACAGAGTCGGACACGACTGAAGTGACTTAGCAGCAGCAGCAGCAAGAGTCTCCTTCCTTATTTATTAAATAGGATTGATAATAATACCTTTTCCATAGAATTTTTGAGAGGCTCAAATAAGATATTGCTTGTAAGATACTCAGCACAGATCTGGCAAAGTAAGGGCTTTATAAATTTTTGTTATTGTTATAAAAGAAATAGAGGAGTACATTAAACATCTGTTGAATAAATAAATAGAAACAACTATGCTTGACCCTTTCAAAAAAATCTCAAGTAATTTAATTGCCATTTAAGCAGTAAGGTATGCTACCTTTCCTTTAAAAACAAAACGTATTTTCCTTTCCTTTCTCTGAGCTAGAAATTCCTACTTATAACTGCTGTTCTATGTTCATGTTGAAACCAGAAGCTCAGAGCTATTTCTGCAGGCCTCTGTGCTGGACAGTGGGCCTCAAGAAGGCTCAAGAAAGGTGTGCTCATCCCAGACAGCACTCCTGAAGGTTAAAGCCACTGCACATACCAAATAGGAAGACCAAACATTCCATTTAGAGAAGCCACAGTCGCTTTAACCTGAGACACAAAGATAGTATTTCCTGAGAATAGAAGGAGGAGAAGGCTGCGGTTCAGAGGCCCCTCGTCCCTGGCTGGCAAGTTGTTAAACGTCAGTGAACTCACCGAGTGAGTCCTTTTCTTCCTCAAAGCAGAGCCACTTGATGACGCTTCTCTCAGAAGATAGAGAAAACTCACTCACTTGGTGTTCATTTACCCAGAACAACCATGTGCAAAGCAGAGGAAGTGTGTCCTGAGGCATGACCTCAGGGAAAAGATCACACCCTGAGCCAACCAGCCAGAAGGAAGAGTCTCAACTCAACAGACTAGAGAGTTCCAGGAGGAGCCATGACAAAGCCGGCTGTCCCATGACTAAGAGACACAATGGTCAGGCCAGAAAATAGAATTCACAGAAATAGAGTTAGGCTGCCTGGAGTAGATTAGGAAACCAGAATCCATGGCACTCCAGAATTCAAATAACCCAGACTCGACTTAGGGAAAGTGACAATGTCCTCCTCAGAAATATAACAGCTTAGTAAGTCCACAGGACAAAAAGCATCATAAATAAAAAAAAATAATAATAATTTCTTCACCACTGTTTATGATTCCCAACTTTTAAAGTATTGCTTCAAGTGCCAACAAAATAGATAAATAAATAAAAACCAAAATGTTTCCTGTCCTTTGATGAAATTCCACTGGGGTTGGGAGGCAGGTCTGAGTATAAAATATACATGCTATGCTAAGTTGTTTCAGTCATGTCTGACTCTGTGACCGACCCAATGGACTGTAGCCCACCAGGCTCCTCTGTCCATGGGATTCTCCAGGCAAGCATACTGGAGTGCGTTGCCATACCCTCCTCCAGGGGATCTTCCCCACCCAGGGAAACCTATGTCTGTCTCTTCTCCTGCATTGGCAGTCAGATTCTTCACCACTAGGGCCACTAGCATGATGAAAAGAAATACTTCCAAAAATGTATTACTCAGTAACTAGGTTACAGATGAACTGGTCAAAACCAATTTGGAAAGGAACTGCTACAGTATCTCTCTAATCTTACAAATGTTCCCTGTGCATCCCTCTTTCCATCGGACACACATCAATCCTGAAGTCTAATCCATTCTGGACCCTTTGTGGGTTGATGTTTGAAATGACAGCCACAGTGCCTTCCTTCACGGTCTCAAGGTCACTGGGAGGTAGAACAAACACAGGTTCTTTGAAATCTCTCAACCAGAAGTTGGATGATGCGATATCAGGGATAAGGGTAACCACTGTTCAGTTATTTTTAATTACCATGTGTTTACATAGGGTGCGTGTATGATATCAAACACGTAAAGTACATATGGGAACTTGATCAAAATTACTTGGTGATAAGGAAGGAAATGGTGAGTGTGTGTATAGTGTTCCAAGGTGAAGTCTCAGGAGAACTAGTGGGGAAGAGAAGAAATTTGGTGGGGGGGGGGGGGAATGTCACCAAACAAGTGTTAAAGTGAAAGAAAAAGTGAAGTTGCTCAGTTGTGTCCAACTCTTTGTGACCCCATGGCTGTAGCCTGCCAGGCTCCTCCATCCATGGAATTTTCCAGGCAAGAATACTGGAGTGGGTTGCCATTTCCTTCTTCACAATAGAAACATGTCATTGCTCTGCCTCTGACAAATTTTAGGACCTTGAATAAGTCCTTCACATTTTCTAAACCTCAGCATCATCATTATAAAATGGAGAAAATAGTAACTGTTCTTTGTGAGATCAAAATATTACTTTTCTCATGTGGGATTTCAGAAAGCAAAGTATAAAGACAAATCGGCGATTGACTCAGATTTCTGATATTTACCAGATTTCTTGATCTGTTTGGAAGCTCTGTTGTTGCTGGAAATAGTTTCTAGTCTCAGTGAGGCCTGCATCATCCCAGCCATTAAATTAAGAGAAGCCCCTGAGTCCCTGAGTCAAGAAGGCGCCACAATACAGTGAGAATGTGTGCTATGGAAGCTGGGACTGAACAAGGAGTTACTCACATCTTTTCATCTGTTCTGGCTATTAAGATACAAAGATAAGAATTCATTTTTATTTTCATAAAGAAAGCCTTCTAGGGTGGACTTGTCTCCTGAATACTGATCACATCCCCAAAGGAGGAAGATTATGAGGTTAGTTCTGCTTTTGTAACAGAGTCACCCTCGACTCTACAATATTATGTTACTTCACACTCTAAGGGCACACACGCAAGAGAGAGTGTGTGTGTGTGTATGCGTGCACGCGTGTCAACCACAACAAAAGTGTCCTGGGTGTAGAAGGCCACTGACTCTCTGAAAAAGAGAAAGCCAAACTAATAAGCTCAATCCTGGTGCCCACGGGAATTCCATTCCTGACCAATAGTGACTCTGTCTCTGAGTCTCTGAGTCTGCCTCAAAAGTGGTCTCAGCTAGCCTGGGAGCCCTGCCCTCCCCGCCGGAGTCCAGTCCCTCTGTTGTGCCAAGGCTGCCGGCAATTAGTATCAACGATGATGTCAACATTGGCCTGGTGAGTCCTGCATTCAGCACATCTTCCTAATGAAGCTCTGATCCATTTAATTAGTAGCT
This sequence comes from Moschus berezovskii, assembly GCF_049115385.1. NCBI lineage: Eukaryota > Metazoa > Chordata > Mammalia > Artiodactyla > Moschidae > Moschus > Moschus berezovskii. The sequence goes on along the minus strand of NC_142468.1, from coordinate 25,223,482 downwards.
GCTCTGACAATTCTGTCCTTGTAGCCTCAGCCATAGATTGGAACACAAGGGAGATAATTTCCATTGAACCCATGCCAAGGCATTTGCTCTTTAAATTGAGATGAGGGAGATGCACTCACCTTGCAAATACATCAAAATAAGAGGGAACACAGTTTCTCGCCCTATCAGCTGGGAAGGTACAGACAAACAGCCATGCATAAAACAAAGGACACTTGTTTTTCTCCCCATCCAGGCAGTTGTTGGCTCACCACCTCTCCTTTTTGAGACATACATGCTCCATCTTCCAGAACACTGTCCTTAGAGTCAGGGGGACTTGAGTTATATTTCTGCCTGAATTGGGGCTAGATTCTTAATTTCTCTGAACCTCTGTATGCTCACCTTTTAAATGAGAATAATAATGCTTACCTCTGAGGTTGTTATGATTCGAACAATCAAATGAATATAGACCACTAAGCATAAGCACTAAATATTCAAAAAAGAGCTTTTTATATTACTGCTACATCTCAATGTCCTGAGTTCTGAAATAAGAGATTAATTGCACACTGCGGTGAGTATAGCATTGACTTTATTCATCTCTCTTCTGTTTTCCACTTCAGACCCTTTTTTTTTCCAACCTAGTTACTTTACCACTCCTTATAGAAAATCGATTTCAGCCATCTTACCACCCCAACTGTCTTCCTTTATAAATTCCAGTTTGTAGGTAATTTTCAAAAAGGGTGACTCCCAAGTTCAACTCCAAGCTCACTTTCACAAAGTACAATGGGACTTTTATTTCCCTTGAACTAGACAACTTGATGACTGATTCAGTCTCAGATCCCATTAACTTTTCAGCAGCCATTCCGCTCAGGATGAGAAAGGGCCCTTCTAGCCCAAGGGCTAAGAAAAGGTAATTTATTTGGAATGAACCACCAAACTCCACCCATTTAAGTTTTTATTAAACAGAGAGAAAATGAGATCTTGAGTGAGACAATGCATTTGTGATTATCAGATTCTTTGAAAAGGTTATGGCGTTTACTACAAGATGTAAAATAGTGATCTTCATCTTTGCCATTAAAATTTCAGAAAGATTTAGAAACTTTGGAAGGCAACCATCCACTAGAGTCTCAGGAGACAAATTATTGGAATGGACTCTAACAATCAAGGAAAATAAGATAAAGAATAAAATAGATCCATAATTCACTGACTCCTCCCTTAGAGTTCAAAAGAAAAGAAGAAAACATAGGTCTTTTCCAAAGCTAAAATTATCATTAAAAAACATAAGAAAGTAAAAGGGGTTTCTTTCTTTTTATAAAGATGAACTTTTTAAACACTGCCCTTTACCCTTGAAACCATCACTGCACCTCCCTGAAGAGGCTCAACCAGATTCTGTTGCCTGTCCATAAGGAAAGGGCAGTTGCAACAAAGAAAACTGTGAGGACCTTGCAATCATAGCCCAAGAGAAGATTTACTGGGAACAAATTCCATTTAGAATTCTTTATTCCTTACTCAGTTTGTACACAGATTAATAATAGTATTTCTTTTAATCTGGCAGGGATTTCTATGTGCCACGCCATTCTGATGCATGTGAAACATTTTGGATCTGGATTATCTGTGAAGCATTCAGTTCAGTTCAGTTCAGTTCAGTCGCTCAGTCGTGTCCGACTCTCCGCGACCCCATGAATCACAGCACGCCAGGCCTCCCTGTCCATCACCAACTCCCGGAGTTCACTCAAACTCATGTCCACAGAGTCGGTGATGCCATCCAGCCATCTCATTCTCCGTCGTCCCCTTCTCCTCCCGCCCCCAACCTTTCCCAGCACCAGAGTCTTTTCCAGTGAGTCAACTCTTCGCATGAGGTAGCCAAAGTATTGGAGTTTCAGCTTTAGCATCAGTCCTTCCAATGAACACCCAGGATTGATCTCCTTTAGAATGGACTGGTTGGATCTCCTTGCAGTATAAGGGACTCTCAAGAGTCTTCTCCAACACCACAGTTCAAAAGCATCGATTCTTCGGCGATCAGCCTTCTTCACAGTCCAACTCTCACATCCATACATGACCACAGGAAAAACCATTGCCTTGACTAGACGGACCTTGGTTGGCAAAGTAATGTCTCTGCTTTTTAATATACTATCTAGGTTGGACATAACTTTCCTTCCAAGGAGTAAGTGTCTTTTAATTTCATGGCTGCAATCAGCATCTTCAGTGATTTTGGAGCCCCAAAAAATGAAGTCTGACACTGTTTCCACTGTTTTTCCATCTATTTTCCAGATCTTTGTTTTCTGAATGTTAAGCTTCAAGCCAACCTTTTCACTCTCCTCTTTCACTTTCATCAAGAGGCTTTTGAGTTCCTCTTCACTTTCTGCCATAAGGGTAGTGTCATCTGCATATCTGAGATTATTGATATTTCTCCCAGCAATCTTGATTCCAGCTGGTGCTTCTTCCAGCCCAGCATTCCTCCTGATATACTCTGCATATAAGTTAAATAAGCAAGGTGACAATATACAGCCTTGACGCACTCCTTTTCCTATTTGGAACCTGTCTGTTGTTCCATGTACAGTTCTGACTGTTGCTTCCTGACCTGCATACAGGTTTCTCAAGAGGCAGGTCAGGTGGTCTGGTATTCCCATCTCTTTCAGAATTTTCCACAGTTTATTGTATCCACACAGTCAAAGGCTTTGGCATAGTCAATGAAGCAGAAATAGATATCTTTCTGGAAATCTCTTGCTTTCTCCATGATCCAGCGGATGTTGGCAATTTGATCTCTGGTGCCTCTGCCTTTTCTAAAACCTGCTTGAACATCTGGGAGTTCACGGTTCACATATTGCTGAAGCCTGGCTTGGAGAATTTTGAGCATGACTTTACTAGCGTGTGAGATGAGTGCAACTGTGCGGTAGTTTGAGCATTCTTTGGCATTGCCTTTCTTTGGGATTGGAATGAAAACTGACCTTTTCCAGTCCTGTGGCCACTGCTGAGTTCTCCAAATTTGCTGGCATATTGAGTGCAGCACTTTCACAGCATCATCTTTCAAGATTTGAAATAGCTCAACTGGAATTTCATCACCTCCACTAGCTTTGTTTGTAGTGATGCTTTCTAAGGCCCACTTGACTTCACATTCCAAGATGTCTGGCTCTAGGTCAGTGATCACGTTATCGTGATTATCTTGGTCGTGAAGATCTTTTTTGTACAGTTCTTCTGTGTATTCTTGCCACCTCTTCTTAGTATCTTCTGCTTCTGTTAGGTCCATACCATTTCTGTCCTTTATCGAGCCCATCTTTGCATGAAATGTTTCCTTGGAACCTCTAATTTTCTTGAAGAGATCTCTTGTTTTTCCTATTCTGTTGTTATACTCTATTTCTTTGCATTGATCACTGAGGAAGGCTTTCTTATCTCTCTTTGCTATTCTTTGGAACTCTGCATTCAGATGCTTATATCTTTCCTTTTCTCCTTTGCTTTTCGCTTTTCTTTTCACAGCGTAAGGCCTCCTCAGACAGTCATTTTGCTTTTTTGCATTTCTTTTCCATGGGGATGATCTTGGTCCCTGTCTCCTGTACAATGTCACGAACCTCCGTCCAGAGTTCATCAGGCACTCTATCTCTCAGATCTAGTCTCTTAAATCTATTTCTCACTTCCACTGTATAATCATAAGGGATTTGATTTAGGTCATATCTGAATGGTCTAGTGGTTTTCCCTACTTTCTTCAATTTAAGTCTGAATTTGGCAATAAGGAGTTCATGATCTGAGCCACAGTCAGCTCCTGGTTTTGTTTTTGCTAACTGTATACAGCTTCTCCATCTTTGGCTGCAAAGAATATAATCAATCTGATTTCGGTGTTGACCATCTGGTGATGTCCGTGTGTAGTGTCTCCTCTTGTGTTGTTGGAAGAGGGTGTTTGCTATGACCAGTGCGTTCTCTTGGCAAAACTCTATTAGCCTTTGCCCTGCTTCATTCCGTGCTCCAAGGCCAAATTTGCCTGTTACTCCAGGTGTTTCTTGACTTCCTACTTTTGCATTCCAGTCCCCTATAATGAAAAGGTCATCTTTTTTGGGTGTTAGTTCTCAAAGGTCTTGTAGGTCTTCATAGAACCGTTCAACTTCAGCTTCTTCAGCGTTACTGGTTGGGGCATAGGCCTGGATTACTGTAGTATTGAATGGTTTGCCTTGGAAATGAACAGAAACCATTCTGTCGTTTTTAAGATTGCATCCAAGTACTGCATTTCGGACTCTTTTGTTGACCATGATGGCTACTCCATTTCTTCTAAGGGATTCCTGCCCACAGTAGTAGATATAATGGTCATCTGAGTTAAATTCACCCATTCCAGTCCATTTTAATTCACTGATTCCTAGAATGTCGACGTTCACTCTTGCCATCTCCTGTTTGACCACTTCCAATTTGCCTTGATTCATGGACCTAACATTCCAGGTTCCTATGCAATATTGCTCTTTACAGCACCGGACCTTGCTTCTATCACCAGTCACATCCACAACTCGGTATTGGTTTTGCTTTTGCTCCATCCCTTCATTCCTTCTAGAGTTATTTCTCCACTGATCTCCAGTAGGATACTGGGCACCTACCGACCTGGGGAATTCCTCATTCAGTATCCTATCATTTTGCCCTTTGATACTGTTCATGGGGTTCTCAAGGCAAGTATACTGAAGTGGAGCATTACATCCCTACAAAACCAGGCAGAAAAACAAGACAGCGGCTTCACTAGGCTGAGTTTTGTGACAGCCACAACCTCCAGCAGAAATAGAAGCTGACAGTGACAGGGTGGGAAGTAGAACTCTTACAGGCTAACAAAAGGAGCACTTTCACTCACAGCAAAGAGGAGTAAGAGTTCCTGAACTCTCCATCCCAGGCAGAGCCAAGAGAGAAGGTAAAATCGTTTGTCTTCTCAACCTGAACATGGAACCAGAAACACAGAGCCCAAGTGTTCTCAGCCAGGGACTCTCTTTGCAAGACGTAACGGGCAGCAGAGAATGAATGACGGACAGAGAACCTGAGGGAGCCCAGACAGAGAAATGAGACAGAGGAGGTATGATTCAAAGAGTTGAAGAAGAGCTGGTGGTGGTTTAGTCTCTAAGTTAGGTCCGACTCGTGATCCAATGGACTGTAGCCCACCAGGCTTCTCTGTCCATGGGATTTCCCAGGCAAGGATCCTGGAGTGGGTTGCCATTTCTTCTCCAGGGGATCTTCCTGACCCAGGAATCATACCTGGGTCTCCTGCACTGCAGGCAGATTCTTAAGCTACCAAGGAAGTAGGTGAGAAAGAGGTGGGGAGACAGAAACACATGACCCAAAGCAAGAGGGAAAAGAGCCGCAAAAAGGAAATCAGAATCAGAATGAAAGTTAGAGAAAAGGCATTTGACGGACAAGCCAAAGGAAACCAAACAGCAAGGAAAAATAATGGGAGTCAAATGAAAGTGAAGGTGAGTAGGTTAAGAATTGCTGGGTAGGCTGAGAGCCACTGAGAACATGATGAAGCACCTGATGTCTTCCACACACTTCTTCAGGGAGCCTGGCAATTGCAAAGCACACTCCAAGCAAAGTGACAAACATTTGCTTTCCAAGAGCACAGACTTTGGGATCTCGCAGATCCAGATTCAAATCTTTGGACATGACACTTAACCTTTTGAGTTTTAGTTTAAGCAACTGCAAAATGGGTGCTAATAACATGCTTCATAGGATTGTGGTAAAGATTAAATATGACCAAGTATGTAAAATGCCATCATGATATCTGATACCTAATGGATGCTCAGTGAGTGTTAGTTTCCCCTCTTTTTCCATATTAGTCATTTTACACGGGCCTTTTTAAAATTATTATTGTTACTTTCTCATCCCAAGAAACCTCTGTGCTCAGTCATGTCAGACTCTTTGTAGCCCCATGAGCTATAGCCCACCAGGATCCTCTGTCCGTGGGATTTTCCAGGAAAGAATACTGGACTCAGTTGCCATTTCCTACTCCAGGGGATCTTCCTGATCCAGGGATTGAACCTGCGTCTCTTGTGTCTACTGCATTGGCAGGCAGATTCTTTATCATTAGTGCCATCTGGTAAGCCCTACACTGGCCTTTTTAATCATCAGTAATTCTATGTACTGTCTCTCCACCCCACTGTAGACCCTGGAGTAACTTCTTTAAGGCAAGAACCTATGTCTTCCCCAGAGAACCCTCAGTGCCTTGCCTTGTCTGACACAAGCGCAATAGTTCGTAACTCAGTGGACAAGTATTATTGAATGAACAAACAAATGAGTTAATGAATAGCAATCTTCCTTTGGAGGGAGCTTGGTTACCATATAATCAGGGTTGAGTGCAGAAAACTAGTCCAGATCACTCAGGCAAAGAGCTTAATATTGGGTAACAGGACTTATAAAGATGTTGGCAGAACTGGAGAAGCATCAATCAGTCAAAAAGCTGCCACTAGACTATCAATTTCATGGTTATCCCACCATGACAAGCCACAGATCAGGAAGCTGCAGCTTCAAACCTGGTCACAACTACCCTTCATATCCACAAATCTGGTGACTACACAGGCATCCGGGACCCATCACCACAACTCTCCCAACACTTGTGTGTCATGACCCAGCTTGCCAGCAACAACTGCTGCCTCCTTTCTTCCAAATCTCATCCCAGGTACACCTAATTGGCAGAACAAAATTGGCATGCATGAGTCTGAGACATGTAGTTTTATTTCTCAATTTAAGTATAGCTGATATACAATGTTTTGTTAGCTTCTGGTGCACAGTAAAATGGTTCAGTTATATAAATATATATATTATATATAAAATATATCTGTACATATATTTTTCATATTCTTTTCCTTTATGGTTTATCACAAGATATTGAATATTGTTCCCTGTGCTAGGACTTTGTAGGACTTTGTTGTCCATCCATTCTATAAATAATAGTTTGCATCTTCTAGTCCCAAATGCCCAATCCAAACCTCCCCACCTCCCCATTGGCAACTATAAGTCTGTTCTCTATGGGACATGAAGATTTTTTTTATAACTTCCTAACATATCAAACCATTGGAAGGACTGATGCTAAAGCTGAAACTCCAATACTTTGGCCAACTCATGTAATGAGTTGACTCACTGGAAAAGAGTCTGATGCTAGGAGGGATTGGGGGTAGGAGGAGACAGGGGCGACAGAGAATGAGATGGCTGGATGGCATCACCGACTCGATGGACATGAGTTTGAGTGAACTCCGGGAGTTGGTGATGGACAGGGAGGCCTGGCGTGCTGTGATTCATGGGGTCTCAAAGAGTCGGACACGACTAAGAGACTGAACTGAACTGGACTGAACTGAACTTACCAAACACCGAAGAATTGATGCTTTTGAACTGTGGTATTGGAGAAGACTCTTCAGAGTCCCTTGGACTGCAAGGAGATCCAACCTGTCAATCCTAGAGGAAATCAGTCCAAATATTCATTGGAAGGACTGATGCTGAAGCTGAAGCTCCAATACTTTGGCCACTTGATACGAAGAACTGACTCATTAGAAAAGACCCTGATGCTGGGAAAAATTGAAGGCAGGAGGAGAAGGCAACGACAGAGGATGAGATGGTTGGATGGCATCACCGACTCGATGGACATGAGTTTGAGTAAGTTCCAGGAGTTGGTGATGGACAGGGAAGCCTGACATGCTGCAGTCTATGGGGTTGCAAAGAGACAGACATGACTGAGCAACTGAACTGAACTGAACATATCAAACTAAGAACAGACTGGAGTGAAGGCCAAAAGAATCAATCCATGTTGGGAAGTTCTTTCAATCTAATGAGAAAACAAGTTTAGTCATGAAAGTGGACAAAAAGAAGAAATAGGAAGGGCTAAGAAATACACATAACTCCTCTATGGTCTTGATTTCTAGTATGTTCCAATTCATACATTTGAGTCTTTCATGAGACCTTGCATATATTTTAGAGTTTGTAAAATTTGCTCACATCAGATACAGAAGAACAAGATTCACCTCACTTCCTAAATATCATTACTTCAAAGACTTCATCCATAGAGAAGACAGACAGTATTCTGGAAAGAAATTACAGTAATTAAGACCAAGGTCTGTCCTGCCAAATATCTCCTTAGAATCTTAAAAACTTTTCCATCTGTTGCCTAGAGGAGGCAGGTTTTCCAAATCAACTTCCGAACGAGTCACGAGCTATGGTGGCCATTAGAATGGACCTCACAGACTTCCAGCTGCAGGGAGTGTAACTGCTCCAGGGCCCCAAGATGCTGCTGGCTCTGACACCCACTGAAATTCATCACCACCGTGCACCAAGGCTACTCTTCCCACAAGCTGCTCCCAGGCAATGACTAAGCACAGCAAGGAGTCTAAGACAGGCTCTTTCCTGGGAGAGATGGGGCTCCTTCAATGGGTGACTTTGGCTCAAGGACTCCCCCAGAGCCTTGCCAAACCTTCCTTAGAACTTCCCTTAGACTGTTCAGGATCTAGAGCACTCCCAGGCAACTTTCTCTCCTTCACTCAAAGTCAGATTTGCTTTGATGGCTCTACCAGCCTCTTTCAGCTTCCTCCCATTTTCCCAGGCATTTCCCCTTGGCATCTGCTTTCTGGAGGACCAACACTATCGCGTGGGTCATGCTGGGGAAGCCTTGCAGCTGATCTTTAGTATCCCAAGCCCAAGTATGTCCACAGAACAGGGGAAGAGATATGAAGGGGGTGGGGATAAGAGATCATTATGAGACCACCACGGTACTCTTCTTCTTTTTTTTTTTTTTGGACCACACTATGTGGCAGGCGGGATCTTAGTTGCCCAACCAGGGTTCAAACCTTCAAACCGTGCCCCTGTATTTGGAATGCAGTCCTAACCCCTTGACCACCAGGGAAGTCGCCAGAGTAAGTCTCTTAAATAAGCAGTGGACCATGGTTTATATGTACTTATATCTAATGATAGAACAGCTTTCAGTTATGACACAGGTGAAAATCAGAGAAGAAACAGGAAAAAGTAAAAGATATATATACATGGATACTCTATGACTGTGAGTTTCCAAGATTGTTCCAGTTCAAATATTCTGGCCCATCACTAGACCTCATGCACCTTTTGAGCTTATAAAACATACTCATATCAGCTACAGAAAAACAAAATCTATCCCAGTCCCTGAATATCATGTACACATGACATATACACATCTATGTGTGGATGTATACATGGAGTGAGTGAAGTGAAGTCACTCAGTCATGTCTGACTCCTTGCGATCCCCTGGACTATAACCTACCAAGCTCCTCCATCCATGGAATTTTCCAGGCAAGAGTACTGGAGTGGGTTGCCATTTCCTTCTCCAGAGGATCTTCCCGACCCAGGGATCAAACCTGGCTCTCCCGCATTGCAGGCAGACACTTTACCATCTGAGCCACCAGGGAAGCATGTTTATACAGAAGCAACTATTAAAAGAAGGACATTTTGTGTTGTTAATCCTTGTCAAGAAAGATAATCTCCATTCTTGAATAGGTAAAATAATTTAAATGCTTTAAAGCTTTTTTCTCATACCTACACTCAGGCAAAGTTTTCTTTCCTTTTGATGACATTTGATTGTTAAATACTCAGTATTTTTGTTTAAACTGTCACTAAATCAGAGTTTCCCTTGATTGTTTTATTTCTGAGTACACTGACAGGTAAGCTGGTAGGTAAATAGATAAGACAGATAGGCAGACAGACAGGTCTCTCTCACTATTTTAACAATCTAGTCTGCAAACTGCATGTCAGTCTACAGTAACACTGTCACCTCAGTTTCTAGCACTACACTGGGCATACAGTCAGCACTTTAAAAAAATTGTTAAGTCTCAGCCTTGATCCTTGTGAAAACTGACTTGACTCAAAACAACTCACAGAAGATTCTCTTTGTATTTATCTTCTATTATTTGCTAACCCCCTAAACAAGAACACATCTAGAAGGAACTAAGTTTGGAGCTGACTGTCATGGCCCAGATCACGTAAAGTAGAGAAAGGGATTGCCACAAGCCCTCATGCGAACTTGGGTGTTTCGAACTAATTCTAAACACAGTCTGTCCAAAAAAGAGTGATTCAAACCCCTGTTTAGCCAGTCTTGGAGGTCATTACAACATGAAATGTTCAGGGATATCCCACACCCTCTGAGCAATCTAAGAGGGCCTGGAATTGCTTCTATACCACTGTTTTAGATCTGGAAGATAAGCCTGGAAGCAAAAACTGCTTATTGCCCAACTGAGATTCGAGTTCACTGAGCCCACATACCCAGGGCTCCCTTGGTCAATAGAGTTTAAATGAAACAAGAACCAGAGCCAAGGTAATCCCATGACTTAATTATTATCATCTTTACAGGGTAGCTTTGATTAGTAGGTCAGGATCCCATTTTTTAGTGGGCTAGACTTTGAAAAAGGAGAACAAAGATTTTTGAATGACAAAGTTAAGACTATTGATGTGATAAGTTTATGTCTTTTGTTGTGATTTATTTTTTTTCTTTATCCCTCCTACCATTTATTCTACCAGTCTGGGCCCTACTCCTAATCAATCAAACACACTTACAAAGTAGGAAAATCCTGACCCTTAGAAACTCATTCAAAAATTATTTATTGACCACATACTACATTCCAAGCCTGAAGTTAGGTTCTGTGGAGACTTTGATGAGCCAAACTGATACACTTTCTACCATCATCAGAGGTCTAAGTCTGGGAGAGAGAGCACCAATAATAAAGTAGTCCCTCAAATCAATAGCCAATTGTACACTAAGAAATGTGCTATGAAGAACAGGATGCTCTGAATCATCCCAGAGGAAGGACTAGATTGAACTAAAGTGTGAAACACGGGGAATAGTTAACTCAGAGGAGTGGAGTAGATATGAAAGGTAGGGCAGGGAAAGTGGCTCCAGGCAGGTGGATCAGCTTGTGGAACAGCAAGAAGGTTTAAACACAATACCCAGGATGGTCCCTACAACAAAGAATTATTTGGCTGGAAATATTAATAATCCCAAGGTTGAAAAACCCTACAGTAACCTCCTCCACTTTGAAGTGACAATTCAAGGTTTGTATTCCTCATCCCTGGTTAGTATAATTATCATAATTCATATCATTTGTTGGCTAACCACTGTCCCAATGCATTCACCTAATCAATGCCTATATTTGTATGTATTTTTATTGATTACAGTTTTCCCCTTGTGTGTCTCCAACTTGGACATTTAAGGTCTCTTCAAGGAGATGATGCTTCATCTACATTTAGTAACCCAAAAAGACCTGGTTGAGCAGTTGGCATCCAGCAGTCTTACCCAGTGTTGAGAGATATTATTAGATTTGTGAGAAGTACAGGGTCTCCCTTCTGCTTTGCACATTCTCTTAATACAGAGGATGGAACTGCTGCAGCAGACCCCAGAACTGCCCTGTGCAGAGGGAGACAAGCATGTTTAATTGTCAAGATGAAATTGAGCATGCTGTAGTGACAACCATCTCAACATCTCAGTGGCTTTAATACTTCAAGAGTTTATTCCTCACACACCCTACATATCCATCACAGGACAGCTGGGGGTTCTGCTCACCTCTGCTGTTCAGGGACCCAGACTTATGGACACTCTGCCATCTTAAGATGGGACTTCAGTGTTCATTTCAGAAGGAAAGAGATGCTAGAGAATCACACTTGAGCCCAGAACTGATACAACTGATACTATCACTTCTGCTCATGACTCAGAAATATTTCTGCTCAGACTAGAAATAACAGCAAGAGAACTAGGAAATGTGAGAGAAAAAACAGAATATTATCTGAGTTTGAATTCCAGCTCCATCACTTATAAGCCTGGGTAAATTATTTAACGTCTATAAGCCTCAGTTGCTTCACTTATAAAGTGGCAATAATAAATACTTACTTCATAGTGTGGTTGTGAGAATTAGATGAGATGCTTTATACAAAACCCATGGCATATTTCAGGCATATAATATTAGTTCAATAAATGAAAACTACTATCTTTATTATGGAGATGGCAATAGTAATAAAGTTGTTTTTGTTCTTTGGGCCACAAGCTTGTATAGATCCAACAGATCATAATGTAAAGCAGACAGAGGAGCCTGCTACCTGATTGGCTTTTTTGAATGGGATAACATGGTGATTTGTCAAATTTTCTTTTGTATTGCTGAGAATAGTTTTATTCTTTGTTCATTCATCCAGGTTCATTTTTGAATACCTACAAATATCCCAAACATTATGCAGATACTGCGAATAGAAAGATAAATAAGACCTCAGTTCTGTCTTCAAGAGTTCACATCTAGAGAGAGGGGGGCAGCCGAGGCTTTTGGAAAGTCTGTGACGGCACCCGACAGACTGGGAAGGCAAGAGTCAGATCACAAAAGGCAAACGCAAGTTATCAGGGAAGGGGGTGGTCTGGACAAGGGAGAATAACCCAGCTGAGGAAAGAACATGGCAAAGGTATGGAGAGAACTCAGTACGTGCAAGTCCAGAGAACTGAGGAGGGGGAGGGGCAGGTGCACGGGGTTCTTCTACACAAAGAAGAGTTTAAACAGGACAGTGATGTGATCAAATTTGGTTTTGAAAGAATCTATTCAAGCGGTCATATTAGTCTGCTCAGACTACCATGACAGAGTGGTAGCCTGTCACAGTCTGGGTGGCTTAAACAACAGCAATTATTTTCTCGCAGTCCTGCAGGCTGGAACCTGAGATCAAGGTCGTGGCAGGTTTGGTTTCTCCTGAGGCTCCTCTCTTTGTTATGCAGATGGCCACCTACTTGCTGTGTCCTCACGTGGTATTTTGTCAGTGGTCTGTGCATCCCTAGTCTTTTCCTCTTCTTATGAGGACACTGGGTATATTAGATGAGGACCCCTCCCGTTATGACCTCGTTTGATCATAAATCATAAATCCTTAAAGTCCCTGTCTCCAAATATCTCCACATCGCAGGGGTGTTAGGGCTTCAGCAGAGGTATTTGTTTGAGGGAGGGATATAATTCAGCCTATAATAGGGGGCAAGCTTTGTTGCAGGCAAGCTAGAGAGGTGGAGCTGCAGCTACAGTTCAAACAAAAAACTGCACCGAGTGAATGGGAGTAGGGATGAAGAAAAAGGGAAGTATCTGAAAAATAAAAAGTCTGTAGGATTGATGAGACGACACTCAAACTGAGCCAGGTACTGAGATGGAAGGTGTGAAAATACACTAAGGAAACCGAACTCAAAACCGGATTGGGGAAGTCATGAAGTCCAGGCTCTGACACACGTGCCCCTGAGCAGCTTGCTTAGGACAGGAGGGAGAAGGAAGATTTCCCCTCTCAGCTGCAACAGTGAACTGTCCTCATCTGCAGCCAATGAGAAGCTGCCACCACTGTGAACTCTCAAAGCTGCCACCACTTTGCCACCAATTTTTTCCTCCAATGAACTTTTGTGCAAAACGACCCCTCTAACTTCCTCCTTTCCTCCATGAAAGAATGCTCTCTTCATTTGTTGTCCAGGCTTGCTTATGGTTCACATAGTTTGTTTGTTCAGTTCAGTTCAGTTAAGTCGCTCAGTCATGTCCGACTCCTTGTGACCCCATGGACTGCAGCACGCCAGGCTTCCCTCTCCATCACCAACTCCTGGAGCTTACTCAAACTCATGTCCATCGAGTCAGTGATGCCATCCAACCATCTCATCCTCTGTCATCCCCTTCTCCTCCTGCCTTCAATCTTTCCCAGCATCAGGGTCTTTTCAAATGAGTCAGTTCTTTGCATCAGGTGGCCAAATTATTGGAATTTCAGCTTCAGCATCAGTCCTTCCAGTGAATATTCAAGACTGATCTCCTTTAGGATTGACTGGTTGGATCTCCTTCCTGTCTAAGGGACTCTCAAGAGTCTTCTCCAACAACATAGTTCAAAAGCATCAATTCTTCGGCTCTCAGCTTTCTTTATGGTTCACATTGTTTGCTTGTACCCAACTGCTGCAATTCCTCTGCTATTCCCAAATAAACTGTTTTTTGTTGTTGTTGTTTTTTGCTGTTCACCCTGTTTAAGTTTGGCAAAGGAAACAGTATGTAGGGGAGAGATGAAGAGTTCATGTTTTAACTTCTGATTTTGAGGTGTTTTAGGGACACACCAGTGGAGAAATTAAATATGTGGTATGTGGGCTGGCTCCAGAAAGAAATCTAGACTGGAAATACAGGTTTGGGAATTGTCAGCATAGATCAGGGCTGATTAAGGACCTAAGAGTGGATGAAATCACCCAAGGAAAGTAAATAGAGCAAGAAGAAGGGGTGGCCAATGGCCAAAAGCCAAACCTCAGGAAAAAAAAATTTAAAGAGTAGGTGGAATAAGAATTGCTTCTGAGGGGGCCTGAAAAAAAAGAACCAGGAAGGTAATTGAGAAATCAAGAACTTTTGAAGTCATGAAAGTCAGGTGAGGAGAGGGCTTCAGGAAAGGACTGGTCAGCAGAGTCAAAATGCCACTAAAACATTAACAACATGAATTTAAAAGGGACTAAGCACACAGATATCACAAGTGACCCCCACTGGAACAGTTCTAGCACAGAAGCTACCCTGAGAGGGTCTGACCAAGAGAGATGAGGAAGGAGGGAGCTGAGTAAACCAATCCTTTCAATTTGTTTGTGTAAAGGAAACGGCAAGCTAAGGATGGAAACTAAAGGCGATCATAAGAGCAAATTAAGGACTTGGTTTGCTCAGGTAAAAGACTTAAGCACATTTATATGCTAAGGGGATGTGCTGTAAACAAGTAGATTGAAAATACAACCAAGTGGAGAAAACTGATAGCATAAGACCCCAAGGAAGCAAAGGGAGGCAATCCAGGGTTCAAGTGGAAGGAACAGCATCAGACATAAGAATCTTTTCCATGGGGAGCTCAAATCCTGTGCTCTGTGACAACCTACAGGGGTGAGATGGAGGGGGGAGGTAGGAGGGAAGATCTAGAGGGCGGGGACATCCATATACCTATGACTGACTCATGTTGATACCTGGCAGAAACCAACACGACATTGTAAAGCAATTATCCTCCAATTAAAAACAAATAATTTTTTTTTTTTTTAAAAAAGAATCTCTTGCCTGGACTGATTGCATCCCTTGAAACCAAAAAAGAAAATCAGCAATGCCCAGGCTCCAACCTCTAACACCCCTGTCTACTCAGACCTCTCTTTCTCTCTCAAGACAAACCCATTTTTCCAGGTTGGGTTATTGTTAGCTAGATATCTGGGACTTAACACAGTCCCCAGCACTATTGAACATACCAGGTTCCATAAATATTTGCTGAATAAATGAATCTAGGAGCAGAATCTTAGCCTGTTCAGTGTAGACTTTGCACCTTCCCATGGTCACCAAAGAGTGGACCATATAGTGGTCAGGTGAAAAGAAACACTGGGCACACTGGCAAGGAAGTTGTCTAGGAAAGATTTATTATTCATTCCACAAACCTCTACTTAGAGCACGGTGCTGCCTTCAGCCACAGAACAGATGGCCCGAGGCAACAGATTCATGAGGACTCTTCCAAACTGGAGGATTCCCTGCTCCCTGCAAATGACAAATCAGTGGCTTCTATACACACCCATCTGCCGTGATCTGGAGCCCAAATATTCCCTCTGAATCACCAGCTTGGGGAGCGAATCACTACCAATTTTTCTTTCTGTCAACAGGAGCTGCTGAATAATTATGCCCAATTGACACAGGCAGCTCCAATTGCCTTCAGAATTTGGCCTGAAGCCCAATTATATTTCTCTAGCTTGTGCCACAGCACATGAACAGTACAATTTGTCTCACTTCTTTCTCTTCCTTTTTAGAATATTCAAAAAAATTTTGGCTCAGTGAAACCAACCAAGCATGTTCTTCAAGAATAATTTTAAGCACGATCCATAAGCCAAGTTAATATGATATATACTCCGGGAGAAATTCAGTTGAAAACACCTAGATATATTATTTTTAAATTATATGCTCATGAGTAAAGTATACTGTACACAAATAATTTTAAAATGCTGTTACTAGGTTGAGTACAAATCAAGCTTGTAAATATGTACATGCACACACACATGGTCCCAAATTCACCAATGAGCTGTTTTGTAAAAACTATTTCCTAAGCTGGTTGTTGGAAATTTAGACTGTATGTTTATAGAAATAATGTCAGGAATGGTGGGCAGCTTCCCAGAGTTATCTCCAAAAACCTTTCACCTAGAATTCAGATGAACTACGTAGGACTGATCGGGTTCCTGAGAAGAGTGGACAGACTATGTGTTCAGAAGGGAAGAAAAAGAGAATTAAGAGAGCATATAACTAAAAAAAAACAAAAACAAAACCAGAACAGTCAACTCCAACTAAAAAGTGTTAGAGAATGGTGGTCTGTGCACCCTCCCCTTTCTAAGATCCCTCTGTTGCCCAAATTCTCAGGTTCTGGAAGACTTTCTCCAAGCCAAAACCTCCACTGGAGTCTTCATGTACCAACTGTGCTTATCAATGCCTATGACCAAAAACCTCTTATGCCATCAGGCATAAGAATCTTTTGCTTGGGGAGCTCAAATCCTTCAGAAGCACAAACCTTACCCTAAGAACAAAGCAGAACTGCCCACAGACTGGTCCTCAGGACAAGTCCCAGTCTGGAACTCCACGGTGAGACTCAGATCAGGGTTTGTTTGGCACATTCAGTGAAGGCTTGTTCAGGAAATTCCCTGCAGCCCAGTGGTTAGGACTCTGCACTTCCACAGCCAGGGCCTGTAGTCAATCCTGGTCAGGGAACTAATATCCTGCGAGTCATGCAGTGTGGCCAAAAAAAGAAGAAAAAAAAAAGTAAGCGTCTTTCAGTCTCATTTCTTTTCCATTTTTTTTTTTTCAAACTATAGTTGCTAACACTAAAATCAGGAGTAGAGAGTAGATATTACTAAAATAATATCTATTCAGTTCAGTTCAGTCACTCAGTCGTGTCCAACTCTTTGCAACCCCGTGGACTGCAGCATGCCAGGCCTCCCTGTCCATCACCAACCCCTAGAGCTTGCTCAGACTCATGTCCATCAAGTCGGTGATGCCATCCAACCATCTCATCCTCTGTCATCCCCTTCTCCTCCTGCTTTCAATCTTTCCCAGCATCAGGGTCTTTTCAAATGAGTCAGTTCTTCATATCAGGTGGCCAAAGGATTGGAGCTTCAGCCTCAGCCTCAGTCCTTCCAATGAACATTCAGCACTGATTTCCTTTAGGATGGACTGGTTGGATCTCCTTGCAGTCCAAGGGACCCTGAAGAGTCTTCTCCAACACCATGGTTCAAAAGCATCAGTTCTTCAGTGCTCAGTTTTCTTTATCGTCCAATTCTCATATCCATACATGACTACTGGAAAAACCATAGCTTTGACTGGACAAATCTTTCTTGGCAAAATAACGTCTCTGTTTTTTAATATGCTGTCTAGGTTTGTCATAGCTTTTCTTCCAAGGAGCAAGCATCTTTTAATTTCATGGTTGCAGTCACCATCTGCAGTGATTTTGGAGCCCAAGAAAATAACACTAAAATCAGGAGTAGAAAGTAGATATTACTAACATAATATCTATCACTAACGTAATATCAAGATGTTGGCAGGACCATGCTCTCTCTGAAGGTGCAGAAGGATTTGTTCTAGACCACTCCCCTCTTTTCTGGTAGTTCCTTGGCTTGTGGCAGCATAACTGAATATTCACATGGTGTCCTCCCTGTATGCATGTCTTGGTATCCAAAATTTCCGTATTTTAGAAATATACCAGTGATATTAATATAGGACCATCTACAGACCTCGTTTTAGTGATTACCTCCAAGGACACGTCTGGTAGTCCAGTGGTTAAGAATCCACCTTCCAATGCAGAGGTGTGGGTTCAACCGCTGGTCAGAGAACTAAGATCCTACATGCCACACAGCACCTGATCCCGGGGGGCCACAACTACCTAGCCCACTCAGGCTGAGAAGTCTGCATACCACAACAAAGACCCAGCACAACCAATAAATAAATAAATAATAAAAATAAAGTGATGAACTCTGTAAAGACCTTATCTCTAGGTAAGCTCACCTTCTCAAGGTTCTAGGGATTAAACTTTTAACATATCTTTCTGGGGGGATGCAATTCAACCCATAACACTTGGCCACTGGTTCCATAAAAACCTGATGATGAGCTGGTGGAATTGGTTGATGGCAAAGAAGGTACTCTGGACACTTAGCCAGATTCCCAGAGAACTTCACGTGAGGGAAGAAAAATGTTAAGCTGCTAGGACTTGGGAGCTGTTTGTTATCACAGCATGGGCTAGCCTAATCAACTTTTAATAAAAAATATTTCATTTAAAAATCCAGCTTTCTTCCTTGGAAGATCTAGCCTGCTGAGCTTGCATCTCACACTGGCAACTGAAGATCAGCAGTTTCCCTTAGACTGCACCAAATACTGCTCCCTGGTTTCCAGTTCACTGTAGTCCCCACTGTTCCCTGTCATTGCCCCCAACCATTATTTTCATTACCATTTTCCGTTACATGTCTGTTACTATTTTTCTTACTCTTACCTTGCATTCTTTGTTTATTTTTACCTGCCTGGCCTCTTTAAGCTTGTGAATCTGCCATCTCTGCTCTAAACTGGTCCTAGTATTCATAGCTGCCTCCTTACTGCCTTTTCTGAAACTTTATAATTTGTGTGTGTGTTCTCAATAGCTCTGTAGGTAGCTTCAGGTTATAATGGAGGAGTAAATCCCTTCTAGCTCAGAGTTCATAATTATCTGTTTTTCCTGTTCTATTTTAATGGAGAGACGTAAATACATTTCAAGGGCAATTTCAAATATAGGTTGAAAAACCATCATAATATCACAAGAGAACTTCATACCTATTTTCAAAGCGTTGTTAAACTCATAACATTTCTAACAAGTTAAAGGTAGACGTATTGTCATTTTATTATCAATGAAGGAACAAAAGAGGAAAGAAATCAGGTGATGGGACCACAGTCTCAGACCTGGTGATTAGTGAAGATGGGATGAGGTCTGCCGCTTTTAGGACTCAAAGGGAGTGTTCTTTTGATCTCTGGGTCTCCATGTCCTCACAGAAAAATGAAGCTTTTAGATAAGAAGTAGATGTTTCCAATTACCTTTAGTTGTATACGTTTATGGGCTTCCCTGGTGGCTCAACAGTAAAGAATCCGTCTATGCAGGAGACTCGGGTTCCATCTCTGGGTTGGGAAGATCCTCTGGAGAAGAAAAAGTCAGCTCACTCCAGTATTCTTGCCTGGAAAAACCCCGAGGAGAGAGGAGTCTGGTGGGTTCCAGTCTATGAGGGCCCAAAGAGTTGGACATGACTTTGTGACTGAACAACAACAAATGTAGCTTTCATTCTAGTCAAAGTTCACATAGAACAACCAAAAACACACAAGTGGCTCTAGCTGAAATCAAGATGAACTCTAGAGTCAGAAAAGTGACATTTTGATATTGACAAATGTTTTGACCAAGGAACATTTTGACTCAGGAGAAAACACTACCTTTCAGCATTAAAAAAATTACTAAATGTAGGGGGTTAAGTGCTGGCCTCCCAAAGTTTTATCCACATCCTAATCCCCAGAACTAGTGAATATCACCTTATTTGAAAAAAGAGTCTTTATAGATGAATCTAAGGCAACCCACTCCAGTGTTCTTGCCTGGAGAATCCCAGGGACGGGGGAGCCTGGTGGGCTTCCGTCTATGGGGTCACACAGAGTCGGACACGACTGAAGTGACTTAGCAGCAGCAGCAGCAGCAGCAAGGCCTCTGAGATGAGATGATTCTGGAGTATCTGTGTGGGCTCTAAATCCACTGAAAGTGTATTTGTAAGAGAAGAGGAGAAGACACAGGCACCGAGGGAAACCTCACGTGCAAAGAGGAGAGACCGGACTTGTGCAGCCACATACCAAGGGACACCAGAGCCACCAGGAGCTGGAAGACAAGGAAAGATTCCCCCTTAGAGTCTTCAGAAGCAGCACAGCCCAGCTGACACCTTGATTCGGGAATTACTGCCTCCAGAATTCTGAGAGAATAAATTTCTATTGTTTTAAGAGTATGGTAATTGGTTACGGCAGCCACAGGAAATTAATACGCCAAGTAATGTGAAGCACCAGCAAACCCACCCTACACCTTAGCTTTACTACACTGCCAACACCACCCCAGGGTGGAGAAGTAGGGGTGAGCTAAAGATGAAACATGTGGTGAGGGTGGGTGAGGTTCAGAGATAGGGTGAGACCCAGGAATTCTTTAAGCATTTACTTAGACCTTGGCTGATCCTTGTCTCAAAATCTATCACTTACCCATCAGAGTTAAAGACATGGTGCAATATTGATATTTAGCCCCTTATTCTCAGCTCCAGACTGCACAGGAAAATGCCAATTATATTTCTAGCAGTTCTCTCAGAATTTTGATAGTGTACATTTTCATTTAATAATATTCCTATGTAACTCTGGCTTGCTGGAGAAGGAAACGGTAACCCACTCCAGTATTCTTGCCTGGAGAATCCCATGGACGGAGAAGCCTGGTAGGTTACAGTCCACGGGGTCGCATAGAGTCGGACACGACTGAGCGACTGAACGGAACGGAACGGAACGGAACTCTGGCTTGA
Source organism: Moschus berezovskii (assembly GCF_049115385.1). Taxonomy (NCBI): domain Eukaryota; kingdom Metazoa; phylum Chordata; class Mammalia; order Artiodactyla; family Moschidae; genus Moschus; species Moschus berezovskii. Next base: position 25,202,988 of record NC_142468.1, on the reverse strand, counting down.
CGAGATAAGCCTGATACTTCTAAGAACCTATCCCAGTTTAATCAAACTTCTAAGAAATATCTTTAATGATTTTTCTGAGTGAAAGCAATAAACATGCATAAAAATTCAGACAATAGATTAGTGAGTAAAATAGAAAATGAAAATCACCACAACAGGGGTAGGGTTTGGAAGAGTAAGGATCAAGGGTATATACTTTATTGATGGTAAGAACCTGGAGTTTTATGATTTTCCAGGATCATTTAGTGCAGCCATGCCATAATAGTATCTGCTTCAAAAATGATTGAGCCAAGATGATTTTGCATCATGATAAGCATGTCAGAATACCCTTCTTTGCCCATAGAACTGTATACTGTCTGACCTTGCAACACCCAGAAAGTCCTTTAAGAGATTTCCAGAAACCTCTAAGAGATCTTCTGGCCACAGTTTGAAAAACGCTGGGTGAGACCTTCTTTAAATGCCTCTCAGCTATAACTTTCAATAAATGTGTGTAGATGTGAACGAGTTTAATAGACAGTCATAAAATAACACAATACAACAGAAAGCTATTGGAATGTATACCCATAAACCAGTTAATGCCTGTCAGCAATCAGAAAACTAGTAGCTTCAGCCTCTATTGATATTTATGATTACAACTTAATGATGTTCTTGCTTAACTGATGGCAGCTGTCTCCACAAGAAGCTTTTAGCACATTAGGTCTTTATTAAGACTGGCAAAGTAATAAATAATATTTGTGACTTCTCTTTTGTTCACAAGGTTAATTGTTGCTTAATAATATTCTTGTGATGTATTAAGAGCTCCCGAGAAATTATATATGCAGACCATTAGACTAAAAACAGATGTCTCAACAATCGTCTAATTTACAGGTTGTTGATGGACCCAAGACATACCTGGCAGTAAGATACTGGGTATTGTGATGATTACCCAGGATTCTGCATTCATCCTGATCTTTTCATTTAAATTAACAGATACTTATTTAGCAAAATACTGAGTTAGAAACTCTGGGGAATACAAAGATATATGCCCCGAGAGCTCTCGAATATTGCTGAGGAGGAAAACATACATGTGTTAAGTGAATCATTAGGTGAGCTGTATTCAGAAGATAAAAAGAGAAAACTGCTCTAGCTTGGCTGTATATAGAATCTTCAGTTCAGTTCAGTTCATTTCAGTCGCTTAGTCATGTCCGACTTTTTGCAACCCTATGAATCACAGCACATCAGGCCTCCCTGTCCATTTCCTTAAACTTACCTGGAATTTTTTTTCAGTGATGCCATTTGTTTAAGTCACTGCCAATTGGTTACTTTGTTGCTGCTGCTGCTGCTAAGTCACTTCAGTCGTGTTCTACTCTGTGAGAACCCATAGATGGCAGCCCACCAGGCTCCCCCATCCCTGGGATTCTCCAGGTAAGGACACGGTTACTTTGTTGCTGCTGCTGCTGCTAAGTCACTTCAGTCGTGTCTGTGTCCGACTCTGTGTGACCCCATAGACGGAAGCTCACCAGGCTCCCCCGTCCCTGGGATTCTCCAGGCAAGAACACTGGAGTGGGTTGCCATTTCCTTCTCCAATGTGTGAAAGTGAAAAGTGAAAGTGAAGTCGCTCAGTCGTGTCCGACCCTTAGCGACCCCACGGACTGCAGCCTACCAGGCTCCTCCGTCCATGGGATTTTCTAGGCAAGGGTACTGGAGTGGCTTGCCATTGCCTTCTCCAGGTTACTTTGTTACTTACTGCCAAATACACCCTAACTTACTTAAAGTGAAAGTATTAGTCACTCAGTCTTGACTGATTCTTTGCGACCCCAGGGACTATAGTCCAGCAGGCTCCTCTGTCCATGAGATTTTCCAAGGATACTTGAGTGAGTTGCTATTCCCTTCTCCACAGGATCTTCCCCACCCAGGGATTGAACCTGGATCTCCTGCATTGCAGGCAAATTCTTTACCGTCTGAGTCACCAAAGAAGGCTTCCTGACCCAAGGATCGAACCCACATCTTGTATGTCTCCTGTGTTGGCAGGCGGGTTCTTTACCACTAGCGCCACCTGGGAAGCCCTAACTCCTTAAGTGTGGTCCATTTAGATACTACCCCCCTTGGAGTGGGACTGAACCTAAGATATCATTAATTTCTATCTCTCCTACCAAGGAGGAGTGTAGAGCCCAGAGAGATGAAGGGATTGGCCCAAATCATGTGGCAGCAACAAAACCTGGACCAACCTGGATTCAGTCACTCAATTTCTTATTTCTTTGAGGCTGATGGGTTCCCTTTTGCCCATATTGCCCTATATAGTTTGCACACAAGACCTCAAATTCCAACATACAAGTTAGACACACAGGCAGAAAAGAAAAAAATTGATGGTCATAGTGATGGTGGTGGTGGTGGTGAGAAAGGAGATGAGGAAAATGAGAAGAAAATAGCTCTGTTTAGGGAGAGTTTGATGATAAATCAGGTGCTTACAAACACATCCATTATAAGCCTTATAGCATCTCTCTGAGGTTGGTACTAAAATTATTCTAACTTTACAGATAAGGATGCAGTGGTGTTAAATGCCTGAGGTTGCACAGTAAGTCAGTTCAGTTCAGTTCAGTCGCTCAGTCGTGTCCGACTCTCTGCGACCCCATGAATCACAGCACGCCAGGCCTCCCAGTCCATCACCAACTCCTGGAGTTCACTCAAACTCATGTCCACAGAGTCGGTAGGTGCTAGTAAATGTGAAATCCCAGACTGGTCTGACCTCAGAGCCTGGATTCTGAACCTCAACACATATGATACTACGGGCTATGCAATTCCTGGAAAACCCTGCCCACTGAACAAATGTGAGAGAATGAGACAGAGACGTGGAACAGTCCTTACTGGTGGCTGAGAAGCCCCCGAGAAAGTCTCAGATTGTACCCGCAGCCCCGAACGGCATTTCTGATGTCCTCCCTCTGGTGATTTCAGTTACCAAGATAATCCTCTCCAACAGGAATTCCAATGAAGCTAGGAGCAAATTAATTAGCTGTGCTGCAGACACATTAAAACTGCAAGCAGTTACCATAGTAGGTAACCTTGCATGTTTTACAAAGTGTGGCATTTTTATTTCATCTCATGTTGAATAATGAATAATTTTCCCTGCCCCCTGCTAAACAGTGAATGATGAGAAGCCCTTTGGTAATTCAGTGATGTTGAATTAATCTGATGGTAGAAAATCCACATAATTTCCCTAGACCACCATCCCCTTATTCTCTCCCTCTCCCTTTCTCTCCCTCCCTCACAAATTCCATCACAGACACTAAAAGGAGTTGGCACTCCATTCCTTGCTATGGAAGCAGCATCTGCTGGCAACACCCAGCTGGAAGCAGGCTTGTGTGGGTATTTGGAAGCCAGCGGGCACTCCAGGCACCCGAGATACAGTGGTACTGCCCAGTGGCCTCACACCCACTTTGACTCAAATAACATTACCTCCAAAGTTGTCAATTCCAACATCCTCTGCTGCTTTCCAACCTCTGCCCCGCTTTAATTTGTCTTTGAGAAGTTATATATTTATTTTCTTTCAATTTTATTTTTCTCCCCTGGATGTGAACACCATGATAGCAGGGACTTCGTTTTGTTCACTGCTGTGCTGGGGAGAAAGTACCTAAACCAGTGCCTAGGACGCGGAAGGAATGCAGATATATTTGCTGAACAGATGAATGAGTGCCAAAAGCACTGGCCAGTGATGTCAATTTTACTGAGGATTTTCAACGGGAGGAGAACAAAATCACATTCCATATAGCAGGATTTCACCCAGTCCCCGACTAGACATCTGTCCTCTGATGTAATTCCTCTCCTTTTCCGCCCCAACCTCCGCAAATGCCCTTTGATTGTCCCAACAATCTAGGAATATCTACAAAGTATCAAAACAAAAGTTTAGAGTCCCTGCACATGTACGCCATCCCAACTCCCATCTCAGAAATCACTTCAACCAAAGATAAAACATCCCAAACCTCAATAGGGAGTTGACTAGATAAATTATGATACATTCATAAGATGGACTACTGTGCAGCTATTATAAGGAATTTGGCCAAGCATAGATAAGTAGTTAGGTAGGTAAGTAGGTAGGCAGAAAGAACAATGTCTAAGATACACGTTTAATGAAATAAGCAAGATGTAGTACCACATATATAGTAGGATTATATAGGTGAAAGAGAGCAGTACACATATATTAATATTTACTTACTAGATGTTTGGAAAGATACATAAGAAACTGCTAATGGTAGCAGAACTAGGAAACTGCATGTCAAGGGTGGAAAGAGACTCTACTTTTCAGATGTTTTATGGTAATGTTTGAAGTTTTAGGGTTTTTTGGAGGGAGGGGGTTTGGAGTATTTGAATATTTTATATACACCAGATACATGTAATTAGAAACTAAAGGATAGAAAGTGTGGGTGGCAGGCAGTTAGACAGTCAAGCAAACAACAGATCAGTTTCACCATGCCCCTCAAAGACTTCATCCAACCAAATAGTTTATCATCTCTTGTGGGTGTCTGCTAAAAAACTAGACTTGGATCTTCACTCTTCCATTCTCTGCCAAAGCAAAGCTTCAGAGCACGTCATGGCACCAATTGGATCCCAAGGCCAAAGAAACTCAGTGAGCCGACAACTTAAAAATGCATTTGCTCCAGAAAAGCTATTTAAGTATAGCTATGAGGTTGGTCTCCCCAGAACTTTTAATTTGCCCATTCTTTTCATAGAAAATAATATTTAAAATCAGAGTAAATTAGCTTCTGTGATAACAGTGTAATCTAATGAGGGTTTGGAAAGTTCTATTTATCAAAGAAATATCCAATCAGATCAGCTTGGTTTTCTGGAATGTACAGCTCACCAAAGTACTGATTATCTGCTGGTCCTGTTGCCTGTATCCATCACTTGCTAATACATCCTATAAAGTTGTCAACTCAATCGATGAAATAAGAGAAAGAGCTCGAGCAGGGATTTTCTGGTTTTGTGTTAACCCCCTAGGAGGAATCCTGCCTGCCCTTCAGAAGGGTATTATAAACTCTTCTGAGGGGTGAGGGTGTTGACTCTCTGTCAAGGAGACCCCATGATGGCTGATGACCACCTTCAGTGGCTGACCAAGCCATGGTCCAAGGCCACAGTCAGGGTCCAAAAAACATCCAGTCCAGGCCATCCTCGCTTCCCACAGATTCTGCCAGGCCCTCATCTATGTCTATGGACTTTCTTATGGCTCAGTAGGTAAAGAATCTGCCTACAAAGCAGGACACAGGAGACCTGGGTTCGATCTCTGGGTCGGAAAGATCCCCTGAAGGAGGGCATGGCAACCCACTCCAGTATTCTTGCCTGGAGAATCCTTCAGAGAGAGGAGCCTGGCAGGTTACAGTCCATGGGGTCACAAAGAGTCAGACATGACAGAGAGACTGATGCATGCACACACACATCTATGCCTATACCAATACCTACACCTACCAAAATGTCTAAACCCTTTCTCTTTGATTGAATTAGGCAAAAAAAAAAAAAAAAAACCTGAGGGAGAATGAGCAGAGACAAAGGAAACATAAGGCTGGTGATATTCTTGAAAGAAGTAGGGGTAGCCCTTCTTTAAAGTGATTCTGCACTATTTAGCACCATCAAGAAAACTGTGACAGAAAGAAGAGTACTTGTCTGATTGCCAAGAAAAAAAAAATGACTGGATTTTATACTTATAAGGCGGCTGAAAAGAGAGGAAGCTGTGATAAAACTGAAGAGCAAGTACTGTTCTATCAAATTCCAAATAAATCAGGTGAGACTCAGCAAAATGTAGATGATTTAAACAAGGCAAACATGTGTAGGTTCATATCTTTGTAATGTTCTATTTTTCATCTTCCTAGAATTAAAAAAAATTGCTAATGTAATCAGCAAATTCCTAGATCACTGACAATTCAAAAGGATAAATGAACACTGGCATTTTAATTTAGGAGCTGATTAGCTAATAAAAGAGGTGCCATTTAGGGCTGGATGATCCTATATTTCTAGACTTAGAGCTTCATTCCTCTAATTTAAGGCCCAGATAATCACTTCCAAATCGTTCAAGACAGAGTCCACTTTAAACTTTTATCAGTCAATCACATCTAAATGTGAATTAATAAACTTTAAATCTCCACTTAAGAATAGTTTGCTACAGGAGGAAGAGGGACAGAACATGGTTCTATGTGTTTTAGGAAGTTGGAAAGGAATTACCTCCATAGCTGGCTTCCCTGGTGGCTCAGACGGTGAAGAATATGCCTGCAATGCTGGAGACCTGGGTGTGATCCCTGGTTAGGAAGATCCCCTGGAGAAGGAATTGGCAATCCACTCTGGTATCCTTGCCTGAAGAATTCCATGGACAGAGGAGCCTGGCAGGCATGGGGACTACATAGGATAGGGTAACTGGGAAGACAAGGTGGGAAGCGTAGAAAGGGCACCAAACACAAATGTCACTGCTTTTCTTGGGGAACAGGGCTCTCAGACAGTCCCACCTCACATGCCTCTGTGTTCTGTTCAGTGGCAGAGAACATGGTGGTTTCCAGGCATCTTCTGATTCATAGCTATATCTTTAGATCTTTATGTATAGAGGAACCTTGTCCACAGGTGTCTGTCAGCTCCCCAAGCTGTGGTTGTTCTTGGTCTGTCCCTCTAACTAGCGGCAGCATAGCATCACCTCACTCTGAAGTTTCATTCTCTGCTACATGGTATCACCTCCACCTGACCACTCCCTCTCCTGCTTAACCACAGTAACATGATCTTGAACATCTTCATGATACAATAAACATAGAGCTCATATAACTCATAATGGTTTATGAATTCATCTGCATGGTCTATTATTGGCAACCTCTTGAAGAATCAACCCTATTGTTAAACATGACTGCATTAAGAAAGCTTTTAGACTAAAATCAAGCTAGCTCCTATAGCCAGAGATCTGATACTTAGGGAAAACTGAAATTCACATTATCAGTTAAATTGTGTCCCTCAAATTCATAGGTTGAAGTCCTAACCCCTAGGACTTCAGAATGTGAAGTTTTTGTAAATGATGAAGCTAAAATGAAGTTATTAGGATAGTCCCTAATCCAGTATCTTGCATCCTTATAAAAGGGGGAAATTTGGACACAGGGATAGCCACATGCACACAGAAAGAATACCATGTGAAGACGAAGGCGGAGCTCAGGATGATGTGTCTAAAAGCCAAGAAACAACAAAAATTGCCAGCAAGCCACCAGAAGCTGGGGTGGGGTGGAAGCGGGAAAGTGTGGAACAGTTTCTCTCAAAGTCCTCATAAGAAACCAACCCTGCTGACACCTTAAGCTCAGACTTCTAACCTCCAGAACTGTGGGACAATCAATTAAGCCACACAGTTTGTGGTACTTTGTTACAGCTGCTCAAGCACACTAATATACTAAACTTCAAAGCCCTGGTTCAAGATCCATTGACTTAAACCCTAATATCTAAAATTGTTCCTTTCTCTACTTCGCCCAACCATTCCAGGAAATCAGCCTTCAGCTAAATAACTGCAAGATGGGTCTTGAGTTTCCAACTGCTGCTGCTGCTGCTAAGTCGCTTCAGTCGTGTCCGACTCTGTGCGACCCCATAGACGCACCAGGCTCCCTCATCCCTGGGATTCTCCAGGCAAGAACACTAGAGTGGGTTTCCATGTCCTTCTCCATGAGTTTCTGACTAGGGAAATATAAATTTAGATTTTAGACCTGGTCGACTCTTTGCATTAACTTAAACAAGTTATCTCATCAGTTTCCTGACTGTCAGATGAGAAGGTTGAATAAAACTCTGGTTGGCAAATAGATTGCCTCTCTTGTGCCCATTCTGGCTGAGTTGTGGCAGCTACTTGGAGCACTATCTTGACCACTCTTTGAGGATCACATTCCTGCATCTCTGAGCCTGAGCCACTGGCTCTGCTCATCTCATTAGATGACATTCAGATAACTTAATGACTTATATTACACTCACTATCAGTTCAGTTCAGTTCAGTCGCTCAGTCGTGTCCGACTCTCCGCGACCCCATGAATCACAGCACGCCAGGCCTCCCTGTCCATCACCAACTCCCGGAGTACACTCAAACTCATGTCCACAGAGTCGGTGATGCCATCCAGCCATCTCATTCTCCGTCGTCCCCTTCTCCTCCCGCCCCCAACCTTTCCTCACTATACACGGTCCCAAAGGCTCTAGGTAAGACCCTTCACCTTCCCACAGAGAAAGAGAATAACTGCCTTGCCACTCAGATGCCTTGACTGAACAGAAAGAATACAATGATTAATTAGCAACATCTGCTGTGAATAAAAGATGGGAAATCTGCCCCACATGACTATGTACTTGCCATCCCTGGACTGAATCACAAAACTTTACAATTTCTTTCTGCACTGATCTGAGCTGCTTATTATTGCCCTTTGTTATCACTTTCAACCATGGACTTTGGTGCTCGTGGCTCTTGGGCCTTTGGATTTCACCTAGGGTTATACTATTGACTTCTTAGTTCTCAGGTTTGTGGATTCAAACTGAATTACACCGCAAGCTTTCTTGGTTCTCCAGCTTACAGATGGCCTCTTGGTCCCCATAATCATGTAAACCAATTTCCATAATAAGTAAATCTCTCTATTAGAGTGAAGTGAAGTGAAGTGAAAGTCATTCAGTTGTGTCAGACTCTTTGTGACCCCATGGACTATACAGTCCATGAAATTCTCCTGGCCAGAATACTGGAGTGGGTAGCCTTCTCCAGGGGATCTTCCCAACCCTGGGATCAAGCCCAGGTCTTCTGCATTGCAGGTGGATTCTCTACCAGCTGAGCTACCAGGGAAGCCCAAGAATACTGGAGTAGGTAGCCTACCCCTTCTTCAGTGGGTCTTCCCAACCCAGAAATCAAACTGGGGTCTCCTGCATTGCAGGTGGATTCTTTACCAGCTGAGCTACAAGGGAAGCCCCATTAGAATACACACATATATATTATTGGTTTTGTTTCTCTCAAGAACCATTCTCCACTAGCCTTTTCCTACTCGCACCCTCCTATGCTTTATGGCATTGGTGATGCCAGAATTGTCTATTATAGCTATTACCAGCCAATGAAAATATACTTTTCCTTCTGGACTGGTAAAATGATCAATTACAGGACATTATCGATGACCTTTTCAGCTTAAGCTCTATTTTCCTCATTGTTTATATTAGTCTTTTGTTGTTGTCATTGCTGTTAAGTCTTCTAAAAATTTGTGGTAGTCCTAGGGGGTTGTGATGTTGCATGCTGATATACTGGGGCAGTGCAGTGATCCCACAAAAAGCCTTCCTAACACAGTGATTGACAGGAGGTAAAGCCACATTTATGATTTCTGAAACAGAGGTGATTATATTTCAGCAAACAGAGTTCTATCTTTATCTAAGCTTTCCATACATTGTCCTGTTTGATCTTCACAACCTAGTGATATAGGCACAACAAATAATCTGTTATTCCCTCATTACATTTAGGGATCATAATCAGAAAAACTAAGTGACTCAATTATACAGAATTAAAAGATTTCAGGTTAGGTCATCTTACCAATCACTCAGCAAAGCATTAGATTTCATTCACAAAGATAGTATCATACACGAGTAGATTTCTTTAACAGTCATTGAGACCCCTCAAATGAGTAGTGATAGTTTGACCAGGATTGCATTGATTAAAGACCACATTTAATAGAGCTTTAAACTCTGTCCAAACAGCTTTTCCCCAAAGCAGCAGGATGACTTCTCTCTGAAGTACTCTCACTTTGCCTGAACTCGTTTGCCATATTTCATGCTGGATGCACAGGCTCTGCTTGCCTCATCAGGTGTGAATCAGATAAATTAAAGAAATAACTAAATTCATTTTGCACATGGTTCCAAGTCAATAGGCTCAGAGTGAGAGCCTATATTTTACTCCACATTTATCCCACAAGGGTAATGGGCTTTGGGGTCAATGTTTTCCTTGCTAAACAAAGAAAACCATCTAGAAATCATCAGTGTGTCTAGTCATTAAACTCAGCATACATATACATATGTTTAATGTTTCCTAGGACTATAAGGAGACCACAATGAGGTTTGTACTGTACATAACTGTTACGATTCTGAAATAACGACAAATAGAAATAAATAGGTTCTCCTTTAGCCTAAATTTTCTTCTGGACCAATAAGTAAAGGCAGCTATCCTGAGAGCCCAAACAGTACAGGCTTGCTGTGAAAAAACACACATCTCTAAGATGAGAAATCGACATTTTCTGTGCCTCCTGATTCTGGGGAGACATCCAGTGTCAGAAGGAGTTCTGTGGGCTGAGCAAGGCAGGCTCGACTTAGGAGGTGCAGCTGTGCTCTGGTTGAGACCATGAGCTACAGGCTTGCTCCCCCAAGATGAGTATTGGGAAGAAGCACGAGCACCACCATCCTTTCTTGCCCTTGACGGGTATTACCCAAGTTATTTGCCAAAAGGACAGAGCTCAGGCTTCAGATAAGTCTTTCAGATTGAGATAGCACAGAACTCATGATCAGATTAGAGATTGAAAGCCACCAGGGTGATGGCTGCCGGGCAGGCCTCCCACAGCCCTGCATCACTCTTTCTGAGGCTGTCCGCCCACTCTGCTTCCCAAGTACCGCCATCCATCAAGTGTCTCCAGGATATTTGTGAGGCTCAAATGCCCAGGAACTTTTTAGGTCTTATATTGTCAGACTTTCCATTAAATAAATCATATTTGATCGTTCTCTACTTCTTTAAATTCTCTTTTTCCTCTGCGTCTCTGACACCATACTCTCTCATGGGCATTTGCCTACCGTTTCAACAACCTCTTCCCAGTATTTCACTCAAACCTCCTTCTCTAGCTAACTTCCAAATGCTACAGTTCCTAAAAGTGCATTCCCAGCTCCTCTTTTTTTCTCTATCTAGACTTTCTCCTGAACGATCTCATTCATTTCGTCACTTGAAGTGTTATCTCTACACTGCTGTGCCAAAAATATTTCTCCATGGAGATTCTTCTTCCTGAAGTCTAGATTTGTTTATCCAACCACTTTTCAATTATCTTACCTGAGAGATCTCCGAAGTTCCTCAAATTTAACAAAAGCAAACCTGAAATCTTGACCCCCAAAAGATCTGAGACTTCCTGTGCTTCTGGTAATGTGGAACTAGGTGACTTCCCGTACAGATTTTGATCAAGGACAGTGAGCCACCTCTTCCAGGAGAATCACTTCTGGTAATGTGGGACTATTTAAAGCATACAAACCTCTCACCAAGAACTGCTATGAAACCTGGGGAAAACAGTTCTACCTATGTTTGAGGGCTTCAGAGAAGGAACACAGCAGTGAATAAATATGAGGACAAGATCCAAGAAAAGAACCTCACAGAAATGAGCCTAGCTATGGGGACTACTTTTTCCCTGGGGAGATCTTCCAATTCACAGAGAGGTAGAGGAGAGGCAGAGAAACTGAACAGAGTATTCAACGAAGTGATGGGGCAAGGGGACAAAAATGAGAGCTTGGGGCCTGCTGAGGAAGGACTCTCTTCAATTCTCCAAGATTTGGGGTTTGATTTGGGACCCCAATTAGTCAGGGTTATCCAGAGGAACAGAACCAGTAGGATGTGGAGAGAAAGATAGAGAGGTTTTAAGGAATTGTTTCATGCAACTGTGGAGTTGGCAAGTGTGAAACCTGCAGGGCAGCCCAGCAGGCAGGAGATTCAAAGAGGAGTTGATGTTGCAGCTCAAGTTGGAAGGCAGTCTGGAGACAGAATTCCCTCTTCCTTAGGGGCCTCAATTTTTTTCTCTTAAGGCCTTCAACTAATTGAATGAGGCCCACCCACATTGTGGAAGATAATTTGCTTTACTTAAAGTCTACTGACTGAACTGTAAATTTATCTTAAAAGTTCTTTTATAGTGACATCTAGACTGGTGTTTTACCAAATATCTAGACGCAGAGTCCTCCCCAGTTTGGCACACAAAATCAACCATCACAGCCCACAGCCCACTGCCAATTCAAGAGCCATCCTCTGAGTAGCACTAGTCTAAGATTATTGTGTTACAGTTGACCCTTGGACAACGCGGGTTTAAACTGCAAGGGCACACTTAAAAGCAGCCTTTTTTCAATAAATACATGCTACAATGCTATACGATCAGCAGCTGGTTGAATCCATGGATATGGAACTGCATATAAGGATGGCTGACTATAAGTTATACTTGGATTGTTTGCTGCATAGAGGATTTATACCCCTAACCCGTGTTGTTCAGGTGTCAATTGTATTTAGTATTAGGAAAAAGTATTAGTTGGCATTAGGCTTTGATAAGTTAAGGATATATAATTTCTAGAATAACCAATAAAAGAATAGTAAAATAATGTTTAACTTAGCATAATATAAAATAAAAACAAAGGAGAGATAAAAAAAAAAGATTTAAAAAAATATAAAATAGGTGAAACAAATAAAAAGCAAATACTAAGATGGTAAATTTAGCCTCACATATATCAGTAATTATCTTCAACATAAATGAACTAAATGCTTCAATTAAAAGAGATTAGTAGGATGGATTCAAACATATATGTACATATGTATATTGGCTTCCCTGGTGGCTCAACTGATAAAGAATCTGCCTGCGATGCCGGAGACCTGGGTTCAATCCCTGGCTTGGGAAGATGGAGGAGGGCATGGCAACCCACTCCAGTATTCTTGCTTGGAGAATCTCCATAGACAGAGGAGTCTGGCAGGCTACAGTCCAAGGGGTCACAAAGAGTCAGACATGACTGAGCAACTAAACACACATGCATATGTATATATACACATGTATATACACACTGCTTAAAGACACACAAATATAATATAGATGGTCAAAAGCAAGAGGTTAAGAAAGGTATACTATGAAAATACTAAACAAAAGAAAGTACAATAGCTATACTACTATCAGATAAGACTTTAGAACGAGAATCATTATTAGTTAAAGAAGGACATTGAATAATAATAAAGAGGCTAATACACCAGGAAGATACAACAATCTTACATTTGCTTATTCCTTGGAACATAGCTTCAAAACATATAAAACAAAAAAGAGAAGTCTGCGAATCCACAATTACACTGAAAGAGATTAACACACCTATCTCACAGCTAGAATAAGCAATCAAAAACTTCAGTAGGAACACAAATGATCTAAACAATACAATCAAACTTTTCCCAGTGGACATATTTGTAGAACACTGCTGTGATTCATAGGGTCGCAGAGAGTCGGACACGATTGAGCGACTGAACTGAACTGATACCTAATGACTATAGAATACACATTCTTTTCAAGGACACACAGAACATTTGCCAAAATTGCCTTATTCAGAGTCATAAAGTAAATGTCAACATATTTCAAAAATCAGAATCATATCGGAATATGTTCTTTGATTTCAGTGGAATTAAGCTGAAAAGTAGAAAAATCCCTCAATTTGGAAATAAAGAAGTAAATTTCTAAATACCTATGGGCCAGAAAAGAAATCACAAAGGAAATTATATAACCAATACTAATCCAAGGATTTGTAATACATGTTTAAATCATACTTACATGAACATTTATAGCCCTATAGACATATAACAGAAAAGGAAAAAGACTGAACATCAGTGCACTAAGTAGCTACTTCAAAAAGTTAGAAAAAAGATAAAAGAAATGAGAAAGAATAAATGATAAAGATAAGAAAACTAATGAGAAAGAAAATAGAATAGTAGAGGGGATCATCCAAGAAAACAATAGGTTTGCTGAAAAGACTTAATAATAAGGTGATAAACTCCTTCCTAAAAAAGATACAATTAATTCACATCAGGAATGAAAAAGGGCATTAGATGAATTAGATGATATATTCCATAAAACACACACACACACAATTTAGCAAAAATAAAGTAATTTAAAATAAAATAATTCACTATTTAAAACCTTTTGCATAAAGAAACCTATAGACCTAGATGGTTTTGCTGTGAATTCTGCAAAATATGTCAAGAAGAACCAATGCCAATTTTTCCATAGACTTTTCCAGGAAAGATCATTCCTCAGTTCTTTTTTTTTTTGGAGAAAAATTTTAAAATCTCTTTCTTTTTTCTATTGGAATATACTTGCTTTACAATATTGTGTTAGTTTCTGCTATTCAGCGAAGTGAATTGGCTATATGTTTGCATATATCCTCCCTCTCTTTTTTGGATTTTCTTCCCATTTAGTTTACCACTCAGTTCATTTTTTAAGGCCAGAATAATCCTGATACAAAAACTGACAAGGATATTATAAGAAAAGAATATTAGAAGCCCAGCTCACTTATGACCCTGATTTTTAAAAAAAAAAAAAAATTCTAAGCAAATTCTAGCAAATCAAATCTGGAAATGTATGAGAAAGATTATACATCACAACCAAACTGGAAATGCAAAAACTGCATAGTTGTTTCAACATTCAAGAAATCATTCCAGGCAATCTGCTCCATTAATAAAAGAGAGAATCCTGTGACCATTTCAATAGATGCAGAAAAAAGTTCATAAAATGCAACACACATGATTTAAAAAAAAAAAAAAACTGGTAGCAAACTAGAAAAAGAAATTAACATCCTTCATCTGATAAAGAGTATCTGCTGCTGTTGCTAAGTCGCTTCAGTTGTGTCCGACTCTGTGCGAACCCATAGACAGCAGCCCACAGGCTCCGCCGTCCCTGGGATTCTCCAGGCAAGAACACTGGAGTCGGTTGCCATTTCCTTCTCCAATGCATGAAAGTGAAAAGTAAAAGTGAAGTCGCTCAGTCGTGTCTGACCCTCAGCGACCCCATGGACCGCCGCCTACCAGGCTCCTCTGTCCATGGGATTCTCCGGGTATCTACAAAAACCTAAAATAAAACATAAGTCTTTAATCATCTGCTCCAAAGTCACTCTTGTTTGACTCTTCCCCATCTCAGTAAAAGGACATCTTCATCCATCCAACTGCTAAAGCCAAAGACTTGAAAGTTGTTATTTCGTTTCATCTCTCTGTCTCCTCCCACCTCATACCCAATCCATTGTCAATCGATGGAGTCTTTTTCCAAATACTTCCAGAGTTCATGCTCTGTTTTTCATCTCTTCCTTTACCACTCTGGAATACTACCATCTCTCACCGGGATTACTACCATAGGCTGACAGCTGCTCTCCCTGTTTTTATTCTTGCCCCATCTGAACCATTATCAAACAGAATGATATTCCTAAAGTACCATTGAAATCACATCACTCCCTAAGGCGGCTGAGTGGAAAAAAGGAAACAAATTCTTCCCCCAGTCTTCCTGCCCCCACACCTCATCCTAGCTCCACTTTCCCTGCACCCATTGCTCAAGCTGGCCTCTTGAAGTTCCCTGCGTTTGCTGAGCTGGTCCCCTCTTCAGCATTGCTTCCCTTATGTTGTTTGTCTCCTCACTTCTCACTGTGCAACCTGACCACCCTGTGGTTTCCTTTCTCAGAATCTTATACTTCCTTTCAGAATTCTCATCATAATTTGCAAGTCTGTATTATTCTTTTAGCTTTTAAACATCTACCTTCTTCACTATGCTGTAAATGTCTCAAAGGCAAGAATCCGAATGGTTTTGTTTTCTTCTGTTTCATCTCTATCCTAGAACCTGCTACATTATAAGCATTCAATTCATCATTGTTGAAAAATGAGTGAATAAGTGAATAAATGAAATCTTCTTATATTCCAAGTATATTAAAAATGGGTGCAGCTTTTTCAGCATGCATAGTGTGAGCCACCATTTTTAATAGCTTTGACTATAAGCAGTTTCAGGCATATAACCTTGAGCTTCCAGACAAACCTTGAAGCAAATGAATGCCATGTCTCACCTAGACCCCTGCAATTAATTCTAACTCCTGAAAAACTTTATCTACTGACAGTAGGCTTTGCTATGCATGGATCTTAAGTGAAGTCATTGCAAACAGGCATAAAATCAACCAAAGGCATCATATCAAGTGTTAAAAGCTCTTATTCAGCTACAAAAATAGTTTACTGTCTGAGTAGACTTCAAAACCTTCATTTTCATGGAAAGCAAATAATATTCCTAAAATTAAGTAAAATGTGCAGCCAGTGATATTTATTTACAAATGCCCTATGACTACCTTGTAAGAAACGCTAAATGATAGCAAAACTTCAAAAGACATCAGTGCAGCCAACACCATCTTTCTGTTAAATATATTTTCTTCTGTATGTGATAACCCCAGCAAAACAATCTTTATTAATCTCAAAACTAATCACTAACTCCAGAATGATAAGAAATTAATTTGGTTATGCCTTAGTACTTCAATTTTTCTATCTTTCTGCCTTCCAAAGGTGGCTGCTAATGCTATGTGAAAATAGAATCTATTAATATAAAGGCCCCATGTTCCTTTAACAATAGGGTCAACTCCCTCAGTGTCCCAGAAAGACAGGAAGTAAATTTTTCATTTTTCTTCATAGATTGAAAGACATGGCCAGACTTTATACCATGATTGGAACCATTTCTGTCTAGTGTGTGTTGTATGTTAGTTGCTCAGTTGTGTCTTACTCTTTGTGACCCCATGGACCATAGCCCACCAGGACTCCTCTGCCCATGCAATTCTCCAGGCAAGGATATTGGAGTGGGTTGCCATGCCCTTCTCCAGGGGGTTCTTTCTCGGATTAAGACCAAATCAAAATCACCAGGCTGATTATCTGATCCAAACAGGTAGTTAACTCAGTATTATAGACAGGGGGAAAGGAGAGGCATCTACCATCTATATCTTTACTTGAAGGAAACAGAGAAGAGTCCCAATTATCAAGCTGTGGATTCAAGGACTCTTACGGACTCTAGAAGCCCCAGTAACTGGTGAGGGTGATAAGGGCTTTGTATTCTCATGGTGATGAGTTCAAATCCCAGCTCCTTTACTTGCAAGTTGCATGTCCCTAGGCAATTTACCAAACCTCACTCAGCTTCAACTTCTTCACCTAATAACAATGCTCTCTCAAAAGTTTCCTTTGGGAAATTAGAGATTATCTATAGAAAGTATAGGGAATCCCTGGTGGTTCAGTGGTAAAGAATCCACCTGCAACTCATGAGATACAGGTTCAGCCCCTGGGTCGGGAAGATCCCCTGGAGAAGAAAATGCAACCCACTCCAGTATTCTTGCTTGGGAAATCCCATGGACAGAGGAGCCTGGTGGGCTATAGTCCAGGGGTAGCAAGAGTTGGACACAACTTAGGGATTAAACCACCACCACAAGCACAGAAAGTACATGACACACAGCAGGAGTTCAAAAAATGGTAGTTATTCAGTGGAATAGATATCGGCCTTTCTTTCTATGTCTCCCTTGTTAAACGTAAATGAAGACAGGAGAATGCAAACTAGCAAAATGTATTCTTAAATACTAACATTCCTCCTGGGGATGTTGAGGATACTACCAGAAAACCTCAAACCTATCAAAAAAAAAGAATGTGAATTAGAAAACATAGCTGGCCCCCAGGACTTTGTTATCTCACATCCCCAAATTAACATTATCTAAGAAACCGAGTGATATCAAATCCATCTTACATTGAGAATTACTTTCATGGGTAAGAGATAGAACCCCATGGGTAAGAGATAGAAAGGAAGCAAGGAGGTGGAGGAAATGGAAATTAAAAGTAGGGGAAGGGAAAACAGGAAATAAAGAGAAAAAGTAACCAATTCCATCGGGATTAAAGTTTGCTTATAAACAGAACAGTTGGACACGATTGAGCGACTTCACTTTCACTTTTCACTTTCATGCATTGGAGAAGGAAATGGCAACCCACTCCAGTGTTCTTGCCTGGAGAATCCCAGGGACGGGGAGCCTGGTGGGCTCCCGTCTATGGGGTCGCACAGAGTCGGACACGATTGAAGCGACTTAGCAGCAGCAGCAGCATAAACAGAACAATATGGGACTGCCGTCTCCTTTCTGCTGTGTTCCTATGAAAGTAAAGACCATAGCTGCTTTGTTCACTCCTATCTGCCCAGTAGCTAATACAGTGCCTGGAACACAACAGGTATTTAATAAATAACTGTGGAAGGTACAAAAACATAAAGGAATGAGTGCCGTGTATGTCTCTGGAGTCATAAATATTCACTCTGCATCCAAAACTTGAAAACATAAAAGACTGATTCTATGCACTGACTGGGTACTTAGAACTGGAATCCCAGATATGAGTGTCCCCAGGTTTGCACCTTGTGGCTGTCACTTAACCATCTCTCTGGCCCTGCAAAATGGCCTTTTTCAAATAAAGATTTGAAGGTCCTGTGGGGTGACCTCAATTTCAGCTCTCACTCTGCCAGTGTTCTCAGTTGCCTTACAATACAGTTTCTGGTGCTAGATATTAAAATGCAGCAAAAACTGTTTAGAGACTCTGAGTTATATACAAAAAATAAAAAATCAAAGATAGAGCTGAGCAGTTAGAAACCAGTCAGTACAGTGTCTGCTCTCATTATTGAGAGATGCTTAAGCTCATTATTCAGTTTTGGGAGAAAACAGGACGCATGTAGTGAAATTCAACAGAGGCTTAATATATAGTTTCAAGTTAGCAACAGATAGGGTAATATCAAAACGACCGATTTCAAAATAAACTTTAACTGTCAATAATTTAAATTATTTAATCAAAACACTGGAAGAATATTTGTTGGTATGCTGCATATTAACATTTTTCAATCTGTTGAACACAGGTAAAATGCCTCAACAAATATAGAAAGGCAACAGAAATTTCACCTCATTGACATAAACCACTAGGTTTCCATTTGGGGACTTTTTCTAGAACAATTCATATCAACCCACAACTACCAAAACACAGCTATGAGGATTAATTGTGTATATAAAAGCATTTTGCAACATTATGTCTTTTTTTCCCCCTCAAAAAATGTATGAGGCATTTTTGTTTTCCTCAACCAGTTTGCATGAAACACGCGATGAAATCACCTTCCATTTTTACCTGCCTTCCTATTAGAGGCAAGATTTTTCTCCTTTCCGTCTTAAACTAATGAGATTTTGAAAAAGCAATCTCATTCCATCAGAAGCCACCATATTTCAGAAATGAAGTGATTTATGGGTGGTAATTACATTACAAAAAGTTTATACATCATTTGGGCATTATTCAGGGGAAAAGGTATAGCGTGTTGCTGCTGTTATTAAACCCCAAAGACCCATTGATCAAGAATATAAAGATCAACCACTTGTTTTGTTAAGTAATTAACTTAACTCTTCCCCATAGCTCCCATTCAAGCTTGGAACGATCCATTCCTCATTGGAATGAGAGTCCCCAGCAATGTATCGAAAAGGGCTGCTAAAAGGTGATGCCAATTAATTGCCAAAAGTAATTGTCATTTTGTAATCACATTATTACTAGTTTGCTGCCACTAGATCATTAAAGTGCCAATTATGCATCTCTGTTTTAATGTATTAATAAAAAAGCAATCATGCATTTATTGCCTTTATAATTTCTGAGATAATTATACAGCAGGCTGAAGGTGTGCATCTCTTCTGTGATCCAGCAAACTTAGCAACCACACTGGAAACTCCAAAGGTTAGGAAATTAATATATCAGAACTGACTATTTTTAGAGCTAAAACCAAATATTCTCAGCTTCTTCATTCAAAGTGCAGTAGGGATAGTCTATGGAATGGAATTGTGAGGAAGTAAGAGCTTGCCTCTATGAGATGGTCTAGACCCTCTTCATTCTTTGCCAGTGAGGAGTAGAATAGAAAGAAAACTCTGTTCAGGAACAAGAGAAGATGGTTTCCAGGGTGGTTTATAGGTTACGAGTTCTAAAACAGACTTGTGGTCCAGGGGAGGTTACCCTTCTCAGCTGTCCGATGAACCACCTTCATCTTGAGTCAGTACCATCCCCGCCCGAGGAGAAGTTAGGGGCTTCCCTGGTAGCTCAGCTCAGTAAAGAGTCTGCCTGCAATGCAGGAGACCCCAGTTCGATTCCTGTGTCAGGAAGATCCTCTAGGATAGGTTATCCACTCCAGTATTCTTGGGCTTTCCAAGAGTACTGCTCGTTCAGACCATAAAGAATCCCCCTGCAATGCAGGAGATCTGGGTTCTATCCCTGGGTTGGGAAGATCCCCTGGAGAAGGGCATGGCAATCCACTCCAGTATTCCTGCCTGGAGAATCCCCATGGACAGGGGAACCTGGCGGGCTACACTCCATAGGGTCGCAAAGAGTCAGATATGACTGAGCAACTAAGCACAGCACAGCAGGGAGAAGGAGTTGGAGGGACTGAAGTGAAAGTCTGGAGACCTTTTCAAGTTTGGCTTCATTATTACTCTTGAAATTCTATGAATTCCCAGATCATACGTCTCTTCCTTAACATAGATATCAAATCCATTCTGCAGATAAACGAAGTAAGTTAAGGAGTCTTTATTTTGGATTATCTGTTCTCTTTATCCTTAATATAAATGAGTTTCAATTGAATTGAATTGTCCTTTCTTATCAAAAGAAAATGTTATGGCATTCCACATTTTCTGCCCACTCTTCCCCGGAATTGCCACATTGAAGACTGAAGTGGTAGTGTTAAGTGCTCCCTGTAGCTACACATATGGCAGAAGTATTCCCCTGGATATCTTGGTGGCCATTTCTCTTCTCTCAGAGACAATTCTGTAAAGGTTGCTTCTCCAGCTGTCACAGTCCTACTGATAGTCCTTTATTCAATAATTCCTGACATTGTTCTAGTGCAGAGGTCAACAGACTGGCCCAATGACCAGTCCAGTCCACCTTTTATTTTTGCAAATGCAGCTTTATTGGAATACAGCCCAGGCCCATTGGTTTACATATTGTCTCTATCTGCTTTACTCTACAACAGCAGAGCTGAGCAGTGGTAACAGAGACTGCATGACCCTCAAAGCCTGAAATATTTGCTATCTGGCCCTTTACAGAAAAAGTTTGCCAATACCTATTCTAGTGAAACTTTTTTTCATCTGACTATTACAGAATCTCCTTCCCCTCAAATGAAGACATTTATTCTTACATTGCTTAATGTTTTTCTTTTTTCTCTGGATAAATCTTTCTAAATTACAGCATCTTTTTTAACTTCTGAAATTTAAATCTCTGTACCATTTCATCCACACACTCTCCCAAGTGAGAATAGATCCCACAAGGATGCTCACAAAGGTGCTTGATAATGTCTCCTTTTGATCTGTAGCCTAATAAGGGATCGCCCTCTAAGCAAATCTAAAATTTCATTGATTCCATCAAGTAACAGACATTTGATGAACGACTTTGTCACGTGCCAGCCACTGATGCTAGATGTGAAATTCGGTAAGACATAGTCTCTTGCGGTTGTTGTTCAGCCGCTCAGTCATATCCAACTCTTTGTGACCCCCTGGACTGCAGCACGCTAGGCTTCCCTGTCCTTCACCATCTCCCAGACCTTGCTCAAACTCATGTTCATTGAGTCAGTGATGCCATCCAATCATCTCATCCTCTGCTGTCCCCTTCTCCCTTCTCCTCCTGCCTTCTGTCTTTCCCAGCATCAGGGTCTTTCCCAATGAGTTGGCTCTTCGCATCAGGTAGCCTACCTAGACACAGTCACTTTCTACCTAGAAACTCACAGTCTGGCAGAGAAGACCTCGTACACATCACGGCATCATTGTTCTTGCAGCGGTTGTTTGTTTTAACACTTTCTTAGTTATATTCCAAGAACTGTGTTAAGAACTTTAACATATATCAGCTCATTTAATTCTCATAACAATCCTATGAGGAAGATGCTAATATTATCCTCATTTTACAGATTAAAAAATTAAGTATGAATGAGAGAACTTAATATAAGATGGATTACAGCAAATGTTTAGTAATTAGTAAGAGGCAGGGCTGGGATTTGAACCCAAGCAGTCAGGCTCCAGAGTCCAAACTCCTAACTACTTTATCAGTATTAACTTTTACTTTCTCTGCCCCAGGATCTGAGAGGAAAAACCCCAACGTGGGACACTCATGAATTCCCCATCTCATAACACTCAAAGGATCTGAGTTATGCTGTTGTTGACTGAAACAAAGTGCACGTGAAAGCTGTGACTTTCAGTTTTATTTGAGAACCTTACTGAGGACTCTAGCTCTCAGCTCTGAGGAACTGCTTCAAAGAGCTAGGGGAGGAGTCAGGAAGTTTATATGAATTTTTTTTTTTTGAGGGGGGGCTGGGAATTACATGTAGTCAAGGAAACATCTTGGTAAAAGATTACTGTTAATCACCAAAAACACAGATATTTCAAGTTAATGATTTTAGTGCTTATCTAGAGTTGGACTGTGAAGAAAGCTGATCGCCGAAGAATTGATGCTTTTGAACTGTGGTGCTGGAGAAGACTCTTGAGAGTCCCTTGGACTGCAAGGAGATCCACCCAGTCCATTCTAAAGGAGATCAATCCTGGGTGTTCATTGGAAGGACTGATGCTAAAGCTGAAACTCCAATACTTTGGCCACCTCATGTGACAAGTTGACTCACTGGAAAGACTCTGATGCTGGGAAAGGTTGGGGGCAGGAGGAGAAGGGGACGACAGAGAATGAGATGGCTGGATGGCATCACCGACTCAATAGACATGAGTTTGAGTGAACTCCAGGAGTTGGTGATGGACAGGGAGGCCTGGCGTGCTGTGATTCATGGGGTCGCAGAGAGTCGGACACGACTGAGTGACTGAACTGACTGACTGACTGACTGAACTGACTGTCTGACTGACTGAACTGACTGACTGACTGATATATGGCAAGATGCAAGAACCTGGCGTCATTGAAATTCTTCCTTCAGTTCAGTTCAGTTCAGTCGCTCAGTCGTGTCCGACTCTCCGCGACCCCATGAATCACAGCATGCCAGGCCTCCCTGTCCATCATCAGCTCCCGGAGTTCACTCAAACTCATGTCCATCGAGTCGGTGATGCCATCCAGCCATCTCATTCTCTGCTGTCCCCGTCTCCTCCCGCCCCTAATCCCTCCCAGCATCAGAGTCTTTTCCAGTGAGTCAGCTCTTCGCATGAGGTGGCCAAAGTATTGGAGTTTCAGCTTTAGCATCAGTCCTTCCAATGAACACCCAGGATTGATCTCCTTTAGAATGGACTGGTTGGATCTCCTTGTAGTCCAAGGGACTCTCAAGAGTCTTCTCCAGCACCACAGCTCAAAAGCATCAATTCTTCGGCGATCAGCTTTCTTCACAGTCCAACTCTCACATCCATACACGACCACGGGAAAAACCATAGCCTTGACTAGATGGACCTTTGTTGGCAAAGTAATGTCTCTGCTTTTTAATATACTATCTAGGTTAGATATGCATTTTAATTGTCTAGGCACTCATACATCCAAAACATGGAATTCTTCATCCTGTTTTTTTTTCTCTTTCTTTCTGAATCCCTTTCAGGATGTACTGAATGTCTGTGATACAGTAGCTAATGAGTTGATCCTTGTAGAACTGGGTGATGGGTACACTCTGTGTTCTATAACCTGCAGACTCACACCACTCCCCATCAGCCTGCTTCTTTGGAGACTGGCACCTTCAGACTCCCAGTGCAAGGCCTGGCAATCTAGGGACATTCTGATTTCCCAGACTATGATTCTCTTATCAAACTAGAGCCTCTCCAAACAGAAAGAGCTGGACCTCATTCCTCTGGTAGTAGGAAGGGAAGGACTACTATCCATTAGCAAAACTGAGGACAGCTACTTGTGACTTCTTGGGGAGAAACAAAATTTCCCATCCAGGGAGACAATCCTTTAGTTTAGGAAAAGCCTTGACTCAGATGCTCAGTCATGTCTGACTCTTTTCAACCCCATGGACTATAGCCCACCAAGATCCTATGTTCATGGGATTCTCTCGGCAAGAATATTGGAGTAGGGTGCCATTTCCTCCTCCAGGAGATCTTCCCAACCCAGGGATCAAACACATGTCTTCTTCATTGGCAGGAGGATTCTTTACCACTGAGCCACTTGGGAAGCTCTATGCTTAGACATATTTTAATGGGGTATTTTTATTTGAGGTTTGGTTTTAGTTGTAATGTTTCTGCTGTTATTGTAGGCAACTGAGTAAGTGAATGGGAGTGTGTGAGACTGAGAATTTAACTGTTCTGCATAATGAAGTGAAGATTTTTAGGATATCCCAGAGAGAGAAGATAAGGGTCTTGAGATTATTTAAAATGGAAGAAATATGAGGGCAACCTAGAAAGAGAAGGAGGCTCAAGAAGATGCCTGGGTATTGGGGCCATTAGAAGAGAAAATCGGCCAGGGACAAATCCCCATAGGGAGATGGTTAATGGTCTTTAGGACTATGATGCCTGATAGCAACTTTAAAGTTGTTTGCTTTGCTGAAAGTAAAAGTCACTCAGTTGTGTCCGACATTTTATGACCCCATGGACTATGCAGTCGACTGAATTCTCCAGGCCAGAATACTGGAGTATGGGTAGCATTTCCCTTCTCCAGGGAATCTTCCCAACCCAGGGATCAAACCCAGGTCTCCCGCATTGTGGGCAGATTCTTTACCTGTTGAGCCACAAGGGAAGCCCAAGAATACTGGAGTGGGTAGCTCATCCCTTCTCCAGCAGGTATTCCTGACCCAGGAATCAAACCAGGGTCTCCTGCATTGAAGATGGATTCTTTACCAACTGAGCTATCAGGGAAGTTTGCTGTGCTAGGTGATCCTGAGAAAGGGCAATGGCTTCAGAGGAGACAGAGCAGTGATGGTGGAAGGGAGGATAGTGGGAGCGAGACTGGTTATAAAAATAGCCTCCTGGGACTTTCCTGGTGGTCCAGTGGCTGCTGCTGCTAAGTCACTTCAGTCATGTCCAACTCTGTGTGACCCCATAGATGGCAGCCCACCAGGCACCTCCGTTCCTAGAATTCTCCAGGCAAGAATACTGGAGTGGGTTGCCATTTCCTTCTCCAGGTCCAGTGGCTAGGACTCCATGATCCCAATGTAGGGGGCTGGCTTTTGATTCCTGGTCTGGAAACTAGACTCCCTGTGCTACAACTAAGACCCAATGCAGCCACATAAATAAATAATTTAAAACTTTTTTTTTAAAGCCTCCTAAACTTTTGAACTGTGGTGCTGGAGAAGACTCTTGAGAGTCCCTTGGACTGCAAGGAGATCCAACCAGTCCATTCTAAAGGAGATCAGTCCTGGGTGTTCATTGGAAGGACTGATGCTAAAGCTGAAACTCCAATACTTTGGCCACCTCATGCGACGAGTTGACTCACTGGAAAAGAGTCTGATGCTGGGAGGGATTGGGGGTGGGAGGAGACAGGGACGACAGAGAATGAGATGGCTGGATGGCATCACCGACTCGATGGACATGAGTTTGAGTGAACTCCGGGAGTTGGTGATGGACAGGGAGGCCTGGCGTGCTGTGATTCATGGGGTCGCAAGGAGTCGGACACGACTGAGCGACTGAACTGAACTGAACTGAATAAAAGACATGATCAAGATTGGAAAGAAAGAAGTTAATCTATTTCTATTCACAGATGGCATGCTCTTAAACATAGAAAATCCTAAGGAATCCACAATAAAACTATCAGAACTAACAAAAAAAATTCTACAAGGTTGCAAAATATAAGACCAATATATAAAAATCAATTGCACAAGTCTAACAGAGTTTTTGTATAAGCAGAATGAGCTTTTACATGTCTACAAACCCAACAATTGGATTAATTTCTAAAACTAGCATAGGATCAGGCCTATGGTAGAAAAGCATTTTATTTATATGCAGAGGGCTAAGAAGTCAAGAAAACATTATAAATGATCATACGAATCAGGTCCAGCATCTTGGGCAAGCTGTCTACCTCTGATGTCGTCGTCTTCTCATCCTGGTATAGTGTAGTCCTTAAACCATGGCAACAGTCTGCTTCTAAATTGGAAAATTAAAAACAATAGCTGGAAATCAGAGTCAGGGCTATGGGAAATCCAAGATGGCTACTTGGCTTTTCCCAGCTCCCTGACAAACCTCATTTTTTATTTGATGAGTTAAAGCCTCCCTGGCTACAGGACCTCCATAATGAAAAATCATGGAATATTAAGTTTTCTAAATTGTTAAATTAAGTTTCTAGTTTTGTTAATGTCTAGTGTTTACTAAGACTCACTGCTGAGACAGTTCCTTGTTACGTGATACTGCTAAAAGATTTAATTAAGTTATTAAAAAGGACACTCTAGGTTAGTTTCTAAGGCTTATCTCAGTAACCAATCTTCAGATAAAGGTCGGATGCTCCATAATGTACAACCAGGAGATTAACACCAGACTATAATCATTTAACGAATGAAGTCAGGTGACTTGGGGTATACCAGGTTTTATCTAATGAAAGTTCTTGACTTATAATTCTTATTTTACTAATAACTGCTAGCTATGGCTATATTATTTTCTATGTCACTTGTTTCACTGAGCCTGTGATATAATGCTGAACTGACAGTTCCATATGAGATCAATAATTGCAATAATGTGACTCTGGGTATGGGAAAAAGCAATAAGAGGAAATATTTTCCTGGAACAGGAGGCTAGTAAGACAGTGGTCCAGAGACTTTTGCTACTTGCAAGGCCTGGTCCAATTTTAGCACACTGAGTGGCCCATCACTTCCCTAGATCTGGGAATGAGCCTTCCCAGCACCACGGGACACAATGGCCATGAAATGGTGTCACATGGTCAGATATGTGGCTATGAAGGGACCCTGCTGACTGGAAGTTGGTACTTGCCAGCTACCTCTACAAAGATTACATCATGACCATTGCAAGCTGCTGAACTTCAACACCCCCTGAAAGAAGTTCAAGGTGAAAATCAGGAATGAGGCACTCTGTGCTCTGAAAAAAAAAAAAAAAACTGACAGAACAGGCCTTCAGATAGTTAGATCTTTTCAGAAAAAGGTTTTATGAGTTCCAATTCTTGCATCTTCTCATACCTAGAAAAACACTGACGTCATTAATGGTGAAATATGCTTTGGCTATTAAAAAAAATTTTTTTTTTACAATTAAAAGTCAAAATGGAGTAGCTATGGTTCAGACATCCTGGGAAATAAATATTTCCCAGATATCCTGAAAAATGATATTATGGGTGTGATTTCAGATTAGACGCTGTGACCTAATGTAGAACTTAATGCTCCTGTAATGCATTTTTGCTTCTGTACTTTGCTTGCTGCTCATAAAACCAAAGTTACTCCATTTTAAGATAAGGTTGTTTTTAAGTAAAGATTCCTAAAATTGTTTTTGAAAAAAGAAAAAAAAAAGAAAATGAATAACCAACAAGGATCTACCTTATAGCACATGGAACTCTGCTCAATGTTATGTGGCAGCCTAGACTGGAGGGGAGTTTAGGGGGAAATGGATACATGTATATGTAAGTCCGAGTTCCTTTGCAGTTCACCTGAAACTGTCACATTGTTAGTTGGCTATACCCCAGTACAAAAAAGGTGTTTTGAAAATGTGATGTATATGTATATTACCATATGTAAAACAGATTGCCAGTCCAGGCTCGATGCATGAGACAGGGTGCTCGGGGCTGGTGCACTGGGAAGACCCTGAGGGATGGGATGGGGAGGGAGGTGGGAGGGGGGTTCAGGATGGGGAACACATGTACACCCATGACTGATTCATGTCAATGTATGGCAAAAACCACTACAATATTGTAAAGTAATTAGCCTCCAATTAAAATTAATTAATTAATTTTTTTAAATGTGATGTATATAAACATGGAATATATATGTATATGTATAAAAAAATCAATTGCATTTCTATGCAGTAGCAATGAACAATCGAAAAATGAAATTAAAGAAATTATTCCATTTATAATAACATCAAAAGAAATAAAATACTTGAGAATAAATTTAACAAAAATGTGCAAGATGTATAAACACATTGCATTGTATGTAAACACATCATCACTGGAAAAAATTAAAGAAGATGTAAATGAAAAGACATTATATATGCATAGATGGGAAGACACTATTATTAAGATGACAATTTGCTCCAAATTAATCTACAGATTCAATGTAATACCTATAGAGCTTCATGCCTTGCTCACAGAAATTGACAAACTAGTCCTAAAATTCATATAGAAATGCCAGGGACCCACAATAGACAAAATAATTTTTAGAAAACAATAAAGCAGATGGGACTTGAAATTCCTGTCTTCAAAGCTTACTACAGAGCTTCAGTAATCAAGACAGTGTGCTGCTGACATAAGGATAGACATATAGAGCAAGAGAATAGAGTTAAGAGACCAGAAGTAATCTCATATGCCTACAGTCAATTGAGTCTCAATAAGGGGAGAGAATTCAGTGGAGAAGAATAATCTTTTTCACAAATGGCACCACAACAAGCAAGAGAATGAATTTGGAACCTATCTCACACTGTACACAAAAGTCACAATGGTGCAAAGACCCAGATTTAATAGGCAAAATGATACAACTCTTTGAAGAAAACATAGACATAAAAATATTTGTGGCTTGAGGTAAAGCAATGATTCCTTAAACATGACACCAAAAGAACAAGAAACAAAAGGAAAATAGATAAGCTGGATTCCATGAAAATTTTAAACTTCCACGTTTCAAATGATGGTATCAAGAAAGTGAAAGACAAGCCCACAGAATGGGAGAAGAGTCTGACAAATCAGGGATCTAACATGGGACTTGTATAGAGAATAAAGAACTCACAACTTGGCAATAAAATCCAATCCAACTGAAAAATGGTCAAATCATTTTGCTATTAATGTGTCTCCAAAGAAGATAAACAAATGACCAAAATACATAGAAAAAATGCCCAATATCATCAATTATTCAGTTCAGTTCAGTTCAGTCGCTCAGTCGTGTCCGACTCTTTGCGACCCCATGAATCACAGCACGCCAGGCCTCCCTATCCATCACCAATTCCTGGAGTTCATTAGGCGGATGAAAATCGAAAGCACAATGATACATTTTTCACCTACTAGGGTCAGTTCAGTTCAGTTCAGTCGCTCAGTCGTGTCCGACTCTTTGTGACCCCATGAATCACAGCACGCCAGGCCTCCCTGTCCATCACCAACTCCCGGAGTTCACTCAGACTCATATCCATCGAGTCGGTGATGCCATCCAGCCATCTCATTCTCTGTCGTCCCCTTCTCCTCCCTCCCTCAATCCCTCCCAGCATCAGAGTCTTTTCCAGTGAGTCAACTCGTCGCATGAGGTGGCCAAAGTATTGCAGTTTCAGCTTTAGCATCAGTCCTTCCAATGAACACCCAGGATTGATCTCCTCTAGAATGGATTGGGTGGATCTCCTTGCAGTCCAAGGGACTCTCAAGAGTCTTCTCCAGCACCACAGTTCAAAAGCATCAATTCTTCGGAGATCAGCTTTCTTCACAGTCCAACTCTCACATCCATACATGACCACGGGAAAAACCATAGCCTTGACTAGACGGACCTTTGTTGGCAAAGTAATGTCTCTGCTTTTTAATTTGCTATCTAGGCTGGTCATAACTTTCCTTCCAAGGAGTAAGTGTCTTTTGATTTCCTGGCTGCAATCAGCATCTGCAGTGATTTCGGAGCCCAAAAAAATAAAGTCTGACACTGTTTCCACTGTTTCCCCATCTATTTCCCATGAAGTGATGGGACCAGATGCCATGATCTTCGTTTTCTGAATGTTGAGCTTCAAGCCAAACTTTTTACTCTCTTCTTTCACTTTCATCAAGAGGCTTTTGAGTTCCTCTTCACTTTCTGCCATAAGGGTGATGTCATCTGCATATCTGAGGTTATTGATCTTTCTCCCGGCAATCTTGATTCCAGTTTGTGCTTCTTCCAGCCCAGCGTTCCTCATGATGTACTCTGCATATAAGTTAAATAAGCAGGATGACAATATACAGCCTTGACGGACTCCTTTTCCTATTTGGAACCAGTCTGTTGTTCCATGACCAGTTCTAACTGTTGCTTGTAGTTATAATCAAAAAGCTAAACAACAAGTGCAAGGGAGGATGTGGAAAAGTTGAAACCCTCATATGTTGCTGGTGGACATATAAAATTATGCAGCCACTTTGGAAAACAGTAAGACAGTTCCTCAAAAAGTTAAACACAAAGTACAATATGATCTTGCAATTTCACTCCTAGAGAGATATCCAAGAGAACTGAAAACATACATCCACACCAAACATGTACATTGAATGTTCATAGCATTATGAACATATTTGGCCAAAAAGTAGAAATAACTCAAATGTCAATCAGCTAATGAATGATAAGAAAGTGTGGTATATCCAAACAATGCAATATTACTCATCAATGAGGAAGAATGAAGTACTGATACATGTTACAGTATGGATGAACCTTAAATATATTAAAGCAGCCAGACACAAAAGGCCAAATACTGCTTGATTCCATTGATGTGAAATGTCCAGAATAGGCAAACCTATAGAAACAGCAAGTAGAATGGTGATTGCCAGGAGTTGGGGAAAGGGAATTAAAAAGAGAGGCTGCTGATGGATATCAAGTTTCTTTTTGGAATGATGAACTGTTCTGGAATTAGATTGTAGTGATGGATGTACAACTTTGATATATACTAAAACCCACTAAATCGTACAACTTTATGTGCATGCTGAGTCGCTTCAGTCGTGTCCGACTCTTTGTGACATATGGACTGTCACCCACCAGGCTCCTCTGTCCACGGGATTCTCCATACAAGAGTACTGGAGTGGGTTACCATGCCCTTCTCCAGGGAATCCCTGACCCAGGGATCAAACTCGTATCTCCCGCAGCTCCTACATTGGCAGTCGGGTTCTTTACCATATATGATGTATGAATTATATATCCATTTAATAATATTCTTTAAAACCTCCTTTTCACCAGATACAACCAAAAGATGGTGACCCTGCTGAAAAGAGAGGGAAACAGTTGGTAGGAGAGGAAATCACCTCACTCCTAGAGAAAGACCCTATAAAAGAGGGTTCTTTTCTCTAATTCAAAAGAATTAAAGGTGGCTTCTAAGGCATTCACACTTGAAGTACTGCACCAAATAGCGATTTCATCTAGAAAGTGGTTTCAGACAGTTTTGATAGAAAAGAAAGGGAAAAGAGACTTCCAAAATGACGTGTTGTGGGGATGTTTTTGACTTTTCAGAGTTGCAGGAGTTCAAAGGAGATGTGTGTAGAATTCTCTGGCTGCAGAAAAGCCTTTGATCTCATAAGACTAGGAATGTTCTCATAAGGGCAGGCTAAGAGTGTATTGGGGACCTGAAAGCCAACCCCAGCTAGATGTCACCCCAGAAAAGTGGGTGGGAACACAGCCCTGGGCAGACCCAAAGTCTGGAAAGAGGAATTCCCTGGCAAGGCTGCCTCCCCCACCCTCTCCCCACTGCCCTCCATGGACATGTGTTGGGGCTTGGGATCGGTTCATGATGCCGCAAAAGACATGAGTCCCTCGATGAGGCTGTGGCAGAACCCATTTCTCTGACCTCTGAAGTGGTTCATCTGTAACTTGAGCAAATGAGGGGAAATGAGTGCTCCGTCCAGTTCAGTCCCTCAGCTCCCCAGTTTACAGTTCTCTCTTCACTAGAACTTATTTTCCAGAACACTTTGCTAAGGCTTACAGTTCAGGGAACACCAAGTTAAGTAAAATGCATCTTCCCCAGTCTTTGTGTCAACACCAAGGACGGGCAACCTCACCCCTCCTTTGCTCACCCTTCCAATAAAGAAAATAAAACCCCCACTGAGATGGTCTTTGCCCTCACAGGGAGGAACTGCATACAAGACGGCTCCATGGCAGAGAAAAAGAATGAAGAACAAGCAAGTAGTCAGACTCGGCTGGAAGCAGGGCTCCCTCTGCTTAAGAATATTTCCCACATACTTTTGACCAGGCACAAATTCACCTTTCCATAGGTATTGAACGAGGGTCATGACTCCTGGCTACCCTCACCTCTGTGTCATTTGTTTTCATCTGATCACCCACTGACCGAACAGTCTCTAGGCTTGGGGCTGGGAAGGCAGAAAGTGAAGAAAAATAGACCCCTAGGAAGAAATAAGCACCTGCTCAGGTCAAAATTTGCTACTAACCTTATGGGGCCAATTAGGGCTCATCAGGGCTTCATTCTTGTTCTTCCTGAAGTGAGTGTGGACTCACAAGGAGGGAGGATTTGAAGGGGGAGGGCAGTGGGGTGGGGGTAGAAGACGCATGACATCCTTAGAAGACCTGGGAAACATCTTGCGGGAAACCCCACCACTAATACACACACACACACACACGTACCGTATTCCTACACTCCGCCCAGGCTGGAGGCCTCTTTCTCACACAAGACAAACTAAGAGTTAACTAGATCGAGGGCGCAACACCAGAACTCCAGCCTCTGAAAACTGAGCCATAGAAAAGAGGTATTGTTGCCAGTGAATCTGAGGTTCTTTCTTCATATCAAAACAAAAATTCAGAAATGAAGCAGAGAGGTTAAGAAAGTAAACTGAAAGTTTATTTAAGCAAGAATGTACACTCAGAGGGCTTCCCTAGTAGCTCAGCTGGTAAAGAACAAGCAGAGCAGAGCAGCACGCTCTCAGAGGGAGAGCAGGCAGACAGGTGAAGAGCTGCTGCCGCCCTGGGCTTCTTTTGCAAGCTGGTTACGTTCAGTCGCTCAGTCGTGTCCGACTCTTTGCAACCCCATGGACTGTAGCCTACCAGGCTCCTCCATCCATGTGAATTCTCCAGGCAAAAATACTGGAGTGGGTAGCCATGCCAAGGAGATCAAACCCAGGTCTCTGGCACTGCAGATGGATTCCTCACTGTCTGAGCCACCAAGTCCAAGAATACTGGAGTGGGTAGCCTATCCCTTCTCCAGGGGAACTTCCCCACCCAGGAATCGAACTGGGGTCTCCTGCATTATAGGTGGATTCTTTACCAGCTGAGCTACCAGGGAAGTTCTAAACTGGTTGGGGGGGGGGCATACAAATGAAGGGGTGGAATATTCACTGGGGGAGGAGGAGTTTGGGGGAGGAGGAGTTTGGGGGAGGAGGAGAAGGGAACCACAGAGGATTAGATGGTTGGATGGTATCTCTGACTCGATGGATGTGGGTTTGAGCAAGCTCTGGGAGTTGGTGATGGACAGGGAGGCCTGGTGAGCTGCAGACCATGGGGTTGCAAAGAGTCAGACACAACTGAGTGACTAAATGGAACTCCCTGATTTTCATCCCAGATACATTTTCCCAAGAAGAGGAGGGATTTTTGTCCCTTTTTTATTTGCATCAGAAGTGTCAAGGGAGCGGTGCAGGAGGAGAAAGATGAGTACTTCTTACCTGTAAAGTTAATCTTATCCTAATGAGAGCACAGTGAGCAAAAGGTTACATTTGGATGCAGAGATTCCTGCCTTTCCCGCCCTTTCTTTGTAGGCTACTCTGACCCTTATCACCCAAAATGTGTTGTTTCCTGTCAGTCTGAAGGTTTCTACTTTCCTTTGTCTGCCTGTGGAACCCTGCTGTTGACAAGATGTGTGATTTCTGCCACCTGGCCCCTGCCCCCATCTCTCTGTTCCTACCTAGCTACCTGCCTGCTCTAAGAGTATCACCTACTCCTGACTCTTCACCAGGGGGCAACAACACTCAGCAGAGACAGCAGGCTGCAGAGTCTCTTATCTGAAGTTCTGTCCTAGAAGTAGCCGTGTCTGTGTCTCCAGCTTTCTCCTCCTCAGAGGACCCCCCTGCCCCTTCCCACTCCGCTGTTAGGGAACTGTTGACTGAAACCACCTGCCTCCAACAGGAGGTCCCAATCAGGAACATGGAATTGATGACAGTTCAGTTCAGTTCAGTTCAGTCGTTCAGTTGTATCCGACTCCTTGCGACCCCATGGACTGCAGCTCACCAGGCCTCCCTCAGTTCAGTTCAGTTCAGTCGCTCAGTCGTGTCCGACTCTCTGCAACCCCATGAATCACAGCATGCCAGGCCTCCCTGTCCATCACCGACTCCCGAGTTCACTTAAACTCATGTCCATCGAGTCGGTGATGCCATCCAGCCACCTCATTCTCTGTCGTCCCAGTCTCCTCCTACCCCCAATCGCTCCCAGCATCAGAGTCTTTTCCAGTGAGTCAACTTGTCGCATGAGGTGGCCAAAGTATTGGAGTTTCAGCTTTAGCATAAGTCCTTCCAATCAACACCCAGGATTGATCTCCTCTAGAATGGACTGGTTGGATCTGCTTGCAGTCCAAGGGACTCTCAAGAGTCTTCTCCAGCACCACAGTTCAAAAGCATCAATTCTTTGGCCAGCAGCTTTCTTCACAGTCCAACTCTCACATCCATACATGACCACGGGAAAAACCATAGCCTTGACTAGACGGACCTTGGTTGGCAAAGTAATGTCTCTGCTTTTTAATATATTATCAAGGTTGGTCATAACTTTCCTTCCAAGGAGTAAGCGTCTTTTAATTTCATGGCTGCAATCAGCATCTGCAGTGATTTTGGAGCCCAAAAAAATAAAGTCTGACACTGTTTCCACTGTTTTTCCATCTATTTCCCATGAAGTGATGGGACCAGATACCATGATCTTTGTTTTCTGAATGTTGAGCTTCAAGCCAACCTTTTCACTCTCCTCTTTCACTTTCATCAAGAGGCTTTTGAGTTCCTCTTCACTTTCTGCCATAAGGGTAGTGTCATCTGCATATCTGAGATTATTGATATTTCTCCCAGCAATCTTGATTCCAGCTTGTGCTTCTTCCAGCCCAGCGTTCCTCATGATGTACTCTGCATATAAGCTAAATAAGCAGGGTGACAATATACAGCCTTGACGCACTCCTTTTCCTATTTGGAACCAGTCTGTTGTTCCATGTACAGTTCTGACTGTTGCTTCCTGACCTGCATACAGGTTTCTCACGACGCAGGTCAGGTGGTCTGGTATTCCCATCTCTTTCAGAATTTTCCACAGTTTATTGTATCCACACAGTCAAAGGCTTTGGCATAGTCAATGAAGCAAAAATAGATGTTTTGCTGGACCTCTCTTGCTTTCTCCATGATCCAGCAGATGTTGGCAATTTGATCTCTGGTGCCTCTGCCTTTTCTAAAACCTACTTGAACATCTGGGATTTCACGGTTCACATATTGCTAAAGCCTGGCTTGGAGAATTTTGAGCATGACTTTACTAGCATGTGAGATGAGTGCAATTGTGCGGTAGTTTGAGCATTTTTGGCATTGCCTTTCTTTGGGATTGGAATGAAGACTGACCTCTTCCAGTCCTGTGGCCACTGCTGAGTTTTCCAAATTTGCTGGCATATTGAGTGCAGCATTTTCACAGCATCATCTTTCAAGATTTGAAATAGCTCAACTGGAATTCCATCACCTCCACGAGCTTTGTTCGTAGTGATGCTTTCTAAGGCCCACTTGACTTCATATTCCAAGATGTCTGGCTCTAGGTCAGTGATCACGTTATCGTGACTATCTTGGTCGTGAAGATCTTTTTTGTACAGCTCTTCTGTGTATTCTTGCCACGTCTTCTTAATATCTTCTGCTTCTGTTAGGTCCATACCATTTCTGTCCTTTATCGAGCCCATCTTTGCATGAAATGTTCCCTTGGAATCTCTAATTTTCTTGAAGAGGTCTCTTGTTTTTCCTATTCTGTTGTTTTCCTCTAATTCTTTGCATTGATCACTGAGGAAGGCTTTCTTATCTCTCCTTGCTATTCTTTGGAACTCTGCATTCAGATGCTTATATCTTTCCTTTTCTCCTTTGCTTTTCGCTTCTCTTCTTTTCACAGCTATTTGTAAGGCCTCCTCAGACAGCCATGTCCATCACCAATTCCCAGAGTTTACCCAAACTCATGTCCATTGAGTCAGTGATGCCATCCAACCATCTCATCTTCTGTAGTCCTCAAGCTGCCGCCAAAACCAACCAGAAGAATGCCGGAGGGGTCAAAAGGAAGGAGCCTCTGAGACATCCTTTCAATCTCCCAGAAAGGCTCGCACTGGAAACCATCCTGAGAGATGCACACGCCACCAAGAAGGGTTCCTGGGTGGGATAAAATATGAGTACAAGCAAGATGATTGGCCAGAGACAAGGCAGAAGGCAAACCCCTCCACCATAAAACCTGAAACTGCGAGACAGGAAGCAGAGCAGTTCCCCTGGGTTCCCTTACCAGGAGACCTCCTCTCAAGAGTCCTTTCACAAAAGGTCTTTGGCTTGGTTAGTATGTGAGTCTTGACAAGAGCCCACTCTTGGGCCCTGGAAGGGGGTCTCCCCAACCCAAAGCACCACTACCATATGACAAAGAGAGAAGGGGGTCAACTGCCTAGGTTCCAGCTCCTTATATCAGGGCACTTACAAAACCACCTGCTGTTAATGTAGCAGGTTTCTAGCTCCAGTTCTGAAATATTAATAGAATAGCCCGAAGTCCTTCTAACAAGAACTTGTTGGAAGAACTAATAGTTCAGTTCTTCTAACAAGCAAATGACCTTGGGAAATTACCTTCTCAAAAACATCTAAGAGGAGTTGTCAGGTAAGCATATGGATGTATGGGTTTGGAACTGAGGGAACTAGACCAAAGATATGATCTCGAAAGTCAGCTGTTGTTGGAAATACTTGAAGCTATGGCTTAGGTGAGATTGCCCAGAGAGAACAGAATGATTAGAGAGCTCAGGACTGTCAGGGAAAATTATCAAGACCTCATAAATGGGCCACAGAGATCACTCACTCTGGGCATTGTCCAGTGGATCATCTGTGGATCATCTGATTCTATAGAGCTGTGCACCTTTGATGGTCTTCCCTTTGGCTAGGCCATTTTACAACTTTCTAGGAATAGAGGGTTAATTTGTAAAAACAAAACAAAACAAAACACAGTAATGCAAATGACCATTGTCCATAGCACGGTGAAAATTTTGTCCCAATAGATACAATTAATTTTTACCCTATAAAAATAATGCCCTCAAGAATTACATTTTACTGTTGTTCAGTTCAGTCACTCAGTTGTGTCCACCTCTTTGCGACCCCATAGACTACAGCATCCCAGACTTCCCTGTCCATCACCAACTCCTGGAGCTTACTCAAACTCATGTCCATCGCGTCAGTGATGCCATCCAACCGTTTCATCCTCTGTTGTCCCATTCTCCTCCTGCCTTCAATTCCTCCCAGCATTAGGATCTTTGCCAGTGAGTCGGTTCTTCACATCAGATGGCCAGAGTATTGGAGTTTCAGCTTCAGCATCAGTCGTTCCAATGAATATTCAGGACTGATTTCCTTTAGGATGGACTGGTTTGATCTCCTTGCAGTCTAAGGGACTCTCAAGAGTCTTCTCCAACAGTACAGTTCAAAAGCATCAATTCTTCAGTGCTCAGCTTTCTTTATAATCCAACTCTCACATTTACTGTTGTATATCAACCATTTTGCATCTACTAGCAAAGTCATTTCAACATTCTGAGTATGTGCATGCATGTGAGTGTGTGTCAGTCACTCAGTCATGTTCAACTCTTTGCAACCCCAAGGACTGTAGCCCTCCAGACTCCTCTGTCCATGGAATTCTCCAGGCAAGAACACTGGAGTGGGTTGCTATTTCTTTCTCCAGGGAATCTTCCCAACCCAGGGATTGAACACATGTCTCCTGCATTGCAGGTGGGCTTTTCACTGTGTGAGCCACCAGGGAAGCCCATTCCTGAGTATATATGTCTCTTTTTCAAATTCTCCCTGAATCTAACACCTTCTGGTTTCTTCATTAATCAATTGGTTACATAAAATCTTTGATGTGTTCCTTTTTGACTCTTGATTTTACTTTTTTGAAAACGCTTTTGCAGGACCAAACCCTTGAGGGAGACCAGCAGATGGTGGAGGAACATGATCTTACAAAGGAGGGAAGGGAAAAGCAGCCAGCGAAGCAGGGGAAAGAAACAAGAGGGTCTGGGCACAAAAGTCAAGGTAAGACAAGCGTTTTGAAAACAGGGAGTGAGCAATTGAATCCAAAGGGCATTTAATTAACTTTCATCTGACTTGACCACACTATTGCCTGCAGTTCACAGCCCTCCTACTGCTGTTCTGTACCAACCTCCCACCAGATGTGAGGCAACCTTTTCTAAACCATTGAAAGCACAAGATGTCTTGTTACTCCCTTCTCCTGGGATGGGAGGCCTACTCATTTGACATTTACATAACCAAGGGAACCTACTCAAGCATCCTTTGCAGAACAAGGAACGTGTACTTCAAGGTGATTTTCTGTTTCCAACTTGACTGAATCAGGTGGAGCTATTAAAAAAAGAAAAGGAAAAGCCATCATATTTAATCTGTCAGTGCGTCTCTTTAAATAGAATATACATTTAACTGCTACTCTAACATCCTTAGAGGTTGTCCCACCACATTAATATCATTGGAAGACAATCAGTAGGCAAATTTGCTCATTCCCTTCATTTCCAACTCACAGATGGAAAAACTGAAAAGAATTTTGCAGCTGTGTCTGAACACATGTAAATTACTCATCCCTTCAACCTTGTTCTTACTTCTTATGTGAATTTCGAATCTTAATAAGCCCAATTTTCCCCTTTTGTCCTTGCTCTGACCTTTAGATAGACAGCATATACCATAGGAGCCCTCTTCCCCCATCATTTTCCAACTCATACAACCTGTAGAAAGCAGGAGCAGGTTGTGATAAAAATCACTGAAATCCAACCAATAGGTTTGTTTTTGTTTTTTTTTTAGGCAAACCCTTCCAGATGTGCTCTAACCTTTAAAAAGCAAAAAGCCATAGGGAACGCTTAAAAAAGATGCTCTCATTTTTTTTTCATCCCCATTTGTCCAGGTTGAAGGGAAGCCCCTCAGCCACCAGCAGGCATCAATACTTTTCATGTGCAGAGCGCCCAATCGACAGATCAGCCACCTGAACTGGGTGTGCTACCTCGCCACCTTCTATTATCTTCCCAGATGCAACCACAAATGGCACTTTAGCTAAAGAGCCTGAAGTTTGTCTGCTCATCAGAAGGGCGCTTTAAGAAATTACCCATTTGTCTAGAACTGGAGGTGGCTGCAGTCACTGGCGTCCCAGATGGTCCACTTTTCAGCATTATGTATTCTAGGGAAGGAAACTGACAGCACAGAACAGCTCCCTCTCCAGCATCCAGCTTCTCACCTGCGTCCTAATGGCAAAGACGCGCTAGTGGTCATTTTCAGGCTTTAACATCCTTATTATTACAGAATAACCACAGCCCACGTTCAGATGGTGCTTGTGAGTACTGTTTGTAACCGCTGGTAAGCTCCAATAGTTGCCATTCTTAAACTCAGTAACATGATGGGTAATTCTACTGAGTAGCCACTGGATGGCAGGCTTCAACCTTCAAAAGATCTCCAATGCTTCCGGTCTTTGCTGCCGGCAGGGTTGGAGAGCAATGAAATGACAAGCTGTGGGCAAGAGGCTTCTCTTCCTTTTATGAATACTCCCAGGCACAGTTTGAGCAGCTCTCACTTCACTTTAGGAAGCTGATCTGTTTGGGCATTCATTTGGTTTAAGAAGAATAATTCCCTAATCTCTTGTCCGGTGACATGCTTTTACATTTTAGCTCCTGCCTTTATAGGAAAAAAAGATGTCTACCCAGAAGATTCATGACAAGGGGATGTATATATAGGCAGGATAATCACCTGCATGTTAATAGAGAAATGTTGTTTTCCAGGGGTTCCAGAGAATACAGAGTTTACCCACTGGCAAAATAAATGTGGATATATATTACTGGAGCACATACACTAACCAGAAAAAAAAAATCATGTTAAGAATACTGTTTCAAGTTTCAACCATAATTATAATGTTCACCATCAACCCTGCTTTTTCTTTCTGACTTCAAACAACTGTCGCCTACTCAAAGATGAGAAAATAAAGGTTCAAGAACCTTTAGTTGAAGGTGTCCAAGTCACATCTTCAAAAAGCAGAAAACAAAAATCTCATCCAACTTGTTCGGAAAGAGAGAGTTGTGTACTTGTTCCCATGAGAAATCTACCAGTTGGGGAGGGGGCTGCTGTGGTGGGGAGGCAGGAATAAATGAGGACAAGGATCTGCACTGGGGACAGTGGTTACACAAACAAATAATCTAGGTTCTCCTGAACAAAATGAGGAGGTAATTTCATTGCAGCTGGATCAAGAAGATTTCAGAGCAATACGAATCAGGTAAGGCAATGGAGAGAGTTATTAGAGGACAATTTAGACTCACAATAAAGACATAATTTCCTTAGGGCTTTCCAAATAACTTCCAGAAGGTCGTTAGCATACACTCTTGGAGATTGCTTCAGCTCATCCTGTTCATAAAGACACACACATGAGTCCACGCACAAGAGCCAGTAATTAGATTCTGCCACTCCCTGTCCCGAGTGGTCCTGGACTGTGACCATGAACCCTCTGCTCCAGACGCAGAAGTGATCTGGGAACGCCGTGTGCACAGGCCATGGTTCATCCCGACAGCAGCAATTACCCTCCCTCCTAGTCTGTGTCTGCCTCAGGGGGGCCCAGGGCACTTGGCACATTATAGAGCATTTATAAACAGTAGGTTAGAAGAGCTCAGGGGAAGATGAACCATGTAATGAGTGATGGTTATTAATGAACATTATTATCCTTGTCCTGACCCAAGAACTATTCCTCAGAGAATGTTTACTTAGCATGCAGAGCTGAGTCAAACACCAAGCGCTCTGAAACTCTGCTATTAATCCATGGGTTTTACAGAGATAGGAAATTGCACCAGAAAGTGAAGTTCTCTCCTTAAAAATTAATATAGATATAAATGAAAATTTTTAGAGTGCCCATGTTCCACCAGCAGAGAAACAGATCGATTGTCTGTGTGGCGAATCACAGAATGGATTGCGTTAGGGCAGGTTTAACATGAATAAGATATTGATTACCCCTTGTTACTTGGTTCAACTTTATTCCTTTTGGATTGCTGGAGCCCTCTGTGACAGCACCGGCTATGGTCTGGAGGGCAATTGGGATCTGTATTCTCTGGTCCTTTATTTATTCGTTCAAGTTTTGTGCTGCCAATGCCTGAGTGAAAGAGAGGTGTAATTAAACCAACAAGTATGCCTGAGCCTTTTCAGACTGAAAAAAAGAGTGAATGGGTTAATTATCAAGAAAAGGGACAGGCAGGCTCTTCGCAGAACAGTTCATGCTATTTTGGAAGGGTTGGTTTGTTTATTTTTTACTTGTCAAAATTTTATTCTATTAATATGTCATATCATACAAAAAGACATGGAGGAAAAAATAACCTCCTCTCTCACATACCTGTTCTTCTCTCCCAATTCATGGCTCTTTTGGGTAATGCTCTTAACACTTAAATCTGTGTCCATCTGGGGTTTTCTATGCTTTTGTATCTCTATACATGTATATAGCTTTTGGTTTTCACAAAAATGGAGCCATACCACACATGTTGTTCTAGAACACAGTATGTCTTGGAATTCTTTTTGTTTCAGGGTGAAGAGATCCCTGGCACTTTTAATGGCAATATAGTATTCCATAATGCGAATAATCTTCACTTATTTAATCTTCCCATTGATAGCATTTCAGAATGTTTCCAGTTTTTACTGCAATGATACCACAGAACTCAGACACCTTGGCCTCACAGACGGTCCCCTGACACATGGGTGGTCAAAGGAGAGGCAAAGTGGAGGGATAACAGGTCTGGGATGGCAGAGGTGTGTCCTGGGACCACCATCTCCTGCCCTGGTAGATTGTGGCCTCAGATACAGGTTCAGGACAACATCCAAAGTATTCCCTTACCTGATCCCATCCTGCCTCTACGTCACTCAAAACAG
Organism: Moschus berezovskii; assembly: GCF_049115385.1. Taxonomy (NCBI): domain Eukaryota; kingdom Metazoa; phylum Chordata; class Mammalia; order Artiodactyla; family Moschidae; genus Moschus; species Moschus berezovskii. Next base: position 25,161,410 of record NC_142468.1, on the reverse strand, counting down.
GTGCGGGTGAGGCTGACCCTAGCCAAGCCTCACATTTAAGACAAGCGTATTAAAGTTGAGTAAATGGGTTGGATCCAGTGACCCAATACAGGGGAGGCACAGGGAATAGACACTTTAGCAACAGACACAGAACATTTTACAGTCAATGTAACGAAGGGAAAAACAGACATAGCAAAATCCTGAGAGAACAGATGCCTCCATGTAGGGCCACGGCCTAGTGAGAAAGACAGGAGGGAAGAGAAGGAGAGGAAGATAGGAATTACTTGAGTATTTATTCAAAAGAGCCTAATTCACCTGAAGACTCCCAAGTTTGCTTTGAATTGGCAAGATCAAGTTTATCACCATCACTGAAAAAGATTTGAGTGTTGTATTGGTTTGCTAGGGCTGCCATAACAAAGCATCATAAACAGGGTAGCTTAAACAGAAGAAATATACTCACTCACAATTCTCTCAGTTCTAGAGGCAAGCAGTCCAGGATCAAAATGATTCCTTCCTTCTGAGGTCCAAGAAAGAAATTGTTTCACACTGCTGCCCTGGCTTCTGTTGGTTTCTGGCAATCTTTAGCATCCCTTAGCTTTAGAAGCATCACTCTGATCTCTGCCTTCATTGTCACGTGGTGTTTTTTCCTGGCTTCATGTCAGGAACCTCCCAAACTATTCCACTTGCATCAAGAAAAAGGAAAACTGATGGAGATGTCTGTCCTTGAAGATGCTTGACCTGTAGCCTAGAATACATTTCACACTAGACTGCCTCTAAGTTTAGCAGAATTCACAAATAGTCCCCTGAAAATCCACTTCCTCACCTCTACAGGGGTGTGACTCCCAAGGCTCCAAAAGGAAGCTCCTCAAGGAAAACCCCACTGGTCAGCAAGTCCACTCGAGAATCAGCCCTAGGAGGCAACACAATAAGTTACCATGTTTTGGATCTCGCTCCGAAAAGGGACCAGAGGAGACACCTAAGACCAGCCAAGGGGACCTCTCAAGTGGTCTGGGCAGAACAGAGATGCCTGAGAGCAGGGAACAGGACCAAAGCCGGAAAGTTTGGGTGAAGGATCCGTTTGACATGCAGCCTTCCTAGGACTCTTCTTCCCTGTTCACATCCCTGTTCATCCCTCAGGAGGTGGGTCCAGGCACCCACTCCAAGGGGCAGTCCCGGTGCCCATGCCAGCGTTTTGAATGAGCAAGTAGAAAGCAGGCAGGATCCATCCCAAACTCAGAGAAGAAACTTGTCAGAAGCCAATTCACGTTCCAGTAGTCAATATCTGAAATGAAGTCAGCAGCTTGGCAGCAGCCGGCATTTTGTGGAGTTTCTAAAGGACTGTAGTACCTGCCACTCTATCTTGACAGTTTCTGTATGACCTCGTCCAGTTAAGGAATTGGTTATGGATCTTTGTGCAAAGCTGTCATTTTCCTGTATGTCTCAGAGGTTGACAGTTCTTAGAGGGAGTGTTGTCAGCACAAGTGGTTGAGCTATTGGAGGCTGCCGCGGTACATTCTACCCAAGAGTGGAGCTTAGACAGCCTCTTGTGAGAAAGGCAACAAAAAACACAGAGACAAACCAGGACTTGATGAGAGGCTCACAGCTACCTGCTAGATGGGGTTTTCTTCAAAAAGCACAAATGATGTATCATGTGCCCCACACAGCCTTGGAGGGCTAGAAAAGCAGCCTCAAAGGATGGCCAATGGAGTGTGGTAAACAAACACCCAGCTTCCTCACTCCAACTGGGAGAACTCCAGAACTTTTGTACACTGGCGGTAAAGTTCTTCAGGGGCATAAACTCTAGTTGCCCAAGTGGGCGCTTGATAACACCTGTTAACTGACTGCCTCCCTTCCCTATCTCACTTTCCTCTTCCTCCACTGGAGTTTCCTGGATTCACTTCCCAAATAAACATGTGGCCCCCGAATCCTTGTCTCAGGGAAGACCCAACCTAGGACAACCACCAGCAGAAGTGGATGGTTCCTGTTTCACCAAGATGTAATCCCAGATCTCAGCATGGATTTGCTGAGAAACTTACCCTGTGTTCGGCACTGGGTGGGCTGGGGAAACAACCTAAGCAGAAGACAGCCTCCAGGACAACAGGTAAGAACCACAGTTGAAGGTACAGAGGGAAGTCATTTCACTGAGAAAGAGAAAAATGGGTGTAGAGGAGCCATTTTCTCCCCCTCGTTCCGAACCAGATCTTAGAATAAGGATTTATCCCTTCTCTCTTCCCCAACTTCTCTGTTCCCTTTATGTCCCATCTGCCAATACAGGGAGGTGTCCTAGCATCTGAATAGCTATCATCGGTTTCATTCAGATGGGGAAGATTATTCTCTTTGGATGGGAATAAGGCAGGTGCCCTGAGCCCTTTTGGACTCCTATGCCTAGTCCTCAACTGGTCCAGGATCCAGGCGGCAGAAGACAAGAATAGTTGGCACCTTCAAGCACCAACAGGCACAGACACACCGCTTTTATGATCGAACAGTGGGAGGAAAAGCCTTTCACTTACTCTGTTGGCAGAAGGAGTGTTTCACTGCTTCATTTCGTGGGCAGAAGGTCAGATGGTTGACCCAGGAACAAATTAGCAGTAGCAGGTGGCAGGAGTCACATAGCCAACTCCAGCTGCAAACATCTGGCTTCTCTTTTCTCATCTAATGAAGAGGAGTTCTCCTCACCCCTTCAAATCGGCTCCTCAGGGAAGCAGGTCTACCTGATGGGTGCACAGAGAAAAGAACTACCAGTGTGTCCTTAGTCAAGACACTTCATCTCTCAGGGCTGCGGGGAACCTTCTCCCTCTCTTCCTCTGCCTGCTTGTCCAGTTCCTAATTGAAAGGTCTCCACGAACACACGTGTTTTCCTCTGCCAAGTCTTTGCATGCTCACTGACCCTGTGCTGCAGCCAGATCCTGACGTTCTCACAGCAAAGCCATCTCCAGTGGCACAGGTAATCCTAACACCCTTCCAGCTTTAGGACTCTATGATTCTGCATGCCTAGAATCCCTCATACATAGAACTTCTTAGCACTTCAATTCCCCAACCCCCACCTGGCATATAATTAACTATACATAACTCCCTGAAAATCTACCACAGGGCATGACCCTCAGGGCTCTAGGGAAGACCCCACTAACCACCAAGTTCACCAGAGAGGCCCGGGGAGCCAGCAAGATAAGTTACTATGTGTTGCATTGTGCATTGCAGAGAACCAAGAGCCTTGAACTGTGTTACCCAGGCCTGGAACAGAGAGACAGAAGTAGACAGAGGGGCAAGCCATGACCTCAGGTAGACTCCACTCCCTCTGGACTATAAGAAACTCATTTCTAGGAGACTTCCCTAGCAGTCCAGTGGTTACGACTTCACCTTCCAAAGCAGACAGCGTGGGTTCAAACTCTGGTCAGGGGGCGAAGATCCCACATGCCTCCAGGGCCAAAAAACCAAAACATAAAACAGAAATGATATTGTAACAAATTCAATAAAGGCTTTAAAAATGGTCCATATTAAAAAAAAAAAAAAAAAAAAGGAACTCGTTTCTATGAGAAAGACACAGAGAAGGAGGAATGTTCTATCAGTTAGGCCATGTAAAACAAGTATTTCTAAGCCCTAGGCATTGACCTATGTAACTCAAGTGGAGTTGATTTGTATTAACGCCAAGGGAGTCTGGCCAGGCATGGGGAGTTCACTATCATGGGATTTGACCAGACATATGTTCTGCCTACTCCCAGGTACTCTTATTCTCCATAACCCGACACTCCAGAAAAGCCACCAAGCTTTCCACTAGAGCAGACCATGAGGACTTAGAGCAGAGAGGTCACAGTAACTGGAACATTCTGAGCTAGAAGAAAGGATGCCAACCAACTGTCCTTCCTCTGTGAAATAGTCACAGTTGGAATTCAACAGAACAGATGTTTTACCTCCAAGGCAGACATCTGAAGTGCCATCTACTCCCTCCAACTGAAACGCAAAATGATGTCCCCTTGGCCTAAGGCCTTGGACTATTTGTCACCCTCACCATCAGTCTGGACTTTGAGGCCTAGTATTATGCTATAATACCATTCTCTGACTCCATTGTAGTTATTCATGCTCACATCTTATCTTTAGCTTAGCGGTGAGACCCTGAACTGGGAGTCAGGAACCCTGCATTTGACCTTGGCTCAGCAATGAAAAGCTAGAGATCAAGTGGAAATCTTTTCCCTGTTCTAAATTCCACTTCCCTCCTTCAAGAAATAAATGGGTAAACCAGGAAACCTCTAAGATTTCTTCCATCTCCTAAAATATCTCTACTTTTATTCAATTTAAGGACACACAACGGTTTAATTGCTTGCACAGGCCATAGTCAGGAGTGGGGGTAAGAGAGGCAGATGGTTGAGAATAACACCTTTTCAAGACACCATTAAAAAGTAATTTATATTTCAAGACTCCAATTCTGTCTTCTTAGAAAGCCTGAAAGAAATTTCTTCTTTTATCTGGTTGCCAGACAACCTTTCTATAGAGGTTTTCATTTCCCTTTTTTAAAAAGAAATATAAATCCGGCTTTGGAGATCTGGTTAGGAGTGAAAGCTGACTTCAAGTGTCCCTCAGCAAGAATGTGAGTTATGGTTGCCAATCAGGGGTTTGACCAACATTGAAAGAATTTAAGGAGAATGCTTTAAGGCAGCTGATGAAGCTAAAAATGGCTAGCAGATACTGGAGGCTAGAAAAAGCTATAGAAAGGATTGATAATTAAATGGTGCATTGTATTTAGTGACCCTCTATGTCGCAAAAATATCTTCCCAAATTGTATTTCATCCTCATATAAGCCTTTTGAATAAGAAGAACAGAGGGTCTCTTTTTAAATGATGAGCAAACGACACCCAAAAGGATAAATGGCTCGCCTTAATTTTCATTTCTAAATAATGGCAGAGCCCAGGCTTGCAGCCTCTCTAGTTTGGTACTTCACATTTGGGTGAGCATCCACAGAAGACAAAGAAAGTATTTTCATCAATCAGTTTCCCTCAGACAAGCAGCTGAAGAAGGGTTAGGACAAAGATGAGAAGCACTCAGGCAGATTAGGCAACGTTCCTCTAGGCTGGAAAATCCAGGGTTACTTTTTCAGGGAACAGGAAGAACCTCGTTTCCCTTGTTTCCAGTCCCTGCCCAGCCTCAGGAAGAACTTTCCCTCCTTGGCAACCAGGGCACCTACACTTGTTAGGGCTCATTGTGATGTTTTTAAGAGGAAACAGAAGTTCATCGGTTGGGACCCTAAAATTAGGGCAAAGCCAAATTCAGCAAAGAAAATTATTTTATTTCAGTTCCCTAAACCACCCTGCCAGACTATAGAAATAAGAACCATTTTTCAAGTACTTCCCAGGTAGTTCAGTGGTTAAGACTTGGTGCTTCCCCTGAAGAGGGCCTGGGTTCAGTCCATGATTGGGAAACTAAGATCCTGCATGCTGCATGGTGGGGCCAAAAATAAATTAATTGAAAGTTACATTAAAAAAAAAAAACTTGTCATATTGTGATGTATTTGTTCACATGTCTGTCTTCCTACAGACTATAATCTCACTGAAAGCCAAAGACTGATGAAGCATACCGGGAGGTTTAAGTTGACAGAAACCACATTTGCTTCATCTTCAAGGTTACATGCCTGATTTCTCTGGCCAAGAATGCCAGAGCAATGGGGGAGCCACCCAGAGCAGTAGCAGGTGAAGCTGTTTTTAGCAGCTTCCCTTGGTGTCCCAGGCTCCTGAGGGGCTGGGGGTCATGATGTGGCCCAAGTCTAATCCTTTTATACCTAGGACTTGCATCACTATTCAGGAGCATATGCAAATAATTCATGGCTTTGATAGGAAATTTTTCCAGATACCATCATCCTTTTGGTTCTTGAGTCGAAACCAGCATCAGCAAGGCCATATCCAGAGGGAGAAGTGGGGTGAGACAGGAGGGAAGAAAACAAAGGCAACTATCCAAGTTTTCCTGGACAAGATCCCTGCGTCCAGGTGCCCAGCAGTCTGGAAGGGCCATTTCCCTGCTATTCATTCTTCCTGTTCCTCAATGCCTATATAATGTCTGGTCCATGGCTGTACTTCACATGCATTTTTTATTTAACTACGGTAATTTTCTCTTAGCTGGATTTCCATCTAAATGCCGTTTTGCTCCCACCCTAACTATACAAACATGAGCTTTGGAGACATTCCGCTCAGTCGCTCAGTCATGTCTGACTCTTTGCGATTCTGTGGACTGTAGCCTACCAGGCTTCTCTGTCCATGGGATTCTCCAGGCAAGAATACTGGAGTGGGTTGCCATTTCCTTCTCCAGGGGATCTTCCCGACCCAGAGATCGAACCCGGGTCTCCCGCATTGGAGGCAGACGCTTTAACCTCTGAGCCAGCAGGGAAGCCCCTTGGAGACATTAAGTGATCTGAATGATGACCCAGCTAGTTAGTGGCAAAATCCAAATTAATAAGCATTAATTCCATCATTTTTTTCCTACTCTACCACATAGCTCCTCTCCTCCTAAAAACCCAGAGTAGTTCCCTGTGGGTTCTGAAAACCTAGAAGGATACCCTGTGGTTACCACATCAAATTTAGGTGTTTCTGTTCTGTCTTCTCCCCCAAACGCTGCCTATCTCTCCACTTTTTTCTGCATTAAAAAAGACTCTCTCAGGCATTCCCTGGTTGTCCAGTGGTTAAGACTTTGCACTTCCAATGCAGGGGGTGTGTGTTTGATCCCTAGTCAGGGAACTAAGATCTCACATACTGCAAGGCACAGCAGGAAAAAAAAAAGACTCTCTTTGCTAGTCAAGCATACCTGCTGGTCATCTCCTCATTCTTATAAGCCCCTTCACCAAGCAATGACATGTTCCCCTGCCTCTTTCTATGAATTCATTTATCTTTTCCTTTTCGGGGAAGCTAGGTCAGACCGCATTCTTTCAGGAAGCCCACTCTGATAGTACCACCTGTCTCTGCTCTACGCTGAACACTCCCCTGTCAGCATCAGCAGTGCTTATATTCTCTCCATGGTTCATACTGGCTGACACATCCCACAGACTGGATACATGTGTTGAGCGCATGAATAAGTAGATTCTGTTGATTCTGTCTCTGAGCCATCTCTCAAATGTGTCTCTATCTCCCTGTTCCCCACTGTCATAGCCCCAGGTAAGGCTCTCATCACTGTTCCCATGGACCACCCAAATAATCTCCAAAGAACTTCCCCTCCCTCCCATCTTCCCTCTATGCAGACTCCGCAGTGCCACTAAGTGACCTTTCTGAGAGAAATCTGATCATGTCTCCTATTTTTCATGGTTCTCCAGTGCCTTTGGGACAAAGTCAAAAGTTATTAGCGTGACTTTTAAAGCTCTTCACAATCAAGTCACAAACAATTCTTCTTGTCTCTATTACTTTTCACTACTGATGTACGCATGTTTGAGTTAACCCTTCAAGCCCAGGACGTACGTACGCCTTGTCAATACTACTCTGCTTGCCAGAGGCAGCCATCCTTCTTTTCTACCTGCTCATGTTTTGGGGTCTATCACACATACTACCACCACAGCCTGCATGGTTGCTCCCGTGTAGACCCAGACATAAACCTGCCCTCCTCTGAACCCCCAGCAATTTAGCCCTGGGGGTTGCTAACAGGGCACACTGAGCACAGTGCACTTTAATTGCTAGCCGGTCAGTCTTGCTGTTGCTTTGTGACCCTCTTGAAAGCAGGCTGAAATGTCTCTTACATCCACGGCCCCGATAGGACATTTAGCTCCAAGGATGCTCTCAGTGAATAAGTGAATGAAGCAGTTTGTTCACACCATGTAAGTTTTCATTCACTTGAGACCATAAACTTTTAGAACTAAAAAAGATACTGTAAAATGTTTTTTCTAACTTGCTCATTTTTAACATGAAGAAACTTTAGCCTACAAGGTTTTAAGGGACTTGCCCAAGATCATAAAGAAGCATCAGAGGCATTGGCCCTGGTCACCTGAATCATGCCACCTTCTGCTTTATTGTGTATATAAAGTTATGGCGCCAAAAGACAGAGTAAGCCCCATAAGGAAAAAACTTGAGTAGTTTCTTCTTTCTTTTGCATTTCTCTATACAGGGGACTACAGACCTTCATTTGAATCCAATAAATGTGACTGAATTGAGGACATTTATAGACCTTCATCTCTGCTTTGCAACTGTGCAATTGCCCCTTGGTATCATTTTATATTTTAATGAGTCAATTAAGTTGACTTAAATATTTTTAAAAATTCTTCAAATATATTAAAATTCTGCAAGACTCCTCTTAGGATGTTGTATATTAAAACATCTAAGTTAAAGTGTTGGCGAGGATGTGGAGAAAAAGGAACCCCTGTACACTATTGGTGGAAAGGTAAATCGGTACAGCCATTGTGAAGAACATACACAGGTCCTCAGAAAATTAAAACTCTAACTACCATCTGATTCAGCGGTTCCACTCATGGATATGCATCTGAAAAAAAAAAAGAAAGAAAGAAAATACTAACTGGAAAACATATGTGCCCTCATGTTTATTGCAACATTATTTAAAATAGCCAAGATACGGAAACAACCCAAGTGTCCATAGATAGATGAATGGATGAAGAAGATACATATACATAGTGGAATATCATTCAGCCACAGCAAGAAGGAAATCGCCATTTACAGCAACGTGAATGGACCTTGAGAGTATTATGCTAAGTGAAATAAATCAGGCAGAGAAAGGCAAATACCACATGATCCACAGGTGGAATCTAAAAACAAAACAAACAAGAAACCAAGCTCATGGACACAGAGAATAGATTTATGGTTACCAGAGGTGGGGGCAGGGAGTACAAAATAAGTGAAGGGGGTTTGAAAGTACAAACTTCCAGTTATTAAAAAAAATGTCATAGGGATGTAAGGTACAGCATTGGGGCTATAGCAAATAATAGTGTGTTATGTTGCTAATTGAGTAAATCTCAAAAGTTTTCTGTATAGTCCATGGAGTCCCAAAGAGTCAGACACAACTGAGCAACTTTCACAAAAGTTTTCATCACTAGAAAAAAATTTTGTAGCTATGTATGCTGATGGATGTTAACTAGACTTACTGTGATGATCATTTCCCAGTATATACAAATATTGAATCATTAGGTTGTGTAGCTGAAACTGTATAATGTTATATGTCAACTTTATCTAATTTTTTTTGTAAAGAAGAATGGTAAAGCAAGTAATATACGAACCTTAATTTTCCCATAAATTTCCTTTGGCCCTACTTTCTACTTTACAGCTTTAAAACTTTATATTTGCAGACAATTCTTTCAAATGTCCTGTTAACGCTTGAAAGGTATTTTCTTGCTACATAAACTGCACCTGAACAATACAGACGTCAAGCTTAATTTTAATTCTGTATTGCTTAGATTTGACGCTCGTCTTTGATTACTTGTTTTATGTAAAATTAAGTAGAAATTAAATGGTCAAAGCCCTGGCCAAAAAAAAAAAGTTTACAGTAAACAATTATGGACACTGAAGTATGCTATTCTTCAAATTTGTTGTTGTTTAGTCACTAAGTCATGTCCAACTCTTTGTTACCCCATGGACTGCAGCACACCAGGCTTCCCTGTCCTTCACTATCTCCCAGAGTTTGTTCAAATTCATGTCCATTAAGTCAGTGATACTATCTAACCATCTCATCCTCTCCTGCCCATTTTTCCTTTTGCCTTCAGTCTTTCCCAGCATCAGGGTCTTTTCCAATGACTTGGCTACCACATCACGTGACCAAAGTATTGGAACTTCAGCTTCAGCATCAGTCCTTCTAATGAAAATTCAGGGTTGATTCCCTTTAGGACTGACTGATCTCCTTGCTGTCCAAGGGACTCTCAAGAGTCTTCTCTAAGACCGTAGTTCGAAAGCATCAATTCTTTGGCACTCAGCCTTCTTTATGGCCCAACTCTCATATCCATACATAACTATTGGAAAAGCCATAGCTTTGACTATATGGACCTTTGACAACAAATTGATCTCTTTTCTTTTTAATATGGGCTTCCCTTGTGGCTCAGTTATGACCTAAATCAAAGCCCTTATGATTATACAGTGGTGGTAAGAAATAGATTTAAGGGGCTAGATCTGATAGATAGAGTGCCTGATGAACTATGGATGGAGGTTCGTGACATTGTACAGGAGACAGGGACCAAGACCATCCCCAGGGAAAAGAAATGCAAAAAAGGAAAATGACTGTCTGAGGAGGCCTTACAAATAGCTGTGAAAAGAAGAGAAGTGAAAAGCAAAGGAGAAAAGGAAAGATATAAGCATCTGAATGCAGAGTTCCAAAGAATAGCAAGGAGAGATAAGAAAGCCTTCCTCAGCAATCAATGCAAAGAAATACTGGAAAACAACAGAATAGGAAAAACAAGATATCTTCAAGAAAATTAGAGATTCCAAGGGAACATTTCATGCAAAGATAGGCTCGATAAAGGACAGAAATGGTATGGACCTAACAGAAGCAGAAGATATTAAAAAGAGGTGGCAAGAATACACAGAAGAACTGTACAAAAAAGATCTTCACGACCAAGATAATCACGATGGCATGATCACTCACCTGGAACCAGACATCTTGGAATGTGAAGTCAAGTGGGCCTTAGAGAGCATCACTACGAACAAAGCTCGTGGAGGTGATGGAATTCCAATTGAGCTATTTCAAATCCTGAAAGATGATACTGTGAAAGTGCTGCACTCAATATGCCAGCAAATTTGGAAAACTCAACAGTGGCCACAGGACTGTAAAAGGTCAGTCTTCATTCCAATCTCAAAGAAAGGGAATGCCAAAGAATGCTCAAACTACCGCACAATTGCACTCATCTCATATGCTAGTAAAGTCATTCTCAAAATTCTTCAAGCCAGGCTTCAGCAATATGTGAACCGTGAACTTCCAGATGTTCAAGCAGGTTTTAGAAAAGGCAGAGGAACCAGAGATCAAATTGCCAACATCCGCTGGATCATGGAAAAAGCAAGAGAGTTCCAGAAAAACATATATTTCTGCTTCATTGACTATGCCAAAGCTTTTGACTGTGTGGATCACAATAAACTGTGGAACATTCTGAAAGAGATGGGAATACCAGACCACCTGACCTGCGTCTTGAGAAACCTGTATGCAGGTCAGGAAGCAACAGTCAGAACTGTACATGGAACAACAGACTGGTTCCAAATAGGAAAAGGAGTACGTCAAGGCTGTATATTGTCACCTTGCTTATTTAACTTATATTCAGAGTACATCATGAGGAACGCTGGGCTGGAAGAAGCACAAGCCGGAATCAAGATTACTGGGAGATATATCAATAACCTCAGATATGCAGATGACACCACCCTTGGTGGTGTCAGAAAGTGAAGAGGAACTCAAAAGCCTCTTGATGAAAGTGAAAGAGGAGAGTGAAAAGGTTGGCTTGAAGCTCAACATTCAGAAAACAAAGATCATGGCATCTGGTCCCATCACTTCATGGGAAATAGATGGGGAAACAGTGGAAACAGTGTCAGACTTTATTTTGGGGGGCTCCAAAATCACTGAAGATGCTGATTGCAGCCAGGAAATCAAAAGACACTTACTCCTTGGAAGGAAAGTTATGACCAACCTAGATAGCATATTAAAAAGCAGAGACATTACTTTGCCAACCAAGGTCTGTCTAGTCAAGGCTATGGTTTTTCCCGTGGTCATGTATGGATGTGAGAGTTGGACTGTGAAGAAAGCTGATTGTCGAAGAATTGATGCTTTTGAACTGTGGTGCTGGAGAAGACTCTTGAGAGTACCTTGGACTGCAAGGAGATCCAACCAGTCCATTCTAGAGGAGATCAATCCTGGGTGTTCATTGGAAGGACTGATGCTAAAGCTGAAACTCCAATACTTTGGCCACCTCATGCGACAAGTTGACTCACTGGAAAAGACTCTGATGCTGGGAGGGATTGGGGGCAGGAGGAAACGGGGACGACAGAGAATGAGATGGCTGGATGGCATCACCGACTCGATGGACATGAGTTTGAGTGAACTCCGGAAGTTGGTGATGGACAGGGAGGCCTGGCGTGCTGTGATTCATGGGGTCCCAAAGAGTCGGACATGACTGAGCAACTGAACTGAACTGAACTGAACTTTTTAACATGCTGTCTAGGTTTGTCATAACTTTCCTTCCAAGGAACGGTTTTTAATTTCATGGCTGCAGTCACTGTCCACAGCGATTTTGGAGCCCAAGAATATAAAATCTGTCACAGATTCCACTATTTCCCTTTCTAATACCCAAGATCAAATTAAATTCCCAATTTATGCCATTAGCCTAGACAAACACTAATGTCTAGCTATTCCATTCTAACTTCCATCCTGCAATATGATGCTGAAGATAATTTGCTCTTCTCAGATGGGAAAAGTCAAAGAAAGATGATCCTAATGATAATCATGTCTGATAATACCAGACATGGGGAGAAGCAAAGGAACTGACTCTGCTGGGCAATCAGATTCCTCAATCTTCTACAACACAAAGAGACATGTTTCTTTTCAGGAAAAAAAAAAAATATTAAATGAATTCCTACTTTACTCTTTTGAGCAATGCGAGGCAATGTGACCTCCAATTCATCATGGCTTCTGGCCTGTTAACCCCGTCACTCTCGAGTTTGCATTCTTTTCACAGCAGAGAGCGAGCATCTTAAAAGGTTCTAAGAATTTTGTTCAAGTAAATACACAACAAAGGTTTTCGGTTATTTGCCATAGACAGGAAATGATCACTTTAGAGAGATTTCATAGCTTTTAACAGCATATCCGTGCACTACCATCTGCACAGCCTGCAAGCAAGGAGGTTATCTGTTACACTCCTGCTAATACACTCCGTTTCCCCCTTTGTCCTGCTTATAGTTCAAACAGGCTTCAGTAGTCACATGGCTGTCATTTGCTGCTATCTCAAAGGTAAATCATAACGAGCTTTGAGGTTGTTCGTTGTTTCTCTCTTGTTTCTGCAGAAATGCAGGCTCCTTTTTCATTTTGGAGGATCTGAGCCTCCAGGTTTCTATGATTGCCTCTCACGCCTTCTCTCTCCTATTATTCTCTCCCTTTCTTTGGCTGAAAAAGCAAACTCATTACCAAAGCAAATGTATAAGCCTCCCACACAGAATCTGGAGGAGAAAGTCATCCCATTTAATTCAGCTGAGCCATTTCAGAGGCTGTCTACGGTCCTCAGCTTCACTGGCTTGCAGGCCACCCCACATGTCACCCGACTACACACAGTACTGTCTCTTCAGAGCCTGTTCTGTTATCTGAACAAAGTCACTAACGTGGAAAAGTAACAACTTTTCTATAGAATACCCTCACTCCCAAACAGTGTACAACCCAAAAATTAAAATTAGTGCGATAATAATTATAACAATAATAACAACAAATGTATAAGCATTTTGTGCCAGACTCTCATCAAAGCACTTCACATTTATCATCTCATTTAATCCTCACAACAACTCTATGAGGTAGATGCCCTCATCATCCTGATATTACAGATAAGGGAAGTGAGGCTCAGAAAGATTATTAACTTGCCCAAGATCACACAGCAATGGCAGATGCAGCCTAAATGTTCCCAGTTTATTTGCATTACCTCTATACTGTGCTGCCTCAAAGGACAGATATATCGTTTTATAATAGAGATAATAATAAAAATAATAAGAACAAATATTTATTGAGGGCTTACTATGTGCCAGATACATAACATAACAACCTTCTGGTGTTATTATTACCCTCATTTTCCAACTGAGAAGACTTAAGTAGCTAGCCAAAAATCACACACTACTAGCTGTCAACTGAATTCATGCACCCTGACTCCTAAGTCCTCTTGGTATACTTCTTCTCCACCTTACTGCTGTAAACATGAGAAAAATGAGGCACACAAGGGCTTTTATGTAATAACCTGATCCAATTATTTTCAAGGTAGTTTTTCAAAAACTCAGACCTAAACCGAGGTCTTCTGAGTCTCCATTATATGCTTTTTTCATTGTAGCTGCCCTTCCGTTGCCCCTTCTCAGTGGATGCTGCCCCTCCAGTCATCTAGGAGTCCATGTGAGACACTGAAATCTCTCCTAGTTCCTCTGTAATACTCAGCTCTCTAAAACCATCTTGTTTTTGTGTCCCATTGAATCTACCACCAAATACTTCTTGGATCTAAACATTTTGCCTCTGGGATAAAAAGTTCAAACTCCTTACTGTACTCACTTAAGGTCTTTAACAGTCTTTAACAAACTTGCAACTTTCCTTGCAAGTCTCATCACCACAGTGGGCCCCACCCCATACACACAAACATGCATGCACACACACACACACACACACACAATGTACATTGCACAGTAGTCATGCAAAACTACATGAAAGCCATGTTTCTTTCACTCGTGCTTTTGCAAATGCTGTTCTGTTTGCAGGCAATATTCTTTCCCAACCTCTTCATTTTGTAAACTCCTATACAATCCTTAAAGCCTTCTTTTGCTTACCCAGGCAGATCCAGTCTCTGCTTCCTTGAGAGTCCCATGTCACTTTTATAGTATTTATCACACTGTGTTGTCATTTCTTATCAGACTGTAAATTCTAGGAGGGCAATAATTTTGTTTTAAATTCATTTGCCTCTCTATCAGCTAACACAATGCCTGCTTAAGGTTCAATAAATGAGAGTTCAGTTAAGTTGAACTTCTCTTACACAACAGCTGCATTAACTGGTCTAGTTCCTTGCCGCTCTAAGTGGGATCTAATAGTAAGGACCTATGGGACTAGTATTTGAATCTCCTTTGTATTTTACACATTCTGAAATCTATTTTCTTTTCTTACCTAACTAGTCTGAAAGAGGAAGAGCATGGCAGGCTACTAGTATTTCTTTAGGCTTGGCCAACAATGGAGATACTATATTAGGATAACTTTCCCCTCTCAGTAAAAAACAAAACCACTCATGAAAACTCAGAGTTATATTGAGGAGAATAAATTTTAAAAATTGAAAGTTCTCTTTCAACAACTACAATAGAAATATAAATAACCAAGTTGAAAGTTTAAATTGGCCTTGGAATTCCAACTAAATTAATACATACATAAAAATATGCAGAGTAGATTTCCTTATCAGTTTTTAGATACAGAAGATGAACAGCAGAAGAAGTTGATAGTGTTTCACAGTTAGAACGGCTAAGACCTAAAAACGTTTTTTTAATTAGTTTTTCTTTCCAATTCTGGGTGGCAAGACCATATGGCTACCCATTCATTTTAAAGATGAAGAGAATAAAGCATAGAGAGTTACGTGATTTGCTGAAATTACCCAAACTACCACCTTCTGGTAGTAAAATAGTAGTAGTAACTTATCAGGGCTTACTGTGTGACTGACAAGGCTTTCCAGGAGGTGCTAGTGGTAAAGAATTTGCCTGCCAATGCAGGAGATGTAAGAACCATGGGTTCAATCCCTGGATCAGGAAGATCACTGGAGGAAGGCATGGCAACCCACTCCAATATTCTTGCCTGGAGAATCACATGGACAAAAGAGCCTGGAGGGGTTCAAAGAGGGTTGCATATGGTTGCAAAGAGTCAGACACATTGGAAATGACTTAGCAAGCAAGCATGTGTGACTGCCAAAGTGCTAAGAATTTGTATGATCTTAGTCCTCACCTGAATACCATGAGGTAGGTGCTTGCCTACTTCCTCAATTGTAATATCCTTTTATTTAAAAACCTTCTAACATCTCTAAAATAGATGAATTTTACAGTCCATGTTGTGTCATAGTCTGATTGGCAGTCACTTTTCTTTGTTAGTTGTATGAAAAAGTAATGTTAGCACACTAAATCTAAGAAAATACAGTATCAGTCCAATTTTTACAGGTGAGGAAATGTAATTTTGGAGGAAAAAAGTTAGCTTGTCCAAAGTCAAACAGCTTAGAGTCAGGATTTGAAGCCAGGAATTTGACTCTAAGCCCACATTCTGAACCACCTATGGTACCACCTTTGATACGTAATTCACACATCTGAGTGTTCATCATTACTACTACAGAGTAGTAAAGAATGCTCTGTATTGGCCCTAGAAGACAGTTGTCTCCAGTTGCCAGGCTTATTGGAAAGAGTGATAATTGATAAATGAATGAAAAATTGAGTTTCCCTTAGCAGATGGCCTTTGACTCCTTGTGGGTCCCTGCAGTGAGTGATACAAAACATCTATTAGTAGAAAAGAACTGTGGAAAGTGCATGTTCTTCCCAGAGGTTAAAGTTGGGTTGCAACACCTTCCAGTGGGTGCCCTAGGGTCACACCCCTGGCTTTCATTCCCCATCCCTGCTTCTCCCTCTAGCAAAGCTAGCCAGATAAGGACCCAGCTCTGATTAGATCACCATCCTCTATAAATTCTAGTCTACTTCCTAACATAAAACCTTGCTTTTTTCTAAACTGTGAAAACCCTTCTAAGACCATAGTTAAGTTTCCAATATCGGTTGTGTTTTAGAAAACAAACTTGGCAAGACTCAAACTTGGCAATAGCAAAATAGATATGTATTTTTCATTAATGAGAGTTAGAATACAGTTGTCTGCAGGAATTGGAATGTGTCAGCAGCTTAGAAAGAGAATATAGTTGATTTGGGCAGCAGGGTGATTAATTAGATTTTCTTTTGTGAAGGAATTGTTTTGTATTGATTCATGTTTGTCTGATGTAACTCAGTCCTTCCCCTGCCATGGGAAATCTGCCTAGACTGGTAAGTGATAAGAAGACTGGCTCACTGGGGCTATGTCTAACTCACTGCTAAATTCAGCTTTTAGGGCCATGGTGACCAGATCATTCTGCTTAGACACAGGCCAGTCCTGTGAGCTATCCGTGGTGACTGGATGTGGAAGCCCTAACACCAGGACTGCCTTGGAAAGTCATGGAGAGTGCTCAGACTCTAAGCTACAGAGTTTGCACTTTCCTAATTCAATAAACTAAACCAAAAGAGACTCATCCTATTTCCTATGTTGGGAAAAGCTCACACCCTCTCTATATGCAGGTCTCTATCATCACTCCCATCACAGGTAGAAGAACTCTCCAGTGACAAAACTCAGCAACAAAACAAGAATTAATATATCAAAAAACTGCAGACAAAGCATTCATGGCAACTTTTAGCATCAATAGTGATTTTCAAAGAGAATTAGAGGTGTGAATTTCAGATATGGTTTCACAACTAATTAGCTGAATGTCCTTGGTCAATTGACTGAACTTCCCTGGGTCTGTGTCTTCTTATTTGTGACATTTCATATGAAAGATGATGTCTGTAAATTTATCATCTCTAGAGACTATGCAGGATCATTTCTCCCAAGAGACTAGTGGGTTTACACTGAGTTATCCATACTCTTTTGCCCAGAAACTCTTGTCTTCAATAAACACCAGTAACAGTTCACAAAGATCATTCCAAAGTTCTACAGCCACAAATAGCATTTATTTCAGTAAAAACAGGCTCAGAGAGATTAGATAAAGTCACCCCTAAGTAGTGAGAGTGAGGTGCTAATCCATGTCTGTCCTTATCCATGATGATTAGTACATCACTGCCAGCAAGCCATGGACCTGGGAGGAAAGAATTCCTGAAACAATGAATCTCCAGGAGAGGGGCATGCACACCCTGTTTGGGCATGCCATGGAGTTTATGGAGAAACTAGAAGCCTTTTAGAGAAACTATCAAAGACAGAAAGCATAAACTTTTTTAGTACCAAGTAGGTGGTAAAACACAGGCAGCTTCCTGGGAATGGAAATGTCCAAAGGCCAAGCTCAGGTCAAGGTAACCAGCATGGCAGAGCACAGCAAATGCTGCCAGGTCAGGTTCAAGTGAGGACAGAGAACAGTGTCACCCCCACACTCTGTGAGTAATCTTAGGACCCAAGCAGGAAGAGTTTTGTCCTCTTACTGATGACCACTCTGTGCTTGGTGGTTGTGATTTCAAACAAATAATGATCTATATTGATTAAGGTTCTTTGGTTACAAACAACAGGAACTGGCTCTAGCTAATTTGAACAACAAATTACAAAGAAACCTTGGGAAGGACGAGCAGTTCACAAATGTTAAAGAAAAGATAAACCTCAGATTTTAGAGCAGTCCAAAAGAAGGACAGCTTAGTTGATCTCACTTCCCTGGTGGCTCAGAAGGTAAAAGCATCTGTCTACAATGCAGGAGACCCAGGTTCGATCCCTGGGTCAGGAAGATCCCCCAGAGAAGGAAATGGCAACCCACTCCAGTACTCTTGCCTGGAAAATCCCATGGATGGAGGAGCCTGGTAAGCTACAGTCCATGGGGTCACAAAGAGTCAGACACGAATGAGCAACTTCACTTAGACGATCTCAATAGCAGGACTACTGAACAGTCACTTCAGGTCACTCTTCCAAACACAACCCATCCTTGAGTCAATCTGCTCAAGATTTAAATTCCTATAGAAAGTATCTATCTGATTGGCCTGGCTTTTCATGTGTGTGTATGTGTTAGATTACAGTATCCCACTGTCTGGTGGCTCAGACAGTAAAGAATCTGCCTGAAATGTGGGAGACCTGGGTTCAATTCCTGGGTTGGTTGGGAAGATCCCCTGGAGAAGGGAAAGGCTACCCACTCCAGTATTCCTACCTGGAGAATTCCAGGGACAGAGGAGCCTGGCGGGCCATAGTCTATGGTATCTCAAAGAGTCAGACACAACTGAGAAACTGAGCACAAGTACAGCAGCAATAATTTATGTAAAATATTCCTCAGTTTCCAGGTTATATGAACAATTTTAACACAAACATTCAACAGGGCATCTTTCTCATTGCTTCCAAGATATCATCTCTTTCTGTTGCTCTAGGCATAGATGGCTTCACTCCATTCTGTCTTCTCTGGACCATGACAGAATTTCAGGATTTCTCACATTTCTTGCACTTGGAAGAAAGTCACAGGTATTTTCTCAGTCATAGGTATTTTCATCCATACATCTGCAGAAGCATGAGATTCTGACAAGCACACGTACACTCACTAAGAAAGGACATGCTTCAGGTAGAAGTTTCACCCAGAGTTGCTTGCAGTGGTGGTGGTTGTGGTGAAGGGGGTGGGGGGGAGCATGGTAGTTTTACCATAGGAGGGAAGGAATTAGAGAAGGCAGAAAGGGTGTCCATGGACTGCAAGGTCCGTATCAGCAGTTCTACAACAGAACAAAGAGGGCAGATTGTGTGCCTTCCTAGGAGCTAGACCCAGAGAGTTCCAGGACTAGAGGCGATGCAGAGCTGAAAGGAAATCTGCACATGCAAATAAGTGCTGGGGAATAGGAGGGGCTCAGGAATCAGATATTCAGAGCAAAACTGGTGGACAACAGGCCTGGACAGTGTGACAAAATCTCACTCAGCCAGCATCGTCTTAACCATTTCTTGCTGTGGTTGGTCCCAAACAGAATCTGGGTTAGCAGAGAAAGAGAGAGACGGAGAGACAGAAAAACAGAGAGGGAGGTGAACTGTTTAGGAGTTGGAAATGAAAAATAATCATAAGCCTTGCCAACGACAAGATGGAGAAAGCTGAAACAATAGCTCTACCCCTGGAGAGCAAGTGGACCCAAATCAAACACGGCAGGAATTATATCTGAGAGTCGCTGGCTGTGCCCCAAGCACACACTAACGTACACAGATACACACATCACCACCGCCACCATCAGCAGCCTCCGATAAAACCAGGGGATAGACGCTATTGTCTTCATTTTCTCCCTATCTTTCTTCAAGAACTTAGAGTCCTTGACTTTCAAACTCTTCTCCATGTTTGCTGATATTAGCAAACTCATTCACAATATGTCATGCTTTTGCATTTTAAGACATTATCTTTTATTCCAACCATGGAATACAACATTTTATTGCTGAAACGTAGTGGAAAGAGCGTTTTATTTGGTGTCAGAGGACTTGGGTTGGTAAATCTAAGCTGGACACTCATCATTGGTCTCCATCACCACAGCATGAAGAGTGAGCTGAGGAACCACGTTAACTTAACTTTTTGTCTCCTTGTCCCCTGCTCGTGTTCCAACCTTCATTCTAAGCAGCTCTACCTTATAACTAAATCTCATTTATCACACCTGGTCCAAGTGAAGACAGTGTGGCATATAGGAAAGTCCCTGTTTGCCTCGTTCAAGTACTAGCTCCACCACTGATGAACTGGAAAGCTTTAGACAAACTACCTCACTAAGGTTCTGCGTCACAATCTGTGAAATCCTTTCTTTCAAGAAGTCCATGAGATAGCTTCTATAAAGGGAAATGCCTGCCATAGCACCTGATGGTGACTGCCATTGCTTCTCGCACAAAACCTTCCCCAACTCACCTTTCTACCAGTCTCGCCACTCTCCACCTTTGAATGAATTCTCTGTATCATTTAGATAGTCATCAAGTGCTCTGGGTTGCTAAAATATTACCTTTCTTATAATACATGTATCAAAAATTTCCCCAATGTATTGTTTTGAAAACCTATTTGACTGTGTAGTATCTGGTATGTTCTTTTTCGAGGAAATGTCCTTTTAATCAAACTCTCCCATCAGCATGAAGTCCTTTGACTTAGCAGCATGAGTAAGATGTTCATTAAAGACCATTTTGAATCAGAGGTTTAAAACTATATGCTCTGCTAAAATACCTAAATGTGTGTTCCTTCTCCTTTTTAATTTAACCCAGAAAGGTCCTTTGTGAGCCTTGGATGCGCACGTATTTCCCTCCTGCCAGAGTCAGTCATTTCTCTCCTCCTGCTGTTAATCCTGTCGGCAGCATCCACAGCCTGGCAGTCCCGGGTCCTCGTCGTGCACTTCACCCTCTGTGTTTCAGTTGTGCTCAGCACTGGGATTTGTCAGCCTAGGGAAAATGCAGAAGTGAGTGGAAATAAGAGCCCGGCTTTGTTCAAAACCCTGACTACTCCTTCCCTTTCACATCTCCCCAGGCACCCCAGCCCTCTAAAGAGTTATTGAATTTGAGTCTCATTTCATCAGTTTCATCAAAAGTCCAGAAACAGCTGCTTCATTTGAGTAAAAAGGCAACGAGTGAGGAAGTTGAGAGCCCTAATACAGATTCAGCAAATTCAAGTCTGAGACACAATCTGGCTTTCGGATTGTGTCTCAGACTGGAGATGAGATGAAAGGGCATGGTTGATGGCTTCCCTGGGTGGGAGGGAAATGAAGTCTGAAGGCTGTTTCTGCTGAGTGTGCTTATTGTCAGGGGTCTGGAAACAGATCCCTAAAAACTGAACAAGATCAAAGGACTCATCAAAGAACTAGTCATCAAAGCAGAATTCCACACAGTCTGTGTTAGAAACGATGTCCTTTCTCCAGGCCCACGAAAATCTGTACAGGTGGAGGCAGTCTTCAATCCTGCTCATTGGTGTAAATCAGTGAGACCCAAAATGGAGAGAACTGAAGAAAGATAAATGCCCAGGAAAATCATGGTCTCTTGAGGCTTTTATGGCCTTTTGAAACTCTTAAGAAAATCTCTACCTCCTTCCTTCCTTTCCCAGGAAAGCTCTCGCTAGCACCAAAAATAGGTTTATAATTCTAACTGTTTGCAAAAGGTAGCGCATTGAATGCCAGCACTGACATTGCACCGTGCACACTTAGATTTGATCTCTATTCTATGGGCTCACATTCCCACTGAGATATAAAAGAGAGAATAGGAACAAAGACTCTCTGGAGCAAGAGTGTGCATACGTATTTACACATTTTCTCACTTTCTCCACCAAGGCAGGAGAGTAGTGAGTTCTGCATGCAAAAGGGTCCCTGGCCTCTAGGAAGTCCCCCAAGAATTGGAAGAAGAGAAGTTATCCTTTGTTTTAGTTACTTCTGAATGCTAGATGAAAATGGAGGGGGTCGCCCTGGTCACAGATGATAGAGAGGCAATGTCAGAGGTTACATCTATCTATGATGAAGGACAAACTCATGTTCAGCAGACAAACGTCCCATAGAATTTTCTTGAGAAGCAGAATGGGTGCTATGACAGATCAGGTTGGATACAGACTCATAACAGACTTAATATTGCAGTCAAAGTTCATGACTTTCTCCACATGATCTCCAAGCCCAAGATCAAGTGTTAAAGAACAGTGGATGAACTGTTTCCCCCTAAAAGATCTTGGTGAGACAATAATTGATGATTCAAGGTTATGAGGGCAGAGGTGTTTTCCAGTAAGGACAGAAAAATAGGAGTTTGTGTTGTCCAATGTCTAATGTTTGGACATTGTCAAACACTGTGATGCCTTTGCCAGACAAATCTTGTCTTAACTTTAAAGGCATTTGAAATGGGACGCTTCCCTACAGTATGCCTTCATGTTTTTCACAGAACAAAATCAAATGTTGCAGAATCTGAAGGAACCGGAAACCATATAGTTTAAGTTTTCAAGTGAAAACTGAGTTCCTTCAAACAAGGTCTTTCCAAGAGGATTGGATCCTTATATCCTTCAATATTTGGGCTATGGCTACAAGTCGTTCTCTCTTTCTTATGGTCTCTTACTCTCTTCCAGGAAGTAACAACTGAATGCAAAATTAGGATGAGATCTTACAGGGAGGGCAGTCACAACAGGAAGACTGTTCAAGGAGTAGTGCCTCCAGCAGATAAATCCACACACTTCAGTGACAACAGTGGGAAATGCTCTCAACAGATCAGCTACCCAGCAGCCACCAGGGGTGGGGAGGGGAATGTCACTGCCTGTCAGACACACAGCTTTTACTTTGGTTTCTTAGGAAAATAGTACATGCCCTTTCTGTTTCCCACTGAGAGTGAATCACTCTTGCCTGCGTTCAAGCAGAGAGAGGCTGACGGAGCTGGGAGCACTCAGCTACAGCCTATTAAACTGGGTTGCCTTTAAAGTTGGTTAATGATGAGAAAAAGTTTGTGTTTCCATCTATCCAAGCTCAGCTATAGGAGGAAAAATTTGATGCCCTTCATTTGTCAAATTTAAATATGTCACTGACTTGATATCTAAAAACTCTTCAAGTTGCTGAGATAAAAATTAAAATTCAAGCTGAAAATGATAAAAATCTATATTTTCTGGTGGTTCAAATGTATTGCACACTTGCTCATCCA
Source organism: Moschus berezovskii (assembly GCF_049115385.1). NCBI lineage: Eukaryota > Metazoa > Chordata > Mammalia > Artiodactyla > Moschidae > Moschus > Moschus berezovskii. The sequence continues at coordinate 25,138,451 of NC_142468.1, read as the reverse complement.
CCCACAAAACAAAATGACTTTCTTGGAGGTCGAACTGTACACAGCCTAGTTTGGCAAAGGAAAAAGCACACCTTTCCTCCCACGCTGCATCATCACCATTGGTGTTTAGCATTTACACAGCTCTGCGCTTTTTTAACTGTTCCTTATAAGCATTCCTATCAGCTGGTCCTGAGCAGTAACCTTCTTTTAGATGTCAGGTCACAGAATACCAGTTTGCATGTGAGATACACAGCAGCCAAGTTTTGAGTAGAATCTCAAATCACGAAACAATATTTGAATTTATTTCTTTGAAAGGAGAACGGAAAATAAGGTAGATAACCATCATCCTCCCAAACCCACTGTTAATCACCCAGGTCGTTTCTTTCAGAAAAACCTTCAGGCCAAATCCATAGCAATTTTATTACTCAATTCCTTACATCTTTGTCTTTATTCACTATTACTATCAGCTGTAGGTGCTTCTAAGATGAATTTCCTGTTATGAAATAACATTAATATAAAAAGCCTACATACTTGGAATTATCCTTCCATCAGTCTTTCAAAGACTGGTTTCATTTCTTTCACTATCCAAAGGCCATATTTGTATCTTAATTTTCCAAATCAACTGACCTAGTTATTGTTGACATATTTTTAACCAGTGCTTAATTAGATAAATAAGAGTTGGTAACTGCATATGTCCCTGTCACAATTTTAAAAGATCAGAGGCACAATTTCAATGTTCAATAATTTAGGATTAGCCTTTAATGGAAGGTAGAAATGGTAAAGAAAAAGAGAAGCAAGCTCGAAATCATGTCTTGATTTGTCATCTGCAAAGCTCAGTACAATGTTTGTTGTTGATGATGGTGAAGGGAGTGAGGAGGAGGAGAGAGAGGAAGACACAGTTGTCATTTCCACAGGAAAGCATTAGCAGCATTTCTGGTCCTGGGTTTCAGCGACATAGACAATCGACTCATCTCAAACTGCTTTTGAAAATATTAGAGGTACAACTTGGTTGGTGGCCTGATCTGAGAGTCTAAGCTCCTGACTGGAGATAAGCTGACCACATAACCTAGGAATCTTGTTGGAGTGACAGAACCTCACTCATTTATCTATTCTGTGATCTTGGAAATTCCCGAAAGGCAGAAAGACTCAGAATGTCATAAAATCTAGCTGGAAATAGCCTGGGACTAACTTGTTCTTACAGTAATCCAGGCCTATGCCCCAACCAGTAATGCTGAAGAAGCCAAAGTTAATCGGTTCTATGAAGACCTACAAGACCTTTTAGAACTAACACCCAAAAAAGATGTCCTTTTCACTATAGGGGACTGGAATGCAAAAGTAGGAAGTCAAGAAACACCTGGAGTAACTGCCAAATTTGGCCTTGGAGCACGGAATGAAGCAGGGCAAAGGCTAATAGAGTTTTGTCAAGAGAATGCACTGGTCATAGCAAACACCCTCTTCCAAAAACACAAGAGAAGACTCTACACATGGACATCACCAGATGGTCAACACCGAAATCAGATTGATTATATTCTTTGCAACCAAAGATGGAGAAGCTGTATACAGTTAGCGAAAACAAGACCAGGAGCTGACTGTGGCTCAGATCATGAACTCCTTATTGCGAAATTCAGACTTAAATTGAAGAAAGTAGGGTAAACCACTAGACCATTCAGATATGACCTAAATCAAATCCCTTATGATTACACAGTGGAAGTGAGAAATAGATTTAAGGGACTAGATCTGATTGATAGAGTGCCTGATGAACTCTGGACGGAGGTTCGTGACATTGTACAGGAGACAGGGACCAAGACCATCCCCATGGAAAAGAAATGCAAAAGAGCGAAATGGATGTCTGAGGAGGCCTTACAAATAGCTGTGAAAAGAAGAGAGGCGAAAAGCAAAGGAGAAAAGGAAAGATATAAGCATCTGAATGCAGAGTTCCAAAGAATAGCAAGGAGAGATAAGAAAGACTTCCTCAGTGATCAATGCAAAGAAATAGAGAAAAACAACAGAATAGGAAAAACAAGAGACCTCTTCAAGAAAATTAGAGATTCCAAGGGAACATTTCATGCAAAGATGGGCTCGATAAAGGACAGAAATGGTATGGACCTAACAGAAGCAGAAGATATTAAGAAGAGGTGGCAGGAATACACAGAAGAACTGTACAAAAAAGATCTTCACGACCAAGATAGTCACGATAACGTGATCACTGACCTAGAGCCAGACATCTTGGAATGTGAAGTCAAGTGGGCCTTAGAAAGCATCACTACAAACAAAGCTAGTGGAGGTGATGGAATTCCAGTTGAGCTATTTCAAGTCTTGAAAGATGATGCTGTGAAAGTGCTGCACTAAATATGCCAGCAGATTTGGAAAACTCAGCAGTGGCCACAGGACTGGAAGAGGTCAGTTTTCATTCCAATCCCAAAGAAAGGCAATGCCAAAGAATGCTCAAACTACCGCACAATTGCACTCATCTCACACACTAGTAAAGTCATGCTCAAAATTCTCCAAGCCAGTCTCCAGCAATATGTGAACCGTGAACTCCCAGATGTTCAAACAGGTTTTAGAAAAGGCAGAGGCACCAGAGATCAAATTGCCAACATCCGCTGGATCATGGAGAAAGCAAGAGAGTTTCAGAAAAACATCTATTTCTGCTTCATTGACTATGCCAATGCCTTTGACTGTGTGGATCACAATAAACTGAGGAAAATTCTGAAAGAGATGGGAATCCCAGACCACCCGACCTGCCTCTTGAGAAACCTGTATGCAGGTCAGGAAGCAACAGTTAGAACTGGACATGGAACAACAGACTGGTTCCAAATAGGAAAAGGAGTACGTCAAGGTTGTATATTGTCACCCTGCTTATTTAACTTATATGCAGAGTACATCAAGAGGAACGCTGGGCTGGAAGAAGCACAAGCTGGAATCAAGATTGCTGGGAGAAATATCAATAACCTCAGATATGCAGATGACACTACCCTTATGGCAGAAAGTGAAGAGGAACTCAAAAGCCTCTTGATGAGAGTGAAAAGGTTGGCTTGAAGCTCAACATTCAGAAAACAAAGATCATGGCATCTGGTCCCATCACGTCATGGGAAATAGATGGAAAAACAGTGGAAACAGTGTCAGACTTTATTTTTTTGGGCTCCAAAATCACTGCAGATGCTGATTGCAGCCATGAAATTAAAAGACGCTTGCTCCTTGGAAGGAAAGTTATGACCAACCTTGATAGTATATTAAAAAGCAGAGACATTACTTTGCCAACCAAGGTCCGTCTAGTCAAGGCAATGGTTTTTCCCGTGGTCATGTATGGATGTGAGAGTTGGACTGTGAAGAAGGCTGATCGCCGAAGAATCGATGCTTTTGAACTGTGGTGTTGGAGAAGACTCTTGAGAGTCCCTTATACTGCAAGGAGATCCAACCAGTCCATTCTAAAGGAGATCAATCCTGGATGTTCATTGGAGGGACTGATGCTAAAGCTGAAGCTGCAATACTTTGGCCACCTCATGCGACGAGTTGACTCACTGGAAAAGACTCTGATGCTGGGAAAGGTTGGGGGCGGGAGGAGAAGGGGACGATGGAGAATGAGATGGCTGGATGGCATCACCGACTCTGTGGACATGAGTTTGAGTGTACCCCGGGAGTTGGTGATGGACAGGGAGGCCTGGAGTGCTGTGGTTCATGGGGTCGCGGAGAGTCGGACACGACTGAGCGACTGAACTGAACTGAACTGAACTTGTTCTTCTCTGAAGCAGAGGGCACTGAAAAAAGCTGGTTTCTTTTCAGAATCAGAATATCCAATAACCCGCAATGATTTTAGCCAGGTACAAAATGTGAACATTTTGAACTCAGATTGTAACCTATTAAAGAGTTCCTATCTGAAATTCTGCAGTAACCATGAAAACAAGCACTAAGTCATGTACTTTGAGCCTATAGAAAACTAGAAAATCAGCTGCAAATAGCTAACACTGGTTACTTTCTTTGTGCTATTCCCATGACTATCTGTACAGACAGCCTATAAACATCATGCCAAAAGCACCTCCATTCCATTCAAATGCCCTCTCTTCTGAAACACCCATTCCCATCATTATCTCCAAGTATTTATTTTCTTAACTTATGTTACTGTCTCCCCACCTACACACCTCCCCCACTTTATCCTTAATCCTAGTAATCTATCTCAAGTCAGTGACCTGAATAACTAGACAACTGTCTTATCAACCAGCCACTGCTGAGACCTGAGCAGTAAGGCTGTGCCATGTGATGAAAGGGCTACAGACTGTGGAGTCAGACAGCCTGGGTCCAAAGCTCAGCTTTGCCGGTTTCTTGCTACTTGATGACCCTCTCTGTGTCTCAACTTCCTCCTCTGTAAAATGGGCATGAGAAAATCGCTGTCATGAAGACCGAATGAATCAATACACATAAAGTGTGTGGAATAGTACCTAGAATATTGCAAGCATTATATATACAAGTCTAAAATACTTTTTTCCATTAAGGGCAAATGTGGGGACTTCCCTGGTGATCCAGTGGTTAATAAACCACCTTCCAGTTTGCAGGGGGTGTGGGATTGATCCCTGGTCAGGGAATTAAGATCTCACATCCCCGAAGACAACTAAGCCCAAGTGCAGCAACTACTGAGCCTGCATGCTGCAACTCGAGAGAAGCCAGCATGCCACAACTAAGATGCCATGCTGTCAGATTAAAAAATATTTTTAAAAAGGCTAATCTCACATAGTCTTTAAAAAAAAAAAGGTGGGGGCAAATGTTGAACAACCTTGTCAATATCCTGTTTCTGAAAAATACTCTGCCTCTCTCTGGACAATCAAGCAGCTCTTTGAACACCTTTTGGCCCCTGACACTCCCTGGCCCTCCTCATACACAACAGATGGGACCACAGTTGCCAAGCTCTCTAGTGCAAGCATTCCCTGGACTTCGTTCATCCAGCTGTCATTCATACATCTCCTAACCAATCCCTCTAGCACCACTACTCACAAATGTCTCTAGAATGGGTAGAGATTCAAGTAAAATTGTGTTGGACAATGAAGGAATAACATTTCTCATATTAGTAAGAGAACTAAAGCAAAGCTACTTGTTTGTATTCTGTCTCAATTCTCCAGGGAGTAAAAACCCTAGAATTCCAACAGGTCTTTGTGAAGAAGCAAGTTCCTTTCAGCATCATTCATCATATGGCTCTGCATAAACATTTTACCATCTCCTCCTCCTCGGCAGAAATATCCATTCAGTTCTTCCCTGTCCAAATCCCTGCTGCTTACTCAGAGGCTGGATCTCAACTCTTCCTCTTAAGGCTTTTTTACACTCTCTGAGAAGCCCTAAATAGGCCCACTTCTCCCCAACATTTCCTGCAGGTAAAAATTTAAAGGCATGCAAAAGGAAAGAGAAGCAGAGGCCAGTGGAGAAATGATCTCAGGGGAGCTGGATTCTCATTTCACCTTACATTTTTGACCAGCCTGTTTCTGAGGATGCAAACATCACATTTGCTCTTTCTAAGGAAAGAGCCAGAAGGAAGAAAGTGACCAAGAATGGTAAACATGGCAAGTCCAGTTTGAAAACTGACTTTAGAATAACTTTTTTTTCCTAATAGCAAAGATTTTAGATACCAACATGCTGCCGCTGCTGCTGCTAAGTCACTTCAGTCGGTTCCGACTCTGTGCGACCCCATAGACAGCAGCCCACCAGGCTTCCCCGTCCCTGGGATTCTCCAGGCAAGAGTACTAGAGTGGGGTGCCATTGCCTTCTCCATGCTGAATGTGCAAAAAATTGAATGTGCGTGAGGGCTCAGTTGCTTCAGTAATGTCTGACTCTTTGTGACCCGAGGGACTGTAGCCCACTAGGCTCCTCTGTACATGGGATTCTCCAGGCAAAAATACTGGAGTGGGTTGCCATTCCCTTCTCCAGGGATTAAACCCATGTCTCCTGCTTGGCAGGTGGATTCCTTACCACTGAGCCACTGCTGCTGCTGCTGCTTCTGCTAAGTCACTTCCAGTCGTGTCCGACTCTGTGCGACCCCATAGATGGCAGCCCACCAGGCTCCTCTGTCCCTAGGATTCTCCGGGCAAGAATACTGGAGTGGGTTGCCATTTCCTTCTCCAATGCATGAGAGTGAAAAGAGAAAGTGAAGTCGCTCAGTCGTGCCTGACTCTTAGTGACTCCATGGACTGCAGCCTACCAGGCTCCTCCGTCCATGGGATTTTCCAGGTGAGAGCACTGGAGTGGGTTGCCACTGCCTTCTCCACTGAGCCACTGGGGAAGCCCTAAAAAATTGATTAACAGGCTGTAAAGCTACCTATCCTATAAGATATGTTACATTCTACCATGAGGAGGAAATAGTAAATAAGTATTTTTGATAAAAGAGCTTAGTGTCCTCCAGGATACACAAAGCACTTCAGTATAATTTTTTAATGTTGTGACTTTATGGCAATTATGTCTTTAAAAAATAATGTAAGCGTTGAGAAAGACTGAATGTCTGTGATCCACCCCCCTCCAACCCCCCCACAAATTCATACATTGAAATCTAATCGCCAGTGTGAACATGTCTGTAGTTGGGATCTTTGTGAGATGATGAAGCCATGAGTGTGAAACCCTCACAAATGGGATTGGTGCCCTTAAAAATAGGCCCCAGAGTGTGTCTTTGCCCCTTCTGCCATGTGAAGACATAGCACCGAGAAACCAGGCACTTCAGTTCAGTTCAGTCGCTCAGTCATGTCCGACTCTTTGCGACCCCATGAATCACAGCACACCAGGCCTCCCTGTCCATCACCAACTCCCTAAGTTTACTCAAACTCATGTCCATCGAGTCGGTGATGCCATCCAGCCATCTCGTTCTCTGTCGTCCCTGTCTCCTCCCAACCCCAATCCCTCCTAGCATCAGACTCTTTTCCAGTGAGTCAACTCGCCCTTACCAGGCATCAGATCTATCAGTGCCTTGATCTTGGACTCCCCAGTCTCCAGAAGTGTCAGAAATAAATGTTTGTTGTTTTTCAGCCAGTTAGTCTATTTTTGTTATAGCAGCCCAATCAGACTAAGACAAATATGTTCTTGATCTCAGGTTTCTAAAGTCTCAAAAGCCACTAAAGATCGAGAAATCCTTTAAACAGCTCACTCTTGAAAGGAAAATGTGGAAAGAATATGTAAAATAAACTCTAATTTAAGAGGTAATGCAGATAAGAAAACTGGCAACCAAAATAAAAGTATTTTTGAATAGGTTCTCTCAATCTTTTTATGACAATTCTGTTTTATTTCAGATAGTGTCACTTTTGCACACTCACTCTGTCCATAGTTTTTATGGGAAGGACATTCTTCCTGACTCACAATCAACTCAGGTGATTCTACTAACAGTTTCCAGGGCCCTATCTCTTGCCTAATTGGGCTGAACTGAGGCTGATAATCGGGTTCTAGGAGTATTTCCACCTCTGCTTTACCCTGTAACCTCTCTTAGGTTGTTTCCACTTGTAAATGGAGGTGGTGATTGGAAATGGAAGCTCTTTGTAAATTCTAAGTAATGTTTGTGTTCTAAGACTGTGTATCGTTGCAAGGGGCACGATATACTTTCCGAAAAGGCTACAAGGGCAAATACTCAACTAACTTTTTGTGCTTAATTTTGATTTGAAGTTTCTCAGTCCCTGCGTGCGTGCAATGGCACTCCACTCCAGTACTCTTGCCTGGAAAATCCCATGGACGGAGGAGCCTGGTAGGCTGCGGTCCATGGGATCGCGAAGAGTCAGACACGACTGAGCGACTTCACTTTTCATGCATTGGAGAAGGCAATGGCAACCCCCTCCAGTGTTCTTGCCTGGAGAATCCCAGGGACAGGGGAGCCTGGTGGGCTGCCGTCTATGGGGTCGCACAGAGTCAGACACGACTGAAGCGACTTAGCAGCAGCGGCGGCGGCGTGCGTGCCAATTCACTTTAGTCATGTCCGACTCTGTGCAACCCTATCAACTATAGCCTGCCCTATCAACTATAGCCTGCCAGGCTCTGTCCATGGGATTCTCCAAGCAAGAATACCAGAGTGGGCTGTTATGCCCTCCTCCAGGTGATCTTCTTGACTCAGGGATCGAACCTGTGTCTCTTACATCTCCTGTATTGCCAGGTGGGTTCTTTTCCACTAGCACCACCTGGGAAGTTCTCAGTCCTTGATCCTCTAAATTATTTTAGTGGAAGATGAACCCCTCTCTTCTACTTGAATCCTTATAAATAATGAAAGATTTTTACTGATCATTGGGGGAGGAAAACGGCTATTCCCACACAAAGATTTTACAGAACTGCAAAGTTAGACCAACCAAAAGAGAGATTCCTGGGTTAATAACTGAATCAAGATACAGGGCAGAAGGAAAGAGAATAATTTCTTTAATCACAACCTCCATAATAAATCTCTTCTCTTCTAATCATTAATTGACTCACTCATTCGTTTAACAAATATTGATGGCAATCATGATGACAGTCACTTATTCTTGGCCCCAGAGATCCAGCAGTGACAAAACCAAGGCTCTGCTCTCATGAAGCTTACATTCTAGTTGTGGGAGCAGAAAGAAACAGACAAGAAATAAACATGCCAGGTGGTACTAAGTCCTAGGAAGAAAAATCAAGCAGGCTTAGGGAGCACAGTATGATGGAGACAGGGAGTATTGTACAGGGTGGTTGTTATGCCTTTCTTGTTAGGTCAGACTGAAGCTGAGGCTTGAAGAAAGCAAGGCAGCAAGTCACCAGATATGTAGGGGCCGCATATCCCAAACAGAGGGAACAGTATGAAATCCTGAAAGCTGGAGGGTGGTTGGCATGTTCAAGGAAGAGTCAAGAGGTCAGTATGTCCAGAGCAGTGGGGGCAAGGGGACAGGGATGGTCCATGAGATTAGGGAGATGGCAGAGGGACAGGTGGTATGGAATCTTACAATCCATGGTAAGGATTTTGCACTCTATTCAAAGTGATAAGAGAAGATTTATAGGTTTTAGTGCAGGGGAATGACATGATCTGATTTGTATTTGTAAAAGAGTCCTCCGTGGAATATAGATGGAGGAAGGGGAGAGGAGCACAGGTAGAAGCAGAGAGAACAGTTGGGAAGCTGCTGCAACCATCTAAATGAGAGATGATCGTGGCTGAGATGAGCATGTTAGCCATGGAGGTGGAGGAAATGAGAATTATGATTTTATTGTGAAGATTCCATCTCTGGGGGTTGCTAATAGGTATACAGCAAGTGAGAATGAGGGGTCAACTGGGAGAATGGTGACATGGTTGCCCAAGCAGAGGGAAGCCTACAGGAGGAATAAATGTGGTAGGAGGAAAGAGAATCAAGATTTGTTCAGACATGGCAAGTTGGAGCTCCTGTTAGAAATCCAAGTGGAGGTGTTGAGGCTATGAAATATGCAGGGTTGTTTTCCCATCTGTAAAATGTTCAGGAGAGAGATTTAGGCTGGAGATAGGAATTCAGGAGTCATCAGGGCAAAGACTGGATGGGCAAGGTTGCCAGATTTAAAAAATAAAATTTTAGGGCTAAAAAAAAATAGTGGTTGTCTAAAATTCAAATTTAACTGGGAATGCTGTATTTTATGTCAGTTCTTGGGTCAGGCCGGCTGAGTTCATATAGGAAGCTAGTATGGACAGAGGAGAGAGAAGTGGCCCAAGGAGTAAGCCCTGAAGCACTGCAATGTAAAGAGATCAGAAAGGGGAGGGTGAGCCAGCGAAAGGTCTAGAAGGAAACCCAGTTAAAAAAAAAAAGTTTTAGAAACCAGACGTGGGTAGCCATTCCCTTCTCCAGGAGATCTTCCTAACCCAGGGATTGAACCCAGGTCTGCAGAATTGCAGGCAGATTCTTTACCGTCTGAGCCACCAGGGAGCCACAAGGGAATCCCCAAAGAAAGAGTTCTAAGAATGAAAGAGTGCTCAACTGTGTCAGTTGCAACTAATTGTACCAGGGGAAGAATGTCTAACTGGAGTAGATTCAGGAAAAAAAATGGAGAAAAAGAATAAGAACATAGGCAATACTTTTCCCCCAATGTAATGGGGAACATATAAGTAGGCGTTAAATGGTGATTTGGGGTCAAAGGAAGTGTTTTTATAAGATGAAATTGTGGCCAGCAGCCAGGACAGGCGACTGAACTGGCATTCTTTCCCCAGAGAGGCCATGCACTTGACACAGAGAAGTTGATACTCTCCTGTACATGCATGCAGAGCTTTGGCAGCCAGGTCGGGGTGGAAGAACCACTGGATTCTTCCAGGAGTGTCCGAATATGCACAGTGAACACCAAACTTTATTTAAAGTACCATTGTCTCTGGGTCGGGAAGTACTTCTGCATATAAATCCCTGTCCTGGGGGTTCTGGGTTTGGGTGGACACTGTGTGGCTGAGCACCTAGGGTGCTACTACATCTGGCTACTGGAAAACCAGAGAGATCTGAAACAACAGTTTATCATCTTTTCAGCAGAGGTCTTGTTTCTGAATAGAAACAGGCATGATGATGCTGAAATCACATAGATTTCTACTGCTCAGGTGCTTAGGGCTTTGAAGAGACAACGCAAGATCTCAGGTTTGTCCTTGCAGTGTCAGGTTCTAGAACAGAAGATGTGACCCAGAGGAAGGGGGAAGCTGGGGAAGACTCGAGGACCAGGAGGCTGCGGGGTTGGCAGCCATTGCAGAGCAGTAGGGTGCTTCCATGACTCACAGGACAAGACGTGAGAGGCACCAACGAGTCCAGTGACCTGGCTGACAGAGCGACCAGGCACCATACAGCTTCCCCCTGTATCCTCACAGGTGATGAATCTTATCAGTGCTGAGAAATACAATCCAAGGATTTAGAGAAACAAAGTTCTCACATTTCTTTGCCTTTAAGAATGTGCATTTTATCTTTTTGGTACTTTCTTGGGAATGGGAGAGTCTAAGCTATACCACTTCTAAACTTATTTTCACATTGTGAAAGTCAGTCGTGTCCGACTGTTTGTGACCCCATGGATACACAGTCCATGGGTTCCCCAGGCCAGAATACTGTCGTGGGTAGCCATTCCCTTCTCCAAGGGATGTTCCCAACCCAGGGACTGAACCCAGGTCTCCTGCATTGTAGGCAGATTCTTCAACAGCTGAGATACCAGGGAAGACCATTTTCACATTACCTCTATCAAAGTTATATAATTTCCTAATTTTACTAGAAGTTTACGGTCCATCATTGTTGCTTTTAGTTTTTCCACAGAAATCTGGTAATAATACCTGTGTCTGCTTAATATTTGAGTCTATCCAGTTTTAGAAATAGCAATTAAGGTTTTCTTTAGCATATTTTACAGACTGTCTATTTATTGTATCACTAATTTTGAGCTTTGAAAAAATGTCTTGGGTTCCCCTAAGGGAAAGGAGCCAGCTTCATGTTTTACACTTTTTCACATAATATTTTCCCTTATTAAAATGACTGTATAATTTTACAACAATAATCATTTCTTCTCAAGGAGCAGTAGGTCAGCTGGGGCAACTTTGCTTCCAGTTGCAATGGCCAGGCTAGCTCTGTGTCATGAGTCCCTCCTATTTATCCTGGGAGCACTGGACCAAGCAGGGCACATTCTCCTCAGGAGGGTCAGAGAGACAGCCCTGTTGTGTCAGGTCTGTGACATCCCATTGGCCAGAGTAAGTCACATGGCTGAGCCAAGACAAAGAGTTCCTGCCTTCCTGTGGGAGGGGCCCCTAGCTACGCATCAGCAGGCATCGGTCTAGGAGAGTGAAGGATGGAGGACATTAAGGCAATCTACCCCAGGCCCAATTTGGAATTCCTGGAAACATGGTATTATTTATGTTTTGGGAAAGTTCTGCAGTTGAGGATTTTTTAAAAGAGAATGTGTTAATAGTTTGGTTGTTTTCAAAAAGTTAAACATAGAATTACCATGCTGCTGCTGCTAAGTCACTTCAGTTGTGTCCGGCTCTGTGTGACCCCATAGATGGCAGCCCACCAGGCTCCCCGTCCCCGGGATTCTCCAGGCAAAAATACTGGAGTGGGTTGCCATTTCCTTCTCCAATACATGCCTGCATGCTAAGTCACTTTAGTCATGTCCGACTCTGTGCAACCCTACAGACAGCAGCCCACCAGGCTCCTCTGTCCACAGGATTCTCTAGGCACAATACTGGAGTGGGTTGCCACTTCCTTATGATCCAGCAATTTCACCCCTAGGTAGACATCCAAAAGAATTGAAAGTAAACAGAAATAGACCCACAGATATAGAGAACAAATTTATGGTTACCAAAGGGGAAAGGGAAGGGAGGTATAAATTATGAGTTTGGGATTGATATATATACATTATTATATATTATATATATAATATATATATATATAATGGGTAGCCAGTGAGGACCTACCATGTAATGCAGAGGACTATAATCAATATTTTGTAATACTGAATAATCTATAAGGGAAAAGAATCTAAATATATATATATATATGTGTTCAATCACTCTGCTGTACATCTGAAACTAGCACAATGTTGTAAATCATCTATATTTCAATTAAAAAAAAGAATTAAAAGCAGAGACTCAAACAGGTACTTTGTACACCAATGTTCACAGCAGCCTTTTTCATAACAGCCAAAGGTGGGAACAATACAGATATCCATCAAGAAATAAATGGATTGACAAAATGTGTTATATATATACTATGGAATTTTAGTCTTAAGAAAGAGGGATATTCTGGGGGGAAAAAATGACTGTAGAGCAATTTGTTTATATAGCTTATAATGAGCACTGATACTGCAAATTTTTAAAAGATGGGTTACCGCAACATGCATGTATGTTCATGGTAATGATCGAGTAAGGAGGAAGGAACTAATCTTAAAAGAAAGAATTTAAATGGCAGAAGTGTTGTCCTTGAGTAAGTGAGGGTGGGGAGTGTGCAGAATCCAGCCCACCACTGCAAGGACTGCCCTACAGAGGTGAAGGGACAGCTGACTCACTGCAGCAACAGCCAGAGTGGGTGTGTGGATACACATGCAGGAAAGTGATGAGTTCAGGTGGTGAGCATATGTGAAATTTCTCTTCGGAGTGCTTGTAACCCCTCAGTGAAATGAGAGATCAGGTCTTGAGCAGAGAGTGAGGAGTAGGGAGGGACGTTGGAGGCTGGCAGGGAGAAGGTTTGATATGATCTTCTGGCAGGGGTGGAGGGAATTGACTAGGAAAATGCTGTAGGATTGGTTGGCTACACAATCCACTTGAGGTTGCAGTAATAAATTCAGAGTAGGACGATGGAGAAATAAGGGGACAAGGGAACAGAAGATACATCCCAGGGGATTAGGAGGGAAGTAAAGACTTGAGGGCAGGTAATGATCAGTGCAAGGGTTTCCCAGTTGCCCCTAGTGGTAAAGAATCCACCTGCCAGTGCAACAGACTGTAAGAGATGGGTTCAATCCCTGGGTTGGGAAGATCCCCTGAGGAGGAAATGGCACCCCATTCTAGTATTCTTGCCAGGAGAATCCCATTGACAGAGGAGCCTGGTGGGCTACAGTCCATGGGATCTCAAAGAGTTGGATATGACTGAGCGTCTGAGCACAGCAATGATCAATGCAAAGGGGATAAAGTCAAAGGATTGGAGGTGAGGTGGAAGAGCTATTGGAGTCCAAATACTGGAGGGAAGGAGCCTGACAAATAGGAGAGGGTGGTAGGATATACAAATGTTTGAAGCTGAGATATGAAGGGAATGCATTTCTATCAACATTCTCATCGCCCGACATAGTTTCTAAGGTTCAGTAAAAATCGGTTTGATATTGCCTACAATACTTTGGCCACCTCATGCGACGAGTTGACTCACTGGAAAAGACTCTGATGCTGGGAAGGATTGGGGGCGGGAGAAGGGGACGACGGAGAATGAGATGGCTGGATGGCATCACCGACTCTGTGGACATGAGTTTGAGTGTACTCCGGGAGTTGGTGATGAACAGGGAGGCCTGGCGTGCTGTGATTCATGGGGTCGCGGAGAGTCGGACACGACTGAGCGACTGAACTGAACTGAACTGAACTGAACTGAAGAAGACTATGCAAATGTCAAGGAACACGGTTCAGAAAAATCTCCCCTTCCCAACCTCCTTCTTATTCCTTCTCCTCTCTTTTCCTCCGTCCCTTCACCCACCCTCCTCATAAATCTGAAATGGCATAAAACTGCTCAAATTTAAATTTAACTGAAACAGACTAAAACCAATCCCTGATGAAAGAGCATCTTTCTGTTGCTCTGAAGATGTAGAGAAAACATAAAAAGAGCATGTTGCTGATAGAAGCTGAGAGGATAAACACAAGAAATAGTTGTCTCTGGCATCTAAGCAGGCTGGATACTGCGTGTTTTTAAATTTATATGACTGATAAATAATACAAGATTCCCTGCAGAGGACAAATCCAAGTGAAAAGCAACCAATTGAGAAGAGAGGTATGTGGTTAGTAATCTCAAGAAAGGATGAGCTATTCTGAAATCCAGGATAGCAAATGATGATTTTTCATTTGTAAAATTATACCCTTGTCAACAATCCAACTGCCTTTCTCTCGCTCTCTGTCTCTCTCAAGCCCTAGTGGATTTACATTTACATATTCAAGTAAGCTGACCCACTCCAGTACTCTGGCCTGGAAAATTCCATGGACGGGCAGCCTGGTAGGCTACAATCCATGGGGTGGCAAACAGTCGGACACTACTGAGCAACTTCACTGTCACTCCCTAAACTGAGGTGCTGTCTATATTAGTAGCAATTAATCCTAGAATGTTCTTTTATTTAGAAAATTCTTTATCTATTTTTTTTTAAACCTTTCTATTTTGCTTCTCATTCAAACGTCTTAGCAAAATTCTTCTCTTCATCTGGCATTTCCAAGCAGTGAGCTAGGCGGGTGGGGCCGGCATTATTGTGCTTTTCCTTGGGAGTGATCTGATTTCAAAAGTGAAAAAAAAAATCCATCCACTTTTTTACACTAAGAATTAAACAGTTGGACATTCATATTTAGTAGAAGAAATGCAAATGGTAAAATGCAAGTGTTATTCGCTCAGTCGTGTCCAACTCTTTGTGACCCCATGAACTGTGGCCAACCAGGCTCCTCTGTCCATGGAAGTCTCCAGGCAATAATGGATAACCATTGCCTTCTCCAAGGGATCTCCCAACCCAGAGATCGAACCTGGGTCTCCTGCACTGCAGGCAGATTCTTCACTGTCCGAGCCACCAGGGAAGGCCAGATGGTAAATCAATATATAAAAAGATGTTCAATATAACTGGAATGCATTTATTTAACTCATACAGTGTGTATTATGTGTCAGGCACTGCTCTAAGTACCAGACACCATTCAAAAACTTTACAAATATAATTAATCTTAATAATACTATTTTTCAGATACTATGATTTTTCCTATTTTCAATGGGGACAATGAGACTGAGTCACAGAGAATCTTTGTAATTTGCTAAGGCCACACAGCTCAGAAGCAGCACAGCCAAGCTGCTGGGCTGTGGGCCCATGATCTTAGACACTATACTAAGCAGCCTTGCCAAGGAAATGTAAGTTCCAACAAGATTCCATTTCCTATCCAACAGACTGGCAAAAAAATTTAAAATATTGGTAACATCAAGTGCTGTAAGGGTAAATCACTTCAGTCATGTTCAACTCTTTGCAACCCCATGGACTGTAGCCCACCAGGCTCCTCTGTCCATGGGATCCTCCAGGCAAGAATACTGGAATGCATTTGTGGGTTGCCATTTCCTTTTCCAGGGGATCTTCCTCATCTTCCAGGGATCGAACCCACATCTCTTAGGTTTCCTGCATTGGCAGGCGGGTTCTTTACCACTAGCCCCGTATGGGAAGCCTGCTGGAAGGACGTAGGCAAATGAATAATCAAGTCTTGTTATGCCCTTTCAGAAGGCAACCTGGCCTTCTAAATTTGGTGTTCTTGAAAATGTGCAGTACACAAAACCCTCTACATAGGATTCTACTTTGAGGATTGTGGCCCAAAGAAATAAAAGCATCAGTCTATATGCTGTACATGAAATTGAGCATTATTTGTGGTGCTAACAAGACTGGAAAGAGCACAGATGTCCATCACAGGAGCTATGGTTGAATAAATTATGTTACATGCGTACCATGAAATATGCAGCTATTAAAGAATATGTCTATTATTTACATCTATTGATCCAGAGATAGTTTCATAATGTGTCCAGTAAAATCTCACTTTGGGGAGTATTTTTCAATCTATTTCTGTTGATCCAGAGAAAGTTTCAATAATGTGTACAGTACAATTCCACTTTGGGAGGTATTTTTCTGAGCATATTTAACAGTTACCTTAGGAAGTAGGATAGGACAGAGCAGACTGTTAATTTTCTCCATATTTATTTCTGAATTGCCTGACTTTTTTAATAAGTTTGTATTGCCTCCACAATTTGAAAACGTAAGTTAAAAATAAGTATAAACTCAAATGTCATAATCAGCCTAGAAAATGCATTTTAGTTCTTCAGCTCCACACAAAAAATTATATAAATAATACAGCTTTTCAGATCAGATTGGAAAGACTCGGTTTTATATTTCTAGAGACCTCTTACATATACAGGCATTGTAATTTACAGTTTTCAGCAATTACAGAATAAACATTCATTTTCTTTATTGGGCATTTCTGGCAATAGAGAACAGAAGGGATAGTTTGCTCATTCTTCACTGAACAGTATAACTTACTAGTGAAGGGTAATATTTTAAAATCAGTGTATGATCTACAATCTTCATTTCTAATCCTTCAGTTTCACCCTCAAGTAGAGAAAAAAGTCCACACTCAGGAGGGAAGTGGAGGGGCTGATGGTATTGAAAGATTTTTAAATTCCTTTCTTTTTCTATAGAGGATTAGGCAAACCTTTGTTGGGTTTCTCATCCCTCTTTCTATGCTCTAAGCTGTGCAGGGCTCAAAGAGGTAAAGTGGAAATCTGAAACAGTGGCTGGAAATGGTGGTGGTGGTGTGGGGAAATCAGTGAGGAGACTGCTAGCATCATTTGATTTCTGGTTGTGGTAACCATAGGCCTTTCCTGGGTTGGTGAAATTTAAAGTGCTGCTGCCATCTTCAGGAGTTCACCACTGCCATATTCGAGTTGTTACAAGTAAGGTGGATACATACAGCCTTGTAACCCTCTCCAGGAGTCCTGAATTACAGACACCCCAGGTTACTGCTAAAATAAAGGTAATTTCTCCTAAAAAAGATGATTACCTAGTGAGGCAGTTTTGATGTATGTATTTAATGTTAAGAAATGGTAAGTTTCTCCCTCTGAGAGGCAATAGGGGTCAAATAAAAATTTAGGGTCTAAAAAAAATTGTACAATGTGACTGAGAAGTAACCTAGGCTTGTGGCTCATGCTAAGTTGTGTCTGACTGCAACCCTATGAACTGTCGCCTACCAGGCTCCTCTGTCCGTGGGATTTTCCAGGCAAGAACACTGGTTGTTGTTCAGTCGCTAAGTCTTGTCCAACTCTTCGCGACCCCATGGACTGTAGCACTCAAGGCTCCCCGTCCTTCACTGTCGCCCGGAGTTTGCTTAGATTCCTGTGCACTGAGTCAGTGTTCCTCTCTAATCACCTCATCCTCAGCCCTTCGGGTTGCCATTTCCTCTTTCAGGGGATCTTCCTGACCCAGGAATGGAACCTGTGTCTCTTTCATTGGCAGGCAGATCGTGTACCGCTGAGCCACCTGGGAAACTCTGAGTAGTAAGACAAGGCTTTAAAAATGGGAAGTGGGTTAAGTTTGGATGCACCTAGCAGCTCTGACAGAGAAGGCAATGGCAACCCACTCCAGTACTCTTGCCTGGAAAATCCCATGGATGGAGGAGCCTGGTAGGCTACAGTCCATGGGGTCGCGAAGAGTCGGACACGACTGAGCGACTTCACTTTTACTTTTCACTTTCATGCATTGGAGAAGGAAATGGCAACCCACTCCAGTGTTCTTGTCTGGAGAATCCCAGGGACGGGGGAGCCTGGTGGGCTGCCGTCTATGGGGTCACCCAGAGTCGGACACGACTGAAGCGACTAAGCAGCAGCAGCAGCTCTGAAGCCAGTCGAGTCAGTCTCTGGGAGGACCACCTGCTCAGTTTCCACAGCCAACATGAAGTTTAGGGAATATTTGATTAAAAAAGGAATCTGTGGCTTTCCATTTTTACCTGATTTCTTGAGTGGTTTATTCATTCATTCTAAGCCTGCCTCTCTTCTCTGACTTCTTGAGTTGTGGCTAATGGATAGGAAAGGCCAAATTGTCTAACAGTACTCTCACAACAAATCTCCACTTCTTCCTTCCCAGAAATAATCTTACTTCATTGCATTGTAAAGAAAAATTAACGAAGTCCTAAAGTGGAAAAAAAAAAAAATCCGTTACATTATCTTTCCCCGTGATGGTTAGAGGTGTCCACAATTGGTACAGGAAGCCCGTGAGAACATGAATACCCCTAGTGGCTCTCACTGGAGGCAGTGGTCCAATCTTCAGGTCATGATACCACAATATTGTCTGTAAATGCTCTTTAGAGACATTTTCATAGAACTCACTTTACACTGGTTTTTTGTTTGTTTATTCATCATTTTAAGCAAATATAAATTCTCACAGCAACTTGGAATATACCTTATAGAGTCCATTTTTTTTCTCCTTGTTTACATTATTAAAAGCAGAGAGTAGTTTCAATTCCCCTTTAGAAAAATTTCACAATGTTTTGGATATCTAAGTTCCCTTTCACCATAAATCTGGCAGTTAAAAAATGGATGCTGAAAGAAAGGATTACAGAACATGGCTAGTACCACGCTGGGCATATCACCAGCATAACACTTCTGAAACTTTGCTGTGTTTGGAAGACTGTCCACGTCTTCTGAAATTTTGTCTTGAAGCTATTCATTTATTTGGCGAATATTTTCTAAGGGCCTATTAATATGCTAGGTTATTCGGCTAGGTGCTTTTTTATGTTTTCTGTTCACTCTTGACAATGACTCTCTGAAGATCATACACTCCCATTTAGCAGATGAGCAAATGGGATACAGACAGTTTAAGAAACTTGCCTCTGGTGATTGAGGATTAAAATCCAAGTGTGCTTTACTCTTATGTCTACTCTGCTTGCACAACAGCGTTGCCAAAGCCAGGAACATTCTGAGCTCTTTCCTGCCTACTGTGATTAGGAAACAAGTCATTCAATGAACAGTTGACTCTGCTACATGCAAGACATTGTGAATTTGATTAATATAGCAGTTAGAGAGGGAAAGAATAATTGGGGCCTAAAATTAGACTCTAAAACAAGCAAAAGTGATAAAAATGGAAAGGATGACTCAAAGCATATTGAGCTATTTGTGCTCACTGCCACTGGGGGCATTGCTGACTTACAAGTGGAAGGAGAGCAAGTGACCAGATTACACACCAGAGTAATCCCACACCCTTTAGATAATTTTGAACCTATCCACAATGCCATGTGGAAAGAAAATGTTTAGATAAAAAACCTGAGACATACTGAAATGCATCTCACCACAAAGTGGCACCTGGACCAAAGTATAGATAACAATTTTTATTTCTGCTTTACTTCCTATCCCTATTTCATCTTACCATTCAAACCTTGAAATGGGAAAACAGATACTCCCTTGCAAAATATACCCCCATTTTGTTTTATGGGTGATCCTGTTACTATTTCTGGATCTCAATCCCTACTTCCTCAATTTAATGTAAGGGCAAATTGGGCCATGTTCAATTTTACTGCACTCACTGTTCTTCCTGCAGAACTCTAGATGGGACAGATGCAGAAGTTAGACAGTGAAGCCACCATCTTAGCCCAGTGCCCTCAGAAGCCTCTAGTGCCACACACAGCTGCTTACAGCTTAATGTGGGCTACTAAATGAGGCTGCAACAGCTAACCATTTCTAATAGCATCGACCTTTCACTTGAGGAAAGGAGACCTTCTCATCACTTACTAGACTTCACCTGAAGGACAAGCCCTGCCTTTCCACCCTGCCACCCCCATGCCAGACCTTCACATTTGGGCAAGCTAGAAACTGTAAGGAACAGATCTGACTCTGCCTGCTGATCTGACTTTCTGCTCTAGCAGTCAACATTAATATTAATGCTAAATTGGAAGGAGAGACATTGGGGTCCTCAGGCAGAAAGTCAACACAAAAGGCTGAATATGAATTAGCCAGGATGGATTGGCCACACTTAATGCTAATAATCGGAGAAGGCAATGGCACCCCACTCCAGTACTCTTGCCTGGAAAATCCCATGAATGGAGGAGCCTGGTGGGCTACAGTCCATGGGGTCACTACAAGTTGGACACGACTGAGTGACTTCACTTTCACTTTTCACTCTCATGCATTGGAGAGGGAAATGGCAACCCACTCCAGTGTTCTTGCCTGGAGAATCCCAGGGACGGAGGAGCCTGGTGGGCTGCCGTCTGTGGGGTCGCACAGAGTCAGACACGACTGACGCAACTTAGCAGCAGCAGCAGTAGCAATGCTAATAATGATGCAAACTTTATATTGCTCAAGTGCTTTTTGAGGAGCACAGACAAATGCTACCTTGATTCAGACTAAAAACAGTGAAATCACTAGTCCTGTCTTGACATTACATATATAAAAATGAAAAGGTGAGGAAATCATTCGGATATCTGTCTAGAGATATACTCCATGTTCAAGGGGACTCCCTACCCTAGAACTGCCAGGGACATTTATCTAAGCCCCTTAATGAAAACTGCCTCATACATTAGGAGTGTTCATTCTTTCCGATCACCTCAACCTCAACATGTCTAGCATATCAGCTGCAACATCCCCAACCTGCTCCTAAGCTCACTTGATACCTCTACTATCCCAGTGTCTCAGCCTCAACAGTGGGCTCTTCCCCACCCTCTGCCCTGGCCCCAGCACTCAATATCATCAAGTGTTGCTGAGTGAGGTTCATTTCAGCATCCTTCCATCTGCCTTTCCCCTTGTCCAAGTTCTCATCACTGCAGTTCTGATTCTACACCGAATTGACCTAGAGGGTAGCACAACATGCCACTTCAAAACAGGCCACTGTGGTATAGGAATTATTTTGAGCTAAAGGCACCTGAAAAACAGCAAGTGCAGAGAGAGGCTTTCTCTGAACTCCCTGTATATCTGCCAGAAGTCAGATCCTCCAAAAGGATCTCATTGGTCATAAACCCCTTCCCCAGGATATTCATCAACCAGGGAAGACAGACTCTTATCACAGGAGAGGAGTGAAGAAGTTGACACCACACCCAGACACATTTTGTCACAAACTATCACACCTCCCATCTGTTCTTCTCCCATTTGGCCCATTCATCTTTCCTGAAAACCATTTACACTCTCCTTAAGAGGCCTATGCACCCCTCCTCTTTCTCTATAAAGATGGCATCTAACCCTGATTTCTAAGCTACCTCGGAAAGTTACTTATTTTCCCCTGGGTATCTCCCATGTGTACATGAGGGCTGCATGTTAACAACTTTCTGTTTGTTTTCTCTTGTTAATCTGTCTTTTAGTACAGAGATCTCAGCTAAGAACTTAGCAGGGTAGGGGTAAAATCATTTTCCTCCCCTGTAACTCCTACCTAGTCTCTCAGAATCCTTCACCCTTCCATCACAGATTAAAAGTGAAAGACTAAGTTCTTTAATGTGCCATATTCCCCCATTCAAACTCCCTCTGTGGCTCCCATGCCTTCAGAGCCAAGTTCTAACTGCTCAACCTGGTAATCAAGGCCCCTTTCCCCCCATTACAGCTACTTCTATGCTCACAAGGATCCAGGCAGACCAGCCTCTCTTCCCGCCCCTGTAATAGGCTCCATCATTTCCATCCACTATTATTCAGGCCATTCTGCCTGCCTCTTTCCTCCTACAAATCCTACTTCTTTTCAAAGACTGAGATTACACGAGTACCACCAGTAAGCCTCCCCAGTTCATCTTTCTGTGTTCTTTTCTTCTAACACAATTTCTTTATTTATAACACTGTTTCCCAAAAGGATTTACAGCTAACTCCTGCAGAGATTCCTGACTGTGCCACTCGTTTACCACTTTCCATAATAATAGTAGCTAACACATATAGTGCTTACTAATGCCTGGCTCAGAATAGTGCTTTACATATATTAACCTATTTAAAACTCACAATAAACCTAGGGGGCAGGTACTATTATTATGTCCCTTTTATAGATCAGACACTGAAAGCTCTCACAGTCTGCCCAAGGTCACCCAGCTAAACAACTACATAGCCAAGATTTTGACCCTGGCAGTCAAGCTCCAAAACTATGCTCTAATAGTTAATATTTTATTATCCATTAACTTTTTACTCCTGCTACTATTTTTCCACATAGTAGTCACCATGTTTCATGCCTCATCTTATCCCTTCCCATAGCTAGTACAGAGTTTTGCACATAATTAGTTCTTTACAGTTTGCAGATATTATCTGCCTTAAAGTACCCTTAAATTCTTTCTGGGAAAAAAAGAAAAAGGTGGTTATAAGCAAATAAGTTACGAAGTCTTCTTACACACCAGTTGCCCTGGAAATCTAGGATCAGACCTTATAAACACTTTTATCATTTTCTTTGAATCACGAATGAGAATCAGAGTCTGAAAAATCTGACTTTCCAGAATATATGAATTTTAGTAACAAGGGCTGCAAAGTGAAACTTTTCCTCACCTCCCATACCCACCTTTCCAATATGACATTAAAAAGTATTTCCACAGGGAAAACAGTTTCTTAGAAAATAATTCTCAAATGTATTAAATACAAAATTATTGTTGAAGATTTAGGGAGGGTAGTCAGTCTCTTGCAATGTCATCCTAAAAGAAGTTTTTGCAGCATTTGGATCTTCAGAATTTATTGTTCAAAACATATAATCACCTATGAGGTCAAGAACCTTGTCTGACATCACGTTTATACTGTCCAAGCACCTAGCTAGTGAAAGATACATATTCACCCCTTAAAAATCCTCTGAAATTATTTCTCCAACTTTGAGGTTTTCTTGCTATCACTGATTACTTTTCCTGTCTTTCCCTGAAATATATTAATTTCTCCCTGGACCATGGATTCCCCTCCTCAACCCCTCTAGTTCCTGGCAGCTTTGTTCTCTTTGCTCATCTGTTTCTGGGCCATTCCATTGCCTACTAGAGTTAGCCTGTAATATCATACTTGCCAGCAGGGGCTGCCATTTGCCATAGGATTTGCTAATTTTCAACATTCCCTAGATCTGAGACTCCAGATTGTGTAAAATAGTACAGTGCCTAATTTATCAACTTGGCAGGTTTGAAATGCTATAAAATCAGTTACTTAAAATGAGTCAACTCGTAATGTGCTGCACAGTTTTAATGAGCAGAGTTCCACTGCTCCATTAAGACAACAGGAGACCACATTGAGAAAACAAGCAGCAAGAATGTGAAGTGAAGAGAATAGCAGGAAAACCTGCTTCTTGCCCACAAGACCCCGGTGGGGACAATATGTTCAACCAACAATTGACTTTCTCCTTGGCAAGTGAAAAGACTCATCTTTCATATCTGTCCTTCCTCTCCATTTGCATACAAAGTCAGCCCTTATTACCTCCTATACAAATGACTCCAGTCGTCTTATGTCTTTGTTCCCTACCCCTAGGCTCTTCCCACTCCAAACCATCCTGGGCATTTGTATAATAATTTTCCTAAAGTGATGCTTGCTTAAAAACCTTCAGCGATACCCACAACCAAGATAGCCTTCTTCAACGGGACACTCCAGGCCCTTATAATCCAGTATCAGGTTAGCTGTCCAACTTTACTTTGTATTATTCCCAGATTCTCCACTTTGACAAGGCAGGGGATTTTATTCTTCACCACAGATTAAGCTTATCGTTGTCTTAGGACCTTTGTGCTCATAATATACACACCTGAAATGCCTGCCTTCTTCTCTTAACTCCTTAGTCAATGCTATTGCTAGAGTAATTTCCCAGGAGTAATTAAATGCATGGAATATTGCTGGTTAACATAATTCCTTCTCCCAGCATCCCTGGGAACATCTGAAATGTAGGACAAGTACTGCCTGACAAAACAATATTAATGAAATACAACACTGTGTAGCACTTACACAGAGCATCGAGTGAGCAGACAACACTCAGATAATTCCTGAGGGATCTCAGTCAGCACAAGCCCTTCTGCTTGTCCACTGTTGCATTCCCAGGTGAAATATGATTTTGATGGAGCCTCCCACATTCTCAGAACTTCCTTAGTTCTGCATTAGTAGAATCTTAAAGGTAAACAGTTAGAGCCCTCTGCTCCATTGAAGTTCCACCTTTCCTCTCTACCAACCCAACCCCCATTTTCTTACTCTTCTGACTTCTGAGAGTCACAGGCCACACCATGTTACCTATCCCACTACTCTGACTGAAGACACACAAATAACAGCATCCACTGTGCTCACCAGAAAGAGGCTGGCTCCATCATGTTCCTCTTTTCAATGTATTCATATGCTGACCAGAGTCACTTCCCACCTCTAGCTAGCCCTCCAAGAGCCTCTCTGCCTACCTAGTCAGCCAACTACTCTCTCTTCTATGATACATCCTTGATTTATTGTATCTGGATGAAATATAGTCTATTCAGAATCAGAAATCAAAAGGCTTAGATTGAAGTTCTAACTCTGCTACTTTAGCGATATATTTGATCCTCTGTTTCCTCAGAGGTAAAATGGAAGTTATAATTTCCATAAATTCAAGAAATGAGCTCAAAGGGGATAATGCATATGAAGCTCACTGAAAACTGTAAAGCACCATAAAGAAGTACAATGTCAAGTATTTCTGCACTCACTTGGTAGCAGTCACAACCATACAGTTCACCCCATGAAGACATGAACAAAGTAAGACCCTGGCAGGAAAGAGGAACTCTCTAGTCATTTACTCTTAGCATCATTATGCTATAGAAACAAGAATTTGTCCACTGGCTCTATCTGAATGCCAATGAATGGGGACAAGGTTCTTGTGAGAATGAAAGTACTACAAATATGAGTGATGGTTCCTAAGGTGTGAGCCTCTGTCAGTATTATTAGTATACAATATAAGTTTCAACCTTGGCAGGAGACAATTAGTGGCCACCTATGAGGTACAACTTAAAAAATTCCAGATAAGTTCCTGTTTCTTAGTGATTCTCCCTCTATTCTCTAATACCCTCCACATTCCATCATTAAAGCTTCATTTAGTCAAGCTTTGGAGGGTTTTTGGTCTTCAAATGCCCCTTATTAAATTTAAAACCCCTGTGAGCCCTTAAATCTCTTCCATCTCACACCTTAGTAGAGTTTAGCTGAAGGTGAAGAGGAGCAAAATCATTCATACAGGAATGGAAGTCAAGAGGGGGAGGGAAGAGTGGAGGGCCTTGGAGGGTCATGAGGGGGTCAAAGAGGGGAACAGGAGGACTGAAAACAAAGTCCGCACTCACCCTAGTTTTGCTTTAGCCAGACTTTGTTAATATGTGTTGCTTGCCTTTCATCCCTTCTGTATCCAGCAGCTTATAATTAGCCTTGATGGCTGATGAAGCCAAAGTGAAAAGAACATGTGATTTTTTTCTAAGTTTTAAATGTTATCTCTGGAGCTATCTCAGCACACACAGAGGCCAGAGAGGAGGGTGGGGGCTGCTGGCAAGAGGGGAACCTGCCTTGTGGTTTGAGCTCAGAGCCGATGGGGCTTCTCACTAGCAGCCCTAGCTTGGCAGCGTGGCACTGGAGGCCTGCCTCTTTGGAAATGTATCGGAGCCCTGCCTAGCTGTGTCTGCTCCTCCTCAACATGCTTCCTTCTCCATCTACAGTGTTTAGAAAGATGAGAGACAACGCTGCGAAGAACACAAAGGCTTTGCAATTCCGTCTCTGGCTTCACATTCAAAGCTGTTGCTATCAGGGTTGGATTTAGCAACTTGGCATTCACTTCACAGGACCACCCCTGTTGGCGGCCATCTGGAGTCTTTTGGAGAATTTTTAAAGAGACACTGCTTAGAGAGCATTTGGTAGTGGAGAAAGCTCTAGTATTCAATCCAGGAAGCATGGTCTGTGCCCACGATGAGTAGCTAAGTGACCTTGGGCAATCCACTGAACTTCCTTGAATCTCTGTCTCTTTATCAGTTCAGTGATTTGTCAATTTCTTGCAAGATTTAATAGTCTAGGGAAAAGGTCCCCAAAGCGTGGTCTCTGGAGGTGCAGCATCAGTACCACATAGGAACCTAGCAGAAGGCACATTCTCAGCCTCCACTCGGGCCTACTGAATCAAAAACCCTGGGAGGAGAGCCCAGCAATCTCTGTTTAAGAAACCATCCAGGGGATTCTGACACACAGCCAAATTGGAGAACCACTGCTGTAGGGCTCCTTGTTCTCCTTCTGCTGTTGCCAGTGTGCCTGGGCAACACTGATTTGCTGTTGGTCAAAAGTTACTGACTGGTGGCCCAACAAGGCACTCACTTGCAAAAGATGGCTGAGCCCACAGCTGGAGAGGCCCAAATCAGAGTGGCAGGGAACCTGGAGAAAAGCCCTCCCTCACTTCCCCAGCCCCTCCCATGGCCAAAGTTCCAGAAAATTCCAAGGCTTGTCTACAGAACAGGTATCTTTTGGGCCATGCTCTGAACGCAGCACATTTTTACAACGTCAAAAGAAACAAGAGCAAAAGCGGTTTTGTTAATGATGCCAGCCTCCCTTCTGACTATTTTTGTTTCTAGTCCCCATAGATACATGTCATTTAGTGCTGGGCAAGGAAAATTACTTCTTCATTTTAGCTTTTTGTTTTTCCCCTTACCTTTTCTGACAGCTCTTGGCTTCCTCTAAGTTATCAGGGACAACTTGCAAGTGTTGTTCTGGGTTCCACCAGGGAACTGTGGTTTCCTAGCAACAGCCAGGGCCTGCTGGGCCATTCTCTGAGTCACCAGCTCCAGGCAGCTCCTGATAAGCAGTGCGGGTTGCAGAGGAACCCTCTGTGGACCCCACATGGGAGTTTGCCTCACAGGGTGATGGGATCTATAAAGAATAGACCATAGATAGGACCTAAAGAATGACATAAATAGAGGGCTCTTTATTCTAAACTAGATGGATCTTGCTTTCTGACTGTTCCATGCATGTGGAAGAGGGAAAAGGAAGGAGGGAGGGAGGTAAGGGCAAAGGGAGAAGGAAAGGAAGGGAGGGTGGAAAGAAGAAATGTTTTCAACAAACATCCCCTGAATGTCTGCCTTCTCTACAATGTATACTATATACTTTAGTTATATACTTGAGGCACAAAATCAAATAAAATGTAGTCTTTGACTGCAGGAAACTTGTAGTCTAATAGGGAAGACAGTTCAATAAACTTAATTTGCAATTCTCCCTAATGGATGTCATATTCCAGTTTCTATGACAGAGTACAACTATAGGGCTTCATGAGACATAATAAGGCCTCCTTTAATTTTGTAATATTTTTATTTCCCTATACAATCATCTTTACCATTAAGATTTTTAGATGTCTGAGGATGAAGTCACATACAGCATTGCTCTTACAATGGATTTAACCTCTCTGTCTTTGGTTATATTCCCTTTCTTATTCTTAATGCTATGTATGTGGTCCTTTCTAACTTTTTTGTAAGGTTTTCCAAGAGTTTGTCTCTTCTGTTGAACTTTTTGGAATAGGATCTTGGTAAATTTATCAATTTCACATTTCTTTCAAATGTATTGATTTCTGTTTTTGTTTTTATTGATTCTTTTCTCTTGCTTTCCTAAAGTTATATTTGTTCTTTATGTCCTCTTGAGTTGAAGCCATAATTGAATCCATTTATCTTCATTTTCTTGTGTATTAATAAAAGCACTTAAATCCGTGACTATCTCTGATTTCAGGTTTGGCTGCTGCCATATGTCTTAATATGAGCTCTTGTTGAATGTCCTTATTTACTTTTGTCTGCTTGATCTATCACAGGGATTAAAGTCCCCCTCTATGATTATGGTTCTTGTGGATTTCTCATATTTCTAAGAAGTTTTGATATATATATTTGATGCGTGCTATTTAGCACTTAAAGTTTCAATGACTCCTTCATCTTTGTTATTGATTGCACCTATTAGCAATGGAAAAAGAAAGACAGAAAAAGAAAAACCCTTTTTCATCTCATTTAATGGCCAGGCCTGAATGCTACATCATCTGATATTAATTTTGTCACTCATGATTTACTTTTATTGTCTGTACTATCCTTTACTTTAACATATTAATTTAGAAGTGTGGCTTGTATTTTGACCTAGTAGAGCTTGGTTCTGGACCTATTTTCCCTCCAACTTATTTCTTGTTCTTTTCTTACTCAGCTCTACATTATAGCATGGTCCCACAGACTGTCAGCTAACTTTCCACTGGATTTGGCCAATAGAAGAAATCTGGTGAGAGAAAAGAGTAAGCAGGGGTCTTCCTCTCTCCCTAACTCTTATGTGATATTTCTTCAATAGCTGCAACTCCACTCTGGCTCCAGCTCCTTCTGAATAAGCCTGTTCTACCCTCTCCCTTGTCTTTCTAATATTGAGTGGATAATAGTTTCGTGAGGTTGCTAACCTCTGGGCTGCCTCGGTGTCCCCTGTTTAGCTTCCATACTCTTCAATCCCCTGTGTAACTGACTTCCTATATTGAATTCCCTTCGTAGTAAATATTCAGAGTGATTTTTGTTTTCCTGAGTTAACCTTGATATGTTCACCCATTTTATTTATATGGATATTTAACCTATTCATTTTTGCAGCAAAGTCTGTGTGTTGATTGACTCAATATCAGTCTCAGACCCCCTTTTCCTTGCCTTCCTCTAGTAAAAAGCCACAAAACCAGAAATTAAACCCTTTCAGCAAGCAAAGTCATGTGATACAATAAGACATATATAGAAGTCTATCAGGGATTTTTGCTTTCCAAGTAGGGATATTGCCCTCTTTTTTCTTACCCTTTCTTTTTCCTGCCTGGACACTGGGTTTGATGGCTACAGCTTCAGCAGCCATTATAAGACTATGAGGAAAAGACAATTAGAAACACTGTGAACTGAGCTGTAAAACCCTTGAGCCACTCTTAAACCTATACCAGCTACCTCCTAACTTCCTGTTGCATAAGGAAAAGAAAATGGTTATTTGCTTAAACTACTAATAGGATTTTCTGTTATCCTCAGCAGAATGCAATTTCTAACTCAGTATTTCCCAAAAGGACATAATTGGAACCAGGGCCTGATCAGTTAGTATCCTTCAGTTCAGTTCAGTTCAGTCGCTCAGTCATGTCCGACTCTTTGTGACCCCATGAATCACAGCACGCCAGGCCTCCCTGTCCATCACCAACTCCCGGAGTTAGTATCCTTGGCCCCAGCCAATAAATGCCAGTAACACCATTCAAGTATTGTGCCAGTCAAAATCTGCTCCCAAACATTTCCAAATGTCTTTGGAAGGGATAGGGTTGTGCCCTTCCAAAAAGAAATAATGTGTATACACAGCAAACACAATAAGTTTTATTTTTTTAAATATCATGTCAGAACTGCATGGACCCACTCTCTCCCTAGGAATTCATCAATCTTCTAACAAAATCATTGTTGTAAGGACATAAGGTTAGATATTTGTTACACTTTTGGGGGAGTATGAAAGGTTTTAAAAATAAAGTACAAGAATAATGTAACAAACAACCATGTATCTACTGTTCAGAATTAACAAATGTTAACATTCTGTTGCTTTGCTTCAGATTTTTTTTTTTTAATAAAAGGAGCAAAATATTATAAAGCTTAAGTCCTTTATTTCAAACTACAGTTTCAAAGCTCTCCTAGTCTTCTTCCCCAGGGGTAATGACTATCATGAGTTTGGCACGTTTCCACTTAGTTCTTGTTTCTTACTGTTAATCACTGCCTTTGTAGACAATTCCTAGTAAAGTGGGTATGATTTTGAGTACTTGTTAAATGTGTATGACTCCTAGCAGGTTATTCATACCATTCTGAAATTTGCTTCTTTTCAAATTAACTTTATGTTTTTTCATATTTAGTTAAAACACAAATATAGTTCCTTAATTTTAACTAATGTATATTATTCAATTGTGTGAATTAATCAAGTTCATTTCTCTGTTAATATTTCCCTTGTGATGGACATTTAGATTGTTTCCACTTTTTCACTATTACAAACAATGATGTCACTGGAGGAGTTCATGCGGAAGCACATTTAGAAGAGTTTCTTTAAGGGGTATACTTAGAAGTCATATTGCTGAGTACTCACATCTTCAACTTTGCTTCATATTACCAAATTCTCCAAAGTATTAGAACTAATTTAAAGTTCACCAAAAGGCTAACAGAGTTTCTGTTTCCCTATATGCTCACCAACATGTATCATCATCAGACATATTAATCTTTGGTAATCAATATTGATGGATAAGAATTAACAGGTCTTTGTTATTTTAATTTTTGTTTTCCTGATTACTAGTTAGATTGGGGGAGGGAGGGGACGTTCGACTTTTATTATCTTAAAACTGATGTAAATTGACATTTTCCTTCAGCTTTCTATCAGATAGTCTTTCTATTGTTATTTCATGGGAGTTTTAAATTCTAATTGATTATAGAGATTTGGTAGACTTAATTCATTCATTAAGCACCTACAATATGCCAGGCACTATTCTAAGCCTGGGGATAAAACAGTAAACAAAACAGACCAAACTTAAATGCTCACAGAGCCTCTATCTCCTCCCTCTTCCTTCACACTCTCAAGTTTTTATCTGAATAAGCTACCTTTTTAGATCCAGGTTATGATTATTTTTAATATTTTTGCTAAATTTTATAACATTAACAGCAATCATTTATATACTAATATGAAATTTTATTGGTTTCATTTCTTATAATAAGTTCTGTGATGCGCTGGCTTCCTCCAGTTTGAATTATTTATTTTGATTTCTTCCTTAAATTGCTACAGGACTTTTTCAAGGAATTTTGCTCAGAAAAAGGAATATTTTATGAGTTCTTCAACATGTGAGAATAGATTTTTTCTGCTGCCCTCTCACATAAACCGTATAAGAAATTCTTAGGTAGTAACGTTTCCTTCAAAGTTTGATATATGTTATTCCCTGACTTCCAGCAATTAGTATGGCTGATGCTCTTTTTTCCCTTTTCTAAATGGAGTGTTTTGTTTTGTTGTTTTTCCCTGAGTGCAAGAAGGAAGTTGTATTGGATCTGTCTTAGTAGGATTCCTAGTAGGTCCTTTCAGTCTAAAGACTCAAATATTTCTTGAGGTATGAATTTTTTTTTCTATTATTTCTTTATTGTTACCACTTCTGTAGCTGCTCTCTCTTTTGGGTATTTTCACTATACCTAAATTGGATCTGTTGGATTTATTTCCTGTCCATGTTTCCTTTACAAGCATTATGGTTCTTAGAGTAGGAAATGGCAACCCACTCCAGTAGTCTTGCCTGGAAAACACCATGGACAGAGGAGCCTGGTGGGCTATTATGGTCCTTGAGGTCACAGAGAGTTGGACATGATTGAGCATGTACGATTTCTGTAGTTGTTCTCTCTTTTTGGTATTTTCATTACACCTAAGTTGGATCTGTTGGATTTATCCCCTGACCGTGTTTCCTTTACATGCATTGTGGTTAAGTTTTCCTTTGCAATATAGGATAATTTCTCAACATAATTGTCTAATTCACCAATTCAATTTACTGCAGGATTCAATTTTCTCTATGCTGCCTTTATTTAGAATTTTAATTTAAGAATTATATTGCTGATATTATGGCAATATTTCCTAGCCTCAGATTGTTCTGTTTTCCTAAATACAGTGTCCTCTCTAATCCTGTATTGAAATATTAAAAGGAATTGCTGATTCAAAGATATCTACAAAGAAGTTTTTTCTTCTTCTGATTTCTTGGGGTAAGTTCATTTCAGAGAGGTCATCTCCTTGGATTGCTCTGACTGTTGTTGTCAGTCTTGTTGTTTGTTGTTCTCTCTTCTTTGAACAATTTAAATAGTATTGAATAATTTCTCAAGCCCAGCCCAATGCTTTTTCCCTATTTACCCATCCTTGCAGCTCCTTGATTGCCCCATGTTTTCTTTCAGTTTGCCTTCAGGTCTTTGCATAGGATGCAAAACCTCTGAATGAAACCCTCATTCTAGAATAATGCCTGGCACATAACAGTGCTCAACAAAAATTTGTTAACAAATAAATTTGTTAACATTTGTAAACATTTTTCCTGTTTGGAAATTTGAAAAGTGGCTTATCAGAAACTGTATCAGTTCAGTTCAGGCGCTTAGTTGTGTCCGACTCTCTGCGACCCCATGAACCACAGCACGCCAGGCCTCCCTGTCCATCACCAACTCCCGGAGTTCACTCAAACTCATGTCCATCGAGTCGATGATGCCATCCAGCCATCTCATTCTCTGTCGTCCCCATCTCCTCCCACCCCCAATCCCTCCCAGCATCAGATTCTTTCCCAGTGAGTCAACTCGTCACATGAGGTGGCCAAAGTATTGCAGTTTCAGCTTTAGCATCAGCCCTTCCAATGAACACCCAGGACTGATCTCCTCTAGAATGGACTGGTTGGATTTCCTTGCAGTCCAAGGGACTCTCAAGAGTCTTCTCCAGCACCACAGTTCAAAAGCATCAACTCTTCGGCGATTAGCCTTCTTCACAGTCCAACTCTCACATCCATACATGACCACAGGAAAAACCATAGCCTTGACTAGACGGACCTTGGTTGGCAAAGTAATGTCTCTGCTTTTTAATATGCTATCTAGGCTGGTCATAACTTTTCTTCCAAGGAGTAAGCGTCTTTTAATTTCATGGCTGCAATCAGAATCCGCAGTGATTTTGGAGCCCCCAAAAATAAAGTCTGCCACTGCTTCCACTGTTTCCCCATCTATTTCCCATGAAGTGATGGGACCAGATGCCATGATCTTTGTTTTCTGAATGTTGAGCTTCAAGCCAACCTTTTATTCTCCTCTTTCACTTTCATCAAGAGGCCTTTGAGTTCCTCTTCACTTTCTGCCATAAGGGTGGTATCATCTGCATATCTGAGGTTATTGATATTTCTCCCGCAATCTGAAACTGTATAGGTCTGTATTTAAACAGTTTCATTTCAGACAAAGGAGTAAGGGGAAATCTTCACATTTTTATGGCCTTTTTTTCTAAGATTGGCAGTCTAGTTTGTACCCAGAAGTTAGGAAAGAGTTTATTCAAGAAAGTTTGCCTGCTTAGCCCATTGTACTGATGGGATACCCTTCTATGTTTGCCATGGTCCTCCAAGCCAGCCCCTTCTCAGAGTGGCACAGCTCTCCTTAGTACAAACCTGCTGGGATAATGTCTCCATTTTATTTGACATGGCCACTCATGGCAAGGATGGAGTCAAGGTCAACTTCCCAAGGTCATTGGTAGGGCTCACATGTGTCCCACATTTGCCTGAGCACCTGTTGTCTGAGCTTGGAGATTATCTGAGGCTCTTCTAAGGGAATCTACCCACTTATTTTTAAGTGAGTCTTTTCTTCATACGCACAGGAGTCAGTACTCCCCTAAGTCTACTTTTAAAATAAAGTCTTCAGTCAAGCTTGCATTAGTTTCCTAAGGCTGTCATAGCAAATTGCCACAACCTGGATAACATAAAACAGTAGAACAGTTCTGGAGGCTGGAAGTCCAAAATTAAGATTTTGGCAGGGCCATGCTCCCTCAGAAGGTTCTAGAGGAGAATCTCTCCTTACCTCTCTATAGCTTCCGGTGGTTGCCAGCAGTCCTTGGCACTCCTGTACCACTCCAGTCTCTGCCTCCCTTGTTCCATGGCCTTCGTTTCTGTGTATCTCTTCCAAATATCCCTCTTCTTATAAGTATACCAACTGTTGGATTAGAGTCCACCCTAATCCAGTATGACTTCATCTTAGCTTGATCGTATCTTCAAAAACCCTATTTTCAAATACAGTCACGTCATGGGCACTAGGAGTTAGAACTTGAACATATTATTTGGGGGAGACACAACTCAAGTCACAACAAAGGTTTTAAAATAATTCATAAAATAGCAATTTTTCATTACTAAATAGTGAGACCCTAAATCTAGTTTCACTAGGGGGAACAGTGCCAAAAACCACTTGCCCTGGCCAGACATGATAGTGACCACTTGCATGAATGATGTTACAACAGGAAGTCCTGGTAAGAAATAAGGATCTAACAAGCTACCACCAATTGGAAGAACTGAGGAAAGGTCAAAAGGGGAGAAGAGACTCCAGTCCATATGCCCCACCAGCCTCCCAAGATCCTTCTCACTGGAATCCGTCTTGGCTGGGCTATGTGTGTACCACCAGGAAGGACCCTGAGTCAGAGTGATTGGCCAGAGATACCCTGGAAACTAAACCCAGCACCATAGAACCCAAGACTTCAGGCCACGTGGCAGAGTAGTCTCCTGGTTTCCCTGACACTGCTGTTCTCCACCAGGGCACCCCTCCCAATAAAATCTCTCTTTTTTTCAGCACATGTGTCTCCTCAGACAATTCATTTCCAAGTATTAAACAGGAGCCCACTCTCCAGCCCTGGAAGGGATCTCCCTTCCTGAAACAGTTTTATGTGAAACTCTATCTTACAGAAATGTCATTAAAATTTCTGGCTTCCAGTTGCACCATTTTTCTGTTTTCTAACTCTGCTGTACATGTTCTTGAACATTTATTGGACCATTTCAAATGGAACTGGGGAGAAAAGATGGAGAGTTAAATGTGTGGATCCAAATCTTAGTGAAATAATGTTTACAAACTTTATGAAGATTCACTTAATGACAAATATTAAAACGGGATTAACTGTGGGCACTAGGAAAGAAAACTGGTGCCATCCAGTCCTTAAGGAAACACAGGTAAAATGATTGATGATGTCAAAAACTCTGCCCGGAGATTTTCCTAAGCAACAGCTCAAGGCACACAGCTTCCCTCCACTGAAGAATAGTTTTCTTCAGAACTTGCTTAGGTGCCTAGCTTAGAAAGTAGCTAAGGGTGTTTCTCAAAATTTTTCTAATGTCAATAAAAATGGAAAGATACTGTGCAGTGACATTTTCTCATTCTTCTGCCAAAGGGAGGAGGAAGGCCTCAAGCACAGGTTGAACTTTAGGAACACTGTAGAGGGGACAGCATGGATGAAGCAGACTGCCAGAGGTGAGGACAGACCAGGCGGCACCTTCTCTGTGCCCACACCTGAGCGGGCACTGTCCATGGACTAATTCACTTAGTCCTCATGAGCCTCAAGACGAGTGGTATTAGTTCTGTGTTGTTGTTTTTTTTAACAGATAAGGGACCAGGTTCAAACAGATTAATTCCTCTCACATTTATATAACAGTTAAGTGGCAGAAGCACGGGGAAAGGGGTGATTTGCTAAGACAGAAGGAAATGCTGGGTTGAAGAGTGAGACAGGGGTCCCATACCTTAGACACATCTTTGAAATCAGACACACTTCCTCTGGTCTTGCTCTGCAAGTATCAACCAATGAACAACTCTGTAGTTACCTTCTCTGAGCCTTAGTCAAGTCATCTGCAAAATGGGAATAACACCCATATTGATGGGGTTAAGTGAGATGAGATCTGTGATACCTGTTTCAGAACATTAGTTCTCTTCACCCACTTTTCCCAGCCTAGGAGGGAAAAAGTCCCCCAGGGAATCCTGACCTGCCAAGCTTTGTTGTATGAATAATACTTTTTCCCTTCACCCTCAAAGTAATTTCATGTACATTATCCTAGTCAGTTCTGGTTAGGAAAGTCTAACACCCACTCCACTGTTCTGGCAGGTGAAGAAATAGTCTCAGAAGCATTGAGAAATCACCCCAAGGTCACAATCTCTTGCTGGAACTAGGCTCCAGATCACCTGATCTTCTGGTTACAGCTACACCTAACAGAGCAGTCCTGAAGCATCGCATTTGCTGAATTACAAAGTACTGTAGCTGGACATCAAAGCCAAAAGCTGTAACAAGCTGCTGTGACAGCAATTTCGGGTTGAGTTTCTATTGACCTGTTAGCTGTCCACCCTGACTGAGGCATCAGCTGTCTCACCTATTCTGTGTACAATGTGAGACTTCAATAAGGAGCTAGGTGGGGACCATCCATCAGTGTCACCTGCTGTGTCTGGAGGCTCTCTAGGAGACAGGAGTGGCGGGAGCAACTCTGCCCACAAACTATGTTCTGGGAAGCAGGCTATTGTAACATTTGAATTGCCACTCCACGGGGACTCAGCCACCTAACACCACCTCTCAAACAGAAGGAAATAGAAATGAAGACCCCTGTCCCTTTAATCCTGTAAGTAAAACAAAGAATGACCATAAATTAATATAACTAATGTGGAATAAATCAATAATTATCTATTGTTATTTACCTTCTACTGTCAGATTTCTTCATCAACTAAATATCTCTCTCTCTCACACACACACACACACACACAGAGAGTCTAACTCAGGTTCAAGTTTGCTGGTGTACATTTATCTTGACTTTCACAGAAAACAAGGCAAATGTTAAATCCTTCTTCTCATTTGGATCCAAATCAATATTTTTTGAGAGCCTTAATACTCGGAGACAAGCTCCAGAGTAATGCTCAGTTAAAATGCTGCACAACCGGCCTCATTTCCATCGCAATATCTTAAGCTCCTGATTGTTAAACCTTCTGTGATGGGAATCCTTTCCTTACTATTCCCCGCATGTGCAGGCTGCACGATTAGCTGCTCCAACATGAGCCATGCTTTATGCCAAGGTGATCTCAGGCTACTGCACACATTACACAGACTTTGCATATTGGGAGAATAAATCTCAATGACCCTAAAATCTTTCCCTCATAATCAGTTTTCTTTCCTATAACTGCATCTCTCTGAGGACCGTCTGGAGTTTTACCGCAACAAATAAGTTAATATAGGAGAGGAAACAGATGGACTTGACTGCATTCTGGGATTTTTATAAAGCAACTCATTTTGGAAAGTGTAAGTAAGCTTTTGTCTACAAATCCCCCAAAGGCACGAATAAAGAATGGGAATTTGGGTCTCAAAATAACAAGAAGGGACAATAATTATGGTGCCAACCCACAAGTGGCCTGAGAATTCAGTTAGTAGCACTGAGGTTCCAAACACTAATCCCAGATGGGCATTAACTCACTTCATGGTCTTGAACACATCAGTGAAATATCCACATTGGGTTGGAGTTTTCATTTGCGACACAGGTTTGATATTACAAATACCTATTCAAAGTGAACATGATACTTTTTACTATCCACTAGAGAATTTTGTGCCTTGTGTCAAAGAAAAGTTTAAGGCTCAGTTTAATTTAAAAATAACAAATTGTCATCAACGGACTACTTCCATGACTCAGGATTATCATGAAGGGAGTGAATTGTGGGATTACACTGGGAGTGAATTGTGGATTAGATAGGAGAGAAAAAATCCAAAAGTACCCAGACCACTCTTTTCTGAGAACTACTGAGGCCCATGATGGGCCTCTACGTGACTGTACCAGCTGACCATCCTACCCGTACACCCTATGTCACACAGACTTGGTATCTGACCAAAGGGAACCTATCCTGGGATTGAAATGGGGTAACTGGATTCTATCTCCTAGAAGTTTGGAATTAAAAGTCAGTGGGCCCTGGGACTTCTCTGGTGGTCCAGTGGTTAAGACTCTGATCTTTCAATGCAGCAGGGCTGGGTTCAATCACTGGTTGGGGAAATAAGATACCACATGTGGCATAGAAGAAAAAAAAAAGACAATTGGCCTCATCATACCTTGCTAGTTGGGATGCAAAATGATGAAGCCACTGGGAAAATAGTATGGCAGTTCCTCAGAAAGTTAAGTATAGAATTATCATATGACCTAGCAATTCTGCTCCTAGGTATAGAATTGAATATACGTACTTGCAAAAACTCGTACACTAATGTTCATAGCGGCATTATTGGTAATAGCTAAAACGTGGTAACAACTCAAATGCCCATTAGTTGATAGGTGGATAAACAAATGTGATGTTTCCATATATTAGAATGCTATTTAGCCATAAAAGTAAGTGGCAGTACTCTTAAATGCTACAACAACGATCAACATTAAAAACATTATGCTAAGTGAAAGAAGTCAGACACAAAAGTCATATGTTATATGATTGCATTTATATGAAATGTTCAGAATAGGCAAAGCCAAAGTGACAAAGTAAATTAGTGGTTACCAGAGAATGGGGGGAGGGGATATTTGAGACTAGGTGTTAAGAGAAACAGGGTTTTCCTTGAGGTGAAGGAAATGTTCAGGAATTAGGTAGTGGTAACGACTGGAACTCCAATACTTTGGCCACCTCATGCGAAGAGTTGACTCACTGGAAAAGAGTTTGATGCTAGGAAGGATTGGGGGTGGGAGGAGACGGGGACGACAGAGAATGAGATGGCTGGATGGCATCACCAACTCGAAGGACATGAGTTTGAGTGAACTCCAGGAGTTGGTGATGGACAGGGAGGCCTGGCGTGCTGTGATTCATGGGGTCGCAAAGAGTCAGACACGACTGAGCGACTGAACTGAACTGAACTGAACGACTGGACTGTGAAGAAAGCTGATCGCCGAAGAATTGATGCTTTTGAACTGTGGTGCTGGAGAAGACTCTTGAGAGTCCCTTAGACTGCAAGGAGATCCAACCAGTCCATTCTAAAGGGGATCAGTCCTGGGTGTTCATTGGAAGGACTGATGCTAAAGCTGAAACTCCAATACTTTGGCCACCTCATGCGAAGAGTTGACTCACTGGAAAAGAGTCTGATGCTGGGAAAGATTGGAGGCAGGAGGAGAAGGGGACGACAGAGAAAGAGATGGCTGGATGGCATCACCGACTCTGTGGACATGAGTTTGAGTGAACTCTGGGAGTTGGTGATGGACAGGGAGGCCTGGCGTGCTGTGATTCGTGGGGTTGCAAAGAGTCGGACACGACTGAGCAACTGAACTGAACTGAACGACTGGACAGTGAAGAAAGCTGATCGCCGAAGAATTGATGCTTTTGAACTGTGGTGTTGGAGAAGACTCTTGAGAGTCCCTTGGACTGCAAGGAGATCCAAGCAGTCCATTCTAAAGGAGATCAGTCCTGGGTGTTCATTGGAAGGACTGATCTAAAGCTGAAACTCCAATACTTTGGCCACCTCATGCGAAGAGTTGACTCACTGGAAAAGACTCTGATGCTGGGAAAGATTGAGGGCAGGAGGAGAAGGGGACGACAGAGAAAGAGATGGCTGGATGGCATCACCGACTCGATGGACATGAGTTTGAGTGAACTCCGGGAGTTGGTGATGGACAGGGAGGCCTGGCGTGCTGTGATACATGGGGTCACAAAGAGTCAGACACGACTGAGCGACTGAACTGAACTGAACTGAACTGAATGACTGGACAACATAATGAATATAATGAAACCACAGAAGTGAACACTTTAAATGGTGACTCTTACATTATGTGATGTGCATTTCAACTTAAAAAAAAATACTATATTAAAAATAAGCATTGGGATTAAGTCAGATAGGTATGGGCTGTGGTCTGGAAACTTTCTATAACTCAGAGATTGAGGGTACCATTCATGGGGATTTATAGTGAGCGAAACACAAGCTCAATAGAGAAAGTTAGTCTGCAAGGGAAACAGAGAAGGAGCAGATACTCCAACAGCAGTAGAAATGAGGAGACTGGCAGCCCCTGGAGTGAGAAGCTCTCCAAGTCCTAATTTGGATCTGTGTAAGACCCAGATGAATAGCTTGACCTTAGGAGATACCCCTGTACCTATTTAACAGGCCCCCACTTTTTCGTCTTTAAATTAAAGACAGTAGGGAAAACCACTAGGCCATTCAGGTATGACCTAAATCAAATCCCTTATGATTATACAGTTCAGTTCAGTCGCTCAGTCGTGTCCGACTCTTAGCAACCCCATGAACCACAGCACACCAGGCCTCCCTGTCCATCACCAACTCCCGGAGTTCACTCAAACTCATGTCCATCGAGTCGGTGATGCCATCCAGCCAACTCATTCTCTGTCGTCCCCATCTCCTCCTACCCCCAATCGCTCCCAGCATCAGAGTCTTTTCCAGTGAGTCAACTCTTCGCATGAGGTGGCCAAAGTATTGGAGTTTCAGCTTTAGCATCAGTCCTTCCAATGAACACCCAGGATTGATCTCCTCTAGAATGGACTGGTTGGATCTCCTTGCAGTCCAAGGGACTCTCAAGAGTCTTCTCCAGCACCACAGTTCAAAAGCATCAATTCTTTGGCGCTCAGCTTTCTTCACAGTCCAACTCTCACATCCATACATGACCACGGGAAAAACCATAGCCTTGACGGACCTTGGTTGTCAAAGTAATGTCTCTGCTCTTTAATATGCTATCTAGGCTGGTCATAACTTTCCTTCCAAGGAGTAAGCGTCTTTTAATTTCATGGCTGCAATCAGCATCCGCAGTGATTTTGGAGCCCAAAAAAATAAAGTCTGACACGGTTTTCACTGTTTCCCCATCTATTTCCCAAGAAGTGATGGGACCAGATGCCATGATCTTCATTTTCTGAATGTTGAGCTTCAAGCCAACCTTTCACTCTCCTCTTTCACTTTCATCAAGAGGCCTTTGAGTTCCTCTTCACTTTCTGCCATAAGGGTGGTGTCATCTGCATATCTGAGGTTATTGATATTTCTCCCTGCAATCTTGATTCCAGCTTGTGCTTCTTCCAGCCCAGCGTTCCTCATGATGTACTCTGCATATAAGTTAAATAAGCAAGGTGACAATATACAGCCTTGACACACTCCTTTTCCTATTTGGAACCAGTCTGTTGTTCCATGTCCAGTTCTAACTGTTGCTTCCTGACCTGCATACAGGTTTCTCAAGAGGCAGGTCAGGTGGTCTGGTATTCCCATCTCTTTCAGAATGTTCCACAGTTTATTGTGATCCACACAGTCAAAGGCCTTGGCATAGTCAATGAAGCAGAAATAGATGTTTTTCTGGAACTCTCTTGCTTTCTCCATGATCCAGCGGATGTTGGCAATTTGATCTCTGGTGCCTCTGCCTTTTCTAAAACCTGCTTGAACATCTGGAAGTTCATGATTCACATATTGCTGAAGCCTAGCTTGGAGAATTTTGAGCATGACTTTACAAGCATGTGAGATGAGTGCAATTGTGCGGTAGTTTGAGCATTCTTTGGCATTGCCTTTCTTTGGAATTGGAATGAAGACTGACCTTTTCCAGTCCTGTGGCCACTGCTGAGTTTTCCAAATTTGCTGGCAGATTGAGTGCAGCACTTTCAAAGCATCATCTTTCAAGATTTGAAATAGCTCAATTGGAATTCCATCACCTCCACTAGCTTTGTTCATCGTGATGCTCTCTAAGGCCCACTTGACTTCACATTCCAAGATGTCTGGTTCCAGGTGAGTGATCACTCCATCGTGATTATCTTCGTCGTGAAGATCTTTTTTGTACAGTTCTTCTGTGTATTCCTGCCACCTCTTCTTAATATCTTCTGCTTCTGTTAGGTCCATACCATTTCTGTCCTTTATCGAGCCTATATTTGAATGAAATGTTCCCTTGATATCTCTAATTTTCTTGAAAAGATCTCTTGTTTTTCCTGTTCTGTTGTTTTCCTCTATTTCTTTGCATTGATCGCTGAGGAAGGCTTTCTTATCTCTCCTTGCTATTCTTTGGAACTCTGCATTCAGATGCTTATATCTTTCCTTTCCTCCTTTACTTTTCACTTCTCTTCTTTTCACAGCTATTTGTAAGGCCTCCTCAGACATCCATTTTGCTTTTTTGCATTTCTTTTCCATGGGGATTGTCTTGGTCCCTGTCTCCTGTACAGTGTCACGAACCTCCGTCCAGAGTTCATCAGGCACTCTATCTATCAGACCTAGACCCTTAAGTCTATTTCTTACTTCCACTGTGTAATCATAAGGGATTTGATTTAGGTCATATCTGAATGGTCTAGTGGTTTAGATTCAAGGGATTAGATCTGATAGACAGAGTGCCTGAAGAACTATGGAAGGAGGTTCGTGATATTGTACAGGAGGTGATGATCAAAACCATCATCAAGAGAAAGAATTGTAAAAATACAAAATGGTTATCTGAGAAGGCCTTACAAATAGTTGAGAAAAGAAGAAAAGCAAAAGGCATAGGAGTAAAGGGAAGATATACCCATCTGAATGTAGAGTTACAAAGAATAGCACGGAGACATAAGAAAGCCTTCCTAGGAGATTAATGCAAAGAAATAGAGGAAAATAACAGAATGGGAAATGCTAGAGATCTCTTCAAGAAAATTAGAGATACCAAGGGAACATTTCATGCAAAGATGGGCACGTTAAAGGACAGAAATGGCATGGACCTAACAGAAGCAGAAGATATTAAGAAGAGGTGGCAAGAATACACAGAAGAACCATACAAAAGATATCTTAATGACCCAGATAACCATGATGGTGTGATCACTCACCTAGAGCCAGACTTGGAGTGTGAAGTCAAGTGGGCCTTAGGAAGCATCACTACAAACAAGGCTAGTGGAGCTGATGCAATTCCAGCTGAGCTATTTCAATTCCTAGAAGATGATGCTGTGAAAGTGCTGCACTCAATATGCCAGTAAATTTGGAAAACTAGCAGTAGCCACAGGACTGGAAAAGGTCAGTTTTTATTACAGTCCCAAAGAAGGGCAATGCCAAAGAATGTTCAAACTACTGCACAATCACACTCATTTCACATGCTAGTAATGTTCAACATTCTCCAAGCTAGGCTTCAACAGTGTGTGAACTGAGAATTTCCAGATGCTCAAATTGGATTTAGAAAAGGCAGAGGAACCAGAGATCAAACTGCCAACATCCATTGGATCATAGAAAAAGCAAGAGAATTCCAGAAAAACATCTACTTCTGCTTCACTGACTACGCTAAAGCTTTTGACTGTGTAGATCACAATAAAATATTGAAAATTCTTTAAGAGATGGGAATACCAGACCACCTGACCTGCCTCCTGAGAAATCTGTATGCAGGCAAGAAGCAACAGTTAGAACCAGACATGGAACAGCAGATTGGTTCCACAGTGGGAAAGGAGTATGTCAAGGCTGTGTATTATCACCCTGCTTATTTAACTTATATGCAGAGTACATCATGCAAAAGGCTGGGCTGGATGAAGCTCAAGCTGGAATCAAGACTGTTGGGAGAAATATCAATAACCTCAGATATGGAGATGACATCAAACTTATGGCAGAAAGCAAAGAGGAACTAAAGGGCCTCTTGATGAAAGTGAAATGGGAGAGTGAAAAAGCTGGCTTAAAACTCAACATTCATGGATGTATGGATGCGAGAGTTGGACCATAAAGAAGGCTGAATGCTAAAGAATTGGTGCTTTTGAACTGTGGTGTTGGAGAAGATTCTTGGGAGTCCCTTCAACTGCAAGGAGATCAAACCGGTCAATTCTAAAGGAAATCAATCCTGAATATTCACTGGAAGGACTGATGCTGAAGCTGAATCTCCAATACTTTTGCCACCTGATGTGAAGAGCTGACTCGTTAGAAAAGACCCTGATGCTGGGAAAGATTGAAGGCGGGAGGAGAAGGGGACAACAGAGAACAAGATGGTTGGATGGCATTGCTGTCTCAATGGACATCAGTTTGAGAAAGCTCGGGGAGTTAGTGAAGGACAGGGAAGCCTGGAGTGCTGCAGTCCATGGAGTAGCAAAGAGCTGGACACAGCCGAACGACTGAACAACAAAACTTTATATCAAGCTTGTTTGAGAGGACTTCTGTTACTTCGAACTGAACAGGACAAAGCAAATGGCATGCATGCTAAGTTGCTTAAGTCGTTCTGACTCTTTGTGACCCCATGGAGTGTAACATGCTAGACTCCTCTTTCCATGAGATTCTTCGGGCAAGAATACTGGAGTGGGTTGTCATTTCCTCCTCCAGGGGATCTTCCCCAGCCAGGGATAAAACCCCATCTCTTATGTCTCCGGCATTGGAGACAGGTTCTTTACCACTAGCACCACCTGGGAAGAC
Organism: Moschus berezovskii; assembly: GCF_049115385.1. Taxonomy (NCBI): domain Eukaryota; kingdom Metazoa; phylum Chordata; class Mammalia; order Artiodactyla; family Moschidae; genus Moschus; species Moschus berezovskii. Next base: position 25,094,628 of record NC_142468.1, on the reverse strand, counting down.
CAAGTAAATGGCAACACAGTACAGCGTTCCCAAACTTTTTGGCACCAAGGCCTAACTTTGTGGAAGACAATTTTTCCATGCACCAGGGTAGGGAAGATATTGTTGAAATGATTAAAGTGCATTACATTTATTGTGCACTTTATTTCTGTTATTATTATATCAGCTCTATCTCAGATCATCAGGCACTAGATTCTGGAGTTTGGGGGCCCCTGAGTGAAAGCATTCATCCCTCTCCCTACCCTACCAATATGTTAAAAGCACTTCCGGTTTCTCAGACACCCATGTGAAAATAGAAATACCATGAAATACAAAATACCCAATTCTACTTGAAGAAAGGAAAGCTCACTTTCACTTGGTCAGCACACTTTCATTTAAAAAGCTCTGAGGCTCAAACACAGCAAGAGCTTAGAGGAATATACGTCTAACCCAAGGGGCAGGGAGTATGAAAGACACAGCAAATACTAGTCTCACCTGACTCCTCAGTCAGAGCTTGAAGGAAGTTCCACTTCAGGGCAACTACAAACTTCCCAGAGACCCCTTCTCAAGTTTTCTCCCTCTGCCCCGCTTTCCTGAGGGTATCCTTGTTTTCCACTGAAGGCCTAAATGGTAAATGTTGGGAAGGACGTTGGTCAAATCTAGTAGAGAGGATTGAACCATTCCCATGTCTGTCTTTTTTGAAAAATCTACCTATTTTAGCTTTTCTCCCAAAGTATAAAGTAATGTGATCTACAAGAGGAGACAGGCTTGTTGAACACCCTTTCTAATAGCATGCATGAAAATTAACTTTCATTGATTTGCTATTAAAATTCTACATCCATATCTACTTTGTATAATGATTTACTCGGTAAGGCTGATTTTGAGTCATGAGCTGGCAGGTGCATAGGTACATTTATAACAGAGAATTCAATCCTTTTAAAGATGCCAGAGATGCCTAAACTCAGCATCACTATTCACCTCAAGGCTCCTGAAGATTGGAATCTCAACATCTTCCAGAGATGCGGTTTACGGAAACTAGGCTTGCAAAATCAGAATGTTGCCTGTGAGGTCATTGGACCTTGGCCTAAATCTAATTTGAATAATTACATTTCGTTCCATCTTGAGTTAGTAGAGGCCCCTGATTAATAATCAGCATTTGCTACATGCCAGTGAAGTGTTTGCTGCTATATATAGACAGAGTTAACAATCTAATTAACTATAGGAACTGGCAAGATGAAAACTCCATTCAGGGGGAAAGATAGATGACAGTATTTTTAAGGTCTGTGAGCACTGAGCTGTCCCTGACCCTAATCCATTAGCAGTTATTGTCAAAGGTCACTCTGTTAGCCCTCATTTTTAAAACCTCCTTCCAAAAGCTGTCACCTTTTCTTCCTGAGGGCAGGCATTTCAGCAATAAATATTCCATAATGATACTATAGAACCTTGAGGTGCCTAAGGATAAAACGTGACTGGAGAAGCATATGTCACTGTCGTTCTAACAGTTCTAGACACTGATAGTTCATAGCCCTTGGACTTGGTGTCCTCAGTGTTGTTCAGTCGCTCAGTCACGTCCAGCTCTTGCAGCCTCATGACCTAGAGCACGCTAGGCTTCCCTGGCCTTCTCTATCGCCCAGAGTTTGTTCAAACTCATGTCCATTAAGTCGGTGATGCCATCCAACATCTCATCCTCTGTTGCCCCCTTCTCCTCCTGCCCGCAATCCTTCCTGGCATCAGGATCTTTTCCAATGAGTCAGCTCTTTGCATCAGGAAGCCAAAATATTGAAGCTTCAGGGCCCAACCTCTGGTGGCCAGGCAGTGACAATTCTGCCATTGCTTTCATATCAGTGTTTGGCTCTCATGGAGTTTCTTTCTTCTACCCAGTTGTAATGAAGTAAAATCCAGCATAGGACAAACCTCTTGGAAACAGTGCATTCTGGGGCCTTCACCTAGTGGTCCAGTGGTTAAGATTCAGCCTTTCAATGCAGGGGACACAAATTGGATCCCTGGTAGAGAAACTAAGATTCCCACATGCCTTGGGGCTACTGAGCCCATGCGCCAACTAGGAAGGCCGAGCAACACAAATAGAGAGAAACCCTATGCTGCAATCATAGAGCCCACGGGCTCCGGAGCCCTCTTACCATGTGGAAGAGTCCCTGAAACACAATGAAAGATCCTGTGTGCTGCAACAAAGATACGACACAGCCACAAAAAAAATATAACTTTTTAAAGAGTGTTTCTATTAAGTGATTTATGGTCTAAAGTTCACAATCTGATTTCCATCTGAGAGTATCTAAATTTGGCCTATTACATAATTAAAATAAGCATTTTGCCAAGAGTAGAATTCCCATCCTTTTTTTTTTTTTTTTTCCTTTCATGTTTCATTTGCAATAATGTGCCTCCTCTTCCCTGTCTTGCTTCCCAGCAAAGGATGCCTGGGCCCTGGGTACCAAGCCAATATACTGCAGCTTCACAATTAAGCCAATCCCTGACATTTATAGAATGTTTTAAAACTAGGGTCTTGGTTTTTCACAAAATAACTCAATGCATATATCACCCTTGTGGCTGTGAGCCCAGGGCCTGGGGTCCATCTTCATCTTTGACCTTAGACTATATTTCTCTCCTTTCTTATTATCAAACCTCTTTACCGAGTGGTACATGTGTGGCGCATTGGGCTCCTGCCTTCACTGCTGTGTCAAATGCCCCCAGTGGTGTCCTAATGACAAAATCTCATTTCCATGGCTTTATGGAGGCACCTGCTACCAGTGAGCACCTTTTGCATTCTTGTAATTCTTTCCTCCCTTGGTTCAAGTAACATTCTTTTCATTTCCATTAACTTTGGTGATAGGGTTGCCAGATTTAGCAAATAAAACTACAGGATATCCAGTTAACTTTGGTTTCAGATAAATATGCATGGGATGTATTTATACTGAGCTGTTATTTGGTGGTTGACTGAAACTTGAACTTTACTGTGGGACCTGTATTTTACCTGACAACACTACATGGTGATATTTCTTTGCTTTTTTCCATCCAGGCTTTAGTCTTTGTTCCTATCATTTCTTTTATGTTCACTTGCCCCTCAATGAAGGTACCTATTCTACCAGGCCCAGCCATTATATCACTTCTAGATTACCTCTCTCCTTCCTCTGAACTCCTTAAACATATTTGGCAACTTGATATGCTTCCCTGTTACATACATCTCTTCTGTTGTCTTAAACTATTATTTGAATCTTTCATGTGTTCATTATTTCTTGCTTACACGATTTTAGATTCCGAGAGGTCAGAATTCTTCTTTGTATACCAAGGCCTGCAACATAGCTTCCGTGGGTAGACCTGTCAACAAATGTATAAAATTCCCAACCCTTGGCCTCTCCTCATCAAACTAACCCCTTACTGGGGCTTCCCTAAAGGTCCAGTGGTTAAGATGCCACACTTCCAATGCAAAGAGTGCAGCTTCAATCGCTGGTCAGGGAACTAAGATCCCACATGCTGATCAATGCAGCCAGAAAAATTAAAAAATAAAATAAATAATCACGTTCCTTCCTATACAGTGCTGCCTGGAAATCCTACCATTATGTTCCCTGCGTGTTGCACCTCTTCATAATCCCAGCTCCCTCGCTCTGAGCTGATGGCCTTTCTTCCTACCTTGCTGGGATAATAGAAACATTCAGAGAATACGTGCACAGGCTCTCGTTCGTGTGACAAGCAACCTACCAGAGTCTGTCCCCACAGATTCTGCCTCCCCCTGTGACAATGACTGTTCTTTGCTCCTTTCCGAAACAAACCTCTCCCTTTTTCAGTGGATCTTACCTCCCTCCTCCCCAACTCAAGGACATCACTGCAGCAATTCTCTCTTCTCTCCTTAATACAGTCAATGTTCTCCTTGCTGTATGACTATTACCATTAACTTGCACTAGGATTTCACCTCTTACTGTAATAAGTAAACAGACAAACCAACCTCCGCATCCCTTGACATCAAATTACTCTCCAGCTACCACACTAGTTTTTGCCTGCTATACAGCAAAATTCCTCCAATGGGCCTGTATTTTCTGTCTCCAATTCCCCTCCCACTATTTTCTCCTAAAGCCACTGTAATCAGGATTTGGTCTCACCCACATCTAAACTGGTCTTCTCAGGTGGCACTGCGCTGTTCTTTGTCGCTCAGTCGTATCCAACTTTTTACGACCCCATGGACTCTAGTCTGCCAGGCTCTTCTGTCCATGGGGATTCTCCAGGCAAGAATACTGGAGTGGGTTGCCATGCCCTCCTCCAGGGGACCTTCTCAACCCAGGGATTGAACCCAGGTCTCCCGCGTTGCAGGCAGATTCTTTACCATCTGAGCCACCAGGGAAGCCTAAGAATACTGGAGTGGGTAGCCTATCCCTTCTCCAGGGGAACTTTCTAACCCAGAAATCAAATTGGGATCTCTTGCATTGGCAGGCAGATTCTTTACCAGCTGAGTTATCAGGCAAGCAAGAGTGATAAAGAATCTGACTGCCAGGGCAGGAGACATGAGACATAGGTTCTTCATCATTCAAACAATAATGTCGGTTGCTGTTTCCTGCTTGCCATCTCCTGCACACACAGTGGTGTGTTGCTCCAGGAACTTGCTTCAGGTATGTGAGATTCCCTCCATCCAATGAACCAAAAGTGTCTCTGCCACTGACCCTGACTTCTTTTTTCTGTCTTGAGATTTGGCAACTGCAATGCATACAGGCCTGTAGGGTGCAACCCACAGGCAGCCATAAGTATTGCAAACTAGTGTCTTCAAACAACAGAAATGTGTTCTATAACAGTTCTGAAGACTAGAAGTCTGAATCCAAGGTGTTAGCAGGGCCATCCTCCCTCTGAAGGCCCTAAGACTCTTTCCTTGCCTCCTACTAGCTTCTGATGTTTTCCTGCAATCCTTAGCATTCCTTGGCTTGTAGAAACATCCCTCCAGTCTCTGCCTCCATCATCACATGGCATTCTCCCTGCATGTCTGTGTGTTTGTATTTAAATTCTCTCTTCTAATAAGGACCCAAGTCATTGGAGTAGGGATTACTCTATCCTTCAATGACCTCATTGTAACTTGATTACCTCTGCAAAGACCCTATATCCAATTTAGACAACTTTTGCAGGTACCGAGGGTTAAGACTTGACATCTTTTGGGGGACACAATTCAACCCACAGCAGTATTTAACGGGCCTAGAAACATCTTTCAAAGAGCATGCCAAGGAGGTAGTTAACATGTTGGGAAGTATGCATGCCCAAAGACAGTCCAGCTGTGCATGGATCAGACACTGGGCAGAGTTTCTCTTGCAACTGACAAACACAAAACCTAAAGGCATGAAACCGTCACCGCAGCAGAGAAGGCTTTGGCAAAACGCCCTCGTTTCTCTGAGAGGCAGATTGATTCATAAAGTAATCTACCTTAATCAGCATTATATAATCCCGCAAAAGGACGTGCCATGAAAGCAATGATGCAAGCAGGGCAACGCTCAAGGAGGACTCTTGCCCTACATTGTTATGCAGTGCCGCTGCGCAGCTGGCACACCTTTCAGCTCGCTCTGCCTCTAGCACCTCACCCCGGCAACTAACCCAGTTTAGTCAGACCTTCCAATGTTAAGGAAGCTTCTATATTTAGACCGTGTTCCCTGCCTGAGGATGAACTGTACTGGCTGCAGTGTCACACCTTAACACAGCTCTGTTCCTGTCCTCTGTGCTCGCTGGGGGAATCAGCAGCCTGCCCTGGCATGTGGACTTAAGGTCCTTTCAGAGCTACAGAGGCCCCCCAAAACTCATTTAATTCCACTCTTTATTCGAACAGCATCCACATGCAGACTTTGGATCTCCTACCTGGGTTTGAATCAGAGTCCCAACAATCCCTAGCTGTGTGCCTTTGCCTCTATTCCTTAACCTCTCTGAGCCTTAATTTTTTCTCATCTGTAAAAATGAAGACAGTAGTAATAGTATTTACCTGAAAACATTTTTAGAAGAGTAAATAGGTCCACGGCTTCCCAGGTGCCTCAGTGGTAAAGAATCTGCCCACCAATGCAGGAGCCGTAGGAGACACGGGTTAGATCCCTGGGTCAGAAAGATACCCTGGAGAAGTAAATGGCAACCCACTCCAGTATTCTTGCCTGGAGAACCCCATGGAGAGAGGAGCCTGGAGGGCTGTAGTTCATTGGGTCGCAAAAGAGCCGGACACAACTGAGCAATTAAACTACAAAGTACTTAAAGTAGTGCCTGTCACAGAGTAAATACAAAAGAAAAGTTAACCATTACTATTTTCATCATGTCAGATGAGCACAATCAAGCTCAGAGACATGATGTGAGCTTCCCAGGTTAACCAGCAATCTAGTGCACAGTCACAGCTGGAATTGGTCTGCTGGGGCAATACCCTCTCATTTGGTCCACAGTTAGCACACTTAAAGTAGTTCCTTTGAGATGGATAAGAAAGGCAGAAGCCATGCCTCACCAGCTCTACTGCTTTGTCTTTAATTTGTTTCCCAGGTTACCTGATTGTGAAAGTCAGGAGATAGGCCCTGGGGGATGAAATAATAATAAAAACACCAAGTTAGATTGGAGGGGTGTGAGATTAAAGGCGAGGGAACCACTTGGTGGCCATTACAGTAGGCCCACTGGTAAATAATTAGATGGGAAGGGAAGAAAGAATGGGGAAATAGTTTATTTTAAAAAATCATAATAAACTAAGGTGGCTCATTACCCAAAAGTATAAGGCAAGCAACCGAAAGTGTAAACATCTTCCTGGACAAGACCATGATGAAGGACTCTAGGCAGATAAGATTGGTTTGGTAAAAACGTGTGATTGCTTCAGCTTGTTAGAAGTTACATATAGAAACTGAACTGCTGAGGGACCCAGGGGGAATCTTCTCAGATTTCAGCAACTATTTAAATCATATGAGGAATGAGCAGGAAGAGACTGTAGGAGGATTTATTCCTTCACTCTGCATCTAAACAAGCCCAAGAAAACACCCTGACCTTAGCACAGAAGAGCCTTGTATGGTACAAATGAGTTTTTCTCAGAAAGAAAACTAATAATTTAAAATTTTCTCTGAGTTCCAGGCAAGTCAATTCATCTCATCACATTCTTGGGCCCTTCATGAGACCTCAAATGATAAAGGGGTTAAGGAAGTGTGTTCCCACTTTACAGAGAGGAAGAAATGTTGATAGAATATTGTAAATTGTTGGATGCTGGGATAAGGGGAAATGAGGCCTTGAAGATGATGCCCAGATGGAGGACACCTCCCTGAATTTGGAATAAATAAAGCACTTCCACATCTATTTCTCATCTCCCCAAAGGACCTTTATAGACATAATCACAATAACAAACATTTGTTTCTCATACCTCCTTTCTTCAATCCTCAAAAGATCTCTACTTAAATAGACTTATTCTTTATTTTGCAGATCAAAGAGGTCACAGAATTTTTTTTTTTAATGTTTTGGCCACACCACGTGGCATGTAGGATCCCAGTTCCCTGACCAGGGATCAAACCCACACCACTTGCAATGGCAGCACGGAGCCTTAACCACTGAACCACCAGGGAAATCCTAGGACCCTGGTTTTCTGATACCACTTTTCCTGACTCTCAAGTCTGTCTGGGTGATGCAAAGCGTTTTGTGGGGAAGGAGAACCAAATGTGGCAGCAACTGAGGAAGCTACACTTGAAAACCTCAGCTTTGAAATACCACATCTAGCTGTCAGGGCCAAGAGACCGTTCTAGCTTTACACTCAGAAGGTGGGCCTCTGGGAATCCTGATGCAAATTCATTCATCTGTACGTTCAGAGACACTCCCTGAGTGCCTGCCATTGCTGGGCTGGTCCTGTTCTAAATGCTAAATATAACAGCCAAGAACAACACAGACAAGGCCCCAGTGCTTTGGTTCCTAGATGGAGAAACAAATAATAAACAAGCAAATAAGATCTTCAGACAGCGTTACAAAGAAAGTAACTCTGAGGCAATTGTTACAGGGGCTTTGAGAGGGTGTTTAGGAAAGTGAGGTGAGTGGGTCAGTGAACACATCCTCATTTACATAGCACCAGAAAGTTTTGTGCAGGAAAGAAATCAGTTTGGCTGAGATCTGGGTAAAGCACTTTCCAGGCAAAGGGAAGGACAGATAGACTGAGGCTCAGCTAAGTCAGAGCTGAAGAAGAACGGTAGCAGATGAGGCTGGAGAGGTGGGCAGGGGCCAGTCTACACAGGCAGACTACATCTGGTATGCTCAGAAGTTTAGATTTGACTCCAGATTAAAAAGAGAACCAGTGGAGAATTCCAAGTGAAAGAATAATGCTATCTGATTTGTTAAGAATGGATTCCTCTCGTTGCCATGTGGAGAATGGATTGTAGGGCAGCATAAATGAGAGATGGGAGACCAGTTAGGGCTTTCTACAGCCTAAAATAAGACATGAAGTGGCTTGGATTAGAGTGAAAGCGGTGAAAATGGAAAGAAGTGTATGGATATGGCATATCCCTCTTTTGAGCAGAGTTAATGGACTGGATGTGGACAGCAGAAAAAAAAGGGACTCGAGCAAAAATAATTCACAGAGCTAAGTCCCTGCTGTCTATTCTGGTAAAAGAGAACACCGTTAAGCCTAGGCAATGGATATAGTAAATTGATGCAACCAAGGCAGTATAGAGGATTAGGAAGGATGCAGGCTTTGTCTGGAAATTTAAGCTCAAGTTCTGGTTTCATCACAAATAATTAACTTTGGACAAATTTTCCTATGTCCCTGAGCATATACTTCCCTCATGTATAAAATGATAACCATCATGCCTTGTCTTGTAGGATTGTTGCTAGATAATTGATGAAAAATACTTAACAGTTTTGTTTTAGTCTCTAAGTCATGTCCAACTCTTTGTGACCCCATGGACAGTAGCCCATCACGTTCTGTCCGTGGGATTTTCCAGACAAGAATACTGGAGTGTGTTGCCATTTCCTCCTCCAGGGAATCTTCCCAGCCCACGGATGGAACCTGCATCTCCTCTACTGGCAGGCAGATTCTTTACCACTGAGCCACCAGGGAAGCACACTTAACACAGTAGTGACAAATAATGCTAGATTACTATTATTCATTTCATTAAGAATTACTGATAGGAAAGCAAACTGTCATCTTTTCTGCTTAGCTTCTTATTAAATACCTAATCACATCATCCTCTTGGATCTGAAAGCAGCATCTCGTTCAGTTGGGTCCACAGAAGAAAGATCACTGCTCTCTGGGTATTCACCTTATGGCAATAGGCAGAAGGTTTCTGGGTTTGCCCCAGGCATCCTTGCCAGGGATATCTGGCAGGTAAGACATTTTCATAGGCCACCCCTGGCCAACACTGCTTAAGTCAACTAGGATTTCCTTGACTACACCTGACACACTCAGAAGCACTACTCAAATGTGTATGCTATATAATACATAATAAAACTTGGTTATTCATGGATGGAGTCATACTGTGATAGAGTTGCACTAGTCATCTGCTGTATCAGCATCTTTGAAAAAAATTTTAGCCATGACCTATAGTAAGAAATACATCATAATTCAGGAAACAGTGTGTAATGGGACAAACCATCATGAAACAGCCTTTATTCTTACTACCCGTGATGCACTCTGAATATTTCCTGTTCCCACCACGACTTTTGTTTCAACTTCTGGTCACAACCCATTAAATTGATTTCATAACCTATTGATGGGTCATGACTCACAGTTTGAAAAGTTATGCCAGAGGGCTGCAGCAGATTGTTCTATAGCTGAGGATGTATTTATTTCTCTAAACCTCCTTTTCCAGAAAGTTTGTTTCTCTAGGCTGTGTGGTTTGCTATGATTTTCATGTATTTGAACTCTACATCTGTAAAAGGCATTTACTGCTTGTAATTTTTCAAAGGATGTGTCTAACTCAAGAGTTAGCCCATCTGTTAAGACCTATTTATTGCTTTTTAAAAGAAAAAATTAAAAGCAAATTAGGAATTCCAGGCTTACATTTGGAGAAGGCAATGGCAAGCCACTCTAGTACTCTTGCCTAGAAAATCCCATGGACGGAGGAGCCTGGTAGGCTGCACTCCATGGGGTCGCTACGAGTCAGACATGACTGAGCAACTTCACTTTCCCTTTTCACTTTCACACATTGGAGAAGGAAATGGCAACCCACTCCAGTGTTCTTGCCTGGAGAATCCCAGGGACGGGGGAGCCTGATGGGCTTCCGTCTATGGGGACACACAGAGTCGGACACGACTGAAGTGACTTAGCAGGCTTACATTAACCAGGATATTTTTTTTCCTTTTGTAAAACTTCCATCTGTCTGCCCTCTTTTGGACATAACTCAAATAGGAGCATTCATCTCATCAAATCAAAAGTGGGCACTGTCAAAAAGCTGTCAAAATATCACGCCAGCTGCTTTATTTTTTAAGGAGAATTCAAATCAGATTTAACGTAAAAAGTTGTTTGTTTTGTTGCTTTTCATTCCATCCATTATAGAAACACAGACCTCAGGCTATTGCTTGTAAGAATAAGCAGTAGCCTTCCAGGGGCAGTCCCAAGGTACACTAAGATAAATCAGGATGACACAGTTCCGCTGGGGCGAAGATGAGTAGTGGAGAAACAAACCACTGGAAGAGCTAGGGTAGACCAGAGCTCTAGCTCTGAGCCCCATTAGACTGGGAATGCCAGAGAGGGGGAGATTATTCCATCTGACTTGTTTTACTCTCTCTCACAGAGCCTGCTGCTGCTGCTAAGTTGCTTCAGTCGTGTCCGACTCTGCGCGACCCCATAGACGGCAGCCCACCAGGCTCCTCTGTCCATGGGATTTTCCAGGCAAGAACACTGGAGTGGGTTGTCATTGCCTTCTCCAATAACAGAGCCTAGCTCAGAGGAATTCAATACCTCCAACTCCAATCCCCTGGCAAGTCATTTAATCTTTGGTTAGTTCTCTTTCTTGACCTAACCTAAATTAATAGCTGTCTATTCTTGCCTGGAGAATCCCATGGATGGGGGAGCCTGGTGGGCTGCCGTCTGTGGGGTCACACAGAGTTGGACACGACTGCAGCGACTTAGCAGCAGCAGCAGCAGCATTCCCCAAAAGATCTAAGAATAATCAGGAATTAAAGAGTGCAGTGTTAATAGATAGAGGGACCAAGAAGTCATGCCCAGTTATCAGATGACAGAGCCTGAAGCCCCTTGGAGAGATCTCCCTCTCTTCCTCCCCAAGATGGGTGTCTCAGGACTGTGTGCTCAGGACTACCACCCTACCACCACCACAGATGCCACACCTGGAGGGGAGGCTGGTGATCTTCAATGGTTAACCGTGATGACACTGAAGTCAAGGAGACCCTTCTGTTCAAATTCTGACCTTCCCATTAAGATCTGTATGACCTTGAAAATAATCACATAATCTCTCGAAACCCATTTCCTCCTTGTTATAGGATTATACTAGAATAAATTATATAGACCACATAACACTCTTGCAAAAAGAAAACCCTGAAATAGCAGAGGCTAATATTGTTTTTGTTACGGTTACAGTTATGAAAGGAAGAAACTTAAATATGAACAGCTGACTCATTGGAAAAGACCCTGATGCTGGGAAAGACTGAAAGCAGAAGGAGAAGAAAGTGACAGAGGATGAGATGGTTGGATGGCATCACCAGTTCAATGGACATGAACTTGGGCAAACTCTGGGAGATGGTGTAGAACAAGGAAGCCTGGCATGCTGCTCTCCATGGTGTTGCAAAGAGTCAGACACTACTTGGCGACGGAACAACACAATAGGTAAAGAGCAATCAAAACAAAGAGAGATCTGTAAAAAGAAGAGAAAGAGAAGGCATGCTTATGATGAATGTGATAAGACCAAATGCTTCAATTTGAAAAGCAATGACGTAATACAAGAGACTGAAGCTGAAAAAGTAAAGCTGGAAAATTATTTTGAATGGAATATTTAGGAAGAATTGCTTCCCTGAATCAGCCTAGTTAATGTCTTGGGGGTTGGGCCTTATTTAATCATGTATATATCTTGTTACCTGATCATAAGGGTTTATTAAAGCAGAAGTTTATTTTTAATTTCCCTTCACATCATTTTCATCTCTTTTTGCCACATTCTATCTGAAGAGTCCTCCACTAGAAAGCTAATTTTCGTTTACTCAAAACACGCTTATGATGGACCCTATCACATCTTTTCCACTAATCCTTTATTATTCTGTGATGTTAAATCTTCTGTGGTTCTAATCAGAGACCCTCTTCAGTAGTACTTGGGTGTCCTGTGTGTATATCTGAAATAAGAAGTAATTAAAGGGGGGTGGGGCAGGGGATCTTCAAGTTTGAAAACGTTGATAGAGTAGAAATAATTATGACAACATTTTGGTTGGGTTTTAACAGCATTTCTTTACTTTTAGCATTTAGTATAACCTGTTTACTTGGTCTTCCCCTTTCATAAATAAGAATCTTGTCTCCAGTTTTCAGTTCAGTTCAGTGACTCTACTAATGACATCTGACAGGGTTCTTTTCAATGCAGGGTTTCTAAAAAATGTGTCTTAACTACCTAGGCGAGACTACCTTTCCATCCCAAATCAATCCACTTGTAGAATACATGTATTTATGGAAAATGAAATATGTTTAGTTTACTTTTCCCGTGCTTTATTTTAGTATTCCAGAAATTCTTTATCCTCATTTCTCATTGGTCAGCATTTGGTCATGGTTCTCCAGACTATCCATCAAGTAACTAACTAATGATGAATAAGCAAAATGTGCCAAGGAAACTAATTTCAAGAAACCCTGCTATTTAAGAAAATTTGTTTGTAAAATAAGTATTGCCTTGTAATGTAGATAAACTTCTAATTTATCTAGAACTTGTAATTAGACTTCTGTAGAACACTGTTCTATCCCTGGGTCGGGAAGATCCCCTGGAGGAGGGCCTGGCAACCCACTCTAACATTCTTGCCTGGAGAATCCCATGGACAGAGGAGCCTGGGGGGCTACAGTCCATGGGGTCACAAAGCGTCGGACATGACTAAAGTGACTGAGCATGAACACAAGAGCACTTTCTTAAAGTGAAATCTCAAAGGTACACCATAGAAGTAAAGCAAGCCCACATTGAAATCCCAGTTAAGGGGATTTCCTGGTGGTCCAGTGGTTAAGACTCGAGTTTCCTACACAGGGGACATGGGTTTGATTCCTGGTCAGGGAACCAAAATCCCACATGCCATACAATATGGCCAAAAAAAGGAATATTAAAAAAAAAAAAAACAGTAGAAAAAAATCCAAGTTAATGTCTCTTATGTGTAGTCTTGGGCAAGCTACTTAGCTTATCAAAACCTCAGTTTCCATGTCTGTTAATGGCCGTGATAATGTGTACCTTGATTGTTGTAAGGACTAAAACAGATAATTAACACAACATTGTAAACAAACTATGCTTCAATTTTTTTAAAATGTGATGATGTGCCTGGCCCATCAGTTCAGTTCAGTTCAGTTCAGTCGCACAGTCGTGTCCGACTCTCCGCGACCCCATGAATCACAGCACGCCAGGCCTCCCTGTCCATCACCAACTCCCGGAGTACACTCAAACTCATGTCCACAGAATCGGTGATGCCATCCAGCCATCTCATTCTCTGTCGTCCCCTTCTTCTCCCGCCCCCAACCTTTCCCAGCATCAGAGTCTTTTCCAGTGAGTCAACTCGTCGCATGAGGTGGCCAAAGTATTGGAGTTTCAGCTTTAGCATCAGTCCCTCCAATGAGCATCCAGGATTGATCTCCTTTAGAATGGACTGGTTGGATCTCCTTGCAGTATAAGGGACTCTCAAGAGTCTTCTCCAACACCACAGTTCAAAAGCATCGATTCTTCGGCGATCAGCTTTCTTCACAGTCCAACTCTCGCATCCATACATGACCACGGGAAAAACCATTGCCTTGACTAGACGGACCTTGGTCGGCAAAGTAATGTCTCTGCTTTTTAATATACTATCAAGGTTGGTCATAACTTTCCTTCCAAGGAGCAAGCGTCTTTTAATTTCATGGCTGCAATCAGCATCTGCAGTGATTTTGGAGCCCAAAAAAACAAAGTCTGACACTGTTTCCACTGTTTTTCCATCTATTTCCCATGAAGTGATGGGACCAGATGCCATGATCTTTGTTTTCTGAATGTTGAGCTTCAAGCCAACCTTTTCACTCTCCTCTTTCACTTTCATCAAGAGGCTTTTGAGTTCCTCTTCACTTTCTGCCATAAGGGTAGTGTCATCTGCATATCTGAGGTTATTGATATTTCTCCCAGCAATCTTGATTCCAGCTTGTGCTTCTTCCAGCCCAGCGTTCCTCATGATGTACTCTGCATATAAGTTAAATAAGCAAGGTGACAATATACAACCTTGACGTACACCTTTTCCTATTTGGAACCAGTCTGTTGTTCCATGGCCAGTTCTAACTGTTGCTTCCTGACCTGCATACAGGTTTCTCAAGAGGCAGGTCAGGTGGTCTGGGATTCCCATCTCTTTCAGAATGTTCCACAGTTTATTGTGATCCACACAGTCAAAGGCTTTGGCATAGTCAATGAAGCAGAAATAGATGTTTTTCTGAAACTCTCTTGCTTTCTCCATGATCCAGCGGATGTTGGCAATTTGATCTCTGGTGCCTCTGCCTTTTCTAAAACCTGCTTGAACATCTGGGAGTTCACGGTTTACATACTGCTGAAGCCTGGCTTGGAGAATTTTGAGCATGACTTTACTAGCGTGTGAGATGAGTGCAATTGTGCGGTAGTTTGAGCATTCTTTGGCATTGCCTTTCTTTGGGATTGGAATGAAGACTGACCTCTTCCAGTCCTGTGGCCACTGCTGAGTTTTCCAAATCTGCTGGCATATTGAGTGCAGCACTTTCACAGCATCATCTTTCAAGACTTGAAATAGCTCAACTGGAATTCCATCACCTCCACTAGCTTTGTTCGTAGTGATGCTTTCTAAGGCCCACTTGACTTCACATTCCAAGATGTCTGGCTCTAGGTCAGTGATCACATTATCGTGACTATCTTGGTCGTGAAGATCTTTTTTGTACAGTTCTTCTGTGTATTCCTGCCACCTCTTCTTAATATCTTCTGCTTCTGTTAGGTCCATACCATTTCTGTCCTTTATCGAGCCCATCTTTGCATGAAATGTTCCCTTGGAATCTCTAATTTTCTTGAAGAGGTCTCTTGTTTTTCCTATTCTGTTGTTTTCCTCTATTTCTTTGCATTGATCACTGAGGAAGGCTTTCTTATCTCTCCTTGCTATTCTTTGGAACTCTGCATTCAGATGCTTATATCTTTCCTTTTCTCCTTTGTTTTTTGCCTCTCTTCTTTTTACAGCTATTTGTAAGGCCTCCTCAGACAGCCATTTCGCTCTTTTGCATTTCTTTTCCATGGGGATGGTCTTGGTCCCTGTCTCCTGTACAATGCCTGGCCCATAGTAGCCACTTAATAAAGGCTAGCTATTTTCTATTAGAAAGTCTGGTTATAATAATAAGAGACTGAGGAGCTGAAGAACTAGGCAAGCAGGAAAATTATTTTTAAATGGAATATTTAGGAAGAACTACTTCCATGAATCAGTCTCAGTGGTGCTAGGTCATCTTAGACTAAGCAACCAACCCCTGTGTATCCACTGGTGGGGCCCTTTGGGGGAAAGCCTGAAAGCTTAGACTTCTATCTCTTTG
Source organism: Moschus berezovskii (assembly GCF_049115385.1). Classification (NCBI taxonomy): domain Eukaryota; kingdom Metazoa; phylum Chordata; class Mammalia; order Artiodactyla; family Moschidae; genus Moschus; species Moschus berezovskii. The sequence goes on along the minus strand of NC_142468.1, from coordinate 25,079,006 downwards.
GAGAGCTTTGCCATTATCCTTATTTCCTTCTGTGTCATTTAGTAACCTACCTTATTTGATTTATCTAAGTATTATCTGGGTCTGATTCCAGATTGCAAGCTAGTACTGACATTTGTTAATGTGATGGCTATATGTGTTTTGGTCACTCAGTCGTTTCCAACTCTTTGCAACCCTATGGACTGTAGCCCACCAGGGTCGTCTGTCCATGGGATTCTGCAGACAAGAATATTGGAGTGGGTTGCCATTCCCTTCTCCGAGGTATCTTCCTGACTCATGGATCGAACCCAGATTTCCAGCATTGCAGGCAGATTCTTTACCATCTGAGCCACCGGGGAAGCAGATGGTTCCCTGATGGCTAAGCAGAATTAAATGAGATAATGCAAAGCTGGCATCTTAAGTGCTTACTTAATATTGTTATTATTTCCTAGCAAGTAAAAATAGTTGGATAATATGATCCCTGAATTCTCTTCTATTTTTTTTAATATTTCATGTTTTCAACCCAAAAGACACTAGCATGACTTGCTAAAAACTATGCAGTCTTTCATCTATAATTACAAAACACACTGTGCTCTTAAAACTGAAAGTTTTTCATAATTCATCTGTCTGCAAACTTGACCTGAATGGCTAGAAAGCTATTTATAGTCCCTACATATTTTGCTGCAGAAATATTCATGTGTTTGCAGGATATTTACCCCAGACTCTTCTGACTGTATTATACAACACACACAGATTGCGTCATTCCTTTACAGTGGCCTGTAAACACTATAATTCAGGATCGGACCTGGAAATCCCGAGATTCACCTGTTACCAGCTCTTTTCCTACAGAGCTCAGCACAGCGCCTTGCCTAAGGCAGTCTTCCCCATTTAACTGATTAGATTCTTGTGAAGTAGTTTCCTGCCTTGCAATTGTCCTGACAACCCAGGTTTTAGTCACTTGACTCAACAAAGATGGGGAAGAAAAAGAAACCAAAATTAAATCAGTAAGTTTGTCTAATTATTAGAAAAAAAAACATTTTTAAACCTGAAATTATTGATTGAAAATATGAGATTTAGGCATTATATGAAGACTTCACACAAACACCCTTCTAAGACACTACCACTACTGTTACCAGACAATTTGCTAAGTTTTTTTTCAAAGAACTACACACTATTTTTCCCAAGCTGTAAACAGTATTTATTTGAGTAGGAAATGGCAACCTATTCAGTATTCTTACCTGGAAAGTCCCATGGACAGAGGAGTCTGGTGGGCTTGGGGTCACAGAGAGTCACACATGACTGTGTGTGTTTTACAGGTTTTACTGTTTCAGTTTGCCTGGCATGAGGAATTTCCTGAAATGGTGGGAATTTCAGTGCTAAAAGAGCAAAGGTGTGAGAAAACTGGGAGGAGTTATTCATGCTATTCTGAAGCTATTTTGGTCATGATTTTCTTCTACTCTTTTCCTGCTTGGAAAGCTAGGCATATCACTTTTGAGCAAGTAGCTAACTTTTAAACTATTCACAAGGAAGGGTCATCACAAAAACTGCTTTCAGATACCACATGTCTGCACACTTCATATTTAAACAGTATGCTCTGCCAAGTGAGAAGCACAGAAAAAGATAGGAGAAACAATTTAGCACTAATAGGCAGACTTTGCTCTTATTGTCATTTGCTTCAAGCTTATCTCTATATGTCCATTCTTTTGTAACAGCAGTGCCTTATTTATGCTTTCACAAAATCATCCTGTCACCATATGATCCAGCAATTCCACTCCTAGGTATACGCCCAAAGGAACTGAAAGTAGAGACTCAAACAGATATTTGAACACCAGTGCTCATTATAGCATTATTCACAATTAAGAGATAAATGAATCAACAAATCATAGTATAATGGAATATTATTTAGCCATAAAAAGGAATAAAAGTTCTGATACATGCTATACCATAGATAAACCTTAAAGTCATCATGGTTTATGACTGAAAGGAAGGAAACGATAAATGAAATAAGCCAGAGATAAAAAGATAAATATTGTATGATTTCACTTGTATAAAATACTTAGAAAAGGCAAATTCATAGAGACAGAAAGTAGACTGAAGTTACTAGGAGCTGCAGGGAGGGAGAATGGTTAGAGAGTTTCTGATGGGGTGATAAAGTTTTGAAAATAAATAGTGGTGACGGTTGCATAATCAGATCAGATCAGATCAGTCGCTCAGTCGTGTCCAACTCTCCGCGACCCCATGAATCACAGCACGCCAGGCCTCCCTGTCCATCACCAACTCCCGGAGTACACTCAAACTCATGTCCACAGAGTCGGTGATGACATCCAGCCATCTCATTCTCCGTCGTCCCCTTCTCCTCCCGCCCCCAACCTTTCCCAGCATCAGAGTCTTTGCCAGTGAGTCAACTCGTCGCATGAGGTGGCCAAAGTATTGCAGTTTCAGCTTTAGCATCAGTCCCTCCAATGAACATAATGCCACAGAATTGCACATTTTAAAATGTCAGGTTTTACATTACATGTATTGGGTTGGCCAAAATGTTCATTTGAGTTATTTTCCTTAAGATGTTATGGAATGAACTTTTTGACCAACTCAATATTTTATCCCCAAAATACTCCCAAAAATTCACTGAAAAAAGTGAATTGGGAAAATTTAGGCAAAGTATTAAAATTTTAAGTCTATGACTAATGCATTATTAGACCATTAAACAAGTTGGATTAATTAATCTAAACCCAGAATTATACCTGATAATATACTAAATATACCTTTCTCTGTGTCTTCAACACATCTCTCCTTTCTATATACAGGTCTATAGCCAAAGGTTAAATATTTTTAAATACAGTCAGAGATTTCTTCTATATTCTATATTAAAAATAAGTGCTTAAGCATTGTGAGTGAAGTTAACTGTTTAAAATACCAGAGGAGAGGCAGCTTTTCAACTCAAACTAAGTAACACACTATATACTTAAGAACAACAATCTTCAGAAATATGTATTCCCCAGAACTTGGGGGACCAAAAGTGTACCTTAGAGATGTAATATGCCAGGAATACACCTTGTCCAGGCATCATCCTCTGAAGCTCCCAACTCCCTGAATCTTGCTTCCAGTTGTCCATTCACACAAGTGAGTCTCTTCTAAATCACACCTGAGGGATTCTTTTTTGCATATAGATATTTTTTCCTAAGGCATTTGCTGTAAAGATTATATTTTCTAATTGAATTACTTTGGTACTTTGGTCAAGAATCAGTTGATAAAATACATTGAGATATATTTTAGATCCACTATTCTGTGTTTTTTAACTTTTTGCTTTGCATTGGAGTACAACCAATTAACAATGTTCTGATAGTTCCAGGTGGACAGCAAAGGACTCAGACATACATATATATGTATCCATTCTCCCCTATTCTTTCTAATCCGTCCATTCCTCCTAAAGGGAATCAACCTTGAATATTCATTGAAAGGACTGGTGCTCCAATACTTTGGCCACCTGATGCGTAGAACCAACTCACTGGAAAAGATCCTGATGCTTGGGAACACTGAGGGCAGGAGGAAAAGGGGATGACAGAGGATGAAATGGTTGGATGGCATCACTGACTCAATGGACATGAGCTTGAGCAAGCTCCAGGAGATAGCGAAGGACAGAGAAACTTGGCATGCTGCAGTTCATGGAGTTGCCAAGAGTCAGACAAGGCTTAGCGAGTGAACAACAGTTCTCCCCCAAACTCCCCTCCTATTCCAGCTGCCACATAACATTGAGCAGAATTCCCTGGACTATGCAGTAAGTCCTGGTTACCCATTTTAAATATAGCAGCGTGTACATGTCAATCTCAAACTCCCTAACTATCCCTTACCCCACTGGCAACCATAAGTGCATTCTTTAGGGCTATGAATCGGTATCTCTTTTGTAAATAAGTTCATTTGTATCATTTCTTTTTAGGTTCTGCATCTAAGGGATGTCTTATGATAATTCCCCTTTTCTGTCTGCCTTACTTCATCAGTCCACCTATGATGCTGCAAATAATATTATTTCATTCTTGTTAATGGCTGAATAGCATTCCATTGTATTCTATATATGTACCACATCTTCTTTATCCATTTATCTGGAAATGGACATTTGTTTACATACCTTTGCTACTGTAAATAGTGTTGCAGTGAACATTGGGGTGCATGTATATTTTCAAATTATAGTTTTCTGCAAGTATGTGCCCAGGAGTGGGATTGCTGGATCATATGGTAGCTCTATTTTTAGTTTCTTAAGGAATCTCCATACTGTTCTCCATAGTGGCTGTACAAATTTACATTCCTACCAGCAGTGTAGGAGGGTTCCCTTTTCTCAACACCCTCTCCAGCATTTATTATTTGCAGATTTTTTGATGATGGCCATTCTGACCAGTGTGAGGTGATACCCGACTGTAGTTTTGGTATAAATTTCTCTAATAATTAATGATGTTGAGTACCTTTTCGTGTGCTTTGGGGCCATCTGTATGTCTTCTTTGGAGAAATGTCTATTTAGATCTTCCATCAATGTTTTGACTAGATTGTTTGTTTCTTGGTTATTGAGCTGCATGAACTTCTGTATGTTTTGGAGATAAATCTATTGTCAGTTGCTTCACTTGCAAATAGTTCTCCCATTCTGTGTGTTGTCTTTTCATTTCATTTATAGTTTCCTTTGTTGTGCAAATGGAGAAGGCAATGGCAATCCACTCCAGTACTCTTGCCTGGAAAATTCCGTGGACGGAGGAGCCTGGTAGGCTGCAGTCCATGGGGTCGCGAAGAGTCCGACATGACTGAGAGACTTCACCTTCACATTTCACTTTCATGCATTGGAGAAGGAAATGGCAACCCAATCCAGTGTTCTTGCCTGGAGACTCCCAGGGACAGGGGAGCCTGGTGGGCTGCCATCTATGGGGTCACACAGAATTGGACACGACTGAAGCGACTTAGCAGCAGCAGCAGTAGCAGTTGCTGTGCAAAAAGAGGGTCAATGTATCTAGAAATGCAATTGGTTTTTCAAGCTGTATGCACAATAAATCTCTAAATTCAATCCTGTGACTTTACTAAACTTATTTATAAGGTCTAGCAGTTTTTCAGAGATTGCTTAGAGCTTCCCACATTGAGTATCATGTAGTGTGCAAAGTCTTCTATACCCTGATAATCTGCCATCTACGTCTATCAGCTCTGAGAGAGGAATATTGAAATCTCTGACTATGATTATTGATTTCTATTTCTTTTATCATTTCTGTAATTTTTGGTATCATGTAGTTTGAATTTCTTATTATACATCAGCATACTTAGGACTGTTACACTCTGGATGAATCAACCATTTGTCATTATCCATGATAATATTCCTTATTCTAAAAGTTACTTTATCTGATATTAATAATAATCACTTCAGCTTTCTTTAAATTAGTATTTGCAAGATATGTTGTTATCTATCCTTTTATTTATTTTTTTGGTCCAAAATTAGCTGGGTTTTTTTTCCTTTTATTTTTATCTGTATCTTTAGAGTTTGCTGCTGCTGCTGCTGCTGCTAAGTCGCTTCAGTCGTGTCCGACTCTGTGCGACCCCATAGACGACAGCCCACCAGGCTCCCCTGTCCCTGGGATTCTCCAGGCAAGAACACTGGAGTGGGTTGCCATGTCCCTCTCCAATGCATGAAAGAGAAAAGTGAAAGTGAAGGTGCTCAGTCATGTCGGACTCTTGGCGACCCCATGGACTGCAGCCCACCAGGCTCCTCCATCCATGGGATTTTCCAGGCAAGAGTACTGGAGTGGGGTGCCATTGCCTTCTCCAATCTTTGGAGTTTCAGTTCAGTCGCTCAGTCGTGTCCGACTCTCCGCGACCCCATGAATCACAGCACACCAGGCCTCCCTGTCCATCACCAACTCCCGGAGTTCACTCAAACTCATGTCCACAGAGTTGGTGATGCCATCCAGCCATCTCATTCTCAGTCGTCCCCTTCTCCTCCTGCCCCCAACCTTTCCCAGCATCAGAGTCTTTTCCAGTGTTTAGATGCTTTTAAATAGTACATCATTGGGACTTTATTTTTAATCCAATCTGATAACCTCTGCCTTTTAGTTGGGTTATATAGGCTAGTATTTACATTAAGTACTATTATTAATGATTATTGATGTCATTGGCTTTACATCTGTGTGTGCGTGTGTTTATTAGTTGCTCAGTCATGTCCGACTCTTTGGGACCCCATGGACTGTAGCCCATCAGTCTCCTCTGTCCATGGGATTTTCCAGGCCAGAATACTGGAGTGGATTGCCATTTTCTTCTCCAAAGTATTTTTTCTTCCAATTTTATTGAGATATTATTCACATGCTTTGCTTAGTGGCTCAGTCATATCTGACTCTTTGTGTCCCCATGGACTGTAGCTTGCCAAGTTTCTTTGTCCATGGGGACTCTCCAGGCAAGAATACTAGAGTGGGTTGCCATGTCCTCCTCCAGGAGATCTTCCCAACTCAGGGATAGAAACCCAGATCTCCTGCATTGCAGGCGGATTCTTTACCAGCTGAGTTACCAGGGAGACTTTTCCATCTACTATCTTGCTATTTATTTTCTATTTGTCCCATCTCTTCTTTTTTTTTTCTCTCTTTGCCCGTCTTCTTTTAGAATAATCAAATATATTCTATGATTCCATTTTATCTTCGTTTTGTCTTATTAGCTATACTTGTTTGTTTGATGTGTTGCTCTAGATTTGTCAAGGGAAGATAAGACCACCATTCAATATCTGAAATAAAAGGATAATAGAAAGGAAGAACTGTGTTGATCAGGCGCAGTATGTCAGTGCAAAACAGACTACTGATTTTATATTTGGTTTGGGGAAGTGTGGAGTATTGGTGGACTTTGAGAGGTGGAAGTGGAAATATGACTACTTAGGTGAAATTATCGTTGCTTGGTTGGCATTCAGTGTCATGTTTATGAAAGTGAGTTCATCCTGGATTAACCCACTTCAGTACTGAGGTGCTGACACTGATTGGTTGACTTGTGAAAGCATGATCACTGAGGTTGATCTCAGGTGGCCTCGGCCTGCAATGGCTTGGATGGGGGTTTGGATTCCTAGCCAGAGATCGGGCTGGGTCACGGCAATGAAAGCACCAGATTCTAGCTACTGGACTAGGGGTCAGTGACAAGGGCCCTGGCCCTCAGCTTTGCAGAAAAGAATTTCCACAAAGACAAATGTAGTGAAGCAATTAAAGTATTTATTAAGAGGAAAAGAGTACAGTACATGTGGGTAGGGATGCCGGGAGACTCAGAGGGAGAGTCCCTGGTCACTCCCTCGCAGTTTGAATTACTCTTGTCGGGTATTTCTTCCAGGTTTCCTTTGTTTAGTCAGTTTGATTTGCCTGGTTCACAGCCCGTATTTGGTACCTCAGGATCCTTCCATGTATGTGCACACATCTCTTAGCCAAGACAGATTTCACCGGAAAGGCATCTGGGTAGAACATCCCTTGACATTGCTCGCTCTTTGGCCTGCAAGGAGCCTTCTCTGCATATGTGTGGTTGGGGAGGTCTCCTGACTTTGAAAATAAGATATATGTGGTCTAGACAGGGCCTTCTCCCTTAATTGTCCTGCTATTCTTGTCTTGGAGTTTTAGCTAACAGAGGATGAATCTCCAATTGCTTTAGCCTGGGGTTGGGGACATCTGCCTTCTGTTTCAAAGTGAGTTGTTGATTGATTAAATAGGTTTAAAGCTAATTCTGATGGTTGCTTTTCACCATGGCCAAAGCCTTTTTCTAAGTTGGTAGGAACTTTTTTATTCTCAGATTTTAACGTGTATTTGTAGCTTACAATGCTGTACTTTCAAATATTATACCACTTCATATATATTGTAAGAATCTTACCACATCATATCTCCATTTCTCCCCTTTCATCTATTGTGCTCAGTCCAGTCCAGTTGCTAAGTTGTGTCTGACTCTTTGGGACGCTATGGACTGCAACATGCCAGACTTCCCTTCACCAACTACTGGAGCTTGCTCAAGCTCATGTCCATTGAGTCCTTGATGCCATCCAACCATCTCATCCTCTGTTGTCCCCTTCTCCTCCTTCCTTCAATCTTTCCCAGCATCATGGTGTTTTCCAATGAGTCAGTTCTTTGCATCAGATGGCCAAAGTTTTGGAGCTTCAGACTCAGCAGCAGTCCTTCCAGTGAATATTCAGGACTGATTTCCTTTAGGACTGACTGGTTTGATTTCCTTGCTATCCAAAGGACTCTGAAGAGTATTCTCCAACACTACAGTTCAAAAGCATCAATTCTTAAGCACTCGGCTTTCTTTATGGTCCAACTCTCGCATCCATATATGACTACTGAAAATGTGGTTCAATATCTTATTGCTAATGTGGTTCTATATTTTATTTCTATGCAATTATTAATCTAAAAATACATTGCTATTGTTTTAAAATAATCATCATGTAGTATATTTAATGAGAAAAAAGTTTTCTATATTTACTCATATATTTGCCTATTCCAGTTCTTTTCATTCCTTTGTGTAGATCCAAGTTTCCATTTTCCTTTTATTTGATGAAATTCCTTTTACAGTGCTCGCTTCAGCAGCACATATACTAAAATTGGAATGGTACAGAGAAGATTAGCATGGACCCTGCACAAGGATGACACACAAATTCGTGAAGCATTCCATATTTTTTGGAGCGTATATACAGAGTGAAGTAAGCCAGAAAGAAAAACACCAATACAGTATAATAACGCATATATATGAAATTTAGAAAGATGGTAACGATAACCATGTGTGTGAGACAGCAAAAGAGACACAGATATATAGAACAGTCTTTTGGACTCTGTGGGAGAGGGCGAAGGTGGGATGATTTGGGAGAATGGCATTGAAACATGTATATTATCAAATGTGAAATGAATCGCCAGTCCAGGTTTGATGCATGACACAGGATGCCCGGGGCTGGTGCACTGGGATGAACCAGAGGGATGATATGGGGAGGGAGGTGGGAGGGGGGTTCAAGATGGGGAACACATGTACACCCAGGGTGGATTCATGTCAATGTATGGCAAAACCAATGCAATATTTTAAAGTAATTAGCCTGAATTCCTTATAAAGGCTTTTTCCTCCACCTGGAGCACTCCCCCAAACTATCATCCACTTCCCTGAACTAGTTAATTAACTCCAACTCAATTTTCAAGAGAAGGAGAAATATCATATGATATCCCTTATATAAAGAATCTATAAAGAAATTATACAAATAAACTTATTTATAAAAACAGACTCACAAGACGCGGGAGACGCCCGGCTCCGGCACAACCGACCACGTGCAGAATCGTGGCTGAGAGGAGCTGCCCCGCGCCCAGGGTTAGGGCGGTGGCCGAGAGGAGCTGTACCACGTTCAGGAGGCGGTGGCTGCTTGGGCACCGGAGGGCCGAGAGGAGCTGATCCACATTCAAAGCAGGAGGGGCGGCCTTGAGGAGATACCCCTCGTCCAAGGTAAGGTACAGTGGCTGCACCTTGCTGGAGCAGCTGGGAAGAGATACTCCACGACCAAGTGGAATATAAGAATCCAGTGTTCTGTGGAGGAAGGAACAAGATGGCAGAGGGATAAGACGGCGAGACCACTTTCTCCCCCACAAATTCATCAAAAGAACATTTGAACGTGGAGTAAAGTCCACAAAACAACTTCTGAATACTGGCAGAGGACATCAGGCTCCCAGAAAAGCAGCCCATTGTCTTCTAAAGGAGAGAGAAGAAATCCAGCTCCACCCACCAGAACACCGACACATGCTTCCCTAACCAGGGAACCTGGACAAGTCACCCGTCCAACCCCACACACAGCAAAGAAACTACATAATAAAGAGAACTCCACAAACTGCAAGAAGAGGGAAAGGCCACCCCAAGCAAAGCAATATAAGCAAGATGAAGAGGCAGAGAAATACCCAGCAAGTAAAGGAACAAGATAATTGCCCACCAACACAAACAAAAGAAGAAAATATAGGGAATTTACCTGATAAAGAATTTCAAATTTTGATGGTGAAAATGATTCAAACTCTTGAAAGCAAAATGGAGTTACAGATAAATAAGCTGGAGAAAAGGATTGAGAAGTTGGAAGAAAGATTTAATAAGGACTTAGAAGAAATAAAAAAGAGTCAATATACAATAAATAATGCAATAGATGAGATCAGAAACACTCTGGAGGGAACAAACAGTAGAATAACAGAGGCAAAGACAGGATAAGCGAACTAGATGATAGAATTGTAGAAATAAATGAAACAGAGAGGAAAAAAGAAAAATGAATTAAAAGAAATGAGGACAATATTAGAGACCTCTGGGACAATGTTAAACGCTCCAACATTCAAATCATAGGAGTCCCAGAAGAAGAAGACAAAAAGAAAGACCATGAGAGAATACTTGAGGAGATAATAGTTGAAAACTTCCCTAAAATGGGGAAAGAAATAATCACCCAAGTCCAAGAAACCCAAAGAGTCCCCAACAGGATAAACCCAAGGCGAATTACTCCAAGACACATATTAATCAAATTAACAAAGATCAAACACAAAGAACAAATATTAAAAGCAGCAAGGGAAAAGCAGCAAATAACACATAAGGGGATTCCCATAAGGAAAACAGCTGATCTTTCAACAGAAACTCTTCAGGCCAGAAGGGAGTGGCAAGACATACTTAAAGTGATGAAAGAAAATACCCTACAGCCCAGATTACTATACCCAGCAAGGATCTCATTCAAATATGAAGGAGAAATCAAAAGCTTTACAGACAAGCAAAAGCTGAGGGAATTCAGCATCACCAAACCAGCTCTCCAACAAATGCTAAAGGATCTTCTATAGACAGGAAACACAGAAAGAGTGTATAAACTTGAACCCAAAGCAATAAAGAAAATGGCTACGGGATCGTGCTTATCAATAATTACCTTAAACGTAAATGGGTTGAAATTTTCAAAAAGGCTAGGAAACAATTCTCATAGCCATTAATAGTTCAGTGTTGAGTTCATGAATAGTTTTTAAAGTTTGGGACAAACTGTAGTATTTGCTATTTGAAGTACTATTTGTAATTGGCATATTACGATGTAACATTGGTCTTCATTTCCAACTTAAAACGCCTAAAAATGCCTAACAGGTTTTTAGATTTGTGAACTTTAGTTGAAATGTATTTTACGATGTTACTAAACCTGCAGAAATATTGAAATATTTCAGAGAACTTATTCACTGTACATTTAATTTATTTTATTTATAAAAGTTATGAACTGTAGAAAGTTTTACTTGTTGGGTCAAATGCTTGTTGCTTCAAATGCTTGTTGCATTTGAAGTGCTAGTTACAAGAAAATCAAATACCTTCAATGTATAAATGCTATTAAGTTTTTAAAGGACTCTGGAGTATAAGTAAGTTTGTTTAAAGAAATTTAGTCTGTTCAACTTGAAAAAAATAAATAAATCAAATTGGAAAAAATAAAATAAAATAAAAAAAATAAAATAAAGTAATTAGCCTCCAATTAAAATAAATAAATAAAAGAAATTCCTTTCACATTTCTTGCAGTGTTGTCTGCTGGTGATGAATTTGTTGTTTTTCTTTTTATGAATATGCCTTTTGGGGGCTTTGATTTTTGAAAAATATTTTCTGCAGGGTATAAAATCCTAGGTTAGTTTTTCTCCTTCCATACTATAAAGATATTCCACTGTTTTTTGGCTTTCATGGTTTTTAACAAGAAGTCTGTTGTAATTTGTTTTTCCCCTTTATATAATGATTTATTTATCTCTAATTCATCTTTAATTTTTATCTCTAAGATTCTGTCTTCATCACTAGATTTCAGCAGTTTGATTGTGATATGTCTTGGGGGGTTTCTTCTGTTTCTGTTACTTCAGGTACATTGAACTTCTTGGATCTGTGGGGTTTTAGTGTTCATTAAATTTGGAAATTTTGTAACTATTATTCAAATATTGTTCTTGTTCCAATTACATGTACATTAGACCACTTGATACAGTCCCTGAATTCACTGACTTCTTGTTACCGATTTTTTCCTCTGTATGCTTAATTTTGGATGGTTTATGCTTATGATATCTTTACATTCATTGATCTTTTTTGCTGTAGAGTTCCAATTATCAATTCCTTTCAATCTTTTTTTTAAATTTCTGTTATTGTATTTTTCATTTCTAGAAGTTCAACTGGGATGTGTTTCATCTTTTTTCTCATCATTTTCATGTTTTCCTCTCCCTTTGAAAACATACAGAGATGGGCATTTTAATGACTTTGTCAGATAAATCCATCATCTCTATCATTTCTAGACATGCTGTTATGGGTTTTTCTCCCAATTATGGATACTATTTACTGCTTCTTTGGATGTCTGGGGATTATTTTTGGATGTAGGCCCTTTGTATTAGAAATTCTTACCATGCTGGCTAGTGAGAACACCAACTATTCCCAGTCCTAGGAAATCTACCTGCTCTCTTCCAGGGTTCTTTCTGTGATCTCATATAATTTTCTCAAAAGCAAGAGTAGGTAATTACTCAGCCAAAGACTCAAAGAATTCCTTCCACAGATATGTAAAGATCTCTTTCTATGAAGTTCTCACCTCACCTGCATTTTCCCCTGAATATTCTGGCACCTTGGTCTGCCTAAACTTTAAACTCTGTATTCTCATCTCAGCAGGACTGCTAGTTCTAGTTCGGGTTCCCCTTCCCTGTGCTCCAGTAATAAGCTGTCACAATAGTAGGACTCATCTCATTTGTTTCCCTAGTTTCAGGGATCACTGCCCAGTGCTACTTGTTGTCCAATGTCTAAAACCCATTGATTCATTTTGTCCAGTTTTATAGTCATTGGAAGGACTGATGCTAAAGCTGAAACCCCAATACTTTGGCCACCTCATGCGATGAGTTGACTCATTGGAAAAGACTCTGATGCTGGGAGGGATTGGGGGTGGGAGGAGACGGGGACGACAGAGAATGAGATGGCTGGATGGCATCACCGACTCAATGGACATGAGTTTGAGTGAACTCCAGGAGTTTGTGATGGACAGGGAGGCCTGGTGTGCTGTGATTCATGGGGTCGCGGAGAGTCAGACACGACTGAGCGACTGAACTGAACTGATAGTTGTTTAAAGAAGGTGAGTGAATATGGTCTTTGTTACTCCATCGTGACCAGAAGTTTCCTGAATCATTTTTAATGTGCAACACTTCAGAGATAAATAAAAATATTAATTGAAAATAATTGAACTGCCTTTTGAAGAGAGGTATTTGTTGTGTTGGTTTAATAAACAATTAGCTAGAATATAAGGTAAAGTTTAATCATGCATAACAGTTCAGTGCACAGACTCTGGAATCAGACTGTCTCAATGTCAGTGCTGCCATTTATAAACTGAATGAGACTGGTGTCCCCATTCCCTCACTGCCTCTGCTTCCCCGTCCGTAAATGAGTGTGATAATGCTACCCACTTTATGGTGTTGTTGTGAACCTTAAATGAGCCGTGTGTGCGTAAGGTGCTACGTTATTATTGTTGTTCAGTCACCAAGTCATGTCTGACTCTTTGCAACCCCATGAACTGCAGCACGCCAGGTTTCCCTGTCCCTCACCATCTCCTGGAGTTTGCCCAAGTTCATGTCCATTGCATTGGTGATGCCATCCAGCCATCTTATCCTCTGTTGCCCTCCTCTCCTTCTGCCCTCAGTCTTTTCCAGAGATACTATCAGTTCAGTTCAGTTCAGTCACTCAGTCGTGTCCGACTCTTTGCGACCCCATGAATCACAGCGCGCCAGGCCTCTCTGTCCATCACCAACTCCTGGAGTTCACTCAAACTCATGTCCATCGAGTCGGTGATATTATCTATTGATGCATAACAAACCTGGATAACAGAATACTATAAAACTTAGTGGCCAAAAACACTATTTAGAACCTATTTAGCTCATGGTTTGGAAGGTCACAGTTTTTAAAAATCCTATTTTATTGAAGTGTAATTGATTTACAATGTTGTCTTAATTTCTGCTGTACAAGAAAGTAATTTGGTTATTTATCTATCTATCTATATATATATATATCCCTTTTCATATTCTTTTCCATCATGGTATATCACAGAATATTTACTTTATTTCCCTGTACTATGCAGTAGGACCTTGTTGTTTATCCATGCTATATATAATAACTTGCATTGGCTAATCCCAAAATCCCAGGCTAGCCCTCACCACCCAGTTCCCCCTTGGCAACCACAAGTCTGTTCTCTATGTCTGTAAGTCTGTTTCTGGTTTGTAAATAAGTTCATTTGTATCATTTTTTCACTTCAGTTCAGTTGCTCAGTTGTGTCTGACTCTTTGCGACCCCATGAACCACAGCACGCCAGGCCTCCCTGTCCATCACCAACTCCCAGAGTCCACCCCCACCCATGTCCATTGAGTTGGTGATGATTCCACATATAATTGATATCATATGGTATTTGTCTTTCTGTTTCTGACTTCTTGTTTCTTAGTATGATAATCTCTAAGTCCAACCACATTGCTGTAAATGGTATTATTTCTTTTATATGGCTGAATAGTATTCCACATCTTATTTATCCACTCACCTGTAGATGGACATTTAAGTTGTTTCCACATCTTGGCTATTGTGAATAGTTCTGCTATGAATGTAAGGATGCCTGTATCTTTTTTTAATTATAGTTTTATCTAGATATATGCCCAGGAGTGGGATTACTGGATCATATGACAATTCTATTTTTGTTTTCTGAGGAACCTCCATGCTGTTTTCCATAGTAGCTGTACCAATTTACATTCCCACTGACAGTGTAGAAGGGTTTCTTTTCTCTACATCCTTTCAAGCACTTGTTATTTGTAGACTTTTTTATGATGGCCATCTTGATGTGAACTGGTAACTCATTTTAGTTTTTACTTTCAATTCTGTAATAATTGTCATGTTGAGCATGTGCCTGTTGGTCATATGCATGTCTTCTTTGGAGAAATGTCTATTTAGGTGTTCCGCCTATTTTTCAATTGGGTTGTTTTATTGTTATTATTGAGTTGTAGGAAATGTTTGTATGTTTTGGAGGTTAAGCCCTTTTTGGTCACATTATTTGCAAATATTTTCTCCCAGCCCATAGACTGCTTTTTCATTTTGTTTATGATTTCCTTTGCTATACGAAGAGGCTTCCCAGGTAGCACAGTGGTAAAGAATCTGTCTGTCAGTGAATGGAATGCAGGAGACACAGTTTCAATCCCCATGTCATGAAGATCCCCTGGAGCAGGAAATGGCAACCGATCCAGTATTCTTGCTTGAAAAGTTCCGCGGACAGAGGAGCCTGGCAGTCTACAGTCCACAGGGTCACAAAAAGTCAGACATGACTGGGCAGGCATGTATTCTTCTACTTTATTTGCTCTATGAACGCGTGTAAGTTTGATTAGGCCCCATTTGGTTGTTTCTGCTTTTGTTTGTATTGGGTAGGTCACAATTTTAACCGCACTTTTCTGAGTGATGCAGACTCAGTGTGACTTATCCTGCATCTATAGTCAGTTGCCAATGAACCAGTTAACTCTGCATCTGGAGTTCGGCTCCTTCTTGGCTCTGATGATGGGGTAAATGAACCACATATCCCTTACCCTCCCACATGGTAGCCTGAGCTTGTTCATATGACTGTACAAGGTTCTAAGAGCAGCAACAGTGCCGGTTGCATTGCTCAAGTACTATTCAAGTCTCTGCCTCAGTCAGATTTTCGATTTTCCCCTTTATCAGTACAAGTGATATGGTGAGCTCAGAGTCAAAGAAGGAAGATACCATCAGAGGTGTGATTACAGAGAAGAAACAAATTTGTGGCCAATTTGCTCTCTATTGTAGCCTGTTAACAAAATTATAACTGTTTAACACATTTTTTTAAATTTTATTGTAATCTATTTCAAATACAACAAGCATGTAGTAGTTATTACTTGCAAATGATAGACAATAATAAGAACCAGGTAGCTGCGATAGTGTTAACTCTATCTTATCATGTATCGTTAAAGCTAAAATAAATGTGCTTGTCTTGGCTCAGCTGATCTTTTCACTCTGCTTCTGTGCAATCATTACAACTTCAGGGGACATCTCTTGCCTCCAATTCCACAATCATGTTCTGCTACAAAACTCCTTCTCTCTGCACTCTTCAGTGGGAACAGTTGTGTAAATCACCAAGAATGTTTGCAAGAAAAGAGAAACTTCTGAACTGAGTGCTTTTTGGGGAAAAAAAAAAAACAACTTCCCTGCTTACCCAGAAGTCATGTACTTAGGTTAATTCCTAAGAGTTGAAAGCCATAGCACCCTTTTGCTATAGCAAGTGTGGGAAAAACTTTTCTTTTGCCGTAACACATAGGGTTTATCTTCTTAAGCACACATATGTGGGAACTCCTGGCAATAGAAATATTCAATATTATGTATTGGTCCTGAACATTTAGGATTGAATAGCTTTCCTTCCCTGGATATGTACTCTTCTGATACCAAATGCCACAGTTGCTGTCCCAGTAAAGCATTGCTTGAGTTTTCCAGGATTAAGCATTCATCTGCAGATTATTGCTCAGTCATTCTCTGGTCCTACATTCCCAAATTTGATTCAGTCACTGTGTGTATATCCCACAAGGCTTCACTAACCTCAATAATATACAAGTCACCTTCATCTCTGCGGCAGGATGATTTACTGAGATACGAATTTTACCTTGTTCTTGTTCAATAGGAGAATACAAAGAATGAAAGGGAAATTTTCCTCTTCCTACCTCCCTTCCAAGCCTCTCTGGCTTTGTGGGCATTAGTTTAGTCATGTCTTTGTGATTCAGAAGAGACCTTGAAAGCAACACCCATCTCACCCCCAGATCTCTGAGAAGAAGCTGTTGCTTGAAAAAGGGGAATTAATGTCTTAAATTCTGGAGAAAGAGAAGGATTCCTGTAGAGTGGGAGGCATCTGGAGGGCAGAGAGAGTTGCTGTGTGTTTCAGGTGTAGATGGGAGACTTGGCCTTTACTCTTATGCAGCAATGTTCAGGCCTCTGATGTGGCAACACATGGGTACCAGGTATCATGGTCTTTAGAGCAGTGATCAAGTTTGGTACAAGGGAGTGTTCAGATTCAAATGGACCAGATAGGCTTGAGCTGTGAACATCCTATCAGCAACCATGATAGAATAAAAACTGAAGGCTTTTCCCAAGTTTCCTCCATTGTATAAATCCTGGTAGGGGAAGAGCCCTGTCCCCCCTCCCTTGCCCTATGTGCCTGAAATTAGATTTTCTGCTGGCAGACCCCATGGAGGAGGGCATTGCAACCCACTCCAGTGTTCTCGCCTGGAGAATCCCCATGGACAGAGGAGCCCGGTGAGCTACAGTCCATAGGGCTACAAAGAGTCAGACATGACTGAGGCAACCTAGCAGGCACACATGCTAGCCCTAACATGACCTAGGCAGGAAACAAAGCATGAATTACCTTTCTTACATCTTAATCAAAATGTGAAATTACACTGACAAATACTCATTGAAACAAAATCTTCATCAGCAAGTTCCTAGGAGCTGGTGCTCTAAGGTGTTTTCCATTCTTGCACTTTTGGGTTTCAAGCTAGTCACCAGAAATCCCTGGGACAATATGATCAAGGAGTTGGTAGGAGTCAAGTGTGTCAGTGCTACCATTTCTTCTGAATCTAGTGACAGCTAACTGGCACCAATAGGCCTGTTAGCAGGTGTGAAATAAAAAAGATTCTGATGCTACCATGCCCACAAAAGAAATTACACAGAAATTTTGCTGCAGGACTTAACATTTAAAAACTCCATCAGTTGTAGTTGGCTTTATCTACTAGTCCAAAAGCAATTTCCTTCCAAACCTTTAGCATTACAGATTCTCTCTTTCCCCTTGAACTTGAAAATCCAGCTGTGTTCTCTCGCCTCTGACATCAGCATTACTGGCTTTGATTCAGCCAACCATCTGGTTGATGAGGCATGAGGCAGAATGGAATCCAACTCACTGGTCCCTGCTGTTTCCACATGAACACTACCAAATCAACTGACATCAACATGGATGGTGAGCTGTGACTCAGACTAACAAAGAATGAATGCATTAAATGACCCTGGGTCATAATTTCTGATGACCATCATTGACACTTTCAGGTTGAGAATAAGGCATCTCTTCTTGTCATATCATGGAACTTTTGGAGGATGTTTTTAGTTAGGTGATCTCCCCAAGAAGTTCACCAGATGTTAGGAAATCTTTAATGTGGATGATAGGATAAAGATCTAGAAAACTGAGAAAAAGAGTTAACATTTTTAGCTATTTCCAGTTAGACAGCATCACCGGTTCAGTGGACATGAATCTGAGCAAACTCCAGGAGATAGTAAAAGATAGAAGAGACTGGCATGCTACAGTCCATGGGGTTGCAAAGAGTCAGATACCACTTAATGACTGAACAACAACAACTTTTAAGTATGAAATGCAGCTGTTCATTTATTGTTTGAATTCATATCCCTTCTAAAGCTGTTCTTTATTTTTCCCTACTCTTTTTCAACACCTTATCTGTAAGTAGGAAAGTTCTACCCATCATAGCGTTAACCATTTTCTGCACCTCCCACCCACAATAACTCACTCCCCAGCATTCCTGTCATTTATAATGTGGGGAATTGTAAAGGGAAAAGAGAGACAACACCTACAAAAAAGGAGTAAGAGTAAGACGAGGCGGCCTGATGGTGGAAACAGATTTTGTAGTGGGAGAACCTGGATTTGGTCATCATTCTGCTACTTACTAAATGGTGGTATCTTTTCGTAACATTTGAATTCTCTTCACCTCAGTTCCCTAATCTATAAATTAGGGAATAGTAAATGAGGTCAGGTGTGGTCTGTGCAAGACTTTATTGACATTATTTATTAAAGAAAAATTGAGAAAAGGATTTTGAACTTCATATTAGATCATGAATAGAGGCAATAAAATAGCAGTTACCAAAGAAAACTAGTTTATCCTTATTTTCCCTATGAGCACCGAAGTAGAGACTATAGTTGTCTGGTCTAGTTGCTTTCATTATGGAGATGAATTCTCTGAATAGATTTTTCCTGGTAGGGTGAGAACTTTGGTCTCTTTTCAGAGAATAGACACTTAGGATTCAGGAAAAAACACCAGACTCTACTTATTTATCTGCCTATGTCCCTGGACAGTCCTCTTTCCCTTCTCCAACTCTCCTTTGAAACTGAAATATTGAAGAGAAAGAAAAAGGGCCATCCGCAGCCTTGCTCAGTGTGACTGTGCAAACCTATTCTTTTCTTACTTTGTATTCAAGACACACATGCTCCTCCTCCTGTAGTATTTGCTGATGTACTTTGCACTCCAGCTGCTGCAATATTTAAATCAGCGATTCAGTACACAGGCCACACGATGTGCCACTACACTCCAACAAGCAAGGTCTGTCTCTCCGTGGGGACAGAGGATCTAAGCATCTGTCATTCTCCTCCCGTCGCTTATAATTAACCACACACCCCTTTACACACATAAATATTTATATGCAAAAATGAAACTCCCTGGTGCTTTAAGCCAATCTCTCTTCTCCTCGGTGAGCTTTCAGAGTTGCCAAAATGGATGTTTTACTTAATTCAAGACTCTATAAGAAACACTTTGGTGTGAAAAACCTAGAGCACACAATTATATTCCCAGAAAATAATTTTAAAACCTTGGAGTTAGAAGTAGGACACATGAAAACTTCCAGAATGTAAGCTCCATGAGACAGTGGTCTCTGTCTATCTCATTGACATACCTCAAGTGTTAAAAGAGTCCCTGGTATAAAGTGTGAGCTCAGTTAACATATTTTGAGTGTTGAATGAATGAATGTATAGAAACGCCAATTGTGAGGCATGATCCTGCTATTTAGGATGAAGAATTTAAGACCAGAACTTCTAGACAAACATTGTGAAACTTGAAAATACTTTGATAATAAGTGAGAGTAAGGCAGAGTGAAAAATAATCACCCACTTATTTATTAATTGACCCAATTAATAATCTAACTGTTAATTATTTAATTAATTATTAAATTTAAATAAATTAATTGATTAATTAACTATTGCCAAGCATAATGAAATTAAGTACTGAAACTTCTATAAAAAATAAATAATGGTTCTTCCCCTCAGGGAACTCTTGGCTTGTATGTGATTCTCAAAGGGTGGCTCATGGATCTCCTATCTGTATGCGTTAAAAGTGCAGAATCCCAGGTCCTACCCCAAACTAACTGAATCAGAATCAATAAGGATGATCCTAGGAATCTGTATTTTCAACTTGCTAGCCAGGCACTTACAAGAATTATTTGAGAAGCTGGTCTAGTGAAATGAGGCTTCCCAGGTGGCACTAGTGGTGAAGAACCCACCTGTCAATTCAGG
The DNA here is from genome assembly GCF_049115385.1 of Moschus berezovskii. Classification (NCBI taxonomy): domain Eukaryota; kingdom Metazoa; phylum Chordata; class Mammalia; order Artiodactyla; family Moschidae; genus Moschus; species Moschus berezovskii. Next base: position 25,058,725 of record NC_142468.1, on the reverse strand, counting down.
AGACATAAGAAATGCAGGTTTGATTCCTGGGTCAGGAAGATCCCCTGGAGGTAGGCACAACAACCCACTCCAGTATTCTTACCTGGAGAATCCCATGGACAGAGGAGCCTGGCGGGCTACAGTCCATGGGGTCACAAAGAGTCAAACACGACTGAAGTGACTTAGCACACACAGACACATGCACTGGTGGAACGTGTGTTATTTGCCTGTTTCTCAGCAATTACCGTTCAGGTAACATAACATCATCACAGCCAAGCATCTCTTAGTGAACCAATAGAATGTAATAATATTAAAATAAAATGACCACTTTAGATTAGTTGTTCAGTATCTTATTGATTGGGCTTCCCTGGTGGCTCAGGGGTAGGGAATCTGCCTGCAAAGCAAGAGATGTGAGTTCAGTCCCTGAGTTGGGAAGATCTTCTAGACAAGGAAATGGCAACCCACTCTAGTATTCTCGCCTGGGAAATCCTATGGGCAGAGGAGCCTGGTGGGCTACAGTCCATGGGGTTGCAAAAGAGTCAGACATGACTGAGTGACTAAACAACAATCTTATTGATTGGAGCTTACAAAATGGTCCTCTGTAAAACTAATCTTTACTGGGACTGCAATTTGAGTTGTGTTGAAAAGGCAAGCATGTAGCACTTACAGACTTTCAGAAACAGGCCTAAACTGAATTTCCTGCATGTTCACTAAGTTTCCAAACTTCTGCAAATTGTGGTTGAAATTTGCCCCAGGCCTCATCAATTTCAAGTATTAGAGTGTCTCCATTAACCTGTCCTGCTCAGCACTGAATCCAGAATTGACTGACACCCACACACCTTCTTGAAAAACTAATTAGGTCCTCAGTGCCCAAGGTATATTCAGAATCAACTACCATCTGTCTAAGGGTGACAGAGCTTTAATATTCTGAATGTTTAGCTTTAATTATATGTTGTGTAATTTAGTGCAATTTTTATGACTACTGACATAGCACATCTTTAAACAACTTTGCTGACCTCCTGTGGATTGTAAGATCTGTTTCCCAGTTGTTCTTCCCCACTGGAATATTCTCTTCAACATGGCTTTAGCAGGCAGAGCCTTCACATCTTTAATTGTCTAAGGTCTTGTTCATGTCTACTCTTGCATATTTCTGCATTGTTCAATTCTGTGATTTCTCCTGGCTCATCAATTATTCCCTTTATAGATTCTGACATCTTTAATAACCACTTTCCCCATTTTAGGGCTTTCTAAGTGGCTCAGTGGTAAGGAATCTCCTCCAATGCAGGTTCAGTCTTCGAGTCAGGAATATCCCCTGGAGGAGGAAGTGGCAACCCACGCCAGTATTCTTGCTGGGAAAATCCCACATGAGCTAGTCTATGGGGTCGCAAAGAGCTGGACACAGTTGAAAAGCGCACAGCAGCCCCGCATTTTAACATTCATGCCAATCTTTCTCCAGTTCCGCACCAATTATTTTTTAAATGATTTGTATAAATTTAATATTAATTATTTTCCTAGTTCTATGCCCCAGAACTGTGTTGTTTACCATTTCACCAAGTAAGAAAGTACAAAATAAGAGTTGATCACATAGTAATGTTGGTTATTATTTATATACTAGTATATTATACTCTTATCCTCTGTGGAAAAGGTATATATATTTATACTCAAAATTTTTATTGATTGAACTGTAGCAGCAGCCTTTGGTGAGAATGTAATTTTTTCCCTAATTTCCAAACTCGCACTGGTTTGGAAGGACAGTTAGGAAAACAAGAAACAAAAGTCTGATTACAGAGTCACAGAGGCTTGCCTCAGGACTGGATGGTGCCCTCCACTTTTTGTCCACAATAGTGAAATGGACAGGAGGGGTTGGGGACAACCACATCAAGGGGGACGAAGGGAAGACCAAGGAAAATACTGGCAATCTACGCATTTTGTGGAAAAGGTATATTAAATTCAATCCCAGCCAGAGAAATGAAAGCGCTTTAGAAACTGCAAACATTGGTCACTGAGCTAGCTACGAACACCTCCTCAGCATTTTGAAAAAATAGATTAATGATAATTTGGGATAGTGTTTAATATCTTAATGTTAAATTGTTCATATTTGCTATTAATCAAAACAATTTTCTCAACTCAAAGGGATGGTACTTAATGTTCTATTAATTATGCAAGGAGCTAATCAATTTGTCCCTTAAATGGATGTTCAAATGATTAAGAGAAGCTAATCATCAGTTATGAAATCCATATGACTCAGATGAGTCAGTGATAAAATGCTTTCTGCTAAGTTGGGGCCAGTAATTCTGTCTCCTTTAATTACCTCTTCTTTCAATTGGAAGAAGTTATTCTTTTCTTAAATATGTAAGTGTTATATTATTACTTGTAGACTGGAAATTAAAGCCGAGGCTAGAGGGTGAAAGAGGAGAGTGAAAAGTTTGGCTTGAAGCTCAACGTTCAGAAAATGAAGATCATGGCATCTGGTCCCATCACTTCATGGGAAATAGATGGGGAAACAGTGGAAACGGTGTCAGACTTTATTTTGGGGGGCTCCAAAATCACTTCAGATGCTGATTGCAGCCAGGAAATTAAAAGACGCTTACTCCTTGGAAGGAAAGTTATGACCAACCTAGATAGCGTGTTAAAATGCAGAGACATTACTTTGCCAACCAAGGTCCGTCTAGTCAAGGCTATGGTTTTTCCCGTGGTCATGGATGGATGTGAGAGTTGAACTGTGAAGAAAGCTGACTGCCGAAGAATTAATGCTTTTGAACTGTGGTGCTGGAGAAGACTCTTGAGAGTCCCTTGGACTGCAAGGAGATCCAACCAGTCCATTCTAAAGGAGATCAATCCTCGGTGTTCATTGGAAGGACTGATGCTAAAGCTGAAACTCCAATACTTTGGCCACCTCATGCGACGAGTTGACTCACTGGAAAAGAGTCTGATGTTGTGAGGGATTGGGGGTGGGAGGAGACGGGGACGACAGAGAATGAGATGGCTGGATGGCATCACCGACTCGATGGACATGAGTTTGAGTGAACTCCGGGAGTTGGTGATGGACAGGGAGGCCTGGCGTCGCAAAGAGTTGGACACGACTGAGCGACTGAACTGAATTGAGCCTATAGTTTAGGAATCAAACTAAGGATAATGAAATGATAGTTCAATTTCTTGTGTAATCTCTAGATGACAATAACTAGGCACAGCAATTATAATTCAGTATTAAGAATAGATTGCAATAAATAAGACTATCAGTTTAACTCTGCTCAATGCTATAAACAGGGACAAGGTAGGTTAATTGTTCAGTACTCTAAGAAGATCATTTTATTGATAATATCACCCATTTGACAAATTTTATTAAGCATCTTTTAAATATCAGGTACTGTGCCAGACACCAAAAATGTAAGTAAGGGCATGTGAGTCACAGTTCCTGATCTTAAAACGCCAAAAAGGAACAGAAAGCAACTACCATGTAGACATTACAAGTCCTCATCATAAGAAAAATATTCGATCTATGTATAGTGGCAAATGTTAACTAGATTTATTGTGGTGATCTTTTCATAATATATGCAAATATTGAGTCATTCTGTTGTACTTCTGAAACTAATATAATGTTATATGTCAATTATACCTTAATTTTAAAAATTAAGCAACCAAAATGGTAGATAATTAGTTACATTTTTACCTATAAGAGTCACTCAAAAATAAACATAGCAAAAAAGAAGGACAGGCAGAGTCACACTGCAATGTACTAAAGCTTATACATCAGAGATTAACAGGTGGATAAAAGCTACTTAGGCCAGAAAAAAAAGTATAGTTCAATGACTCCAAATTCAATTGACTGGCAGACAGAATGCATGGCCTCTAATTCTACCTTGTAGCTGTCACTGGCATCCTTTATGACTTTGGGAATATTTAAATTCTCTCTGTATTTCAACTTTCTCATCTGAAAAAAAAAAAAAAAAAACAGTGAAATTTTCACCATGCGGTAGAGGTCAATTTTAGATCACCTGGAGGAAAACCAGCACATCCTCAAGGGCTTCTGTAGTGAGAATTCAAATGCAAAGTGCATTACTCAATCAATCATTCAGTCAGTAAGTAACTATTGATTATCTACTGAGCGCTCAAGATGCCAGGCCCTGTGAGGGAAGAGCAAATAAAATGATCATTTTCTTAATTAGCTGCCAGCCTTGTTAGGAAGAAAGCAATTAATATGCAACCATAATGAAGAAGGAAATTAATGTATATATATTGGATGACTACAAAACAACAAGAAACCCAGGAGACATGGGTTCTATCCCTGGGTCTGGAAGATCCCCTGGAGAAGGAAATGGCAACCCACTCCAATATACTTGCCTGGGAAATTCTATGGGCAGAGGAGCCTGGTAGGCTACAATCTGTGGGGTCACAAAGAGTCAGACAAGACTGAATGCACACTGAATAACAACAATTATATGCAGACACTGTTATGCTATTTAAAGTGTAAGTCTCTTTCACATGTTATGCTATATAAGACTGAGAAAGTAAATAAAATCAAATACTAGACTGTAGTCTGTTAAGAGCTGTTTGAGGAGAGAGAAATCAGTTTTGCTACATTCAAGGATGGCTGCATTGAAATTAGAGGACTGAACTGCGCCAAGATGTTGAACTGTTTGGAGCAGGTGAAGTTGGATAGAAAGTAGCACATTTCAGAGGAAAGGGATAAAACCCACAGAGGCAAGGAAGAGAAGCTGATTATGGTGGATTTGTGGGCATCTGCTTTTACTGAAGCAGAGGTATTATAGACAGATGATGGGAAACCAGAGGTGGACTTTGAAAGCCTAATTTAAATTTTGCAAGAATGTCAATCTAGGAGAAAGTGTGTAGAAAGAAAGAAAATATTTGCAATAGGGATAGGATGAAATTTCTAGAGTAAGGAACTCATGTGATAAAAGAGGTTTAAGGGAGATTGGTCTGGTCCTGGCATACTGACTAGATTTTAGGGCTCAGCAACTAGACCATCAGGAGATTGGCTTTTTCTGATCCTGTATTTCCGATTTCCGCAACACCCAAATCACAGATTTTGTTCTTATCATTTGTAGAATAACATATCACTGAGAGATTTTTAGATCTGCTCTTTGATTTACTGAACCTGCCGTGACAGATGGCTTGTGCAATGTCAAGTGTTGATTCTACTTTGTCCAATTTGAGATTTGTCATGCAAAGATTTTCTCCAAAAAAGAACAGTTGTTTATATGTCCAATCTATATTTCTTCATGGTGTTTCTAACTACCTTTTGGTTCAGGGTTGAGCTAAAACAGAGTTAGCAAAATAATGCCATTAATCGTTTTCTTCCTTCAGTTTCCAGGCACCAGTGAGTGCCTGGCCAAAGTGAAATGGGGTCATGACTCCCGTAGGGTCCTCAAACCTTTTCATGGGATGAAAACTTGGAAGTCTAATAATCAAAATGAAAGTGGCCATAGCAACTGCCCTCTCTTCAAGATGATTGAAGAGAGCTTGGAAAGAAGAAGGGAGAAGCAGTGGGAAAAAAAGAAGAAAAGTGGAGATAGAATGGGTGTTCTTTTCAAGTCTAGAAGAGGAGCTATAGGGCCAATTCGAGACACAAGCTCAGTTCTGCAATTGCCTGGAGCATCTTAGGAAACTCCCAGGCAACACCCCTAGCAGAAGCATTTGCCTTCTGTCTTTCCTCTGCTATTTCCCCTCTCTCTATGTGTTTCCAACCCACAAACCCCCTCATCTGCCAGAAACCAGGCCTTTTATTTATCCAGACCCACTGTTCAAAGGGGAAAGAAAAAAGAGTTCTTAGGTTGCACACAGGCGAGGCTGGCATTCAGTTATTATGCAGAGTACCTTTTTTATAAGTTATGCTTCAACCTGTGTGGCTATCTATCTACCTATCTAATACAGTTGTCTAAATATATATTAACCCTATACCCTCTTATAAGAAGGGCTGTGAGGAATCATTTTCCAGGCCTATCTGGAATCCTCAAAAATGTTCCTTACTGCCCTACTTTGTCCCTTATTTTTCCCATCCTTTCCTTCCTGGCTCTTCTCTCCTCACTGTCTTCTCTTCTCCATTCATGGCAGAAAACACACAAAGAAAAAGAAATAAGGGGATTTCCAAGAATAAAAATTGACTCTTATAGAGGAGGCTTGCTTTCTGGAAAAGGTGGACTGTGTAGAGGGACACCCAAACAGCACACTCTTCTTTTTTCATCGTTTTTGTCAATGGCCATAGGACTTCCCTCTTTCATACATCAGTGGATCTGAAATTGGGTCACTTTAGCCACAGCACTACTCATCAAGGTTTCAAGAATCACTGTGCTTTGGCCCTCATGTTCCTTTGTTGCCTTTCACAGAACGCCAGTGGGAATAAGCTATTCTCACTTCTAACAGAAAAGCTTTATCACTAGGGCATGGGCTCATGGCCACTGAACAGAAATGCTGGGATGTCCCTCTGTGTTAGAGAGTTAAAAGAGAAGATCACCTGGTCTAGAGTCTGGATGCAACTTTCTGAACCCTTTTAATATTCAGTTTTTTGATTTCTGAAATCAGTCATATTCCCATCAATTTTAATTTTTTTCTCCTCCCTCTCTTTCCCCACTGCCTCTTTTTTATACACATGTATTTATTCTATTTTACACAAAGAACTCCTGTCTAGTTCCCTGTATTCTCCTCCATTTCAGTTGCATGTAAAAGCATCAGCAATGATTCTAAAACCATAAAGTTTATGTTTGAGAAACACTACATTCTAATTAGGTAATTGTGCATGGAGCATATGCCTACTGCTTCAGACCAAGTTATGACTACTTCATTTCCGTAGTGCTGTAAGCCCACTCTGTAATCAATTTTGTAATAGCAAATGGGTCTATTTTAATAAATACTATTCAAGTTTACCTGCTTTGAACTGGCCTTCAGATTTCTTATTAGCCTCTAGCTTTGCAATCACATATGTTCCTGAAGTAATAGTTCTCTGTTGGCTCAGTGGGTAAAGAATCTGAATTCAGTGCACTAGATGCAGATGTGGGTTGGATCCCTGGGTCAGGAAGATCCCCTGGAGAAGGACGTGGCAACCCACTCCACTATTCTTGCCCGGGAAATCCCATGGACCGAGGAGCCTGACAGGCTACTGCCCATGGGGTCACAAAAGAGTTGGATATGACTAAGTAACTGAATACACAATCAACAATAATTTTACATTAGCTAATCAATGAGCTTCCTTGTAAGAATTTTGATAGATATCTGAGTATTAAAATAGAGGAATGAGATGGAGTAGAAAAATCAACCTTTTTTTTTTTTTTTTTAAATGTTAGGCATAGTCTTTGTTCTTGCCTGGAGAATCCCAGGACAGGGGAGCCTGGCGGGCTGCCGTCCATGGGGTCACACAGGGTCGGACACAACTGAAGCGACTTAGCAGCAGCAGCAGCAGAGTCGTATACATGCGTGTTCAGTTGCTTCAGTTGTAACTGACTCTTTGTGACCCCATGGACTGTAGCCTACCAGGCTCCTCTGTCCATGGGATTCTCCAGGCAAGAATCCTGGAGTGGGTTGCCATGCCCTCTTCCAGGGGATCTTCCCAACCCAGGGATGGAACCAACTTCTCCTGCATCTCCTCATTGCAGGCAGATTCTTTACCACTGAAACTCTGGAGAAACTTTTTCTTCTAATTCAGTAATCTAGTATCATACTGGTTACATTAAATAAAATTCCATCTTAACCTATTTAAAATTCAGTTTTAAAATTAAAAATACTTTTTGACTCTTCCTATATCAGAATGTTTCAGACACATGCTGCTACATTAGACACATTTCACACCCACATTAATCAAAGCTCAGAGACGTTATTACTAAAGATGTGAGATTGACAACACTGTTTTTTGAGACATCTCGATCAAACACTATACTGCATAGAAGATAGTATTCAACCCAAACTTCCATCTGCCCTCCTTCCACTTCTCAACAAATCTTTACTAAAAGTTTTTATTTATAAGCCAAAGAGACCACAACTCAAGATAAGAGAAATTGTTGAAATCTTTACAACCAGATCTATTTTTTACTTTATTGAGTAAACAAACAAACCCAAACAATAATCAACAGCAGATGTGGTTATAGAAATGCTGCATGCCAGTTGGAAAAGTCTAAGAGAATGCAAGTTATTTTTCTTCAGAAAGCCATATTTCTCTCTAATAGCAGTGATGCTGTCATTTACTTTTACAAAACTTATTGACAGAGGTCAGTGATATTTTTCTTGAAAGTAATGCATTCTTCATTCGAAAAATACTTGGCATTTATTATGCACACAAATTCAACATACTGGGGATACATCAAAGCAATCTCAAGAAGGAAGAACAGAGCTGAATGTATCACATTCTGATTTCAGGCTATACTACAAAGCTACATTAATCAAAACAATATGGTACTGGCACAAAAATAGACACATAGATCAATGGAACAGAAAAGAGCCCAGAAATATGCACCTATTGTCAGTTAATTTACAATAGAAGAGACAAGAATATACAGTGGGAAAAGACAGACTTTTCAATAAGTGGTGCTGGGAAAACTGGACAGTTACTTGTAGAAGAATGAAATCAGAACATTTTCTCACACCATATATAAAAATAAACTCAGAATGTGTTAAATACCTAAGTATAAGACATGGTACCACAAAACTCCTAGAAGAAAACACAGGCAGCACACTCTTTGATATAAACCATGCCAGTATGTTTTTTGGATCTGTCTTAGCCTAAGGAAAAAAATAAAAGTAAAAAATAAACAAATGGGACTTAACTTAAAATCTTTCACACAGCAAAGGAAACCATCAACAAAATGAAAAGACAACCTGCTGAATGGGAGAAAATATTTGCAGATGTTATGATGGTAAGGGATTAAAATCCAAAATATATAAACAACTCTTACAACTCAGTATAAAAAAGCCAAACAACCTGATTATAAAATGGGCAGAAAAAAGTAAATGGAAAGAAGACCTGCATAGATATTTTTCCAAAGAAGATACACAGATGGCCAACAGACACATGAAAAGATGCTCAACACTGCTAATTATCAGAGAAATGTAATGTAAATTCAAACAACAATGAGATATCACCTCACACCTCAGAATGGCTATGCTATCATAGAAAAAAAAAGGCCACTGTGACAACAAAAGAACTCATATACCCTGTTGATGGGTACATAAACTGGTGCGGCCACTATGGAAAACAGTATGAGGTTTCCTCAAAAAAATAAAAATAGAATTACCATATGATCCAGCAATTCTGATCCTGGATATATCCAAAGAAAGCAAAAACACTAATTCAAAAACCTATGTGCACACCAATGTTCACAGCGGCATTATTCACAATGTCAAAGCTATGAAAGCAACCTAAGTGTCCATGAACAGATGAATGGATAAAGATGTAAGATATATATACACATATACATACACACAATGGAATACTGCGCAAACTATAAAAAGGATGAAATGTTGCCATTTGCAACAACATGAATGGACCTGGAGAGTATCATTCTTAGTGAAACAATGGCATAGAAAAAGACAAGTACTGTACATCATCACTTATTTATGGAATCTAAAAAATAAAATCAACAAGACAGAAGCAGACTTACAGACACAGAGAACAAACCAGTGGTTACCAGGGGGGAGAGGAAAGAAGGAAGAGGTAAGATAGGCACAGGGGATTAAGAAGCACAGACTGTTATGTATAAAATAGTAAATGGTACAATTCAGGGAAACTAGCCAATATTTTATAATAACTTACAATTGAATATAATTTATAAAAATTTAGAATCATTATGTTGTATACATGAAACTAATATATTGATACTATACCTAAATAAAACTTTTGTAAGACGGAGAATGAGATGGCTGGATGGCATCACCGACTCTGTGGACATGAGTTTGAGTGTACTCCGGGAGTTGGTGATGGACAGGGAGGCCTGGCGTGCTGTGATTCATGGGGTCGCGGAGAGTAGGACACGACTGAGCGACTGAACTGAACTGAACTGAACTGAATTTAAGAAAAGGGAAAAGTTGTTTTTTTAAAAAAGGAGTAGAGAAACAAGATTCCTCTTTTCCTGGAGTAGCATAATAGAACTTTCTGCAATGGTAAAAATGTTCTATATTCCTACTATCCAATATGTTAGCCACTAGCTACATGTAGCTATTGAGAATTTGAAATATGGCAAATGCAATTTGAAAACTGTATTTTTAAATTTAACTTTAAATGTATATTTAAGTAGCCATATGTGGCTAGTGGCTATATGTTAGACAATGTGGTTTCGTGCACACATGGGTGTGGTATGAGTGTGTGTGTGTTGAGAAGGTAGAAACAAACTCTATAAACATTTAACTGAATAAGAAACATCAAATAATATTAAACGCAAAGCAGACAATTAAAGTAGGGTAATGTGATAGTGTTTGGAAGGTTACTTTAGAATGACTGGCTGAGGAAGGAATCTGACAGTGGCATTTAAGCTGCCAACTATTGATAAGAATGTGCATGCATGCTAAGTTTCTTCAGTCGTGTCCGACTCTTCGTGACCCCATGGACTGTAGACCACCAGGCTCCTCTGTCCATGGGATTCTCCAGGCAAGAATACTGGAGTGGGTTGCCATTTCCTTCTCCAGGGGATCTTCCCAACCCAGGGATCGAACTCATGTCCTCTATGTCTCCTGCATTGGCAGGTGGGTTCTTTAACACTAGCACCACTTGGCAAATATCAGAGCATCCCAAGGAGAAGAAGTAACTAGTGACAAGCCCTGAGGTGGGAACCCGTTTGGTGTTCCAACACCAAGGACATCAGGGAGACCAGTGTGGCTGGATGGTAGAGGGTAAGGGAAGGGCAACAGAGTTGAGCTAGTGAGTTATAAATACACCTATAGTTGTTTCCTAAGGCTGCTCTAACAAGATAACAAACTTGGTGACTTAAGCAGCATAAATTATATTCTCTCACAGTTCTGGAGGCCAGAAGTCTGAAATCAGGGTGTCAGCAGAACCTGCATCCGCTAAAAGATCTAGGCTCTAGGGGAGACTCTTTCTTTGCCTCTTCCCAGCTTCCACTGGCTCTCAGCAATCATAGGTACTCCTTGCCTTGTAACTGAATCATTCCAATCTCTGCCCTTGTCTTTGCACGACCTTCTTCTCTGTTATCTTCAGTCTGTGTCCTCTCCTTTTCTTTTTAATAACCTAGAGCCTATTATACAGAGTGAAGAAAAGTCAGAAAAAGAAATATCATATACCGACACATACATATGGAATCTAGGAAGATAGTACTGATGCAGTTTTCTGCAGGGCAGCAATGGAGACACAAAGAACAGACTTATGGACGTGGGTGGGGGTAGGAAGGAGAGGGTGAGATGTGCGGAGAGAGTAACACGAAAACTTACATTACTATGTGTAAAGTAGATAGCCTCTGGGAATTTTTTGTATGATTCAGGGAACTCAAACAGGGGCTCTGTAACAACCTAGAGGGTCAGGTGGGAAGGGAGATGTCAGGGAAGTTCAAGAGGGAGGGGATATGTGTATACCTATGGCTGATTCATGTTGACGTTTGGCAGAAACCAACAAAATTCTGCAAAGCAATTACCCTTCAACTCAAAAATAAATAAATTTTTTAAAAAGATTAAAAAGCTTTTAAAAATTTATTTATTTATCTACTTTTGGCTGTGCTGGGTCTTCATTGCTGCACAGACTTTTCTGTAGTTGTGGCAAGCAAAGGCTGCTCTCTAGTTGCAGTGCATGGGTTTCTCATTGTGGTGGCGTCTCTTGTTGCAGAGCACAGGCTCTGGGGCACATGGGCTTCAGTAGTTGTGTTCTCAGGTTCCAGAGCTCAGGCTCAATAGTTGTGGCACACAAACTTACTTGCTGTGGACAGCATGTGGGATCTTCCTGGGGGATCGAACCCATGTCTCCTGCATTGGCAGGCAGATTCTTCACCACTGACCACCAGGGAAGCCCCCTTTCCTCTTCTTATATGGATACCAATCATTGGATTTAGGGCCCATGCTATTTCAATATGACTTATTTTAAATTAACTATATCTTCAAAGCCCTATTTCCAAGTAAGATCACATTCTGAGGTTCCAAGTAGACATGAATTTGGGGTAGGATACTATTTAACCCCCTATAGCACCAATTTTGGAGAAGGAAATGGCAAACCCACTCCAGTGTTCTTGCCTGGAAAATCCTGTGGACGGAGGAGCCTGGTGGGCTGCCATCTATGGGGCTGCGCAGAGTCGGACATGACTGAAGTGACTTAGCAGGAGCAGCAGCATCAATTTTGTAAGACTTTGAAAGTCAGATGAAGGAGTTCGACCTTTATCTTAAATGTGTAAGAAACTATTGGGAAATTCAGAGTAAGAGAGTGAGTAATATGATTCATGCTTAAAAAAATCATTTTGGTCATAGGTAGATTGGATGTTAGAGACGTAAGAGTGGAAGAACAGAAACTCATCAGGAAACCATTTCAGGCACCCAGACATGGGAGGACAGTGGGGGCACGGATGAGGCAGTGTTGGTGGAAATGGAAGAAGTAGGCAGATCTGAAGTATGTTTTAGAGGTAAAGAGGCTGGGATTCACTGATGGATTAGGTCTGAAAATGAGGGGGAAAGAAGAATCAAGGAAAATTCCAAGATTTGGGCTTGAGCAAACAGAAAGTGGTGTTGCCGCTTGTAGGTCAGGGCAGAGTAATGACTCAGGTAGGTTCTATTGATGACGTTACGTTTGAGATGTATTTTAGATAGCCAAGTTGAGATGCTGCTAGGCAATTTCAAATGCAAACCTATAATTCTGAGTAGTCAAATCTGGAAATGCAGATTTGAAGATTTAGAAGAAGAAACTAAGGCACAGAGAAGCTAGGAAATTTTCCCTATTTCACACAGCTAGTAAATAAATGGCAGAGATGGAATTAGAACTGAACGTTTCTGCTCCAGCATCCATTCATTTAACTGCTTTGCTGTACTGCTCATCAGCACGTAAAAGGAACTGAGCTATCTGGAACATAAAGAATATATCCAGTGAGAATATATCCAATAAGAATTAAACAACATCTTGATCAAGTATGGTCACACAAAGATAATTATTTACACCAACTATCAAAATTTAGTAATTAAACCATAGCAACAGGTGACGCCATACCTTGTAATTCAGTTCAGTTCAGTCACTCAGTTGTGTCCGACTATTTGCAACCCCATGGACTGCAGCATGCCAAGTCTCCCAGTCCATCACCTACTCCTGGAGTTTACCCAAACTCATGTTCATTGAGTCGGTGATGCCATCCAACCACCTCATCCTCCGTCGTCCCCTTCTCCTCCTGCCTTCAATCTTTCCCAGCATCAGGGTCTTATCAAATGAGTCTTTTTTTCAAACTGAGCTCTTCACATCAGGTGGCCAGAATTTTGGAGTTTCATCTTCAACATCAGTCCTTCCAATGAACACTCAGGACTGATCTCCCTTGGGATGGACTGGTTGGATCTCCTTGCAGTCCAAGGAACTCTCAAGAGTCTTCTCCAACACCACAGTACAAAAGCATCAATTCTTCATCCCTCAGCTTTCTTTATAGTCCAACTCTCACATCCATACTTGACTACTGGAAAAACCATAACTTTGACTAGATGGACCTTTGTTGGCAAAGTAATGTCTCTGCTTTTTAACATGCTGTCGAGCTTGGTCATAACTTTCCTTCCAAGGACTAAGCGTCTTTTAATTTCATGGCTGCAGTCACCATCTGCAGTGATTTTGGAGCTCAAAAAATAAAGTCAGCCACTGTTTCCCCATTTATTTGCCATGAATTGATGGGACTGGATGCCATGATCTTAGTTTTCTGAATGCTGAGCTTTAAGCCAACTTTTTCACTCTCCCCTTTCACTTTCATCAAGAGGCTCTTTAGTTCTTCACTTTCTGCCATAAGGATGGTACCATCTGGATATCTGAGTTTATTGGAGCACAGGATGAAGCAGGACAAAGGCTAATAGGGTTTTTCCAAGATAACACACTGAGCATAGCAAACACCCTCTTCCAACAACACAAGAGAAGACTCTACACATGGACCTCACCAGATGGCCAACACTGAAATAAGATTGGTTATATTCTTTGCAGCCAAAGATGGAGAAGCTCTATACAGTCAGCAAAAACAAGACCGGGAGCTGACTGTGGCTCAGATTATAAACTCCTTATTGCCAAATTCAGACTTAAATTGCAGAAAGTATGGAAAACACTGCACCATTCAGGTATGACCTAAATCAATCCCTTATGATTATACAGTGGAAGTGAGAAATAGGTTTAAGGGATTAGATCTGATAGACAGAATGCCTGATGAACTATGGATAGAGGTTCATGACATTGTACAGGAGATAAAGATCAAGACCATCCCCAAGAAAAATGCAAAAAAGAAAAATGGCTGTCTGAGGAGGCCTTACAAATAGCTGTGAAAAGAAGAGAAGCAAAAAGCAAAGGAGAAAAGGAAAGATACACCCATTTGAATGCAGAGTTCCAAAGAATAGCAAGGACATATAATAAAACCTTCCTCAGTGATCGGTGCAAAGAAATAGAGGAAAACAATAAAATGGGAAAGACTAGAGATCGCTTCAAGAAAATTAGAGATACCAAGGGAACATTTCATGCAAAGATGGGCTCAGTAAAGGACAGAAATGGTCTGGACCTAACAGAAGCAGAAGATATTAAGAAGAGGTGGCAAGAATACACAGAACAACTGTACAAAAAATATCTTAATGACCCAGATAATCACGATGGTGTGATCACCTTGTAATTAACATAGATCAAATTTTTAAATGCATCTATGATTAGTGACAAATAGTAAAATATTTAAGTTTAAAGTCACTGTACTTACTGTCAAGAGAGAACATGGCTTTGGAAAAAAATAATTTGAATTTTGAAGTTTGATTTCTGAAAAAGAAAAGTAGGAGATTTTAAAAAGATGTAGTATGCACTTTAGACTCTTTGGGAAATGTCCTAGAGTGTCTGCTTAAGCAGCCCAGTGTCTTGGACCAGAGGCAACAATACACAGTGATTCAAAGCACAGATGGCTCTGTGTTCTGCCATGTCCTCGAAATGGGAATGGGAAAGTTATTTAACTTCTCTTGCCTCACTTCTTTATCTGCCTCTTAGAATTATCATAGGAATAAGGTAACGTAACACACAGAAAATGCTTACAGCAGTGCATGACACGTAATAAATACTCCAAAAAATTAACCATTTTCAGATTTCCTCACTCTGTCTTTCTGGCCTTAATCTAAAATAATTGCCTAAGTATGAGGTGCCAAATATACATTGCATATTTCTAAACTGGCTAACTGAAACCCTCATCAGAATCTCCCCCAGTATAAGCTCAAACCTGCTGCTCTGTGACAACATAGAGATGGGATGAGAGGCGGAAGAGAGGTTCAAGACGGAAGGGACACATGTGTACCTATGGCTGATTCATGGTGAGGTATGGCAGAAACCAACATAATGTTATAAAGCAATTATCATCTAATTAAAAAGAAACACATTTTTTAAAAAAGAAGAAGCTTCCCCAGTGTGAAAGGGTCCACCTGATTATCTCATGTGCTCAGTCACTCAGTCATGTCTGACTCTTTGCGACCCCATGAACTGTAACCCGCCAGGCTCCTCTGTCCATGGAATTTTCCAGGCAGGAATATTGGAGTGGGTTGCCATTTCCTTCTCTAGCGGATCTTTCTGACCTAGGGACTGAACTCACATCTCCTACATTGGTGGCAGGTTCTTTACCACTGAGTCACTGGGAGCCCTCTTTGCTGCTGCTGCTGCTGCTGCTAAGTCGCTTCAGTCGTGTCCGACTCTGTGTGACCCCATAGATGAAAGCCCACCAGGCTCCCCTGTCCCTGGGATTCTCCAGGCAAGAACACTGGAGTGGGTTGCCATTTATATCTCTTCCTTATTTCTGCTCTTGGGAGCTAAATGTTTTCTTCAGGAAATCATTCAAAATCTCCATCATCAACTATGAAATTCCACTTCTAGAATTTGCTAAATCCTGAAAAAAATAATTAAGAATTTATGCTCAAATTTAACTGTGATGTTGCTGATAATAATGAAGAAATGAATTCAGACAAAGTTAGTAACAACAACAGAGGATTGTTTGGATAAATTGTGGAGCACCACTCACGCAATAGAATCTTAATTCTAAAAAGAATGTTGTACAAGAATAAAGAGTGATGGGGAGTGAGTTAATAATATACATATGTTTAATTTTTACAAAGCAAGCTACAATGCACCATAGCATCCATGGTACTATTTTTTTTAGTGTATAAGTAAATATAAGCACTGAAGATGTCTTGAAGGTTTTCACCAAAATATAGCATATCAACCACTCACATTTCCCTAACATCACAAAGGTCTACTAGCTAGCCTAGAAAACCAGCTGTTCTTGTATAAACAGCCTAATCCTTTTCTTGCTAAGTAGAGAGTGGGAGACAAAAGGGGACACACTGGTTACAACTAGAAGGAAGGAGCAGCAGTCTGTACCTTTATAATTCTTCCCTTTATACCTCTCTACTTTGAAGGTTTTATTGCTGGGGTTTCCTTGAATCAATGCCCACAAGTAAATAAAGGAGTCAGGGATGACAACAGAAGCAAAAGTTACTATATTTCCTCCGTAGGACTTTGCCCATGATCACTGTTCTGGTCCTAGGGCCATTGTCCTAGCCCAGACCTAGGCCTTTCAAATGATTTTATGAGTATTCGGAAATTTGAAATTGTTCAAATAGTGAAAGATCAAATTTAATCTCCTTGCCTTTTATCATTAATGGCAGTATTTTAAAAAACAACCTATAGATTCAATTTGTTACTATGTTCTTAATTATGAAATACATGAAATCTTTTTTAATAATTGAGAGTGCTTGTTTCAACTTCAGAAAAGGAAGGAACTGCTATGTGTAAAGTAGTCAATATTTAAGGACATTAAATCTTTTTACAATACATTCAGATGGTGATTCCACAGTCTCTAGTGGCAGATTTATGATTAGCCATAAAAGTTCATAGTAAAAATGTCAGCTTCACATATTTTAATGAAGATACTATAATATTTGTTCTAATTTTTTAGATCACTTTCAGTCCCTGGCATTTGGAACCAAAGAGCCCTCTTAATGAACATTAAAGTACATTTTCTTCAAGCTTCAATGTTTTCATCACTTGGAACTATAGGCATAAATTAGCTGGTAATTTGTAAACTAAAATCACACCAAATGAAATTGCCATTTTTTGACCTCTAAAAAATGACAATTGCATATGGTTCATCCTAATATGGTAATCAAAGGTATATAAATGACTTCTAAAATAAAGCCTCCTAAAAAAATTTTAAACAATTGTTTTAACATTTGTTATATACGACACAGTTTTTTGTTAACTTGTTTGTTTTTAATCTGAGATTTACCAGAAGTTTTATAATCACACTATGTTCTAAGGGAAACAGGAACAGGGAGACATTAAATATAAACTGTGTAACTACGGAGAAGGCAATGGCAAGCCACTCCAGTACTATTGCCTAGAAAATCCCATGGATGGAGGAACCTGGTAGGCTGCAGTCCGTGGGGTCGCTAGGGGTTGGACATGACTGAACGACTCCACTTTCACTTTCACACATTAGAGAAGGAAATGGCAACCCACTCCAGTGTTCTTGCCTGGAGAATCCCAGGGACGGGGGGAGCCTGGTGGGCTTCTGTCTATGGGGTCACACAGAGTCGGACACGACTGAAGTGACTTAGCAGCAGCAGCAGCAACTTGCTCTAGGAAGTAAACAGGTTAAATGGGTATCCAAGGAAAGAGCCTCAAAGTTGAAACAATCTTTTTATCCATTCAACAAATATTTGTTGAATGTATACTATGTGTCAGGCACTAAACCAAATGCTGAAAACACACCAATGAATAACTTCCTCATGGAAATTGTGTCCAACTTTTTACTTAATTTTATGAAAATATTCTCATGAGTTTATTTCTCATTTAGATTGTAAGAAACATTTTCATGTACCACTGCCATCCTTGATGCCTTTTTTTAAATGTAATAACATATATATAGAATTTACTGTTTTAACCACGCTGGTAAAGTAATTTTGATAGGGACAGTGTAAAGGAACAAATAGGTGATTAAGTAATTAATCCCACTAGGGAATTGTAAGTAGAAAAAATATGGGGGACTCCTGTAAGTTGATGATTACTCAAGAAAGGTTTGCTTAACCACCAAACCAAGCAGGCTTGCTTAACAATAAAACCATGGAACAGAAACACGAGACAAGACCAAAAACAATAAAACAATGGTGGAAAGAGACCCACACCTTACCCAGGGAGCTCAGTAACTTAGGGCACTCTCTCTGCACACATAAAAAACAATAACCTGTGGACCTAGCTTCACCATGTAAGGACAAGAAAACTCCCCTGGTCAACCTGGAGGAAGAACTGATGACAGAAGCATGGTGTCTACTCAAGAAAGACAATGAAGGTCTTCTCCTCCTCCCCACTTTTCCTTTGCTTATAACATGGAAGACAAGTAAGTTCTCAGGGCATGGCACCCTCTCACCCACCCACTTGTATGTCTCACAAGTATACTATTCTAATAAGTCACTTCTTATCTATCACTTGGCCTCTTGCTGAATTCTTTCTGCGCTGAGACATAAGAGACTGCAGATCTTTGGAACCCCTGAAACAACACCCAACAGTTTCGGTTTTTGTCATCAAGTGTATAAAGAAAGTGTTCAGACTATGTGCATTTAATACTATAGATCTATGTGCATTGGACACTGTGGATCTGTCTGATAAATTACCAAAAGTTCAAAAAGTTGGAAACTAAATCAAGATTAGAATCTACCCTTTGGGAAACTGTCAATCAGGGTACAGTAGGAGCTTGGCAGCAAGTTCTAGATCAGTGTTTCCCATATATATTTGATCTCATATAATGTGGAGAGGAAAAATCAACAGGACCGCATAAAATATAAGCATCTGGTCTAAAGTAGACAGTAAAAGATGGTCTCTAAGAAAATGTAACTGTTAGACAAAATCAAAATTGTCCATATCTCAAATATGCACAGTATAGGCTGAAGATCATGAGAAAATCAACATACACTACTGTTTAGATTAAGCTGGTAAAATGGTCAAATCTGGCTCTGCATTAATTAACAAGTTGAGCACCAGTCAATTACTCTTCAGGTTACATGTGCAACTCCCTTTGTTCTTAGAATTGCCCACCATTTCTTGGTAACAGACTTTTGCATAATAAGCACAACAGAAATGTGCTTAGTATTTTTCTCACATATATTTTTGAAATGTACTTTTGAAGAAAATATTGCTAGCACCAGGTTTTGGGGTTTGTTTTTGGTTTTGCTGAACCTATTAATATCTTAGGACAGATTGGGAACATTGTTCTATATGCCACACAAAGCTATAAAGGATTAATAAAAAAGGTTTTGGTCATGTGTGAAACCTCACCTTATTTTTTCAAAAGGTTTTATTAACACTGAGAGTATCTGCCAACTTACATGGCTATACATGATCTCCCCAACTTGTTTATCAGGTTTGGACATTATAAGACAATTGGTTAATCAATTCAAGGATTTCTTCTTAAGATTATAAACTCTGAGAGACAAGGAGAGAATCTGCTTCTGGTTTATATCCCTAATCATCTCCTTATTTAAAGCACCTAGCATTGTACCTTTTATATAGTAGACACTTAGTAGGTGTCCATGGGGAAAAAGGCAGGGTGCCCAGTCAAACACCCTTGAATTCAGTTTCTAACTCAGCTTCTTAATAGCTAAGTAACCATGGGTAAATTTATTAATCTGAAGATTTGTTAATCCTGTATTATATGTGGTGACAACTTGTTCCATAATTGCTATGAAAAGTAAGATAAATACAATGTGTCCAGTATAAAAGCTGGACACAATAGAGACTCAGTGAATGTTAAGGTCTTTTCCCTTACTTAATATATCCTTCTTACCAGAATCAATCCTAGAAAAAATTATAAAGTGAAGCCCCCTTGCACTTTCCTGTTTAGTACCCAAAAATATTTTCACTTGCGGTGGGTTGATTTGGGCTAAGGTACAGTTCCTGTATGTTCAAATTCCTTCTTCTGTTAGTACAGTTGATTTGCTGAAAAAGTTGATGACCTTTAAGTTTTCTTCCAGCACAGGAATTCTTTCAGCTCATCATTCTCCTCCTCCCTCCCTACCAAATTTCAACTTAACCTGATAAACTAGGCATCAGGGAAAACCTACTGCATATTGCCCAAGGCTTCCAGAGGCAATTTTCTGGGCACAAGCAATTAGCTGCCCTAGGCAAAACTGCACAGTAGGCAGTTTGCCTCCTCCTTCTCCTGCTGTACCCACCCCCATTCCTGCAGGATTCCTCAACTGCCCTCAGCCTGCCAGAGCACTCACACCCACCTACAAGTTTGACTTTACCTGTGCCTCAAGCTCTAAACACTCCCCCTCTATTCCCCTTTATAATCTTTATTCTCTCTTTGGAGTTCATCTCAGCTAGGTTATACAAGGTAATCTGATTTAAACTTTTTTGATTGACACCTATATTTTAGAGAAGAATGTGTTGGTATAAATAATGAAATGTTTATGGGAAATGTTTCTTAACCCTTGAACCATTAATATGCTCTTTGTACATTCTGGTATACCAGATGTTGCTCTGTGATTTTTATCTCTGCAAAAGAATAGAGGACATGAAATACGTCCCATTATTATTGAAGTATTATGAAATACTTCCAATTATTTTGATATTATTTCTTTTGTGTTATGTGAAACTCATAGGATTTAAGCTATGTTAAGTAATTCAAGATGGAGTCACAGTGACCAAAGCAAACTTCTGTATTTGTTGCTTTCAAACATCTGGTTTAGGACTGCAAGTTTCTCAGTCTGATAAATGAAGAGTGCTACTTTAGATAAGGAATTTGTTTGGTAGCATCCAAGGAAAGATGTCACTAGAACAAAAGGAGTAAAAGATAGAGACAAGACTCTCTGGGACATGACCGCTACACCCTACGGGCAGACTCCCTAAAAATGAGACCCCTGAGCCCAGGGACTCTTGGCTGCAGGACCTGACTCTATGCTGCTGAGAAGTGATGCCAATGAAGGCTGTCAGAGGCTTTTCTTTGGAATGGGTCATTACCTCCTTTTCTATTTTCACTACTTTGACTAACTTGTATTGTGTGCTAATTCTGTGAAATAGACCGAGTGATTCAGGAATTGAGTAATAGCTATTTCCTCCATCTCCTATCCTATGATTCTTACCCGGCCTTACCACTGGGCCCTGCGTCAAAACACCAAAAGCCTGTGATAAATTAACCAATGCCGGTAGAGTTCTTAGAGAATATACAAGTCTCAGTGACTTCTTTTTCATTTTACCCTTCAATCTGTAATGCCTCACTATCCTTCTTCCATCTATATGAAACTATAAAATCAGGGATATTGAACTGGTGGCCTAGGATTTGTAAAGGGCCCTGAATATGTTTTGCTTGACTATTATATTGGGCCTATAATAGGTAATGAATCACATATTATTCTAACCCAGCAACATAAACAGCTTAGCACCTATTGTAGTGTATCTAGCCTACTTCATCTAATTACGCACAAGGCCTTTCAGTTTGTCAAACTTTACTCAACCTTCAAGATTTCTCATCCAAAAATCACCTATTCCATGAAGATTTGAGAATCAATCCTTTGTATATTTACAGGAAGTTAGGTGCTAGTTTCATTAATCAAAAGTACCTAGCCTTACACAGGGTCTCTAATGCATGTATGCACGCTCAGTCGCTTCAGTCATGTCTGACTCTTTGCAACCCTATGAACTGTCTCCCGCCAGGCTCCTCTGTCCGTGGGATTCTCCAGGCAAGGATACTGAAGTGGGTTGCCATTCCCTTCTCCAGGGGATCTCTCCAACCCAGGGATCGAACCTGGGTCTCTTATGTCTCCTACATTGGCGGACGGGTTCTTTATAACTGCACCACCTGGGAAACCCAATGTGGGAGACCTAGGAAGTTGGGTCTAATGGAACAGTTCACTGCAAATGGAACCCAGTGGAATAGGTATCATTGTGGAGATTTCAGGTATCCAGGGAGCAAGAGGTATTTTGAGGCTGACTGAGCTTTTCTGTGCACTTAAATTACCCAATGTATAACATTAGCTACTTTACATCTAGGAATGTCTAGTACAGCCTGTACCTTCCATTGGCCCTGGAGGCAGTACTTACGCTTGTATCTTATATGTTGTTGGTGTTGTTCAGTCACCCAATCATGTCTGACTCTTGCTGCATGGACTGCAGCACACCAGGCCTCCCTGTCCCTCACCATCTCCTGGAATGTGCCCAAGTTCATGCTGATTGCATCAGTGATGCTGTCCAGCCATCTCATCCTCTGATGCCCTCTTCTCCTTCTGCCCTCAGTCTTTCCCAGCATCAGGGACTTTTCCAATGAGTCATCTGTTCACATCAGATGACCAAAATCCTGGAGTTTCAGCTTCAGCATCAATCCTTCAGCAGTGAGTATTCAGGGTTGATCTCCCTTAAGATTGACTGGTTTGATCTCCTTGGTGTCCAAGGGACTTTTGGGAGTCTTCTCCAGCACCACAGTTCAAAGGCATCAATTCTTTGGCGCTCTGCTTCTTTACTGTCCAACTCTCACAACCATACAGGACAGCTAGGAAGACCATAGTCTTGACTAGATGTCGGCAGAATAATGTCTCTGCTTTTCAACAGACTGTCTAGGTTTGTCATTGCTTTCCTGCCAAGAAGCAATCGTCTTCTGATTTCATGGCTGCAGTCACCATCCACAGTGATAGAGCCCAAGAAGAGGAAATCTGTCACTACTTCCACCTTTCCCCTTCTATTTGCCATGCAGTAATGGGGCCAGATGCCATGATCTTAGTTTTTTTAATATTTAGTTTTAAGCTGGCTCTTTCACTTTCCTGCTTCATCCTCATCAAGAGGCTCTTTAGATCCTCTTTGTTTTCTGCCATTAGAGTGGTATCATCCCCGTATCTGAGGTTATTTATTTTTCTCTCACCTATCTTGATTCCAACTTGTAACTCATCCAGCCCAGTATTTCTCATAATGTCCTCAGTGTATAGGTTAAACAAACAGGGTGACAGCAGACAGCCCTGTGGTACTCCTTTCTCGATCTTGAACCAATCAATTGTTCCATACAGGGTTCTAACTGTTGCTTCTTGACCTGCATACAGGTTTCTCAGGAGACAGATAAGATGGTCTGGTAGTCCTACATACACTGTGTCAATATTTATACAAATTTCGCTTGCATTATGTAACATCATTTTCCCCCTCTCACATGTGAGCTGAACTATTTGAACCATTTGGGCTACAGCGTGGAGCCACTCCTTTGTTACCTTCACCCTCATCTAAGCAAAATAAGCAAAAACAGCACAGCCTGTGCTCAGTTCCCTCCATTGCCATTACTCCCAAGAGAGTAAACATAATAATAAAGCAATCACCTTTTTTTTTTTTTTTAAGGCATAAATCTACTGTCTTGGAGATTTGCTATGGGTCTACCATATAAAAGGGCTTCTCTGGTAGCTGAGCTGGTAAAGAATCTGCTTGCAGTGCAGAAGACACCAGCTCAATTCCTGAGTCAGGAAGATCCCCTGGAGAAGGGATAGGCTATCCATTTCAGTATTCTTGGGCTTCCCAGGTGGCTCAGACAGTAAAGAATTCGAGAAGGGCATGGCAACCCACTCCAGTATTCTTGCCTGGAGAATCCCCATGGACAGAGAAGCCTGGCAGGTCCATGAGGTCAAAAAGAGTCGGACATGACTGAGCAACTAAGCACAGCACAGCACCACACCATACAGGAACCATTATCCTGGTATTTTGGTAACTGAACCTCCTTGGACTGGAGATTGAAAGAATATAATATTATTCTAAACCTTATTCTTTTGCAAACAGAATAATGGCAAAATTCTAGCATAATAATACTGGACATTTACATAATGCCCCTTTTCACCGGCATTCATAGGGCTTTGCAAAATTTTTATGCATTTTTTTCAGTATTAAATAAGAAGACAGGCAAAGATGATTGATTTTAGATGGGGAAAGAGGGATAGGTAAACCTGGGGGGAAAAAGTGTGACACAGAAAGCTTAACAGTATATTCCTGACTCTGAACCTAGTGTTTGTTCTCTCCACTATCCTTCTAAAAGCAAAGGATTTTTCCTTTTCTTGAGTCTGCTATTCAATAGCACAATGTGAATATTGAAAAGCAAAGACCATTAAAATGGCCCTTAGTATTGGACACAGAAAATAGACATGTTTAGAAGGCAGGGTTTATTAAAAATCGGTTCCAAACAAGCCTATTTTTTATGAATTAAGAAGTCAATAGCAAGTCAAAATTAGGGGAAAATATTAAATACCAACAAAATGAGCTGTACCTTTGTGTACCCTAATAATGGAAGATACAGGAAACTGTTAGCTAAAAAACAGACAAGACTACCCTTAAATAACTTAGAGTAATAGATTATAATCCATCTGATAAATTTTTCAAAACAAAAATATATCCAGCTTGGACTCACTAGGGATTTTTCAGAATATTAGATTTAGAAGAGAAGAGAAAAGTACCTGAAATAGAAAAGCCATGTGGAGAGGGGAGGCAAGGAATATATAGAGTGATTAAATTCTGAGCCTGACTTAAAAAAAAAAAAAAACAGTAAAAAGAACTAGTGACGTGATAATAGCCCCAAGGATTTAAAAAGAGTTTCCTCAAATATATCTGGGGGATAAGAAACACTGGAGAGAAAATAGACCC
The DNA here is from genome assembly GCF_049115385.1 of Moschus berezovskii. Classification (NCBI taxonomy): domain Eukaryota; kingdom Metazoa; phylum Chordata; class Mammalia; order Artiodactyla; family Moschidae; genus Moschus; species Moschus berezovskii. The sequence continues at coordinate 25,033,971 of NC_142468.1, read as the reverse complement.
ATTAATAAATGACAAATGAGATGAAATGAGATTTTGAAATAGTTGGGCTACTGAACTGCTTTCTTAAAAAATATCTCTTTTAAGAGGAAAAACAAAAAAGGGGGATAAGGACAGGGAAGGAACAAGGCTTGTCAGCAGAATGCTGATAAATAGCGAGCAAGAGAATTCAGTCCTTGCAAAAAAAAAAAAAAAAAAGGATTTTCCAAATCAGCAAACTTGGGGGATATGCTTTCTACTGGGGATAAGAAAGAACTGAGTAATTTATATGCTGAAGCACATTTTCTCTTGCATCTTCTTCTAGCCAGGATGATCAAACCACATTATCAACCCCAGAAACTAACTTCATGCAAATCACCTGCATTGCGTTCTCACTTCTAATATCCTCAGATAATCTCACATGCTTTTAACAGACGTCAATCATCTCCTAGAGCCAAGCACTGTATTAGGTACTGCAAATACAAAGGCTGAAACATTAGCACGTATTCTAATTCATTCAGTTTAGCTTGGGCCCCTCAGTTTTGTTTAAGACCTTGTTTTTTAACAGACACACATACACACACATGCAACATCAACCTCCAAGCATACAAGTTAATACCTTTTTTCCTTTATATGACATTTACTTATCTTCATTCCTAAACTGAGGATTCTGGAACTAAATACTCATGACCTTGAGCAAGCCAGTCATAGCCGTGAAGCTCTCAGAAAGCCAGTCAACTTTCTTCTAAAGCACAGCAGTTTTAACTGAAAAAGTGATTAATATATATGGTTTACATTTCAGACTCTCAAAAGGATCAATATACAATTAAAAGTAAGCATTCTTCTCAACCTAAATTACCAGACCTCCTTCCCCAGAAGTCATCACTATTGAATTATTTATGTAGCAATCTTTCATATACTTTTCATATACAAAAATTGGTATATGAATACTTTTAAAAGAAAACTTAAACTAGCTGATTTTAAACCTGTTCTTCATTTTTGCCCTTTCTTAATAAATTCCTCTATATCTTGGATAGCTTTCCATAACAGCAACATAGAGATTTTTTTATAAGCTACATTAAAAAGTAGCTGCATAATATAGTATTTTATTGTACAGATTACTGTAATTTACTTAACATGTCTCCTATATTACATATATTGATTGCTTCCTCTCTTTTACCATTACAGAGAACTATGTAATTTATGCATCTATAAAAAGGAGATAATAATGTACTTCTGTACAGAGTTAATGTAAAAATTACATGAGATAATTTATGTGAAAGCATCTAGAATGCCTAGCACACGTTAGGCATTTTTGGTATGTGTTAGCTAAATGAACGAATTGAATGAGGGAGCAAATGAACCAACAATACTTCCTGTTTTGTTCCTGTCCAGTGTCAGCCTCCATCCACTAGAATAAAAACTATGAAAGTAGAAATCAATCTTGCTTGTCTTTGGTCACTGCTGAATGCTTACAGCTTTAAATAAGTGCCTTGTGTATAGTAAATGTTCAAATTGGTTAATGAATATCATTAGCCGTCATTCTTACTTTTCTATGACTCAGTTTTAATTTCAAGATATAAAGGCCTATAGCAGTGGTGGTTTAATGACTAAGTCTTGTCTGACTCTTGCAACCCCATGGACTGTAGCCTGCCAGGCTCCTCTGTCCATGGGATTTCCCAAGCAAGAATACTGGAGTGAGTTGCCATTTCCTTCTCCAATAAAAGAGCCTATTTAAGATGAAAAACAGCACAGCCTTCTTTCAAGTGAGATTATTTGTAATTTGATTCTGAGAAAAGTTAAAGATCAAGGCCACTCCCAGAGGAGTGTAAGACCCTGGCAACTTGAACTATCCTGCCTGCCCACGCTAATCTCTCACTTGGAAGCCAGTTACACCGTCAGCAATTTTCATAAGCCTCTTGGGATATCATTATAGGCAGAAATTTTGAAAGTGACTTCAATTACATTCAAAAAAAACCGAATAGGTGCAACACCTACACGGCCCTGCCTCCACATAGGAGGCTCAGGGTGACAACTCTCGTTGCCCTACCCAAGGAATCAGCCTGTTAAAGACAGCCACCATTTGTGAATCGATCACTGTTTTCAAATGTAGATCAAAGTCCAGTCAAAGATTTCTTTATAAGAACGTTATGCTCACTAGGGGCTTCCCTGGTGGCTCAGAGGTTAAAGCGTCTGCCTCCAATGCGGGAGACCCAGGTTCGATCCCTGGGTCGGGAAGATCCCCTGGAGAAGGAAATGGTAACCCACTCCAGTATTCTTGCCTGGAGAATCCCATGGACAGAGAAGCCTGGATGCTTTCTTAATTTGGAGAAATGTCTCAACTCTGGGTACACCATGTGAATATGTCTACTATAGGAACAACGCTTGTCCCATATGTTGCCAAAAGAAAAAAAAAAAAAAGATAACCAATGGTCTAGAATAGGGCTTTTTAAGCCATGTGAGAAAAAGTTGATCAGATTTCTGGGACATCCCTGGTGGCTCAGAAGGTAAACAGTCTGCCCGCAATGCAGGAGACCCAGGTTTGGTCCCTGGGTTGGGAAGATCCCCTGGAGAAGAAATGGCAACTCATTCCAGTATTCTTGCCTGGAAAACCCCATGGATGGAGAAGCCTTGTAATTGCATATCTGGGACAAGCAAAGTCTTAAGTTTAGGAATAATGTTAGAACTCAATAAATTGTGTCAAGCCTCACTTGGCTCATTCTCAACTTGTTTTCATGTTCAGACACAAACACCTGGGAAGCATTAGTAAAATACTGTACCCTCTTCACTCTTTACTTCTAGTAGAGTGGAGAAACATGCACCCTAAAATGGAGGGTGCATTCTGAAGGCAGAGCAAGAATCTTTTAAGTCCTTTCTCCATGGCTGTCCGTTTCTGTAACCTCCTACAGATGGCAGCTGCTGCCCAAAACATTCACTCACAATTCCCAACACCTCCAAGACTCTACCTGACACCTAGCCCGTGAGTTTCTTTCTCTTCTTCCTCACCTCCCTACGGAAACCTGCCTCTCACATGGTGTACGCTTTGGGTGTGTAGTTTTCCCTTCTTCAGTGCTGATTGAAACAGATACAGTTTATTGCCAAAATTATCTCCAACTGACTTGAAAGTCACTTTATTTCGGTTTTGAATCTTCTATTATTATTTCTAAATACAGATGTTTCCATGTTTTCTTCCTTCTTATTTTCCTAGTTTTTAAATTAGAATATTTTGATTCTACAATAAGAAAAACATTTTTAATTTTAAAAGTTTCCACATGCTCATTAGAGAAATTTTGAAAAGTCCAGAAAAATAGAGGGAAATATGATCCCTGCGAGAACCTTGATTTTAGTGTATCTTCTTCAGTCTTCTAAACAGACACACACACATATACACACACACATAGACTCTGCTGTTTTGTGTTTGTTTCTATTTCATATTGTGTTTTGAGTGTTTTCTCTTTTTAATAATAATCTTTCAGAGTAAGATTTGTACGGCTCAATGAATTCTATTGCATGGATATATCATAATTTATCCACCTATTCCCCTGTTGTTCTAAACTTACATTATTTTCAATTTTTCATGACTTTATAATGAATGTTCATTGATCTTTGAATCTATGATATTTCCTTAAAATAGATCACTAAAAATTAGAATTCCTGAACAAAAAATGATAAACATTTCTTAAAAGTTTATGAAAATTTCAACTGTACCCCAAAGTACAGAAACCAGTATAATAAACTTCCCCATGTATTAAGAATATCACCGCACAGTCAAACATTTATCAAAAATTTTGCAACATCTTTATTTTTAAGGTTATGTATATGCAGTATATTGTCTAATCGCTTTCCTGAAGTGTGTCAATTGTCACTTTCACTAGAACTGTGAAGTTCCCACAAATGCTCTAACCAGTATTGATTATTTTCAATATCTAATCTCTGCTGGCTAATTTGGTCAGTTATTTCAAATCTAACTTGTCAGAATCTGGCATTACATTGTCCCAGAGTCCAGTTCAGATCCTTTGAGAATTCATTTCATCCCACAATGCAATTTCTGTTTTTTAAGACTGCCTGCCTGTCTTCAGTTGAACAGAGAAACTCGGACTTCATCTGACAGTCCCTCCACCTCTAGAGAGAATGGGCAAAGCAGCAGCTCCTTCTCAATGAGACTCTCTTTGGTGTACTTGGGCAGTGCAATTGATCATCCTGTTACTCATCAGGAATCACTGTGAGTAATGATGATTGAAGGTTGTTGGCAGCTTTTAATCTCATACTAACAGTTTCCATGTGTCAGTCTTCTTCAAGTTCTGCATCTTTGCTGAATAGACTAAACTGTAGAATATATAATTAAACATGACATTATATGCATTATCAGAACTAGGTTGGTCTATTTATAGAGAAATTGAATATCTCACAGGCTTAATACTTTTATTTGAGGCTAGATGTTCATAGGCAAAGGATTATTATTGTTGCTATTATTATTATGAAAATAATATAATGGTTCTATGTTGTATTAGAAAGATCATGAAGATGGGAATAGAGGCAAAGTGTAAACTTGACTCTGCTGTTAATTAGTTATGTCATGTTAGTTTTGTTTTTAAATCACTTAAGATTTAATTTTTCTCTGCTTTACTAAAATCCTGTGTAGTTCTACCTACAGCCTGTCATACAGAGTGAAGTAAGTCAGAGAAAAACAAATGTTGTATATTAATGTATATATATGGACTCCAGAAAAATGGTACTGATGAACCCATTTGTAGGACAGTAATCACCGACTCGATGGACATGAGTTTGAGTGAGCTCCAGGAGTTGGTGATGGACAGGGAGGCCTGGCGTGCTGTGATTCATGGGGGCACTAAGAGTGGGACACGACTGAGCGACTGAACTGAACTGAACTGAATAGAGATACTAGCTCAAATAGTGAAGAATCCACCCGCAATGTGGGAGACCTGGGTTTGATCCCTGGGTTGGGAAGATCTCCTGGAGAAGGGCATGGCAACCCACTCTACTATTCTTGCCTGGAGAATCCCCATAGACAAGAGGAGCCTGGAGGGCTACAGTCCATCGGGTTGCAAACAGCCTGACACGACTGAGCGACTGCTGCTGCTGCTGCTAAGTCACTTTAGTCATGTCCGACTCTGTGTGACCCTGTAGACGGAAGCCCACCTGGCTCTCCTGTCCCTGGGATTCTCCAGGCAAGAACATGGAGTGGGTTGCCGTTTCCTTCTCCAATGTGTGAAAGTGAAAAGTGCAAGTGAAGTCGCTCAGTTGTGTCTGACTCTTCGCGACCCCACGGACTGCAGCCTACCAGGCTCCTCCGTCCATGGGATTTTCCAGACAAGAGTACTAGAGTGGGGTGCCAGTGCCTGCTCCAAAATAGATAGCTAGCAGGAAGCAACTATATAGTACAGGGAGCTGAGCCCAGTGCTCTGTGTGACCTAAAGGGCAGGGATCTGGGGTGCAGGGTGGGAGGGAGGCTCAAGAGGGAAAGCATATACTCATAGCCAAGTCACACTGTACAGCAGGAAGCAACAGAGCATAGTAGAGCAATTACCCTCCAATTTAAAAAATATCCTTTACAGTTCTAAAATTCTACAACTTGAAAATGTCTTGGTATAATTCCTTATACATTTGTTGTTAAAAAATACAATTTAAATGATGGTAGGCTATGGTTAAGAATCTGCCTGTCTGCTAACGCAGGGAACATGAGTTCAATCTCTGGTCCGTGAAAATTCCACATATCATGGGGCAACTAAGCCTGCACCACAACTATTGAGTTCGTGCACTAAAGCCTGAGTTCCACAGCAAGAGAGGCCGCCGCGATAAGAGGCTTGTGCACCGCACTAGAGGGTAGCCCCGACTTGCCCCAATTACAGAAAGCCCGCGCACAACAGTGAAGACCAAGCACAGTCAAAAATACAAACATATAAATTAAAAAAAAATTTTTTTGAGATGATAGGTACCATGTTGTATGCTGTGCTGTGTTGCTCAGTCGTGTCCGACTCTTTGCAACCCCCAGGCTCGTCTGTCCTTTGGGATTCTCCAGGCAAGAATACTGGAGTGGGTTGCCATGCCCTCCTCCAGGGGATCTTCCCAGGTCTCCTGCATTGTGGGCAGATTCTTTACAAAGGTAGCATAGTAGGTATTATTATTTGTGAGGGTAATGTAAGTAACCCAGTAGTATGCTGCTGATAAATGCTTAACTGGCTTTCTGGGAGGTGTCGGGGAAGTCCTGATATGTATCATTGGCCTAGTCCCATAGTATAAATAGTCCCATCATAGGTAAAACTACCAACTTGAAGTCACTGACAGCAGAATTGGAAAGAGATGGGCACAGTTGTCTCACCAGCCAGTGAGTTGGCTCTGGCACACCACTGACCCTGCATTTATATAGTATTTCAGTAGACTCCATTAAACAGCAAGCAACAGGGAATCTAGCTATCAGTAACTTAAACAACAAAGGCTTTTTTTTTTTCAGATCATAAGAAGTCTGAAGGTAAGTGGGTCAAAGGATGCTTTAGCACTTGCAGCTTGTCAGGGTGCTGACTTAGTTTCTTTATAATTCTCGTGGTCTTCTACCTTGTAAAATGGCTACAGTCCCTTCAAGCTTTCCCTCCTTTTAGGACAGTGACCAAAGTAAGAAAGAGGTAGAGAGTAAATATGCTTTTCTTTCTCTCTCTTCTTTTATAAAAAAGGATAAATTTTACCCAGAAACCCCAGCAGTCTTCCCCTTAAGTTTTGTCAGCCAGGACTGAATCACATGTCTATACTTAAACCTGTCATTGGCAAAGAGGATCTGACCAGTTGTGATCCAACTCTGGAACTGGACACAAGGCTGGACGAGGAAGTAGCCTTGACATAGAAACAACTGTGCCTGCTACAGACAAAAAGGTTTCAAGCTGAAAAATATTAATGATTTCAACTATCAGTTTCAATTCAGTTTGATTATTATTGAATCTGTTCAATGAGCAAGACCAAAGAATATATCTGTCTCTCTTTTACCATGATCATATACTCATGAGTTGCTTTATAGAGATGACAGAGGGCTTCCCAAAAGAGCCATTAATATACTCATCCCTTTTAAGCTTTTTTATGTTCCTAGGGCAGTATTATTTTTAAACACTAAGCCATATCATAACTTCAGTTCCAAAGAACTTTTACTTAATGAATATGAACCTATTAAATTCAGCTTTGTGACCATTGTAAACAGACTTTAATGAATGAGAAAATTTCAGGACTTTTATTGTCATGATGCATTACTACATAATGCACTTCATTTCCTTTTTAGTAAATGCTGTTTGGCTTACAGATAAGTTTATAATACATGTACCCAAGGAATAATACTTTATTTAAAATGATTCTGTAATTCAAAAATAATGTTTAATTTGATGCCTCATTTTGTATCATTCAGAAAGTTTGCTATAGTGCACCCAAACTGAAATTGGAAAAGGAGTCTGATTTGGGATAATAAACAAGTCTCTGAATAAAATTTTCTGTGTGTGGAAAATAGCAGCTTATAAAGTCAGAAGATTTTCAATTTTGTCACCTAGCACTATACAGCCTTTAAAAAATACAATCCCTGCTCAGACTTTGTTTTTTTTATATTTTATAATTATCATTTATAATCCTCTAATTATTTATTTGCAAGTCCAAATGAAAAAAAAAAAAGAAAAAATGCTGCAATGCAGAAGAAAGGCTTAATAACATGATAAATCATCTTATTTTTAGTATTTGATTATTGAAGCAGTATAGGTTACAAGGGTACATAATTTTGTATTTATTTTTATTTTGTAGTGTCTAAAATTATACATGGTTATTACTAAATTTTTTAAACTTCAGTAGAGAGATATTTTATGCTGTTTGGTGTTTTCAGTTGATGTAGCATATAAGCCTGTATGAATAGCTAAACCAGAATCAGAGAATTCTCTGCTCAGTCTAAACTACTGAGCCTACTTGTGATTCTGACTATACAGTATGACTAGAGAGTCTACTAACATTACATTTTATTTATATAATACTTTTTAATGTCCCCCATAATGCCTAACAATAAATGTCAAAAATATCTGTGGTTTTGGGGGTTTGGTTTTCATTTTATTTTGGAGAGTGTTGCCTCTGTCATTCACTCTCTGATACACTCAATCTAAACCTGTAAAATTAGGAAATGAGATCAAATTGGCATTTCATATTATTTGGGAGAAATATCAATAATCTCAGATATGCAGATGACACTACCCTTATGGCAGAAAGTGAAGAGGAACTAAAAAGCCTCTTGATGAAAGTGAAAGAGGAGAGTGGAAAGGTTGGCTTGAAGCTCAACATTCAGAAAACAAAGATCATGGCATCTGGTCCCATCACTTCATGGGAAATAGATGGAAAAACAGTGGAAACAGTGTCAGACTTTATTTTTTTGGGCTCCAAGATCACTGCAGATGCTGACTGCAGCCATGAAATTAAAAGACGCTTACTCCTTGGAAGGAAAGTTATGACCAATCTTGATAATATATTAAAAAGCAGAGACATTACTTTGCCAACCAAGGTCCATCTAGTCAAGGCTATGATTTTTCCCGTGGTCATGTATGGATGTGAGAGTTGGACTGTGAAGAAAGCTGATCGCCGAAGAATTGATGCTTTTGAACTGTGGTGTTGGAGAAAACTCTTGAGAGTCCCTTGTACCACAAGGAGATCCAACCAGTCCATTCTAAGGGAGATCGATCCTGGGTGTTCATCGGAAGGATTGATGCTAAAGCTGAAACTGCAATACTTTGGCCACCTCATGCGACGTGTTGACTCACTGGAAAAGACTCTGATGCTGGGAAAGGTTGGGAGCGGGAGGAGAAGGGGACGACTGAGAATGAGATGGCTGGATGGCATTGCTGACTCTGTGGACATGAGTTTGAGTGACATCCAGGAGGTGGTGATGGACAGGGAGGCCTGGCATGCTGTGATTCATGGGGTCGCGGAGAGTCGGACACAACTGAGCGACTGAACTGAACTGAACTGAACTGAAGCAAAACATTGTGTAAATTACCTGATGTAAAAGGCTATTTGAAAGTGATCATTTCAATGCAAGAAGAAACTTGGAAAGTACAAAAAAATTGATTTACCTTGAGTTTAGGTTTCAAAATGGCAGTCTGCAGGCCAAATGAATCCCATAAATATGTTGTTTGATTCATACAACACTTAAAAGTCAAGAAGTGACATAAAAAGTCAACCATTTTATCTTGAAAGTCACTAAAAACTGGCAGAGTTGGATCTGCATTTCAGCTGGAGCCAAATGGTGACTCCCATCCCCATATTTACTGCAGATAAAGCCTCTGCTGTCCTCTATCCCAACTCAGTCCCCACCATGTAATAAGCTAGTCCCCCAAGTCCATCTAGTTTATCCTACCCCCCTCTTTTTCCAGTTGTGCACCTGAAATCCCAGTATGACTTACCACTGAGTACACCCAAAATGTAACAGTAAATTTCATCAGTCCATTCTGTACTTCCATAAGTAAAGCAAGCTTCCTTTACAGATGTACACACACACAGGTGAATAAAACTAGAAAATATTTTGGCTCCAACCTATTGTATCCATATATATTTATATTAGATACAAAAGAATAATTTCTGCTATTGTTTACATAGTTATACTTCTCTAGAGCGACTTCACTTTCACTTTTTCTTTCATGCATTGGAGAAGGAAATGGCAACCCACTCCAGTGTTCTTGCCTGGAGAATCCCAGGGATGGGGGAGCCTGGTGGGCTGCCGTCTATGGGGTCACACAGAGCCGGACACGACTGAAGCGACTTAGTAGCAGCAGCAGCAGAGAGGATCTCAGATGATTTAATAATAAAAAAGAGGAAGGTCATTTAAAAAATCAGGACCAAGAAAAATATTAATTGGAAGATCATAAGCAAGAAAGAGCTAGGACCCAAACGTCCAAAGGCAAAAAATTATCTCTAAGATTCTCAGCAAACCAAACGAAAAGAAAAACAAAACTAGTTTATTGATTTATCCCTAAGGAAAACTGCATACCAATAGTTTCCTGAAGAAGCAACACTTTCTTTAGTACCTAATTCTGAGTGAAATTTGTGATATGTGATAACCTGTGGGCAGCACTGGTGGCCAGGAGAGTAGATAAGAGACTGATGTATTGGATAATCTTTACAAATTCAGGAAGGCTTTATAAAAGTTTCTCAAGGCATCCCAAGTGAACGTTGAAGGTGTGACACTAGATATGACTTAGAGGAGGCAGGAAGTTCTATAGATGACCCAGGAAAAAAATGATGCAAGTAAGCAGTCTTCTGCTGATGCATTGTGATCTGAGAAGAAACCATGAAGTAGTATTTCTCAAAGGTCAGTCCACAGATCACATATCAAAATCACCAGGGAGTGCTTGTTAAAACTGTACTTTCTCCAGATGTACAGAATAGGATCTCTGGGGGATGAGCCTGGAAATCTGCAGCTTTTACAAGTTTCCCAGGGGATTCTTAAATACATCAGAGCCAAGAACCACTGCCCTGAAGCAATGGTCTTTAGCCTTGTTAGTTTTTACTTGTCTATTCTAAAAGAATTTTGAAACACTAGGAAACTAGGTATCATTTCACATGTTTTTAGGTTGACATCTAATCTTTTTATTGTAAGTTTAAGAAGTTAAAAAATACAATTTCTGATGTATACTGACATTTCAAATAAATCTTTTATATTACTTTAAAATGTATACAATTAATTTTAAAAATCCATATGCAATAAAATCTAAATACATGAATAAGCTCTTCTCTAGCAGTCAAAATTTTTACATTTTCTCCTTTTCCTCCTTGAATGCAAATTTCCATCCCATTTCCCCCACAGAATTTTATTCAAATGCAACATATTTTATGCTTGAAGTCTCTTTTTTATCACCCTATCATTCTTCTCTGCAAAATATGTATGTACATTGAAATTTTATTTTTTATTTCCTGTCACCTTATGCTGCTAAATGCTAAAATTTCTTCAGAATTGCATTAGCATTATAGTTATTAGTAGTACACATTGACAAAAAAGACATTTTCATATTAATTTTTAATTACAATGAATTATGTTGGAAATGCTTCTATTAATTTGGTTGGTAGACTGTTTTCCCCCTATTTAATTTTTGTATCCATAGGTGAATATTATTTATGGCTAGAATAAAACAGACCAGCACCAATTTTATTCACATTTTTTGCTTTACATACAATGTTCCCTGAGAGAACTTGTTTATACAAATAAGCAAATAAGAATGGAAGATGTTTTGTTATAACAGGGTCACTCAGACCTTTGAACTCTCTCTGAACTATAAGCCAAAACCCATATAGTAACTTATCATCAAAATTTATATTTAATAAAGTTAAGCTGACGATTTGATTATGTCATTCTTCAATTTTGTTGGAAGAATTGGAAACCACATGACCTGCAAAAGAATTTGTAATCTGGTCACTAATAATCATTCACTCTAACTCCAGCACCAACACTGTGGTTAGTTTAAGGTCTTAGATGTTTATACACATCCACCAAAGCATACCACTGAAGTAGGATAAGTCACAGAAGATTTCAGATGCTTGAAAGGTTTCCATTTTAACAAGTGTAAAAGTATAATTAGGAAAGGGGTGATAGGAGAAGTCATCAAGGGGCATTTTCAGGCAGATCCATTTTAATAAGTACTTGTGGAAACCCAGAATCAAGCAAGATCACCTGAAAACAACCCTTGTTTTCGCATTTCTTGAAAAATCTTTGTGAATATTCACGTACCTCAGTTTGAAGACAATTGTACTACGTATCTGGATGCACTGAGAGAATACGTTGCTTTCATAAAGACCTCAACAATAACACAGAGAATTCAAGAGTTCCAAAATTTAATCTTCCTCTTCTTAGCTACCTGGATTCACTACAAATGTAGGTGCACCCTAGCCTGGGACAGCTCTAGCACAGATTAAAGTGAAGCAGACCACAAAATGGCTATAACAAGCAACACAGGGAGATGTGGGTGATCTTTAAGAGCCTACAAGCTATTATGATTTGCCAGCACTTCTCTCCTTACTTTAGTAAATGGAATTCTTATCATCTCCTCAGGGGTTGAAGTGGCTCTGGGTCAGAAAGTACCAGAAGGTCCTCATGTTTCTTCCCTGAGGCATTCTGTAATTTTGTTGCTACAACCAAAGCTGAGCGAGAGAGGATAGGGGAAAAAAATTCTTTTTTGCTTTAATATGAAAATAATTGCCTCTCCTCTTGGAGACGTGGCTTAATTAAACTAATCTGATTTTCTACTGGTAAAACTAACATGAAAATGCTACTGCTCTGAGTTCTCTAATTATAGAGCAATCACACTTTTTCTTAACAGATACTAAAATCAAATGCTATAATGTTGGATGAGGTCATTGTGAATAGCTTGTTATAAGGCCTATTTTTGAGGTGTCACATGAATTTCAGTGAATATTGTGCAGTGACAGGAAGCAACAGAAAGCTTACTGCAGGAAAAAAAAATATGAATTTCTACTAGAATTTATCTGAAAAGTGATGAGGTTCTACAAATTATTTCCTAAGAAGTGTGTTCACTGACCATAATCTCCTGTTCTTCCATCCCAAACTCCTTAAATTCAACTCCGTGATTTCCCCTCTTAGCTACCCCCTTTTTCATTTTTTCTCCCTGAATCACCTGAATGATGATCAACCTTTTGCTGGTGACATTCACCAGCCCTCTCAGCCTCCTTACACCTTTGAACTTCTACATATCCATTCTGCCAAGTCACAGCTCAGAATCAAACAATCATCTGCTCTCTCTACTACTGCTTCTAGTTTGCCAAGTACTGCTGGAGAAATTGTATTACTACCAATTCATGCTGTAACAGATCTGCAATTCCCAAACTGACCTTGACCCTAAGCACTTCTTGGCAGTCCTTTCACTCTTGCCTGGTTGACTTCCTTTTCCACTGCTCAGGTGCTATTCCAAATCGCAAGTCATTACTCTTTCGAAGTTTCCTACCATGCTTCCTCAATCAACAGATGACCTAAATGTCTACTTTAGGAAAAACTAGCATTCACCTTCTTTTCTTTCCACTTCTAATGGTCATCTAGCTTCACTCTCCCTACATCTGTCCCAGAGATACTTAATATGTTGATTTTCTTCCATTCCATACTGTTGTTTTGGGGTTTGGGTTGATTTGTTTGTTTGTTTGCTTTAAGCTCTTAAAGTCTGTGTACGTTATTACAAGGAGTTCTTCTTGGAAGTCACATCCCAAGTTGAAGAAAGGGCATCAGAATGTTAGGAAATTAAAGGTGCTGATTGGCTATAGAAAAGAGCACATCAGAATAGCAAGTGTTCTACTTTCAATCATTCCCGACCAAGGACAGAAAGGAAAGTGAGTTGGGATGCTGTCTGCGCATTAAATGTTTTAAAATTCTAACATAATTCTGCCAACCAAATGTTACTACATGTAATTTAAAGAGGTCATGCTTTAGTGATCAATGCCATTTTTGTCCTCTATTTGTAATACCTGCCACATCTACAGTCTAAAAAGCTACTACTAATAATTAGTCCACTTTGTTCCTTCTTTTAACTATATGGAGCTTGCTCAGACTCACTCAACCCAAACTTTTCATGGGCACTCCTAGGGCAACCAATGTGAATTACACGATGTTGCACCTGATACGGCTATTCTAATTTGATGTCATATTACACTAGCTATCATATAAAACTTACAAGTGACACATGTATGTTTTAGAAAAAATATTTGTAGAGACTGCCTAAAGAGAGGTTTTGGTATAGAAAATACTTTATATACCCTTAAAGTGTATATAGTCTGGGGAGTTCTCTCCTTCCAAAAAAGAATACAAAATGAGATACAGTGTCTTTGGAAGAGGTCTATGAAAAAGAAGGACTCTGAGGCTTAAGTTTCATTAGCATAATATAAATCATCTTTTTTGTTTTATGACCTCTTAGGACATAAAACAATCCCTAAATCCAAACCATCCAAAAATTCACTAAAATGTAAATACCGGACACGAGCCAGAAGCTTCACATCACTGCATCTCATTCTCACAACAAGCCTTTCCGTTTACTACTCTCATTTTTGTAAGAGTGGAAACTGAGGCAGAGAATACAGTAACTCGCCCACAGTCAGTGCACTGCTCACAGTGAAGCTGAGATTCAAACCAAGATCTGACAAACTAAATCTTGTTTAATTTTCACTACATTTTCACTGCTGTTAAGGTTTCCCAAAAGACAGAAAGTCTAAGTTACTTTGGAGAATGCCTTTAGAACATCCCCAAAAAGACTCACTTGAAATTAACAAGACAGTTCATACTTGAGAATGTCATTGAAAATATGGTCCTAAAACCGTGTTTAAAGAGCATTAAAGGGATTCCCCCAGTGGTCCAGTGGTTAGGACTCCATGCTTTCACTGCTGCTGCTGCTGCTGCTTAGTCGCTTCAGTCATGTCCGACTACATGGGCCCAAATTGAATCCCTGGGCAGGGTACTAAGATCCCACAAGCCATACAGCAAGGCCACACACACACACACAAAAGAACATAAAGAAACAAAACAGATGGATAACTCTTAAGAGTTAACCTCTGATCACTATGTGAATAGAAGAAAATGGAAGATCTTAGGGGCTAAGAGAAATGTGATTCTAGTAGGGTGAGGAAAGTGGAAGCAAATTCAGAATCTGAAGGGAAGTCTAGAATTACAGCCTCTCAGGAAGGAATTTGGCCATGGGGTGATCTTTTACATGCACTTTTACGAACTATATCCTTCTGTTACGTGTCTAGTATAATTCTATCTTGCCATTGTGATATATCACGTTCGTTTGAGTGAACTCTGGGAGTTGGTGATGGACAGGGAGGCCTGGCATGCTGTGATTCATGGGGTCACAAAGAGTCGGATACAATTGAGCGACTGAACTGAACTGAACTGAAAGATAAGAAAGTAATGACAATTGACTCATGTATTACATTGCTCAATATTATACCCATACCTTTCATTTGCCAGTTTGGCCTCTATTTTTTTTTTTAGATGTATGCTAGAGACATCCCCTTCTCCTCTGAAGACTCCCGAAGGTAGATGCTTTGTCTTTATCTTTTCCCCACTCACAGAATCCAGTCGGTACTGTGCCCTAGAGATAGCAGGCATTCTATTCCTTAGAGGTCAATTGCCATGGAAGATGGTGTTGATGAGTTATTTTTGACAAGCCATCACTCTCTAACACAGTAGGAATTCCATAATATAAATGTTTTATGATACCATCCTATTCAGTCAAAGACTTCAGAATAAAACTGTTGGCATTGGCTAAAGCTAAGGCAAAAACTGATCAGATGTTGTTAGTAGTATTTTCAAGTCAACAAGCTGTCACAGATGGTGAAGTTACTTAAAAGACCTGTTTAATCTGTGGTCTTAGCGCCATTGTGACCTCAACCTGTAGCTAAAATCAGTCCAGTGCAACAGGAGTTTCAAGAACAGCAGCACAAAAACGATGACTTAACTGAACGGAACAAGAAGGCACATATTTTCAAGAAGATCTTTTTTATTCTTAGAGTAGAAGTTTTCCTTCAAGATGACAAGTGCTTCAAACTCTCCAGAGTCTTATTTATCTTCCAAAACAAGGTAAGTCTATGATGGAAGATGCTGAGTGGTAACTACCCAGGAGAGAGAAGAGGGTTAATAGATTAGTCCCTTATCCTGGACTATCCTAATCTATTATTAGTCCAGGATAAGGGAAAATATAGTGTCTTTTCCCACAGAAGTTCTAAATTAGATGACAACTACTTGAAGGAGTTAAATGAAGACTTAAAACAGAGGAAGCAGGAACTGCTAGAGATACTAAAACCTCTAGAAGACAAGAACAACCTGTTGTTCCAGAAGCTGATGTCTAACTTGGAGGAAAAACAAAGAAGGTATGTGTTCCCTTTTCAGGATTTCCTAGAAGCGGAAAGGCAGGAGAACTGAATTTAGTGATGATTATTTACATTTTAAAAAAGGTTTAGTAACTATAGTAGATTAACAAGAAAGTAACCACAAAATCAGAGTGGCAAGGAATCCTTTTTTCTTTTAGTAGAAATATGACTCAGCACATCTCACAGGGCTACAGTTACAACGTTTCTTCCCAAGGAAAAATAAGAGCCTTCAGTATCCTCCGTGTATCAGGGTCACACAGACAGCTGCCCATCCATGTTTGTGGAGTCACCTTAGGAGGCATGACTCTGCTCTTCAAATGCCAAGCAGCAGAATGGCAATCATTTCTGAGCATCAGACTCCTCTGGATTAGGGTCTGGCCTTACTCTTAATAAATGTACTAGGCAATCGAGGTCTTAACTCTTTGCTAAGGCACTCACTGTTCTTGGAATCTACCAACTTTCTTTTTCCTTTCTGGTCCCAGGGAATCTCACCTTAATGTGTCTCCCTTAGCAAAAGCACCTCATGGAGCTTAGACTTTTGTAGAGCAAAAGTCAGGCAGAAAGCTGTGAGAACAAAAGCCAGGCAGAAAATTGGGGTCAATCAACAGCTGCTTACAACCCAGAAAGTTAGCCCTGTCAGGGCAAGGGAACACAAAGGCTACTTATAATTAGAGAGGGGAAAGTACAAAGAGGGAAAAGTACAAAGAATACAAGCACAAGTTAATTAATGCCTTTGAAGAATATCCTCTCTTACAGTCATAGACTTGATATTTATTCAGATTTTGTTAAAAACTTTTTGATGGCTTGATTCTCTAGAGGCTATATCATAAGGATATAAGTGGGTTCCCCAGTTAACTCCAATGTTTTCATATAGACAAGCAAAGCAGGGGAGAGGACAGGGAATGATTCTGAGATTTATCCTTAAGACAATAAGTTTCTCAACCTCCTTCTTCACAGAAGTGAAAAATACCCCCTTTCTACTCTAAAAGTCGTACAGCAAAATCTTCATCTAAAGGGGAGGAGAGGAATTTCACTAGCTGTTGGAGACCTAACCTTTGAGTGTTTTAGGGCACAGAATTCACTCCAGAGCACATACCTAAGGTAAATGTCAATTAGGAATGAAACTGGAGACCTTTTATGTCCAGAAAGACTTCCACAACTCCTATGATTTCAGCCCCCGTCTCCCTCTCATGGTAGAATAGTTTCTGGTTGGTCATGGAATATTAGTATTTCTCTTTAGAAAGTATTATGTTCATGCTATCTCTTTCTTCTTTCTAGTCTACAGATCATGAGGCAGATCATGGCAAGAAAGGGGAATGATGACTCCTCAGTCTTTGAGCTCATTAAGGAAGCAGAAGAGATGAAGCAGAATCTGGTACGAGGTTGGTGGGCACTCTAGAGATTGGCCTTGTGAACAGGGCTCTCAGTTCCACAGCCTCAGACAGAGTGCTCATCTGTAGCATCGATGCTCCAACACTCATAGGTCCTTGATCTAGGAAGTCCTGGTTGAACCGAAGGGAGTCAGATGAAACATTGGGAAGAATAATGACTAGCTAGTAAAAATTCTATTTCTTTGACTTTTAGAAAAACTTTCCATCTAAAGATTAATGAGTAGAAGCACATTCAGTTCAGTTCAGTTCAGTCGCTCAGTCGTGTCCGACTCTTTGCGACCCCATGAATCACAGCACGCCAGGCCTCCTTGTCCATCACCAACTCCCGGAGTTCACTCAAACTCATGTCCACAGAGTCGGTGATGCCATCCAGCCATCTCATTCTCTGTCATCCCCTTCTCCTCCTGCCCCCAATCCCTCCCAGCATCAGAATCTTTTCCAGTGAGTCAACTTGTCGCATGAGGTGGCCAAAGTATTGCAGTTTCAGCTTTAGCATCAGTCCTTCCAATGAACACCCAGGATTGATCTCTTTTAGAATGGACTGGTTGGATCTCCTTGCAGTCCAAGGGACTCTCAAGAGTCTTCTCCAGCACCACAGTTCAAAAGCATCAATTCTTCGGTGATCAGCTTTCTTCACAGTCCAAATCTCACATCCATACATGACCACGGGAAAAACTATAGCCTTGACTAGACGGACTTTTGTTGGCAAAGTAATATCTCTGCTTTTTAATATGCTATCTAGGTTGGTCATAACTTTCCTTCCAAGGAGTAAGCGTCTTTTAATTTCATGGCTGCAAGAAGCACATTAACCCCTCACATTTCAAAAGAAATAGAACATACCAAAGTAAAAGGGAAGAGTGTGAGAGAGTCTTTAAGATTTTTAAAAATCAACAACAAAGGATCTTAAAAATGAGAAATTAGGGGTCTGAGTCCCAGAGAAGCTGTCATATGATCAGGAAATGTGAAGCAGTGCAAGAGTGAAGAACTCATTACTGTATTATTATACCCCAATTACCATAATTAAAGTTATTATTCCAAATTGTTATTATTTTTTTATCATCATCATCAATCTCATCTCTCATGTTCCTAGGTTTGAGGCGAGGCTCATTTATTGCCTTCCCCTGTGGTTTATTATGCCGCTGCCCCTGTTCACCCTATTAGTAATTTCTTCTAACTTTAATAAGACAAACAAATTTATGTTTGTTTGGATTTTACCCTTCAACAGGAAAGGAAAAACAAGATGCTTCGGAAGGAAATGGAGATGCTGTGGAACAAGGTATGTGTGTGTGCCTCTAAGGATCTCTTGACAAAAGAGAAACTTCCCTTTTTTCTGGTCCACATTCTCACTTTTTCACGTCTCTGTTTCCACACGTGCCTTATTCCAATTCATTCTTTAATATTTACTTTTAAAACTATTATGTCATGTCACTCTTCTTTTGAAAACCCTTTACAGTTATTCCTTATTATGGCATAAGCTGTCTCTTGCCACCTTTCCAGTCGCCTCTCAGAGAAGTTCCCCCCTCCCACACTGGCCTCCTCATGTCAAGACCTTTCCTCAGTCAAAACTTTTGCCTTTACTTTATCCCTGGGCTGTAATGCTATTTTCTTATAGCTGGCTCATTCTCATCCTCCAGGTCTCAGCTTAAATGTTACCTCCACAGGGAAGCCCTCCTTATTTACTCCATCTGAAAAAGGACATCACCACACCCCTTACTTTCTATTATACAATTCTGTTCATGTCTTCCATAGTACTTTTTATAAGTCCATTATTATTTTTTTGTGTTATTATTACTTTATTTGCTTGTCTCCCTGCCCTACTCTGAAATACATGCTTCTCCACTATCTTAACTGCTTTGTTCATCTTGGAATCCCTAGCATTGTAGCACAATGCTTGGCACATAGTGAAGTGAAGTGAAGTCGCTCAGTCATGTCCGACTCTTTGCAACTCCATGGACTGTAGCCTACTACACTCCTCCATCCATGGGATTTTCCAGGCAAGAGTACTGGAGTGAGTTGCCATTTCCTTCTCCAGGGGGTCTTCCTGACCCAGGGATCGAATCCAGGTCTCCCGCACTGTAGGCAGACGCTTTACCATCTGAGCCACCAGGGAAGTCACATAGATGATCCAAATATGGAAGTTGAATGAATAAATACCTAGTTCTAATTCCCCTACAACTTTGCAACAATCAAGGCATGGTTTAATATAAAAATATTATGGCCTTTTGATGGGAAACCAAACAGGGATAGAAATTCCTTCATGTACTTACCTTTGGGATTCAAGAGCTTTTTCACATATTATGAGACCGGAATAGCAGACTGGCTTGTGCTATACACAAGTGTGAGTGTGATCTCTGACAGCTTTTTCCATCTCACCTTTTCACAAATAACTGGAATACTATCAAGGCCTGTATCTTGTACTGAGATCTGCTCTTAGTTCTTAGTGGAAGCTACACATCAGTTCTATGAATTATGAGAAATTTTAGTTCCTGAGTTCTTGAGTCCCATTGAGAAGAAATATGCCAGCACCCTTCCTCTGATCTGTAAAGTAGAAATAAAAATAGCCATGTTAGGATTAAATGAGAATGTTTGTAATGCAGTAGCATAAATAAATAAAGGAGTAATTAGCTTACTATAGTGATTGGCATATAATAATGGTTCAGTTAATAGTTTTTATTATTATAAAGTACACCCAAGAGACCAGATAGAAAGGCTCAGTTCATTCTGAACCTCGTTTTGTAGTATACTTTTCATGACAGACCCTGAGAGTTTGCTAAGTGGCAGTAATAAGCCAGTTTTGCTGGCTTTCCAGTTGACCCATATTGGCTTTCCACTTCCCTCACAAAGTCCCACTAATTTAAATGTTTGCCAAAATGCCTCTCTACAGACATTCAACACAGAGGAATTCAGTGATGAAGAAAAAGTACTGCAAATAAAGAACAAAACAGACTTACAGGATGGAAAGGCAAGTGAACAGCATAGTACTTAGAGTTTCAGAGTTGTTGATGCCACACAGATGGAAGCAGCCTGTTGACAATCCAGGCTAATTTGGGTAGATAGACAGGTAGGAGCTGGGCCTTAAGTGTATATTGGATTTACTGTTGGCTCACCAAAGAATTGATGCTTTTGAACTGTGGTGTTGGAGAAGACTCTTGAGAGTCCCTTGGACTGCAAGGAGATCCAACCAGTCCATCCTAAAGGAGATCAGTCCTGGGTGTTCATTGGAAGGACTAATGCTAAAGCTGAAACTCCAATACTTTTACCACCTCATGCGATGAGTTGACTCACTGGAAAAGACTCTGATGCTGGGAGGGATTGGGGGCAGGAGGAGAAGGGGACGACAGAAAATGAGATGGCTGGATGGCATCACCAACTCGATGGACATGAGTTTGAGTGAACTCCGGGAGCTGGTGATGGACAGGGAGGCCTGGCGTGCTGTGATTCATGGAATCGCAAAGAGTCGGACACGACTGAGTGACTGAACTGAACTGAGACATTATTTTTCTTTCCTGGGACCTCCTATTCCTTTAGCTCTCTTCTTTCCTCCCAGGCTCCCAAAACCCCCTCATCGTCTAGGAAGACCAAGAATGAACTGGAGACATTGTATGCAGAGCAAGTGAAGGAAATAAGGAAGGTAGTATGATCTTTCTGGAAGTAGTGACTTCTAGAGCTGAGAGATTAGAAATCTTTAATGTAGCAATAGTCTGCCTAAACTATGGTGTGCTCCTGAACAGATATAAAATTTTATGGGAGATTTGGTTCCCTTGGGATGCTACATTTGAGTCAGAGTGACATTGCAAGTTTCTTGTAAATTATGATAGCTAGGGCAAAGTAGGTGGAGAAGGCAATGGCACCCCACTCTAGTACTCTTGCCTGGAAAATCCCATGGATGGAGGAGCCTGGTGGGCTATAGTCCATGGGGTCGCTAAGAGTCGGACACGACTGAGCGACTTCACTTTCACTTCTCACTTTCATGCATTGGAGAAGGAAATGGCAACCCACTCCAGTGTTCTTGCCTGGAGAATCCCAGGGACGGGGGAGCCTGGTGGGCTGCCGTCTATGGTGTCGCACAGAGTCAGACATGACTGAATTGACTTAGCAGGTAGCAGGGCAAAGTAGGAAAAGCTATGCCAATAACGACAACTTTGAAATAGCTATGTGATGTCAAAATACTTGTTAATTTGTTTTTGAATGTATATTTAGAGATATCATGCTTCTCACGACCATTCACTGGTAGAAAATGATCCTATTCATTTAGCTTTCAGCTTTTGGAGAGTAGGTTGTACAGATGGGGCCAATTAAGAGGACTAATGCAGTTGAAACCAATATATTAGTGAACCTGCTGCTGCTGCTGCTGCTAAGTCACTTCAGTCGTGTCCAACTCTGTGCAACCCTGTAGACGGCAGCCCACCAGGCTCCGCCATCCCTGGGATTCTCCAGGCAAGAACACTGGAATGGGTTGCCATTTCCTTCTCCAATGCATGAAAGTGAAAAGTGAAAGTGAAGTCGCTCTGTCATGTCCGACTCTTAGTGACCCCATGGACTGCAGCCTACCAGGCTCCTCCGTCCATGGGATTTTCCAGGCAAGAGTACTGGAGTGGGGTGCCATTGCCTTCTCCAATTAGTGACTCTATGACACCATAATTTTGCTATAAAGTCTTTGCAGCATACTGAGAGAACTGATTTCTGATCTCAATTTACTTTGTCACCAGAGGCTCTTTCTCCCACCAGGAAAAGAAACAGAGGAAAATGGAATGGGTCAGGTATCAGGAACAAGCCAACATCATTAAGGTACAAAGTCTTCCAAGGCTGGACATGGGATCCAGTTCCATCTATGCAATATAGAAGCTTTTAGTTACTTGATGTTAAACATGATCCCATCATCTGGATTACCAGCTGTCATGCTAAAAGAAATGTTTTGTGGGAAAATGGTTGGAGAGATCTACCTCCAGCTCCACCTTGGGTACAGCACTTTTCCCCTATGATCTTGATTTTGTTCTAATTGAAATGGGAAAAGAATCACAAACACTTCCTCCCCACTTTTACAGACTGAGCGTGATAGATGGATTCAGGTAGTAGTGGATTTAGAGAACAATACTATATGAGTAGTCTTGAAAAATGTTCTCTTGTAGAATGATTTTAATGGCAAAGTGATTGAGCTGAGAATCGAAGCCTTGAAGAACTACCAGAAGGCCAATGATCTGAAGTTATCACTGTACATACAGCAGAATTTTGAGCCAAAGCAAGCATTTTTGAATCTTCCCAGATCCCAAGGTAAGTACAATATCATAGGTACATATTTTGAGGTTTGTTTTGTTTTCCACTGGAGAGTCCATTACTTATAAAGTGATAGCACAATGCCTGGCACACAGTAAGTTAGTCAGCAGTGTTTTAATAAAGATTATCACCATCATCATTATTATTACACTGAAGCTCTTATATCAACATAAAGATTCCTTTGGAGGAAATAAAATTTTCCTTTGTAAAGACTAAGTCATACATTGCATACTTAGCATATGTAGAAGATACAGAGTTGACATCTGATAAAATATTAGTTTTCTCCTCACCACCTCTCCTTTCCTAGGAATTAGAGTTGTTTAATCTCACAAACCTTATTGGAATAGACTGCTACTTCAGAAAGGAAGACCAAAGAGACATCGGACAATGGTTGTGCGTTTCACCACTCCAGATATTCCTCTGGGAGTTTCAGCATTTCCCCACCCCAAAGGATTTATGATATGGTTAGAGGAAATCATATAGCTTACCATAAGAAAATGAAGAAATGGGACTTCCCAGAAAGTTCACAGGTTTAGACTTGGCTCCCCTGATGCAGGCTGTGCAGATTCAATCCCCGGTGCGGAAGCCAAGGATTTGGCCACAAAACATAAAACAGAAGCAGTATTGTAACAAATTCAATAAAGACTTTAAAAATGGTCCACATTAAAAAAAAAAAATCTTTCAAAATAAGTGAAGGAATTGTCTCTGAGGGGCAGGAAGAAAGGGCACTTAAATTTTCATGGATCTATGAATCTGTGTAATTAAAAAAAAAAGAGACATGCAATAAAAACATCATGGCTAAGGGATGCCAATGTTTTAACAGTATTAATGTGTATGTCTCTAATTTCTTCTCAATCTTATTCCCTAATGACTTGAATAGGTTATAAAATCATTTATAGCACAAAGATTAAATAAATGACTAAATCAAGGCAAAGTAAAAATAAGTTGAAGCCAGGTAAATACATGAAAATGTGTAATGAAAGTACTACACAGTTGGTACAGGTAGGCTTCAAACTTGATTCTGAATTTCCCAGAAAAGGAAACACGGATTTATGGTGTCCACAAAATAAAAATAAACCAACCCCTCAGAAAAAATATAGCTTTTACTAAAATGAGAGAAACTTCTCCTCCAACCCTCATCATGGGGAGAGGACACGCTGATGTATGTCATGTTAGCTAATGTCCTCAACAATATTTCTAAGATAAATTCATAATCTCAATTTCTAAGACTGGTTCTTATCTACTCCTTGGCATAGTGTGATAAGAGATTATTGATTTGAATTTTTTTGTAAGTGATGGATCAGCTCACGAGGATTTGATCCATGTCCATAGCACTCTGTTGAGCTGAATTGATCCATATTTAAAAGTTAGAAAAGAAGACTGGAGGAATCTGCCTGTCCTTCAGCCCATGTTCCATCCATATTTTCTTTTAACTTTTGTTTTGATAAGAATTGGAAAGCAGAAAGCTTGAGGTTTTCCTCTCCTATAAGAATCTGGAGTACAACCAGAAGCAGTATAAAGTCATTAAAATGTGAATTAAACAGACAGAGGAGGGGAGGGTGACGAGGGCAAGAGATCCATGTCTTATTTCATTTAAAATTAGCTGAAAGTCATCTCAAGGGATCCGTAGAGTAAGGAGCCAAAAGTCCGTTCATTCTGGATTCAAATCAATAGTCAATAAATAGTGAAGGGTTCCATTCAACATGATCACCTCAGAAGAGTTTTCTTTCCCCTTGCTTTCAGAACCCTGAAACTTTGAGCTCTGAACTAGAACAGCCCAGCGATCAACATCTCCTTTTCTCTTCTCTCCTCTTAAGCTTCTGGAGTACTTAGTGATAGGGCACTAAACTGTTCACTCACCGCAAGTGCATGCAGCCCCAGGTATCTGTTACCTGTTTCCTGTGTGTTATTGATTTATGGACTGCACATGCACTGAGTACTGAGTGCAGGCCAGTTTTATTTTCTAAAACACATGCATACAAAATCTTTGAGACCAAGTGGATCTGAAATCTAAGTCCTAAATTTTGGTTACATTAATCTATTTATAGCCTAGTGTTTAATTATTGAAAAGAAAACCAAAGAAATACTAGTTTTCTTCATTGAGGGATTTTTAAAGTAATTGTATTAAGATATGATTACCAACCTGGAGAAGGAAATGGCAACCCACTCAGGGTATTCTTACCTGGGAAAGCCCATGGTCAGAGAAGCCTGGTGGACTAGAATCCATGGGGTCACAAACGAGTCAGACACAACTTAGGAACTAAGGCATCATCGCCATGATTACCAACAGTGATATGATAGGGAGGTGGTTTGGTGGGTGCTCAGTGTTTCCCAACTTCTGTGTCACTTGAACTATTTTTTATTGTTTATTCAGTATTTTTATTGTTTATTCAGTATTTTTCTGTTTACATTGACTTCAATTTCTTAAATACCTTCCTTGAAAATAAAATTGTATTGCTGTTTACATGAAAAATGTCTATAGTTTTCTATAATAAAAAGTTAACATCATAAGTACACAGAAAATAAAATTTTAGTATTCTAACAAGATACCGAAGCCTAAGGCCTCTTTTATCTTTATTAGGAAGTGAGATTAGCAAGATGGAAACAGTTTTAAAGAAAACCACCAAATTGAAACTTTTCTCCTTGATGCCATCAGGGTATCAACTTTGAAAGAATTGAAAAGGGGATAGTTATCTCACTATGATTTATAATTTTTAATTATAATTTTCCAGCACCTCCTAAATTTATTGCAGTTACCTCATAAAATCATCTCACCATCAGATTTTGGGAAATAGTAATTTAATGGGTAAAAGCACTGGATTTGAATTCAGATATATGACTTACAGGCCTTACTCTGAGGCTAACCAGTGAGATGACCTGTACCAGTCATTTTGTTTCAGTGTTTTTCTTTATCTAAAACTACCATAGAGCAAGTTGAAAACATAGTTTTGTGTAATCCTCACAATGACTCTTTGAGGTAGGCGTTATAGAACAAGAAACTGGTTCAGAGAAGCCAGGTTTCTGACTCCATATCCAAAGCTCACTGCCTAAAATATTCTGTAATTGACAGTGTTCTGGTATATGGTTTTTTATGACTCTTCTAGCTCTAAAGTCTATGATTTGGATCCAGGCCAATCACCTGTTTGATGTATAATCCTCCCAATAAAGAATCATACCTACAACATTACTTTTTTCAGTAACAACAGAAATGCTGGTTACAAGAGGTTGACAGATTTGTAATTCTACATTTATCCCAGTAGGTGGCACCAATCACATCCAGGCCTCTAGCTCATTAAGTGGTGGTAACTCAGGAAAGTTTAGGGAGCTGTTTGGCCCTTAGGACCAAATGTACTACACCTGTATATCAAGTGAAAACATTTCAAAATCTGTTAGTGTTTCCCAACATGCTTCATGACCCTGGGGTGTATTACTGGCAGCCTTGATTATACCATATTAAATTCAGTGTTCTGCTGCAGCATCCGTAACTATCATTCCACTCGGTAAACTACAGGGTCCTCCATTCCAAAAACGGCCACTGTCCACTTCCTCCACAATCGCTGGCTAATTCTGGCTTTCTTTTCTACCACAGATAAATCAGGCGATTAGGACAAGGAATTTAAAAAATCAGGCAATTACACAAGGTGGTGATTTTCTTGAAGTTGAAGTACTTAAAAGTGTTCCTGGATAATGTTCCTTTTCCTCTAGTTTCAAAAGAATTGGACTTCACAAACCTGTGTTAAAGAATGGATGGAATGTAATTTTGGACACACCTTCCAGCAAATCAGGGTGCAGGCCCTTCTGTTACAGGCATTTCCAAGCAGAGGGAGGGTTTTATTTTCCCCCACTACTCCTGGCCAAGAATTCCTCCTCCCACATCAATTGTCCTGTGTGCTGGTTGGCTGCGTCACAGTGGTGTGATCTACTTGGTTGGCAAAACACAATCCTCTGTTAACACTGACTTTGTTACACTTCAAGCAACCCCTCTTTGCAAATTCCCTTGAGGCCTAGGTTGCAGCATTAGCGTTGTCAGTCTCATCTGCTTAGCATACTGCATCTCCTAGTCTTAAAGAAGAGAAAGGCATTTTATAGCCTGGGTGAAGTTTTACCTTTTGGTCTCACCAGAGACGAGTCACATTTGAAGGGATTTACTTCCAGACCAGTTGTAAAAAGGCAATTTGACCCAGAGTACATGGCAGCCCTGCCCAGGTTTCTGTAGAGTCAAGAGAGCAGTTCTTGGCCTTTGGCAGTCCACCTATCTTAAGAGAGTTCAGGCATGAAGCCATCTTTAAATTCAGCTGAGTTTCCCATCACACCTGCTAGTGTTCAAAAAAGAGGTTTATCTTCCGTCATAATAGAACTGGCAATTAAACACTTGATTCTGACACCCTTGCTTTTCTCTCCTCCCCTACCCCGGCCCCAAGCTCCCTCCCCAACTCTTCGCATTTCCTTGAGCTCTTTTAAGAAGCTGAAGGTTGCATGTGAATATTTTGCTCCACTTATAAATTCAGATGAAAGCCCAGTGCAGTGGGAAATGAATACTCTTGAGACTTTATTTATTTTATAACTCCCTCTGTTCTGAAAGCAAGTCTTTCTCCCCAGCTTTAACCTTTACTTCACTTTAGCATTACTCTTCCTGATGGCCGAAATACACTCCCGCAGGTGCTGCTGAAAGGAAAATAGTAGTGTTAAGCTAAAATTCAAAAAGGCAGGGGCGGAAACCCACAGCTAGCTCAAACCTGGGTCCTTGATAAATAGCATTGCTCTCAAATACAGGTTTTTTAAAGCTTTGCTGCAACTTGAACCTTTTCAATGTCAGCGTTAGGTTCATGGTATTAGTAGGTCATGAAGTTAATTTCTAAACTATGTCATTCTTTCACTTATATAGAAGTCCAGGGGAGAACAGAAGCCATCTTTCCTAAACATAAATTTTGAAGGTTGAAAAAAAATGTAATCTGTACCTTTATTAATCTTATTTCTTCAATGAATGACAATAGATTGTAAACATTTTTTGCATCACACACTCAGGAGAACAACAGGTTGTCTAGAATAGGGTTGTCATATTTAGCTAATAGAAAGAAGATGCCCAGTTAAGTGTAAACTGCAGATAAACAATATCTTTTAATTTATTTTATTTATTTTATTTTTTATTGGAGGCTAATTATTTTACAATATTATATTGGTTGGTTTTGCCATACATTGACATGAATCCTCCCCAGGTGTATATGAGTTCCCCCTCCTGAACCCCCCTCCCACCTCCCTCCTCCCTTTATCCTCCCTCTGGGTCATCCCCGCACACCAGCCCCGAGGATCCTGTAACATGCATTGACCCTGAACTGGTGATTCGTTTCACATATGACAACATACATGTTTCAATGTTCCGAGTGTTGTATGGGACATACTTATACTAAAAATTATTTGGTGTTTATTGAAATTCACATTTAACTGGGTATCCTGTATTTTAGTCTGGCAACCCTCACCTAGGGCAGACTCACCGCAGAACCTGTTTAGCACCCTACAATTGTCCCTTTTCCCCCTTTTCATTGTCTCCTGTGTCCCTTTCTGTCTGGGTCTTTTTTCCTGCTGCCTCTTTCTCATCCCCACCCCCACCTTTATCTTTTGTTTGTTCTCTGCTGTCCACAGTTGGCCATTTTTGAGGAATATATATCTGACTTATCAGAGGGTACATAGGTATGTACGTGAGTTATCATCTCATATCTTCATTTAAAGGTGGGTTTGGAGGAGATGGATACATGTATATGTAAGAGTGAGTCCCTTCACCGATCACCTGAAATTACCACAGCATTGTTAATCGGCTATACCTCAATACAAAATTAAAAGTTTAAAAAAAAGTTGTATTGGAAGCGTCACTCCAAATCTTTGTTGTGACGAGACAAAAACCGGGGAGCATACACTCGCCTGACAGAAGCATCCTTTTTAGGCTCTCAAAATAAAATTGTTTTTATTTGATGTAATCCTCAAATGATTTTTTTTCCCTGTGGGACATGAGCTTTCGAAAGAAAAAAAAGATTTGCCACTTCTACTTTAAAAATATTGCTTGATGAAGTTATTTTCTAAAACAATAATTTAAAAATCCATATCAACGCGAATACCAGAGTCAGTCCTACAATGATATGATACCGTGCTGAATGCTAACAGACTTGCAACTAAAAATAAAACTAGGGTTTTTTTACTCAAAGAAAGCTCTCATTTTCCTAATTTTCCCCATCAGGTACCATGGACACTACAGCTATGAGCAGAGCAACTACCTGCAAAAATGAATCGAACGAGGTGAGAATTACTTCAGTTTTCGAAGTCATTTTAAAGGCTTGAATAGACAGTAGGTATAGAATTTTGGAAAGCATTTGTTAATGTACATTTTAATTTAATATTTGCAGGGGATTTGCAACGTGAGTACCAGGAAACTTGGGGTTTTAGTTGTCTTTTTTTCTTCTTCTTCTGTTTTTTCCTGTCTTAGAGAATTCTGGGATCAAAGACCTACACAGAACAACAAAGAGCTAAAGGAAGTCAGTTTGATGATGCAAGAGGGAGACTCTTTTTTCTGAGGTCAAGGCCAGATGAAGCTGAAGGATTAGAAGGCTTTCACTCCATTTGCTTTGGATAGATTTAAAGACCAGGCACAGCCATTTGTGTTAATTAAAATCTTTCTCCAACCTTTGTTTTAGCACTGTTTTCACTATCTTTCTCCTCCGAAATGGGTGGAAATGCTAGTTAGATGCCTGGCCTTAAGCATGTCAGAAATTTAGTCATTTAGAATAAACAGCCTCTGATTATTTTGATAGCTTTTGCTTTTTGAAATGACTAGATTCAAACCACACTGTATGTTGTTAACAAGTCCATAAAAAGCTGCTGCTCTCCACCTCTCAGGGCTTCCTCTGGTGCCTCAGGCGTAAAGAATCTGCTTGCCAGTGCAGAAGACACAGGTTTGATTCCTGGGTCAGCAAGATCCTCTGGAGAAGGAAATAACAGCCCACTCCAGTATTCTTGCCTGAGAAATCCCATGAACAGAGGAGCCTGGTGGGCACAAAAGAATCGGACAATATTTAGTGACTAAACAAGAACAACTCCACCTCTGAAGTGCTTAATTCTGGGCAGATCCTCCACTGACAAATGAGCAAAAGTAGTTACAAACTAAAGAAGTGATATTCCATAGACTCCTCTTACCCTCTCACCCATTACATTCATCTGCCCTGTTGATACTGCTTCCTAGTTACCTAGTCCTTGAATACCTTCTACCTTCCTGGTACCACTGTTTTTGTTCAGGTTCTTTTTCCTGCCTGGATTACCAGAGCCTCTTAATTGGTTTCCTTGCTTGGTTTCCAACCCTTCTAATTAACCTTCCACAACACCACCAAAACTATCTTTTCTAAAAAAGAAATAAGATCATGTCACTTTCCTACTGATTTCCCCTTGACATTAGTGTTAATGTTCAAAGTTCAAAACTCCCTCACAAACCACGTAATGATCTACCTTCTACCTACATCCCCAGCCTCGTCTTATACTGTAACCCTCTGCCCTCATACCTCTACACTGAGCTACACAGAACAGGTTGCAGTTCCCCTGATGCTCCATGAGTTCTATTATCTCTATGCCTCTGCACAAAGTTGTTCCTCTGCCTGAAAGATTCTTGTCTGCTTGACCATTGCCTGCTGTTCCTAAGGGCCAAGTTTGGTACCCTTGTTCTATCCCAGTAATTCTCAGAACTAGTTGCGTTTCAGAAAATCCTTGGCAGCTTTCAGAAACACCAATTCACCAAGCCCCTCTCCAGGTCATTTAAATTATGATCTCTGAGAGGGAGGGCAAAAAATCATCTGCATTTTGTAAAAGCTTCCTATGAAATTCTAAGGTGCAGTCAGGTTTGAGAATCATGGTTCAGGCTGTCTTACCTCTATCATAGCACTTACCAAACTATGTTGCAATTATTTGTTTACCTAGCCATTGATTTCCCTAACTAAATTGTGAGCTCTTTGAGGCCCAGGACTATGTCTTCTTCATCTTTTCATTTTGATCACATAATAGTACCTGGGATTTGATAGAGCCTCAGATATTGCAAAAGGCCACAGAAAGTTAATTGTAAAGTCCCAGCTCTCTTGACTCTCTGTGTGTGTCCATATAATACCACTGGATCATATTGTAGTCCCTGAGATCTTCAGATCTTTTCTTTAATTAAATTGTCATTAATTTCCTATCTCATGTCAGTATGAAGAAAGTTGACTTGTTACAAAGCACTTCATGACCTGTAGGAATCCTCATATGGTATAATGAATAAAGTAAGCCAACCAACTAAAAATCTTCCCTCTCCCAAGGTCAATTTAAATTTTTAAAGGTCGCTTGAAAAGGTGGACTTTCTTAAAATGTGTTTTCAGACTGGAAAACTTTTCACAAAATCATAGAATTTGGGCATTAGATGGAACCTAAAATAAGTATGGGCTTTCCTGATAACTCGGTTGATAAAGAACCCACCTGCAACGCAGGAGACCCTGGTTCCATTCCTGGATCAGGAAGATCTGCTGGAGAAGGGATAGGCTACCCACTCCAGTATTCTTGGGCTTCCCTTGTGGCTCAGCTGGTAAAGAATCCATCTGCAATGCGGGAGATCTGGGTTGGGAAGAGTCCCTGGAGAAGAGAAAGGCTACCTACTCCAGTATTCTGGCCTGGAGAATTCCATGGACTTCATGGAGTCACAAAGAATAAAAGAAGTATAAATCACTTTTCAGAAGAAGATACTGAAGTTCAGATATGTTGAAAGAGTGACCAAAGGCCCATGGTTAATTGAGGCTATTAACAGTTAAGCTAATTATCAGAGCCTGGTATTATTACTGCCAATTCACATTCCAACTTAACTCATATCTTTCCTCTCTTGAGCACAAAAATAAGAGGCTCTTCAGTTGTGAGACAATTAGTTTCATGTTCTATCAACTGAAAGTGAAAGTCGCTCAATTCTGTTTGACTTTTTCCAACCCCACGGACTATACAGTCCATGGAATTCTCCAGGCCAGAATAATGGAGTGGGTAGCCTTTCCCTTCTCCATGGGATCTTCCCAACCCAGGGATCTCCCGCATTGCAGGCGGATTCTTTACCAGCTGAGCCACAAAGGAAGGCCAGATAGCTTAATTGGTAAAGAATCCTCCTGCTATGCAGGAAACCCTGGTTCAACTCCTGGGTCTGGAAGATCCTCTGGAGAAAGGGACAGGCTACCCACTCCAGTACTCTTGGGCTTCCCTCGTGGCTCAGCTGGTAAAGAAATCACCTTTACAGTCCATGGGGTCTATACAGTCCATGGGGTTGCAAAGGGTTGGACACGACTGAACGACTTTCACTTTCACTTTTTCTATCAACTGAGTTAGCTGAGTATATAATCTACATTCCGTTTCAAGAAAGCCACCTCTCTTCTCATTTGGACCCTCTGTACTTTAGCAGTCCTGAAAGATTTTCCAAGCCAATTGGGTTACATAGAGCAATAAGAACAAAAATCAGGAATATAAAATCTGATTGAACCACTGACTACCTTTAATAAGTCATTTAATCTCAAGGTCTTAGATACCCATGTTACAAGCTGAATTAAAAGAACATCATTCAGATGTTTTAAAATCATGTTTTATGTCTGTTTGTTTTAACCATGAAATGAGTTTGGATGAGTATATGACCTCCCCCCACCCTTTTTTTTCCTGTTAACCAAAGCATGAAATAAGCAATTCACTTGCTAACAGAGATGTATAACTTCTTAAAAAATGACCCATTTGCTATCTCTAAACTATTGAAATTGTATGTTCATTCTTATTAGGCTTTTCACTCTTACCTCAAATGCTCCAAATCTTTCAGTTTCTTCAAAACTCAGAACTGAAATGTTATAGCCTTTTTTCTACTGTCTTCAAAACTTCACATTGGATTTTGACTTTCACCTGTATGGCAGTGCAGTGTTATCAATTAGATTGGCTGGCTATGCCTGGGTATCTGCATTTGGATAAGTTCAAAATACGGATCTCAGCTTTGTGGGTACAAATTTATTTGGTCAACTTACTCAACAGATCAAAGACTCATTCAAGATACCCAACATCCCAATAAAAACATTGATAAATCCAATATTGGACATCCATGGTGGCTCAGATGATAAAGAATCTGCTTGCAATGCAGGAGACCCAGGTTTGATCCCTGAGTTGGGAAGATCCCCTGGAGAAGGGAATGGCTGCCCACTCCAGTATTCTTGCCTGGAGAATTACATGGACAGAGGAGCCTGGAGTACTATAGTAGGCTACAGTCCATGGGGTCACAAAGGGTCTGACAAAACTGAGCGACTTTCATTAGTTTAAATTACAAAGAGGGCTATACTTTCCAATATGGTTGAAATATGTCTGTATTTAGGGCATTCCCATCTCAGAATCAAATTGTTAGGGAAACTGAATTAGTAATCAGAAAATATTGATGGCTTTGAAACATTAACACTTTTATTTATATTCATAATATTCCAGTTATGCTTCTCAGAGAATAAAACCCCTGATACTCTTGACTGTACTTAGGAGATATGTTTCCATTTTAAGTTCAACTGAGGAAAACTCTATCCCCATCAGCAAAATATTTAATAATCATAATCTTGGGTAGTACTATATTTGTGGCTTATCTAATTTCTTTTACCTTGACAATCTAGCTATTCAAAGGATATTTGCTAATATTTCACCCTCAAAAGTTGCCTTTTTGCAATAACCACAAAGTGATTAGTAATGTTTGTCACACTTCTTTCCTGAATGAAATAAGGTCGACAACAGACTGCAATTTTCATCTTTACTCCAGAATTGCAGTCACCAAAGAGGGTAAGTGATAGTATGCAACATTTCACCATACACTATTAGATCCAGGCAGAAAAAATTCAGTTTTAGCATTGTTTGTGTGAACTCTGGCCACGTGGGTGGTGTCTCCTTTTATAGACAGAGGCTTCTGCAAGCTGTTACAAGCCAAGGCAAATTTCTAACAGCCCCACTGGCACCTTGGGAGGAGCTTGCATTGCTAGCAATTCCAAGTCCCTACTGCTTCATGTGTTCTGTATTTAGTCATCAAATATTAGGAAATGGGAAGAAAACAAGATTCTGTGTTGAAAAGCGATACTTGCTCTGCACCTAATCAATCCCACAGCAGGAGATACACAGGCAGATAAATATGAAATGTAATTATTACATGGTAAAATGAGATTTTTCAGGACAACTGAAAAATCCATCATTTCTGCTTCCTTCACCAATTCATTTATGCTTGCTAACATTTCAAATTCTACTTAAGGTTCATTTTAAGCTAAAATACTGTACAAACATTCCTCTCAACCATATTTCCTCCAATTATTACTCAGCTTGGGAGAAAATGAGGCTTCTCAGGTTAACAAAATTATTCTTTGTTGCTTTATAGAGACAAAACTATTTTCCTAGGGCAGTTGGGCTCTGATCACATTGAAACCAATTAATAATAATTTAAGAAATTCATGATGCATTTGATTTTTTTTTTAAAGCTCACTTAAACTCAATCCATGTTGGTGGTTAGCTTTGGGACTACTTTTTCTTTATGTATTATTGTTGTTCAGTCACTAAGTCATGTCTGACTCTTTGCTACCCCATGGACTGCAGCATGCTAATCTTCCCTGTCCTTCACTGTCTCCCAGAGTTTGCTCAAACTCATGTCCATTGAATGAGTGATGCCATCCAAGTGATGCCATCTTATTCTGTCACCTCCTTCTCTTCCTGCCCTCAATCTTTCCCAGCATCAGGGTCTTTTCCAATGAGTCAACTCTTCACATCAGGTGACCAAAGAATTGGAGCTTCAGCTTCAGCACTAGTCCTTCTAATGAATATTCAGGACTGATTTCCTTTAGGATTGATTGGTTCGATCTCCTTGTTTTCCAAGGGACTCTCAAGAGTCTTCTCCAGCACCACAGTTTGAAAGCATCAATTCTTTGGCACTCAGCCTTCTTTATGGTCCAACTCTCACATCCATACATGACTATTGGAAAAACATTGTTTTGACTATACAGATCTTTGTTGGCAAAGTTGTATCTGCTTTTTAATATGCTGTCTAGGTTTGTTACACCTTTTCTTTGAAGGAGCAAGCCTCTTTTAATTTCATGGCTGCAGTCATCATCCAGTGATTCTGAAGCCCAAGAAAAGAAAATGTCAGTGTTCCCACTTTTTTCCCCACCTATTTGCCATGATCTTCACTTTTTGTAATGCTGAGTTTTAAGCCAGCTTTTTCACTCTCCTCTTTCACCTTCATTGAGAGGTTCTTTAATTCTTCTTCACTTTCTGCCATTACAGTGGTATCATCTGCATATCTGAGGTTGTTATTTTCCCTGGCAATCTTGATTCCAGCTTGTGCTTCATCCAGCCTGGCATTTTGCATGATGTACTCTGCATAAAAGTTAAATAAGCAGGGTGACAATATACAGCCTTGATATACTCCCTTCCCAATTTTGAACCAGTCCATTGCTACATGTCCAGTTCTAACTGTTGCTTCTTGACCTGCCTACAGGTTTCTCAGGAGACAGATAAGGTTGTTTGGTATTCCTCTCTTTCTAAGAATTTTCCACAGTTTTTTGTGATCCACACAGTCAAAGTCTTTAGAGTAGTCAATGAAACTGAAGTAGATATTTTTCTGGGATTCCCTTGCTTTCTCTATGATCCAAGGGATGTTGGCAATTTGATCTCTGGTTCCTCTGCATTTTCTAAATCCACCTTGTACATCTGGGATTTCTTGGTTCATGTACTACTGAAGCCTATCTTAAAGGATTTTGAGCATTACCTTTCCAGCATGTGAAATGTGTGCTTGTGTATACCGAATCCTAAAAACTGAAAGCCTTGTAGATAGAGCCCTTCTATGAAATCAAATAATTTCTGGACACTTAATGTTACTTTTCCATTTAACAAATCCCATTCTCCGTTCCTTTATCTAATAATTCCTTTCTTTTCTAGCAAATACTGTCCTCCTCCCCTTTCATCTACACTTTCTTTGAACTGAGGGAGAAAAACCAGTGCTTTCTTTAGAAATAAAAACTTGTTTCTGGTTTCCTCCTTTTATCAGGTAAGCAGCCATGTAAATAAGTAGTGACCTTGTATATTTGTAAATTGGCAGGACACACAGGGAAGAGCTTCTCTATCATCTGAATATTAACATGAAAAATTGTGGGTTGTATCAAAGGTATAAATTAGAGTCCTCATTAAAGATTAAAATCTATAGTAATGATAGAGTACAATAAGAGGTTTTGTGAGTGTGTGATTATGCATTTACTTTCTCAACAGTTCTGCTAATTTAGATACCTTAATGGAAGTACAGAATTTTTCAAGTTTTTATCACCAGAAATAATTTTAACTCTCAGGTTTTATCTTAGTTTAAGTCCTTTCTGACTAACTAAACTATCAAGGCACTAACCTAATGTATGGTATCCAGAGCCATCCTCCCTTGATCTTAGTCCTTTCGGTAGGGGTTCAACTGATGCTGACCCTCTGGGTGAGTACATTACTGAGACCTAACTAATCAGAAAATGCTTTCCCTTTGCCTTAGTGTTTTGGGATGGAGCCATGACCTAAACCTGTGGTTTCTAAGACTTTGACCTCAGGACCCCTTTACACTCTTGAAAATTATTGAGGACTTCAAAGAGCTTCTGTGTAAGTAGGTTATACCTACTGATATTTACTATATTAAAAATTTAACATATATGAATATACAGACATAGTTCATTATCTATCAGAGTGATGTCACTACACATCATGTAACCTCTGGAAAATTCTACTGCATCTAGTGAGAAAGAAAGAGGGGAAAGACATATAATGGCTTACTACTAGTATGAAAATACTTTTGACTTTGTAGACCCTCTGAAAAGGTCTTGGAATCTCCAGGTGTCCCTTGATAGTCTCAACAACTGCTGATCTAAATTATAACCTACAGAAGCCAATGCATGTCTGAACTTCCTAAGCACATGAGCCAATGCTTTTCAGCTTAAGCTATAGTCAGTCACTTGCAAAAACATTCTCATACAGTTGAATTTTCAGTTAGGGACCTCAGAGGAAGAGAGTAAGGTGGGGGAAAAGTACAAAGGACTATGGCACAAAATTATTCATTTGGGCAGCAGAAATATAATATGAAGCCCAAGGAAGGAAAGGTTCCAGTTTATTTTAATAAACATGGCAGACATTGAAAAACACTGTCCTAGTTGTTCCCAAATAAGTGTCATCAAACTCCATGAGAAACTGAGGTTTCTCAGCTTCACTTCTAAAAGATAACCAGGGCACCAGAACTGAAATCAAAATGTCAGTTTCATTAGTGTGCGTGTGTGCTCAGTCGTATCCAACTCTTTGCAGCCCCATCGACTGTAGGCCACCAGGCTCCTCTGTCCATGGAGTTTTCCAGGCAAGAATGCTGGAGTGGGTTGCCATTTCTGACTCCAAGGGATATTTCTGGCCTACGGATCAAAACAGCATCTTCTGCATTGGCAGGTAGATTCTTTACCACTGTGACACATAGGACAGAATAAATTTTTCATTAGACTTTGGAAGGAGAAGGCAATGGCACCCCACTCCAGTACTCTTGCCTGGAAAATCCCATGGATAGAGGAGCCTGGTAGGCTGCAGTCCATGGGGTCGCGAAGAGTCAGACACGACTGAACGACTTCACCTTCACTTTTCACTTTCATGCATTGGAGAAGGAAATGGCAACCCACTCCAGTGTTCTTGCCTGGAGAATCCCAGGGACGGGGGAGCCTGGTGGGCTGCCGTCTATGGGGTCGCACAGAGTCAGACATGACTGAAGCGACTTAGCAGCAGTAGCAGCAGCAGACTTTGGAAATTCCTAATTTAGAAAACTACTTCTGGGGAAAAAGCATTAAGCTATTTAGGTCAAATATTAAAAATTTCCCCATTATTCTCTATTCTATAGAGCTGTATTTTCTCTAAAAATGTGTCTAATTTCTAAGTCTCAGCTTTGAAAGAAACTTTGGAATGTTCTTTTCTAATAGGCTGAATTTCTGATTTGTAGGATTACACAGTAATGTAATTTACCACTGCCTGTACTCCTCAATGGAGAAGGCAATGGCAAGCCACTCCAGTACTATTGCCTAGAAAATCCCATAGATGGAGGAGCCTGGTGGGCTGCAGTCCGTGGGGTCGCTAAGGGTCGGACACGACTGAGCGACTTCACTTTCACTTTTCACTTTCACACATTGGAGAAGGAAATAGCAACCCACTCCAGTGTTCTTGCCTGGAGAATCCCAGGGACGGGGGAGCCTGGTGGGCTTCCGTCTGTGGGGTCACACAGAGTCGGACACGACTGAAGTGACTTAGCAGCAGCAGCAGCAGTACTCCTCAAACCGTGTCCCCTCAAATTTCACATCCACACAGAACCTTGGAATGTGACCTGTGTGGAAATAGGGTTTTTGGAGATGTGATTAGTTAAAATGAGGTCATACTGGATTAATATGGGCCCTAAATCCAATGAGTGGTATCCTTATAAGAAGGGCAAATAAAAATATACATAGGGAAGAAGGCCATGCAAAGACTGACTGATGCAACTATAAGCCAAGGAACGCCAAGGACTATAGGTAACCACCGAAAGCTAGAAAGAGGCAAGGGAAGAATTCTCTAGAGCCTTTGGAGGGAGCATGGCTTTGCCAACACCTTGATTTTATATTTCTGGCCTCCAGAACTACAAGAGAACAAATTTCTGTTGTTTTAAGGCACTGGGTTTGTGGTACTTAGTTATGGCAGCCCTAGGAACTAATACATTGCCTAATTCAGTCAGTCAAAAATTCATTTGAACTCCATCACATTTCCTTTGGGGAAAATACTGTTAAAAACAACCAGAGTTTCACCTTACATTCATGCTTTTTTAAAAAACTGTGCTAAAAACACATAACAAAATTTACCATTTTAATCATTTTAAAGGGTACTAAGCAGTGGAATTAAGTATATTCAAAATGTTACTTGCACCCATTTGTAATCCACTCAGTTGTGGCTATTAGACAATCAGGAAAGAGGCAAGAGTAGAATAAGACTTAGCAGAAAAATAATCCATTACCAAATTTGTTCCTGTTTACATCTAGTGCTAATTAGGAGAGTCTAACTCCAGAAAAGCCAGTCAATTTTTGCCTTATTACACTGAAAGTGTGACTAACCAGAGGAAAACCAAAATCCTAGGAGGGCTAAATGTAAATACACCATTACTAGAAGAACTCAACTTTTCTTCATTTAGTAATTAATTTCTGATAAACTTTCATAACTTTTATAATGAAAATCACTATGACAGCCAAATATTTACCCATCTTTTATGTTAATTCTCATTGTAAACTCTTAATTTTCATTATTAAAATATCAGGAATGGAGAGAATAAATCCCTGGGCATTTCTAATTCTTTACGTATAAACCTTTAACTTTTTTACTTTCTCTCCTCTTCCACCCCCTGCCTCTATATGTTCCTGAGACATTTATCAAGGTTTGAAAATACGACTCTCTTTCTACTTTCCAGAAAGCCTTCTTTGTTGTAAACTTGATCCCAGGATGAATTCTGAAGAAATGTCACATGGAGTTAAGAAGCATGTGTATACCCAATATTCATTCAATAACCAGCAGTAAAAGAAAAAGTCACATTAGACAGTAAGGTCGCTGGACTTTTCCTGTGTAAATTTTGTTGTGAGCATAAATTTTTTTTACAGATTCCTAAATTCAGCAGAGATGAATACACTTGAGGAAAATTGTTGAAAGACAAGCATCTATTATAATTGTCCAGGTTTATTCTAACATTACTTTTCAACAATTTTAGTAGTTTTAACAAACAAACCTCCATATACTTTAAAAGGCTTAAGTCATCTTCACCCTTCCCAATTAAATTTTAATGAATTTCACCATCACTGCTTTTATAGATAAAGTCTCTTGTTTTCTGTTATTTGTGAAACAAAATTGCCAGTTTCTTTCCATGAATAACAGAATACTCTAAATTGTAAGGGTGCTTATCTACCAATTTATTTAAAGGATATAGAAAAAGGCCCCAATTAT
The DNA here is from genome assembly GCF_049115385.1 of Moschus berezovskii. Taxonomy (NCBI): domain Eukaryota; kingdom Metazoa; phylum Chordata; class Mammalia; order Artiodactyla; family Moschidae; genus Moschus; species Moschus berezovskii. The sequence continues at coordinate 24,994,411 of NC_142468.1, read as the reverse complement.
TTAAGGTTACAGAATCTGTAGTGGGCAGAATTAGAATTTCTCTAAAAATACAAGACATTTTAAAATCAATTCAGATTATGGGGCCTTAGAGGGAATAAAGATAGAAAGGTAAAATAACCAACTATTTGCTTATCTTTGTTTGAAATAAAGTAAACATACTTCCCATATATACCCCTCATTTAAACTGGTTCAGAATTCACAAGCTCTTAGGCTCTATGGTGATAGATTATTATAGGAAGTGGGATCATGATCTGGCTTCAATTTTAAATCCTGTGAAAAATATTAGCAATACATACTCAAAAGTAATTTTACTAATTAATTTTATTCTACCTCAATTCCACCCATCATCTCCTATGTACTCCCATTATTTAAAATGAAATACGTAACAATATGAATCTTCAGTTAGAGATTAGTCCACGCTCTAGTTGGCATAATAAAACTCATAGGCTGGATGGCATCACCGACTGGATGGACATGAGTTTGAGTGAACTGCGGGAGTTGGTGATGGACAGGGAGGCCTGGCGTGCTGTGATTCATGGGGTCGCAAAGAGTCGGACACGACTGAGCGACTGAACTGAACTGAACCATCAAATTGAGATGTTCATTGTATACAAATGATAATTACTTTTTTGGACATTTTTTTAAATGCTTCCCAGTTTTGCTATAGTTGAGAAGAAAAATTATACATACATGGGTGTACATGTTTTATTCAGAAGTTGAAAGGGCTGGAAAGAACTAAGAAACCGATGTGAAATAGCCACAGGTGATTAATAACACTTCATGAAAGACGCATGAAGATAAGAGTCAACAAAAGCTATTTTCATGGTAATTTCACATCCCACAAATACTGAAATGAAAATTGCCACCACCGGGGTTCTATTTCCAGTTTTGTGATTGTAGCTCAGTTGGGAAAAACATTCTCTAATCTCATTCTCTAAGATTGGTGATTTTCAACTAAAAGCAGAGCCTCTAGTGAAGAAGCCTGATGCCACAAAACCATGGGACAGCGGGAGGAGCAGAAGCCTGTTATTTCTCAAGGGGCTCTGCCGCAGGCTCCTAAACTGCGCTAGTGAGGGTCCTCCTGTAGGTACAGCCTCGGAGTTGGGAAATCCTCCGGCAGGTCGAGTCGACTAAAAAAGCAAGCGGGAAGATGAGGCAGGATAGGATACCTCCTGCCTCGCTCACCGCGGGCTGTCACAGTAGTTGGCGGTTGTGCCACTCACGCAGGTTTCTAAGGCACCTCCAGGCTCCCTGGAGCCCCTTCTCTTCCCCTTCGGAAGAGTGGCTCGGTAGCCCCCAAAGCCGGCCGGAGTCACTGACAAACGACCCGGAGCCGGGCTCGGCAGGGGATTGCTTCTGTCTGGGGCTCGGCGGAGCCTGCGTTCGTGTCTCGCGCGCACTCGCTCCGCGTTCTCCTAGCCAATCCGGCGCTACTCGCGCGCCCAGGAGCGTCCCCCGGTCCAGTCTGGGCTGGGCCGGCTCCTTCCCGCTCCCAGCACTTCGCCACCGAGCGCTCAGTCCTCCCCTCACTCTCCACGAGTTCCACGATTCGCGGTGTAGCTCCGCCCCTGGCCCGAGTCCACCCCCGCAATCTCGGGAGCTTGTGCTCTCCTTTCCCCTCAGTCTCCTGCCGACTAGCCGCGTGGGTCTCGCGCTCCGCAGAGCGGCACGAGTCTCTGCCGCCTCGCTCCTCCGCCTCCGCGCGGTCTCCCTGGGCAGCCACCGCGTCCCCCTACCCGCAGCTCTTCGCCGGCGACCCGAAGTCGGGGTCCCGCGCCCTGACTCCGCCCCCCCCCGTGCCCCGCGGGCTCGCGCGCTCGGGGCCCGGCCTCACTCGCGCAGGCCGCGGAGCGCTCGGCCGCCTCCTCCTCCTGCCCGGCTCGGCTCGCGCTCCCCGGGCTCTCTCGCTCTCGCGCTCTCTAAAGCGAGCGCGCTCCCGGCCCGCGCGCTCCGGGCTCTGGCTTCTCCCGGCTCCTGTCAGTGCGGTGACTGCGCTGGGAAACATGGCGACCGAGGGAATGATCCTCACTAACCACGACCACCAAATCCGGGTTGGAGTCCTCACAGGTAACCGGGGGAGGAAGTCCAGGACCGCCGCGGCCGCTGTCCCCGGCTTGCCTCAGGCTTCTTGCCTGTGATGACCCTTCTCTGCGGCCTCGGGAGAAGGGAAGGCAGAGGAAGGGGACGGGGTGGGGGGGCGGACGTTTTTACAACCGCTGAGAGGTGCTGGGAGGTTGGGGTGTCCCCGCGGGGTCCCCCGGGAGCTGGGGCCGATCCCGTGGATGTCAGGCCCCAGTGCCTTCGCAGCCGAAGTCCTGGGCCCCTGGGGACCGAGGGGCCGGTGCGGCGGGCGCTGCGGGGCTCCTGGCTGCCGGTGCAGGCGACGGGATCCCGGCTCCGCAGTCTGAAGCGTGCCGCTCTCGGCTGGCCCGCGCGCTCCCTCGGCTACTGCTTGTCCCAGATAGGGGGGAATCCCTTTTCCACCCCCTCCCTCTTTTCCCTTCCCCCTACCTGGGCGGCCCCGCGCTGCTCTAGCAGTGCTTTCGCGGGGCACCGGCCACAGACGACATGGGTGTTCTTTAGGCGAAACTCCGCTCGGTCTCAGGCTGCCCCTCGCGAGCCGGGAATCCCCTCTGCCACCCATGGGACACCCTTCGTTACCCCCCAACACACACCCCGGGAGGTGGGGATCGGCGTGCACCCGGACCTCGGAAAGTGTTTGCATTCTGCCTTCCCAAGTGGAGGGCCCGCCTCTTCATTTTCTTAGAGGGAAGGCTGTAGCCTGCGACTGGGGATCCAGCCTTTCTACTTGAGAGGGAAGGATTCCCCTACTCGGGCTCTTCTGTCCCCCTCCCTTCTGGGACCTCCCCCCACCCTCCCGAGGCTTGTGAGGAGCGCACTTTTCCCGGGTCGCGTTTCCCTCCCTCGCGGAAGCCGTGTGTGCTCTGCATGTCTGATTCCGTTGCGTTGTATTTGGGTAATATCCCTCAGTTTGGCGACAGGCAGTTGCTGCAGGGCATGACTTCTGAGATGAATAGCAAGCCGATTTGTAGGGGTTTCTGCTGTGGTTCTGTAGTTGGTAAGGTTTCTATGTAATTGAGTGGCGAGGTGGGGGTTAAAGAACTATATTTGGAACCTGAGAGCTGAGTTTGGAGGGAAGGAAATCCAAGACTTACTGATTTTGGAAAAAGAAGCGATGTAGACGGGAATCCTCGTGTTCTCCCCCTTCTTCCCCCCGCCCCACCACACATACACACTTTTTTTTTTCCCTTGTCAAATTCTGACAGGTTGAGACGGTGCTCGAGAAGGGACTAAATTGAATGAGATTTGCTTTATTATTATTAGGCAGAGAAAAATCTCTGTTGATAAGATAAAGAATGCAAAGCTTAATTTGGCGGCTGAGTTTTATGAAGAAGATATTCATGGTACCCCTTGTTCTCCTTTAACTAACTGGGTCGTCTTTCTCTGATATTATTTCCAGATGTTAATGGTAATATATTGAATTTTCCTAATTGAAAGCCCCTGCGATAGTGAAACTAGTCAATCTGTTGCAGGGAAGGGGAAACCACCCCCCACCCCCACTATTAGAAGATGCGCTGTTCGCTTCTTTTGGTGCTGAAGCTCTTGCTTTGTGTGAAGATTCAGTTGTAACTCAGAAATCTTGGCGTTGACATTGCTGATTTTTAGAGTCTTTTTGCGGGGTGTAAAATTGTATACCGTATATCAGCCCTCAACTCTCACTTTAGAATTTAAAATTAATAGAGTAGTGAGAGTAAAGCTTAATAGAAACCAAAGTGTGTCAACTGTCCACGGAAATGAAAGGTCATATATGTTTTCAAGTAAACCATAGAGATTTTTTTAAAAACTTTTTTTATTGTTTATTTAAGCTTTCTCTGATAGTTTTATTTAGTGAATCAGCTTACCTGAGTCAAGTGACATAGTAGATAGCTGTTGTACAGAATGCTTTGAAAGGTGCAGCCCTTATCTGTGTCTCTGCAGTCCAATAGGGATGACATTGATATGCAAACAAATAAAACATTGTATATAATTACTGTGCTAAAATTACCTAAATAAATTACTTGTGTGATTGAAAACTAGATGTAAAAGGTATTCGTTAGTCAGATGGATTAGGAGCAACTGTGATTACTTAAAGAGAGAATTTGTTATGTTTATCAGTGGTAAGAAGAAACTGACATTTTTAAGGGGAGTTGAAAGTCAGTTCAGTGGCATCCTTATAAATGAATATGTTGCTGAGGTTGAGGCTTTTGAGCAGAATAAAAATGTAATGCAAAGGCCCTGGAATGCCTAGGTAGGATAGGTAGGTGGCACAAGCAGAATATCAATGAGAGAAGATAACTTTGGCAGTGGAATTAAAGACAATAGATTGCCAAACTATCTCATGAAAATGAAGTACAGTAGTTTAGGGGGAAAAGTCTAGGGTCAGGAATAAGGATATAGCTGAAGGAATGAAAAGGAAGGTGCACATTTGGGAAAAATGGTAACAGAGGACAATAGGATTTGGTGATAAAATGGATATTTGAAGTCAAATAATTCTGAGAGATTTTTACTTAAAATTATTGAAACAAATATTGTCTGCTATGTTAGAGCCTGGAAACATGGAGAAGAATCAGAGGAACGAGCACCAACTCTGTTTGTGAATAGTGGATTTTACTACAAATAGCTTACTATTTATGATCTTAACATTACACACACAATGAAAACCTACAAAAATAAAACCATTTTGCACAATTTTGTCTTGTATAACTTCCAATATTGGAATTTTACTATGTAAAATTATTCTTTACTGAACTTAAGCAGATACTATGATTTCATACTTAAAAAAATTGAATTGAAGCGACACTTGAAACCATGTTTCTTGAGTTATAATTTGTGGCTCTCTTAACGGTGGAGGGCTTGTTTTATAAAATATTCTCTTTGTGTTCATAATAGTGATTTTAAGTAATTTATCTAAGTCTGTTTTAGAGAGGTTTTACATATTTTAGAGGAAATGCACACATTTTACAATATGTTAGTATTTTGGTGAATTGTGTTGTCATTTCTAAAATCTTTAATTGACTTCTTTGTGACATCTTTTATAATCTCTTGAAAGATAATTTTTGTACCATTTTGAAACTTCATCTTCTAGATGTTTTTGTAATCCTGTCTCGGCTATAAATTTGGGAAATACGGTACGCAGCTATTGAAACTTATTAAATCAATTAACTGTAAGAATTTTGAAAGAATATAGTAGGAAAATATTTAGCAAAGGCATTTGTTTTTGTATCACTATCTTGAATCATTCAGAACTTGAAAATCAGTATGATAATTAATGTAACATGGATATTTTAGCTACATTATTTTTTTGATCAGGAAAAAGGGAACGTTTACATAGGTTATCATGGAAACATTTTATTTTGAAGATTATTGTCCATCTGTGAAAACAGTATCTTTATTAGTAACTTTTTATGTTGATTTGTTAGAAATGAAAGTTATGATCTTTAGTAATCTAAGATCTAGTTTTTAATATATCAATTTCTGATGTTCTCTATTACTGTTTATAACAGACTAAAGACAATGTGATGATGAATAACACGAGGCAAGTAAACAAGTATCTGTTGCTTTGAGACTAGAAATGAGATGTAGGACAGATGTAAAATTTTTTCTTTTTCGCAACTTCAGTAGTAATTATACTTACAGTCAGTCTTAACAATTACACAGCAGGTTCACTATATCAAATGTGTCACTTTTCACACACACCCCCCCCCGCCCCACCCCTCCGATTTCTGAAGAAGCTGTTTGTTAGGGAAGCAGACTACTTCTACCTCTATAAGCTCCATGGAAACATCAGGAAGATAGAGTACAAATATGTTTGTGTTACAGGAATAGATTATGCTCCATTGGCTGTTTAATATCATATTAGCTAGCCACTGCTGATGTTTGGTATACCAGAGCACTTAGCTAAAGATAATAATCCATTACCTAAATTTTCACTGATGGTGATATGGATGAGAAAAAGAGGCAAATATTTAGGAAAGGGCATTTTAAAATCATGGTTTTGCTCTAATAATATACATTTTATTGCACTAAGTTGTAGATTTGTAATCAGTAAGAGATATTAGACATATATAAGACTAGATAATAGAGATTAGATGAAAGACTAATTGTAAACTAGAAACTAAAATATTAGTTACATGTAGGGAGTATTTCAGTCATTTATAACTAAAATCAACGTATTAAAAAAACAAGTTCTAATCCAAGGATTTAATAATCATATGACTCTGGAATTGTTCATTCATTTCATTTCTCATGCCTATCTTTGTATATTATGTGTGTCATTATTATTTTCTGAAAAGCCCATTTATTGATAAAGATATATAAATATATCTTTTGAGAATAAATGCTGTCATTAAGTAAAGCAAATCACTATTGCAAACAAAACCTCTGTCCTACAAAATGGAATTGTGTGTTCTGTCAAGCATACCAATATTGATCTATATGATTGTTATTAAAAAGAAGCTTATTTCTCAAACTAGGTCATTCTTTCATGAATTTAGGATTGGAAGCAATGTTTTAGTGATTAAGAAATCATTACATTAAAAAAAAAGAAATCATTACATTAGATACTGTTGAATACATTTAATACTATTACCTTTGATCAAAGACGTTATAAACTAGTAGTACACAAACTTGTTAAGAGTTTTAACTGTATTAAACATACTTACGACTCTTTGACTTTAACTGGGGTATGTGGTGGAGCATCAGCCTGTTATTGGGGAGGAAATGATGAATGAATCTGTTTTTCTCTTACTGGTGATAGATTCCTGGTTAAGGTGAATAGGGTGCTTTTTTGAAATAGTGAGTAAAATAGATAAAGTTTATACTTTGCAACTGTAAATAAGATTGAAAAACTAAGCTTATTTGGAATTTGAGATGTTAAAATAAGGAAATCCTGAGAAAGAAAATAATGAAACCACAAGGGATGTCTTCCTTCACATCTAGGCAGAGAAGAAAACAGATTATTTAACTTGTTTAAAAGTAATTGGATCTGTTGTTAATATGAATAGCGTGCAACCTTACTTAATTTTTGAGTGACCTCTCGAAAGAGCAAATGTCTAATGAGGTATTGTGATGTAGAGATTCCATCCAGGTGGTTTAATGAGTTTATAAGTGAATTTGTACTTAATCAGTTTAAACTGAGTATGTAGAACTGCTTGAAGATGTTGTAATTAAACAACTGCAATAACTTTTACAATAGTTTTGCCAGTAAGTATACATTTTTAAAAAACGGAATTAAATTTACTATGCTTTAAAAAATGTCCTCATTTGAAAAATAAAGGAGCAAGGAAATGTGAAAGGAGCATTACACAGTTTGTGCCCTGTTTCTCCAAGTTGGGATACATGACATTGAACACTAAGCTATGGAAACAAACATAATAATTCCTGAAATATCAATTTCCTGAAATATCAATTTTTAGATCAAAATTGATCTAAAATATCAATTTTGGAATGTAGTATTTAAACCATTTTAATACTACAGTAAGCATGAGTAAATCAGGCAGGAATGTAGAATTTTGAAGGAGCTTTTAGATAAAATGAAACTTCAAAGAAATTTCAAGTGAACCTGTTATATAACTCCAGACCTCATTGTTCTTCTGTTATTGGTGCCTTGGTGAGGAAAAATTAAGGAGCGCGGGGCCATAGCAAGAACTCTAGAAGACTCATTATCTTATGCTAGTCTGGCCAGTAAAGTTCTGTAACTCTCTCAGCTTTTCTCAGTATTAACATGAAGGAGACTCTTACGGCAATGTATGTTTCTATCCTTTAGTATCTTGACTAGCTGGAAAGAGAAATGTTGGAAAGCAGGCTTAATATTTTTTTTTTGGTCTTTATAATGGAAAATCATTACGGGGGAGGGGTAGATTATACATTGAAAATACAAGAGAATAAGAAATGGAAGAAAAGATGAAAAATGTCAGTGATTACATTGTCAGTATAAGGCTAAGGGAAAATATTTAGATTTTTTTTCATTTAGAAATTTTTGTGGTATCACTCAAAAAATCAACAGTGGTTTCAGTTTTACATTTAATTTCAGACTCAACTCACACTTTATTTCCTCAACAGAATCTTTCCTAGGGATTATTCTCTATGATGATGTCTTTCTTTGTTTTCTTGTAATGTTTGTAAATGTTGCTGTACCCTATAATCATGTACGTGTGGGAGGCTGCAAGATGTAGTTTAAAGGAAAAAAAAAGACTTTGGAGTCAGACTTGTATTTCAAACTCAGATTTGCCCTTTATTTTGGTAAGCTCATTTTACCTCTCTGAATTTCAGTTTCTTTCTCCAGAATGAATGTAATGATGCTTACTTCACAGGGTTGTTAAGAACTGAGATAATGTATGTGAAAATTCTACCATATATGTCTAACTTGGATTATACAGTCAACTCTAACAATGTGGGAGGGGTGAGTAGGGATACCATCACTTGCCCCCACTTGCACCACAGTCCACAAGTGGGGTTAAGCTTTGTAGTCTGTCTTCTCTGATTCTCCCCTATCCAAGGTTCTGTCGATCCAACCAACCTTGGATCATGCAGTACTACAGTACTTACTCAAAAAAAAAAAAACTTAGGTGTAAGTGGATTGGTGCAGTTCAAACTATTAGTTTTCAAGTATTAATTGTGTACTCTATAATCTTCTTTCCGTGCAATTTGCTATAAACATCTTATTTAAAGTAGATTTTACAGTTTTTGAAACGGATGATTGTGTTCTTCACTTCTTTGCCCTTTTGTTATAGAATCTATTAACAAAGTATTTTATTAATATTAATGAAGTATCAGTGATGTTATAAAAGAAAAACTAGATGGTGTGACACTTGGTAGTTTAGGAAACAGTAGCTCAGCAACATTTAGATAAACAAGAACTTCACTATTATTACTGAAAATATAGTTCAGGGTAAGTGGAGTGGGGTTTAGTATTTTTCCATACATTTATTACTGTTAACAGGATGATATCAATGATGTGTATTACTTACTATAAAATTTAATATATTATTTATATATTTTTATTTTTTCTTATGTGTTTATATATTTTCTGGTTTTTATATAATTAAGTTGATAGGCATAATCTGTGTAAGAGTTATTTTAGAGTAGTTTTTTAAACTGTTATTTTAAAAAATTAAAAATTGAAATTATAGGTGAAAGATTTTGAAAATGCTGTTATTTTGAAAGTTAATTCTGATAGGCAAAAAAGCATAAAATAGGAGTCAAAAGTTCTACATCTTTTACCACTTTCAAGACAACTGCATTTTACCTTAATTTCCTTAGCTTTGAATGGGAGAAATTATGCTTACTGTATCCAGTTACTGTGAGGGAGACAGAAAACAGTGTATTCAGTACTCAGCACCTACTATGTGCTTGGCTCTGTGCTAAAGTGAGGGATACCACAGTGAGTGAGACAGACACAGTCATCCTCTTGCAGATTATATTTTAGTACCAACAGGAACGCACTATTTAGTCAGTGAGATTCTGACAAATCATGTTTCATTTATGTTGCATTTCGAGGAATAAAGTGCTTCTGTATTTTATTTGATGTGGATAAGTATAAGCACCAAAACTGTTTCACATTAAACCATTTTTGATACAAATTTTTAAACCATTACACATTTTCTGCTTTCTAAGATAGAAAGTATTGAACATAATTTAATTATCTTATTTAATCAGGTTTAAGTAATTATAGCTAACATCTGTCGAGTTTATATATATACATACATATTTATACAGCATAAATGTGTCCTGTTTGTGCTTAGCACTTAGCACATGTTATTTACTCTTTATAGCCTTTATAAGGAAATATATTATTCCTTTTTATTCTGCCTGAGAAATAGAGATTAGGTAACTTGCTTAAGGTTGCACCTGCGGCCCTGCCAGAATTCAAGCACAGGCCCAACTTACTCTGAGCAATTGTATTTCTGTATTCTATTCTGAATACCTTTTGTTGTGGTGTATGGTACTGTAGTTCTCTATAGTGTCTTCTTTTCTGCTGTGACTTTATACACTTGCCCCCTTCCCTACTTGTATTTCTCATCTATTATAGATGCCTTTTTGTGGCAGTCAGTGGTAGACTGTGGACCATAACTAACCAGTACAACCTTTCATTAGGCCCATACTGTGTCTTTACAAGAAAGTATCTTTCTAACATTACAAAAGACATTTTATATTAACCTGTATTTTTAGTTTTTTAAGATCAGCAATGCTGTAATCTCTTCCCATAGGACAGTAGTTGGTTAGAGTAGCTGCCCTCTTGAGATAGGGCATGTATTCTCCAGTTTCCCACAATTCCCACTTAACCTGTTTGTTATCTGCCTTGCCTGGTAGGTGTTTGAGTTTGTGATCTTTACTCATATGTATTCTGTACCTTCCTCTTTTTTCATAATAGTTCGGACAACTTTTCATGTTAGTGGAAGTAATAATACAGGGTTAATTGAAAGTTACCAAGTATGAGATAATTTTCTAGAGCCTGCCATAGAACCTATTAATTTATTTAATCCTCATTATAGTATCAATATCTCCATTTTGCATTAGAAGAAATTGTAGCAGAGAGAGATTAAGTAATTTGCTCAAATTACTGTAATAAGAGGCCACACTGAGAAAAGGCCAAACTGTGAGTTGAACTGTTCCTAGGGCTGTTCCTAGGGCTTCCCTGGCAGCTCGGACAGTAAAGAATCTGCCTGCAGTGCAGGAGATCTGGTTTTGATCCCTGGATCAGGAAGATCTCTGGGAAAGCGAATGGCTACCCACTGCAATATTCTTGCCTGGGAAACTCCGTGGACAGAGGAAACTGGTGGACTGTGGTCCATGGGGTCGCAAAGAATCAGACACGACTGAGTGACTAAGGACACACACACAGGCTGTTCCTAGAGTAAAGCTCTTAACCACTATAGTATACTCCTTGGCATTTAATAGTTCATAGAGATTCACATCTTTCTTTTGAATGTTTGTTATATATCATCATAGGTTACAGTATATTTAATCAATCCTCAATTGATGGACATAGAGGTTTCTAATTTTTCATGTGTCAACTGCTGTAGATGATAACATGGCACATTTATTGGTGCATATTTGTGAGTTTTTTTAAATGTAAGATTAATTACTGTAAATAGAATTTTTGGGTAAACAGTATCTGCTTTTAAAAATTTTGATAAAAATTACACCCTTTTTGGAAGACAAGTTTGTACTAATTGTAATTAATATTCTCACCTTCATTTGGTATTATCTTTTTTAATCTTTATGAGTTCTTTTGAGATACAACTCTTTCTTGAATTATATACATGTATTAGGAGTCCCGAGTTGCTCAGCAGTAAAGAATCTGCCTGCAGTGCAGGAGACACAGGAGATGAGGGTTTGATGTCTGGGTTGGGAAGATCTCCTGAGGGAGGAAATGTCAACCCACTCCAGTATTCTTGCCCAGAAAATCCCATGGACAAAGGAGCAAAGGGGCCATAAGGGCTACAGACAGTGGCGGATGGGGGTAGAGGTTTGGGGGTGTCACAAAGAGTCAGATAGGACTGAGCGACTAAGCACAGCACAGCACATGCTTGTAATAGTAAGATCTTGCTAGTTTTTGCAACAGCTCTTTTGTATTGCTTTATTTAAAGTTTTGTTCAGTTATGAGTCTTTAGTTTTCTTTTTCTTCAGATGATCCCTTCCAGTGTTTCCTAAGTTGTGTTCTAGCAGCACTTCTCTGGGAAATGTTATAATAGGTATGATATTAAGAGCTTTTAATGTGGTTAAATAAATTTGGAAAGTGCTGTATAAAATATCCCTCCTTATGGAGATTAACAGTATACTAGGTGATGGCACCCCAATCCAGTCCTCTTGCCTGGAGAATCCCAGGGACGGGGGAGCCTGGTGGGCTGCTGTCTATGGGATCGCACAGAGTCGGGCACGACTGAAGCGACTTAGCAGCAGCAGCAGCAGAGCGTATTAAAGATGTGAGTAATACTGCAGTTGTGGAGCCTGTTGAACGTTATTTAGTCTAGTGTTGCCAAAACTTTTTGAAGATGGAATGCTGTTTCAAGACAAAACAGAATTCTGTTTAACACTTCCTTGGGAAATAATGATCTTTGTCCTGAAAACGATCTTTTGAAAGTCTGTATAACGCCTTTGTATTGTTAATATTTTAGCTTTTTGCTGTAGAAATAGCGGTTTCCAATAGTAATTGCTACTATGAAAATTAATTCTTGTTTTCTGGATTTGCCTTTAAAGTGTGTATGTGTGTATTTCCTAGTTATCATCTCTGACTTTTTTCTTCTTTTGACATTAAAATATTGGCTGAATGTATTATTTTATTCAGAAAATCTGTGATAGCAACAGCCAGTCTTGATTCTGTTACTGCTGTATGGGGAAAGAGCATTGGAATAGGTTCTATTTTGGATTTTTCCAGTGAGTGTTGGGTATCATTGTCTGTAAATGTGAAGATGAGGAGACGCTTTCTGAAATCTCCTTCAGCTCTGAAATCTTACTAATCTCAGTCTCAGGAGCACCTCATGTTTACCGTACTCTCACTGCTAGTAGTCACTCTGTCTGCAGTCTGTTACTGACAGCAAAATTGTTGATCTGAAATGCCTTCCTTGCGTCAAACGGGAAAACTGCTGGAAAAAAGACACTGACATTCATACCAACTGTAAATGGAAATGATGTCTGTTACTTCCATTGCAGAGTAGATGCAATTTTATTTCATTCACTGTCACATGCTACAGAGAGTTCATATTGTAAAACACTTAAGATTTAGAATACAAATTATATACAAGTAACTATAATAACTGATTCACACAGTCAAGCTTAGAAGGGTAATAGTGGTTAAGAGGTTTTGAAGTATTACCTTTTTCCTTTTAAATTGTAGTGATATGCCAGAGACCTGGAAAGCAAAAATTAGCAAGCCCCACAAATATTATGATTATTTTGCTGTTAAATATTTAAAATGAAGCTATTGTAAAAATAAGACATATAGCTTCAATGAACAGTATTATGCTTTAGGTTCATGCCTGGGTTTATACCTGAGTTAAGTGAAGTTTTTAGAATTACTTCTGTAACCTTCAATTTTCTCATCCCATGAAATGAGGAATAATCCATTGCTTGCCTAAGAGGGTTGTTTTGGTAAGTGAAATAATAAGTGTAAATGTTGAGTGAATGTGCGCACATAATCAATAATCATTACATGCCTGTTATATATTATATTAAATTTGAGTCTAAGGGATTGGGGGCAGGAGAAGGGGACGAGAGAGAATGGTGATGGACAGGGAGGCCTGGCGTGCTGTGATTCATGGGGTCGCAAAGAGTCGGACATGACTGAGCGACTGAACTGAACTGAACCATTACAAATATGATAATAGAAAGCAAACAATGTAACATTTAGCTGTATGACCCAATTATGATTAATTTTCATGCTTTTTTTCTGTTTTATCTTATTTAAAGAGCATCATTAAAGATCTATACTATACTGGGGATTTGCTTGATCTAGAATCTTATTTTCTTGCTTAATTTTAGTGGTGTTAGAGTCAGAAGATGCTGTTTGTAGTGTGATAACTAAGGACAAATATTTGAGATTTTTGAGGCATAGGTTTAAAGTATATATGGGAAACTGCTTCTAATAGTCTCTAAGGCTTGTTAACATCTGTGGAGAAAACTGCCTCTATATACAGATATGTTCGTATTATAGTTATGGGATACTCTACAGTAGTTAAGAAGGTGGAAGAGTTTTAAATGTTATACAATGGTATTAAATGTTAAGTGAGGCAGTAATACGAGATGGTAAAGTGATAGCAAAATGAAACTATTTACATTAGATAATAGTTGATTTATAGAAGAGTTTTAATTGATATATAAGGAAAATAGTAAACCCCAGGGACAGTGAGCCAAAGCCTAGACCTTGCTGTGTTTGAATTAACTAGGGACATAAGACAAATGAATATTATATCTAAAAGGTGAAAGATACTTTATAAAGTACCAGATACCAAAAGAAAATCTATAAAATTTAAAGCATTGTCAAAGATGATTTTAGGCAAGAAAGTTTGAGAATCATTGATTATGTCGATACTGGACTTGGATTTTCCATTTTTTTCCTGCAGACACATCTGTGAAGCATTATTAATTGAAAAATTGCCAATTATGCATCATAATGAAACATTCATTCCTTTCTGATTTTGAATGCAATTCAGAAGTGGGTTCTATCTAATACATAAGAAACTTGAAATAGGGACCCTCCTATCCCCGTAAGTAGGACCTTTAGTTAGTTACGGATTTGATTTTATTACTGTTGTTTTCCTGGCCTGTCATTTCCTATTAATTAATCTGTTAGTTTGACCATAGCCTGACTTGTTAACAGGCAGTGCAGTCCAATTCAGTAACTGTCTTAAGTCTGCTTGGGTTGCCATGGCAAAGTACTATAGACTGGGTAGCTTATAAACAACAGAAATTTATTTCTTAACAGTTGTGGAGTCTGGGAAGTTTAAGATCAAGTTACTGTCAGCCTCAATGTCCAGTGAGGGCCTACTTCATGGTTCATTGATAGCCATCTTCTCTCTGTTTCCTCACATTGCAGAAATGGGGAGGGGACTCTCTGAGTCTCTCTTTTAACGGTACTGATCTCACTCATGAGGGCTGGGTCCTCATGACCTAATCACCTTTCAAAGGCCCCACGTCCAAACACCACTAATTAGGGGAATCAGTTTCAGCATATGAATTTGGAAGGCTGCGCACAAACGTTCAGCCTTTGGCAAATATGTGCCATGTGTTTTGTTAAGCTAAAGCTACTGAATGTTTACAGTGTCATCTTTTAGGTATGGGGAGTTGGTTGTAAAGTAGGTTTACAGTTTTAGTCATTTATATATTAAAACACTTACCAAGCAGTGCATGACAGGGTTTACTAAAGTTTTTCTGTAAAGGGCCAGATAATAAATATTTTAGTCTCTGTCAGCTATATGATTTATGTCACAGCTACTCAACTCTGCCCTCATAGCATAAAAGCAGCCATAGATAATATGTAAATAAATGAGCATGACTGTGTTTCACTAAAACTTTATTTACAAAAACAGTTGGTTGTCCAAGGTTGGCCCAAAGGTGCTATAGCTTCCCAATCCATGCTGAAAGACATCGTCTCTGTTAGAGAAGTATAATTTTAAGTTAGCTGCATGTGAGTCAAACTTTATTTGCCCTGTAAACCACCACAACTTTTGTGGTTTAAAACTACAATTTAATGTTTCTCACATTTCTATGAATTAGCTCAGTCGTTCTGCTTTACGTGGCATTGGTCAGGGTTCTGGTCTAGCTGCAGTCATCTGGAGGCTTGATTGGGACTGTTGTCCAGGGTCTTGGTTCTCCTGCATGTAGATTTCTCCACATGTCTGATTCATTAGCCTCATGGTGTGACGGCTGAGTTCCAACAAGTATTCCAAGAGCAAGCATTGTGAAAGGAAGGAAACAGAGCTGCCAGGACAATTAAGGGGTAGGCTTGAAATTGGCAGAGCCTCACTTCCAACCTTATTCTTTTGATCAACATAGTCAGAGTCTCAGCCAGGAGTCACTGTAGAAAGAGACTAGGAAGCACGATAAATTTGGGATCATCAAAATAACAGTCTATTGCAGGATTGTTTTGGTTGCAAGTGACAATTCAAATGGACTAGCTTTGCTGCTGCTGCTGCTGCTAAGTCACTTCAGTCATATAGGGGAAATTTATTGTAAGAATAATGGAGTGTCATATTTCACAGAGCCTAAACATGGGATGAAATTAAAAGATGCTTACTCCTTGGAAGGAAAGTCATGACCAACCTAGATAGCATATTAAAAAGCAGAGACATTACTTTGCCAACCAAGGTCCATCTAGTCAAGGCTATGGTTTTTCCAGTGGTCATGTATGGATGTGAGAGTTGGACTGTGAAGAAAGCTGATCGCCGAAGAATTGATGCTTTTGAACTATGGTGCTGGAGAAGACTCTTGAGAGTCCCTTGGACTGCACGGAGTTTCAACCAGTCCATTCTAAAGGAGATTAGTCCTGGGTGTTCATTGGAAGGACTGATGCTGAGGCTGAAACTCCAATACTTTGGCCACCTCATGTGAAGAGTTGACTCTTTGGAAAAGAGTCTGATGCTGGGAGGGATTGGGGGCAGGAGGAGAAGGGGACAACAGGGGATAAGATGGCTGGATGACATCACCGACTTGATGGACATGAGTTTGAGTGAACTCCGGAAGTTGGTGATGGACAGGGAGGCCTGGTGGGCTGCGATTCATGGGGTCGCAAAGAGTGGGACACGACTGAGCGACTGAACTGAACTGAAACATGGGATGAGGTGCTAGAAATTTTGGACCCAGGGTTTGAAGGTCCTCACAACTGTTTTTTGTCTTTGCTTCACTCTGTAAAGTAAGCTCTATTTTGTCTTACCACAGCTCTACCTTTTTCATAATGGAAAAAACACTACCATTGACTATTCTTGTGTTGTTTAGATCTTCCCATTTCAGTCATTCAGAGAAGAACTGAATTTATTTTCCTGGTTGTGTTTCTAAAATATTTCAGGAAGAACTTTGTTCTGGACTAGTCATTTGTGATCAGAGCATAGAGGTTATGTTGTGCCAACTATGTGGACAGGAGTAGGGTCAATTAACAGAAAAGGGATACTAAATATTTCTAAGTAGTTCGCTTGCTTTCTCCCTAATCAACTATTTCCTGACATAAGATAATTTGGGGATTATTTTAATAATTTGTCTCCCCATTTCAGGCCTAATTTGCTATTTTATTCACCTATCTGCTTTTGTTTATTTCATTGTCCTGTTGGAGAACAGGCTGAATTAGTTCAGTGCTTGAATATTCATTGTAATTTCTTCTTGCATTGAGTAGGGGACAGCAGCTTTAGTATCTGTTGTTTCACTTTGCCACCATTAACGTAGAATCAGATATGAAGCTGATCTTACTATACTGTTATTCATTGATTTCTGAGTTTGATTTGAATGATGTGGTTGGCTGAGGAAGTACATACTTTTGAAAAGGAGGTAATTGTATACAAGAATGCAAGGAACAGAATGCAGTAATGCAGAATGAAATAGGAGCTATACTAGAAGTTCAGGCAGCATACTGTGGTTGCACAGAGGAAGGAACAATTAATTTTGACTGAGTGGCTATGGGAGGGGATGGTATTTTAAAGGAGATAGTGTTTGAGTGAGGCCTGGAAGAATGAATAACCCATCCTTAGGAAAACAAGGGAAGGTAATCTGGCTGTCAGGTTTCTTGGGTGACACCAGAAGGGGTGGCTCCAGAATGTCTTGGCTAAAGTAGATGAGCTTAAATTTAAGTATAGAGTATTGAGAATAAACAGCAGCATGTACTTCTTTTAACCTGCTTCAGTTAGAATTACAAGAGCTAATTAGATTTTGCTACATTCAGGCTTTAGGTGACTCTGTAGTAGTTTGAAATTTGATTTTTTAAATTAAACAATTTATCTTAAAGACTTAGATTCTTGGATTTAGAAAGAACTTTAAGGATTATCTGCA
This sequence comes from Moschus berezovskii, assembly GCF_049115385.1. Lineage (NCBI taxonomy): Eukaryota > Metazoa > Chordata > Mammalia > Artiodactyla > Moschidae > Moschus > Moschus berezovskii. The sequence goes on along the minus strand of NC_142468.1, from coordinate 24,976,876 downwards.
CTAACCCACTGTAGTGTATAAAGAAACTAAGATGCAGTTAAATGGCTTATTTAACATTACACAGCTAAATGATAGAGTTGGAGCTAAAATCCAGGCTACCTTACTCCTAGTCTTGGGTATTAAAATAAATTACATGTTGTATCCTTTGTAGTAAGATTTGTCCCAAATATTCTGTTTGAATTATGTAGTATAGAAGTATTAGAATCTGAGATATATATACAGTAAAATGCACAAATGTTAATTATACAGTATTGTGAATTTTTCATATGTATAGATCCTTGTAAGTATCACCCATGAACATTTCCAGCAGTCCAGAATTTTCCTTCATGCTTTATACTATGCCCTCTCCAGGGGATCTTCCCAACCCAAGAATTGAACCAGGGTCTCCTGCATTGCAGGCAAATTCCTTACCAGCTGAACTATCATTGAAGCACAAAGAATACTGGAGTAGGTTGTCACTTCCTTCTCCAGCGCATCTTCCTGACCCAAGGATCAAACCCGAGTCTCCTGCATTGGCAGGTGGGTTCTTTACCACTGAGCCACCGAGGAAGCCCTATGCCTTTTACTAGTCAGTATCTAATTCCTCTGCCACCCTCAAATAATCACTATTCTGATTTTTATTGTAAAGGATTAATTATGCCTGTTCTTGAACTTTATATAAGTATAATGACTTCTGTCATTCATCATTATGTCTATGATACTATCCTCATTGTTGTGTGTTGCAGTTATTCATTCTTTTTATTAATATGTGGTATTCCACTGAATGAATTGGATTGTTATTTTTCTATTTATGGACATTTGAATTGTTTCTAGTTTTTGACTATTGTTAATAAAGCTGTCATGAATATTCTCATATGAATTTTTTTGATACATATATTATCTCTATTCTCGGTGTAGAATTTCTGAGTTAACTGTTTTTCCAAAAGATGTACTATTATTCTGTCCCTGCCAGTATTGGAGGAAAGTTTAATTGCTCTACATTCTTGTCAAAATTTCTTATTGTCAGTCTTTTTAATTGTGACCATTCTGGGGTCAGTGTTCAGTTTAGTTCAGTTCAGTCGCTCAGTCGTGTCCGACTCTTTGCGACCCCATGAATCACAGCCGAAGAATTGATGCTTTTGAACTGTGGTGCTGGAGAAGACTCTTGAGAGTCCCTTGGACTGCATGGAGATCCAACCAATCCATTCTTGAGGAGATCAGTCCCGGGTGTTCATTGGAAGGACTGATGCTAAAGGTGAAACTCCAATACCTTTGGCCACCTCATGCGACGAGTTGACTCACTGGAAAAGAGTCTGATGCTGGGAGGGATTGGGGGTGGGAGGAGACGGGAATGACAGAGAATGAGATGGCTGGATGGCATCACTGACTCGATGGACATGAGTGAACTCCGGGTGTTGGTGATGGACAGGGAGGCCTGGCATGCTGTTCAGTGTAGTGATTTCTAATTTATATTTCCCAGATAAAAAATGATGTTGAGCCCTTTTTAATATATTACTTTTAAAAATAAACATTTTTAATAGGGCTGTCTTTGTCTTACAGATTGGTAGAAATTTTTTGTAATTCTGAATATGGGAACTATGGGTGTATGTATAGTAATTATCTTCTCCCAGTTTGTGGTGAGTCTTTTCACTCTCTTAATAGAGTATTTTAATAAATAAAAATTCTTATTATTAATGAAGTTCAATTTATTAAACTTTATTTTTATTTTTAGTGGATTTTTGTGTCTTACTTAAAAAGTCTTTGCCTATTATAGGATCATCAAAATATTCTCCAAAATATTCTTGAGTTCATTGCTTTCCCTTTAGCTTGAAGTTCTGATACATTTCAGATTAATTTGTATGAATGACATGAGGCAGAGATCAAAAATTTCTTTTAAAACATATGACTATCCAGTTGATCTAGCACCATTTTTTGGGGAAAAAAAAAAGTCCTTTTCCCACTAAATTATAGAGTACTTTTGATATAAATCAGACAGATTTGTTCCTAGACTGTTTCTGTTCCCTTGGTCTATTTGTCTGTACCAGTGTTACCATATCCTAATTACTATAGCTTTATACTAAGTCGATATCTGGTAGTATAAATTCTCTAAAGTTTTTCTTCTTCAACTTTATTTTGGGGGGAGGTTGCACTCCATCATTTGTATTATCATATGTATTTAGAAATAGATTACAATTCTAAAAATCTATAGGTATTATGACTAGGATTGTATTGAAACTGTAGATCAGCTTTCAGAGAATTAGCATGTTACAGTATAGTCTTTCATTCTTTTATTGCCTTTTTATATTGTTTTGTCAGAAAGTGGTCCACTGAAGAAGGCAATAGAAAACCACTCCAATCATCTTGCCTCGAGAACCCCATGAACACTGAAAAGGCAAAAAAGACATGACACGGGAAGATAAGCACCCCAGTTAGTGTCCAATATGCTGAGTAGAGAAATAGCTCCAGAAAGAATGAAGAGGCTGAGCCAAAGTAGAAATGACAGTCAGTTGTGGCTGAGCCTCATAGTGAAAGTAAAGTCTGATGCTGTAAAGAACAGTATCGCATAGAAACCTGGAACATTAGGTCCAGGAATCAAAGTAAATAGGATGTGGTCAAGCAGGAGATGGCAAGAGTGAACATTGACATTTTAGGAATCCGTGAACTAAAATGGATGGGAATGAGTGTATTTAATTCACATGACCTTTGTATCTGCTATCTGTGGGCAAGAATCCCTTAGAAGAAATGGAGTAGCTCTCGTAGTTAGCAGCAGAGTCCTAAATGCAGTACTTGAATGCAATCTCAAAACAACAGAATGATCTCTGTTCGTTTCCAAGGCAAACCATTCAGTATCACAGTAATCTAAGTCTGTGTCTCGACCATTAATGCCAAAGAAGCTGAAGTTGAATGGTTCTGTGAAGACCTACAAGACCTTCTAGAACTAACACCAACCAAAGATATACTTTTCATCATAGGGGACTGGAATGCAAAAGTAGGAGGTCAAGAGATACTTGGAGTAACAGGCAAGTTTGGCCTTGAAATACAAAATGAAGCAGGACAAAGGCTAACAGGGGCTTCCCTGGTGGCTCAGATGGCAAAGCATCTCCCTACAATGCAGGAGACCGGGTTTGATCCCTAGGTTGGGAAGATCCCCTGGAGAAGGGAAAGGCTACCCACTCCAGTATTATGGCCTGGAGAATTCCATGGACAAAGGAACCTGGTGGGTTACAGTCCATGGGGTCACAAAAGTCAGACACGACTGACGCAACTAACACTCAGTCAAAGGCTAACAGAGTTTTGCCAAGAGAACACACTGGTCATAGCAAACACCCTCTTACAACAACATAAGAGATGACGCTGCACATGGATGTTGCCAGATGGTCGATACTGAAATCAGATTGATTATATTCTCTGCACCCGAAGATGGATGGAGAAACTCTATACAGTCAGCAAAAACAAGACCTGGAGCTGGCTGTGGCTCAGATCGTGAACTCCTTATTGCCAAATTCAGGCTTAAATTGAAGAAAGTAGGGGAAACTGCTAGGCCATTCAGGTATGACCTAAATCAAATCCCTTATGGTTGTACGGTAGTGGTGACAAATAGATTCAAGGGTTAGATCTGGTAGACCGAGTGTCTGAAGAACTATAGATAGAGGGTTATAACACTGTACAGGAAGGGTTATTAAACCCATCCTAAAGAAAAAGAAATGCAAGAAGGCAAAGTGGTTGTCTGAGGAGGTCTTCCAAATAGCTGGGGAAAAAGAAAGAGAAGCAGAAGGCAGAGGAGAAAGGGAAAAATTTACCTGACAGAATGTAAAGTTCCAGAGAATATAAGTGAAGTGAGTGAAAGTTGCTCAGTTGTGTCCGACTCTTTGCGACCCCAAGGACTATACAGTCCATGATTCTCCAGGCCATATTACTGCAGTGGGTAGCCTTTTCCTTCTCCAGGGGATCTTTGCAACCCAGGGATCGAACCCAGGTCTTCTGCATTGTAGGTGGATTCTTGACCAGCTGAGCCACAAGGGAAGCCCAACAATACTGGAGTGGGTAGCCCATCCCTTCTCCAGCAGATCTTCCTGACCTAGGAATCAAACTGGGGTCTCCTGCATTGCAGGTACATTCTTTACCAACTGAGCTATCAGGGAAACCCAGAGAATATCAAGGAGAGAGAAGAAAGCCTTCTTAAGTGAACAATGCAAAGAAATAGAGGAAAACAATAGAAGGGGAAAGACTAGAGATCTCTTTAAGAAAATTAGAGATACCGAGGGAACATTTCATGCAAAGATGGGCACAATAAAGGACAGAAACAGCAAGGACCTGACAAAAGCAGAAGCGATTAAGAAGAGGTGGCAAGAATATACAGAATTATACAAAAAAGGTCTTAATGACCCAGATAACGGGTGTTGGAGAAGACTCTTGAGAGTCCCTTGTACTGCAGGGAGATCCAACCAGTCCATTCTAAAGGAGATCAGTCCTGGGTGTTCATTGGAAGGACTGATGCTAAAGCTGAAACTGCAATACTTTGGCCACCTCATGCGACGAGTTGATTCACTGGAAAAGACTCTGATGCTGGGAAAGGTTGGGGGCGGGAGGAGAAGGGGACGATGGAGAATGGGATAGCTGGATGGCATTACTGACTCTGTGGACATGAGTTTGAGTGAACTCCAGGAGTTGGTGATGGACAGGGAGGCCTGGCGTGCTTTGATTCATGGGGTCGCGGAGAGTCGGACACGACTGAGCGACTGAACTGAACTGAACTGAACTGAACCACGATGGTGTGGTCACTCACCTAAGCCAGACATCCTGTGATGTGAAGTCAACTGGGCCTTAGGAAGCATTACAATGAACAAAATTAGTGGAAGTGATGGAATTCCGGCTGAGCCATTTTGAATTCTAAAAGATGATGCTGTGAAAGATGGTGCATTCTATATGGCAGCTAATTTGGAAAACTCAGCACAAGCCACAGGACTGGAAGAGGTCAGTTTTTCATTCCAATCCCACAGAAAGGCAATGCCAAAGAATGTTCCAACTACTGTACAGTTGTGCTCATTTCACATGCTAGCAAAGTAATGCTGAAAATCCTTCAAGCTAGGCTTCAGTAGTACATGAACTGAGAACTTCCAGATGCACAAGATGAATATAGAAAAGGTAGAGGAACTAGAGATCAAATTGCCGGTATCTGTTGGATGATAGAGAAAGCAAGGGAATTCCAGAAAACATGTGTTTCATTGACTACACTAAAACCTTTGACTGTGTGGATCACAACAAACTGTGGAAAATTCTTAGAGATGGGAATTCCAGACCACCTTACCTGCCTCTTGTGAAACATGTATGCAGGGCAAGAAGCAACAGTTAGAAATGGGCATGGAACACTGACTGATTCAAAGTGGGGAAAGGAGTATATTGTTACCCTGCTTGTTTAACTTATATGCTGTGTACATCATGTAAATATATGTACAGCCTGACTGGAGAAATCTCAAGCTGGAATCAAGATTGCCACAAGAAATATCAACAACTTCAGATATGCAGATGATACCATTGTAACGGCAGAAATTGAGGAGGAACTAAAGAGTAATGTTTAAGAATATTGTTGTAAATAGTATTGTTTATTTAAATTTCATTTTCCAGTTTTATGTTCATAGAAGTACTGTTGATTTTTGTATTTTGGTCTTTTGAACAGCAGCCTTGCTAAATTAACTTTTTTTGCTTTCTATTCTTTATTCATTAAATTTTTTAAAAATTTAATTTTTTAATTGAATGAAAGATTCTTTAAATTCTATAGCACTTTGTAGTTTTCAGAAGTTTTACACACACGTGTGATCACATAATAACTCTTTTTCTCCTACTCACTTATGCCCTCCCCCTCTGCCCCTCCCAGTAACCACTAGTTGGTTCTCTATATCCCCGAGTCTGTTTTTTTTTTTGTTTATTTTATTCACTAGTTTTTTATAATTAATTTTTATTGGAGTATCGGAGAAGGCAATGGCAAGCCACTCCAGTACTCTTGCCTAGAAAATCCCATGGATGAAGGAGCCTGGTAGGCTGCAGTCCATGGGGTCGCTAAGGGTCAGACACGACTGAGCGACTTCACTTTCACTTTTCACTTTCACACATTGGAGAAGGAAATGGCAACCCACTCCAGTGTTCTTGCCTGGAGAATCCCAGGGACGGGGGAGCCTGGTGGGCTTCTGTCTAAGGGGTCACACAGAGTCGGACACGACTGAAGTGACCCAGCAGCAGCAGCAGCATAGTTGCTTTTTAATGTTGTGTTAGTTTCTGCTGTATGGCAAACTGAGTCAGCAATACATAGACATATATCCCCTCTTTTTGGCTTTGTTTCCCATTTAGGTCACCACAGAGCATTGGGATGGGTTCCCTTGCCAATCAGTAGATTCTCATTAGTTATCTATTTTATACATAGCAGTGTATAAAATCTCTTAGTTTATCCCACTACACCTGCTCTTGCCACCCGGTATCAATCTGTTCTGTACATCTGTGTCTTTATTTCTGCTTTGCAAATAAGTTCATCTGTATCATTTTTCTAGAGTCTACATATAAACAATATTATACGCTATTTGTTTTTCTGACTTACTTCACTCTAGTCCATCCACCTTTCTACAAATGGCACAATTTTGTTTCTTTTTATGGCTGAATAATATTCCATTGAGTGAACTCCGGGAATTGGTGATGGACAGGGAGGCTTGGCATGCTGTGATTCATGGGGTCGCGGAGAGTCGGACACGACTGAGCGACTGAACTGAACTGAACTGAATATTCCATTGTATATATGAAACACATCTTCTGTAGCCATTCTTCTGTTGAGGGACATTTAGATTGTTTTCATGTCCTGACTATTGTAAATAGTGCTTCAGTGAACACTGGGGTTCATTTGTCTTTTTGAGTTGTGTTTTTTCCCGGGTATATACCCAGGACTGGGATTTCTGGGTCATATAGTAGTTCTATTTTTAGTTTTTTAAAGAGTCTCTGTACTGTTCTCCACAGTGACTATATCAATTTACATTCCGATCAAGTTTGTTGTGTTTTGAATTCCACATTTAAGTGTTACTGAGTCCAAGCTCATACTACTTGCCACACAACAGGCCAGTAATTCAAGACATGAGTTGTTGGGGCAAGGAATAGAATTCATTTAGAAAGCCAGCAGACAGAGAAGATGGTGGATTAGTGCCCCAAAGAACCCTGTTGCCTGAGTGAGAATTCAGTCTTCTTTTATAGTAAAAAGAGGAGAGGGTGTGGTTGGTTGTGCAAACTTCTTTGTGCTGGAATCCTTTGTTCTTGCAGGTGTCCACTAGGTCTGGTCACAGTGTATAAACCTCCAGCAAGACAAATGTTATTATCTGTTCTTCAACTTGTTATATCTGTATGAGTGGCAAAGTTCTGAAAGTCAGAGACTTGAGAACAGGGCTGTCCTATATATTTCAGGCTACAGGCACCATTCTTTAATTTATTGTAGCAAAAGCATTAGAATAAAAGGATAAAATAAACAGATCAATATGGAGTCAGATGTGTTCTTTCCTGTTCCATAAGTAACATCAGATAGTGTTTGTCTTTCTGTGTCTGACTTATTTCACTTAGCATAATGTCCTCCAAGTCCATCCATGTTGCTGCAAATGGCAAATACATTAGCTTATTTTTAATATTTAACAGTTCGTAGATTCTGTTCTGTTTCCTGTTTACAACTATATCATCTGAGGACAAGAATACCATTACTTACTCCTTTCTAGTTTTTACACTCTTTTCTTTCTTAATTGCAATAATCAAAACTTTCAGAACAATGTTTAGTGGAAATAGTGATTGTTTTATTCCTGAATTTAGTGTGTGGCGGGAATGTTCACATTTTCATCATTAATTATTATGTAAGTATAGGTTTTTGTAGGTACCCTTTATCAGATTAAAGAAGTTACTATCTATTCCTAGTTTTATGAAGGTTTTCTAAATTAGTAATGGCTAACATTTGTTTAGGCTTCACTGGTGGCTCAGATGGTAAAGAATCTGCCTGCAATGTGGGAGACCCGGGTTCGATCCCTGGGTTGGAAAAGCCCCTGGAGAAGGGAATGACAACCCACTCCAGTATTCTTGCCTGGAGAATTCCATGGACAGAGGAGTCTGGTGGGCTACAGTCCATGGGGTCACTAAGGGTTGGACACGACTGAGCAATTTTGCTTTCTTTTCAGCTTTTATTTAAATATGCTTATGTTTACTTTAAGTGAAAGTGAAAGTTGCTCAGTCGTTTCTGACTCTTTGCGACCCCATGGACTGTACACTCCATGGAATTCTCCAGGCCAGAATACTGGAGTGGGTAGCCTTTCCTTCTCCAGGGGATCTTCCCAACCCATGTTTACTTTAAATATAAATTAATTATTAATAGTTAAATTTTATGAAATGGTTTTCTGCTTTTACTGAGATAGATCATATGATTCGTGTTCTTAATTCTGTAATATGGTGAATTACACTGATTTCAGTGTTAAACTAACCCTGCACTCCTAGGATAAATCCCATTTGGTCACAATGTATTGTATCACTGGCTTCAATATGTTAATATTTTGTTTAGGATTTTTATTTCTATTCATTAGTCTGTAATCTTTCTTTCTTGGAAAATTTTTGTTAGGTATTGTTATCAAGATTTGCTGGCCTCGTAAAAAGTATTGGGACGTCTCTGTCTCTCTCATTCTCTGAAGGAGTTAGTGTTAGATTGGTACATTTCATCTGTGCTAGAAAAGAATGTTTATTCTACAGTTTGTTGATCTTAGTCCTTTGTGTCAACAATATCACACTTGTTAATCATGTTGATCAAATCTTTTAATGATTTTTAATGTTTTTCTTTCTTTTTTGTCAGTTATGACAGAAGAATCTTAAAATTACCGACTGTGACTAGATATTTCCTTTCAGCTCTTTCAACTTTTATGTTTTCTGGAGCTCTTGTTAGGTTATAAAAATTTAGGATTGTTATAATTTTCAGTTGAACCATTATGTAATTATAAAATGTCCTTTTCTATCTCTGTTAGTGTTTCTTGCCTTGAAGTCTACTTCAGAATTTCTGTTGATATGATTGCTCTTTCTTTTCATCCATATTTCTATGGTTTATTTTTCCTTTTATTTCAGCATATCTGTATTCCTGTGTTTAAGGTATTATTTTTTGGAAGTAGCATATTATTGGGTCATGTTTATTTGATCTAGCTTGACAATCTTTGTGTTTTAATTAGAATGTTTATTTACATTTAATGTGAATACTAATGTAGTTGGGTAGAATTCTGTACTCTCACTAGCTCTTTTCTCTCTACCCCATCTGCTCCTTGTAATTTTTAAATTATTCCTTTCCTGCATTTTTGGTTTGTCAACTTTTGTGAGTTTCATTTTTTTTTCCTAAGTAACTTTTCTGTTATGCATTCATCTATAATTATATATTTTTCAGTCATTCTAGAGATTTTAATGGATGTCATTGATTAATTAGTGTATCTTAAATCAATACTCTTGCTACTTCCCAAACAGTGAAAAACTTAAGGCAGTTAAATTTCATTTACTCCTGTCTGCCTTTTGTGGTGTTTTCATCAACATGTGTTATAAAACACATAGACATAATTTTTTCAAACAGTATCTTTTTAATTTATATACTCTTTCTAGTGCTCTTCATTCTTTTTTGCAGTTCTTTGCTATCATCCAGGATAATTTTCCTGTAGCTTGATGTCATTCCTTTAATATTTCTTATATTGCTCATCTGCTGGAGGTAGATTTTCTTAGTTATGGTTTGTCTGCAGACATCTTCATTTCACGTTTTTAAAGGAAAATTTTTCTGTTAAGAGAATTCGAGGTTTGTGTCTTTTATTCTTTCTACAGTACCAACATGTCATTCCTTTCCTGGCTGCCATAATTTCCTTTGAAAAGTCAGCTGTCAGACCTATTGTTGCTTGTTTAAAGGTAATGTGTGTTTCTTTGCTGCTTTTAGAATTTCTTTATTCTTTTAGTTTCTAATGGTTTGACTATGTGGTATCTAAACATGATTTTATTTACATTTATCCTGTTTGGGGTTTGCTGGGTTGATTTTTTTGTTGTTCTTTTTGGGTTGATTTCTTAAAATAATTTTGGAAAAACTGGGCTTTTGTATCTTTGTTGCTGTGCTGTGCTCATTCGTGTCCTATTCTTTGTGACCCCATGGACTGTGGCATGCCAGGCTCCCCTGTTCATGGAATTTTCCAAGCAAGTATACTGGATTGGGTTGCCATTTCCTACTCCAGGGGATCTTCCTGACCCAGGGATTGAACCCGGGTCTCCTGCAGCTCCTGCATTCGGCAGTCAGATTCTTTTACCCCTGAGCCACCTGGGAAGCCCTTATATCTTTGTTAGTTTTACTATATTCTCTCTCCTCAACCATGTTAGATGTTTTGGTTGTATACTATATATCTTTTGTGCTTCTTTTTACTCTTTTCTCTCTGTGGGTTAGTGCGTGTTTTCTATCGACTTGTTTCTTAAGTTTATTCTCTCTTGATGTGTCCAACCTAATACTGAAATTACTTCAAATATCTTATTTTCTCAGTTCTAGGAATTAAAAAAAAGTAGAGTCCTGTTTTTAAAATAGATTCCCATTTTTGTTGACTATCTCCATTCTTTCATAAACTTCTACAAATTCTTTTCTTTCATGAAAATATTGACAATTGCTATTTTAAAGTCTTTACCTATTCCACTGTCAGCATCACCTGTGACCTTGCTTCTATTTTCTTGTTTTTGTCTTGATTATAGGCCATATTTTCTTGTCTCCTCACATAAGTTGTTAAGGACAAAAATATACAGTGAAAATATTGATGAAAAGGATGGTTATATTAATAGAAGTTCAAATTTTTTTATTATATACTGAATATTGTATTTTAACTCTATAGAGTTTGAAGAGAATATATACCTTTCTCCAACTGTTAGGCCAATTGAGTGAGGTGCTGACACCTCAATTTAATTAAGAATTGAGCTGGGTTTAATTAGGGTCAGTCTTGATTGCAGTTCTAGTAATATTTTAGTAAGATTTAATCATCTCTCATTTGTTATCCTTGCCATACTAGATTTTTGACTGAGAGACTGTCAGGCTTCTTCTTCACAGTCCTGAAAGACTACCGAAGTTTCAGTTCTGTTCTTAGGCGGTTTTGAGATTGGCCCTTTGATCTCTTGCTTCACACTGCTTCAGATTCAGGCAGTGTTGGAGACCTGTAATGTGTTTGCTTATGTGAGTCTCCTTTTTCTAGCAGGTTTTCTCCCAACTACCATGAAACTAAGGGAAATTTGTCTTTGCAATTCAATCTCCTTCACCCAGCCTCCTGGGAGAATCACTGTAGAACACGGCAATTGTCCTTTTTTTTGCCTTATATTTGGAGCTTTCTGGTTTTCAGTCCATCACACTTAAAAGCTCTGCTGCTTACTCTTTTCACCTGTCCTCTTGCCTGGGCCAGTCTCAGTTCTCAGTCTATGTCCAGAATCATTAAGTGATCTAAGGAAAGACATAGCATATGATTGTCACCTATCCTAAAGAGGGCTCTTCTCTTTCTGGAATTTCAGTTTATCTACTTGTTACTTCTTAAGTTTTCTGATGTCTTAAAATTATGATCACACTTGCTTCATTATTTTCCCCCCTAGTTGTTGTTGAAGTATTTATTACATACCTACTTTCCTTAAAGGATGAAGCAGTGAAATCTATTTTTTCTGGTTTTAAAAATAATACATGCTGTATTAACTTTTGCTGAATTATATTGTGCAACAAAAGACCCCAGTATTTCACTGGCTTATGACAACAGGTTTACTTTCCACTCCCGCTACATGCTACCTGAAGGTTGGCAGTGGCCCTTCTCTTGCTCCATGTATCTTCTGAGGTTTCTGAGATCCAGGCTGGGGGACAACTCCTCTTTGGGCCACTCTGTTCTTACAACAGGGGAAAAAAAGAGATTTGGCAGAAATATGTTCTGGCTCTTAAATCTGCTTGGATGTTTGTTTGTATGCCGTTGGCCAAAGCCAGACTCAGTGGGGCAGAGTTGTTTACTCCTGTAAAAGTACTGTGTTACATAGGAACAAGTAGAGGTGATTATCGTTTTGACAAAAGGTAGATTGAGTAATTGCAAATGGTAATAAAACTGATTAGCCGTGCTAACTGAACATAACTACAGAGACATACAGCATTTGTAGTAGAATTCTGCCTTCTGCCTTCCAAGATCATCAGTGATGATACTTTGGTATATATTCAGCATTGAAGCCTTCTTGTTGTCCTGACTTTATGGTTTCTTTGAAAATAATAGTCTTGACTAAATTATAAATAAGACCTTTATCTTTTCAGCCATTTACTCATAATAACAGAAGAGCCCTCAATCTGGCTACATTTAGTTCTTGCTTTGCCAGGTAGTTCGTCTTACTATAATGTTCAATTTACATTTCTAAATATAAAATATCTTTAACACAGTTTGGGTCTGATTTGTGACTTATAATATTATCACTTTTTCACTCTGAGAGAAGGTAAAATTCTGTATCGTGGGATTTTATAAAGGATATAGTCAAGGGAGACAGTGCTAGAAATAATAAAAGTCAATAAAAAATTCTTATGCAGCTGAATTATTTTACCTAATATGGTTGACACTGGGGCTTAAAGAGGGTTAACCAGACTCCCTGTTAGAATGAGAATACCTGTGAAGACGGTTTATTTAGTCCTTTATATTTATAGATATTTTCAGATACATTCAGAGCGATTCTTAAGTGGTTCAGATTTTCATGAAGGGGGTCTATTAGAAGGGAAAAATGGAAGCAATTTTGTATAAATTGAGCGAGGCCATGACTTATTTGTGAGTTTGGACACAGAAGGGTTCTTAGAAGAAGAAGGAGGTGAAAGAGGCCTGGGGAAAAATTGTGTAACTTGTAATATGCCTAGGTCCAACTTGGCAGAGGGTGGCATGCCAGTGAAAATCAAATTTACAAGATAACTTGGTGCTAAAGAGTTGGACACGACTGAGCGACTTCACTTCACTTCATTGGTATCATGGAAGGAGTGACTGGAATGATGCACATCTGAGTTCATATTCTGTTCTTATTATGTAACTGAAATGATGGTGATTTGGACAACTTAAGTCTTTTTTACAAAATAGAGATAATTGATTTATTGCCTCTACCATCTTTTAATTTGTCCCTCTGTTCCTTGAGCCATCACTTCCTCTTTTATCCAACATAAATTTCATGGTTCTTCATTATCTGTAGCATGCATTTGCAACTCCTTTCATTAACAGGTGACATAAACCTTTAACTTTCTTATCTCACTTTAATGTGGTCATATTCACTTAGAAAAACTATAACCCAGGTTAAATCCAGTCTTTTAAATTTAGTTTGTATCTGTGGAGCTGTATGTGTCTAGAAGAAACTGCAAATGCTGACTAGTTTTACTTTAAATTCATCACAGACATGAAATGAATCCTTAATATTACCATATTTTCCTAGATCATTTATTTTTCTCTTCTCTTAATGACTGATTTCATGTTTTCTCTCATCATACCTTCCAATAGTATCTCATCCCTGGTCTTGTCCTCCACTGATGATTTTGCTTCTTGCCTCACTGAAAAAATTGTAGCAGTCAGAAGAGAACTTACATAGACTCCTTTTTACCACATTTATCTGCTATGAATATTTCCAATCCCTCTAGTCTGTATTCTCACCTATTACTTTCTGCTGTTCTAAAGTCAGTTCTCTCCATTGTGTTTTAGATTCTCAGTTCAGTTCAGTTCAGTTGCTCAGTTGTGTCCGACTCTTTGCAACCCCATGAATCACAGCACGCCAGGCCTCCCTGTCCATCACCAACTCCCAGAGTTCACTCCAACTCATGTCCACAGAGTTGGTGATGCCATCCAGCCATCTCATTCTCTGTCGTCCCCTTCTCCTCCCGCCCCCAATCCCTCCCAGCATCAGAGTCTTTTCCAGTGAGTCAGTTCTTCGCATGAGGTAGCCAAAGTATTGGAGTTTCAGCTTTAGCATCAGTCCTTCCAATGAACACCCAGGATTGATCTCCTTTAGAATGGACTGGTTGGATCTCCTTGCAGTCCAAGGGACTCTCAAGAGTCTTCTCCAACACCACAGTTCAAAAGCATCAATTCTTCAGCGATCAGCTTTCTTCACAGTCCAACTCTCACATCCATACACGACCACTGGAAAAACCATAGCCTTGACTAGATGGACCTTTATTGGCAAAGTAATGTCTCTGCTTTTTAATATGCTCTCTAGGTTGGTCATAACTTTTCTTCCAAGGAGTAAGCGTCTTTTAATTTCATGGCTGCAGTCAGCATCTGCAGTGATTTTGGAGCCCCCCAAAATATTCCTTTTCCAGTGAGTCAATTCTTCGCATGAGGTGGCCAAAGTATTGCAGTTTCAACTTTAGCAAAGTCCCTCCAATGAACATCCAGGATTGATCTCCTTTAGAATGGATTGGTTAGATCTCCTTGCAGTATAAGGGACTCTCAAGAGTCTTCTCCAACACCACCAGTTCAAAAGCATCGATTCTTCGGCGATCAGCTTTCTTCACAGTCCAACTCTCACATCCATACATGACCACAGGAAAAACCATTGCCTTGACTAGACGGACCTTGGTTGGCAAAGTAATGTCTCTGCTTTTTAATATACTATCAAGGTTGGTCATAACTTTCCTTCCAAAGAGCAAGCATCTTTTAATTTCATGGCTGCAGTCAGCCTCTGCAGTGATTTTGGAGCCCAAAAAAATAAAGTCTGACACTGTTTCCACTGTTTCCCCATCTATTTCCCATGAAGTGATGGGACCAGATGCCATGATCTTTGTTTTCTGAATGTTGAGCTTCAAGCCAACCTTTTCACTCTCCTCTTTCACTTTCATCAAGAGGCCTTTGAGTTCCTCTTCACTTTCTGCCATATAGGGGCGGGAGGAGAAGGGAACGACGGAGAATGAGATGGCTGGATGGCATCACCGACTCTGTGGACATGAGTTTGAGTGAACTCCGGGAGTTGGTGATGGACAGGGAGGCCTGGCGTGCTGTGATTCATGGGGTCGCGGAGAGTCGGACACGACTGAGTGACTGAAGTGAACTGAACTGAAAACTATTCCATCTCTTTATGCCTAATTTTACATCAGTTCTCCACTCATACTATGTCATAAAGTTTTCTCAGTACTGCATCACTGCCATAAGAAGACAAAATCTACTGCTGTTTTCTGTCTTTAAAACATGTCTTTGTTTTTTTTTGTTTTTTGCCCTGCTTACTTACCAGGTAGCACTTACACTCGCTCCCCTTTACAACAGACTCCTTAAAAAGAGTTCTCTATGTTCACAGTGTCCAATTCCCTTTTTCCTATTTCCCCTTAAATCTAGTACAGTTAAGCTTTTGCCGTTACCATTGCATTGAAACTACTTTTGACAATATTATAAATAACCTTCATTTTGCTAAGTCTCAAGTTAATTTCTTAATACTCCTCTCCCTTGATTTAGCGGCAGTATTTGATACAACTGTCTATTCCTTCTTACATATACCTTCTCCTTCTGCACTTGGCTTCTAGGAAATTATAGTTTTTAAAAATCTTTCTTTCTTTGTCACTTGTTTTCCTTTTTTTCCCAGTCTCTCAAATATTGGAGCATTTGTTTCGGGTTCTCTTCTGTATCTGTACTCACTACCTTGAGGACCATGGCTCTAAATACCAACTATATCCTGAAAATTCTTAAACTTATGTACAGTTGACCCTTGAAAAACAGATTTGTGAACTTGTGGTTCCACTTACACTCAGATTTTTTTTCAGTAGTAAATACTGTAAGTACTACACAGCCATTGTTGGTTAAATCTGAAGACACAGAGCCTTGGATACAGAGGAACCTCAGATAAGGAGGGTAAATTATAAATTATACTTGGAATTTCCACTGTATGGAGGGTTAGGTGCCCATAAGCCCTGTGTTGTTTGAAAGTTAACTATATATCCCCATTTAAGATCCCTCTTTTGAATTCCAGACTCATATTTTCTGTATACATATCCTCTACTTAGCATCACCATTTGGATGTCTAATTAACATCTTATAATTAATATGTCTGAAACCAAATTACTCATTACATGCTCAAAACTTGCTCTTTCTGCAGTATTTTTTAGTTCAGTAAATGTTTACTACGTTTTTCCAATTGGAGCCAACCTTGATTCTTCTTTCTTACTCCCATGACCAACTGTAATAAAAATCTTGTCAAGCCCTACTTTCAAAATATGCAGATTTATTCCAAATATGTCTGTTTCTCAGTTCCTAAATCTTCCACCTTGGTCCAAACCACTATTATTTCTCACCTGGGTTACTGCAATAACTTTGTAATTTAACTCAGTTGCCCTCTTACATGCCTCTTAACATAGCTGAGTGACCCCTTCAAAAAGTAAGTAAAATATTTCACTTCTCTGTTTAGAACTCTTCAGTGGCTCCCAGGAACCACACAAACAACTTCTTTAAATGTCACCATCTCAAACCATTGTAATTAAAATCACAGCCTTATCTCTTTTTCACATACACTCCTCTGCTATATACCTCTAATCCCCCTTACCTGGTTTGTTTTTTCTATAGGGTTTTTTTTTTGCCATTTAACACATTTCTTAATTTACATATTGAATTCATTCTTTATTATCTACCTCTTTTGTTAAAATAAGCTTCACCAGGGCAGAGATCTTCATCTCTTAGTTTTGCTTACTGATGTATTCTGAGTATGCCAAACAGTGCCTAGCACATGCTGCTGCTGCTGCTAAGTCACTTCAGTCGTGTCCGACTCTGTGTGACCCCATGGGTGGAAGCCCACCAGGCTCCCCCGTCCCTGGGATTCTCCAGGCAAGAACACTGGAGTGGGTTGCCATTTCCTTCTCCAATGTGTGAAAGTGAAAAGTGAAAGTGAAGTCGCTCAGTCGTGTCCGACCCTTAGCGACCCCACGGACTGCAGCCTACCAGGCTCCTCCATCCATGGGATTTTCCAGGCAAGAGTACTGGAGTGGCTTGCCATTGCCTTCTCCGACCTAGCACATAGTACCCAGTAAAATATTTGTTGAGTGAAAGAATTGCCTACCTCTCAAGACTGTGTACATAATAAATGTGATATTGAGTTTATATGAACCTCTCACAATAACTGACAAGTTGTACATGCTTATTAATTTTGTTCTCTTCCATCCCGTTTCTTAGTTACTGATGCTTTATGTAGGTTATCTGGAGGTATTAGGAGTGCTGTAGTCTTTTAGATACTGTATCTTATCCCTTTCTCCCTAGCCTTTGAAACTGAACCCAACTTTTTCTCATTCTTTTTGTTCTCTTCCTTTACCCAACAGAGGGGAGAGGGAGTTAGAATTAGAGGAGAAAGAGGAGAAGGAGGTCTCTTATCTTCTAGTAGATGGGTGAAAAATTGATTGGACTTCTTTTAATAATCTCTCTCTCTCATTTTAGCAGGTTTCTTTTTTTCTCTCTATATATGTTATTTTCTGGTTCATAGTTCCTTTCCTAACATGTAGTTGATGCTCTACAATTTTTGAATGACCATATTTCCTCTGTTCAATGGAATTGATCTTTCCAAACATAGAAAATGTCTTCCATGAATCAAAAGGGTCAGAAGATTCTAAGAACTAGGGGGTTAATTCAGAACAGTGAGTAAAAAGTTGATATAGTTCTGTGCTACATGGGCCAAAGGGAGAAAGCTTAGTTATGCAGTGAATTAGAGGTAGACAGGTTTTGGCATGAATAAGATGTTTGAAAAAAGTACAGTCCCTTAGGTTTTTTAAGTCATTTTGTTGTTTCTTCTTACAAAACGTTTTGTTATCCCAGTATTATAAATGGGGAAACAGATTCAGAATTGTGATATATCCTATACGAGATCATACAGTTAAGTATCAGAATTGATTCTCAAAATTAGGTTCTCTTGATAGCTAATTTCATGTTCATTCTAGTAAGACAAGGAAACAATGAGGAATAACAAAAAATAATATTCTAAGGCATTTATCCTAAGTTTATGTCCTGGCTCTGCAGATTTTAGGTCAGGTCACATTCTGTCTCTGAGCCTGATAACCTTTTACAAGGTGATGGTTTTGAGATTTAAATGGGAGGATGAATGTAAAAATGCTATAAAAATGTTGTGTTGTTGGTGTTACTACTCTATCACAGGGTGGCAGACCATGGCTGTGTTGAGATTATAGGAAATGGTATGACTGAGTAGAGGTAAATAAAAAAATAGTTCTATCAGTCTCCTAGGAAAATGTCACCAGAGGTGAATAAGAGAAACAAGAGACTGGTGAATCTGAAGAAAAATTAGTAAGTATTAAAATGAATGAAAATAAATGAGAAGTTAAGGGGTCGCAAAGAGTTGGACATGACTGAGTGACTGAGCACATATAAGAGAGAAAGAATTTCAGAATGAACAGGAGAGAAAAATGATATGAACTCCTAATTTAACAAGAAGGGAGAATGTGAATTTTCTTAATGCATTTTAACATAATGAGAAATTCTTAAACTGAAAGAGACCTTTTTGTTGTTCAGTTGCTCAGTCATGTCTGACTCTGCAACCCCATGGACTGCAGCATGCCAGGCTTCCCTGCCTTTCACAATCTCCCAGAGTTTGTTCAAACTCATGTCCGTTGAGTCAGTGATGCCATTTTATCGGTAAGGAAATGAATGAGTCACAGAGAAGTCAGATTGCTCAAAGATGTAACAAGTGGTGAGATTAGGATTGAAGCTCCACTCCTGGGCTTTTTCTGTACAACAGGAGAAAAACTCTAATAATTATAGTTGACATTTGTATTGTTACGATGGGCTCCAAAATCACTGCAGATACTGATTGCAGCCAGGAAATTAAAAGACGCTTGCTCCTTGGAAGGAAAGTTATGACCAACCTTGATAGTATATTAAAAAGCAGAGACATTACTTTGCCAACCAAGGTCCGTCTAGTCAAGGCAATGGTTTTTCCTGTGGTCATGTATGGATGTGAGAGTTGGACTGTGAAGAAGGCTGATCGCCGAAGAATCGATGCTTTTGAACTGTGGTGTTGGAGAAGACTCTTGAGAGTCCCTTATACTGCAAGGAGATCCAACCAGTCCATTCTAAAGGAGATCAATTCTGGATGTTCATTGGAGGGACTGATGCTAAAGCTGAAACTGCAATACTTTGGCCACCTCATGCGACGAGTTGACTCACTGGAAAAGACTCTAATGCTGGGAAAGGTTGGGGGCGGGAGGAGAAGGGGACGACGGAGAATGAGATGGCTGGATGGCATCACCGACTCTGTGGACATGAGTTTGAGTGTACTCCGGGAGTTGGTGATGGACAGGGAGGCCTGGCGTGCTGTGATTCATGGGGTCGTGGAGAGTCGGACACAACTGAGCAACTGAACTGAACTGATTAGTATATATCAGGCTTTGTACTGAGCACTTCACATGTATTAACTAGGTTAAAAGTAATTGTAACCTAGAAATACAGCCTATTCCACTTTTTCGTTTGAGGAAAACTACGGTACAGAGAAATGAAGTGGTATGTCTAAGTCACATAGTTTGCTAGTGGATAAACTACCAACTTGGGTAGTTTGGGTTGTCTATATTCTTAACCCCACTGTATTATATATTACAACTGTATTTCACTGAGATACGTGAAATAAAGTTAAAGATAACATAATTAGCTCTTAGAGTGAAATTAGTATTTTTGAAAGTGAGTAAGCAATAGTCAATTTTAAATGTGTTGGTATAACTGAAATTAAACAGAAGATGACATTGAAATACATGCTTTTCCAGTGAACTTGATAAACGTACTCGTACTTGTCTTTTCTAAAGTGCTACCAACTCAAATTAATACAAAGAAATATCACTGAAATTTTATTCATACAAAATAATGCTAAGCTGTTTCCAAGTAGGCTAATATTAATAAGTCATGCAGTCTACTTTGGTAGTATTTTGTGAAATCCTTGAGTTATGTTAACATAGCTGAATAAAGCCAGGTTTTATTTTTAAATGGTAATTTAGGCAATCCCATTTAGGGTTTCTCATGGTGATTGTTTCAGTAGTAAGGACGGATGATATACTATTTCCAAGACCCTTGGTTTCCTCTAAAGAAATCCTCATCAGGTCTCAGCTTCCAAGTTTCTCTGGTTGTTATTTGGTACCTAATTTATGGTTGTTCTTTGGGTCCTATCATTCTTACTTTATGTTCCAATGACCACTCTTTGTCTCCACTGTTAAGCTGCCTCTTTTCTGTATCTTTTCTTTATTAAACATGCTGTAATAAATTGCAAAAATGGCCCCAATTTTTTGCATCTCTTTCCATTGTGAGGTGTAGGGCATTTTGTCTCACCCCTTGAATCTGGGCTTGTCTTGTTACTTGCTTTGACCAGTTGAATATGGCTAAGAACTATTGTGCAAATCCTGAACCAAGACCTCCAGAGGTCTTGTAGCTTCTACTTTTGCTGCTTTTCGGAGCCACTTCTCTCCTTCTATATATGAAAACCTGGATTAGCTTTCAGCGTGATGAGATACATACATGACCCCTGTTAGCCCAGGTTGCAGCCTCCCTGCTGACAGGCACGTCAGTGAGGCCATCATCCATGTACCAACTAACAATACCAGTTGATTTATGAGCAAGTCCAATAAAGATTTGCTGGTAACTTTTTAAAAAACTTTTTATATACCTGATTAACGATGCTGTGGTAGTTTCAGATAACAGTGAAGGAACTCAGCCATACATATACATTGCTGGTAACTTTTTTTTAATGTATAGTCTTATGGGTAACTTTTCTTATAATTTTGGCTTAAACTTTAATACTCAGTTGATGCACAGAGTTTTGAGCTAAAATTAAATGGTTATTTTTAATCTACTAAGCTTTAGAGTGGGCTTCAATAGTGGCTCAGTGGTAAAGAATCTGCTTGCCAGTGCAGGAAATGTGGGTTCATTCCCTGGGTGGGGAAGATCCCCTAGAGAAGGAAATGGCAAGCCACTCCAGTATTCTTGTCTGGGAAATCCCATGGACAGAGGAATCTGGTGGGCTACAGTCTATGGGATTGCAAAGATTCAGGCACCTCTTAGTAATACAGTGGTATCAACAACTTTGATAAATAACAACAACAAAGCTTTAGAATGTTTTATTGTACATAAAGCAAAAGATAAAAGATTCACATACTTTCCTATCTTGTCAAAACTCTCCCTTGATTCCACACTCCATCTCTGTTTAATTTTAAGATTGTCTCTTTCCTCTACTCATAGATGAGTCAGCAGTTTCCATGTCCTAGCTGAAGGCCAATGATCAATGTTTTCTAGTTCTTTTTCATGAAAGGACAGTTTCTTTCTGACTTTTGGCTTTGTGCAAGAATATCAGTGCTATCTATCCTGTGATTTCCATTCTTTTAGGAATAAGCATTAAAACTGTAGCCTTTAAAATGTATGTGTGGTTGCTGAATGTGAATCCTGTTTACTGTTATAAGTTTGAATTTCATTTTTACTTCTGGTACCTAGAGACTTTTCTTTTCATCTTTTCACATTCATCTACTTATCTTGGTTTAAAGTCTCCCAGGATTTGATCTGTCGATCAGTCAATTCTTTAAAACTCCTTTATCCTCTGTCTGTGAAGTTACTCTTTCCCTGTTTCAGTTCAGTTCAGTCTCTCAGTCGCATCTGGCTCTTTGGACCCCATGCACTGCAGTACCCCTGGCTTCCCTGTCCATCACCAACTCCCGGAGTTTACTCAAACTCATGTGCATTGAGTTGGTGATGCCATCCAACCATCTCATCCTCTGTCCTCGTCCCCTTCTCCTCCCACCTTCAATCTTTCCTAGCATCAAGGTCTTTTCAAATGAGTCAGTTCTTCGCATAGGAGGCCAAAATATTGGAGTTTCAGCTTCAGCATCAGTCCTTCCAATGAATATTCACGACTAACTTTGTTTAGGATGGACTGGTTTAACTCCTTGCAGTCCAAGGGACTCTCAAGAGTCTTCTCCAACACTGCAGTTCAAAAGCATCAATTCTCAGTGCTCAGCTTTCTTTATAGTCCAACTCTCACATCCATACATGACTACTGGAAAAACCATAGCTTTGACTAGATGGACTTGTTGGCAAAGTAATGTCTCTGCTTTGTAATATTCTGTCTAGGTTGGTCATAATTTTTCTTCCAAGGAGCAAGTTTCTTTTAAAATTTCATGGTTGCAATCACCATCTGCCGTGATTTTAGAACCCTCCAGAATTAAGTCTGTCACTGTTTCTCCATCTATTTGCCATGAAGTGATGGGACCAGACGCCATGATCTTAGTTTTCTGAGTGTTGAGTTTTAAGCCAACTTTTTCACTCTCCTCTTTCAATTTCATCAAGAGGCTCTTTAGTTCTTCTTTGCTTTCTGCCATAAGGGTGGTGTCATCTGCATATCTGAGGTTATTGATATTTCTCCCAGCAATCTTGATTCCAGCTTGTGCTTCTTCCAGCCCAGTGTTTCTCATGATGTACTCTGCATATAAGTTAAATAAGCAGGGTGACAATATACAGCATTAATGTACTCCTTTTCCTATTTGGAACCAGTCTGTTGTTCCATGTACAGTTCTGACTGTTGCTTCCTGACCTGCATACAGGTTTCTCAAGAGGCAGGTCAGGTGGTCTGGTATTCCCATCTCTTTCAGAATTTTCCAGAGTTTGTGGTGATCCACAGAGTCAAAGGCCTTGGTATAGTCAATAAATCAGAAGTAGATGTTTTTCTGGAACTCTCTTGCTTTTTCAGTGATCCAGTGGATGCTGGCAATTTGATCTCTGGATCCTATGCCTTTTCTATATCTAGCTTGAACATCTGGAAGTTCACGGTTCATGTACTGTCGAAGCCTGGCTTGGAGAATTTTGAGCATTACTTTACTAGTGTGTGAGATGAGTGCAATTTTGTGGTAGTTTGAACATTCTTTGGCATTGCCTTGCTTTAAGATGGGAATGAAAACTGACCTTTTCCAGTCCTGTGGCTACTGCGGACTGGCAAATTTGCTGGCATATTGAGTGCAGCACTTTCACATCTTTTAGGACTTGAAATAGCTCAACTGGAATTCCATCACCTCTACTAGCTTTGTTTGTAGTGATGCTTCCTAAAGCCCTCTTGGCTTCGTATTCCAGGATGTCTGGTTCTAGGTTGGTGATCACACCAGGATTATTTGGGTTGTGAAGATCTTTCTTTGTATAGTTCTTCTGTGTATTCTTGCCACTTACTTCTTAACATCTTCTTCTTTTAGGTTCATACCATTTCTGTATGGGCAGAAATGTTTGCATGAAATGTTCCCTTGAAGTGAAGGTGCTCAGTCATCTCCAACTCTTTGCGACCCCATGGACTGTAGCCTACCGTGCTCCTCCATCCATGGGATTTTCCAGGAAGAGTACTGGAGTGGGTTGCCATTTCCTTCTCCAGAGGATCTTCCCAACCCAGGGATCGAACCCAGGTCTCCCTCATTGTAGACAGACGCCTTACCATCTGAGCCACCAGGGAAGCCACCAGGAAATGTTCCCTTGATAGCTCTCATTTTCTTGAAGACATCTCTAGACTTTCCCATTCTATTGTTTTCCTTTATTTCTTTGCATTAATCAGTGAGGAAGGCTTTTTCATCTCTCCTTGATATTCTTTGGAACTCTGCATTCAAATGGGTATATCTTTCCGTTTCTCTTTTGCCTCTTGCTTCTCTTCTTTTCTCAGCTATTTGTAAGGCCTCCTCAGACAATCATTTTGCCTTTTTGCATTTCTTTTTCTTGAGGATTGTCTCGATCACTGCCTCTTGTACAAAGTCACGAACCTCTGTCCATAGTTCTTCAGGCACTCGATCAGATCTAATCCCTTAAATCTATTTCTCACTTCCACTTTGTAATCGGAAGGGGTTTGATTTACGTCATATTTGAATGGTGTAATGGTTTTCCCTGCTTTCTTCAATTTAAGTCTGAATTTGGCAACAAGGAGTTCATGGTCTGTGCCACAGTCAGCTCCCGGTCTTGTTTTTTGCTGACTGTATAGAGCTTCTCCATCTTTGGCTGCAAAGAATATAATCAATCTGATTTCAGTGTTGAGCGTCTGGTGATGTCTATGTGTAGAGCCTTCTCTTGTGTTGTTGGAAGAGGGTGTTTGCTGTGACCAGTGTGTTCTCTTGACAGAATTCTACTAGCCTTTGCCCTGCTTCATTCTGTACTTCAAGGCCAAATTTGCCTGTTACTCCAGGTATTTCTCGACTTCATACTTTTGCATCCAGTTCCCTATAATGAAAAGGACATCTTTTTTGGGTATTAGTTCCAGAAGGTCTTTTAGGTCTTCAAAGAACTGTTCAACGTTCTTCAGCATTACTGGTCGGGGCATAGACTTGGATTACTATGTTATTGAATGGTTTGCCTTGGAAACAAGCAGATATTTTGTCATTTTTGAGATTGCATCCAAGAACTGTATTTTGGACTCTCTTGTTGACTATGATGACTACTCCATTTCTTCTAAGGGATTCTTGCCCACAGTAGTGGATATAATGGTCATCTGAGTTAAATTCACCCATTCCAGTCCATTTTAATTCCCTGATTCCTAAAATGTCGATGTTTACTCTTGCCGTCTCCTGTTTGACCACTTCCAATCTGCCTTGATTCATGTACCTAACATTCCAGGTTCCTATGCAATATTGCTCTTTACAGCATCAGCCTTTACTTCCATCACCAGTCACATCCACAGCTGGGTGTTGTTTCCCCTTTGGCTCAGCCTCTTCATTCCTTCTGGAGCTGTTTCTCTGCTCTTCTCCAGTAGTATATTGGGCACCTACTGACCTAGGGAATTTATCTTTCAGTGTCACATCTTTTTGCCTTTTTATATTGTTCATGGGGTTCTCCAGGCAAGAAAACTGAAGTGGTTTGCCATTCCATTCTCCCTTTTCCCTGTTTATCACCTATCTTCATGGCTACTTATCATTCTTTAAGGTGTTTTTCTTCATTTGTATTGACTACTTGTGTTTACTGGAACTCTATCCCTGGTCCTTAGTCCATCTTACTTTAGATATTACTTTTGGATAACGTTTCTACACTTTAACTACCACTTTTATGTTCTTGCCTTGTATCTAAGCTTTAAGCTAGAAAGTTGTTCACCTCCACATTCTTACATTTCCTACTATCTTTTCCACTTGATTATCCTCTGGGCATCCTCTGCATGCCCAGAACAAGACTCACAGCCTTTATGCTTAAAAACTTTTTTAGCCGTATCCCCCAGTATGGTTAAGAGAAACTGATAGCTCTGTAACCAAGAAAACTTGAAGTCATCCTAGATATCTCCCTTTTGTTCTTCTCAACGTTTCTTTACTCATTAATGCCTGACTCACTAACATATCTGGAAACTATTTGCTTTCCTAATTTCTTTCCATATAACTGCAAGCTAGGTAAGAATACTTCCATCTTCTCAGAAGGTTCTCATATTTCATATCTCACACTTCCTACATCACTGTCTCTCTCTTATTATCCACCTCACCCAGCCTGTTTCCTGTTTTCCAGGGTAAGACCTTACTACAAGATACAGTTATTTTTGGTATCCAAGGAAAGTTGGTTCCACGACCACCCCCATATTAACATATGTAATCGCTCAAGTTCCTTGTATAAAATGGTATAGGATTTGGGTATATCCTATGAGCATCTTCCCCATACACACTTTAAATCATTTCTAGATTATTTATAATAACCTATACAGTTTGAATGCTGTGTAAATAGCTGTAAAAATAATTTAAATGCTTTGTAAATAATTACTGGCACATGGCAACTTAAGCATTGATTTTTGGAACTTTCTGAAATTGTTCATTATATATTTTACTTCTGTGTATTTTTTGAATCCCACTTGACCCTATGCTGCTATATTTTACATTAAACAGTTATTTAACTTTTAAGTGCTAAGAAAGAAAACCTAGTCTTTGTTTTCCCACTTATTTACCATTTCTGGTACTCTGTTCCTTTCTTTAGATCCAAGTATCCACTTTGTATTCTTTCTTTTTAACCTGAGAGATATCCTTTGGCATTTCTTATAGTGCAGATCTAATGGCAAGTATTTATTCTCTCAGCTTTTGTTTAGCTGGAAATGTCTTTTTTCACCCTAATTTCTGAAGGATATTTTTTACTGAATATAAAATTTTAGGTTGCTACTACATGCTAGCTCCAAGTACTTAAAAGATGTTATTCTGTTTCTTGTGACCTCCAATGAGAAGCTGGTAGTCACTCATATCATTGTTTCTTTGTACATAATGTGTCTTCCCTCTCCCCCTTTTTTTCCCTCCCTTCTCTGGTTGCATTCAAGATTTCTTCTTTATGTTTGGTTTTTATCAATTTGAGTATGATATGCCTAGATGTGATTCTATTTATGTTTATCCTGGTTGGGATTGACTGTGAAAAAAGTGAAAGTTGCTCAGTTGTGTCCGACTATTCACAGTCCTTTGGACTGTACACCGCCAGGCTCCTCTGTCCACGGAATTCTCAAGGCAAGAATACTGGAGTGGGTAGGCCATTCCCTTCTCCAGGGCGTCTTCCTGACTCAGAGATCAAACCTGGATTTCCTACATCGCAGGCGGATTCTTTATGGTCTGAGCTGTTAGGGATCAGCTATACTTGTTAAAACTGGTGTTTTTCATCATATTTGGGAAGTTTTCAGCCATTTATTTTTCAAATATTTCTTTTCTTCCAGTCTCATTGTCTTCCCCAGTGAGACCACAATTATAAATATTTTAGATCATTTGATAATGTTCACAGTCCCTGAAGCTTAATAATTTTCTTCAATTTTTTTTCCTCTCTGCAAGGTTGGGTAGTTTTAATAATTGGTCTTCAGCTTCTACCACCACCAGGATATTGTTAAACCGCATCTAGTAGCATTGTAATTTCAATTACAGTACTTTTAAGTTTTAAAATTTCTATGTTTAATGTTTTCTATTTAGTTAGTTTCTCAGTTAATCTCAATTATTGAATTTTATATGGATAGTTCCTTTGCCCTCTTATTTCATTTCATCTTGATTACAAAATGGTACTATATATAACTTATTGCAAATTAAAATATTTGACTTCTTATCTGAAAGTTTATTTTACATTTTGGGATATTTTTACTTTCCTGAATTTTCTGGGTTTTATTCTTTAAAAACCACATGGATTTACAATTTATGCCAGAATGGATGGGTGTAATCAAGGGCAGAGACGGGGACAGAAATGAGATTAAGGTTATGTTCTGCAGAATGGCCAGTGGGACAAATAGGGCTATCACTTTAATGATGTTTTAAATTAGGTACAGGTCCCAGTAATTTATTAGATTTCTCCTGTGTTTTGCTCTTATACTGTCAGTTGCACAGTTAGGAAATCATGGACTTTTAGTTCCTGAATAGACTTTAGAATTGATCCTGATAGCTTCATTTTCATTCTTTGGAAGTAGGTGTATAAGGATTTCATTCACACTGAGTTGGACAGATAGGTGAAAGATATTTCTAATGCAGATAGTTAAGCAAAAATACCTAGTAAAATACATACGTGGTACAATACAAAGGTTTCAATAGTTTTCAGCCAATTTGTGGCACATATTAATGTATAGATTTAAAATACTGGAACAAAGGTAAATTCAGAATTTGAAGAATAAACAAGTCACTAGTTTAAAAACATGGGGCTTCCCTGGTGACTCAGATGGTAAAGAATCTGCCTGTAATTCAGGAGACCTGGGTTTGATACCTGGATCTGGAATATTCCCAGGAGAAGGGAATGGCTACTCACTCCAGTATTCTTGCCTGGAGAATTCCATGGACGCAGGAGCCTGGCGGGAAACAGTCCAAGGTTTACAAAGAGTCGGACACGACTGAGCAACTAACACTAAAACAGAAAACAAAACCAGAAGATAATAGTAGCATAAGCACCTAATGTTTTTTTATTATGTCACAGAATAAAGGCTCTGTAGCAGATTGTGAACATATGGTAGGCTACATAGAATAGTATATTACACATTTAGTATATTGCAACAAGTATATATATATACATTTATATACACACATTTACATAAATTGTATCAAGTTCTATAATATTACCAATTAATAGTTTTCATCTTCTTTCCTATATTGATATAAGATTCATAGGTGTTTAACAATAGGAAATGAAGTGACTGTTTAACAAATGTGTATGTTATCACTCTTATCTCCCTAGCATCTATTACAGTGTCTGGCATATGTTAGATGTTTAATAAATATTTATTGCATGAATAAGTGCATACAATTTTAAAAAGAATCATTCTTTTGAAAAGTGCTTAGAGAGATGGATTTATTTTTGTACTGACTACTACCAAATAATTATCATTATAATAATCCCACATAAAATACTCTGAAATAAAACTTTTATCCTCGTAATTTGGGGTTTGTTGTAGTATTTGGAATTTCTCCTTAGTCTCCTTCATGAACATTAACTTTGTGTTAACCATCCTAAAGGAAATCAGTCCTGAATATTCTTTGGAAGGACTGATGTTGAAGCTGAAACTCCAATATTTTGGCCTCCTGATGCGAAGAACTGACTCGTTTGAAAAGACCCTGATGCTGGGAAAGATTGAAGGCGGGAGGAAAAGGGGATGACAGAGGATAGGATGGTTGGATGGCATCACTTACTCAGTGGACATGAGTTTGAGTAAACTCCGGGAGTTGGTGATGGACAGGGAGGCCTGGCTTGCTACAGTCCGAGGTGTTGCAAAGAGTCGGACATGACTGAGTGACTGAATTGAACTGAATGGACAGGTAATAGCTAAAGCATTTTTATGTGATGTGTACCTAGAATTATTAGGTTGGTGCAAACATAATTGTGGTTTAGATTGTGAATTTTAAATCATAACTCGGCTCAAGCACGCTTTATTAATCAAAATAGGAGACATTACAATCAACACATTTTTGCCAATAAGAAATGCTTGCTTATTTCTGTAGCTTAAAATTCTATGCTTTGGGATTCATTGAGCTCTTGGAAACCTTTTTCTGCCTCCTGCTGATTGTGAAAGCATTTTCCCTGCAAAAAGTTGTCAAGAAGCTTTTTGAAGTGAGGTTGATGAGGTGTCAGGTGAATGTGGCAGATGAGGCAAGACTTCACTGCCCAATTCATTCAACTTTTGAAGTGTTGGTTGTGCTACTTGCAATTGGGCGTTTTTCGTGGAGAACTGGGCCCATTCTGTTGACCAGCTGCAAGTGTTGCAGTATTCTGTGCATCTTATGGATTTGCTGAGTGTACTTCTCAGATGTGAAGGTCTTGCCAGGATTCAGAAAACTGTAGTGGATTAGATGGGCAGTAGACTACCAAACAGTGACCATGACCTTTTTTTGGTCCAGGTTTGGCTTTGGGAAGTGCTTTGGAGATTCTTGTGGCTCCACTGGTGACTCTGAAGGTCAAGAATCTGCCTGCAATGCAGGAGACCTGGATTTGATCCTTGGGATGGGAAGATCCTCTGGAGAAAGGAATGGAAACCCACTGTAGTGTTCTTGCCTGGAGAATTCCATGGACAGGGGAGCCTGGTGGGCTACAGTCCAGGGGGTTGCAAAGAGTTGGACATGACTGAGCAACTAACACTTCACTTTCACTTTTGGAGCTTTTTCCTGTCCAGCCACTGAGCTGGTCGTCACTGGTTGTGGTATAAAATTCACTTGTTGTCACATGTCACAATCCCTCAAGTAATGGTTCATTGTCATTGTGTACAATAATAAAAGACAACACTTCAGTATGATGATTTTCGGTCAGCTCATGAGGCACTCAACTTAATCAAGCTTCTTTACCTTTGGAATTTGCTTCAAATGCCGAACCACCATAGAATGGTAGACGTTGAGTTCTTCAGCAGCTTCTCATGTAGTTTTAAGAGGATCAGCTTTGATGATCCTCTCAATTGGTCCTTGTCCACTTCCAATGGCTGACCACTTATCATCTTCAGGACTACTGTCTCTTTTGCAAAAACTTCTTGAACCACCACTGCACTGTACACCTCTTTACCAGTTCCTGGACCAAATGCGTTGTTGGTGCTGCGAGTTGTCTTGGCTGCTTTAAGATCCATTTTGAACTAGAATAAGAAAATTGTTTGAATTTGGTTTTTGTCTAATATTTCTGTGGTCTAAAATAAATAGCAAGTCATTAGCAAAAAACAGAAAGTGAGAAATGTACATTAATATGTATAACACTACCACATTTGTTTAAGAATGTATTCCAGTGTCAAATGGCAAAGGTCAACAGTGCAAAACTGTAGTTACTTTTGCACAAACCTAAAGGAGATCAATCCTGGGTGTTCATTGGAAGGACTGATGCTAAAGCTGAAACTCCAATACTTTGGCCACCTCATGCGACGAGTTGACTCACTGGAAAAGAGTCTGATGCTGGGAGGGATTGGGGGTGGGAGGAGACGGGGACGACAGAGAATGAGATGGCTGGATGGCATCACCGACTCGATGGACATGAGTTTGAGTGAACTCCGGGAGTTGGTGATGGACAGGGAGGCCTGGCGTGCTGTGATTCATGGGATCGTGGAGAGTTGGCCACGACTGAGTGACTGAACTGAACTGAACTGAATACCTTGTAACCTTTTTTACCCCCACTTTCAATGGTTTCCATTCATCTTGGCATTTAATCAGCTTCTATCTTGTATTTATTATTTAAATGTTTTATGTGTATAAATGTTGTTTAACCATGATGTTGTATACTTCTTAAGTATGGAAACCCTCTTTTAAACAGTTATTTGCTATATAGCATAGTATTACTCATGTAGTTGATGGTCTTTGGAGCCAAAGGTGGAGAAGCTCTATATAGTCAGCAAAAACAAGACCGGAAGCTGACTGTGGCTCACATCATGAACTCATTATTGCCAAATTCAGACTTAAATTGAAGAAAGTAGGGAAACCACTACACCATTCAGGTGTGACCTAAATCAGACCCATTCCTATTATACAGTAGAAGTGAGAAATAGATTCAGGGGATTAGATCTGAAAGGCAAAGTGCCTTGTGAACTATGGATGGAGGTTCGTGACATTGTACAGGAGACACGGATTCAAGACCATCCCCAAAAAAAGAAATGCAAAAAAGCAAAATGGCTGTCTGAGGAGGCCTTACAAGTAGCTGTGAACTGAAGAGAAGCAAAAAGCGAAGGAGAAAAGGAAAGAATACCCATTTGAATGGAGAGTTCCAAAGAATAGCAAGGAGAGATAAGAAAGCCTTCCTCAGTGATCAATGCAAAGAAATAGAGGAAAACAATAGAATGGGAAAGACTAGAGATCTATTCAAGAAAATTAGAGATACCAAGGGAATATTTCATGCAAAGATGGTCTCAATAAAGGACAGAAATGAGATGGACCTAACAGAAGCAGAAGATATTAAGAAGAGGTGGCAAGAATACACAAAACTATACAAAAAAGATCTTCACGACCCAGATAATCATGATGGTGTGATCACCAACCTAGAGCCAGACATCCTGGAATATGAAGTCAAGTGGGCCTTAGGAAGCATCACTACAAACAAAGCTAGTGGAGGTAATGGAATTCCAGTTGAGCTATTTCAAATCCTAAAAGATGATGCTGTTAAAGTGCTGCACTCAATATGCCAGCAAATTTGGAAACCTCAGCAGTGGCCACAGGACTAGAAAAGGTCAGTTTTCATTCCAATCCCAAAGCAAGGCAATGCCAAAGAATACTAAAACTACCAGACAGATGCATTCATCTCACATGCTAGTCAAGTCATGCTCAAAATTCTCCAAGCCAGGCTTCAGCAATATGTGAACCGTGAACTTCCAGATGTTCAAGCTGGATTTAGAAAAGAGAGAGGAACCAGAGATCAGATTGCCAACATGCGTTGGATTATCGAAAAGCAATAGAGTTCCAGAAAAACATCTACTTCTGATATATTGACTATGCCAAAGCCTTTGACTGTGTGGATCACCACAAACTGTGGAAAATTCTGAAAGAGATGGGAATACCAGACCACCTGACCTGCCTCTTGAGAAATCTGTATGTAGGTCAGGAAACAACAGTTAGAACTGGACATGGAACAACAGACTGGTTCCAAATAGGGAAAGGAGTACGTCAAGCCTGTACTGTATATTGTCACCCTGCTTATTTAACTTATATGCAGAGTACATCATGAGAAATGCTACGCTGGATGAAGCACAAGCTGAAATCAAGATTGCTGCGAGAAATATCAGTAACCTCAGATATGCAGGTGACACCACCCTTATGGCAGAAAGTGAAGAAGAACTAAAAATCCTCTTGATGAAAGTGAAAGAGGAGAGTGAAAAAGTTGGCTTAAAACTCAGCACTCAGAAAACTAAGATCATGGCATCTGGTCCCATCACTTCATGGCAAATAGATGGGGAAACAGTGGAAACAGTGACAGACTTAATTCTGGGGGGCTCTAAAATCATGGCAGATGGTGATTGCAGCCATGAAATTTTAAAAGACACTTGCTCCTTTGAAGAAAAGTTATGATCAACCTAGGCAGCATATTAAAAAGCAGAGACATTACTTTACCAACAAAGGTCCGTCTAGTTGAGGCTGTGGTTTTTCCAGTAGTCATGCATGGATGTGAGAGTTGGACTGTAAAGAAGGCTGAGAGCCGAAGAATTGATGCTTTTGAACTGTGGTGTGGTATTGTGAGAGTTCCTTGGGTAGCAAGGAAATTAAACCAGTCCGTCCTAAATGAAATAAGTCCTGAATAATCATTGGAAGAACTGATGCTGAAACTGAAAACTCCAGTGCTTTGGCCATCTGATTGAAAGAACTGACTCATTGGAAAGACCCTGATGCTGGGAAAGATTGAAGGTGGAGGAGAAGAGGACGACAGAGGATGAGATGGTTGGATGGCATCACCAACTCAATGGACATGAGTTTGAGTAAACTCTGGGAGTTGGTGTGGACAGGGAGGCCTCACGTGCTTCAGTCCATGGAGTCACAAAGAGTTGGACACCACTGAACAACTGAACTGAACTGAGTTGATGGTCAATACATATTGAATAGTTTAAAAAGACATTTCGTAGCACAAATATGTTTGAGAGTTAGTTGGGTGGTCATTAAACCTCGAGATGTTGTTAAGTGCTTTTCCACCCATATCTTTCTAAAAGAAACAGCCTCTGTACTATTATATCCTCTGCCAAAGTGGTACGCTGAGGCAGGTGTGCATTTTGTATTTCTTAATACCAATTTTTCCAGCCATAATCATTTGGACTTAAGAGAGGATACCTGTTTCAAGAGGTGCTAAGTAAATAGACTGGCCTATTATCTGTTTATCTTCTTGTGTCTGAGGTGATTTTATCTAATCTGATGGAAATTAGGAAAATGCATGAGTTAGCAAGGAAGCTAAACGAATGAAATTTCATGAGGTTGACTTAATTTATGTTAAATTGAATCAAAGTTACCAGCTAATGTCATAGGAAGCAGAAAAGAAAGGATAGAAGGTAAAGTAGCTTGTTAGTAGAATGATCAGAGCAATAGCTATGTGAATACTTAGATATTATAACACATAAACTGGCTTAACTTGAATTACTGTTTTAAACTGTATACAATAGGGTCTTAAGTGTTTGAAGTTTTATGCTTAAGAAAACAGGAGTGATGCTGCAATGTCAAATACTTATATGCCTGTTCTGTGACTTATCTTTCATGATGTTTTTGAGGATTAGTTTTAGCCTTTGTTAGGGCTAGTCTGTTTCACTTTTTTGATCTTATTCCATGTAGTCCTAAATCCAGGCCATTCTGAGGTCTCAGTTTAAAGCCTGGGGTACTTTATCAAGGTCTTTTTAAACTTAAATTGCAGTTTTACCAACATTATGTGGTTACTGAAACTTTTGCTCAGATCTTTAGTTTCCCACCTGCCATTTCTGCTGGCATTCTTGAAGTTTTGTTTTGTGCATGTGAAGTTCAGGAGTAAGTCAACAACTGGAGGAAATATCTTTACAGATTTTTAGGCTCCTACTCTGCAGTTTCTTTGAAGTCTTAGTTCCAGTGGTGGTTTAATAGTAGTTTAATTTTTTCCTCCCAGCCTTCTTTTCAGGGTCATGGTGGTGTGGTAGTAGTTTGAGGTGTAAGTTCAAGCATTGAGTCTAGGTGTGGTCTTTGCTAGAGCTGGAGAACTTTAGTTCCCATTACCCTACAGGAACTGACTGATTATCTGCCACTGCTTTCTTCTATACAAAGGAGCTCAATAGGTCTGTAGCTTTAGCTCAGCTCACTTTACGTTTTTATTTTATTCCAGATCACAGGATAGGAGTAGGGGGAATATATATAGATTAGGCTCTTGAACAGTACAGGTTTGAACAATGTGAGTCCACTTAATATGCAAAGTTTTATTCAATAGTAAATACTGTAGTGCTACATGATCTGAGGTTGGTTGAATTTGTGGATGTGGAATTGTGAATACAGAGGGCCAACTATGGGTTAAACATGGGTTTTCAATAGTGCAGAGGGTTGGCACCCCTCACCCTGTGTTGTTCAAGGGTCACCTATGTGTGTATACACACACACACTCATATTTGTGTGTAAATATAAATATAAAATACAAATATACAATATGTAAAGTAAATATGTAATTTTTATATAAATTATTTTTATATGAATGTTGAATAAAATTGACTTTTTTGGCACTGTTCTATGAATTTCAATTCATATATAAATTCACATAGCCATGACCATAGTCAGGATACAGAACAGTCTCATCATACCAAAAACCTCCCTTGTGTTGTCTCATTTTGGTCACACCTTCTTCCCACCTATAACTTTTGGCAACCTCTGATCTGTTCTTTGTCACTGTAGTTTTTATCTTTTCAAGAATGGTATTTCAAAGGAATTGCATGGTGTTTAATCTTTTCTAGACTAGTTTCTTTCATTCTCCATAATGGCTTTTGAGATTCTTCTAAGTTGTTGCATTTATCAGTAGTTCATTTCTCTTTAATACCGAGTTGTATTTCATTGTACAGATGTGCCGTAGTTTGTTTATCCATTCACCAGTTGAAGAGCATTTGGGTGTTTTAACAGATGAACTCTCATGTCCAGGTTTTTGTGAACATACGTTTTTGTTTCTCTAGGGTAAATACCTGGGAGTGGGATGATGGGACCTATGGTAAGTGTATGTTTAACTTTCTAAGAAACCTCCAAACTGTTTTCCATGTGGCTGTGCCATTTTTGTTCTCCCAACAACGGATGAGCGTTCCAGTTTCTCTGCATCCTCACCAGTACTTGTTCTTGTCAATATTTTTTATTTTAGTCAATCATGTAGGTATGTAGTGGTATGTCATTGTGGTTTGCATTTCTCTGTTGACTAATGATGTTGAACATCTTTAAAAATGTGCTTATTTGCCATTCCTACACAGTATTTGATGAAATATCTTTTCAGATCTTTTAAATCTTTTGTCTATTTTTTCAAGGTGTTTTTTTTTTTTTATTTTAAGCCTAGCTGAAGATCTTTTTTGTTTTTTCCCCTTCCAGTTTTCTTTTCTCTTTTCTCTGTCACTACTGTGTGTTTGGAGCTGATGTAGTGAGTCTAAATTCACTAAACTTTTTTTTATTTTGCCAGGTGGAGAGGGTTGTGCTGCGAGGCACATGGAATCTTAGTTCCCCGACTAAAGATCGAACCCGTGCTCCTTGCATTGGAAGCACAGAGTCTTAATTACTGATCTGCCAGGGAATTCCCACTTACTATACCATTTTGATAGAAAGTTCAAGGCAGAATTTTTCATATGAAGGGATTGCAAAAAAACTACAGGAATGGAAATGGAAGAACATAATCAGGAATATTTAAGTAATCCCACTAAATATGCCTTTGTAGATATATATAGGGATCTAGAAAATGAGATGGGCTTCCCAGGGTGACACTCGTGGTGCTGTCTGCCAATGCAGGAGATGCAAGTGACTTGGGTTCAATCCCTGGGTCAGGAATACCCCTTGGAGAAAGAAATAGCAACCCACTCCAGTTTTCTTGCCTGTCCCATGGACAGAGGAGCCTAATGGGTTATAATCAAGAGGGTCACAGAGTCGGACATGACTGAGCTCTCGTACACGCGCGCACACACACACACACACACACACAGAGAATGTGGAATGAAATTAGTTTTTATTCAAATCAATAGAAGATTTTGAGATATTAGTAAAAGTCTAACTTTTGGTTCCAAAATTTTAACTGCTTGCATTTAAAAACTAATTTTAAAAGTCTATTTATATAGATTTATATTAAATATATCGAACTTTTAACATTGACTTCATTGAAGAATGAAGTGAAGTGAAGTCGCTCAGTCGTGTCCAACTCTTTGTGACCCCGTGGACTGTAGCCCACCAGGCTCCTCTGTCCATGGGATTCTCCAGGCAAGAATACTGGAGTGGGTTGCCATTTCCTTCTCCAGGGGATCTTCCCGACCCAGGGATTGAACCCAGGTCTCCCGCATTGCAGGCAGATGCTTCAACCTCTGAGCCAAATAACAGAAGCACTGTTGTACTGTTAAGTTAGATATGTCAGATTACATTAACATATGTTTTATATCATTATAAATTGGGGTTTCTTCATGGCAACTGTTATAGTATCATTGGGTGCCAGACTATACAAAGGCTTCTACACACCTGCTTGTGTTTTTTTTTTTGGACACGCCAAAAGGCAAGTGGGATCTTAGTTCCCCAATCTCAGGGCTGGATCAAACTCATGCCATCAGTGTTAGAAGCACGGAGTCTTAACCACCGAACTGCTGTGGAAGTTCCTACATATCTTAATTAAAAAAACAAACTGATAGTGTTTGATGAATACTGAGATAGTAAAATGTTTTCCCAAGCTTGAAAATATAATGGTAAAATGATCTTTTAATACAAAGCTGTTGTCACAGTGAACAGAGACATGACCCAGTGTGTTTTCCTGACTGATTTGAGGCTGCAAATATCCAGCTTTCACAGGAGGAATATTACTGATTTTGCCATAGTGCCTGGATTTCCAGCTTCAAGATAACACGTTTCCCTGCACATTTAGAGCTGTGTAGAGACACTCCCTAGTGTACAGACACTCTGCTGTTTGCTTGCAAAGGTATCAATGGAGAGTGCTCTGTGAATGTGGATGACCAGGCCTCTTTTACCCTGATTAGGTGAAAGGTTTATCAGATGGGAAGATCCCCTGGAGAAGGAAATGGCAGTCCACTTCAGTACTATTGACTGGAAAATCCCATGGACAGAGGGGTCTGGTAGGCTACAGTCTGTGGGGTCGCAAAGAGTTGGACACGACTGAGCGACTTCACTTCACTGTCAGATGACCTCGCAGCAAGTAGTGGCAAGCTGCCTGATTCTTGAGAAGTGAAGTTGTTTAGTCCTGTGCGACTCTTTGTGATCCCATAGACTGTAGCCTACCAGGCTCCTCCGTCCGTGGAATTTTCCAGGCAAGAGTACTGGAGTAGGTTGCCATTTCCTTCTCCAGGGGATCTTCCCAACCCAAGGATCGAACCCAGGTCTCCCACATTGCAGGCAGACGCTTTACCCTCTGAGCCACCAAGGAAGCCCCCCAATTTTTTTTTAATGCAAAAGCAACTTATAATTACCACTTTAAAATACAAGTCATCACTTGATTTAAGTGAACAATGATTGAGATATTTGACACCTGTAAATAGAATGACTGCTTACATAAAATCTTTAGAAATTTGGTTTTAGTTTATTGGCAGAAATATGATTTTTCAGGGAAAGAAGACACATTTTTTACATTAAATCATAAGATGGAACATACTACATGATTTTTGAAGGTATAGTTTTGAAGTTTTCAAAGCCTACATTTCTTTTAAAATGTATTTATTATGTGGCTGTGTTGGGTCTGAGCTGTGGCATGTGGGATCTTCCTGTGTCATGGGGCATCTTTCATTACGGCACATGGATTCTCTACTTGCGGTGCAAGGGCTCGGTAGTTGTAGCACACAGGCTGAGTTGCTGTGTGGCATGTGGGATCTTAGTTCCCTGACCAGGGATCGAACCCATGTCCTTTGCATTGCAAGGCAGATTCTTAACCACTGGACCATCAGGGAAGTCCCCATATTTTCTCACAAGTAAAACCAAAGTATTAAATTGCAAGAAAAGTAAGGTTTCACATTCTGATTATCTGTATGTTCCCTTTTGAATCCACTGAATTTGATGATTTAAGTGTGTTTAAACATGGCTATCATCAGAAACCATCTTGACTTTTAAAAGTATATTCTACTTAAGAATTATGTGTAAAATAATCTCTTAAAACTGAATTATTGGGACTTCTCTGGTGGTCCAGTGGTTAGGATTCTGTCCTTCTAAAGCAGGGGGCATGAGTTGGATCCCTGGTTGGGGAACTAAAATCCCACATGCCATGCATTGTGACCAAAAAATAATAAATTTAAAAACCAAACAAAACTGAGGTTATTTTCCACTTATGTGACTTATTAATATATCTAATAGTTGTGAAATTGCAAATTGTGATAATCTTCTTGCCCTTGATTCTCATTTTGGTTTGAAACTAGTTCCTGAAAATGTTGTGTTAGTTGCTCAGTCATGTCCAACTCTTTGCAACCCCATGAAATGTAGCCCACTAGGCTCCTCTGTCCATGGAATTCTCCAGACAAGAATAACAGAGTAGGCAGCCATTCTCCAGGGGGCCTTCCTGGCCCAGGCACTGAACCCCGGTCTCCCACATTGTAAGCAGATTCTCTACCGTCTGAGCCACCAGGGAAGCCCAGTTAGTATCCACTGGAGACATTTAACAGTCTTATCTAATCATTATTTTAGGAGTAGTTTAATAATTTTTTTGAAAAATTACTTTAAACCTCACAATGAAGTGTTTATCTTTAAAAACCTGAGAAAAAAATGGCTTTCCCCTCCTCTTAAAGGATATCTCTCGAACTAATGTGGGGTAGGTTTCCAGTCAAAGAGTTTTGGTAGTCTTTACCGCTGTGTGCTAGCAAGTGTCACTGTATAAAACTGAAGGTTTATAGATTCCCGAGGAGCTACAGCATCATAATAACATTTACTCCCACTCAGAATTTATTTTAAGAAATGACATAAATACTGTGTTATAATTGATCTGTTGTACAAAAAGTACTGAATAATACACAAACAAGACAACATACAGTCTTGACGATCAAAACAATTTTTTTCTGTGAAATTCTCTAGCTTGAATAATGAAAGAGAAGGTGTCAGGGTGAAAAAAATGATCTGATTCTACTGTCTGTGTCTTAGATAATGATATTCATCAGATCTATATATATTTTATTATCATTCCCTTTCAAAGCAATCTTTAAATGTTTGCTCAGCCCTGAAGTTTGATCCTTCTGTTAAGGCCTTTGTTACATATTTTAAGTCATTCTTTTAAATGCTCATATCATTTAGTATAGAATTCATTGTTATAAATGGAATTAATTATGTAATGTTATTCTCATTAATATAATCTTAAATTAATAGCTATTTGTATATT
Source organism: Moschus berezovskii (assembly GCF_049115385.1). Taxonomy (NCBI): domain Eukaryota; kingdom Metazoa; phylum Chordata; class Mammalia; order Artiodactyla; family Moschidae; genus Moschus; species Moschus berezovskii. Next base: position 24,937,520 of record NC_142468.1, on the reverse strand, counting down.
CTGTTTAATCCTTAGCTTTCTGGAGTCTAGGATAGTATTGACTATAATTGTGGTTTTGATTTATTTCATAACAAAGAATTGCTCAGGGGTTTCATATTACTGATGAGGAAATAGTTGACCCAGTGGTGAAGAAATGGTTTACCCAAGGTCACACAAATATTTAACTGTCAGACTGTGGCTTGAATTTAGGTTATCTTATTCTTAGTGTAGCATTTGTTTTATATATGTTTGTATGAGAATTATTTCTAAAAATAGGCTATGTTGAAATATCTTAATTTATAAAGCTGAAGTTACTTATAGAATATATATTATGTTTCCAGTTGCTGCTGTAACAAATTATCACACACTGGCTTAAGAGTCCAAGATGGATCTTCCCACTAAATGCTGCTGCTGCTGCTAAGTCGCTTCAGTCGTGTCCGACTCTGTGCGACCCCATAGATGGCAGCCCACCAGGCACCGCTGTCCCTGGGATTCTCCAGGCAAGAACACTGGAGTGGGTTGCCATTTCTTTCTCCAGTGCATGAAAGTGAAAAGCGAAAGTGAAGTCTCTCAGTTGTGTCCGACTCTTCGAGACCCCATGGACTGCAGCCTACCAGGCTCCTCCGTCCATGGGATTTTCTCGGCAAGAATACTGGAGTGAGTTGCCATTGCCTTCTCCGCACTAAAAGCTATAAACATATAAGAATATGTTATCTCACATAGCAAAGGGATTTTGCAAATGAAGATTACAGACCATAAAATGGGGAGATTATCCTGGATTATTGGGTTGACACAGTCTAATTACTTGAGTCCTTAAAAGAGGGTACCCTTCTCAGTTGTTTTGAAAGGAAAGAAAACAGGTTGGATGGCAGTATAAGAAGGATACAATCCATCGTTGTTGGCTCTGAAAATGGAAGGAGGCCTGAGCCAAGGAATGCAGGCAGCCTCTGGAAGCTGGAAAATGCAAGGAATCTCCCCTGTAGCCTCCGGGATAGATTGCTGCTGATACCTTGACTTTATCCCAGTGAAACTCGTTATATTCTTATTTTACCTTCCAGTTCTAATATTTTTCTTTATGTCTTCTGACTAAACCTTTTTTTTTTTTTTAATACTTTGATTCCAGTAATAGGTATCATCACGGGGCTTCCCACATAGCTCAGTGGTAAAGAATCCACCTGCCAATGCAGGAGATGTGGATTCGATTCCTGGGTTGGGGAAATCCCCTGGAGGAGGAAATGGCAACCCACTTCAGTATTCTTGCCTGGAAAATCCCATGGACAGAGGAGTCTGGTAGGCTGTAGTCCATGGGGTTGCAAAGAGTCAGACATGACTGAGCAACTGAGCTCACACTCACTGGTTCATTACCACCTCCTTGGCCAGCTCATTTTGGTAATTCTACTTGACTGCTTTTTTTTTTTTTGACTGGACACTGTATGTCTCTTTCTAATCACAAATGCTAGTAATCTCCAGTCTGGTTTTTCTTGTCCATTAACAGAACCTTGGTTCTGCTATTAGCAAGTTTTTTATTAATGTTGTATATTACTATCAGTGTAAGTGCATAGTAAGTATTTGATGAATAAATTAAGTGCGTGTTCCATTTGAAGCTTCCCTGGTGGCTCAGATGGTAAAGAATCAGCCTGCAATGCAGGAGACTCGGTTTCAATCCCTGGGGTGAGAAGATTCCTGGAGAAGGGAATGACAACCCATTCCAGTATTCTTGCCTGGAGAGTTCCATGGCAGAGAAATCTGAAGGGCTTAACTCCTTGGGGTTGCAGAGTTGGACATAACTGAGCAACTAACACTTACCATTTGAGGCATTCAGAGGTTGTGAACATGTATTCTTAATAATTTCCTAGTGGTTTCTCAAGTTCCTATCCCTTTTTGTACCTCTGGGGAAATAGGTAGCAGACACTACATAATCGTTCAGTTCAGTTCAGTCACTCAGTCGTGTCCGACCCCATGAATCACAGCACGCCAGGCCTCCCTGTCCATCACCAACTCCCAGAGTAGTTCATTATTAAAATACAGCTAGATTTAAAACTTTCATTGGACTCAAAACTTAAGTGTCCTTAGCGTTTACTTTAGTGGTTCGTAAATTTTTGAATTTCATGTACTAGTAAAATGTATTGAAAAGTTTGGAGGATAAACAAAGAAGTGCTAACTTTTTGTTTTGCTAAGACCTTGATAAAAAGCCATCATCAGCTATAACCATTGCATTGTAAAAGGGTTTTTGAACGTCTGAAAAAGGAAAAAGTCACTGAATAAAAAAAAATCCTCTAAAGTTAGCTTTATAGAAAAACTCAATACATAGTCATTTACTTTTCTAAGTTTACTGAGAATGACTAGAACTTGAAAGGAAATCCTGGGTGTTCATTGGAAGGACTGATGCTAAAGCTGAAACTGCAATACTTTGGCCACCTCATGCGATGAGTTGACTCACTGGAAAAGACTCTGATGCTGGGAAAGGTTGGGGGTGGGAGGAGAAGGGGACGACAGAGAATGAGATGGCTGGATGGCATCACCAACTCTGTGGACATGAGTTTGAGTGAACTCCGGGAGTTGGTGATGGACAGGGAGGCCTGGCGTGCTGTGATTCATGGGGTCGCAGAGAGTCGGACACGACTGAGCGACTGAACTGAACTGAACTGAACCACTGGTGTAGTCATTCTCTTATTTAAGTGGAATTTCAGTCTCAGTGTATGTGGCTTTCTTAAATCTTAAAGCAAGCCAATATTTGAAGGAAAAGGCAAAGAGGAATTATAAGTACATAGTAGACTTTTTCTTAGGGTGTCTTGCTTTGATCACACTTCCAACATTTTGATATAGTAAATAGTATTTTACCCTTTCTGCTTCCCCTACTCTCCATTTCCTACAAAAGTATCCGTTCTCCCACTTTGTATTCAGTACTTGCAATCCTCTGTATTTTTCCATATGCTTGAGCCTTAATCTTGTTGTTTTGGTTGTCTAATGCTTCTTTTTTTCATGGTCTGCTTAATACTTTCTGATTTATTTGTGTTTAATATATACACACATTCAGTATATCACCGAAATGTTGAAAAAAAATTTCAGTCTCAATCTCTTGTCCTTTTCTTTAAAGGTAATCATTGTAAATTTCTAGTATAACTTTTTAGAAAAAGCGTTTTCTGCATATACCAGAAGCTGGCTATACTAAAATATGTCTTCTAATATGTACATCTATAAAAACATACAGAAATGGGTTTTCACTTATGGTACATTCTTAGCTTTATGCCTGTCTCTACTTTGGCCGTACCCTTGTTTTTCTGTTTTCCAACCTGTATTTGGACTAAATCATTTTTTGACCTCTTAACTTGCTTTATTCTGTGGGCTAATGTTGAAACTTATTTGTTCTAGGGGTGACAGTTTTTAGTGTTGCTGGAAGTGCCTTTCTCTGGACTGGATGTACTTTGATTCTTTTGGTCACAGTGAGATTTAAATTTCAATATACTAGGAAACAGAAACCTATGAACAGGATTTCTCCAACCCTTTATTCTTGTTGAAAGGAATGCAAACAATACCTCTACTTTTCTGTCCCCACCTGAAGGTGGGAATTGTCCAAAACTTCCTTGTACTGAGAACTAGTTTTGTTAGCTCAAAAATAGTAGGTTGACCTGTATGGGAGTTTTGCATCTAATCTGTACTACTCCAGCAAGGGGAAGTGTTCTGACCTTTCTCTGTGACAGAAATTGCAGAAGTTATTCATTTTCTCCTAGGGCAGGGACTTTATTTCATATTTGCGTAGGGTTATGATTTGCTAGTCTTGTTTGTTTCTACAGAGTTCAAACTGTTGCATGATGGTACAAGGAATCATAGAACCCAAGCATTATTTCTTAATTAATATAAAACAAGGGAGCTAAAATATTTTAAAAACAGAGAATATTTCTACCAGAATTACTGTGGTAATTAAGAGGTATTTAACCTAACAATTTGTTTCCCTTTTGTGCAGTTGGTAAAAAGAAAAAAAGTGTAGGAATGTGGAGTTGTTTCTCTCAAAATTTTTAGCTTAAGTTATATAACTTCTGATTAACATAAGATTTTGTCCCAAACTGTGAAGGCACTTGAACACTGAGATGAGTTTTAAATAATCTTATGACTAATATGTTAAAACAAGAGTGTATGTCGTGTTTCAAAGTATAAGGTGATATTTGCTTTACTACTGCAACACTGCCATATTCTTTGTTCCTTTTGTTCCATATTGTTCCTTTGAAATATATGATCATTGAAATAAGAACCAAAGATTTTTTTTTTTATTTGGTTTTGGTCCCCCCAGTCTCCTGTTTTTTGTTTTTGTTTTTCCTGTTGTGGTGATGAAAGTGAAAGAGGAGAGTTAAAAAGTTTTCTTAAAGCTCAGCATTCAGAAAACTAAGATCATGGCATCACTTCGTGGCAAATAGATGGGGAAACAGTGGCAACAGTGGCTGACTTTATTTTTTGGGATCCAAAATCACTGCAGATGGTGACTGCTGCCATGAAATTAAAAAACGATTACTCCTTGGAAGGGAAGTTATGACCAATCTAGACAGCATATTAAAAAGCAGAGACATTACTTTGCCAACAAAAGTCCATCTAGTCAAAGCTATGATTTTTCCAGTAGTCATGTGTAGAGGTGACAGTTGGACCATAAAGAAAGCTGATCGCCAAAGAGTTGATGCTTTTGAACTGTGGTGTTGGAGAAGACTCTTGAGAGTCCCTTGGACTGCAAGGAGATCCAACCAGTGCATCCTAAAGGAGATCAGTCCTGGGTGTTCATTGGAAGGACTGATGTTGAATCTGAAACTCCAATACTTTGGCCACATGATGGAAAGAGCTGACTCATTTGAAAAGATACTGATGCTGGGAAAGATTGAAGGCAGGAGGAGAAGGGGACGACGGAGGATGAGATGGTTGGATGGCATCCTTGACTCAATGGACATGAGTTTGAGTCAACTCTGGGAGTTTGTGATGGGCAGGGAGGCCTGGCATGCTGCAGTCCATGGGGTCTCAAAGACTCAGACATGACTGAGTGACTGAACTGAACTGAACTTTTTGATCTGTTTTAATTGTTACCAAACATTCACTATAAATTTAAGTTAATGCCACAAAATAAGCATTTCTAGTGTAAGAAAAATAGCATACCCTCTGACATACCATTTTTAGTACTGTCTGGCAAAAGCAAAGCAAGGGCTTGAAACACAGAGTATAGTCATAAAATATTAGGACTGAAAAGGACTTTAGAGATTATTCACTCTAACTCCTTTCCTTTTAGAAGTATCATCTTTGAATTGATGAATAACCTTTTTGATCCTTGATTTACTTTTATATAATTTGACAAGAGACTTGGGGAGCCTTATGTGATTGTTAAACTGATTAATATAAAAGGATGATTTGTAAAATTCAATGATTATTTTTGTAAGCAAAGTTATTACTCTAATTTTTAAAAATTTAGAAAAAAATACTAGCAAAAGATAGCATGTGTAAAACTGCAAACACAAATAACACTTGAATGAAAATTTTGACTTCAGACCCCTGATTTTGTGTGTGAACTAACCTATGTTAACTTTTTAATTTTTATTTTCATCTTAGTCATTTTACTACACTATTGTATAAATAATCTGAGACTTAAAGTAGGTAAGGAAATACCAAAAACTTAAAGCTAAAAGATAGTGTTAGATTTGAGAAATTCTTTCAAGACTTTCAGGGAAAAAAGGGAGCAATATAAAAGAAAAATGAAACAAAAAGCAGAAAACAAAAAGACTCATCTTTCTACTTTCTATTTATTTTAGGATTTTCTGTTTTTTAATACCATCAGTTTATCAATCCTAAAGATGCTTCTTGTCTTCATTAGGAGTAATAATGATTTTAACATCTGCTGAATTCATATCATCTTATTTTTTTTTAAAGGCTACCATCATTTCTCTACCTTTAAATCTTATATTACTGCTGCTGCTAAGTCGCTTCAGTCGTGTCCAACTCTGTGCGACCCCATAGACCGCAACCTACCAGACTCCCCTGTCCCCAGGATTCTCCAGGCAAGAGTACTGGAGTGGGTTGCCATTTCCTTCTCCAGTGCATGCAAGTGAAAAGTGAAAGTGAAGTCGCTCAGTCGTGTCCAACTCTCAGCGTCCCATGGACTGCAGCCCACCAGGCTCCTCCGTCCATGGGATTCTCCAGGCAAGAGCACTGGAGTGGGGTGCCATTACCTTCTCCTCTTATATTACTGGGAATTTAGTTAATTCATCTTCTTGCCTTAAAGAACCTTAAAGTATTTTTGATATTTGTGTTAACTTTAGAATACTGGAGAAAGAAGTTTCCCCATTTCACTGAAATCCATTCAAGTATTTAATAGCTTGCATTGAAGATATATTTCCATTTAATCAAATAGGTGGGAATAAAAGAGACATGAATCCTTGTATCTCTGATGTTTTCTTAATTCTACAACTGACTTTAGGAGACAGTTATGGAAACAGTGGGAGATTTTATTTTCTTGGGTTCCAGAATCACTGCAGATGGTGACTGTAGCCATGAAATTAAAAGATGCTTGCTCCTTGGAAGAAAACTATGACATACCTGCTGCTGCTGCTGCTAAGTCACTCAGTCGAGTCCGACTCTTTGCGACCCCATGGACTGCAGCCTACAAGGCTCCTCCGTCAATGGGATTTTCCAGGCAAGAGTACTAGAGTGGGCTGCCATTGCCTTCTCCCATGACATACCTAGACAGTGTATTAAAAAGCAGAGACAGCACTTTGCTGACAAAGGTCCACATAGTCAAAGCTATGGTTTTTCCAGTAGTCATGTATGGATGTGAGAGCTGAACCATGAAGAAGGCTGAGCGCTGAAGAATTGATGCTTTTGAACTGTGGTGTTGGAGAAGACTCTTGAGAGTCCCGTGGACTGCAAGGAGATCAAACCAGTCGATTCTGAGGAAATCAACCCTGAGTATTCATTGGAAGGACTGATGCTGAAGCTCAGGCTCACGCTCAAGCTCCAATACTTTGGCCACCTAATGGGAAGAACTGACTCATTGGAAAAGACCCCAATGCTGGAAAAGATTAAAGGAAGGAGGAGAAGGGGATTACAGAGGTTTAAATGGTTGGATGGCATCACCGACTCAGTGGACATGAGTTTGAGTAAACTCCAGGAGTTTGTGATAGACAGGGAAGCCTGGCATGCTGCAGTCCATGGGGTTGCAATGAGTCAGACACGACTCAGCAACTGAATTGAGGGTCTTCTATGAGGGAATAAAAATACTAAGGAACTGTAGCAACTGTGTCTCTGATACATAGTAAGCAGATAGTATATTTTTTATTGTCTAATTCTTTCTCAATCTAGGTTTTATGGGTTCCTGAACTATCCATACTGTTAACTTAATGGAAATCTTTTGACCCCACTACTGGGCTTCTTGAAGAAAGGAAATTTCTTCTTCATCTGTAAATCTTTAATCAGGTCTAGCATTGGGAGGTAGTCAGTCAGTTTTTGTTTATTAGTTTTTTTTCTGAACTGGAGATTCTTTGAGTTTTAGGGGGTTAAAAGTGTTTATGAAAGTGAAAGTCACTCAGTTGTGTCCAACTCTTTGCGACCCCATGGACTATACACTCCATGGAATTCTCCAGGCCTGAAAACTGGAGTGGATAACCTTTCCCTTCTCCAGAGGATCTTCCCAATCCTGGCATTGAGCCCAGGGCTCCCACATTGCAGGTGGATTCTTTACCATCTGAGCCACAAGGGAAGCCCAAGAATACTGGAGTGGGTAGCCTGCCCCTTCTCCAGTGGATCTTTCCAACTCAGGAATCGAACTAGGGTCTCCTTCATTGCAGGCAGATTCTTTACCAATTGAGATATCAGGGAAGCCAAGAGTCCTAAATATTTCATAGGATAAAGTAGAGGACATCACATTTTGGGACAATGACAAAGTTTCTCTTGGCAACACAGGGCTGTTCACAGTTAAGGAGTCTGAGACTTAACAGAGACTTAGCTTCTTGGGAACTTTATAGCATAGATTGCTTGTAGATGCCAACTTTAGAAATTAAACTGAATTTCAAAGTAATCAAAAGGTGTGGCAGGCTAGGTTGTTTTTAAAACAATGTTTTGGGCACTGCATTTTCAAATGGAGCTAGTGCCAGTCAGGTAGGCAGAGCATTTCAGAAAATTCATAAGAGGTAATAATCATGAAGGGGTGTAATTATCTTGGAGCCAAATTTTCCCAGTTAACAGAGTCCTGGATATGAATTAAGACCCTCAGATAAAGAACTGTTGGAAAATGGAAGCATACATTAAAGCAAAATCCAGCTGGAATCTTGTACATACTAGGTTGAAGAAAGCTGAGACTCCAAAGCAGCATTGGAGCCTAGAGGTGGTATCTTATCTTTAGTTTAGCAGTCTAGGGGACACTTAGGATGGTGGTGCAGTTCTGCCAGCAGTGACTCTTTATCATTACTTGGTTTGGAAGGGTAACAGAGGCTAAACCCCAATGAATAAATAGCTAAGACTATTTAATGCTGAACTGCTTTCATCTGGAATCTTCCAGGGGCTCATTTTATCCAAATATAGAACAAGAAAATGAGAAAGTGGTGGGATGCAGAACTGATAGATCTAGGATGACTGCCTTGGAGGCTTGTTTAAATCCCTAGGGATTTGTTTAGCTCTTGACTGTAAAGTTAGATCATATTGATATGTTGTAGGTTCCCAGAAAATATTTGTTGAATGATTGACTGAATCAAAATGGTCACTTTGCTGTCCTTAGGCCATTAATACAACCAAGTTTATATGGATCATTTCCTTTATGTAACTATGGAAATAATCACATCACCTCATTGCTCAGATATAAAAACTCCTAGCTAAATTACTAATCTGGGTAATAGATTTTTATTGGTGTCACTTTTGTTGCATTTGTAAATTGCTGTATGTGTGTGCGTGTGTGTTCAGTCATGTCTGACTGTTTGTAACATCATGGACCATAGACCACTGGGCTCCTCTGTCCATGGAATTTTCCAGGCAAGAATACTGGAGTGAGTTTCTATTTCCTGCTCTAGGGGATCTTCCTGACCCAAGGATCAAACTTATGTCTCTTGCATCTCTTACATTGGTAGGCTGATTCCTTACCATTTGAACCTCCTGGAATGTCCAGTTGATACATACCCCACTCATTAAGGGCTTCCCTGATGGCTCTGAGGGTAAAGTGTCTGCCTGCAATGCGGGAGACCTGGGTTCAATCCCTGGGTTGGGAAGATCCCCTGGAGAAGGAAATGGCAACCCACTCCAGTACTCTTGCCTGGAAAATCCCATGAACTGAGAAGCCTGGGAGGCTACAGTCCATGGGATCACAAAGAGTTGGACACGACTGAGCGACTTTACTTTCACTACTCAGTAAACATGGAATATATTTTGTTGCTGAATAGTATGTTTAGTGATTAATTTTGTGCCTTTGTTCAGTAGGTATTTTTTGAGGGTCACTATGTGTATGTTCATGTACTAAACACTGTGGGATCTATATAAGGTGTAAGATGTACTCTCTTACAATAAGAAGCTTGAGTTTCGGTAGGTAACTCAGAGGAAGTTAGGTAAATTAAAGGTAAATGAAGAGTGCAGTGAGTGATGTTTGAGAAGAAAATATTTGTAACTGTACATTCAAAATTTGATAATGACAGTCTAGCTGAAATTTTGAAAACATTGTTCTCTAATATTATCTTATTTTTAACACACAATGTTAAAAGAAATAGAAAGTACCGTTATTTCACATTTTAATTATAAGAAAGACAAGTCTGGTTTTCAGTAGAGGTGTTGTTAGATTACTCATTAACATTTGCAAAAGAAAATTTATAGAATTCTAGTTAAACTGCAGTAAAGAAAAAAGTGAAAGTGAAGTTGTTCAGTTGAGTCCAACTCTTTGTGACCCCACGGACTGTAGCCTTCCCGGCTCCTCCATTGGAAAGTAAATGTTTTGTAAATAATCATTCACTATATTTAAGATTTGATTGGTTCAGTGCATCAATTAATACAGACTTTCAGCATGCTGTTTTATATTTTTGGTTAAAGTACATTCAGTTCAGTTCAGTCGCTCAGTTGTGTCCGACTCTCCGTGACCCCATGAATCACATTAGTGTTGGTTAAGTTTGTGTGCTCTGTTTTTTGTATTAGATCCATTTTGATTTAATGAGAACAGTACCATCTACGAGTCACCAATATGACATAACATGTATTATTTACAAGGGAAAAGAGGAAAATAATACATTTATTCAGTTATTTTTCATTCTTCTATTTTAAAATCTAATTGTTTAGTTTCAAAAGAAGTCTTATTGAAAGAATATGAGTAAGCAGGTGCTTTGATGCTAAAAAGTTCCTTGGTTGGAAATAGTAATTGAATTTGAACATTAAATGCATTACTTTTCTAGTACATTAAACAGATTGAATACTATCAAAAGCCTCTGAACTGCTTGTAGAATATATCACTTGATCCATCATCATCCTTATGCCTTTCTTACTTTTTTATTCCATATTCCACGAGCGTATTTTTTCTGCTTCTCAAGTCAAATTGTTTTTAATAATGGATTGAATACTTCCCTTTTCAATTCAGTGAGGTAATTCAGTGAATTGTGAAAATTATCCTGATATCCCATCATTAAATAAATTCATGCATGTTTATATGTTAAATTCATAGCATGTTAGCGGGTTATTTGGCCTTGAAAAGATATTCTAGGAAACCTCTATTTCCAAGAAGACAAAAGCATGTGGAAAAAAGTACATTGTGCTGTATTGTTGTTCAGTCAGTTGTGTCCGACTACGACCCCATGGATTGCAGCACACCAGGCTTCCCTGTCCTTCACCATCTCTGGAGCTTGCTCAAACTTGTGTCCGTTGAGTCAGAGATGCCATCCAAGCATCTCATCCTCTGTTGTCCCGTTCTCCTCCTGCCTACAGTCTTTCCCAGTGTCAGGATCATTTCTAATGAGTCGGCTCTTCATATCAGGTGGCCAAAGTATTGGAGCTTCATCTTCAGCATCAATCTTTCCGAAGAATATTCAGGATTGATTTCCTTTAGGATTGACTGGTTTGATCTCCTTGCAGTTAAGGGACTCTCAAGAGTCTTCTCTAGCACCACAGTTCAAAAGCACCAATTTTTCTGAGCTCAGTTTCAGCCCCACCCATTAGCAGGAAATTGTATTAAAGATTTACTGTGAGCATGACCCTACCCACCAATTCAGTTCAGTTCAGTTGCTCAGTTGTGTCTGACTCTTTGCAACCCCATGAATCACAGCACACCAGGCCTCCCTATCCATCACCAACTCCCAGAGTTCACTCAAACTCATGTCCATCGAGTCGGTGATGCCATCCAGCCATCTCATCCTCTATCATCCCCTTCTCCTTCTGTCCCCAATCCCTCCTAGTATCAGAGTCTTTTCCAATGAGTCAACTCTTTGCATGAGGTGGCCAAAGTATTGGAGTTTCAGCTTTAGCATCAGTCCTTCCAATGAACACCCAGGACTGACCTCCTTTAGAATGGACTGGTTGGATCTCCTTGCAGTCCACGGGATTCTCAAGAGTCTTCTCCAACACCATATTTCAAAAGCATCAATTCTTTGGTGATCAGCTTTCTTCACAGTTCAACTCTCACATCCATACATGACCACTGGGAAAACCATAGCCTTGACTAGACGGACCTTTGTTGGTAAAGTAATGTCTCTGCTTTTTAATATGATATCTAGGTTTCCTTCCAAGGAGTAAGCGTGTTTTAATTTATGGCTGCAATCAGCATCCGCAGTGATTTTGGAGCCCCCCAAAATAAAGTCAGCCACTGTTTCCACTGTTTCCTCATCTATTTCCCATGAAGTGATGGGACCAGATGCCATGATCTTAGTTTTCTGAAGGTTGAGCTTTAAGCCAACTTTTTCACTCTCCTCTTTCACTTTCATCAAGAGGCTTTTTAGTTCCTTTTCACTGTCTGACATAAGGGTGGTGTCATCTACATATCTGAGGTTATTGATATTTCTCCTGGCAATCTTGATTCCAGCTTGTGCTTCTTCCAGCCCAGCGTTTCTCATGATGTACTCTTCCCACCAGAGCAAGACCCAGTTTTCCCCCTAGCCAGCCCCTCCCATCAGGAAGCTTCCACAAACCTCTTATCCTCATCCATTAGAGGTCAGACAGAATGAAAACCACAATCACAGAAAACTAATCAAGCTGATCACATGAACCACAGCCTTGTCTAACTCAGTGAAACTGTGAACCATGCCGTGTAGGGCCACCCAAGACAGATGGGTCATGGTAGAAGTGAGGTGAAGTTGCTCAGTCGTGTCTGACTCTTTGCGACCCCATGGACTGTAGCCCACCAGGCTCCTCCATCCATGGAATTTTCCAGGCAAGAGTACTGGAGTGGGTTGCCATTTCCTTCTCCAGGAGATCTTCCTGACCCAGGGATCAAACCTGGGTCTCCCGCATTTCAGGCAGAGTCACCAGTGGATAGTTCTGACAAAAAGTGGTCCACTGGAGAAGGGAATGGCAAAACACTTCAGCATTCTTGCCTTGAGAACCCCATGAACAGTATGAAAAGGCAAAAAGATGTGACCCTGAAAGGTAAATGCCCCCGGTCGGTAGGTGCCCAGTATGCTACTGGAGAAGAGCAGAGAAGTAGCTCCAGAAGGAATAAAGAGGCTGCGCCAAAGTGGAAACAGCACCCAGTTGTGGATATGTCTAGTGGTGAAAGTGAAATCCGATTCTGTAAAGAACAATATTGCATAGGAACCTGGCATGTTAGGTCCACGAATCAAGGCAAATTGAAAGTGGTCAAGCAGGAGATGGCAAGATTGACATTTTAGGAATCACTGAACTAAAATGGACTGGAATGGGTGAATTTAATTCAGATGACCACTATGTCTACTACTGTGGGCAGGAATCCCTTAGTAGTAACGGAGCAGCCCTCATCGTCAACAAAGGAGTCCAAAATGCAGTTCTTGGGTGTGATCTCAAAAACGACAGAATAATCTCTGTTCATTTCTAAGACAAGTCACTCAGTGTCACAGAAATCCAAGTCTATGCCCCAACCACTAATGCCGAAGAAGCTTAAGTTGAATGGTTCTTTGAAGACCTACAAGACCTTTTAGAACTAACACCAAAAAAAGATGTCCTTTTCATCATAGAGGACTGGAATGCAAATGTAGGAAGTCAAGAGATACCTGGAGTAACAGGCAAATTTGGCCTTCAAGTACAAAATGAAGCAGGGCAAAGGCTAACAGAATTTTGCCAAGAAAACACACTGTTCATAGCAAATACCCTCTTCCAACAACACAAGAGATGATTTTACACATGGACACAATCAGATGGTCAATACTGAAATCAGATTGATTCTGTTCTTGGCAGCGAAGGTGGAGCAGCTCTATACAGTCAGCAAAAATAAGACCGGGAGCTGACTATGGCTCAGATTATAAACTCCTTATTGCAAAAGTCAGACTTAAATTGAACAAAGTGGGTATGCCATCCAGGTATGACCTAAATCAAATCCCTTACACTTATACAGTGGAAGTGACATACAGATTCAAGGGATTAGATCTGATAGTTAAGAAAGCCTTCCTAAGTGATCAGTGCAGAGAAATAGAGGAAAACAATAGCATAAGAAAGACTAGAGATCTCTTCTAGAAAATTAGAGATACCACAGGAACATTTCATGCAAAAATGGGTGCAATAAAGGACAGAAATGCTATGAACCTAACAGAAGCAGAAGATAGTAAGAAGCGATGGCAAGAATACACAGAAGAACTATTCAAAAAAGATCTTAATGACCCATATAACCATGAGGGTGTGATCACTCACCTAGAGACGGACATCTTGGAGTGTGAAGTCCAATGGACCTTAGGAAGCATCACTATGAACAAAGCTAGTGGAGGTGATGGATTACCAGCTGAGCTATTTCAAATCCTAGAAGATGATGCTGTGAAAGTGCTGCACTCAATATGCCAGCAAATTTGGAAAACTCAGCAGTAGCTTCAGGACTGGAAAAGGTCAATTTTCATTCCCATCCCACGAAAGGCAATGCAAAGAATGTTCAAAGTACTGCACAATTGCACTCATTTCACATGCTGGCAAAGTAATGCTGAAAATTCTCTAAGCGAGGCTTCCACAGTTCGTGAACCCTGAAGTTCCAGATGTTCAAGCTGGTTTTAGAAAAGACAGAGGAACTAAAGATCAAATTTCCAACATCTGTTGGATCATAGAAAAAGCAAGAGAATTCCAGAAAAACATCTGCTTCGTTGACTGTGCCAAAGCCTTTGACTGTGTGGATCAACTGTGTGGACAATTCTTAGAGATAGCAATACCAGACCACCTGACCTGCCTCCTGAGAAATCTGTATGTAGGTCAAGAAGCAACAGTTAGGACAACTGTTGGAACACTGGACTGGTTCAGAATTGGGAAAGGAGTGTTCAAGGCTGTATGTTGTTGTCCTGCTTATTTAATTTCTATACAGAGTACATCATGCGAATTGGCAGGGTGCAAGAAACACAAGCTGGAATCAAGATTGCCGGGAGAAATATCAATAACCTCAGATATGCAGATGACACCATTATGGCAGAAAGTGCAGAGGAACTGAAGAGCCTCTTGATGAAATTGAAAGCAGAGAATGAGAAAGCTGGATTAAAACTCAACATTCAAAAACTAAGATCATGGCATTGGGTTCCATCACTTCATGGCAAATAGATGGGGAAATGGTGGAAACAGTGACAGACTTAATTTTCTTAGGCTCCAAAATCACTGCAGATGGTGACTGCAGCCATGAAATTAAAAGACGCTTACTCCTTGGAAGAAAAGTTATGACAAAACTAGACTGCTTATTAAAAAGCAGAGACATTACTTTGCCTACAAAGGTCCGTGTAGTCAAGGCTGTGGTTTTTCTTGTAGTCATGTGTGGATGTGAGAGTTGGTCCATAAAGATTGCTGAGTGCTGAAGAATTGATGCTTTTGAACTGTGGTATTGGAGAAGACTCTTGTGACTCTTTGGACAGCAAGGAGATCAAACCAGTCAATTTCAATCCTAAGGAAATCAACCCTTAATAGTTATTGGAAGGACTGATGCTGAAGTCGAAACTCCAATAATTTGGCCTCCTGAAGAACCAGCTCATTACAAAAGGCCCTAATGGTGTGAAACATTGAATGCAGAAGGAGAAGGGGATGACAGAGTTCAGGATTGTTGGATGGCATCACTGACTCAACGTACATGAGTTTGAACAAGCTCTGAGTGATGGTGAAGGACAGGGAAGTCGTCATGCTGCTGTCCATGGGGTCTCAAAGAGCCGGAAACGACGGAGCAACAACAGCAGCTTTCTTTATGGTCCAGCTCTCACATCCATACATAACTACTGGAAGAACCATAGCTTTGACTATGGTTGTGCTGTGTATTATAGCTAAATTGAACTTATTCTGATAAATACAGGAAACTATATATATTTTTTTGATTTGTCATTCTTAAATTCTTGATATTGGATGATGGCTGTGTTTACACAACTCTATTGATAGTTATAAAACCATGACTTGAAAAAGTTGCTCTTCCTCAAGAACTGACCTAATCTGTTTTCCCTGCCGAAATAAATGTATGTATCTTAAGGAACTGGTTATACACAGCTAGAAGAGAAAATTCACTATGATTGTGAAATTGAATTAAAATGCTACAGATATTATTTATCTCTGTTCTGGATATTTTTCTCATTTCTGTTAACAGACTCCCTCTCTCCCCAGCACATTCACCACTGTACTTTTGTTGAGACTACCAAACATATTATTCTATTTTTATTTATTGAGGTGGGGCCTTAATCCAGATGTAGTCAATTGTAATGCCCATCCTACTGGCCATGGCGGTATATCCCAGGGTGAATAGGAGTTCTCAGCTGCCAAAGGTCATGCTCACCCTTCCATCTCCCACACCATGTTGACAGATAGTCTAAGGTTTAGTTGGAGAGAAGGAGATCCACTCACAGAGTGACTGAAGAGGCACAGATAATTCTGGTTGCATGGTCAGTTCCCAGGTTCTAGTTCTTCTTGCCCCTATAGTGGCCCTATATCTGGCCAGTTTTTGATACTATCTAGATATCCTGTAATAACACTACCCTATCCCTCTCTAAAATTTAAGTTATATTTTTTACCATCAAAATAAATCATTATTTTTCATACTTAATGTTGCCAGTTCATTTTTAAAGCACATTTGCTGAGAAAGCTGACTCTTCTTTAAACCTCAAATTTAAATCTTTTTCTGTAGGCTAGAAAAGACCTCCATTTTATCATTAAGTCAAGAATTCAGAAACAAAGTTTTTAGTTCAAGGGTTATTTCTGTTTTATATTTTTATTGCCACTCTTCTTTCAGTCTTGGAACATGTAATTAGTTTAGGAATGAGGGTGGGAACTTGGGAGGAAATCAGGGGCTTCCCTGGTGACTCAGAGGGTAAAGAATCCACCTGCAATGCAGGAGACCTGGGTTCGATCCCTGGGTTGGGAAGATCCCCTGGAAAAGGGAAAGGCTATCCACTCCAGTATCATGGCCTGGAGAATTCCATGGACAGAGGAGTCTGCAGTCGATGGGGTGATAAAGAGTCGGACATGACTGAGCGACTTTCACTTTCAGAGTAGTCAACAAATGTTTGTGAGTTCAGGCTTGGGACAGTTTTTATAGTGATAAAAAGAAGTCTAGAAAATTCTCACTAACAAAGGTTCTGAACAGAGCCACCTTCCTGAGAGGATCCTCTCCCTGTCTACACTTTAACCTGGGACATTCTGAGAAATATCAGTGAATTCTGGTTGGGTATCTTTGCCAGCCTAAGATTTCTCCTTCTACTTCTTGTGGAACGTGTTTGAGCAAGTTATCTCCCTAAATGTGTATCCCCCTTTCCTGTTCCCTCTTTACCAATCTCTTGTCCTTCTAACACTAGATAAAATGTCAAAAGGATTCCTTTGCCTTCAGCCATTCATTTGACATCTGCTTTCACAGCTGTTAGATTGAGAACTAAGACATTGAGTCCCTAAAAACTTAAATTCTGAATGTTAGACTAGTCACTTACTGTAACATTCACATCTTTAAATGAGTAAGATAAACAAGTAGGTGAGTCTTTTCAGCTCTAAGAAGTGAACAGTTCTAAAGAAATTGCTTGTTTTAATGACAACTTTTCAGTTTACTTAAACGTTATCATTAGGTGCCTACTGTGTACCAGTTACTAGACTGGATACTCTGGGGAGTTAAATATAACATTCATTTCCTGCCAGTAGAATTTTAAACTGTTTAGGGGATTAACAAGAAAGAGGTATCAATTAAGAAACAATATGGTGTGGTGTAGTGTTTCTCAAAGTATGTTACATTCAGATAATTGGGATGATGACAGGCATGTTCGGGACAGAGTATCAAATAATGTCAAATTGCATAAAAAGCTTTTCCCTTTTTCTCTCTCAGTCCTTTTCATAATATTTATAATCATAAGCCCTTAACACCTTTTGAACGCTTAACCATTCTTTTTAACAAACAGGGCTCAAAACATTGTGCGCAACTGTTCTCTAGTAGTATTTAAGATAAATATATATAATATATAATATTTATATATATTATAATATATAAATATTTATATTATATATAGTAATATTTAAGATATATATAGTTATCTTTTAAAAAATTTTACTGAGGTATAGTGATTTATCATTATGTGTTAGTTTCTGCACTACAGCTAAGTGAATCAGTTATACATTTACATATTTCCACTCTTTTAAAAATTCTTTTACAAATTGGAAGATTGAGATTGACATATATACTATTATCTTTTATTTATGTCAAGCCATACATTTTTTCTCATTTGTTGTAATGATATAAACGTTTTACTTGGAACTTTTTGTTTTAAAAAGTGAGTTGATTAAAGATGGCTAACATTGGGAAGCTGATATACTGTTTTAAGAACTGCCAAAATTAGTATCTTTCTTCTTTTGCCTGGATTGTTTTAATTTTTTTTAATTTAAACAAAATAGAAATTTTAGAAGAGATATCTCAAAGATGCTCATTCCTTATTCCTTTTCAAATGTATGTCTCAATATTTATATGCTCTACTTTCAGTCTTCTGTTTGAATGTAAGACTCTTCACTTGTCCAAAGGGTGTTGGTTCCAGATATGATACTGTTCCTTCAATGATTAAGGGCAGAGCAGTACATAAGGATTGTGCTTAACCTTTAGTAGGATAGATATTGTGGGTCCTCTGGTGAAATTTAGTCATAAGTCTCTCCCTAGTGATATCTCATTGGGCCTCTCCCCAGGCAAAATTCCTTTAGCTTTTTCTTTTGCTTTATTTTGTAATTAAATGGATAAATCTCTCTCTAAAATATCTTATAAAGGGACTGGTTAAAACATCAGGGAGCAGAATTTCTTAATTTCAGAAGGAAAAGTGGCATGTGTTACTCATTTTCCCTTAGTGTAGATGTGACTGATATCATTTAAACCTTGATTGCCAAATCTTGCCATAATTTAATAATACACTAGGTTACTTGAAGAGGGAACAATGGTAGCATGACACATTTGAAGGATTTCAGGTTTGCTGCATAGATTTAATTGCCTTGTAATTACATATAAATAAATGAAGATTGAGAAGCGCTGGTATAGTGGAAAGTGGACAGAATCTGTTCTTAAGTTTGTTTTTCTATGGCTCTACTACTATTACAGTTACAGTGACCTTGTTCAGGATCCTTAAGTTCTCTGTGTTTTTAGATGGATTTTAAATTTTGTAAAGACCTTTATAACTCTAAAATTTTGTAATAACCTACTGTATACCCTATTTTAAGTTCCTTGGTATTCTAGGTATAATCTATGGACTGGTAACAATGTCATCTGGGAGTTAATTAGAAGTGCAAAATCTCAGGCCTCAATCCTAGACCTAATGAATTAGAATCTGCATTTTTACAAGATTCCTGGGTGATTACATGGAAATGAAAATTTGAGAAGCAGTGCTATAAAATGCTTATTTCTTTTAGTTGTTACTCGAATGTTCAGTTGCTCATGAGAACAGAGGTAAAAGTAGAAGCCTTGGGGGTTGATTAGAGAAAAGGGAAATCCTAGAGATTCATGTTCGTTAAGATTAGCATAGCTGAAGAACATAAACTTTAACAATACTGATTCAAAGTATGAATTAAATAGATATTTTAGAGGAAAAAAGATTTTAAAATAGTTCATCTCTTTAATAGAGAAGAGAGAGATGTATTTAGCATTTATTAAGAGTAAATACATGCTCACATTTATTAAGAATGTACTGGTTTCAGGGATTCCCTGGTGGTCCTTTGGTTAGGACTCCTTGCTCTCACTGCTGAGGGCCTAAGTTCAATTCCTGGTCAGGGAATTAAGATCCTGCAAGCTGTGTGGCATGACTGGTGGGGGAAAAAAAGAATATACTAGTTTTAATAACATAGATGTATTATTCTGTTGGTAACACCATGGGATTGACATGAGAGTATTTTAGCTTTTATTTCCATCAAAAATTCAGTTCCACCGAATCTCCCAAATAAATTTAGACTGTGTATAGAAAGTATGCTTGTTGTGATAACTTAAGCCTTTCAGCCTTATACTCTCTCAGGAAGATTTCTATCCTGGAATCCGTCTTATATAGTTATCTCTGGCATCATTATATACATTTTTAAGATAAGAAGACAGGTTGCAGAAAGGTTCAGTAAACTTCCTAAGGTCTCTCAACTAATAAATGGCTGAGCCACAATTCATACTTTTGGCTGACTGAGTTCAGTCAGTTTTCCTACCATTATACCATTCTGTTTTTCTTTTGGAAAAAAACCCTCAAATTTATGACAAAATAGCTGAAGACTGAACATTTACTTCGCAAAAGAATTATGCTTCCTTTAAAAACCATCACAAGGCTTTCACAATCCTTTGTAAAACAAAATGACTTTCAGCCTTTTAATTTGTTTGTAACTTAGAGATACAGGTAATGAAATAAGTGAGGTATGCCTGTATCAGTTAGAGTTCAGTCAAGGAAGCGGCACCATCATGAGAGTTTTAGAATCAAGGACATACTACAGATATAAAACCTTGTATAATTGTGGGAGAAACTGGTGAGAATCCTGCAGAGGGCATTGAAAGTGCAGAGGAAAGTCACTAATCACCTATTCTGAGACATTGATGTGGGTGTATTAATTGGAGCTTGCAAAGGAAAATGGGAAACCAGGCATTTCGAACTATTAGAGTGGGATCACAAAGAATAGCTACTGGATAAGTCTTGTGGAAAGCTGTTGCCTGTGCTTCTGTCTTTCATCACATCTAACCATGATGATCTTTAGAAACTAATGGCTGCTGCTTCATACCTGCCTGCTAGGTCTCATGCTTATTTGTATGGATTAGCCAAAAGCTAATCAGAGAAGAGGATTCTGGGAAACATAGTTTTGGCTTATCCAAGTGGACACTATTAAATCACCACAATGTGTCTTATGTGTCTAAGATTGAAAAGAGATGCTAAGCTATTGGTTGATGTTATATACTGTTAGTGAGAAATATATTTAAATATATTGATAAATTCATCTCATGAATAATTCAGTGTGAAATTTTGGGTGAAGCAGCAGTACTTTTGGCGACTTTAGATTTTAATCATACCCTAGATTTATGGCCAAGTTACTTAATTGTAGTGATATTCTCTTCCATGAACAGAAAGAGCCAGCTTCATTTGATAAATAATAGATAAATAAGTGGAAGCCTGTCTACTCTCCTCTAACATTTTATTGTAAATGTTATTTTAGAATATTTATTTTATTATAATATTTTATTTAAAATATTAAATATTACCATAATATTTAAATATTGTTTAAATGTTTTGAATATTATTTTAAATACTATAAAATATTTATTGTATATTATTTTATGATATTATATGTTCTGACATATAACAAAGGTAAAATAATTATACACCAAATATCAGTTTCTGCTATTAATATTTTTTTTTCTTTGTTTCATCAGGCATATCTAGCAGTCTGTCTATCCCATGTTCCGTCTGTTAGTGCATTTTATTTTTCATGCATCCAAAGTTAATTTCAGATACCAGTATAGTTCTTCTTAAATACTTCAGCATGTATATTTTTACCTAGATTCAGCATTAATTTACAGGTTTCTTTTTTCTTTGTATGTAGAATTTACATGCAGTGAAATAAATCTCGTCTATTTTCGCTGAGTTTTGAGATTCACATATCTGTGTAATCAGAATCCTTCTTGCTATAGACTGAGTGTGTCTCTCCCACCCCCAGATTCATAAATTGAAACCTAATATTTCAATGTGGGACCTTTGGGAAGTGGTTAGGTCATAGGGTGGGACCCTCAGGAATGAGATTCAGTTCAATTCAATTACTCAGTTGTGTCTGACTCTTTGCGACCCCATGGACTGCAGCACACCAGACTTCGCTGTCCACATCACCAACTCCTGGAGCTTGCCCAAACTCATGTCCATTGAGTCGGTGATGCCATCCAGCCATCTCATCCTTTGTCGTTCCCTTCTCCTCCTGCCTTCAATCTTTCCCAGCATCAGGGTATTTTCCAGTGAGTCAGTTCTTCATATCAGGTGGCCAGAGTATTGGAGTTGCAGCTTCAGCATCAGTCCTTCTAGTGAATATTCAGGACTGATTTCCTTTAGGATTGATTGTGTGTTAGTCGCTCAGTCATGTCTTTCTCTTGGACTGTAACTCACCAGGCTCCTCTGTCCATGGGATTCTCCAGGCAAGAATACTGGAGTGGGTTGCCATTCCCTTCTCCAGGAGATCTTCCTGACCCATGGATCAAACCCTGGTCTCCTGCATTGCAGGCAGATTCTTTACCACTAGGCCACCTGAGAAGCCTATAGGATTGATTAGTGCCCTTTTAAAGGATTCCAGAGAGCTTCCTTCGGAGAAGGCAGTGGCACGCCACTCCAGTACTCTTGCCTAGAAAATCCCATGGACGGAGGAGCCTGGTAGGCTGCAGTCCGTGGGGTCGCTAAGGGTCGGACACGACTGAGCGACTTCACTTTCACACCTTGGAGAAGGAAATGGCAACCCACTCCAGTGTTCCTGCCTGGAGAATCCCAGGGATGGGGGAGCCTGGTGGGCTTCCGTCTATGGGGTCGCACAGAGTTGGACACGACTGAAGTGACTTAGCAGCAGCAGCAGCAGCAGAGAGCTTCCTTATCTCTTCCACCGTGTGAGGACATGGCAGTCTATGAGCTAAGAAGTCTTTGCCAAACACTGAATCTGACAATCCTTTGATCTTGGACTTCTCATCTGTGAGAAACATTTCTCTGCTCACAAGAAACAGTATATGTTTTACTCTACAAGCATTATAATTATAGGCCTGTTTATCTCAAATTAATTTTTGTGTGTAATGTGAAGTAGAGGAAACACCTATCCTTGGACCAGTAAATGGAAATCACTATGGGTTATGTTTTACCCAAACACACTAGGTTCTATTTTACCCCAAATATGATAAAACAGATGCTGTGGATTTTATTTGTTCAGTGTGTTTTATATTAAAAAAATTTTGAGAGTGAAAATGATCACAAATCATATGATAGAGTCTTTATAGTTCTGTAAGTTGGCATTAGAAAATCAAGAGCACCCTGGGAACAGAAGTCTACATGTGGTAAATAATTGTGCTAGAGAGAGGAGCTGACTATGGTGGATGATCTAATGTAATTCTGGCATAAAAATACCATTTTTTTAAAGTTTCTCAGTTGTGTCCGACTCTGTGACCCCATGGACTATACACAGTCAATGGAATTCTCTAGGCCAGAATACTGAGTGGATAGCCTTTCCCTTCTCCAGGGGATCTTCCCAACCCAGGGATCAAACTGTAGTCTCCTGCATTGCAGGCAGATTCTTTACCAACTGAGCTATCAGGGAAGCCCATATGCGAACTTTATTCTGATTTAGTGTCAGAGTTGAAATGATTGCTGTTAAAGTCACCAATTATATGTTTCGAGATATACTTTCCTATACAATGCTTTTATTTTTTTCAACAGACAAAGCAAATGTAGACTTAAAAAACTAAGAGAATTATCTGCTATTTTAATACCTACTAGGGCTTCCATGGTGACTCAGTGGTAAAGAATTCACTTGTGAGGCAGGAGACTCAGGTTTGATCCCAGGGTCTGAAAGATAATCTGGAGAAGGAAATGGCAACCCACTCTAGTATCTTGCCTGGAAACTGCCATGGACAGAGAAGCTTAGTGGGCTACAGTCCATGAAGTTGCGAAAGTGTCAGATACGGCTTAGTGACTAAACAACAATACCTACGAGGTGATTCAATTTACTTCTTTACCTTTGGTGATGAATTTCATAGCCAGCAAGCAGTGTCAGTTCAGTTCAGTCGCTCAGTCGTGTCCGACTCTTTGCGACCCCATGAATCACAGCACGCCAGGCCTCCCTGTCCATCACCAACTCCCGGAGTTCACTCCAACTCATGTCCATCGAGTCGGTGATGCCATCCAGCCATCTCATTCTCTGCCGTCCCCTTCTCCTCCCACCCCCAATCCCTCCTAGCATCGGAGTCTTTTCCAGTGAGTCAACTCGTTGCATGAGGTGGCCAAAGCATTGGAGTTTCAGCTTTAGCATCAGACCTTCCAATGAACACCCAGGATTGATCTCCTCTAGAATGGACTGGTTGGATCTCCTTGCAGTCCAAGGGACTCTCAAGAGTCTTTTCCAGCACCACAGTTCAAAAGCATCAATTCTTCGGCAATCAGCTTTCTTCACAGTCCAACTCTCACATCCATACATGACCATGGGAAAAACCATAGCCTTGTCTAGATGGATATTGGTTGGCAAAGTAATGTCTCTGCTTTTTAATATGCTGTCTAGGTTGGTCATAAATTTCCTTCCAAGGAGTAACCTGCAATTTAGTAATTTCACGGCTGCAATCAGCATCTGCAGTGATTTTGGAGCCCAAAAAAATAAAGTCTGACACTGTTTCCACTGTTTCCCCATCTATTTCCCATGAAGTGATGGGACCAGATGCCATGATCTTTGTTTTCTGGATGTTGAGCTTCAAGCCAACGTTTTCACTCTCCTCTTTCACTTTCATCAAGAGGCTTTTGAGTTCCTCTTCACTTTCTGCCATAAGGGTGGTGTCATCTGCATATCTGAGGTTATTGATATTTCTCCCAGCAATCTTGATTCCAGCTTGTGCTTCTTCCAGCCCAGCGTTCCTCATGATGTACTCTGCATATAAGTTAAATAAGCAGGGTGACAATATACAGCCTTGACGCACTCCTTTTCCTATTTGGAACCAGTCTGTTGTTCCATGTTCAGTTCTAACTGTTGCTTCCTGACCTGCATACAGTTTTCTCAAGAGGCAGGTCAGGTGGTCTGGTATTCCCATCTCTTTCAGAATGTTCCACAGTTTATTGTGATCCACACAGTCAAAGGCTTTGGCATAGTCAGTGAAGCAGAAATAGTTGTTTTTCTGGAACTCTCTTGCTTTCTCCATGATCTAGCGGATGTTAGCTATTTGATCTCTGGTTCCTCTGCCTTTTCTAAAACCTGCTTGAACATCTGGGAGTTCACGGTTCATATATTGCTGAAGACTGGTTTGGAGAATTTTGAGCATGACTTTACTAGTGTGTGAGATGAGTGCAATTGTGCGGTAGTTTGAGCATTCTTTGGCATTCCCTTTCTTTGGGATTGGAATGAAGACTAACCTTTTCCAGTCCTGTGGCCACTGCTGAGTTTTCCAAATTTGCTGGCATATTGAGTGCAGCACTTTCACAGCATCATCCTTCAGGATTTGAAATAGCTCAACTGGAATTCCATCACCTCCACTAGCTTTGTTCGTAGTGATGCTTTCTAAGGCCCACTTGACTTCACATTCCAAGATGTCTGGCTCCAGGTGAGTGATCACACCATCGTGACTATCTTGATCATGAAGATCTTTTTTGTACAGTTCTTCTGTGTATTCTTGCCACCTCTTCTTAATATCTTCTGCTTCTGTTAGGGCCATACCATTTCTGTCCTTTATCGAGCTCATCTTTGCATGAAATGTTCCCTTGATATCTTTAATTTTCTTGAAAAGATCTCTTGTTTTTCCTATTCTGTTGTTTTCCTCTATTTCTTTGCATTGATCGCTAAGGAAGGCTTTCTTATCTCTCCTTGCTATTCTTTGGAACTCTGCATTCAGATGCTTATATCTTTCCTTTTCTCCTTTGCTTTTCACTTCTCTTCTTTTCACAGCTATTTGTAAGGTCTCCTCAGACAGCCATTTTGCTTTTTTGCATTTCTTTTCCATGGGGATGGTCTTGGTCCCTGTCTCCTGTACAGTGTCACGAACCTCCGTCCATAGTTCATCAGGCACTCTATCAGATCTAGTCCCTTAAATCTATTTCTTACTTCCACTGTATAATCATAAGGGATTTGATTTATGTCATATCTGAAAGGTCTAGTGGTTTTCCCTACTTTCTTCAATTTAAGTCTGAATTTGGCAATAAGGAGTTCATAATTTGAGCCACAGTCAGCTCCTGGTCTTGTTTTTGCTGACTGTATAGAGCTTCTCCATCTTTGGCTGCAAAGAATATAATCAGTCTGATTTCGGTGTTGACCATCTGGTGATGTCCATGTGTAGAGTCTTCTCTTGTGTTGTTGGAAGAGGGTGTTTGCTATGACCAGTGCATTCTCTTGGCAAAACTCTATTAGCCTTTGCCCTGCTTCATTCCCTGCTCCAAGGCCAAATTTGCTTGTGATTGAAAACTTTCTGTCAAGTTGTTTCTCAATCTGGCTTGATACGCATTTTGTTTTCCTTATACTAGGCCCCACAATATTAATTGTAGCTATTTTTAGATCACAGTGTTATTTACAAGTGACTGGAAAGAGACATAAATGTAAGTGAATGAAAACAGCATACCTGTTTGCATACCTAGAATACATTCCATTTGTCCTTGGTGTATAATTATTTTTATATGTTGTTACTAAGTTTGTAAATATTTTACTGAAGTTTTTTTGCATCTAAGTTCATGAGAGATTGCTGTGTGATATTGCTATTTTCATTCACTAAAATTACTCATTTAACTATAATATTTTTTTCAGTGTTTGAGTCATAGAAGTTATCGAATACTTACAATTGTAAAATCTTTTATATGTGTAAAAATTAAAGTTTATAGTACAAATTCTTGGGGACGTAGTAAATGACATCATCACATTAGTGACATTGTCACTTTTCAGGTGTCCCTAGAACACTATATGACTTCTCTGACTTTTTTTTCTAGGTTAGTTGATACAATCATATCGATTTTCTTCCATTGATATGGCACATTACATTGATTTTTTTTTGAGTATTGAACAATTTTGCATAACTAGAATACATCCCATTTGGCCTTGGTGTGTAATTATTTCTGTATGTTGTTATTCAGTTTGTTAGTATCTTACTGAAGATTTTTTTGAATCTAAGTTTGTGAGATAATTGCTGTGGGGTTTTCTTTTTATTATCTTTGTCTGTTTTTGGATTCAGAGTAATATCAGCTTCATAAAATGAGTTGGGAAGTGTTTGTTTCTCTGTGTCAGGAAGGATTTTGTAAAATGTTCTTTAAATATTTGGTATAATCCTCCAGTGAAAACACCTGTGCCTGGAGTTTTGTTTTTTTTTAAACCTTTATAGTTGTGAATTCAGTTTCTTTAATAAGAAACTAATCATATATATATGCGTCAATGCATATATATGTATATATAGAGAGAGACCTGCTAATCAGCTGTTCAGGACTGTTTCATCTTGGTTGTATTTAATTGTTTGTGGTTTTGGAGGAGTTGGTACATTTTTTTGTAGTTTGTTGAATTTGCGAGTGTAAAGTTATCTGTAGTATTCCTTTATTATCTTTTAATGTCTGTGTGATCTTTACTGCTTTTCTGTTTTATTTCTTATTTTAAGATTTTTATTTTCCCTGTTCAGATGGGTATATCTTACCTTTTCTCCTTTGCCTTTTGCTTCTCTTCTATTCTCAGCTGTTTGTAAGGCCTCCTCAGACAACCGTTTTGCCTTTCTGCATTTCTTTTTCTTCGGGATGGTCTTAATCACTGCCACCTGTGCAGTGCCATTAACCTCCATCCATATTTCTTCAGGCACTGTGTCTATCAGATATAATCCCTTGAATCTGTTTGTCAAATCCACTCGATAATCATAAGGGATTTGATTTAGGTCATATCTGAATCGTCTGGTGGTTTTCCCTACTTTCTTCAATTTAAGTCTGAATTTAGCAATAAGGAGTTCGTGATCTGAGCCACAGTCAGCTCCCAGTCTTGTTTTTGCTGACTGTATAGAGCTTCTCCATCTTTGGCTACAAAGAATATAATCAATCTGATTTTGATATTGACCATCTGGTGATGTCCATGTGTAGAGTCTTCTCTTGTGTTGTTGGAAGAGGATGTTTGCCATGACTAGTGAGTTCTCTTGGCAAAACTGTGTTAGCCTTTGCTCTGCTTTGTTTTGTACTCCAAGGCCAAATTTGCCTGTTACTCCAGGTAATATACTATGCTAACATTAATTAAAAAGCTGGAGTAGATATATTAATTTCAGATAGAGAATACTTCTAAGCCTGCAACGTAATCATTACATAATGAAAAGGGGATCAGTTCTCCAAGATGTTATAGTGATCTTTAATGTGTGTGCACCCAACAACAGTGTCAAACTATGTAAGGCTAAACTCCAAAATTGTGAAGAGTAATATATGAGTCCATTATTTTAGTTGGACACCTCAAGCTCTGTCGGTCAGAAATGGACAGATACAACTAAAGAGAAAATCAGTAAGGACATGGTTGAACTCAACCCCATCGTCAATCAATTGGGTATTGGGAAGATCCCCTGGAGAAGGAAATGGCAATCCACTCCAGTACTATTGCCTGGAAAATCCCATGGACAGAGGAGTCTGGTATGCTACAGTCTATGTGGTCGCAAAGAGTCGGACACGAATGAGCGACTTCACTTCGCTTCGCTTCGCTTCAAACAAACTCCATCCAACAATAGCAGAAAGCACATTCTTCTCAAACTCACATGGAGCATTCACCATGATAGACCACAATCTGGGCCATAAAATACATCTTAACAAATTTAAAGGAGTAGATATTATACAGTGTCTACTTTCAGACAGCATTGAAATTAAAGTAGAAATTAAACTTCTTCAGTGACAAAAAAATAACTGAAAATCCCCAAATGTTTGCAAGTTAAATAACACTCCTGTAACTAATAAGTGATTACAGCAAGACTGCAGGATAAAAAGTTAATATACAAAAGCAAATTGCTTTCCTATATATTTGCCAGCAACAAACAACAGAAACTTGAAATTAAAAATAGAATACCATTTATATTAGCACCTCCCATAAAGAAATACTTAACTTAGGTATAAGTGTAACAAAATATGTGTAAGTTCTGTATGAGGAAAACTACGAAACCCTGAATGAAATAAATAAATAAAGAAGAAACAAATGACAGATATTCCATGTTCATGGACAGGAAATCTGAATATTGTCAGTTCAGTGATTCAATGCAGATTCAATGCAATCCAAATAAAAACCCAGCAAGTCATTTTTATGGATATCAATAAACTGATTCTGAAGTTTATATGGAGACACAAAAGTCTGTAAGTAGCCAACACAATATTGAAGGAGAACAAAGTTGGAGACACAAAAGTCTCTAAGTAGCCAATACAATATTGAAGGAGAACAAAGTTAGAGAGCTGATATTGTATTTTGACTTTGAGACTTACTGATACTATAAAGCCATAGTAATCAAGATGGTGTGGCATTAACAAAAGAACAGATAAATAGATCAATGGAATAGAATAGAAAAACATAAATACAGTCAGTGAATCTTTGACAGAGGAGCAAAGGCAACACAATGGAGCCAAAAAAAAAAGGTTTTTCAGCAAATTGTACTGGACGTCCATCTGCACGCAAAAACTGAGTTTAGACACAAGACACAGACTGTTCTTACTTGTAAAAACTAGCTCAATATGGGTCACAGAACAAATTAGTAGCCACAAAAACTATAAACCTAGAAGATGATATAGGAGAAAACATAGATAACTTGGGTGCAGTGACTTTTTGGATGTAACTTTTAGATACAAGGGCATAATCCATGGAAAAAAATAATTGATAAGCTGGACTCATTAAAATTATTGCTTATCACAAAAGAAAGAGTCAAATTTGTAATTTCAAGATATAGAAACTCCACTTTATAAAACTTTATTGAAGTAGAATTTACATACCATACCCAATTCATTTTTCTATAATTCTGTAAGATTTATTTTTCTGTGGTATTTTGCAATGTTACTATGATGTGAGTAGGTATAGATAACTTTTTATTCATCTTGCTGAAGACTTGTTCAGATTTCCACATCTGAAGATTGATGCCTTTCCAGAGTTTGAGATTATTTGTATTATATGGTATTTCAACCATTTATTTTCCTAAAATTCTCTATTATCTTCTTCTGAACTTTAAGTTATTTTATATTTTCCTACTCTATCCTCCATCCAACCAGTCCATCCTAAAAGAGATAAGTCCTGGGTGTTCATTGGAAGGACTGATGTTGAAGCTGAAACTCCAGTACTTTGGCCACTTGATGTGAAGAGCTGACTCATTGGAGAAGACCCTGATGCTGGGAAAGATTGAGGGCAGGAGGAGAAGGGGACGACAGAGGATGAGATGGCTGGATGGCATCACTGACTCAATGGACATGGGTTTGGGTAAACTCTGGGAGTTGGTGATGGACAGGGAGGCCTGGCGTGCTGCAGTTCATGGGTTCGCAGAGTCGGACGTGACTATGCGACTGAACTGAACTTTATCCTCCATGATTAACTTTTACTTCATTTTTATGTCTCTGTAAATATGAGCTGCATTATGGATAATTTCTTCAAATAGTTTTACCTGTTTCCCTAATTGCCTCTTCAGCTGTATACAATTTGCAGTCTAATTATGTTTTAAAACTTTCATTATTATATTTTACATGTCCAATATTTATAACTCCAATATTTCTGATGAGAAATCTGCATATAATTTTATTGAGGATCCCTTGTATATGATGAGTATCTTTTCTCTTGATGCTCTCAAGATTCTCTATTTTTGGCTTCTGACAGATTATTATATGGACTTTTTTCAGCTTTCCTAGTAGGATACTTGCTGAGTATCTTGGATTTGTAGATTTGTATCTTGCATCAAATTTGGGAAATTTTCAGCTATTAATCTTCAAATATCCTTTGCCCTTTTCTCCCTTTCTTCTCCCTCTGAGACTTCCACAAAGCATGGTCTAATGGTGTTAGATGAAGAACTTAATGGTGTTTCACAGATCCGTTGGGCTCCATTCACTTTTCTTCAGTATTTTTTTCTTTTCTCTTTCTGTTCCTCAGACTTAACAACTTCAGTAGCTCTATCTTGAAGTTCATTGATTCCTTTCTCTGGCTTCTGAATCCCTTTAATGAAATTTTTATGTCAGTTGTGTTTTTTCAATTCCAAAATATCTTTTGCTTTCTTTTTTATTTAATCTCATTATTGATATTTACATTTTCTCATATCATTTATTTGATTTTATTCACATCTTCCTTTAGTAATTTGAGCATCTTTAAGACAATTGTATTAAAAATCTCTAATAAGTTTACCATCTGGTCATTCGCATGAGTCTTTTCTTTCAAATTTTTTTTTTCTTTAAATAGGCCACATTTCTGGCTTTTATTTTAAATACTTTGTGTTGTGTTATTGTTGCTGTTATTGTTGAAAAGTGAACATCTGAATCTTGTAATGTGGTAATTCTGGAAATCATATTCTTCTCCCCACCCTTCAGATTTTGCTCTATATTTGATTGTTGTAGAGTGTTTCTTTGTTGGGATCAGCCTGAGGTTTTTCTCTTTGGGCATGTGCAATGACTTTTTAAATTCCATTATGTATGTGTTCCGGTCCGCTATGATGAAAAGGACATCATTTTTTGGTGTTAGTACTAGTCTTCATAGAACCATTCAACTTCACCTGAAGAATTGATGCTTTTGAACTGTGGTGTTGGAGAAGACTCTTGAGAGTCCCTTGGGAAGCAAGGAGATCCAACCAGTCTATCCTAAAGGAAATCAGTCTTGAATACTCATTGGAAGGACTGATGCTGAAGCTGAAACTCCAGTTCTTTGGCCACCTGATGTGAAGAACTGACTCATTGGAAAAGACCCTGATGCTGGGAAAGATTGAAGACGAGAGGAGAAGGGGCTAACAGAAGATGCAATGGTTGGATGGCATCAGCGACTCGATGGGCATGAGTTTGAGCAAGCTCTGGGAGTAGGTAATGGACAGGGAGGCCTGGCATGCTGCAGTCCTTGGGGTTGCAGAGTCGGACACTACTGAGCGACTAAACTGATGAACTGAACTGATCTTCCATGTTTCTTGGTCAGTTTTGCTGCAAGTTTTAAAATTTTTAAAACTTTTCAAAGATCCAGCTCTTTATTTCACTGATTTTCTTTATTGTTTTCCAGATTTTAATTTTACTAATTTTTGCTTTTATAGTTTTCTTCCTTTTACTTGCTTTGGGTACGTTTTATCTTTTTGGTTGCTTGTTTCTTTACATAGTGCGAGATTGCTTTACTGATTCAAGGTATGTTTTTTTATGATATAAGCATTTTAATGTTGTATATTTTCCTCTTGGTATTACTCTAACTGTACTGATTACTTGATAAATTGTATCTTCATTTTTAGTTAGTTCTATGTATTTTTTAATTCCTTTGAGAGTTCTTTCAGTCCTGAGTTATTTAGGAGTATGTTCTTTAATTTTCAACACTTTAGAGTTTTAATTGTTATCATTGTTATATTATCATTTTCTAGTTTGATTCAGTTATAGTCAGAAAACATACTGTGTGAGATATCAGTCATTTTAATTTGTGAGATTTATAATCCAGAATATGGTTTATCTTGGTGATTATTCCCTGGGAATTTGAAAAATATGTTTATTCTGTTATTAGATTGAGTGGTCTATAAATATTATTTAGATACTATTTCTTGGTCATGTAGTATAGTTCAGTTCCTTCGTTTTTTTGCTAATTTTTCTGTGTGGTAGTACTTTCATATGCTGGAAGTAAGATGTTGAAGTCCTCAACTAAAATGTGGCTATGTCTGTCTGTCCTTTTAGTTCCCAGTTTTTGTTTTATGTATTTTGAATCTATGTCATTTGATTCATATGCATTTAGGATTCCTGTGTCTTTTTGGTGGGTTGATCTGTTATCATAAGATAAGATTCTGCTTTGTCTCTAGTAATTTTTATTGCTCTAAAGTTA
Organism: Moschus berezovskii; assembly: GCF_049115385.1. Lineage (NCBI taxonomy): Eukaryota > Metazoa > Chordata > Mammalia > Artiodactyla > Moschidae > Moschus > Moschus berezovskii. The sequence continues at coordinate 24,905,306 of NC_142468.1, read as the reverse complement.
TCTGATAATAATATATCCATCTTTGTTTTTCCTGTTTTTAATGTTTGCATGACATTTTCTTTTCCATCATTTTCTTTTAACCTTTTTATGTTATGTTTGAAATGAGTTTCTTGTATACAGTGTATAGTTCAGTTGTGTTTTTTAAATCCACTTTGCGAATTTCTGCCTATGTATGTGTGTGTTTGAACTGTTTACATTTAAAGTAATTATTAATTTGTAAGGACTCAAGTATGCCATTTTATTATTTGTTTTCTGTTTACTCTTTTGTTTCTCATTGTCTTAGTTATCTTTTCTTGATTTTCTTATGGATTACTTGAACATATTTTATAATTTTATTTTAATTATAATATGTACATAGTTATACGTATCAGTCAAAGATGGGCTCGATAAAGGACAGAAATGGTATGGACCTAACAGAAGCAGAAGATATTAAGAAGAGGTGGCAAGAATACACAGAAAAACTGTACAAAAAAGATCTTCACGATCAAGATAGTCATGATAACGTGATCACTGACCTAGAGCCAGACATCTTGGAATGTGAAGTCAAGTGGGCCTTAGAAAGCATCACTACGAACAAAGCTAGTGGAGGTGATGGAATTCCAGTTGAGCTATTTCAAATCCTGAAAGATGATGCTGTGAAAGTGCTGCACTCAATCTGCCAGCAGATTTGGAAAACTCAGCAGTGGCCACAGGAATGGAAAAGGTCAGTCTTCATTCCAATCCCAAAGAAAGGGAATGCCAAAGAATGCTCAAACTACCGCACAATTGCACTCATCTCACACGCCAGCAAAGTCATGCTCAAAATTCTCCAAGCCAGTCTTCAACAAATTGTGAACCATGAACTCCCAGATGTTCAAACAGGTTTCAGAAAAGGCAGAGGAACCAGAGATGAAATTGCCAACATCCGCTGGATCATGGAGAAAGCAAGAGAGTTTCAGAAAAACATCTATTTCTGCTTCATTGACTATGCCAAAGCCTTTGACTGTGTGGATCACAATAAACTGTGGAACATTCTGAAAGAGATGGGAATCCCAGACCACCTGACCTGCCTCTTGAGAAACCTGTATGCAGGTCAGGAAGCAAGTTAGAACTGGACATGGAAGAACAGGCTTGTTCCAAATAGGAAAAGGAGTGCGTCAAGGCTGTATATTGTCACCTTGCTTATTTAACTTATATGCAGAGTACATCATGAGGAACGCTGGGCTGGAAGAAGCACAAGCTGGAATCAAGATTGCTGGGAGAAATATCAATAACCTCAGATATGCAGATGACACCACCCTTATGGCAGAAAGTGAAGAGGAACTCAAAGGCCTCTTGATGAAAGTGAAAGAGGAGAGTTAAAAGGTTGGCCTAAAGCTCAACATTCAGAAAACAAAGATCATGGCATCTGGTCCCATCACTTCATGGGAAATAGATGGAAAAACAGTGGAAACAGTATCAGACTTTATTTTCAGACTTTATTTTTTTGGGCTCCAAAATCACTGCAGATGCTGATTGCAGCCATGAAATTAAAAGATGCTTGCTCTTTGGAAGGAAAGTTATGACCAACCTTGATAATATATTAAAAAGCAGAGACATTACTTTGCCAACAAAGGCCCATCTAGTCAAGGCTATGGTTTTTCCCGTGGTCATGTATGGATGTGAGGGTTGGACTGTGAAGAAAGCTGATCACCGAAGAATTGATGCTTTTGAACTGTGGTGTTGGAGAAGACTCTTGAGAGTCCCTTGGACTGCAAGGAGATCCAACCAGTCCATTCTAAAGGAGATCAATCCTGGATGTTCATTGGAAGGACTGATGCTAAAGCTGAAACTGCAATACTTTGGCCACCTCATGCGACGAGTTGACTCACTGGAAAAGACTCTGATGCTGGGAAAGGTTGGGGGCGGGAGGAGAAGGGGACATCAGAGAAATAGATGGCTGGATGGCATCACCGACTCTGTGGACATGAGTTTGAGTGAACTCCGTGAGTTGGCGATGGACAGGGAGTCCTGGCGTGCTGTGATTCATGGGGTTGCAAAGAGTCGGACATGACTGAGCTACTGAACTGAACTGATACCTACTCCCGGAGTTCACTCAAACTCATCTCCATCGAGTCGGTGATGCCATCCAGCCATCTCATTCTCTATCGTCCCCTTCTCCTCCTGCCCCCAATCCCTCCCAGCATCAGAGTCTTTTCCAGTGAGTCATCTCTTCGCATGAGGTGGCCAAAGTATTGGAGTTTCAGCTTTAGCACCAGTCCTTCCAATGAACATCCAGGATTGATCTCCTTTAGAATGGACTGGTTGGATCTCCGTGCAGTCCAAGGGACTCTCAAGAGTCTTCTCCAACACCACAGTTCAAAAGCATCAATTCTTCGGCAATCAGCTTTCTTCACAGTCCAACTCTCACATCCATACATGACCACTGGAAAAACCATAGCCTTGACTAGAGGGACCTTTGTTGGCAAAGTAATGTCTCTGCTTTTTAATATGCTGTCTATGTTGGTCATAACTTTCCCTCCAATAGTAAGCGTCTTTTAATTTCATGGGTGCAATCAACATCAGCAGTGATTTTGGAGCCCCAAAAAATAAAGTCTGACACTGTTTCCCCATCTATTTCCCATGAGATGATGGGACCAGATGCCATGATCTTAGTTTTTTGAATGTTGAGCTTTAAGCCAAGTTTTTCACTCTCTTTCACTTTCATCAAGAGGCTTTTTAGTTCCTTTTCACTGTCTGACATAAGGGTGGTGTCATCTGCATATCTTAGGTTATTGATATTTCTCCTGGCAATCTTGATTCCAGCTTGTGCTTCTTCCAGCCCAGCGTTCCTCATGATGTACTCTGCATATAAGTTAAATACGCAGGTGACCCATTCAATATTACAGTAATCCAAGCCTATGCCCCAACAAGTAACGCTGATAAAGCCGAATGTGAACGGTTGTATGAAGACCTACAAGACCTTTTAGAACTAACACCCAAAAAAAAGTTATACATATAGTCCCTCCAAAACCAAAACGTTAGCGTTTGTATAGTTTTCATAATGAGAAAGAAACCTTAGTGAGCTGTTATTGGTACTAACATAAATGTACATAATTTATCATCGTCTACTGGTAGGCATCACTGTTTTACCATTTCAAGCAAAATGTGGGAAACTTTACTTCCATTTAGACCATGTATCCCTGGTGGGAGTCATCTGTGACTCTTTATGGCATTACACAGAGTTTGACATGACTGAAGCGACTTAGCAGCAGCAGCAACCCTTTTATTTATATTTAAAACATAATTGTTATAACTATTTCCTTTACTTGTATTAAGCACTTTAGATTTTGTCATCAAATATGATTTTATAAATATATGAGGAAGATAGTCTGTTAATATTTATTCCTGTCGCTTTCCTTTCTAATCTTCTAAGACCTCTATATAGAGTACTCAACTTTAATCATTCCTTAAAGGTTATATGCTAATGACAAGTTTGTCTGAGAATTTATTTCTCATTAATTTCTGAAGGATATTTTTGCTGAATATAGAAGTTGTGGTTAATATTTCTTTTCATTCCTTCAGATTTCCATGATGTCAGGTTAGAAATCCAGTGTCATTGGAATTGATGCTGTTCTATATAACATTTTCAGGTGTATAGCAAATTGATTCTGATATATATATATATACTTTTCTAGATTCTTTTCAATTTGGATTATTACAAGATATTGAATATAGTTCCTTGTGCTATACAGTAGGTCCTTTTTTTGTCTGTGTTATGTATAGTAGTATGTATATGTTAATCCTGAACTCCTAATTTATCTCTCATCCCCCTTACCCCACTATCCCCTTTGATAACCATCAGTTTTCTTTCTGTGTCTGTGAGTCTATTTCTGTTTTGTAAATAAGTTCATTTCTAACATTTTGTTTAGATTCCGCATATAAGTAATATATTATGATATGTTTCTGTCTGCCTTACTTAGTATGATAATCTCTCGTCCATCCATGATGCTGCAAATGGCATTATTTCATTATTTTTTGTGGCTGAGTAATATTCCATTATGTATATAATATTCCAGCTTATAATCACACACATACCACACCTTCTTTATCCACTTATCTGTGATGAACATTTAGATTGCTTCCATGTCTCAGTTATTGTAAAGAGTGCTGCTCATACCACGCCTTCTTTTTCCACTTATCTGTTGATGAACATTTAGATTGCTTCCATGTCTCAGTTATTGTAAACAGTGCTGCTGTGAACATTGGGGTGCATGTTTCTTTTTGAGTTACAGTGTTTTTCTTTTCCAGATCTATGCCCAGGGGTGGAATTGCTAGATCATATGGCAACTCTCTTTTTAGTTTTTTGAGAAACCTTTCTACTGTTCTCCTTAATGGCTGCATCCATATATGTTTCTACCAGCAGTGCAGGAGGGTTCCCCACACCATCTCCAGTATTTAGTATTTGTCTTTCTGATTTTAAGACTTTGGCTTTTGTTTCTAGAAGTTTAATTATAACATTACTTGGAATGGATTTGGGGAAGTTATCCTGATGTGGCTTGACTTGGAATCTTTTGGAGATTTGGCTGATAGGCTTATGTCTTTTGTCAAATGGAAAGTTTTCTCCCAGTATTTCTGTAAATTCTTCTCAGCCTTTTTCTTTTTTTTCCCGAATGATATGAATTTAGGTCTTTTAATATAGGTCCACAGGTTCTTCAGTCTCTGTGTATATGGTTTTTTAAATCTGTTTTTGCGCTATTCAGAGAGCTTAATTTCTATTGCTTTAAGTTCACTGACTCTTTCCACTCTCATTTTATCAAATGTACCCAGTGAGTTTTAAAATTTTGGTCACTATATTTTTTGAGTTCTATAATTTACATTTGGTTTTCCCCCCATATCTTATATTTGGTAAGATTTCAAAGAATGTTTGTGATTGTTGAAGGATTTTTTTATGATGGCTGATTTAAAAATCCTTGTCTCATAATTCCAGCATCTGATTCTGGATGGTGTTTGTTGATTTTTATTCTCATGAAAGTTTTGATTTTCCTTTAATCTTGGTATCAGTTCAGTCGCTCAGTCATGTCTGACTCTGCAACTTCATGGACTGCAGCACACCATGCCTCCCTGTCCATCAGCTACTCCCGGAGTTGACTCAAACTCATGTCCGTTGAGTTGATGATGCCATCCAACCATCTCATCCTCTGTCATCCCCTTCTCCTCCTGCCTGCAATCTTTCCCAGCATCAGGGTCTTTTCAAATGAGTCACTTCTTTGCATCAGGTGACCAAAGTATTGGAGCTTCAGCATCAGTCCTTTCAATGAATATTCAGGACTGATTTCCTTTCGGATAGACTCGTTGGATCTCCTTTCAGTCCAAGTGACTCTCAAGAGTCCTCTCCAACACCACAGCTCAAAAGCATCAGTCTTCGGTGCTCAGCTTTCTTTACAGTCCAAGTTTCTTTCTTCTCACATTCATACATGACCACTGGAAAAACCAGATGGACCTTTGTTGGCAAAGTAATGTCTCTGCTTTTTAATAAGCTGTCTAGGTTGGTCATAACTTTTCTTCCAAGGAGCAGGCATCTTTTAATTTCATGACTGCAGTCACCATTTGCAGTGATTTTGGAGCCCCCCAAAATAAAGTCTACCACTGTTTCCACTTTTTCCCCACCTATTTTCCATGAAGTGATGGGACCAGATGCCATGATCTTAGTTTTCTGAATGTTGAGTTTTAAGCCACCTTTTTCACTCTCCTCTTTCACTTTCATCAAGAGGCTCTTTACTTCTTCACTTGTCATCTGCATATCTGAGGTTATTGATATTTTTCCCGGAAATCTTGATTCCAGCTTGTGCTTCATTCAGTCCAGCATTTCTCATGATGTACTCTGCAGGTAAGGTAAATAATCAGGTTAACAATACACAGCCTTGACGTACTCCTTTCCCAATTTGGAACCAGTCTGTCATTCCATGTCCAGTTCTAACTGTTGCTTCTTGAATGACCTGCATATAGATTTCTCAGGAGGCAGGTCAGGTGGTCTGGTATTCCCATCTCCTGAAGAGTTTTCCACAGTTTTTTGTGATGCACACAGTCAAAGGCTTTGGTGTAGTCAATCAAGCAGAAATAGATATTTTTCTGGAACTCTTTTGCTTTTTTGATGATCCAATGGATGTTGGCAATTTGATCTCTGGTTCCTCTCTCTTTTCTAAATCCAACTTGAACATATGAAAGTTCATGGTTCATGTACTGTTGAAGTCTGGCCTGGAGGGTTTTGCTCATTATTTTGCTAGCGTGTGAGATGAGTGCAATTTTGTGGTAGTTTGAGCATTCTTTGGCATTGTCTTTCTTTGGGAGTGGAACAAAAATCCAATCTTGGTATGGGGAGTGTTTTTTGGTTGTATCCTACGAATGTTGGATGTTGATGTGGATTCTATTTAAATCTTCTAATTTACTAAGCAGACCCACTGTGACAGTTTAATTGTGTAGGTCTTGGCTACTTTGGGGAGCTCTGGTTCCAATGACAGTTTATGCTCAGAGTTTTTATAATGCTATTCTGATCTCTTTTACCTGGTACTTCTGTGCATTCTGTTTGGTCCTTATTGGGGCCATCCTCAGGTGTAGAATGAATTTTCCTGGTCTGGATCTCCTATGTCAGAGGTAGAAGTCTGGCTTATGGGGACAGAATACTCTTCCCCTGTTGCCTGCTGCTGGCAAGACTCCTGCACCATCCCAGTTGGTGCTTTTGCTAGAGCTCGAGTCCCTTGGACAGCAGTCATAAAATAAATCAACCCTGGATATTCGTTTGAAAGACTGATGCTGAAGCTGAAGCTCCAGTACTTTGGCCACCTGATGCAAAGACCTGACTCACTGGAAAAGACCCTGATGCTGGGAAAGATGGAAGGCAAAAGGAGAAGAAGGTGGCAGAGGATGAGATGGTTAGATACCATCACCCACTCAAAGGACATGAGTTTCAGCAAACTCTGGGGGATGGTGAAGGACAGGGAAGCGTGGAGTGCTGTGGTTCATGAGGTTGCAAAGAGTTGGCCAAGACTTAGAGACTGAACAATAACAAAGGTATTTCTCAACCTACCTGAGCTGCTTTTAACCCCTGAGTGTTGGTTTAGATAACATCAAGCCTTGGGTGCCTTTTTTAGTTAGGTGATTGAGCAGTGCTTAACTGCTGCAATATTTCTTCAAGTTCTGGGATCCCTAGTCAGTTGCCTTTTTTTCCCGCCCCCCCATCTTTCAGACTTTTCTATGGCTGTCTCATGTACTGTTTCCAGGTTTTTAAATTGTTCTAAGTTTGGAGAAGCATGGATAGAAGAGTGCATGCAGTTGTGCCCAAACTGAAATCCTAAAACTTAAAAAAAAAATAATTTAAGAAGGTAGTAGTATTGCAAATGAGGATATGAGGTTTTTTGTGATGGATTTATGTTTAGCAGTATTGGTCATTAGATTTATTTATTCTCCTTTGTTAAATTTGCTTCTATTTCTTTTTTAAAAATAGAAAGTACTGAAATGTTTTTTTTTTTAATAGCAGGAATATACAGTAATTAAAACCAACCTTAATTTTCCAGTGACACCCTTTAAAACCATATTATTTGGAGTGTGCCATTAGAGGAAATTATTCTGAAACCAGATAAATATTTAGATGTTAATTCATTTCTGTATCTTATAGCCTGAATCCCCTCAGCCATCTATGTATTTTTGTTGTATTTCATTATAGAGCTGAAGTGTGTATGATAGTGGATTAGCAAAAAAATTTCAGAGTGGACCTGATAAAAGATATTGGTAATGTTTTAATTAAAGAACAAAACCTTTTGTTAGCACATTCTCTGAAAGTGAAATACTATTTGTTGCTGGGAAGCAAGAAAATTTGATAACTAGGGTAAAAGTAATTTGATGACATGGTAATAAGCTGCCTTTTTAGTATGCTTGTTAATTTTGTGGTTAGTGGATTCTGTCTTCTTGGAATAAGTATGTGGTTATTTAGTATGTTGACAGACTCGTATAGTTGCTACCACTCTTCTTACTTCCAGAACATTTTCATCACCCTATAAAGAAATCTTGTATTTCATTAGCAGTCACTCTATTTTCTCCTCACGTCACTTCCTGGGCACCCATTAATCTGTTTTCTCTATAGATTTGACTCTTCTAGACATTGCATATAAATGGAATCGTATAAAGTATGTGTTTTTCTGTCTGGCCTGTTCCCCTTAACATATGCTTTTAGGGTTTATTCATGTTGTATCATATATCCGTTTCAGTGCCAAATAACATCCCATTTTATGAATATACTACCTTTTGCTTATCCATTGATCCATTGATGGAGGGTTTTTTCCACTCTTAGAGAGTATTAAATTAGGCTGGTAAGAGGGTTGATATACAAGTTTTTCTCTGGACATCTTGTGAGTAAATATTGATACCAAGTAGTAGAATTGCTATGTCTTACTGTAACTTTGTTTAATTTTTTAAGGAACTGCGAAACATTCTGAAGGGGCTGCATCATTTGACTGTCCCACTAGTAAATGTTTGAGGATTTGTTTTTCTACATCTTTGTCAAGACTTGCTATTTCTTATTTTAGTCATCCTCTGATATCTCATTGTTTTGATTTGTATTTCCCTAAGGACACGACTGAGCGACTGAACTGAACTGAAGGACTAACAATGTTGAGCAACCTATCATGTACTTATTGGCCATTTTAATATCTTCTTTTGAGAAATATATATTCAGGTCCTCTTGCGCACTTTTACCAATAGACTTTTTTAGAGCAGTTTTAAGTTTACAGCAAAATTGAGAAGAAGATGAAGAGATTCCTCATATTACTTCTGCCCCTGTATATATTTGTGTATGTGTACACACACATATGGCCTTCCACATTATCAAAATCCCATACCAGAGTAGTACATTTGTTAAAATTGATGAACCTGCACTTACACATCATTATCACCTGAAGTCATAGTTTAGATTAGGGTTTAGTATTCTTGGTGGTGTATGTTCTGTGGATTTTGACAAATGTATAGTGACGTATTCACCATTTTACAGTCATACAGAGTAGTGTCACTGTGCCCCTCTATGCTCTGCCTACTTGTTCCTCTCTCCCCTAGTCTCTGGCAACCACTTATCCTTTTACTGTCACTAACATTTTGCTTTCTCCAGAATGTCATAAAGTTGGAATCATATGTTGTCTGGCCATTTCAGATTGACTCCTTTCACTTAGTAGTATGTATTTTAGTTTCCTCCATGTTTCTTTTATGGCTTGGTGTCTCATTTATTTTTAGCACTAATTAATAGTCTAGTATCTGGATGTACCAGGTTTATTTATCTTTTCACCTACTGAAGGACATCTTGGTTGCATTACAGTTTTGGCAGTGATAAGTAAAGCTGCTTTAATCATTCATTTGCAGGTTTTTGTGTGGGTATAAGTTTTCAGCTTGTTTGGGTAAATACCAAGGAGTGCAGTTACTGGACTGTATGGTAAAAGTATGTTTGGTTTTGTAAGAAATCACCAAACTGCATTCCAAAGTGGTTGTACCATTTTGCATTCCCACCTGGAATGAATGAAAGTTCCGTTTGGTCCACATCCTTGCCAGTATTTGGAAGTATCACTGTTTTCGATTTTGGCCATTTTATTCGGTATAGAGGGTGTCTTTCTGTCATTTCATTTGACATATGATGATGACTATCTCTTCACATGATTATTTTGTACTTGTATATCTTCTTTGGTTAGGTGTCCATTAAGGTCTTTGTGTGTGTCATGTGCTCAGTCATGTACGACTCTGCGACCCTGTGGACTATAGCCCACTGGGCTCCTCTGTCCATGGAATTTTCCATGCAAGAATACTGGCGTGGGTTGCCATTTCCTGCTCCAACGGATCTTTCTGACCCAGGGATTGAACCTGCATCTCCTATGTCTCCTGCATTGCAGGGAATTTTTTACCCTCTAAGCCATTGGAAAGCCCTATTTTAATTGGGCTGTTTGGATTTTTTTCTTTTTTTTCTTAAGTTGTAAGATTTCCTCTCTTATGTAACTTCTAGGAGTTTTATATTTATAGTTTTATGTTATGCATTTAGATCTACGATGTACTGTTAGTTAGTCCTCTGACCATTTTTTGGCTTACTAGGTAGGTGGTGCTAGTGGTACAGAACTTGCCTGCCAATGTAGGAAACTTAAGAGATGCGGGTTCAGTCCCTGGATCGGGAAGATTCCATGGAGGAGGACATTTCTGCCCACTCCAGTATTTTTGCCTGGAGAATCCCATGGCAGAGGAGCATGGAGGGTTATAGTCCATAGGGTCACGAAGAGCCAGACTCGACTGAAGTGATTTAGCACCCACACATGCTGTCCATTTTTACATTGGGTTGTTTTTTGTTGTTGCTGAGTTTTAAGAGTTCATATCCTTCATCATATATGTGATTTGTAATTTATTTCTTTCATTCTGTAGGTACACTTTTCATTTTCTTGATGTTATCCTTTGAAGTGTAACACATTAAAATTTTAATGATGTTCAATTTGTCTGTTTTTTTCTTTTATAGCTTGTGTTTGTGGTGTCCTATTTAAGTAACTATTGCCTAATACAAATTCATGAAGATTTACTCCTGTGTTTCCTTCTAACACTTTTAAAGATTTATTTCTTAACAGTTTTGTCTCCAATACATTTAGACTTAATTTTTGAATATAAGGTGAGGTAGGGGTCCAACTTCATTATTTTAAATGAATATATAGTTGTAATAGCACCATTTGTTGAAGACAGTATTCTTTCCCCTTTGAGTGGCTTGGCACTATTGTCAAAAGCCATTTGACCATAGATGTATATAGGTTTATTTCTGAACTCTCAGTTCTACTCCCTAGATACTTATGTTTATCCTTATCCCAATAACCTATTATTTTGAGGTGGTGCTAGTGATAAAGAATCCACCTGCCAATGCAGGAGACACATGAGAGACACAGGTTCAATCCCTGGGTCAGGAAGATCCTCTGGAGGAGGGCACAGCAACCCAGTCCAGTATTCTTGCCTGGAGAATCCCATGGACAGAGGAGCCGGGTGGGCTACAGTCCGTAGGGTCACAAAGAGCTGGACATGAATAAAGCGACTTAGCACCCACATAGCTTTCTAGTAAGCTTTGAAATCAGAAAATGTGAATCCTCCAAATTTGCTCATCTGTCTCAAGATTATTTTGATTATTCAAAATTCCTTGCAGTTTCTATGAATTTTAGGATAAGCTTTTACATTTTTACAAAAAAGGCCATTATGATTTTGATATTGATTGTAGTGAATCTGTAGATTTGAATTATATTTCCCTGGTGGCTCAGATGGTAACTGCAGGAGACCTGGGTTCGATCCCTGGGTTGGGAAGATCACCTGGAGGAGGGCCTGGCAACCCACTCCAGTATTCTTGACTGGAGAATCCCCTTGGCCAGAGGAGCCTGGCGGTTTACAGTCCATGGAGTCACAAAGAATCGGACACAACTGAGTGACTAAGCACAGCACAGCACTCTCTTAAGAATAGTGAGTCTTTGAATTCATGATTGTGCAATGGCTTTTCATGTAGTTACATTTTAATTTCTTAAAAAATATGCTTTGTAGTTTTTAGTGTACAAGTCTTTACTTAAAAAACAACTTATTTTTTCTTTTTGATGCCATTGTTAATAGAATTGTCTGCTAGATTCCACTTTTGGATTATTTATTTCTAGTATATAGAAGTATAGTATATTTTGGTATATTGGTTTTTTATCTTTCTGAATTTATTAGTTTCAGTAATTTTATTCTGGATTCCTATGTATTTTCGTGTGAACCATCATTTTTCCATAAATATAGATAGTATTTTAGAATACACAGAAGAACTGTACAAAAAAAGATCTTTACAACCAGGATAATCATGATGGTGTGATCACTCACCGAGAGCCAGACATCCTGAAATGTGAAGTCAAGTGGGCCTTAGAAAGCATCACTACGAACAAAGCTGGTGGAGGTGATGGAATTCCAGTTGAACTATTTCACATCCTGAAAGATGATGCTGTGAAAGTGCTGCACTCAATATGCCAGCAGATTTGGAAACCTCAGCAGTGGCCACAGGACTGGAAAAGATCAGTTTTCATTCCAATCCCAAAGAAAGACAATGCCAAAGAATGCTAAAAACTACTGCACAATTGCACTCATCTCACATGCTAGTAAAGTCATGCTCAAAATTCTCCAAGCCAGACTTCAGCAATACATGAACCATGAAATTCCAGATGTTCAAACTGGTTTTAGAAAAGGCAGAGGAACCAGAGATCAAATTGCCAACATCTGCTGGATCATGGAGAAAGCAAGAGAGTTCCAGAAAAACAACTATTTCTGCTTCATTGACTATGCTAAAGCCTTTGACTGTGTGGATCACAATAAACTGTGGAACATTCTGAAAGAGATGGGAATCCCAGACCACCTGACCTGCCTCTTGAGAAACCTGTATGCAGGTCAGGAATCAACAGTTAGAACTGAACATGGAACAACAGACTGGTTCCAAATAGGAAAAGGAGTACATCAAGGTTGTATATTGTCACCCTGCTTATTTAACTTATATGCAGAGTACATCATGAGGAACGCTGGGCTGGAAGAAGCACAAGCTGGATCAAGATTGCTGGGAGAAATATCAATAACCTCAGATATGCAGATGACACCACCCTTATGACAGAAAGTGAAGAGGAACTCAAAAGCCTCTTGATGAAAGTGAAAGAGGAGAGTGAAAAGGTTGGCTTAAAGCTCAACATTCAGAAAACGAAGATCATGGCATCTGGTCCCATCACTTCATGGGAAACAGATGGGGAAACAGTGTCAGACTTTATTTTTCTGGGCTCCAAAATCACTGCAGATGCTGATTGCAGCCATGAAATTAAAAGACTCTTACTCCTTGGAAGGAAAGTTATGACCAACCTAGATAACATATTAAAAAGCAGAGACATTACTTTGCCAACCAAGGTCCATCTAGTCAAGGCTATGGTTTTTCCTGTGGTCATGTATGGATGTGAGAGTTGGACTGTGAAGAAAGCTGAGTGCTGAAGAGTTGATACTTTTGAACTGTGGTGTTGGAGAAGACTCTTGCGAGTCCCTTGGACTGTAAGGAGATCCAACCAGTCCATTCTAAAGGAGATCAATCCTGGGTGTTCATTGGAAGGACTGATGCTAAAGCTGAAACTCCAATACTTTGGCCATCTCATGTGAAGAGTTGACTCATTGGAAAAGACTCTGATGCTGGGAGGGATTGGGGGCAGGAGGAGAATGGGATGACAGAGAATGAGATGGCTGGGTGGCATCACCGACTTGATGGAGGTGAGTTTGAGTGAACTCTGGGAGTTGGTGGACAGGGAGGCCTGACGTGCTGATTCATGGGGTCGCAAAGAGTCTGACACGACTAGCGACTGAACTGAACTGATAGATAGTATTTTAGTTCTTTCTGCTGGGATGCCTTTTATTTCTTTTTCTTGCTTAGTTGCTCTTGCTGAAACTTCTAGTACAGTGTTCAGTGTAAGTCATTAAAATAGACTTTCTTTTTCACATTCCTGATCTATAGGAAATGCGTTTACTCTTTTACCATTTTCAAAGATATTAACTGTATTTCTTATAAATATGTTTTCATGTTGTGGGAGTTCCTTTCCAATCCAGGTTTGTTGAGTGTGTTTGTCGTGAAAAGGTGTTGGATTTTGTCAGATACTTTTTTTGTTTCAATTGTGATAATCATTCTTTTTTCCTTTCTTAATGTGGCCTATTATATTAAATCTGATTTTGATTACATTTCTTTATCCTTTTCAGTTTTAGGTTTTTGTGGTATTTCATTCTTTCATTAAAATTTTTTAGAACATATTTTAGCAGGCATTGTCTTAGACATGTTCTTATTCTTTTTGAGCAGTTTTAAAATTCTTTTTTATTTACTGTTGTTGTTTTATACTGTGTTTTTTAGGTTTGCCTTTATATTAACCAAGTTTTTTTATCATCATTTTCATTCACTTCTTATAGCTTTCTTTTAAGGACATATTTCCTCCTTTTTATTCACTTCTTATAGGCTTCTTTTAAGGACATATTTCCTCCTCTTTGGCATGCTCTATTGAGAAATTCTTTTTGAAAACTTGGAAACTCATTTATCTGAAAATGTCTTTGTTTTGGCCTTGCTCTTAAGGAAAGATTTTCCTCTTTCATCAAAGTACACAATTAGCATTTTAGGGTGATCGTTATTTTCAAGTTATTATTACATTTATCTTCTAGCTTCATTTGAGCTCTTAAGTCTTTTATCAATCTAATCGTCAATATTTCTAAGTGATCTGTCCTTTTACTTGGGCTCTTTAAAAGATTCTTGGTCTTTTTGTACTACAGTTTCTGTATAATGTATCTGGATTATGTTACATTTAGTATTAATTTCTATGTGTTCATTATTTGTTCTTACTGTCTCTGTGGATTCAGCCCTTGATCTATTGTGGAAAACTCTTAGGTGTATTCTTTTTGAGTGTTATTGCTTTTTTTTTTCTTTATAGTGTCTTTTTATTGTGCCAAGTACTATGTTAAGTAATTTGCTTGTATTGCCTCATTAAATCCTTCACAACTGCCCTTTTTTTACATAAAAGAATACTGAGACTCTGACAAAGGCATTAATTAACTTGCTCATGGGCTCAGATGGTAAAGAATCTGCCTGCAGTGCGGGAGACCCAGGTTCGATCCCTGGGTCAGGAAGATCCCCTGAAGAAGGGAATGGCAACCCACTCTAGTATTCTTTCCTAGAGAATCTCATGGGCAGAGGAGCCTGGTGGGCTATGGAGCATGGAGTCGCAAAGAATCGATTACGACCGAGACTGACGCTTTCACTTCATGGTTCTGTGTTAGTGAACCCAACAGTTTTACTTTGGAAAATTTTCTCAGCCAGAAGATATGGTGCCCTTCTCCCAAACTTCCATTCCTAAAAGCAAAAAGCAAAAAAAAAGAAATGGGAAGAAATAGTGATCATTTTATCCAACCCTATAGTTTACGTGGTCTTCAGCGAATCACTCTTAATGGTTTGGGAGGGAAGGACATTAATATAGTTTTGTACATGTTGAGCTCAAGAAGCTTTAGAGGCATGAATCTTTGATGGTTGCTTTACTTTTAAATATATTTCCTCAGCTCATTTTGTGCATTTTTCTTTCCTTAATTGAAGAAACTCCTTTTAGTAGAAAGTAGTTTTAAGGAGTTTAGTTTGTTTGGGGCATTCATTGCTTTTCTGTAACTGTTATTTTTAAGCCTTTCATTGGATGGAAGTCTTTTTTTTTTTTAACTTTTTCTTCCTTACTCTGAATTCACATATTTCTGTGCTATATATATGCCTTTGTTTTTTATTTTATTATTTTCACTGTAGGCAGAGTCTTCTCTTCATTTTTTATCTAAGTAGTTTTTTGGGAGAAGGTATATATGAAATTATATACTTCCTATATGTTAATTTTACATTCTTCTTAGTTACTAGTTCTCTTGTGATTTGATGCAGATTTTTACTGATTATTTTTGCATTTTTATTATGTAATATACCACAAATATTAGTTCAGTTCAGTTCAGGTCAGTCGCTCAGTCGTGTCCGACTCTCCGCGACCCCATGAATCATGGCACGCCAGGCCTCCCTGTCCATCACCAACTCCCGGAGCTCACTCAGACTCAAGTCCACAGAGTTGGTGATGCCATCCAGCCATCTCATCCTCGGTCGTCCCCTTCTCCTCCCGCCCCCAACCTTTCCCAGCATCAGAGTCTTTTCCAGTGAGTCAACTCGTCGCATGAGGTGGCCAAAGTATTGCAGTCTCAGCTTTAGCGTCAGTCCTTCCAATGAACACCCAGGATCAATCTCCCTTAGAATGGACTGGTTGGATCTCCTTGCGGTACAAGGAACTCTCAAAAGTCTTCTCCAACACCACAGTTCAAAAGCATCAATTCTTCAGCGATCAGCTTTCTTCACAGTCCAACTCTCACATCCATACATGACCACGGGAAAAACCATAGCCTTGACTAGACGGACCTTAGTTGGCAAAGTAATGTCTCTGCTTTTTAATATACTATCAAGGTTGGTCATAACTTTCCTTCCAAGGAGTAAGCGTCTTTTAATTTCATAGCTGCAATCAGTATCTGCAGTGATTTTGGAGCCCAAAAAAATAAAGTCTGACACTGTTTCCACTGTTTTTCCATCTATTTCCCATGAAGTGATGGGACCAGATGCCATGATCTTTGTTTTCTGAATGTTGAGCTTCAAGCCAACCTTTTCACTCTCCTCTTTCACTTTCATCAAGAGGCTTTTGAGTTCCTCTTCACTTTCTGCCATAAGGGTAGTGTCATCAGCATATCTGAGATTATTGATATTTCTCCCAGCAATCTTGATTCCAGCTTGTGCTTCTTCCAGCCCAGCGTTCCTCATGATGTACTCTGCATATAAGTTAAATAAGCAAGGTGACAATATACAGGCTTGACGCACTCCTTTTCCTATTTGGAACCAGTCTGTTGTTCCATGTACAGTTCTGACTGTTGCTTCCTGACCTGCATACAGGTTTCTCAAGAGGCAGGTCAGGTGGTCTGGTATTCCAGTCTCTTTCAGAATTCTCCACAGTTTACTGTGATCCACACAGTCAAAGGCTTTGGCATAGTCAATGAAGCAGAAATAGATGCTCTTCTGGAACTCTCTTGCTTTCTCCATGATCCAGCAGATGTTGGCAATTTCATCTCTGGTGCCTCTGCCTTTTCTAAAACCTACTTGAACATCTGGGAGTTCATGGTTCACATATTGCTGAAGCCTGGCTTGGAGAATTTTGAGCATCACTTTGCTAGCGTGTGAGATGAGTGCAATTGTGCGGTAGTTTGAGCATTCTTTGGCATTCCCTTTCTTTGGGAGTGGAATGAAGACTGACCTTTTCCATTCCTGTGACCACTGCTGAGTTGTCCAAATTTGCTGGCATATTGAGTGCAGCACTTTCACAGCATCATCTTTCAAGATTTGAAATAGGTCAACTGGAATTCCATCACCTCCACTAGCTTTGTTCGTAGTGATGCTTTCTAAGGCCCACTTGACTTCACATTCCAAGATGTCTGGCTCTAGGTCAGTGATCACGTTATCGTGACTATCTTGGTCATGAAGATCTTTTTTGTACAGTTCTTCTGTGTATTCTTGCCACCTCTTCTTAATATCTTCTGCTTCTGTTAGGTCCATACCATTTCTGTCCTTTATCGAGCCCATCTTTGCACGAAATGTTCCCACAAATATAGAATGCTCTAAATAGAGATTACTTTACCTTTTTTACTTTTTTTTTTGGTCTCTGATATTTTTTCTTCTCTAATTCTGTTTAATGCTACTAATAAGTTAGTTGTATTTTTTAATGCTAATACTATTTAATACTAGCTAAATACTAATTAGTATTTAATACTAATACTGTTAATTAACAGAGTTGATAATGGACATCCTTGTCTTGTTCCTTTTTTGAATGAAAAAGTGTGTAGCATTTCACATTAAGTAAAATGTTGGCTCTTTATTTCTAGACACACACACACAATGCACATTCAGATTGAGAACATATCTCTTAATTTCTATTTTAAACCTTTTTTTTCATGAATCATGTTGAATTTTGTCACTAGAGTTTTCAGCAGTTACGAGGATGAATATATAAATTTTCTATTAATAATAATAATGATAATAATATTCTATTATTTCTGTTAGTATGATGGATTTTGTGAATGGATTTTTGAATATTGAAGTAAATTTGAATCTGAACTATACCCCACTTTTTCATGATATTTAAAGGTGTTTTGGATATTTTTACATAATATATTGAGATTTTTACATTGTTTTTCATATGTGTGATTGATCTATAATATTCTTTATATGGTTTTTGTTAAGTTTCAGCAAGTGTCATACTTGCTTTATAAAAATAATTTGGAAATTTTTTTTCTATCTGGTGCTTATTTTAATTTTATTCAAGCAGTAATTCAACAAAGTTTTGAGTACCTGCTACTGCTGCTGCTAAGTCACTTCAGTCGTGTCTGACTCTGTGCAACCCCATAGATGGTAGCCCACCAGGCTCCGCTGTCTCTGGGATTCTCCAGGCAAGAACACTGGAGTGGGCTGCTATTTCCTTCTCCAATGCATGAAAGTGAAAAGTGAAAGTGAAGTCGCTCAGTCGTGTCCAACTCTTCGCGACCCTTGGACTACAGCCTACCAGGCTCCTCCACCCATGGGAATTTCCAGGCAAAAGTACTGGAGTGGGTTGCCATTGCCTTCTCCTTTGAGTACCTACTGTGTGCTAAATAACTGTGTGCTAAATTTATGGCAGAAAGTGAAAAGGAACTCAAAAGCCTCTTGATGAAAGTGAAAGAGGAGAGTGAAAAGGTTGGCTTGAAGCTCAACATTCAGAAAACAAAGATCATGGCATCTGGTCCCATCACTTCATGGGAAATAGATGGAAAAACAGTGGAAACAGTGTCAGACTTTATTTTCTTGGGTTCCAAAATCACTGCAGATGCTGATTGCAGCCATGAAATTAAAAAACGCTTACTCCTTGGAAGGAAAGTTATGACCAACCTAGATAGTATATTAAAAAGCAGAGACATTACTTTGCCAACCAAGGTCCGTCTAGTCAAGGCTATGGTTTTTCCCGTGGTCATGTATGGATGTGAGAGTTGGACTGTGAAGAAAGCTGATCGCCGAAGAATTGATGCTTTTGAACTGTGGTGTTGGAGAAGACTCTTTAGAGTCCCTTGTACCGCAAGGAGATTCAACCAGTCCATTCTAAGGGAGATTGATCCTGGGTGTTCATTGGAAGGACTGATGCTAAAGCTGAAACTGCAATACTTTGGCCACCTCATGCGACGAGTTGACTCACTGGAAAAGACTCTGATGCTGGGAAAGGTTAGGGGCAGGAGGAGAAGGGGACGTCTGAGAATGAGATGGCTGGATGGCATCACCGACTCTGTGGACATGAGTTTGAGTGAACTCCGGAAGTTGGTGATGGACAGGGAGGCCTGGTGTGCTGTGATTCATGGGGTCGCGCGGACACGACTGAGCGACTGAACTGAACTGAACTGAAATTTACCTACTGTGTGCTAAATAGTAATAAAGATTTAATGGTAATACCTACTGAGCTCTCAATATGTAACTAACTTTCAGTAGTTACTAAACTTTTAGTAGTTTTGTGCTATAAAGATGCTATATTTATTGACTTAGTAGATACCGAACCATTGCTCCTAGAGGAATTACAGGGATAGGTTCCTGCGAGTCTCCAGTCACAACATTTTGATCACCTGAGCAATACATAGTCTTTTATATATGTTTCTGTTTAAAGACACCTTGTTTAATACGCAGTGGATTCATTAATGTTGAATTCACATCCAGCAGCATTATGGATCATACCTGAATGATGATTATCCAACACACACATTTTCTCCTTAAAGCATATCACAATCTTGTTGCTTTTGGACACTATGAATAGCACTTCAGCACTGTGCAAGGGGTCTAGTCTAAATAATGAATCACGAACAGAAAGCACAAAAATAGGCACTAAATAGACAGTGTAAAGGATAATTGTTTACAGTATGTGAACTGAAACAAGAATATCACCTTGTTTGACCTCACCCAAGGTCATGTGAGTCGACTGACATTTTTCTCAATTCTGCATATTTCTGCAAAATCCCTAAGTACAAGTATTGATATTTGGGTTACAAGAAATTGTAGTGAGTAGGCGAATTCACAAATACTGAGTCTAAGAATAATGAGGAGTATTGTGTAATGAGTATTATGCATCTATGCATTTAATGTGTATATCCACTCATTTATTCATCACAGAAGTCCTATGAGGTAGATTCTGTTATTGTAGATGATGTACTCTGCAATAAAGAAGTTATGTGGCTTTCTCGGTGTTACAGAATCAGTGAGTGATGGACTTAGCAGTAGTCCATCCACTGCTAAAATAAATAGGACTGATGCCAAGATATGGTACCTGCCCTTAGGGTCCCTTACTGTCAAAAGGGTTAATAAAGTGTTTTGCTAAAATAACTAAATTCAAGGTAATGTTTTAAGTAGTACAGGGGTAATACCACCAAAATATAATTGATATCCAGCAGAAGAATTATTTCAGAGGTCTTGGAATGGTTTTATACAAATAATGGTATCTAAACTAAGCCTTAAAAAATCAATAAAATATCACTAAGTGGGCTTGTGAGGATGGAAGAGATCCCTTAAGTTTAGAATGGTCTCACTTTTTACATAATAGCTGGTTCTGATATTGTCAAAATAAGGAATTGAGAGTAGAGGGTCTGCCTCTATGTTTTTGGATGTGTATTGTCATTTGACCATTTTTCAATTACTGTCTCTTTTTCTTCTGTTCTTGTGATGTCAGAAAGTGAGAAAATAGCACCTTTAATTGTAAGAGGAACATGGCAGTGTTTTATTGTAAATGCGTGAGTTTTTCTTTATGGAAGATGGAGAAACATCAGCTAGATGGAGAAATACTAGCTGAAATTAATTGGGCATTTCCAAGTAGTACTGCATAGAGTGAGTGTTTTTTTGTAGAGTAAAACAAGCAAAAATTTTTTGAAGTAATTGTTAAAATTTTCTAAAATATAGAGATTTTCCCTCTCATATATTTAAAAATACTAGACTCATTGTCTTCCTTAGCTACAAATTATTAAACTATACCTTTTAATTGCATCTTAAAACCCAGAACATTAGAGAATTTTTAAGCTCTATTTTAAACCAAAATATTTTAAGAGGCAAAATTGTGTTGATATTCTAATAGGGTTCTTATAGTTGAGTTGATTCATAGTTGGTGGTATATATAGAAGTCTACTGGAGTATGATGCAAGAACTGTGGCTTTTCATCTTCTGCATTTCTAATGCCTAGCAAAGTTCTTATCACATAGAAAGCCCTCAGGAAATGTTAACAATTAAATGAATACTTACAAACCCTTTGTGACTAATATAATTAGAAGTGACACGTATAATTAGAAATGTAAATGTTATTCTCGTTTGTATATTTTAAGGAATTCCATTTTACTTGTTACTTAAATCTTCATAAGATCTTTAGTGAAGGAACTTTAGAAGTTATTCCCATTTCATTTTAATGCCTATGGTAACAAACGTTTATTTCTGATAAACTAGTTAAGTAATAGGTGAAATTTAAAATTAGGAAGGCAAATTACTACTATTGAAATAAAGAAAAGAGGACATTTTAATATGATGTGCAAGCTTTTGGGGCTTATATTTTAGGAAGGAGAGGTGGAAGGTGAAGTTTAAGGATCACAAAGACTTGAATCTAAGGTCAATAAAATTGAACATTTTCAACTGAGAGTTGTAGATTACTTAGTATTTGTTCCTGGTCAATTTTTTTTTGTCCCCCAAGAAAATGTTTTTTGATCCAGTGTTCAATTTGGTTCTGTTACTCCCAACAGGATTATGAGGCTGAAATGAGGATCAGTGAGCATGTATCTCCAGCCCAGCGTTCCTCATGATGTACTCTGCATATAAGTTAAATAAGCAAGGTGACAATATACAACTTTGACGTACACCTTTTCCTATTTGGAACCAGTCTGTTGTTCCATGTCCAGTTCTAACTGTTGCTTCCTGACCTGCATACAGGTTTCTCAAGAGGCAGGTCAGGTGGTCTGGGATTCCCATCTCTTTCAGAATGTTCCACAGTTTATTGTGATCGACACAGTCAAAGTCTTTGGCATAGTCAATGAAGCAGAAATAGATGTTTTTCTGAAACTCTCTTGCTTTCTCCATGATCCAGCGGATGTTGGCAATTTGATCTCTGGTGCCTCTGCCTTTTCTAAAACCTGCTTGAACATCTGGGAGTTCACGGTTTACATACTGCTGAAGCCTGGCTTGGAGAATTTTGAGCATGACTTTACTAGCGTGTGAGATGAGTGCAATTGTGCGGAGATTGCTGGGAGAAATATCAATAATCTCAGATATGCAGATGACACTACCCTTATGGCAGAAAGTGAAGAGGAACTCAGAAGCCTCTTGATGAAAGTGAAAGAGGAGAGTGAAAAGGTTGGCTTGAAGCTCAACATTCAGAAAACAAAGATCATGGCATCTGGTCCCATCACTTCATGGGAAATAGATGGAAAAACAGTGGAAACAGTGTCAGACTTTATTTTCAGACTTTATTTTTTTGGGCTCCAAAATCACTGCAGATACTGATTGCAGCCATGAAATTAAAAGACGCTGGCTCCTTGGAAGGAAAGTTATGACCAACCTTGATAGTATATTAAAAAGCAGAGACATTACTTTGCCAACCAAGGTCTGTCTAGTCAAGGCTATGGTTTTTCCCGTGGTCATGTATGGATGTGAGAGTTGGACTGTGAAGAAAGCTGATCGCCGAAGAATCGATGCTTTTGAACTGTGGTGTTGGAGAAGGCTCTTGAGAGTCCCTTATACTCCAAGGAGATCCAACCAGTCCATTCTAAAGGAGATCAATCCTGGATGTTCATTGGAAGGACTGATGCTAAAGCTGAAACTGCAATACTTTGGCCACCTCATGCGATGAGTTGACTCACTGGAAAAGACTCTGATGCTGGGAAAGGTTGGGGGCGGGAGGAGAAGGGGACGACGGAGAATGAGATGGCTGGATGGCATCACCGACTCTGTGGACATGAGTTTGAGTGAACTCCGGGAGTTGGTGATGGACAGGGAGGCCTGGCGTGCTGTGATTCATGGGGTCGCAGAGAGTCGGACACGACTGAGCAACTGAACTAAACTGAACTGAACTGAGCATGTATCTCACCAAAAATTGAAAACATTGTTTCTAAAGCATGGGATACCATTGTGAATCTCATAGGCTATGAAATCTTTGTGGTAGGAAATTTGTATGTGATTAGAAACTAAAAGAATAGGATTTCTAAAAATTCTAACTTTTAAGAAAATTTGAGGACCGTAAGATACAAAACAAAAAAAATTAAAAATTCGCGTAATCCCTCTATCCAGAAATAATCGTAACATGATATTTTTCCTTCCAGTTCTCTTTTCTCTGTATATTATACTAACTTGGAACCTAACTGTAAGAACTCCTTTGTTCCTTGCTTTTTTAGCTTTATGAACATTTCCCATGCTATTAAAAATTTAGCACAAAATAATTTAAGTGGTTATATAGTTTTCTGTTGAATACCTATATTATAGTATAAGCTAGTCTCCAACAACTGGACATTCAGTTCAGTTCAGTCTCTCAGTCGTGTCCGACTCTTTGCAGTCCCGTGGACTGCAGCATGCCAGGCCTCCCTGCCCATCACCAACTCCCGGAGTTGACTCAAACTCATGTCCATTGAGTCGGTGATGCGAAACAACCATCTCATCCTCTTATTGTTCCCTTCTCCTCCTGCCCTCAGTCTTTCCCAGCATCAGGGTCTTTCCCAATGAGTCAGTTCTTCGCATTAGGTGGCCAAAGTATTGGAGTTTCAGCTTCAGCATCAGTCCTTCCAATGAAAATTCAGGACTGATCTCCTTTAGGATGGACTGGATGGATCTCCTTTCAGTTCAAGTGACTCTGAAGAGTCTTCTCCAACACCACAGTTCAAAAGCATCAGTTCTTTGGTGCTCAGTTTTCTTTATAGTCCAACTCTCACATCCATACATGACCACTGGAAAAACCATAACCTTGACTAGACGGACCTTTTTTGGCAAAATAATATCTCTGCTTTTTAATAAGCAGTCTAGTTTGGTCATAACTTTTCTTCCAAGGAGCACGCATCTTTTAATTTGATGGCTGCAGTCACCATTTGCAGTGATTTTGGAGGCCAAGAAAATTAAGTCTGTCACTGTTTCCTTTGTTTCCCCATCTGTTTGCCATGAAGTGATGGGACTGAATGCTATGATCTTAGTTTTCTGAATGTTGCGTTTTAAGCCAACTTTTTCACTCTCCTCTTTCACCTTCATCAAGAGGCTCTTTAGTTCTTCTTCGCTTTTTGCCATAAGGGTGGTGTCATCTGCATATCTGAGGTAATTGATATTTCTCCCGGCAGTCTTGATTCCAGCTTGTGCTTCCTCTAGCCCAGCATTTCTCATGGTGTACTCTACATATAAGTTAAATAATTAGGGTGACAATATACAGCCTTGATGTACTCCTTTCCCAATTTGGAATCAGTCTGTTGTTCCGTGTCAGTTCTAACTGTTGTTTGTTGACCTGCATACACATTTCTCAGGAGGCAGGTCAGGTGGTCTGGTATTCCCATCAGTTCAGTTCAGTTCAGTCGCTCAGTCGTGTCCAACTCTCCGCGACCCCATGAATCACAGCACTCCAGGCCTCCCTGTCCATCACCAACTCCCGGAGTTCACTCAAACTCATGTCCACAGAGTCGGTGATGCCATCCAGCCATCTCATTCTCGGACGTCCCCTTCTCCTCCCGCCCCCAACCTTTCCCAGCATCAGAGTCTTTTCCAGTGAGTCAACTCATCACATGAGGTGGCCAAAGTATTGCAGTTTCAGCTTTAGCATCAGTCCTTCCAGTGAACACCCAGGACTGATCTCCTTTAGAATGGACTGGTTGGATCTCCTTGCAGTCCAAGGGACTCTCAAGAGTCTTCTCCAGCACCACAGTTCAAAAGCATCAATTCTTCGGCGATCAGCTTTCTTCACAGTCCAACTCTCATATCCATACATGACCACGGGAAAAACCATAGCCTTGACTAGACGGACCTTGGTTGGCAAAGTAATGTCTCTGCTTTTTAATATACTATCAAGGTTGGTCATAACTTTCCTTCCAAGGAGTAAGCGTCTTTTAATTTCATGGCTGCAGCCAGCATCTGCAGTGATTTTGGAGCCCCCCAAAAATAAAGTCTGACACTGTTTCCACTGTTTTTCCATCTATTTCCTATGAAGTGATGGGACCAGATGCCATGATCTTTGTTTTCTGAACGTTGAGCTTCAAGCCAACCTTTTCACTCTCCTCTTTCACTTTCATCAAGAGGCTTTTGAGTTCCTCTTCACTTTCTGCCATAAGGGTAGTGTCATCAGCATATCTGAGATTATTGATATTGGTATTCCCATCTCTTGAATAATTTTCCACAGTTCGTTGTGATCCACATAGTAAAAAGCTTTGGCCTAGTCAGTAAAGGAGAAGAGGATGTATTTCTGGAACTCTCTTGCTTTTTCCATGATCCAGTGGATGTTGGCAATTTGATCTCTGGTTCCTGTGCCTTTTCTAAATCTAGCTTAACATTTGGAAGTTCATGGTTCACAAACTGTGGAAACCTCATTTGGAGAACTTTCAGCGTTACTTTGCCAGCATGTGAAATGAGTACAGTTCAGTTCAGTCGCTCAGTCGTGTCCAACTCTCCGCGACCCCGTGAATCACAGCACGCCAGGCCTCCCTGTCCATCACCAACTCCTGGAGTTCACTCAAACTCATGTCCACAGAGTCAGTGATGCCATCCAGCCATCTCATTCTTGGTCGTCCCCTTCTCCCCCCTCCCCCAACCTTTCCCAGCATCAGAGTCTTTTCCAGTGAGTCAACTCGTCGCATGAGGTGGCCAAAGTATTGCAGTTTCAGCTTTAGCGTCAATCCTTCCAATGAACACCCAGGACCAATTGTGCAGTAATTTGAACATTCTTTGACATTGCCTTTCTTTGAGATGAGAATGAAAAATGACCTTTTCCAGTCCTGTGGCCACTGCTGAGTTTTCCAAATCTGCTGGCATATTGAGTGCAGCACTTTCACGGCATCATCTTTTAGGATTTGAAATAGCTCAACTGGAATTCCATTACCTCCACTAGCTTTGTTCATCGTGATGCTTCCTAAGGCCCACTTGACTTCACAGTCCAGGATGTCTGGCTTTAGGTGAGTGATCACAACATTGTGGTTATCTGTGTCATGAAGATCTCTTTTGCATAGTTCTTCCGAGTATTCTTGCCACCTCTTCTTAATATCTTCTGCTTCTGTTAGGTCCATACCATTTCTGTCCTGTATTGAGCCCATAGTTGCATGAAATGTCCCCTTGGTATCTCTGATTTTCTTGAAGACATCTCTAGTGTGTCCATTCTGTTGTTTTCCTGTATTTCTTTGCACTGATCACTGAGGAAGGCTTTCTTATCTCTCCTTGCTATTCTTTGTTATTTCCTTTTCTCCTTTGCCCTTCGCTTCTCTTCTTCCCTCATCTATTTGTAAGGCCTCCTCAGACAACCAGTTTTTTTTTTTGTATTTCTTTTCTTGGGGATGGTCTTGATCGCATGTCTCTTATACAATGTCATGAACCTCCATCCATAGTTCACCAGGTACTCTGTCTATCAGATCTAATCCCTTGACTCTATTTCTCCCTTCCACTGTATAATCGTAATGGATTTTATTTAGGTCATACCTGAATGGTCTAGTGGCTTTTCGCTACTTTCTTCAATTTAAGCCTGAATTTAGCATTAGGGAGTTCATGATCTGAGCCACAGTCAACACCCGATCTTGTTTCTGCTGACTGTATAGAGCTTCTCCATCTTTGGGTGCAAAGAATATAATCAGTCAGATTTTGGTGTTGATCATCTGGTGATGTCCATGTGTTGAGTCTTCTCCTGTGTTGTTGAAGAGGGTGTTTTCTATGACCAGTGCATTCTCTTGGCAGAACTCTATTGATCTTTGCCCTGCTTCATTCTGTACTCCAAGGCCAAATTTGCCTGTTACTCCAGGTATTTCTTGACTTGCTACTTTTGCATTCCAGTCCCTTAATTTAAAGGACATCTTTTTTGGGTGTTAGTTCTAAGAGTCTTGCAGCTATGCTTCTATTTTATCTTAAACATATTCAAATTATAGCTTTAACTATCCAACTTGGTGATATGTAGTAAGTGAATACTTGATAAATTAGGTCACTTTTGTTAAAGGTAAAATACTTTTCATTTTTCTTTTACCCAAGTCTGTTTTAGATGTATGAAGGAATCTTATATTTTCTTAAATCTGAAACTTTTAATTATAAAGAATGAAGCTTATATTTCTTCACATCTAACAATACGGTTATACATCTTAATGTTAATATTTCCTGAGAAGAATGTTCCACTGTCCTTTATGTACAGTCAACTGCACAATGTCTACTGTGATAAAATATGCCTCTGTGATATCCTCTGAATTTGTTAGTTGTCAAAGCCTTCGGGTATGAACTTTGTTTCAGTATTTGCCAGTATGTCTGACTAAGTACTTTAATTGGATTATCTCTTTTAATTCTTACAATATTACGGGAAGCTACGGTAGTATTTTATCTTATTTTATAGAAGATTTCTGATTCTTGGATATTTTCGCAAAGTTTCTATAAAATGTAAGTGGTAGAATCACTGTTAGATTATGGGAACTCTGGCTCCAGCATCTGCATTTGCAAACATATATAACATGAATGTATGCCATTTAATACTGTTTTCTTCCTCTTACGAATCTCATTTGGTTTTTGAATTCTCTCCATTAGTGCAAGTTTAAAACTTTTTTGTATATAATATCTATACTTTTTATATAGTATGTATGTATTCAGGTGTAAATATATACCCACAAGCACAACTTAATCTAAAATAATCACCTGAAATATATCAGTGTTGTTAACTGGCTATAAATGTAAAATAAAAAATTTTAAAATTTTTAAAATGGTTACTTTATAGACACTAGGTTATAGGATAGTATCTATTAAGTCTTTTTTATAGCTGTCATTGGAATATAGTTAAAATACAAATTCAGATGTCTCTCTTTTAAAAAAATATTTCAGAAAAAAAGATTTTACTACTTTCTTCAGAAAATTATTCTAATTATGTAGCCCTATTTTTCCTCAGAAGTGTTTGTCTAATTTAAAATTATTTAGTTGATTCTTTAGTTGTAAGAATATTTTTGTCATTAGGATGGACAATACTTATTTATCCTTATAAAGCCCTTCAAATAATAAAATCAGTTTTAATGATTATGAATTTAACCTTGAATAGAAATTTTCTAGATTGGAAACTAGTTCAGGGATAGGTAGGGTGATTTTTTTTTACTTGCAATTTGGTTATGTGTTTCCCATTTTTTTCCACTTAGAAGTTAAATGAGAACAGTGTTTATTTCTGTTGACTAAGGTTTATCCCTTTGAATGTAAAGCATTATTTTCATGGCTAAATCCATAGGTGGTGGTAATAGGGACTGTAAGGAAGAAATTTATTATAAGATGCCTTTAACACTGATATAAATTCTTCCTGTTTTAACATTATTTCTATAAAGACAGCACAGCATAGAAAGTATAATTATTGCTATTTGGAGTGATCTTTTGCAAATCTGGAATCCCTGCTTGTGCTTTTATAGTAGTTCCATAATAGGGTGATTTTTGAAAACAATATACAAAACAGAAATTCCAACATTAATTGGATTGACACTTCTAGTTGTAAATTAACACTTCCAGTTGTAAATCTTGAGATAATTAGCATCAGACTTCAACATATTTGGTTTTCATTTAGTTAATGTTCTCAGTATTATATTGTGTTGAAGAGAAGCATCTCAGTGCTTAAACCTCTGTAAATATATCTAACTTGATATTTGTTCTTTAGAACATCTTTGCGATCAATCACCAGTTCAGATGCCTGTGTCCTTGCTTCCCTAATCTCCTTGTCATTCATTGCCCGTATCGTTATCTCTCATAGGAGCATAGTAATGCTTCCATACTGTCCTTCAGTTTTGCTAGATTAAAGTTTCTAAAGTTTAGCTCTAATCGTGTCATTTCCAAACTTGAATGTGCAAAATGATTTCCTGTTGCCTGGTGTGTTTTCTGTGGCCCAGGATTTTAGGCTGTTTTGATAATTTCATCTTCTACTTTTTCAAGTTTATTTCACATTATTGTTTTTTCTTGACCTTCTATTTAAGCCAAACTGTTTCCTAACACCAGTAATACTTCTGTGATTTTGTTTACACTGGTTTCAGTGTCCACTTCATGGACTTTCCTTGCTTTTGCCTAAAATCTACCAAATATACCCAGTTCTAATAACTTTCCATTGAAACCTTCAAATCAAATTATCACTTTAACTGTTTTATAAAGTTCATTTTCTCTTCTGTAGTTTCTCTACATACTTGCTTCTCCTCTTATTATTTTTTAAACTATTCATTTTGGAAAATTTGGTAAATGTACAAAAAAATAGTGTGATATACCCTGTGTACTCATCAGATACAGCAGTTAGCATTTTGACATTCTTATTTCATTTATATATTCCTTTACTTTCCACCTTCCACTCAATTATAGCTAATTATTCGAGATAATTTATGTATTAAAATTCACAAATGTTAGCTGTATAATGTTGACAATTATGTGCATACATGAAACTCCTCGCCTTTCATAATACAGAATGTTCCCATCTTTCAGGAAGTTTCTCCTGCAACTTTTCATCCAGTCCTCCCACACTGAAGCAGGCACTGTTTAACTGTTTTCACCATATATTTGTTATACCTTATTCTTTTCATGTAAATGGAATTAACTCTTTGTGTAAGGCTTCTTTTGTTCAGCATAACTTTTCTGATCCTTTGTTATTCTGTTTTATTGCTGAGCGTGCTGTGATTCATGGGGTTGCAAAGAGTTGGACACGACTGAGTGACTGAACTGAACTGATACCTTTGTATGACTGTTCTACAATTTACTTATCTGTTTGGTTAATGGACATTTGGGTTAGTTTCAGTTTTTGGCTCCTGTGAGTACAACTCCTATGGATACTTGCATTAAGTCTTTTTGTGGATATAGTTGATTCTCATTATTTGCGGGAGTTATGTTTTAAAAAGTCACTATGAACATTGAACTAGCTAATACTGAGCCATTTCTTCTAGGCGAAGCACAGGGCTAGGTTTCTGTGAGCTTCTGATGCAGTATTTTTGTTAACTGATTAACACAACTTTCTTTTATGTGTGTTTCTGTTTAAAAGACATTTTACATTGGGAGCTTTGAAGAAGAGAAGAGACTCAAACTTTTATGAGTTTTATGGTTCTGTTGAATAAAAGTGCTCAGTTCACCATCCTTCCGGGTCCCATGTGAGGAGGTAAAGAGGCACAGGCTTTGCTAAAATTGCCAGACTGAAGGAAAGAGCTGCAGTAATATGCAGGTTCCCTCAGCTGGGGTGTTTCCCAAATATCAGAAGTTAAATGAGGGAGGAAACAACCCTGGGGCTTGAACCCAACTGTGGAGGGAGCAGCTGTAGGAGAGAAAAAGTCTGCTACTGCTTCCGTGTCCCTGTCATCCCTTTTCTCAAGCTCTATTCTCTTCCCTGCAGTTATACCTGGGAGTGTCATTAGCATTTGTGGCTATTACTGTAGCCCCAGATGTGTGCTTGTTAGAGAACTTGGTTGTGTTTTGGAAGAGGAAAAGATACTTGAATTCAACCAGTAGATGTGAACAAAGTTTATAGCTGGGAAATTAAATTGACCTTCTGGGTAAAGGCCTTGGACTGATTATGTATACAGAGTTAACCTTAAATGTTTGTACCTGGTTCACTGATGATTCAGCTAAGTGAAAAGCTGATGGTGTCCACTGGGTGGCAGCCACTCTCCAGCTCCAAGGACAGCTCTGGAAGACCTATTGTGGTAAGGACTGATCAATAGGCTAAATTGAGTTATTTTCTTTGCCTTGGGCCAAGAGTTAGCAAACTTCAACCTGTGTGCC
Organism: Moschus berezovskii; assembly: GCF_049115385.1. Taxonomy (NCBI): domain Eukaryota; kingdom Metazoa; phylum Chordata; class Mammalia; order Artiodactyla; family Moschidae; genus Moschus; species Moschus berezovskii. The sequence continues at coordinate 24,874,765 of NC_142468.1, read as the reverse complement.
AAATCTGTCTTCAGCCTGTGTTTGTACTGCTCTTGAGCCTGGGAATTTTTTTTGCATTTAGGAATAAAATGAATATATACCAGAGATTGTGTGCGACTTATAAAATCTTAAAATATTTACTATATGCCCTTCTCAAAAATAGAAAAATTAGCCAATCTGCTTTAGACAATACTCCCAAGGAGTATTCTATCAATACTGATCAATATTGTATCAATCAAGCATGTTCTATTTTTCCTGAGTGGTGGGCTGTTGACAGTGGTCTCACTTGGATAAGATTTCAGAATAGCAGATTAAAGGCACACTCCTCAATGAGACCACAAGCTATGGAAACAAGTCACACTTGCCTTTTGGAAGGTCATGGTCACTCATCTTGATGTATAGACTAAGGACCTCTTTTTTCATGAGAGTGACTGAAATCAAACTGCTTATTAAGCCTGCACTGCCCAAGTCACCATTATAGCCACTTGGATCCGCCTTTGTTTTGGGTGTGGCTCACGTATCCACCATCATAAACTGGGTCAAAAATGTAGCACTATATGCTTATGATATACAAACCATCCCTGCCTGCCAAACTTGTCACCCCTAGCAGACGCTGGCCTTTTTTTTCATGGTAAAGGACCTTTGACTCCATCTTGGGTCAATTATTGGTGCTTCACATAACTTTTTTAGTAATGATTTTGTTGTCCAGTCAGTTCAACTAACTGACTATATCATTGTAACCCTTGAAATGAGTATGTCACGTTTTTGGCCTTCTGAACTATTTACCTTCTGACACTGGTGTCCTTTTTGTCACAAAGGCCAAATTTGATGGGCCAATAGTCAAACTCTTTGATGGAAGTTCTGTGTTTCGTACCACCCACAGGCATCTGGTATTGCTGAGCACCAAGTTTGCTTTCTCCAACATCAGCTCAAAAAGATTTTTGAATGACTCTCTTTCAAATCTTTCTGGTGCACATACCTTGGTAAACATGACCATCCTCAGAAAGTGATCATTTCTTGATTGTTTCCTTGCTAATAATGATCAGGGAGGGCTGAAGGGGTAGAGGCTTATATAGAGCTATTTTGAAAATTCATGATTTTGTCTTAAGTATTTCTGAGCATAATGCTTCTGTCTTTCCTCTAATAGTTACTAAGTTACAATGGTTAGTACTCCCTCAGGGTGTCAGCTTGCCAAAATGGGGAGAATTGGCTGGCAGGTGCAAACTGTCTTTGTGGCTGGGATTCTAGAGAGTCTAACCACCTTGTTGGCCCACACTTGTCCCTAAATATTTGCTAAGATTTTTCTGGTTTCTTCTTGTCCCCATTTATAAGCAGCTCTTCTTAGTTTCTGTTTTCTGGATTTTAGTTCATTATATTTCTTTGCCTCCTAAGCTCTATCTACTGTTTTAATTATGGTTTTTTGGTTTAGTCAACATGTTCTTATTTTTAAAAGGAGAGTGATGTTCTCTTATATCTATAACTTATGCAGAAGGCTCTACAGAATGGCTTTTAAATGATAGAAAGCATAGAAACCACTTTATTTGGTGTGACACAAATAGGAAACAGTAAGTGTTTATTTGTGCCATTGCTTTGTTGTTACTGATGCTATCCTTATCTCAAAGGAATGGATTATGCAATCAAATTTCTTGTATTATAATCCCCTCTGTGATCCAAACTTTGTAGCTAGGCAGAATCAGGGAAATAGATATGGAACAATAAATATTTTTAATCAGATAGAGAAAATGAATATCATTTAAAAGTGAATATTTTTTGTGTGCTTTTATCTTTGGAATCAAGGAACTGCATTAAGTATTAAATGGAAATTTTTATCATGAAGATTCAAAGCAAAAGAAAAAATACATTATGTTACTTAAAAAAATGCATTGTGGCTGTTGCTGGTAAGATGTGACAACTTTTTAATATAGTACCAGGTAACATGATAGGATGGAACTCAGAGAGCATATTACCACGTTGTTTCCCTTAAGAGAAAAGTCAGAGGCAGAAAAATGTGACTTTACATGGAATGCCAGCATATTAGAGTTAATTCCCTGGGCAATATATCTAATCAGAACTTTGATAATTGATATTCACATGGCTTCTTTCCTGAGGTATTTTCACAGCTCATGCCAACCTATTTGGTTTTTATCCTTGTGGATATCAAACATTATACATACAGCCTTTTGGATAACAAATTCATTAATCCCTTATGAAAAGCTAGTCTTTACATCACATCTCAAGGATTGTATTTTATCTAAATTCAATGTTTGTCAGTTGAGGAGATTTTATGTTTAAAGTAAGCAGTGCTTATCCTATTTGTATTTAAAAGTATAACTCTGAGTCTATTGGTGGTTAAGTTTGTTGTTTTTAGTCGCTAAGTCATGTCCAACTCTCTGTGACCCCCATGAACTGCAGCACTATCCTCCACTGTCTCCTGGAATTTGCTCAGATTCATGTCCATTGAGTCAGTGATGGTATCTAACCTTCTCATCCTCTGTCTGATGGTGTAGGTATGGCCTCTTAGAAGAAAAGATTAAATGTTGGGGTTTGCTGAGGGATTAGGGATGATATGGACTGAAAGAATTCTTTGGTTGTAAGGATGAGGAAATGCATAGGTGGAATGGATCATATTATTTTCTTTATTCCTTAAGTGATATGTGTGTGTGTGTGTTTGATAATCTGTTTTTGGCACAAGTGGTTTTGAAAGGTATCTACAATAGCTGTTTTCTTAGGTTACATTAAAAATTAAAGTGGTATGACTTACTTTAAATAATTTTTTCCCAATCAAAAAATGGGCCAAAGAACTAAACAGACATTTCTCCAAAGAAGACATACAGATGGCTAACAAACACATGAAAAGATGCTCAACATCACTCAGAACCAGAGAAATGCAAATCAAAACCACAATGAGGTACCATTTCACGCCAGTCAGAATGGCTGCTATCCAAAAGTCTAAAAGCGATAAATGCTGGAGAGGGTGTGGAGAAAAGGGAACCCTCTTACACTGTTGGTGGGAATGCAAACTAGTACAGCCACTATGGAGAACAGTGTGGAGAATCCTTAAAAAACTGGAAATAGAACTGCCATCAGTTCAGTTCAGTCGCTCAGTCGTGTCCGACTCTTTGCGACCCCATGAATCACAGCACGCCAGGCCTCCCTGTCCATCACCAACTCCCGGAGTTCACTCAAACTCATGTCCATCGAGTCGGTGATGCCATCCAGCCATCTCATTCTCTGTCATCCCTGTCTCCTCCTACCCCCAATCCCTCCCAGCATCAGACTCTTTTCCAGTGAGTCAACTCGTCACATGAGGTGGCCAAAGTATTGGAGTTTCAGCTTTAGCATCAGTCCTTCCAATGAACACCCAGGATTGGTCTCCTTTAGAATGGACTGGTTGGATCTCCTTGCAGTCCAAGGGACTCTCAAGAGTCTTCTCCAGCACCACAGTTCAAAAGCATCAATTCTTTGGCGATCAGCTTTCTTCACAGTCCAACTCTCACATCCATACATGACCACGGGAAAAACCATAGCCTTGACTAGACGGACCTTGGTTGGCAAAGTAATGTCTCTGCTTTTTAATATGCTGTCTAGGCTGGCCATAACTTTCCTTCCAAGGAGTAAGCGTCTTTTAATTTCATGGCTGCAATCAGCATCCGCAGTGATTTTGGAGCCCAAAAAAATAAAGTCTGAAAATAAAGTCTGACACTGTTTCCACTGTTTCCCCATCTATTTCCCATGAAGTGATGGGACCAGATGCCATGATCTTTGTTTTCTGAATGTTGAGCTTCAAGCCAACGTTTTCACTCTCCTCTTTCCCTTTCATCAAGAGGCCTTTGAGTTCCTCTTCACTTTCTGCCATAAGGGTGGTGTCATCTGCATATCTGAGGTTATTGATTTCTCCCAGCAATCTTGATTCCAGCTTGTGCTTCTTCCAGCCCAGCGTTCCTCATGATGTACTCTGCATATAAGTTAAATAAGCAGGGTGACAATATACAACCTTGACGTACTCCTTTTCCTATTTGGAACCAGTCTGTTGTTCCATGTTCAGTTCTAACTGTTGCTTCCTGACCTGCATACAGGTTTCTCAAGAGGCAGGTCAGGTGGTCTGGTAGTCCCATCTCTTTCAGAATTTTCCACAGTTTATTGTGATCCACACAGTCAAAAGCTTTGGCATAGTCAGTGAAGCAGAAATAGATGTTTTTCTGGAACTCTCTTGCTTTCTCCATGATCCAGCGGATGTTGCCATACGACCCAGCAATCCCACTCCTGGGCATTCACACCGAGGAAACTGGAATTGAAAGAGACACATGTACTCCAATGTTCATCGCAGCACTGTTTATAATAGCCAGCACATGGGGGCAACCTAGATGTCCATCTGCAGACGAATGCATAAGAACGCTGTGGTACATATATACAATGGAGTATTACTCAGCAATTGAATACATTTGAATCAGTTCTAATGAGGTGGATGAATCTGGAGCCCATTATACAGAGTGAAGTAAGCCAGAAAGGAAAACACCAATACAGTATACTAACGCATATATATGGAATTTAGAAAGATGGTAATGATAACCCTGTATACGAGACAGCAGAAGAGTCACAGATGTGTAGAACAGTCTTTGGGACTCTGTGGGAGAGGGCGAGGGTGGGATGATTTGGGAGAATGGTGTTGAAACACATATATTATCATATGTGAAACGAATCGCCAGTCCAGGTTCATTGCAATACATGGTGCTTGGGGTTGGTACACTGGGGTGACCCAGAGGGATGATATGGGGAGGGAGGTTGGAGGGGGGTTCAAGATGGGGAACACATGTACACCCGGGGTGGATTCATGTCAATGTAAAAAAAAAAACAATAAAAAAAAATAAAAATTAAAGTGGTATGACTTAAATAATTTTTATCCTTTCGAATTTTAAAAGTATATTGCTACCATATTTTTAAACTGTAAAATGTCAAAGGTGCTGCTAGAACTTGCTTATGGGGCAAAGATTATTCAGAGACTAAGTTTGACTTTGAACATCATTTTAGATTTAATACAGGCTTTAAAGTATTTGATGATGTGGAAAACTAAGTTTTGAAACTGCTTTTGAGCGCAGTGGAGTTTTGTTGTTTGGGCTTCCCTGGTGGCTCAGCTGGTAAAAATTCTGCCTGCCCATGCAGGAAACTTAAGAGATTCTGGTTCGATCCCTGGGTCAAGAAGATCCCCTGGAGAAGAGCATGGCAACCCACTCCAGTATTCTTGCCTAGAGAATCCCTTGGACAGAGGAACCAGGCAGGCTACAGTCCATGGCTTCATGAAAGAGTTGGGAAGCCCCTGTTGATATTTGGTTTCCTGGTTTCCTGTAAAAACTAAAAGATCCTTAATAGAACGAAGGAGCATATATAACTGAAAGACATATACATTTATTGTACAGTTTTAAGTCTTTTTCTTAAAATTTTTAATTTAAATTTAAAGTATACTGGGAGGTTTTGGAAGACTGGCATGATCCAGTTTACGTTTTTTAAAAACTTTATACAATTCACTTTAAGATTTTTAATTGTAGTAAAGTATACAACACAAAATTCACATTTTAACCATTTTTAGGTATATATTCATATTGCTGTGCATACTATCTGAGGAACTTTTCATTTTGCAAAACTAAATCTCAATACCCATTAAGCAACAATTCCCCATATTCTCCTACCCTTATCCTCTGACAAACATGGTTCTACTTTCTGTTTCTATGCTTTTATACTATTTCTATATTCTAGGAATCTCATATAAGTGAAATCATATAGTATTTTCTTTTTGTGACTAACTTGTTTCATTTAGCCTAGTATCTCAAGGTTTAGCTATGTTGTAGCTTGCATTAGAATTTCATTTCTTTTGATTTTAATTAGGTCCCATTTGTTCATTTTTGCTTTTATATCCAGTATTCTGGGAGGTGGGTCTTGGAGGATCCTGCTGTGATTTATGTCAGAGAGTGTTTTGCCTACGTTCTCCTCTAGGAGTTTTATAGTTTCTGGTCTTACATTTAGCTCTCTAATCCATTTTGAGTTTATTTTTGTGTATGATGTTAGGAAGTATTCTAGTTTCATTCTTTTACAAGTGGCTGACCAGTTTTCCCAGCACCACTTGTTAAAGAGACTGTCTTTTCTCCATTTTATATTCTTGCCTCCTTTGTCAAAGATAAGATGTCCATAGGTGCGTGGATTTATCTCTGGGCTTTCTATTTTGTTCCATTGATCTATATTTCTATCTTTATGCCAGTACCATACTGTCTTGATGACTGTGGCTTTGTAGTAGAGCCTGAAGTCCGGCAGGTTAATTCCCCCAGTTCTATTTTTCTTCCTCAAGATTGTTTTGGCTATTCGAGGTTTTTTGTATTTCCATACAAATTGTGAGATTATTTGTTCTAGTTCTGTGAAAAAGATCGTTGGTAGCTTGATAGGGATTGCATTGAATGCATAAATTACTTTGGGTAGTATACTCATTTTTACAATATTTATTCTTCCAATCCACGAACACGATATATATAAGGCTGAATACTTTTCCATTTTATGCATATACCACACTTTATTTATGCATTCAACTGCCAATGGACATTTGGGATGCGTCCACCTTTTGGTTAATGTTAATGATGCTGCTTTGAACACAAGTGTACAAATATTTCTTCAAGATCTTATTTTCAGTACTTGGATATATGCTCGGAAGTGGAGTTGCTATTATCACATAAGAGTTTGCATGGCAGATCTTAATCTATCCTTTTATTTCAACCTCCCTTGGTCTTTAAGATGTGATTTTTGTATGTAGCATATAATTGGGTTTTGCTCAGTTTTATACAAACTGACAAGTATAGTGTTTCAATTGGAATTTTAGTCTATTTGTATTTAATGTAACTGCCAGTATGATCAGGACAGAAGAGGTGGACTGAGACTTACCACAGATGAAATTGAGACTTAAAATATGCCCCCAACATAAATTCAGCTACTAAAGATGGTGTCTGTATTTTATCCTGTTTTTCTATGTAGGCATGCTGATTTGCTGCAATGGCAAGCCACTCCAGTACTATTGCCTAGAAAATCCCATGGATGGAGGAGCCTGGTAGGCTGCAGTCCATGGGGTCGCTAAGGGTTGGACACGACTGAGCGACTTCACTTTCACACATTGGAGAAGGAAATGGCAACCCACTCCAGTGTTCTTGCCTGGAGAATCCCAGAGACGGGGGAGCCTGGTGGGCTTCCGTCTATGGGGTCACACAGAGTCGGACACGACTGAAGTGACTTAGCAGCAGTAGCAGTACGCTGGTGGCTCACCTGTAAAGAATCTGCCTGCCAATGCAGGAGACATGGGTTCAATCCCTGGGTCAGGAAAATCCCCTGGAGGAGATCTAACCTCCTATTAGGTCTTTGATTTTCTTCACTAGCCTTTTATAATTTTCAGTATACAAGTCCTGTACAAGATTTGTTAGATGTACTTATGAGTATTTCATTTTCTTTTGAACAGTTCTAAGTAGTATTATGTTGTAACTTTAAGATAATGTTTTTGCAACTAGTGCGTAGAAATACAGTTGATTTTTATATGTTGATCTTATATCCGAAGATCTTGATGAACTCACTTTTTAGTTTTTGAAGTTCTTGGTAGGTTTTCTGTGTTGATGATAATGTTATCTGTAATTAGGGATAGGATAGATTACTTCTATCTTTCTGATCTATATGGCTTTTGTTTCTTATTATTGCCTCTTACACTGGCTAAATCATCCATTACTTCCTTCATTAAGAGTGATGAAAGCAGACATCTTCATTTTGTTCCTGATCTTCAGAGAAAAGCATTCAGTCTTTTTGCCACTGAGAATGGTGTTAGCTGAAGATTTCTATAAATGCTGTTTATCAAGTTGATGAATTTCCCTTTTATTCCTATTTTTTTCTTTAATCACGGAGGGATGCAAAATGTTGTAAAATGCTTTTTCCACCTCAATTCAATGATTATGTGATTGTACTTTAACCTGTTACTATATGGGATTACATTAATTGTTTTTCATTTTTTTGAAACAGTCTTGCATCCTTGGAATAAATCCCATTTGATCATGGTTTGTAATTTTTGTATATTGCTGAATGCTGTGTGCTAACATTTGGTTAAGTAAGGATCTTTTGAGTCTATATTCACATAGGAAACATTTGTAGAATTTTTATTGGTTTTCTTTTTTTGTTTTTGGTTTCTATATCAGGGTAATAGTGTCTTTATAAAATCAATTTGGAAGTTTTCCATCCACTTGTTTTCTGGAAGAGCTGATATAGAATTGGTATTAATTGTTCTGTAGATATTTGGCAAATTTCCACTGAAGTCTCAGACTAGAGATTCTTGTTTGGGGAGATTTTAAATTGTAAGTTAAATTTGGGATAATTTGGGAGAATGGATTGAAACATGTATATTATCATATGTGAAACAAATCAGACGTGGTTGGGGGCCCCCCACCTCAACATTCTGTGGATTTAAGAGGCCGTTCCTTCCAGAAGTGTATAAACTAGCCTGGGATAGAACCTGCACGCTGAATTTACTAATTAAGAAATGAGAAACCAGAACTATAAAGGTGGCATAGAAATACAAGAAACTATTCTTAAGTAATCTTTTAAAACTTTGAACAGAGTTACAGATTTTGCCGTTTGTTATAAACTGGTATAAGTAATTTAACCAGAACCATGAGAAAGTTGGTATTGTGTGAATTCTGAGGCACTTTCGACATGTTGTAGGAGTGATGTGGATTTTCTTGAGTTTTACACATTCATAAGTGAATGGTCTGTATCTCGTGCCTTTGTTGGTTTTCTGTGAGCTGTAGTTTCTGGGAAATGAGCAGCTCTCATTCCTGTAACCCTTGTAACCCAGTCATTCGTGTGCCTCCTTCATGAGGATTCAGTGTGGCTGTGGTGCTAAAATAAATAAATAAATTGTAAGTTAAATTGGAGAAGGCAATGGCAAGCCACTCCAGTACTCTTGCCTAGAAAATCCCATGGATGGAGGAGCCTGGTAGGCGGCAGTCCATGGGGTCGCTCTGGGTCGGACACGACTGAGCGACTTCACTTTCACTTTTCACTTTCACTTTTCACTTTCACACATTGGAGAAGGACATGGCAACCCACTCCAGTGTTCTTGCTTGGAGAATCTCAGGGACGGGGGAGCCTGGTGGGCTTCTGTCTATGGGGTCACACAGTCGGACACGACTGAAGTGACTTAGCAGCAGCAGCAGCAGCAGTCAAATTATTTATATCATATTGGGTGAATTGTAGTAGCCTGTGCTTTTTGAGAAATTGGTCTGTTTTCTTTATGTTGCTAAATTTAATGTCTTTAGAGTTGTTTGGAGGATTCCTTTATTATTATTTTGATTTCTATGAAGTCTGTAGTCATATTTCTTCTGTTTTATTCCTGATATTGGTAATTTGTGTCTTTGTCATTCTAATAAGAGGTTTGTTAATTTATCTTTTCTCAGATTTAGCTCTTTAGGGTAAATGTGCTGCTCACAAATTTTCTTGACTTTGCTTCATTTGAAAATGTTATAATTGCTTCTCCACCTCTAAAGGGTATTTTCACTAGATATAGGATGCAAGTTCATAGTTCTTTTATTTGAGCATTTGAAAAAGTTCTTCCTTCTGGCCTCCCTCATTTCTGATGCTGCCATTTGAATTGTTTTTCTGCTGTTGGTAAGGTGTAGTTTCTCTCTCACTGTTTTCACGATGTTTTCAGAAGTTTGGCTATGATTTCCCTTTGTATACATTTATTGTTTATCCTGTTTGAGGTTTGCTCAGCATGTTTCATCTGTATATTTGTGTCTTTTGCCAAATTTGGGAAGTTTTCAAGCTATTATTTCTCAAATACCTTTTCAGCACTGCACATTTTCTCTTCTCCTTTAAGACTCAAATGATAGGAAAGTTAAGTCTTTTGTTATTGTCCTGTAGGGCCTTGAGGCTTTGTTTATTTATTTATTTGTTGGTCTATTTTTCACTGATTAAACATTTTTTCCATTTTGGTGTTGGCATCTATCAGTTGTCTGTCTTTATTCAGTTTTAGATCTTCTTGTTTCTTTTTTTTTTTAATGACAAATGACTTTTTATCTTTTTTTTTTCTTGAAGTATAGTTGATATGCTGTGTTAGTTTCTGGTGTACAGCAAAGTGATTCAGATATATATATATATATACACTTCATATTCTTTTCCATTATGATTGATTACAGTGTATTGAATATGGTTCTCTGTACTATACAGGGGACCTTGCTGTTGTTTATATAGTTTATGTGTAGTAGTTTGTATCTGCTAATCTGAAGCTCCTAATTTATCCCTCCCCCACCCCTTTTAGTAATCATGTTTGTTTTCTATGAGTCTATTTCTGTTTTGTAAATAAGTTCATTTTTAGAGTCCACATATAAGTGATATATGCTATTTTTCTTCGATTTGCCTCACTTAATATGATAATCTTTAGGTCCATCTATGTTGCTGCAGATGGCATTATTTTCATTCTTTTTAATGACTGATTAGCATTCCATTGCATGCACATGTGTGTGTGTGTGTGTGTGTGTGTATGTGTATGAATGACACCTTCCTTATCCATTCATCTGTTGGTGGACATTTAGGTTGTTTCCATGTCTTGGTTATTGTAAATAGTGCTGCTGTGAACACTGGGGTGCATGTATCTTTTCAGATTAGAGTTTTATCCAAATATATGCCCAGAAGTGGGATTCCTGGATCATACAGCAACTCTGGCAACTCTGTAGGAGGGCTTCCTCACACCCTCTCCAGTATTTCTTACATGTAGACTTTTTAACAATGGCCATTCTGAGCAGAGGGAAATGATATATCATTGTAGTTTTGCATTTGCATCTCTCTAATAATTAGTAATATTGAACATCTTTTCATGTGCCTGTTGACCATCTTATGTCTTTTTGGAGAAATTTCTGTTTAGGTCTTCTGCCCATTTTTTGGTTGGGTTGTTTGTTTTTTAAATGTTGAGCTATATGAGCTTATTTAACTTATATGCAGAGTACATCATGAGAAACGCTGCACTGGAGGAAGCACAAGCTGGAATCAAGATTGCCGGGAGAAATATCAATAACCTCAGATATGCAGATGACACCACCCTTATGGCAGAAAGTGAAGAACTAAAGAGCCTCTTGATGAAAGTGAAAGAGGAGAGTGAAAAAGTTGGCTTGAAGCTCAACATTCAGAAAACTAAGATCATGCTATCAGGTCCCGTCACTTCATGGCAAATAGATGAGGGAACGGTGGAAACAGTGGCTGACTTTATTTTTCTGGGCTCCAAAATCACAGCAGATAGTGATTGCAGCCATGAAATTAAAAGACGCTTACTCCTTGGAAGGAAAGTTATGACCAACCTAGACAGCATATTAAAAAGCAGAGACATTACTTTGCCAACAAAGGTCTGTCTAGTCAAGGTTATGGTTTTTCCAGTGGTCATGTATGGATGTGAGAGTTGGACTATAAAAAGAGCTGAGCGCAGAAGAATTGATGCTTTTGACTGTGGTGTTAGAGAAGACTCTTGAGAGTCCCTTGGACAGCAAGGAGATCCAACCAGTGTATCCTAAAGGAGATTAGTCCTGGGTGTTCATTGGAAGGACCGATGCTAAAGCTAAAACTCCAATACTTTGGCCACCTGATGCAAAGAGCTGACTCATTGGAAAAGACCCTGATGCTGGGAAAGATTGAGGGCAGGAGGAGAAGGGGACGACAGAGGATGAGATGGTTGGATGGCATCACTGACTCAATGGACATGGGTTTGGGTGAACTGTGGGAGTTGGTGATGGACAGGGAGGCCTGGCATGCTGCAGTTTAGTCGGACATGACTCAGCGACTGAACTGAACTATATGAGCTGTTTGTATTGTATATTTTGGAAATTAGGCCTTGTTGGCCACATTGTTTTCAAATATTTCATAGGATGTCTTTTTATTTTGTTTATGGTTTCCTTTGCTGTGCAAAAGGATATAAGTGTGATTGGGTCCCATTTGTTTATTTTTGCTTTCATTTCTGTTTCCTTGGGAGACTAACCTAGAAAACATTGGTATGATTTATGTCGGAGAATGTTTTGCCTATGTTCTCTTTTAGGAGTTTTATGGTGTCATATTTTATATTTAAGTCTTTAAGCTATTTTGACTTGATTGTTGTGTATAGTGTGAGGGAATATTGAAACCTTATTGATTTACATGAGACTGTTCAGCTTTTCCAACATCAACTGGTGTAGAGACTGTCTTTTCTCCATTGTATATTCTTGCCTCCTTTGTCAGGGATTAATTGACAGTAGGTGTGAGGGTTTATTTCTAGGCTCTCTGTTCTATTCCATTGATCCATAATGATAGCTAACTTTTTGTTGAAACCTGGACTTTTGGGGTATTACACTATGAACTGGTGTCTTATTTAAATCTTCTGTTTTAACTGGCTTATTCAGATACTACTCAGGCAGGTAAAGGGAGATAAACATTTCCTCTTTATGCCAGACTGGAGTAGAAGTTGGACGTGACTGAAGTGACTGAGCAAAGCGCAGGGGTAGAAGTCAGGTTCTCCATTTCACCTCCTTTGATACTCTATACATAGGGCCTTCAGGGCACTGCTGGGTAAGCATGGTATTTCTGGCCCCCCCACTGAGTCCTCAGTGATCTCTCATTGCCAAGGATTGGTAGATGAACATATATGAGGATGAATGAAGATATTTGGAAGTTTTCCTCATAATTTGAGTTTTGATAATGGGCTTTAGTCAGAGATATTAAAAAAAAACAGAGGAGAGCATAAATCAGTTCTATAATTGTGTTCTTCTGTGCATAGCTGTGGACATATGTTACACTAATGCATGTGCTAGGAATTTCATTGATTAGCTCTGTATAGTGTTTAGTAATTTGCATAATAATCAATGTACAGTTGAAGATAAGGTGGAAGCTCCTTAGTTGAACAGTTATTAAGTGAATTTGAAACATGAAGAAATTTCTTTTCCACTTAAGTCAGATCCAAAAAATGCTACTCAAAGTGTAGCTTGAACTCAGAAAACATATGTTGCAAATATTGGGAAAGCAGATTTCGCGTCTTTTTTTTAACTTTTCTCAGAATGGGATATGTTTCTTTTTGACAGCAATGCACAACAGCTTGGAATTACTTAAGATTAAAGCAACATTGGTATTTATGAAATGACTATCATAGTATAACTTTTGAATATCAGCGTTAGTATTATTATGGAAGCTTCCATAAGCCTCTTATCCTTCTCCATCAGAGGGAAGTCTTGAAAACCACAATCACAGAAACCTAACCAATCTGATCACATGGACCACAGCCTTGTCTAACTCAGTGAAACCATGAGCCATGCCATGTAGGGCCACCCAGACAGATGGGTCATGGTGGAGAGTTCTGACAAAACTTGGTCCACTGGAGAAGGGGATGGTAAACCACTTCAGTATTCTTGCCTTGAAAACCCCATGAGCAGTATGAAAAGGCAAAAAGGACACTGAAAGATTAACTCCCGAGATCGGTAGGTGCCCAATATGCTACTGGAAATCAGTAGAGAAATAACTCCAGAAAGAATGAAGAGAAAGAGCCAAAGCAAAAACAGCACCCAGTTGTGGATGTGACTGGTGATGGAAGTAAAGTCTGATGCTCTAAAGAATGATATTGCATAGGAACCTGTAATGTTAGGTCCACGAATCAGGCAAATTGGACGTGGTCATACAGGAGAGGGCAAGTGTGAACATCGATATTTTAGGAATCAGTGAACTAAAATGGACTGGAATGGGTGAATTTAACTCAAATGACCATTATATCTACTACTGTGGGCAAGAATCCCTTAGAAGGAATGGAGTAGCCATCATAGTCAAAAAAAGAGTCCTGAATGCAGTACTTGGATGTAGTCTCAAAAACAACAGAATGATCTCTGTTCGTTACCAAGCAAACCATTCAATATCACAGTAATCCAAGTCTATGCCCAGACCAGTAATGCTGAAGAAGCTAAAGTTGAATGGTTCTTTGAAGAAGACCTTCTAGAGCTAACACCCAAAAAAGATGTCCTTTTCATTATAGGGGCCTGGAATGCAAAAGTAGGAAATCAAGAAATATTTGGAGTGACAGGCAAATTTGGCCTTGGAGTACAGAATGAAGCAGGGCAAAGGTCAATAGAGTTTTGCCAAGAGAACCCACTGGTCATAGCAAACACCCTCTTCCAACAACACAGGAGAAAACTCAACACACAGACCTCACCAGATGGTCAATACCAAAATCAGATTGATTATATTCTATGCAGCCAAAGATGGAGATGCTCTATACAGTCAGCAAAAACAAGACCAGAAGCTCACTGTGGCTCAGATCATGAACTCCTTATTGTCAATTTCAGACTTAAATCAAAGAAAGTAAGGAAAAGCACTAGACCATTCAGGTATGACCTAAATCAAATCCCTTATGATTATACAGTGGAAGTGAGAAATAGATTTAAGGGGTTAGAACTGAAGGACAGAGTGCCTGAAGAACTATCGAGGGATGTGAGTGACATTGTACAGGTGGCAGGGATCAAGACCATTCCCAAGAAAAAGAAATGTAAAAAGGCAAAATGGTTGTCTGAGGAGGCCTTAAAAATAGCTGAGAAAAGAAGAGAAGCGAAAGCAAAGGAGAAAAGGAAAGATATACCCATTTGAATGCAGAATTCCAAAGAATAGTAAGGAGAGATAAGAAAGTCTTCCTCAATGATCAGTGCAAACAAATAGAGGAAAACAATAAAATGGGAAAGACTAGAGATCTCTTCAAGAAAATGAGATACCAAGGGAACTTTTCATGCAAAGATGGGCACAGTAAAGGACAGAAATGGTGTGAACCTAACAGAAGCAGAAGATATTAAGAAGAGGAGGCAAGAATACACAGAACTATGCAAAAATGATCTTCACAACCCAGATAATCACGATGGTGTGATCACTCACCTAGAGCCAGACATCCTGGAATGTGAAGTCGAGTGGGCCTTAGGAAGCATTACTGGAAATAAAGCTAGTGGAGGTGATGGAATTCCAGTTGAGCTATTTGAAATCCTAAAAGAGGATGTTGTGAAAGTGCTGCACTCAATATGTCAGCAAATTTGGAAACCTCAGCAGTGGCCACAGGACTGAAAAGGTGAGTTTTCATTCCAATCCCAAAGAAAGGCAATGCCAAAGAATGCTCAAACTAGCGGACAAATGCATTCATCTCACACTCGAGTAAAGTAATGCTCAACCGTGAACTTCCACATGTTCAAGCTGGATTTAGAAAAGGCAGAGGAACCAGAAATTAAATTGCCAACATCCATTGTATCATTGAAAAAGCAAGAGAGTTCCAGAAAAACATCTATTTCTGCTTTATTGACTATGCCAAAGCCTTCGACTGTGTGAATCACAACAAACTGTGGAACATTCTGAAAGAGATGGGAATCCCAGACCACCTGACCTGCCTCTTGAGAAACCAGTATTCAGGTCAGGAAGCAAAAGAGAGAACTGGACATGGAACAACAGACTGGTTCCAAATAGGAAAAGGAGTACATCAAGGCTGTATATTGTCACCCTGCTTATTTAACTTATGTGCAGAGTACATCATGAGAAACACTGTGCTGGATGAAGCACAAGCTGGAACCAAGATTGCTGGGAGAAGTATCAGTAACCTCACATATGGAGATGACACCACCCTTATGGCAGAAAGCACAGAAAAAGTAAAGAGCCTCTTGATGAAACTGAAAGAGGAGAGTGAAAAAGTTAGCTTAAAGCTCAACATTCAGAAAACTAAGATCATGGCATCTGGTCCCATCATTTCATTCCAAGTAGATGGGGAAACAGTGGAAACAATGACAGACTTAATTTTCGGGGGCTCCACAGTCACAGCAGATGGTGACTGCAGCCATGAAATTAAAATACACTTGTTCTTTGGAAGAAAAGTTATGACTGACCTAGATAGCATATTAAAAAGCAGAGATATTACTTGGCCAACAAAGGTCCATCTAGTCAAGACTATGGTTTTTCCAGTAGTCATGTATGGATGTGAGAGTTGGACTGTAAAGAAAGCTGAGCGCCCAAGAATTGATGCTTTTGAACTGTGGTGTTGGAGAAGACTCTTGAGAAAGACTCCAAGAAAACTCTTGAGAAGACTCCAAGGAAATCAGTCCTGCGTATTCATTGGAATGACTGATGCTGATGCTGAAACTCTAGTACTTTGGCCACCAAAGAACTGACTCATTTGAACAGACCCTGATGCTGGGAAAGATTTAGGCGGGAGGAGAAGGGGATGATAGAGGATGAGATGGTTGATTGGCATCACCAACTCAATGGACATTAGTTTGAGTAAAACTCTGGGAGTTTTTGATGGACAGGGAATCCTGGCGTGCTGCAGTCCATGGGGTCACAGAATGTCGGACACGAGTGAGCTGAATTGAACTGATTATTTTGTCTTGTAATTTTTTGGTGGGATTCGTTAACAAAATTACTAAATTTCTATGATGGCAATTTTTACTTTTTTAGTTTGTTCAGTAGTTCTCTGTACTTAGTTTGCATCCTTTTTAGGAGAATTCAGGGAACTTTTCTCCTAGAGAGTAGAAAATGGTAGGACTTAAACATGGAGAAAAACATAAACTGGTGATGAAGATAGATAGTTGGTAACAGTTAAATGCATCGTAAAATGAATCTACTTAAAATGGGACAGAATTTGTCCTGAGAAGTTGATTCGAATCCTCATATTCATATGGAATCATAAGACATGTTGTATCCAAAAATATCTTGGAAAAAAGAAAAAGTTGGGGGACTAACAATTCCCAATTTAAAAATTACAAAGCTGCAGTAGTAGAAACACTGTGATAATAACATAAGGGTAGAGATATAGGTCAATGGTATTGAATTGAGTCCAGAAACAACCTCTTGTGTCTGTGATTATTGCAATTTTCAAAAGAATGCCAAGACCATTAAATGGGGAAAAAACATTCTCTTTAAGAAATGATACTGAAGCAACTAGATACCCACATGTGAAAAAATGAAGCTAGACTCTTCCTTCATACAGTGTACAAATGTTAACTGAAAATAAATAAAAGACCTAAATATGTGTTAAAGTTATGAAATTATTAGAGGAAAATAAAAGAGACGTTTTTCATGATCTTGGATTTGGCAGTGGTTTCTTAAATAAGACACCACATCACGAACTATCAAAGAAAAAATAGATATATTGAGTTTGTACATTAAAAAATATTATCTGGAGACCATAAGGGTAAACCATAGAAGAGGAGAAAATATTTGTAAATATATCAGTTCTAGTATCTAGAATATATAAAGACATTGTATATCTCAGCAACCTTAAACCATAACAGTGTACCAAGAACTTAAATACACATTTCTCCAAAGAAATGTGCAAATATCCAACAAACACATGAAAGAATGCTGAACATCATTTGTCTTTAGGAAAGTATAATCCAAACCACAATGAGATAATACTTTGTACCCACTATTATGGTGATTGCAACCATGAAATTAAAAGATGCTTACTCCTTGGAAGGAAAGTTATGACCAACCTAGACAGCATATTAAAAAGCAGAGACATTACTTTGCAAACAAAGGTCCGTCTAGTCAAGGCTGTGGTTTTTCCATAGTCATGTATGGATGTGAGAGTTGGACTATAAAGAAAGCTGAGCACCAAAGAATTTTGATGCTTTTGAACTGTGGTGTTGGAGAAGACTCTTGAGAGTCCCTTGGACTGCAGGGAGAGCCAACCAGTCCATCCGGAGATCAGTCCTGGGTGTTCATTGGAAGGACTGATGTTGAATGGAAAAGACCCTGATGCTGGGAAAGATTGATGGCCAGAGGAGAAGGGGACAACAAAAGGATGAGATGGCTGGATGGCATCACCGACACAATGGACATGGATTTTGGTGAACTCCGGGAGTTGGTGATGGACAGGGAGGCCTGGCGTGCTGCGGTTCATGGAGTCGCAAAGAGTCGGTCAGAACTGAGTGACTAAACTGAACTGATCTGGACCCACTATTATGACTTAATTACAAAAGTCTGAAAATAATGTCTGTGATTGTAGGCGAAAGGAATCCTTGTACATTGCTGGTGGAATGTAAAATAGTGCAACTGCTATGGAAAACAATTTTGCAAAAAATTAAACATGAAATTTCCATATAATCATGCAATTCCATTTCTGGGGATATACTGCAAAGAATTGAAAACAGGCACTCAAAGAAATATTTGTATATGCATGCTCATTTAGCCTATTCAAAATAACCAAAAGGTGGAAGCAGCTCAAATGGCCAACAAAGGATTAATGGATAAACAAAAGTGGTACATACATACAGTGAAGTATTATTAACTGTAAAGAGGAATGATTTTTCTCTGTACATGGATGAACCTTGAAAACATTATGGTCAGTGAAAGAATCCAGACACAAAAAGTCATGTCTTTTATGCTTCCATTTGTATGAAATATCTAGTATAATTAAATCCATAGAGACCAAAAAACGGATTGGTGGTTGCCAGGGATTGGGGGAAGGGAAAGGAAGAATGGGAACTTTTATGTGTACCAGGTTTTCTCTTGGGATAATGAAAATGTTTTGGAAATAGAGGTGGAGATGCACAACATTGTAAATAAACTAAATGTCCCAGAATTGTCCATGTCAAAATTGTTAATTTTGTGTTACATGATTTTCATCTAAATAACATAAAATGTACATTAGAGATTTATTTTAAAATGAAACCGAGAATTATGGAGTTAATTTTTCTTCAGCTCAGTTCAGTTCAGTTCAGTCGCTCAGTCGTGTCCGACTCTCCGCGACCCCATGAATCACAGCACGCCAGGCCTCCCTGTCCATCACCAACTCCCGGAGTTCACTCAAACTCATGTCCACAGAGTCGGTGATGCCATCCAGCCATCTCATTCTCCGTCGTCCCCTTCTCCTCCCGCCCCCAACCTTTCCCAGCATCAGAGTCTTTTCCAGTGAGTCAACTCGTCGCATGAGGTGGCCAAAGTATTGCAGTTTCAGCTTTAGCATCAGTCCTTCCAATGAACACCCAGGATCGATCTCCCTCAGAATGGACTGGTTGGATCTCCTTGCAGTACAAGGGACTCTCAAGAGTCTTCTCCAGCACCACAGTTCAAAAGCATCAATTCTTCGGCGATCAGCTTTCTTCACAGTCCAACTCTCACATCCATACATGACCACGGGAAAAACCATAGCCTTGACTAGACGGACCTTTGTTGGCAAAGTAATGTCTCTGCTTTTTAATATATTATTAAGGTTGGAAATAAAACAAGTTAAGTGCTCATATTTCTTGACAGATTTTAAAATTACAACATACTGACATTTTTCCACTAAACTTTCTCACTGTGATTATAGAAAGTGACATTTTCTTGAAAAATATGTGTGTTCCCAAGACCCAGCGCTTAATTTTGTGGTGTTTATTAATCATTGGTACAAAAAGCATAATAATTTTTTTTGGTTGGCATATACTGGGGCAAAAAGCAACACAAAAATGTGATGACCAAACTGGTTGATTTGCATGTGATGTACGTATGAAAGAAGTACATTCACTAGTTTCTGAAAATGTACCATGTTCTTATTTATAATTCAAAACCAAAATTGTTGAAATATATCTTAAACTTAATACATATATTAGGCAGGTAAATGTTCGGAATATTTGTTGAAAAAGTATTGATATTTAGATTCTTTATTCTGTTTTTAACTTAAAATTTGGATGTGATATGAACTTTAGAAAGTATTTACCTCCTTTAGCAAAACTTATTTCAATAGCTGTCTAACAAGCCTTTATAGGAGTGAAGGTTTATTCTATTTTAATTTAACCTTCAAAACTTTCAGGTTCTTAAAGTTTGTAACTGATTCTCATATTTTCCAAATTGGGCAAGAAACTTTATGAGAACAAATGTTTTTATATATTATTGCTTCAAATTCAACTCAACTGGAAACCAACTTTTCTTATCACGTAGGAACATTTTTTTTTTCCACTTGGCTTTAATTAGGATTTAATGTAATGAGTATTTGTGTTAAAATTAAGTAAAACAGAATTTGTCTCAAATCAACAGGTTGATATCAGTGTCTGTCAAATATGGAGAGAAAATCATATATTGATCAAAATTGCTTATCTCATTGTGAAAAAAAGGTGAGGGATGTCTTTTTGCATTTAATAAAAAGAATACAAACTTGATTACAACTTCAGATCCATCCTTTAAATGCATCGTTTCATGCATTTGTCATTTGTATCAGAGGCAGATTCAGATTTACAGAGCTTATAACTTTGGGCTGTAAGAAAAGGGAATATAAAATCCAAATAAAATATTAGGTAATGGATCTTTGAAAGGAGCAAGGCAAGTGTTATATTCTTCTTGCTCCTTAAGAAGATTTGAATTGGCTGAGATACATAATGAAACTGTTAAAATAGGAAATAGTTGCTTAATATTTATGCTAACATATGTTAACATATGTTATATATATAGCATTTAACATAATATATATATGTTAGCATAATATAGGAAATAATCACTTAATAATTATCCTAAAATATGAGTAGAGTTTTAGTTCATCTTTAATTTTAGGATGGATATTTAATCAAGGTATAGACTTACATTTGAGATTTTTCCCCCAGCATTTTAACTATATTGTTCTATTGTCTTCTCTGTTCCATAGTTTATGTTTGATACTCAGCTGTAAATTTTATTGTTTTTCCTTGGAAGGTGATGTGTCCTTGCTGTTTTTAAGATTTTGTTGTTGTCTTTGATTTTTAGCAGCTTGACTGCTAAGTGTGATTTTCTTTCACATTTTCCAGTACAGACTTGGCTGTATTCCCTGGGTCATTGAGTAATGTATTATATCAGTTTTGGAATGTTCTTGACTGTTTTTTCTGAAAATATTGCATCTTCCTCATTCTCTTTTCAGCTATAGTCTCATTAACTGTTTGATTCCAGTATGTCTCATGTTTTTTGTGTTTTTTTTTTTTTTCTTTTGCTGCTTCAGTTTGGATGTTTTCTGCTGATCTCTTCAATTTCACTAATCCTGTGTTTTGCTGTGTTGAGTTGGCTATAAAATCCAACCACAGATTTCTTAATTTCAAATAGTGTATTTCTCAGTTCTAAAATTAATGTTAGATTCTTTTGCATAGATTTTAATTCTCTGTTGAAATGTTCCTATTTTCATCTACTGTGAATGTTTTTCTATTTTTTAACTTACGGTTTTCTTTAGATTTTTCTTCAAGTCCTTGTCTTCAAATCCTGTGGGTTGACATATACATTATTTTTTCAACTGGCTATTAGTCACATATTGTGCCCTTTATGGTATTTTGTATCAAGTACTGTTTTATCATATGATCATAGAAATTGATTTAAATATTACTTTCTGTCAATGTTATATTAGAAAGAAATGATTAAGTGTTAACCATCTCAACTCAACCACAATTTGAACTGGGTGGTTTGATTGACAGCTTTAGATATATTCAGTCTGCCTCTGGTTTTAAATGTCTTAAGGGCCAGACATACTGTGTTGCAGTCATTTCTCTCTGTTGTGGCTTTGTACTAATTTGCTGTGAAATTGTTGGAGATTTTACTCTACCGTGTGGCTTCTTCCCCCTTTCACTTATCTTCCCTCTCAAGGTGGGATGCTTTTGATTGATAGCAAATATATTGAGGGGAGAGCGATCGAAATTGTATACTGGACATGGTAGGCACAGTTTGTTGCAGAGTGACTTTAACTCTTAACCACCACAACACTACAGAGAACAGTATTTGCCCTACGTCCTGTTCTCTTCTCCTTTCCCCAAATCCTCTTATGCAATCCTGCTGCTGCTGCTAAGTCGCTTCAGTCGTGTCCGACTATGTGCAACCCCATAGACGGCAGCCCACCAGGCTCCCTCGTCCCTGGGATTCTCCAGGCAAGAACACTGGAGTGGGTTGCCATTTCCTCCTCCAATGCATAAAAGTGAAAAGTGAAAGTGAAGTCACTCAGTCGTGTCTGACTCTTCGCAACCCCATGGACTGCAGCCTACCAGGCTCCTCCGTCCATGGGATTTTCCAGGCAAGAGTACTGGAGTGGGGTGCCATTGCTTTCCTCCGTTATGCAATCCTCAGTTCAGTTCAGTTCAGTCGCTCAGTCATGTCTGACTCTTTGCGACCCCATGAGCCACAGCATGCCAGGCCTCCCTGTCCATCACCAACTCCCGGAGTTCACTCAAACTCATGTCCCTCAGCAAATCTCCCAGAAGATAATTTTCATGTGTTTTGTGGGTCCCACGGGATTCCAGTCTGTCATTGCCAGCCCATAAGCTATCAAAAACTATACTGGTTTCTCTTTTTCTTAGTAGTGTCCCTCTCTCTAATTCTTATGTTTAAATGACAAATCCTTTCAGAAATGAAACAATCAGGGGGCTCAGCTTACCCAAAAACAGATTTCACTTTTCTCCTAGTTTACCTTTTGTTTTTTTTTTTAATCCAGAGTTCTCTATTCCCTTTAAAAATATGATGTTGGGGCATAGTTTATCCTCTTTTTTTCTCTAGTCGTTGTGGAAGCAGTGACTTGCTGCTAGACTGGTAAATTAATTTTGTAAAAGTAAGAATAAAATTTAGACCCATATGTTCACTCTTTTATATATTTAAAAATATATAAATATATTTATATTTATAGATTATTAGATTAGATGTGCTTAGATTATTGGCTTTTTATTGAATATTAATATTTTCTGCTTAATCTACCAGGCCCCAAAATTAATCATTCTTGATATTTAGAAAAGACCTATCCCGATAACCAATTTTAATTTCAAAATTCCTTTTGGATACTAGTAAATTATTTGAAATGTAAACAAAAATTTAATTTTCCTTTCTCCTTTTCCTGTTTAGTGAGTGATAGTTGCTTCAGAAATCTTGCAGAAGATCGCAGTGGGATAAATCTCAAAGATCTCGTACAAGATCCTTCTTTGTGAGTATTTGGTTTTCAGTATTAAGTGTAAATTAAAGCTTGGTGTGACTTTTCTCAGAAGAGTTGTAACTGAGCACTAATTTCAGTTTGAGTAATTTCTTTTCTAATAATTTATGTTACATGTAACAAAGCACATAGAACAGATTCATCAGAAGTGAAGTTATGGAACACTTTCTGTGTAGAAATAGAAGAGATCTTAGAAGAAGACATAATGAGATTAATGATTGACTTTCAAAGAGTATCTACTAATGTTTGATGATATCTTACCAATGTGGCAGTAGACACTAGGCAGATGACTAGTAGTTTAGTTGCTTGGGGAGGCAAGATTGAATTTGTTTACATCAGTTTTAAACATTTTTGAATAACTTACAATAATTTGTAAGTATAATTTTAAATGTAAAATAATTATTTATAATAACAATATCCTTGACTATATTGAATGTATTTCTGATGTTTTACATTTGAAAGTTGTTTGTAGCACAAGATTTTTGAGGAGTTCAGTAGGTTTCAGTTTTTAATGTTCTTAATCATAAGTCAATTCCGTTCTTTATCAGAACATATTTCATATCAGAGTATAATGTCACTTTCTGTTTCTATTTCATGAACCAACTTTTTTGCAGTTATATATTGAACTCCAAATCATACATACTATCTTCTATAGGAACATATCCTTCCAGTAAGATCCTCTTTTATTAAAAAATAATCAATACTAGGTAAGCCGTAGGCAGCAGGGAAAGAAAATCGAGTGCTGGCAGATGCTTTCCTTAATGATACTTAACGCATTCAGTAAAATATATTACAACAAAAAATTGGTCTTCCACATTATGTATAATCTATATTCATACAAGTTTTACTAGTAATTCATTTAAAATGTGAGGAATAAAACACAAGAGTGTGTTGAACCTGAAGGTTATTGATTCCTTTAATGATGGTCCAAGTCATTTTAAAAAATATAGTTATAAGACAGAATGGTGAAAATGATTGAATATTGAAGTTATTGTAATGAACTCATTGTTATAATGAGTTCAGAAATGAGTTTTCAATCCCAACTTTCTAAATTTTTTTCTTTTTAAAATGTCTCTCTTTTCTTCATTTAAAAGAATTGTCAGTACTCTTTCTACATGGTTTTTATTGAAATGAAGATTGACAAGTTGTCCTTTCAATTCTATAAGTATTTAATGAAGAATAGAATTATTTTATGTGGATATAAATATTCCTAGTAAATGAATATTGAATAACATGTTCATGAGTATATGGAAAGAAACTTTATAATATCACTGAAAGATTTCATCCACTTGAATTAATAAAATAAATTATTCCATTATTGTATTATTTATAAGGTATATTTTTGGTGCAATGGAATTATATATCTTTTTAATGGAGTCTTTGTGGGAAAAATGTGCTTATATGGACTTCAGTGGTATAAAAGCTGTGGAAAATTACATTTGAATAATGGATTATAGTAATGAGTTATAGTATTTTGAAATACTTTGGTACTTCTTCCTAGAATGTAGAATAGTATTCATCAGGTAATCTATCACTAAAATATGATTTTAATCTTTGTATTCTAAGAGAAATTTATCTCAGATCACTATTACATTGAGTGGACAAAATAATTCTGAGGCTGTGTTTTAAAGTATTCAGATATCTTAGCTTAACATTATTTCCTTAAGTTGACATTAGTCTCTTGGCATTAGTGTTGAATGTAAGAATTCAGTGAGCAAGAATTTTGTCTTTGCCCTTGACACTTGGATTGGGAAAGAACTTTTTTCTTAATAAAAATTGTCAAAATATACTATTAATTACTGATTCATTTTTTAGAGAAAGATTTCTTGGTAAAATTCTTTAGGGAAAGTAATGCCTGGTGTGGAAAAATAATTCGTTTTTTTGGTTGTTATAATGGAAAATATTTTATTCTGAGTTACTATTCTGTAGCAATATTTTGTATCTCTTGGGTAAGGATTTTTTTTAAGGCAGCTACCTCTTTTTCTGGCCTAGACTCCCAAACTCTTGACATAATTTGTTACTTTGTTCATTAATTACTTTGTTCATTAATTCATGTGCACTACTGTATGGTTCTATGTGAATTGCTTTGGTTGTAACATTAAGTAGGAAATATGTGAAAAATAACTTTTCTGAAAGAACTTTCTCAAAAAAATCACTGGTTTTTAATGAGTACTCTGGTAGGCTACAATCCATGGGGTCGCAAAGAGTCAGACATGACTGAGAGACTTCACTTTCTTTCCTGACAAGTGGAAGGGTTGCTAAAATTGTATGTTATTTCAGTACTTGTTCCAAATAAAGAATATTAATAGAATTAGATATGTATATTAAATGAATGCTCCATATGTAAGTATGCCTGTCAGATTTGTATTATGCTTCACCTACTTGAACTCCTAATGATGAAAGGAGTTGCTGTGTGAAGAAAACTGTACTTCAGTCACTAATGCTGTTAGAAAGAGAGAAGGAAAAAGTAGATCGAGGAGATCCCAGGCTAATTTGGTCAGTGTGACACTCAGAGTGGTATTGTAGAGTGTCTTAATCAGATAAGTGAGCAGGTATAAAATATCTGTAAAATCATTGTAGTAAAAGTAACTATTGGGCTTGAGTGAACTGAGTGAGCTATATTGTGTGAACATGATGAAGGAGGGATGGTATGGGAGGAGAAAAAAAATGAGAAAGTTGTGAATCCTTAAGCAAGACTTTCTGATCTTGCTGCTTTTTATCTGTTGTAATAATGAGAGCAGAATCTGACTTGTAGCAAGATTGTGATGAGGGGAATACCTGGGTAGCTCTCTTCTTTGGGTAGTTACTCTAAGAATATTTGTTTCTAGTGTAGTCCTGTAGGTGTTACATATAAGACCAAGTAGAAGAACCTTTCACTTTTTTGCTAATAATGTGCAAAAATGTTTATTTGAATTAGTAATTTATATGCATATTAAAATTTTAAATAATTAACTGTTTTAATAATGTATCTTCTATTTATGATTATCAGCAAGGAGGGAGGCATGGTGTGTATATTTGGGGAAGGGATTGGGATATTTGAGGGGAGCTTTTGTTATCATACTGTACACATGTTGTATTTATTGGCATTTAAAAAATAAAACATTTTTCTGTAAAAAAAAAAACAAAAAAACAAAAAATAATATTTATGATTATAAATATTTTAAGAATGATTTCTTCTGTTGTATGCATAATTTGTCACTTAGAATTGTTTTATAAGACTTCTTGTTTTAGTTGTGGTCTTCAATGGCACACTGAAAAATGTCCAATTTAGCTTGATGTCATTGCCCTATTAGAAACTACAGTCCATAGGATCACAAAGAGTTGGACACAACTGAAGCAACTTAGCATACCCACACATATCACCGCATTAGAAACATATATAATATGATACATAATTTTCATACATAAAAGGAATTATCATCATAATACAATTAATTTTTATTCTCTTTAAGTGGAGGGTTATATTCTATTTAAATCATGCAAATTCACTTATACTTTTTGTTATCTATGCAAGAGAGCTGTCTACTATATGAAAAAGAGATACTTTATATAACATACTTTTAAGTTATATCAGTTGTGTTCTCTATAGTTATAATTCTCAAAAATGCTTTCAAGTTTCCATTGTTTGGTGAAGATGAAAGATAAAACCACCATATTTATGCTTTAAGGTTTTTTTTTTGCTTACTTATAAACCATTTAGCAGAGATAATTATTTGAACTCAGATTCACTTATAAAAATTATTAAAAGCTGTTTAATAATCAAGAGAGGAAATATAAGAATGAAAAAGACTAATAGAAATTGAACACTTAATTTTATTATTCATTGTGTTGATGCTAATTGTGTGTGTGTGTGGTTGGTTGTAGATGGATGTATCTTGTTTAATTTGCAAAAACTCTTAAAAATTTATGTCTGTTGAACATATGTGATGTGTAAATCAGATAGAGGAAGGACTGTTTAATTCATAGAAGAAATAGCCATCTCTGAATATTTGAAATATAATTCATAATGTAGGATATTAGTAATTTTTTTCATAGAGCAAATAGGGAAAGAATTTTACAAAACATGACAATTATGCCAGTCTTTGTTATTTTTCTTTCTGTTGCTCAGAGTATGTTTTCAATTGTTCCAGTGATGTCAAGATTTTGAAAAGATTTTCCTGAGTTACAACCTCTTGTGATTTTTAAGAAAGGGTGATTCAAGTGAAATAGGAGAGATCTTAATTATAAATTGTGAATAAATTGTATTATGGATGAGGAATACTTCTTGTCAGTATTCTTGGTATTTTTTTAAATTGTGGTAAAATAAACATCACATGAAATTTACTGTCTTAACCAATTTTATGTGTACAGTTCAGTCATGTTAAGGATATACACACTGTTGCAAGCTCTCCTAGAGTTTTTCATCTTGGAGAACTGTAACAAAAACCCACAAAACATTAACTCCCTATTTTCCTCTCTCCCCAGCCTCTGGCAATCACAGTTCTTTTTGTTTCAATAGTTTCAGAATACTGTAGGACTCTTATAAGTGGCATCATACAGTATTTGTCTTTTTGTGACTTTTTGTCTTTTATTTTAGTTAGCATAATTGTCTCAAGTGAGTTCTATCATGTGTCAGAATCTCCTTTTTAAGGTTGAATAATATGCCATTGTGTATATATATATCACATTTTACTTATTCATACATTAATGGGCACTGAGTTGCTTCTACCTCTTAACTGTTGTGAATAATACTGCTCTGAACATGAGTATGCAAATATCTCCTTGAGCCACTGATTTCAATCCTTTTGGATATATACCCAGAAGTGGAATTGCTATATCATATGGTAATTCTGTTTTTTAGGTTTTGAAGAACTACTATATTGTTTTCTGTAGTGACTGCAACAACTTATATTCCCTCCAGCAGTGCATATGTGTTCCAGTTTCTCCAATTCCTCATCAATACACACTTTTCTGTTGGTTTTTATTTTTGTTTTTTAATATAATAGCCATTTTAATGGATGTGAGAGATATGTTCTTAGTATTTTTAATTAAACTTCACTTCTTCTGTCTTTAATAATTTTGATGCAGCTAATCTAGAGAGTAAAGAAAAAAGGTACTCTCTGTGATTATTACTATGATTATTATGATACTTGGTACCTTTTGAAGTAAACTGTGTTGTGAAATAGAAATTCTTTTCACTATCATTACAAAGATTATAAAGTACAAATACATCCAGGGTAATTTTTTAACAATAGCATTTTCATCAATTAATCTTTCATGTAGTGTATTATATTACTTGTCTTGTATTACTACTGCTTTTGTTATACATAATCTGTAAAGGATTGCTTTTGGGTAAAATTCTTTTTCATGTTTAATTAGAAGGTTCCAAATTGGAAGTGTCACATACTAATTAAATAATAACAAAACCCTTCTAGCTGAAATGTATTTTGATAGTACAAATCATTAGCATTTGATAACAGCATTTAATGTTTAAGAACAAAGATAAAATTTGGCAAAACAGTATTGCATCTAGTTGTAAATTTTTTAGATGTAAAAATTTTATTGACATATATATGCTTCTTTACAAATCATAGCACCTTTGGAAGCTCTTCTGTTCATAGTTCTGAAACACAGCCTCATCCCCCTGAGTATACTTGTCTTCATACTACAGTCTGATTGAATGATATTTTGGTCCCTTGGATCATAACATTAAATATGAAGGAAAGGCAGGATTGCCGTCTGGAAAGCAATCATATCTAAATATAGCCTATACTTATCTGCTGGTGTTAAGACAGGTTGCTATGGTGAATTGAATTTCTTAAAAATGCCAGTCAGCAGAGGGTAAACAGTGGTTTTTCAAGTGGTTGTTTTCCATAGAGCTATACATTCTCATACTACAGGTAGATGATTTTAGTTAATTTGTTTTATGGCCTATTTTTTAAATTTTAATTTTAGAGTATCTTGGAGACCTTTAATAATTATTAATCAAAATAGAAGAGGTTTTATATTGCTATCCTTTTTTTCTGAAGATAAATTTCCTTTGATATGGGAACGGTTTTTCCAATGACAACATTTTAAGCATTACTGATTATTCATTTTGCTCTGCTGCCAGAAGTTCTGCTAAATCTGACAGACACCAAAGCTGTCTTGTCTATAATAATATATTTAACTGAAGGTTTTTATCATTTTTAACCAGGTTTCTTTTTGGATTATATGATTCTTGTATTATAAAGTGCATTTTTGAACAATATAGCTTAATCTAGGCTGGTGCTCAGGCATTATGGTTTTGTACTCTATGTCAGAACTGCAAAGACTTTGGATTTTATCTACTTTTAGAAGACTTTCTCTCATTTCCATTTTCCCATACATTCTTAAGAATGTATGTGGCAGTTTTTGTGGGCTCATTTGTATAGGATTTAATTTATTCAAAGCACTATTATATGTTCATTTTACATTGTTCTTGAAATTAAGGAACATCTGATTGAAGATGGATAATATCTGTGTTTCTGCTTGAGGCATATAGATGACCTATCAGTGTTAGAATTTCTTAATGAAATAAATATCATATTGTTTAATTACTTGATTCTTTCATTTTCAGAGTATATACACACGTAAACTAGCTTAAAAAGTTAGTTTGTGATTTATTGGCATATGTAACTAAAGAGTATTTCTCATGGAATCAAGAAAGAGCTTCAGAAACCAGGGCAAGAGTGGGAACCTCGAGGAATAGAATTAAGGAGTTTTTGCAGCTGGGTTTGTTTCTCTCTCCTTCTATCATCATCTCTCTTGTTTTTTCTTGACTTTAGTCTCACTTATGACAATCAGGCTTTCTCCATGAAACTGATGAGATTGTTGCTAATTTACTCTAATTCCATCCTTGTAACTCCATGGTCTGTCTTCATTTCCACTCTAAATCATAGAATCTCATGGAATAATTCTGTGATTTTGTTAATCTGCTCATGTGCCCAAACCTCAGCCAATCACGGTGGCTAGAAGGAAATGGCAACCCACTCCAGTATTCTTGCCTGGAGAATCCCAGGGACAGCCCTGGTGGGCTGCCCTCTGTGGGGTTGCACAGAGTCGGACATGACTGACGCGACTTAGCAGCAACAGCGGCTGCAGTAGAGGGGTAGACTATTTTGATTGACCTGTCATGGATAGATGCCTATGGTCAGAATGGTGGAGTCCTCTATGAGAGAGAAGATAGTCCCAGAAAAAGAGTGATCAAGCTAAGAGATGACTACTGTATTGATTCTCAGCTGTTAATTTAAGGACAGATTTGTACATCATCAAGAATTATTATTTTAAAATAGAACATTTTGCTTGCCTACACATGCCATTAGATAGGTATTGGCAGTAATAGCTAAAATAAGGACTGCCCAGTTCAATTAATTGATGTTAGCTGTTCCCTGCCTCCTGAGAAATCTGTATGCAGGTCAAGAAGCAATAGTTAGAACTGGACATGGAACAAAAGACTGGTTCCAAATTGGGAAAGGAGTACATGAAGGCTGTATATTGTCACCCTGCTTATTTAACTTATATGCAGAGTACATCGTGAGAAATGCTGGGCTGGATGAAGTACAAGCTGGAATCAAGATTGCCAGAAGAAATATCAATAACCTCAGATACACAGATGACACCACCATTATGGCAGAAAGTGAAGAACTAAAGAGCCTCTTGATGAAAGTCAAAGAGGAGAGTGAAAAAGATGGCTTAAAACTCAGCATTCAGAAAACTAAGACCAAGGCATCTGGTCCCATCACTTCATGGCAAATAGTTGGGGAAACAATGAAAACAGAGACAGACTTTATATTTTGGGCTCCAAAATCACTGCAGATGGTGACTGCCATGAAATTAAAAGATGCTTGCTCCTTGGAAGAAGAGCTATGACCATCATAGACAGCATATTAAAAAGCAGAGACATCACTTTGTCAACAAAGGTCCATCTAGTCAAAGCTGTGGTTTCTCCAGTAGTCATGTATGGATGTGAGAGTTGGACTATAAAGAAAGCTGAGTGCTGAAGAATTGATGCTTTTGTTTTTTTTTTTTTTTTTTTTTTTTTTTAATTTTATTTATTTATTTTTTTGCATTACAATAGTTTAATATGAACAATCAGAACTAATTAACAGTATAACAATATTTTACAACTGAAATAATTAAAATAAACTATAAAATTACTACATAAAACAGGTCTGATCTAGCTTATTTACTTTCTATAATCTCTTCAGTGCTGCAAAACCATTTATTTCTTTTTTTTTTCATGTTTTAATAAACACTTCGTCTTTTTGTATTGCTTTTTTTTTATCACAATAATAGAAATATAACATCATATATCACTGTAAAACACATTTCCACATAAATGCTGATAAGCACAAAATATTTTTCATCATTTACATTTTAACTGTAATAATATATGGCAGAATTAAAGCTGCATCCATCATGTGTCTAACTCACCTTGCTGTAATGAATTTTTAAATGTAATGGTTTCTGTCGCAAAGTAAAATCGTACATAATGTCTAGTGACACAGTACGCTGGTGGATGGGTGGATTTGGAAAATGGAAATGCAACTTCATTTTTAATTAGATTTATAAACTTCACCACCTCCACCTCCAGCCAGCTTCCCAACCCTCCCTCCCACCACCATTATTTATTTATTTATTTTTTTAAAATGAGGCTTTTAATTAATGTTTGACAGAGCTGATTCAGGTTGAATAGACTAAATTTCTTTAAACAAACTTACTTATACTCCAGAGTCCTTTAAAAACTTAATAGCATTTATACATTGAAGGTATTTGATTTTCTTGTAACTAGCACTTCAAATGCAACAAGCATTTGAAGCAACAAGCATTTGACCCAACAAATAAAACTTTCTACAGTTCATAACTTTTATAAATAAAATAAATTAAATGTACAGTGAATAAGTTCTCTGAAATATTTCAATATTTCTGCAGGTTTAGTAACATCGTAAAATACATTTCAACTAAAATTCACAAAACTAAAAACCTGTTAGGCATTTTTAGGCGTTTTAAGATGGAAATGAAGACCAATGTTACATCGTAATATGCCAATTACAAATAGTACTTCAAATAGCAAATACTACAGTTTGTCCCAAACTTTAAAAACTATTCATGAACTCAACACTGAACTATTGATGGCTATGAGAATTGTTTCCTAGCCTTTTTGAAAATTTCAACCCATTTACGTTTAAGGTAATTATTGATAAGTACGATCCCGTAGCCATTTTCTTTATTGCTTTGGGTTCAAGTTTATACACTCTTTCTGTGTTTCCTGTCTAGAGAAGATCCTTTAGCATTTGTTGGAGAGCTGGTTTGGTGATGCTGAATTCCCTCAGCTTTTGCTTGTCTGTAAAGCTTTTGATTTCTCCTTCATATTTGAATGAGATCCTTGCTGGGTATAATAATCTGGGCTGTAGGGTATTTTCTTTCATCACTTTAAGTATGTCTTGCCACTCCCTTCTGGCCTGAAGAGTTTCTGTTGAAAGATCAGCTGTTATCCTTATGGGAATCCCCTTATGTGTTATTTGCTGCTTTTCCCTTGCTGCTTTTAATATTTGTTCTTTGTGTTTGATCTTTGTTAATTTGATTAATATGTGTCTTGGAGTATTTCGCCTTGGGTTTATCCTGTTGGGGACTCTCTGGGTTTCTTGGACTTGGGTGATTATTTCTTTCCCTATTTTAGGGAAGTTTTCAACTATTATCTCCTCAAGTATTCTCTCATGGTCTTTCTTTTTGTCTTCTTCTTCTGGGACTCCTATGATTCGAATGTTGGAGCGTTTAACATTGTCCCAGAGGTCT
This sequence comes from Moschus berezovskii, assembly GCF_049115385.1. Classification (NCBI taxonomy): domain Eukaryota; kingdom Metazoa; phylum Chordata; class Mammalia; order Artiodactyla; family Moschidae; genus Moschus; species Moschus berezovskii. Next base: position 24,842,061 of record NC_142468.1, on the reverse strand, counting down.
CTAATATTGTCCTCATTTCTTTTATTTCTTTTTTCTTTTTTCCTCTCTGTTTCATTTATTTCTACAATTTTATCTTCTAGTTCGCTAATCCTGTCTTCTGCCTCTGTTATTCTATTGTTTGTTCCCTCCAGAGTGTTTCTGATCTCATCTATTGCATTATTCATTGTATATTGACTCTTTTTTATTTCTTCTAAGTCCTTATTAAATCTTTCTTCCATCTTCTCAATCCTTTTCTCCAGGTTATTTATCTGTAACTCCATTTTGCTTTCAAGATTTTGAATCATTTTCACCATCAAAATTTGAAATTCTTTATCAGGTAAATTCCCTATATCTTCTTCTTTTGTTTGTGTTGGTGGGCAATTATCTTGTTCCTTTACTTGCTGGGTATTTCTCTGCCTCTTCATCTTGCTTATATTGCTTTGCTTGGGGTGGCCTTTCCCTCTTCTTGCAGTTTGTGGAGTTCTCTTTATTAAGTAGTTTCTTCGCTGTGTGTGGGGTTGGACGGGTGACTTGTCCGGGTTCCCTGGTTAGGGAGGCATGTGACAGTGTTCTGGTGGGTGGAGCTTGATTTCTTCTCTTTCCTTTAGAAGACAATGGCTGCTTTTCTGGGAGCCTGATGTCCTCTGCCAGTATTCAGAAGTTGTTTTGTGGACTTTACTCCGCATTCAAATGTTCTTTTGATGAATTTGTGGGGAAGAAAGTGGTCTCGCCGTCTTATCCCTCCGCCATCTTGTTCCTTCCTCCCCAGAACACTGGATTCTTATATTCCACTTGATCGTGGAGTACCTCTTCCCAGCTGCTCCAGCAAGGCGCAGCCGCTGTACCTTACCTTAGATGAGGGGTATCTCCTCAAGGCCGCCCCTCCTGCTTTGAATGTGAATCAGCTCCTCTCGGCCCTCCGGTGCCCAAGCAGCCACCGCCTCCTGGAGGTGGTACAGCTCCTCTCGGCCACCGCCCTAACCTGGGTGCGGGGCAGCTCCTCTCAGCCACGATTCTGCACGTGGTCGGTTGTGCCAGGAGCCGGGCGTCTCTCGCGTCTGCGCCGCCGGGAGCCGGGTGTCTCTCGCGTCTGCCCTTCCTTGCTGTTTTAATCTTCACCCTCTTTAGAGACTGTATCCATCTTGGTCTTTCAAGTACTCGAATTGATGCTTTTGAACTGTGGTGTTGGAGAAGACTCTTGAGAGTCCCTTGGACTGCAAGGAGATCCAATCAGTCTATCCTAAAGGAAATCAATCCTGAATATTCATTGGAGGACTGATGTTGAAGCTAAAACTCCAATACTTTGGCCACCTGATGCGAAGAACTGAATCACTGGAAAAGACCCTGATGCTGGGAAAGATTGAAGGTGGGAGGAGAAGGGGCTGACAAAGGATGAGATGGCTGGATGACATCACCAACTCGGACATGAGTTTGAGTAAGCTCTGGGAGTTGATGATGGACAGGGAAGCCTGGCATGCTGCAGTCCATGGGGTTACAGAGAGTCTGACATGACTGAGCAACTGAACTGACAAATGCCATCTCAATTAGATAGGTATTGGCAGTAATACCAATAATAAGGACTGCCTAGTTCAATTAATTGATGTTAGTTGCTCCCTACTTCTTAATATTATTGCCTGTTTATGTAGTATACACACAAAAATGTGAAATGACTCAGATGAATTAATTACTTTAATTACAGCTGATTGGAAAGCAGGTGGAATAACAGCACAATAATAACAGACATTATTTCTGTCTTTCCATGCTTCCTTCTTAAAAAGAGAAACTACTGCTGTCAGTTAAAAAGGGGAAAGAAAAAACGGGGATGAGGATGGGAAAAAGAGTCAAAATATTCTCATTCCCCATTCCATTATGATACCTTAATAGAGGAATATTATTATAGAGGCATATGAAAGTTTAATGAGAGCACTGACAGAGGATTTAAAAAGAGATGATCCTTGAAAAGAAGCTTTCATTAAGGAAAAAGAGAAGTAGAAGAAGAAAAGGAAGAAGGAAGTGAGGGAGGCGAGAAGGAATAACAGAGAGAGGAGAGACTGATTATGAGAATGAATGGAAATTCGAGGGGTATGCTTTGCTCTTTAGAACCTCAGTTTGGCTGAAGATGAATCAGAGTCTAAGATTAAAACTAGTGATTAAAACAATGTTTTTATATCCATGTATTTTATTTATCAAGAGCACAATGATACATGCAACACTGATGGTCAAAGTGAAAAAAACCAAGTGGTTACATTGTCTACATATAATAGCTTTATATTGCTGTGTAACAAATTACCACAGACTTTTTTAAAACAACACATATTTATTGTTCACAGTTTGCATCAGTCAGGATTTTGGGTACAGTTTAACTGGATTTTCTGCTCAGGATCTCCCAAGATTAGAGTCTTAAGTGTTAGCTGGTTACATTTTGATCTAGAGGCTTGACTGGTGAGGGTGCACAAACCTAATTTGGGTTGTTGGCAGAGTTCATAACCTCATGTTTTACGACTGGATATTCTGGTTTTTGCTCGTTGTTGGCTAGTCTACAGCTTCAATCATCTTAGGATCTATTGCCTGCAGTACTTTTGAAATTTTCTTTTCTATATGACAGTCACACTTAATTAGTTTAGCTCTGTCAATTTAGAGATGTAAAAACTAGAGCTCAACTAAGTTGTAATTGATCTAAGGTCCTGCCTCTTGAGAAACCTGTATGCAGGTCAGGAAGCAACAGTTAGAACTGGACATGGAACAACAGACTGGTTCCAAATAGGAAAAGGTGTACGTCAAGGTTGTATATTGTCACCTTGCTTATTTAACTTATATGCAGAGTACATCATGAGGAATGCTGGGCTGGAAGAAGCACAAGCTGGAATCAAGATTGCTGGGAGAAATATCAATAACCTCAGATATGCAGATGACACTACCCTTATGGCAGAAAGTGAAGAGGAACTCAAAAGCCTCTTGATGAAAGTGAAAGAGGAGAGTGAAAAGGTTGGTTTGAAGCTCAACATTCAGAAAACAAAGATCATGGCATCTGGTCCCATCACTTCATGGGAAATAGATGGAAAAACAGTGGAAACAGTGTCAGACTTTATTTTTTTGGGCTCCAAAATCACTGCAGATGCTGATTGCAGCCATGAAATTAAAAGACGCTTGCTCCTTGGAAGGAAAGTTATGACCAACCTTGATAGTATATTAAAAAGCAGAGACATTACTTTGCCAACCAAGGTCCGTCTAGTCAAGGCAATGGTTTTTCCCGTGGTCATGTATGGTTGTGAGAGTTGGACTGTGAAGAAGGCTGATCGCTGAAGAATCGATGCTTTTGAACTGTGGTGTTGGAGAAGACTCTTGAGAGTCCCTTATACTGCAAGGAGATCGAACCAGTCCATTCTAAAGGAGATCAATCCTAGATGTTCATTGGAGGGACTGATGCTAAAGCTGAAACTGCAATACTTTGGCCACCTCATGCGACGAGTTGACTTACTGGAAAAGACTCTGATGCTGGGAAAGGTTGGGGGCGGGAGGAGAAGGGGACAACGGAGAATGAGATGGCTGGATGGCGTCACCGACTCTGTGGACATGAGTTTGAGTGTACTCCGGGAGTTGGTGATGGACAGGGAGGCCTGGCGTGCTGTGATTCATGGGGTCGCGGAGAGTCGGACACGACTGAGCGACTGAACTGAACTGAACTGAACTGAACTGATGGACTTCCTGACAACCAGGCATTGCATTCTTTCTCCTTCTAGTCTTAGTTTTGGTTTTGTTATCACATTTTTCAAAATCTTTTCTCTAGTTTTTAGATATTATTGACATTCAGCTCTCTGTAAGTTTAAGATCTACAGCATAATGGCTTCACTGAATTTGGCTTCAGTTTGTGTTGCTAAGTTTATTAAAAATATGATGGACTAACATCTTAGCACTGGTCTTCTAGGAACTGACATTAAAATGTTTGATAATATTTTTAAATTTATGGTCTGTAGGTATTTGGCTTTGATCATTTAATTGTTCTCTCACCATGAGCTTTTACATATATTTTTTTCTCAATGTTTGTTAGGAAGAGAAGGAAAAGAATTTTTTGGTTTTGGTTTATGTTGATATCTGAAATATGAGACTGTGAAGACTCATTAGATTGAAAGTGATATTTAACACCTGCAAAGGAAAAGCCTTAATGAAATAATGACAGTTTTGTCCTGTATATGAGCTCCTCTCTGGGTTTTTCAATGGAAGATTGTTGCCTGTGGGTTGGGAAGACAAACAGGCAGGTAAAGAAGCTTGCTAATCAGAAATCTGCATAAGTATTCTTCCCTAATGAGTTTCCTAGGAAAAGCTTGATTGTGATTTAGCCCAATTTAGGAAGAAAATAACAAAAGATAGGGGAGACCTATTTGTTTGTTTCTAGATGTTTTAAGAGTTCAAGCTTTTAAAATACTATTTTTTGAGAGATTATGGGGAATTAAATTACCTCTATCCACATGGGAAATTGTCCTTAGTACTAGACTGTTGGATAGCACTTTTAAGGAGACGAGCCCTTGCTACTCATTTCCAGGCCTCCCTGGTCACTGTGGTAAATAGCTATCCTAGTCTTCTTTAACCCTCAGAGAAAAATTAAATGAAAGTTTAGAAGGAAGCCTGAATTTTAAATGTAGGGTAATCTGTTTAGGTGGGGAGGCTAATTGAGCTGCTTGAACTTGGGTTTTTTTCTTCCTGGAGCGCTCTATGGTCTCCCATGTGCTCTTCCTATTGTTAGGAGCCCTAATATCTGAGTAGCCAGGATAGGCCTGAGACCTTGTTTAGGCCTAAGTTTTGATTTCCTGGAGAGAGGGTGGAGGCTAAGTCCACAGAAACTCCTCCCTAAGAAGATCCCGCCGGCGCCAAAATTAAGAAACTCCTCCCTAGAAAAGTCCCGCCAGCGCCAAAAGTCGGGCCAATCAGAGTAAAAAGGGAAATCCCCCAGAAAAACCCCGCGCGCGTATAAACTGGCCAATGAGCTTCCGTGGATGCGTGAACTGGCCAATGAGCTTCTGCCAGCTTGATCTTTTGAACAGAAATAGGTGCTTATGTAACCTGAGATTATAAAAACCGCTGTGACCTGGGCTCGGGGCTCTTGTCCCACTCCACTGCGCTGGAGGAGGCATGAGCCCTAGCTCGAGCTAGAAATAAACCCCATTCTTGCTTTTGCATTGCTGCGACTGTCTTATTCTACCAGTATGGGGGGAACCGGACTCAGGGCATAACACTATATGTTGCCTGAACTCCTGTCATAGCTTTTTGTACTATTATTATCATTGTCTGTGTATGTACTGTGTATTTCAGAATAGATTATAACTTTCTTAAGGGCAGAGTCTGTTCATGTTTAATTGCCGCCACCTACCATAGTAGACTCAGGCAGATATATTTCTTAAATAGATAAATGAATGTGTGATTTACTGACTAAGCTAAAGAAGGGGTGATAGAAAGAGGAAGAGAGTAACAGACTGAATGTGCAGTGAATATACATTGGCAAAACCTGCTTTCCTTCCATTTTGCAGGCAGTTCTGATAGCAACATTCAGCCCTTTGTTGGTGTTCAATATGAAAGCTTATTTTCTGGTGACCTATTAAAAGCTGTATTTAAACTATGACCAATATTGGTTGCTTCTGCAGCTTCAGTATCTTTCTAAGTGTGTATTAGATAATGAGAAACCTAACTTCATGAGCAAAAGGATATAATGACCTTGCTAATCCCTATAGTTTTGATTTATAGGTACTTGCTATTCAGAATACTGAGAAGATATAGCCAAGAGCAGAGAAGGCAATGGCAAGCCACCCCAGTACTCTTGCCTGGAAAATCCCATGGATGGAGGAGCCTGGTGGGCTGCAGTCCATGGGGTCGCTAAGAGTCGGACACGACTGAGCAACTTCACTTTCACTTTTCACTTTCACACATTGGAGAAGGAAATGGCAACCCACTCCAGTGTTCTTGCCTGGAGAATCCCAGGGACGGGGGAGCCTGGTGGGCTTCCGTCTATGGGGTCACACAGAGTCGGACACGACTGAAGTGACCTAGCAGCAGCAGCATAGCCAAGAAAGGCTTACATTCTTGATGAAATTGAGAAAGATCCTTGAAATCATTTTCAAAATTGAATCTATTTTCTGAAGTTCACTTTGAAGACAACTCTGATAGCATAATTTTGTAGAGGAAAAAAAATATTTCGAGTAATTCAGTCTAACTTTTAAATTGTTTCTTTAAAAGACAGTAATTTTAAAAGTAAGTTATTTTTGTATATGGTGTTAGAAAATGTTCTACTTTCATTCTTTCACATGTAGCTGTCCAGTTTTCTCAGCATCAGTTATTGAAGAGGCTATCTTTTCTCCATTTTGTATTCTTGTCTCCTTTGTCAAAGATAAGGCACCCATAGGTGCATGGGTTTATCTCTGGGCTTTTTGTCTTGTTTTGTTTTATCTATTGTTTTAGTGCCAATACTATACTGTTTAAATGACTATAGCTTTATGGTATAGTCTGAAGTCAAGCAAGTTGATTCCTCCAGCTCCATTCTACTTTTTCAAGATTGCTTTGGCTATTTGGGCTCCTTTGTGTTTTCATACAAATAGTGAACATTTTTTTCTAGTTCTATGAAAAATACCATTGGTAGTTTGATAGGGATCTCATTGAATCTGTAGATTACTTTGTATAGTATAGTCATTTTCACAACATTGATTCTTCCAATACAAAAACATGATATAGCTTTCCATCTGTTTGTGTCCTCTTTAATTTCTTTCATCAGTGTCTTATAGTTTTGAGCACAGAAGTCTTTTGTCTCTTTAGGTTGGTTTATCCATAGGTGTTTTATGTTTTATTCTTTTTGTTGCAGTGGTGAATGGGATTGTTTCCTTAACTTCTCTTCCTTACTTTTCACTGTTATTGAATAGGAATGCAAGGAATAGTGTATAGGAATGCAAGGGATTTAAATGTAAGGACAGAAACTGTGTAACACTCTTAGAGGAAAACATAAGCAGTACATTCCGACATATTTTGCAGCGAGATCCTCTTTGACCCACCTCCTAGAGTAATGGAAATAAAAACAAAAGTAAACAAATGGGGTTTAATTAAACTTAAAAGCCTTTGTACAGCAAAGGAAGCAATAAATAAGCTTAAAAGACAACCCTTAGAATGGGAGAAAATAATTGCAAACAAAACAACTGATAAAGGATTAATCTCTAAAATATACAGGCAGCTCACATAGCTCAATACCAGAAAAACAAACAACAGAATCAAAAAATGAGTGGAAGACCTAAACAGACATTTCTCTGAAGAAGACATACAGATGGCCAACAAAGACTTGAAAAGATGTTTAACATTACTCATTATTAGAGAAATGCAAGTCAAAACTACAATGAGGTATCACTGGTCAGAATAGCTGTCATTTAAAAATCTACACATAATAAATGCTGGAGAGGATATGGGAAAAGGGAACCCTCTTGCACTGTTGGCAGTAATGTAAATTGATACAGCCACTATGGAGAACAGTATGGAGATTCCTTAAAAAGCTAGGAATAGAATTACCATTTGACCCAACAATCTCACTACTGGGCAAATACCCTGAGCAAACCATAATGTGTTTGTCTCAGCACTTTTAACAATAGCGAGGACATGGAAGCAATCTACCTGTCCATCAACAGATGAATGGATACAGAAATTATGGTACATATATACAGTGGAACATTACTCAACTATAAAAAAGAATGCATTTGGGTCAATCTTAATGAGGTGGATGAACCTGGAGCCTATTGTATAGAGTGAAGTAAGTCAGAAACAGAAAGACAAATACTGTATACTAATGCATAGATCTAATAGAGTGCCTGAAGAACTATGTGCAGAGGTTTGTGATATTGTACAGGAGACAGTGATCAAGACTGCCCCCAGGAAAAAGAAATGCAAAAAGGCAAAATGGTTGTCTGAGGAGGCCTTACAAATAGCTTATAAAAGAAGAGAAGTGAAAGGCAAAGGAGAAAAGGAAAGGTATACCCATCTGAATGCAGAGTTCCAAAGAATAGCAAGGAGAGACAAGAAAGCCTTCCTCAGTAATCAGTCCAAAGAAATAAGAGAAAAATAATAGAAAGGGAAAGACTAGAGATCTCTTCAAGAAAATTAGAGATACCAAGGGAATCTTGGGATAACATCATGCAAAGATTGGCATGATAAAGGACAGAAATGGTATGGACCTTACAGAAGAAGAAGATACTAAGAAGAGGTGGCAAGAATACACTGAAGAACTATACAAAAAACATCCTCATGACCCAGATAACCACAGTGGTATGATCACTCACCTAAAGCCAGAAATCCTGGAATGTGAAGTCAAGTGGGCCTTAGGAAACATCACTATGAACAAAGCTAGTGGAGGTGATGGAATTCCAGTTGAGCTATTTCTAATCCTGAAAGAGGATGTTGTGAAAGTGCTGCACTCAGTATTCCAGCAAATTTGGAAAACTCAGCAATGGCCACAAGACTGGAAAAGGTCAGTTTTCATTCCAATCCCAAAGAAAGGCAATGCCAAGAATGTTCAAACTACCACACAATTGCACTCATCGCACATGCTAGCAAAGTAATGTTCAAAATTCTCCAAGCCAGGCTTCAACAGTACATGAACCATGAACTTCCAGATATTCGAGCTGGATTCAGAAAAGGCAGAGGAATTAGAGATCAAATTGCCAACATCCATTGTATCATCGAAAAAACAAGAGAGTTCCAGAAAAACATATACTTTATTGACTATGCCAAAACCTTTGACTGTGTGGGTCACAATAAACTGGAAAATTCTGAAAGAGATAGGAATACCAGACCACCTTACCTGCCTTTTGAGATATCTTTATGCAGGTCAAGAAGCAACAGTTAGAACCAGACATGGAACGTCAGACTAGTTCCAAATCGGGAAAGGAGTACATCAAGGCTGTATATTGTCACCCTGCTTCTTTAACTTATATGCAGAATACATCATGCGAAACACTGGGCTGGATGAAGTACAAGCTGGAATCAAGATTGCTGGGAGAAATATCAATAATCTCAGATATTCAGATGACACCACCCTATGGCAGAAAGTGAAGAAGAACTAACGAGCCTCTTGATGAAATTGAAAGAGGAGAGTGAAAAAGTTGGCTTAAAACTCAACATTCAGAAAACTAAGATCATGGCATCCGATCCCATCACTTCATAGCAAATAGATTGGGAAACAATGGAAACAGTGAGAGACTTTATTTTCTTGGGCTCCAAAATCACTGCAAATGGTGACTGTAGCCATGAAATTAAGAGACGCTTGCTCCTTGGAAGAAAAGCTGTGGCCAACCTAGACAGCATATTGAAAAGCAGAGACATTACTTTGCCAACAAAGATCCATCTATTCAAAGCTATGATTTCTCCAATAGTCATATATGGATGTGAGAGTTGGACTATAAAGAAAGCTGAGAGCTGAAGAATTGATGCTTTTGAACTGTGGTGTTGGAGAAGACTCTTGAGAGTCCCTTGGACTGCAAGGAGATCCAACCAGTCCATTCTAAAGGAGATCAGTCCTGAATATTCATTGAAAGGACTGATACTGAAGCTGAAACTCCCCCTGATGCAAAGAGCTGACTCATTTGAAAAGACCCTGATGCTGGGAAAGATTGAAAGCAGGAGGAGAAGGGGACGACAGAGGATGAGATGGTTGGATGGCATCACCAACTCAATGGACATGAGTTTGAGCAAGTTCTGGGAGGTTTTGATGGACAGGGAGACCTGGCATGCGGCAGTTCGTGGGGTAGCAAAGAGACCTGACTGAGAAACTCAACTGAACTGAATGCCATGTATTTTACATATGTTCTTTTGGAACTGTAGGAGGTCTTTCCAGAAATACTTTTTTTATGTCAACCATTCTTCTAGTCTTTATTGAACTTGTTATAGTATTGCTTCTGTTTTATGTTTTTCTGGCTATGAGGCATGTGGGATCTTAGCCCCCTGACCAAGGATGGAGCCCACATCCACCCCCTGCATTGTAAAGTAAAGTCTTAACCACTGGTCTGTCAGGGAAGTCCCTTCCAGAAGTAATTTTTAACTGAGAGAATATGTACTCAAAGTACATTTTGAAGTGTTAATAATAATATCATAATTGAATTCTTTATAAGATTTTCAGTTTTTCCTGCAGTCATCTTAGAAGGGTCATAAAGTCAATTCTTGAAATACAGTATTTCATTCAGTCTTATGCCATTTTGGTTTGATACGATTACGGCAGTCAAGTTCTGGACTATCTGTCCAATTTGTTAGTGAACTGGGGTCAAAAAGGTGTCAGGCAGTTTACCTGTAGGCTAAACATTGAATTTATCATTCCTAATAGTGTCATGTTTGAGAGAGATGAGAAACATTAAAACAAAACAATATATGTTTTGAAATAATTATTGACCAACAATTTTGACTTTATATTGGTGGATCCATACAACATTCTACTGAAAAACTCCTTCAGAAATAAACCACATTTTAAAAAATAACAATTAGTCATGTACTTTAATGTGGCAATTCAAAATTTTATTTATTGTGATTATGCTAGCATAATAAAAAGTGATAGAATCAGAACATTTTATGTATATCCACATACTTTTAGCATTTTTTTAACTATATCAATCTCTAATATTGTCACCGATATTTTATTTGAAAGTATAATGTTCTTTGTTTAACTTTTTAAATGAATTGCCTATAATCTTCCACAGGAAGTTTTGAAATGTTTATTTTAGCTCGAGTACTTACACAGGTGTTATGTTTTGTTACTTCATTCAGAATTCCTTCATTTGACAAATATTGTTAGAACATTAAACTCCTTAAAATACCTTCTATCTGTGATTCTTTGTACAGTTTCACAATAGTAAGATGTTGCAAAATTGTAGACTTTCTCAGTTTTACTCAATTCTGTATAAAATGTGAATATATTAATTTCATTTGAAAATGAGAGCTCCATCAAAGACCATTCTCACAACTATAAAATTTAAAATTAAATCTTTTATCCTGTATGGAATTTCTTTCTTTGAGTTATCTAATTCCTCTTTTGCTTTTTAATTTCTTCACTTTATAAACTTTGTTTTAAGTAATTTTGTTGTCTTTGTTGTTCAGTTGTTCAGTCATGTACAACTCTTTGAGACCCCATGGACTGCTGCACACAGGCTTCCCTGTCCTTCACCACGGCAGACTTTCCTGTCCTTTACCATCTCTCAGAACTTGCTCAAACTCATGTCCATTGAGTCGGTGATGCCATCCACCACAGTTCAAAAGCATCAGTTCTTCGGCACTCAGCTTTCCTTATGGTCCAACTCTCACATCCATACATGATGACTGGAGAAACCATAGCTTTGATTAGATGGATTCTTTTGTCGGCAAAATAATGTCTCTGCTTTTTAATATGCTGTCTAGGAGTTTATAGCTTTTCCTCCAAGTAGCAAGCGTCTCTTAATATCATTGCTACAGTCACCATCTGCAGTGATTTTGGAGCCCAAGAAAGTAAAGTCTCTCAGTGTTTCCATTGTTTCCCCATCTATTTGCCATGAAGTGATGGGACTGGATGCCATGATCATAGTTTTTTGAATGTTGAGTTTTAAACCATCTTTTTCACTTTCCTCTTTAAATTTCATCAAGAGGCTCATTAGTTCTTCTCTTTCTGCCATAGGTTGCTGTCATGTGCATATCTGGTTTTATTGATGTTATTCCTGATAATCTTGTTTCTAGCTTGTGCTTCATCTGGGGCTTATATACTGTCTTAAAAGGGGAAGTGTAGGAGAAGAAGAGCACTTATGTGAAAAAATTTCTTTTAGAAGTGGAGGAGAAGAGTCACTAATAGGAAACAAATTACTTTCTTGAAGGATGTACATGCCCTTGGACAAATTGTTCCTTTCATAAGTCATGTTCAACTCTTTGAGACCCCGTGGACTGCTGGACACCAGGCTTCCCTGTCCTTTACTGTCTGCTGGAGTTTGCTTAAATTCATGTCTATTGAGTTGGTGAGCCCATCCAACCAGCTCATGCTTTGCCCACCCCGTTCTCCTCCTTTCCTCAATCTTTTCCAGCAATCAGGGTCTTTTCCAGTGAGTCAGCTCTTCATATCAGGTGGCCAAAATACTGAAACTTCAGCTTCAGCATCAGTCCTTCCAATGAATATTCAGGGTTGATTTTCTTTAGGATTGACTGGTTTGATCGCCTTGCAGTCCAGGGGACTCTCAAGAGTCTTCTCCAGCACCACGTTTCAAAGCCATCAATTCTTTGGTGCTCCTCCTTGTTTATGGTCCAACTCTTACATCTGTACATGACTACTGGAAAAACTATAGCTTTGGTCATGCTGACTTTTTTGGAAAAGTGATGTCTCTACTTTTTAATACTCTGTCTAGGTTTGTCATAGGTTTCCTTCTAAGGAGAAAGCATCTTTTAATTTCATGGCTGCAGTCACCATCCACAGTGATTTTTGGGGTGCAGGAAAGTAAAATCTGTCACTGCTTCCACTGTTTCCCTATCTGTTTGCTATTAAGTGATGGGATTGGATCTGTGATCTTCGTTTATTGAAATGTTGAGTTTTAGCCAGCTTTTTCACTCTCTTTCACCTTCATCTAGAGACTCTTTCAGTTCAGTCACTCAGTCGTGTCCAAGACTCTTTAGTTCCTCTTTGTTTTCTACCATTAGTGTGGTATCATATGCACGTCTGAGGTTTTTGATATTTCTTCCAGCAATCTCTATTCCACCTTGTGATTCAGCCAGCCTGATGTTTAGCATGATGTATTTTGCATATAGGTTAAATAAGCAGAGAGATAAAATAGAGCCTTGACATAATCCTTTCCCAATTTGGCACCTGTCCATTGTTCCAAGTCCAGTTCTGTTGCTTCTTGACCTTCATACAGGTTTTTCAGGAGGTAGATAAGGTGGTCTGATACTGCCATCTCTTCAGAAATTTTCCAGTTTGTTGTGATCCACACAATCAAAGGCTTTCGTGTAGTCAATGAAGCAAAACTAGATATTTTTCTGGAATTCTGGAATTCCCTTGCTTTCTCTATGATCCAGTAGATATTGGCAATTTGATCTCTGGTTCCACTGCTTTTTCTAAATCCAGCTTGTATATCTTAAGTTCTTGGTTCATGTACCATTGAAGCCTAGCTTGACGGATTTTGACCATTACCTTGCTGGCATGTGAAATAAGCTCCATTGTATGGTAGTTTGAACACTCTTTGGCATTACCCTTCTTTGGGATTGGATGAAAACTGACCTTTTCCAGTCCTGTGGCCACTGCTTTGTATTCCAAATTTGTTGACATATTGAGTGCAACACTTCCACAGCATCATCTTTTAGGATTTGAGATAACTCAGCTGAAATTCCATCACCTCCACTATCTTTGTTTGTAGCAATGCTTCCTAAGGCCCACTTGAATTCACGCTCCAGGATGTCTGGCTATAGGTAAGTGACCACACCATTGTGGTTATTCAGGTCATTAAGACCTTTATTGTACAGTTCTGTGTATTTTTGCCACTTCTTAATCTCTTTTGCTTCTGTTAGGCCTTAGCCGTTTCTGTCCTTTATTGTGCCCATCTTTGCCTGGAATGTTCCCCTCGTAGCTCCAGTTTTCTTGACGAGATCTCTGATCTTTCCCATTCTATTGTTTTCCTCTACTTCTTTACTTTGTTCATTTAAGAAGGCTTTCTTACCTATCCTTGCTATGCTCTGGAACTCTGTATTTAGTTGGGTATATCTTTCCCTCTCTCCTTTGCCTTTCATGTCTCTTGTTTTTTCAGCTATTTGTAAGGCCTCCTCAAGACAACCATTTTGCCTTCTTGCATTTCTCTTTCTTTGAGATGGTTTTTGTCATCTCCTCCTGTACAGTGTTACAAAACTCCATGCATAATTCTTCATGCACTTTTTCTATGATATCTAATCCCTTGAATCTGTCACTTTCACTATATATTCAATCATAAAGGATTTGATTTAAGTCATACCTGAATGGCCTTGTGGTTTTCCCTACTTTCTTCAATTTAAGTCTGAATTTTGCAATAAGGAGCTCATGATCTGAGCCACAGTCAGTTCCAGGTCTTGTTTTTGCTGACTGTATACAGCATTTCCATCTTTGACTGCAAAGAGTATTATCAGTCTGATTACAGTATTGACTATCTGGTGATGTCCATGTGTAGAGTTGTCTCTTGTGTTGTTAGAAGAGGGTGTTTGCTATGACCAGTGTGTTTTCTTGGCAGAACTCTGTTCACCTTTGCCCTTTAGCTCAACATGATTGTTCTGTTACAGCGGCCCATTCTGGACCCCTTCAACGGAGTTTAAAATGTTGTCAGATTTTCTTAGATTTGCCTGCTCTTCATTATTGAGAATAAAGTTAGAATGTTATCATTTTATATTTTTAAATGTTAAGTCTGAACAGGTATTTTTAATATTATGGATCTTTTCTTACTGGCAAACTACATGATCACTTTTTTCCCTTCTAGTATAATTTAGTAGAAAAGTCACTTAGCACTAATGCTTTATGTTGAGAAAGGCTTGTTAATGATTAATAGAATGTTAAACTTTTAAATCAGTGAAAGTTGAAGATATGACACTCTTAATATTTCATACATAGGAACTAAAGCATGAAGTAATTTATAAAATGTATTAGAACATATTCAAATGAACACAATATAGTATTATCATGTATCATATGATCATCACTTTAAAATGCTTATTTATTAACTAATTTATCTAGGAGGATAATATATAATGTCTTGTAATGGTATAGTTCTTATTATGGCCTTACGGTCTGATAGTCTTCCTATAAATTTAGGTTGATGGAAGATTAGCAGGTTTTTCTGGTTTTTTATTTATTTATTTATTTTTTGCCTGTCATGTAGCTTGTGGGATCTTAGTTCCTTGACCAGGGATCACATCTGGGTCCCAGCAGTGTTAGTGCAAATTCCTGACCACTGAACTGCCAAGGAATTCCCTAGCCGGCTTTTCTTAACAGCCATATTATGAAATAGAATTCCGTGCCAGGTTGAAAGCATTTTGAGGGGAGGAACCCTATCTTTCACATTCAGCCTATTTCTTCATTGCTTGATAGTTCCTCACACTTATCATACCATTCATGCGAAATGCTGGGCTGGATGAAGCACAAGCTGTAATCAAGATTGTCAGGAGAAATATCAACAACCCCAGGTATGGATATGACACCACCCTTATGGCAGAAAGTGAAGAGCAACTAAAGAACCTCATGTTGAAGGTGAAAGAGGAGATTGCATAAGCTAGCTTAAATCTGAACATTCGAAATACTACGATCTTGGCATCCAGTCCCATCATTTCATGGCAAATAGATGGTGAAACAATAGAAACAGCAACAGACTTTATTTTCTTCAGCTCCAAAATCACTGCAGATGGTGACTGCAGCATGAAATTAAGAGACACTTGCTCTTTGGAAGAAAACCTATGACCAGCCTAGACAGCATATTAAAAAGCAGAGACATTACTTTGCCAACAAAGGTCCATCTAGTCAGAGCTGTGGTTTTTTAGTAGCCATATACAAATGTGAGAGTTGGACCATAAAAAAGTCTGAGCACCAAAGAGTTGATGCTTTTGGACTGTGGTGTTGGAGAAGAATCTTAAGAGTCCCTTGGACTGCAAGGAAAGCAAAGCAGACAGTCCTATAGGAAATCAGTCCTGAATATTCAGTGGAAGGACTGAAGCTGAAGCTGAAGCTCTAATACTTTGGCCACCTGATGCCAAGAGCCGACTCGTTGGAAAAGACCCTGATGCTGGGAAAGATTGAAGGCAGGAAGAGAAAGGAACAACACAGGACGAGATGATTTGATGGCATCACTGACTCAGTGGACATGAATTTGAGCAAGCTCCTGAAGATGTTGTGAAGGACAGGGAAGCCTAGTGTGCTATAGTCCATGGGGTAGCAAAGAGTCTGAGACAACTGAGCAACTGAACAACAGCAACCCTTATACTTAGTAAGAAATTTTCTTAATGAGGTAAGAATACCTAATTTTAAGTTTTAGCGCTCACTTATAAGATGTGTACAATAAAGAAGTATAGAGTGTTCCAAAGGGAAAGTCTGTCTCCTTTTGGCCAGAAGCGTCATTAAGGAAAAAGTGAAAAAACGTGAAAAGTGTTAGTTACTCAGTTATGACACAGTCTTTGCGACATCATGGATGAGAGAATTTGAATGATCAGTTATCAAGAGAAGATGGATTGTAGGAGCACAGTTGTGGCTATTAAAAAAAAAAAAAGAATAGGAATTGTTTGGGAAATAATGAATGCCCAGAGCATTAAGCATGTGAACGAAAGTAATGGGAAACTGCTAGAGGAAAGACCTTGAATGGCAAAGTAGAAAAGCTTTTGAGCAGGAAAGGCATGTTTGGAGTTGTCATTAAAAGGATAATTAACTGATAGTGACGTGCATGAAATGGTCTGGATCCAGAAAGGCATAGAGATCATTACTGCAATTGTACATACTTTACTCTTCCCATAAATCACCCTGGGTTCTAAGTTATTCATATTTCAAAAGTTAATAGCTTTATATATTGTTAAAATATCAATATTGGAATTACTTTTACATACATTATATGGTTCTTAGATTGGATTCATTAGTCATATAATAATTTGGTCCTCCTTATTTATACATTCCAGGATATGTTCAGGATTTGGAATCTGAGAAGTCTCTTCCAAAATACTTTACGTATTATATGAGCTATGTTAAAGTGGATCTAAACTTAGACTGTGCATCGTCACGTTTCACAAGCTGCTAGTTAGCCAGGTCGTGATATGTCTTTTTCACATACACATGAATATAAAAATAGCGCTATATGTATATATTTTCTTTTTAAGGTGCTTTATAAATATTACTTTTCCCTATAGTTTATACTCCCTATATTTTATGTTCCATATATTTTATTCACTCATCTTTTTTTTTTTTTTAATATTGCTTTTTGTTTTCCCTCTGTAACCGCCTTAATCAGATCTGCTTCCTTACTTTTAGGTAGAACATCTCTTAAGTAGTATTTATAGCGGAGCAGTATCTGGGAAAATGATTGACTTCAGAGACAGTATAGCACAGAAGTTAAGAGCTAAGATCCTGGCTTTAAAATCTGAATTGAAATAAAATGTTTTCGACTTATGAATGCTTCTTAACCCGGGCCTCAGGTTCCCTATCTGTAAAATTGGGATGATAATCTTACCTACCACATAGGATTATTGTTAGGTTTAAATGAGGTAATACAAATAGAAGTTCTTAGAAAAGATTCTGCTAAGTGGAAAGCACTCAACAGATGCTGTCAATCATTATTTTTATAATTTGAGTTATTTATATGATCTGCTTTTTAATATGCCATTTTGGTTTCTCATAGCTTTACTTCCGAGGAGCAAGGGTCTTAATTTCATGGCTATAATCACCATCTGCAGTGATTTGGAACCCAAGAAGATAGTCTCTCTCCGTTTCCCTTGATTCCCCATCTATTTACCATGAAGTGATGGGACCCAATGCCATGATCTTCGCTTTTTGAATGTTGTTTTCAGCCAACTTTTAAACTCTCCTCTTTCACCTTCATCAAAGGCTCTTTAGTTCCTGTTCACTTTCTGTCATAAAGGTGGTGTCATCTGCATATCTGAGGTTATTGTTATTTCTCCCGGCAATATTGATTCCAGCTTGTGCTTCATCCAGTCCGGCATTTCACATGATGTACTCTGCATATAAGTTAAATAAGCAGGGTGACAATATACAGCTTTGATGTATTCCTTTCCCGATTAGGAACCAGTCTGTTGTTTCATGTCTGGTTCTAACTATTGCCTCTTGACCTGCATACAGATATCTCAGGAGAAGGTAAAGTGGTCTGGTATTCCCATTTGTTGAATAATTTTCCACACTTTGTTGTGATCCACACAGTCAAAGACTTTGGCGTATTCAATAAAGCAGTAGTCGATGTTTTCCTTTAAGTCTCTTGCTTGTTTGTGTTAAAAAGATAAAAGTAAAACTACTAGTTTCTTTCTAAATACTTTTCTATAAATTCAGAGATAATGGTCCTCTCTAGGCTATTTGTCTAGTAGAGTCCTGATGTCAGAGATCCTTCTGACTCTAAAAGATAGAGAGAAAGTATTAATTATCAACACAGTTCTTAAATGTTACAGTAAGGATTAATAAATTGCTTTCCACTCATCTGCTGGCTTATGAAGGCAGCTGATGGGCATTACAGATATGATATTACACACACACACACGTACACAAATACCATAAATGCAAACATATCCAGTTTGTATACATTTGGTGCTCACACCCCTAGCTGGTATCTTTTAGTTGATGTATAATCAATTAGTTAAGTGACAGCTTTGATGGCAAATGGCAGAGCAGAAAATAAAGTATGGCATGATACAAAAAAGGTTGTGTTTTAATTATGTAGCTTTTTGTTTATTCTTGTGGGATAGTTTGAGTCTTAAGACTTTTCTGGATTATCATTCTCAGTTCAGTTCAGTTCAGTTCAGTTGCTCAGTCGTGTACGACTCTCCGCGACCCCATGAATCACAGCACGCCAGGCCTCCCTGTCCATCACCAACTCCCGGAGTTCTAGGAAAAAGTAAATCTACTAAATTGTGTTTTTATCAATTGTGAGACAACAGAAAATACAATTCAACTTGGTTTAAACAACAAAAGGAATATATTGGTTTATAAAATTCAACAAATTTATAGGATTTAGGCTTCGAGTTTAATCAGAGCTCGAGCTGTGTTTTTTGGTTCTGATTGATCAGTTGGTTGATTGACTTATTTATTTCTTTATACTTTCCTCAACTCTGCCCTCTCAGGCTGTCAAAGTAGACCACAATTCTAGGTCATTGGTATCGAGAGGAAATCTTCTATGTCTCTTTATTCCCAGTGGAAGATCATAGACTCAGTCTGATTGTACTGGTTGGCTTAGGTATTGTACTGAAGTACCACTTTGACAAGGGGTTGGAATGTGCTGACTGGTTTAACCTAGTTTACACTTCAGCGTTGAAGCTGAAAGTCTGAAATCAAGGTGCCCCTGTGTGAGGACAGCAAGAAGGTGGCCAGGCGAGCCTGGGAAGAGTGCTCTCACAATACCTAACTATGCTGGTACCCTCATCTTGGAATTCCAGTTTCCTGAACTGTGAAAAAAACCAATTTCTGTTGTTTAAGCCACCTTACCACCTTATGTTAACTTGTTATGACAGCACGGTGACTAATATACCTGGCAAGCTTAAGTGTTTTGCATCTATCAAGCTTAAGGAATATATAGTTACAGTCGTATATTTTGGTTTAGTTGAGCCTTTATTTAGTTCTAATGTTTTCCCCTCAGATTCTTTCTCTTTACTGGAAGATAACATGCTTCATAGTATGGGAGTAGATCCTTGAAAATAATATTTTTAAGTGCAGAAAGGACAGTTTTAATTGTCCCATTTCTACATTCTTCTGAAAATATAGAATATTTAATCTACTTTCTGTATAGTAAACTAAAATTTTCCTTTAGGTATTTTTAAAATAAAATATTTCCGTTTTTAAAGTTCAGCTTAGAAACACAGGATGGTCATACAGTTTATCAGTTCAGTTCAGTTCAGTCGCTCAGTTGTGTCTGACTCTTTGCAACCCCATGAATCACAGCACGCCAGGCCTCCCTGTCCATCACCAACTCCCGGAGTTCACTCAAACTCATGTCCATCGAGTCGGTGATGCCATCCAGCCATCTCATTCTCTGTCGTCCCCGTCTCCTCCTACCCCTAATCCCTCCTAGCATCAGACTCTTTTCCAGTGAGTCAACTTGTCACATGAGGTGGCCAAAGTATTGGAGTTTCAGCTTTAGCATCAGTCTTTCCAATGAACACCCAGGATTGATCTCCTTTAGAATGGACTGGTTGGATCTCTTTGCAGTCCAAGGGACTCTCAAGAGTCTTCTCCAGCACCACAGTTCAAAAGCATTTTTCGGCGATCAGCTTTCTTCACAGTCCAACTCTCACATCCATACATGACCACGGGAAAAACCGTAGCCTTGACTAGACGGACCTTGGTTGGCAAAGTAATGTCTCTGCTTTTTAATATACTATCAAGGTTGGTCATAACTTTCCTTCCAAGGAGTAAGCATCTTTTAATTTCATGGCTGCAATCAGCATCTGCAGTGATTTTGGAGCCCAGAAAAATAAAGTCTGACACTGTTTCCACTGTTTCCCCATCTATTTCCCATGAAGTGATGGGACCAGATGCCATGATCTTCGTTTTCTGAATGTTGAGCTTCAAGCCAACCTTTTCACTCTCCTCTTTCACTACATACAGTTCATACATGGTACTAAATAGGTCAATAAAGTCCTTCTGACAACTTACTCTTGAAATTCCTACTATAGTATATGTAATATTTATAATTTATAATAATATTAAGATGATAAATCTGATCCATAGCATCTTTGCTATTATTTTCATCATCTCTAAATCAGTTTCTTTTGGATTCAAAAGAGATGATCAAAAGAGATGAAGTAGACTGATACTATTTCAGCTGAAAGACATACAAATAGCAGCTACTGCCAAAGATTTCTGCCAAAATTAGAAAACATGAATTATCAAATAGTGCCATAAAGTAAACATTTCTTTGGAAGATAAGTTAAATACATCTTACTGTTCTCTGTTAAATCAGTACAAACTCACTATTTTTAATCATGTACTTTCTTTGTAGCTTTGTTCCAGAAAAATATGGAATCATTGACACTCCAGACTCTCAAGATGGTGTCTGTCAGTAGAAGCATAACAGTAGAAGTAGAAATATTTTGAAATTCATAAAATGCAGAACTTTAAAAATTCACAATAAGTTCTAATTAGGAGATGGTGCTATCACAAGGATGAATTCTCATGAAGAGTTTTTCCACCAGTCATGAACAGATCAACCCCAGTATGAGTCCTTGCTTATAATTTTCTTTATTTAATTGTACTTTCTAGGTAATCTTCCTCTAGAGATATTTTGGAATTCCTTAATTATTATTGGCTGGAGAATGGATAGAGTGCTGGTTGATGATATGATGACTTTATATTATTACCAGTTTGCATGTATATAGCAGATTCCTTTTAGGAGGTCAGGTATTTCATAGAAGTTGGTCATTAATATCAGAAAGTCACTCTGAATTTGAGAGAAATATATATAGGTAAGAGGAAATCCCTACTTGCTCAGAAACTACCAGAAGTAATTTACTTGCCCACTGGTTAAAAATTATGAATGAATATCTGGTTTGTATGTAGTAAGTTGCAATCTTATCTCCAAAGCAAATTGAATAATATTGTATACTACAATCTAAAGATAATATAACTTGTGATTATAGAAATCTGATATTAGGGGAGAAGAACTTCACTGAAAAGAGTCATGTGAAAATATTCTGGGGTGATGAAAATATTCCTTTATTTTGTGTGAGTAGCAGTTTCACAAATCTATATTCATTGAACATAAATCATCAATCATAACACCTGATCTTTGCATTTTCTCATATGTTAAATTATGAGAGTTTGAGTAGGGATATAATATGATTAAATTTGTATTTCAGATCAATTTAGCAAAGGTGAAAAAGATGGACTATATGGGAAAAATTATCTTTTATGGGCACTAATATTTTTTTGTATAAAACAGATTCTTATAGAAAATGTGTATGTAGACTATAATTCTGTTTTCTTACCAAGATTTTATAAAGCAGTGAAATTACTGCTTTCTGCCAGTAATTTTATTTGTCAAAGTACGCCAGTTTTTGGTCACCAGGACTATCTTATCTTAACTCCTGGTTAAGTTAATAAAAAAAAAAAAAACTTGATAAACATGTCAACATAATATTGACTGCTGCAGCACGGGAGGATGTATGTCAGAACTTAATAGGGGCATTACTTTGCCAACCAAGGTCCGCCAAGTCAAGGTATGGTTTTTCCCATGGTTATGTATGGATGTGAGAGTTGGACTGTGAAGAAAGCTGGTCGCCGAAGAATTGATGCTTTTAAATTGTGGTGCTGGAAAAGACTCTTGAGAGTCCCTTGGACTGCAAGGAGATCCAACCAGTCCATTCTAAAGGAGCTCAATCCTGGGTGTTCATTGGAAGGACTGATGCTAAAGCTGAAACTCCAATACTTTGGCCACCTAATGTGACGAGTTGACTCACTGGAAAAGACTCTGATGCTGGGATGGATTGTGGGCAGGAGAAGAAGGGGACAACAGAGAATGAGATGGCTGGATGGCATCACCGACTCGATGGACATGAGTTTGAGTGAACTCCGGGAGTTGGTGATGGACAGGGATGCCTGGCGTGCTGTAATTCATGGGGTCGCAGAGAGTCGGACACGACTGAGCGACTGAACTGAACTGAACCATAGGATTTAGGCTTATGCCTAGTATGGTTCCCTTAAATTCAGGCTCCAAAATCACTGCAGATGCTGATTGCAGCCATGAAATTAAAAGATGCTTGCTCCTTGTAAGGAAAGTTATGACCAACCTTGATAGTATATTAAAAAGCAGAGACATTACTTTGCCAACCAAGGTCCGTCTAGTCAAGGCAATGGTTTCTCCCGTGGTCATGTGTGGATGTGAGAGTTGGACTGTGAAGAAGGCTGATCGCCGAAGAATCGATGCTTTTGAACTGTGGTGTTGGAGAAGACTCTTGAGAGTCCCTTATACTGCAAGGAGATCCAACCAGTCCATTCTAGAGGAGATCAGTCCTGGATGTTCATTGGAGGGAATGATGCTAAAGCTGAAACTGCAATACTTTGGCCACCTCATGCGACGGATTGACTCACTGGAAAAGACTCTGATGCTGGGAAAGGTTGGGGGCGGGAGGAGAAGGGGACGACCAAGAATGAGATGGCTGGATGGCATCACCGACTCTGTGGACGTGAGTTTGAGTGTAGTCCGGGAGTTGGTGATGGACAGGGAGGCCTGGCGTGCTGTGATTCATGGGGTCGCGGAGAGTCGGACACGACTGAGCGACTGAACTGAACTGAACTGAACTGAACCCACTAAGTCTGCTGTGCTTCACGTGGGTTCCAACTCCTGCACCAGCCACTTGGAAATTCTCTCAAAGCTTTAAAATGGGCATAAATTATAAGGTCCATCTATTTGTTTCCCATCCCTCTCAGATCACTGTCTTTCATGCTTAAGTTCCATTATTTGAATACTGTGGTTTTATGTATTTTGCCTGATTTTTTAATGCAGTGGGGATAATCCTGTCTCAGTTAGCCCATCTTAGTCAGCAGTAGAAGTTCTGGTATTGTTTCTTTTAAAAAATTATTGGAGGAGGATGATGTGTGGGTAGACAAAAAAATGTTAGTATGCCAGTGCTTATTTCAAAGACATGAAAGGCCACAAAATTTGAATGATAATAGAAAATAATATAAAAATAACTGTAAGCAGTTTCTTAAAATTAATTTCAGGAATAGTTTTTTATCTGTGGAAAGAGATGCATTTAAGCTAAGTTGTACTAAATAATAAGTACATATCAATTAATTATAAGCACCTTGAAAAGAGTTATTTACTGAATTAAATTTGATCGTGTTCATGTCTTGAATGCTCAATAAGTAAATGTTGAATAAGTGTTTCCAGGATCAGAGAGCTAGCATTCATAGTATTTGTCTTATCCCTAAGCTTAATAAAGATCCATTTTTAGGTAAGATGAGAACTAATGCTTATTTGTATAAATCCAGTCAAATATGTGATTTTATATTGCAAGTTTTAATGTTCAACTCAGTTTTTAAAATTTGTTGCTTATTCTAGTCTTTCTTCATGTGTTATTTTAAACTTACTGATTATCAACTTTTGTTTTTTTCTAAATAGTTGCTCATATACTCATTTTAGTAAATTTTTAGTTAAATTTTGAGCACTTTAGTGATCACACATTAATATGATTATATGATTCTTGGTCTTCTGGAGCTTACAGGCTAATGGAGAAGGCACATGTTAGTCAAATAATCACTCTGATTTCTATATAACTGCAGACTGAGATTACTGTGTCAGAATTAACAAAACACCTTTGTTTAGACTCATAGAATCTATTAATTCTCATATGTAGTAGAGAATGTATTTTGGATGGTATTACCAAAGGTTATTTAGCATCATCCTTATAAAGAACAAATAATATGTTTTAATAAACATAAAAGCATAGATTAGGTTGGTGCAAATGTAATTGCAGTTTCAAACTGTGAATTTTAAGTCATTATAACTAGGCTCAAACATCTTTATCAATCAAAATAGGAACTGTTACCATCAACACTTTTTGCCAAGGAGAAATAAGTTTGTTTATTCGTGTAGCATAAAAATCTGTGCTTCAGGATTTGACAGACTCTTGGAAGGCATTTTCTGCATCCTGCTGTTTGTGGAAGCATTTTCCTTGCAAAAAGTTGTCGAGATGCTTGAAGAATTGGTAAGTCAATTGGTAAGTCAAGGGTAGTCAGTTGGCAAGAGGTCAGGTGAATATGGCTGATGAGGCAAAACGTCATAGCCCAATTCATTCAACTTTTGAAGCATTGGTTGTGTGACATGCTGTCAGACGTTGTTGTGAATTTGGCCCATTCTGTTGACTAGTGCTGGCTGCAGGTGTTTTAGTTTTCAGTGCATCTCATTGATTTGCTGAGCATACTTCTCAGATGTAATGCTTCCACCAGGATTCAGAAAGCTGCAATGAATCAGATGGGCAGCAGACCACCAAACAGTGATCATGACCTTTTTTGGTGCAAGTTTGGCTTTGGGAAGTATTTGGAGCTTCTTGGTCCAGCCACTTTACTGAGCTGGTCGTCACTGGTTGTTGTATAAAACCCCCTTTTTTCCCATGTCACAATCTGATAAAGAAATGGTTCGTTGTTGTTGAATAGAATTAGACAAGATGACACTTCAAAGGGCTACCCTGGTGGCTCAGGGGGACACTTCAAAATGACAGTTTATTTTTTTTTTTTAATTTTATCTTTATTTATTTATTTATTTTTTATTTCTAAAAAAGAATTTTATTAAAAAAAGCACAAATGCAAAGAAATGAACAGAGGAAAATGTATGCGTCGAACCTGGACTGGTCACTTATGATAATATACATGCTACAATTCCATTCTCCCCAATCATTCCACCTTCACCCTCTCCCACAGAGTCCCAAAGACTGTTCTAAATGCCTATATCTCTTTTGCAGTCTCTTATACAGGGTTCAGGTTACCATTTTTCTAAATTCCATATATATGCGTTAATATACAGTATTGATGTTCTTCTTTCTGGCTTACTTCACTCTGTATAATTGGCTCCAATTTCATCCACCTCATTAAAACTGATTCAAATGCATTCTTTTTGATGGCTGAGAAATACTCCATTGTGTATATGTACCAAAGCTTTCTTATCCATTCATCTGCAGATGGACATCTAGGTTGCTTCCATGTCCTGGCTATTATAAACAGTGCTGCAATGAACATTGGAGTACATGTATCTCTTTCAATTCTGGTTTCCTCGGTGTGTATGCCCAGGAGTGCGATCGCTGGATCATATGGCAGTTCTATTTCCAGTTTTCTGAGGAATCTCCACACTGTTCTCCATAGTGGCTGTACTAGTTTGCATTCCCACCAACAGTGTAAGAGGGTTCCCTTCTCTCCACACCCTCTCCAGCACTTACTGCATGTAGACTTTTGGATAGCAGCCATTCTGACTGGTGTGAAATGGTATCTCATTGTGGTTTTGATTTGCATTTCTCTGATGATGAGGGATGTTGAGCATTTTTTCATGTGTTTATTAGCCATCTTTATGTCTTCTTTGGAGAAATGTCTGTTTAGTTCTTTGGCCCATTTTTTGATTGGGTCACTTAGTTTTCTTGTAGTCAGCTCATGAGGCACCCACATATTGAGCTTTTTTACCTTTCTAATTTGCTTCAAATGTCAAACAACCATAGAATGCTCAGTGATGAGTTCTTTAGCAACTTCTTGTGTAGCTGTGAGAGGATTAACTTCTTTGATCCCCTCAGTTGGTTGTTGTCACTTCCAGTGCCCGACCACTACACTTCCCATCTTCAAGGCTCTTGTCTCCTTTGCAAAACTTCTTGAACACTGCACTGTACATTCATTAATAGTTCCTGGGCCAACTGTGTTGTTGATGCTATAAGTTGTCTCCACTGCTTTATGACCCATTTTGAATTAGACTAAGAAAATCACTGGAATTTGCTTTTTGTCTGACATCATTTCCCTAGTCTAAAATAAATTGAAAATAAACAGCAACTAAGTCATTAGCAAAAATATAATAAAGTGAGAAATCCATCTTGAAATGATGTATAACATAACCACATTTATTTAAGAATGTATCCACTATCAAGTGGCAAAGTTCAATAGTGGAAACCACAATTACATTTGCCCGAACCTAATGGCAGAAAGTGAACAGGAACTAAAAAGCCTCTTGAGGAAAGTGAAAGAGGAGAGTGAAAAGGTTGGCTTGAAGCTCAACATTCAGAAAACAAAGATCAGGGCATCTGGTCCCATCACTTCATGGGAAATAGATGGGGAGACAGTGTCAGACTTTATTTTTCTGGGCTCCAAAATCACTGCGGATGCTGATTGCGGCCATGAAATTAAAAGAGGCTTACTCATTGGAAGGAAAGTTATGACCAACCTAGATAGTATATTAAAAAGCAGAGACATTACTTTGCCAACCAAGGTCCGTCTAGTCAAGGCTATGGTTTTTCCAGTGGTCATGTATAGATGTGAGAGTTGGACTGTGAAGAAAGCTGATCGCTGAAGAATTGATGCTTTTGAACCATGGTGCTGGAGAAGACTCTTGCGAGTCCCTTGGACTGCAAAGAGATCCAACCAGTCCATTCTAAAGGAGATCAATCCTGGGTGTTCATTGGAAGGACTGATGCTAAAGCTGAAACTGCAATACTTTGGCCACCTCATGCGACGAGTTGACTCACTGGAAAAGAGTCTGATGCTGGGAGGGATTAGGGGTAGGAGGAGACGAGGATGACAGAGAATGAGGTGGCTGGATGGCATCACCAACTCGATGGACATGAGTTTGAGTGAACTCCGGGAGTTGGTGATGGACAGGGAGGCCTGGCGTGCTGTGATTCATGGGGTCGCAAAGAGTTGGACACGACTGAGCAACTGAACTGAACTGATCCAAATTGAACTCTAAATTCCTAGCCTCAAAAATGGGGCTCTTTAATACCTACACTCTAGGTCACACTTCAGCTGATGCCACAGAGTCCAGCAAATATTGGCCGAAGAACTCTGCCTAGCTCGATTTTTGCCTTTTATCCTTATGTTCCTTTATAGAATCTTTAGGTTCCAAATTGCTCAGCCATGTGTTTAAATAAGTATTTTTTTAATGTCTGTTTTATTCAACATTTTTAGATAGTGGTATCCCAGGAGGGGTGTTAACTTAATATCTTTGCTTTTAATATCTGCCATTTAAAAATATGGCAGACATATTTTTACTATGTCTGCCATAGTAAAAAAGACAACCCATTTGATTTTTTGGAGCCCTGACAGTAATCAGTGCTCACTGGACTCAGAAGCAAGTTAGAACTCTTTTATATGGATTTGCTATTATATTACCCAGAGGTAGAATTAGAACTCTTTGACTGCCCTGGCCATAGATAACTAACTTCTACTGCCAAAGAAAATTTAAAATAATGAAATTTGCCTCAAAAAATATATTTCACACTCAAAAGATTATAGCAAATCTTGATAAAAGTAATAGGGTGGTAGTGCTGATAGGTAACCAGTTGTTAGATGTTCTATATTCATGCTTGATTCTTACACCAAAGCAGTAGAATAAAACTGAAGTTATAAATTGAAGCACAGTTAATTCAAAAATATCTTTTCTGTCTTATATTAAAGTGTTATGCTAAAACAGATTTTCTTCCGACCCCAAAATAGTAACATGAGAACAGTCTGTTGTCACAGAAGTCATACTATTATAAAGGGTATAGTCTTTATTTAAAATGTTAAGCTACAAATATTTATCTTTTTGAGCCATCTGCTCTCCTAAATACCCAAGTATTTTAAACTAAAATCTGAAAAATGGAGATAGTTTAAAACCTTTGCATTATTGACTCGATTTTTTTATAGCATGTATCTTGCTTTGAGTTGAAATAGATTAATGCAGTAAGCTTACTTGCAAAACATTACATTACCCTTATGTAAAAAAAGAGTTTTAAATCCTCTCATAGAAAGGAACTCTATATCTGAGGGGAATTATTTTATCAAAAATATTTAACTTGTAATGTAAATAAAATAAAACTCAACATATTTATTCCTTCAAAACTTTTTTGGTTTATTCTTGTCATTTTGTATATATATTTAACTCTTAATTTAAAATTCTACTAGATGAATTTATGTCTAAAATCATTAATTAACTAAGAAAGTTCCTGTTAGGATGTGTGGAGGAAAGTGTGCTCCGCAGTCTTTCCTGATGAAATAATTTTAATAATGTCTTTTAACTCCAGGAAATATTATGCCTTTAGCTATTTTCCTGAATATACATTTTATTAAATGTTTATTTCATATTTCCTTTTTCGGTGTTGTTCCTCTAAACATTTGGATAGAGATTAGTCACTCTTGTACTACCTCTGCTCATCCATCACTCACACATCTGTATTCATGTGTACACACATACACACAAACACACCATTCCCAGAGGACTGGAAACTGGTAAGAAATATGCATTAGAGCTGGACAAAATAGGGGTTTAGGAAACATCCTTGAGAAGTAGTAGCCATTATCTTAGAGTGAATTTTCAATTCAAATTCATATTAGTCCAGGTGATATGTGTGAATTTAGTGTGATATGTGTGAACTTAAATGTGTGAATTTAGTTCAGAGCAGTTTGTGACTGGTAATGCTTCTGAAGTCTTGACAGAAACAGGTGCAAATCCTTGGTGAACATATCTTTTCCTAAAGTTCAGAGAGGTCTTCTCAGGTGGCACAGTGATGAAGAGTCTGCCTGCTAATGCAGGAGACGCGGGTTTGATCCGTGGATCGGGAAGATGCCCTGGAGAAGAAAATGGCAACCCACTCCAGTATTCTGGCCTGGGAAATCCCATGGACAGAGGAGCCTGGAGGGCTACAGTCCACAGGGTCACAAAAGCATCAGACACAACATAGTGATTTACTATCAGCAACAACAAATCCTCAACAAAATTAATTTGAGACTGGACTGAACATGTCCTAAGACATTATTTTGACCCTTCTGATTTATTTTCCCATGTTACTATTACTCTTAACTGTGGTCAGTAGCTTTGGCTTAGATTCCAGTAAGCTAAGCAAGCTGAAACAGTTGTGCTGAAAATAAGATTTTGTTTGTTTTGCTGAAATATCATTTGGCTGATTTTCTAATTTTTGTTTTGGATCAGAATTACTTATGTATTACTTTGATATCACTGGAAGATATGTATTTATAATATTTGTATTTTCCATAGAAGTTGTAAAATTAAAAAGTAAATAGAAGAGCAGTAAATGATATTGAAAAATTTGTGGCACTCATATTTTGGTAATGATCTTCTTAAAGCTCCTTAAAGAAGCATATGCCAGCAAATTTGGAAAATGCAGCAGTGGCCACAGGACTGGAAACAGGTCAGTTTTCATCCCAGTTCCAAAGAAGGGAAATGCCAAAGAATGTTCAAACTGCCTCACAATTGCATTCATCTTACATGCTAGCTAAGTAATGTGCAAATTTCTCCAAGCTAAGCTTCAACAGTACAAGAACCAAGAACTCCCAGATGGTCAAGCTGGGTTTAGAAAAGGCAGAGAAACCAGAGATCAAATTACCAGTATCTGTTGAATCATAGAAAAAGCAAGAGAATTCCAGAAAAACATCTAATTTTGTCTCATTGATTACACTAAAGACTTTGTGTGGATCACAACAAACTGTAAAATTCTCGAAGAGATAGGAATACCAGACCGTCTTACCTGCCTCCTGAGAAATCTGTATGCAGATCAAGAAGCATGAGTTAGAACCAGACATGGAACAATGGACTGGTTCAAAACTGGAAAGGAGTACGTCAAGGCTGTATATTGTCACCATGCTTTTTTAACTTATATACGGAGTACATCTGGAGAGGGAAATGGCAACCCATTCCATATTCTTGCCCGGAGAATCCCCGTGGACAGAGGAGCCTGGTGGGTTACAGTCCCTGGGGTCGCAAAGGGTTGGATATGACTGAGCAACTAACACAACACACAGAGTACACCATGCAAGATGCCGGGAGGGAAGAAGCACACGCTGGAATCAAGATTGCCAGGAGAAATATCAGTAACCTCAGCTATGCAGATGACACCACCCTTATGGCAGAAAGCGAAGAGGAAATAAAGAGCCTTTGATGAAGTTGAAGAGGAGAGTGAAAAAGCTGGTTTAAAAGTCAACATTTAAAAAACAAAAGTGATGGCATCCAGTCCCATCACTTCATGGCAAATAGGTGGGGAAACAGTGGAAACAGTGGCAGGCTTTATTTTCTGGGGCTCCAAAATCACTGCAGATGGTGAGTGCAGCCATGAAATTAAGACCCTTGCTCCTTGGAAGAAAAGCTATGAGAAACCTAATCAGCATATTAAAAAGCAGAGATTTTACTTAGCTGACAAAGGTCTGCACAGTCAAAGCTGTGGCTTTTCCAGTAGTCATGTACGGATGTGACAGTTGGACCATATTAAAAAGCAGAGACATTACTTTGCCAACCAAGGTCCGTCTAGTCAAGGCAATGGTTTTTCCCATGGTCATGTATGGATGTGAGAGTTGGACTGTGAAGAAAGCTGATCACCGAAGAATCGATGCTTTTGAACTGTGGTGTTGGAGAAGACTCTTGAGAGTCCCTTATACTGCAAGGAGATCCAACCAGTCCATTCTAAAGGAGATCAATCCTGGGTGTTCATCGGAAGGACTGATGCTAAAGCTGAAACTGCAATACTTTGGCCACCTCATGCGACGAGTTGACTCACTGGGAAAGACTCTGATGCTGGGAAAGGTTGGGGGCGGGAGGAGAAGGGGACGACGGAGAATGAGATGGCTGGATGGCATCACCGACTCTGTGGACATGAGTTTGAGTGAACTCCGGGAGTTGGTGATGGACAGGGAGGCCTGGCGTGCTGTGATTCATGGGGTCGTGAAGAGTTGGACACGACTGAGCGACTGAACTGAACTGAGCCCCCCAGAATTAATGCTTTTGAACTGTGGTGTTGGAGAAGACTCTTAAGAGTCCCTTGGACTGCAGTGAGATCAAACCAGTCATACCTAAAGGAAATCAGTCCTGAATATTCATTGGAAGGACTGATGCTGAAGCTGAAGCTCCAATGCTTTGGCCACCTGATACAAAGAGCCAACTCATAGGAAAACCCCCTGGTATTGGGAAAGGCTGAAGACAGGAGGAGAAGGAGATGACAGAAGATGAGATGGTTGGATGGCATCACCGATTCAGTAGACATGAGTGTGAGCAAGCTCCAGGACATGGTGAAGGCCAGGGAAGCCTGACATGCTTCAGTCCATGTGGGTCCCAAAGAGTTGGACACAACTGAGCGATTGAACAAAAAAAGAATCATTGTTTTATAGTATATTGATCTTACAACACCTATGCTTGTTTTCTTACTTTTTCCATTTTTTTCTCTAAATATTTATTTTTATTGAGTATAGTAGTTGATTTACAGTGTTGTGCCAGTCTCTGTTGTATAGCAAAGTCACTCAGTTATACTGTGTGTGTGTATATCCTTGTTTTCTTTTTGTACTTTAAACTCTGGTTGTACGGGGGAATGGTACCTTCCTCCTTTTGCAAGCTTTTAGGTGTTTATGAATTGCATAATTACAGACAGAGATCCACAGCAATGTTTTTCCAACTCTGATTTTAGATCACTTACGTTGAAATCACCTAGAGTGTTTGCTTAAATTGCTTATTTCTGGCCGTCAGCCGAAGCCTGTTGAATCAGAATCTACAAGGATGATATTCAGGAATCTGAATTCTAACAAGCTCTCATGTGTTTCACAGGCCCACTTAATCTAGAGTCATGTTCTCTGAAGTGAGTGAGGCCATTGAGGTAAAGACTGAAGCTTTCCACCAATATCCATTCTCTCTTCCTTCCTTTCTAACCTGTGCAGATAGGTATGGCCATGTGCTTACCGGGCAAGAATCCCTTAGAAGAAATGGAGTAGCCATCATAGTCAACAGAAGAGTTCGAAATGCAGTACTTGGATACGGTCTCAAAAACAGTAGAATGTTCTCTGTTCGTTTCCAAGGCAAACCACTCAATATCACGGTGATCTAAGTCTCTGCCCTGACCAGTAATGCTTAAGAAGCTGCAGTTGAATGATTCTATGAAGACCTACAAGACCTTCTAGAATTAACACCCCCAAAAAATGTCCTTTTCATTATAGAGGACTGGAATTCAAAAGTAGGAAGTCAAGAAACACCTGGAGTAACAGGCAAATTTGGTCTTGGAGTACAGAATGAAGCAGCTGCTGCTACTGCTAAGTCGCTTCAGTCGTGTCTGACTCTGTGCAACCCAATGAAGCAGGGCAAAGAGTAATAGAGTTCTGTCAAGAGAATGCACTGGTCATAGCAAACACCCTCTTCCAACAACACAGGAGAAGACTCAACACATGTACATCACCAGATGGTCAACACCGAAATCAGATTGATTATATTCTTTGCAGCCAAAGATGGAGAAGCTCAATACAGTCAGCAAAAATAAGACCGGGAGCTGACTGTGGCCCAGATCATGAACTCCCTATTGCCAAATTCAGATTTAAATTGAAGAAAGTAGGGAAAACCACTAGACCATTCAGGTATGACCTAAATCAAATCCCTAATGATTATACAGTGGGAGTGAGAAATAGATTTAAGGGACTAGATCTGATAGAATGCCTGAAGCCAGCTTGTACACCTGGAATTTCTTGGTTCACATGCTGCTGAAACCTAACTTGAAGGATTTTGAGCACTACCTTGCTAGCATGTGAAATGAGTGCAGTTGTACAGTACTTTAAACATTCTTTGGCATTGCCGTTCTTTGGGATTGGAATGAAAACTGACCTTTTCCAGTCTTGTGGCCACTTCTCAGTTTTCCAAATTTGCTCCCATGTTGGTAGCACTTTCACAACATCATCTTTTAGGATTTTAAGTAGCTCAGCTGGAATTCCATCACCTCCATTATCTTTGTTTGTAGTAATGCTTCCTAAGGCCCGCTTGACCTCACACTCCAGGATGTCTGACTCTAGATGCATGACCATACCATCCTGGTTATCTTAATCATTAAGACCTTTTTTGTATAGTTCTTCTGTGTATTCTTACCACTTCCTCTTAATATCTTTTTCTGTTAGGTCCTTGCTGTTTCTGTCCTTTATTATGCCCATCTTTGCATGAAGTCTTCTCTTGGCATCTCCAGTTTTCTTGAAGAGATCTCTAGTCTTTCCCATTCTATTGTTTTCCTTTCTTTCTTTCTTTGCATTATTCACTGAAGTGAACAATCTCTCCTTACTCGTCTCTGGAACTTTGCATTCATTTGTGTATATATTTCCCTTTCTCATTTTCCTCTCACTTCTCTTCTTTTCTCAATCCTTTGTAAGGCTTCCTCAGACAACCACTTTGCCTTCTTGCATTTCTTTTTTTGGGGGGATGGTTTTGGTCACTGCCTCCTGTACAGTGTTACAAACCTCAGTCCATACTTCTTGAGGCATTGTGTGTACCATATCTAATCTCTTGAATCTGTTTGTCACCTACACTGTGTAATCATAAGGGATTTAATTTTGGTCATACCTGAAGGGGCTAGTGTTTTTCCCTAGTTTCTTCAATTTAAGCCTGAATTTTCCAGTAAGGAGCTCACGATCTGCATCAGAGTCACCTTCAGGTCTTGTTTTTGCTGACTGTATAGAGCTTCTTCATCTTTGGGTCAAAGAAAATAATCAATATGATTTTGGTGTTGACCATCCAGTGATGTCCATGTGTAGACTTGTGTGTTGTATTGTTGAAAGCGGGTGTTTGCTATGACCAGTATGTCTTGGGGAAATTCTGTTAGCCTTTGCCCTGCTTCATTTTGTATTCCAAGGCCAAACTTGCCTGTTAATCCAGATATCTGTTGATTTCCTACTTTTGTATTCTAGTCTTCTATGATGAAAAGGACATCTTTTCATCATTAAAGTGTTAATTCTAGAAGGTCTTATAGGTCTTAATAGATCTGTTAAACTGCAGCTTTTTCAGCAGTAGTGGTTGGGACTAGACTTGGATTACTCTGATATTAAATGGTTTGCCTTGCCAACGAACCAAGACCATGCTGACATTTCTGAGATGGCACCCATGTACTGCATTTTGGACTGTTTTGTTGACAGAGGGATTCTTGCTTACAGTAACAGATACAAGGTCATCTGAGTTAAATTCACCCATTCATGTTAATTTTATTAGTTCACTGATTCCTAAGATGTCTGTGTTTACTCGTTATACCTCCTGCTTGACCATGTCATATTTACCTTGATTCATGGACCTAATATTCCAGATTCCTATGCAGCATTGTTCTTTACAGCATTGGACTTAGCTTTCACCACCAGACACCTCCACACCTCAGTGTCATCTCTACTTATGCCCAGCGTCTTAATTCTTTCTGGGGCTATTTCTCTGCTCTTTCCCAGTAGCATATTGAATAACTTCTGACCTGAGGGGCTCATCTTCCAGTGTTATATCTTTTTGCCTTTTTATGCCGTTCATGGGGTTCTCCAGGCAAGAATACTAGAGTGGTTTGCTATTCCCTTACCTCCAGTGGACCACACACATAGTGTACAATCCAGTGGTTTATGTCTTAGTCTCTTCTTTATCCCTAATCTCAGAAGATTTCCTGATACATGGTAAGTATTAATATTTGCTCAAAAGTATTTGTTAAATATATTCATGAATTTGAATGTTTAACTTCAAAATTAACTTTAGAAGTACTTACGGAGAATTTGTAGGTTTAGTTGCAGTGTTCATTGCATGTTTGCATGTCAGTATTTAACAGTTAACATTTAGTGCTTATATAGAAGTTATGCAAAGATGGGCTCGATAAAGGACAGAAATGGTATGGACCTAACAGAAGCAGAAGATATTAAGAAGAGATGGCAAGAATACACAGAAGAACTGTAAAAAAAAGATCTTCATGAGCAAGATAGGCACGGTAATGTGATCACTGACCTAGAGCCAGACATCTTGGAATGTGAAGTCAAGTGGGCCTTAGAAAGCATCACTACGAACGAAGCTAGTGGAGGTGATGGAATTCTAGTTGAGCTATTTCAAATCCTGAAGGATGATGCTGTGAAAGTGCTGCACTCAATATGCCAGCAAATTTGGAAAACTCAGCAGTGGCCACAGGACTGGAAAAGGTCAGTCTTCATTCCAATCCCAAAGAAAGGGAATGCCAAAGAATGCTCAAACTACCGCACAATTGCACTCATCTCACATGCTAGTAAAGTCATGCTCAAAATTCTCCAAGCCAGGCTTCAGCAATATGTGAACCATGAACTCCCAGATGTTCAAGCAGGTTTTAGAAAAGGCAGAGGCACCAGAGATCAAATTGCCAACATCCGCTGGATCATGGAGAAAGCAAGAGAGTTCCAGAAAAACATCTATTTCTGCTTCATTGACTATGCCAAAGCCTTTGACTGTGTGGATCACAATAAACTGTGGAAAATTCTGAAAGAGATGGGAATACCAGACCACTTGACCTGCCTCTTGAGAAACCTGTATGCAGGTCAGAAAGCAACAGTCAGAACTGTACATGGAACAACAGACTGGTTCCAAATAGGAAAAGGAGTATGTCGAGGCTGTATATTGTCACCCTGCTTATTTAACTTATATGCAGAGTACATCATGAGGAACGCTGGGCTGGAAGAAGCACAAGCTGGAATCAAGATTGCTGGGAGAAATATCAATAACCTCAGATATGCAGATGACACCACCCTTATGGCAGAAAGTGAAGAGGAACTCAAAAGCCTCTTGATGATAGTGAAAGAGGAGAGTGAAAAGTTTGGCTTAAAGCTCAACATTCAGAAAACAAAGATCATGGCATCTGGTCCCATCACTTCATGGGAAATAGATGGAAAAACAGTGGAAACAGTGTCAGACTTTATTTTTGGGGGGCTCCAAAATCACTGCAGATGCTGATTGCAGCCATGAAATTAAAAAGCGCTTACTCCTTAAAAGGAAAGTTATGACCAACCTTGATAGTATATTAAAAAGCAGAGACATTACTTTACCAACCAAGGTCCGTCTAGTCAAGGCTATGGTTTTTCCCGTGGTCATGTATGGATGTGAGAGTTGGACTGTGAAGAAAGCTGATCGCCGAAGAATTGATGCTTTTAAACTGTGGTGCTGGAGAAGACTCTTGAGAGTCCCTTGTACTGCAAGGAGATCTAACCAGTCCATTCTAAAGGAGATCAATCCTGGGTGTTCATTGGAAGGACTGATGCTAAAGCTGAAACTGCAATACTTTGGTCACCTCATGCGACGAGTTGACTCATTGGAAAAGACTCTGATACTGGGAAAGGTTGGGGGCGGGAGGAGAAGGGGACGACAGAGAATGAGATGGCTGGATGGCATCACCGACTCTGTGGACATGAGTTTGAGTGACCTCCGGGAGTTGGTGATGGACAGGGAGGCCTGGCGTGCTGTGATTCATGGGCTCGCGGAGAGTCAGACACGACTGAGCGACTGAACTGAACTAGAAGTTATAAAATGCCTTAACCCTTCCTATTTGTTGTCAGTAATCTTGTGAGGTAGATGATGGTTTCTTTCTCTTTTACAAGCAAACCATGTGGAGTTTAGATAAAGCAGACGATTTGCTGCAAGGACATATAGATTTACTCGTGACCAGATTCTGGACTGGAACCATTAGCTTTTAGTATCTCTTGGATTCTTATATTAATTTTGTATCTTATACCCATATGTTCATTAACTAAAGGATAGTTACAAAATTCGGAGAAGGCAATGGCAAGCCACTCCAGTACTATTGCCTAGAAAATCCCATGGATGGAGGAGCCTGGTAGGCTGCAGTCCGTGGGGTCGCAAAGGGTTAGACACGACTGAGCGACTTCAGTTTCTCTTTTCACTTTCACACATTGGAGAAAGAAATGGCAACCCACTCCAGTGTTCTTGCCTGGAGAATCCCAGGGATGGGGGAGCCTGGTGGGCTTCCGTCTATGGGGTCACACAGAGTCGGACACGACTGAAGTGACTTAGCAGCAGCTTAGCAGCAGCAGCAGTTACAAAATTAAGGTCTATATAATTATCATTAAGATACACAAATAAATGAGTACTTTGGATTATTTCACACGTGCTGAAAATAATAGTCGTCTTTGATAATGAGCCTGAATTTTCATAAATTTAAGTTGTGTTCATTTAAATTTGAATTACATAAAAGAAAACAGAGTGGACCTATTTCTAAATTAATTCTGAAAAGCAGAAATAGAATTACATGGCAGTTAATGAAGAAGGAGCACACAGTGGTCTTTGAATTACCTAAATTAGTTATTTTCTTGCTTGTTCTACAAATACTTGAGTTCAGCTCGTTAAATTTTCTATTATTTCTTTAAAACGAATGCAATCAGCAGTAATACAGGGAGTGAAAAAAGATGAAAACCAAGTAGAGCAGGATGTTTTGTTGAGAGTGTGTGCATGTGAAATGAGGGTAAGAGATTTTGGAAAACCCGTGATAATATGAAAAGATAAAACTTACTGATACTTTTTATTTGGACTGATAGAATCTCTGAGAACTGGAGAACTAGAGATATTCAATATATAGGGTCATCTTTTTTGAAAGACTATGTCAGTCTTATCTTAATGAGTAAGACACTATGCAAAAATATGTATGCATGCTTGTATAAAAAAGGGAATATTTGTATATATCTCTTTCTGTACAATTGCTTTTATATGCATATAGGGACATATAGGAAGCTGGTATATCAGGGTAAGGAGGAAGATTTTACTCTGTGCTTTCCTAACCTTGATTTTTTAACCATTTGAATGTATTATTTATTCTAAATATAATTTGAATGAAAAGTAATTATCTTAAAATAAGTTAATTTTTCTACATGATGTGAGAAAACTGTAATCAAATTAAATTTCTGATTTTATGATTTTCAATTGAATCTTCTCTGAGAGTTTTCTGTTTTGAATTGGTTGTTAGCAGTTTTGATATCAGCCATTGTGGCCCTCTAAATCTATTGTACTGTAATAATGAAAATGTTTAAAATTTGTCCTTATTCTTTACCTTTTCTTGATAGCTGTTATTTTATTCGGTTCTGCCTGTGAAATGAATCATTTATTCATCTTCATGTTAAGAATATGTTTAGTTCCTGTAATTGTATGAAGTCTATCATTTTATAGGTTTCATAATAAAATTATTCACTTTATTTCATATCAGAAATGAAGTTATTGGATTTTTTGGCTTTATTGAGATATAATTGATATAATAAAAATTGCACACATTTAATATATGCATTTTGATTAGTTTGGGCTTTTGCAAACACCCATGAGACTACCACCATAATCATGGTAGTAAATATATCCATTTCCCCAAACTTCTGTTTTCTTTTCTGTTGTTGTTGTTGTTTGGTAAGAACACTTAATATGAAATCTGTCTTCTTAACATGTTTTAATAAATACCATATAGCTAACTGTAGATATATGGTGTACAGTAGATCGCTAGAACTTATTTTGTATAAAGAAACTTTATATCCTTTGGAAAATAGTTTGTCATTTCTTTTACTGCCAGCCCTTGGCAACCACCATTCTATTTTCTGCTTCTATGACATTGACTATGTCAGATACCTTATATAAGTGGAATCATGTAGTATTTTCCTGGGGTCATGTAGTATTTTCCTTTTGTGACTGCCTTATTTCATTTAGCATAATATCCTCTAGGCTTATTCATATTGTTGCAAATGTCAGGAATTCTTTCATTGTTAAGGCTGAATAATATTCCCACGTATGTGTATACCATGTTTTCCTTTTATTTGTTGATTGATATTTGGATTGCTTCTATATCTTGGCTATTATATGTGGCAGTGAACATGGTATAAATATATCTTCAAGATCCTGATTTCATTTCTTTTGGATATATACCCAGAAGTGTGATTGCTGGATCATATGGTAGTTTTGTTAATATTTTAAGGAACCTCCATACTGTTTTCCAGTATGGCCACACTGTTCTACATCCCCACCAACACAATATAAGAGTTATCTTTTCTCCAGACTCTGACCAACACTTGCTAACTCTTGGTTTTTTTGAAGTAGCCCTCCTAACAGGTATGAAATGGTATGTCATTGTGATTTTGATCTCCATTTCCCTGTTGGTTAGTGATGCTGAATGTCATTAGTGATGATGAGTGATGTATATGCCTAGTAGCCATGTATATGTCTTCTTCTTTGGCAAGTCCTTTGCTTGCTTTTTAATTAGCTTATCATTATCACTATTATTTTGCTGTTTTGTTGGGGGTTCTTAAATATCCTTTAATAATAATCTCTTATCAGATAGATGGTTTTCAGATAGAATACCTTTCACTCTGCAGATTATTTCCTTTACTATGCGAAATATTTTTAGTAATATAGTCCCTCCCATTTGTCTATATTTTGTATTTGATGCCTGTGCTCCTGGTGTCAAATCCAAGAAATTGTGGCCAAGACAAATGTCAGGAAGTATTCTCCTATGTTTTCTCCTTGGAGTTCCACAGTTTCAGATCTTACATTTAAGTTTTAATTTTGAAAGTTTCTTTTTTGTATATGGTATAAGATAGAAACCCAGTTTCATTCCTTTGTATGTGGAAATCAAGTATTTCCAACATCATTTATTGAAGAATCTATCCTTTGCCATTTAATGTTCTTAGCACTCTTGTCCGGAGAAGGCAGTGGCAAGCCACTCCAGTACTCTTGCCTAGAAAATCCCATGGATGGAGGAGCCTGGTAAGCTGCAGTCCATGGGGTTGCTAAGGGTCGGACACGACTGAGCGACTTCACTTTCACTTTTAGCTTTCACACATTGGAGAAGGAAATGGCAACCCACTCCAGTGTTCTTGCCTGGAGAAGCCCAGAGACAGGGCAGCCTGGTGGGCTGCAGTCTATGGGGTCACACAGAGTCAGACACGACTGAAGTGACTTAGCAGCAGCAGCAGCAGCAGCACTCTTATCAAGAAATAGTTGAATGGATGTATGTTGACTTATTTTTGTAGTGTCTGTTCTGTTCCGTCAGTCTATGTGTCTGTTTTAATGCCAGTGTCATACAGCTTTAGCCCTGTAATATATTTTGAAACCAGGAAGTGTGATATTGCCAGCTTTCTTCTTCTTTCCTGAGATTGCTTTGGTTACTTGTGGATTTTGTGGTTCCATATGAATTTTAGCATTGTTTTTCTTTTCATGTAAAAAATGCCATTTGGATTTTGGTTCAGTTCAGTTTAGTTGCTCAGTTGTGTTCCCATGAACTGCAGCATGCCAGGCCTCCCTGTCCATCACCAACTGCCAGAGTCTACCCAAACCCATGTCCATCGAGTCGGTGATGCCACCCAACCATCTCATCCTCTATTGTCCCCTTCTCCTCCTGCCCTCAATCTTTCCCAGAATCAAGGTCTTTCAAATGAGTCAGTTCTTTGCATCAGGTGGCCAAAGTATTGGAGTTTCAGCTTTAGCATCAGTCCTTCCAGTGAGTATTCAGGACTGATCTCCTTTAGGATGGACTAGTTGGATCTCATTGCAGTCCAAGGGACTCTCAAGAGTCTTCTCCAACACCACAGTTCAAAAACATAAATTCTTCGGTGCTCAGCTTTCTTTATAGTCCAACTCTCAAAGTCAGTCACTGTTTCCACTGTTTCCCCATCTATTTGCCATGAAGTGATGGGACCAGATGCCATGATAGGAATTGTATTTAATCTGTACATTGCTTTGGGTAAGATGGACATTTTAACAATGTTAAGTTTTCCCATCCATGATCACATAATTTCTTTTCATTTACTTGTGTCTTTTGAAATTTCTTTTAGCAAGACTTTGTGTTTTTTACTGTATAAGTTAGTTACCTTTTTGTAAATTAATTTCTAGATATTTTGTTCTTTTTTTATACTATTGTACATGGAATTGTTTTCTTAATTTCCTTTTCAGATAGTTCATTGTTAGTGGTTAGAAATGCAGCTGAATTTTATTTGTTGATTTTGTTTGCTGCAACTTGACTGAACTCATTAATTATTTCTAACGTGTGTGTGTGTGTGTATTCTTTAGAGTTTTTCATGTGTAACTTTATGTTATGTACACACATAGTGTCATATTTCCTTTCTAATTTGGATGTCTTTTATTTCTTTTTCTTGCCTAATTACTGTGGTTAGGATTTCCACTACTATATTTAATAGAAGTGGTGAGAGTAGGTATCCTGTCTTGTTCCTGATCTTAGAGAAAAAGCTCTCAGCTTTTGACTACTGAGTATGACATTAGCTGTCTACTTTCACATATGGGCTTTATTATGTTTAGATATATTCCTTCTAAATCTAATTTGTTGAGTGTTTTTATCATGAAAACATGTTAAACTTTGTAAATACTTTTTCTGTATCTATTGAGATGATCTTTGATTTTTATCTTTTTATTCTGTTAAATGTAATGGATAATATTAATTGATTTGGGTATGTTGAACCATGCTTGCATCCTAGGAGTACATCTCACTAAATTATAACATGATCCTTTTATTGTACAGGTGAATTCCGTTTGCAAGAATTTTATTGAAAATTTTTGCATTTCTGTTTTTAGATATCATTTTTTTTTTCTATTTATTTTGGCTTCCACTATCTTTGTACAGTCCCTTATCTCATTTGATTGGGAATATTTCACTATCTTACTTCTTTGTCTTTAATCTTTCACTAACTAGATCATTTTGCATGCTCCTCTTTTAAAAGTTTTTTCCATACTAAAGACATAACTGGAGAAGAAGAAATTGAGAGGGGAAAGAAACATTAGTTAGAGGTGAGTTTTGAGGAAATTCTAGGGAGAAAGAAGGAGAGAGATTACAGTTAAATGAGATATGACACTCTTCCTGAGAGACTGGGAAAAAAAGCCTTTTAAGAAATTTTGCTGTGTGCAGGTAGTATGCTGTGTAATTCCTTCATTCACATATTTTAGATTTAAAGTAGTTTTGCTCATATTTTGTCATATATGTGAATTTTTTCTCATGTGTGGGAAATATATAAAATATGTTAATATAAAATAAAATATAGTAGCACTGTATGCATTATATAATAAATATGCAAATATATAATATATACATATATGATATCTTAGAATACATATATATCCATTATATATAATATACATAATTACATATGTTTTGTGTCTTTATCAAGATTATAAAACTCATGGAATCAAAACCATCACTTTGTATCTGACATATAACCCCAAATATTGCTAAAGTAAGTTTTTATTATTTACTCTTCTAATCTTTGTATTAAAGAGTGTTTCTTTCTGTATGTTTACTATACATAATTACATATGTTTTGTGTCTTTATCAAGATTATAAAACTCATGGACTCAAAAACCATCACTTTGTATCTGACATATAACCCTGAATATTGCTAAAGTAAGTTTTTATTATTTACTCTTCTAATCTTTGTATTAAAGAGTGTATCTTTCTGTATGTTTATGTCATCTTCCATTTCTTTTACCAGTTTCTTAGAGTTTTCCAAGTGCAGGTCCTTTACCTCCTTAGGTAGGATTATTCCTAGGCATTTTATTCTTTTTGATGCAATTTTAAATAGGATGGTTTCCTTAATTTCTGTTAGTTTATAGAAATGCAACAGATTTTTGTATGTTGATTTTACATCCTGCAACTTTACTAAATTAATTGATGACCTCTAGTGGTTTTTGGTGGCATCTTTTAAGATTTTCTCAGTAGAGTATCGTGCCATCTGCAAACAGTGACAGTTTGACTTTTTTCTTTCCTGTTTGAATTTCATTTCTTTCATTTGTCTGATTGTTGTGGCTAAGACTTCCATACTGTGTTTATTGAAAGTGGCAACAGTGGTCATCCTTTTACCTCATCTTAGAGGAAATGCTTTCAGCTTTTCACCATTGACTATGATATTAGCTGTGGGTTTGTCATATATGGCCTTTATTATGTTGGGGTATGTCCCCTCTATGTCCACTTTCTCGAGTTTTTTATTATAAATGTATGTTGAATTTTACTGAATGCCTTTTTTTGCATCTACTGAGCTGATCATCTTTTCCCTTCAACTGTTGATACCATGCGTCACATTGATTTGTGGAACTGAACCTTCTTTGCTTCTTTGGGGTAAATCCCACTTTATCATGATGTGCCATCCTTCTTATGTGTTACTGGAGTTGGGTTTGCCTGTATTTGGTAGATGAAACTAGGTCCTGGAGTTTTATTGGAGGGCACTGTGGGTCCTGATCCTAGTGTTTGTGCACTTGTTTTGGGAATAGGCTCTGGGCTGTCTGGTGGGTAGGACTGTGTCCAGGGGAAACTGAAGGCTCAGAGGGCCTTAAGGCAGCCTGTCTGCTGGGACACGGCTGTGTCATTGCCTATTCATTGCTTGGCCTGAGGTGTCTTAGTGATGACTCCTACAACTTATTGAGCCAGAGCACATCTGGATCCTGCTAGAGGGAGGATTTCAAAATGGTTCTTGCTAGCAATAGTGTCTACATGGTGGAATCAGCTACCAATAATGGTTGCTACCAGTGTCTGGGTCCCTGGGGTGGGCTACAGTTGCCTCTTATCTCTCAAGGAGACTCTTCAAAATAAATAAGTAGATCTGAACTGGGCTCCTTCCAAATTAGTGCTTCTGCCCTGGATCCCAGAGCTTATTAGATTTTGAGTGTGCCCTTAAGAGTGAAGTCTCTATTCACCCCAACCTTT
The DNA here is from genome assembly GCF_049115385.1 of Moschus berezovskii. NCBI lineage: Eukaryota > Metazoa > Chordata > Mammalia > Artiodactyla > Moschidae > Moschus > Moschus berezovskii. The sequence continues at coordinate 24,798,276 of NC_142468.1, read as the reverse complement.
TGGGACTTTTGAAAATAATCCCTACTGGCCTTCAATGCCAAATGCTTTGGGGGCCTCTTCTTCCTGGTACAAGACCCGTGGCCTGGAAAGCCCAACATGGGACTTGGACCCCTTTACTCCTTTGGGAGAATCTTTGCATTTGTAATTGTTCTTCTGTTTGCAGGTCACTCACTGTGTTACGGGAATTAACTATATTGTGACTCTGCCCCTACTCCATGTCTCCTTGTGGTTCCTTCTTTATATCTTTGTTAATCTTTTCTAGTAGGTTCTGGTCTTTTAAACCAATGGTTGTTGATTTTAGTTGTAATTTTGCTGTGCCTATTAGAGGAGGTGAGCTCAGGGTCTTTTTACTCTGCCATATTTGCCAACATTAGAAATGAATATATATGAGCATTTGAAGTAGAAGTTTATTTAGCTGAGTCTTAGTTTTAACAAAGAAAATGTGTAACTAAATCTGATCTAAAAGCAGATAAATTTTGAATTTTTATTTTTTAACCTATTATAAGGAAATGAAAAGATTTCTAATAGCAAAAATAGTTTAAAGGAGAAACTTTATATTACAGGAATGCTCTCAGTTGACAACATCCATTTTTCCTTTCCAATTAGAATAGCTGGTCATGGCGGAGCTGCTGCAGGTTTATTTTTGAAATTGTAACAGATGGTTACCATTATTCTTCCTTAAAACAGTAAATGAAGAGACCAGACATTAGAAAGTAAATTTATTTAGTGATTTACTCACATATTTTTGTTTCATGAATAGTGACAATATGAGACTTTAGCTTAATGGGGGAAATCAATTGCCATTATAAAAGTATATCTGTTATCTTACATAAATGTTTTGGTCAGATACTTAAACACCATGCTTTTAAGATAGTTTTTGAAGAATCTTCATAACTTCAGAGAAATCATATGGTTTAAACTGTAGAAATGTATTTTTTCTTTGTTGTTTTCTACATTAAACTTTCCTTTTTTTTTCACTCAGTGTGGTTTTCCCTTTTATTGCCTATTTCTTTCCCTTTATTACCTTGGAGAAATTAAGCTTTGTGTCAGTTTTTGTAGCTTTTGAGTAGTTCATTGTATCAGTCAAAATTCAACCAGGAAAAAAGCAGGAAGTGATTTACTGGGATTAGCAGTTTACAGATGTGTTGAAAGGGTAGAATGAAAGACAAGTAAGACTTTTACTAGACCTTGGTTTTACTGCTAACATTTAAGGAGTCAGGAAGGTGAAACAACTTCAGGAATTGTATATGGATGATTATGGTTGCCTCCATTTCCAAACGTGTAGTTTGTACAAAAACACTTAGAAAGAAATGTTACTGAGTTAGCAAAAAATTTGACACTATAGTAAAATATAGAAGAGGGAATATGCTTAATTTTTGAGAGGAAAGTTAGCTCTATAAATTCTCTTAATGGCCTAGGATGGCATTTTTTTTTTAATGCATCATATTCCATGTGGCTGTTTCTCACCTTTTTCTTAATGAGTCTATATATTGTATCTCTCTTGGAAGTCACCAAATTCTTACTGCCTCATGTCACTGAATCCCAGTCTTACTGTGCAGTGTTTTTATTTTTTTAAAACCATGAAGTACTGAAGGAAAACCAAATAGGCCACATTTAGAGGATGGAATTATTGAATGTACATGAGAAAGAAAACTTTTTTCCCTAGGAAACATTCAAGTACTAGGAAAAGTAAAAAGTAAAGGAGAATATCTTCAGATTCTTATACTGCATTCCAGATTACCATTTGTTGGTCACTTTTAAGTTCTCCACTGGAGGATGAGAAGAAATGATAATTGTTTCATAGAAAGTGAAAAGGGCAAATACTCAAAATTTCAAGAAAATCACTAATTTGGAAGGCTGTGTAACTTGTCTGTTACAGTGTGTCAGTGATACATATACCTTTTCATAGAAATCCTGGAGTTCTCCTTTTAGGTACTTCCCATCTTTGTCACTCTAACCTCATGCAAGGTTCTCCGTAGGAGAAAAGATTGATTTCATTCTACTGCAGCATCCCTGATGAGTCTAAGTATTCAAATGCTATAATTATAAATGCTTGAACAATGTTTATGTGCATGATTATAACCAGCAATTCATTAACCATGACAATGAGTGAAGAGAGAACAAGAAAAGGGTTGTACCTTTTTTGAGTGAGATTTTGAACATAAGCCAACATTTAGAAAATCATTAGAACTCCAAAGTGAGAATTTTAAAACCTAATACATTTTTTCTTTTAATTTCTAGAGATCAGAGTTTAGTCTTTCTCTGGGAAGTCAACACCCATTTATTTACCCATAAAAAGTCTCAAGTAAAGCTTTTTTTTCCCTGAAGAAGTAAGACCTGCTCCAAAGATAGAGAAATATTGCCACTGGACTGTTACATGAAAAATAAATAAAAATTAAATCATTGAAATTTGGGGTTGATTTGTAGCCACTCCAGTACTCTAGCCTAGAAAATCCCATGGATGGAGGATCCTGGTAGGCTGCAGTCCGTGGGGTCACTAAGGGTCGGACACGACTGAGCGACTTCACTTTGGCTTTTCACTTTCACACATTGAAGAAGGAAATGGCAACCCACTCCAGTGTTCTTGCCTGGAGAATCCCAGGGACCGGGGAGGCTGGTGGGCTTCCGTCTATGGGGTCACACAGAGTCGGACACGACTGAAGTGACTTAGCAGCAGCAGCAGCAGTGTTACTCTAGCTCTGTGTTGTCCAGATAGGATAGCCATTAGCTACATGTGGTTATTTAAATATATTAATATAAAACATTTTGGTTTCTCAGTCCTATACATTCATATCAAGTACTCAACAGTCACATATAATTAGTGGCTATAGTATTCGACTGTACAGATTACTGTACAGACTATTTCCATCTTCACAGAAAGTTCTATTGCACAGAGCCTCTCTAATACACTCTTATAAGCACCTAAGTTTGTGGTTCCTGATTTAGGACCTGAAACAAAGAGAAACAATATTCTTGTCAATTATAAATGATTATACATGATTATTTGGTAGGGATAAAAACACTATTAACATTTGTATGACAGTCATAAGCTAAGAAATACTTTCATATGTTATGTAATTTGATCTTCTAAAGCAACTTTTTGAAGTTGGTAAGCACAAATTTCACCCTTCATCCTTAAGAGCATTTTCCATCAACCGACCTTTCTTATTGTGAGGGTGAAGCTTAATATAAAAAAACACACAACACAGAAGTACCAGTAAGTATCTTTATTTTACTTCTTCATCTTATGGCTTCATCTTCCTTTAAGACCTTGGAGATTGTTGCTTCCATATAGTAAAGGAGAGAAAATTCTACTCTTTCCAGCCTAGAAGTCAAAAATGATCACTCTGCTCACATTCAGTTATTGAAAACTTGTCATGTGGTCATATCTGGATCCAAGGAACTGGAAAATGTAGTCTCTGGCTGGGCAACCACTCTGCAGCAATATATTTGATGGTATGGTAAGAGGAACACACATATTTGACATTCGATTTTGCCACAAAAGACTAGGCAAGTAATACACAAGAGTGAAGTGGGCCAGATGTCAGTGCATATGCATTCACTCTGTATGTGTGTGGGAAGTGGGCAGACCTGTGGCATGCCCTGTACATAGACAAGTTGCTATTCATTATCAGCTAGTGTTGTCTTGTCCTAAGGTGCCAGATCTTTTAGTTTTAGGGTTTTCAATGAAAATCTGAAACTCCTGTTTTAATATCCCTAGTTTTGAAAGATTGTAAATTGAATAGCTGTAAACATTCATGTATAAGTTTTTCTATAAAACATGTATCATGTTTAACTTTTAAGAAATTGTGAAATTGTTTTCCGAAGCTGCTACCACCTTACATTCCCACCAACGATACATGAGAGTTCTAATTGCTCTGTATCTGACATTTGCTTATCAGTATCTTTTAGTTTAGCCATTCTGAGAGGTATGTAGTGGTATCTCTTAATGGTTTTCATTTTCCCTCTCATATTGGCTAATGATTTTGAACATTTTTTCCTATACTTATTTGCCATGTGTATATCAACTTTGGTCAAGTTTTTATTCAAATCTTTTACTTATTTTTGATTGAGTTGTTTGCTTTCTTCCTGTTGAATATTGAGAGTTCTTTATATATTCTTATAGTGAAGTCGTTTAGTCGTATCTGACTCTTTGCGACCATATGGACTGTAGCCTACAAGGCTCCTCGGTCCATGGGATTCTCCAGGCAAGAATACTGGAGTGGGTTGCCATTTCCTTCTCCAGGGGGTTTTTCTGACTCAAGGATCGAACCCGGGTCTCCCGCATTGTAGGCAGACGCTTTACCATCTGAGCTACCAGGAAAGCCCTGTATTCTTATATAAAGATATATATATATAAAGCTTATTTATAGATATAAATGTGTATATAAAGCTTTATATAAAGCTTATATAAAGATATATATAAGCGCTTTGTTGGATTTGTGAGTTGCCAACATGTTTTCTCAATCTGTACCTTGTCTTTTCATTTTCTTAACAGTGTGTGTTCCATAGAGCAAAAATTCTCAATTTTGATGAATTCTTTGCCAAACTCAGTCACTAAGATTTTTTTCCTGTATTTTCTTGTAAAACTTTATAATTTTGCATTTAATTTTTTTATAACGTGTGAAGTTTAAATCAAATTTCATTGACTTGCATATGGATATTCAGTTGTTCTAACACTATTTGTGGAAAAGAAAATAGAATTTTGTAGGCTGCCAGGAAGGAAGATATTTCTTAACTTCTATATTTTCACTGGGAAACTTCCTATAACACTTCCTGATTTCCATTGTTATAGCAAGTTCATTTGCTATAATGTGTTGAAAATTGCCTAATTTTAATCAAGATCATGCATGTTTACTAATGCCTATCATAGTGATTTCTAGCAACACTATTCCTTTCCCATACCATTAGATTATGACTGTAAGCCTATAACCAAATGCCTAGATTTCAGTGTGGTGGTGTTACTTGCTCAGTCATATCTGACTCTTTGTGACCCCATGGACTGTACCCCACCAGGCTGCTCTGTCCATGGGATTTCTCAAACAAGAATACTTTAGTGAGTTGCCATTTCCTTCTCCAGGGGGGAGCTTCCTGACCCAGTGTTTGAACCAGGGCCTCCTGCATTGGCAGAGGGATTCTTTACCACTGAGTCACCCGAAAATGTTTTACCTGATTGCAAACATTTCTAAAAGGCAATCAAAAAGAATTTAGAAGCAAATGTTTTAATGCTCGAAATGTGTAAACTGTATAGTTATTTCTGACGTTATATACAGAACTGTTCTAACACAAATCTTCCCCAAATCATTCAAAATCAGTAAACCAACAAATAATTATTGAGCATTCATTTTCTAGGAATTAGGTTCTACAGAAGATAGAAAGACAATATATAGTTTTAATGTCCTCAGAAATTCTACACTCAAGTTGACATAGAGTAAAATCTAGACCTGCAAACTCAAATGTCTTCAGTTTCCGGAGAAGTATTATAAACATTTTGAGTTCCAGATATAAGAAAATAGGGAGAGAGAGTTAGGAACTTTGTTAGCCTAGAGAGTTCATTCATGATAAAAGGCATTCACACAAACAGCCATACATACAGATGTCCAAAGAAATCAACTTAAAAGATTGACTTCAGTCTAGGCTGTAAGTTTGCAACCCAGCCTCTGACTGTGAGGATCTGCCTTTAGGTGTCTGGAAGGACTCTGAATTTGAAAGGATTGCCCTTACAGTTAAGTGCATGTGTACATACACTTGGCTTTCTTTGGTTAAAAAACAGATTTTTCAAATTCTCATTGGCTTTATATGTAAGTAGTGTGTTTGTGTGTGTGAATGTGTATGCATGTTCTTATGTATTTACTGTGGTGAATATCGTAGTCCTTTTATTCTCTCCTGTAATTTCTGGTTGATCATCAATTGGTATTTTAGTTTTGCTTGTTAACCTTCCAACTCTTACTTATTCTACTAAGCTCTTATGTGTGAATTTAACTATAGCTGAAGATTGTATGCTTTCCTGACTTTTTAGTGAGAATGTTTCTGACGTCTCACCATTTAGTATAATGTTACTTTTGATTTATTATATTAATATATCCCTTTTGGAAATTTCCTTCTTTTCCTACTTGATTTGAATCTTTAGATTTTGCTTATTTAAATCAGGAATCTATATAGAATTTTATCAAGTACTTTTCCAGTATCTGTTGAGATGGTTTTATGTTTTTTAATTTACATTGAACCTACTCTAGAGATGAACCTAACTTGGACAAGTTATTCAGTGTGTTATTTATTTAATACACTGCTAGAGTCTATTTAAGATTTTTACCTCTAAACTACTTTGTGTTCTAAACTTTTTTTCGTATTCTATTCAGTACACAGTATGGTGGCTTTGTGTATTTAGGTGCTCATTATTTTTTATTAATAAATGAAACTTTGATACTGTTTAAATTAGTATGTTGGAAAGACAGACTGGGGTGTAACTAATAGACCTTCATCTGTATCAGAATCCATGATAAATACGTTGTAGATACTTCTAAGAAAATGTTTTGTCATTTTCTATTTGACTTCTCTATTCCTCTAGTGCAAAGTTTCTCAGTCTCAGCTTTATTGTCATTTTGGGCTAGCTAATTGTCATGGGAGGCTCTCTTGTGCATGGTAGGATGTTAAGCAACACCTCTGGTCTCTCCCTGCTGGATGCCTGTACTGCCATCTAATCTATAACTAATGAAAACGTATCTAGACATTTCCAAGTGTCCCAGGGAGCAAAATCACTGCCAGTTGAGAGCCATTCTAGTGGTTTTGGCAGATTTTTTTTTTTCAACAGAGAATAAGAATGTAGATAAGGCAATTAAAATTATAATCTTGTTGAAAGTACCTTTGGTATTTTTTTTTCTTTTAGCATTTTACTGAATTTTACAAATGCATGATGCTGGGATATAAAAAACGCTATAGAGATATGCTTCTTCAGTGCTATAAATTTATAACTTCAGTAGCTTATAATGTCTGAGGTAAGTTGTCAGAAAGTTGAATTAGCTTTGGCAGTATGCCTGGATGAACCACTTTAGCAGGGAGCAGGGAAAACACAGAAATAAAAAAAGAAAATGAACAAGTTCCATCCTTAATTGTTCATCTTTCTCAATGCAAAATACCTCCATATTATTTATTCAATTTATGTATAAAATTAGCATACAAGAATGCTAAATACTGAATGTAGTACCTTTTTTAAAAAATTAGGATTGTTCCTACTAAGTAATTTATAATGCATTGTAAAAATAACACACATACTGGAAACATTAACAAAAATGATATATATGAGATTACATGACAAATGAATTGGGATTACTAGTGAATATTAAAAGTCTGTAGAGGAAGGAGATCATCTTTTCTTGGAATGGTATTTTTCCAAGTTTTCACTAGGAGCATTTTGCTTTTACTCTGCTCTTTCTCTAAAAATCAGACTGTCTTTGTACTATTAGTCTCCTCATTCAAGTTATGACCAGAGTTTAGAGCTCATTTCATGGACCTGAAGTTGGGGTATTGTCCAGCTACATGTTCTTCCATCTACAAGTTTCCAGTCAATAATGTGGGTTAATACAGTACTACGAATTCTATTAACCTCTCTGCAATTCACTTGCAAGTGAAATAAACTATTTTACTGATGAAAGTCATGATTAGTAGACAGACCTTTTTTCCTGGTAGTCCTGTTGTTTTTTTATAGTGTTACTTGGGAAAGAAGAACAGATATGTTAGAGGTAAGAAGAACAGAAAAGTTTGAAAGATAATTGCTGGTTAATGTGAAAAATAAAACAGTGAAAAAACAGCTGCAGCTCAGCTTAACTGAATCTTCCACTCGTATTCCTGGCAAATGTTCAAAAAGAAATTGGATTTTTCCTCCATGTATACAACGTTTTTTGTTTGTATTGTTTTTCTTTTTTAAAAAACTTAATTCTTATTTTTCATTGAAGTAATACATTCACATGTTTAAAAAAAATCAAACAATGCTGAAATAACTTATAACAACAATGAAAACCAACTACCTGCTTTTATCCTGCTGTTTCCAGAAGCAACCAGTTTCTTGCAGTTGTTTCTTCTGATATTTGCATACATATTTCATACAGTGCCATTTTAGACATTATGTGTTTGTTTTCTGTGACTACCATAATAGATGATTATAAATGGCTTAAAACAGCACATATTTGTTATCTTCCATTCCATCCATTCCATTCAGTCGCTCAGTCGTGTCCGACTCTTTGCGACCCCGTGGACTGTAGCCTACTAGGCTTCTCCGTCCATGGCATTCTCCAGGCAAGAATACTGGAGTGGGTTACCATTTCCTTCTCCAGGGGATCTTCCCGACACAGGGATCGAACCCGGGTCTCCCGCATTGGAGGCAGATGCTTTAACCTCTGAGCCACCAGGGAAGCCCATTTGTTATCTTACAATTCTATAATTTAGAAATCCCATACAGGATCTCGACTGCACAACAACAATACAGCATCTCACTTAGGCTGAGATCAAGATGTGGGCAGGACTGCATTCCTTTCTGGAGACTGAAGGGGAGAATTCTTTTCCTTGCTTTTTCCAGCTTTTGGTGGCCACCTTCTTACCAGGGCTCATCATCCCTTCCTGTTTAAAAGCAAGCAACATCAGGAATCCTAGTCTTCACATTACCATCTCTCTTCTACTTTTAAGGTATCCTTGTAATTTTACATTGAGAATCAACAAGATAATCCAGAATAAATTCCCTATTTTAAAGTCAGCTGATTAGCTTTATTCCATCCACAGGTTTAATTTGACTCTACCAGATAGCCTCGGCTTCCCTGATGGCTCAGTGGTAAAGAATCCGCCTGCCAGTGCAGGAGAATCAGGTTCAGTCCCTGGGTCAGGAAGATCCCCTGGAGAAGGAAATGGCAACCCACTCTAGTATTCTTGCCTGGAGAATTCCACGGACAGAGGATCCTGGTGGGCTACAGTCCATGTAGTCAAACAGAGTCGGACATGACTTAGTCACTAAATAACAACGACAGCCATACAGCCTGACATATTCACAGGGGTGTTATTCTGCCTAGTATACCTTCCCAGTATGATCTGTTGCTGTTCAGTCGTTAAGTTGTGTCCGACTCTGCAACCCCATGGACTGCATGCAACACGCTAGGCTCTCTGTCCTCCACTGTCTCCCGGAGTTTGCTCAAATTCGAATCCATTGAGTCATGATGTTATCCAACCATCTCATCCTCTATTGCCCTCTCCTCCTCCTGCCCTCAATCTTTCCCAGCATCAGGGTCCTTTTCAGTGAGTTGGCTCTTCTCATCAAGTGGCCAAAGTATTGAAGCTTCAGCTTCAGCATCAGTCCTTGCAGTGAATATTCAAGGTTGATTTCCTTTAGGATTGACTGGTTTGGTCACCTTACAGTCCAAGTGACTCTCAAGAGTCTTTTTCAGCACCATAATTCAAAAGCATCAGTTGTTTGACGCTCAGCCTTCTTTATGGTCCAGACCTTGGCTACATTTTTTCAGTTCCTCCTACAGCTCAGTGAAGTCCCTTTCAGTACTCTTTTCCACTTTTTCAAACTCATCAAAGTTTGACTTCTGCTTTTTACCTGGAGATCTTTCTCCTGTTCCTTCACCATCAGAGTAAGTTTGTTTACCTGTACTGAAGACTAAGAGTCTTCATATATAAGCCATCTGCTAGCTTAAAATTATCCACCTTCTATAGTACCTTGTACCTACAGTTCCTCAGTATTTGAGGATTTCTAATATGAATCACCTTGTTATTGGTATTTCCTTCTGGAGGTGCTTAGGTAATGCCTATGTGCATGCTAAGTTGCTTCAGTCATGTCTGATTCTTTGCGACCCAGTGGACTATAACCTGCCAGGCTTCTCTGTCCATGGGATTCTCCAGGCAAGAATACTGGAATGGGTTGCCATGCCCTCTCCAGGGGATCTTCCTGACTGGGGGGTCAAAACTGTGTCTCTTATGTCTTCTACATTGGCAAGCAGGTTCTTTACAACTAATGCTCCTTGGAAGCCCAGGTCATGCCTAGGGTAACCGTACAGTTGATCTTTATCTGAAACTGGGGTAACATTGGAGTAGGAAAGAAAGATAAAGGAAAGGCAAAGAAGGAAAGGAGGCAGGAGAGATAAAGTCAGGTTGCTTTCAGCCTGGACCAAGTGATATAGAAATATACAATCTCACTTATTTAAATTCAGTGTTGATAAGATTGGCATTAAAGAAATTTTTGAATTATAAGTTTTTGCTCATTTTTAGAATAGCTTTAGTACTTTGAATATATCCAATAATTCAGAATTAATATCAGACCTTAGTTTAAGTTATGACTTTCTCGGAGCTTAACTGGTACCACTCAATCATGTATATGCTAACACATCATCCTGGTTTTTCTGTTTTCCTCACAGATTTTATTGAATTGAAATCTTCTTATTTATTTGTTTATTTATACCTGTATCCCTGATAGACGTTAAGATCCATAAGTATAAGTACCAGATTTGTTTTGTTCACTGTCTTCTCTCTCATACATGGAACATGCCTAGCATATACTATATACTCGATAAGTATGTATTGAACTAATGAACAAAAGTGTTAGGCATGTTATTTTAGCAAATAGATTAACAGATTTTAGTAGCATTATCAAAAGAATCTTTGTAAATAAGGCTTTAGAGACTCACAGATGTTTCTGTTTTAGATAATTTAAATTCTACTCTCCAGTCTCATTTAATTATGGATTATACACTTTGCATATCAGCAAGAGATTAATTTATGTTAGTCCTAGGCAAATTATCATATAATCTATGAGTTCTTCGTGTTTACTGTAACTGTATTATGTGAAATGCATGTGATGAAATTTCACTAGTGTTTATTAAATACAAGATTATAAAACAGATTAAAACTGCAAATAAGGGCAACGGCATTCTTATAAATAAAGGCTTGAACACAGTGTACTAAGTACTAATGGTCAAGTCAAGTTGTTAAAGATCTTAAAAGATTTTCTAAGTTCTTTCTAAATTTATTTATCTTTTAATTTGTAAGTCATTATAACAAAACTTGTTGTATTCCAGTGATCATCTGTATGAGTTGTTTCAATTTAAGAATATATTTAAGTTAATATTCTTAATGATAATTTAATTTTCTAATGTTTACATGAACTGGAGTCTGAAGAACATTCTTTGTCTTTCAGTTTTAGTTCAGTTGCTCAGTTGTGTCCAACTCTTTGTGATCCCATGGACTGCAGCACGCCAGGCTTCCCTTTCCATCACCAACTTTCGGAGCCTACTCAGACTCATGTCCATCCTGTCAGTGATGCCATCCAACCGTCTCACCTTCTGTCGTCCCCTTCTCCTCCCACCTTCAATCTTTCCCAGCATAAGGGTCTTTTCCAATGAGTCGGTCCTTTGTATCAGGTGGCCAAAGTGTTGGAGTTTCAGCTTCAGCATCAGTCCTTCCAGTGAATATTCAGGACTGATTTCCTTTAGGATGGACTTGTTGGATCTCCTTGCAGTTCGAGGGACTCTCAAGAGTCTTCTCTAACACCACAGTTCAAAGGCATCAATTATTAAGCACTTAGCTTTCTTTATGGTCCAACTCTAACATCCATACATGACTGCTGTCTTTAGAATAACATTTATATATGAAAACTTAATTCTAAGATACATATTATCTGACACAAACAAGTATGTGTGCTAAATCGCTTCAGCTGTGTTCAGTTCTTTGTAACACTATGGACTGTAGTCCACCAGGCTCCTCTATCCATGGGGATTCTTCAGGCAAGAATACTGGAGTGAGTTGCCATGCCCTCCTTCAAGTGGTCTTCCTGACACAGGGATCAATCCCACGTCTCTTAAATCTCCTGCATTGGCAATTTTTTTTTTTTTTTTAACCACTAGCACCATCTGGGGGAAAAGGTCTGGGCACTGAAATGAGATAGATGTAGGTAAATGACACTTTTCTCCTTTTTAGCTGTCTGTAGTGTTAGTTGCTCAGTCATGCCCGACTCTTTGTGACCCCATGGAGTACAGCCCGCCAGGCTCCTCTGTCCATGGGATTATATCCTTAAGCAAATTAACCTTCCTGAACCATACATAGAGACTGTACTGAGACAGTATATGTAAAAATTCCTAGTATAATGTCCATTATAAATTCTCAGTAAATTCTAGTTCTTTTTCCTTCCTTGATGATGTTGGAACAGAAACTCTTCTCATTTACCAAAATAATGGAGAAGAATGATGAGATTAAAAATTATCCACTTAACCCTAGTGAGCTTGGCTATTATTCATAGATATTAAAGAGGGGAGTTTCTAATCAAAGGCTTTTAGGGATCAAACTGAGCATCTTTTATAAAGGTACCTCGTTTATTTTTAAATCATTTTGGCCTATTCTTTTCCCCCATAGCCTCATGCTCCTTCCCAGTCTCCAGTAACCCTGAACTGTTGTAGGGCCATGCCACAGGACAGGCAGAGCTCCTGTAGCCTCTTAATGTATATCAGGATGCAGACTGTGATCGTCTGGCCACTGTCAGAGATCAAGGTTTCTTCTCATATGCTTTCTCAGTAAATACTACCCACCACGCTATGCTCAGACACTTGCCCAGGTCTGAATAAACTCTGCATCCACACCTGAGCTCTTTCCAGTTGCCACAACCCTCAATCCAGTGTGTGACTGTGACATAAAAGTAAGCGAAGCTGAAGCATTGGCTCAGCTCAAGCTGGAGTACACACTGGGGCTATGGTGGGCAACTGGGTAGCCACTTGTGCAGTCCTAATTATCCCTCTCTGATCTGCTCTGGGAGCAGTGAACCAGCCAGTGCTGGTGAGTGAAGTCCATGCTGACTACAGCCTTCCTGTTAGTCCCAGCAGAGCTCAAGTTGCCAAGGAGTTACCTGTGTCAGATCCCAGGGCTTGGACATGCAATATGTGGCTGGAACCACTTCCTCTTCAGGAAAAATCTCCACCCCTGTAATTTCCCTTTCCTCCAAGTTCCCTCCCAGGGACACAAGGCCTGATCTGATCACTTCTCCTGCTACCTGATTTCTTATGGATCTGTCTTATAGCCTTGGTTGTATAGGAGTCTTTATACCAGTTTTCATTATTTTTTAGTGAAGATTGTTCCTTATGTAGAATTTTTTTTTTTTAAATTGGAGTATACAGTAAAGAATCTGCTTGCAGTACAGGAAACGCAGGTTCAAACTCTGATGAGGAAGCTCCCCTGAGGAAGGAAATGGCAACCCACTCCAATATTCTTATCTGGGAAATCCCATGGCCAGAGGAACCTGACGGGCCTCAGTCCATGAGGTCAAAAAAGAGTCCGACATGACTTAGCGACTAAACAACAGTAGTTGATTTACAATGTAACTTTCTGTTGTACAGCAAAGTGAATCAGTTTTATATATATATATGTATATACACGGGAAGATCCCCTGGAGAAGGAAACGGTAACCCACTCCAGTATTCTTGCCTGGAGAATCCCATGGACGGAGAAGCCTAGTAGGCTACAGTCCACGGGGTCGCATAGAGTCGGACACGACTGAGCGACAGAACGGAACGGATGTATATACACACACACACACACACATATATGTATCTCCACTCTCTCTTTGGCATCAGGTGGTTACATCTTTGGCCACCTGATGCAAAGAGCTGACTCATTAGAAAAGACCTGATGCTGGAAAAGACCAAAGGCAAGCGGAGAAGGGGACAACAGAGGACAAGATGGTCGGATGGTATCACCGACTCAATGGACATGAGTTTCAGCAAGCTCTGGGAGATGGTGAAGGACAGGGAAGCAGTCCATGACATCGCAAAGAGTCGAACATGACTGAGCAACTGAACAACAAATCCACTCTTTCAGATTCTGTTCCCATATAGGCTATTAAAAGAGTATTGAGTGGAAGTCCCTGTACTATACAGTAGATCCTTATTAGGTATCTGTTTCATATATATAGTATTAGGTATATGTCCATCCAAATCTACCAGTTAATCCTTCCCCCTAGCCATTTTACCCCAGTAAGATTGTTTTATACATCTGTGACTGTATTTCTATTTTGTGGATACGTTTATTTGTGCATATTTTAGATTCCATATATAAGTGGTATCATATGATATTTTCTTTCTGTCATACTTAACTCAGTATGGCAGTCTCTGGCTCTAGCCATGTTGCTGCAAATGGCACTATTTCATTCTTTTTTATGGCTGAATAATATAATATTCCATTGTATATGAAACACATCTTTATTTTTCTGTCGATGGACATTTAGGTTGCTTCCATGTCCTGACTATTTAAAATAGTTTGCAATGAACATTGAGGTGCATGTACCTTTTAAAATTATGATTTTCTCAAGGTATATGCCCAGGAGTGGGATTGCTGCATCATATGGTTGCTCTCTCTTTATTTTTTAAGGAACCTCCATACTGTTCTCCGTAGTGTTTGTGCCAGTTTACATTCTCATCAACAGTATAGAAGGTAAAAGAGAAATTAAGGAAACAATATGCTTTACTGTCACATGAAAAAGAAGGAAATACCTAGGAATAAACCTTCCTGAGGAGACAAAAGACCTGTACTCAGAAAGCTATAAGATACTGATGAAAACTTTAAGATCAAGATGGCACAGATGGGAGAAATATACCATTTTCTTGAATTGGGAGAATCAATCTTGTGAAAACGACTTTACTAGAAGCAATCTACAGATTTAATGCAATCCCTATCACATTACCAATGGCTTTGTTCACAGATCTAAAACAAAAATATTTTACAGTTTGTATGGAAACTCAGAAGACTCTGAATAGCCAAAGCAAAATAGAGTGGAAAGAATTAGATGCTTGACTTCAGTCTACACTACAAAACTGCAGTAATCAAAACCATATGGTTTTGGCATAAAAACTAACTTATAGATCAATGGAACAGGATAGCAAGCCCAGAAATAACCCCCCACACTTATGATCTATTGATTCATCACAAAAGAAGCAAAGAACGTACAGGGGAGAAAAGACAGCTTCTTTAATAAATAGTGCTTGGAAAACTGGACAGCTTCATATAAAAGAATGAAATTGGAAAACTCCCTAACACCACACACAAAAATAAGCTCACAATAGATTAAAGACCTAAATATAAGGCTGGATACCTTAAAACTCCAAGAGGAAAACATAGGCAGAACACTCTTTTCCATAAACCAAGATCTTTTTTGACCCACCTCCTAGAGTAATATAGATGTATTTTTGATGTGTTCATGCAGGATGTTGATTTCCGTATCTTCCTACTTCACCATGTTGATCCAGAAGTCTGGAGATACTGCTTTGAAAAAAGATTTTTGCTGAGGATCTTGGTGAAATTTCATATGTCTGACTCCCCTGAACTAATTCATTCATTCACCAAATGTGTGCTGATTTTTCAAACTATCAGTTCAGTTCAGTTGCTCAGTCGTGTCTGACTTTTTGTGACCCCATGAATCACAGCATGCCAGGCCTCCCTGTCCATCACCAATCCCGGAGTTCACTCAAACTCATGTCCATCGAGTCGGTGATGCCATCCAGCCATCTCATTTTCTTTCGTCCCCTTCTCCTCCTGCCCCCAATCCCTCCCAGCATCAGAGTCTTTTCCAGTGAGTCAACTCATCACATGAGGTGGCCAAAGTATTGCAGTTTCAGCTTTAGCATCAGTCCTTCCAATGAACACCCAGGACTGATCTGCTTTAGAATGGACTAGTTGGATCTCCTTGCAGTCCAAGGGACTCTCAAGAGTCTTCTCCAGCACCACAGTTCAAAAGCATCAATTCTTCGGAGATCAGCTTTCTTCACAGTCCAACTCTCACATCCATACATGACCACAGGAAAAAACATGGCCTTGACTAGATGGACCTTTGTTGGCAAAGTAATGTCTCTGCTTTTTAATATGCTATCAAGGATGGTCATAACTTTCTTTCCAAGGAGTAAGCGTCTTTTAATTTCATGGCTGCAATCACCATCTGCAGTGATTTTGGAGCCCAAGTCTGACACTGCTTCCACTGTTTCCCCATCTATTTCCCAGGAAGTGATGGAACCAAATGCCATGATCTTAGTTTTCTGAATGTTAAGCTTTAAGCCAAGTTTTTCACTCTCCTCTTTCACTTTCATCAAAAGGCTTTTTAGTTCCTCTTCACTTTCTGCCATAAGGGTGGTGTCATCTACATATCTGAAGTTATTGATATTTCTCCCAGCAATCTTGATTCCAGCTTGTGCTTCTTCATAAGTACTCACTATTTGCCAAGTATAGAAAGTAATTTAAATATAATCTGTACCTTCATTATCTAGTGGAGAATATAGATCTCTAAGCAGATAATTACAATAATAGAACAAAAGCTATAATGCAAATATGAGTAAGGCATTATTCATAGTAGAGGAGGTGCCTGTTTCTGCTTCCAGAGTTTGTATAAGTGTTCTTAAAGTGGTATTTGATTCCTGAAAGGTGATTTGAAGTTTTGGCGATGGAGAAGAGTATTCAAGATACAGGTAATTGAGAGACATAAAGCAAAGGATTGCCTAATGCATTTTTGAAACTACTGACAATTGGGCATGACTGTAGCAAACATGTACTATGAAGGGGTGACAGGAAATGAAACAATAAATAGACTTAAAGAGTCAAGTTTATAAAAGAAATTTTCGTCACACGTCTTAAGGTATTGCCCATTAATTAGGATGTGACATGGCAAAAATTACATCATGGAAAGATAAGATTTGTACAGCTATGATGAGGATACTCCTAAAACCATGGTTAGAAATAATAAAATCTTAAAGTAATAAAGTGAAAATGGAGGAATGAATATTTTACAGATAATTATGGCAAATAAAAAATATGACTGTCATTAAATTATGTGAATGTGAGGTCGCTTAGTCATGTCCAACTCTTTGCGACCCCATGGACTGTAGCCTGCTAGGATCCTCTCTCCATGGGATTTTCCAGGCAAGAATACTGGAGTGGGTTGCCATTTCCTCCTCCAGGAGATCTTCCCAACCCAGGGATTGAACCCAGGTCTTCTGCATTGTAGGCAGACACTTTACAGTCTGAGCCACCAGGAAATGTTATGTAGGGGTTGCGAAAGATAGACATTTAAAAGATTTTCACACTTCTGACATGCACTACTGGGTCAGTTAGCATTTATCATAACAAAAATTGGGGAGAACTGTAGAAGAGGAAGATATGACTTGGGGAGAAAAATAAAACTATTTCTGAGAAACTTTGATTACCTTTAAATATTTCTATTCCTAATGAATTTTAATTTAGATAACCACGATGGTGTGATCACTCACCTTGAGCCAGACATCTTTGAGTGTGAAGTCAGGTGGACCTTAGGAAGCATTACTACAAACAAAACTAAATGGAGGTGATAGAATTCCAGCTGAGATATTTCAAATCCTAAAAGATGATGCTGTTAAAGTGTTGCATTCAATATGCCAGTAAATTTGAAAAACTCATCAGTGGCCACAGACAGGGAAAGGTCAGTTTTCATTCCAATCCCAAAGAAAGTTCGACATTTTCTTATGTTGTACTACCCTTGAATTCCTGGGTTAATCTGATTTGGTCACCATGTATAATCCTTTTTGAGGACTCAAGGAAATATTAAGGCAATAAATCCAACAATGTATTAAAAGGATTATACATGGTGACCAAGTCACATTACCCCCAGGAATTCAACAGTAGTTCAACATAAAATTAATTACTGTAATATACCACATTAATAGAAAGATTGAAAGGCAAAAAACCACATGATCATTTCATTTGGCACAGAGAAAACATTTAACAAAAATCCAGCATCTCTCCATGGTAAAAGCACTCAGAAAACTAGAAATAGAAGGGGACCTACTTAACCTGATAAAAAGCATTTGTGAAAATCCCACAACTGACCTCATATTCAGTTGTGAAAAATGGAAAGCTTCACCGCTGATACTGAACATTGCACTGGAAGTTCTAACCAGGGTGTTTAGACAAAGGCAGGACATAAAAGGGATCCAGACGGTTGAGTGAGAAGTAAATCTATCTCTATTCACAGATATCATGATCCTGTGTATAGAAAATCCTAGAGAATCTAAAAGAAAGTTACTGGAATCAATAAACAAGTTCATCAAAGTTGCAGAGTACAAGATCAACACAGGAACATCATTTGTTTCTACACATCAGCAATGAACAATCTGAAGAGCAAATTAAAAGCTGCTCCATTTAAAATAACATCTAAAAATAAAAATAGACCTATAGACCAATGGTATAAAATTAAGGATCCAGAAATAAACCTGTGTCCATGGAAAACTGACTTTAGACAAGGGTGCTGAGTCAAAGCTGTGAGAACAGCTTTGGGAAAGAAATGGTGTTAAATGATTGGATTTCCATATGGGGAAGAATGAACTTAAAATCCTATCTTGTGCCTTATACAAACACTAACTCAAAATGGATCCATACCCTAAATAAGAAGCACTAAAATAATAAAACACTTTCAAGAAAATGTAGTAATAAACCTTTGGATTTGGCAATAATCCAAATAAGACTTTGGATTTGGCAATAATTATTATGCATTACACCAGGTGAGCAATGAAAGAAAAAAGTACATAAACTGGACTTCACCAAAATTAAAAGTTTTTGTGCATCAAAGTCGATTATCAAGAAAGTAAAAGACAACCTACAGAATGAGAGAAAATATCTGGAAATAATATCTTAGATAAGGGTTTAATATCCAGAATATATATAAAAAAACTACAGCTCACCAGCAAAAAGAAAACCCAATTTAAAAATTGTCAGAGCACTTGAATCGTTATTTCTTTAGATAAGAGACACAAGTGGCCAATAATAATGTGAAAAGATACTTTATACCCGTTCGGGTAGCCATTAAATAGAATAACAAGTATTGATGAAGATGTGGATAAATTGGAACCCTCATGCATTCTTGGTGGTAATGTATTAATAAAATCTGTACAGCCACTTGAGAAAACTGTTTGGTGGTCTTTCAAATGCTAAACTTGGAATTACTATATGATTGAGCAGTTCTACCTCCTAGGTAAATATCCAAAAGAACTGGAAATAGAGATTCAGATATTGTATGCTAATGTTTATTGCAGTATTGTTTACAGTAGCCAAAAAATTGAAACAATCGAGGAGCTGACTCACTGGAAAAGAGTCTGATGCTGGGAAGGATTGGGGGCGGGAGGAGAAGGGGACGACAGAGAAGGAGATGGCTGGATGGCATCACCGACTCTGTGGACATGAGTTTGAGTGAACTCTGGGATTTGGTGATGGACAGGGAGGCCTGGCGTACTGTGATTCATGGGGTCACAAAGAGTCGGACACGACTGAGCGACTGAACTGAACTGAAGTTTCCATTAACAGATGAATGGAAAAATAAATATGGTATATGCATACAATGGAAATTATACGGTCATAAAAAAAGGGTGGTGCTACAGTGTGGATAAAGCTTGAAAACTAGGCAGAGTGACCTTTTCCAGACACAAAAGGACAAATATTGTATGATTTCTCTTTGTGAGTTTCCTAGAGTAGTCAAGTTCGTAAAGACAAAGTTGGTTAGTAGTTACCAGGAAATGGGGGTAGGGGAAAATGAGAAGTTAATCCTTAATGATTATAGAGTTTCTGTTTATTTTTAATAGAGTTCTGTTTATGTAATGGGTAAGTTTTAGAAATACATAGTACTGATGGTTGCCCATCATTTATCATTTAATTGTACACTTAAAAATGGTTAAAATGTCAAATTACAATATTTACAATAAAATAAAATTTAATAAGCAAAAAGTAAATTACAATAAAATAAAAGGAAAACAAAAGCTAGTTGACCATAAATGTGATATTTGTTTCCAGACTTTCAGTTGTACTCTGTTGCTTTGTATGTCTATTCTTATGCCAGCTCCCCATTGTCTTGATTATTGTAGCTCCTTAGTAACTTGATATCAGAAAATATAAATCCTCCAACTTTCATCTTTTAAAGATTGAGTATTCTGTGTCCCTTAAATTGCCATATGAATTTAAGAATCTGCTTATCAATTTTTGGAAGATAAGACTGCTTATCTGGTGGCTCAGAGGTTAAAGAGTCTGCCTCCAATGCGGGAGACCCGGGTTCGATCCCTGGGTCGGGAAGATCCCCTGGAGAAGGAAATGGTAACCCACTCCAGTATTCTTGCCTGGAGAATCCCATGGACGGAGAAGCCTGGTAGGCTACAGTCCACGTGGTCGCAAAAAGTCGGACACGACTGAGCGACTGAACAGAACAGAACAGAACAGATCTTAAGCCAAGTCTGCCATTTCTAGTTGTGAGACTTTCAAAAATTGCTTGTCTCATTTTTTCATAATCTTTATTATAATTTATTAGACTTAAATGAGAGAAAAAAACCATGTAAAACCTGACAATCGAATATTTGGCATATAGTAAATACTCAGTGTACTACCAACTGTAGTATTTTTGCTATAACTACCAGTTACTGCCAATGTAATACTTTCACATATTGACTGGAATAAATTACTCTACTGCTACTTCTAGCATTGTCCTTCCTTGAGTCAGGAAAGCAGCATGTTGTAAGGGAAATAACATGAATTTTAGAATCAGTCTACCTGAGTGCGGTGCTGTAGAATACTGATGGTATGTTGAATTGATAAGTATTTTAAACCTAGCTGTGTTTCATGATGCCATGAAAACAGAAATGTCAGATACTGTTCTTGATACATCTTAGTTGTGACAGAATCCATTAATCAAAGTGGCAGTTTGAGCATCATAAAAACCATCAATAAGAGAAGCTTAATTATTGTTAAAAATCTAACTTATGTTTCCTCCTTCAGTAGTCGTTTATTATCTGTCTTTTTAAACTACTATATGGAAAACCTGAGCACAAAATGATTGTTTTTCTCCTCCATAGTTATTGGGGTGGGTATTGGGCAATTACTGGTGGCACTCAACTGCTAATGGCAAAAATAGTCCGTATTTTTTAATACATTGTTGCTGGTTTTGAGAATATTTTTTTCTCCTAATTTCAGGTTGGGTGGGACGATATCAGCATACAAGATAGTACCAGATGAAATAGAAGAAATCAAGGTATAGTATGCCGTTTTCCACCTCTACAAAAATTTAGTATCTTGGAGGGAAGGTGGGCAACAAATTGTCTTTTCTTTATACTATTGAATCTTTACAAATTGTCTTTTCTTTATACTATTGAATCTTTACTTGTGTTGGAATATCATTTAACTCCCAGTTATTGTGTTTGAATTAAAATATACATATCAGATAATCATCATCAGATTTCATCTACCATCATCAATACATGGTAGGAAAATCAAAAAAGGAACCCTTTCTTGTAAAACTCATTGAAAATTTACTTAAGAAAGCACTGTGTATTGTGCATAAAGTATTTCTTTATCACTTTAATTTCTTTTTCCTATAGTCTCTCACGAAATATGAATAATATTAGTCTTCTAATAAATTTTTCTGGCTCCTTTGGTAACACAGTAGGCCAATTTCAATTTAAAATTAACAGTACAATAACTAAAAAGTTGACCTTACTCTTTGAATATTACAGCATAGCACATTTTTCAGTCTTTACATTTTACTAAATTCTGTGGATTGTTAGTATTCTAGCATAATGTGTGGCCCTTCTCTAAAAGCAGTTTAAAATCTAATGAGAACTGAACTTACTATCTTTTCCATGAATAAAACCTAACAACTGGATAACAGTAGTCAATGCGGGGATGACCCAGAGGGAGGATAAAGGGAGGAGGGAGGTGGGAGGGGGGTTCAGGAGGGGGAACTTATGTAAACCCGGGGCAAATTCATATCAATGTATGGCAAAACCAACCAATATAATATTGTAAAATAATTTGCCTCCAATAAAAAATAAATTAACTACATAAAAAAAAAATAAAATAAAATATGAAAAAAAAAATAAACAATCACATGATCAGAAAAAAAAAAAAAAGGATAAGCAAGACCGAGTTAAACTGTTAACAATGACATGTAAAGATCTTAACAAATTAACTTTGATTTGATCACGCTTTTATAAATCAATTTCAATAAATTCAAGCTGTTAGTAAACAGTTCTTTAATTGGTTACATTATTTTTAAATAAGTCAAATTCATTAATCTTTATGTTATATTGCTACATTCAGTATCTCAGGTGTTTTGTATGGGCAACATCAGGAATTAATACCATCGTTATATTCTAGCAGAAAGGGGAGAAAAGGCATGTCAAGAGACTCTTTCCAACTTGATATAAATTCATAAAATAGTTTAGCTGGGAAGAACCTAAAGTCTAATCCACATCCCTCATCTTTCAAAAGATAAAGTGGGAATTAATAAAACTGAACTTGTTGAAATTAATTTTTTGTGATGCTTAAAGATGCTCTTATAATTGCAGTATGTGTTAAATGATAAAGGTGAAGAAAATTTTCTATGGAATATATAGGTAGGACACTTATTCAAAAAAGATAATCAGCAAAATCTTTCCAAGAGGTATACTGAACAAATTGAAATTTTATACAGAAGCAGAGGCATTTGTGAAATCATAAATAGTAGATAATATGACACCAGATCATAGGGTATAAAATAAAGACTGTTGAGATGTAGGACTGGCAATGAAACTTTATGCCATGTTAATAAACTGAAAACTGTAGAGTGCCTTTATGTGATTTTAAGAAAGAAAGTGGCATAGTCACGGTGATGATTTTATTTTGATGAATGACAGATCTTATTTCAGTGGAGAAGAAGAGGTTCCATTTATAAGGAAGGAAACCAGATTGCAGGAATATAGGCAGTGATTGAGACTTGAACTAAAGCATGGTCATGAGGTTGAAGAAAAAGAACTCATATTCAAAAATATTATTTAAGGAAATAGAATCAAGAATACTTGGTGATTTATTGAATATTTAAGGTAAAGTGGAAAGATTGACTCAGGTTTCTGGCTTGGGCATCTAAGTAGATTGTGTTGCTGTTAATCTAAAGAGGAGAGGAAAAGGGAATGTTTGAGAGGAAGTGGGGTAAGTTTTGGACTTAATGAATTTGAAATTCCTCTTAAGTGATCTTATGTTAATCAGCCTATAACTCAAAGAGAATTCCATCTTTCAATTGATACTGAGATTTATCATTTTACAAAAGTTAGTTGAGCCATGCTACTAAATGGAATTACCTAAAAGAGTTATATGAGGTCTTAACAGTGGACCAAAATTGTTGCTTTGTGGCAGGTCCATCCTAGAAACAGAGGATAAATATACCATTTTATTAGTTTAATTAATAAGCAGAAATGTTGCCTATTTTTAGTAGTGACTTTTTCTCAAAAAGAGTAGTTTTTTATTATGATTTTTTTAAATTCTAGAATTATGACAGTTATTCCTCAAGAGATTCCTTGGGAAAAAAAAGTATGATTCATGGATGACATATAATAAGATTTTTTTTCCCATCAGTTCCTGTTATTACATCTAAAACAACTTCAGAGAATTTGAGGCCTGAGGCGTCAAAAAATGTGAAACTGATTCTTCCTTTCAAAAGTGTTGGAAGAAAAATTGTCATAAAATATCTTGTCAGCATTTGTTGGCAGCATTAGTATTTTCAGCTAATATCCTTTTGTTCAGAGGTAATGTGAAACATCTGGTTGAAATGTTTATTTTATTTGGCTAAAATGCAGTACTTGGATGCAATCTTAAAAACGATAGAATGATTTCTGTTCGTTTCCAAGGCAAACCATTCAATATTACAGTAATCCAAGCCTATGCCCAACCAGTAACGCTGAAGAAGCTGAAGTTGAACGGTTCTATGAAGACCTACAAGACCTTTTAGAACTAACACCCAAAAAAGATGTCCTTTTCATTCTAGGGGACTGGAATGCAAAAGTAGGAAGTCAAGAAACACCTGGAGTAACAGGCAAATTTGGCCTTGGAGCACGGAATGAAGCAGGGCAAAGGCTAATAGAGTTTTGCCAAGAGAACGCACTGGTCATAGCAAACACCCTCTTCGAACAACACAAGAGAAGACTCTACACATGGACATCACCAGATGGTCAACACCGAAATCAGATTGATTATATTCTTTGCAGCCAAAGATGGAGAAGCTCTATACAGTTAGCAAAAACGAGACCAGGAGCTGACTGTGGCTCAGATCATGAACTCCTTATTGCCAAATTCAGACTTAAATTGAAGAAAGTAGGGAAAACCACTAGACCATTCAGATATGACCTAAATCAAATCCCTTATGATTATACAGTGGAAGTGACAAATAGATTTAAGGGACTAGATCTGATAGAGTGCCTGATGAACTCTGGAGGGAGGTTCGTGACATTGTACAGGAGACAAGAACCAAGACCATCCCCATGGAAAAGAAATGCAAAAAAGCAAACTGGTTGTCTGAGGAGGCCTTACAAATAGCTGTGAAAAGAAGAGAAGCGAAAAGTAAAGGAGGAAAGGCAAGATATAAGCATCTGAATGCAGAGTTCCAAAGAATAGCAAGGAGAGATAAGAATGCCATCCTCAACAATCAGTGCAAAGAAATAGAGGAAAACAACAGACTAGGAAAGACAAGAGATCTCTTCAAGAAAATTAGAGATCCCAAGGGAACATTTCATGCAAAGATGGGCTCGATAAAGGACAGAAATGGTATGGACCTAACAAAAGCAGAAGATATTAAGAAGAGGTGACAAGAATACACAGAAGAACTGTACAAAAAAGATCTTCACAACCAAGATAATCACGATGGCGTGATCACTGACCTAGAGCCAGACATCCTGGAATGCGAAGTCAAGTGGGCCTTAGAAAGCATCACTACGAACAAAGCTAGTGGAGGTGATGGAATTCCAATTGAGCTATTTCAAATCCTGAAAGATGATGCTGTGAAAGTGCTGCACTCAATATGCCAGCAAATTTGGAAAACTCAGCAGTGGCCACAGGACTGGAAAGGGTCAGTCTTCATTCCAATGCCAAAGAAAGGCAATGCAAAAGAATGCTCAGACCAGCGCACAGTTGCACTCATCTCACATGCTAGTAAAGTCATGCTCAAAATTCTCCAAGCCAGGCTTCAGCAATATGTGAACCGTGAACTTCCAGATGTTCAAGCGGGTTTTAGAAAAGGCAGAGGCACCAGAGATCAAATTGCCAACATCCGCTGGATCATGGAGAAAGCAAGAGAGTTCCAGAAAAACATCTATCTACTTCATTGACTATGCCAAAGCCTTTGACTGTGTGGATCACAATAAACTGTGGAAAATTCTGAAAGAGATGGGAATACCAGACCACCTGACTTGCCTCTTGAGAAACCTGTATGCAGGTCAGGAAGCAACAGTTAGAACTGGACGTGGAACAACAGACTGGTTCCAAATAGGAAAAGGTGTACGTCAAGGTTGTATATTGTCACCCTGCTTATTTAACTTATATGCAGAGTACATCATGAGGAACGCTGGGCTGGAAGAAACACAAGCTGGAATCAAGATTGCTGGGAGAAATATCAATAACCTCAGATATGCAGATGACACCACCCTTATGGCAAAAAGTGAAGAGGAACTCAAAGGCCTCTTGATGAAAGTGAAAGAGGAGAGTGAAAAGGTTGGCTTGAAGCTCAACATCCAGAAAACGAAGATCATGGCATCTGGTCCCATCACTTCATGGGAAATAGATGGGGAAACAGTGGAAACAGTGTCAGACTTTATTTTTGGGGGCTCCAAAATCACTGCAGATGCTGATTGCAGCCATGAAATTAAAAGACGCTTACTCCTTGGAAGGAAAGTTATGACCAGCCTAGATAGCATATTAAAAAGCAGAGACATTACTTTGCCAACCAAGGTCCGTCTAGTCAAGGCTATGGTTTTTCCTTTGATCATGTATGGATGTGAGAGTTGGACTGTGAAGAAAGCTGATCTCCGAAGAATTGATGCTTTTGAACTGTGGTGTTGGAGAAGACTCTTGAGAGTCCATTGGACTGCAAGGAGATCCAACCAGTCCTTTATAAAGGAGATCAATCCTGGATGTTCATTGGAAGGACTGATGCTAAAGCTGAAACTCCGGCCACCTCATGTGACGAGTTGACTCACTGGAAAAGAGTCTGATGCTGGGAGGGATTGGGGGTAGGAGGAGACGGGGACGACAGAGAATGAGATGGCTGGATGGCATCACCGACTCGATGGATATGAGTTTGAGTGAACTCCGGGAGTTGGTGATGGACAGGGAGGCCTGGCGTGCTGTGGTTCATGGGGTCGCAAAGAGTCGGACACGACTGAGCGACTGAACTGAACTGAACTGAATGTTCTAGTCTGACTCCCTTGCCTCCAGCCTAACCAATATAAGCTTCAAACACTGTCAGCTGTCTTGAAGTAGGAAGTTTCATTGTTCTTTGGGCAGGCTTACTTCCCTGGCAGATCTTTCTTAAGTACTATGAAGAATGGAAAAGTTGGTAATCTGCTTTTCAATAGTTTTTTGTCTAGCCTTACAGACTTGTGTACAGCACTGCAATCCACAATTGCTCCCAGGGAAAAAACAGCCATTTGTTTAAGTCTGTTCAAGTTTACAATTTCTAAATGTCTATTAGCTTTCTGGTTTCTTTAAATCTCAACAAAAGTTACCTGCCTGGAAAAGCTGTTGGTCAGCCCTGTGACCGAAATCACCAAATACCCGCAGTTGGAGATGGGTGGGTGGTAGGAAAAGCCAGAGATTATATTTTAACTTAGAAAGTGTTTCCTCATTTCTCGAATTTTATTTTGTCTAGTTTATTGATCTGAAGCTCCTTACTGTCTATAAAAGTAGGATTTTTGTAATTATTCAATTGATTCTACTCATTATGGTGTTAAGTATTGACCTGCTGTGATCTACTGCACTCTACCCAAAAGCAGAATGCTTACATTGTATTTTTAAATGATTATTGCTGTGGTATAGAAAATCTGTTTGTGTGCTAAATGAATCTTTTAACTGCTTTTTATGAAACACTGTTACTGCATCTAGTAGTTTTTCAGTTAACTGATTTAAACGAACTTTAGTAACATGAACTCACAAAATCAAATCATTTTGCCATTATATCTACTACTGTGGGCAAGAATCCCTTAGAAGAAATGGAGTAGCCATCATAGTCAATGAAAGAGTCCGAAATGCAGTACTTGGATCCAGTCTCAAATGACAGAATGATCTCTATTTGTTCATTTCCAAGGCAAACCATTCAGTATCACAGTAATCCAAGTCTATGCCCCGACCAGTAATACTTAAGAAGCTGAAGTTGAACAATTCTGTGAAGACCTGTAAGACCTTCTAGAACTAACACCCAACGTCCTTTTCATTATAGGGGACTAGAATGCAAAAGTAGGAAGTCGAGAAATACCTGAGGTAACAGGGAAATTTTACCTTGGAGTACATAATGAAGCAGGGCAAAGGATAATAGAGTTCTGCCAAGTGAAAGCACTGGTCATAGCAAACACCCTCTTCCAACAATGCAAGAGAAGACTCTACACATGGACATCACCAGATGGTCAGTATCAAAATCAAATTGATTATATTCTTTGCAGCCAAAGATGGGGAGGCTCTATACAGTCAGCAAAAACAACACCTGGAGCTGATGGTGGCTCAGATCAAGAATTCCTTATTGCCAAATTCAGACTTAAATTGAAGAAAGTATGGAAACCCACTGGACCTAAATCAAATCCCTTACAATTATACAGTGGAAGTGACAAATGAATTCAAGGGATTAGATCTGACAGACAGAGTGCCTGAAGTACTATGGACGGATGTTCCTGACATTGTACAGAAGGCAGGGATCAAGACCATCCCAAGAAAATGAAAGGCAAATGGCTATCTGAGGAAGCCTTCCGAATAGCTGAGAAAATAAGAGAAGTGAAAGGCAAAGGAGAAAAGGAAAGATATACCCATTTGTATGCAGAGTTCCAAAGAACAGCAAGGAGAGATAAGAAAGCCTTCCTCAGTGATCAGTGCAAAGAAACAGAGGAAAACAATTGAAAGGGAAAGACTAGTGATCTCTTCAAGAAGATTAGAGATACCAAGCGAACATTTCATGCAAAGATGGACACAATAAAGGACAGAAATGGTATGGATCTAACAGAAGCAGAAGATATTAAGAAGAGGTGGCAAGAATACACAGAAGAACTATGCAAAAAAGATCTTCATGACCCAGATAGTAACGATGGTATGATCACTCACCTAGAGCCAGACATCCTGGAATGCAAAGTCAAGTGGGCCTTAGGAAGCATCACTATGAACAAAGCTAATAGAGGTGATGGAATTCCAGTTGAGCTATTTCAAATCCTAGAAGATGATGCTGTGAAAATGCTGCACTCAATATGCCAGCAAATTTGGAAAACTCAGCAGTGGCCACAGGACTGGAAAAGGTCAGTCTTCATTCCAATCCCAAAGAAAGGCAATGCCTAAGAATGTTCAAACTACCACACAATTACACTCATCTTACATGCTAGGAAACTAATGCTCAAAATTCTCCAAGTCAGGCTTCAACAGTACATGAACCATGAACCTCCAGATGTTTTCAAACTGGATTTAGAAAGGCCAGAGGAATTAGAGATCAATTTGCCAACATCCATTGCATCATCGAAAAAGCAAGAGAGTTCCAGAAAAACATCTACTTCTGCTTTATTGACTGTGCCAAATTCTTTGACTATGTGGATCACAACAAACTGGAAAATGCTGAAAGAGGTGGGAATACTAGACCACCTTATTTGCCTCCTGAGAAATCTGTATGCAGGTCAGGAAGCAACAATTAGAACTGGACATGGAACAACAGATGGTTCCACATCAGAAAAGGGGTACGTTAAGGTTGTATATTGTCACCCTGCTTATTTAACTTATATGCAGAGTATATCATGAGAAACACGGTGCTGGATGAAGCACAAGCTGGAATCAAGATTGCCAGGAGAAATATCAGTAACCTCAGATATGAGATGACACCCCCCTTATGGCAGAAAGTAAAGAACTAAAGAGATTCTTGTTGAAAGAAGAGAGTGAAAAAGCTGGCTTAAAATTCGACATTCAGAAAACCAAGATCATGGTATCTGGTCCCATCATTTCATGGCAAGTAGATGGGGAAACAGTGGAAACAGTGACAGACTTTATTTTCTTGGTCTCCAAAATCACTACATATGGTGACTGCAGCCATGAAATTAAAAGACGCTTGCTCCTTGGAAGAAAATTTATGACCAACCTAGACAGCATATTAAAAAGCAGACACATTACTTTGCCAACAAAGGTCCATTCGTCAAGGCTATGGTTTTTCCAGTAGTCATGTATGAATATGAGATTTCATCCATAAAAATTGCTGAGCTCTGAAGAATTGATACTTTTGAACCGTGGTGTTGAAGACTCTTGAGAGTCCCTTGGACTGCAAGGAGATCATACCAATCAATCCTAAAGGAAATGAACCCTTAATAGTTATTGGAAGGACTGATGCTGAAGTTCCGATACACAGGCCACCTGGTGCGACTCCTTAGAAAAGACCCTGATGCTGGGAAAGATTGCAGGCGGGAGGAGAAGGGGAAGACAGAGAATGAGATGGTTGGATTACATCAGCCACTCGATAGACATGAGTTTGAGTAAACTCCAGAACTTGGTGATGGACAGGGAGGCCTGGCATGCTGCTGTCCATGGGGTTTCAAAGAGTCGGACATGATTGAATGACTGAACTGAACTGAATTGGTTTGTATGTTTAACGATCAATGTCTCAAACACTGTGGCAGTTGCTTTAAAACTACTGACTGATTTTAATCCTCATAACAAACATATGAGGTGGGTATTCTTCTTGTTCCTATTCATAAGTGAGAAAGATGAGGCAAAAGCATTAAGAATGTCTAAGGTCACACAGCAAATAGTGCGGAAGTCAGATTCAGACCCAGATTCTTTTATGATAATGAGCATTAGTAGTAGTGTAGATAAAACACATTATTTATCTGAGCTTTCTACGTGAATACAGCAAACTGACTTGGGAAATGTTTACTTCAATATGTGTTACTTTGTGATACCCCTTTTCTTATTTGGGTTGCTGTTCTTAAATTTCTTTAAATCTCTGACTTACCCATTCATTTATTCAATAATAATTTATTTGGCATTTGTTTCTTCAGTATTTAAACTTGGTTATCTCATCCAGTTTCATAGCTTTTGCTTGGGTTCTTTTTCCTAAAATATACTCTTTAATGATGTGTAATATTTTATATGAGTTGTACATAAAAGACATAAAATCATAAGTGTAAAGCTTGTTTAATTATCACAGATAACACATCTGAATAACCATCAAGATAAAGAGAATATCACAATATCACAGAAATCTCCCGATACTCATGTCCAATCGTTACACCTTACCTCTTCTTCAAAGGTAATTACTGTCTGATTTCTATCACCGTGAATTGTTTTTACTTCTTTTCAGTTCAGTTCAGTTGCTCAGTCGTGTCCGACTATGCGACCCCATGAATCACAGCACGCCAGGCCTCCCTGTCCATCACCAACTCCCGGAGTTCACTCAAACTCATGTCCATCGAGTCAGTGATGCCATCCAGCCATCTCATTCTCTGTCGTCCCCTTCTCCTCCCGCCCCCAATCCTTCCCAGCATCAAGAGTCTTTTCCAGTGAGTCAGCTCTTCCCATGAGGTGGCCAAAGTATTGGAGTTTCAGCTTTAGCACCAGTCCTTCCAGTGAACACCCAGGACTGATCTCCTTTAAAATGGACTGGTTGGATCTCCTTGCAGTCCAAGGGACTCTCAAGAGTCTTCTCCAGCACCACAATTCAAAAGTATCAATTCTTCGGCGATCAGCTTTCTTCACAGTCCAACTCTCACATCCATACATGACTACTGGAAAAACCATAGTCTTGACAATTGGACCTTGGTTGGTAAAGTAACGTCTCTGCTTTTTAATATGCTATCTAGGTTGGTCATAACTTTGCTTCCAAGAAGTAAGCGTCTTTTAATTTCATGGCTACAATCAGCATCTGCAGTGATTTTGGAGCCCAAAAAAATAAAGTCTGACAGAATGTGGTCCACTGGAGAAGGGAATGGCAAACCACTTCAGTATACTTGCCTTGAGAACCCCATGAACAGTGACAAAGGGCAAAATGATAGGATACTGAATGAGGAATTCCCCAGGTCAGTAGGTGCCCAGTATGCTACTGGTGATCAGTGGAGAAATAACTCCAGAAAGAATGAAGTGATGAAGCCAAAGCAAACAAATACCCAGTTGTGGATGTGACTGGTGATAGGAGCAAGGTCTGAGGCTGTCAAGAGCAATATTGCATAGGAACTTGGAATGTTAGGTGCATGAATCAAGGCAAATTGGAAGTGGTCAAACAGGAGATGACAGGAGTGAACGTAGACATTCTAGGAATCAGTAAACTAAAATGGACTGGAATGGGTGAATTTAACTCAGATGACCATTATATCTACTACTGTGGGCAGGAATCCCTTAGAAGAAATGGAGTAGCCATCATGGTCAACAAAAGGGTCCGAAATGCAGTACTTGGATGCAATCTTAAAAACGACAGAATGATTTCTGTTTGTTTCCACGGCAAACCATTCAATATTACAGTAATCCAAGCCTATGCTCCAGCCAGTAATGCTGAAGAAGAAGAAGTTGAACGGTTCTATGAAGACCTACAAGACCTTTTAGAACTAACACCCAAAAAAGATGTGCTTTTCATTATAGGGGATTGGAATGCAAAAGTAGGAAGTCAAGAAACACCTGGAGTAACTGGCAAATTTGGCCTTGGAGCACGAAATGAAGCAGGGCAAAGGCTAATAGAGTTTTGCCAAGAGAACGCACTGGTCATAGCAAACACCCTCTTCCAGCAACACAAGAGAAGACTCTACACATGGACATCACCAGATGGTCAACACTGAAATCAGATTGATTATATTCTTTGCAGCCAAAGATGGAGAAGCTCTATACAGTTAGCAAAAACAAAACCAGGAGCTGACTGTGGCTCAGATCATGAACTCCTTATTGCCAAATTCAGACTTAAATTGAAGAAAGTAGGGAAAACCACTAGACCATTCATGTATGACCTATATATTAGTAGGCATTCCTTATATATTCTGTATGAGTCCTTTGTTTGATATGTGTATTGTACATTTATTCTCATACTTTGTTGCTTCCCTTTTACTTTCTTAAAAGTGTCTCTGATGAATAGAAATTACTTTAAGTCAGTTATAATTAGTGAGTAAATATTTGTGGATTAAATGAATGATCCTGAAGACATTTAATATCTGGTACAAGAGGGCAGTCTTATTCATTATAAAATGTAATTTTTCTATTAAATATATATTAAAAATTCTTTAGAGCACAGAAGAAACAGTGACTAATTCTGGCTTAGAGGATAAAGAATTTCTTCAAGTAGAATGGGATGAGAAGGGCTTCTATAGCAAAAACAAACACAATGTGAGCAAAGACACTACTGAATAAACAATGTTTTTGAGAAAAGCATGTGTGTTTAAAGTCAAGGGATTATTAAAAATAACTTTAGGAGATGACTCTGGAATGTTCGGTTGTAGTCACATTGTAAATTATTTGTATGTCTTAGGGAAGGTTGTCATAGGGAGGGAAACTCAAAGATTTTTAAACAAAGACATTTTCAGGTATATTTCGGAGAGTTTACTATCCTTACCAAAATGAATTGGAAGGAGGCACAGAGGCAGAACACTTAGGATGCTGTATACCAATCTAGATGAATTTTGCTCAGGTTTTTGCAAGTCATCAAAAGTGTGGGAGGTGTACCACAGTGTTTAATAAAACAGACTCTGTCTTGATTGGATTGTAACCATCTTAACCATTCTGGGCTTTCCTAAAATACGGATAAAAAACCTGCTGTTGTTATTGTCAGGATAAAATGTTTATAAAGTACACAGTGCCTGGTACATGGTAACCACATAGTAAATGAGACCTATGTGATATGATCCATGTAGACTTGAGAAGTGAAGAATACAAATAGATTGATTTAGGTTTTAAGCTTAAGCAACTTCATAGAAAATAATGCCAATCTCTGAGCTAAGGAATTAAATGGAAAAAATATATATATTTTTAGGAGGAATAAAGAACGTTGAGGATCTTTAAGACATATGGCTATAGAACCTAAAACTGAAAATTTATTCATCTCCCAACCCAATCAGTTAAGTGTTTTTGTCTGGTTTGTTCACTGTTGATGATTTCCATCTCTCTTTTTTTCTGGTAACGTTCCCTTAACTGAGAAACTTTTTCCTGTTACTTTTTCTTCAGGATAAGGGCATCCCAGAGAAATGATGGAAAAAAACACATTTTAAAATATCAGAGATATCAAATTGCTGCAGGTTTTCTCTCTACCATATTTCTGATCATTTAGTCCCTTAAGAAAAAACAGACCTAGCCTTACCATTGTGCAGTGTGGGGTAGGTAATTTTCCTCTCAACATCAGAACAATCTGCTCCAGTAAAAGGAACAGTTCTTGGCTCTCTTTGAAAAGATGGTTTAAGCCTACCTCTCTTTCTGCTATTTTTTGCAGCCTATAGATAGATCAATGTTCTATTGTTTCCCTTACTAATTATTACATATCTTTACACAGACATCTTGGCAAAAATTCCACCCAAATACTATACTTTATTTAACCTTACTAAAATGAATTTCCTCTGCTATTCTTTACTAATAGACATGTAAATTATATTGTAACATCTTTAAAATATTTTTTACCACTAATATCCTCATTGAAAACTAAACCACAGTAATGTTTAATATTATTAATGTCATTGAAAATCAGACGTTTTATATCCCAATGTGGCTAAATATTAGTGAATAAAATTGTTTTGAGATCACTTTTGTTAAGGAAACTTTTAAATAGAATTAAATTAATTACATAATATGTGTTATCTATGTCCAATTATTTACCTTCTCTAGCTATAGTCAGGCTGGAATGCAATAAAACCCAGAATTATGGAAGATGTTTTTCATGTTCTCATTTACTTTACTCCCCTTGACAGTGGTCCAGCTTTCAAAGAGTTTCAGTAACTTGCCTGTGGACACAAAGCCAATAAGTTGACAAAACTGAAACAGGCACCCAGGTCTGTCTTGCCTATAAGTCTGTTCCCTTTCTATTACCTTTTCTTCTAACCCAGTGACTTTCAGTTAGAAAATTTGTAAATAGCGTTGTTAGTTAGTTAGCTAGTTCAGTCACTCAGTCGTATCCGACTTTTTGCAACCCCATGAATCACACAGCATGCCAGGCCTCCCTGTCCATCACCAATTCCTGGAGTTCACTCAAACTCATGTGCATCGAGTCGGTGACTCCATCCAGCCATCTCACTCTCTGTCGTCCCCTTCTCCTCCCACCCCCAATCTTTCCCAACATCAGAGTGTTTTCCAGTGAGTCAACTCTTCGCATGAGGTGGCCAAAGTATTGGAGTTTCAGCTTTAGCATTAGTCCTTCCAATGATTACCCAGGATTGATCTCCTTTAGAATAGACTGGTTGGATCTCCTTGCAGTCCAAGGGACTCTCGAGAGTCTTCTCCAGCACCACAGTTCAAAAGCATCAATTCTTTGGCGATCAGCTTTCTTCACAGTCCAACTCTCACATCCATACATGACCACTGGAAAAACCATAGCCTTGACTAGACGGACCTTTGTTGGCAAAGTAATGTCTCTGCTTTTTAATATGCTATCTAGGTTGGTCATAACTTTCCTTCCAAGGAGTTAAGCGTCTTTTAATTTCATGGCTGCAGTCAGCATCCGCAGTGATTTTGGAGCCCAAAAAGATGAAGTCTGACACTGTTTCCCCATCTGTTTCCCATGAAGTGATGGGACCAGATGCCATGATGTTTGTTTTCTGAATGTTGAGCTTCAAGCCAACCTTTTCACTCTCCTCTTTCACTTTCATCAAGAGGCCTTTGAGTTCCTCTTCACTCTCTGCCATAAGGGTGGTGTCATCTGCATATCTGAGGTTATTGATATTTCTCCCGGCAATCTTGATTCCAGCTTGTGCTTCTTCCAGCCCAGCGTTCCTCATGATGTACTCTGCATATAAGTTAAATAGTGTTGTTAAGAGACATGAAAAACTAGAAGCAGCATAAAATTTTATCCATAGGGTTTTTAAATTAAATTATATAGGCTATTTTATGTAGAACTTATTACTGATGGTGACCTTATTAATGATATATTGTCAAACTGAAAAAACAAGTAAATAGCACAAGTGTATGTGGGTTTTATGTATGGAGATTTGTATAGAAGGATGCTTAACAAGTGTAAATGGGTTATCTCTGGTAAAATGTTCAGTTCAGTTCATTCATGAATCCATGAATGAAACAATAAATATTTTCTAATACAAAATGCTGTATTTTGAATGCCTTCCTTTTTCTGCTGATTCATGGTATATTATTTTCTTTAAAATGTGAATCAACATTCAACATCTCTAGAATGTTTAGAAAGATTGCTCTGATCAGTTCCATATAACTTCAGTTCAGTTCAGTTGCTCAGTCGCGTCCAACTCTTTGCGACCCCATGAATCACAGCATGCCAGGCCTCCCTGTCCATCAACAACTCCCGGAGTTCACTCAAACTCACGTCCATCGAGTCGGTGATGCCATCCAGCCATCTCATCCTCTGTCGTCCCCTTCTCCTCCTGCCCCCAATCCCTCCCAGCATAAGGGTCTTTTCCAATGAGTCAACTCTTCGCATGAGGTGGCCACAGTATTGGAGTTTCAACCTCAGCATCAGTCCTTCCAGTGAACACCCGGCACTGGTCTCCTTTAGGATGGACCGGTTGGACCTCCTTGCAGTCCAGGGGACTCGCAAGAGTCTTCTCCAGCACCACAGTTCAAAAGCATCAATTCTTTGGTGCTCAGCTTTTTTCACAGTCCAACTCTCACATCCGTACATGACCACGGGAAAAACAATAGCCTTAACTAGACGGACCTTGGTTGGCAAAGTAATGTCTCTGCTTTTTAATATGCTGTCTAGGCTGGTCATAACTTTCCTTCCAAGGAGTAAGCGTCTTTTAATTTCATGGCTGCAGTCAGCATCCGCAGTGATTTTGGAGTCCAAAAAAATAAAGTCTGACACTGTTTCCACTGTTTCCCCATCTATTTCCCATGAAGTGATGGGACCAGATGCCATGATCTTTGTTTTCTGAATGTTGAGTTTTAAGCCGACTTTTTCACTCTCCTCTTTCACCTTCATCAAGAGGCTCTTTAGTTCTTCTTCGCTTTTTGCCATAAGGGTGGTGTTATCTGCATATCTGAGGTTATTGATATTTCTCCCGGCAATCTTGATTCCAGCTTGTGCTTCATCCAGCCCAGCGTTCCTCATGATGTACTCTGCATATAAGTTAAATAAGCAGGGTGACAATATACATCCTTGACATACTCCTTTTCCTTTTTGGAACCAGTCTCTTGTTCCATGTCCAGTTCTAACTGTTGCTTGCTGACCTGCGTATAGGGTTCTCAAGAGGCAGGTCAGGTGGTCTGGTATTCCCATCTTTTTCAGAATATTCCAATTTGTTGTGATCCACACAGTCAAAGGCTTTGGCATAGTCAATAAAGCAGAAACAGATGTTTTTCTGTAACTTTCTTGCTTTGTCCATGATCCATCGGATGTTGGCAATTTGCTCTCTGGTGCCTCTGCCTTTTCTCAAACCAGCTTGAACATCTAGAAGTTCACGGTTCACATATTGCTGAAGCCTGGCTTGGAGAATTTTGAGCATGATTTTCAATCCTTTAAACTTTTTTTATTTTGATTGAATTATTTTTTCTTTTTTTTTTTTAGTTAGTATGTATTATTAGAATCGTAAAAATTACTAAGAATTTTCTCATTTAGGGTCCCCAGATTTAAAGTGGTACAAAAGTAGAAACAGGTTAAAATACAAAAGTTATTTTTTTCACCAACTGTCATTTCCAGAACCTAGTTTGTAATTGTATAGCAGATGATACAAGTATAACTTCTCTCACATAGCCATTTTTTTTTTTTTTTTGCATATTGCCTATTCCACCACAGGGAGTAGAATGAATTTAAGTGCCAGACTCATAGAGGAGGTACTAAATTTTACTGATAAATAAAATAATAGCTGTTTAAACTTAAGTTTGAGAGGAAGCTCTATTCCTCTATAGCATAATAGCTCCTATTAGAAGACCCTATCTATTTTCACAAAAAAACAATTATAAATGCTGGACCAATAAATAAATAGCTAACTACCTGACTGCACTGGAGAGTGGCCAAAAGCAAGTAGTTTCTGACATTTGGAAGAAAGCCCTAGGTGAGTATTCCATTGTGTAATGCTTAGGCCCAGAATAGACCCCAGTTTGGCCTACTTGGCAGCTGAAATCTGCATGCTTTCTTGCTAGAAAAACAGTTTGGACAACCACAGCTGCTTTAATGTGAGGGGATACCACGGCACATTGATCAGAATGGCCATCATTAAAAGTCTGCAAAGAGCAAATGCTAGAGAGGATGTGGAGAAAAGGGAACCCTTCTATAATGTTGGTGAGAATGTAAATTGTTGCAGCCACTTTGGAAATCAGCATGGCAATTCCTCAAGAAACTAAAAATAGAGTTGCCATGTAATCCAGCAATCCCACTCCTGGGCATATATCCAGACAAAACTACAATTCAAATAGATGCATGCACCCTTATGTTCATAGCAGCACTATTCACAATAGACAGAAATGGAAGCAACCTAAATGTCCATGGACAGAGCAATGGATAAAGAAGGTATTACGTGTGTGTGTGTATATGCACAATCACTTAATTGTGTCTGACTCTTTGCAACCTCTATGGAATGTTACCCACGAAGCTTCTCTGTCCATGGAATTTTCCTAGTAAGAATGCTAGAGTGGGTTGCCATGCCCTTGTCCAGAGCATCTTCCCAACTCAGGGACTGAACCCCACATCTCCTGCATCTCCTGCTTTGTAGGCAGATTCTTTACCACTGAGCCACAGGGAAGCCTGATACATGCATACATACGTATATGTACATACAATGGAGTACTATTCAAGCATAAAATGAGTGAAATAATGCCATCTGTAGCATTCCATAGGTAGACCTAGAGATTATCACACTAAATGAAGTCAGTCAGAAAGAGAAAGACAAATACCATATGATATCACTTACATGTGGAGTCTAAAACATGACACAAATTAACTTATTTATAAAACGGAGACAGACTCACAGATACTGAAAACAAACTTATGATTACTAAAGAGGAAAGAAGGTGGGGGAGGGATAAATTAGGAGTTTGGAATTACCAGATACAAACTACTGTGTGTAAAATAAACAACGGGGTCCTACTTTATAGCTCAGGGAACTATATTCAATATCCTGTAATAAACCATAATGGAAAATAATTAACAAAAATAAAAGTGAGCAGGGAAATCCTGGAAAAGATAAAGCCAAAGAGAAGAGCCTTACATTTTGTAAATAAGCTCTCTAGATCTCTGGCTGACCTCTGCACCATGAATTTACTGAGCAAACTACAAGCAACATAACTAAAGCTAAAGGAATTGAATTAAATTTTGGATTGCCATCACTACAGAGGAGACAGATTTTCAGTTATGTCTACCCAAGTCATGTGCTTAGTGAAATAGAAATAAATCACTATTCTTTGGAGTAATATGAAAAAACCTAGTATCTCTTCAAAATATCATTCACCATGTCCAGGATGCAATTCAAAATTATTTAACATATAAAGAAATAAGAAAATATGACCCATTTTCAAGCAAAAGACAATCAACTGATATTAACCCAAGATGACCCAGGTATTGGAATTAACAGACAAAGATGGCTAAATCATCTACTATAACTTGGCTCAATGAGTAAAGGAAAACATGCTTGTAATTAATAAAGAAATATGAAATCCAAGCAGTAAAATAGAGACTTTTAGAAAGAACCCAATGAAAAATTTATAAGTGTAAAATACAATAATTAAAAAGTATTCTGAGAGTATCTTTTGATCTTTATTTCAAGGTCACACATGAGCTAATTTAGGGTTGATGACAGGAAGATTATGTAATAAATATGTAGTTATTAAATATAAAATTAAGTAAATTTGGCCTTGAAGTACAAAAAGAAGCAGGTTAAAAGCTAACAGAGTTTTGCCAAGAAAACAAACTGGTCATAGCAATCACCTTCTTCCAATAATACAAGAGAAGACTCTATGCATGGACATCACCAGATGGTCAGTACCGAGACTGATTATATTCTTTGCAACCAGAGATGAAGAGGCTGTATACAGTCAACAAAAACAAGACTGGGAGCAGACTGTGGCTCATATCATGAACTCCTTATTTCCAAATTCAGACTTAAGTTGAAGAAAGTAGGGAAAACCACTAGACCATTCAGGTATGACTCAAATCAAATCACTAACAATTATACTATAGAAGTGAGAAAGATTCAGGGGATTAGATCTGATAGAGCGCCTGAAGAACTATGGATAGAGGTTCCTGACCTTGTGCAGGAGGCAGTGATCAAGACCATCCCCAAGAAAAAGAAATGCAAAAAGGCAAAATGGTTGTCTGAGGAGGCCTTACAAATAGCTGTGAAGAGAAGTGAAAGGCAAATAAGAAAAGGACAGATATACCCAATTGAATGCAGCATTCCACAGAATAGCAAGGAGAGGTAAGAAAGCCTTCTTCAGTGATCAATGCAAAGAAATAGAGGAAAGCAATAGAATAGGAAAGACTAGAGATCTCTTTAAGAAAATTATAGGTACCAAGGGAACATTTCATGCAAAGATGGGCTCAATAAAGGACAGAAATGGTAGGGACCTAACAGAAGCAGAAGATATTAAGAAGAGGTGGCAAGAATACACAGAAGAAGATCTTCACGACCCAGATAATCATGATGGTGTGATCACTCACCTAGAGCCAGATATCCTGGAATGCAAAGTCAAGTGGGCCTTAGGAAGCATCATGATGAACAAAGCTAGTGGAGTTGATGGAGTTCCAGTTGAGCTATTTCAGATTCTAAAAGATGATACTGTGAAAGTGCTGCACTCAATATGCCAACAAATTTGGAAAACTCAGCATTGGCCATAGGACTGGAAAAAGTCAGTTTTCATTCCAATCCCAAAGAAAGACAATGTCAAAGATAGTTCAAACTAATGCACCGTTGCACTCATCTCACACGCTAGCAAAGTAATGCTCAAAATTCTCTAAGCCAGGCTTCAACAGTACCTGATCCATAAACTTCCAGATGATCAAGCTGGATTTAGAAAAGGCAGAGGAATTATAGATCAACTTGCCAACATCTGTTGGATCATCAAAAAAGCAAGAGAGTTCCAGAGAAACATCTGCTTTATTGACTGCGCCAAAGCCTTTGACTGTGTGGATCACAACAAACTGTGGAAAATTCTTCAAGAGATGGGAATACTAGATGACCTTACCTGCCTCCTGAGAAATCTGTATGCAGGTCAGAAAGCAACAGTTAGAACTGGACATGAAGCGACAGACTGGTTACAAATCGGGAAAGGAGGAGGTCAATGCTGTATGTTGTCACCCTGCTTCTTTAACTTATATGCGAAGTATATCATGCGAAACACTGGGCTGAAGCATAAGCTGGAATCAAGATTACTGGGAGAAATATCAATAACCTCAGATATGCAGATGTGCATATGACACCACCACTTTGCAGAAAGTGAAGAAGAGCCTCTTGATGAAAGTGAAAGAGGAGAGTGAAAAAAGTGTCTTAAAACTCAACATTCAGAAAACTAAGATCATGGCATCTGGTCCCATCACTTCATGGCAAATAGATGGAAAAGCAGTGAAAGACTTTTATTTTCCTGGGCTCCCAATTCACTGCAGATGGTAAGTTCTGCTATGAAATTAAAAGATGCTTGCTCCTTAGAAGAAAAGCTATGACCAACCTAGACAGCATATTAAAAAGCAGAGACATTACTTTGCCAACAAAGGTCTGTCTAATCAAAGAGTTCATGGGTGTACACACCAGGAGGCACCACAGAAACTCACATCTCAGATGGAAAGACCCTAGGAATGGGTACACAAGTGAATAATTGTTCAGTGGGAGCACACCAGTTCTGCCCATCCTACACCAATGCTTGGAGTCAGATCTGGGGTGACAGGTCCTAGGAGAAGTCTGCCACAGAAGCAGCTCAGGTTCCAGGTTGCAGCACAACCAGCTTGATTCCTGCAGCAACAGTACCCTCACCCTCAGCACCAGCCTAGCACTAGGTCTGGGATGAATACAGCAAAGAAAGGGATGCAACCTTGGGCTGCTTTGGGGCAAAACCATAGTTTCCCTGTTTGCTATGACCACACAGTGCTCACTTGCTTCAGCATTCACCTCCTTTGGGACGAAGCATGCATTTGAAGGCAGTGGAACCTTACTAAGTCCAACACTCAAAGCTTCTACTCAAATAATTTGGAAGCAGACACCGGCCTGTACTGAGCTGTGAGGAAAGAGCAGGCCCTGCCTAACATCCAGTGCAGGCTCTGGAAATCATGACACCAGTCACACCCCCCTATCAAGGAGATGGCTAGCACTCTCTGAGGAAAGACGTAACTGGCATCCATACCAAAAACAGCCCTTGCACCGAAAATACTGGACTTACACAGTCTACCCAGGGATGCTGCCACAGAAAAACACCTCTTTAAATCACAGTAGATAACTGCTTCTTCTAAATTCATAGAGACAGAGAAAGTTAAGTAAAATGAAAAATCAGAGGAACTAATCCTAGTTAAAATAACAAGAGAAATGTTCTAAAAGAATAAATGTTGAAACATCTCACCAGTCTACTAGATCCCATGTTCAAAGCAGAGGTAATAAAAATACTAAAGAAATTAAGAAAGATTACCAATAGAAATACAGATTACTATAACAAGGAACTAGACACTATAAAGAGGAACCAATCAAAATTAGAAAGCTGAATTGCCAAGATAAAAACCATAGAAGCAATGAATAGCAGAATAACT
The DNA here is from genome assembly GCF_049115385.1 of Moschus berezovskii. Taxonomy (NCBI): domain Eukaryota; kingdom Metazoa; phylum Chordata; class Mammalia; order Artiodactyla; family Moschidae; genus Moschus; species Moschus berezovskii. The sequence continues at coordinate 24,756,419 of NC_142468.1, read as the reverse complement.
AATGCGGAAGAATGAGTGATTCTGGAAGACAGAATAATGGAAATCACCCATTCAAACCAGCAGATAGAAGGACGCATAAAATGAAAACAACATGTGAAATCTATGGGATAATATGAAGTGTGCCACCCTACCCATAATAGGAGTTCCGGAAGGAGAAGGGGGAATTAAAAATGTATTTGAAGAAGATGGCTGAAAACCTCCCAAGCCTGGAGAAGGAAACAGATGCCCAGGTACAGGACACAGAGGATGCCAAACAAGATGAATCCAAACAAACCCACACTAAGACATATCAAAAATTAAAGATAGAGGATTCTAAAGGCAGCAAGAAAAAAAAGAGTCATTTACAAGGGAACTCCCATAAGGCTATTAGTTGATTTTTTTTTTTCAGAAGCTTTGCAGGCCAGAAGGGAGTGACTTGATATGTTCAAAGTTCTGAAAAGGAAAAGTCTGAAACCCAGTATATGCTACTCAGAAAGATTATTATTTACACTAGAAGAGGAGGGAGAATTTCCCAGACAAGGAAAAATTAAGAGAATATAGCAATAATAAACATACCCTAAAAAATATTGAATGGTCTTCTCTAAATAGAGAAAAAGCAAGAATCAGTAGGAAAGGCAAATTTATAAAAACTGAAGGTCACTTAAGTAACCTAGTACATAACAACAAACAACTCATTCAGAAAATGGGCAGGAAACTGAAATAGACAGTTTTCTGAAGAAGACATACAGATGGTTAACAGGCACGTGAAAAGATGCTCGACATTGGTTATTACAGAAAGCAAGACAAAACCACAATGAGGTGTAACCTCATATTGGTCAGAATGGTTACCGTCAAAGTCTACAAATAATGAATGCTGGAGAGTGTGTGGAGACAAAGGAACTCTCATACACTGTTGTTAGGAATGTAAATTAGTGCACTCAATATGGAAAACAGTATGAAGTTTCCTTAAAAAACTACAACTGGACCTACCATATAGTCCACCAATTCCACTGCTGGGCATATATCCAAAAAAGATGAAATTGTAATTTGAATATCTATATGCACTCCAGTGTTTATAGCCGCACTATTTACAGTAGCCAAGACATGGAAACCACCCAAGTGTCTATCAACAAACAATTGATTTAAGAAGAAATTAGCCATAAAAAATAGAATATTGCCGTTTGCAGCAAAATGGATAGACCTAGAGAATATCATACTTGAGTAGTAAGAGATAAAGAAATATTACATGATTTTACTTATATGGGGAATTTAAAAAATAATACTAAGGAATGAATATGTGTACAAAACAGGAATAGACCCACAAACATAGAAAACAAACTTATAGTTACCACAGGGGAAAGGTGAGAAGTGATAAATTAGGAGTATAGTATTAATGGATAAAAACTACTAAACATAAAATAGATAAGCAACAAAGTTTTACTGTATAGCACAAGGAACTATTTTCAACATCTTATAATAATGTATAAGGAAAAATAACCTGAAAAAAATTGTTTAGCTGAATCACTTTGCTGTGTATCTGAAAGTAACACAGTATTTAAATCAACTGTACTTCAATTAAAAAATAGTATTAACCTTCTTTTAAAAAATTAAAACAAGCAGAAATTGTTGCCATCAACTTTCTCAGAACTCTATTTCAGGAAATAGTCAAAGGTTTATAGAGACCAAATGCTGAATCAGTGATTTTTGTTTGGGATGATGAAAAAGTTTTGAAAAGAGGTAGTTGTGATAGTTCCACTGCATTGTGGATGACATTAATGCCACTGTGCCACTGAATTGTATAGTTTAAAATGGTTAAGGTTCAGTTTTTACTATATAAATATTTTACCATGGTAAAAAATTTTTTGAAAAAAGTAGAATTATATATTAGTAATTTGCTACAGCATGTATGAGTCCTGAAAACATTATGGTAAGTGAAAGAAGCCAGTCACAAAAGACCACATATTGTATGATTCCAATTGTGTAAATTTCTAGAATAGCGACAGAAAGTAAATTGTGGTTGCTTGGGCCCTCCCAATCTGAGAAGAAGTGACTGCTAATGTTTGCCAGGTTTCTTTTGGGAGTTGGTAAATTGTAAAATTACATTAAGGTAATGTTTGCACAACTTTGTGAAGTAATTAGTAACCACTGAATTGTATGCTTTAAATGTATGACTTTATGATATGTAAACTATATCTTGATAAAGCTCTTTTTAAAAAAAAGATTATGAGTTCACACAAATACACAGTTTTGTAAGTAAGACTAATCCATCAGATGGGCTAAATGGAGAAACATGTAAAAGGACTGGTTAGTAATAATATAGATCTTAAGTGTCTATAATTAGTTTTAACATTCCTGGTCTTAATGTATTTGAAGCCAATCAGGATGTACTGGTATCAGGAAATAAGAAGATAGCCAAGAAATACTAAATTATATAATCTGAATGCATATTCATCTTTAAACTGTTTGCTAAGTGATATATCATTACTGCCTGAATGTGTGAATATCCTGTGGCCTCCTCGAGCTGTTATATTAAATTTTTCGGAGGTTGTGGATACCCTGTCTCTCCAGAAAATCCTCATAGGTATATACTTTTAGATATGATTTTATAAGAAATGTAAATCATGAGCCATGGTAGGAACATGGAGCTTTCCTCTAATGAAATAGCCTGAACTGGATAAAAGAATCAGGAGTTTTTGAGTAAGTTGATATAAAGAAGTAGGCACAGAGAGAGGAATAGTGTAAGATAAGAAAAGAGCTCTGTGAAACCACAGTGAACATACATAAAAAACTGGGAATCTAGAGACCAGAGTTTTATCACTGACATCTATCACTACTAATTGAACAAATCTTTCTGTAGAACAACAAAATACATTGGTAAAGCATATGAATAGAGGATAATAAGTGGGAAGAGTACAAATAATGATGGGAAAAATAAAACCATATTTGAATAAACATCTGTTTGCCTTCTTAGCATCCCAGCTCTTCATTCTAATATTATTTGCCATTGCTTCAATGAAGTATGGAAGGTATACTTTTCAGGAAAAAATACAAGTATAGAACAAATATAATAAAAACTATAGAGGTTTTAATTAATAATTCAAAAGATTAGCTTCTCTGAAGCAAGCATTTATATTGATGGTTTTCCATTGAGATGGAGAAGGAAATGGCAACCCACTCCAGTGTTCTTGCCTGGAGAATCCCAGGGATGGGGGAGCCTGGTGGGCTTCCGTCTATGGGGTCACACAGAGTTGGACACGACTGAAGTGACTTAGCAGCAGCAAGGCTAAAATAAACGTTTGCCACCATGAAATTAAATTACATTTACTCCTTGGAAAGAAAGTTATGACCAACCTAGATAGCATATTAAAAAGCAGAGACATTACTTTGCCAACAAAGGTCCGTCTAGTCAAGGCTATGGTTTTTCCCGTGGTCATGTATGGATGTGAGAGTTGGACTGTGAAGAAAGCTGAGCGCCAAAGAATTGATGCTTTTGAACTGTGGTGTTGGAGAAGACTCTTGAGAGTCCCTTGAACTGCAAGGAGATCCAACCAATCCATTCTAAAGGAGATCAGTCCTGGGTGTTCATTGGAAAGACTGATGCTAAAACTGAAACTCCAATACTTTGGCCACCTCATGTGAAGAGTTGACTCATTGGAAAAGACTCTGATGCTGGGAGGGATTGTGGGCAGGAGGAGAAGGGGACGACAGAGGATGAGATGGCTGGATGGCATCACGAACTCAATGCACAATGGTTTGGGTGAAATCCAGGAGTTGGTGAGGGACACGGAGGCCTGGCGTGCTGAGATTCATGGGGTCACAAAGAGTTGGACACAACTGAGCAACTGAACTGAACTGAACTGAAGGCTAAACATCAAAGATGATGCCATCATCCCCTTTTCTCTTAGAACTTGTAATATCTTTAATATGTAAACAAGTCCATACATATATAGTTATTCCAAGTGTTCAATCTTGGAAACAGCATGTTTCAATATGTCTATTGCCTACATTGATAGTGGAAATATAATCTTATACAACTTTGATCATTATCAAGCTAATCATATAAATTTCTCTTAAAACTGATGTGATATCTATAAAATAGGATAAATATTCTTGCCATTATCTCATGGAATAAACAGATTTTTCCTTACCCTGCTTAGTTCTTTAGTTACGGCCTATAATATAGCCACTAGGTAGGTGACTGAAATGAAAAAGTAGGAAATCAGGAGATACCTGAAATAACAAGCAAGTTTGGCCTTGGAGAACAAAATGAAGCAGGATACAGGCTAACAGACTTTTGCCAAGAGAACGCACTGGTCATGGCAAACACTCTCTTCCAACAACACAAGGGAAGACTCTACACATAGACATCACCAGATGGTCAGTACCGAAATCAGATTGATTATATTGTTTGCAGCCGAATATGGAAAAGCTCTATATGTCAGCAAAAGCAAGACTGGGAGCTGACTGTGACTCAGATCATGAATTCCCTGTTGCCAAATTCAGACTTAAATTGAATAAAGTAGGGAAAACCACTGGATCATTCAGGTATGACCTAAATCAAATCCCTTATGATTACACAGTGAAAGTGAGAAAACGATTCAAGGGATTAGATCTGATGGACAGAGTGCCTGATGAATTACGGACAGAGGTTCATGACATTGTACAAGAGGCTGTGATCAAAACCATCCCCAAGAAAAAGAAATGCAAAAAGGCAAAATGGTTGTTTCTGAGGAGGCCTTGCAAATAGCTGAGAAGTAGAAGACAAAGGAGAAAAGAAAAGATATATCCATCTGAATGCAGAATTCCAAAGAATAGCAAGGAGAGAAAAGAAAGCCTTCCTAAGTGATCAGTGCAGAGAAATAGAGGAAAACAACAGACTAGGAAAGACTAGAGATTGCTTTAAGAAAATTAGAGATACCAAGGGAACATTTCATGCAAAGATGGATACAGTAAAGGACAGAAATGGTATGGACCTAACAGAAGCAGAAGATATTAAGAAGTGGCAAGAATATGTAGAAGAACTATACATAAAAGATACTAGTGACTTAGATAGCCATGATAGTGTGATCACTTACGTAGAGCCAGTCATCCTGGAGTGTGAAGTGAAGTGGGCCTTAGGAAGCATCACTATGAACAAAGCCAGTGGAGGTGATGGGATTCCAGCTGAGCTATTTAAAATCCTGAAAGATGATGCTGTGAAAGTGCTGCAACCAATATGCCATCAAATTTGGAAAGCTCAGCAATGGCCACAGGACTGGAAAAGTTCGGTTTTCATTCCAATCCCAAAGAAGGGCAATGCTAAAAAATACTCAAACTACTGCATAATTGCACTCATTTCACGTGCTAACAAAGTAATGCTGAAAATTCTCCAAGCTGGACAAGAAGCATATATGAACCAAGAACTTCCAGATGTTCAAGCTGAATTTAGAAAAGGCAGAAGAACCAAAGATCAAATGGCCAATATCTGTTGGATCATAGAAAAAGCAAGAGAATTCCAAAAGAACATCTACTTCTCCTTCATTGACTACACTAAAGCCTTTGACTGGGTGGATCACAACGAACTGGAAAATTCCTCAAGAGATGGGAACATCAGACCACCTTACCTGCCTCCTGTGAAACCTGTATGCAGGTCAAGAGCAACAGTTAGAACCGGACATGGAAGGATGGACTGGTTCAAAATTGGGAAAGGAATATGTCAAGGCTGTATATTGTCACCCTGCTTATTTAACTTCTTTACAGAGTACATCGTGTGAAATGCCAGCTGGATGAAGCACAAGCTGGAATCAAAATTGCCAGGTGAAATATCAGTTACCTCACATATGCAGATAACTCTTATGGCAGAAAGCAAAGAGGTACTAAAGAGCCTCTTGATGAAAGTGAAAGAGAAGAGTGAAAAAGCTGGCTTAAAACTCAACATTCAAAAAACTAACACCATGGCATCCGGTCCCATTACTTCATGGCAAATAGATGGGGAAACAATGGAAACAGTGAGATACTTTATTTTCTTGGGCTCCAAAATCACTGCAGATGGTGACTGCAGCCATGAAATTAAAAGACGCTTGCTCCTTGGAAGAAAAGCTATGACCAACCTAGACAGCGTATTAAAAAGCAGAGACATTACTTTGCCAACAAAGACCCATCTATTCAAAGCTATGGTTTTTCCTGTAGTCATGTATGAATGTGAGAGCTGGACCATAAAGAAGGCTGAGCACCAAAGAACTGATGCTTTTAAACTGTGGTGTTGGAGAAGACTCTTGAGAGTCCATTGAAGTGCAAGGAGATCAAACCAGGGAAATCAGTCCTGAATATTCATTGGAAGGACTGATGCTGAAGCTGCAATGATTTGGCCACCTGATGAGAAGACTGACTCATTAGAAAAGACCCTGATTCTGGGAAATTATGAAGCAGGAGAAGGGACATCAGAGGATGAGATGGCATCACCGACCCAATGGATACGAGTTTGAGCAGGAGCCTGAAGATAATGAAGCACAAAAAAGCTTGGCATGCTATAGTCCTTGGGGTCACAAACAGTCAGACATGGCCAAGCAATTGAACAATAACAAAATGTATCTAATAGAAAAGGAATGATGGTACCAGTAACACACACACAAATTGAACAAAACTCCAATACTGTAGCTGCGTGTTCTACAGGTGAATGTTGTTTCTCAGTTGTTTTTAATAACTTTGGGGACCTGGTACACTAATGTGATATATGGTCCTCTGTCCTGTTTTCAAAGCCATTTTAGTTTCGATTGAAATATAATGAATACCGAATATTGAATTTCTTTCAATCTGTTGGTGGTATATCTGTTTTGTTTTGACACAGGACAGAGTAATCCTAGAATCAATCCTAAGAGAAATTTTGAGGGAGACTTTTGTAGTTTGTTTTCCATACTTCAGCCATTCTCTTCTCCTAGGTAGCAAATATTTGACTGACTGGAAAAAGCCTGTAATTGCATTTCTTATATTAGGCTGATTCCTAAGGATTCCTATTGAAGTCATCTTGAGATAATATGTTTGATTTACTATTATTTAGTTTTAATTATTTCATTGTCCTTTCTGAGGTCCAGTCAATCTTAGGAAAAGCTTTCTGTTGGCAGAATTATCTGCCATTTATTCAGGTCACCTATTAAGATCAATGAAGAGTAAAAATATGCATAAGATATGGCTCTTAAACTCAGTTAAGGCCTTAGGGAAAATAGGAGAAATAGGTCAAAAGACTTCTTTCTTAAATCCACTTAGGTCCATAAATCATTTGATTATTCTCTTTTACTGTTTATCTTCCTTTTAAAAAATGTCATTTCAATGTTTGACCTATAAGAGTTCGTGCTAAATAGATTACTATGAACCCTGAACTCTACTTAGGTCAGTAATGTTGTGGAAAAACTCCATACATAGTTTTAACTCTGACAAAAATAATACCTTTGAAAAATAACAAAAAATAATCACTTATTCAGCCCTTACTATGCCAAGTGTTTAACTTGCATCAGTGTGATTCCATCTTTAGGAGCAAATCCTTGCTATTCTCTGAAGCAATTCAGGTTACTAATTTCTCATCATAATACAGCATTCTGCAGTATTGTGATGATTGTAGAATGTGGACCCAGGTTACCTTCATTCAGAATAGTACAATGGAGATACCCAAGCACAAATTAATTATACTTGAATAGTTTGGCACATGGTGTAGTTGCATCTTCTCATTTATATTTCTTTCATCAGTGAGAGGATTAATATACTATTATCTCATTAAGTTTGGGAAAAATCATATTGATAAAGACATTTAATAAAGTACAAGAAAATGATTATCATAAATAATAGTAAGCTGCTTTCCATAGCTATTTAATACAGTCACAACAATATCTTACATTAATATCAACAGTGGTTAGAACTGTAATCGTTTTCATTCTTTAACATGTCTTTATAAGTGGTACATACAGTATTTGGAAACAATAATATTTGGTATCTAAATGAATAGAAACAAACTGAAATTGGTCCAGGAGTTAAGAATTAGACGACTTGAATAAAAGAACAGCCCTCACTTTCTTGTGAGCAAAAGATACAATTAGCCTGAAATGGCACCTGGGTTGACATTTTTTGTGGGTGTATGAAAAGAAAAAGTTTTAATTTAAAATACAACAAAATCTTAGTTTTCATATATATGCAAATGGAAAATAGGAATATATGAAAAATAATGGATGAATACTCTTTGGATAAAATCACCTGCTTGCTTTTTATCTCTATAGCCCCCCACCCAAATATCCCAGGAATCTATCCTTCTCATTTTAATCACCTACTGTGCTGTTGCTATTGTTTGCATTTACTTTTTAAAGAACTTGGTGAAAGCTTCAGTTATATTAACATATTTAGAAAATATGTTATTTTCTTCAGTGAAGAAAAGTTATTTACTAAAGGTTTTAGGGAAATATATTTTAGAATATTAACTTTAAAATGGTTTGAAGTAGATTACAAAGCCAGAAACGACCAGAGAAAGAGATATTAAGTCCAGATAATACATACATACAGATAAGAAGATACAGTGTGTGTTAGTTGCTCAGTCGTGTCTGACTCTTTGCAGCCCCACGGATTGTAGCTTGCCAGGCTCCTCTGTCCATAGAATTCTCCAGGCAAGAATACTGGAGTATTTCTCCTGACATAAGGATTAAACCCAGCTCTCCAGCATTGCAGTCAGATTCTTTACCATCTGAGCCACCAGGGAAGGTGATACTAATACATACATAATGGGAGAATCGGCTTGGAAAAATAAATGAGAAGTTAAAATAATTCAGAAAACAATTTTCGGAAAAAAACATGAAAGAATATCTTAGGAAAAATTTCCTACAATATTAAGACATGCTTAAGAGACTTGGATGATTAAAATTGTTCATATTAAGCTCTTTGGTAATGGAAATGATACTGTGTCACTTATATAAACTAGTAACTGCATACATTAAAAAAAATCTAGGAAACAAAATTTTAACCCATTTAAAACTTTTCCATTTGAAGAGTTTTAGTGGCTTTTGAACCCATTTGTTAATATTTTTAAAGAAATATCTTCCAATTACTTTGTAGAAAGAATTAATATCTTAAAAGGCAGAAACTTATTAATCCCATTTCAAAAATGCATTGCATGTTTGATGGATGAGATTGAAAATAAATGATGTGTAATGATTTAGTAAAGACTTCTTCCGTTTCCCTCTACTTATCTTTTAAAATGATATCTTACTTTTTAAATATTATATCGTAAAATATCAAACCAAGATTTTCTAATTTTCTAAAATAATATTTAAACACATTGCTTTTACAAAAAATTAGTGAGAAGACTATTTTGCACATTTAATTAATAAAGTAAAATGAAAAAATTTAAAATATTGTATCATCTTTATCTCTCTTTAAAATTTCTATTTAAGTGTGATATGCTAAATGCTTTCATCCAATAATATGAAAATAACATTCAGCAATTGTTTACTGATAGAGATGCATGATCAAACTTTTGAAGATCACTCTCAGAGATGAGACATTTGAACATGTAAGTTTTAGTAAACTATGAAAAGTGCTTTCCAAAGGAATGAGGAGGAACACACATGGGGAACAGATTGCCTGGAGGAATTAGAGGAGGCTTTACTGAGATGACCCGAAAACCGTGTCTCATTATGCACAGACAGGAATTTTTTAGTTGGTTATTTCATAACTATTTAATAAACTGAATAAAAATATGATATTTCTCAAATGTTTTATATTGGTGAGGTCTGCTTAATTTAGTGACTCGTTTCCATCGATAAAAGTAGCGAAAAGAAGAAAATCTATTATCTTAGAATTAGATCTAGTTAAGTATGCAACTTCAGGTGGATGTAGAGAATGGTGACTTGTCAAACTTGTTTCCTCTTCTCTCTATTACTGTCCCATTTTTCTCTTTACTGGGATTTTTGCTCTTGGGCAAGAGAGAAATATTTCAAAACTTTTGTGGAGTGATGTTTTCATCCTAGTTATGAAGAAAATATTATATATTTTAAAATATATAATACTGTGAAAAAATTTTCTTAACATGGGCACCCCTCTTTCATAGGACTTACCATGATAAATTGATGTACATTATATTAATTAATTCATACTTCTGAGCTCTTTGATATCAAGGACATTTGTTATGCCCCCTTTTTGCCCCATACCTCCATTTTCCTGGCCAACGCTAGGCATTGGATTGTTTCTCAAAGTGAATGATTAAATGATGCAATCACTTTCTTGAGACTTTATGCCAATTTATTTATATGTAACTCACGTCAAGTCCACTTTCAAAGCTATGTGGAAGTTTATTATAAAGGGTGTATAAACTTATGATTAGTAAGATATGAATTGGAAATAGCCAGAAAAAGAGAAGGATGCAAAGATGCTAATTATGAAAGTAGTAACTTTATTGTTACTTAAAAACCACCACAAAATCTTGTGACTTAGGACAACAATGACTTATTAATTCTAATGAATCTGTGGATTTGCCTGGCTCAGGTAGTGTATCATCTTCTCTTACCTGGAATCACTCATATGGCTGAAATAATTAATCAGCTCAGCTGTGGCTAGAGAATCTAAGATGGTCTCACTTAGGTTTCTAGGTTCTTGCTGCTCTCTATTCTGCTAGGCCTTTCTCTCCACAGTATCTCTGACCTTTCCATTATCTAACCTGGACTTCCAGTCATGGTAATAGAAATTTACCAGAGAGAGAAGGCAGAAACTGTGAAGTCCTTTTAGACATCGGGCTTCAGAACTCAAACATCATGACTTCTGCCCCATTCTGTTGACCAAAGTCACAAGTCCAGCCAAGGTGCAAACCTTGGCGAAATAGATCCACCTCTCGATAGGAGAACCTATAAAGAATGTATGGTCATATTTAATCTTTCACAATAGCATATGAAGTGTTGTTGAGTATAAAATTTGTTTCTGAGCTGGCTAAAAGTGAAAGTGTTAGGTGTTCAGGCATGTCTGACTTTTTGTGACCCCATGGACAGTAGCCCACCAGGGCTCCTCTGTCCATGGAATTTCCCAGGCAGGAATACTGGAGTGGAGGGCCATTTCCAACTCCAAAGGATCTTCGCAATCAGGGATCCAACCCTATTCTTCTGAATTACATTGGAATGTTTAAATGTAATGATTAGCATTACATTTTTTGTAATGCTATCATCTGAGCTACCAGGGAACCCCTGAAATGGTTAAAAATGAGGGAGAAATGAGACATTAAGGTACTAGCTATCAGAATGGTGAACTAATACCAGAAGAGTCCGTTTTTTATCCCAGTTTTATTGAGATTTAATTGGCATACAGCACTGTATAAATTTAAAGTGTGCAGCATCGTGATATGACTCACATATTTATCATGAAATTATTACCTCAATAAGTTTAGTGAATAGATAAGACCCTGATGTTGGGAAGGATTGGAAAGTGAAAGTGAAAGTTGCTCAGTCATGTCTGACTCTTTGCGACCCATGGACTATGGAATTCCCAGGCCAGAATACTCGAGTGGGTATCCTTTCCCTTCTCCAGGGAATCTTGCCACCCCAGGGATCGAACCCAGGTCTCCTGCATTGCAGGCATATTCTTTATCAGTGAGCCAGTAGGGAAGCCCATGTTAGGAAAGATTGGAGATGTTGGGAAAAATTGGAGGCAAAAGGAAAACGGGGTGGCAGAGGATGAGATGGTTACATGGTATTACCGACTCAGTGGACATGAATTTGAGCAAATTGCAGGAGAGAGTGGAGAGGAGCCTGCATGCTACAGTTTATGGAGTCACAAAAAGCTGGACACCACTTCGTGACTGAACAATAGATTACTCAGATTCAGATCAGTTCCCTGATTCAATGTGCATTTGTGCCTGGAACATTCAAACTGATCACAGAGATTTCACGGCTCGTTTCATTTGTTTCTCTCAGCAGATGCTTTTAAGATGAAAAAAATCATTTCTTCCAGTTTACATGTCTCTTGATTTGAAGTTACTAGTGAGAATTATTATGATTTTTGATCTCCATTATGACTTTTGGGAGCACAACAGAATTAGGAGTCTCAGCCTGTCTGTCTCAAACACATTTTATTTCTGTCATTAACCACAACTTTTGAGATTTATGACATAGAGCTATATGTTTTTTCCCATGTGATCATTACTGGTGGAAGTTTTTTTCCTCTAGTTTTTACTCTTTTTGTTCATTTTTGTTAGATATGGAGAGGCAGAAATTCTTTGATGCAACTCAATTCTACTATACTAACCTATAAGTTCAAGGCAGTAAGTTTTTAAAGAAACACCTTTCATGTAATGGAAAATAATCATTAAAAATAAAAAATTCCTTCAGCTTCAATTTTGCAGCAGCTGCAGAGGAATTTTTCAAAATGATGGTTGATGTAGAAATCCTCAATGACTTTCTGCCTGGTAGTAGCCAAATATTAAAGTATATTTCAAAATGAAAGGTATCTTTTAGGTGCAGAGAAAAATGTGACAAGATAAATCACTTTCAGATGATCTAACGTGATAGAAGAAAAGATTCACGATATTCTGAGTGGTACATGGTTAGAAAGCATGGTTTAGTCCAGTTTAATGTGCTAATAGCATTTTGAGGAGTTTTTCTAAAAATGCAGATATTGAATCAGTAGGTCTTGGATGGGACCTGCGAGTCTATATTTCTAGCAAGCTCTCAGTGAAACAGGTGATACTTTAGTAGTAAAATTCTTCACAACTGCAGACTCAGAGCAACCCTTAACTAAACCCTTTAGGCCAGGGATTATAGCTTATTCATCTTTGCAAACCTGTTATCTAGTGAAGTGCCTAAATAAAAGTATGCCCTGAAATATTCTCTTGTTAAATAAATGAATTGATATGTTAAATAAATAAATCACTACTAGATGCCTGGAATATTCATTTTCTCTGTTAATGATTGACAAGGAATCCTTCTGTTTTGGAGACCAGTTGCATGAATGATAAGATTGCTAGTTTCTCTTAAAAAGTCCAAAGTCCTAATAAAATTTTTGCTTAGTTGAAACTATTGTACATCACACAGCTACTTTGGACAACAAAATATTACTTTTCAAATACTTGAACATATTCTTAACTGGTTCTCAATTTTGGTTGTACACTGGAATGATGGGTATTTTTGCTTTTCTAATTCTTAAATAAACACTTTGATTTATGAAAGTACCACATAATCACCTTTATTACAATAACCATTGATAATTTGTATGTGAGCTTTCCTCAGAACAAAATTATAACTGTATTAGGGGTGTGAGTGAGAATAGGAAGAAAATAATTTAAAAATCTTGAATTGTCCTTCTGAATAAATATCCTGCATTTTTTGTTACCAATGAATTTGAGAACTAAGAACATTGTATTTTACATATAAGTATCAACCTTACTTATTTACTTATATTTATGTATATATGTATATATGCACACATATGTATATGTATATCAGCCTGTTAGGGCTTCCCTGGTGACTCAGGCAGTAAAGAATCTGCCTGCAATGCAGGAAACTTGGCTTTGATCCCTGAGTCAGGATGATTCCCTGGAGAAGAGAATGGTTACCCACTCCAGTATTCTTGCCTGGAGAATTCCATGGACAGAGGAGCCTGGGGGCTACAGTCCATGGGGTCGCAGAGTCGGACACAACTGAGCGACTAACTCCTTATCAGCCTGTTACTGGTGTTTCACATCTGATGATCAACACATAAATGATATAATTGTATTATTAAATTTTGGACCTGGATTGTATAAAAGAAATGAAACGGTAAAATACCAAAACAAGTATTTAATTACAATTTAAATAAGCAGTTCATAGTTAAAATGTAGGATGGATGAACAGAACTAGCAATAGAGAGAGAGATCCTCTATAGCAGAGATTCTTGTCCTATTCTTTGCAAAATTAACCAGGTGACTTTGAGTAAATTATTTAACTACATTGCACTTCAGTTGTTTTATCTGTAAATTGAAGAGGCAAATCTACCGAGGTCTCTACCAACTGCAGAATTCTGTGGTATGTAACTCTAATCTCAACTAAGTGTCATAGTGTTGGCATGGGGAAAAAAGTAACTTTAAGCAATCATTTATTCCTACACCTTTCCCTTAGGGCAACTATGTAAAATAAATTCTCAAAAATGTAAAACTTCCTTAAACAACTTGAAACTAGCCAAAAGAAAAAAAAAATATTGAGTCAATCACAGGCAGAATATAGAGGAACATGTCTTGATGGTCCAACAGATCTAAGTTTAAATTCTAAATATTTCCCCTTCTAGTTCATGAGCCTGTGAGCAAGTGCATTTCTTGATCTCTCTGAGTCCATTAATTTAAAAAAAAAATGAATGAGTCTGTTTCCTTAAATGTAAAATTGAAGTATGAATATTTACCTAACAGGATTGCTATACTTATTAAATAGTGAGATCATTTAATTACACAGTGCTCAACTTTTTTAACCTGAATATATTTTGAATGGCTGAAAATATCTTCAGACATCCTATTTAAAGACATAATGAGCATTAATTATAAAATATTTATGCTGTTTACTGTGTTTCATTTACTTGCAAGAATTCGATAATTGCATCTTCATTTTCTATGATCAATAAAATAAATACCCCAAACTTCAGTGTCTTTGATTAATAGTGGGACTGTTCCATGAATTGTGCTTCAGATTTTTCTCATGAGTGTTGAATCTGTTTCCTCACTGAATACAAAGTATTATAGTATGTGGATGTTTTGAGTAGGCAAGCAAGTCCTTCTGCACGTGACAATATTATCATTTTCTTTCAGGAAACCCTGATAGATTGGTGTGATGAAAAGGAACTTAATTTGATATTAACAACTGGAGGAACAGGGTTTGCACCACGAGATGTCACTCCAGAGGTGAGATAGTATATACTTTTCTGATATTCAAGAAGTAGACTATTCATGTTATTTTTAATCCTTTTAATTATTTTTATATGGTTTTTGTAATTTTGCTAGACAGAAACGACATCTGTGGTTCTAAGAATGTGAACATTTTGCAGTGGTTGAATATTTACATTTTTTTTAAAAAGTTTCTTGACTTCTTTTCTTTTGACTTAAACTAGATATTATCTAAAATGAGAAAGATTGAATTGGTCCAGAAGGTAATCTTGCATTTGCTCAGTGGTCTGTGATATCGGCTGAATTTCAGGCATATATTGCTAAAGGCAGTGATAGCAGAACTCTGACTCAGCATGGCATCTGGTCTGATGTGCTGTGTTAATGTAATTCAAAATGTATCTGATTCCTTTTTTCTTTTGATACCCTTGTCATTGGTCTCAAGTAGAATGACTGTAATAGCATATTTAGACCAATTTTATAGTATTTGGTGAGAAAGTTATATATTACATAATTTTAAATGTGAATTTAAATGCAGAATTTAATAAGCCAAGAAGCAAAATTAGTATCTAGACTATGCCTTAAGAATCACCTTCAACCTTGCACAGGAAAAAAAAAAAAAGTTAGGGAAAGAATGAAGAATAGACAGCACTCAGTGATACGAGGGGAAAAGTCTTTGTTTTTAAAGCAGCTATAAACTTCAGCTATAACTTTAGAGTCATATGCAGACTCATGTTCATACTTAGACATTGTTTCGCTCACTTTTCAAAAAGTGTTTCTTGGCCGAATTTCAACTTACTGTTAGCTGTTTTGTTTTCTTTTTTTTTAATTTTCAAGTCAGTATCCCATTGTGTCTACTGTCTTATTCACAGCAAGATATTTTTGCTGTGTACCTATTAAATAATTATTGTCCTACTTACTCTAATATAGGAGTTTTCTAACTTTAGCCTGTACCCCCATCAAAGGTAAAACTGATTGCTGCATCCTACCCACAGTGTTTCTGATTCAGCAGTAAATCTGCAGTGGGTCCCAAGAATTTGTGTTTCTGGTAAGGCCCCAGGTAATGCACATGTTGAGGCCCATAAACCATGCTTCCAGACTTTGGGTACCACTGTTCTAGTATGTGAAAATGTAAATTGTTTTAACAAATTGTAAAATAATTTCTATTTTTCTATGTAAAAATCACAGAAATTTTGGAAATACTATTATAACTAGGCTTATAAATATAATGATTTTGTTTTAAAGCAATCAGAATAGAGTTGTATTGGAAGATTGTTAGCTTCCAGTACTTAAAAAAGAAGGTGGAAGGAAACATATACATGTGTCAGAATGCGGGACACATGTACACCCATGGCTGATTCATGTCAATATATGACAAAAACCACTACAATATTGTAAAGTAATTAGCCTCCAACTAAAATAAATAAATTAATTTTTTTAAAAAAGAAGTCATTCTTACATAGCTCTTGAGTCCTTAGGGGAAAGGATCCTTTGGCCAATTTTTTCATTTCTTTTAAACTGTGAGACTAACTTAAAAATACAAAATTGGACGTAATCCATCTCCTCTAGAGGTATGTTTATGTTTTGTTTGTGAGAAAATCACCTACATATGTGAAGAACTTAATTTTTGAAGTTTGAGTGTTGTGTTAAGTGTTTTAAGTAAATAACTTTGGTTTTATATATCCCTATTGTTTATGTAATGATTTTATATTTTCATAATATTATTTTTATATCATAAAGTAGAAAAAAGTTACCATAGAATTCATTCATAATCAGTTAACAATATTATTTTTAATTGTGAGAAAATAATGTGCATCACAGAGTATTTTGTATTCCCTAGAGTTTCAAGTTTATTCCAGAACACTAGGTTGCAAATTCACACTTTTAAATTCTGGCTCTGCTACTTAACGATGCGGTGACCATACACTCGTCATTAAACCATTCTATGCCTCAGTTTCCAGTAAGGTGAGGGAAATGAAAATGCCTGTCTACCAGGGTAGCTGTGAGGATTCATTGAGAACTATTTTTGCTAAGAATACTAAAAGATATTTTTATCTTTTAGTTAATAAAGGGTTAACTTTTTAAAATTAGTTATTATATAACTACCAAAGTGGACAAATTAGTGGTATTTTTTTATATATAAATATCAGATGGACAAAAACAGTCAAATACTGAAGTATTATCCATGCACACTTTGTGATCGTGTTAAGTTTTTAAATATTTTGATGTAGTAAGCTTCATATTTTATCTTTTCTATCTCCATATAAACCAGAGGTCTTGAAATTCTGTCATTCTAGTATCGATTTAGCCCCCAACGTTTCTTCTTTTTTTTTTTTTTTTTGCTGTTGACAAGAATCTGTGTCTTTCCATTACCTTGTATATGGCATTATATCAGAAATTGAATAAATTCAATTATTCATTGAAGTTTTTCAGAAAACCCTAGAGATGCTTTTGGATTTGTATATGCCTATAGCAGTTGCTGGCTAAAATTTGTATTAGGGTTGTTTTTAATGAGTTTAAAATACATGTAATTATGTCTTCTCTAATATCTGTTTTTGAAAACAAGTGACTTACCTGATTGTAATTATCTTGATCTTTAATGGATTTACTTTATTTCATATTTTTATACACACATATACATACACAGAGAGTATGGTTATCTACAGCAAAAGTCCATAGCACTGTTAAGCCTTTGAAAAATAACTGTAAAAGCCATCTGACCACTGAAAAATAATTCTACTAATTTCTTCTAATCTTTAAATAGTTGCAATTCTTATAATATCTAAAACATAGCACTGGGATGTCAGCTAGTAATCCTGAAATGTAATTTGTGCCTGTAAGAATATAGTTACTTATCTTTATCTTATTTGTCTTAGATAATTGTGCCTTAAAAGAGAAACATATTGATAAACCATATGTGCCTATATACAACTGTTGGCAAATCTTTTTAAATAGAATCAGAAGTTATTGACGGAAAACACAAGTATTAGTGATGAGGGTAAAATAATATAAAATTTCTCCCTTAAGTCAGTTATTGTCAGTAATTAGTTTGCTCTACAAAGTACAAATTGTTGGTGGGTTGTTTAAAAAAAAGGGAAGGTGAAAAATATTGAATTGAATGATTAAAATAAAGCAATCTAAATTTATTGTCACTGGGTATGAACCTTAGAGAAAACGAAAAGTTTAATAGACTTACCCAGATCCAGAACCGAAAAATGGAATAGCAACTTCAGTAAAGTGTATCCTATTTATATATTTTATAGAAATAAGGAAATCAGAATTGACTTTTCTAAATTATGAATTTGTTTCTGCTTTTTGGCACCATATCTTAGAATGTGGTTCATCTAATAGTCACATGCCTGCTGGTCACCCCCCCTTCCACTAAACATGAGATATTATCAAAGCTTACATATAGTAACATAATAATCCCTACTGTACAACTTTTTAGAGTTTTATTTGGTATAAAAAGCTTATTTTTTTAGTAATAAATTGTGTTTTCTGTGAACTGATAAAGGTTGGATAATCTGTTGACACAGGTGAAATGGAAGTAATAGAAATTTGTAATTATATAGAACATAAGAACTCATTGGTATACAGAGTATTATCTCTTCATGTTCCACTATCACTTAGAAGTTTATATATCCAAAATAGGTATTATTACATGAAGAATCTTTCATTATTCTTAAAAAGTAAAAATATAATTAAGGATGTATAAGTGAGGTAAAGTGAAGGTCTTTTAGAATTAATGTCTAGAAGAAAATAAAAGATGAAAAAACATTTATTTTAAAAAGAACATATATATAATTACAAAGAAATGTTTGATATTACGTTTTGGTAAATTAGAAAATATTACACTATTTAATATTTGTTATGTAAAATTAAGTTTTAGCACTTTCATAGTGCTAAGCTACACCAGAGTAAAGGGTTGTATAGTAATATACTATTATGATTATGAATTAAAGAGTAAAGTAAAATCCTAGCATTCATCTTAAGTCTCACTTATTTATTCATTTATCAGATTTTTTTATTTTTAATCCTTGATATGTCTCTGATGCCATGCTGGAGTTAAAAAATGAATAAGACATGATCCCTGTTCTCAACTCAGTCTGTTGCATGGGTCAGCAAACTATGGCCCGAAGGCCAAATTCGGCCTGTTATATTTTTTGTGTGTGAGTCGTGAACTAAGAGTGTATTTTGATTTCTTCATTAGATGACTGAAAGAAATCAAAAGGAAAATGATATTTTGTGACATATGAGAGCCATTTGAAATTTGGATTTCGATGTCCATAAGTAAAATTTTATTTGAACATAGTCACACTCCTTCACTGATCTATTGCCAATGGCTATGATAGCAGAATATAATAGTTGAATGAAAACCATAGAAGCATGCAAAGCCTGAAATATTTGCTGTCTGATCCTTTGCAGAAAAAGTTTGCCAACCTCTGGTCTATTAGATGAAAATTAGTCATCTTTATTCATGTTTTTAGCTGACTTTTTAAATTTATTTTTACCATTTGTTCTTTAGTAATTTGAAATGATGTTGAGTTTCATTTCTTAAATGTTTAATCTTAGAAGGAACAAGGAAAGAACACTTTTCTTCCACAGAAAAATGTATTACCCCATTGTCTCAGTAGACAATATAGAATAATAAAAATAAAAGATCCCTCATATAAATAATATATAAAATTTTGAACTTTCAAAATTGATCAAATTATTGGATTTGTTAAACATTGTTTCAGTCTTAAATATTTTTCTTAGTAGTACCTCCTAAAAAGTGTCCTGATCAAATTTGTCATTATGAAGTAATCAGACTAAAGGAAGAATTACAAAATGTCAGGAAATTATAAATTTGATGTAAAAGATATTCATTTAAAAGGGTTTTTAAGAGGCATCTGACAAAACAACTGTCAGCGATAAAATAATCTGGTACAAAGGATGAATTTCTAGGAAAAGATTATGAACTTCACAATACATATTTTGTTTATAGCTTAAAATGTTTATGTTTATTTGGAACAGATTGCTATCTAAGCCTTTCTGCAAATATTTATATATTTCATAACTTTAGGTGTGGGTATACTAATGACAACTATCATTGTATGTGGTCATCAATCATTTCTTACATTGTAATGCTTAAAAAATAAGAATACTGTGTAAATAAAAGGAAAGAGACATAATTGACCTGAGTTCCTGAGTTATTTTTTATTTGTTACTCGTGAAAATTTACATTTAAAAGTACCACTTTATAGTTAATACTGAACATTTTAAGTAAGGATCAAAAGAACTCTTTTACATTATAGCAGAAGCATAGCAAAACATCATGTCCAATAATTTCTGTTTTTGGAAGAAATTTGATCACTTTTGCAGGTCATTTAAATTACATAGTTGCTTTCAAGTGCATATCAATATTCTCTAGAATAGATTATTTCCCTAAAATTCATATACTGATACTGTAGAACTGTATGAATATTTATTTTGTAATTCTAAAATTATGACTAAATTACCTATTATACATGGTAAAACTAAAAGTAACTATATTGCAATAAAATTTTGAGATTAGAATTTTTCTCTATAAATAGGATAACTAAACTTTGAAATTGATAAGAAAGCAGAATACTAGAAACTTATACTGGAAATTTTTAAAACCATATTCAATAAAATATACTGTCCCTTTATGGTCAAATATGGAGAAGGAAATGGCAACCCACTCCACTGTTCTTGCCTGGACAATCCCAGGGAAGGGGGAGCCTGGTGGGCTTCCATCTATGGGGTCACACAGAGTCGGATACGACTGAAGTGACTTAGCAGCATGGTCAAATAAGGTCATATTTTATGGTTTTTGAAGGATCTCTTTTTCTCATTTTTTTGAAATAGTTCTGGACATGGGAAGTATGTTTTCATGTCTTACCTTTGTCTAAATATGTTGGCATGTAATGTACCTTTCTCATATTATATATATATATATGATACTAACACTGTAGAGTCAGAGAGACATGAATTTGAATCTTACTTCTACCACTAACTAATTATGAAGTTAAAGCAAATTAAACTGTTCAAACTTCAGTTTACCCATCCACTCAGTTAGCTCATGCATACCTCTCCAGGTTGTTTCTTCTAATAATTGAGATAATAAAAGTAGTCAATGATAATAATTAGCAAATATATATAGCACTTACTATGTGTCAGGAGCTATTTTAAACCCATTTAATTTTAATTCATTTAGTCTTCAAAACAACCATATGAGGTAGGTACTAACTAGTGTTGTATCCATTTTAAATATGGAGAAACTGGGACAAATCAATTAATTGATTTACCCAGGGTTATCCAAACTAGTAAGTGACAATAATGCATGTAAAAGGATCTCATGTAGAGCCTGGCATCTTTGTAGATCCTCATTAAATGTCCTTTTTTTCCTTTAACTTTTTCTTCCACATTTATTTAATAATATTACCTGTTACCTCTAATTTAATGTGATAATCCCAAGTATTTCTGCTGCTAATCGTTGTACTCTGATACCTGTTGTTAGCTATTAACATACTTGATGGATATGTTTAAAAATTAAGGATGTTAGTCAACATGTTCCCACTACTAATTTAGTGCATGGGCAAATGACTGAGAATAAGAGTGTCTACAGTTTATATGTGAATTATGAGTGATTGCATTAAGTACCTCTCCTGATATCCTGTCTGAATCTACTTATTTTGTTCCTTTGCAAGTTTAAAATTTTTGGAATATGGCTTGAAATGGCCCAAATATGTAGCATTCAGGATAGTTGTTAGTAATACTTCTTTTTACCTGGAGTTTATATTTACTGTGCATTATCCAATTTTGAGTAGTATATGTCTTAGGGCTTGGGCACATTTATGACCTACCAGTTTGCTAAAAAACATTTAGAGTCTTTGATCAATTTAACAAGTGTTTATCAAGCATCTTGGGCTTTACTGAATAAATGCTAAACTACGTGTATTCCTAAAATAGTCACCTGACAAATCAAAGTGATATAAACTTAGTACCAGAAATGTTCAGCCAATTTAGACCAAAAAAATTCTTTAAAGGTAAAAATTAAGCGAGAAATGAGCAATCAGTAAAATTTTTGTACAAGTAGAATTTAAGCTAGAATTGAAGGAGAGAAATAGAACTTAGATTTGGAGAGAAGACATTACCAATGGGAGTAAGAAAGAAAAGGAAATGTATGATCAAGCTATGAGAAAGATAAAATGAAGAAAACCTTCCTGGCTAGAGCAGAGGATTCGCTTTACAAAGAAGGATAGATAAACTGGAACTATGTTATTTTAATCTCTTTCTTAGAACAGCTAGAGTAGTACTATCTCTGGAGATGAAAAACAGCAACAGAGATTCCTTAGAAGCCAAAATTCATAGGACAACTATCAACAAATACGTGCCATAAAATCATGTATCGAGGCTTTCTAAAAGTAGATCCTTTTGAAAACTGGCACTTACTCAAATGTACATTCCCAATAAGACTAACATCAGTATTTTTGAAGATTGTTTCTATGCCCTGGTTTTTGTTTTGTTTTTTGAAATCCCAATGTAAGCTGCAAACCTAGTACCATTATTTGTATGTAAAATTTAAACTGCTGTGAAGCACCAAGTTCCAGTTTTGTCATTCAGAAACCTTTTCAGTCAATACTTATAATTCAGGGTTTCCCAGGTGGTGCCAGTGATAAAGAAGCCTCCTGCCAATGCAGGAGACCTAAGAGACTCAGGTTGAATCCCTGGGTCCAGAAGATCCCCTGGAGAAGGAAATGCTAACCCACTCTAGTATTCTTGCCTGGAAAATTCCATGGACAGAGGAGCTTGGTGAGCTAAGATCCAGGGGGCCACAAAGTTGGATATGACTGAACAACTTAGCACATAGTATGTATCTGATAATCAAGACATCGAGAAATTTTTTTTGTCATAGATATTTGTTAGTGCTGTGCCTTATCCTTGAGTTGGCCTGAGGTTTTATATAAAATTACTATATAATAATAGAGAAATCACAGTATCTCAGAGTTTGAGGAGAATTCAAAAGCCATTGTGTTAAAAGTCCTAACATGACCCTTTGATCATTGCCAGCCCTTGTGTGAACGCCTCAATTGCATATTCTTTCATGTGAGAGTCCCTTTTTTGTATAATTCTAATTACTTGAAAGTCCAAATCTCCCCACTTACCCAAGACATTTATCCTCTGTTTTATTTATACAATAAAAGGAAAAGCTCCTTAGTATAATTATCCCAGTTGAAAAGTAACTGGTATAGCATTAGACCATTTAGATGATTAGAGCAATAGGTGACATTGCATTTAAAAATCATGTTGTTAGGCCCCTATTCCACAAAGCAACACTGTAGAGTGAAGCGAACATTGCTCTTTGAGGTGGGGATTTAGGAATTTCAAGCACAAGGCAAAAAGAAACATTTCATATATGAAGAACCCATAAATGAAATCCTATCTTTATTTTCCCTTAAATAATTTCTTAACTGCATGCTTACTCTGCATCAGAACAAGTTCTCAGCTTTTAGCGGGGTCGTGATGGGGAAAAGAGATCAATCATATCAGTAAGCACACGAGTACAAATATACTTTTTATGGTAAATTATATGTCTAATTAAAGCTTTCACTAGAAAAGTAGCTTTGCTCATAAAAACTGTTTGTGAGGCAGCATAACATAGTGGTTAAGAGCTCAGACTACTTGAATTTGAATCCTAGATTCACCTCTTACTAGTGTGTAACCTTTCACAACTTGCTTTACTCAGTTTTCTTTTGTGTAAAATGGAGAAAATAAGAGTACCTACCTCATAGGGTAGTTATATTATGTGGGTTAATATAAGTAAAACACCAAAAGCAATGTTTGTTTACTACGCAAATATTTCCTATTATTACCAATAATCTAAATAGAAAGAACTTTAGCTTACAAAGGAAGAAGATAATGGTTGAGTAAGTATTGAAAGAATTTTTCTCTGGGGAAAAAAATCAAGCAAGATAGGACCTAAGGTATACAATAGAATAGTTGTGGGAAAGGAAAAAGCAGCAGAGATGACATGCTAAATGTTTATTTTTACCTTGAATTTATCAGAGAAATAAAACCTTGACATCAGTGTTCCAACTCACCATTTTACAATCTACTCCCATGAAATGAACAGAGGCCGGCATACTAGGATAGTTCTGTAAAATATATGCTAAGACCAAGAAAACATCATTAAATATTTTGCGAATATTAATATACTAAAAGTGTGTTTATCTAGAGATACAGTTTCCGGAATTAAGATTTCAGAAATTTCCTTTCTTATTGTTTGAAATCAAGAATGTGAATTCATCTTCCTTTATTAGATCTTCATCCATGAAACAGACTTAATGTCGCTTTTCACACAAAATGTAATATGATGACTTATATCTGTCAAGTCCTCTGAGCTTCTTAGAATTCTGTCACTGAATTAGAGCAGAATATCTGTGACTTCATGTTATTGGCATGCCTAAAAGGAAACTGATAGGGAGTAAGGAAATGGACTCAAATAACAAAATAAATTTTTGCAATTATTCTCGTAATTTTACGAGTATTATTTCCTCATACTGGAACTTGGGAAGACCATGGCTGCTATTAAAGACTGGCAGGCGAATATCCAACAGAGGGAGTTGTTGGAAAAATTTCAGAAAATCTTAATAACAGGCACACAGCTGAGACTTTACAGGAAGAATCCAAGTTCCTTTAAAAGATGCTAAGAAGATAGAAGCAGTAAAGTTGTTGGAAGTATGACGTTTGAGAATGAACTGTTACCAGTTTCTCAGAGAGACACAGACATCAAATATCAAAGGCAACAAAGCAGAAGAAGCAATTGATTGTGTCGGAAGGACCAGTTAATAAGAGGCAATATATTATAATGTTCTGTGAAGATAGCATTATTGTGCTGCATGTCACTGGGGTAACTTAAGTGTTTGTCCCCACCTCGTCACTCCTTCCTGTAAGTTTGATTGCAGCGTATGATATATTACTCCTGCATGTAATTATCCTCAGGGTGAAACTGTACAAGAGAAGAAAAGTCAGTTTTGATTAGGAGGTGATTTTGAATAGTTTTAAAATTTTTTTAAATGCTTTTCTACAAATTTGAAGCAATGACAAAATACCTTTGTTTTGAATCTTGTATAAAAATGGGACTTCCCTGGTGGTCCAGTGGTTAAGACTACCCACTTCCAGTGCAGAGGGCATGGGTTAAATCCTTGTTCAGGGAACTAAGACCCCACATGCTGTGTAGTATGGCCATAAAAAAATGTGATCTTATCATAATGTTTCTCACACTCTCAAAGATTCAACACTGTAATTTATAGGAGACATAAATTATAAAAGAGTACACTTTAGTATAATCCTACTGATGAGATTCAAAGAGATTCACATTATACTAATTTCCCACTGTTGTTAAACATGATATTTAGAGGTTTGACTAATTATGTGATACACATACTTTGATATGAGTTCTATTAATGGGTCCTATTTACTTCCCTTTCTCATATATTTCCTTTTTAGTATTTTTCAAGGCTTACCTATTCTGTATCCTGTCCGTTAAGATGGGACTGCTCTGTGGGGTGATGAATGAATATCACCATCAATATTAAATATTAATAATTAGAGGAATGAGAGATCTGCTTTTATATAATACTGAAAGCCCATCCTAATATAAATGCACCTTGCTTCATGGGTGTATCTTGTGCAATAGTAGCAGCAATATTAAAAATAATGCTCTAGTTTAACTTTGTTCAAACTTCAGTTTTACTGTTTGCCTTTTAAATATAAGATACCTTAGAAGAGGGATCAGCAAACTTATTCTCTAGAGTAAGTTAATATTTAGAGATAATAAATATTTTAGGCTTTGTGGGCTTTATAGTCTCTATCATAACTACTTAACTATGCCAGCCTGTCACAGAAGCTGCTATATGACGATATCAATAAATGGGCCCTACTGTGCCCCCAATAAAACTTTATTTACGGACACTAAAATTGACTTCTCATAATTTTCACATGTCATGAAGTATTACTCTTCTTTTGAGTTTTATTTAAATCATCTAAACATTTGAAGATTGACATTAGATTGCACGGCATGCAAAAAACAAGTGGCAGGCAAGATTTGTCCCATTGGCTATGGTTAGCCAACCTCTATTTTAGAGCATTCCTACCTACTGTGTACACACATCTGCTCTCTTATTCAAAAGCTCATAGTATGTAAGAGTGTTCAGAGAATTTAAGTCAGAACATTTCAGAAGAATTTTTTGAGAATTTAATAAGAAAAAGGAGTTGTCCTATAGAAATTAACACTTGTTAGAATCCAATATGTTGAGTGCCTACCGTGTAGATACCTGGACTTTGACTTGGGCAGTTAGAAGAATGGACTTGCCATTTACTGAAATGAAGACTGTGGGAAGAGTAGGTTTAAGGAGGAAGATCAGGAGTTTTACTTTGGTCATAAGTGAGTAAGTGAAGTCGCTCAGTCGTGTCCAGTTCTTCGCGACCCCATGGACTATAGCCCACCAGGCTTCTCTGTCCATGGGATTCTCCAGGCAAGAATCCTGGAGTGGGTTGCCATTTCCATCTCCAGGGGATTTTCCCAACCCAGGGATCAAACCCAGATCTCCCGCACTGCAGGCAGACACTTTAACCTCTGAGCCACCAGGAAATTTCTAACTGCCTTTAGACATCCAAATGGAAATGTTAAGCTGGCAGTTAGATATGTGTATCTGGAGTTGAGAGAAGTCGGGGCTAGAGAGACTTTTTTTTTAGAGTCATCAGCATCTTAATGGAATTAAAATTCATGACAACTGATGAGATCTTCAAGATATTTACTAATAATACTATTTATTTTATTACTACCCCTGCTTCCTTTCTCATCCACTTTCAAAGAGGTAGGTAGTTTCTAGTAACTTGGCCCCTCTGCTCACTCACAAAGGGTAGAAGGGATCCCATTGAACAGGAACCTGGCCTATATAGGAAGGACTATTAGTTGGCCATCCTGAAATTTTGCCATGGTGTAAAGATGAGAGTGTATTTTCCCAAGTACCTCCTTGCTGGAAACTGTTTGCACTGGAGGTAAGTGTGAAAGGGGAGGTTGTGGGGATTGATGGGGTGAGGGCTTCCTAAACCTTTCCCAGACCTCAGGAGTGGCTTGATTCTGAGGAAGGGAGAAGGTTCAGACTGGTTCCTATTTCCCCGAACCAGTTTGTACAGCCCTAAATTTGACCTGCTTTCCTCAAACTGGGAGTCAGAAATCCCTTTTCTCTTCTGTTTTTCTGCTGCAGAAATTCCCAACATTCCCATTTTGTGGGCTCCAGAAAGGGGTAAGCGAAGACTTCAATCCCAGCTGACCATTTCCAGATTAATAATTTTTAGTGTTTTGATTTATTTTTTCATCATAAAAAATGCTTGGACCCATTTATCCCATTTGTTTGATTTCCTTGTGGATTGTTATGTATCTATGTTCTAGGGCCATTTCGTATCCCTGGGCAATAGAGTTCAGATCCATCTGCTCTCTCCATTTATGTGCTATTTCTCTTGTGGATTCTCACGTGCAGCTTATTGATGACTGTTTCCTAGATGGAAGACACTCCATTCAGGAGATTGCTTCACTCTTAATCTCATCTTTTCCTGAATGGTGTTTTGTTCCCCTGCTGACAAGCTTTTCACTACCCTACCCAACTGCTTTTGATGATCTGTCATCGCTTCTCTGCTGTTCTGTCTTCCTGTTTGACTGCCTTTGATTTTTTGTCTCTACTTTTTGCCCCCATTACTTATCTGCTGAATGATTTGCATTCTTCACTCACTGGTGCTTTGTCCATCAGCAAATGGCCTCGTACTACATATTCATCTGCTATTTTAGCATTTTTAGACTGCCCAACATTGTTTATCTGCTCTCCTACCATTCTCCTCTACTGTGGCCTTCCAAGTGCTATGCTGTCTGTCTGCCTGATCTTGCCCTACCCGGTCTATGCCTGTAATATTATAAATAGGTTCAGATTCTTTAACACTTCTGTTACCTATCTCCACTTGCCTTGTGCCACTAAGTTGGACTGCTGACTGAATATGCTTGACTACTGTTCTTCTCTCCCTATTTGCTGCACATGGCTGCCCAATTAGTTGACTTGAGACATTGCATTTATCGCCTGTGTACTCAGCCTTGCAACTTGCTGTTTGGTCCATGTTACCTCCTTTATACTTCTGTGCTAAATCACTGGTGTTGTTCATCTGTTGTCTTGTAATCCTAATCAGATTTTATTTCCAAGAGAAGTGTTGCCTACTTATTGTCCAAACATATCTTAGCAATGGAAAATCCTTTACTATTTAAGTCCAGTCCAATTTACTCCTAAACTGACTTAAATTCACTACCACCATCCTTACTGTTTTTTTATACAACTCCACATTCTTCCTTCTATTTAGGAATAGATTTTTCTTTCTAAATCATTTATCATCTTTGCTTCAGTTGCCTTTTCATATCACATACTATGTGCTTTTTGTTCCTTGTATGTGGGATCTATCAGTAATTTTCCATATATTAAATTTGTTTTCTAATTTGTTTTCCCTGATTTTTCAGGGCTTCATGACGATAAATTGCTCTTATTACTTTTATCCTTTCTAGTTAAGACCAGAATGATTTTTTGAAACTTTAAAGTATCATCTCTAAAAATAACAAATTTAATTGTCTTATAGTTCTCTGTAGGTAAGATTAAAGTAACATTCCACTCTGCTCCATTTTTTCCTGAGAATATAATTTCTCTGCCACTCCATAATTTATATACTATCATTTAGAGATCCTTTTGATGTATTTATCTTTCCCTCCTAAATTTTAGATGATCTTTTCTTGTGTGTAGGTAAACTTTTAAATTGATATTAGTGTTTGACCTCTAGAAAAAATTTAAATAAAAACTATCTGCATGTAAAGCTTATTGTCTTATTCCTTTATATTTAAATGAATGACAAGATCAGACAAGAAGTAGAGAAGAATTGTGAAATTTTCAGTTTTAAGAGTCTAAGATTTAAATTGGGGAGTGTTTACATGCATGCATGTGTGTGTGTGTATGTAGACTTGAAGTGTTCTATGTGCGTATGTATCCACATCATTGTGCATGAAGTGCTGAAAATGCTGAGTATCCATATTAAATTTTATTTTATTTTTCAAAAAATGAGAGGGAAAAGGAATAGGGGAAAGCTAAAAAGAGAGTGATAAACAGGGAATAGAGAAAAAGGTATGGATAGTTGGTTCTTCTCCTTTTTCTTTTCTTTTAGTAATAGAGGTAAAATTAATGTGAAGCAAAGGACTGCTCTAGGAATATCAAGAAGATTATTTCAGTAGATTTTTTTATTGTATAAAACACACACAACATAAAATTTTTAAGTGTACAATTCAGTGGCATTAAATACTTTCACTATTCTGTAGAGTCATCAGCACTGTAGATTTCTAGAACTTTTTCAAAATCCCAAGTAGAAACTCTCTACCTTAAATAGTAACTCCCCATTCCTCCTTTCCACAACCCCTGGTAACCTCTATTTTGCTTTCTGTCTCTGAATTTGCCCATTCTAGTGAAGTGAGTGAAGTAAAAGTCACTCAGTCGTGTCCAACTCTTTGTGACCCCATAGACTATACAGTCCATGGAATTCTCCAGGCCAGAATACTGGAGTGGATAGCCTTTCCCTTAGGTACCTCATAAAAGTGGAATCATACAATTTTTGTCCTTCTCTATCTGACTTATTTCACTTAGCATAATATTTTCAGGTTCATTCATGTTTTAGTATATATCACACATTCATTCATTTTTAAAGAATATTCCACTGTGTATATATACAATAGTTTATCTCTTCATCTGCCGAGGGATACTTGAGTTGTTTTCATCTTTTGACTATTAATACTACTATGAACATTGTTGTGCAAGTAGCTTTTTTCTTTTCATCCTTTTGGGTATTTACTTAGAAGTGAATTCAGTAGTGTTTAATATTTTTGTCTAAGGAGAAATTAAATTAGTAGCAAAGACATCAGGTTAACTACATCATTTGCATGATACAACATTAGCATGATAACAAGTCCAATATACTTTATTAGGAGTAGAAGAAATTATAAACTTTTAGAAAGGCCACAGAAGACCAAGTGAGATTTAGAAGACCCTCTCTTGTAAGAATAAAAGGGAGAAGAAATTGAAATAACACAAATGTTGGAGTTGGTGATGGACAGGGAGGCCTGGCGTGCTGTGATTCATGGGGTCGCGGAGAGTCGGACACGACTGAGCGACTGAACTGAACTGAACTGAACTGGAGGTTTGAGGAAAGCAAAAGTGATTCTGGAGAAGGTTGAACTTAAAAAATATTTGAAGTAAAATAATGCAGACTTTAAAAGAAGAGAAGAGATAAGTGTTTGAAAGACAAGATTTAAAGTTAATGGAACTGAGATGAGCCAACCAGGTTATATTTATAGGAACCAGTAATGGGAACAGGAATTCAGTTCCATTCAGCCACTCAGTCATGTCCAATTCTTTGTGACCCCATGGAGTGCAGCACGCCAGGCTTGCTTGTCAGTCACCAACTCCCAGAGCTTGCTCAAACTCATGTCCATCAACTTTGTGATACCATCCAACCATCTCATCCTCTGTTGTCCCCTTCTCCTGCCTTCAATCTTTCCTGGCATCAGGGTCTTTTCAAATGAGTCAGTTCTTCGCATCAGGTGGCCAAAATATTGGTGCTTCAGCATCAGTCCTTCCAATGACTATTCAGGACTGATTTCCTTTAGGATGGACTGGTTGCATCTCCTTGCAGTCCAAGGGACCCTCAAGAGTCTTCTCCAACACCACAGTTCAAAAGCATCAATTAATTCTTCAGCACTCAGTTTCTATATGTCCAACTCTAACATTCATACATGACTACTGGAAAAACCATAGCTTCAACTAGACAGACCTTTGTTGGCAATGTAATGTCTAAGCTTTTTAATATGCTGTCTAGTTTTGTTATAGCTTTTCTTCCATGGAGCAAACGTCTTTTAATTGCATTTCAATTTAGTGGTCTTCAATTTGAATACCTAGCTTTCTACCTAAATTGAACTCTGCATCATAGTGTCTTAGACCTTAAAGGAATTATAAAGGTTGGAAAGGACTGTTCTTTGTCATCAAGGGGTTTAAAACTAGAGTAGTTAAAAATGCACTAACAGTGGGTTTAAGAAAAAATACTTTCAGTCCTTTAAGTGGTAATGTTTTCCCTTGTTAACTCAATAAATTTTTGGTGATTTTAGCCAAGGTTCCTCATCTAAATTATCAAACACAGAAAATGATTTGAGTGACTGTTGTCTCAGTTCTCTCAAGGGTGGTGTGTAAGTAATTTCTTGAAGTGCTACACTTAAGATAAGTTTTAGTAACTTGTTTTTTCTCCCAACCCTTGATGTCCTGCTAGTTATTTATTTTGACAATACGACTATGGGAAGATCAAAGTTCACATGTCAGGAGAAAAGCAGTAAAATAGAAATAACATCCAGATTTAACTCTTTTTTTAAACAATGATGAACAATTTTTAAAGATTTTACTTTACTAGTATTCATTCTGAAAAGTATTTTTAGTGAAAAAAAATAGATATTTTAAAGTATAAGATCTGGAATAAAAGAAAATATGACTAAATCATTTTATTCAGCTTGTTTTATTAGTAATAAATATACTTTTTTCTTTTCTTGTGACATCTGAAATTCTGTTTTTATTTTGAGAAAAGCTTCAATTGGAAATAAAGTTGTATAATATATTTCTTTGGTAAAGGTTAACCTGAAAAGGCAATATTTCTGTCATACCTTAATTGGACTTCAAGTTCTTTTTATATTTAATAAGAAGATCTAAATGTCTTTGCAATCAGGAGACTCTTTGTAGGCAGCTACTCCTAACAAGCAAGTTGTCATATAATTTTTCTTATTTTTCCTTTCTCTCTTGAAGAACAGTAGATCATATTCAATACCTTGTGTAGGAAGATGTAGCTTCCTTATGCAAGCATTCTGTGGAGGAAGTTTCACTCCTTCAGTTTTGAATACCAGCAATGACAATAGCAGGTGCTAATAACCAGTCTCTGAAACCCTTTATCTCTTTTTCTCCCCTTGTCTCCTACAACAAGTGTTTCTTGTTTGCTGACTGGAACTCACACAATACGTGTGTAGCACAGAGGATCTAGTGAAGTGAAAGAGAACATTGAGCAAAGTCAGTTGCCTCAGATACAGAAACTGTTTGGTGCAAAGCTTCTTCAGATATGTTTAATAGTATGTAATTCCATAAACATCAAAATCAATACCTGAGAAGTTCACTAGTTAGATATATGGATATTTAAAAATACAAACCACTGAAGACTCTCTGAATGCTTTTAGATTTCTTGTAATGTTCAGTATTTATGAAGAAATAGAAATTATTTTCCATCAGCAGCATAAAAGCATTTTAGATGTTCAAAAATCAATTTTTCTTTGATTTATTCATAGCCATATTACAGTAATAGATGTTTTCTTACTATGCATTCAAAGGTAATAATCTCATTATAGAAATCTTGCACAAATGTTCTAAAAGAAAATATATTTTACAAGTTAAATTCTTTCTCATTCCCCAACTGGATGCCCTCTAGTCAAAATTAAGATCAATCTTAAAAGAAGGGTAGAATGTAAAAGCCTTTTTAGATGTCCTGTTTCTCATGATGATTAGTAAATGAAAAGAAAACTTAAGACCATCTGTACAAAGTTCTTATTTTATTTACCAGAAACTCAGTCTTCAAATTTCATAGTTCTTGGTTTGTGTTAGAATATTTAGGACCACAGAATTTTGCATATTACAGGTGTTTATTAAGAGCATAAAATGGTGACTTTTTAATTAAGTTGTTGTTGTTTACTTGCTAAGTCTTGTCTGACTCTTAGCGACCCCGTGGACTGTAGCCCACCAGTCTCTTCTGTCCGTGAGACTTTCCAGCAAGAATACTGGGGTGGATTGCCATTTCCTTCTCCAGGGGATCTTCCTGACCCCAGGATCACACCTGTGTCTCCTGCATTGCAGACAGATCCAGGCTGAACCACCAGGGAAGCTTAATATAAACATGAGATTTTAACTGAAAAAATATATGGTTATTTAAGATTAAGAAAAGGCAAATGTTTTTCTGACTTAAATACTTTTTATTAATAGCTTTAATTTTTTTCTGAATATAGATTTCTAAATATATTTTAATTTGGTACTTTGAAATACCTTCCCACTGTGGAAAAACATGGCCCAGTAAAAGAACATACCCTCTGAGGCATATCCTGTCGAAGGACATATAAACTCCCCAAGCACAAATAAGGCAGCAAAACCATTAGTTAATAGGTGGAGTGAAAAGATGACTGCTAGAACTGTCAAATACAAAATGTGAAACAGAAGACTTAGGTGACCATTCTTATTTGTTGCTCATATTAGGGGAATTTGTTTAGGACAAATACTAAACCAGAAAGGATGCAGACACAGCAGAAGTATATCAAACTGTTCCTAGAAGTCCAGGGTTCACTAGTGAATGATGAAATATCCGAAGAACAAAGACATACTTGCAAAGATAAAAATATAACAAGAGACCATCATTTATGAATGAGAAAATGGGACTCTTAGAAATAAGAAAATAAGTTAAAAATTTTACATCTGAGGACATTTTATAAAGCAGCAGATTGGAGCAGTAGAAGAGAGAATTAGCATACTGAAATATGTACCTGAGGAGATTATCTCATATCAGAACTATCACATAGTGAGATGATGTAATGGAAAAAAATAGGGAAACAGGACATGGAGCGGGAAATGAAAGGTCCAAAATATGTTATATCAAAACCCCCCAAAGGAGAGAATGGAGGAAAGACCATGATTTAAAGAGATGATGGCTGTAGATTTATAGAACTGATGAAAAAAACATGAATCTACAGATCCTGAAGATATAATGTATCTCAAAACGAATAAATGAAATAAATCTATGCCTAACCACAGAAAAGTAAAACTTTAGAAACAAAACAGTCTAGCCAGAGAGAAAGGACAGATCACTTGTATAGGAATGACAGCAGGCTTTTAAACAGCATTGGAATAGAGCAGATAATAGAATATATCTTAAAAGTATTAATGTTATATTGGAAATTATTTTATACAGGTTTTCATTTTGTGACATACATGTGTGAAGTGTCTATTTTGAGGTTCACTTGTTCTTAAGAAACTTGTTCTAAAATTTGGATAGAGAACAGTTAGACACTTAATAAAGCATATATGTGGGTTAAAATGAACATCAAAGTAGCACTGAAAGAGGCAATGTTGTATTGGCCAACCCAATAAATGAGCAGCTTCAGGAGTATATCTGTGTATACTTTTGTGTATGTTGTCCACATGTTGTTTCAGTTCAGTTCAGTTCAGTTCAGTCGCTCAGTTGTGTCCGACTCTCCACGACCCCATGAATCACAGCACGCCAGGCCTCCCTGTCCATCACCAACTCCCGGAGTTCACTCAAACTCATGTCCACAGAGTCGGTGATGCCATCCAGCCATCTCATTCTCGGTCGTCCCCTTCTCCTCCCGCCCCCAACCTTTCCCAGTATCAGAGTCTTTTCCAGTGAGTCAACTCGTCGCATGAGGTGGCCAAAGTATTGCAGTTTCAGCTTTAGCATCAGTCCTTCCAATGAACACCCAGGATTGATCTCCTTTAGAATGGACTGGTTGGATCTCCTTGCAGTACAAGGGACTCTCAAGAGTCTTCTCCAACACCACAGTTCAAAAGCATCAATTCTTCGGCGGTAGAAATGGTTAAATCTACTCATTCTTGATTGGTGATGGGATTTGCTTAGTGCCAGTCTCAGCTGGTAAAGAATCTGCCTGCAATGCAGGAGACCTGGGTTCGATCCCTGAGGTGGAAGATCCCCTGGAGAAGGGAAAGGTTACCCACTCCAGTATTCTGGCCTGGAGAGTTCCATGGACTGTATAGTCCCTGGGGTTATAAAGAGTCAGACATGACTGAGCGACTTTCACTTCACTTCATTTCAGTAGATAGAACTAACTTCCTTCCTGTTCCGACCAGCTGCCCTAATAAGGTCAACTATTCAGCTGCCTATAACCCTAACCTTAAGAACTCAACTCCAGTCCTGAGACATGTACTCGTGTGTATACACACATATACATTATCCTCAGTTTTATGAAGTGTGTTTATTTAAGGATAGACTCTATGTTGACTTCTAAATCTCAGACTTGAAGGCAATATAGGCTGTTTTTGGATAGTTAACTACGTTATTCTAAGTACCATAGTCTAAGTACCATGTTCTGAAAAAATTTGGTTATCTTCACAGCTTAAATTAAAGATCTTGATTCTAAGATGTCACCCAAAGTTGCATACTGAAAAAAAATGTGTATGTGTGTATGTATATACCTGTGTGTGTGCACAAGGGTACACTCACGTGTAAATTATGATTCCTTGGGAGAATCTCATAATTATAGGATAAAATATTTTAAAATTAAGGGTGGATATAAGAGCTATTATTTAACTTTTTAAGAACTTTTTATTTTTATGATCTTTTTTTCCATTCCTACGGTTTTGCTTTTTCATTTGCATAGGATAGCTGCACCTCTTTTTAGAACAGTTTTTCAAAATTGGGCCTCATTATTTTTAAGTCCTTTGTTAACAGATTTTTTTCCCATTATATAATAAAGATAAACATTTTCTTCTAACATATCAATTTTATTTAATAAATAATATCTTCCAGGTTGTAACTTACTGGATTATTTATTTCTCATTCTTTTTTGAGACTTCTGTAGATTTTTCTGCTATAAAGTATAATAATTGTTTGTTTTAAGTGATTATGATAAGTATTAGAAGCAGAGTATTAATTTGAGTTGAGTCAAATGTTGCCTCTGTGTGTTCCCCTATTTTACAGCATCCTGGATCTTAGTCCATCCTGACCTCTTGTCAGGCTTATGTTGCCTTTACAGCCTTAATTTGTAATTTGTGGTTGTTACGGAAATTTGAAAAATTATATTATATATATTAAAATATATTGTATATATTATATATATTATAATACATTATATTATATCAGTTTGAACAGTTTATTTACCACAAGTAGTTATGGATACTTACATCTATCCATCTTTGCTTAAGTATATAATTACATTGCTATTTTTTGTTGGCCTTTGGGTGAAAACATAAATGCAGAAGGTGCTGTTAGTTCTTCTTTCTTCAAAATACATCTATAATCTTCTCACATTCTTTTCCCAATTTACTTTGGAGGTTTTATGGTAATGTCCAAGGCTATATTCCTGGTAATTGGTATCTCTAAAACTGCTGTTTCTTGATAAATCTTCATTAAGTTTTCAAGATTATTGCTGGCATATTGCATTCTTCAAACATCTTCTGGTAATTCACACACATTTGAAAACAAACATGCCCATAAATTCTACTCTGTACTGCTTCTGAGAGAACTGTTCAATTTTCACACTTTCTTTGACTGTACTGCATAATAGCAAATTGTACAACATAGGTGACATTAGATTTGTGTTTTAGTACAAATCTCAGTATTGAACATTTGCTAAGCACTTGCTACATGTTAGGGATGATATTATGCATTTTTATATTCTATAACATTTAAGCAAAGTACAAAGATCCTTCCTGTGTCTGTAAGGGTATAGTGCTTTTTAAACTGAAAGCACATAGTAATTAGATTTAATGGATTAATTTCAGAATTGGAGTCTACAAGCCTAAGGTTTATTGATTTGCTGTGTGGCTTTGCATTATTCATTAAATTTATTAGTGAGTCTGTTTCTTCACTTACAAAAAGATAATAAAGTATTTCTTCTGTATTATGTAATATAGGAATCTGTTAAGTATTTAAATAGAACTATCTACATATGTTTTGTAAGAAAGGCATCATAAATAAAACCTTCTGATGTGAATATTTCTATTATTGAATCATGTTGCTTAGTAATAGTATTCCTTTTTATGTTTTCAGTGTAGTAAGAAAAATAGCTTTTACATGGCATTATAAATTTGTTGTATTAATATATAATGTTATCTATCATACTAGCATTAAAAAATATTATGATATCCTTTTAGTTAACTAAAAACTGCTTTAGTGTGTTAACACTTTAGTTTTAGAAGAAGGATAACAAATATGATTGCTCCTTTTTACAAATGAAAAGCTGAGAAAGATAAATTTCTGGGAGCATAGGAACAAAAGCTGGTATTTGTTTAGTACCTGAATAATGAAAGACGATTAGGTTATAGATGATGAATAAAAAGCCTGATCATAAAGTGAGAGGTTATTAGGTTTAAAATCAATCTTTAGATGAGCAAAACTATAAGAGAACAAGTTATTTAATTCAAGCTACAGCATGTCCTGGGCTCGCCAGGTGGCACTAGTGGTAAAGAACCCTCCTGCCAATGCAGGAGGCATTAAGAGATGCAGGTTTGATCCCTGGGTCAGGAAGATCCCCTGGATAAGATCATGGCAACCCACTCCAGTATTCTTGCCTAGAGAATCCCATGGACAGAGGAGCTTGGCAGGGTACAGTCCATAAGGTCGTAAAGAGTAGGACACGACTGATGAGATTTGGCATGCACACACGCACACCATGTCATAGTCTCCAAATATATAGATGTAGATTTTTCTCTCATCATTACTATTGGACTTCTTCTAAGTTAAGATTATCTCAGTACAGTAGCAGTATTGGGTTTCTTTGCTTTTAAGAAGTACTGTACTCATTTTCATATTTCCCAACTGGCCTGTAATTTTATTTTATTTTATTTTATTTTTTTTTACCTTCCACATATTTATTTTCTTTTTGTAATTAATTTATTTTTTATTGGAGGCAAATTATTTTACAATATTATATTGGTTGGTTTTGCCATACATTGACATGAATTCGCCCCGGGTTTACATAAGTTTCCCCTCCTGAACCCCCCTCCCACCTCCCTCCTCCCTTTATCCTCCCTCTGGGTCATCCCCGTATGCCAGCCCCGAGCATCCTGTAACATGCATTGACCCTGAACTAGTGATTCATTTCACATATGACAACATACGTGTTTCAATGACATTCTCCCAAATCATCCCACCCTCACCCTCTCCCACAGAGTCCCAAAGACTGATCTATACATCTGTGTCTCTTTTGCTGTCTCGTATACAGTGTTATCATTTGCATCTTTCTAAATTCCATATATATGCATTAGTATGCTGTATTGGTGTTTTTCTTTCTGGCTTACTTCACTCTGTATAATAGGCTCCAGTTTCATCCACCTCATTAGAACTGATTCAAATGTATTCTTTTTAATGGCTGAATAATACTCCATTGTGTATATGTACCAAAGCTTTCTTATCCATTCATCTGCAGATGGACATCTAGGTTGCTTCCATGTTCTGGCTATTATAAACAGTGCTGCAATGAACATTGGAGTACATGTGTCTCTTTCAATTCTGGTTTCCTCGGTGTGTATGCCCAGGAGTGCGATTGCTGGATCATATGGCAGTTCTATTTCCAGTTTTTTGAGGAATCTCCATACTGTTCTCCATAGTGGCTGTACTAGTTTGCATTCCCACCAACAGTGTAAGAGGTCCTTTCTCTCCACATCCTCTCCAGCATTTATTGCATGTAGACTTTTGGATAGCAGCCATTCTGACAGGTGTGAAATGGTATCTCATTGTGGTTTTGATTTGCATCTCTCTGATTATGAGGGATGTTGAGCATTTTTTCATGTGTTTGTTAGCCATCTGTATGTCTTCTTTGGAGAAATGTCTGTTTAGTTCTTTGGCCCATTTTTTGATTGGGTCATTTATTTTTCTGGAATTGAGCTGCATACTACCCAAAGTAATTTATACATTCAATGCAATCCGTATCAAGCTACCAACGATGTTTTTCACAGAACTAGAACAAATAATCACACAGTTTGTATGGAAATACAAAAAACCTTGAATAGCCAAAGCAATCTTGAGGAAGAAAAATGGAGCTGGGGGAATTAACCTGCCGGACTTCAGGCTCTACTACAAAGCCACAGTCATCAAGACAGTATGGTACTGGCATAAAGACAGAAATATAGATCAATGGAACAAAATAGAAAGTCCAGAGATAAATCCACGCACCTATGGACACCTCATCTTTGACAAAGGAGGCAAGAATATAAAATGGAGAAAAGACAGTCTCTTTAACAAGTGGTGCTGGGAAAACTGGTCAGCCACTTGTAAAAGAATGAAACTAGAACACTTCCTAACACCATACACCAAGATAAACTCAAAATGGATTAGAGAGCTAAATGTAAGACCAGAAACTATAAAACTCCTAGAGGAGAACGTAGGCAAAACACTCTCCGACATAAATCACAGCAGGATCTTCCATGACCCACCTCCCAGAATATTGGAAATAAAAGCAAAAATAAACAAATGGGACCTAATTAAAATCAAAAGCTTCTGCACAGCAAAGGAAACTATAAGCAAGGTGAAAAGACAGCCTTCAGACTGGCCTGTAATTTTAAAACTGAGGGTGGTATGAGAAGACGAAATAGAACACCTTATAATAATATTTAAAATAAGAATGAGCTATTTTTTGGTTTTTCTCTTTTCTTAGCAGTTCTTCCACTTATTCTGCTTCCTTTACCTCACTTATTTTTTCTTTCTCTCCCTTTTTCACAAGTGCCTGTTTTGGTAAAAATCTAGTTTTGTTGAAAAAGAACTTCAGATGTGATAATTACATGTTTCTAATGTGGATACTTTCTAAAGAATCCACCAGTGAGAATTATTGTATCTTTTGGCAAAGAGCAAAGTTTTAATTTTTCTAAAATCAGTTGTCACTGAGTCATTTGCAAATAGT
Organism: Moschus berezovskii; assembly: GCF_049115385.1. NCBI lineage: Eukaryota > Metazoa > Chordata > Mammalia > Artiodactyla > Moschidae > Moschus > Moschus berezovskii. The sequence continues at coordinate 24,716,796 of NC_142468.1, read as the reverse complement.
ACTTATGAGCCTAAAGTAGGAGCTTATTTCTTTTACTCTGAATTAAGATTTTTGAGCACAGCTTAAGTTATATTGTTATATGAACATTAAAAACACTGCTGTAAGTAAACTTAGTAATTATGTGTGATCATTAATAAAGTGGAAATCCAATGTGTAGATTTTTTAGGTAGCTTTTTTATGTAGCTTCTGTTACGTTTCTACTTATATACCACTAATAACATTAAAAATAACAGAATTCCAGAGTAGTTGGAATGAAGAGGGTGGGTTGTGTATTCCCCAGTTAACTGACCAGACAACAGCCTTTCAGTGAAACTTCAAATTGGATCATCTTTCTACTTCGTCTTCTTCATATCTGAGAAACAGGGTATTTTTCCATATCTATATATCAACTTTTGAAGAGCATGAATTAATAATATTTTGTTCTCTGTAGATTAAAAGACATGTAACCAACAACTTACAATAAAGATGAACTTTATTATTTTTCAAATAATGCCAAAAATGAATAAATGTGTAATGCATATATAAAAATGCTAATAATCTATAGAAATACCACTATTTTCTCACATTTTCCTATAATGAGATAAAAAGTAGTGCAATTTGTAGACTGCTTATTAGACTATAAAAATAAATGCTATTCTCGTGAAAAATCTCTTACATAAAATAGTTCACTTATTTGAGTTACCTTATTTTTTTGTTTGATAATTTGACTATCAAATTATTAATATTTAGGTGAATGAGAAAAATAATATGAAAAAGTACTCACTTGAGTAAGGAAAGTACTCAATAAGTACTCACTAAGGCATACTCTTACTGCTGTACGTGTATTCAACTTGGTTCTTTAACAAGGGTTGGGATCTAAATGTTAACAAATGGGGTAAGATTTTTCATAGAGTACTTAGAAATCTTTTAATCACCCCAATGTATTTGTACAGTTAACATTATAATAAATCCTATGGTTGAGCTGGATAAATTGGTTGGCTTGCTTTAGGGCATGGTACAAGAAATGTGTCTGATTGCTCAGGCATGTCCAACTTCTTGAGAGCCCTGGACGGTAGCCTGCCAGGCTCCTCTGCCCTGGGATTTCCCATGCAAGAATACTGGAGTGGGTTACCATTTCATCCTGCAGGGGATTTTCCCAACCCAGGGATCAAACTTGCGTCTCCTCTGCATTGACCAGCAGATTCTTTACCACAGTACCACCTGGGATGCCCTGTACAAAAATACTTACCTTTAAACATTAAAATCTTAACTAGCAGGTGATATGCTAACTCAGTGGAGCTTATGGGAACTGAGAAACAATGGAAACAAGAGACTCTTCACCCAGCATCTCATGCTTGTTGCAAAGAACATGCTCACTGAATGGACTGGAAGATAAATTTGCCTGTGGTACTTAGATTTTTATTTTACCATCTCCTTTGAATGTTTTCGTTATAACCAGATCTCACTTAAGTATTGTATAGCTTTAACTGAAAAACAAAATGGAGTATCTCCATTTTGAAAAGCTTTCTGCTGCTTCTAGGAGTGGAAAAAGACATAAATATCTAAGAAAGCTAAAGCTCCAAAAAGAAATACATTACAAATAGGTATATATCTCCTAAGTAAAACTGGAATAACTATTAATATTTTCATTTCTTGGTTGCAGCTTCTCCTTTGTGGCAATAGTCTTTAACCATTTGGTCACATTGTTGATTTACTGATATGTTGTGATTGGTTGAAAGATGTTTGTAATTAGTAATATAAAATTAATGAAATATGTAGATGAGTATTTTCAGTTAATTAGAATAGAAGTTGCCTTTATAATAATGTGACTCATACTTCCACTGTGCTTCTTAATTGAGGGAGAAAAGAGTAAATTTATAGTTGTGTTCCTTGAACATCCCTAAGAGTCCTCTATGTACATTTTATTCATCATATATAGCCCTGGGGAAAAAATTTATTAAAGATAACTTCTCTGTACCATGGGATACTTATAGGGACAAGATATGGATTGTTTATTGTAACCATTTTTTAAAGTGTAAAATAAAATTTATGTTGGCTGGCATTAGTGAATAGAGTCAGGAAAGTTTAATTGGTTGGCATTAAACTGCCTATTTTTACCTAATTTATCTCCTCACTAAGGCCTATATTTTGCTCTGATGAAGGATCATTAAATTTATTTCAGTCTGTTTTACAAAATTGAATATAAAGTGATTACGAATATTACAGCAAGTTGTACACATTATCATTAATCTATCTCATTTCTTCTGTCTGTGGTATGTTTTTCAAAATATAGTCCTCTGACAAGAATCACAAACATAACCTGCAAACTTGTTAGAAATGAAAAATTTGAGACCCCAGCTATACATTCTGAATCAAAATATCTGGGTATGGCCCAGCAATCATTGTTTAACAAGATTTCTATAAGATCCTGATGCACACTAAAGTTTGAGAACCACTGCTGTAATCATATTCCACCTGGATAGGGTAGCAAATTTATTAGTACTTGTTAGTGTTTCAAAGATAGTCTTTGTTATTTAAAATTGTTTAATTAGCAGAAGACTCTGTAGTAGTTGTTCAGTTCAGTTCAGTCGCTCAGTCGTGTCCGACTCTCCGCGACCCCATGAATCACAGCACGCCAGGCCTCCCTGTCCATCACCAACTCCCGGAGTTCACTCAGTCAGTGATGCCATCCAGCCATCTCATTCTCTGTCGTCCCCTTCTCCTCCTGCCCCCAACCTTTCCCAGCATCTGAGTCTTTTCCAGTGAGTCAACTCCTCACATGAGGTGGCCAACATATTGGAGTTTCAGCTTTAGCATCAGTCCTTCCAGTGAACACCCAGGATTGATCTCCTTTAGAATGGACTGGTTGGATCTCCTTCCAGTCCAAGGGGAAATTGTATACGCAAGTAACAATTATGTAAATATTTATGTACAAATTATACCTATTAACTAAATTATGTTTATAAAAATAAGTAAAAGCACTCTACTGTGTGATTTTTTGCTACCACCAGGCATACAAGGAAATTCTACACACTTACATTTACCTATTGTATATTCTATGCGTACTTAAACATCATTGCCTGTTAGCAATAACATTTTTCAAGGTGATTTTTTTCTGTGAAGGTAAAAATGGACCCAAACTTCATTGACAGGTTCCCTGGGCTATAGAATCATTATTTATGACACCCCTTTTTTTGTAACTTGAGCAGTCTTTGAAGCATCTTTTTGACTTTAATGTTATCTTCAAAGTGTCAAGGGTAAAAGAAAAAGATCACAATAAGTGATTTTCCATGGAAGTTGCAACCTTCAAAGTTTAGAAAGTATCTAAAAGTTAAAAATAAAATGTCTTATTTAAAGAATATAGGTAAATCTAATTAAATCTCATTGTTTTGGAATCTACTGGTGCAAAAAAGGTTATATCTAAAGTAAATATAAATTTCTACTATTTCTCAAGGATAAAAAGAATGTGGTAATCAAATTAATAATAAAAAGCAGGAAACAACTTAATCTAAATATTAATAAGAAAAATGATTTCATACTTTTAATGGCATCTCTTTTGCCATTGATTGTGAATAGATGATGATTGCTTGTTATCTACTTGTTAATAGATACTAATAACCTTCTTCTATCTATATGTATCATCCTAGTATGTATGATCAAAGGAATAAAGCTACAATTGTTAGAACCACTATTCTATTTGGAGTTTCTAATAACTTTGGCCACCTCATGCAACGAGTTGACTCATTGGAAAAGACTCCGATGCTGGGAGTGATTGGGGGCGGGAGGAGACGGGACGACAGAGAATGAGATGGCTGGATGGCATCACCGACTCGATGGACATGAGTTTGTGTGAACTGCGGGAGTTGGTGATAGACAGGGAGGCCTGGCATGCTGTGATTCATGGGGTCGCGAAGAGTCGGACACAACTGAGCGACTGAACGGAACGGAACGGAATAACCTATACAGATATTTTTTTCTTATTTTATTCCAAATTAACTTTTGTTTTCCTGCTCTTTGCCTTCTAGTTGAGCCTTCCCATTTACAGTTCACAAATGTTTCTACCCAGCTCGTGCCCTCCTGTTCATTCTTCTAATCTCTACTTCTTTGTTCCTTTAGATACCATGATTTCAGTATTCATTGTCCTGCCCGCCACTGCCAATGTTCTTATTTTTGGGTTCTTGCTCTCTCTTCTCTTTCCCCTCACCTTTGCTAGGTTTGGTTTCTGGATTTTTGAATTCTACATCTTTTCTAACTGGTATAATAAAAACTATGAAGATGTAAGGTTGGAAATCAGAGGCCTAGAGAAAATTGGCAAGTATTCAGTACCTACTCTATGCTAGGTGATTTACTTACATAATTTAATTCTCATAAAATGTAGGTATGCTTAATTATTAGCTCCATTTTGTTTTTAAGTACACCGAAGCTCAGAGAGGTAAAATATTTTGTTCTAATTCACAAAGCAAGTAAGTGATAAGGCCAGATTTCAAACCTATATGGGTTCATTTATTCACTCCTCGTATTCAACAAATATTGATTGAGTACATATTCTATATGTTGGCCGCTATGGTAGGAGCTTCACCAGATCCAGTCCTTACTCTCAGGACCTTAACTACGTGGTGGTTTTGTCTGACTTCACAGATGTTGATCATTTTGCTACACTAAACAGGGAAAAGATACATTTGATGTAGATGTGAGAAAAGCTACATTTGTGCATTATTTAAGAAAATATAAACAAAAGAATTGGTTTGTGTCTAGTCCTAGAGTCTCTGTCCTCACTTGGCACCAGTGCCTTTTAGTGACATCACTGCTCTGTATGTATTTTTCTCCTATTTCTCAGCTGTACGAGATTTATGTCTATAGGCCAACATTCTGTAAAATGTCTTCGGAAAGAATTAGCTCTCTCCTAAATTGTGTTTCGGAGAAGGCAATGGCAAGCCACTCCAGTCCTCTTGCCTGGAAAATCCCATGGATGGAGGAACCTGGTGGGCTGCAGTCCGTGGGGTCGCTAAGGGTCGGACACAACTGAGCGACTTCACTTTCACTTTTCATTTTCACACATTGGAGAAGGAAATGGCAACCCACTCCAGTGTTCTTGCCTGGAGAATCCCAGGGAAGGGGGAGCCTGGTGGGCTTCCATCTATGGGGTCACACAGAGTCGGACACGACTGTAGTGACTTAGCAGCAGCAGCAGCAGCAGCCACATACACAAAACACAGCAGATCTTTTAATAAGATAAATGTGGAAAAATAGGGCAAGGAAAAATAAGACGAAATTAGGTTGTGTTCAGTGAAAGTATTAGTTGCTCAGTCGTGTCTGACATTTTGCAATCCCATGGACTGCACCCACTAGGCTACTCTGTCCATGGAATTCGCCAGGCAAGAATACTGTTGTAGTTATCCATTACCTTCTCCAAGGGATCTTCCCAACTCAGGGATCAAACGAGGGTCTCTTGCACTGCAGGCAGATTCTTTACTGTCTAAGCTGCCAGGGAAGCCCCATGTATTCAGTAAGCCTACTTAAAAAAAAAAAATTCATAAATTTGTCTCTGTTCTCAAGGATAACTTGATTCACAATCATAATTTTAAAAACAAATTGGCATCATAAAAGAGTGCCCATTTCTAGTTGTGATACTTAATTTCTTCTAAAGAGGACCTCGGTGTAGTGTGGTAAGCAATGGCCTCAAATACTTGCTAATAAATATGAGTTTTGCTGAGCCATTTAATTTTATCCCACTGCATACTACAAAAGCAAAGTCCAGTAAAACAATTCTTTTAAAATTGGGACAAGCCTTTCCAAGTATACCACCGTGGTCTGGCCAAATCCATGGTATATTTTTGTCTTTTAGGTAATTCTCATATGTAATTGGTCAATTGAATTTTTCACATACTGGATGACAGTGAGTTTACATACTCATAAGTTTGTTTTATTCAATATTGCAGCATCATTGCATAGAATTCTACCTAGTACATAGTAGGTGTTAGGTATTTGTTGGATGGATGGATGAATGCTGTGTTTTGAAGTATCTAAGTGAAAGACTTCCTCTTAGCTATCTGTTGATATTTTCTTCCTTGTCCCTAAATAAAGCATCCTACTCTACTTTGGAGTACATCATCTTTATGTGGATCTGCAAATTCATTAAATGTCAGACATTGCTTAGATGACTTTTTCAAGCAGATAATGAAATCAATATAAGCTCTATGCAAAGAGCTCTTTTAAGATCGTACTCAGTAACGTGCCTTCCTTGATTTTTTAGGGCTTAAGATTTTAAGGTTCCGAAGAAGTTGTAAACGTCAGTAAAGCAATTTTAACATGGAAATAGTTTTTCTTCCCTGGAGACCTCAAAATCATACCAGATTTATTGAATTTGGAAAACATGGGGGTAGATTCTATATACTAACTCAACAAATTTTAGCTGTATATTTTAATGAAAGTGATTAGCTTCCAAACTTTCTCCATTTTTTCTTCCTGCTGGCCCTTTATTTTTAAAGCAGATTTTATTGAAAAGCATTATGTTAGTGCTAGTTTTTATTTAAAATTTCTGACACTATTAAATATTATATTATGCTGGGATTCAGTGAACAAGTAGATTATATCATTTCTGGTAATCCTTTATCCTATATGACTAAGTAATTTATATGCATCTTAAAAGCTTATTTATCACATCAACTGGATGTAACACATAGTGACACATTTTAACTGCTCTTCCCAGATTTCTTACTCTGAAAATCTATTGAACTATTATAGCAACCTGCACCTTCATTTTAAAATTTAGGTTGTTAGGCTAGATGAAATAGTTATCATAATGTAAAGTTTGCCTAGAGCAATGGCCTTATTTAGGATGATCACTCTACTTCTAATGAAATATTGAAATATCAATCTTTCACTCTATTTCTGTAACTTGCTTTTTATTTTGTTTGCCTTTCTTCTTATTTACTATAATGCTTTATTTTGCGAGCTTTCTTCCTGTGTTGCTCCCAATTATTATAGCATGCTCCATATGTAAAAAGAGGATTAGAAATGAATTAAATCATGTACTTCACTCCTAACTTTAGCATAAAGCTTATCTTTACCATCACATTGTGATAATATATACATATTTCAGTTGACCTTTAGAAAATGAAATTTTCTTGCCTTCAATACCTATTCCACGTTTAATCATACTTGTCTTAAGAATGCCCTATCTTAAAACTTATATACTTTAAGCCTATCACTTTATTAATTCCTTTTTAAAACAGATATATAATTTATATTGAATATTTGGAAAGAATCTAGAGTTTTTCTTCTACCCAATTTATGGAGAAAATTGACTTGATTTGTTGAGTTCCATTTATTATATCATAAAATCATAGAGCCAGGAGAGATACAAGGGGTTCTCAGGTTTTTAGGGACTAATTATTTCAACAGTAATAGACAATGAAAAATACCCAGATTTCTTGTTCTGTGAAAATCTGTTGAGCCGTTTTAACAATCTGAGGCTTAATTTTAAAATTAAGGTTATTAGGCAAGATGAGATTGCTATCAAACACTTCTGAGTTATGAGGCATAAGAAAGATCTACTAATATAAAAGTTCCCTCAGTGTCCTGGTGTTCAGCTTTTATTCAGTGGTCCCAAAGAATTGAATCTTAAGCCTTAAAAAAAAATGGGAGCACTGCAAAGTATGGTTTATATTAATAGATAGCATGATCTATAATTATTTTTTAAGTTAATTTTGCTACTCTGCCTTCCTTATTTTTGGTTAATTTCACTCAGTCTGCTATTTAATCTTTAATTACAGGCCACAAAAGAAGTAATAGAACGGGAAGCACCAGGGATGGCCCTGGCAATGCTGATGGGATCACTTAATGTTACACCTCTGGGCATGCTCTCTAGGTAAGAAAGTCACCAAAGTGGTGCAAAGAAAATTAATTCCATACCAGTAACCACTACAATAGACTGAGAAACCTAAGAAACTTTATAGTCATACCACTTAATTTTTCCCCCTCTCCCAAAGTCTCAGCATCCTGTCTAAATCTTGGCCACAGTTTCTTTCAAGTTCTTTATCCTTTTTTATTTTATTTTTTGCATATTATGTTGAAACTTAGAAATATCATATTACTGCTGAAAGTAATCAATTATAACCCCAAGAAGAGTCCAGGTTTTTAAGATGCAGTATATTCTTTTTTTTTTATTATAGTCATCAATTAATTTTCCTTCAGTTCAGTTCAGTCACTCAGTCGTGACCGACTCTTCGCGACCCCATGAATCACAGCACGCCAGGCCTCCCTGTCCATCACCAACTCCCGGAGTTCACTCAAACTCATATCCATCGAGTCGGTGATGCCATCCAGCCATCTCATTCTCTGTCATCCCCTTCTCCTCCCGCCCCCAATCCTTCCCAGCATCAGAGTCTTTTCCAGTGAGTCAACTCTTCGCATGACGTGGCCAAAGTATTGGAGTTTCAGCTTTAGCATCAGTCCTTCCAATGAACACCCAGGATTGATCTCCTTTAGAAGTACTATATTATAACATTTCATATAATAAGACCAAGAAAAGAACTAAAGTAACTTGTTATTTTTAATTTAAAAGTCCATGCTAGTCTTTAACAAACTTACACTGATTCTTTTATGCTGTTCTTTTTTCACCCTTACTTATATTACCTGCCCATAGGAGATCAAAGGTCACCTCGTCCCTTTTCTCTATGGAATTAAGTAGTAGTCCTTGAATATAAGAACTCTTCTTGGCATTCAAGGAATATAGTCAAGGTAGAATTAAATTTCATCTCTTGTTAATTACTTTATAATAAAAATCTAGATCAGCAAACTCTTGAATTATTATTATTCAAAATAATATATTTGTCAGGCCTTGTATTAGCCATTTGGAATACTAAGTGTGGAAAGAAAAGTAAGACATGGTCCTTACCTTAAGGATCGCCCGTTTATTTGGAGAACGTTTTCCTTATAACTTCTTAAACTGAATGTAGCTTTCCTGATCCAGTATAGAAACAGCGCTTTTGCCTCATTGAAAAATTTTTCTGGATTAATTTCCCCTCTGCTTTCTGCTGCTGCTACTGCTACTGCTAAGTCATTTCAGTCGTGTCCGACTCTGTGTGACTCCATAGACGGAAGCCCACCAGGCTCCCCCGTCCCTGGGATTCTCCAGGCAAGAACACTGGAGTGGGCTGCCATTTCCTTCTCTTGCCTTATTGAAAAATTTTTCTGGATCAGTATCCCCTCTGCCTTCTAAATTCACATAATTACTGAGTACTGGCCTGCCCAGTGAATGAAAATAAATTAATAGGAGCTGATTTTAAGTATTTTGGAATGAGTTCATCATTCCTAGACTGAAGGCTTTGAAAAGTAAAACATATATACAGCATGATAACAGATTCTTCTGACTTTTATTTCCATTACCTATTGAACTGAGAGTTTAGTTACAAAATTGAAACAGAGATAGTAGTCCACATGAGTTATGGAAAAGGAATTATGGGCTGTTTCCCTAATGTTTATTTTTGTGCTTGATTGGATTGATGCCTCCTTTCTATGGAATTTTTGCCTTGTATGTTTTGAGGCTTTATACATGCTTATGTTATAGCACATGCTATGTTATAATCATTTACTTTCTTGTCTGTTTTACCTAATTTGTATAAAACACTAATTTGTATTAAGATCAGCTGCTTTATCTTATTTATTTTACATCCTCAGCTCCAAAACAATTTCTGACATATAGTAAGTACTCACAAAAAGGGTTTATTTTTATGATTACTATTGCTAACTCGATATTTCATCCTAGTTTTAAAAGAATATTTTTCAGGGTAAAGTAATACATCAAGTTGGTGCCTTGCCTTCCTAGTTTTATCTCTAGTATAATAATAATAATACTTAATAATATGATTATTTAATTACTTTACTTAAGTAATTAAAATTGCTTAAAATCTGTTTAAATGGCTTCCATATATTTCGTTAACTTAATATTTTCCAGTTTGTTTTTTATTTAAGCAAGTTGGAAGATTGTAGTAAGTAATGGTTAAGAACATCGTCTCTGAAGTCAGATTGCTTGGGTTCTATTCCGGCTCTATTACTAGCTATATCACATATTTCTTTTTCTCATCTCTACAGTGAGGATGTTAATAGTACCAGCCTTCTTGAATTAAGTAAACTAGTCCATTTAAGTGCTTAGAACAGTTGATTCATAGTAAGTTTAAGTATTGATCACCATTGTGTTATTACGGTTCAGAGTTCCAGTTCTTAGATCAAGTGTGCTAGCAAAATGTTTTAATACTTTCATTCATCTGGAAATGTCTTTATCTCACCTTTATTCCTGAAGGATATTTTCACTAGATATAGAATTCTGGATTAGCAGTTCTTTCCTTTCAGCATTTAAAAAAATGTTATTCCACTCTCTTCTGGCTCCATAGTTCTTATGGATAAGCCCATAACCATTTGAACTGATATTTCCTTATATGTGTTATTTTTTATTCTCTGGGGGTTTGAAGATATTTTTTGTTTATCTTTGATTTCAAGAATTTGATTATTATGTATCTGGATGTGAATTTTTTTTTTTTTTTTGAGTTATGCTTTTGGGTTGAAAGAGTTTCTTTTAAAGCTATGTCTTTAACCAAATTTGGGAATTAGCCATTAAGTTTTCAGATTTTTTTCTTTTTCTGTTCCTATCTCTTTCTCATTTTCTTCTGGTACTTTTGTGACATGAATTGCACATCTTTTAATAATGTATCACAGGTCTCTGATGTTCACTTTTTTTAAAACTAATTTTTATCCTATTCTTCAGATTGTTTATGTTAATCTATCTTCAAGTTCACTGACATTTTTCCTCTTTCATCTTAATTTTGCCTTTGAGCCTAGGCAGTGAATTTTAAAATTACAGTTGCAGTATTTTCAGTTCTAAAATTTATATTCAGCTATTTTTTATGGCTCTATTTCTTTTCTAAGAACTTCTGTCTTTGCTTTTGTTTCAGAGGGTTGACCTTTATTTCATGGAGAATGGTTTTATAATTGCTGCTTAATGTTGTTTTTCTGACAACTCCAATATCTGAATCACCTTGGAGTTGACATCTGTTGATTTTCTGTAATAGGTGGTCAGATTTTCTTGATTCTTTCTATGTTGAGTAATATTTGATTATACCCTGGACATTTTGAGTATTAACTTTTAAACCTCTGGCCTCTGTTAAAATTCTCTGGAGAGAGTTAGTTAGTTAGCTAGTTTCAGCAACCACTCTGATTGGATTCATGTGGAAAATTCTGTCTCACCTTATATGGATGGTGAGTCAGCCTTTGCTATTGTGTTTGGGTCTGCCAGCACATGAACCATTCAGGAATTATCTTGAGAATTGGGCAGTGGAGTATATTTTATTTATTTTTTAAAAAAACCTTTCTTATACTTCTCTAAGTCTGTCACACATGCTTAGCTCAGGAGTAAGCCTGGGACTTGTGTCAGTTCATTCTCAGAATTAAGAAATCCACCTTCACCAGCTCTCTCCTCTCTAAGCATTTCCCTGTACTCTGCAGTTCCCAGTTACTACTCTACAAGGAATAGCTTCTAGCTAAGGAAACTGGGAATAGAAGATATTTCTTGTAGAGTATTAATCCCCTGTGCTATTATGCAATTCCACACAATTGGGCCACCTTCAGGGCAAAGGCAAAAGAAAAGGGAAAAATAAAAAATAACAGAGCTTCCCCTCACTGACACTTCTAGCCTTTAGCCAGATAGATACATCTTCTTACTGGGTTCTTCTGCTTATACCATCATGACCATAGTAGTGCAGCTCTGTAACTGGAATTAGCCCCATTCAGTGTTATTATTCAAGTTTTGACTTCTGTCCCCAGTCTGTCTGCAATTATTTATGTTCAGAGTTCTCAGATAGTCAGTCTTTGATATTTTCCCCACAATCAATAGGAGAGCCTTAGTTAAGGTTCTACTATCTTGGTCAACACTCACGGAAAAAGAACTCTATTTTAAGAATAAGATCTTTGAATTTATAACTTACCATTTACTCTCCATGTGACCTTGGGAAATTTATTCAGCTAAGTTTAGCACTTCCAGTCCTAGTAGCTAATTGAATTGCCCACAAAACTGCAGCATAAAAGCTCCCAAATCTATAATTTACGCCCTACTCACTTTTTAAAGAGATCAAATACTTTTGGTTCTAAATGTCATTAACAGTAATAGAGCAACCACTGTAGTTACACATTGAGGCATAATTTATCCTTGTTTTATTCTCAGTTCAGTCATTAACTTGATTTGTAATCTCTACTTAGTTTTTTAGTGACTTCACGTAGCTCAAGGAAATGTTATGAGGTCCTATGTAGATTTCCTCACTAAGAAAAACTACTATATAAATATCTAAATTCATAAAAGGAAAAAAGTAATAAGCAGTTTTTCATTTTATATGGATATTTACTGTTATAATACTTGATAAAACCCATCTTTCAATTGTTTTAAATATTCAGCTTATTTTTTGTTGCATGTAATTTTCCATAGTGTCTATCTTCTGAAGTAGGAGGTGAAGACTCTAGTTTATAATGTATGAAGTAGGACTAATCATTTTTCCCATGATTTATTGCCAATTTGATCTCTTCTTCATCTAGTCCATGACTGAACATAAACACTCAGACACATGCACTGCAATTGGCGTGCAGTTAACTCTTTCCATTTGGTGCCAAAAATGTTTTCACACAACTATTGTTAAAAAGTTTTTTTAAGGGAAAATATATTGGATTTTAATTTTTATATCAGTGAATTCAGTTATCCTCAATTCACTTCAGTTGCTCAGTCCTGTCCGAATCTTTGCGACCCCATGAATCACAGCACACCAGGCCTCCCTGTCCATCACCAACTCCCGGAGTTCACTCAAACCCATGTCTGTTGAGTCGGTGATGCCATCCAGCCATCTCATTCTCTGTCGTCCCCTTCTCCTCCCGCCCCCAATCCTTCCCAGCATCAAGAGTCTTTTCCAGTGAGTCAGCTCTTCCCATGAGGTGGCCAAAGTATTGGAGTTTCAGCTTTAGCACCAGTCCTTCTAGTGAACACCCAGGACTGATCTCCTTTAGAATGGACTGGTTGGATCTCCTTGCAGTCCAAGGGACTCTCAAGAGTCTTCTCCAACACCACAGTTCAAAGGCATCAATTCTTCGGCGATCAGCTTTCTTCACAGTCCAACTCTCACATCCATACATGACCACTGGAAAAACCTTAGCCTTGACTAGACGGACCTTTGTTGGCAAAGTAATGGCTCTGCTTTTTAATATGCTATCTAGGTTGGTCATAATCCTAAGTATTTTTTAAAACATGTTAAAATGACATGGATCATTTAAAATAATAATTGTCAATAACAGTATTGCTTCTGTTTTTTAACCTAAAATAAAATATACTTTAGCTTATAAAAGGCTGTAGAAAGGAACTGGGAAGAAGACGATAGAAAGGAATCCATTTCTTGACTAGACAACAATTGGACTGACAGAATCTAATACAATAATTTTAGGTATCTTGAGTATATTCAAAGGCTGGCAGGTTCCTGGGGTAGGTTTGGCTGATAAATTGTGGTTAATTTCAATCAGTTTTGCCCCAAATAGTAGTATCTATGTACTCCCCAACCCCTCAACTTCATGGCAGGCGGCCAACACTAGCAAGCTTGTGGGAGACAGAGTGGGCAACTAGGGCCTTATCTTTCAAATATTAGGGATCTAGATTTTATTTGTGAATTAATTGCTTTGCATTGTAGAGGTACAGACAAAGGCAGATTACCATTGTTGTAACTTCCACCAAATGAAATGACTTCAAGGAGAATTAAAGGGACAGTGCCTTTTTTTAAAATGTCCCCTAGACTTTTCTCTTTCCCCCTTTTGGAAGCCAGATATTTAAGGATTAGGATACCCAAGAGCAAACACTTACCAAAGGAAATTTTAAAAGTCATTGCTGCTGCTGCTGCTAAGTCACTTCAAGTCATTGCACATGCCCAAAGAGAAATGCAGATTCAGAGAACACCTGGGATCACCTTAAGTTTACACCTCAGGCTATTCCCAACAAAGAAACACTCTACAACAATCGAAAATAGAGCAAGTTCTGAAGGGATGGGAGGAGAATATGATTTCTAGAATTACCACATTACAAGATTCAGATGTTCAGTTTTCAGCAATAACATCACAACACAAGGTATTTTAAAAAAAACAAAACAGAAATGTGGCCCATTAAAAGAAAAAAATACAACTTCTCACATAAGGATACTGAAAATAAAGGATGGAAAAAGATCTTCCATGCAAATGAAAAACAAAAGAAAGCTGAGATAGCTATAATTGTATCAGGCAAAATAAACTTCAAGCAAAAGACTATAGTAAGAGACAAATCACTGTATAATAATAAAAGGATCAATCCAACAAGAGGAAATAACATTTGTAAATATTTAGGCAGCTAACTTAGGAGAACCTATATATATAAAGTATATAAAGCAGTATTAACAGACCTTAAGGGAGACATAGTCAGCAAAAGAATAATTGGAGATTTCAGTACTCCACTTTCATCACTGGAAAAATTATCCAGACAGAAAATCAGTAAAGCAACATTGGACTTAAATGACCCTCTAGATCTGATGGAAAGCAACAGAATACACATTCTTCTTAAGTGCACATAGAACATTGTCCAGAATAAATCACATCTTACTCTAGTACTCTTGCCTAGAAAATCCCATGGATGGAGGAGCCTGGTAGGCTGCAGTCCGTGGGGTCGCTAAGGGTCGGACACGACTGAGCGACTTCACTTTCACTTTTCACCTTCACACATTGGAGAAGGAAATGGCAACCCACTCCAGTGTTCTTGCCTGGAGAATCCCAGGGACAGGGGAGCCTGGTGGGCTTCTGTCTATGGGGTCACACAGAGTCGGACACAACTGAAGTGACTTAGCAGCAGCAGCAGCAGTAAGCCACAATACAAATCTTGAAAATTAAGATTAAAACCCTATCAAGCATCTTTGCTGACAATAGTGTGAAACTAGAAATCAATTATTAGAATAAAATTGGAAATTCACAAATATATAGAGATTCAACAACATGCTACTAAACAACCAATGGAAAGAACCAGGTCTTCAGTTCGCTGTTTTTTTCTATTATCTTTTAAGTCTCCATTTCATTTTTCTTTTCCACTCCGGTCTTTGTTTTCGCCTTCTTTCCACTAGTTCTTTTTGTTTGTTTGTTTTAATTGAGGGATAATTGCTTTACTATAGTTTGTTAGTTTCTGCCATACATCAATATGAATCAGCTTTCCACTAGTTCTTTTTTTTTTAATTGAGGGATAATTGCTTTACTATAGTTTGTTACTTTCTGCCATACATCAATATGAATCAGCCATAGGTGTAGGTATGTACCCTCGCTCTTGAACCTCCCACCTCATCCCATCCCTCTAGGTTGTCACAGAGCCCCAGCTTGAGTTCGCTTAGTCATACAGCAAATTCCCACTGGCTATCTATTTTACATATAGTAGTGTATATGATTCCATGGTACTCTATCCATTCATTCCACCCTCTTCTCTCCCTACCCCACACCATGTCCACAAGTCTGTTCTCTATGTCTGCTTCTCCATTACTGCCCTGCAAATAGATTCATCAGTCCCATCTTTCTGTATTCCATATATATGCATTACTATATGGTATTTATTTTTCTCTTTCTTACTTACTTCACTCTATATAATGGGCTCTGAGTTCATCCACCCTATTAGAACTGATTCAAATGCATTCCTTCTTATGGCTGAGTAATATTCCATTGTACATATGTACCACAGCTTCTTTATCCATTCATCTGTCGATGGACATGTAGGTTGCTTCCGTGTCCCAGCTATTGTAAATAATGCTGCAGTGAACATTGGGTTACATGTGTCTTTTTCAGTTATGATTTCCTCAGGGTATATGCCCAGTAGTGGGATTGTTGGGTCATGTGGTAGTTTTATGCCTAGTTTTTTTAAGGAATCTCCATGTTGTCTTTCATAGAGGCTGTATCAATTTACATTCCCACCAAGAGTGTAAGAGGGCTCACTTTTCTCCACACCCTCTCCAGCATTTATTGTTTGTAGATTTTTTGATGATGGCCATTCTGACCATTGTTAAGGTAATATCTCATTGTAGTTTTGGTTTTTTTTTAAATTCTTTGAGGTGGTTATTTCTTTAAGCTCTTTCCACTTTCTTAAAGTAGGGATTGAGCACTCCAAGCTTCCCTCTTAAAAGGAGGCTTGGGTTTATCTTGGAAAAGATAAACAAGATGGATAAGCCTTTAGCTAGACTCATTAGGAAGTAGAGGATTTAAATAAAATCGTAAATGAAAGAGGAGATGTTTTAACTGTTACTACAAAAATATAAAGAATCATGAGACCACTATGTACAATTAAACACAACAAACTGGACAACCTAGAAGATATGGAGAAATTGCTATCATCCACAAATCAGTCAGCATGACAAGACCACAGATAACATACTCAATGGTGAAAAACTGAAAACTTTCCTCTAAGATCAGGGACAAGACACAGACAGCCACCATTTCCACTTTTATCCAACGTAGTAATGGAAGTCCCAACCAGAGCAATTAGACAAGGAAAAGAAATAAGTCACCCAAATCATAAAGGAATAAATGAAAATTGATATTCTTCTTTAAGGCACATGGACCATTATTAAGAATATACCGTATGTTGAAACAAAAAGCAAGTCTCAATAAATTTAAATATTGAAATCATACTTGGCATATTTTTCACCACTATGCCATGATCAGCTATTGATACAAGAAGAAAACTGGAAAAATCACAAATACATGGAGACTGAACAACATGCTACTGAACAGCTGTGAGTCAATGAAAAAATCAAAAGCAGAAATCAAAAAATACCTGACCACAAATAAAAATGAAAATACAACATATAAAAATCTATGGAATATAGCAAAAGCCATACTTAGAAGGAGATTTATAACAATAAGTTCTCCCTCAAGAAATAAGAAATTTCTCAAATCAAAAGTCTAACCTTATACCTAAAGGAACTGGGTGGGGTTGGGGGAGAAAGTCTAACATCAATATAAGGGAGAAACTAAAAATCAGAGCAGAAATAAATGAAGTAGAGACTAAAAAGGTGATAGAAAAAGTTAATGAAACTAAGAAATAGTTCTTGGAAGAGAAAACGAAATTGGCAAACCTTTAGCTAAACTGACTTATAAAATCATAAACAAGGAGAAATTGCAAATAATATCACAGAAATATAAAGGATTGTAAGAGAAGACTGAACAGTTATAGATCAAAAATTAGGCAACCTATAAGAAATGGATCAATTCTTAGAATCATACATTTTCCCAAGACTGAATCCATGCAAATGAATAAATCACTCACTAGTGGGGAGATGGAAACAGTAATCAAAAACCTCCTAAGAAACAGCATCCAATACAAAACAACTTAATTGGTGAATTCTATCAAACATTTATATTTTAGTTTTTTCGTTTGTTTTTTTTTTTGCCCCGAGGCATGTGGGATCTTAACTCCCTGCCAGGGATCGAACTCTCACCCCCTGCATTGGAAGGGGAAGTCTTAACCACTGGACCACCAGGGAAGTCCCTATCAAACATTTAAAGAACTAGTACCAGGTCTTCTCAAACTCTTCCAAACACTAGAAGAAAGGGAGCACTTCATAACTCTTTTTATGACCCAACATTACTCTAATACCAAAATCAGACAAGGACAACAAAAAGAAAATTACAGGCCAGTATGTCTAATGAACTTAGATGCAAAACATCTAGACAAAACATTAGCAAATGAATTGTTAAAAGGATCATACACCTTGGTGAAATAGGATTTACTCCAGGAATATAAGGATAGTTTAATATCCACAAATCAATCAACATAATACAACACTTTAACAAAAATGAAGGATAAAAATGATGATTATTTTATCAATAGAGCAAGAAAAAAGCATTTGACAAGAGTCAACACCTACTTATCATTAAAGTAAATAAAATGAGCCTGAAGGAGCATACATCAGTATGATAAAGGCCATATATGACAGACCCACAGCTAACATACTCAGTAGTGAAAAACTGAAAGATTTTCCTCTCAGATTGGGACCAAGACAAGGATACCCATTCTTGCCACTCTTACTCAATATGGTGGTGAAATTCTAGCTAGAGCAATTAAGTAAGAAAAAGAAATAAAAGTCCAAATTGGAAAGGAAGAAGTAAAACTGTCAGTATCTGTGGGTGACATGATTTTATATATAGAAAACCCTAAAGATTCCATAGAAAAGCTATTAAAAATAATAAATGAATGAAATAAACTTGCAGGATAAAAATAAACATACAGAAATCTGTTGCCTTTCTCTACACTAAGAATGAACTGGCATAATGAGAAATTAAGAAAACAATTCATTTTACAATTGCAACAAAAAATAAAATACCTAGGAAGATTTTAAACCAAGGAAGTGAAAACTACAAGACATGTTGAAAGAAACTGAATAAGACACAAAGAAATGGAAAGATAGTCCATGTTCATGAGTTGCAAGAATTAGCATTGTTAAAATGTACATATTACCTAAAGCAACCTGTAGATTCAATGGAATCCCCATCAAATACAATGATATTTTTCGTAGAAATAGAACCAAAAAAAAATCCTACCATTTGTAAAAAATAGCAGAAGACCCTTGGATAGCCAAAGCAATCTTGAGAAAAATGATCAAACTGAAGATATTACACTCCCTCATTTCAAATTATACTGCAAATCTGTAACAATCAAAACAGCATAATATTGGAAGAAAAGCCCAGATTCGAGAGCTCAGAAGTAAACCCACAGATGTATGGACAATTAATTTGCAACAAAGGAGCAAAGAACATTAAATGAAGAAAGGAGTATTGGGAAAACCAGATAGCACATGCGAAAGAATGAAACTAGACCCTGTCTTACATGGTACACAGAAATTAATAAAAATTGATTAAAGACTTGAATGTAAGACCTGAAACCGTAAAACTCCAGAAAAAAATCATGGGCAGTACGCTTTTGACATTAGTTTTACCAATATCTTTCTGGATATGTATTCTCAAGCAGAGGAAGCAAAATTAAAAGTAACCACATGGGGACTACATCAAACTAAAAAGCTTTGCACAGCAAAAGAAGCCATCAGCAAAATGAAAATACAGCCTACCAAATGGCAGAAGATACTTACACATCATGTGTCTATAAGTGGTTGATACTCAAAATATAAAGAACAACAACAATTTTTTTTAAAAAATTAAAAAATGGGCAGAGGTTCTGAATAGACACTCTTCCAAAGCAGGCATACAAATAGCCAACAGGCACATCAGAAAATTTTCCACATCACTAATTAGGGAAATGCAACTCAAAACTACAAAGAGAGAACACTTCACACCCATTAGAATGTAACAAGTATTTGAGAGTATGTGCAAAAAAGGGAACCCTCATACACTGTTGATGACAGTGTAATTATGTGCAATCACTGTGGAAAACAGTGTGGAAGTTTCTAAAAACATTAAAAATAGAACTATCATTTGATCCAACAATTCACTTTTTGGATATTTATCCAAAGGAAGCAGAATCACTATCTGGAAAGCATATCTGCATTTCCACCTTTCCTGCAGCATTATTGCCAGGACCTGGAAACAACCTAAGTGTCCATTGATGGATGAATGGATAAAGAAAATGAGGTATATACATTCTATAGGACATTAGTTATTCATAAAAAAATGAAATCTTGCTACTTGTAACAATATGAATGGACCTTGAGTCTATTGTGCTAAGTGAAATAGATCAGACAAAAACAAAGACTGTATGATTTCACTTGTATATATACGCTAGTAATAATCAGACGGGGCTTCCCCTGTAGCTCAGTCGGTAAAGAATCTGCCTGCAGTGCAGGAGACCCGGGTTCGATCCCTGGGTTGGGAAGATCCCCTGGAGAAGGAAATGGCAACCCACTCCAGTATCCTTGCCTGGAAAATCTCATGGACAGAGGAGCCTGGTGGGCTTCAGTCCTGGGGTCGCAAAGAGTCGGGCATGACTGAGCGGCTAACACTAACACTAATAATCAGCTCATAGATACAGAGAGTTGATTGGGCTTCCCTCGTAGCTCGGTAAAGAATCTGCCTGCAATGCAGGAGACCACGGTTCTATCCCTGGATCAGGAAGATCCCCTGGAGAAGGAAATGACAGTCCACTCCAGTATTCTTGCCTGGAGAATCCCATGGACAAAGGAGCCTGGCAGGCTACAGTCCATGGGGTCAGAAGAGTTGGACACGACTTAGCGACTAAACCACCAGATACAGAGAAACAGATTGGTGGTTGCCAGAGGCAGGGGTTGGTGAATGGGTTAAATGAGTGAAAGGAGTCAAAAGGCACAAACTTCTACTTCCTGGGGAATGTAATATGCAGCATGTTGATTATAGTTAATAATATTGTTTGGTTGAAACTTTCTGAGAGTAGATTGTAAAATTTCTCATCACAAGAGAAAAACTGTACAATGTGTGGTCATTCCATAATATATACATATATCAAATCATCATGTTGTACACCTAAAAGTAATATAGAGTTATTTGTCAATTATATCTCAATTAAAAGGAAAGCTGTATGGACAGTTTTAAATAGCCATGAGCACTTTGTATAAGAAAAAACAATAAAATACAAG
The DNA here is from genome assembly GCF_049115385.1 of Moschus berezovskii. Classification (NCBI taxonomy): domain Eukaryota; kingdom Metazoa; phylum Chordata; class Mammalia; order Artiodactyla; family Moschidae; genus Moschus; species Moschus berezovskii. Next base: position 24,696,178 of record NC_142468.1, on the reverse strand, counting down.
ATAATTTTAGGTTATTTCAAAAAGTTAAATAAGAAACTCAATTAAAAGTTGTAGAAAAACATTCTTATGTGACTTACAATCTGAGTTATAAAATTTTAGAAATAGACTAATTGAATCTAGTCCTTTTGTTTTCAAATAATGGAAATTATATGTTACCAGGTCAGAGTCACATAGCCAATTATTGGAAGAGCATGATTTGAATTCTCATTTGAAATCTAGGCCTTCAACTCTTTATTCCAGCTCTCATACTTTTCAACTGCTTTTGTTTCTTATCTAACCACTTGGTTTTAAAGTGACCTGAAAATTTACAGTGAACTTTGAAGGACTACTTTAAATTGACTCTTGTTTATCAATTTATCAGTTAATAGCTGAGGTCTCTAAATTCTCCCCAGTGCTATTGATCTATGAAGACCTGTCTCACTTTTTTAAAATTTATTTACCTATTTTAATTGAAGGATAATTACTTTACAATATTGTGATAGTTTTTGACATACATCAGTATGAATTGGCTGTAGGTGTATATGTGTCCTCTCCATCCTGAACTCCTCTGCTACCTCCCTCCCCACCTTATCCCTCTAGTTTGACACAGAACCCCAGCTTTGGGTGCCCTGTATCTATACATCAAACTTGCACTGGTTATCTATTTTACGGATGGTAATGTATATGTTTCAATGCTATTCTCTCAAATCATCCCACCCTCTTCTTCTCCCACTGAGTCCAAAAGTCTGTTCTTACTTTAAAACTTACAGACTTCCTGAGAAGCAAGAGTTTGAACATCTCACTCAATGCCAGAGTGCCTTATGTGTTAGACTTTTGAACACAGACATTACTATATTAGTCATTTTTAGTATGCTGTCTCATTGAATTCCTAGAACTGTAAGAGATAAGAAAAAGCTGAAGTTAAAGAAGATAATTTGGCCATTATTTTTTTAAAGTGGCTAATCTATTCTGATTTCATGTTCAGTTCAGTTTTCTAATCCACCACATAACAATGTTATTGTTTTATAACAATGGTTAGCACATTGTTATCAAAACCTCAGCCAGCGAGAGTGCCAAATTTGTATAATACTTGGTAAATATTTAGCTGTAACAGTTTTATTCCTAAAAAACTTGTTCACATATAAAAACAATGATTGGTCTTTGTTGTTGAAAATATTTAAACCAACCATCATGCTAAGTTAGTATTCATCCAGTTTCTTTTTACTTCCAGGCCTGTATGTGGAATCAGAGGGAAAACTCTCATAATTAACTTGCCAGGTAGCAAGAAAGGATCTCAGGTAAGCAATGTTCAGATTTATATGGTTTAGTCTGAGAAATTTTGGCCAGCTGTGAGAGTTAGCCATACAAGAAGTTGGAGCCCTCCACAGGACCTCACTTCTGACACCAGTTGCAGTTCAGTGCCTTCCCAAAACCACCCTCTACGGTCTAGAGTGTTTCAATAATTCACTCGATATTCAGAGAGCTCATTGAAGGTGGTATACTCATAGTTATGGTTTATTATATGGAGAGGATACAGATTAAAATCAACTGGGGAAAGAGGTGCATAAGACAGAATAAAGGAGTACCAAATGGAGAAGAGCTTCTAATACCTTCTCCCGGTGGAGTCATGAGTGCATTACTCTCTGGGCGTCAGTATATAACGACACAAGGTTTATTGCTTAGTAGGGAAGCTCTAAGTCCTTAGCATCCATGGTTTTTATTGAGGTACATCATATATTGCCCGTATGGCTGACCTTTAGTCTCTTGCATTTCCCAGAGGCTAGGCTAATACTTGTAGTCTCCAACACTTACCAGAGCCAAAAATCACATTTCCCAAAGTCTCCATAATAAATCACACTGTTAGACTGCCTGGTAGCAAAAGTTTCCAGACAGAAAAAAGACACTCCTTTCATTTCCCAGTAACTAAGGGCATAGGCCAGATTCTCTTTGGGTAAAGTTAAATTTTCATTATACAAGCTACCCCCTGGCCTCTGGCCAAGGCTTTCTTACAACTAAACAATAATATTTGTCTGGCTGAGCATCTATATTTACTATAGCATTTATATTATAGACACAACAACGGTAGAAGTGTGAATATGCCTAAGATTTGGAGGAGCCAGAGAGAGATAGGACTAAATTCAGAGAAACAAGTAATTCATCCTCTAAAGTCATTATACAAATTTTCATATTTTTATACTCATTTACTAATTTTCCACCTTGATCTTCTGTTACTGTACCCTACAATATATTCTCACAGAACTGTTTACCACAGAAATTAGCTTTCTTACTCAGGCCAGTCATTTCCCATTTGTACTACATATTGAGAAGGCTTTCACTCAAATCCCCAGTACATGTGGCCATCAGTATCAGCAGTATAATCTTACTAACAATGCTTGTATTATATCGTAGTATAGTAGTAAATATAACCTGAAAAACAGGAGTCAAAAGATACTGAAACATTACTGGAGTCCTATACACACATTAGCAGTTAACCTAGTCGTCATCATATCATATGATCAAGATGTATCCCAGAGCAATGCTCAGGTTTACAGACTTGTCAGGTTCCAAAAGCAACCTATGCCTTTTCCCTTTCTAGCATCTGCTACAGCTGAGCCAAGAAACAATATCATCTCTTGTTTTAAGCTGCTTTTGAGGCACCAAAGTAATACTGGATTTCCTTGCTGCATAACCCCTTTAAACTCATTCCTTTACCTTCAACTACCATTTCTCCTTCTCTCCATTTATATTCAAGCATTTCCTTTGAACACCTTGAATGAGACACTTGATTTGGCCACTGGGCTGGTCCAGATGGCCATCAGTAATACTAGTTCAACAAGTACTTCCCTCTTATATAAATCCATTCCATTTATATAAGATAAGGTTACATAGGTACAGAGTTAGTGGGCAGTCTGAAACACCAGGCAATAGGATTACATTTACTCTTAAGCCCAATTTGGCCAGATGGAGTAAGACATAGTCTGCACCATCAGACCCTTAGGAATTCTGACATAAAAGTTTAAAAATATAGTTACAGTTTCAGCCTAAGAATCATCCCTGCCTCTGGCACCCACGGTTACAACCCTGGTCCTCACACTGCTGTATCACATAGGAAAGAGTAACTTTCAGGTGATGTGGGGAAAAAAGAAAAAGGATAATTGTAAAAAGACAAGTGTAGTTGTACAAACATCCTTTTCCATCTCCTCTTACCAGAAAAGCAGACAAATCTGTCTGGAGAGAACACTTACTTAACCTCCCTAATGTTGAGTATGATCATACACTAATGAAGGCTTCATGCATTTATCTCCTCCCATTTTAGACAACAAGTGTTTCAATTTCCCATTTCAGCTTTCTATCATATTATTGCTCTGAAGATGAAAGTGTGTTCCTTGGTCTAAAGATGTGTGCCTCCACGGTCACTGACACAATATCTTCTGTTCTGGTCTTTTTATAGTCCATTGAGCATGTGTATCTACTCTGGAATAAACAAACTCATCCAGAGTAAATGTCTACCTCGTAGACCTCATTTGTAGCCTTGTACCCATTTGTAGTTAGTTGAACTAACAACATCAGCCCAACTTACCAGTATACGTAGGACTTTTCCCTTGGGGAATTTCCTGCATAGCCCTCTGCCATTTCTGTCTCTCTTTTTAGCAGACAAAACAGTTCTTATTGGCATTGGTGCCTCATCGTGTAAGAGGATTATATCTAGATTCAGCCCGTTTCTGCCTTCTATAGGCCCCTAGTGTCCACTCTTCTTATGGGCCCAGGTGGCCATGTCAAGCAAGTATACCAGGATATCTGCTCTCTAGTACAAGCCAACTTCCAGTTCTGAGAGGGAGTTCTTCCGATGGGCATTAACAGTCTACTTTAATATACCCATTACATTCCCAGAATGATTTCCATAGAGCCACACCCCATACAGGTATCCTTTTAATAGACCAGTTTTCCATTGCCCATCTGCCTGACCATATGACTAGGCCATTTGAACACTTCCCATGAGTCAGTAAAAACCGAAACATAGGGACAAGCAAGCAGTTCAGCCCATGGAGCTGATTTGTTTTTACCTTCTTCAATCAGAGTGGCGGCCTTCCAAACAGGATGCTGTCCCTTCACCTTGGAATTGCCATCCATAAACCAAGCAGCTCTTTGTTGATCAATAGAAAGCTGTTTATAGGGCACCGCCCAAGTGGCCCAAGTGGCCATAGGATCCAGCAGCTCCTCAGGTGGTTCCGAAGTCAGCCCTAGGTGAAAAGAGGCTGCCTGCTCGTGAGTACTCCTTGCATTCTCCTGGTAGCATGATCTATATGCAACATTTCCATTTTATTATGGAACTCTCCTGGGCATTGCCTTCCTTCCTCATTAGAACTTTTCTCTGAAATTACCAAGACATAGATATTTCAGAGTTATTGTCCTTTAGTCATAAGGACAGTCTCAGTTAAAGTCCAATAGCAAGTAGTAATTGTCTCTCAAATGGAAATTTTTTGGTCCAAAATTCCAGCCGTTGTTGAGTGGCACTCACAGGTTTTTGCTATAAACCCTGGTCTGCATGCCACACAAGGCTTTTGTACAGCAAATTAATAATCTGTGTGGTCCCATTTAGCATGTCCAAGTAGAAGACTGGATTTACATACCTCCTGTTTTACAATGTGAGATAGGGGATGAATTCTCCAGACACAACATGCATCCTCATAATACATTCAGGTAGAAATTCACCATTCACATAAAGTTCTCTGTCCAAACATTCTAATTCTTATCTAAATGTTTACCTTAATCCCATCAACTACTGCATTCCCATAGCCTCCCATTCTACCTATACTCCTCCCACTTCCCATTAGGATTTCAGGTTTTAGAATCACAGTATATAGAGCCCCCCTATGTCAAGCAGTCCCAGAAAAGTCTCTTATCTGTCTCCAAATGAGGTTAGCCATTTGTGTGCATGTGGCCTTGGAATTCTAAAGCCTGGGTTGAGCCAAGGAATCCAGACCCTTTTGTCATACCTCATGTTGATTAGATTATGGGGCCATCACTTAAGGTGATTCAAGGTAAGGTTTCTTTGCCTTCTAATCTTTCTAAATTCCACCAAACAAATGTAAATAGAAATTTGCTTAGGATCCCTTAATGTCAGGAGATCAGCAGATCTCCCATCTGTCCACTCAACACAACAGTGCTTCTTTAAGACATCTGATTTGCCCCCATCAATACTCACTTCATTCATACATTTCTTAATAACCATGTAAATGTTTCCACCCTGCTAGGACAAGTCCCTTGACTCTCTTGTTTCTCTTTCCCCATTTTCTTATGAATCAGTCCAACTTTATTTACTCTTATTGCTTCAACATAAATTTTTCCATGGGAAGCAGCTCTGAGGCTAGCAGCTACGTGTCAGACCATCCAGAAGCCAAGCTTGACCCAGCCTCAGGATCTACCCCAACATTCTCCATTACTTTTGTTTTAGCTAGTACAGATACCGTTTATTGTTTGTATATTGATGTGACTCCTTAGGAGTTAGATCTTCCATTTCCAAATTTAACTGCTAATTTTGTTTCCAGTAACTAATTGCAGTACAGCTGCAATTCCATTCTTTGGGTGACCCTGTATTCTTTGAGACTGTAAGGATTCGTTATCCCCCACATTCTCTTCCTTCCTCTTCCTGGGTCGCAAGTTTCAGTGAGTCAGGCTGTTTCTGTCAAATCTCACTTCTTAATACTAACTGTAAGGAGTTTTGATCAGCTGCAGAAGTTAGCTGGCTAACTTCTTGTGGAGCACTCCACAAGACTAACCTCACTTCTGTCATCAATTGCAATTGAGAGGATTTCTGAAATCACCCTCACTTTAATAATTCACTAGAAGGACTCACAGAACTCACTGAAAGCTGTCATACTCATGAGTATGTTGCATCACAGGGAAAGAATACAAGATGATATCAGCCAAAGAAAAGAGTACATATGGCAGAATCTAAGTAACAGGGAACTTGTCATTCTCTTAAATGGAGTATTAGATAGCATCACCTCCTGTTAACATAAGACAATTGTTGTTGCTGTTTAAGTCACGTTAAGTCATGTCCGATTCTTTGCAACCACATGGACTGTAGCCCACCAGGCTCCTCTATCCCTGTAGTTTCCCAGGCAAGAATACTGGAATGGGTTGTCATTTCCTCCTCCAGGAGGTCTTTCCAACCCAAGGATCAAACCTGTTTCTCCTGCACTGCAGGCGGATTCTTTACTGCTGGGGAAGCCCAATATAAGACAACACACAGAGAACATTGCTAACTATGCACACTCTCCTTTACCTATGCTAAGTCTCCTTTACCTTTGGTGTTCAGAGTTTTTATTGGAACTTGATCACGTATTGCCCATGTGGTTGACCTTTAGTCAGCCATTCCCAGTTCTTCCCAGAGGTAAAACTGATACCTTGTTTCCCAAAGCCCTCATAGTAAATCACTTTGTTAGACTGTTCAGTGGCTAAAGTCCCCAGGCAGAGACACTCTTATCAGGCATGATATATTAAGGAACTAGAGATCACCTCCCAAAAGCAGAGAATAAAGGCCAGACCTCTCTTTGATTAGAGTTAAATTCCTTACTATACAATTTTTTCCAGGAGGGTAAAAGGTTAGTTACCTTCCAGGTATTCCAGTAACCGATATTTCTTTACATATTAGATTGTAAGGTAAGTTACTTCACATGTGAAAGAGAAAGACTTCTGCTCAAATATATTCCCCAGATATATCTGGACTTACTTTCCGATTTTAAAGTTCTCACCTGTTTTCTTTTGGTGATACATTATAGGTGATAATGGACATATTTTGTGCATTAGCTGCCTGTTCTCCTTACTTACTAGCACCCTACAATAAATGCTGTACTTTCCTTCACCCCCTTCCAAAAAAAAAGAGAGAGAGACTGTTTTTACTTTTATGGTGCACAAACTTATATCTACTTTTACATATTGTACAATTTTGTCTATCTGTACTTTACAATTGTAATTAGAACCTAAGTTCTCTGAATAAAATAGTTCAGTATTCAGTCGGTTTGATAGTTCTAGTATTCTTCTTTTACCAGAAAGGTAAAAACTGTTACCTGCTCTCTCATAACGTATCTTTAAATCCAAAAGTTGTATAGAAGTTTTAATTTAAAAAAAATTTGCGGGTGTTTATATAGTGGAGTTCTTCAGCTTATGGAGAGTACTGTAATACATACCAGCTTACTTCATATTTCACATTGCAAACAATACATTAAATATGATTCATTCTTAAGATAGATGTAGAGAAAATCACAAGTAAACCCAAAATCACAAATAAATTTGATTGCTCCAATTCTGCATGCCTATAAAAATACTTTATCTTCGTTTTTTTCCTTCCTCTTGCATACAGGAATGCTTTCAGTTCATACTACCAGCCCTACCTCATGCCATTGACCTTTTACGTGATGCCATTGTAAAAGTAAAGGAAGTTCATGATGAACTTGAAGATTTACCTTCCCCGCCACCACCTCTTTCCCCTCCTCCCACAACTAGCCCCCATAAACAGACAGAAGACAAAGGGGTTCAATGTGAGGAAGAGGAAGAAGAGAAGAAAGATAGTGGTGTTGCTTCAACAGAAGATAGTTCTTCATCACATATAACTGCAGCAGCCATTGCGGCCAAGGTAAGCCTGTTGAGAGAGATCCAGAGATCTAAAGGACCCACAGGTAAATGTATTGATTTCATCTCTCTTTCCATCCCATTCTTCCATAAGTTAAATACAACTTTGTGGCATCCTTTAAAAAGAACTAGGATATTCCTGACACTCTATAGCTGTATTCCCTCCATTATGTTGAGTTCTTGAAACATTTAAGTTTTGTTTTGAGTTCTGAGGCATTAAAGATTCTGCTGTTACCTATTGAAGTAATAGCTCTCATGATAAACTATTACATTTAAGAACTCTGTGAAGATGTCAGTTTTGTGATCATATTAAATATATAATGTTTATGTATTCAGAACATCAAATATTCACAAATTCTTAAAGGAGCATCAAAAGAGAGTAAGAGACCTAAGATGGTTCAAGGAATTAGTTGAAAAAGATTAATTTTTTTTTTTTTAAAGACAAGACTTTTCATCAATTAACTACCATTTATTTAACTGTTGGACACAATTTACACCAGTCATGTGGAGAATAAATCGATGTAAGATATTTTTATTTTTAATTTAATAAAGCAATAAATATTATTAAAGCAGTATCAAAATATTGCAAGTTTTCCCCGAGCAATTCTGGAAGTAAATAGTACCGTACAATACTTAGTAAATAGTACCATACATTACTTCTGTAAATTTCATCATTATCTCAGAGTCACAGAACATGATTTACATTATTAACCATATGTCTTATAACCCACCTTGTATACTTTAAAATCTTCAGACAGTAGCATATCCCTTCTGGAAGTAATGCTTGTTCATTGAGCGAGAATGTAAAGATCTAATTGTTTATGAAGTAATTCCTAAAGTTTTATGGCTCATCCAGAAATTTTAGCTATGAGCTTAGCATGAGAAGATTTTTTGACAACATATATATTGGAGCGAATCATAGAGATCCTTTTGAAGTGTCCATTCAGACAATAACTAGATGGTTCCTTCACTGAAAACTGGATCATTCCATCTCCAGATCCATTCAGTGATCCATTAAGTCCTTACTTAGGGTAGTAAGTATTTAAGTTATGTGTGAGGTTTGTTTTATTTCATTTTGTTTTGTTTTTATGGAACTGATTGATGAAATAGGTACATTATTAAATCATCTTATGTTCTCTTTCTTTTACTCTTAATTAAAAGAGTTAAAAGTACCATCAGTTTCAACCTTAAAAAAATCGTATACCATCTGAATTCTAAGCTGATTTTGTCATTATACATTTGCGAATTTTGGGCATTTCAGTGTTCCATTTGTTTTCAACTTTTTTCCTTTCCAGTCATTTTGCTTGTATAGTTTCATGTTTTCCTGTCATTGTATTCATCATTGTTATGTGTTGTGCATTAGAAGCATCCATTCTACACCAGTCCTGCTGTTATCATGGCACACGGTGAGCAGCCCATCCCTGGTCTCATCAGTTATTCCCATGATGCAACAGGCAGTGCAGAGGAACCGGTAAGACAAGAGGCTTTTGCATTAATTTTTTTGCAAGCATACAGCCTACCTCCTGTCCTTGGAGGTAGGCTGTAACTTATTAGAGAAGATGTGTTTTATTCTGAAGGACCTTCACTAGTGCTTTTTTGTTGAAAATATAAGTGCCACGAGTATCTTCCATCAAGGAATTTAATAGTTTCTCCTGTACCTGAAGTACTCTAACATCATTAAGATTTTATAGTATGTGGCAATGAACTTTCATCACATGATTTCCAAGAAATTCATGACTCAGAAGTCTTTTTCTTTAGTAATTTCATCACATACTTTTAAATATATTGCCTGCCTTAATTAAGATAATCCAGTAAGAAGATCACATTGTTTTAAAAATCTAAACAGATTGGTCAAAATAATATTTAATTTATATCAATCTTGCTTTTTTTTCTTATGATTTTGCATCTTTCTTTTCTGTAACTATGTTTGCATTACAACCATTTAGAGAGTTGAGGCTTTGTACAAAGTGTGATATTACTAATCTTCAGATAGAAACTTTTAAGGATATGTATCATGTCTTTTCCGCTTTCCTGGTGGCTCAGACAGTAAAGATTCCGCCTGCAATGCAAGAGATCTCTGGGTCGGAAAGATCCCCTGGAGAAGGGAATGGCTACCCACTCCAGTATTCTTGCCTGAAGAATTCCGTGGACAGAGGAACCTGGAAGGCTACAGTCCATGGGGTCACAAAGAGTCAGACTAAAACTTTCACTTTTTTTCCATCACTTCTATCAGTCATTAGCTGTGAATGGTACTTTGTGAAAAGTGTCAGGCTAGAAAAGATTAAACTGGTAAGTATAACCAAATAAGCAGTGATAATTTAGACCATGGCTGCAAAAAAAAAACCTCAATCCCTGATATGAACATAAAATAAGAAAAGTAATAAAATATAATTAGTTTATAATCCTTAGAAGAAAAATAACCAGAATTTCAGGGGGATGCAAGGAGGAAAAGTAGTATTGGTTATCTTTTGGTAGATAAGCAACCAAATGGTGACTTTAACCCTCTATTCAACAAGCCACATCTGGTTAGGAACAAGCTTAGCCAAGTCAAAGGCCAAGTAGAAAAAGGAAATATTGGTTAATAAAATAATTAAGAATTTCAGTCAACAGCTGAATTCTCCATCTATAGCTTTACTATAAATTACAAACATTCCAAAATATACCAAACTGTCTTTTGTGTTCTCATATTATAAAGCAACCATAGCAACTATAATAATTATCCTGGTTTTCAAACTGAAATATTTGGAAGTTTTCTATTCATAACCAAGCTTTCAAGTTGTCATATTCTGAGTGTTATGTTATTACACAAAAAATATTTGAATAACCAAAAAGATTTGAATAACTCTTCAGTAGTTAGTTCCTAGTGATCTGAATACTTGCTATTGCCAAACTGACAAGTTGCTTTTTCAGGAAAGGAAGAAGCTTGAGGGATGCCCCTTGTAGTGGTTATTTGTTAGTTGCCTCTCCAGCAGCCATTTGCAGTTCCCTCTTCCTAACACTTTACCACATTCCCTAGTCATGTGATTTGGGTGAGATTGACTAACCCTCCAGCATATGTATTTCACGTAACCACAGTTTTAGTTCAAGAAACACATAATTCAGGTCAATAAGAGCATCTGTTAGGTTTTATTTGCACTGCTAGGAACATAGAAATGGCAACCCACTCCAGTACTCTTTCCTGGAAAATCCCAGGGGAGCCTGGGAGGCTGCAGTCCATGGGGTCACGAAGAGTTGGACACGACTGAGTGACTTCACTTTCACTTTTCACTTTCATGCATTGGAGAAGGAAATGGCAACCCACTCCAGTGTTCTTGCCTGGAGAATCCCAGGGACAGAGGAGCCTGGTGGGCTGCTGTCTATGGGGTCTCACAGAGTCGGACACGACTAAAGCAACTTAACAGCAGCAGCAGGAATGTAGACTCTCTGTTTTCTATTGAATATGAATGAGGACATATATAACTTTAAAAGAATTGCTATCTTGAACCATGAAAGTAATGCCTTCCAATAATGGAGCCAACTGTAAAGAAGCAATCCTAAGAAATGGAAGAGAAAGAGAGATCCTGAGTCCTGGTCACGTTGTTTGACCATTTACTCAATCCCTTATTGACTTCTCAGTTACCTGAGCCAATAGAGTACTTTAAAAACACTAGTTAGAGATAGAGATGGGTCAACTGTGGTATGCAACCAAAAAGCATGTTCAGTTCAGTTCAGTCACTCAGTCGTGTCTGACTCTTTGTGATCCCATGAATCACAGCACACCAGGCCTCCCTGTCCATCACCAATCCCGGAGTTCAGTCAAACCCACGTCCATCGAGTCGGTGATGCCATCCAGCCATCTCATTCTCTGTCGTCCCCGTCTCCTCCTGCCCCCAATCCCTCCGAGCATGAGTCTTTTCCAGTGAGTCAACTCTTCGCATGAGGTGGCCAAAGTATTGGAGTTTCAGCTTTAGTATCAGTCCTTCCAATGAACACCCAGGATTGATCTCCTTTAGAATGGACTGATTGGATCTCCTTGCAGTCCAAGGGACTCTCAAGAGTCTTCTCCAGCACCACAGTTCAAAAGCAAAAAAGCATGTTAGCATATCTCAATATGTAGTGTCTGACCAAAGAGGTGAAAATTTTTCCATATAATAATTGAAAAATATAAAATAGAAATACCTGAAGTTTCATATTTGAGTAAGAAACCTCATTCAAGGGAATAGAGAGTAGGAGAGTGTGAGGTATCTTGTCCCATCACTTCATGGCAAATAGATGGGGGAAAAGTGGAAACAGTGACATTATATTTTCTTGAACTCCAGAATCACTGCAGGTGGTGTCTGTGGCCATGCAGTTAAAAGCTGTTTGTTCCTTGGAAGGAAAGCCATGACAAACCTAGACAGTATATTTTTAACAAAAAGCAAAAACATCACTTTACTGACAAAGGTTTGTATAGTCAAAGTTATGGTTTTTCTAGTAGTCCTGTATGGATGTGAGGGTTGGACCATAAAGAAGGCTAAATGCTGAAGAATTGATGCTTTTGAACTATGGTGCTGAAGAAGACTTTTAGAATCCCTTGGACTATTTGGAGATCAAACCAGTCAATCTTAAAGGGAATCAACCCTGAATATTCATTGGAAGAACTGATGCTGAAGCTGAAGACACAATACTTTGGCTACCTGATACAAAGAGCTGCCTCATTGGAAAAGACCCTGATGCTAGGAAAGATTGAGGGCAGGAGGAGAAGGGGACGACAGAGGATAAGATGGTTGGATGGCATCATCAACACTTTGGACATAAGTTTGAACAAACTCTGGGAGATAGTGAAGGACAGGGAAGCCTGGTGTGCTGCAATCCACAGGGTCACAAAGAGTCAGACATGACTCAGTGAACAACAACACACAGGAGGAAACAGGGATAAATAAATCTTGCCCCTCTGATTACTAAATAAGTGTAAAGGTCTTTTCAAGGAGACTGGATCCAAATGTGAAAAAAATTACAGCTATACTTTGTATGCTTGCACATCTCCAAACATAGTGAGAGGCATTTAAGACAAAGAGGCAAGATAGCCATGGAGATACATAATAAGAAATCTTATCCCACTGACAGAAATTAAATCTTCTGGAGAAGTCCCACATAATAATGGTAGTCCCCAAGATCCACTGATTACAAGAAAATCTGCTGCCTGCTATGAGAAGAAAAAGAGTTGCTGATTTCCCTTTGGGAAATAATGGACTTCCCTGATGGCTCAGACGATAAAAAATCTGTTTACAACATGGGAAAACTGGGTTTCTGTCGCAGGGTTGGGAAGATCCCCTGGAGGAGGGTATGACAACCTACTCCAGTAGTCTTGCCTGGAGAATCTCCATAGAGGTGCCTGGTGGGCTACATTCCATGGGGTCACAAAGAGTCCGGCACAACTGAGCGACTAAGCACACTACACAGCATAGAGAAAACTATGTTCGATTGATAGGACTAATCAGGAAGAGTCTATCTTCCCAGAGCATGTATTTGTAACTTAAGAGAGAAAATGCTGAGTTAGCAACCTACCAATATTATTGATTTACCTGGAGATAAATCACACCATTACAAAAGACCAGAGACACTCACAAAGTTTTGGTCAGAAAATTGAAAAATATACATATTGTGTGTGTGTTTGTGTATATATATATATTTTTTTTTTCTTTTACATATGTAATGTGCTTAATGGAGAAGGCAATGGCACCCCACTCCAGTACTCTTGCCTGGAAAATCCCATGGATGGAGGAGCCTAGTCGACTGCAGTCCATGGGGTCGCCAGGAGTCGGACAGGACTGAGCAACCTCACTTTCACTTTTCACTTTCATGCATTGGAGAAGGAAATGGCAATCCACTCCAGTGTTCTTGCCTGGAGGATGCCAGGAACGGGGAAGCCTGGTGGGCTGCCGTCTATGGGGTCGCACAGAGGCAGAAACTAAATATTAAAAAATTTAAGATCATGGCACCTGGCCCCATTACTTCATGGCAAATAGAAGGGGAAAAGGTAAAGTAGTGACAGATTTCCTCTTCTTGGGCTCTGAAATCACTGTGGATAGTGACTACAGCCATGAAATCAGAAGACGATTGCTTTGTGTCAGGAAAGCTATGACAAATCTAGACAGTATGTTGAAAAGCACAGACATTACTCTGCCGACAAAGGTTCGTTTAGTCAAAGCTATGGTCTTCCCACTGGTCACATATGATTGTGTGATCTGGACCGTAAAGAAGGCAGAACACCAAAGAATTGATGCCTTTGAACTGTTGTGCTGGAGAAGACTCCTGAAAGTCCACCAGACAGCGGGGAGATCAAGCCAGTCAATCTTAAGGGAAATCAACCTGAATATTCACTGGAAGGACTGATGCTGAAGCTGAAGCCCCAGTATTTTGGTAATCTGATACAAATAGCCGACTCATTAGAAAAGGCCCTGATGCTGGGAAAGTTGAGGGCAGAAAGAGAAGAGGGCATCAGAGGATGAGATGGCTAGATGGCATCACCGATGCAATGGACATGAACTTGGGCAAACTTTGGGAGATGGTGAGGGACAGGGAGGCCTGGCGTGCTGCAGTCCATGGGGTTGCAAAGTGTCTGACACGACTAGGCAACTGAACAACTATATATATATTATATATGTAATATATGTTATATATATTTATATAATTATATACACACATAATTTTATTGTTTCCTCCTATCTGTGATGATTTTAGTATATTTAAATAATATTAAATATTATTTATAATATATTTTGGTATATTAAAATAATAGTCACTCTTCTAAACATTTTATATATACCAACACTTTACATACATTATCATTTTACTTATCAGAAAATTGAAGCACTAATTGGTAAAGGACATATAACCAGCTAGAGATCTAACTGGTATTCAAGTCCAGGCAGTCTGGCTCTTGAATCGTCACTCTTGACCTCTCTGATGTAACACCCCTCAGTGCAAGAGAGAGAGAGAAAAATAATGATGTTCTGGGAAATGACTAGCTAGTACAAATTTTTTTGAAGAATGAAAACTAGGATATTTGGACCTTCGTTTGAAATACTTGAATGATAAAATTCATTGCACAACCTAAGCACTGTGAGTAGTAGGATATATTTACTCTGAAAGGTTGCTGATTCATGCTTTAAGCCATGAGCACAATTGGAGTCAGAAATGTATTTAGACAAATACATGAAATCAGATGCTTTGGAGAACATAGTACAATACATGTTAAAGGAGAGTATTTTTAAAGGTTTAATATAATGTTCATAGAAATATAAAATGTGTCAAATATTTAATTAATGAGAGAGCAGTAAGCTGTTAAACACGTTCAAACACGTTAAACACATTCAAAGTAAAAAAAAGGACACATACATATGTCATCAGTCACAAAGACTGGAGTGAATTTATAAATAGATACAAAACTTGGTCAGTATACACAGGATAATAATCAAATATTCCTTCTGGGACAAAATGTATTCGCACTGCTATAGACAATGCATTAGTATTAGTATTAGTTTTAGTATTAGTATTAGTTTAGTTAGTATTAGTATTAGTTTTCTAATACTAATTAGAAAACTAATTAGTATTAGTTTGCATTAGTATTAGTTTTCTGTAACTTGCAAAGTTGTAAAATAGTGAAAGTAAAAAGTACAGATAACCCAGAAGAGTATACAAAGCAGGACATTTTAATAGTCTTTCTTGCCCATTTTCCGGACAGCTCTCTACACCCCCGATCATAATAACCTCAAAGATGATTTTTGAAGCAAAAAAATGGCTGGTCTCATTCATTAGTTTGGGCTTGATTGATTATTTAGCTGCAGCAAGATATTAAGATAACCAGATAGCCTCTCTGAGTTTGTTTTGCAGTTACTGCAGCTGCAAAATTAGCTTTTATCTGGAAATTTTCAGAGAGAATCTCAGATTCTACTTTTTAAAGTTTCTATTTTTGCCATCCCAAGTTTAGGTAACAGAGCCCTAGACAATCCCTTCACTCTGTTTTACCTGCAGGTACCTGTTATGGGATGAATTCCTCTCTTTTCCAGGTCACCAAAATTTCATTACCACTTATAAGTGACCTTCCTTACCACATGCAAAGCTGAGACCCTCTACTCCAGGTATCAGGTCATTTTTCCTAAGAGGGCTTTGTAGTTATTAGCTTTGTGAGTATAGCCAATCTTTGTTCTTCAGAAGTGGTAGTCATTCATATCTGATTAAATGGACACCATTCTCAAACATGATACAGATATGTCCTTAGTTCAGCCATCAGATTCTTCAGTTATATTCTGTTAGGAAGACATTCTTCATAAATCTATGAAAATCACTATATTGTCAAGAAAAGTTAGCATACCTAGTAAGAGTTTCTGATTTCTGAGGGAATCAGTTAAATACTTTTAGTGTTAAGAAGTCAGAATCTACGAAATTGTGTGAGTTATACATAGATTGAGAAGAAAGAAAAAGAATTTCCTCACATATGCAGAAAAGAAATATCAGTAATAGTCCAAACAAATAGCCAGAAAAAAATTACTTGGTTTACTTCAGTTCAGTTCAGTCACTCAGTCATGTCCGACTCTGCGACCCCATGAATCACAGCACGCCAGGCCTCCCTGTAGATCACCAACTCCCAGAGTTCATTCAGACTCACATCCATCGAGTCCGTGATCCCATCCAGCCATCTCATTCTCTGTCGTCCCCTTCTCCTCCTGCTCCAAATCCCTCCCAGCATCAGAGTCTTTTCCAGTGAATCAACTCTTCGCATGAGGTGGCCAAAGTATTGGAGTTTGAGCTTTAGCGTCAGTCCTTCCAATGAACACCCAGGACTGATCTCCTTTAGGATGGACTGGTTGGATCTCCTTGCAGACCAAGGGACTCTCAAGAGTATTCTCCAACACCACAGTTCAAAAGCATCAATTTGGTGATCAGCTTTCTTCACAGTCCAACTCTCACATCCATACATGACCACAGGAAAAACCATAGCCTTGACTAGACAGACCTTTGTTGGCAAAGTAATGTCTCTGCTTTTTAATATGCTATCTAGGTTGGTCATGACTTAGGAAACTGCAATTCAAAACCTCGATGAGAGACCACTTTATATCATATCCATTTAGGTGTTTTATTAACCACCACCACCACCACCCTTCTCCTGCAAATAACCCGGAAAATAAGTAGAGGCAAATAAGACAGAGAATCTGAAGAAATTGGAACCCTTATGCATTTTTATTTTTTTTTTTTCTGGAGGGAGTATAAAATGGTGCCACCACAGTGAATAACACTTTGTGGTTCTAAAAGGTAAACATGTGATGCAGCAATTCTACCACTCTTTATATACCCAAAAGAATTGAAAGCAAGGACTCCTGTTTATAACTGCTTTATTCATAATGGCCAAAAAATGGAAATAGCCCAAATATCTGTTGGCAAATGAATGAAAAAACAAAATGTATACATATAATAGAAATATTATTCAACCATAGAAGAAATGAAGCTCTGATATATCATACAGCATGGATGAAACTTGAAAACATTATGCTGAATTTAGTAAGCCAGAAATAAAAGGGAGAGTATTACATGAGTTCACTTACTTGAGGTACTCAGAATAGTCAAATTCATAGAGACAGAAAATAAGATAGATGGAAACAGGGAGTGGGGAGTTACTGTTTAAAAGTTAGGAAATTTCTTTTGGGGATGATGAAAGTGGTGGATAGTGGTGATGTTTGCATTACATTGTGTATTTGTTTAATGCCATTTCATTGTACACTGATTAAAGTGGTAAATTTTGTTACATATATTTCACCACAATAAAAATTTTTATTATTAGTAATTGATGTCTCCTAATTCTTATTTTAAAATTATCGATTTCTAATGATTATCCGTTAATTAATTTAATATCCAAAGTTTAAGTTACTTAAAGATTGTGGAAATTATATTCAAGCTGACATGTAATTTAGGAGTAATTTAAGCTTGTTCAGTCAGTAAACCTCTATGTGATTAGGGAAAGCAGCCTTTGCAAAAAAATATATATACTTATATTTAACATACAAAAAATTTTAAGACAGCCTTTAAACTGCAATTATTTAAGTTTATCATATTTGCAAAAGATTTACCCTAATTATATGAACTTGGATTTTTAAAATACTTACGAATTACTTTCTAGTAGATTTTTTTAAGTCTAGCATATTTGAAGTATTAAAAATTCAATTTCTTTATTTTGGGAAATACTAAGGATAATTCCCTTTCATGGTTCACAGCCTTATCATGGTGAAGGATCTTGCATAATTCAGTGAAGCTATGTGCCATGCTGTGCAGGGCCACCCAAGACAGATAGGTCATAGTGACGAGTTCTGACAAAATGTGGTCCACTGGAGAAGGGAAATGGCAACCCACTCCAGTATTCTTGCCACGAGAACCCCATGAGCTATATGAAAAGGCAAAAAGATCTGACACCGGAAGGTGAGCCCCCCAGGTTGAAAGGTGTCCAGTATACTACTGGGGAAGAGTGGAAGCAACTACTGATAGCTCCAGAAAGAATGAAGCAGCTGGGCCAAAGTAGAAATAACTGTCAGTTGTGGATGTGTCTAGTGGTGAAAGTAAAGTCTGATGCCATAAAGAACAATATTGCATAGGAACCTGGAATGTAAGGTCCATTAAGGTAAATTGGACATGGCAGTACATTGTACTTTCCTAGTGAAAAAGGATCACTTGGAGAAAAGCTTTTTACGTTACTCTCAGTTTTTTTTACAACTTAGATTTGTAAAATATCTAAAGGACTGAAGAGTATAGATAGTTCAAAATGGTCTACTACACAAGACACCTAATATTTTTGCCCACTTCAGAGTCTTTCACAATTTTTTCTGGCGTATGAAAGGAATTCAGTAATGCATGGATGTTTACAGAATTGAATAAATTTCTGTTCAAGATGTCCATGGGCTTAGTGTGCTTTTTTATACCTATTTATTTGTTTCTATTCATATGGATGCCACATAGTGGGATTTTTTTAGAAGATTATGTGATCTTTAGTAATAAATGTTTGAGTTTCTCAAAATTTGAGTTGAAAAAAAACAAAAAGTTTTTTATTTCTACTATAGATGTCAATGGGGCTTCCATGGTGGCTCAGAGGTTAAAGCGTCTGCCCGCAATGTGAGAGACCTGGGTTCGATCCCTGGGTCGGGAAGATCCCCTGGAGAAGGAAATGGCAACCCACTCCAGTATTCTTGCCTGGAGAATTCCATGGAGGGAGGAGCCTGGTAGGCTACAGTCCATGGGGTCGCAAAGAGTCGGACACGACTGAGTGACTTCACTTCACTTTTTCACTTTATAGATGTCAATATAGGGATTGATTTATTAGGATGTCAATTGTTTTTTTCCTAACATTGACCATTGAGTAATATTGTGGACTGATTGTGTATATATTTGCTATAAACTTGTAGTAATCATTACTCGGGTAAAAAATGTATGTTCATATAGTTTTTCAAAAAGATTGCTATTATCAATAAGGTAAGTAGGAAGTTATATTAAAATAAAGTTCATAGACTTTTTCAAACCTGGGAAATATTATGCACTGTGTTTTAACAGCTAGAGCCTTGGCATTAGTTTCTGTTCGGCTAGATTCTACATGATCTGTTTCTTGGTCCTTCTGTTACCATCTCTCTCCCTCTCCCCATTGCTCACTAAGTTTACATCCAGCTTTTTCTTGGCTCTGGGAACATGCTATTACCACTACCGAGAAGCTCTTAACTCCACTCTTTGCCTGGCTAACTTCTGTTTATCCTTTCTGTTCCAGTTTCCGTGTCTCATTAATCACAGAAAGACTTCGCTAGTCTGCCTCCTCCGATCTAAACTTTTTTTGTTATTCTCTCTCATAGCACCTTGTTATTTTCATTTATAACACTTACCACAATTTACAACTGTATATTATTCGTGTGTTTGATTTCTATGGGACTTCCCTAATGACTCAGATAATAAAGAATCCACCTGCAATGCAGGAAACCTGGGTTCAGTCCCTGGGTTGGGAAGATCCACTGGAAAAGGAAATAGCAACACATTCCAGTATTCTTGATTGGAGAAGCCCATGGACAGAAGTGTCTGGCAGCTGCAGTCCGTGGGATCACAAAGAGTTGAACATGACTGAGAGATTCACACTTTCACTTTGGTTTCTGTGTATGTTATCTATAACATCCATGAGACGAGGATCACATCTCTTAGTTTATATGATTAATCCTGGAGGAAATCAGTCCTGAATATTCATTGAAAGGACTGATACTGAAGCTGAAACGCCAGTACTTTGGCCACCTGATGCGAAGAACTGACTCATTTGAAAAGACCCTGATGCTAGGAATGATTGAAGGCAGGAGGAGAAGGGGACGACAGAGGATGAGATGGTTGGGTGGCATCACTGACTCAATGAACATGAGTTTTAATAAGCTCCAGGAGTTGGTGATGGACAGGGAACCCTGGCGTGCTGCAGTCCATGGGGTTGAAAGAGTCGGACATGGCTGAGTGTCTGAACTGAACTGAACCCTGACATCTGGCACAGTTTGACTCATAGTATATACCCTGTATGAATATTTGTTAACTATATTTTATGAAAAAATATGAAATATCATCCAACTAAGTTCATAAGACATATAAAAAACCAAAATATATTTAGCATTCCCCATGATTTATAATAACTTTTTCATGATATAAACAAATAATCAACATATTCTCTCCCTATATTAAGCAACTATAGTAATAATGATAATAGCTTTTAAATGCTGATTATGTAGCAGACATTTTTCTAAGAGTTTCAGAGAAATACACAATCAGAAATTGATACTGGAATGAAGGTATCAGCAACATTATATCTTTTTATTTTCCTGGAAGGCAAATTTATATGAAATAACATGTTATAATAAAAACTCTGATTAAGAACATTAAGAACAACAAAAATCCTAAATAATTTTAGTAGGTGTAAATAATTGTTAGGAAGCAAACTCATGAATATTTAAATTTTTACATATATTTTAAAATGTCTATTATAGTCATACTTTATAAGGTCTCTGTCTAGACAAAATCATAAAGTGTGGCCCTTCTTTATAAATATGAATCATAAATTCTTGTTTTTTTTTATACCATTGATTTTAATCAAAATCCAGGTCCTCACATATATTCTTGTTGAATTTCATTTTGCTATATTTAACTGATCCATCCACCCCAAGGAGACGTTTTCAAAATCTGTATAAGACATCTGATATTTGACGTTAATAATGCAAATACATTAATCATGTTGTCACTCAAGTCACTTACAGAACATTTTTTTAGGATAGGCTATTTCACATGCTATTTAGGATAGACTATTTCAAATGCTACCAGAAAGCCTATTGGTTAATTCCTTAACCAGCTGACATATTTCTCTTACAGCCCATCAAAAGCCACTTTGTCTATCTTGTTCCAAGAACTTTTTGAATTCTTGTCAAATACCTTACAGAACTCAGGATACTCTGGTTTCATAGTTTTGTTCTTTAGTGAAATTTTCATAGTGCTTAATCATAGAACTTTAATTGGTATTCTGACCAGTATTAGAAGCTCTGGAAAGACGTGTGATATATTTTTTTCTGAAAGAACCCATTTAGGCATTCATATGTAATCTGTTTTTATTATTAGTTAAGATCCTGTACTGTACACTTGGATGTATAGTAGGATTTTTAAGAGAGTACAGCTTACCTTAAATATCTCTAAACAGAGACGTTACTAGGAAAGGTTTTATATGATATAGCTAACCACCAGGCTAGACAAGGACTTCAAAAGCTTCACCATGGAGACTGGCAAATTGTTGCTATGAAAGCCATACTTCTTATATATGGCTGTTTGGGGAGACTCACTTCAATTATTATAAGTTTGATCACTAGCTATCCAGAATATAATCCAAATAACAGGTCTTCTATTGTATTAGTCTTGCAACTTTTCTGTAAGTTTAAATATTTTTTTCACAATAAAAATATTAGGTGGTAAAAACAGTGATTGAAAGGGAAAATGTATGCTCAATTAAGAATTTCTCTAGAATCAAGATACAGTGTTGTGTGTTTGTTGATATTCTTACTAGCAATTCAAAAGACTGAGTTTATAAAGGAAATGATATTTTGTCTAGGTACTCTAATTTTGATAATATAACTCTCTATTTCTTTTTTTAGAAGTGTTTGCCCAATCAGTGAAAACAGCTTTAGAAGAGAATACGTACATAACTAGAAATAATCAGATCCTAAGAAAATAGGTATTCCAATTATAATTTCCCTTCATGAGGAGAATTCTATTGTTTAGTAGTTCGCAGTTGAAATTACAGTACATATCTACACAGGATTTGATATCAACTGAAGCAAATTGTTTTCCCTATGTTCTCAGTTGCATAAGATAATAGGAATACAAATGAGTGCTCTTAAAAGTAGGAATGTTATTTCTTTTGGAAGTTACTTGACATATCTCTTTATTTGTGCTGACTTACCCACTACAAATTCTGCTTGCTCTAAGTGGAACCCCACTACTTAGCAAGGCTTTCATTCATCTCTTACTGATTCCTTTTTTTTTTTTACCTGGAGGATAATTGCTTTACAATGCTGTATTGATTTCTGCAATACATCAACATGAATTAGCCATAGGTATACATATGCCCCTCCCGTTGAAACTCCCTCTCACCTCCCATCCCGTCCTACCCTCCTATGTTGTCATAGAGCACCTGCTTTGACCTCCCTGTGTCATACAGAAAATTTCCACTGGCTGCCTATTTTACATATGATAATTTATATGTTTCCAAGGTACTCTCTCAAGAGTGTCCTACCCTCTCCTTCCCCTACTGTGTCCATAAGTCTGTCCTCTATGTCTGCTTCTCCATTGCTGCCCTGCTAATAGGTTCATCAGTACCATATTTCTAGATTCCATATATATGCGTTTATTTATGATATTTGTTTTACTCTTTCTGACTTGCTTCACTCTGTATAACAGGCTCTAGGTTCATCCACCTCATTAGGACTGACTCAAGTGTGTACTTTTTATGGCTGAGTAATACGCTCTTGGGTGAGTATATATATATATATATATATATATATATATATATCACAACTTCTTTATCCATTCATCTGTTGATGGACATCTAGGTTGCTTCCATGTCCTACCTGTTGTAAATAGTGCTGCCACGAACATTGGAGTACATGCGCCTCTTTCAGTTTTGGTTTTCTCGAGGTTTGTGTCCAGTAGTGGAATTTTGGGATCATATGGTAGTTCTCCTGCTAGTTTTTTAAGAAATCTCCATACTGTTCTCTATTGTGGCTGTATTTGCAATTTTTAGAGCTTTACTTTTTTTTTTAATCTCCTCATTTCCCGATTCTCTCTTGCTGCTTATATCAAAATAAAGATCACCAAGGCTAAAAAACTGTCCTTTCTACTTAAAACTATTTTTCTGAGTTAATATTTTATTCTATTCCTTCTATCTCAAGAGAGCCTGTAATTCTGTCACTGGCTTCTTCAACTTCTTTATTATTAAAGAAAAACTTATTCACTATCAACTCTGTATAAGACATTATGCTCCTTTTTTTGAGTTCTCCCTAGCTGTTGAACACATTGACCACTTCTTAATTTTTGAAACATCCCTTCCAGAATTTTCATTACTAAAACTTTTTTACAGTAATACAAGCAGGTTTTAGAAAAGGCAGAGGCACCAGAGATCAAATTGCCAACATCCGCTGGATCATGGAGAAAGCAAGAGAGTTTCAGAAAAACATCTATTTCTGCTTCATTGACTATGCCAAAGCCTTTGACTGTGTCGATCACAATAAACTGTGGAACATTCTGAAAGAGATGGGAATCCCAGACCACCTGACCTGCCTTTTGAGAAACCTGTATGCAGGTCAGGAAACAACACTTAGAACTGTACATGGAATAACAGACTGGTTCCAAATAGGAAAAGGTGTACGTCAAGGTTGTATATTGTCACCTTGCTTATTTAACTTATATGCAGAGTACATCATGAGGAACGCTGGGCTGGAAGAAGCACAAGCTGGAATCAAGATTGCCGGGAGAAATATCAATAACCTCAGATATGCAGATGACACTACCCTTATGGCAGAAAGTGAAGAGGAACTCAAAAGCCTCTTGATGAAAGTGAAAGAGGAGAGTGAAAAGGTTGGCTTGAAGCTCAACATTCAGAAAACAAAGATCATGGCATCTGGTCCCATCACTTCATGGGAAATAGATGGAAAAACAGTGGAAACAGTGTCAGACTTTATTTTTGGGGGCTCCAAAATCACTGCAGATGCTGATTGCAGCCATGAAATTAAAAGACGCTTGCTCCTTGGAAGGAAAGTTATGACCAACCTTGATAGTATATTAAAAAGCAGAGACATTACTTTGCCAACCAAGGTCCGTCTAGTCAAGGCTATGGTTTTTCCCGTGGTCGTGTATGGATGTGAGAGTTGGACTGTGAGGAAAGCTGATCGCCGAAGAATCGATGCTTTTGAACTGTGGTGTTGGAGAAGACTCTTGAGAGTCCCTTGTACTGCAAGGAGATCCAACCAGTCCATTCTAAAGGAGATCAATCCTGGATGTTCATTGGAGGGACTGATGCTAAAGCTGAAACTGCAATACTTTGGCCACCTCATGCGATGAATTGACTCACTGGAAAAGACTGATGCTGGGAAAGGTTGGGGGCGGGAGGAGAAGGGGACGACGGAGAATGAGACAGTTCAATGGCATCACCGACTCTGTGGACGTGAGTTTGAGTGTACTCCGGGAGTTGGTGATGGACAGGGAGGCCTGGCGTGCTGTGATTCATGGGGTCGCGGAGAGTCGGACACGACTGAGCGACTGAACTGAACTGAACTGAATACATGAGTACATTTCTTTTATTGAAACATACAGAGGAAATATAGGTAAGATTAGCATCCACCTGAATCATCCTCTCATCTCATTCTCGTTTGCATTCACACACCCCCAGAAGTAAATGCTTTTTACTAAATCAGAGGGCTATCCTTTAAAACTTTTTCTTTTTCTGTACAAAGGTAGTCAATAAAATCATAGTAGTGTATATGTTGTGTGTGTATGTGTGTTTGTGTGTATTTAATTAAGAGGAGAGACAAGTGACAAGCTGTTTCTAAAATTTATACAGAACAGAAAGTGCAAAGGATCAAAAATAACCAAGATCCTCTTTGAATAAGAAAAGAATAAAGTGAGATCTGCTCTATAAATAACAAGACTTAAAATGATATAAAGTAGTACATTAGTGGTGCAAGAATTAACACTTTGATCAATGAAACAGAAGAGAAGTCTGAAAAATACCAACACATGGACACTTGGTACATAACAGAATTTGTACCACATTAATGAAGAAGCTCTTTTTTCAAAAAATGATGCTGGGACCACACGCTGTCCTTATGGAAAAAAAAAAGTGAAATTGATCACTTATCCCATACAATATCCAAGGATCAATTCTAATTTTTTCAGAGACCTAAATATGAAAGACAGAACTATAAAGCTTTCATAGATTTGTATAGGACAAAATCTTCATTGTAACGGATCAGGGACTTCCCAGGTGGCACTAGTGGTAAAGAATGAAAGTCCCTCAGTCATGTCCAGCTCTTTGCGAGTCCATGGACTATACAGTCCATGGAATTCTCAAGGCCAGAATACTGGAGTGGGTAGCCTTTCCCTCTCCAGGGGGTCTTCCCAACCCAGGGACTGAACCCAGGTCTCCCACATTGGCAGCAGATTCTTTACCAGTTGAGCCACAAGAGAAGCCCTGCCTACAAATACAGGAGACATAAGAGATGCAGGTTTGATCCTTGGGGTTGGGAAGATCTCCTGAAGAAGGAAATGGCAACCCACTCTAGTATTCTTGCCTGGGAAATCCTATGGACAGAGGAACCTAGCAGGCTACAGGCCTTAGGGCTGCAAAGAGTCAGACACAACTGAAGTGACTTAGCTTAGCAATGGATTAGGGCAGGATTTCTTTTTCAATATAATTGAAGTAAGATTCACCGTTTTTAGGTGTACAGTTCAATGGCTTTTAGTACATTTACAATGTGTGCAAGCATCACTGCTATCTAACTCCAGAATATTTTATCACCCTTCAAAAATACCACACCCAGTAAGTAGTCACTACCCATACCCCTACCTCTCATCCCCTGTCAGCCACTCATTTGCGTCCTGGTTATGTATTTGCCCACTCTGAACACTACACGTGAGGGGAATCATACTATATGTGACTGTTGATATCTAGCTTCTTTCAATTCATATCATGTTTTTAAGATTCATCTGTGTTGTAGCAGTATCAGTACTCTGCTTCATAGCTGTAAAATATTCCATTGTATAGGTATACCACATGTTTAGCCATTGATGAGTTGATAAACATTTTAGTTTTTTCCACTTTTTGGTTATTAAAATAATGCTGCTGTCAACTTCTGTGTACAAGCATTTGTTTGAAAATCAATTTTTAATTCTTTTGGTTATACACCTTGAATAGAGTTGTTGAATCATATGGTAATTCTATGTTTAACTTTGTAAGGAACCATCAAATTGTTTTGCACAGAGCTGCAACATTTTACAAATCTAATAGGAATGTATGAGTTTTTCAATTTCTCCACATATTCAACAACGTTTTTTATTTTCCTTTTTTAAAGAGATCAGGGCCATTGAGTGGGTGTTAAGTATCTCATTGTCGTTTTGATTTGCATTTCCCTATTAACTAATGATAATGAACATCCTTTCATGTTCCTTGTTGGCCATTTCTATATCATCTTCAGAGAAATGCTTTTTCAAGTCATTTAACTCATAAAATGAGGTATTTTATTAATGAGTTATATTTTGTTGTTCCATTGTAATTATTCTTTGTATATTCTGGATACTCAACTATTGTCAGATATATGGTTTGCAAATATTTTCTCCCATTGTATTGTCTTTTCAACCTTTCATGATAATCTCCTGTGATGTACACAACTTTTTGTTTTGATGATGTCCAATTTGCCTAAATTTTCTTTTTTCTCTGTGCTTTTGGCATCATCTCTAAGAATCAGTTACCATATCCAAAGTAAAGGACATTTATCCCTCTGTTTTCTTTTGAGGATTTTATCATTTTTAGCTCTTACATTTAGCTCTTTGATCCATTTTGAGATAATTTTTGTTTATAGTGTGAGGAAAGAGTAGAACTTCATTTGTAAATGTGGATATCTAGTTGTTCTGGCAGAATTTGTCGAAAAGATTATTCTTTTCTATTATCTTAGCACTTTTATCAAAAATTGGTTAACTATAAAAGTATAAGGGATTTATTTCATTACTTTCAATTGTATCCCATTGATCTGTGTGTCTGTCCTTACGACAGCATTGCACTGTTTTGATTACTGCACCTTTGAAGTAAATTTTGAAATTGAAAAGTATGAGTTTTCCAACTTTATTTTTCAAGATTGTTTTCACTATGTGGAGTCCATTGGGATTGCATATGAGTTTTAGGTGGGCTTTTCTAGTTCTGCAAAAAATTCTGTTTGAATTTGATAGAGATTGTATTGAATTTGTAATTCCCTCTGGATAGTGTTGCCATCTTAATGTATGTCTTTCCATTTATTTATGTCTTCTTATGTTTGGTAAGATTTGGTGTATAATTCTTATACCACCTTGGTTAAGTTTATTCCTTATTGTGTTATCCTTTTTGATTCTGTTGTAGATGGAATTTCCTTCTTAATTTTCTTTTTGAAATTTTCACCATTAGTGCTAATACAACTGATTTTGGTGTGTTCCTCATGTATCCTACAACTTTGCTGAATTTACTACTTCAAATATTTCTTTCTGTGGAAAACCTATCTATGTATATATATACACATATATATGTGTGTGTATATTTATATAGTGGCATTACCGACTCAACGGACATGAGTTTGAGTAAACTCTGGAAATTGGTGATGGACAGGGAAGCCTGGCATGCTGCAGTCCTTTGGGTTGCAAAGAGTCAGACATGACTGAGAGACTGAACTGAACTGATGAGTAGAGATTATCTTACTTCTTCCTTTTGAATTCAGATGCCTTTTATTTCTTTTTCTTGCATGATTTCCCCAGCTCGAACTTCTAGTAATGTTAAAAAGAAGTGATGAGTGCAGACATCCTTGAGCTTGATCTTAAAGGAAACTTTCAGTCTTTCATTAAGTAGGATATTAGCTATGGGGTTTTAATAGAGGCTGTTTATCAGGTTTGGAAAGTTATTCCTAGTTCTCTGAGTATCTTTATCATGAAAAGGTGTTCTGTTTTGTCGAAGGCTTTTTCTATAGCATTTGGAATTTTGGATCATGTGGATTTTTTCATTCTATTAATGTTTTCTATTATACATTGTTATATTACAATGTTTTCTATTATACGTTGTTATATTACACGTAGATTATTATGTTGGGTCACCCCTAGATTCATGGAATAAGTCCCATTTTGTCATAGTATATAATACTCTTAATATGCTATTAAATTCAGTTTAATAATATTTTATTTAGAATGTTTGCCAAACATCTATATTCATAAAGGATAGTTAGTTCAGTCACTCAGTAATGTCCGACTCTTTGCAACTCCATGGACTACAGCATGCCAGGCTTCCCTATCCATTGGATATTGGCTTGTAATACTCTTTTCCTGTGTCATCTTTATTTGTCTTTGGTATCAGGGCAAACTGACCACATAATAAAAACCTTTCGTTCTCTTTTATAGGAGAGTTTGTGAAGGATTTATGTTAACTCTTCTTTAAATATTTGATAAAATTTTTAGTGAAGCCAGATGGGGGCTTCTGAGTGTCTTGGAGGTGTAGATTCATGTATTTCATCAAATTTGAAAGTTTTAGACAATATTTTTTCAAATATTTTCTCTGCCACTTTCTCTCTTCTCCATAGGATTCCCATTATGTATACCTTGGTAGACTTGTTTGTGTCCCATAGGTTTCTTAAACCTTGTTCATTTTTCTTTATTCTTTATTTCTACTCTTCAGTTCATTGATTTTTTTATTCTGCTTCCTCAAATCTGATACTGAATCCCTCTAGTGAATTTTTTATTTTAGTTATACTTTTCAACTTTAGAATTTCTATTTGGTTTCTTTTTATGATTTCTACCTCTTTATTGATATTGCCTATTGATTATATATCATTACCATGCTTTCTTTTGTTCTTTTCCAGGTTGATTTTAGCTCTTTGAATATATTTTAAATACTTAATTTAAAAGTTTGCCTCGTTAGCCCAGTGTCTACAGTTTTTCAAGGACAGTTTCTGTTTTTTCTTCTTTTTTGCTATACATAGGTCACACTTCCTTGTTTCTATGCATACCTTTTGTTGTTGTTGTTGAAAACCGAGCCCTGTGAATATTATTAGTAGCAACTCTGAAAATCAAATTCTCTTTCCTCCCCAGGGTATGTTATTGTCACCTGTTAAAATTGTTGTTGTTTGTTGATTAACTTACCTGAACTACTTTTGTCAAGTCTGTTATTCTTCGTTGTGTGTGACCACTAAAGTCTCTTTTCTATTAGCTTCATGGTCAACTAGTGATTTTACATAATTTCCTTAAATGCCCAGAAAATATGTGCATATAGACAAAGAAAATCTCCAATTCTTTGCAGATGAGCTCTTTGTATATATTTTAGCACACCTTCAACACTCAGGTAGGCAGTTTACTACTCTGACTAATCTTCACTTCCTGCTTGGGCAAAATCTTTTGCGCAGCAAGACTTGTAATCTTCTAAGGATATACCTGGCCTTGGGCATAATTGTGACTTCCTGGATACTCAGGAATATCTGTGAACGTTTCAAAGTGCATTACATGGCCTTCCCTCCCAGGTTTTTGAGGTATCATTCTGTTATTTGTTTCACATTTTATCCTTTACCCAGACAGCAGTGGCTAATATATTTGGCATTAATTTTTTGGTTAACCTCCCCTCCTTATTGCAAAATTCAGACTAGAATTGAAGAAAGTAGGGGAAACCAGTAGACCATTCACATATCACCTAAATCAAATCCCTTATAATTATACAGAGGAAGTGACAAAAGATTAAAGGGATTAGTTCTGATAGAGTGCTTGAAGAACTCTGGACAGAGATTCATAATATTGTACAGGAGGCCATGATCAAAACCATCCCCAAGAAAAATAAATGCAAAAAGGCAAAATGGTTGTCTGAGGAAGCCTTACAAATAGCTGAGAAACGAAGAGAAATGAAGGCAAAGGAGAAAAGGAAGGATATATCTATCTGAATGCAGAGTTCCAAAGACTAGCAAGGGGAGAAAAGAAAGCCTTCCTCAGTGATCAATGCAAAGAAAACTGAGGAAAACAATTGAAAGGGAAAGACTAGTGATCTCTTCAAGAAGATTAGAGATACCAAGGGAACATTTCATGCAAAGATGAGCACAATAAGGGACAGAAATGGTATGGCCCTAACAAAAGCAGAAGATATTATTTAAGAAGAGGTGGCAAGAATACACAGAAGAACTATACAAAAAATATCTTAATGGCTCACATAACCACAATGGTGTGATCACTCACCTAGAGTCAGACATCGTAGAGTCCAAAGTCAAGTGGGCCTTAGGAAGCATCACTGTGAACAAAGCTAGTGGAGGTGATGGAATTCCAGTTGAGCTATTTCAAATCCTAAAAGATGATGCTGTGAGGGTGCTGCATCCAATACACCAACAAATTTGGAAAACTCAGCAGAGGCCACAAAACTGGAAAAAGGTCAGTTTCATGAAAATCCCAAGGAAAAGCCATGCCAAAGAATATTCAAACTGCCACACAATTGCACTCATTTCACATGCTAGCAAAGTAATGCTCAAAATTCTCCAAGCTAGGCTTGAATAGTACTTGAACTGAGAACTTCCAGATGTTCAAGGTGAATTTAGAAAAGGCAGAGGAACCAGAAATCAAATTGCCAACATCCACTGGATCCTAGAAAAAACAAGAGAGTTCCAGAAAAACATCTACTTCTGTTTCATTGACTATGTTAACGTTTTTGACTTTGTGGATCAAAATTAACTATGGAAAATTCTTAAGAGGGATGGAAATACCAGACTACCTTACCTGCCCCCAAAACCTATATGCAGGTCAAGAAGCAACAGTTAAAACCAGACATGGAACTATAGACTGATTCCAAATTGGGAAAAGAGTTCATCAAGGCTGTATACTGTCACCCTGCTTATTTAACTTCTTTGCAGATTACATCATGTGAAATGCCAGGCTGGATGAAGCATAAGCTGGAATCAAAATTGCCGGGTCAAATATCAGTAACCTCAGATATGCAGATAACCCTTATGGCAGAAAGCAAAGAGGAACTGAAGAGCCTCTTGATGAAGGTGAAAGGAGAGTGAAAAGGCTGGCCTAAAACTCAACATTCAGAAAATGAAGATCATGGCATCCAGTCCCATCATTTCATGGCAAATAATTGGGGAAACAATGGAAACAGTGAGACACTTTATTTTCTTGGGCTCCAAAATCACTTCAGATGGTGACTGCAGATATGAAATTAAAAGACGCTTGCTCCTTGGAAGAAAAGACCTAGACAG
The DNA here is from genome assembly GCF_049115385.1 of Moschus berezovskii. Lineage (NCBI taxonomy): Eukaryota > Metazoa > Chordata > Mammalia > Artiodactyla > Moschidae > Moschus > Moschus berezovskii. Next base: position 24,665,057 of record NC_142468.1, on the reverse strand, counting down.
CATATTAAAAAGCAGAGAGATTACTTTGCCAACAATGTTCCATCTAATCAAAGCTATGGTTTTTCCAGTAGTCATGAATTAATGTGAGAGTTGGATCGTAAACAAGGCTGAGCATCGAAGAATTGATGCTTTTGAACTGTGGTGTTGGAGAAGAGTCTTGAGAGACCCTTGGCCTGCCAGGAGATTAAACCAGTCAATCCTAAAGGAAATCAGTCTTGAATATTCATTGGAAGGACTGATGCTGAAGCTGAAGCTCCAGTACTTTGGCCACCTGATGCAAAGAGCCGACTCATTAGAAAAGACCTTGATACTGGGAAAGATTGAAGGCAGTAGGAGAAGGAGACAACAGAGGACAAGATGATTGGATGGCTTCACCAACTCAATGGACGTGAGTTTGAGCAAGCTCCCAGAGATGGTGATGGCCAGGGAAGCCTGGTATGCTGCAGTCCATGGGGTCGCAAAGAGTTGGACACAACTGAGCAACTGAACAGCATCAACAACTCCTCCAGTAGCTTCCTGAGCCATTTGGGAGTTCCAAAATAGGGGAAATAAAAGCAGGTCTTTGAGAATATCCTTCAGTGGGCCACTAGAAATGTTGAAACAAACAGCCCTCTTGAGAACAAGGTTTTTTTCCCCTTCAGTACCCAGAACCTTCACCAGAGTTGTGGACTCTGTCATCTTCACAGCCATCACTGAGCTATGTAGTTGGGGGTCATTTGGGAGTTTTGTGAGTTTTTTTTCATTAAGCATTCTCTTGGCTGCTGTAAACTTGATTAGTTTATAGATTTCTGATAAAGTTGATTCTGACAGTTTTTGTTAGTTTAATCATTTGTTTAGTGAGGGATGGGCTGTTGACATTACCTACTCCACCTTTCTACTGAGGTCACTTGGGAAGTTTTCCTTTTAAGACACAAAACCCACTAACTATAAAGGAAAATATTGATTTGTTTTCTATCTAATAGCTAACTATCTATCAATAAAATTTAATAAAAATTAAAATATTCTGTTCATCAGAATACATGATGAAATTGGAAGGCAAGCTGCATAGTAGGAATAGATATTTATACCATATAAAACTGGTAAAAGACTTGCTTTCCAAAATAGATACAGAAATGTAATAATTAAATAAAAAGAATGACTCAATAAGGGGAAAATTGGGCAAAAGACTTGAACAGGAACTTTACAAAAGATAACACCTAAATGGCTGGTAAACATATGAAAAAGTGTTTACTCTAATTAACAATGAGGAAAGAAGAAAGCCAATTTAAGATATTTTTACTGTCTATCACATCTGAAAAAATATCACTGACAATACTAGGTAGAGCTAAGTTGTGAAGTAAGACAAATTGTTACTATTTTCTTTTGATAGACTTTTAAATTGGTTTAACCAATTTGGAAATTTGTAAAAGAAGATATTCACAACAGGCAACCAACAATTCTGTTTCTGACTGTATACATCCTAGAATTAATGCATATGGGAATTATGACACATGAACAAGAGTCATTCATAATGTCTCTAAAAAGGAAAACTTAGAAACACTGCAACAGAATTGATTTTATTTTTTTATTATTGTAAGAATTCACAATTATGGTTGAGAATTCCTTTGCCAATGCCTTAGTTATCCTCAATGCTCATTCATCAGTGCATTTATTCCAGATGTTTATGACTCTCCTGGAGAAATCTTTCCCACTTGTATTTCCCCCTTTTCTTGTCAAATAGATCTTTATTCCAAGCACCAAAGAAAAGAATATTAGTGAATGTCTTTTTTTTCTCTCTCCACAAATTTCACTGCTTTATCATCCCCACTTGCTTCCTCATTTCTACTTTTTCTTGTTTACTTTACTTGTAGTATCTTATATAATTGTATATAGTTGTATATCTTATATAATTGCTAAGGGCATCTTTTCAGCTCTCATCTTACTCCTGTTCTCTCCAATAATTGATATTTTGTAACATTTCCTAACAGTTTCTTTTCTCTTCCCTTATGTTTCCTCTGTCTTGATTTTCCTCTTTTGTCTCTAACAATTTCTTAACGATAGGAAGACCAAATAATTTATTTTCCAGACTGAAATACTTTCATACCAGCAACCTTTGGTCTTTTACATATTTTCCTTGGATGACCTGAAATATTTGCATGACTGAAACTACCACCTTCAATGATAATTCCCGAAGTATATGTCCAGTCTAACTTTTTCATGACTCCAGACTCATATTTCCAATCGTTTATTGTACATTTCCAAGCTAGTAATACAAAAGTATGTACCTGACAGTATTTTTAATTTTTATTCATTTATTTATTTATATTTTTGGCTATACTAGATCTTCATTGCTGTGTGGGCGTTCTCTCGTTGACATGAGTGGAGGCTAGTCTATAGTTGTGCTGTCTATTATGGTGTCTTCAGGCTCTAGGGCATGCAGGCTTCAGTAGTTGTAGCACGTGGGCTCCGTAGCTGTGGCTCCTGGGTTCTAGAGTACAGGCTCAATACTTGTGGTGCACAGGCTCACTTACTTTGTGGCATGTGGAATCTTCCTGGACCAGTTATCAAACATGTATCTCCTGCATTGACAGGCAGTTTCTTATCCACTATACCACCAGGGAAGTCCCTGTACCTCACAGTTTAATCTTACCTTCTCCCTCAAATTTCCTACTCTTTTGTTTATTGAAGGGGTGGAGGTGAAAATTGTGTGTGTGTGTGTAAGTCTGGAAATCACACATGTATACTACTTTGTGCAGATGCTTCATTAGGCACTGGACATACAGTAGTAGCAAAAACTTAGTACCATCATCATGACAATGCATTCTGGTATAAGAGATAGACATTGACCAAACTAGCACGCATATAAATGTAGTATAAGTGTGGGTAATTTCCATGAAGGAAAGAAACATGGTACTATGTGAAATACAGTAGGAACATTTGACCTTTTTCTTCCCAATACTTGGCCCTTTTTATTAGATGTAAGTGGCAATATATAGCTCTTCTAAATTAGAGAAGAGCTTCTACCTCTGTTTCTTAAAATATTTATTGCAATTCAGTATTTAAGTATACTAGCAAATGGAGCCATTTTTCTTCTCAGAATTCCCACTGCTTTTCATCATAATTATTCAGATATTGTTCATAAATCACAAAAATTAAGCCCGGAAATTATGGCAGTACCTTTGGTATTGAAGATGTAGGTATGGAAACTAAATGAAAGAGCCCCTGTGGAAGTAGTATTTCCTTTGTGAGAAAGAGATGATGTATAAGCATAAAGAGTACCTTTCCAGTCACAAAGTCTGGCTGCTGTTTTCTTCTTTGCACATAGTAATATTTTGATTGAATGTTAATTGCTTATTCTTTCATCATACATATTTCCCCTCTTGTGCATAAAGCTTGGAAGTGGTCAGCTTGTCATTTTCAGATTAAAAGACCTGTACTCACTAGTACTAGCCCAGAATATGAACTAAATTATTCATAGCCCTAAATAACAAATTTTATAATCAACATAAATATTAATAATTTTAAAGACAAATAAGCCACAGTATTTGTCCTACATTTGTATGTTTTTACAGTAGTGATGTTCACTTACATCAGTTGTTAGTGTATAACATAATAATAACAATAGCTAATATTTATTAAGTATTAACTACTTGTAAGCGCTAGATAATTTATATGCATTATTTTATTTAGCCCTCAGCAGTAATCTGGTGAGGTAAATGCTATCATTTATCCACATTTTTTAGATAAAGGAAATGACAGTTTAAAAATTATATCCATCAGTATCCCAGCAGAAGTCACAGCATACCTAAATGGATAATTGTGAAGAGTTTAATAAAGGACTATGATATTTATAAAAGCATGGAAAGATTTTAGAGAAAGCAACAAAATATGATTCAGCACCCTGGAACTAGTAATAATGGGTATCATTAATACTCCTGGACCTAATGGGGCAAAAAAGAGAGCAGGTAATTGGAATCCAGAAAAGAGCTGTAAGCACAGGTCATCTAACAGGGCCTCTGATCTTAGCCAGCCTACAGTGACCTGCTGGAGAGGAAACCAAGGGAATAAATATCAGACCTTATTCTCCCCCAACTCTTCAGTTTCCTGATAGTACCTCTTACCTGACCCAGCTAGAAATCAGAGAGCACAAAATAGCTTGTTGATTCTATCTGTACAGTTTAGCTTGGTGCAGAGAGAGTGAAGAAGGGTAAGGTATGAATCTGAAAGGGAAATGGAAAATATCTAGGAATTAAAATAGTTGTTAAATGGCAGAGCCAGTATATGAATGCCAAACACTTTACTCCTCTCTATAATTCTATACTGCCTCATAAAAAAGCTTTGATGAAATATTATTTGGTCAAGGAAAATATATTGACTCTGAAGATTTCTGCCTTATCCGAAATTTTTGGATGCAGTCATACTTAACAGTAAGTGAGACCAAATATCTGTGAGCTGAGCGGCAAAGGATGTTCAGTCATTTAGTGTCTGACTCTTTGCATCTCCGTGGACTGCAGCATGCCAGGCTTCCCTGTCCTTCACCATCTCCCAGAGTTTGCTCAGATTCGTGTCCATTAAATCAGTGATGCCATTCAACCATCTCATCCTCTTCCACCCCTTTCTCTGGCCTTCAGTCTTTCCCAGCATCAGGGTCTCTTCCAGTGAGTCAGCTCTTCACATCAGGTGGCCAAAGTCTTGAAGTGTCATCTTCAGCATCAGTCCTTCCAATGAATATTTGGGGTTTATTTCCTTTAGGATTGACTGGTTTGATCTCCTTGAAATCCAAGGGACTCTCAGGAATCTTCCCCACCACCACAATTTGAAAGCCTCAATTCTTCAGCACTCAGCCTTCTTTATGGTTCAGCTTTCACATCCGTACATGACTACTAGAAAAACCACAGCTTTGACTACATGTTGACTATATGCGCCGCCACCACCCCCCCACAAAAAATAAAAAAATGTTTGGTGTGGGTATTGATTTTGCATGTTATTGGTATTTTCAGCATATTAACCATACTTGTTCCTCTTGTTCAGATTCCAGATTCCATCATTTCTCGTGGCGTTCAGGTGCTCCCACGAGACACAGCCTCCCTCAGTACTACTCCTTCAGAATCTCCTCGTGCTCAGGCCACATCTCGCCTTTCTACAGCTTCCTGCCCGACACCAAAAGTAAGTATAGTTTCTTGGCACCTTACACCTGCTATATACATCTGGGAAAACTAACCAGTATTTCCCTCTGCTTGTCAAGGTTGGATTGCATGTAAGATATTACAATGAAAAATTAATGGGCTATAACATAGTTTTTACCTAATGTTTCACAAATTGTTGTATTAGGCCAACAATAGAATAGAAATTTCATTCAAAATGCCTACTACCTCACAGCTATAGGTATCACTTTCTGTAATTCCTGTTTCTTTGTTGTAGATTTCTTATTTTTTAGCATACTTATTTGTATAGATATGAAGTTATTTATTTATGCAGAGGGTGAATGTGTTTCTGGCCAATAAACAGCAAGATTAACAAAATTAAATGATATCACCAAAAGGATTTTTTTTTTTTAACTTGTCCAGGCAGGGGTAACTCCTTGCTCTAGTATCATTCCAAATTTTTTCAAATATATTTAACTTGGAATGTTGCTGCCTAATATTTGGAAACAAATCTAAATTGATAGAAAGTTTTAATGCCAACCTTTGGGGGAGGGAGGAAGAATCTGAGTATTTATTTTTTATAACTTTTCCCAAGTACTGAAGCAGTGAGCCAGGGAGAAGATTAGATATTTATTTGCTGCCTGACATATTCTTGTGTGTGATAAACTGAGAAGCAAACCTAATTATGACTATGATACTTTTTCCTAGAATATCTCTTCCCTGTAAAGTTAGTCATTTGTAGTTTCAAGTTTCCATAGGGTGGACCACTATTGGCATCAAAAGCAAACAGTAACATTCCTTCTTATTTAGTAGGATATGATTTTAGCTATCAGGCTATACCGTAAATTTATTTCAAAAGTTTGTAGGTAATTTTTCAAACTATGACTTTTTCACTGTCATCAGATTTAAGGATTTATGTAACTCCCTTCCTCAATTCCAGCTTTTCTGTGAGTTTTATGAATGTTATTGTTGAATTTAACTGGAAGCAATCTCAATCAGTTCTTGAAATGTGTAGTGCAGTTGCTTTTACATTACATGCTCCATCCTTTTTAGCAGTCTTCAGAGTGTTAACTGTTGAAAATCATTTTTAGACTTGTGTCAAAAGTCACCGATAATTAATTGTATAGTTTAAAAAAATGAGGTCTTAAATCTTCATGAAGAAAAACTATAAAAACATTCTAGATATAAAATGTTTATTATATGTTTATACATTGAATGCCAGCCAGCTGCATCTTCAACCGAAGGAAAACATGGAGTTATCAAGACATAAACTGGGTAGAAGAATCTCATCCATATCTTACAAATTTTTTAAAAAAGAATGATTTATTGTTTGACTTCACTAAATTCCAGCTGTATAAGTTTACTCATTTATGAAGTCTGGGAAACAATTAAAGCTAAACATCAAGTCCACTATAAAAGATTACTCATTCAACAAATATTAAGACCTTAATGATTGGAATGTGGAATTATCTAAGACAGTATATTTTTCTTAGTGTTGTACTGTGTACGTAAATATTGAAAGCTAAGTTTTATATAAGTTCTTGGACCTTTTTAAAACTTCAGAGTTATGTTTTAATTACTAGGAGAATATTAAATACAGTCAATAAATGCAGTTATTAAATATGGTTTTAAAAATTGCTCCAAAAATCACATTTATTATTTTGCTTATTTCAAAACTTTAGGATAACAAGTGGCTTGTCTTGATATTTTTCCATAGATAACGCTTAGCTGTTCAAATTGACAGTGAATTCAAATAAAACAGTTATTTCAAAATCTTTTTTTTTTTCAGAAATTTTTCTTCTGTATTTTCACCTAGGAATATGATACTGTTTCTTTTAAATAATTTTACCAACACCAAAATGTAACCTCAAAGATAAAATTATTGCTTTGGTGTTATTTAATTTTAAAATTGAACTTTTAAGGTTGAATTAGAGTAGTAATATAATAGAAAAACTAATTTGAATACTTTTTAAAAAGAAGTGAAGACAATCAAATTACTCTTCCTATTGAAAATCTCAAATTATAAGACTGCTTAATTGATGTATACTAGATGCTTTAACGGAGAAGGCAAGGCAACCCACTCCAATACTCTTGCCTGGAAAATTCCATGGACTAAGGAGCCTGGTAGGCTGCAGTCCATTGGGTTGCTAAGAGTCAGACATGACTGCGTGACTTCACTTTCACTTTTCACTTTCATGCATCGGAGAAGGAAATGGCAGCCCACTCCAGTGTTCTCACCTGGAGAATCCCAGGGACGGGGGATCCTGGTGGGCTGCTGTCTATGGGGTCACACAGAGTCGGACACGACTGAAGCGACTTAGCAGCAGCAGATGCTTTAACATGTACTTTTATATCAGTGATAGATGTAATCTCTTCCCCCATAGAGTTTACAATTTAGTCAAAGGTATGCTGAAACAAATAGGTATTTTTAAAATAAATTTATTTAAAATAACCTTTAAAAATTATAATAAGTAAAACCTTTAAAATAATGTAAAAATAACCTTTCAAATTATAATAAATATACTTTTGTAATAACTTAATAATGATACATTGAAATTTATGCTAAGAAGAAGTGAAAAAGTGTAGTAGAAAGTCAAAGGAGGGAAATCTCAGATTGGATGATCAGAGAAGGCAGCTCTAAGGAGTAGCATTTCACCGGGGACATGACAAATGATGAAAACAAAATAACAGCTTTTTTGCCAGGTGGAGACTTTGAGAATTATGTTCAGCAATAACGACCGCTTTAATGGTAGTATTCACTATTCAAACACTCTCTGTAAAAATACAGAGATACACAAATAACCTAATTCAATGACTTCAAAATCCAACTTCAGATCAGTTCTTCTTTATTTTAAATAGTGATTTTTTCCCCTTTGCATACTAAGTAAAATTCAAGGCCATAGGTTTTAGCACATAAATATATTCTAGATAAATTAATTTTATAACATAAAAATGTAAGGCAGAGAAGAAATAAAAATGAAGGTCAGGGTTCTAATTTAAGTTTTGGGTAAATGATGTTGTTAACTATACTAAGAAATGAAAAAGCAAAGGAAAATTGTTAATGCATTTTGGTTTTGAATGTTTTCAGTCTAAGATATGAGACATCCCAGGATTGTTACCTAGCACAAAATCAGGACACAAGTTGAATCTGACATCATTATTGTTACTAAATCTTGGATGGAATGTTTATAATTTTAGTACATATTACTGTTAGCCAAACCCCATAAAAATCCCCCTCCCATATTTCAGATTAGGCATGCAATCTGTCATGTGCAGAAAAAAATGTGCAAATACATTTTCTTTACATCACAAATACAATACAGTCTTAAAAGTCCAACACTAGAAAGAGCACTTGACTTGATATTAGAAGTCCTGGTTTCAAATACTGGCTTCTCTACCTGAAGCTACACTGCATTAAGCAAGTTGTTCAACTTCTCTGAGCTTTTTGTCTATAATAAAAATGGTAATCCTTGCCTCCCCAACAGGGTTATTAACTATTAAATAAGTCTTTGCCTGGTGCTAGGAAAGTAGCGGTGGGCAAATAACACTATTCTTGGCTTTACACACAGATAAAGCAGACAACTATAAATTATAATAAAGTGTAATAAGTTTTATGATTTATCAGCAGAAGTATATAATACTCTGGGAATAGCCATCAGAAACACTTATCCTAGTCTTTGTGAAAATACGGAAGGGTTAAATAACCAAATTATGAATAAAAACTAACAGTTCCAACCTTTTCCTCTGTAACGTTTTATCACGGGGCAGCATTTAAGCTAGAAACTTCCTGTCCATTTGTATGTATGCATCTATTCCTGTTAGGTCAACAGCTATAATGTTGGTATTACAAATTATTTTGAATTCACATTTTATTTGCTCTCTGCAATATTTTATTCCAGATTGTGCTTTAATCCATTAAGATTCTCCACCTATAGTGAAAACATGATCTATCAAGCAAACCAAGTTTGGATTTCCTTTTCAGTACACTCGTCACAATCTCATAAAGACAGGGTATTATCGTTTCTGAAGTTCTATATAGATGGCATTGTCTCCAGCAAAAAATATTGCTAAGGGTAAAAATATATTTGACATAATATTTTTCTGTATATGGGGAAATTCATTTCTCCTTGATGTCAGATATTTTCTTTTCATGAAATCTGACTGAAATGACAAGTGATTTTCACTCCTTTGGCTTGAGGACACAGTGAAATATATTTTAACAACAAACTTGAGATTTTAATCTTGCATTGCCCTAAGTAAAATAGTGCCTAAGCCAAAAAGTCAGATAGTATATAGATTCTATGAATGGGCAATCTCTAGAGGACTCAAATTCTAAAATGATGATCATCTCCCAAAAAATGGTTTGCTAAAAGAATAATTCTGTAACAAATTCTGTGTTAAAGTGAATATGATTCACAAATGAAATAAGTTCTGCTTTTCAGTTATGAAAGGCAGCAGCATCTCTTTTAGAATCAAGAGGCTTGATGTAGAGAATAATGACCAGAACTGAAAAGAAAAAAAATCCAGACTTTCAATCGATTCACCACTCCCTATCAATGTCATTAAAAAGAGAGAATTTTTTACAAAGACCAGTTCAATTTTCCTTTTCTTCCCTAAGCATCTGAAGTTTGACTAAAATAAATAGATGAATAAAGGCAATCTCTGCACATACTCCTTTGTACTTCAAAGGTTAGAATAGAACTTTGTGCACAGACTGTTTTCTCTTCTTAGAAAGAAAATATAAGTGAATTTTCCTATCTAACTAAAGTTTATAAAATAATTTTTACATATATATTAAAGTATCCTTATGGAGTATGTGTTCCTTTAGTAGTAATGTCTAATCTTACATTCAAACAAAATGCAGAATTATAACCTCTCTAGGCTTCTGTTATTGTCCTTTGAGCAAAGGAATTTAGATTACTCTGGATAAAGAATATTTTCTTAACTCACAATTTTTAATGTCTATATCTGAAAGGAAGTGGATATCCTTTACATACAAAAATGGCATTATTTGATCTAGTATCAAGGTAATATTTTCTCTTGAGTTTTTTTTCCTAGTGATATTAGTTTTTACCAACTATTCCATATTATCAACACTTTCCTTTGTGAACGCCAAGATGATTGTGTAATATGGCTAGTTCATTGGTTCCCAAGTCTTTGGAGACTCAAGAAGTTCTACAATTCTAGCCTGAGTCAAGACACTAAGGCCTGCACATTATTTTCTACTGTTTTAGAGCGCCTAAAGAAAATTAGTAAAACTACACTGACCATCAGGTCGTTGCTTTTGTCTGAAGTTATACCAACATTGGCGCATCAACAACTGTTCAGCTGTTAATGACATTGTAGAAGTGTATGGGTTCTACATGTGGAGTCAACAAACACCAAAAAGGTTGGAAAACATTTTGAATGAATAACATTACTTAGTGTAATAAATTGCATCTCTGGACATAAAAATATAAGTTTTGGTTAACTATCTCATGGAGATGAGGGTTGCTGAGCAATAATATTCTCAACTTTGTTGGTCAGATCCATCAGTTCTCAAACTTAATGGTCTCAGGACCCCTTCACATGCTTAGGAATTATTGAGTACATCAAGGCTTATTTATGTGAGTCATAGCTGGTGATATTTATTGCACTGATAATTAAAACTTAGAAATTTTTAAAATGTTATTTATTTGCTTTAAATTGAGAATAAGACGTTTCTATGTTAATTTAAATAATATTGCTAAGGGTAAAAGTAATGTTTTCCAAAATTTAAAAAACTCTACTAGAAAGGATGGCATTGTTTTACATTTTTTCCTGTTCATTTCAATGTCTGGGTTAATAGACGACAGCTGGATTCTCATATCTGCTTCTGTACTCAGTCTGTTGGAATATGTTGTTTTGGTTGAAGGAAATAAATCCAACCTCACACAGTTGTGTGGTTAGAAAAGAAAGGAATATCTCAATAACATTTTCATATAATTGTGGATTTTCTTTGACACTACAACAAAATTGTTCAGTTGATAGTATATTGAAAGTTAGTTGAATTGTAGAATTTAGCCCTGTCAAGGGCCATTTCATATGCCAATATATTAAAATCCTTTGGACATACTGCCATATATAAAATAGATAAACAGAGACCTACTATATAGCATAGGGAACTGTATTTAATATCTTATAAAAACCTATAATGAAAAGGATCTGAAAAAGGTTATATATATGTATAAATGAATCACTTTGCTATACACCTGAAACTAATGCAACATAGTAAGTCAGCTATACCTCAATAAAAAGTTGTTCATTCTGGGAAAAAAAAAATTTGTCAGTCGGTCCTGAATGTTTAATGGATCTTATATCCAGGTATGTTTTTGTAATGTATTTTTTGATCACATGGAAAATATAAGTTCTTCCAAGTATTTACTCTATCAAGATTCATTTTCATTAATATAACCTCCAACTCATTAAAAACTCCTTGGAAGCATTGGAAGCTCATGGTAATATCCATTTTCCATAATTTTAATTTTGCTTAAAACATAGTTTTTTCTTTGGCCAAAAAAACCCAACAAACCCTGTTTTGTTTTTTTTTTTCACTAAATTGACTGTCTCATTTCATTCATTTTCAAGAAAATGTCTATCAAACATCTAAAGTCTGAATAGTTATAGTTTGTGAGACATTCTTTCAAGCAAAAATAGTGTTCTGTGTAAAACCTGGCTAGTTCAGCTTGCAACTCAAACTGTTGCCTAAGTTCTTTAACTTGAGACACCTGTCATTCTTTGTTATACAGCAGAAGTGTTTTATTTTATTCTTTCTGTTTTGTCACACTCAAGGGACAAATTTTAACTAAATTGAGTTAGTATTTACTGTTTCATTGAGAGGACAATGTTAATGAAACTGTTGAGGACATAGGGGTGAATAATACAATAACTATTCACACTATTTGTATCCACTGCCTAGATTTCTACTGTAGTACCAAACTACCATTGGTTTTGTACCATCATTTCAAATGTCAACATGGAGGCAAATAATGTCTTGATATTACTATTAGAATCATTTGGCCTTGTGGACCCCTGAAAGAATCTTAGGGACCCTCACAGGTCTGTGGAACAGACTTAAAGAACCATTGGTATAATCAAATGAGCAGAGTGCTTTATGTTTCTTACAAAGCATCCTGGGTCTCTCTTGTTTAGACCATGTTGCAGTGGTATTCTCATTCCAGAGATCTATCCTTTTTATATCAATGACCACCAGTACCATGCTTAATATAAATGACTCACCCTGACTCTGATCCAGATTAATTCTAGGACAGGGAACAGAGTTTCTCCTCCCTGACTCAAAATAATAGAATTCTTCACAACATCTTTTGAAGATAACAACCAGAAAATACATCTCCAGCTAGCCTTACTCATTTCCAGTGTGAAACTACTTCTATATTTGTACAGCAACTAATGTTTCCCTAGAATCTCCTTTCTACTTATAGGGACACAGAGTCCTCTTTTAAGCTATAACCTAGTTGATGGAAGATATTTTATTAGGGATATTTTGGGGGATGACTTCCTTTTTTATAATTAGTTTGGAACATCTAAAATTGGTGAGATTTTTAAAATAAAAATAACAGTTTTCAGCTTTCTAAAAAATCATGTCAATATTACTGGGCCAGATGACATATATTAATATTCAAATGGATTTCTTTATACCTTCCAGGCTACTTTACTTGTTTGCATTAAATGCCTGCCTCCTAGAGACTTTTGAGTAACTTATTTCTACTCTCATTCATTATTGTCTAGTTTCTCCTTCTTTATAACAACATTTGTTTTGCTATTTATTCTAGTTTGATAGAAAAACAGATTTTTGAGACTTCAAATAAAGGGTTTTCATATCTTTTCTAATAGGAAAGGCACTTTCCAGTATGGTAAACTGTTTCATATTTTGAAGAAAACTAAAATAAGATAGTAATAATGTATTTTAGCTGTGAATTTTTAGTTTACAAATTATTTTAAATGGTTGTTAACTATTCTTAACATTCTGCTAAGTATACAAGATTCACCTTGATTTTTGTTTCTTCATTAATCTGATTAAACATCCCCTCTACCTTTATGTACAATGAAAATTGAAAACTGAATTTCCCCCATCCTTTTCTTAGCCTTTAATGTTCACCGAATTAATTTCTCATTGAAACTAGGTATAACTTAACTGTGAAATGTGCAATCACCACATTGAAATCTGAGCTGCAAATGAAATTTGATTAGCTCGCCTGAGAATATATAGTTAACCAGAAAGTATTAGCTAATAGTTAACAGTTTTATAGGTTAGACAGTCTTCAAGTGCCATGGTCTTTTTATTATTATTATTTAAGAAAAGTAATATACATGATCATTTTAGAAAATTTTAAAAATTAATATAAGCAAAAACAAAGAGATTTCCTGTAAGACCACCTTTAATAAATAATAGCTGTTAAAAATCTGCTTATATCATCCTGGGTTTATTTTCCTATGCATTCAAATATTTTATATAAATGGATCATGATAAGAAGGCAGTGATTAAGAGCTCAGGTTCTGGAATCTGACAGGCTTAGCCTTGAATCTCAGCTTTTTCAGTTACTATATGTATGGCTTTCATAACATTACTTCATCTCTATAACCTTAATTATCTCATCTGTAAAATGAAAAATAATGCCATTTGCCTCATAGGGTTATTTTAAGGTTTAAATTTTAAAATGCATATAAATCATTAACTACAGTGTTTGAAATATAGGAAACGATCACTAAATATTAGCTATTGTTATTAAACTATATAAATATTATAACCTGTCTCATACATTTAGTAACATTCTTTCCTTTCTATGTCATGAACATGTTTCCATGTTTTTAAATTATCTTTTACGACATTAATATCAGTCTTTGTTCAGTATTCTAATTTGTGGGTATAGCATAGTTTTTTTCACCAGTCCCTATTTTGCATATTCTAGTTGTTACCTATTTCCTAGTCTTACAAATAATGCTGTGATAATCTTCTGGAAGTTAAATGTTTTAGAGTCTTCTCTTAATTAAACAAAGCAACTTGTATTAATTCTACCTTTGTTGGAAGTATTTGCCAGACTTTTAGGCCCATGGTTCCCATAATTCATATGGATCATTTTTGCATCTTCATGAATTCAATTTTAATATTCTGGAAGAAGCAGTTTCAAGCATTTGCATTTGACTGATTTACTGATGGATGTTTAAAAATTATAGATCCAAAGTTATTTGAAAGTCAACAATATTGAGTATGTAAAAGTACTGCTCTTTCAGGCACTAAATATTGAGCCCTGGTCTGCCACTTTATAATTTTGTTAGAACTAGTAGACCTCAGTTTCTATATCTGTAACATCATGATAGTAAGTTGCTGCTGCTACTGCTGCTAAGTCGCTTCAGTCGTGTCCGACTCTGTGCGACCCCATAGACGGCAGCCCATCAGGCTCTGCCATCCCTGGGATTCTCCAGGCAAGAACACTGGAGTGGGTTGCCGTTAAGTAGCCTCTAAAGATCCTTGTAGGCCTATAATTCTGTTCCTTTGAAATAAGTTTCTATACTGACTGAATAAATATTATCTTTCACTTTAGCCCTTCTCTCTGATATTATGTCAATGTCCAATTAATGTAAAATAATTTAATGTCAGCTTTTCCATTTCATGCTGCTACATAAAGATTATTAACTGAAAATATTCTAACTTTGTTTAAGATCTGTTTCATTTAGTTCAAGCTTTGCCTCTATTAAATGGAATATTGTTTTCTCTTGGTATTCACTAGCATTTTGTCAAAGTAGAAATACAAGTAATGAAATTAAGAATACTGTCTTTCAGCTTAATTTAGTATCTTTGATTCCTATAAACTTCTTTCTAAAAGTTTAGGGTATGTTTTGTGTAAAAGCAACTCAACAAAATAATCTGTCCCATCATTATTTCAGTAGCAGAATTTATTAGATATAGCCATAATTCAAATCTATATAGTTAACTGGCCATGTCTTATTCATGACTTTACTAGAGAACATATCCCAAACTAAACTATTTCTTAGATCTTTATATTTTTAAATGATACATATACCAAAATTTGCCAGGTATTTTCTTGCCCAAAACTTCAGGATTATCTACTCTCCCTTTTCATTCTACTTTCATTAAAGATACAATGCACATTAATTCAGAAATCTATTCAATGAGTATTTTTAGTGTACATTATGTCAAATACTGTGCTAGGTTTTAGAAGAATAGTAGTGGATGGACTTACTGAACCTGATCTCAAAGATCTTATAGTGGAGCAGATATGGGGAAAAAAATTACAATAAATCTATCAAAGCTTTGATAGTCTAAAAGAGCTCGTCTCATCTTATAGGGTATAAAATAAATATAATGAGTAAAGGGCTGTTTACTTAGCCCTTTATGAAACAGTAGATAGCTGTTTCATAAAAACAGAAAATCAGCAAAGAAATATGTGGGGAAAAATGTACTCTCACTAGAAATCTATTAAAATTTTTATAGTCAAATTGATAACTATCTTAAAATTATAATCACTGCTATAATGAGCAGCGACATGAATCTTCCTAGTCACACTAGCAGAAATATAAATTTGTATGACATTGTAAACAAGCTATATATTTTAAAAATATTTTGTTTAACCAATGGTATTATTTCCAGAAATTTTTTGGTGGAAATTATCGAACAGAGAATGAAAGATTTAATTATAAGATTATTTATCACAGCATTATTCATATTCATGAAACAGAATCAACCTTAATGTCTATGGTTATATAACTTACAATATATATGTATATATGAGTTATTTATGTAATCTAAAAAGTCATATTTAAGAATATTTAATGGCATGGGAAAATGCTCAAAATAAAATATATAGTTTAAAAAAGTAGTAAGCAAAATTGCATAGAGATTAAATTATAGGTCATTTTATAATCTAAATTTTTTACTGGAGCAGAAAAATATAAGTTTTCCTGGTTTTGTTATTTAGACAGGATCTGGTAATGACATGGATGGGTGTCTTTTGCCTGCTTCATAAAACCAACTATTTGCTTGTGTTTATAATTGTATTTATACCAGGGTATTTTTCTATGCAGGCTAAACCATTCTATTCCTAATCTTATTGGATAGAAAATTATATTTCAGTTGAAGTTTTAATACAAACTTTTTTCTATCTCCTATATAAATAATAATTCTTCAGAACATACACTATACTATTTAAAAGTTACCTATTCCAAAGTACCTAATAACTATTTTATACTGCACCTATAATGGGCTTCTTAATTTCTTTATAGACAGATAAGAAATTTGGGGAAAAAAGATCATGGATTGAATTATTCTCTAGATAGTGGGCAAGAAATAGCATGCTTAAAAGTCTAACTTTGTATAGATTGCATCATTTCAAAATCAAAGCTATCATAGAAACTTAGGGATCAAAATAATATGTATAATAAATGTGTAGTAAAATAAAAATATTTGAAATGATAATAAGCCATTAGAAATCATAGCCTTTAAAATAAAGGATTTCCTAAGTATACAAATTTTTTGTAAGCCAGGGGGCAGTTGGTGGATCTGTTACTTGCTACCAAGATTTCTTATTTTTGACTTCTTATTTCTTCATTATTCTTTGCAGTATTTCCTTGATCTTCTCTATCTTTTTATCGGTTTGCCTTTCTCTAGAAATGCATTAGATTATTTTTCCTTGATGCACAGAATTGCTGCCTCTCTCATTTTCGTTTCTTCCTTCTTTTTTTACTTTGCCTTAATAAATCGCAAGTGAAACAGAATTATTTTACAATGAAGCACCAGTTTTACTGAAAGGCCTAAAATACAGTGAATTTAAATATTAACCAGATCCCAGAAAGAATTTCTTTATTCAAAAATTTGTTTAAATTTTGAATTCTCAAGTAAAACTTTTTAAAAACCTCCTTCTCCGATCATAACTATCAGAAGCAGTCTATAGCTGTATCAATATATTTTAAGTGATATTGGTTAGAAGACAATTTCTAAGAAAAAAGTTTTATCTCCTGTCAGTGATACCCATACTTTTTTTAAAAAGTGGCATGTTAAAAATGTCTGTTTCTCAAGGTAGTTCTAAACGTACATTAGATAATTCTAAAAACAAAATAATTCAATCCCTAAGACAAACAAACAGAACTGTTTTTTTAATCTAAACAATCTTAATCTAAATCAATACAAAATATATTAGGGGAGAAAAAGGGGAAATCTACATAAATCATTCTGTAGATGAGAGCCCAGATTTCATGAAGAGATCTCAGAGCCAGAGAATTTAATACCAGCTATTTACTTTTTTTTAATTTATAGGTCTCCACAAAGCTACTGATCCTAAGACCTGAGTTCTCCCATCAATAAAACAAATATATAAAATATGTAACCTTTTCTCACAATTCTTCACCAAAATCTTGCCACTAAAAAGAAGTATTATGCATACACCTAGTGATATGGGCACTTACCTTTGTTGTTTTTTTTTTATAAAATGGAAATTTAATCTGATTTTGACCACTGGAAATTTATAACTGATTTTGACCACTTCCAAAATTAACATGGCATAATAACTCTTAAAACAGTCCACAGTCCTTTGACTAAAAACACAAGTTATTTATAAACCACTTAGTATTTACTTTTGTATGTAATCCAAGAAAAACAAAATAGTAAATTATGGTTAAGATGTCTTAGGCAGCACTTGACTTCTGGGCTTCAGAAAGATGTGGAAACTTTTTCTGAAGAAACTTTTCTTTCTTTCGTGCTAAACTTATCTTCCTTGCTTTGATGCAGGCTTGTTTCTCAATTCTCAATCTGACATAACGTTCCATGTAGGGCATTGCAAAGAATCGTTTTCTATTGTATCTTTTATTTAGTTACCAAGGTATAGGCCACTGCTTGCTGATGTGAAAAGATGGCTGCTGCCAGTTTGGCTGTTTTCTGCAGAAGAGTCTTGGCCGCTCTGAATGCTTCTACGTCGTTAATAAGTTCTCAGGCCCTTGCTAGCACAGGTTGCAGGTTTTCTCTTAGTCTGTTGACTAAGAATACACCAAATGTAACATCTTTTCACCAGTGTAGATTACTTCATACCACATTGTCTACAAGAGGACCGGAAGAAAAGGTAAAAGCTGGAGCTTTGTGGACCTGTCAGCATTTAAGGAACAGAAGTAATGAAGATTTACATAAACTTTGGTATGTTCTCCTGAAAGAAACATGCTCCTAACTCTAGAGCAGGAAGCTAAGCGGCAGAGACTGCCAATGCCAAGCCCGGAGCACTTAGAAAAGGTAGTAGATTCCATAGATGCATTAGATAAAGTTGTCCAGGAAAGGAAAGATGCCCTCAGACTTCTTCAGACTGGTCAAGAAAAGCCTAGACCCGGTGCTTGGAGAAGAGACACCTTTGGAAGAATCACCTGGCACAAGTTCAAGCAGTGGCCTATACCTTGGTACCTAAATAAAAGATACAATGGGCACTTAACATGACTTTTAGAATCCAAAAATTTCTTGAAGTTTCATATTTTGTTACAGAAACTAATATAAAGATGTTTTATACTTCAAAACCTTGCATGTTTACCTTTGAAAAAATATTGACATTTTGCTTACAACTAATTATTTTCAAGAGAGATAAGGGTGAGATGGGATAATTTCCTGCTTTGTTAATAATCGAAATACTTTTACAGTATTTACAGAGCTCAGTTTTGGAGAACCAAGATAAATCAAAGGGAATCAGCAACTCATATTGTGTGAACATCCAGGCATTTCCTTTTGTTGCATAATATATCTATAAGTCTCAGAGAAGGCAATGGCAAGCCACTCCAGTACTCTTGCCTAGAAAATCCCATGGACAGAGGAGCCTGGTAGGCTGCAGTCCATGGGGTCACTAAGTCAGACACGACTAAGCGACCTCACTTTCACTTTTCACTTTCATGCATTGGAGAAGGAAATGGCAACCCACTCCAGTGTTCTTGCCTGGAGAATCCCAGGGACGGGGGAGCCTGGTAGTCTACCGTCTATGGGGTCGCACAGAGTCAGACACAACTGAAGCGACTTAGCAGCAGCAGCAGCATATCTATAATTCTATCTCTTTTTTTAAAAAGATGAATACAAATAGCAGTCTTTTCACAACTTTAGAGGCCACATCCTCATAATTAATTCCTTAGGGTAGATTACCCAGTAATTAATTCCTAAAGAAATATTCCCAGAATGCTGCCAAAGAAATGATACAGTGCAGTCTTCTCAGACAATTTTTAATGGATATCTTGTTAATATATTCTAACTGAGAGGCTGAATATAAGATTGAAATGATTTTGATCCCCTAATTTATTTCTTTTACAATCTCAGTAAAAAATATTTATAGAAGGATTTCTTCAGGGTACAGAAATCATTAGTGATAATGTTTTTTGTTTTGCAGGTAACATTTTAGTTTTCAATATGTGTAAATAAACTAATAATTTTAACCAACCCATAATCCCTACAGTTCTTTACATCCAGTTCTCAAACTTCATTTATATTGCAGTGATCTTATATGGAGTATAAACATTTGAAGTTTAACCTCTTTTAGTTATTAATGGAGAATGTTTAGTCTCACAGAAAAATATATATCAAATTAGCTATCATTGTGAGGCTTTTATAATTATCATGAAGAATCAATTTCATTTTATCCAAATGCTAATCTTTTATGATTTCTTTTAAATTCTAATCAAAGTAAAAAAGTAATTGGTATCTGGATAGCTGTGAATTTCTTTTATTTATGCTACTCCATCATAACTGATGATTAAGTGTTGACTAGAATAAATGAGAGCATTATATTTTAAAATCTATGATTTGAGAGCATTATATTTTAAAATCTATGATTTAACTTCTCTCTACAACTCAAATTTTATATTTTCAAATTCTTTCTGAAGTTTTTCAATATTAGGAATTATTACCTGTGTCAGGAGCAAAAAATAAAATCACATGACATTTGAATTATAACCACTTGTAGCGTTGATAACCACATTGGTTTTCTAAAGTCTTCCTCTCATGATAGTTAAGAATTTGCAAAATCAGATTTAAATACAGAAAATTGGTGTCAAGCATTGATAGATGAGCTCTCTACTCCTAAAAATCTTTGCTTAATTTTGTATATAGTCTCACATCCAGAGTTCATGGTGATTGTCTTTTCTTACATTTCATTCTTTAAACTTCTGTACTAGCACTTGCATTTGGAATTGAAATGATTTAGGAAAATTTTCTTCCGTGCATTAGTATAGTAACAAAATTTCTAACATAAATTGGATAAATAGACAAATAGACACACAGGGACATGTATACTTAATACAGCCTCTTATAAGCATCAGGTTTTTTCCCAACCTATTTCCAGGCCTATTAAGGGAGTACAACTTTAAAGTAGAAATCAGGAATGGTGGATGTTGTTCTTGGGTTTGTCATTAACATCCTATGTAACCTTGACCTCCTGTTGCTGGACTTGTAATTTTAAGCCTTCCAGATATAAAAGATAATGTAGAAAACGGTGTTTCACATGTTACTATTAATATACAATAATTCAGTTCCTAAACATTTTTAGAAAGCAACATAAGGTATTAGAATATTTTTATATAAAACTACATAGTTTATAATCAAGATATTGTGAATATCTATTTAAAATGGAAAAACAGCTTTTGATATAAAGATGTTCTCTGATATCAAATAAAATAGCATAAGAAAATGACTAGACATTATGAACACACTGTCCATCAGAGGCCCTTTATTATAGAATGTTTCCATTTTAATTAGTATCCATTGTTTCTGAATTTGAGGATTTTTTTCAAGTAAAAATTGTGTAAGGATCAGTGATTATCGTTAGGATATAACATTTAATTAGTGTTGAAGAATTAATAAAAACTATATCAAGTAAAACCGAAAGTTGACTCAGTTCTTATGGACCAAGATGCTCTTTTCAAAGTGAAAATCCAATTTTCTCAGTATTATTCCTAAGCAATCTCTTTATGCTATCAAAGATATTGTAAAAAAGATAAAACAGTAGCCTGCCTCCAGAAATTATAATTTTGTAATATGGTCAAATTTCTTATTTTTCCTGAGGACTTTAACACTGGGAATTTGGTATCACATGGATACTTCATCTACTGTCTCCTAATACAAGCAAGACCATCACAACTAACTTGAGCTATGCTGGTCTCAACGGAGACCGTCATCCTGAACATGAAGGAAGCCATAATGTAAAAGCGCTTGATCTGAAGCTTCCTTTCAGTTTCCCCTGACTCTTTTTTTCAGTTTGTTTTCCTCTTCAAACAAAATATTAGTTATTGTTACAGCTCTATTAAAATAAAGGCAAAGGGATTTCTTGTTTATACCTCATCTAATAAAAACACTTTGGGTTTAGAATCTTCCTTTTCTCATTTACACAGTGATTTGAAACAAATTTCTAAAATAGCAGTTTTCTTTTCTTTTCTGTTGTCTTACCCAAGAGGAAAATTCAGCTGAAATAACTGAAAGTTTTGAGGGAGTGAATGTATCTAACTTTGGTCTGGCATTAAAATTTTCTGGTTGGGCAGCACAATTGTTTAATTGGGAACCTCAGTGACAGCTGAATAACCTCAATGCTTGGGTCAGCAAGCAGGGGAACTTCACTCTGTCACCTATCAAGAATGATGCTTGTCGAGACTGATCTCTCCACTTATGGAACACTCATGCATCTAGTAATACCACTGTTGTCTTCTGATATTACAATGGAATAGACACTAAAAGAGACAAAGTTTTCTGCATAGGTATACTTGTAACTCTTTGTTTTTTGTAAGCCAAATGCAAATGTAACACTACTCCAGATACTGCTTCATCAGAAGTCCCCAAGATAACCAAAAGTAAGTGCCCGTTTCCTCATCTTAGGAACAGAGTCATAACAAAGACTGAATTCTAGCAACCAGCCTATTTACAGAGCATGTCATATAGCCTCTGGGTTAGTTACTTAACTCCTTGGCCTCCTAGGACATATCTCAGAGTCGATTGATGTTTTTGCATGTATTATTTACTAATGTTTAGAAAAATTTTTAAGTTCACTTTTTCTTTATTCTGTCTTTTTTACCCATCTTCCCTCATTGTAGCAAATTAGACGGCCGGATGAAAGCAAAGGAGTTGCTAGTAGAGTTGGATCCCTCAAAGTAAATATGTTTCTAACATTTTTTGGCAAGATTTCGTCTATAGCCTACACTTCTTCCTTTTTGGAGGGTGGAGGGAGGAAGGGGGCTTTTTCCATTTTTCACCATCCCATTTTGTTTTATTTTAGTATTTTTATTGGCTGTTGGGTCATATTTTTTGTTTGTTTGTTTCAGCTACACATAGAGCAACCAGCTGAAGGCAAGCTGTCAAATAACTAGCTTTGAGTGGCACCACAAACAAGAGAAAGGGCACCTGCCTCATTTCAGGTGCCTATAATTTGGGGCTCCAGAGTAAACCGTTCCTCTGATTGATGTCACTGACTATGTGTTAAATTCCTGTTACACAGAGAACCAGCATTTATTTTCAGATTATTGTATTCCCCCCCTTTTTTTGTTAAAAGTAATTAAATGTATTTTAGTGCCATTACCATTTGTAGTTCATTACAGAAAAATAATTATTATGAGTTAATAACATGTATCACATATATATAAAATCTTAATTAGAAAAGGAATTTCATATGATGCTATTATAGTGAGCTCACATATAGCTAATAGTAAGCACTCTTAATCCCCTTTGTTTTATTTGTCAAAAGTTAAAAATTGGTATAATAATCGAAAGAAACTGATATTTATCTAAATATTTGCCCATTTGTGTATGTGGCCTACTAATATACCACTTAAGTTGATCTAATGGTACCATTTGGTAGTTGTTAAATATCCATTTGGTCAATATGTCTTGGGCACTTGATACTCTAACATTTAATCATGATGAAAAGATAAATAAGTTATCACCCTTAAGAGACTTAGGCATAATCAATCACTTTTAATGCTGCCACCATAAATGCAAGTTGGAAAGTTTGCTGAATTTTAAAAATACACAGAGAAACCTCCTTCAAAATTAGCCACTTCTTCTATGTCAATCCCATGTGTCCTAATAGCAATAGTAACTGCTCAATTAATCACAATGACATAAATCACTGTACTGGAATGTCCCAATATTCAGTAACTACTTTTAGACTAATATTAAGTCATTTTAAAATTTTACCTCCAATTTATTTCCATTTAACAATTTATGAAGCACTAATGTCTGCACTCTTTCCTCTCCTTGCCTCTTCTGCCTTCTTAATTTTACTTTTTGTTGTTGTTTATTTATCTGTATGTGTGCACACATGAGTGCACATGGATGAGGGTGTGTCTGTATGTTTGTGTCTTTTATTCCAAACAAGCCATCTTCTCTGTTCTCTAACACTGCTATATACTGGGTAGCATTTTTTTGTTATTATTTCACTAAGAATAATCAGAGGGGCTTAGAAGTGTTGGTTATATGCCTGTTTCAAAAGCAAGGCAAACTGAAATTATTTAGTCAGAAAAATATGACTTTATGTATCTTGATGATATATCAGTAGCATTCCTCATTGTCTACCTGTGAGGTATCATATTTTAATTTTTAAGGGGCCATAGATCCATTATTGTTGAGACTGGATTATAACTCAAATTCAAGTGAGAAGGTGCAGTTTGACTTAACTTTTTGGAAATGACTGATAGTGAAATAAAGATTAAATAGCATTCATAACTGCAGCACCATCTGCTATAAACTGGATTATATGTGCGAGTACACCTGTGTTGATCTTGAAGTTAAGCTTTTGGATGTATAGAACTTCAAGTTGTAATTATATGTTTATTGTTTTTAAGTGTATATACAGTATGATTGTGTATATACATATAATAAGAACAAAATGTACATTTTAGGATTCAGTCCATTTACTTGGATATGGATGAAGCCTTAAATCATAAAGATGTTTGGGAAAGAAAGGTTTCCATATTTCTGCAAAATAGAAAGTTTTAAAGTGAATCTATAGGGAATTATAAGAATAGTTATGATATTTATTTTCTCTAACACTTTGGGGAGAAAAGATGCTTTAATTAAAATATTCTCTTCTTAGTCACAATTTATTGAGCACGTATTCTTGCACTGTACAAAGATCTTTGATGTTTTGAGATGTTTGCCAAAGGCAGTGAGGAATGTATAACGCTATGATCTTATTTTTAAAAGGAAAAAGGAAAACTGAAAAGAGAACAAGTTGCTTTTTCAATTCATTTTCTGATGTTTACATGTAGCTCCATCGAAAGCTGGAGGAGCTCAGAGATCACCTAGAAGGCAATGTGAAAGGATACTCTCTCAGAGTAAATGTACGATTTCACTCGGTGATTTTTTTTCCCCCCAAACTTCTGCTGACTGGTAATTCCAAATCAGATTGGTTTGTCCTCTCATCTCCATTTTTTTTACTTTCTGTCTCTTTCTCCCTACCTCTTTCTTTCTTTTTGAGCTGTAGCTTCATGCTCACATTTATGAAATAAAGATTAAACTGGCAGGGTAGATGACCTTTAAGCCACACTAACATTGCATTTGATTTAATAGCATTCTGGCTCCAATGCAAATTAAAAACTGTTTTTTCCCCAAAAATCTGTGTTTCTTACACAATTGTATAATTTTCTGAGGATCTTTTCATGAGACTTCATTTGGAGCTTTTCCATTGAGTGTGTCTTCTGTCCCTTGTTGGATGTGTCAGCAGGATTCTAAATTATGTGCTGGATTCAAGTGATAGAACCTTGATGATTCCATTTCTGTTGTCAAGGGAAATATTCAATGTTAGAGTCTCATTATGGGTAATCTGGCAAGTAGATACATCTGTTCTGAGTTAATAGACTTCTTTTAACTCAGACTCTTTGGGAATAACTAAGATACTTTTTTTTTTCCTAAAAATAAAATTAGGCAGTAAGAATCTTCACTACGAACACTATTATGTAACATCTTCCAAATACTTGAGATAATGGCCAATCTCATGACCCAGGACAACACTTTGAAGGAGAACAATACCTTATAGTCACTCAGTGCTGTCCATACATCATATAGGCATACTAACAATAGTTTTTTTCAGACTCAGAGTGCTTGGTCCTTCTCCTGAGTATACCTTTTCAAGATAAATAGAATTAAAATCTCTGAAATGGTATATGATATAAATACAATAGAAGAAAAATAAAAATACTGTAGTAAATAATTTCTGGCTCTATTTAACCTTGATCTCCTATTTCTGGGGCTTTAAAAAGAAGTTCCGAAGAATCTTAGGTCTGATTTACTTCTCCCAAGATTATTGCCATACTTTTAATTCATATTGCTATGAATATGAATAGTTATGAAGGATAGAATAAAAAACGGTAGTGCTATGATACTTCTCTGGTTTCTCAGCTTTGTTTTTAATTATGTACTCTATGTATTATGTGTATCTCTTCACTAAATTTCTGATTACTAAAGTTCAGTTTTTAGTAACATCAGTCATTAAATACTGATAGCTAAAGAGAGGAGGAAATTAATATGTATCTCATTTTTCTACTTCTTTCTTTTGAGCCAGTCCTTCTTTTCAGTCATATTCTTAGAGAATTTGAAAAATCATCCACAGTCATCCCCAGAATCTATTCCACTGTTTTAAGAAATTAAAAAGATTTTTATTAATTTTATAATTAAATAAGTCTAGATACATCTGGATATCATTCTAGAAATTCCTAAAATGAGTCTCATAATGTATGTATATAGTGCCATATTCTTCCATAACCAGTCATAGAAAGTGATATTATTTTTCTTTCAGTGAAACCAAGACCAGAAAGTTAGACGTGCTAAGGTCTATATGGTAGGGTGTTCATGTTAGATTAGGGTTAATGAAAGCTCTGTGCTTTGAAAATTGGGTTCTCATGCCACTCCAGTTTCTTCAATACCTACACTGCAAGGAGGAGTGCATGGTAACTAGTCTCAGTGTCCTCACCTTTTGTTTAATTTCACTGTGTCACACTTTGTTCTACCTTTTTTCTGAAAAGACTGAATATAAAGTATACTATCCTAAGATTCCTGTTAACTGGAATAGTAGGCAAAAAAAAATTTTTAAGTGTCAAAAGGCAAATAATAGTATCTTCTCTACAGAGTTCAGCTAAGAAAAGATACAAATCAAATCTTGACTGAATGTTCAGGTTTTCTCCTTTCCTGTTAATTCCCCCAGAATGCTTTAAAATAATGGCTTCCTAGGTGGCTCAGTGGTAAAGAATCCACCTGCCAGTGTAGGAGCTGCAGGAGACACAGGTTCAATCCGTGGGTCAGGAAAATGGAGTAGGTAATGGCAACCCCAGAGAAGGCAATGGCAAGCCACTCCAGTACTCTTGCCTAGAAAATCCCATGGATGGAGGAGCCTGGTAGGCTGCAGTCCGTGGGGTCACTATGGGTCGGACACGACTGAGCGACTTCACTTTCACTTTTCACTTTCACACATTGGAGAAGGAAATGGCAACCCACTCCAGTGTTCTTGCCTGGAGAATCCCAGGGACGGGGGAGCCTGGTGGGCTTCCATCTATGGGGTCACACAGAGTCGGACACGACTGAAGTGACTTAGCAGTAGCAGCAGCAACAATGGCAACCCAGTATTCTTGCTGGGAGAATCCCATGGACAAATGAACCTGATAGTCTACAGTCCATGGGGTTGCAAAAAAGTCAGCCACATCTGAGCACGCCTTAAAATATGCCTTGTATATTAAAAACTGTTACTTAGAAGTAGAAAGTTATTCTCAGTATCATAGGGTGTATCAACAGATTTTGTTTCTAAAATGAGATAAATTGGCATATAGTGACCATTTCATTTTGTGGAAATTTATTATTTCCACAGCAGAGCAAGTATATGAGTGCTTTTTAATTCATTGAAACATTACTAAATATTTCAGAGAGATGAAAGATTCAGAACCATGTTGCTACTTAAATATTTAATAGCTGAAGAAGGTGAGATCATTCAGAAGTTTGGGCTAAGGATTTAATTAAATCAGTGCTTCAGCTGTATCTTCTATATGATGTATTATATTTTTTAGAGGAAAGAACCCTGCATTTTTATTTATTACATATAATCAGCAATATAAAGTTGAATATTCTATTAAGCAATTATTTTTAGAATAGTTTTGTTTTTATTTCTCATGTGAAAACATACTTTTTTACTTTACATGGATTCTTCTATAGCAGAAAGTAGGATGCACTTGATTCTTGTAAATTAAGAATGTATCATCTTTTTCTGTACTTTGTACAGAGCTGAAGTATTCTGAACCCTAAATTGGTTTTTAGTAATTTTAATAATAATAAATTATTATCTTGGACCCAGAAAAAAAGCTTAAATGTTAAAACATTCAGAAAAAAAATGGATAAGTGCTTACGAAATAAAGACAAAAAATAAATGAGAGGAATAAAAATACCTCAAAGCTACACATTTTGAATTTAAGTCAGTCTATATAATATCCTGGTAAATTTCCATTCATCTACAAATATATACAGATAGGTTTGGGGTAATCAAATATGTTAATTTTTTGAAAGACTTTAACAAACAGTAAAGGGAAGATGACTTATGAAAACAGATTACTGGCACATCAGTGAACTAAGAAGAAAGATGATGAAGTAGAAGGAATATGATGAGTACTTGCTATGCTAACAAAAAAAAAAGATGGTATTATTTGAAGTGGAAAAAGTTAAAGGAGGTGATATCACATAAACTAAGACTGTATTTTTTTAAGAAAAATGTTTCAATCAAGTCAGAAAGCATTGTCTTTTGAAGAATAGTTTTTCAATGTTTAGTAGTTTCCTGAATGCTGAAATAAGACTAGTATGAAATAGGATAACAAATAATGAATTTGATAATTGTGATTTTACAGGCCTTTAAGATCAGTGTTTTGATTCCAGCTTTAGTTCTAAACTAACACTTCTTTATATGTTGATGAATTGTCTTCGGGATATTTGCACTTTTCTGTTCATTAAATTAATGCTATAACTCAGGGGTCAGCAAACTATAGCCCTTGGGCCAAATCCTGTTTCTCTTTTGTGGGTCCATGACCTCGGAATGATTTTTGCATTTTTAAATGGTAGTGGGGGAAGTCAAAAGAATATTTTATTGTAACATGTGGAACGTTATATGAAACTAAAATTTCAGTGTTCAGAAATAAAGTTTTATTGAAATACAGCTACACTCTTTCATTGTATGTAATCTGTGGTTGCTTTTGCACCACAACAGCAGAGTTGAATAATTGCAGCAAAGACCGTATGGCACAGAAAGCCTAAACTGTGTAGTACTATCTCCCTGTTTGCCAAGACCTGCTAAAACTGGTTAGTGTGTCAAGATAACATTGACAAAGAGATTGTTATAATAGAGGCTGTGTGAAATTATTTAACAAGTTGAGAAAAGGAGAGTTGCTTATTTTTTTCTCGGGATGGTTACAGATCA
The DNA here is from genome assembly GCF_049115385.1 of Moschus berezovskii. Lineage (NCBI taxonomy): Eukaryota > Metazoa > Chordata > Mammalia > Artiodactyla > Moschidae > Moschus > Moschus berezovskii. The sequence continues at coordinate 24,636,496 of NC_142468.1, read as the reverse complement.
TTCTGCATGGAAGCATGCACTGAAAAGAGTTGATCCCCTGAAATTTCCTACATTTACATTTTTATTCTTCCTTTTTATATTACTTTTTCCAGCTGCTCTCTCTTCACATACCAAACACACACACCTACACACAACGTAAACTCACCATGAAATTACATTAAACCCTTCAAATATAGGACTGTCATATGGATAAAGTACAGATTATTAATTCCTCTTCTCTGGATGCGGGGGTACCCTTACAGAGATTTAAAGATAAATTGCATTCTTGCTCTTTGAACTGTTTTAAAATGTGTTTTTAGAGTATTTTTGCTGCACACATTGCATTTTTCTGTTTATTACTTCCTTGTATCTTAGTAAAGATATTTCCTCTGAAAACCATGATCAACTTTTGATTTCTGCTAAATTTCCTATTTGACCCCACATAAAATCTCAAGTTCTATAGGAAATTTCATACAACTAGAAAAGACACTCTAATGTGATCAAGTAATACATCATGTCTTAATATAGCATTTTAAAACCCTTAAGTGTTTACATTGAATCAATCTGCTTTGATTGAGATGAGGAAAAACCGCTGGACCATTAGTCCTTAGATAAATAATCTTTAAGTAGCTTTTAAATGAGTAAACATCAATTTGTTTATGTACTCTTTCTTTGAGCAAATTTCAGTGTTTTTTGGTTCTTGTATGTAGAACATTGTTTGGGCCTCCTAAGTCTTCCTTCTTTGGCATTTACTCACATTAATAATTGGAGAAGGAAATGGCAACCCACTCCAGTACTCTTGCCTGGAAAATCCCATGGACTGAGAAACCTGGTAGGCTACAGTCCATGGGGTCGCAAAGAGTCGGACACAACTGAGCGACTTCACTTCACTTCACATTAATACTAAGCATTTATTTACTATTTAATTTACAACATGTACCATCCTGAGTATCTTGGTAGGTAATGTTTTATAATATGACCAGGTTACAATAATGATAAAGATGGCAGTAAATAAATTTTAAGATTATCTCTTTAGAAAACAGGCTAATTTTGCTTTCACTTTATTAGCATTTGCTTAACATGTAAAGTGATTTAATTCAATCCTGAAGTTTCAGTTCTGTTGAAAAATAGCAAAAGCCTTTCGTGTGCTTTGAACCATCTAATACTTGTAAAATTGCCTACAGTAGCCTAAGACATCTCTTGGAGTGGAAGTGACACATCTGTGAGGGATTTAATGCTTATTATGGGATTGCCCTTCTCAGAATTGACTTTAATACAAAAATACGGTATTAACAAAAGATCTCCTTGACAAGTAAATTTCCCTAGTAATTGAAAATGGAGCAGTGAGAAGGAAAAAAAAAGACAAGACTCAAACTATTTTGAAAGATAAAGTTTTTCAGTTTTATGGGTATAGTTATAGGAACAGAACATGCTGAGGAAGGGTTTCTTAGAACTAATATCCTGCTAAAGAAACTTAGATGTGTATATGGCTGAAAGAAAGGTTAAATTTCTTAACATGTATAGAATTTATCATATTTTAGAAACTACCTCTTAGTAACTCATTAATTGGCAGTGATACATTTTATCACAAATCTTTGTGATAATAAATATAAAGCTTTCTGAATATTAATTCACACAATTCAGTTTTTGAGGATAGGAAAAAAAGACTTTGTATATTCACTTATTCAACAAACCATTATTGAGTGCCTACTATTACATTCCACTGTGCTGAGTGCTAGAAATATACTAAAAGAACAAATCAGATAATGACATTTCTGATTTCTCCACCATGCCGTCTTCTGTTCTTTATTTTCCCACCCTAACTTTGTATTTTGGAACTTCATAAAGAGTATGTAGCTAGAAAATACATACTTAAGTATTTAACTCACATGGCATTGTGACAGCATAATGAAAGAAGAAGCCACAATATTTAATATGGCATGTGACAACCTGGAAAGTAACAACAGGGCAGAAACTTAGCAAGTCAGTGTCACGAAAAAGTCACAAATCAGTGAAACATTCTGATAAAAGATGGGTCTAAAGAGTTTTGTGTTCAGGTTTTTAAATGTCTTTTTGTTGTTGCTATTGACTTATTTGTTTATTTAGATTCAGTACTGTAGAATAGATTCAGTAATGAGAATGGAATAGTGGGAAAAGGAAATCAGAATCAGAATACTGAGCTGGCTTTGACACCCTCTTTAAAGAGTAATATGAAAATGTACAGTAGAGTCATTCTATAAATGATCTCACATGTAGTCTGCTAACGTTATGACAGTGCGATCAGTGTAGTACCACAGGAAAAAGTAATCAGTGTTCCACTTTGCTGTTTACCTTACCTGAGCATCTTCTCAGCAAGACCAGACCAGATTCTAACTGGGGTAGTCCTCTCTTTTTTAAAGCCAGGTATTTTTTTTAATCACAAAGTTCTTCTCAAATAGTATGAATCTTGAGATTTCAAGCTCAAGTGTCTGTTTTTAAGACTGTTTTATTATCTGGCAAATGTGTTGGTGATGGAGCCTCCTAAACTTCTGAGACACTTACTGTGCTGTAACTTCCTCTTTAACAGTGTTTTCTTTTCCCCACTGCAAAACCAGGCTCGGCTTCCCTCGTGCTCATCTACCTATAGTGTATCTGAGGTATACTTTGCACGTGTTTTCTTACATGGTCAACAACATGCTCGCCCTCACCATTCTTCTTATTTTATTTTCCTTTTGCCTTAATTTATTTTGCCTTGCACTTTGCACTTGGCTGAAAGGGATGACGGTACCAAAGGGAAATAGTTAGCTGTTTTAAGGGGAAATATGTATATACAGTACTTTTTCTGAGTAACTTTTTCCTGGCAGTCACTGTATCATGTTGAAACAGTTAAAGCCTAAACAGTCAACTTGATTCTTGCCACCTTAATTCCATAAAGATTCCTTTGTACTGGGTAATTTGTTATTAAACCCTTATTGGCTATGACAAAGATTCCAGTTTGCAGACTTGTATAGGTCTGTCTCTGGTAGCTGAAGATTTACAATGAATTAGTAAATGGCACCCCACTCCAGTACTCTTGTCTGGAAAATCCCATGGACAAAGGAGCCTGGTGGGCTGTAGTCCATGGGGTCGCTAAGAGTCAGACACAACTGAGCGATTTCACTTTCACTTTTCACTTTCATGCATTGGAGAAGTAAATGGCAACCCACTCCAGTGTTCTTGCCTGAAGAATCCCAGGGACGGCAGAGCCTGGTGGGCTGCCGTCTATGGGGTCACACAGAGTCGGAAACGACTGAAGCGACTTAGCAGTAGCAGTGAAATCTTGTCCCATTAATCATAGAGGAAAGCATCCAAATTGATTATTAAATGAGAATTTCATATGATTCCCCTATTTTATGTAAAATAGAAGATTCACTCCCTTTTAAAAAACTGATTAGGTTTTTCAGGAAATAGTCTCCTTGATGCTTGTATAAGGTTTGTACAATCTAGGGCTTCCCAGGTGCCTCAGTGGTAAAGAATCTGCCTGCCAGTGTGGAAGACTCAGAAGATGCGAGTTTGACCCCTGAGTCGGGAAGGTCCTCTCGAGGAGGAAATGGCAATCCACTCCAGTATTCTTGCCTGGAGAATCCCATAAACAGAGGAGCCTGGCACGCCACAGTCCATGGTGTCACAAAGAGTCAGACACAACTGAGCACACACATATAGCATCTTAAAATCTAGAAAAGCTTATCACTAACGAGATCCATGTTCTTTTAACAGAGTACTTTATATGAACTTTGACCTATGTTCTTTGTCTTTTTAGAGATTTAATTTCTTACTCTTATTTTGTTAAACCATAGCATAAATGGATTTTCTAGTTGTATAAGCCACAGTCACACAAATATTAACAGACTTTGAATATCCTTTAAGCCTACTGTTCAAAACAGGGGAACTGTTGAGTAGCTAAGAGAAGAGAGTATATGTACCTCAAAATGTGATTAGTAAATAACAGTACTTTAATAGCCTGTGAATTTTTAAGATCTTAACTTTTAACTTTGCAGACATAACCTATTTCTACATATATTTACTTTGTGCAGGCTACTATAGTTAGTATATGCAGGCCAGTATTGTCAACGTAATTCTGATTGCAGAAATATTATGTCTGAATGACATACAAAAAAACAGAAAGATGGTACTATCTAAAATTCCAGGTAATGTATACAGAACCACAAGCAGAAAATCATCCTTTGACTTTAAAACTTTATAAATAGCCTTTCAAAGAATGGCATTGCTAAACCCGTAGCTTCACAAAGATTAAATTATTGAGTCAGTAGAATTACAGCCATCTTCTTTAATTTTTTCCTTTGCAAGTTGCAGCTGTTACAGATTTTTTTTTCCTTGTTAACACTGATTTTTGGAGAATTGATTTTTTCTTAAAATGTGTATTTGTAGAGAGAAACAAAGTAATGAAAAGCAAATGAATTACTTGTGATATTACTAAAGACTTTTGAAAGAGAAGATTGGTACCATCTCATCACCACATTTCCCTTAGGTCTTAATTCCCCAAGATTATGATTCCTAATGTAAAAAATATATAACCCATTTCTTTCTGCCACTTCATCCAGGCAATTCTCCATTTCCCATGAGAGTATTTAAGAAGTCTACCATTGGCATCATCTCCAGTCACAGCCTACAGCATCCATCAGGGTATCACTTTCTTTGTGACAGCATGTGTGCAGGAGGGCTCTCAGGTTGGAATGCAAAACTGGTTTCTGGGGGGATGGGATTGTGTGTGCTGTGGCCTTTGATCCGTAGCACTCAGCTCTTAAATGAGTTCTGGCTTCACTTGGGTTTGTTTTTTTCATTATGAGACATGAGATTTATTTACTTGTCATGAAGTGTGTTCCTCCTTTTGTCATTTGTGGCAGGGTTTCTACATTTCTATACTCAGTGCCCCATCTCTGTGGACTCCATAGGTGGTTTTATGTTTCTCTTACTATGTGACAGCCTGATAAATGTTCATCTCCTTTATCTCATCTCAATCTTCACTACAATTCTGTTTGCAGAAGATATTATTGTCACCTCATTTTGCAGATAAGGAAACTGAAGCTCAAAGAGGTTAAATATCTTGTCCAAAGTCATAAAAGTTGCCAGATGAGTAGCAGAAAATTGTTTTGTCTTAAATACAGTGCATTTCACTTTTCAGGATTATTAAAAATCATCAACTCTCTGAATGGCGTGCAGTAGTCTTATATTTTCACAGTATATATTTGCTTGGTTCGGGTTGATTATGTAGTTTTGTATTTTGTCTTATCAGAAGATACGGGTGTATCTATACAATACAAAACTTGAGTTTAAGGAAGTATTAGAAAGCCATTCCTTTCTTTAATTTCTTATTTTTCTTGTATTTATTCATTTAATATTTGTTGAGCACCTACTATGCTCTGCTTAAATTCAGTCTTCTGGCTATTTCTTGATCTCTGAAATTGACTTGACACTTAAAATGCCTTAAATATGATGAATGTAATGAGATCGGTGGCTTCAGTTGTACACTGTTTTTCATCCCTTCAAGTCAAGTTCAAAAAAAGTGAGACGGAGCAGGGGGAACTCACTTCCAGATTTCTAACTAACATTCAATTTTGTTCCTGCAGTGTTCATTTTTTAAAAATCCTTTGAAAAAAGTGCTTTTGAATTCCCTTAGCTTAAACCAAAGCCAGAATTAGTACTATTTCTTGGTAGAAATGGTGTTCTTTCTGACTTATTTGGAAAGTTGAAGTATATACTACATATAATTCTTTTATGATTTGTAACAATATCTAAACCCCCCCAAAAAAAATTGAACCCTGTAAAATCTTATTTTTAGTGTCTTAGATTTCCCAGTAGTGAGATTCATTTAGATAATTTGAGATTTTGAAGTGAAATTGATTTTTCCTGTTGAGTGGACAGAGATTGAAGCTTAATTGTTTTTACTTAATGCTTGAGAACTTTTAGGGAACTTCCCTGGTGGTCCAATGGTTAAGATTCCACACTGCCACTGCAGGAGGCACCAGTTCAATCCCATCCTTAGGGAAGTAAGATCTCACACACTGCAGCAAAAAAAAAAAAAAAAGAAAGAACCTACCTAAAGAAAAGGTGACATTTTTAAGTTGTAACCTGCTAATATGCAAAACAGTTGCTGTTGGAACTCATTAACCCAATATTAGCATACCAATTCTGACCTAAACAAATCTTGATTGACAATTTGGAGTTCTGTTGGAAAATGAAGCTCCATATACTTCTGGATCAATCTCATAATCAACCATATTTATTATTATTATCGTCACCATCCATCATCATTATTATTACTTCTACTTATGATATTTTTCCAGTAGTCATGTATGGATGTGAGAGTTGGACTATAAAGAAAGCTGAGTGCTGAAGAACTGATGTTTTTGAACTGTGGTGTTGGAGAAGACTCTTGAGAGTCCCTTGGACAGCAAGGAGATCCAACCAGTTCATCCTAAAGGAGATCAGTTCATTGGAAGGACTGATGTTGAAACTGAAACTCCAATACTTTGGCCACCTGATGTGAAGAGCTGACTCATTTGAAAAGACCCTGATCCTGGGAAAGATTGAAGGCGGAGGGAGAAGGGGATGACAGAAGATGAGATGGTTAGATGGCATCACCGACTCAATGGACATGAGTTTGAGTAAACTCTGGGAGTCGGTGATGGACAGGGAGGCCTGGCATGCTGTAGTCTGTGGGGTCACAAAGAGTCAGACACAACTGAGTGACTGACTGACTGACTGATGATATAGCACTTACTTTGGTCAGAGATCATTCTAGGAGCTTCATGTATGTTACCATTACATCACTATATAGTTACTACCTTGGCACCAACTCCTGTTTACAGACCACATCTCTCTCCAGAGTTATATGCACCTTATATACAACTCAGCCCCCAAATCTGTACTTTTACCCACTAATCCAATATATGACACTACCCAATCACTCAAAGACTAGAAACCTAGAAGTTATATCCCTTATAACCAATCAGATCTAAGTCTTAAAGATTCTGCCTCTTTTGTTTCTTTAGAATCTATGTCCCTTCTCTCCAAAGCCACTTTCAATTATTTAGTTAGATTTTTTAATCTGGATTATTAGATCAATATCCAGACTAGTTCCTCTACCCTCATCATTTATTCCACAAATATCACTAATCCATCTTTGCACACATAACAGAATGAACTTTTTAAAATGTTAATGTAATAATGCTATTCCACTACTTGAAATCTTTCAGTGGCTCTCCATAACTCTTAGGAGGACTTCCCTGGTGGCCCAGACGGTAAAAAAAAAAAAAAAAATCTGCCTGCAGTGCAGGAGACCTGGGTTCGATCGCTGGGTTAGGAAGATCCCTGGGAGAAGGAAATGGCTCTCCTCTCCAGTACTCTTGCCTGAAGAATCCCATGCACAGAGGAGCCTGGTGGTCTATAGTCCATGGTGTCACAAAGAATACAACACGACTGAGGGAGTAACACTTTCAACCCTTATGAGCAGGTCTCTATCTGCCTCATCAACTACTCCTCTTACCACTCCCTATCATGGTTAAAACTAGTTTCAGCCATGCTTTCTGCCATTCCCTAGTTGGCAGGATCCCTCGCATCTATGAATTAATGCTGACCTTTTTCTCTGACTTTCCTGTCTTTTATTCACCCAAATTATAATTGTCCCTTAAAACTGTGTTCCTACATCCCAGCTCAAAGAAATCGTTCCTGATAACCTTCCCCCATCTCCCACCTCCAACTGAGTTAAGAGCATCTATTACATATCCCCATAGCAGTTGGTACTAAATTCTATCATAATACTTATGATGTATTGTAACTACAAGTTTTACTTTGTGAACTCCTAGAGACCAGCTGCTGCTGCTGCCGCCGCTGCTAAGTCACTTCAGTTGTGTCCGACTCTGTGTGACCCCATAGATGGCAGCCCACCAGGCTCCCCTGTCCCTGGGATTCTCCAGGCAAGAACACTGGAGTGGGTTGCCATTTCCTTCTCCAATGTATGAAAGTGAAAAGTGAAAGTCAAGTTGCTCAGTCGTGTCCGACCCTTAGCGACCCCACGGACTGCAGCCCACCAGGCTCCTCCATCCATGGGATTTTCTAGGCAAGAGTACTGGAGTGGCTTGCCATTGCCTTCTCTGCCTAGAGACCAGAGACTGCTTTATTTTTAACCTATCATTCACAGGCTAGATTAGTTTGGGGCAAACAGTAAATAATAAATATAGGTTGAATGAATGACATTAATTATGCCCTAATTGCTATATCTATAATAATATTCACTTTGTTATTAGATTATTAAATTCAGTTGGGTAAAGACATTGATTTGCCTTCTTTATCTAGCACACAATAAGCATTTAATAAACACATATTAACCAACTCATGAATTACAACCCAGTATCAAGTATCTCATTATATATGTATCAGATGTTCCTAAGATCTGTATGCTTTTTTCTAAGTCCCTGAATTATATATTAATTTAGGTCAATGCTTTAAAACTATTTTAATTCTATACTGCCTGAATGTTCCTACAGTCTACTCTAGTATTTCATTTTTAAATAAATCATAAGTGTTGCTGGCACAATTTTTCTTCAGTGTAGGCTCAAACAATATCAAACAATCATCTGCATCTCTAAACTTTAATTCGTTGTTGACCTTGAATGTAGGAGGAGGAAAGAGTCTCATAAACTGTACATTTGACTTTCTTGCCCTACTGTTGAAACTCGAAGTTTACATAGAGCAATGAAGCTTTGTTCTCTGTGACCCCAATCAGTCTCCTTGACATCCTGTTTGAAAAAAACTGAGAACTAATAGTCTGTGAAAAATCACACTCTTATAAATTCAGATGGGAATCAGAATTGGTACACAAACAAAAAAAAAAAAATAGCTGACGTTTATTGTTAAGTCAGTAAGTATTAGTTAACTTTCAACAAAATTGTAGTCAGAATCTAATGTTGTTGATTGATAAATAAGTTGTATTCAGGTCTCTGATTAAAGCTTCTTCATCTGTTACCAAGACACAAAGGGAATATGGGCAGGCAATTTAAATCAAAAGGAGGCTCAAAATCTAAATTTCCAATAACTTTTTTTTACCTCTGTATCTGATATTGAGGGAAATTGACATCAAAGTGATTTTTACTGCTCATTGGGTGAATGTCTATTGTTCTTTTCCTTCATGTGTCCTTATGCACCACAGGTCAGCGTTGCATCTCCATTTTTCCTTTTCTTTATTAACCCAATTGTCTGTTCTGCATAGGAGATAATATCAATGGATGCTTGCACCGCTTCTTGTACATTACAGAGATTTAATGAATATTAAACAGTTCATGGCCATACTATGATGTGGTTCAGAGCTTTACACACATTTGGTTTACTACCAATCCTAGTCTAATTTTTAAAGGTTCAGATAAATATCTTCTTGACTACTAGCAATGTTAATTTTCTTTTACATGTTTACAAAAATGTGTGTTTGGATACAATGGAATATATAGCCTGGACTTTAGGATGAATAGAATTATCAGTTTTTTCTAGTCGCTTTATTTTTCCCCTTTGAAAAGCATATCCTTTCTCAACCAGAGTTCCTAATCTAAACCAGTGCAAGCAGTGGTTTGTTTGGCTGTTTATTCAAGCTGCTGTGAAGATGGTGCTTTTCTAGATTCATAAAAGAAGTTAATTCATTATATACAGTGGGTGTACAGTATATCAGAGCTTAATTCTCTGCCAGAACTGAAAAAGATATTGTAATTCTTTCTTTCATTCTTAAGTATTTCAGCACTTCTTGAAACCATTTGTTATTTAAAGCTGTACTTAAAATTTCTTCTTTGGGAATTCTCCCTATTGCCTTATTTTTTGAATACTGAAATCTCTCTATACCCTTATGTTTACCATGTGAACATAAGAGCTGAGAATATGAGGCATGTTTTTATCATAAAACCTGTTTTTTTTTTAAATAGACTTTTCATTTTTCAGAAAGAATCAAGAGGTTTAACCAGCTTTATTTCTTAACATATCCCAAGGACAGTCATGCTTTGGCGGAAATTAATATTTTACTGGTTGTCTCACAGTGCTTAAAAGTGAGCTAAAAAGTGAGATCAGGCTAGATTTGAATCCCAGCCCTAAATGTGAATCACAGTCCTAGATTTGAAACCCTGTGCTGCCTCTTACTAAAATTGAGCTTAAAAGTGAGATTGGGCTAGATTTGAATCCCAGCCCTAGATGTGAATCACAGTCCTAGATTTGAAACCCTGTGCTGCCTCTTACTGACTTTATAATCTTAAGCACTTGATCGTTAAGTTAGCTTATCTGTACTTCGTATTTTTATAAAATGGGAATTATATCACCTTAAGGACTGAATTGGTTAAGGCTGCTTAGTGCAATGCATGATATGCATAAGTACTTCAGCTCAGTCGCTCAGTCGTGTCCGACTCTTTGCAACCCCATGAATCATAGCACGCCAGGCCTCCCATCACCAACTCCCGGAGTTCACTCAAACTCATGTCCATAGAGTCGGTGATGCCATCCAGCCATCTCATTCTCTGTCGTTCCCTTCTCCTCCAGCCCCCAATCCCTCCCAGCATCAGCCTTTTCCAGTGAGTCAACTCGTCCCATGAGGTGGCCAAAGTATTGGAGTTTCAGCTTTAGCACCAGTCCTTCCAGTGAACACCCAGGACTGATCTCCTTTAGAATGGACTGGTTGGATCTCCTTGCAGTCCAAGGGACTCTCAAGAGTCTTCTCCAACACCACAGTTCAAAAGCATCGATTCTTCGGCGATCAGCCTTCTTCACAGTCCAACTCTCACATCCATACATGACCACGGGAAAAACCATTGCCTTGACTAGACGGACCTTGGTTGGCAAAATAATGTCTCTGCTTTTTAATATACTATCTAGGTTGGTCATAACTTTCCTTCCAAGGAGTAAGCATCTTTTAATTTCATGGCTGCAGTCAGCATCCACAGTGATTTTGGAGCCCCCAAAAAATAAAGTCTGACACTGTTTCCACTGTTTCCCCATCCATTTCCCATGAAGTGGTGGGACCAGATGCCATGATCTTTGTTTTCTGAATGTTGAGCTTCAAGCCAACCTTTTCACTCTTCTCTTTCACTTTCATCAAGAGGCTTTTGAGTTCCTCCTCACTTTCTGCCATAAGGGTGGTGTCATCTGCATATCTGAGGTTATTGATATTTCTCCCAGCAATCTTGATTCCAGCTTGTGCTTCTTCCAGCCCAGTGTTCCTCATGATGTACTCTGCATATAAGTTAAATAAGCAAGGTGACAATATACAGCCTTGACGTACGCCTTTTCCTATTTGGAACCAGTCTGTTGTTCCATGTACAGTTCTGACTGTTGCTTCCTGACCTGCATACAGGTTTCTCAAGAGGCAGGTCAGGTGGTCTGGGATTCCCATCTCTTTCAGAATTTTCCACAGTTTATTGTGATCCACACAGTCAAAAGCTTTGACATAGTCAATGAAGCAGAAATAGATGTTTTTCTGGAACTCTCTTGCTTTCTCCATGATCCAGCAGATGTTGCTCTTTAGCTTAAGTACTTAGTAAATATAAATTTTATTATTATCAATACTGATTATCATACTAAAGGCCCAAACGTATATTTGTCACAGAGTAAAATGTGTCTTGTTCTGTTATGGTTATTAGCTACAATCTGACTGAAAAATCAGGTGTTATTAGCTTCACTATCAATATGATGCAAGTTAATGTCAACACTTGTACCATGCCTGTCTTCTTTTTCCTAATCATTTTCAAGTATATTGAATATGATATGTATGAACACATATCTATGAGATATATCCTTTTTAATTCAATGAGTTGACTATCTTCTCCAATTTTTATCTTGTTTTTTCTCCAAAATCACTTTCCTATTTAGTGGCTACACTGTTTATGCACATAGACCTCACCTCACAGAAGAGTATGCCTAAAAAGAATAATGCTTTTTTATTATAATTATTATTTTAGGGGAGGAAAAGTTTTCCTTGACCCTCTTAGGGCCCCTGATTGGATCTGAAATTTAAACTGATAAAGATTAACAGGAATAAGCATACAAATTTATTTAATATAAATTTTACAAAGAAATGAAGACCCAAAGAAATTCTTAACTGATGTTATGCTGGGGCATCCCAGGTGGCACTAGTGGTAAAGAATCTGCCTGCCAATGCAGACACAGGTTCGATCCCTAGGTTGGGAAGATCCCCTGGAGGAGTGTATGGCAACCCACTCCAGTATTCATGCCTGGAGAATCTCATGGACAGTTGTTATTCTAGGTTTGATGGAGAGGGACGGTCATGGAGAAATATGATGGGACAAAAAGTATGAACTGAGGATAGTAAACTGAAAGAAACTTAGTAAGACCTGTTCATTCTTATTCTTCTTCTCGTCCTTCTATCTTGGAAAAAGCAATGCTTCTCTCTTTAGGATATAAAGAGGACACCTCTCATTTGAAGGTCTTATGACCTTTTTGAGGGGTAGGGGAAGGACAGGAAACCTTGCTTTCACCATTTTCTCATACTTCAGTTTAATCAATGTGCCAAAGTGCCGTATTAACAGGTAGCACATCCTGAGCACCACCATTGTATTGTCCTTGAATTTCATTAGAATTCCACTGTATGTCATACTCTAGAGATAGTCACCAACTTATAAGTGGGGCAAAGCAGTTTCCAGTGAAAACAGCTTTATAAGTGGTTACCAAATTTTTAGGCAAGTTCTTAAAAGTTTATATAACCCTTAATAAGCTGAAATGTAGGTATGGTTTAACTGAATTACGGGTCAAGTAGACATATATGGATTAATGTAGGAATCTATACTATTTGTAACATTAATGCTGAGAAAATGCTTTTTAACCTCTGACAGAATTCAGTTTACTCCAAAGTATTTTCACTCTAGCAAATTCTGAATGGCATCAGGATCTTACATTCTGTTTTCTTCTTGCAGCAGCTTAAAATAGGACATCTTCTATAAAATACACATTGTTGTGGAAGGTAAAAGTGGGAGGGAGCTAGCAATTTGGGGCAAGGACATTTCCGTAGCATCATAAATTAGTGTTTACTGAATGAATTTATAAATTGAATGTTTATATCAAGGGTTTATGTCTATATAGTTACATTTCAATAAACTTTCTATGGCATGTATTATTGTATCTAATTTCCCTTTCTAGTGAATGCAGATATTTCTGACCTATTAAAAACCTTCTGTGTCCTTAGTATCTTGTAAGTAAGAGACAGGTCTTTGAGCCAGCTGAGCAAAGTAAAACGAATATATGACTGTGAATTAAAAGCAGTGATTTCTATTGCATAGTCTGTGCATGAGAGAACTAATTTGTTATGAATGTACCAAATAGTATTTTTAATCCTATTAAAATATTAATGGTATAATTTTAAAGGAGTTGGATTTTGATTACCAAAATCAAAATACTTTATAGAAGTATATATTTTGCTTTCTATGTTAAAGTTTAGTCAGAGTGCCAAATGCAGATAAAAAACATACGTTGAGCTTGAAAATATATAATGAATCTTAATACCCTGAATTAATGTAAAAATTGGAATTGATATAATAGTTATTTTTACTTGATTGCTTATAATTGCTAACCCTACCAGTAGGTCATGATTGGGCTTTCCTGGTGGCTCAGACGGTAAAGAATCTGCCTGCAATGCAGGAGACCTAGGTTCGATACCTGGGTTGGGAAGATCCCCTGGAGAAGGGAATGGCAACCAACTCTGCCAGTATTCTTTCCTGGAGAATCCCCATGGACAGAGGAACCTGGCAGGCTACAGTCCGTAGGGTCACAAAGAGTCTGACACAATTGAGTGACTAAGCACAGCACAGCACAGGTCATGATGAGTCATCAAGTATCTTTGAGCATCTATACTACAAAGTAGATATTACCATATTAAGTATATAGAAAACAGCAAAAAGTAAATGTGGGGCCTCACTTAAGGAGTTTACAAATTGGAATATTGTCTATTCTTTTAAATCATATTCTGTGTATTCAGGCTGTGATATTTGGAAATATTGCTAGAAAAATGTCTTTGGCTTAAAAAGTGAAGCTATTTAGTGGTAGCATAAAAAATCTATAGGAAAATTACCGTTTGGTAATTTTATATTCCAATTTTGTATTTGGTAATCTTGTATTCACAAAATAGTCATGGGGAGTTATTTAAAAATATACCAGTTTGTCCGTAAGTTCTCAAGAAAGAATTTGCATAGAACAGATTTTCCTAAAATAGATTTGAGTCCTTAGGGTCTTAATTTGTAACTTGAGAAATGCAATACTATTTCTTTAAGCCACATTTTTTCTGTACAAAGATGGTATCAGTTATTCTAAGTTGGTGATAAGGCTTATTTCATTTATTTGCCAGTACACACCTCTTTGGAAAGGATAAATTTTAAAAAGCTTGATGTTACTCTTTATTTACATTGCTTATGAAGAAGAATGCAAATTTTCAGCCCTTAATGCTGTCCTCTGCCCTGCGAAGTCATCTGACACATTGTAGCTACGTGGGAAACCCTAGGAGAGAGAGGACTCTAGTAAACATTATAGATCAAGATGGATAGCATATGCAAAGAAGATACAGTTTATGAAAAAGAATCTAATTTTTTTTAAGTCACTCAGTTGAATTTAAGGGCATGTTTTGAATCCTATGAAATCTGTTCTGATCATACTGATAGTCTTTCACATTTCAGGCACTTACCTGTTTTATCTAATAACACCTCATTTTACAATTGTAGTTCTCATTCTCCAAAGTAGATTAATCTGTAGTATTCACAGTTTTGTTAATCCTTTGTCAATGTCTGTGTCTAGTATGTCTATTATTCAAGAGTTTTTTAAAATAGTATTCTTTTGTCTTCTTACAGAATCTCTCAAAGGAGTTTTCATTTTATTCTCATTTTTTAATAAGAATTACAAAATGTGGAATTATAAAGACCCATTGAGAGTTTTTCCACAAGGCACCCTACTAGCATCAATAGGCTAAGCTAGAAATAAAAGTGGATAATGTATAGTAATATTCTTTACATTAGCTTTGAAAAGTTCAGCTTGTGTAATTACATGTATATAACATCAGAGTTTTTCATAAGTACATAAATTTTATCTTATTGACTTACTAATTTTCAACTTAAATATTTTAGGAACCCAGATTCATATTTAGTTTTTCAGTAAGGTATTTTTTTATCCAGGAATAATTATCAATGCATTGGATGATAAATTAAAATCACACATAGCTTGTGAACTATATGTGGTTATATCATTTTTGAATCTACCTTTTCAAGTCCTTTAGATTTTTTTCAATGTGAGTTTTGTTACTATAGAAAGCAAAGATTTATGAAACATAGTGATGTTATTACATAAACTAACATTTTTAATATAACAGCTAGATGTGTACAATGATTAGGAAACTTAAATTGCATATATCCCTGGGAATTGAGAGGGGAGAAGAAAGATATGTTGGTATCAAATGTTTTGCATTAAAAGAAACTTTTAAAAATAAAGAAAAAGAGAAATTAGGGGGCAAGAGAAAGTAAAGAAAGAGAAAGATGGAGAAAGAAAACAAGCCCTGGTTTTTCATTCCCTTTTCTGCCTCGGTGTTTTAGAAATTGGTCACTTCTGACTTTCCCATATTAAATAGTTGCAGAGCGAAAGCAACAACATAGAGAACAAGGGTAAATTCAGAAAGACCTTAAGGATATTTTTAAATTCGTGTTCCATGAAACTCTGAATGGAATTCAGATTCATATGGACTTTTATAGCCAGAGTTTTCAATTATATTAGCAATTTCCCTTGTTCTATTTCTAAGTCTGCCTTAGGATAAGAAAAGAAGGGTCTATTTTTTAAATTTTGTCCTGGCCATTCTGCAGCCAATATTGCCTACAGTTATAAAAATCGGGCTTGCCGCTTTATTTTTTTCTTTTCTTTCCTCTTTGGCAACTTGCTGCTATCCCAGCACACAGCAATTAAATCTAATTCTGTTTGGGCTGCCATGCCTAACTGTTCCTGTTGACAAGCATGGCATGAACTAGTGCATGGCTCTTTGAGAACGCTGCTGTATATATATATATATATATATCTGCTCTGAAATAAAAGTTCTGTAGCAATCTAGCCCTTTACATTTAATATTAAAACTGCAGTAATTAATGATGAACATCTCTACAGTGCTTGACAGAGAAGGGAATTCCTCAGGAATGAAAGTGAAAACTGAGGGAGAAAAATGATCTTTTGCAGTCAGATACTGCTAAATTGGGCTTCCCTGGTGGCTCAGACAGTAAAGAATCCACCTCCAATGCAGGAGACCCAAGTTCGACACTGCTAAATTAGTCATTGGTTCTTCTCATTTGAGGAGGTAGGCAGCCATTCAAAGAATACACATAAATGAGAGAGTAGGAAAGAAAAAAATAGGATGCCATTGAGACCTGAAAGAGGTTATAAGAGAAAACGTTGAGTCAATTTTTAATCTCAGTTATTTGGCTCAAGAGTCTGAAGTAGTTTGGGTGAAAATGAGATTGATTTTAATCGTCTTGAGATCAGATTTCACAGCCTAATCATCCAGTGTTAAATATACCGAATATGACTTACCTCCTTCGTATCCATGACAGTCTCAAACTGTTTTTGTAAACAACTTTTTAATTGCCTTCAGTATTTTAAATGTTTATTAGGAGTACTGGTTTAAGGATCATGTGATCAGCACCTTTTATCAGTTCCATTAAGCATTCATCTTGTTTCATGTGTGCATTTTTTCTTCATAAGCAAGTGAATTAAACTAGATGCTATTTTTCCAAGTGAAAAAAATCTTCCTTTTTCCTTTTACATTACAGTTTCATCTTGAGAAGATGGGAAGCAAGTGAATGGTCCTAAAATTAGGCATTTCATCTTTAGATTCCTAATACCCAGTTTTTCTGTTTTCTGGATATTTCCAGATAAATATAAGGACAGTAATTGAACCATACAACTGTCAGTTACTCCAACCTTGATGTATAGGTTAGTGAAGTTTGAACAAACAAAAAATATTGTATGACCAGAAGTTCATAATCTTCTAAACTGCCTCCTTTAGCTCATTTCCCTTTGTCCATAGCATATATACCTGTAATCTCCCCAGTTCATCTGTTTTAGAGCCATGCAGCACAGGTCAGGAATTCAAAGGACAAGTCAAAATAATATTGGGTTACTTGTTCAACCTTAAATGCCGCCATATAGCAAGGATCTCTGTAGCCATTCTCACTACTACAGGTCAGTGATAGTAGCATTTCTAAAGTGTTCATATAGGTACCACTCTTTCAGTCCACCTATATCACTGTCCTCTTAATTATCTATCTTTCAGACATAACTGACCTCTGTTTCAAGGCTTTGGTCTGAAATATTATCCCAATAGAGTTACCTACTTGGGCTTTGCTTTATTGAGTCATTTATCCTGGTAGATGTAGTCATATTATGTCATTGGTTTAAGTTTTTTTTTTTTTTTTTAAATCACTTTGGTAAAAATATCCAACCAATAAAAGGAAATTTTGCTACTTGAGATTAGTCATGATGTAATTAAAATATTTTCTTATATACACAGTCTTTAAGCTTTTGTAAGCTATGCCTTTTGATTTTAAAAGACAATTTCAGAACAGGGATGATATTGGTGTTTTTAAGGTCTACAATGATATTTTAAAGATTGGTGTAAGAAGTTTGACAGGAGGAATAATCTGTAAGAATCCCCAGTCCATTATTTATTACCTTATTTACATTCACCCACCTTTTTACTATGTATAGTTCCCTATACGTCACTCTCTTAATAATTGCTGTTAAAATTAATACGTGTATCATTTTACTGTGAAGGAACAAAATGGGATGAACATAGCTGCTCTTGTGTTTAATATAGTGACCCAAGCATATATTGTGCCTAAATTTTAGGCCTATTAGTTCACAGCAGTATAAAAGAAGTAATCTGAATGAATGAATTAGCATAAATAAATTAGATATTTCTAATTTACAAGTAGCATCTCTACTTGTAAAATTTCTAAGTCTAAAATACAGTGACCCTGTGAAAAGACTAAAGTGTATGTGTGCCTTTTTTAGCTTAGATGAGTTAAAATATAATGCTAATGCATTGAGGGTTGCAATTTATAAAAACCAGTTTAACAACTGTTCTATGATTATAGACTGTAAACTAATCCTAAGTATCTTATTGCAGATATGTATGCAGAGGAAGGACTGAGGAAGGATGTGTTGATGGTTCAAAATAAATCTATCAACAGTTGACTGAGACTGAATTGAACAAATACTATAATGGTCAATCTATATTATACTAAAAGGTTTGGATTTTAGAATTTCTAAAAAAGTCAAATGTCTATCATTTTCAATGACACTTTCTATTTCATTTTCAACAACTTTTGTCTTGTTTTTCACATGTTCAGTAAAGAATATAGATAAAAAAAGAAAGGTGGGGGGAAAATTCACCCTTGATCTCTCCCATGTTATTTGCTATTAACGTTTAACAGAAAGAAGTAATATGAGTGGTGAATTTAAGGAAAAAGGAAAAAGTAGGCAGTTCTATAGAGAATGTAAATATTTATGGCAAGCCACTCCAGTACTCTTGCCTAGAAAATCCCATGGACAGAGGAGCCTGGTAGGCTGCAGTCCATGGGGTCGCTACAAGTCAGACATGACTCAGCGACTTCACTTTCACTTTTCACTTTCACACATTGGAGAAAGAAATGGCAACCCACTCCAGTGTTCTTGCCTGGAGAATCCCAGGGACGGGGGAGCCTGGTGGGCTGCCGCCTATGGGATCGCACAGAGTCGGAAACGACTGAAGTGAATTAGCAGCAGCAGCAGTGTATAAGAGATCTAATAGTTGGAAAGCTCTGGTGGATGTGTTTCTGTGGAGTTTGACCTGGTTATATTCCTCATGTAACAACTGATCAATGCAGGGCACTGCAAAGCTACTTGAAGCAACCCTGAGAAGAGCTGAGGGAGTAAATTGGCTAATGGTGAAACTGTCAACATTAGTGGTTACAATTTAACAGCATTCTTAGTCCACTGTATATTTAGTGAAGGGAAAAAAAAGATGGAAAATACTTGGATTGAAGTCTTGGCATTTGTATTCTTAAAATAAAAAGGGCAAAAGGATATACAGATGATCCCAAATTCTAAATGTAAAAAATCTAAGCCAAAGGATTTGTGAGTATAGTCAGTGTCATACCAATGCCCTTTGGTAAATCAGTTCCCTCTTTTCTTTTTTTGCAGTTCTCATTTTTTAATTAAATATATCAAATACTTAGTAAAGAATATATCTGACAAATATCCATACACTGACCAGCTCGATTTAATAAATATTAAGGTTGTTCTCTTTTCCTTAAGGATTTTTCATGGCTTGAATCTTGACAAGACAAGGTTATATTCAAACTGAGTTTTCACTGGACTTGGATGAAAAAGAAAACTACACATATGTATGTGTATTAAGATTTGGAAATTATATTTTAAGTCACATTTTTAAAAGAATGAAAATCTCATATGAATTTATGCCATTTTTCAATATTGTAAACTTATTTTAATATTACGATAACACAAAAGCTGAAGTTCCCTTAAAAGTAACTACAGTAGATATTTCATATAATCTTAGAAACCAAGGTTATACACTAGGAGAAAAACTCAAAAAAAAAAAAAAACCCACAAAACTAGAACTCAATTTACAGACATAAATTCAGTTAATAGGTGTACCCTACCAAGGTCAAAAATTTATCAGGTAAAATTGTGAAAGACTTTGAAACGAGTGAAAAAGATTACTGGCTGTCTTATATGGATCCTTCTGGGTCATCATCTCCTTTTATCATCTGAGCTATTCTGTATTGAATTGTAGTATATGAATAGTAATGTAAATGATTTTAATCCATAGAAATACATATTAAGTCCACTTGGAGATGCAATTAATTTTTGCTCAATTAATGTGTAAATTCATTTTGACATTCCTGATACTCCGTATATGTGTATTTTTTTATTCTCTTTTGTAAAAGTTAGACCATCTTCTTGGTTCTCTCATTAATTAACACTTTAGATAAGATCTTTAACTCATGTTCATTTTATAATTGTATGACAGTCATGAGTTTATCTTTTTTATTTTTTTTTTTAATTTTTATCTAATAAATGGCATTTATTTTGAGAGAGGGATAACTTAGGTATGGCATTGGGTTTTTCTTTTTGAGTTTATCTTTTTTAGAAAATAACTTTTAATAGTTATGTCTTCTCTGTAAGCTAAAAGTTCAGTTTTAATGGCAGTGAATTTTCCGCCTTTGCTTAAGCCTAGACATCCAAGCTTCCCTCATAACTCAGTTGGAAAAGAATCTGCCTGCAATGCAGGAGACCCAGTTCGATTCCTAGGTCAGGAAGATCCACTCGAGAAGGGATAGGCTACCCACTCCAGTATTCTTGGGTTTCCCTTGTGGCTCAGCTGGTAAAGAATCTGCCTGCAATGTAGGAGACCTGGATTCGATCCCTGGGTTGGGAAGATCCCCTGGAGAAGGGAAAGGCCACCCACTCTAGTATTCTGGCCTGGAGAATTCCATGGACTATACAGTCCATGCAGTCGCAGAGTCAGACACGACTGAGTGACTTTCATCATCATCATCATCATCAGACATCCAAAACTTGAAAATGGAAAGGATTGGTATACTGCAAACAAGAGTCTAACAGTAGTATCAAGCTATATCTGTTAACTGTTTACTTGGTTAGGTAATGAGAGACTTGATCGATAATATACTAGAGTTGGTAGCCCTTGCCTTCTCCAGGGGATCTTCCTGACCCAGAGATCCAATCAGAGTCTTCTGCGTTGCAGACTAATTCTTTACCCTCTGAGCCACCAGGGAAGCCCAATATGTACTACATGTGGCTGCAATATAAGGCTTCAGAATACTTAGCTCTTATTTCTAGGCCTCAGAGGAAATTCCTAAACATTTTCTAAATCATCGCTGCTTATTAATATGTTTTAGAAAAGTTTACTTACTTTTATACATCTTCCATATACCTTATGAATACTATTAATAATTAAGCATTTAGAGAAATAAAAGTCACAGCTTTTTAAACTGATACTGTGTTTAAAAAGAAACAACAGGCCCAAAATGGAGTCACTCGTGCTAAGCCCTGTGTCAGCAAATCAAAGCTTAATACCTGGCCATGCAGTTTCAGCCTCTCCCAGGAATGTAACCTTTAACTAGTCAGTCTGGGATTTCCTGGCTAGCAGCACTGGTGAGGCAATCCACCTGATAGATAGCTGCCTTCCCCCATCTTCCACCACCCCCAAGTAAGGTGGTGGTGGTTGTTCAGTCGCTCAGTCGTGTCCAACTCTTTGCAACCCCATGGACTATAGCACGACAGGCTTCCCTCTCCTTCACCATCTCCCAGAGCTTAGTCAAACTCATGTCCATTGAGTCGGTGATGCCATCCCACCATCTTGTCCTCTCTCATCCCCTGTCGTCCCCTTCACCTCCTGCCTGCAGTCTTTCCCAGCATCAGGGTCTTTTTTTTTTTTTCCTGTTGAACTTGTATTGCTTTTTTTTTTTTTTGGAGGCTAATTATTTTACAATGTTATATTGGTTGATTTTGCCATACATTGACATGAATCCGCCCCGGGTGTACATGAGTTCCCCCTTCCGAACCCCTCTCCCACCTCCCTCCTCCCCTTATCCTCCCTCTGGGTCATCCCCACATACCAGCCCCGAGGTGAAGAGGCAGAGAAGTACCCAGCAAGTAAAGGAACAAGATAAATGCCCACCAACACAAACAAAAGAGGAAGATATGGGGGATCTACCTGATAAAGAATTTTGAATTTTGATGGTGAAAATGATTCAAAATCTTGAAAGCAAAATGGAGTTACAGATAAATAACCTGGAGAAAAGGATTGAGAAGATGGAAGAAAGGTTTAATAAGGACTTTGAGGAAATACAAAAAAGTCAATATTCATCAGGGTCTTTTCTAATGAGTCGGCTCTTTGCATCCATGTCTAAAGGATTGGAGCTTCAGCTTCAGCATCAGTCCTTTGATGAATATTCAGGATTGAATATACCAAGGAAGGTAGCCTAACATAAAATATTTCTGTCTTGTCTTACCACCTTTCTGCCTCCAAAAACCTTTTATTTGTTCAGCTTCTCAGAGCTCCTTACTAATTAGTAGTTGGGATGCTGCTCAGTTCATGTAATGTTGAATAAAGCCAAGTAGATCCTCAAATTTTCTCAGTTGAATTTTGTTTTTAACAACTACAATATAACAGTTTGATTTAGAAAGGAAAACAATGCAGCCATACTCTTACATGGTATATTATACTCAATAAAAATAGTAATTTGTTTTGTTTTAATGCATAAGTGATATGACATTTAAGAATGTTAGAGGAGGCAAATAATTTTTCATGTATCTATTTGATATCTTTGCTGAGATGCCTGTGATTCTGATTAACAAGAGGAAAATAAAAGTTTGTTAACATGTGTACCTTGTGTTTACTTGGGAGCTACCCAGGAAAAACTGAGTAACTCCCTAAGATAGCTTAAACTACCAGTTTAAATATCATCCTCAACTAAAGACAAATGGAAGGTGGGAACAGGAAGACCAGTTACAGACAGATTACCAGGAAAAGTTCAGTGAACAGATATAAGGTTTGTTACACAGATTAAATCAGTGCCTTCTCCATTGACAAGATTACCTTGTGATTTAGAGTCATCCTTCTCTTCAGGTCCAGAAGACTGAGACTGTAGTATAAATGGAAATTTGTTTTATAAATGTAAATTTCCCTTGTAAAAGGGTAACTTCTACTCTGTGTCAGAGCTTCTTTTATGTCTACTCTTTCTCAAAATGATCTTTATGCCAAAGAGCCACATTTTGGGTCAGCATTTCTGGTACTACTCTAAGAAGATCAAGGAGAATCTAGTTAAAAACTCACCATTTCAAAATGCATGGTTAATGAAAACTAATATGGTTTTCTGTCAAGTATTAGAAAATGGTAATAATTACAAGTGCTCAATAATTCAGGTTTTTATATTATTGACTGGACCTATCTTATACAAGGGCCTTATTTCGTGAGATTTATTAGTTCTTTTAAAATTTCTATTCAAATACTTACCTAAACTGTTACTTGATCTTATTTATGAGAGCTGTCAAAATCACAAAAGAAATTAGACAGCTTTCTTTATTACAGATCTAGACTGTCATCCAAACAAAAGAATGATAGTGATAACAACAAACATAGTAATAGTTAATACTTATACACTGTTCACTCTGGGCCAGATATTCTTCGCAAACACCTTATTTCATATTATCTCATTTTCTTCACAACAACCCTATGAGATAGTTATTGCTATTATTCTCATTTTCTATGTAAAAGACAGATAGATTATGACTTGTCCAGTTTTAACAGCTAATAATGATAGAGCCGAAAGATTCAAATCCAGTTTGGTTCCAGAGTGCTACTCCCCAAACTGCCTTTAAATCTGTTTTTCTTCACTCCTACCTTCACATGCTTATTCTATATGGTTTTCATTGCTACCAGAAATAGTCAAGAGCAGAAAGTCAATGAAAATTCAGGTCTGATTAGGAATACAGTGATTGCTGTTGGTAGGTTAGAAACATAAGGTTTTCCACTAGTGTTTAGAGAAATGGATTTAGAAGTCAAGAGGGTTAAGTTCCATCACTGCTGTACTGTATGATCTAAAGCCAGTAACAATCCTGGCTTTTTCATCTGTAGAATGAAGATAAATTATTCTGTAAAATAATCATTTATTCATCTGAAGATTGAGGTGAATAATATTTTGAATAATTCAAAATCCCTGCTAGTCAAAAAATATTTAGGTTTGTTTTATTATATATGTGTGTGTGTGCGCGTGTGTGTTTATAATTAGGTAGTATATTTTCCTCATAATTATCATGATCAACATTAAAATATTCAGAACAAACATAAACTCACAAATATTTTTGGTACCAAGGGAAGACCAACCTTGGATTTACAAGTTTTCTAGAGGTCATTGAGAATGACTCAATTTAGAATTAAAGCTATTAATGGGAAATACATTAAGAATATTCATCATTGATGTTCAGATTAATTTCCTGTTGAGTCATGGTGTGATCAGTTCTATTCTTCTACATGTTCTTCCTATTATATTATTCTCTTTGAGAATAATGTTACCTATAAAGCAGCATAAAGACTTCTCATTTTTAGTGGTGATTATTCACTTCACCAGCTGTGTAACCTGCCACAGTTCAACTTCTTTTAGAAGAGGTTAATACTGAAAGAAGGTAAATTCTTCACGTTTACCTCAGACTTTGGAAAGCTAAGTGGAATTTAATAAGACAGTAGTGATTTAAATGACAGTGGGAAAACATTTAAGACTGGTCCTCTGAAAAAGATTTGTAAAATTATGTTGCTTATAAATATTGTCCACGTGCCTACAAAGATATATGTTAGATAACAGCCTTGTTGCTCTCTGCCTGTGATCAACACATGGCTGCATTAAAAAGATAATTAATGAAACATATTCACACTTGTGTGTGTGTGTGTGTGTGTGAGTTCACCTTTAGTTAAGAGAGTTTGAAATGTGATGAATGTTAAATGATTATTCCATTTAATTATCTAAACCAATGAGAAAATAACAAGTAAAGCAGAATTTTTTATTTTTTTTAAGTCTGAGGTCTTTGTAACTTCCTAATAGCCATGTTTCTTTTTTGTTTCTGAGATGGTCTTTTAAAGGGGCAATTGCTTAATTCAGTGACCAATATTAATTTTCTTAAAAAAGAGAAGGACTTCCTTTATATGTAATTTGATAAAAGGCAGTAGATGGAGGTGGTTAAGGTTTCTTACAATTACAAGATCCTAGAGATCAAAGGAAGCTTAGATGTTATCTGTTGTAGTTCAGGGTTTTTTTTAACCTTTTTGCTTCCATAGACCCTTTTGGGAATCTGGCAAAGCCTACAGACTTTGTTTCAGAAAAATACTTTAAACATACATAAAATACATAGGATTACAAAAAAAATTAAATTGAAATCATGAACAAAATATCTATTACAAATTATATAATAATAATACTGCCTTTTAAAATGCATTAAATGACAAAATCTAGGATCAAGTCAAATGCTACTGTGATTTGAAATCTTGGTGACATAAACAGTATTTTTAAATATGCATAACAATTTGATGGTTATAATAATAGATTCTGCTAATATTACTAAGTTTGTCACCTAATAATGAATGAAAGTAATAAAATTTAATTAGGTTGGTGAATAATTGAAATTTTTTCCTCCATTCTAATGAATGGAATACTCACTTTTATTCACAGGTTCTCCCAAAGGGCCTCAACCTCAGTTGTAACCCCTGGAAACATCTTCATTTTGTAGGTGAAGAAACTAAGTCCCATAGAAGTGAGATAACTTGACTAAAATTATATAACACGATATCAGATTAATCCTTGCAGAGGTAACCTCACACCTTACCTCAGTCTTTTTTGACACTTTCGTCTAGAAATTGTCAATGATAGTCTTATGATTTGTCACTGATTTATGGCATGATCCAAAGCAAATTCTTTATTCTCATTATGTCTCAGTTTCCACCTGTATAAAATATAGGTGACTTAAAATGTACATAAGGATAATAATAATGACTTAGATTTGTATTGCTCTTTTTCATTTTACAGTAGTTTTTACTTTTACATACATGATCCTACTTAATTTTCCTCATTTTGTGGATAAGGCACTTAAAACTTCATGATGTTGAATGTCCTGTCTAAGTATCAGAAACCATACCACCAGACTCCAGAGGACATTAAATAAACCAAAACTCTGAGTTCAGTTGCATATTTATTGTGATAACACAAACTACAAATAAATGGTCTTGAGGCTCAGATGACCCAAATACTTATACCCTAACATCCAGGTAAAGTGATGAATGAATAGAACTACAGAACAGAGCTTTTCTAGACCAAGTCTCCACTTTTGCAAAAGGAAGTGAGAAGAGAAAGAAATAGATTTTAAAAGTCTAAGATTGTAGAGTTGTTGGCTTAATGTTCAAATCAGTCGTTTCTTTCCTTTCGTTCATGGTAGGCTAAAGAGGCAAGTAATCGGAGGTCCTTTTTCTCTCTGTTAAGTTTTACTTTTATGAGTAAATGATATTCAGTGAAGTTTGTTCTTTCAGAGACAGATTACTCTTAAATAAGTTTAATAAGGTAGAGAAATTAAAGTCAAAAGGACTATGATGCATCAAATATCTCTATCATTCAAGTGAGCTGATCTATGAGATACAGAACATCCTGTTCTCTTTTGAAATAAGAAATCTTCTTAACCTGACCTAAAACCTTTATTAGACTCCAAATGTCACTATTTGATTAACCTTAAGCAGTATTAATAGTAATCTGTTTTCCTAATTCTTACAGTCATTCTATAGGTTATTTCTTTGCTATAATCCACATTTTTTTTCATGTTATCTCTCTTAATACTGGTGGGTCCAAATAAATAAACATTTTACAATACTATAGGAATAGTATATCACACTTACACTGTAAATAGTAAATTTGAATCTGCTGAGATTGAAAAAATTTATAATTACTACAAAATAAACATTCAGAGTTGACAAATATTTACTCTGTATAAAGCACCATATTTGATATAGTAAGAAATATAAAGAGAATTAAAGTCATGGTCCTTTTCCCTCCAAATATGTACAGTATATTTGGGGGCCTACGTCAGTAATTGGAATGAAAGTAACTATGATAACTCTTACAATAGAAGTTTAGTTAAGAGGCTTTAAGAATTTAGGTAAACTTAAAACTAGATTATGGTAATGATTATATAGCCAGATCTATTAAAAGCTATCAAATGTGTACTTAAGTGAACTTTATAATAGCTAAATTCTGTCTCAATAAGGCTGTTACAGAGTTCAAGGAAAAAATAAATTGTTTCTAGTTGAGAAACTGAGAAATATTTTTTGCCCCAGATACAATTTAAACTGTATCTTAAAGGACAAATAGTATAGGAAGTAGCTGTCTAAGGACTAAAAGCTCAGGAGTACAAGAAATAATCTAGATGAGCTAGTTCAGATATTGCTCCATGCGTTAGATTGTACGGTTTTCATTCCTGCCAGTATACATATGGCTATGTCATTTCCAAAAAGTTTTCCTCAATTCCTATTGAGAAAACATATAACTGTACATTGAGGTCTTTTTTTCTTTCCATCAAAAATAAGAATTTGCCTCCCTGTTGAGCTGATCAGGAAGTTATAATGAGGAGGGTATATAATTCAGAATCATTTTACAGCTGTCAGTGGCTCCACTGATCATAACAACTACTGGTACTTGTTTCCACCTTTATAGTTTAAAATCACTGATATAGATATTATCTCCTTTGAGTCCCATAACAGCCTTTATTTTTTCAGTGAAGAAAGTCAGATTAAAGGAGGGAGGGCCCAGAGCCTAAAATAATAAAGACATGCTAAAGGAAAGGTCAAGATATTCTGGACTGCTAAGAATAGGATGAGTAAAAGAAAATGATAATATAAGTAAATGATCTTTAAAAAATAAAAATCTGCTAACTAAATTGTATGCCATGCATGAATTAAAACACGTTTCAGACAAAAAATAAAGCAGGTCAAATTAACTACTATCATCAATAATAGAAAACCAAAGGTGAAATTTTTTGTAATAAGCCAATACAACCGTATTATTGACAGGAACAGCTCATTGTAAAAAAAAAAAAAAAAGTCTTATTGACGGTAGAGAAAAGTAAATAGGAATCTTACTAACAATTTTTAAATAGGTAGTCTTCTTTATTATTTGCTTTCTAAAATTTAAATATTAAAATTTAAACCAAACCATTGACATAGAATTTCTCTGATTGTATAAGTAAGCATATATACAGCAAATTTAAATGTAAATAAAGCCAAATTAAATACAGAAGCTTAATTTTTTAATTTAAAATGTAACTGCCAGCCAGTAAAATCATGCTAAAAATAAAGAGGGCTTTCTTAATGTTCATCAAAGAAGATGGTTTGTTTTATTCTTGGCTTTGACCCCACCTGATCAACTGCTCAGAATCTCTAAATATGAGCCATATTTTGTAGATTTATTCCAAGTATTTTCAAGGAAAAAGAATGCAAATTAACCTGGTGAGCAGCAAAAGAGAGTCAGTTTTATGAAACCTGAGTTGATTAACCTGCAATCAAATGTAGTCTCCATTTTAATATTTATGCATCTTTATATTGTTACGAACCTATTCTTAACATGGGTTTTATTTTGTTTCTCTCCTCCCTCACTTCTGTGAAATGCAGAAGGGAAAGAGTGTTTGTTATTCACACATTTGTACCCCACCAACTGGTATTACACAGCTGGCTTCCACTGGAGAGCCCCTGACATCGCAGGGAACGGTGATCAAAATTCCACACACTAGCTTCAAGCTGGGGGCTCGTAGCTACTGCAGCATTGAAGGGGGTCTTTTCCTGGCTTCTTTAAAATAAGCATGGTGATGGGATGGTTTAAGGGAAGAACACCTCTCAAATCACTTGACCACTGCTGCGCTTCCGTGTGTCCTGCTTTCTTCATAACAGCTTGGCACTACATTCTTTCCCTGTATCTTAGTGGGTCTGTGTGTGTATAAGTGGGATGGGGGTTGGGGGTGGGGGCTGTCAGTAGATGGTTATATATTATGCATGCATCTTTCAATGTTAGAGTGATGTGCCTTCCCTTATGTGTCACAGATTAAATCTTCTGTGTTCCTGAGAGATTGGGCTGTCTCTCTCTTATTGTTGTGAGATTCATGTGTTTTGATGTTTACACCCTCAAATGTTCTTCATGTTGCATTAAACATAAGTTGAAATGTTCTCCCATAAGAGTTAGCTTTTCATGTTGGGCTGAACAAGTCTTCATTTCTGTGTAGCAATTCATGTTATTATAACCTATGGCTTTCAATTGTACCTCCCATAATGAAGAGCTGACTTTAAACACTGTGCTATTCTTGTTATGACCTAAGCATAAGGTAAGTCACTTCTCTAACTGTATCTAAAGATTGTGGTTGTTTGTTAAAGTTTCCTCAGCTTTATTTAAAGCATTTTCACTTTTTTTCCTTACCATTTATTACGTGCTCTCCCCCCTTTTGTTTTCTGTTTCATGGCTTAAGATTTCTTAATGGACAATGTGATCTTCAGCAAAAATTATATATGTAAACACATGTTGAAATGAATTATTTGATGTCTGAAAGCAGTCTTGATTAGTAAATTGCCTAATTTTCAGTAAGTCTCGTGTTTTTTATTTCCTCCATTAACTTTAATATATTATACTGTTTCTACACATGATTTTAGTTTTGATTTCAATTAAAAGGGGAATTGTCAATACCAAAAATGTTAATTTTAGTAAAATAACAAAATCCAGTAGAATAAAGTAATAGATCATCCAAGGCCATACCTTTCATTTTTAATCCTTGACAAATTGGGTAAGATAAAGGAAAACAATAACAGGAGACCAAGAACTCAAGACAGACCTGTATTGCCTTCTTTATAGTCAATATTGTTCTTACAATATGGAAATGGCAACCCACTCTAGTACTCTTGCCTGGAGAATCCCATGGACAGAGGAGCCTGGCAAGCTCTAGTCCATAGGGTTGCAAAGAGTTGGACACGACTGAAGCGACTTAACATTGTAAGAACAAAAACAGTAGTTGTTTTTCAACTTTATCCTGTAAAGTAAACCCCATTACATTGTGAGCTAAGCAAACTCTTCATATTGGGATTTTATAAAATTAAGTCAATATTAAAAAGACAACCAGTTCCATGGTACAAAAATGAGGGGCATTTACTGCATGCATAAGTATTAAAATGTTTTAATTTCCTCAGTTTTTTTAATGTACACTCAAAATCAGTAAGGTAAAGAAGTTCATTTTATTCCTGATTTTTGAAAGTGATTTCCCTCAAATTTGAGTCAAATAGCCAATGTAATGTAAATGAGAAAACATTGGTTATACTGATGTTGGCAATTTTTGAACCTAGATTCACAGATTTAAAATTTTGAATTTGTTTCATCATCCAGATTTCTCTTTCCAAAACTGTTTGAAATGTATCATTCTAAACTTATGTGCCACAAAGCAAGACTTGAGTTTCTTTATTAAATTCATGTTATGAATGAAATTTTTGTTTTTTAAGCCACCTAAGGAAGGGAGAGGGTTTTTTTTGTTTGTTTTCTTTTTTTATTGTGATTTTGGTTTGGTTTGCTTTTTTGGTAAAACCAGCTAGTACTTCACCTCCATTTCCATTTACACAGTATATAATCTGTTGAAACATTTGATGAGACAATTTGAACTACTCATCTGAACTGCTCTGTTCATTGTAAATCTCTTGTTTCTATCCATACACTAGCTCCACTCTAGATTGGAAGGGCTTAAAGATGAACTCTGGAGGAATAGAGGCTACGACTTAAGAGTAACTATTACTGATCAAAGGAGCTGCTTTCCATTCGCAAACATTGCTTTGCGCTATGGGTTTGGGCTCCTTCCGTTTCTACATCTTGTTGAAGACCTTCTTGACTTCCATTTGACTTCCTTGAACTCTGTTTTTGTCTTTTAACATTTTCCCCTTTCTTTTCCTCCTCTATCCCAGATTTTCCTCTCACTCTTTTAAGTATCTCTTGTGTTCTTTGAATCGCTTTTTAAAATGTAGTTTATCTCTTTATTAAGCTTGTCTATTTGAGAGACTTCCCTGGTGGCTCAGAGGTTAAAGCGTCTGCCTCCAATGCGGGAGACCCGGGTTCGATCCCTGGGTCGGGAAGATCCCCTGGAGAAGGAAACGGTAACCCACTCCAGTATTCTTGCCTGGAGAATCCCATGGATGGAGAAGCCTGGTAGGCTACAGTCCATAGGGTCGCAAAGAGTCGGACACGACTGAGCGACGGAACGGATTATTTGTCTATTAGTATTTGTTTCTTTTCTCCTTTAAGGCTGTAGTGATATAGTTAACACTTATTTTCATTCCATGGTATGCCAACTTGCTTTTTATTTTGAAGCAAGTTCATTAGTCATCCTTACGCTCTTGGTATAAATTTTCAATAAGAAATAGCAGAATATTCTGCATTTATATATTCTCCCTTTCTATAAGGCCATACTTTCTTTTCTGTCTTCTAGATTTACCCCCACTCAAGTCTCTCTCTCTTCTTTTTCTTTTCCTTGCTCTCTTGTCTTCCTTCCTGTATTATTTTAAGTAGTCATTAATATCTTTCCCATTTGGTCCAGAATTGTTATTCAATAAAACTGTATGTAAAGCATTTAAGAATATTATCTTCCAGACTAGTTTCTTCATTCTAGTGTATTTAAAACTAATTAAACAATCTGGGCCAAAAGAGAATAACTTTAACATCTGGAATTATTTTTCCCCTTTTTTTCTTTCTTTTTTTTTTGGTGTGTGTGTGTGTCTTTCTTGTGTATGTTTGTGATTTTTTAATTATTGTTGTTCTTTCTTTAAACATTAACACTTGTTTTTTTCAGGGAAGGACAACCATAACCCACCCTAAGTTGCAACATTCCTTTCATAATTTGTTTCATTACAATAGTAGACTGTGTTAAGCAATAGAAGTTAATTTGTTGTGTATACCATTTGGGGCAAGCTGCTGTGGAGTGGGAAGAGGTGTTTGAACAGCTCCCTCTGAAATTAACAAGTATCAGTGTCATCCAACATGGCTCTTGAATTCATTAGTTTTGCAACGTTTAAAAGAATGTTCCATTTTGAAATATTTGAATCAGCATTAGTTTCTGATTGATGTATCTACACACTTCAGAACTGGCAAATAAATGACTTTAATTTCATAATTTCTCTTTTCCCCTCATTAACATATGTAACTAAAAATGACTATCAAGGACTATTTGATTACAACTTTATTACTTGAATTGCATTATTATTTTAGTCAAGAGATATGCACAGTGCCTTTAATATTAGGGGGTCTGAATTCATAATTGAATATGTGGTCATTTAAATTTTTCCCCATATACTAATTTCAAATACACATCAATTTTAGAATGCCTTTAGTTTTTACCCTTGTCCCATTTACAGTATTGTTCCCCCATTTTTTTTCCTAGAAATCAGTCCTTTCTTTAAGAAAAGGATAAGTTAAAAATATACGGAATAAACTAACATTTTTATTGACATGTTTGGTATGTGCAATACATAAAGCCTTTGCTCCTAGACCTCAGGAGTTTGCCCACTAAATATGCATACATATCTGTCTGTCTTTGTCATGAGCCCTAAATTACTGAGTCTATGCTCTCTCTGCAGGTCCAGTCCAGGTGCAGCAGCAAGGAGAACATTCTCAGAGCCAGTGAGTATATCATTATTTCAGATGGACTACTGGATTAGAACTTGTGGTTCAGCCGGAAGGAAAGCTAAAAATGACATTTTAGTGAAAGAATGAAGTAAAACAATGGGGAAAGTTAATGTCAAGAATACGAATTTTAGAGCTTTGCCTTCTAAAAATATCATTATCAATATATTAATGAATATTTCCTTTATACCAGTTGTTTTTGCAAGCTGACATCAGAACTTCGATAGCACTACTGGTTAGGATAGAAATAAGCTCCTCTGTGACTCAAACATGACAGCCCTCTTTAATTGCAGCACTGCTGAAAAGTTATTTGAGAACAGACTAAAATAATATAAATCCACTAAATGAATCTAACTAAAAAAGAAACAGATTCCTAAGAGGATACATCATAATCATTGTGTAAGTATGAATTTCTAAAAGATCTTATGTTCACAGGCAGCATGTTTTAGAACATCGTACCCTAAACCAAGGATGAAGAAACCATAATTTTATTTTTCTGTTTCGTCACCAATAGCATTGCATGGAAGTCATTTGACTTTGTATATTATTCATTTTCCTGTCTTATAAGAAGGAAATATAAATAGCTTTTCCTTTCCTGTATCCTTGAAATGATTTGACATCAATGGTTATACTTTGAAAGCTTTGGTATTCTATGAGAAAAGTGATGTGTAAATGCTAATTTTTTAGATATTGTTCTCGGTCACTTAATGATATCACTCTGTCTTCTTCCTGATCATTGTCAAGAAAAGAAGTACAGGAAGGCGATACTGATATTGGTCCTTACTTATACCACTGGGAGTTTTAGTAAATAGAATGGTTTCTATTTCCAGCAGAATGTCTGTATTATTTAACAATCAAAAAAAAGTCAATGGAAAACTTCAAATAGGTAAAATTTTGTTTTATTTTGTTTACTTTAATGTAAAAGTTTCTGGCTTCTGTGTTGTGAAATCTGTTGTGAAACCTTAGCTTGAAAACGTTGAGCTATTAGGCAAACACATTGGCAGTTCTTTGCCCAGAGACTTCATATTAGAGTTATATAAAAATAAATGCAAACAGATTTATTTTTCATAATGTCTGATAGACATGTGAATCTGAGGGAGGCTTTTCAATTATAGGAGATTTTAAGTCCTATAATTCCTTCTTAAGACCTAAGATTGAGAAAACTAAGAGTCAGAGAAGTGATGATTGAATATTTACTAAAATAAAGCAATAGCAATAAATAACATTTTAAAGTGACATTTTTCATGATTACTGTAGATTTTTCATTCATTGTTGATCCTGAGATGATTGTGGATCATTGACAGTGATTGTGATGATTCAGAACAAAAGTAATTTCGTATTGAGAACAGATTTCTTTGAAATTTTTTTCACCTCTGTCATGGATCTTTGTGCTGTTAGAACTGCTTTCATTTCAGTTACGCTATTACTGACTTGTTGGCTATTAATCAGATGGACATTATGGTGGTCCATGTTTTTCTGTTCATCTTTTCTTAGGATGAAATAGTCATGTAGATGCATGCAGTGAGCCCGTCCTACATTGTAGCCTCTTAGTTCTGTGGGTTCTACAAGTTCAAGGTCTTTCCTCTCAATACTGCTTTAGTAACTCATGCCCATAACCACACTCAGGACTTTTTCATCACCATGAGCTATTCTATCTCTGAACTTCTTAATCTCAGTACTTACTTGTGTGAAAGTTGCTCAGTCATGTCTGACTCTTTGCGATCACATTGACTATACAGTCCATGGAATTCTCCAGGCCAGAATACTAGAGTGGGTAGCCATTCCCTTCTCCAGGCGATCTTCCCAAGCCAAGGAGAAACAGCTTCACTGCTTAATTTTACCAATTATTTAAAGAAGAATTAACACCAGTCTTTCTCAAACTCCTCCCAAAAATTGAAGAGAAAGGAACATTTCCAAACTCATTTCTTAAGGCCAGCATTACCCTGATAACAAAGCTAGAAAAAGATCCTGCAAGAAAAGAAAAGTGCAGGTCAATATCCCTGATGAATGCAGATACAAAAATCTCAGTAAAATACTAGCAAACTAAATTTAACAGTACGTTAAAAAGATCATTCACTATGATCAAGTAAGATTTACCCCTGGGATACAATGACAACTCAATACATGCAAATAATAAATGTGATGCATTAATTAACATTAATTAAGTCAAAAAATCATGTGATCATTTCAGTAGACATAGAAAAAGCATTTGACAGAACTCAACATTTGTTCATGATAAAAACTCAACAAATTTATAGATATGGAAAGACTGAGTGAGTGAAAGTCGCTCGATCATATCCGACTCTTTGTGAACCCGTAGGCTATAGCCTGCCAGCTCCTAGTCCATGGGATTTTCCAGGCAAGAATACTGGAGTGGGTTGCCATTTCCTTCTCCGGTAGAAGGAATAATAAAGGCCATATATGATAAGCTCATAGCTAACATTATATGCAATGGTGAAAAATTAGAAGCTTTTCCACTAAGGTCAGGAGCAATACAGTGGTGCTCACTCTCATCATTCCTACTTAACATATTACTAGAAGTCTTAGAGCAGTTGGGCAAGAAAAAGAAATAAAAAGCATCAGAATTGTAAAGGAAGAAATGAAACAGTCCGTATATGCAGAAGACATGATTTTATATGAAGACAATCCTAAAGACTTTACCAGAAAAAGAGAATTTATCAACAAATTCAGTAAGTTACAGAATAGAAAATTGACATAAAAAATTCAGTAGCATTTCTATGCTCTAGCAATCAGTTATCTGAAGAAGAAAGAAAATAGCTTCAAAAACAGTAAAATACTTAGGAATAAGTGTGAACAAGGAAGTGAAAGATCTCTACACTGAAAACTACAAGACATTAATGAATGAATGCGAAGACACAAATAAATAGGCAGGTATCCTTTGTTCATAGATTTGTTATTGTTCAGTTGCTAAGTGTGTCTGACTCTTTGCAACCCCATAGACTGCACACCAAGCTTCCCTGTCCTTCACTATCTCCCAGAGTTTGCTCAAGCTTGTGTCCATTGAGTCGGTGATACCATCCAACCATCTCGTCTTTTGTCTCCCTCTTCTCCTCCTGCCCTCAGTTTTTCCCAGCCTCAGGGTCTTTTCCAGTGAGTCAGCTCTTTGCATCAGGTGGCCAAAGTATTGGAGCTTCAGCTTCAGCACCAGTCCTTTCAATTAATATTCAGGGTTGATCTCCTTTAGGCTTCATTGGTTTGATCTCCTTGCTGTCCAAGCAACTCTCAAGAGTCTTCTCCAGCACCACAGTTCGAAACCATCAATTATTTGGTGCTCAGCCTTCTTTATGGTTCAGTTCTCACATCGGTACATCACTACTGGAAAAACCATAGTTTTGACTATATGGATTCATAGATTGGAAACATTAATATTGTTAAAATGTGCATACTGCCCAAAGCCATTTATAGACAGTAGACTGTACCTATCAAGAGTGCAATGGCATTTCTGTAATAGTCAAATCATATGGTTCTGGCATAGAAATAGACAATAGACATAGACCAATGAGACAGAATCAAGAACCCATTAATAAATCCAGTCACATATGGTCAACCAATGTTTGACAAGGGAGCAAAGGGAGCAATATTCAGTGGAAAAAAGTCTGTTCCATAAATGGTGCTGGAAGACAATTTTTCCATGTACCAGAGGGCATGGGGATAGTTTCAGGATGATTTTAAGTGATTACATTTATTGTACACTTTATTTCTGTTATTATGACATCAGCTTCACCTCAGATCATGAGGCATGAGATCCCAGAGATTGGGGACCTGTGATAGCAGTGATACCAGAGAAGTTTAAAAGCTTGTGAAAACAACACTCTTACCTAAAAGTAGCACATGTTTTTCCTTGAAAGGCAAATATTATATCTAAGCAATTGAGCCACTGCCCTTGTAATTTCAGATGAGGAGTTCTTTAGTCTTGGTGGCATTATCTTTTGTTGTTTAGTTGCTAAATCATATCCGACTCTTTGCAACCCAGTGATGACAGCATGCAAGGCTTCCCTATCCTTCACTATCTCCCAGAGCCTGCTTAAACTCATGTTCATTGATTCAGTGATGTCATCCAACCATCTCATCCTCTATTGTCCCCTTCTCCTCTTGCCTCAGTTTTTCCCAGCATTGGGGTCTTTTCCAGTGAGTTGGCTCTTTGCATCAGGTGGCCAAAGTGTTGGAGCCTCAGCTTCAGCACCAGTCCTTCCAATGAATTCAGGGTTGATTCCTTTAGGACTGACTGGTTTGATCTCCTTGCTGTCCAAGGTACTTTCAAGAGTCTTCTCCAGTACCACAGTGTGAAAGCATCAGTTCTTCAGTGCTTAGCCTTCTTTATGGTCCAACTCTCACATCCATACCTGACTACTGGAAAAACCATAGCTTTAACCATATGGCCCTCAGGAACAGTAGGAAAAAGCATTATCTTACTCACCTGCTCATCTCTGAATCAGAGCTTGTAGCACACTCCTTGTTTTCTGGGCCTCTTATAAAGTTTGAAGTAAAGAGGCTTGAAAAAGGAAGAAAGAAAGCCAGAATTTCCCTGGAGTGATCAAGATTTCTGTTCTTAAATCGAGGTCCAATTTTCCTACTTTTATAAAAATTAAATTATCTGACAATCTTTTTCTTTCTTCAAAAAGAAAACAATGGCTTAAAATGGATCCTGAATGATGCTGGGGACTCTACTGAATGGCAGCATCAGTTTACAAAGATCATATCCAGTCTGCAAGTAGTAGCTAGCAGGCTTTTGTACCACAAATCGAATACCAGTCATTGGAGAATACACAGTAACCTGTTTGGGGCCAAAATACCCCTAAAGTAAAAGTGAAAGCATCAGTCACTCAGTCATGTCCAACTCTTTGCAACCCCATGGACTTGCCAGGCTCCTCTGTCCATGGAATTCTTCAGTCAAGAATACTGGAGTGGGTAGCCATTCCCTCCTCCAGGGGATCTTCCCAACAGGATTAAACCCAGGTCTCCTGCATTGCAGGCAGATTCTTTACTGTCTGAGCCACAGGGAATCCCTGAAATACCCCTATGTGCTTATCAAATATAACATTTGAAGCCAGTCATCAAAAATAATTCTGCACCATATAATAAAGTGTTGAGATCTTTTAGAAGATCTGAAATAAAGGAGAAATATCAGTAACATCTTAACTTTTAAGGTGTATTAAAGTGTGACAGCTTCCAAATAATACATTGTTGTTTCTTAGTTCCCTTACAAGTTCTATTTCTATTAAAGTTTGGTTACAAAAACTAATTCCCACCAAAAAATCTTAAGAGAATTATTTTGGTGATGTCAAGAACCTTGTCTTCTAGGTATGACCTAAGAGAACGTTTTAGATTTCCATCTCTTTGACCTGATATATAGTTTGTCATCAGAAAAACCACGTAATAGTTGAGTATAGTTCCATAGGAAACCAAGATTCATTATCAGGAAGTGGAACCAAAGGAATCTGGGTGTCTACCAAAAAAATAAGGTCGTGCAAAACCAGTTTGGTTGTATGCATTAGCTAGTTCACAGGTGAATAACAGCCAAGTATGAATGATTGAAGATACAAATGAAGTGCATTATTAAAAATAGGGCAATATAGATAACATAGTTAAAAGGAGCATTAAACCATAGAGAGAAAAGGAGGAAAATAATATACATAATAGAATGCAGATGAAAATGTAGAAATCCACTGCCTTATTCTATGGATCTTGAGTACAACCTCCCTACGAACATGTGGTCAATGGTCTTGAATGGAAGCTGTCTCTTTCAGAGAAGTGTCTGTTTGTAGAGGATTTCTAAAAACTCCTCAGCTTAAAAATCCACAAATTCAGGTTAGATTATGCCTCCTTGGAAGCCGTGAATCCAAAGATCAAACTTTTAGAGTTGTATTACTGTGCTCCTTACTGACAGTACTTGATAAGATTTAGTAGGGTTCTAGAGTTGTTTTTCTCTGATGTCTTTTCCAAAAGACCACTTATCTGGGCTTTAGGTCATGCAAGGGTTATTTGAAAGGGTATTGAGGAAAGGGTACTTGTACCTATTTAAAAGACTTGGTGTATGGCATGAATAATTCCTTGCAATACTTAACCATGTCTGATTGTACCAATGTGGAATTTGGAATGAAAGATAATATTCCTCGGTGTATGTAGGAGAGTTGATGGAACCACAGAAGGATTTTATCTTATTGTTATTAAAGGCAATACCTTAGGCCATGGAAGTGCAGGAATCTCTGAGTTTAGCTGATCTGATATTTAGAGCTGTGTTTGTTCTCTCTTACCTTTCCTGAAGATTGAGGGTAAAGTTGACAGTAAAGTATCTCAGTAAGTGGCAGGACTTTCCAAAAGTCTTTAGTAATATGCCTAGTAAAATAGATGCCTCCATCACTAGAGAGAAAGGTCAGAATTATCTGGATTGGGAACGTGAAATCAAGAAAGTTTTGCTATTACTAGAGTTGTAGGTCTCTATCAAGGAAAGGCCTCAAACCATCCCAATTATAAGTGAACAATGACTATGTCATATTCAAAACCCAGACAGTAGCTTTATGAAACCCATTTGGAGATGTTTAAGGGTGCCCTGAGGTTTGGGCTCTTACCCATGTACTGCTTTTCTTACCAGGATTATATTGGTGACAGATGAGATAGAGTACAGCTTTCCCATCAATGTTAATTATGTACAGTGGCAAGTTTCTTCTTTCACTGGTGGGTAACTTCATATAAAATTTTTACAAGATTCCATTTGAGGTCCTTCAGAGCTACTAAATAGCTAACAATGCAGTTTACACACAGCTTTCTCCTAGTACCTTTTTTTGTGATTCTGGAGCTGATCGCTGGCATTCTGTAATAGAGGCTTTGAACTCAATTTGCTGTTAAATCAAAGAGTTAGTCCCTTGGGGTATTATAAAGACTGTAATTTCAGTGAGGGCTGTCTTTCTGGCATGATGATTAGTCAAGACATTTTCTCTAGCCTCCATATTATCTCCTTTTGTTTAAGCCCCTACTTTTATAATAGCCACTTCCTCAGGAAGCATTAGAGCACTTAAAGATTCTATAAATTGCTAACCATTCTTAATTGAGATTCCTGCTGAGGTCAAGAATAGTTCATTGTTTCCAAAGCATTTCAGAATCATAGAATAACCCAAAAGCATGTCTACTGCCAATGAATATATTTAGGGCCCAGGGAAGAGGTTCACTTTCCAAGTACTTGGTTAAGTCTTAAATTGGCATGGCAATCGCAGTTAAGTTGGGAACCCATTGCCTGCAATAGTCAGTGAAACTCACGAATCCTTTTAATTATCTCTTTGTTACTGACATGGGAAAATTTTTAAGAGATTTAGTTCCTTGAGATAAATCCTGTTCTGGGTAGTGAATTTAGACAAAATTGTAACTTCTCTGGAAATTTTTTCCTCTTTGTGAGTTGAAAAAGGAAGTGACTAGAAGGAATTAGTCTCAGAGCTCACTGTCTTTAGAACACAACAAAAAGTTATCCCCATGTTGAATAAGAATAGAATCACAAGGAAATACAAAATCTTGAATGTCCTGATTGAGGACTTGTGAAAACTAAGAGTGTTTCAGTAAATCTTT
Source organism: Moschus berezovskii (assembly GCF_049115385.1). NCBI lineage: Eukaryota > Metazoa > Chordata > Mammalia > Artiodactyla > Moschidae > Moschus > Moschus berezovskii. Next base: position 24,596,648 of record NC_142468.1, on the reverse strand, counting down.
GCAATGTAACTGTCAAGATACATTTTGTGTTTTCTTAGGAGAAGGCAAACAAATATTGACTATTTTGACCTAAAAGGTCATTAAAGAAAGCAGAATATAAATCACAGTCGAATATGCAGCCTCAGGAGGCACTGAAGATAAAATAGGTTTGGAGATTAGTACTACATGGAAGTGGGAAGTGATTACTCTATTATGGCCTTATTTGCTGAACAAATCCGTATCCCCACCTATTCAGCCTTTTGATTGGGAGGATAGAAGTGTTAACAGAAACACTGTAAAGCAATTATCCTCCAATTAAAATAAATAAATAAATTTTTAAAAAACTAGTACAACATATGTTGAATCTTTTCTCTGTTTGCTTTTACCTCTTAGGTTCAAGAGAGTATTTTACACTTTAGGGTATAGGTTTCAGTGGTTTAATTTGAACATTAATAGCTTCAGCCCCTGTAATCCTCCCTATTTTCATCGAATTTTTGCTCACAGAATGAAAAAGCCTGGGATCTCCTCTAGATCTTCAATTTAGGGTCAACTTAAGCACAAAGATACTAGTAAATCAATTTCCAAATTAGCCATTATCTTTTTGCAAATAAGGGAGTCCTTCGGGATTTCTGGAAAGAAACCATCAGGAAAGTATTTAATCTAACATTTCCATTTATACAGTACACCCTGCCTAGCAAGGTAGCACGTGCGATATCTCAGAAGAAGAAAGATTGTTCTTTTGTTAAATGTCCAAAGGTAACAGTTATGAATGAAGTGGAACTAACAAAAGGAGTATTTGAGAAACACTCTGAATAGTTTTTGACCTGAAGGGAGAGATTTTGTAAGAGTGGTAGAGTTTAAGATTGATAGTGGGGGCTTTCCTGGTGGCCCAGTGGTAAAGAATCTGCCTGCCAATGCAGGAGACATGGGTTTGAATCTGATCCGGGAAGATTTCACATGCCACGGAGACTAAGCCTATGTGCCAAAATGCTCTAGAGCCCAGGAACCACAACTATTGAGCCCATGTGCAAGCAACTGCTGAAGCTCACGTGTCCTGGAGCCTGTGCTCCCCAATTTCTTGACCAAGAAATTTCTTGAAGCAATTTTGAAGGCTGAATTTCTTATGTACATTTCCTGACACAAGTCAAAAATATCCAGCCTACTAAATGTTTGTAATTTTGTTTCTTTTTTGTCCTACAGCACCTGTCAAACAATTTTGTCCATAACAGAATTTCCCCAAAGTGGCCACTATAATTCCAAATTATCCTTGCTGAGATTACAGATAAGTACAAAGATTTGGGGTACAACATAAATACATATAAGAAGTAGGAGTCTGGCCTGGAAGAGGCATAGACTTAGGTTTAGACTAAGGAAAATGAGAACCTGTGAATAGTCCATCCAAAGTGTTGCTTGGATACCTCCTACATAAGACTCCCCAGCCTAATGAGTACACGGTCCAACTACAAACTGACATATTTGTAGTTCTAGAGCATCAAAAGTTTGAAGGGGAGCTCTCTTCTGTAACCAGACTCTCACTAACAAAATAAGACCAAGGAAATGAGTAACCCAAGGCATAAGGTAATCCTTGTTCAAAGGATACCACTTTGAAAATAAACCTGAACCTCTTGGTTCCCAGAGCCAGTTTGTGAAATAGACTTACTGGGGCCTACCCCCGCATATTTTTCCACACGAATTTTCCCCTTATAGAGGTATAACAGAAAATGACAAGGATAGACAGAGATATATTGTAAAGTTCTTAGTAATAAGATGGGTTCCTTATTCCTACAAAACAAAATAAACAGCATTTGGGGAGCTCAAAGAAAATAAACCAGTGTTTGGTCTAATGTGAGACTCACTTATCTCACTGTGATGATTAGAGACACTCCCATTCCCCAGAGCAAAAGTCTTAAGGGGTCTCAGAGGAGCTTGCTGTTGTCAAATTAAGGATCTTGGGCTTTGGTGGGAAGAGGTCTGTCTTGCCTGGGTCTCCCTGTACCCTCTAAGTTGGTTGAATGCTGGCTTCCCACAAATAAGAGGTTATTATAGCCAGGTAAAAGTCTACCTTAACAGAGTATTAGTAGCATCTCAGTGTGGGTTCACCATTGAAATATTTATATTTGGAAGCTAGGTTTAAGTTGAGGTTTTCATTGTGACAGTTTGATTAGGATTGGGTGAAGAAGGCTGATCGCCGAAGAATCGATGCTTTTGAACTGTGGTGTTGGAGAAGACTCTTGAGAGTCCCTTATACTGCAAGGAGATCCAACCAGTCCATTCTAAAGGAGATCAATCCTGGATGTTCATTGGAGAGACTGATGCTAAAGCTGAAACTGCAATACTTTGGCCACCTCATGCGACGAGTTGACTCACTGGAAAAGACTCTGATGCTGGGAAAAGTTGGGGGCGGGAGGAGAAGGGGACGACCAAGAATGAGATGGCTGGATGGCATCACCGACTCTGTGGACATGAGTTTGAGTGTACTCCGGGAGTTGGTGATGGACAGGGAGGCCTGGCGTGCTGTGATTCATGGGGTCGCGGAGAGTCGGACACGACTGAGCGACTGAACTGAACTGAACTGAACTGAAAGTTCATGATATAAGAGTTAAGATCGGTGGACACAGCACGACAAGAATTTTGTGTGAGTGGTTGTGGTGGTTTAGTCGCTAAGTCGTGTCCGACTCTTATGACCCCGTGGACTGTAGCCTGCCAGGCTCCTCTGTCCATGAGATTTTCCAGGCAAGAATACTGAAGTGGGTTGCCATTTCCTTCTCCACTGTATGGTGTGTGGCTTTGTTTTATTTTACTTTAATTTTGGCCTTTTTACTCTACTGAATAGTTTTGCAGTGTAAAGGTTGGCTTGAAGCTCAACATTCAGAAAACTAAGATCATGGCATCTGGTCCCATCACTTCATGGGAAATAGATAGGAAAACAGTGGAAACAGTGTCAGACTTTATTTTTGGGGGCTCCAAAATCACTGCGGATACTGATTGCAGCCATGAAATTAAAAGACGCTTACTCCTTGGAAGGAAAGTTTTGACCAACCTAGATAGTATATTAAAAAACAAAGACGTTACTTTGCCAACCAGTGTCCATCTAGTCAAGGCTATGGTTTTTCCCGTGGTCATGTATGGATGTGAGAGTTGGACTGTGAAGAAAGCTGATCGCCGAAGAATTGATGCCTTTGAACTTTGGTGCTGCAGAAGACTCTTGAGAGTCCCTTGGACTGCAAGGAAATCCAACCAGTCCATTCTAAAGGAGATCAATCCTGGGTGTTCATTGGAAGGACTGATGGTAAAGCGGAAACTGCAATACTTTGGCCACCTCATGCGAAGAGTTGACTCATTGGAAAAAACTCTGATGCTGGGAGGGATTGGGGGCAGGAGGAGAAGGGGACGACAGAGAATGAGACGGTCAGATGGCATCACCGACTCGATGGACATGAGTTTGAGTGAACTCCGGGAGTTGGTGATGGACAGGGAGGCCTGGCGTGCTGTGATTCATGGGATCGCAAAGAGTCGGACATGACTGAGCGACTGAACTGAACTGAACTGAACTGAACTGAAAATTAAAAAAAAAAAAAAAACCTGAGCAAAGCTTAAGTTGAGCAAAAGGGCCAGTGCTAACTCCAGGAAATCCTGCAGGAATCCATAGGAGTAAAAACAACATGTTACAGTTGTGATTTGAACATATTGAATTTTTGGTCTATTCAGTCAGTTAGCCTCAATCTTCAGGTGTCAGTCAGCATGAGTACCTAGGACACAGATACTATGTTAATAACAACCTAACCAAACTAGATAGAGATAAAGAGCTATATTTTTTGAGAAACAAGCCATTCCAAATCTGAAATGACTAAAACAGTTCATTTCATTTCATTCATGGCTTAAATTCCATTGGAGTCAGAGATGAAGTGTCGTCAATTCCAAGAATGAAGTCTTTAGGTAATGTTTCAGATGCAGTCTTGGCTAAATGTCATAGGAATACAGGGTCCAAAATTTCTCTCATTGATAGGCTCCTCTGGTTTCTAAACCATCAAATGAATCACCATGGCTTCCAAAGTCTACACAAAGCCACTCCTCCATGTCCTTCCTTTTTTTTAATTGAGGTGAAATTCATGTAATATAAAATTAATCATTTAAAATGAATAATTCAGTGGTACTTAGTAAATTTATAATGTGGAACCACCACTTCTGTATAACTGCAAAACATTTTCACCACCCCATAGGGAAGCTCCGTACCCTTTAAGCAGTTACTCTCTATTCCCCAGCCACTGACAACCACCAGTCTGCTTTTTGTCTCAAGGATTTGCCTATTCTGAATGTTTCATATAAATGGAATCATACAGTTCTAGGTGAATGTAAAATGTAATCATATTTGTCTAGCTTCTTTTACTTAGCTTAATGTTTTCCATATTCCTCCATGTTATAACGTGTTAGTATTTCATTCCTTATTATAGCTGCATGATATTCCATTGTATATTTATACCATGTTTTCTTTATGCATTGATCAGTTTTTAGACAATTTGTGTTTCCACCTTTTGGCTATTGTGAATAGTGCTGCTTTGAACTTGCCTGTACCTATATTTGTTTTTGAGTACCTGTTTTCAGTTCTTTGGTGTATATACCTAAGAAGTTGAATTGCTGTGTCATATATTAATTTTATATTTAACTTTCTGAGAAGCTGACAAACTATTTTTCATGGTGACTGAACTTTTGTACATTCTCAACAGCAGTGTACAAGGATTCCAGTTTCTTCATATTCTTACCAAAACTTGTTACATTCTTTTTTCTTTTTTTCATTTTAACCCATTCTACTATGAGTAAAGTGGTATCTCCTTTTGGTTTTGATTTGCTTTTGCTGCTGCTGCTGCTAAGTCACTTCAGTGGTGTCCAACTCTGTGTGACCCCATAGACGAAAGCCCACCAGGCTCCCCCTTCCCTGGGATTCTCCAGGCAAGAACACTGGAACGGGTTGCCATTTCCTTCTCCAATGTGTGAAAGGGAAAAGTGAAAGTGAAGTCGCTCAGTCTTGTCCGACCCTTAGAAACCCAAATAAGACGGTAGGTATTGCAAGGGGGCATCAGAGAGCAGACATACTGAAATCATAATCACAGAAAACTAGTCGATCTGATCACATGGACCACAGCCAAATGTGGTCCACTGGAGAAGGGAATGGCAAACCACTTCAGTATACTTGCCTTGAGAACCCCATGAACAGTATCAAAGGGCAAAGTGATAAGATACTGAATGAGGAATTCCCCAGGTCGGTAGGTGCCCAGTATGCTACTGGAGATCAGTGGAGAAATAACTCTAGAAGGAATGAAGGGATGGAGCCAAAGCAAAACCAATACCCAGTTGTAGATGTGACTGGTGATAGAAGCAAGGTCCGATGCTGTAAAGAGCAATATTGCATAGGAACCTGGAATGTTAGGTCCATGAATCAAGGCAAATTGGAAGTGGTCAAAAGACTCTGATGCTGGGAAGGATTGGGGGCGAGAGTAGAAGGGGACGACAGAGAATGAGATGGCTGGATGGCATCACCGACTCGATGGATATGAGTTTGGGTGAACTCCGGGAGTTGGTGATAGACAGGGAGGCCTGGCGTGCTGTGATTCATGGGGTCGTGGAGAGTCGGACATGACTGAGCGACTGAACTGAACTGAATGAGCAATGATGTGGAGCATCTTTGCATGCCCTTCTTGGCCATTTTTGTATCTTCCTTGGAGAACTATCCATTCAAGTCCTTTGTTCAATTTTTAATCAGGTGGATTGTCTTTTTGTTGTTGTAGGAGTTCTTTCCATATTTGGGGTAGTAGACTTCATCTTATATATCATTTGCAAAGATTTTCTCCCATTCTTTAGGTTTTCTCTTCACTTTTTTGATAATGGTCTTTGATGCACAAAAGTTTTTAATTTTGATGAAGTTCAATATACCTAAGTTTTCTTTTGTTGTTTTGCTTTTTAATTTTTTTTTTTTCTGTTAGGATTTATTTACTTTTGATTGAGCTGGGTCTTTGTTGCTGTGCACAGGCTTTCTCTAGTTGCATCAAACGGGGGCTACTCTATTTGTGGTGTGTGGGCTCCTCACTGCAATGGCTTCACTTGTTGCAGACCACAGGCTCTACAGCACTCAGGCGTCAGTAGTTGAGCATGTTGCCTCAGTAGTTGTGACACTATTAAATTTTTCAATCTTTCTTCCTTTGGATCTTAACATAAAGTTCACTTTTATATCTCAGGTATTTGTGCATTTCACGGTGAACTAGGTAGGCCATGGCATGCATTAATAAGTATCTCACGGAGATTCCATTTCCAATAACAAAGTAATCTGTATGTTTCATCTCTGGAAGAATTTTTATCACACAAATATATATTTCATTTTCTTGCCTTAAAGTGAAAGCAGCATGTCAATGACAAATTTGGGATTAATATGATCTGTTGTGCCAAACTCCAGGCACCCCTCCCCAGCTTTCCTCCCACCTGCTTTTCTAGTCAGGGTTTAGGGTCAGGCAGCCCTGACCCACTAGTCCTGTAGTGGGCCACCTCACAGCCAGCAGTGGAGGCATGAATCCTGTGCCCACAGCATGCCTCACTCCATGGGAAGGGGCTCTGCACCACAGCAGTGCCCCAGCTGCCTCCAATGCAAGTATCTGCAGATGAGAGCTCAAAAGAGTCTTAGTGTTTAAAGTGTCTTTGGTTTTATCCATTTAATAGTTAATGGGTCTTTCAGGAAATTCCTAGGTTAAGTAATAAAGTTATTTGCAATTTTGTTTCCCTGCTCAAGAAGTTTCTGGGTTAATAAAGGTATGTTGATGAAAACAATGTAGTAAGGTCATGTTTCTGTTCTCACTCTAGTTTAGTAGTCAACTTTAGTTATCTAGGCAGAAATATCCCTAGAGTGCAAAATAATTTTTCTGCACCCTAATTTGATGAAAAGACATCCTTCTTCATTTAACTATGTGAAAGATTCCATGCTACTTTCTGGAGATTCTTCTTTGAACAAACTGTAAAATAAGTAAAATAGAGGCTTAGGGGTTTCAGTTCTATAAAGACAGAACTGTCTTCCTTCTTTGAATAAATTAAGAGATTTTACTGCTTCAGTAGCAAAAACTGGAATAATGATTGAGTTGAGTCACTACTGAAGTAAGGGATTTCCCATAGCTCTATTTCGAACCTGACTCACCACTGCCCTCCTTTTTAAGCAACTCTTTTCTTCCAAATTGTTTTGCCAGTTCTCAAAGACTAGCACATTCTTGCCAGGTTTCAAATAAGCTTTTACTTTCAAAGTAATTTTATCTTACAGACACATTTACTTGACGACATTACTATTTTATGGGACACATTAATTATATAATAGAACAGGGTTCTGTGGGATGCCGATGAGATAAATGTCATTCATTCTAATTCTTACCAGAACTATTAAATGAAAATTTTGAGAGATATTAGTTTATCTGCAGCTCCTAACTTTCTATGAGGCTTTGCTTTTTCTGCTTTATGCATAAAAGTTTGCCTAGCCTTACTCTAAGCAACTGAATTTTACAATTTTTAGGGTTTCTCTTACTGATCTTAATACTTCAGGCAAAATTTTCAGAAATTAGGTTTATTTCTGTTTTATTTTATAAAATGATTTTCTGTCTATGACCTCACTTATATCTCCTTCTTGGTCACATGCCTGTTGATATTGCATGCATAATATTGGCAACCCACTCCAGTGTTCTTGCCTGGAGAATCCCAGGGATGGGGGAGCCTGGTGGGCTTCCGTCTATGGGGTCACACAGAGTCGGACACGACTGAAGTGACTTAGCAGCAGCAGCAGCAGCAGGTCATCTTTTTTAACGATGCATCATCATTTTAATGATAGTGATCTTAAATATTTGTAAGAAACCTGTCCAACATTCCACTACTATTCAGTTCAGTTCAGTCGCTCAGTCGTATCCGACTCTTTGCGACCCCATGAATCACAGCACGCCAGGCCTCCCTGTCCATCACCAACTCCCGGAGTTCACTCAAACCCATGTCCATCGAGTCGGTGATGCCATCCAGCCATCTCATTCTCTGTCGTCCCCTTCTCCTCCCGCCCCCAATCCCTCCCAGCATCAGAGTCTTTTCCAGTGAGTCAACTCGTCCCAAAGTATTGGAGTTTCAGCTTTAGCACCAGTCCTTCCAGTGAACACCCAGGACTGATCTTTAGAATGGACAGGTTGGATCTCCTTGCAGTCCAAGGGACTCTCAAGAGTCTTCTCCAACACCACAGTTCAACAGCATCAATTCTTCGGCAATCAGCTTTCTTCACAGTCCAACTCTCACATCCATACATGACCACGGGAAAAACCATAGCCTTGACTAGATGGATATTGGTTGGCAAAGTAATGTCTCTACTTTTTAATATGTTGTCTAGGTTAGTCATAACTTTCCTTCCAAGGAGTAAGCATCTTTTAATTTCATGGCTGCAATCAGCATCCGCAGTGAATGCTGATTTAAACGACACTAGTAGTTACACTAGTGGATTCACTTCAGTGAATCCGTTTAAATAGTCTGACACTGTTTCCACTATTTCCCCATCTGTTTCCCATGAAGTGATGGGACCAGATGCCATGATCTTTGTTTTCTGAATGTTGAGCTTCAAGCCAACTTTTTCACTCTCCTCTTTCACTTTCATCAAGAGGCTTTTGAGTTCCTCTTCACTTTCTGCCATAAAGGTGATGTCATCTGCATATCTGAGGTTATTGATATTTCTCCCGGCAATCTTGATTCCAGCTTGTGCTTCTTCCAGCCCAGCATTCCTCATGATGTACTCTGCATAGAAGTTAAATAAGCAGGGTAACAATATACAACCTTGACGTACTCCTTTTCCTATTTGGAACCAGTCTGTTGTTCCATGTCCAGTTCTAACTGTTGCTTCCTGACCTGCATACAGGTTTCTCAAGAGGCAGGTCAGGTGGTCTGGGATTCCCATCTCTTTCAGAATTTTCTACAGTTTGTTATGATCCACACAGTCAAAGGCTTTGGCATAGTCAGTCAAGCAGAAATAAATGTTTTTCTGGAACTCTCTTGCTTTCTCCATGATCCATCGGATGTTGGCAATTTGATCTCTGGTTCCTCTACCTTTTCTAAAACCAGCTTGAACATCTGGAATTAACGGTTCATGTATTGCTAAAGCCTGGCTTGGAGAATTTTGAGCATGACTTTACTAGCGTGTGAGATGAGTGCAATTGTGCAGTAGTTTGAGCATTCTTTGACATTGCCTTTCTTTGGGATTGGAATGAAAACTGACCTTTTCCAGTCCTGTGGCCACTGCTGAGTTTTCCAAATTTGCTGGCATATTGAGTGCAGCACTTTCACAGCATCATCTTTCGGGATTTGATAAATATTTCCTCTAATGCTAGATCTAGTCCATTAAAACCCTTTCATATTTAAAGTATTATGTGTCCCAAATGTTAACTGTAATTTAAGTAATAAAAGACATTTCAATAAGCATGATTTGTGACATAACCTGAACCCTCCAAATTGATGTGCTGCTCAAATTCAGGCACACACATAGTTAGAGCAAGTGGTTGCCTTTTATATATATATATAGTATATACATATACTATATTTATATTGTATATGTATATACTATATATATATATAATTTGAGATACAGTGAAGAATCTGTAGATCTCAAACATGTGTCCTCACTGGCTCATATTATACAGGAAAACACACTCTAGTATTAAACTACTTATATTCAAATCTTGGTTTCTCTACTTACTAGCAAGTGCTCAGTATCTCTTGCCTTCATTCTCTCATCTGTAAAATGAGGATAATAAGTGTATCTGCCTTATAGATTGTTGTGAGGATTGAACTGTGAAATGTTCAGTAGACAGTCACTCAGCTACTATTGTTATTACTGCTAGTACTACAGATATTACTGTTACTATTTTAATAAATGTTCTTTAGAGTGACGGCATTGTCTCAAATGAAGCTACTACTTCAATGAAAATGTGTAAACTAAATGGGGTAACAAATTAAGCCTTTAGAACCATTAATTTTAGATAAACTTGTAACTCTGACCACAACCTCTGAGAATTGAGTTTTAAGAAAATGGGTGCATACAGAACTATTTCCAGGGTGTAAGGAAAAAGGAAAGGCTAAAGGAAGGTAGGTCAGAAATTATCATCCTTTTTATTGTTCTCTCCTTTTAAAATATCTGTTTCCTTTTTCTCCAGCTTCCCTGAAGTCTACTACTTTGGGCCCAGTCATTAAATATCAGTGTATTCAGTTCTCCCTTAGACCTTACATTCCCACTCTGTATTCTGTGTGTACAAGATCAGCCACTCACAAAGCTTCAGTAAGCTTATATTTTCCCCTAAACTTTAGTAGATCTCTTCTTGAATATCCTACACGTATCTCATACTCAGCATGACCAAAACTAAATTTATAATCCCAAGAAGTCAAGAAGTGACATCAGTATCTACCTAGTTGTCCAAACCAGAAATCTTTACAGTGTTTATCTTTTATTCCTCTCTCTGCAACCAATTTTATCTTTCTCAAATGAAAATCTAAACCTATCATACTCCTGTAGTGATTCATTCTTTAATAGCTTCTTCTTGATCTCAGAGTCCCAAATCCTTGAAATTGTTTAGAGTCTAGCTTCAGCTTACCTCTTGTTTTACCTCTACCACTCCCACCTTGAATTCAGTGCTCCAGCCAAATGACACTTTCAATTTGCAAATAGTACTCTCTTTTCAAAACGTTGTTGTCCCTTCTCTTTCCCTGGAAAACTTCCACTTATCCCGTATTTCCTCCAAGAGGCACTTCTCACATCTGAGCACTTCTCAAATCTCAACTACTGTGCTTCGTAGTTTCGTACCTTATTACATGCCTATTTTCAGTATGGTATTTTTTGTCTCCACTTTTTCTTCCATTCTATCCTAAGCTCCTTTCAATACCTCATCTATTTTGTTCATCATTACTATTCCCAGGATCTAGCACAATTACTGTCTCTTGGTAAGTGAATAGATAAATTGAAGGTAAACCTTGGACAAGCAGAGGAGGCAAGGGACGGCAAAACATCCAGAGTAAGAAATCAGAAGGGGAAGAGAAGGAAAACAGTAGAATTTAGCAGAAATGCTAACCTCTTCTTACCAATATTGTTTTTAAGAGGAGAGTGAAAAAGTTGGCTTGAAGCTCAACATTCAGAAAACTAAGATCATGGCATCTGGTCCCATCACTTCATGAGAAATAGATGGGAAAACAGTGGAAACAGTGTCAGTCTTTATTTTTTGGGCTCCAAAATCGCTGTGGATGCTGATTGCAGCCAGGAAATTAAAAGACGCTTACTCCTTGGAAGGAAAGTTATGACCAACCTAGACAGCATATTAAAAAGCAGAGACATTACTTTGCCAACCAAGGTCCATCTAGGTTATGGTTTTTCCCATGGTCATGTATGGATGTGAGAGTTGGACTGTGAAGAAATCTGATCACCGAAGAATTGATGCTTTTGAACTGTGGTGCTAGAGAAGACTCTTGAGAGTCCCTTATACTGCAAGGAGATCCAACCAGTCCATTCTAGAGGAGATCAATCCTGGGTGTTCATTGGAAGGACTGATGCTAAAGCTGAAACTCCAGTACTTTGGCCACTTCATGCGACGAGTTGACTCACTGGAAAAGACTCTGATGCTGGGAGGGATTAGGGGCAGGAGGAGAAGGGGATGACAGAGAATGAGATGGCTGGATGGCATCACCGACTCGATGGACATGGGTTTGAGTGAACTCCGGGAGTTGGTGATGGACAGGGAGGCCTGGTGTGCTGTGATTCATGGGGTCACAAAGAGTCAGACATGACTGAGCGACTGAATTGAACTGAACTGAACTGAACTGCTTCTTTACTTTAAATTATTTTCTGTTTTTCTGGCTCTTATTCCTTCACTCATTCTTACTATTGTCACCTAGATTTAGGACCTATTACTACCTCTTACCTGGCGTATATTTTCATTACTTTATGATTTTAGTCTTAATATCATTCAACCTGTTTTAGAAAGATAAATCTTCTAGTTAATTTTATGCTGCTGCTGCTGCTGCTAAGTCGCTTCAGTCGTGTCCGACTCTGTGCGACCCCATAGACGGCAGCACACCAGGCTCCGCTGTCCCTGGGATTCTCCAGGCAAGAACACTGGAGTGGGTTGCCATTTCCTTCTCCTTGCCAGAAAAAAACATGAAGCTTTCTTTTTTCTTCATATTCCTCAGAAAAGAGAATTATGAAGTAGTTCTTGAAGAAGTATGTTAATTTCTGCAGTTCTCATTTTTAGAAAATTTTCTTAGTTCTCTCCTGTAAACTAATTCCTTACCCCCTTAGTTGGCACTTACTGGATCAGACAAAAATGCTTATCATCACTTATTCAATTTTTCTTTACATAGCTAAGCATAATTAGTAATTCTCTTCCATAAATATTTATTGAGGTACTATTTATAAGCACCTCCCTTCACAACTTTCTCATCTTATTTCCAATTTATTTACCAATTTCTTAAATTGTTTTTTACCAATTTCTTAAATACTTTTTCATTTGTAAAGTCTAATAATTCCATAAGTATTTACCTTCAATTTAAATTTGATATCACTTGTTTTCCTAGATTATCACATTTTTATTTTGCATGAAAAATTGTGACTCATTATTACTTTTAGCCAATCTTTTTTAGTCCCTTCATTGTCCATATTGTATCTGGTATAGCTAAAAACATTAAGTTAATAGATTGCAGAATAGGAAGTCCTACCCTTGTTTCACCTACGGACACCAGCTTAACAATATAGGGACCAAAATATCTTTATGAGAACTCCAGAAACCAGTTAAGATGTTGCAGTACCCACATGTGGGCAAAACCAAGAACAAGCCAAGAACAGGGCATTAAAATGGGTCAGAAGAGCCTTTTCACTTTACCTGTGATCTCTTCTGCCCTGGCTTGTAGTTTCTCGCTGGAGAGAGAAGGAGAAAGAAGAGTATACCCAACATTCCAGCTTTTCACAAGGTTGTCCAAGGCGCTGGTTTCTGTCTTGCTTGATGCAGTGTTAATGGAATCAGTATAGTTTTGGTGCATACGGGCCACTGAAAGCAAGGGAAAGCAGGAGCAACTTGCATCAACATCAGAGAGCCTGTAATAGTGCAGAGCCCAGCATGGCTCAGTGCAATTGAGAGAAATCACCCAATTCACAGTTTCTCCATTGGGTAGAAGGGAGAAGAGTAGAGCATGTATCCTGCAATCTGGGTTTTTTGTGGGGTTGTATGAAGGAGTGATTTCTATCTACCTGACTCAGAGCACTTGAGCCAGAATAAAAGAATAAAAGAGTAGGTTGGTTTGCCAGCGCAACACCAGAAAACCTGCATCACTGAAGGCAGACACCAGAAGGAATAAGAGATTATGGACTTCTGAAAAAGAAACTGGCAAACCTCTGATTAGGAAGTTGTATACACAGCCAAGAGAAGCTGCATCACCTCAAAAAGGTTTCAGAGGCCTCCAATCTCTAGCCAGGCTTATTGGTGAAAATCTTTCTCTGTACAAAACCCATCCGTAAAGACTGGGAGGCGTGGCTAGTTTTTCAAATGCATAAAGCTCAGCCCTATCCACCGAAAAAATCACAAGGCATGTGAAGAAACAGGGAAACATGGCCCTATCAAATGAATAAAACAAATCTCCAGAAACCAACCTCAAAGGCACAGAGGTCTCTAAATTTCCTGAGAAGGAATTCAAGGTTTTTGTTTTTTTTTTCTTTTGAAGCAAAATGGTCTGCATGAAAATAGATAGACAACTATGCAAAATCAGGAAAACAGTTCATGAACAAAGTGGAAGTATCAACAAAGAGAAACTTAAAAAGAACCAAATGGAAATTCTGGAACTAAAGAATACAATAACTGGATTGAAAATTTCGCTAGATTCTTTCAGTAGCAGACTTAATCAAACAGAAGAATGAACTTGACAGAAGATCATTTGAAATTACCAAGTCAGAAGAGCAAAAAAGTAAAGACAAGTAAACAGAGCCTGAGGGACTTCTGGGACTACATCAAGTCGATTAATATATGCATCATGGGAGTCTCAGAAAAAGAGTGAGAGAAAGGAACATAGAGCTTATTTGACAAAATATTGGCTGAAAACTTCCCAAAGCTGAGAAAAGAAATGAACATTAAATTTCAAAGAGCTCAGAATACTCCAACTAGGAATAGGAAAGTTGGGAAATTGACAAATCTGTGGAAGTTATGCAAACTCTTGAATAGCCATTGAGTCAAAGAAGAAATCACAAGGAAATTGGGAAACATCTTTAGACTAATGAAAATGAAACAAACCACCAAAACTTATGAGATGCAGTAAAAGCAGTCATAATAGGGAAGTTTCTTGCAGCAAACCCTACATTAAAAAAGAATAAAAATGTCAAATCAGCAACCTAACTGTATATCTTAAAGGACCAGGCCACTCCAGTACTCTTGCCTAGAAAATCCCATGGATGGAGCAACCTGGTAGGCTGCAGTCCGTGGGGTCGCTAATGGTCGGACACGACTGAGCGACTTCACTTTCACTTTTCACTTTCACACATTGTAGAAGGAGATGGCAACCCACTCCAGTGTTCTTGCTTGGAGAATCCCAGGGACGGGGGAGCCTGGTGGGCTTCCATCTATGGGGTCACACAGAGTCGGACACGACTGAAGTGACTTAGCAGCAGCAGCAGCAAACCCTCGCATATATGGTCAAATGATTTTTGACAGAAGTGCCAAAACTATGCAATGGGAAAAAGACAATCTCTTCAACAAATGATATTGGGAAAACAAGATGCAAAAGAGGAAAGATTGACCCTTAACTTATACCATATACAAAAATTAATTCAAAGTGTATCAAAGACTGAAAGGTAAGACCTGAAACTATAAAATTCCTAGAAGGAAACATAAGGGGAAAACCTCAAGACTGGAATGAGTAATGATTTCCTGGATATATACTAAAGCACTAACAACAAAACAAAAATAGACAAATGGCACTACGTCAAACTTTAAAACTTCTATACAGCAAAGGCCATAATCAGTAGAATGAAAAGGCAACCTATTGGATGGAAGAAAATATTTGCCTGCCATATATCAGATAAGGAGTTAATTTCTAGAATATGAAAAGAATTCCTGCAACTCAGTCACAACAATAAAAATTATTTTAAAATGGGTGAACAACTTGTAGCGACATTTTGCAAAAGAAGATATACAAACATATGAAAAGATGCTCAACAGCACTAATTATAAGGAAAATGTAAATCAAAACTACATGTATTAGGATGACCATTATCAAAACAACAGAAATAACAAGTGTTGGTGAGGATGTGAGAAATTGGAGCCCTTGTGTACTGCCAGTGGAATTGTAAAATAGTACAGCTACTATGGAAAACTGTAAGGAGGTTCCTCAGAAAGTTAACATTAAAACTACCACATGATCCAACAATCCCACTTCTGAATAAATAATGGAAAACATCTCAAAGAGATATTTGCACATCCATGTTCAGTGCAGCATTATTCACAATAGACAGGACATGGAAGCAGGCTAAATGTTCATCAACGGATGAATATATACATACAGTGGAATATTACTGAGCCTTTAAAGACAAGGAAATCTGTCGTATGCTACAACATGAATGAACCTTGAGTCATCATGTTAAATGAAATAAGCCAGTCACAAAAAGGCAAATACTGCATGATTAGACTTATCTGAGGTATCAACAGTAATCAACTAATAGAAACAAAGTACTGTGGTAGGTGCTGGGACTGGAGGGAGGAGGAAATATGAGGGGAACTCATTATTCCATTTGCACAGAATATCAGTTACACAAGATGAAAATGTTCTAAACATCCGTTTTACAACAATGTGCATGCAGTTAACAAGACTGTACTGTACACTTATAAATCGGTGAAAGTGAAGTCGCTCAGTCATGTCCGACTCTTTGCGAGCCCATGGACTGTAGCCTGCCAGGCTCCTCAGTCCATTGAATTATCCAGGCAAGAGTACTGGAGTGGGTTGCCATTTCCTTCTCCAGGGGGTCTTCCCAACCCAGGGATCGAACCCGGGTCTCCTGCATTGCAGGCAGATGCTTTACCATCTGAGCCAACAGGGAAGCCCTTATAAATTGTTGAGTGTAAAAGAAAAAAAGAAGTGTATGTTATTGGATTGACCAGCTGTATACTACTGATGCCTCAATATAGGCCTACCTTCTCTCCCAAACTCCAGACACTCCTTGATGTTGCTTACTGAAATCACCCCATGATGTCCTGCTGGCATCTCACATCCCTCATCAGTAACCAAAATTTAGTACGCTTCCATCCAAATTGTTTCTATATTGCTCTGTTAGTTAATGACACTCTTGCCTACCCTAATAACCAAAGTTGAAATCTGACCACAGTATTTACCTTGTCCTTCCCAAAGCACAGTCAGTCATGCATAGAACTCTTTGTTGTGGCCCTTTTAAATATCCTTTCTCCAGTTTCTGTTGCATTAGTTCTGGCCTTCGTTGTCTTTTACCTTTAGGATTTCAGTAGTGTACTAATTGCTCTGCCTGTCTACAATCTTTCTTCCTTCCAATCTACCATCAATGAAGTATTGCAGTTTTAAGTATCACTTCTCTGTAAAAAGTTTTGAATGGTTCTCCATTTACTGCAGTACAAAGCATCTTCAAAATCTGTCCTTACCTGAATTGACAGTTTTATTTCTTAATATTTCATCCTTTCCATCCAACCCCTAACTATATAGGCAGTTTCTCATTCTCTACAAGTTCTTTCTCTCTTGTTTTGTTCATTCTGTTTTGAGTGTTCCTCCTTTTTTCTTATTGTTTAAAGCTCAAATCAGTCATTACTTCCTCTGTGAGGTTTTGCAGTTTGTTCCATCAGAATCAGTTAGTCCCTTTTCTGTATTATACATAGTATTTTGTTTTTACATTAAAGCATAAATATTTACAGGGTTGGTTTTTATTTGTTTGTTTGTTACTTTTTCCTTAAAACGCAGCCTGATTTGTGTTTTCATGAGACTATGGGAAATAGGAATCTCATCTTGTTTACCTTAACATCACTCCCTAATGTTTAATAAAGGGCCGTATATAGAGAGAGTATTCAATTCATTTTTAGTAAATAAAATTGAGCCAAAGAAAGTTCCCCTAGTGTAATATAGGAGGAAGCACACCATACTAAATATCTGGAAATTTGATCTTTTCATCTTGACCTACTGTCTGTTAAGACACATGACTTTGAGCTAATCTTTTTAACCTCTCTGTGGCAGAGTTTGTTTTCTAAAAGAAATCTTAATGGGCACTACACCCATGCTTAGAAACTTTAAAATATTGGCCTACGTGGTAAAGTTATGTAAATAGTTTTCCATTGCCTTACATGTTAAAGTTGAAACTCCAAAGCCTAGCATTCAGAGGCCTCCACAGTCTGGTTTTAGATGCTATTCTAGTTTCAGCTTCCACTAACAGGAAGCCAAGGAAATAAATACCTTAGTTTTGTACTCTTCTGCTCACCAGCCTCCTGCCAATACTTTCTATTGGCTGAGCTCAAGCAGAAGCCTCAAGAGCAGAGAGACCCTTGGTCCTATTCATAAACACTAGCTCCTTGAAGGCACAGAGCACAGTAGAGAATAATGCGAGTGATGAGGAGGAACAAACGGAGCTGCTTTATTCAAACTGTTCCCTCTCCCTTCCTAGATTTAAATCTTTTTATCTATAAAAAATAATAATAATGCAGGTATTTAACATATTTGGAGAACTTACTATTGTCCAGGCAGTTTGACATGAAGATGGAGGAGGAGATAAAGTTTGAGGAGGAGGAAGAAGGTAATGAGGGGAAAGAGTCTTGAAGAAGTTACCAGATCATGACCTTCAATTGGCCATATTATTTTTGCAGATGAACCTTCTAATTGCCATGCTAATGGGTTTGGACGTTATTTTGAAGGCCAACGAAGGAATTTACACATAGAAATAGCAGGATCGAGTTTGGAGCTTTTGAAATTATGTCTGCTACTTGTGTGAATAATGAATTGAGTCAGGGTGAGATCAGAACCAGGAATCTGATGAGAGCTTGAATGAAAGTTGACAAACAGTAATAGAAAAATAAAGCCAGATTTTTGAAATATTAAGGAATCACAATTGACAGGATTAGAAACTGGATGTGGAAGGTAAAGAAGTCAAGAATGACTCCAAATTTATAACTTGGGCAACATATGAATTACAATACCATATGCTGATATAACCTTACCTTACCTTCAGAGTCTTACAAGATAAGCAGTTATTTGCTAGTTGGACTGGAAGGAGAAGGACAGTTGAGTCAGATGTGTGACAGAATCATGCTGTGTGCTAGAAATTATTAAGAAGTAGAATAAGGGTATGTGTAAGAGCAAAGAGATGAAGTTGAATACAAAGAACAGACCAAGAAAGACCCAGCACATTACTCTAGACAGTCTGAACTTTGTCCCTAGAACAGTAGAAGGTTTTTGATGGTTAAAAGCACAGTTAAATCAGATACTATTGAGAAATTTTCCTAGAACCCTAGAATTTGGACCTTGAGTTTGGAAGATATTGACTAGAGTTGACTAAGAAAATAATTATTTCAAAATAAATAGCATTTATTTAATATTTTGAGCAGTTGTCGTAGCAGTCAAGAATCTGAATAATAAAAGTAGGGAAAAATTCACTCTCATCCTATTGTGCATGCATGCACAGCTCAGTCACATTCGACTGTTTGTGACCCCATGAACTGTAACCATTCCCCTCTACGCTCCTCTGCCCATGGGATTCTCCAGGCAAGAATACTGGAGTAGGTTGCCATGTCCTCCTCCAAGGGATCTTCCAGACCCAGGATCAAACCCGCCTGTCCTGTGTCTTCTGCATCTCAGGTGTATTCTTTACCACTGAGCCACCAGCGAAACCCCTCTCATCCTATTACTTAAAGATAACTACTACTAACGTGTAATTATTTTATTCCAGCCTATGCATTGGATTGTACTTTATTTCTAAGCTGTAATCATATTATGATGTATACTTTTTAAATCTACAGCATTCATATCAGCAGAATTAATGGTGAATTAACCCTACTTTTTTGGAGAAGGCAATGGCAAGTCACTCCAGTACTCTTGCCTAGAAAATCCCATGGATGGAGGAGCCTGGTAGGCTGCAGTCCGCTATGGGTCGGACACGACTGAGTGACTTCACTTTCACTTTTCACTTTCACACATTGGAGAAGGAAATGGCAACCCACTCCAGTGTTCTTGCCTGGAGAATCCCAGGGACGGGGGAGCCTGGTGGGCTTCCGTCTTTGGGGTCACACAGAGTCGGACACGACTGAAGTGACTTAGCAGCAACCCTACTTTTTAAGCCTATGGAAATACCTGGATCATATCAAGTGCCCAATAAGTGTAAACTGCTTAGTTTCTATCTACATATTGTGCAAAATATATTAAAAATTAGATTTATTTTCACCAAATGACACTTGACTCAGTCTTCACGTTTTCTTCATTCTGATTACCTGTTCTAAGATTTCCTTTCTCAGTCATACAAATTAGCATCTACTACTTGCCTAAAGACCATGTTTAACAGTGTTTACCTCTTACAAGATATGAACCAAAATTTACTTTTGATTAGTCTATCGTTGAAATTAATATATAGGATAGGCATTCTGGAGGTTGAAGCTTTTGTGCTTATACCTAATAATATGAGAAACAGCACCATAAAGGAAAGATTAAGCGAAATGAGACTTTTATGAGCTGCTAAAATTTCTCTAATAGCAAAGATAACTTTAACTTCTCTGGGTCCTTTTTCTCAGGCCATTATAGAGACTAAATTAGTTAACACTTTAAAAGAACTCTAAAAGGAGCTTGTCAGATTCTACTTTTAAAGATTTAATAACTTTTGATTTCTAAGGAAAAATTACTTTTTCTCTACCTTTGTCTAGGGAATGTTTAAAACAAGGACCTACTGAAGAAAACAAAATTCTAACTTTGCATTTCAGTACACTGACACAATGAAAACATCCCAAATGGAAGCTGACTAGCTGACTTTGTTCATTTGTACATGTATGTGTGTGTGTGTGTCTACATCTGAAACTGTATCCTGACAGGCTCTTTGGGAAATAAGAGAATTCTTGGTCAGCTTGACTACTCAAGGTTGAAAAGGGGGTTTCTAATATCAATAACTTTAGATATGCAGATGACACCACCCTTATGGCAGAAAGAGAAGAAGAACTCAAAAAGCCTCTTGATGAAAGTGAAAGAGGAGAGTAGAAAGGTTGGCTTAAAGCTTAACATTCAGAAAACAAAGATCATGGCATCTGGTCCCATCACTTCATGGCAAATAGATGGGGAAATAGTGGAAGCAGTGTCAGACTTTATTTTTGGGGGCTCCAAAATCACTGTGGATGCTGATTGCAGTCATGAAATTAAAAGACGCTTACTCCTTGGAAGGAAAGTTATGACCAACCTAGATAGCATATTAAAAAGCAGAGACATTACTTTGCCAACCAAGGTCCATCTAGGTTATGGTTTTTCCCATGGTCATGTATGGATGTGAGAGTTGGACTGTGAAGAAATCTGATCACCGAAGAATTGATGCTTTTGAACTGTGGTGCTAGAGAAGACTCTTGAGAGTCCCTTATACTGCAAGGAGATCCAACCAGTCCATTCTAGAGGAGATCAATCCTGGGTGTTCATTGGAAGGACTGATGCTAAAGCTGAAACTCCAGTACTTTGGCCACTTCATGCGACGAGTTGACTCACTGGAAAAGACTCTGATGCTGGGAGGGATTGAGGGCGGGAGGAGACGGGGACCGACAGAGAATGAGATGGCTGGATGGCATCACCGACTTGATGGACATGAGTTTGAGTGAACTCCGGTAGTTGGTGATGGACAGGGAGGCCTGGCGTGCTGTGATTCATGGGTCGCCAAGAGTTGGACACGACTGAGTGACTGAACTGAACTGAGCCACCTCACAAAGGGAGCTAGTATTTAGAGATGCAAAGTGCACCAAACCAGAAATCATACAGCAAGACAGGGATGAACCATCAGTAATATAAATCAAGCTCTGAGGTTTATGTTCCTGAACCAGAATTAACAGCAAAGCAAAAGGTAATTACCAATAATGTAAGCAAAGAAAAAGGTCTGATGAAAGATGGGGGCAGAAAAAGGGAAGATTGTGTCTAAAGCTGAAAGCTGCCATAATGGCTATAACCAGAACTCACAATTCTTGATGTATATAAAGCATTAGTGCCACTAGTAAGGGCAGGAACCAGGGATCTTGAATTGAGACCTTCCTTAAGAACCCTCAGTCCTTAAGAAACTTTTTTGTGAAATCCAGACCTATAATCATCTAAAGCCGCCCTTAACTCAAAACACTTTGCTTCCTTTTTAGGAATATTGACACTTGATTCCTACATTTAAAGTTCTTTAAAGTAATTTTATCCTTTTTCTAGTGTTACTTTAGCTACTCTCTTTAATCACTATGTCTGCTAATACTGTTTTCTTCACTTCCATCTCTACCCTGTTATGGCAGCTCTTTACCGGTTTACTTTTAATTTTATATATTTAGCTTACCCGTGTGTGACAAATTTAAAATAAAAGCCAAAGGAAGACAGTTGCTAATACAGTTCACACCTGATCATGGGAAATGAGTTACTTTTCCTCCTTTTGGCCTTATAATTTTTCTATAGATAACCCTCTTGATCTCAGAAATAACTGATAAGAATTTACTTACAGTGTTTACAGTGTTCTCATTTTATCTTCTAGCTTGGTAGTACATGCATTAGCTTTTTTCCCATTTCCCTGATTACTTGACCTTAGCTAAAAGTGACAACTACTGTATTATTTTTTTCTTCTTTTTCTTTTCCCTACCACAATAACTCACTACTTTTTAACAAAAAAGTAAAGAGAGGAAAACCCAGTGTTCACTCCATTGCTAACAGCTGTTTGCTTTTCAGCTGTCTTTGAAGAAGGAGTTATTCTCATAAGAAGAACATTGCATTAATGACCAGAATAGAGTTTGAAATTGTGTGTAGTATATATCTCTACAGCCCATCTTCTTTGGCAATCTATATATTCTAGACTGATTAAAATCAAACATTTAGAAACTCATTCACCAAAATTTTCTGTATGACCACATGTGCACAGTGTTGGGCCTTGACTTAAAACATCTTTTCCTTTCTCAAAGAACTGATAATCTAATTAAGAAAGCAGACAGGTATATAAAAAAACATAATTACTGTAAGATATGTAATGAATACAATATGCAGTGAAATGCTGAGATACAGTATTTAGAGTGCCTCAGTGCAGGAAAAATTGGAATGTTATGCATTGCTCCATAAAAGGAGGACCATTAAAAAACTTCTTTAATTTTTTAAATTTTAAAATAATTTCATGCTTTGAAAAAGCTGCAAGAAATAATGCAAACAATTCCTGTGTGTCTTTCACCCAGTTTCACAAGTGTTACCATTTTGCCACATTTACTTTGCCATTTCTCTCTACATATTAATATACATATTTTCCTGCACTATTTATGAGTAAATTGCAGACACGATGTCCCTTAATGCTTCAAATGCATATGTCCTTTTTTAAAAACGGAAGAAAATTTTTAAAAAGAAAGTAATATTCATACTTAAGCACAGTATAATTATCAAAATCAGGAAATGAACCTTGCCATAATACTATTGTGTAATCTTATTCAAATTACACTTTGCCAGTTTTTCTAATAATGTTCTTTGTGGCCAAAGGAAAAAAACATTCTCTTCTTCAGATCTGGGATCCAATCCAGAATCATGCATTACTTTTAGCTATCATGTGTCTTTAGGCTATTTTATCTGGAACAGTTCCTCAATTTTTCTTTGTCTTTCATGACCTTGACATTTTTAGAGTGTGGGAGAGTTATTTTGTAGAGTGTTCCTCAAATTTAGACTTTTCTGATGTTTCCTGATAGTTTGGTTCAGGTTATGCATTTCTGACAGTAATACCTCATATGTGACTTCATGTCCTTCTTAGTACATCCTTAGGAATTTCATGAGGTCGTTACTGGTGATTTTAACTTTAATCATTTGGTTAAGGTAAGATCTGTCAGATTTCTCCACTATGAAATTGCTATTATGATTAATAAGAATCTTGTGGGGAGATATGTTGAGACTATATAAATATTTTGTTTTTCTTGAGGTTTTCATCTTCTAGTCTTAGTATCCGTTGATGATTTTTACACCAGTTATTACTGTGAACCAATTATCATACTGCGCCGTGTCACTCAGTTGTGTCCGATTCTTTGCAACCCCATGGACTATAGCCCGCCAGGCTACTCTGACCATGGGGATTCTCCAGGCAAGAACACTGTAGAGTGGGCTGCCATGCCCTCCTCCAGGGGATCTTCCTAACTCAGGGATTGAACCCAGGTCTCCCACATTGGAGGCGGTTCTTTACCATCTGGGCCACCAGGGAAGCCTGAACCAATTATTACTATTGAGCCAGTTACTACTATGATAGTTGCCAAGTGGTGACTTTCTAATTCTTTCTCTTCATTTATCAGTTGTCATTCTGCTGTAATGAAGAATTTTATTTAATCATTACTTTATGCTATTATATACTCATGGATTTTAATTTTTTATGGATCATTTTATTAAATAGATTATATTATCTGTTACTATCCTAATTTATTTTGATGCTTAAGTTGTCCCAGGTTTGACTAATGGGAACCTTTTCATATTGACTCTAAGATCCTTTGATATATGTTCTCATCACTATTTAAATATTTGCTTACCAAAGAAAGTTGTGAAAGAATAATTTCCCCTGAAAACAAAAAGATGAGAGAAAACTTACTCTGTCCAGAGAAAACATACAAGAGCAGGAAAATGTGAAATAATGAAGTGTATTCCAATATCTACAATATTATTAATTTTTCTGAATGATGGAGTAATGTGTGATGACTGAAAAAGAAGCAAGAAAGGTTTTGTATACTATTCTAAAGAATTTGAATTTTATCCTGGCAATGACAGTGAACCATTGATAAAAATTTTATAGTAAACATTTTGTGACAACAATGTCTTGTTTTGTATCTTGAGGCCCATAAATTCCAGGGGTACTTTATTTTAATATTTCTTATACAAATTAACACAATCCTTTCCCTCATGATTTTTAGGTTTTATCAGAAATATTGGGTTGGCTAAAAAGTTCCACTGGGTTTTCATAACAGTGGTCGGAAAAACTCAGACGAACTTTTTGGCCAACCCAATATTCTGAGGTTCATTATCTCGAGTAAACAGGTAGAAAAAGAGTATTAAACTGAAAGCAGTATAAGAAATTTATTTTCAGATATACAGAGTTCCCTGTAGACCTGAGCCTGCAAACACTACCATTGCCAGTGTTTCCGTAGAGGTTTGGACCTGATTCCTCTTAATTTGAGATTTATATAAAGACTAAATGCTTTTTGTATATCTGAGCCACACATTCTTTGAATTACCAAATGCCCTAGTTATTTAACCTGAATAAATTACTATCATCCTTGCTTTTTAAGCTTCCTAGGAAAGTTATTCATTATCTTAGGTGGTTTGTGTTCAGAAAGAACCAGGAAATAGAAATACAAGAAATTGAAGCTGCAGATACCATGGGAAACAGAGGCAGTAATAATAGGGCAGACCAGGTCTCTCCCTTGAGATTTTCTGTATCTAAAGAATGAATAATGATTTACACTTTGGGTAGTTTGGGAACTTTTTTACTGATTGTTCTCAAGAATAGTTTCCTCTTGAGGTTTTGAATTTAATCAAGAAGAACTTGCATGAACATCTTGTTACTATTATATTCTGTCCTGTCACCTGAAAGCATCTTCTCTTCATTTACTTCTAATTTAAAAAATGGGTTTTTAAGCCAAGGTGAAACATTGTATATTAAGAATTGGCAGATTAAAAATGATGCATTTGAAATGGGAAAAAGTCATTCCATTGGTATAAACAGTTTCATTTAATATGGCTATGCCATAAGAAAAATGTTACTGCTGTATAACAAAGACCTTACTTTACTCAATAGAAAGGAATCCATTTGTACTTTTTTGTCCCTTGAATCCTTGTACAACAAAGACATTGCCATTAGTATTTAAACGTGTCTTTCATGATGGCAATCCTGAGTGAACATCATATATTGTCTTTTTAGTGATTATAAATGCTGCATGCAAGGTAGAAAAATCTCAGTAATATTTTAAGTACTTTATCTGCAGATTCTGAACTGACATATAATCATCCCCAATTCTGAACCTATACAGGAGAAAACTATAAATGAAACAAGTTAAGTTTTACTAATGGAAGCCTAAGCTTATTAGAGAAACCTCTGGATCATCAATCTGTGCTAATTTAGAATTGCTTTAATCCCACAAATCTACTTCAGAAAATTAAACCCCTCATATAAGAATGCCATCAATGTAGGTGTTATGATAATTCAGCCTGTTACTCTTTGCTTAGTCTGGACATCTACAAGTAGGGAAGATGTCTAGACTTCCTTTTCCCATCACCACCCCTACTCCCATATAAGGATCCCATATCCTAAACTACCTCGTAGTTTATTTTTTGTCAGAGTAGCTAGTCTGCCTACATCATTAGCATACATCACCAGAAAATTTTATTATAAGTTTAAATAAATATTTCTTTGAATGGTATAATCTTCTCAGGACACATTTTCACATTTGTTAGTTTTGTTTCATTTTATCGTTTACATAAATTGAATGGAGCATAGTACCTTTACATTTTCTTTGTGACTATTAGTATTCATCAGAATATATTTATGGCTGTGAAATAGCTTTTGTTTTATAGGAAAAGTTCTATTCAAATTTTGGATATCTTCTCTGTCCAAAACCCAAACTTTCTTTTGTTATAACATTCTTACTTTTTAACAATTGTTCTTTCCTTCATTTCCTACTTCTAGGTAAATGGATTTTATGGACCACTCAATGAAAACTGCCTGCTAGGCTGTATTAACTCATCTGGTGTAAGAGACAGAGACAAAAGTGCATACTGTTTTTCCCAATTTTTTTCTCTTCTATCAGGTTTCTGTTTGAGCTCAGAATCAAGAAGAGGGATAAGGTTTGGAATAGAACATTTCTTGATCCTTTTTCCTGTCTGACTGTGTTCTGCAATAGTCCTGGACAGGTAGAAGTGCTTTGCAGTTGTAACTTGCAAAATAAGTAAGCGATAACTATTCTTAAATTTTGTGAAGCTTTCAGTTTAAAGTTTCTTATAAATCACTGGTATCAACATCAGAAAATAGTTGAAATTATGCTTTTTAATGGAAACCAAAAAAAGAAACAAGTATTTACTTACCAGCTTTATTTTGGAAATGTATGCCTTCTAATAAATGAGTTTCCCCATGCCAGCCCATGAGAGGCCTTCATATGAGCCCCTGAGCTAACTGGTGAGGTTGTGCTTCTTCAGCCTGTATCTGCAGCTGCCAATTCCTCTGTGTGTGTGTGTCCCTGGGGCTGACCCTGGAGCATGGTTTGTCCACTTTCAGTCTGAAAATGGGAATACTGAATCACCTAGATCGATAGTTTTCAAACTTATTTTAGCTACAGATTTTGCTAAATGGAATCTTACATAACACATAGACTTCCTGCATGTGGTGAGGGCTACAACAGAACTAAGTATGTTAATGTTATTTAGTAATTCCGTTTACGTAAAAAGAGCAGCTATTTAGAGAAATTCAAATCAAAACTACAATGAGGTCTCACCTCACACCAGTCAGAATGGCCATTATTAAAAAGCCTACAAATAACACTGCTGCTGCTAAGTCACTTCAGTCGTGTCCGACTCTGTGCAACCCCATACATGGCAGCCCACCAGGCTCCCCCGTCCCGGAGATTCTCCAGAGGGTGAAAAAGGAACCCCCTGCACTGTTCATAGGAATGTAAGTGGTGCAGCCACTGTGGAAAACAGTATGGAGGTTACTTTAAAAACTAAAAAGTTACCATATGATCCTGCATTCCCACTGCTGGGCATATAGCTGGACAAAACTCTTAATTTAAAAAGATACATGCATCCCAGTGTTCATTGCAGCACTATTTACAATAGCCAAGACATGAAAGCAATCTAAATGTCCATCTATAAAGAAACGGATAAAGATTTTGTGTGTGTGTCTGTGTATGTATATGTGTGTATGTGTATATATATATATATATAAAACAATCAAATACTACTCAGCCATAAAAAAGAATGAAATCCCATTTGCAATAACATGGATGGACCTAAAGATGATTATACTAAGTTAAGTAATCCAGAAAAAACAAACATCATATGATATCACTTATTTCTGGAATCTAATACAAATGAACTTTATATAAATATTAATACAAATGGACTTATTTACAAAACAGAAATAGATTCACAGTCATAAAAAACAAATTTATGGTTACCAAAAGGAATAGTTGAGGCAGAACTAAATTGGAAGTTTGGGACTAACATATACACACTACTATATATAAAATAGGTGGTTTTTACAAGGATCTGCTGTATAACACAGGGAACTATACTCAGTATCTTGTAATAACCTATAATGGGAAAGAATCTTAAAAATAACATATATAGATATATATACACTCACACATATGTATATATTCTTTGCTGTACACTTGAAACTAACAAAACATTGTAAATTAACCACACTTCAGTTTTAAAAAGCACAACTGTTACTTCATTAATTTTATTTTTTGTGTGTATACGGTATGCCACAAATACTACTTTTCTCATATTTACACAAACAAGTTAGCCCTTCTTTACTGGTGAAGTAGCTGATTATTTCCACCGTGCGATCTTGGGTGGGTCCTGAGTGGGAAGAAGCCTCTTGGCACATAGAAGTTGCTCAGTAAACACTTGCTGAGAACACATGCACACACTTGCTGATGTGCCAGAGAATTAAAGTACTTCTCCTTTGAGACTTTTTTCAGTTATTTTATCCAGACATCTGCTCTGATGACATGCAAACAGTTTAGTGAGGGGCAAGTGTTAACTCATTAGCATCAAAGTTTGCATTATGTATCTAGTGACACAAACACTTTGTGAAAGAGAATTGACAAATACAGAAGGTCTTAGAGAAGCAAAGGGCAGAAAAGGAAGCAACACTTTGTTTCTCCCTTCCCAACTTTAGACTTTGTTTGAGGATGTATTATTCATTCATGAAAAGTGTTAGATGCTCAGTCATGTCCAACTCTTTGCAGCCCCAAGGACTGTAGCCCACCAGGCTCCTCTGTCCATGGAATTATCTAAGCAAGAATACTGGAGTGGGTAACCATTCCCTTCTCCAGGGGATCTTCCCAACCCAGGGATCAAACCTGGGTCTTGTGCTCTGCAGGCAGATTCTTTACTGAGCCACTTGGGAAGCCCCATTCATTCATACCTCAAGTATTTATTCGATGTCTACTATAAGGAAAGCATAACTCTAAAAGTGGCAAAAGATGCACAGATTAATGAGATACAGGTTCTTCCTTCAAGGAGTTTATGATAGGCTAACATAGGCAGGGCAGATACTTAAATGTCTATACCATAAGATGGAAAGTGGTGCATGCCATAAGAAAAAAGCAAGTACAAAATTATTATAAAGACGGGAAGTATTTTTCCAGGTTGATGGAAATTGGTATGCAGTTTTTAATTTAAAAAATATACCAACCTCTAGAGAACAATCAGGTGGTTTAATATCCTCCTGCCTTTATTTTTTATTTACTTACACACCTTTCCTTTCTGTTGAACTGAAGCGTTCTTCATCTCAGGTTGTATCTTAGTCTGTGTAGACTGAGTACATAACTGTGCCTTGCTCATAAAATACACTCAATAAATATTTGTTGAATGGATGTGTGTATCACTGATAATCAAACTTGGTTTCTAATAAAAATTCCATTACAAAGTACTTTCAACAAATAACCTCTGTACAGTTAAAAAGTATAATTTCCCCCTCATAGACCAACTTTAAAAAAAAAAAAAGCTTTTATAAGATTATAACAATTTTCACCATAAAGAGAGTAAAGGATATCTTAGAAAAGATCAGATCTGAGATCTATAAATCTGAATAAAGTGCAGAACCATCTATCATGCTTTTCAATTATACTGGTTGTGATAATATGTATTGATGATATTTAATGACAAAACAAGGACTTCAGTGAAAGTTGTGAATAAATTTACAGTTCAATTATAGGTAAATGATTAATCACACAAAATCCTTCTCTAAGTGTCCACCTTGAAGTAGAAATTTTTTTCATATTTTAGCACTAAATTATCTCTAAGGTCTGTAAGGTTTAAAAATTTTGTAATTTTGTGATTGCCCATGGATGAGAAATAAGTATAAGTATGTTGTATGTCTTCTCTTTGACTACTTATGACAATGTCATTTGTCTTAGAATGAAAAGTATGGGACAGTACCTGTAAGTTCAATGAAAATGTCTGAAGTAGCCTCTGGAGGTGGGACGGGAGGACTAAATTAATTAAATTACAATGACCAGGAACTTACAGACTTCTGAGGGATATATACAGTCATTGTTGTTCAGTCACTCAGTCATTTCCGACTCTTTGTGACCCCATGACCTGCAGCATGCCAGCCTTCCCTCTCCTTCACTATGTCCCAGAATTTGCTCAAACTCATGTCAGTTAAGTCTGTGATGCCATCCAACTGTCTCATCCTCTGTTGCCTCCTTAAGAAGTAGGAGCTTATTTGTCTCACATATCAAGTCTGGAGGCAGGCAGTCCAGGGTTTGTACAGTAGCTCAACACTGTCATCAGGGATTCTGGCTCTTTTCCTTTCCTTGTTTCCCATACTTACTCTATGGGTTTCCAGTCTCATAGTTGAAAATGACTATGGCACCTCCCAGTAGCTAGTCATGTTCTCCTCTTAAAGTTTTACCTCTTTATCTTTTATTTATAGTAGGAAGCCTGCTCCCAGGGACTACTTCCTACATCTTGCTGGCCAGAACTTAGGTGGCCATAAACATATTATATGGTCAATCTTAAGTGAAAGGCAGCTGCCGAAGTGAATTGTGGTTATTAGAATAGCCAAGCAACAGTGTTTGCAGTTACTCCTTTTATGTTAACCCTTTGAGCTATAGACTTTTAAGATTTCAAAGAAAAAGCCAGGTATACTTATGCATGAAGATATTGTATCTAAGAAGTCCCTTTCTGTCATTCAGTGATGCATTCATTAATTCAAAAACTATTGTCTAGTATGTACCAGATTCTGTTCCAGGTATTGAGGATAACAACATTGACTAAAAAAGACAAAGTTGCTGCTGTCATGAAGCTTACATTCAGTTCAGTTCAGTTCAGTCGCTCAGTCGTGTCCGACTCTTTGCAACCCCATGAATCATAGCACGCCAGGCCTCCCTGTCCATCACCAACTCCCAGAGTTCACTCAAACCCATGTCCATCGAGTCGGTGATGCCATCCAACCATCTCATTCTCTGTCATCCCCTTCTCCTCCTGCCCCCAATCCCTCCCAAAATCAGAGTCTTTTCCAGTGAGTCAACTCGTCGCATGAGGTGGCCAAAGTATTGGAGTTTCAACTTTAGCATCAGTCCTTCCAATGAACACCCAGGATTGATCTCCTTTAGAATGGACTGGTTGGATCTCCTTGCAGTCCAAGGGACTCTCAAGAGTCTTCTGCAGCACCACAGTTCAAAAGCATCAATTCTTCAGCGCTCAACTTTCTTCACAGTCCAACTCTCACATCCATTCATGACCACTGGGAAAAAATACATAAGTGTATAGATATGAATATCCATATATATGTGTATATGTTTTTTTCACAAAGAAAATAGGTAAGGAGAATAAAGAGTGATAGTACGTAATATTCTTTATAGGATGTCTAGCAAAGGCCTCTGATGAAGTGATATTTTAGCAAAGACCTGAAAGAAATGAGGGTTGAAAGGAATCATAATATCTGGGGAAGAATGTCCAAGTAGAGGAAACAGCAAGTATGCAGACCCTGAAGAGAAACATATTTGGCTTTCTCAGGCGAGGAATCAGTATGACTGGAGCACATTGACGGAGAAGGCAATGGCACCCCACTCCAATATCTTGCCTGGAAAATCCCAGGGATGGCGGAGCCTGGTGGGCTGCCATCTATGGGGTCACACAGAGTCAGACGCAACTGAAGCGACTTAGCAGCAGCAGCAGCAGAGCACATTGAACAAGGGTGAAATGATAAGAGAACAGTGTAGATTATATGTTGGGCTTTGTAGACCATAGCAAAGACTTTACTGTGAGTGAATTGGAAAGTCATTGGAGGGTTGTGAGCAGAGATGAATATAAATCACCTTACAGTTTAAAAGGACTATTATAACTGCTGTGTGGAGAATAAATTATAATGGGACAAGGATCGAAGCAGGGAGACGAGTTAGGACCCTATTCAATTTCCCGGGAAATAAATGATGGTTCCAACTATTGTAGTAATTATAGAGATGGTGAGTAATGATGGGATTTAGAGACATTTTAATGGTAGTTTAGATATGGTTCTGATAATAATAGAAAAATCAATGATGTCACCAAGGTTTTGGATTAATAACTTAATGAATGGAGTTTCTATTTACCGAGATGGGAATTGCAAGAGAATAAGACATCGTGTAGGTAGGTTAGGAGGATGGGGAATCAAAAGTTAGATTTTGAACATGCCAGGTTTGAGTTGCCTATTGCACAGTCGAGTGCATGTTTGATGATTTATACATTTGTAGATACATACTCTTATCCACCAACTGTCTAGATGACATATAAACCTAGAGGTGAAGGTAGAAGTTGGGATTGAAGATATAAAATTAGAAGTTTTAGTATATGGGTAATATTAATGCCATGACACTAGATAGGGTTACATTAGGAGTACATAACTAAATAATATTTTTCTGTGACTTTTTTTAGAAGAGAGAATTTCCTATGAAATTCTAAATAAATTTAAGCTTGTATATTTCTTTCCACTAACTGACTCATTGAGTATTAAAAGTTCAGTATAGTAACTAAGGAAATGGACTCTAAAGCATGGCTACCTAGGTTTGCATCCTAGCTGTTTGTTTTCTATCTTTGCGATTTAGGCCACGATATATAAACCTCATTTTCCTCATCTGTAAATAAGGATAATAATGATACTTCCCTTTAGGTTGTTGTGAAGCTTAATTAGAATAGTGCCATGATACATAGTAAGCACTGAGAAAGAATTAGCCAATATCATCATTAAACTTCACCAGCTTTTGCTACACGATATAAAATTACTAACAATTTAATGTTCTGCCAAAGCAGGCTATATTTGGGGAACAGTAGAAAAATTTTCCCCCTGTAATCTTCATCTCTGGACATATGAAATGAAGACTGAGAATTACTGTTGTTTATAAGCCATTCCCACTTTTTAATCAGGTTTCAGCATCATATTCTCAGTTACTTATCTTCCTATTTAGGTCACAGTGCTGTCGATATCACCAAGGTGGCTAGAAGACACCGTATGTCTCCTTTTCCTCTAACATCTATGGACAAAGCCTTTATCACAGTCCTGGAGATGACTCCGGTGCTTGGGACAGAAATCATCAACTACCGAGGTACTGTTCTATTTGCCCATTGCCTTTTATTTTCATTCTTTTCCAAACAAGATTACTCTAACACTAATACTCAGTTTTCCTAAAAAAGAAATGTTATTAACCATTATCACAGTTATTACCATCTTTGTTTTCACTTCTTATTTCTACTCAACTCTAGGATCAATCTTAACAGTATACAGAGTAAAATACTCATAAATCTTCCTTTACTTTAAAAAAAAGGAAATATTCAACTGTGTTTCTCCTATTCATCAAAATATCAGTACTCTCAAGAGAGGGCTGTCAGCACTGAGTGAGGAGAATAGTTGACTGTGGTCTGCCTTATGTCCTTTCTGATAGAAGTGAGAGAGAACTAAGGTGTCTGGTAATTATTTTCATTTGTGAAAATAATATTTTTAAATGTAAATGATGCATTAATTAATTTATCTGTGGATCACTGAGCAGCCAGTGATCAGTTTTTCTGCTTCTATCTATCCCCTCATTTTCTGCTCTTAGTTTAGTAGCACATTGAGACCAGCTTGTGGAAAGTTAATGGAAAGGTAGTATTTCCCAGTGTTTCCAGTTTTTAATCAGCTACTTCCCTTTCTAAAAATCCAGTTCAGGTGCAGACTGAATAAAATGTAGTTTCTAAATTGTTTTTGTTGTACAAATAAAAACAATGCAGAAGTATTGATTTTACAAATAAAGGACTTTATTCATAGATCGTAAAATAGTCAAATTTCAATGACATTAGAGAACATCTGTACAAACACTCTAATATTTCTACAAGAAAACTCAAAACAGCAGAAAAGGAATGGAATTAAGACTAAAGACTTAACGTCCTTGGGAGTTCCCTGGCAGTTCAGTGGCTAGTACTCAGCACTTTCACTCAGCTGACCCAGGTTCAGTCCCTGTCGGGGAGCTACGATCTTGCAAGTTGTTTGACACAGCCAAAAGACAAAAAAGAAAAAACCTCAACGCTCTCCTCTTTCTACATGATAATGCTCTTGTGCCAATATTGAAATATAGAAAATAATAGTAGATAACATTATGTTAAAAGGCCTAAAGCTAGTGAAATATTAAATGCCAAATGCTAGCTCTTTGGTCTCTGGCCCTACTTAAGCAAAAATTGCTTTGATTTAAACCTGTCCTACTTCTTTGACTTACATCCTTTTAGACATATATGTCATTAGGTTTAAACCTATTGTTTCTATTTTATTCCTCATTAAAGGAAATAAAGATAGCAAAACTAAAGTGGGGAATTAGAAATTAACTGTGTGATTTCAGAAATCGATTTTAATGAAATGGCTTCTTTCTGTTATTGTATGCACATACTTAGATATTTTTATGTCAGTCAATACTAAGACATCTTCAGAAAATATGAATGTAAAATTAAGTTGGAAAAAATTTAACAGTGCTTTACATTATATAAAAATAAGTTAACCATACCTGGCCTCTTGTAATATCAGGGTAGTTTCTCTTATCATCAATCCTTAAAAGAATCTCACTGTGATGCCAGGTCACATTTAGACAAATATTCCAGGACTTTTAAGGAAAAAAACAGAACTGGAAATGGCCGTTTCTATTTCTCCTCTAGGGAAAAAAAAATACCATCAGATGGATTCTCTTTTCCTATCATTTGTTTGTTTCTCCTTCATTTCTTCATCAAATCAGTTGTCACTCATAAGTAAGCAAACTCTTCATGCATGGTTAACTCTTGTCAAGTGTTTCCAGCCATGATGATGAGAAATAATAGTTAGGTTTGCATTCAACCTTTGAGCTGGATCACACTTGGTTTTTAATGCAAAAGAGCGTTATAATTAATCCTCCTAGGCACTTTAGTTAGGTGTTTAGAAAACAGTACCATATATAGAAACATAATTTATTCAATGCTGCTGCTGCTGCTAAGTCACTTTAGTCGTGTCCGACTCTGTGCGACCCCATAGACGGCAGCCCACCAGGCTCCGCCGTCCCTGGGATTCTCCAGGCAGGAACACTGGAGTGGGTTGCCATTTCCTTCTCCAATAACTACCTATTAAAAATCTGCTAAATTCCAGGCCCTGTGTTAAGTCCAGGTATGCAAAGATGAGTAAAATAAAACCCCACCCCATGGTTCTCACTGTGTAGTAGAGGAGAGAGACAGATAAACGATGTAGCACTTGTTTCCTCTACTGGCTCTTTTGTAAGCTTGCCTTCCTTTGTCAATTTCTTGAATATGAACTTTCTTTTCAGCTTGTCTCTGGCCCTTTTCAAATCTTATACATTATTTCAGGTAACCTCATGTATACCAGTTGTTTCAAGTACCACCTATTGAGTGATTGCTAAATCTATATCTTTACTCAGACCTTGCCTGAGCTCCAAACTCACACAGCAGATGTATACCTGCTGCTACTAAGTTTAACATCACTATTACTAAACTTATTTTCTTTACCGCTACAATACTCATTTCCTCTACGTCCTCTTGAATCTATCCTTTATTTGCCATTCCCACTTCTCTCATTTTAAGTCCATATTATTAGCTTCCCCGATTATTGTAACAGCCTTCGCTTCCCCAATTAGCATCTTCCCATCTATTTTCCAATGTGATTCCAAAGTAATCTGTTCAAATGGTGAGTTTGATATTAACATTCCTGCATATAGCTCTTCAGTAGTATTCCTCACAACTCCAGATAAAATTGAAAACTCCTTGATATGTCACATATAAGGCCCTTTGTAATCTAATTTCTTCTTACTTTTTTAGTTCCTTCTCATCAGAACTTGCTTTCCCCTAAACTTGCCATGCTGTTCCTTACCTCTTATTCTCTTATCTCTAAGCCATTGTCTCTACTGTCTTTTGCTTAGGACAATTTTATCCTATTTCTCTGCCCAGTCACTATGTACTTTTTTTTTTTGGTCTGACTTTATTGACGCATAATTAGTAAGTTAAAAGTGTGTATATTTAGGGTATTCAACATGGTGCTTTAATATACATATACATTGTGAAATAATTACCACAATCAAGCTAATCAATACATTTATCACCTTATAGTTACTGAGTGTGTATGAGTGTGCATGGTAAGAATGCTTAAGATTTACTCTTTGAGCAAATTTCAAGCATACAGTACAGCATTAACTATAGTCACCATGCTTTATGTTAGATCCCCAGATCTTATTCATCTTATAATTGAAAGTTTGTACCCTTTGGCCAACATCTCCCCATTTTCCCAGTACATGTTTTTAAGAATAAACTTTAAGACGCTCTCCTCCATGAAGGCGTTCCTGGTGTCCACTCCCCCCTTTCACCAGCTGAGTTAAAGTTTTCTTCCTCCACGACCCATAGCACTTTGTTCCTGTGTTTTATCATAGAAATGGCTGGCATATTTGATCATCTCTGTTATAAATGCTCTAATAAACAGCATGGGTATAAAAAGTTGGGTGATCTAAATGTGAATCACTATAAATTGAATTGTGAGTCAGATGTGGCCTATAATTCTCTTACTAAAGATAAGAGGTTTCCCCCCAGAAAAAGATTGGAAACTCATTCTCACTGTAGCTGTTATCTTTTCGAGGAATGTTTGCATTTTAATGAACAAACCTTCGTAGTTCATTCTGATTTCAGCTGGATGCACCTCTAACTATCCAATTTCATCAGTCTATCACTGAATAGAAAAAGTATGCGGATGGGGATTCCAAATATTTTGCCTCTGCAAATACACTGACACCTATAATTACAGAAGCCCGTAGAGAGATGTGCACATTTCCTAAGAGAGATCCAGAATCAATGAATCCTTGAGGCCAGTTGCCACTGTGAGATCTCTAAAATTACTTATTATATCTCTGTGAAGGTTCAGCAAGAATCCCAGAAAACTAAGAATAAACCATGTATACAGAAGTGCTTGGAAGTGATGCTCTCAAGGTCATATACATAGGGTAAATCTGTGAAGGAATGTTAACAGTATAATATATGAAGTAATTTTACAAAAAGAAGGTGATTTGGAGATCAAGTAGTCTTTCTTACTTTAAAGACAAAGAAATTTAGGACCAAAGAGCTTAATAATGTTCTTAGAAAATTTGTTGTTTAAAAACAGCTAGAACCTAAGATTCTCTACTCCTAGTCCGCTGTTCATTCCATTACAGCAGTTCAGTTCACTCAGTCGTGTCCAACTCTTTGCATCCCCATGGACTGCAGCTCGCCAAGCCTCCCTGTCCATCACCAACTCCGAGTTTACTCAAACTCATGTCCATTGAGTCGGTGATGCCATCCAACCATCTTATCCTGTGTCGTCCCCTTCTCCTCCTGCCTTCAATCTTTCCCAGCATCAGGGTCTTTTCAAATGAGTCAGTTCTTCACATCAGGTGGTCAAAGTATTGGAGTTTCAGCATCAACATCAGTCCTTCCAAGGAATATTCAGGACTGATCTCCCTTAGGATGGACTGGTTGGATCTCCTTGCAGTCCAAGGGACTCTCAAGAGTCTTCTCCAACACCACAGTTCAAAAGCATCAATTCTTTGGTGCTTAGCTTTCTTTATAGTCCAACTCTCACATCCATACATAACTACTGGAAAAACCATAGCCTTGACTAGACAGACCTTTGTTGGCAAAGTAATATCTCTGCTTTTTAATATGCTGTCTAGGTTGGTCATAACTTTTCTTTCAAGGAGTTAAGCATCTTGTAATTTTTAATTACAAGAGTATGTCTCAAATCAGTATGAAAATTATCCTTCTAAAACAAGGACCTAGAAGTGCATGTATATGCAAAGTTTACTGTTTATTTTAATGTGTTTTGACTACAGATGATGTTCTTCTGTCTCTGAGCTGTCCTTTATTATATCTACTATTTTCAACTCCTATCTGCAAGCAAGACCTTTAAGGAGCAAGTGCTCTACTAATTAAACATACCTTCCTTTGGTTTCTTGGAAGCGAAATACCAATGGAGATAATATTTGTCACACTGCCATTTATGATTCATCTTTGCTTATAAAATACATGACATGACTACATTATAAATTCATACTTGGTACAGTAATAGCTGCTGTAAAGCAGATTAAAATATTCTAGAATTCCCTGTTATCCCCAATGTCTTTCAGTTAACAGTGAAAAAACTAAGGTTTGAATAGAAAGGTTTCTGCTTTCTTAGGAGCATTATTTTACAAGCTCTAGGGTTTTTTTTTTAAGACTTTATAACCAAAGACTTTGGCATTTCTGACCTGAGTTCTTTGTATTTCCACAAAAGACTTAAGCAGTTCTAAAGAGGGAGCCTTTAAGTTTTGGTGAACTCAGTTTAAGGCAGTGAAGTATCCTTCTTAGAATACTGACCACAACAGACGTACTTCTCCCTGTTTCTGACCTAAAATGAGATATATTTATAATACTTTTTAAAAGAGAAAAAAGTATATATGAAAATATATAATAATATTCATAGAAGACGGTATGAAATAGGAGGATTAGTCTACCTGTTTGTGACATAGGGATGATTTAGCCAGCGTTATAGGTCTGATTTTTTTCCTAAGTGAGTTAATTTTACTCAGTTGTGTAACTGTAAAAATAACTCCCCCACACAAGGAGACTTCGTGAGTGCCTAACCAGTCATATTATTAATATGTCGTCTACTGCTGCCTGCTGTTTTTCTGAAACCACACGCCCAACGTTTATTCAACAGTAGTACTTCGGCTCCACCTATGGGCAAAGAGAAGAGATGGTTTAAGATCCTTGACTTAAAAAAAAATCCTTGACAGTATTTAAATGTAAGCAAGAGAGACAGCTCCAAGTAATAAAGTATTTTGCAGCACTACTACATACTCTGTAAGTTCGCAAATTGATCATCTGGTGAGACATTGAATGAAACCTAATAATGACTGCTTGGAAGAGCTAGCCATTGCCTGATCCATGAATCCTACTGATATATATTGATATACTTGCTGGTGTGTATTTACATTTATCCTTCAGCTCTCTTATATTTGATGCTAACTGGAAGCCCTTACCATTTTCCAATCAATTGCATATTTCTCGTCAAATCCTTTCCCTTGCCTTAGGCTTTTAGGGAAAAAAGAAACTTGGGGTAATACATGTTTTTCTCTTTGAAGAGACTTAAATATTGCTGGTAAGTTAACTTGATATCAACTCCAGAAGCAGAACTAATCTAATAGAGATCTAATTTATCTTAAAGATAGAATTCCTTATACTTAGTATACAAAATAAAAATTGGCTGATTTTCTGTTATTAGATTTATGCTGATAACCTTAAGCACGAAGCTGTTCTTTCTTTCCAGAGGAAATGTTTTATTTTTCTTTCCAAGATAGTTCAAAGATCTGTAAAGACCAGATGGTATATGTGTACTTCAAATATGATTTTTCTTGACTCTTCTAATATAATTATATATGTTAAAATGAGAGAAATATTCTTCTTTTAAAAATCTCTTATTCTTGTCCTTTAAAAAATAACAGCTTTATTGAAATATGATTCATATACCATGTAATTCACCCACATAAATTATATAGTTCAAAGGTTTTTAGTTTATTCACAGATATGTATAGCCATCATCACGTCAGTTTTAGAACATATTATCACTTCAAAAAGAATCTCCACCATCTTTAGCTATCATCCTTCTCCTATCCCCCTAGTCCACCATCCAGTCTTAAGCAACCACTAAACTACTTATATCTCTATAGGTTTATGTATTCTGAACATTCGCATAATGGGATTATAATAATATGTGGTCTTTTATTACGGGTGTTTTCTACCTAGCACAATATTTTCAAAGTTTATCCATGTTGTAACATGTATCAGTATCTCATTCCTTCTTTAAAAATTATTGTAGTAAAAAACATAAAATGTATCATCTTAACATTATTAAGTTAATTAAATTAACAAATTATCATTGCAACAACTAAGTGGCATTAAGTACATTCACATTGTTGTGAAACATATCTCCAAAATTTTCTCATACAGGATGTCTGAAACTCTTTCCCCATTAAACAATTCCCTTTTTCCTCCTCATCCAGCCCCTGGTAACCACCATTTTACTTTTTATTTCTAAGAATTTGACTACTTTAGATATGGTATATAAGTTGAGTCAGCAGTATTTGTCTTTTTATGGCTGGCTTATTTCCCTTAGCTTAATGTCCTCAACGGAGAAGGCAATGGCAAGCCACTCCAGTACTCTTGCCTAGAAAATCCCATGGATGGAGGAGCCTGGTGGGCTGAAGTCCATGGGGTCGCTAAGGGTCGGATGCGACTGAGCGACTTCACTTTCACTTTTCACTTTCACACATTGGAGAAGGAAATGGCAACCCACTCCAGTGTTCTTGCCTGGAGAATCTCAGGGACAGGAGAGCCTTGTGGGCTTCCGTCTATGGGGTCACACAGAGTCGGACACGACTGAAGTGACTTAGCAGCAGCAGCAGCAGCAGTAGCAGCAGCAATGTCCTCAAGGTCTATCCATGTTGTGCCATGTGATAGTATTTAGATATATACACCACATTTGTTAATCCATTCATCTGTTGATGGACATTTGGAACACTTCCAATTCTTGACTATTATGAATAGCACTACTGTGAACATGGATGTGCATATATCTCTTCAAGACCCTGCTTTCAATTCTTTTGGATATATACTCAGAAGTGAGATTGATGGATTTATATGGTACTTATGTTTTTAATTTTCTGAGGAAATTTTTTCTCTTTTCCATACTGGCTGCACTATTCTACAATCCTACCAGTACTACGTAAGAATTCAAATCAGCAGTTGATTTTTTGATAGTAACCAATTAATGGGTGTGCAGTGATATCTCATTGTAGTTTTGATTTGCATTTTTCTGATAATTAGTGGTGTTGAGCATCTTTTCATATGCTTATTAGCAGTTCATTCATCATCTTTGGAGAAATATCTATTCAAATCCTTTCCCAGTTTTTAAATTTTTTTAATTTTCGTTAATATGCACTGTTCTATTGTCTCAAGTGCACAGCACAGTGATTCTTTATATGTATACATATATATTCAGTTATATGTGTGTGTGTTCTTCTTCAGATTCTTTTCCATTATAGATTATTACAAGATATTGAGTAGCGTTTTCTGAGCTATATAGTAACTCTTTGTTGATTACCTATTTTATATATAGTAGTGTAAATATATTAATCCCAAACTCCTAATTTATCTCTCCCCCGACCAGCTATCCTCTCCCCCGACAGGCTATCCTCTTTGGTAACCATATATTTGCTTTCTATATCTTTGAGTCTATTTCTGTTTTGTAAATAAGTTCATTTGTATCATTTTAGAGCAGTATTTTTATAAGTGATGTTATATGATATATCTCTTTCTCTGAATGATGTACTTCACTTAAGGTGATAATCTCTAGGTCCATTCATGTTACAAGTGATGCAAATGGCATCATCTCAATCTTTTTTAAGGCTGTGTACTGTTACATTTTATACACACACACACACACACACACAATTTCATTATCCATTTATCTGTGGATGAACATTTAGGTTGCTTCCATGTCTTGACTATGAACATTAGGGTGCATGTCTTTTCGAATTAGTTTTATGTGGATAAATGCCCAGGAGTGGAATTGGAGAATTATATGATAACTCTTATTTTAAGGAACCTCTGTACTGTTCTCCACAGTGGCTATACCGATTTACATTCCCACCAACAGCATAGGAGGGTTCCTTTTTCTCCACACTCTTTACAGTATGGAGATTGTAGATTTTTAATGATGGCCATTCTGACTGGTGTGAGGTGATACCTCATTGTAGTTTTGCTATTTATTTCTCTAATAATTAGTGATGTTGAGCATCATTTCATGTGCCTGTTGGCCATTTGTATGTCTTCTTTGAAGAAATGTGTGTTTAGGTCTTCTTCCCAATTTTTAATTGAGTTGTTCAGTTTATATATATTAAAGCTGTGTGAGCTGTTTGTTTTGGAAACTAATCCCTTGTCAGTAGCATTGTTTGCAAACATTTTCTCCCAGTTCATAAGTTGACTTTTTGTTTTGTTTATGATTTACTTTTGCTGTGCAAAAGCTTTTAAATATAGTTAGGTCCCATTTGTTTATTTTTCTTTTTATTTTCATTACTCTAGAAGACAGATCCCACACACACATATATTGTGACTTATGACAAAGAGCGTTCTGCCTATGTTTTCCTCTAGGAGTTTTATGATATCCAATCTTACATTTAGGTCTTTTATCTATTTTGAATTTATTTTTGTATATGTGGGCTAGTCTCTCAGTCGTGTCTAGGTCTTTATGACCCCAAGGAGTCTAATCCTCCAGGCTCCTCTGTCCATGGGATTCTCCAAGCAAGAATACTGGAGTGGGTTGTCAGTTCCTTCTCAATTTTTATATATGTATATGATGTTAGAGAATGTTCTAATTCCATTATTTTACACGTGGCTGTCTAGCTTTCCCCACACCACTTATTGAAGAACTGTCTTTTCTCCATTATCCTTGCCTCCTTTGTGGTAGATTAATAGACCATAAGTGCATCGGTTTGGGGGCTTTCTGTCCTATTCCATTGGTCTATAAGTCTGTTTTTGTGCCAGTACCATACTGTTTTGATTATTGCCACTTTGTAATATAGTCTGAAGTAAGGGATTGTGGATTGAACTTTTAGCTTCATTCTTTCTCAAGATTGTTTTGGCTATTCAGAGTCTTTTGTGTTTACATACAAATTCTAAAATTTTTTGTTCTAGTTGTGTGAAAAATGTCATTGGTTAATTTGATAGGGATTGCATTGAATCCATAGATTGCTTGAGTAGTATGATAATTTTAACAATATTGATTCTTCCAGCCCAAGAATACAGTATATTAATATCTTCCATTTGTGTCATCTTTAATTTCTTTCTTAAGCATCTAATAGTTTTCAGAGTATAGATCTCTTGCCTGCTTAGGTAGGTTTATTCCTTGGTATTTTTGTTGTTGTTCTTTTTGATGTAGTGATAAATGCGATTGTTTCCTTCATTTCTCTTTCTGATCTTTTACTGTTAGCATCAGTTCAGTTCAGTCGCTCAGTCATGTCTGACTCTTTGCAACCCCATGAATCACAGCATGCCAGGCCTCCCTGTCCATCACCAACTCCCGGAGTTCACTCAAACTCATGTCCATCGAGTCAGTGATGCCATCCAGCCATCTCATTCTCTGTTGTCCCCTTCTCCTCCTGCCCCCAATCCCTCCCAGCATCAGTCTTTTCCAGCATAGAGAAATGAAAAAAAATCTGTGTATTAATTTTGTATCCAGCAGCTATACTGAGTCTGTTGATGAACTCTAATCGTTTTCTAGAAGCATCTTTCGGATTTTCTATGTATAGCATCATGTCATCTGCAAACAATGACATTTTTACTTTTTTCCCAATTTGGATTCCTTCTATCTCTTTTTTTCTCTGATTACTATAGCTCGAACTTCCAAAGCTATGTTGAATAAAATTAGCCAGAATGGTCATCCTTGTCTTATTCCTGATTGTAGAGAAAATGCTTTCAACTTTTCACCATTGAATATGATGTTACCTATGGGTTTGTCATTGATGACCTTTATCATGTTGAGGTATGTTCCCTCTATGCCCACTTTCTGGAGAGATTTTATTATAAATGGATGGTGAAATATATCAAAAGCTTTTTTCTGCATTTATTAAGATGATCGTGTGGTTTTTATTTTTCAATTTCTTAATGTGATATATCACATTGATATGCAGATAGTGAAAAATCCTCGCATCCTTGGGGTAAATCCCACTTGATCATGGTGTACAATTCCTTTTTTTTACTATTTATTTATTTTTGGCTGCACTGGGTCTTCATTGCTTTGCATGGGCTTTCTCTAGCTGCAGCAGGTGGGTGCTCCTCTTCATTGTGGTGCTTGGGCTTCTCATTGTGGTAGCTTCTTTTGTAGCAGAACACAGGCTCTAGGCACATGGGCTTCAGTAGTTGCAGCACGTGGGCTCAGTAGTTGTGGTGCAAGGCCTTAGATGCCCAGTAGCATGTGGAATCCTTCCAAACCAGGGAGCCTTCCAAACCTCACTCATAGTTGTAGCTTTTACATTTAGGTCTTTAATCCTTTTTGACTTAAGTTTTGTATATGGTAGAAGATAAGAATCCAGCTTCATTCTTTCAAATGTGGCTATCCAGTTTTCCCAACATCATTTTTTTAAAACTATCCTTTCCCCATTGAGTGGTCTTGACACCCCTGTCAAAAGTCATTTGACCATATACATGAGTGTTTATTTCTGTGCTCTCTATTCTATTCCATTTGTATTAGACAGGGCTCTCCGGAAAAACAGAACCAATAGAATATATATAGGAAGAGATTTATTATGAAGAATTGAGTCACATGATTATGGAGGCTGGGAAGTCCCATGATTTGCCGTCTGCAAGCTGGAGACCCAGGAAAGTTGGTGTTATAATTCCATTCCATGTCCAAAGGCCTGCAAACCAAGGGAGTTAATGGATAAAACCCATCCAAGGGCAGGAGAAGACCAACATCCCAAGTCAACATTCCTGCAGGCAGGAAGCAAAAGGGACCATTTTTTTCTCCACCTTTTGTTCTATTCAAATGCTCAGTGGATAGAATAAAGCCACCCACATGGGGAGGGTGATATATTTTATTTATCTCACCAATTCAAATACTAATCTCATCTGGATATATTCTTTTGGAATTGCATATGAATTTTAGGATGAATTTTTCTATTTCTGAAAAAAACGCTGTTTGCATTTTAATGAGATTACATTGAATCTATAAGTGACTTCAGGTAGCATGGGCGCTAAGAATATTATGTCTTTAAATTCCTAAACAAAGAATGTCTTTCCATTTATTTGTATCTTCTTTATAATTTCTTTCAGCAATGCTTTATGGTTTCCGTTATTACCTCACTCCTTTTTGTGGCCAAATAATATTTCATTGTATGTATTTGGTTTTTATCCATTAATCCCCTTGGTTTGTAGGCCTTTGGACTTGGACTGGAATTATAATACGAGCTTTCCTGGGTTTTTCTGAATGAACTTTTTGGTTAATCCAATATACATCACTTTTATTTATTCATTCATCAATTGATGAATTGTTGGATTGTTTCCATCTTTTGAGTATTAATGAATAATGCTGCAATTAATGTTTGTTTACAAGTTTTTGCCTGGACATATGTTTTCATTGGCCTTCTCTGGTAGCTCAACTGGTAAAGAATCTGCCTTCAATTGACTCTGGTTCAATTCCTGGGTCAGAAAGATCACCTGGAGAAGGGTTTGGCTACCCACTACAGTATTCATGGGGTTTCCTCATGGCTCATATGGTAAAGAATCCTCCTGCAATGCATGAGACCTGGGTTTGATCCTTGGGTTGGGAAGATCCCCTGGAGGAGAGCATGGCAACCCACTCTAGTATTCATGCCTGGAGAATCCCCACAGACAGAGGAGCCTAGCAAGCTACAGGCCATGGGGTCACAAAGAGTTGTACA
Organism: Moschus berezovskii; assembly: GCF_049115385.1. Lineage (NCBI taxonomy): Eukaryota > Metazoa > Chordata > Mammalia > Artiodactyla > Moschidae > Moschus > Moschus berezovskii. The sequence continues at coordinate 24,551,742 of NC_142468.1, read as the reverse complement.
CAACTGAGCAACTAAACACAGCACATGTTTTCATTTCTCTTGGATTTATCCTTCCCTTTTAAGAAGAACAGAATTTAAATAATAGCAAAGACTCCTGGAAGTTTAGGCTGCTAAAAGTTATTTTGAATATAACCTGTATTTATTGTTTTGATTAGACATAAAGGAAAGAAAAAATACAGTTCTGTGTCTTCAGAAACTTAAGAAACCAAATGCACGCTTCCCACACTCATCACCCTGAGAACTCTTACACACAATTTTGCAAGTCCTTGCTGATATACTACTAACTGAATGTACAGAGTCGTATTCAGAGGGGCATCAAGGAGAAACTATATCTTTAATGAAGTCTTGAAATAGATGATGGACATTTATTGATAGCAAAAGGAAAATGTCCAGGTTTAGGGAAGTCATGACTGTAATCGTGGAGGTAAGCATCCATTATACAAAAAGATTTGCTTAAAAGAGTCTAAATGGGGAATAATGAAAGTAAAAGCAAGATGTCCTTCTCTATTTTATGTATTCTTTGGCTGAAGTTGTTTGTATTAATATTTGATTGATATGACTCTTTTCTCTATTTATCCAACATTTCCCTCCTTAGTCCTAATCATGAATGTACTCATTCATTGACTCAGTCATTCAGCAAACACTCACTAAGTGCCTTTTAAGTACCAAGCACCGTGCTTGGTACTGGGGATACAATGATGGGTTGAGTTATGCTGTGAAAACAAGGAATTAACAACTTAATGAAGAAGTCAAGATATAATAGCTTCACAAACAACCTAATGTAATGTGGAAAGTGTACCATAACAGATGGATACAAATGTTTGAAAAATATGAAGACTGTGTATAATCCCTCCAAACCATTCTATATCTTGTCACTAGGCACTTAAAAGTTCTATTAAAAAGTACTATTCCTTAAAAGTTCCGTTATCTCTGAAGAGATTTAAATGCTGCTGGGAGGTTAACTTGAAGTTATTACTTTGCTTAAAATCCTTCATTGGATTCCCATTTTCATAAGATTAAGTTTAAATTCCCTTGATCCCACTTCTGTTGTCGAAAATGCCCCCCACTCTTCTCCTACTTCGTTTGTACTTAAAACTTTAAAACTCAGCATAGGTATCATCTCATCTAGGGAGATTTTCTTGATGTTCCACAAATTGTTGGTTAGGTAGTTTTTTCCTAATGTTGTTGTCACTAAGTCACGTCAGACTCTGCAACCTCATGGACTGTAGCATGACAGGCTCCTCTGTCCTCCACTATCTCCCAGAGTTTGCTCAAATTCATGTCTTTTGAGTTGGTAATGCCATCTAACCATCTCATCCTCTGCCGCCCCCTTCTTTTGTCTTTAGTCTTTCCCAGCATCAGAGTCTTTTCCAGTGAGTTGACTCTTCACATCAGGTGGCTAAAGTATTGGAGCTTCAGCAGCAATCCTTCCAGTGAATATTCAGGGTTAATTTCCTTTAAGAATGAGGGGTTTGATCTCTTTGCTGTCCAAGGCACTCTCCAGAGTCTTCTTGAGCACCACAGTTTGAAAGCGTCAATTCTTTGGCGCTCAGCCTTCTTAACAGACCAGCTCTCAAATCTGTACATAACTACTGGAAAAGCCATAGCTTTGACTATATGGACCTTTGTTGGCAAAGTGATGTCTCTGCTTTTTAATACTGTGTCTAGGTTTGCCATAGCTTTAGTTCTTTTGTGTATTGTCGCCATCTCATCTTAGTCTCTTCTGCTTCTGTTACATCTAATCTTACCCATTTTGTCGTTTTCCTCTATTTCTTTGTATTGTTCATTTAAGAAGGCCTTCTTATCTCTGCTATTCTCTGAAACTCTGCATTCAGCTGGGTTTATCTTTCCCTTTCTCCTTTGTCTCCTACTTCTCTTCCTTCCTCAGCTATTGGCAAAGCCCCCTCAGACAACCACTTTGCCTTCTTACATTTCTTTTTCTTTGGAATGGTTTTGGTCACTGCCTCCTGTATATTGTTATGGACCTCCATCCGCTCTGTCTGCTACTGCTAAGTCGCTTCAGTCGTGTCCGACTCTGTGCGACCCCATAGATGGAAGCCCACCAGGCTCCCCAGTCCCTGGGATTCTCCAGGCAAAAACACTGGAGTGGGTTGCCATTTCCTTCTCTGCTCTGTCTAGTCACCTCCAATCATAAGGGATTTGATTTAGGTCATACCTGAATGGCCTTGTAGTTTTCCCTACTTTCTTCAATTTAAGCCTGAATTTTGCAGTAAGGAGCTCATTTTTTCTGTATACCTCCCATATTACCCTGATGATATATTGTCACTGCCCATACTGTATACTATATTGTAGTCATATTTTTATTTTTTCCATGTTTCCCTTTCTCACATATTACATGTGAATTCCTTGAGGAAATCAGCTAGGCCTTACTAGTCTTTTTGTCCCCAGTGTTTAGCATATAGTCGGGTCCCAGTGTTTGATGATGAATGAATAGATAAACCAGTAACAAACCTTTTTTCCTTATTTAGAGGCAGAAGACCAAAGACATATCTGAGCTGAAACTTAGGGGTGTTCATTGGAAGGACTGATGCTAAAGCTGAAACTCCAATACTTTGGCCACCTCATGCGACGAGTTGACTCACTGGAAAAGACTCTGATGCTGGGAAGGATTGGGGGCAGGAGGAGAAGGGGACGACAGAGAATGAGATGGCTGGATGGCATCACTGACTCGATGACATGAGTTTGAGTGAACTCCGGGAGTTGGTGATGGACAGGGAGGCCTGGCGTGCTGTGGTTCATGGGGTCGCAAAGAGTCAGACATGACTGAACGACTGAACTAAAGATTCACTAGGCACAGAAAAGGAGAAGGAAAAAAATATTCCTGTCTAAGGCAACATTATTTGCAAAGGCATAGAAATAAGAAAAAGCCCACCATGTTTAAGATGCAGCAAATCATTCTTTGTATCAGAAACTAGACACTTGTCAGAAATAAAGCTCAATCTCAGTATAAACGTTTTCCAAATTATGCTGGACAAGCCTTACGCTGCTGTTGCTGCTGCTGCTGCTAAGTCACTTCAGTCGTGTCCGACTCCGTGTGACCCCATAGACGGCAGCCCACCAGGCTGCCCTGTCCCTGGGATTCTCCAGGCAAGAACACTGGAGTGGGTTGCCATTTCCTTCTCCAATGTGTGAAAGCGAAAAGTGAAAGTGAAGTCGCTCAGTCGTGTCCGACCCTTAGCAACCCCACGGACTGCAGCCTACCAGGCTCCTCCATCCATGGGATTTTCTAGGCAAGAGTACTGGAATGGCTTGCCATTGCCTTCTCCAAGCCTTACACTAGCACTACAGAATTCTTAAAATAGGATCTGTGTATTATTTTGTAGCCTAGTGAACCTTGGGTAGATTGTGGCATTTAAATAACTCACTTATAGGGTGTAGAGAACAGGGAACCTCCACCTACACTGTTGGTGAGAATGTAAATTGGTACAGCCAGTGCAGAAAGCAGTATGAAACTTTCACAGAAAACTAAAAATAGGACTACCATATAACCCAGCAATTCCACTCCTGGGCATGTATCCAAAAAAGCGAAAACACTAATGAAAAAAGATACATGCACCCCAGTGTTCATGGCAGCATTATTTATAATTGCCAGAATATGGAACCAATCTAAGTGTCCATCAACAGATGAATGGATAAAGACATTACATACACACACACACATACACACACAATGGACTGCTACTCATCCATAAAAAAAAGTATGAAGTTTTGCCTTTTGCAGCAATGTGGATGGACTTGGAGGATATTATGCTAAGTGAAGGGGCTTTCCCAGTGGCTCAGGCAGTAAAGAATCAGCCTACAATGCAGGAGACCCCAGTTCGACCCCTGGGTCAGGAAGATCCCATTGAGAAGGGTGGCTACCCACTCCAGTATTCTTACCTGGAGAATTTCATGGACAGAGGAGCCTGGCAGGCTACAGTCCATGCAAAGAGTCGGACACAACGAAGCTACTAACACACTATATATGCTAAGTGAAATAAGTCAGACAAAGAAAGATACTGTGTGATATCATTTTTATATATGGAGTCTAAAATAAACCAGTGAATATAACAAAAAAGCAGCAGACTCACAGATGTGGAGAACAAAGTAAAGGTTACTAGTGGGGAGAGGAAGGAAGGAAGGGGCAATATAGGGGTAAGGAAGTACAAGCTATTAGATATAAAATAAGCTACAAGCATGTGTTGTACAACACAGAGAATATAGCCAATATATTATAGTAACTATAAATGGAGTATAATCTTTAAAAATTGCAAACCACTTATTCTACGCTTGTAACTGATATAACATTTACAGCAACTATATTTCAATAAATAAATAAATACACTAATTCCTTGTCCATCTCAATCTGTCATTATTATTTGATTCTCTTCAGATTTGCTGGCTATTTTTTAGTGTTTATGTTTATAGTAAAATGGGAGTAAGGAAGGGCAATTATTACTGGAAACTTACATAACAGAATTTTTACTTTCGTTTCCAGAATCTAATTGCATCAAATTATGGTTGAGTAGACCCTATGCCTTAGGAACCATCCAGAATGGAATTGCACAATAAGATATATGAGTAACTCAAGCATTAAAGGGAGAAATCAAGTCAGCTGATACACCTTTCTCTCAATTGGCCATCAATGAGACGTTAGTTAACTTATGTTAAGCTGCTGCAGTAGCTAAGACTGTCAGTATCAACAGGCTTTCAAACTTAGCATACTATGTGTTCAGCCTCTTTCTTCCTGGAATACAGAAGTAAAAAGAGTCTTGATGAGCATGTATCACTTCTCTTGGGCTACTGGCAAGGACCTAGGGAGGAAAAATACATGTGCTAACTGTTGATGACAGCCGTTCTCTGTAGTTTTTTGTGGCGGTGGTAACACATAAGACTTACCATTTTAATCATGTTTAACTGCACAGTTCAGTGACACTAAATACATTTACGTTGTTTTGCAACTGTCACTACCTTCCATCTCCAAAACTATTTTATCACCCCAAACTGAAACTACATACTCGTTAAAAAATAACTTCCTATTCCTCCCTTTTCCCAGCCCATGACAACCACCATTCTACTTTTTGATAATTATAATTTTGAATACTCTAATTACCTCAAATAAGTGAAATCATATGATGTTTGTCCTTTTGTAGCTGGCTTGTTTCAGCTGTTTTCACTTATTTCATAATCCCTTCAAGTTTCATCCATATGTGTATGGATATCATATGTAAGAATTTCCTTCTTTTTTAAGGCTGAATAATATTCCTATATGTATGTACCACATTTTGTTTACCCCTTCAGCTGTCAATGGATACTTGGGTTACTTCCACTTTGTGACTATTGTGAATAATGCCACTATAAAAATAGGCACACAAGTTACCTGTTCAAGTTTCTGCTACTGTTTCTTTTGAATATATACCTAGAAGTGAAATTGCTGGATTTTATGGTAATTCTATCTTTAATTTTTTGAGGACTCACCTTGTTGCTTTTTTAAATGTTAGAACAGAGGAAGAGCAGTATGTGAAGGGTATGTAGCTATTGCCATTGTAGTAATGATTGAAGTTCTAAGATCTAAATTTCAGTCCTGTCTTAGCCATCTGTAAAATATGTGATCTTGGGTAGTTTACCCTGTTTAAACTTCTCTTAATTCACCTCTAAAATGAATATAATAATGCTTTACTAGATTTTTTAAAGAATTAAATGAAATTATATATGTGATATTACTTGGTAATTTATAAAATGCTATATAAACATTTATTAAACTAGATCAGCTGCCAGAAAAACTTAGCCCTGGTGCTATTTTGATTATTAAATGCTATTACTGAGTTATTCAAATCCCAGCAAAGTTATTCTCTTGGGATCTGTACTGGTGTCAAACTCCCATTTTCATTCACCACACTGAATAGTTTCAGATAAGGAGCTAACCCAAGTAGTTGATTTTGACCCTAAACAGATGCCATAGGGTCCACTACCAGAGGCTGCCTTACAGCTTCAGGTTCATTTGGGAGTTAATGTTGTATATGTGTGTACAAACAAGGCCCTCTAGTCCCACCACTTCCCTGATCTTACAAAGTGTGGTCCATAGCTCAGGATAGCTCTAGAATAGTTTCAGCCTCCTGAAGGTACCTACAGCTAGTTCTCCCAATTCAGGTATCACTTTCCTTAAAAAGGGTCAATATCACTATCACTGTGGATCAGAGTATAAAATGTTAAATCTGTCTGTACTTACTTCTTTGTCCTGGGTTCTGGAAACCAGAGGACCCAAAGTAACTAAGAGTGACAAAGCTAAAAACAAAAGACAGACCAAAAAAAACTCATCCATCCAGCTCTGGAAACAATAGAATTTTCTAAACCTATACAAACATGTGTAAATCAAGTTGTATATTACTTATAGTCTTTGGAGGGAAGTTTGATTTTTTTCCCCTCTTCTTCCTTCTCTACCTCCTATTAATTATTATATTACTTCTTTAATAGAAATAGTAATGATAATAATAAGGGCAGATTCTGACTAGAGAATTTAAGTAATTGGTCGTGACCCTTGAAACTTTTATTCTTACTGGCATGAAAACAAACTCCTGGGAGCTCGCCAAAGATTATTGTCATCCAGAGTATATGAATAGTGGTTTGAATAGTCACTTCACACAATACGTTACTGATGCTCTTCTTCTAGTCACTGTTTTTTTTTTAATAATAAAAAAACAATTTTATTAAAATACAAAGCACAATGCCAAAAACATCAACAGTTAAAATTTCACCAAATGAAAAAATACTACACAGTTGTAAAAAGCCACATTAAGTTATTTTACAACTGCCTCAAGCTGCAAAAAGAAAAAAAACCCAGTGCCATACCTAAGTTATCCCTCTCTCAAAATAATGCCATTTATGTTATAAACTATGAGCACCCCATCAAAAGACGGGAACTGCTTTTGTTAATTCATATATATATATATATATATATACACATATATATATATGAATGACTGTACCACTTTGCTATACACAAACACAACACTGTAAACAAAATATAGTACAATATAAAATAAAAATAAGTAACAGACCTTTGGGGCTTTACACAGAGTTAGAGTTCCTATCAAAGGGACAACAGCACCACAGCCGTACTGAATCCTCATGAAGGAGGCACATGAATGACTGGATTACAAGAGTTACAGGAATGAGAGCTGCTCACTTCCCAGAAACCACAGCTCACAGAAAACCAACAAAGGCACGAGACACAGACCATCTACTTATGAATGTGTAAAACTCAAGAAAGTCCACATTATTCCTACAACATGTTGCTTTTTTTAAGTTAATAAAGTCAAATTTTTGGCTAAAGTTAAATAGAATGCTGAGGAAGCTCCTTTCTTTACTTTTCTAAAAGAAAAAAATTATAAAAATTACATGTGATCATTGTAGAAAATTTGGAAACTTTCAGAAAACTATAGCATAGGGTATAAAAGTATACATAATTCTAACATATTGCAGTAAACTAATACTTTCTATTTTTATATATGTCCTTACCATTTTTTTCTATTGGTCTATACACATATATTTTAACATAGTTAAGATTATACTTTACATGTATAGTTCTACATATTTTAAAATGCATATTATAAGAATTTTCTTGTGTCAGTGAATATTCTTTATAAAATACAAATATAATATTTTGTCATAAGGGTACATCACTGTTTAAATTTCTGAATTGTTAATCTTTTTATTTCTTTCCATTTCTCACTAATACAAGCAACTGTTAAATAAACACATACAGGAAGACTTGTCCATTTTCTTAGACGTGAAATTACTATGACTATTTAAGAACTTACTTTTTAAAGAAAATCATCTTTGAGTTGTTAAAGGGTTTATGACACATCAACTTGAACACTATGTAGCTACTCATATTCAAATAACCCCTACAAATGTTACTATTCATTGACTGAATCTGATCTTTCATTTCAGACACTAGGATGCATCTCTTCCTTCTGTCGCCTATTCCATGGGATAGAAATCAGGAGATCTGACTGAGCCCTTATACAAGCCTTGTCAGACAAGTCCTTATGTCCATCTTGTTTAGGACCACCTGTTTAACCCACTGCATTCAACATCCATATTTTCCTTTTTTTCTCTTACAGATGGAATGGGGCGAGTCCTTGCTCAAGATGTATATGCAAAAGACAACCTACCCCCTTTCCCAGCATCAGTAAAAGATGGCTATGCTGTCCGAGGTAAATATTTTGGTTTTCTTGAGTATCAACATTCTCACATTGGTTTTGGGGGTTTGTTGGCTTGTTTTGCTTTGTTTTTAGTGTTCTGTTTTAGATTTTTGGCTCAACCCAGGTACCTAATGACTGTTACATCTGTTTCCCCCTTGGTTGTCAAAATTTATTCACAGATAACAATATTAACCTACACCTGTATATTTTATGGCACAATCTTGAGTAAAACTTCAGAGAAAATACTGTAGTTACTTGAAAATTCTTACTCACAAATAAATATGTAGAGATTGATTAAAAAAACACTGTGCCATAATTCTTTTCGCCTCTACATATACTAGATAGCAGACAATCTGAAATTTTCCAAATGTTTTCTAATGGAAAACATCTATAGATCCAAGGAAGACAAGCAAACTCCCACCATGGGGATAAAGTGGGCCAGTTTTTTCTTTTGTTTTAAATTCAAACATCAATAAGAGCTTCACAGAAAGCAAGTGTGAGGAAAACCTCTAAATCCCTAGAAGGTCCTGTATCTCAGAGCTCCAAAGCCCCAGATGGTACCAGCAGTTCACGCCTGCAGAATTGCCTGGGATGGCATAAAGCTGAAAAGCAAAATCATTTGCCTCCCTAAAGTCCAATTTAAGAAAACACAAAATGAAAATGCAACTGAATTGCTTAGAAACTAATATTGGTTATATTATATTGGCTGACATCATTGAAGAAACATCTAAAAACATTTCCCAGTTTATCAGAGCTGTTAACAATGCCAGTTCCTTTCTAATGATCATTTATGGAGTCCCTTACTTGACTGTCTTCATTTTTTGTTTTTTTTTTATACTCTAACCGTTAAAATATTTTCCTCTTTCTTGTGATTAAATATATTCACTAATCTCCTCAATGTTGCACCACCAACTCTTAGGAGGATCTTTCTGTGTTGGAGACAGTAGAACAAATGGTTAAAGTTATAGACTTCAAGCAAAGAAAGAGTGATCTGGGCTCTTGTAGCAGTTCCATCTGTGCAACTTTAAGCAAATCAGTTCAACTTTTTGATCCTTGGTTTTCCTGTCTATAAAACTATGATAATTATAACCATACTTACCCCAACAGGTTATTGTGAGGACTAAGTGAGACTGTAGAAAGTCTTAAAGTATCTGGCATAAAAAAAGCTCTCAATGTTTTTAATGTTTAATAATAGTGCCTATTATTATCAATCTTACTAGTATTATCATATTTACTTAAACCATCTCTGAAAAAAGGATAACATTATCTGAACTATTATTCTCATGAAACAATGGAGAGGTTAATTCCTCCTAATATAGTCTTTCTCATGAAGCTATCTTAAATGCACCTAACTTAGCTTGATCTCACTAAATTAGTTGTTTTCGTTGTCCAGTCACTAAGTCGTGTCCAACTCTTTACAACCACATGGACTGCAACGTGCCAGGCTTCCCTGTCCTCCACTATCTCCCAACTTTGCTCAAGTTCATGTCCATTGAGTCGGTGATGTTATCTAAATTAGAGCTGAAAACAAATAACAAATACCCACTGTCTCCTTTGTTTTCTAAGTTCATTTATTCTGTAATGTTTATTAAGATGAATATTATTCAGAAAGAAATTATTTTAGTAGTCTGATAGCCTCATTGACTCTTCTTTCTTATTCCCTCTAAAATGTAACTTCTGTCTGAACTTTTAATTGGTAGCCATATTGGATGGCTTTGAAATGAAAAAGAATTCTTACTTCCAGAGTAGAACAACTACAGCAGATGAAACACCAAAGGGACAAGAAAGTCTATTTTTTTTACATTCTCAGTAATATAAAGTAGGAGAAAGTGAGGAAGTAAATAATATGAGAGAATTATTCCAAAACAGAATGTTGTTCTGTGATTTTTACATAACGTAGCAGCAGCTCAATATAAAACTATTGCTTTTAGTTTTTTTAGTTAGCCCACATGAACAATGAAAGAGCCTTTCTGCAACTGTAGGATCTATCAAAGAAATGTATATATAAAATTACCATTTAGACTATCATATTCTATTGTTTTAAAGTGGTGGTGTTTTTAGTTATTTCACACATGTACACAAACACACAGAGACATTTAAAATGGCATCTCACAGTATAAAAGATTCAACAGACAATCTGCCATGCAGCTAATTCACATTATTTCTTTCCTGTGAAGAATTGCTAGTTCTCTAAGATATGGAACATACAACAGAGACATAACACATAACAGAAAACCATCGTGGAAATGCTTACATTTCAAAGGTGGAATGGTTGGTTAATTATGATCAACATCACAATTAAGGCCGCAAAGGTTCCCAGTGAACAAAAAGGCATGGTCTCGGCCTTTTCTGTTTCTGTCACACCACCCGTACGCAGTGTTTTGGTAAAGAGTAGCCTTGAGGCTGTTGTTGTGGCTCTCTACCACTCTACTTCCTATACCTCTTCTTTCCACCCTGTCTTCCTTTACTCCCATTCCTTCCTCCCCACTCCCTTTATTCTCCCTGTTTTTCTTCTCCTCTGCCTTTGCCTTAGGCCTTCCAGTAATAACCCGTGGCACCTGTGAACATTGCTAACCCTCTAGGTGTAAAGAGGTTCCTAACTTGCTCTGGATCACTAAGCATTAGCCAGTATCCTTCAGAAACATGCGGGATAAAACTCCAAACCAGTTGGAGGATCTCTTGCTTTAAGGTATGTGGGTTGAAAAATCAAGACAGTAACAAGTAGCTAAAGAAATAGGAACAGCTTTTAAAGAATAGGAAAGAATAGAGTATAAAGAAGACAGGAATTAAGCTGTGCTGTTGTAAACTAATAAGTCTAAAACTACATTCAGGAGGAGGAGGGAGTGAATTTGAAAAATATAAGCAGAGAGAATGAAAGTAGCATTTACCAGCTAGAGGCAATACAATAGTTTTATTCATATTTTTGAAGAGTTATTTCTCCCTTCACACTGATTAAGCTAATCATCTTCTTGATGCATTCACAGCCTCCTATAGAGATGTGGGTGCCCATTGTCTCACAATTGCTTCTTAGTTTGTTAATAAAGGCAAAGATATCTCAATACCAAGTTCACTCTCTTGAACATGTTCAATTTGAAAAACATCGCTTCAGAATTAGTTTAGGTATCATTTAGGCAAAGGAAAAATTATAAACAAGCTGATAATTATTTTAAAAACCATGTGCAGCAAACAATTCTGGAAAATTAAGAGAAATCTTTGCATTTTAAGTTAATAAATTTTTTTTCTTTTTTACATGCTGATTAAATACATGCTTATGGAAATGTATAAAATCAAAAGGAACATTTTAAAATTACCCATTATCTTACTGTCTAGCTGCTATTAACATTCTATGTACTTTCTTCCAGTAGGTTAAAGTACATACTAAAATTCAGTATAACCTTTTTAATTTTGAGCTAGTTCTTACTCTGTCACAAAAGTCATGTTTAAGAGTTTCTGTTTTGTCCAATTAAATCTTGTTTGACCGTAGCTGGTTCTCCAATTCATTTGACAGCCTTTAGTCTTCCACTGTAGGACACTTTGGATGAAGAAGAGAGCCTTATGATATAGGAGCACTACTCATGTGAGCCGAGAGATAATTTGAAATAATTAATTTTAGTTAATTCCAAAAAGCTTAGAATAATATATTTAAGGAAGTAATATATCTTTTCCCAAACTAACAATATATGGGCATTTTTTTCCTGGAAGATGATGATAAAGAATATGAAATGCCTTCTAATTCATCTGTTCTACTCCTTGCTCCCTGCTTTCAAGGCAGCAGATTTAAAATCCCAAACAATTCACCAGATTTAATCCCTCAGTATCAAGTACTAATCCTGTCGTGTTAGTCTCATCATCTACCTTTGCCACCACTCCAAACTCTTTCTATAATGTTAATTTTAGTATACACACAAATACTATTACCCTGTTGCCTATTCACCAGTCTTAGTTTGGTTCCATAGAGTAAACAAAATCTTAGTCCCTCTGCCTTATGCCTCCATTGAAGATACTTCCTAGGACCTCTGAAAGTTATGCTATCTCTCTGGCCTCCATTTATTCAACCCTGGCAAAGGTCAGTCTTCATTTCAATCCCAAAGAAAGGCAATTCCAAAGAATGCTCAAACTACCGCACAATTGCACTCATCTCACATGCTAGTAAAGTCATGCTCAAAATTCTCCAAGCCAGGCTTCAGCAATATGTGAACTGTGAACTTCCAGATGTTCAAGCAGGTTTTAGAAAAGGCAGAGGCACCAGAGATCAAATTGCCAACATCCACTGGATCATGGAGAAAGCAAGAGAGTTCCAGGAAAACATCTATTTCTGCTTCATCGACTATGCCAAAGCCTTTGACTGTGTGGATCACAATAAACTGTGGAAAATTCTGAAAGAGATGGGAATACCAGACCACCTGACCTACCTCTTGAGAAACCTGTATGCAGGTCAGGAAGCAACTGGACATGGAACAACAGACTGGCTCCAAATAGGAAAAGGAGTACATCAAGGTTGTATATTGTCACCCTGCTTATTTAACTTCTATGCAGAGTACATCATGAGGAATGCTGGGCTGGAAGAAGCACAAGCTGGAATCAAGATTGCTGGGAGAAATATCAATAACCTCAGATATGCAGATGACACCACCCTTATGGCAGAGAGTGAAGAGGAACTCAAAAGCCTCTTGATGAAAGTGAAAGAGGAGAGTGAAAAAGTTTGGCTTGAAGCTCAACATTCAGAAAACGAAGATCATGGCATCTGGTCCCATCACTTCATGGGAAATAGATGAGGAAACAGTGGAAACAGTGTCAGACTTTAATTTTGGGGGGCTCCAAAATCACTGCAGATGCTGATTGCAGCCATGAAATTAAAAGATGCTTACTCCTTGGAAGGAAAGTTATGACCAACCTAGATGGCATATTAAAAAGCAGAGACATTACTTTGCCAACCAAGGTCTGTCTAGTCAAGGCTGTGGTTTTTCCCGTGGTCATGTATGGATGTGAGAGTTGGACTGGGAAGAAAGCTGATCGCCGAAGAATTGATGCTTTTGAACTGTGGTGCTGGAGAAGACTCTTGCGAGTCCCTTGGACTGCAAGGAGATCCAACCAGTCCATTCTAAAGGAGATCAGTCCTGGATGTTCATTGGAAGGACTGATGCTAAAGCTGAAACTCCAATACTTTGGCCACCTCATGCGAAGAGTTGACTCACTGGAAAAGAGTGTGATGCTAGGAGGGATTGGGGGTGGAAGGAGACGGGGACGACAGAGAATGAGATGGCTGGATGGCATCACCGACTCAATGGACATGAGTTTGAGTGAACTCCGGGAGTTGGTGATGGACAGGGAGGCCTGGCATGCTGTGATTCATGGGGTCGCAAAGAGTCAGACACGACTGAGCAACTGAACTGAACTGAACTGAATGTGGAAACAATGAGACTTTTGTTACTGAAAATAAGTGAATAGCTATAAGAGATTTAAAGAGTGCTCCCAAGTGACTAGAAAATGAAAATGAGGGATAATTCTAGGGCAAATAGCCTTAGGATGATCATTTTCTGTATATTGCCATGTTGAATAGTTATCTAATGCTATCAATTTTATATCAAATGATATAATTAAAGATCTTCAAATAAAGAGATGAACAAGACTAAAAGTGTTTTCACATTAAAAAGGTGGAAGTGGAAGCAACTTCAGGGTCTAGCATTAAGCATTATAAATTGCTTACACAGTGCATTTGCTGTTAGGATTTGGTTTATATTGCTTTTATGACTTCCTCCAAATTAAATTCTACAGTTGCAAAACATAAAAGAAAAGCTATTAACCGAAATGCCAGAATTGGGGTGTGGGGGGGGCGGGATGGAAAGAGTCTAAGCCTTTACAGAAATCCTTGCAATCCATCCATTGTTTCTAATGGCATACTGTGGCTTATTTAGTTTCTTTCTTTCCAAGCTTTAGGTTCATCTGCCTCTGTACCTCCACTTCTGCCTCCTCCCACTCAAGCTGGTAGAATTCATCCTGAAAATGGCAACCTTTTTCTTTTTTTTTTAACAAAACTCTTTAATAGGTTTTTAAAATAAGTATCAACAAGTTAGGTAGATTGATCATTACTTTTCTGCCTTTATAGTAAATAACGAGCTTTGTTGGTGTAAAATCCGAACTTCTGTTGCAGTTCAATAATTTTTTATTTACATTTTCTATTAGTCTGAATTTGTCTGGATTCTGTTCAGTTTTACAGTGCTCTGTTTCTCAAAAAGGGTAGTCCCTGAACCAGCTGCATAAGCATCAGCTTGTTAGAAATGTAGAACCTCAGGACCTATCCCAGCCTACTGAATCAGAATCTGTATTTTGACAAGCTCTCTAAGTGATTTCTATGTACATTAAGAGTTGAGAAGCACTGTTAAAAGGGAAATGGTAAAAATGACTCCTCCATTGGTATCAGGGACTTTCTATAATGTTGGTTGACTGAACCTTCCTTAGCCAACAACAAGGAGGCATAGTTCCCAGGTGGAAATTTTCAGTGGAGAACCTAGTTAGAGTGAGACATATTCTCTCCCCAGTTAGTGTACCTTCCTTGGTAACAAAGCATCTTGCTGCTTTCACTTAAAGACTGCTTCAGATGATGGCTTCCCTGACACTCTATACCAGCCTGGCCCCATGTTATCTCTAGCCACTCTTTATATAACGACATTTGCTTGGAGTTCTTGTGCAGAACATTTAGATGAGTGTATTGAGTGTATGTGTATTAGAATGTGTGAAGAGGGAAACAGGAAAACAAGAGGAGGACTGAAGAGCAGACAGTTTCAAAGAAGAAATATAGGAAGTAATCCCTACTTGAAGAGATAAAAGAGCTGAAGAGATAAAATACACACGTTTATAAAATTATTTAAGAAAATTTACAAAGCACAATACTAATGCATACAAGACAGTTTACAAACTTCCTACCTAAGTATTATGGAAACACGAAGTTCATTTCTTTATTTTAACAAGTATTTAGTGAGCATCAATGATAAGCTTAGCACTATGTTAGACATAACCTATTGAAAAAGCAAGAGAGTTCCAGAAAAACATCTATTTCTGCTTCATTGACTATGCCAAAGCCTTTGACTGTGTGGATCACAATAAACTGTGGAACATTCTGAAAGAGAAGGGAATACCAGACCACCTGACCTGCCTCTTGAGAAACCTATATGCCGGTCAGGAAGCAACAGTTAGAACTGGACATGGAACAACAGACTGGTTCCAAACAGGAAAAGGAGTACATCAAGGTTGTATATTGTCACCCTGCTTTTTTAACTTACATGCAGAGTACATCATGAGGAACCCCGGGCTGGAAGAAGCACAAGCTGGAATCAAGATTGCCGGGAGAAATATCAATAACCTCAGATATGCAGATGACACCACCCTTATGGCAGAAAGTGAAGAAGAACTAAAAAGCCTCTTGATGAAAGTGAAAGAGGAGAGTGAAAAAGTTGGCTTGAAGCTCAACATTCAGAAAACGAAGATCATGGCATCTGTTTCCCCATAGATGGGGAAACATTGGAAACAGTGTCAGACTTTATTTTTGGGGGCTCCAAAATCACTGCAGATGGTGATTGCAGCCAGGAAATGAAAAGACGCTTACTCCTTGGAAGGAAAGTTATGACCAACCTAGATAGCATATTAAAAAGCAGAGATATTACTTTGTCAACCAAGGTCCATCTAGTCAAGGCTATGGTTTTTCCAGTGGTCATGTATGGATGTGAGAGTTGGACTGTGAAGAAAGCTGATCGCCAAAGAATTGATGCTTTTGAACTGTGGTGTTGGAGAAGACTCTTGCGAGTCTCTTGGACTGCAAGGATATCCAACCAGTCCATTCTAAAGGAGATCAGTCCTGGGTGTTCATTGGAAGGACTGATGCTGAGGCTGAAACTCCAATACTTTGGCCACCTCAGTCGAAGAGTTGACTCATTGGAAAAGACCCTGATGCTGGGAGGGACTGGGGGCAAGAGGAGAAGGGGACGACAGAGAATGAGATGGCTGGATGGCATCACCGACTCGATGGACATGAGTTTGAGTGAACTCTGGCAGTTGGTCATGGACAGGGAGGCCTGGTGTGCTGTGATTCATGGGGTCACAAAGAGTCAGATGTGACTGAGCGACTGAACTGAACTGAACTGAAGTTATATGGAATTGATCAGAGCAATCTTTCTAAACATTCTAAAGATGGTGAATGTTGATTCACATTTAAAAAAAAAATAATATACCATGAATCAGCAGAAAAAGGAAGGCATTCAAACTACAGCATTTTGTATTAGAAAATATTTATTGTTTCATTCATGGATTCATTTTTCTAAAGATTCTTAGAAGCCACACTCATTCCTTTCAGTTGCGAACACTTCATATATTGAACACTTATTGAATACCTGTTTTTCACCAGGTACCAGGAATTTCCCTGAGACAAATAAGCAAATTATTACAAATGCATTAAGAAACCGTAATTAGAGTTACTTCAGGAGTACACTAGGGAAACAAAAGAGAAAGGGGAAGGAAGTCAGATATGACTTCCTACAGAAGGTGACACTTGAGCTGAGTCCTAAAAGCTAAGAAGTTTTTCACCAGAAGGCAGGGAGAAGGGAAGGACATTCCAAGCAGTGGGAGTAGCATATGTTATGGAGCTGAAATATGAGTCATCTTGGTATTCTTGGTACTTGAACGAGTAGCTAGACTATAAAATAGATGGAGGACAAGAACCAGAGCCTTTACACTTACTGTTTCCTTTAGGTGAATATCTTTAGATGCAACATGTCCATTTCCATTTCCTCTCTCTCTCTCCACTTACCACCTCTCCCTCTCCATCACATACATACACACACACACACACACACACATACACACACACTTTTTGCCTACTTAGTTCTGGCTTATCCTTCATATTCAAATCATAAATCCTTTATATCAAGGTGGCTCTCCCTGACCTCCAGGGTAGTTCAGGTACTCTCAGTGTATGCTCTCATTAAATTGTGTTCCTTTCCTTTAAAGTGGTTTTCTTAATTTATATTTGTATATTCATTAATGTGACTATTTGATTAACATTAAAATCTATCTCCCTCACTACCAGTGGGTTTAAGAGTTTTGGTTTCCCCACACCCATAAGAAGACAGGCACTAAATACATTATATATCACATACCAAGGATATACATATACAATACATATAAATATATATGCATGCATATATATAAACAAAAGAAGTTTCTTGAAATAATACTCATCTTTACCATATGTGATAAAATATATTTTCTATTTTTCATTTAAAAAATTGCTTACAAGATGATTTTAGAGCCTACCTCTATTTGTGTAAAACATTGCAACAAATTGACTCTGTATTAAAATAGAAACAGTGTCTAGTTTTACTTCCGTTTCCCTGGTGGCTTAGTCATAAAGAATCTGCCTACAATGCAGGAGTCACAGGTTTGACCCCTGGGTCAGGAAGATCCCCTGGAGAGGGAAATGACAACCTACTCCAGTCTTCTTACTTGGGGAATCCCATGGACAGAGGAGCCTGGGGGGCTACACTTCATGAGGTTGTGAAAGAGTTGGAGATAACTTAGCAACTACACAGCAACAACTAGTTTTACTCTCTACTCTGTCCCAGCATCTAGTATGACACTTATGGCATAGAAGACACTAAGTAGAAATTCAGTGAATAAATGAAAGAAATAAAAAGCCTTAAAAGGTATTATTTTAAAGTATGGTTATTCCCATTTTTATCTACAAGTGAACTGAAGTTTAGAGAAAATTTTAGTAATTTGCTGAAAATCCTAAGGCTAATAATAGTCAGAACCAGGATTCAGATTCAACTTTTACTCGAAAACCATGCTAATTTCCCCTTGTTCAAGAGGCAAAAAAAGAAAGCGTCTAGGTTGCTTATGGGGAGGTAGAAAGCTGATAATATCTCTAGCAGAAAAATAAAAATGTTTATTCAGATTTGAGATGCAATTAGTGTAAAACTCTGAAAGATAATTGACTTCTTAATTTTCTAAAGTAAGAAAATTATGATTAGTTTTAAAATATTGAGTGTGGGTATAGATGAAACAAAATTGGTAAAATGTTGATAATTGTTGAAGCAGTAATTTTAAATTGTTTCATTTAAAAAGAAAAAAGAACCCATGAAAGCAGCATAATAAGAATGCCATTCAGGAAAACCACAGTAGTCTCTTTTTTGCAAGTAAACACTGAAAATATTAATACAGTAGGATTCCAAAAAACACCAGAAAGCCAATAGTTTATTAACTGAAGCAAAGTCTGAAAAGCACAAGATACAACATCTAGTAAGTAGAAGACACCTAATGTTAATTTTTGTTCCTCTTCACATTAGGTTAACCAAAGCCAGCTATACAAAAAAAGTGACTTATAAACAGCATTGTATATATAAATAAGCCTTTAGGAAAAATACTGCTTTGCAGTCACATAAAGAAACAATGAATTTTATATCTCCTCTCTAAAAGAGGACAATGCTTTTTATTATTTATAAACATGGCTACAAATATGATTAAAATATTCATATAAATAGTGTTATCTTTGCTGTTTGTATGCCCTCAGACCCTTGCTGTATGCCGATTACAAGGAGGTAATGGTCATAATCATAAAACTCGTTAGGTACATATTGCCTTGACAGTAGTATTGGTCTGAAATCCGCGTCGTGTGTGAAGAAAACCCTTTTAAATACATTTATCTTCAGGAGTATTTTTTCATCCAGCCATTACTGTACTGTATGTGGGGGAAAATTGGATAAGAAGTTTTCTCCATCTCAATTCTGAAAGTGTTTTCTTCCAGCTTAAAAATAAGCAGTCAGTGGAAATTGTGATGTAGCACTGCCTATGTATTTTGTTTTTTTAGCAGCATTTTGATCCTTCATAACAAAATAATGTTGTGTTGGAAATTCATGGTGTGACTTTTCAAATTCCTAGCTCTATCACTATCACTTGTTAAAGGTACTGAACCTTTTCTACTTGAGTTACTTCATTCTGTAACTCATTTCCTTCAAGCATCAAATGAAGAATATATGTTCTTCCTATTTCATGCTTCCCTCATAGCTCAGTCAGTAAAAAATCTGCCTGCAGTGCAGGAGACCCGGGTTCGATTCCTGGGTCAGGAAGATCTCCTAGAGAAGGAAATGGCAATCCACTCCAGTACTCTTGCCTGGAAAATCCCATGGACAGAGGAGCCTGGCGGGCTACAGTCCTTGGGATCACAAGAGTCAGACACGACTTAGCAACTAAACCACCACCACCACTTCATGATAAGTCTCCACGAGTGTGTCCACACACATCACACATATTTTATTTAAGAGGATAGACTAAAAGAACTTCCTATTTAAAAGTGCAAGAGTGGAAATTATGGAACAACAAGAAAACTGTCTCCAAAGACACCAGGAAAGGGCACATTTAGAACTACTTCTGTTGGTACTTTTAAGTTGTGGATACCAATGATCTAACTAGTATTATAATAACAAAACTTTTTTCTAAGATAGGAGATCAGAAAAGTGTTCCAATTTCCTGAAACCTTACCTAATCATTTGAGTCGACTTTTCGAATTCCAAGACTAGGTTCTTATTCCTTGCCATAGGTGCATTCTGATGATTGTTCTTGGTTCTGTTCATCTCACAGCTGCTGATGGCCCGGGAGATCGTTTCATCATTGGAGAATCCCAAGCTGGTGAACAGGTGAGATTCATAGGCCTGAAAAGGCCCTAAAGATTTTAGTTTCATGGACTTTCAGAGTCTAATCCTAAATTTCTGCCATCGTTTTTATGGAAATCTTAGAGAAGGATTAGATGGGTCATCAAAGAGATGATTCCCCTGAGAAAGAATCAAATGAATTCTTTATTAAAGAACCTGCATCTAGTCATATGCAACATGGACATAGTGTTATTAGTATATCTCACAGACATGCCCCACAAGCATTTTCCACCCCTGTGATTGGATGAATCTTTCTCCTACATAAACATTAATATTCTGAATAGAGCTATAATTTCTAATTTCTGGTTTTCTCAGACTTTTCCCCAACTCATGTTATAAACAGGAAAACTTAGAAGAAGCAAATTATTTAATCTTTCGTACTAATCATTTTGATTAATTTTACTCATTGGGGAGCTAACCAGAGAATGCTGCTAAGTCACTTCAGTCGTGTCCGACTCTGTGTCACCCCATAGACGGAAGCCCATCAGGCTCCCCCGTCCCTGGGATTCTCCAGGCAAGAACACTGGAGTGGGTTGCCATTTCCTTCTCCAGTGTGTGAAAGTGAAAAGGGAAAGTGAAGTCGCTCAGTCATGTCTGACTCGTAGTGACCCCATGGACTGCAGCCTACCAGGCTCCTCCGTCCATGGGATTTTCTAGGCAAAAGTACTGGAGTGGCTTGCCATTGCCTTCTCCGAACCAGAGAATAGGTATACATATATTTCTATTAAGAAATGAAGTACTAGTGGGCCATGGTGAACATACAATAGGAGTCCTCTTACTGCTTTTGATACTAGTAATTGGTCATTTGATTGGAAATAAGTTACAAATGGCAGATTATCTTTTAAAATATTATAAATTTAAATTAAATAAATGAATGTTTATTTCTCATTAATCTGGTGGAGAGCCAAGGCTTTTCTTTTAATAAGTATCTACTATTTGAGTTTCTGTTATACCCACAAGGCATTATATGGGATTTCCAGTGTTGGTTTCTTGAAAGTGGAAGAAATTTTAAGGACCTTTGCACAGTGTCTAAGTATAGACTCCTTCTAGATTTTTATTATATTTTTACAGTACTTTTTACAGTTGTTTCACCTACACCTAATTTTACAGGAGTTCTTTTTTAGCAGACTTTTTTAAATGAGATGTTCCAAAGGTTTAGCTTAATTTTTTCAGGAAAAATAGAACTCTTTTTACCCTCATATATCATTGGTTTATGGAATATTTACTTAAATAATTTGATTCAGTAGCAGCTATCACCACAAACTGGTACAAACAAGTTTGGGAATAGTTTGCGTCTTAGACCAGTAGTTTACAGGTGTCTAACAGTTTTAAGCTTCGAGTGTACTGCAGGCATCATCTTGTTCAGTAGGAAGCATATGTTAATCTAGTGAGCTGTGAAAGTTGATTAAAAGAGCTCTTTCCTTATTGACTAGAATCAGGAAAAGACCAGCACACTTTTCTGCTGTCACCAAGCACTCATAAGCATTGTATACAAATAAAGGAGGAAATAATAAATAGAGCAGTTGAGCAAAAGCTATGTCCCGTGCCTTAGCATGTCCCTCCATATGTACTAAAAATAGAGAGGGGTTAAGGAAGTATATAGGAGCCTATGATGCTGATGGTGGCAACCCTAGCTCCCTCACCTCTACCAAGGAGTATGTGTACAGAGCTGTGACGCTGAGCCTAGCACTACAGTAATTAATCCTTATCCATGCTGTACATGGGCTGATTTCAGTCTTCATGACTGTTTTCCTGACAAAAAGAACAACTAGTCTTGGGTCCCTTATTTTTTTATAAATAACTTACATTGTGATCTCGTAACTTACTTGACCTCTTGGTATGTATATCCATCAACAATGGACATCTAAAGCATCCATTTTTTTAACAAAGCTCCAAAATATTAATTATTCAAGGAATACTTCTCTGATCTTCAGTTGAATCTATCCAACACTTATCAAGCATACCTACAGTTTGTACCAAGCACTCTGCTAGGTTGTAGGGATATAAAGTAGATTAATACATGATTAATACTCTGAACAGTTTACATCTAGTGGAGGAGACAGAGTATAAACAACTAAATATAATACAATATATTAAGTGTTAAACTAATGCTGTCAGTCATGTGATGTGGAAAACAATAGAGAGGTTAAGCATTTCGTCCTAGAAGGGTTAGGAAAATGACATTGGAGCTGGGCGTAAGAGAGTTTTTACAAAAACAGAAATGAGAAAGGACCATCCCAAACAGAGAATAGTGTATGTCAAGACCTAGTAGTGTTTGTGGTAGTCACAGCCTAGTATACTTAGGCATAGGTAGTAGATTGTTAAGAACCTTATGGACCCTTCAACTTTATTACTAGTTATGACTTCGAAGTGAAAACTAGGATCACAGGAAAAGTTGTGAAATTTAAAAATTGCCAGCTTCTTGTAAGTTCTCATAAAAGTATGATCGGAAAAAAACACCAACACTATACAAGAAAATAGGGTTTTTCCTCAAATTACCTGGGATGTATTTTATCTCTAACGGACATATCATACACATAAACACTTAAAAGCAATCTCAGAGATATTGCAAAAGCCAAATTGCTCACTTATTGAAAGTACATAAGCTTGAGACCCAGGGTGCCATTGCATCCACTAAGACAGTTTTTTATTTACAACATAGTGTATTGGTGTATGAAATACTTGATCTTAGTCACTCACTATTTGGTCCTATTGATTAGCATTCAGTATCAGTTCAGTCACTCAGTCATGTCCGACTCTTTGTGACCCCATGAACTGCAGCACGCCAGGCCTCCCTGTCCATCACTAACTGCTGGAGTCTACCCAAACCCATGTCCATTGAGTTGGTGATGCCATCCAACCATCTCATCCTCTATTGTTCCCTTCTCCTGCCCTCAATCTTCCCCAGCATCAGGGTCTTTTCAAATGAGTCAGCTTTTCGCATGAGGTGGCCAAAATATTGGAGCTTCAGCCTCAACATCAGTCCTTCCAATGAACCCCCAGGACCAATCTCCTTTAGGATGGAATGGTTGGATCTCCTTGCAATCCAAGGGACTCTCAAGAGTCTTCTCCAACACCACAGTTCAAAAGCATCAATTTTTCGGCAATCAGCTTTCTTTATAGTCCAACTCTCACATCCATACATGACCACTGGAAAAACCATAGCCTTGACTAGATGAACCTTTGTTGACAAAGTAATGTCTCTGCTTTTTAATATGCTGTCTAGGTTGGTCATAACTTTCCTTCCAAGGAGTAAGCATCTTTTAATTTCATGGCATTGGACACTTTTAATTTCAGTTATGCAATTATGAAGTGCTATATTGGGACAAAGTTCAAAAAATCCAACTCAATATCTCTATTAAGGAAAAATCAAGATTTTGATAGTTTTTACTTTATATAAAGTATATGAAGTATAAAAATTAAAAGGCGTATTCTTAGCAATCTATAGGAAGTATCTCATGTATCGCTAGAGTTTTTCCAGTTGATTCAATTCAGTTGCCATTTATATGTCTACTCTCAGTGGATATATAAATATCTTTGTATATCTGGGAATATGTTATACATTGGGTTTAATATGAGTGAGCTGGTAGGAATCCTTCCGCTAGCACTTAGAATTACTGTTTTGGGATAGGAGCCAAATTTTTTAAAAAGCTACCCAAAAAACACTTCTTAAGACTTAGTTTAAGCCAAGAAGTAGAGAAAATTACAGGTATAATCACATTAGAACTTAAAGTAAATTTGCATAGTATGGTACATTGATCCAGACTAAATTGAGGCAGCCTGCAGGCTAACACACTTCAGCTTAAGAAGCAACTACCTGAAACTCACTTTGCGATTCACTTTCCCAAAAAGGCACTTGCAGCGGGAAAAAGTCTTTAAGTCTGTATTAAATATTTTAATTGCACAAACTTGTAAGATAATTTTGACATTAACACCTCTACTGAAAAACAAATATATCAAAACATTCATGCTTTTCATTAAAAAAATCACTACACTGCAAAATGGTCATGTTTAGTGAATGAAGAAATGTACCAGATAATAAGCAGTATCTGACGCTGAAAAAACAAATTAATGCATTGGGCCCTAAGCTTTTTTTTTTTAATTCTATGTATTATCTTGGTAGAAAATTACAGTGTTGTTGTTCAGTCACAGTGGTGTCCGACTCTTTGCAACCCCATGGACTGCAGTACACCAGATTTCCCTGTCCTTTACCATCTCCAGGAGCTTGCTCAAATTCATGTCAAGTCGGTGATGCCATCTAACCATGTCCTCCTCTGTCATCCCCTTCTCCTCCTCTGTCATCCCTTTCTCCTCCTCTGTCGTCCCCTACTCCTCCTGCCTTCAATCTTTCCCAGCATCAGGGTATTTTCTAATGAGTCAGCTCTTCACATCAGGTGGCCAAAGTATTGGAGCTTCAGCATCAGTCCTTCCAATGAATATTCAGGATTGATTTCCTTTAGGATTGACTGGCTTGATCTCCTCGCAGTCCAAGAGTCTTCTCCAAAACCACAGTTCAAAACATCAGTTCTTCAGGACCCAGCCTTCTTTATGGTCCAACTCTCACATCCATACATGACTACTGCAAAAACCATACCTTTGACTATGTGGACCTTTGTTGGCAAAATAATGTCTGCTTTTTAATATGCTGTCTAGGTTTGTCAGACAAACCCTGGTAGCTCAGCTGGTAGAGAATCCACCTGCAATGCAGGAGACCTGGGTTCGATCCCTGGGTTGGGAAGATCTCCTGGAAAAGGGAACAGCCACCCAATCCAGTATTCGGTCCTGGAGAATTCCATGGACTGTATAGTCCATGGGGACTCAAAGAGTTGGACACGACTGAGCGACTTTCAGGTTTGTCACAGCTTTTCTTCCAAGGAGTAAGCGTCTTTTAATTTTATGGCTGCAGTCACCATTTGCAGTGATTTTGGAGCCCAGGAAAATAAAGTCTGTTACTGTTTCCATTGTTTCCCCATCTATTTGCTGTGAAGTGATGGGACCAGATCCCATGATCTTCGTTTTTTGAATGTTGAGCTTTAAACCAGCTTTTTCCACTCTCTTCTTTCACTTTCATCAAGAGGCTCTTCAGTTCCTCTTTGCTTTCTACCATAAGGGTAGTGTTATCTGCATATCTGAGGTTATTGATGTTTCTCCTGGCAATCTTGATTCCAACTTGTGCTTCATCCATCCCAGCATTTCACAAGATGTACTCTGCATATAAGTTAAGTAAGCAGGGTAACAATACACAGCCTTGATGTTCTCCTTTCCCAATTTGGAACCAGTTCATTGTTTCATGTCCGTTCCTAACTATTGCTTCTTGACCTGCATACAGGTTTCTCAGGAGACAGGTAAGGTGGTCTGGTATTCCCATTTCTTTAAGAATTTTCCACAGTTTTTTGTGATCCACACAGTCAAAGGCTTTAGCATAGTCAATGAAGCGGAAGTAGGTGCTTTTTTGGAACTCTTGCTTTTTCTGTGATCCAGCAGATGGTGGCAATTTGATCTCTGGTTCCTCTGACTTTTGTAAATCCAGCTTGAACATCTGGAATTTTTCAGTTCACATACTGTTGAAGCCTAACTTGGAGAATTTTGAGCATTACTTTGCTAGCGTGTGAGATGAATACAATTGTGCAGTAGTTTGAACATTTGTTTACATTAGAATATAATATTTCTGAATAAACCTGAAATGTCTCTTATTCAAATATCAGAATAAGAGGGTATAAAGTACGTGGCTCAATGCCAGATCTGATATCAAGAATCTTTCTCCAATGACTTGTTGGAAAAAATTAATGTGATCACTGAAATTGTAAGCCAAGAAGGATTACATGCTTCATGTAGTTGTTGTGATAATGAGATCAGGCATGCTTATTCATTCATTCTGGAAATATTTATTGACTGCCAACTTTGTGCCAGATACCCTCTAGGCTTTGGGATGATAGAGCAATAAATATGTCTGCAAAGGGAGTGATTAAAGATGAAGGCAAGTACTCTACCAAAGATATAGACAGGATTAAAGGAAACTAACAAAGGAATGTGAAACATTCAGGTGCTAGCAACAATAAGATTTCATTCCCACTTTTAAGTCTGAAGGGGCAAAGAGAGAGAGTGGTACCTGGACCTGGGGAGATTGAGAGCTATGGGAGAGGGTCACCTAATGGAAATGTGGCATCAGTGCTATTAGATATGACATAGCCATCACCAAACTGCAACCCAGCAGGGAAAGAGCACGGGGAATAAAAATTGTACTTCTCTCTCTCTCCTACCCTCTAGTCTCTTGTTGTTCAGTCACTAAGTCTGTCCATGTTTTTACAACCCCATGGACTGCAGCATGCCAGTCTTCCCTGTCTTTCTCTATCTCCCGGAATTTGCCCAAACTCATGTCCATTGAGTCGGTGATGCCATCCCACCATTTTGTCCTCTCTCACCCGCTTCTCTTCCTGCCCTTGGTCTTTCCCAGCATCAGGGTTTTCTCCAGTGAGTCTCTTGTTAGCCCCTCCCACTGACTGGACTTAACCAGAAACCAGAGCGATGGGAACCTGGTTGAAACAATCTACAGAGATCAGCCTCTAGGCCACAGCACAGGATAGAAAATGATGTGATCTAAAGAGGCAAACAGAAAATGTAACAAATTTCTGTCTTTATAGGGCTTATATTCTGAAACATAATAATGCACTTAACCCTTAGCCTAGCATAGACTGAGTTTTCCACAAATATTAGCTATTGGTTGCATTATTTGCAGCAATAACATTATAGAAATAAGCTTCTTAAGGCGTTTCTAACAAATGAATTTCCAGTTTTACTTTGATTGTACATTTAATGAAAGGATAGTTTTCCTTAATCATTCCTTTTTTTTTAATATGGTGAAAAATGTGTAACATAAAGTGTACCATCTTAACCATTTTAAAATGTACAGTTTTTTTAGATTATGTAAGTCCCTCATACTGCAAGGAGATCCAACCAGTCCATTCTAAAGGAGATCAATCCTGGGTGTTCATTGGAGGGACTGATGCTAAAGCTGAAACTCCAATACTTTGGCCACCTCATGCGACGAGTTGACTCACTGGAAAAGACTCTGATGCTGGGAAAGGTTGGGGGCGGGAGGAGAAGGGGACGACAGAGAATGAGATGGCTGGATGGCATCACCGACTCTGTGGACATGAGTTTGAGTGAACTCTGAGAGTTGGTGATGGACAGGGAGGCCTGGCGTGCTGTGATTCATGGGGTCGCGGAGAGTCGGACACGACTGAGCGACTGAACTGAACTGAATTATATTTGATAGGCTTTTATTATTAATTGCATGGTACACTAATATATTTTATGAAGATTTTCAAGAACAGTAAATTTTCTGGTTTGCTTTTATTTAACCAAAATGTTGGTTAATAAAGTACTGTATTTCTCAAACATCAGAACTTTAGCAAATGAACAATATGCTAGTTTTTCATAATTGTCATTCATAAAAATCATATTGCATGGCATTTTTTTAAAGACCGTCATATCACTTTAATTTTATATTAAGAAAATTCACACTGAGTGAAAGACAGTAGTGGCAAAGATAAATGGCAGTTCTTCAAAAAGAAAGCGGGGCACCACGAAAAACATCTGACAGTCATTACCTTAAGTCAAGTGAAAGCCTCTTTGGTGTAAGTGTACCTGTTCGACTTTTATTCTATTTTCCCAAAATGAATAAGACTCCTTTTATGGAAGTGGAAAAAAAAGAAAGTATTAGTCTCTCAGTCATGTCTGACTCTTTGTGACCCTGTGGACTGCCCCCCACCAGGTTTCTCTGTCCATGGGATTCTACAAGCGAGAACATGGCAGTGGGTGGCCATTTCCTTCTCCAGGGGATCGTCCCTTTATGGTTTGTTTCAAAAACTGTTACATCTGCAAGAGTTTCCTTTGCAGGAGCAAAGCAAATCATCTCTTTCTTGTGTGTTTCTATTTTCAGCCGACTCAGACAGTGATGCCAGGACAAGTCATGCGGGTTACAACAGGTGCTCCAATCCCCTGTGGTGCTGATGCAGTAGTGCAAGTGGAGGATACTGAACTTATCAGGGAATCCGACGATGTACGTCATTACCAGGTCTTACGGCTTCATTCCTGTGGCAGTATTATAAGTCATGTCCATTTTCTGCCATGTCTATGAGATTAGCCCAATTTTTTTGTTAGGACCTTACATTGTAGTGTATAGTAAATAAGGAATTGCCTTAGGCTTGAAAACCTTTTATTACAGAAATTGTTTTTATAACCATCACTGGGATTACAGCAGAATTTGAACCACATTTGAGCCATGAAATTGCATTTGCAAGCAAGGAAAGAAACTACCTCAAGATAAAAGAGCAATGATATTAACTGTTGTCCTACCATCTAGTTGAGAAATTTGTTCATCAAGACTAGCATCTAATAAAATGTGAAGATTTTAATACAGAAGAATTTAACAAAGAACATTTGGGCAAGTTCTTGAATGCTTCACTAAGCCAAGCATTTAAACCAAATGACCCTTTCAGCTCTGGTTTTCTATAATTCAGGAAAATCTGTGCCTCCAAACTGCAGTCTGGAAACATTAAATTTATGTCAATTCCCCCTCTATTTCCTAAAATAAAGGACTCTGTTCTTTTATAAATAAAGGCCTCTAAGTAGGCCTTTATTTCACTGAAACTACTGGCAGTTACTGAATCCATAGGATCAGTCAGAAATAAAAGTTTCAATGGAGGATTTACTGATTTTGTTTTGTGAAGAAGTTTAAGATACCTTGTATTTTTTAATACAAGAATAAATGACAAAATATATTCTCCCAGACTGAATATATAGTAAAATTTGGCCATGCTGAGACATACCCTCTTTTCTTCATTTGAGGATTTTCCTTTTTATCACCCACAAGTACTTACTTCCCACAAGTAAGGCTTATAAAATTCAACTCTTGGCATACAGGTCACAATGTCCTGCTGTTAAAACTGCCCAACAAATTTATTGGCATCAAGGAAGCCAGCGGAGCATTGAAATCGTGAACACACTTTGCCAGATGACAAGACACAGCTCCAATATCAAAATATTAATCACAGTTCATAAATGTAAAAATTATGATCACCATTAATTTATAGAAATCTACTACCAGGCAAACTGTAAGTCCTTCACTGAAATTTCTACAGATATTTGGGAATCTTCGCGTGGTATTGAACCCATGATTTACGGGAACAGAATAGTTACCTCCACACACATTCACTGTATCTATTAGGGTAGAGATATCTCTCTCTCTCTCTGTATATATATATATATGTTTTTCCTTGAGAATGCTATTTACAAAGTATGCGTCAATATTTGAATTGGTACATTTTTTTAAAGTACGAGAATCAGTGAAAATGTTTACTTATTCTTTGGGATCAAGACTAATTTTTCAGGAACCTGTGGTAGAAATTCATCATGGTCAAAGGATTTCACAAAGGATTTTCTGTTCCTCTGTATCTTTATATTTTCTGAGCCTGCCTGATAATGAAAGCATCTGAATAGCTAAATTCTATTGATCGAAATTCAGTCAGAGATTGCTCTGTTTGAAATTACATGATTTGCTGTTACCATAGGGCACTGAGGAGCTTGAAGTACGAATTCTGGTGCAAGCTCGGCCAGGCCAAGATATCAGGTAAGTTCATAACACATAGAATGTATAGCCAACTTTTGTTTCTACTATGATCATGAACTCAGGAGAGTATGGCTATTATAAATTCACAGCTCAGTTAATTAACCATTAGCTTTCAGGGATTTTAACCAGTAGCAAAATGATTTTTCTAAATTATATAACCCATGTCTGCCCTACCTACTTTTTTATGAAGTTAGTAAAGGCAAATGATTTGTTCAAAAGCAACATGAGAAGGAAGCAAAGTCATGAGCCTGCATAATCCATAGTTGATCCTATTTCTAGATAATCCAGAATTTCTTATCCTTATCCCTAGGTAACTGAGAATTTGATATTAACACAGATACTTTCAAAGTTGAGTGTTTATATAATTAGCTGAAAGCCCCTCCTCAACTACCAATAATGGAATAATGTGCTACTCTTTATATACAAAGTTGAGACTACTGTTTTATTATAAAAGTGTATATCCTTCAGATGATTTTTCTCATGATTGAATATGTTTGCCCTGATTCCATTAATCCTAATTTACTCAACATTTTGTAACAAAGCTACACTTCTTCCACTCCTATGGGGGCACAGTGAATGGGGTGGCCACAGAACTGGACCAGTCTAAGTGGTCTAATGGAAATTATCTCCATGGATGTAACCTCATTAGCATTATTCTCTTCACCACAATGCTAACAAGCTCTGGAATGGCATTAGATTTAATGCCTGCCTTAAACCAAAGAAAGTTTGCAGTTGATGTTTTTGACTATAATGTGTTACAAAGCAATTTGTAAAATAATTTTCAAACATGAAGTAGCATATTCCTGTTTAACAGCAATAGATATAAACCTATTTCTGTCTTCCATTGTGTGATTTAAATTTTTTTAATTAAAAAAGCATAGAGTTTTTTAAATCTCTTCGTTTTAGTCCTCTGTTCCATGCCTCATTTCCCCTTTTCCCCCTTGAGTGTCCCCTTTCTCTGACACTAAAGTTTCCCTCTGAGTTGAGAAAATATTGTTCTTAGTCATACTGCTTATGGTTCTGCTTTGATTTTCAGACCCATTGGCCATGACATTAAAAGAGGGGAATGCGTTTTGGCCAAAGGAACCCACATGGGCCCCTCAGAGATTGGTCTTCTGGCAACTGTGGGTGTTACCGAGGTTGAAGTTAATAAGTTTCCAGTGGTTGCAGTCATGTCAACAGGGAATGAGGTAAAAAAGGTGGGGGGAGGGGCGGCTTGTGGCAAGGGAAGCGGGGTAGTGGGACTTTCAGAGAAAAGCATTTCTGATATTCTGTGTTCTATATTAAATAGAATATTAAGGATTATAGATCTTTCCACATTTCTATAAAAAGGGAATAATAAATGGACCT
This sequence comes from Moschus berezovskii, assembly GCF_049115385.1. Lineage (NCBI taxonomy): Eukaryota > Metazoa > Chordata > Mammalia > Artiodactyla > Moschidae > Moschus > Moschus berezovskii. The sequence continues at coordinate 24,520,855 of NC_142468.1, read as the reverse complement.
CGGGATAGTTCAAGTACAGAAGATGGAAAGGAAGAACTAGAAAATGTATATTAAGTGTTCCCTTCCATTTACTAGAAAGAAATATTACAACCAATTGCCTTCCGCACACTCAGTACATATAAACAGAGAATGCTGACTGCTAGCTATAGATATTCAACTGTGCAAACCTAGTACTTAGTCTACTGGTACAGTGAATCGTGCCTGCTCTGCTGCTGAGATGATGGGCCACCTAACTTTGTGTGAGAAGTGATTCAATGAATTGGGACACCACGGCTAGCCGTTTTTCTTGCTTAACATTCCATGTGATCTTTAGTCACCAGGAAGGATTTGAAAATCATTTTTCTCTCTAAAGATAGCATCTCTAGTGGCATGCTATTCAGAATATGTCAAAATGTCATTTCAGTCCTAATTTAGGAAAGGAAGTGTAGTCAGTATTCTGAGAACTTTTGAAAAACTTTGTGTTCCTTCTTTGCTTAGGTTATACAGAACTTCAATTGGAGGCTATAAGGCCAAACTAGGAATATTGAAAAGTGAATCTGCTGGAAATTCAAAGCCTAAAAGTAGAATCAGAAACTACTGAGATTTTTTTCAAGTTATTCGTTAAGATCTTATACTATTTTTAAAAAGATTAACAGAATTTTTTTTCTATCTCTCTTTTAATCTCTAACGTTCTAAAAATAAGCCATTTGCTACCATTATTTTTCATTTCTTAGACTTGGAAATGGACATTTTCAAGGGTCTATTGCCCTTATAGTTCTTTTGGAAAGGACGGAAGAAAAGAATATTTTGTTTTGATAATGGAGAGATAAATCAGCATTCTATATCTGCTTACTTCCCAGTATAGGTGTACTAGTCATTCCCTAAAACTATTGACTGACCCATAAGAAACATTCTTTTCAGTTGATCTACACAGTGATGATTTTTCTGTCCTTCGGACCAACCAACACTATGTTTAGCATCAAAAAGAAATTTCTGTTCAACTGATTGACTTAATGAACTGTTCTTATTCGAGATTTATGTATATGCCTTGTGCATCTAAGTGACTTCATGGGGCTTAGGAAAGCTAGGTAGAATGAGCAAACTAATAGACAGCTATTTATTAGGCAACTTTGTTTAAGCTGCATTTTTTGTTTTCCTCCTAATGACTTTGTAGGTCTGGATTCCCAGTTACTCCCCCAGAGTACATTGGCAGTATTTTTTAAGCTACCTTTTATACTCTTTTTTAAAACGATTTACTAGTAGTAAGGATGAGACTAGAGATAGTACATACGTGGTAGAACCTAAGGAAGATTTTGTGGTTTTAGTTCCCTGCCCCTTTAGACTTGATTATCTTTGAAGAGACTTTGATAGATCCTGTGTGACTCTCTTTCCCTACATTTTCTGGCCTGCTGTACTTACATGGTTTTCCAAGGGAAAATGCTTTTAAATTCCATGATCTCTAGTTCCGTGTAGTTTGACAATCCTCCCTGTGCTGTGCTGTGCTTAGTTGCTCAGTCGTGTCCAACTGTTTGCAATGCCATGGACTAGCCCACCCTGGGGATTCTCCCAGCAAGAATACTGGTGTAAGTTGCCATGCCCTCCCCCAGGGGATCTTTCCAACCCAGGAATTGAACTGGGGTCTCCTGCATTGCAGGCAGATTCTTTACCAGCTGAGCTACCAGGGAAGCTCCGACATTCCTCCCTACTCCTATCCAAAGTTCAGTTCAGTCACTCAGTCATGTCTGACTCTTTGCGACCCCATGAATCACAGCACGCCAGGCCTCCCTGTCCATCACTGACTCCCGGAGTTCACTCAAACTCATGTCCATCGAGTCGGTGATGCCATCCAGCCATCTCATTCTCTGTCGTCCCCTTCTCCTCCTGCCCCCAATCCTTCCCAGCATCAGAGTCTTTTCCAGTGAGTCAACTCGTCGCATGAGGTGGCCAAAGTATTGCAGTTTCAGCTTTAGCATCAATCCTTCCAATGAACACCCAAGATCAATCTCCCTTAGAATGGACTGGTTGGATCTCGTTGCGGTACAAGGGACTCTCAAGAGTCTTCTCCAACACCACAGTTCAAAAGCATGAGATCCTCAGATAGCCAGAAAACAATAAGAAAAAAATTATTCACTTATTTCAAAGAGGCCAAAAGTAATTACATTTGTATATTAATGTGATAAGTCTATAATTTACTCACAGCACAAGCTCCACTTAAGTGTTAGTTCTGACTTATCCTGATATGTATGGCTTCACATAAGCCACCTCTTGAATCTAGTGTGTATATTGATAAGCAGAACAGTAGCCTAAGGCAGCCCAAAGAATGCTATACAAGATGTCTATGTAGACTCACTCAGAACCTGCTCTGTATTTTGTGACTACATGAGCTTATTCAGGATGAAGGAATCATTTTAAAATTGGGAAGCCAGAATTGCAAACTATAACTCACACAGAATAGTTGGTATAGACGTTTGTTAATTTTGACAAACTGTGCATGTTAAAATTTAAGTAATAGCATCCAGTAATTAAATACTGGTGGTCATACATTTCCAACTTCATGCATTTGCTCAATAAATGTTAGTTGAACATCTGTTACATATGAAATACCCACCAGAGGTTCTCTTAACTAAACATCAGACTTACAAGATATGAATAATCTATACCTTGAACCAATTTCCTGAGATATTAAAAAGGAAACTCAGCATTCAGGAGGGGAGCATCAGGCTTTCTTCAGTGGGACCAGTCATCATAGTACTTCACACTGCCATCCAACAACTGTTCTCTTTGTTCTTCAAGTAACATTTAGGTGCAGGGGACAAGAGTTCTACTAGGAGAGTATGAGAGCTATCAGCATAAAAGCACCATGCCCTACATAGGAATCAGTATTTCTTATAACAATCTTAGGCAGTTTCCAGAGTCCCTACAAGGGAAATGCCCAGTTTCAAATGTTATCACATTCATGGAAGCCCAAAGCCTGGCTTTCCATTATGGATTCATTTGGAAATCCATGGATTCTTCTATTCCATACACAAGTTACTATTCAGAGACCATTTTTACCATAAGAAATGAAAGTGAAGAGGAACTCAAAGGCCTCTTGATGAAAGTGAAAGAGGAGAGTGAAAAGGTTGGCTTGAAGCTCAACATTCAGAAAACAAAGATCATGGCATCTGGTCCCATCACTTCATGGGAAATAGATGGAAAAACAGTGGAAACAGTGTCAGACTTTGTTTTTGGGGGCTCCAAAATCACTGCAGATGCTGATTGCAGCCATGAAATTAAAAGACGCTTGCTCCTTGGAAGGAAAGTTATGACCAACCTTGATAGTATATTAAAAAGCAGAGACATTACTTTGCCAACCAAGGTCCGTCTAGTCAAGGCAATGGTTTTTCCCGTGGTCATGTATGGATGTGAGAGTTGGACTGTGAAGAAAGCTGATCGCCGAAGAATCGATGCTTTTGAACTGTGGTGTTGGAGAAGACTCTTGAGAGTCCCTTATACTGCAAGGAGATCCAACCAGTCCATTCTAAAGGAGATCAATCCTGGGTGTTCATTGGAGGGACTGATGCTAAAGCTGAAACTCCAATACTTTGGCCACCTCATGCGACGAGTTGACTCACTGGAAAAGACTCTGATGCTGGGAAAGGTTGGGGGCGGGAGGAGAAGGGGACGACGGAGAATGAGATGGCTGGATGGCATCACCGACTCTGTGGACATGAGTTTGAGTGTACTCCGGGAGTTGGTGATGGACAGGGAGGCCTGGCGTGCTGTGATTCATGGGGTCGCGGAGAGTCGGACACGACTGAGCGACTGAACTGAACTGAACTGAACAAATTGACCTTTTTCTTTGTCACATTTCCAGAGAAACTGAGCTAGAAAGTTAATCCAAGTTCAAATTTGTCCTTAGAGATGGAGAAAGGATTTTGTTCATCTTTCAGTTTAGTTCAGTTCAGTCGCTCAGTCGTGTCCGACTCTTTGCAACCCCATGAATCACAGCACGCCAGGCCTCCCTGTCCATCACCAACTCCTGGAGTTCACTCAAACTCATGTCCATCGAGTCGGTGATGCCATCCAGCCATCTCATTCTCTGTCGTCCCTGTCTCCTCCTGCCCCCAATCCCTCCCAGCATCAGAGTCTTTTCCAGTGAGTCAACTCATTGCATGAAGTGGCCAAAGTATTGCAGTTTCAGCTTTAGCATCAGTCCCTCCAATGAACACGCAGGATTGATCTCCTTTAGAATGGACTGGTTGGATATCCTTGCAGTCCAAGGGACTCTCAAGAGTCTTCTCCAGCACCACAATTCAAAAGTATCAATTCTTCCGCGATCAGCTTTCTTCACAGTCCAACTCTCACATCCATACATGACTACTGGAAAAACCATAGTCTTGACAATTGGACCCTGGTTGGTAAAGTAACGTCTCTGCTTTTTAATATGCTATCTAGGTTGGTCATAACTTTCCTTCCAAGGAGTAAGCATCTTTTAATTTCATGGCTGCAATCAGCATCTTTAACCTCACATAAAAGAATGCACTGTCTGCAGAAAATTAGAAAACAGTAGTAAAACTAACTACAAATCATTCTGTTCTTTATTATCAGCATGCAGTGGCAATTCTAAACAATGTCAATGATAAAATATTCCTTTCCACCGAGACAGTCACTCTTACAACCCCTCCTCTCTCAGTATGCTATCATACTTATGCCAGATACTATTCTGACTACTGGAGACGACAGCAGCAAGCAAGATAGGTAAAGCCCCTGCTCTTATAGAATTTATGTTCTGATAGGAGGAGGGGGATAGTCAATAAACAAATAGCAGTAAATTGTATGAATTTTTAAAGCATAAAATGATAAAGATTGCTAGTAGAAGAGGTATATGCCAGGTATATAATAATTATATTCAATATAATCAATTATTCATTATATTCAATTCTATTGAATAATGTAATTATATTCAATATAATCTATTGACACTTATTCCATATCAACCCTTTTATTCGCTCCCTGATACAATAAAACTGGAAGCCTGAAAACATGATTTCTCAGTCTCTCTTTCCCTGTGGTCCAGGTAGGTTTTGCCATTGGGATGTGTTCACATGATATTAGAAGGTGGAAAAAGACAGCAGCATCTCTCTCCTCCAGCAGCCCTGGGGACAGGGGTGACTTCTGGCAAACACTGATCTTTAGTGATATACTTTTCTTCTTTTATTTCTCCACCTTGGCAACACACTATAACCAATCCCATGCGTTAAATCCTCTCTTTTCCCACTCTCTCCATTTGAAAAAGCTAAAGGAGTTTTGATTTTCGTGTCTGAACCTGACTGGCAGACAGATAGAGTCCTGTGTTTTACAAAGACTAATTAGGCTTCACTGATGAGGGAAATCAGAGTGGAAATCCAAAGACATTGAAGGTACATGTCATGTGACTAGAATTGTGTTCCAAGCAGAGGGGATGACAAACACAAAGGCCCTGGTGTATGGTGCATGCTTATGTTTGAGCAACAGCAATGAAGCCAATGTGGCTGAAGAATAGAGGGAAGGTAGAAAGTGAAAGGAGATGAAGTTGGAGAGGTAACGGAAACAAGATCCTTTTATTCTAAATAGACAGTTTTGAGGAAGTGGAACATAAAATATCTTAAATTTGCAAATGCTTACTCTGTCTTCTATATGAATGATTTGGCATATGGGAGAGAAAAGGTGAAAGGCTGAGAGGCCCATTGAAAGGCTGTGGAGTACTCCAGCAAGAGTTTTGGGCGAGAATGATAGTGGAGATAGTGAGAAGTAATCAGATCCAGAATATATTTTGAAGGTAAAATCAGCAAACAAGATTTTCCAGAGAATTCAAAGTAGAAGATAAGAGAAAGTTAAAAGTCAAGATGAAGTCTAAGGTTTTGACCTGAGCTTTGATAACTGACCTAAGGAGAGTTATCATTTACCCTGATAAGAAAGATTAGGCAGCAGAAATCAGGGCTTCTTCTTTGGAAATGTTAAGTTTGAAATACTTATGAGAATTAAGAGTAGGCAATTAAACATATTAGTCTGGAGCTTAGGAGAAAGGTTAGAATTAAAGGTACATATTTGGAAGTTATCAGCATATGTATATAGTATTTAAAAATAGTACATATATATATATATAGTATTTAAAATCATGAGACTGCATAAGGTCACCTAGGAAATCAGTATAAATAGAAGATAGGAGGTGTAACTTTTACACTTAGACAGCTGTCCCTTCTTCCTCTTTCCCCAACCTTTATATTTCCAAGTTTTATTTTCTAATTTTGACTCTTGATGACATCATCTCTCCATTCCATAAAATATATTGTTTCCCTTGAAACTGTAGATGGTAACTTACAGATCTTTAAACTGGATATCAGTCTGCCAGCTGCCATGAGCTTCAAGAAATCAAGATTGTATGATTGTTACCTAGTTACCAAAGTACTAGCAATAAGTATTCCTTCCAGAGATGGTGAGTTTTCATCTAATTTCAGTCACCTTCAGCCATACTCTGTAACTCATTCATTCATTTTTATTCTTCTTCTCCCCCACCTCCTTCCCTGTCTCTCCCTCCCTCTCTGCAGCCCTCCCTCTCTGTCTCTCATGCACATACATACAGAACTAGGTGTATTTATGTCCACTGTTTATTTTATTCCATCTTTTATAAATCTCTTGGCCACTCTAATAACAGGTGTTTGTACAAACAAGTTTATTCTTTGGACACATAAGCTCTGTCTAAAATCTCCCTATACTGTTCTTTGGGGGCTGCCGCAAGCAGCTCTTGTTATAAAAGTAGAGTCTTTAAAATTTTTGTCCCCACTAATAAGAGAAAGAATAAGAAGTTGAGTGTCTTACTATGACCAGTACTGCTATGTGCTTTATGATTAAAGCAGCACTATGAGGTTAATATAACTATCCCTCATTTTATGTAAGAGAAAATTGAAGCTCAAAAACAAAGCAACTTACCCAACATCATATATTTTGTCTAAGTGATTAAGCCTGGTTTCACACCTGTCTTTTGCTGTAATGACCTTTTTCCACTATTCCACAATGCTTCCCAATTGCTTAAATTTCATTTCCCCAACTTTTTAATGGCAGTCTCTGAAATCTATCAGGTTAGATGTTCCTTTGTTTTCTGATAGCCACACTTTGTTTCTTGTCCAGATTAAAGACCATGACACCACTTTCAAGTTGCCCTCTCTAGCACTTCAGATGGCTTTACTCCTTCAATTTATTCCTTTGCTTACTGTGGTGATACCCAAAGTGAATGACTCCTTTCTCCACTTTCTCCATTTTTGTTCCCAAGCAGAAAAACAGTACTGAATAAAATTCATAGAACTGTGATTACCTGAACAACTACAAATTACTGCCATTTAGTGGCAACCTGGAACTTCAAGTTGTTCAGTAATTCTGATGTAACTATCTCGTTGGTTTTCTAGCACATTCTTCCAGATCCAATATGATAGTTCATTCATACATTCTACCCCCTCTTCAAACCTCAGCAGCAGCTCTGCTTTCAACTCTTGGCAGATGATCTTTCTACCTTTGCGGGGAAAAGCGAAGCTTAAAAATAAATATATTTGTGAAACTGAGCACAATGAGGGCTCCCTCTTCTTCCCATCTCATTACCTTAAAAACTTCCCCATCCCTTTAGCTATATTCCTTTCTTTCAATCTGAAAGGAAGAGGTACTTCTCCTTCCTAAGAACAGTACTTCTACCTTTAAGCCTACTTTTTCTCACCTTCCTCAGAACTTTGATTTCTAAATTATTTCCTGTGTCTTCTGGGTTCTCTGTTTTCTCTCTAGTGGCTCATCCTCCTACATCCAAATAGACAAAGATTACCACTATCCCCAGAGAACCTGTATTTAAACACCACTTTTCCTCATTGACCTACTGCATAGTCACCTCCTATCCACTACTAGATTTGTTGAAAGAGAGGTCAGCAATACTGCCTTTCTTCCTTACTCTCCACTCTCTCCTCAAACTCCCAAATCTCATTAGTGTCCCATTAGTACAAGAACTGCTTTCCTGAGTACATTCATCACCTCCTGACCTCCAAAACCTGCTCTGATATTCAATCTCCTTACTATGTATATATCATTTGACATCAGACACATTCCTCACCCACCACCTGGAAACTACTTCATTCCTAGTGATCTATGACAGTTCTCTCTTGATGCCCTGACAACTACTCCTTTTTATCCTCATCATGCCTTTCTCCATTCCCTACTTGGAATATTCCCCTAAGATGCTGTTCACTGCTGTGTCCTCCAGTCTCTCCAGATTCTCCCGTAGACTTTTCCTCTCATGTCAAGTATGTGCAAGCAACTTCTCATATCAAAAGCCCTAATGTTAACCTCTTCTGTAAATGTAAGCCTTCATTTACAACTTCCTTTGGATATTTCCACCTCATATTCCTTGGAAAACAAGGAGATCAAACTAGTCAATCCTCAAGGAAAACAACCCTAAATATTCATTGGAAGAACTGATGCTGAAGCTCCAATTCTCTGGCCATCTGATGTGAAGAGCCGACTCATTGGAAAAGACTCTGATACTGGGAAAGATTGGGAGCAGGAGGAAAAGGGGGCAACAGAGGTTGAGATGGTTGGATGGCCTCATAGACTCAATGGATGAGTTTGAGTAGACTCCAGGAAATAATGAAAGACAGGGAAGCCTGGTATGCTGCAGTCATTGGGGTTGCAAAAAGTCAGACATGACTTAGTGAGTGAACACAACAACCTCATGTTCCACCATTGCCTAATCTCACTCATCACTTTTCCCTTCTTACTGTAAAGAGTGAAATCCTTCCTTCCTGACTTACCCCCCCCCTTTTTTTAATGTGTTGTTGTTTAATTATCTACTTAAATTTTTGTAGGGGTATACTTGCTTTACAAAGTGATATTAGTTTCTACTGTTTTTTTATTTTTTTTTTTACCTCAGGATCAAGAAAATTTTATTGAAACAAAGACAATATAATAGCCTGTCAGTTCTGTTGTATTTACCACCAACATCAGCATCATATTTTTCATGCATTTAATATGTATTTGTGCAGCATTTTTCTGTAAGACAAGGCAAAAAAATGGAAATCCATGAATTTCAGGAATATGCAGTCTAATAGAGGCAACATTGATTCATGTAAATAGAAAACTAGGCAAATGTATAACAAAATTTATGAAGGTTCACTGTCACTAGTAATAAGGAAAATACGTTGGTATTTAAAATTCAGGACATGCGTTCATGCATCTCTTTGGGCAGAGGAGGCAAAATTGCCATGAAAAGACGTATCATTCAGTTCAGTTCAATAGTTCAGTCATGTCCGACTCTTTGCAAACCCATGGACTGCAGCACGCCTGGCTTACCTGTCCATCACCAATTCCCAGAGCTTGCTCAAACTCATATCCATCAAGTTGATGATGCCATTCAACCATCTCATCCTCTATCATCCCCTTCTCCTCCTGCCTTCAATCTTTCCCAGCATCAGGATCTTTTCCAATGAGTCAGTTCTTCACATCAAATGGCCAAAGTATGAGAGCTTCAGCTTCAGCATCAGTCCTTCCAGTAACCATTCAGGACTGATCTCCTTTAGGATGGACTGGTTTGGTCTGCTTGCAGTCCAAGGGACTCTCAAGAGTCTTCTCCAGCACCACAGTTAAAAGCATCAATTCTAAGGTGCTCAACTTTCTTTGTGGTCCAACTTTCACATCCATATGTGACCACTGGAAAAACCATAGCTTTGACTAGATGGATCTTTGTTGGCAAAGTAATGTCTCTACTTTTTAATATGCTGTCTGGGTTGGTAATAGCTTTTTTTCCAAGGAGCAAGCATCTTTTAATTTCATGGCTGCAGTCATCATCTGCAGTGAATTTGGAGCCTAAGAAAATAAAGTCTGTCACTGTTTCTATTGTTTCCCCATATATTTGCCATGAAGTGATGGGATCAGATGTCATGATCTTTGTTTTTTGAATGTTGAGGTTTAAGCCAGCTTTTTCACTCTCCTCTTTCACTTTCTTTTTTTTTTTTTTTTAATAATTTAAACATTTTTATTGTCATATACAAAAACCTCCCGGATAATCATACAGAAAGTCTAGAAAAAAGCTCATGTGGCTATGGATTTTTAATATACAATGAAGATGGCATTTTAAAATCATAATGGGTTAATATATGATTATGGAAATTAACTACTAATTTATAAAAATGTTAGAGCATCACTCTTCCCTAAAATATTTATTACCAAGGTCATCAGTGACTTTTTTTTTCATTTTTAATTATGGTAAAATACACATAAAAGAACATTTACCATGTTAACTATTTTTAAATGTATTTTGTTGTTGTTCAGTCACTAAGTCATTGACTTTTGATAATTAATTTTTCCAAAAGAGGAAAAAAGGAAGAAAGCATATATAAGGGAGCTTTTTGCAATAGATGTGGAAATAGTTACTGACCTATAGAAGTCTAATATCTTCCCTTTGCAAAGAGGAAAAATCTTAGATGCAGACAACCCCATTTCAGTACGTTAAAAAGAGAGAGAGTCTTGGGCCTCTTGACAATTCCTTCAAGACCACAGGATTAAATCTCTGAAGAACAGACATAAAGAGGGAGGTCTCTTAAAATAAGTGATTTCTCTTTTAGACAAATAAGACAGAACTTCCTCCTGAGGGTTTAACAAAAGAGGTTTCAAATGTTTTGGTTTTTTACTTAAATTTAATTTTGAAGCAATGCATAACAATAAGAATGATAATCACTGAATATTCAGAATGGTATTCATCCTTTGTTCTAAAAGCACTTTCAAACTGTCCACTTAAAAAATAGTCACAATTGAGTTACCTTTTATTGGGTGAGAATTTTTAGGACTTCAAGCCCAGAAGACAGCGTCTCAAGTAACCCTGAAAGACCTGCTCCAAGGAGGAGTGGCGGGTCAGGTTATATAGAAGTTTGCAACAAAGAGCAGGTGCTCTGATCATCCAGAAAAACATCTACTTCTGCTTCATTGACTACACTAAAGCCTTTGACTGTGTGGATCACAGCAAACTGTGGAAAGTTCTTAAAAAGAGGGGAATACCAGACCACCTTACCTGCCTCCTGAGAGACCTGTATGCAGCTCAAGAAGCAACAGTTAGAACCGGACATGGAACAATGGACTGGTTCAAAATTGGGAAAGGAGTATGTCCAGGCTGTATATTGTCATCCTGCTTATTTAACTTAAATACAGAGTACATCATGTGAAATGCCTTGCTGGATGAATCCCAACCTGGAGTCAGGATTGCCAGGAGAAATATCAACAACCTCAGATACCACTCTAATGGAAGAAAGTGAAGAGGAACTAAAGAGCCTCTGGATTAGAGTGAAAGAGGAGAGTGAAAAAGCTGGTTTAAAACTCAGCATTAAAAAAATGAAGATCATGGCATCTGTCCCATCACCTCGTGGCAAATAGATGGGGAAACAATGGAAACAGTGACAGTCTTTATTTTCCTGGGCTCCGAAATCACTGCAGAGAGTGATTATAGCCATGAAATTAAAAGATGCTTGCTCCTTGGAAGAAAAGTTATGACAAACCTAGACAGCATATTAGAAAGGAGATTCATCACTTTGTTGACAAAGGTCCATCTAGTCAAAGTTACGGTTTTTCCAGTAGTCATGTATGGATGTGAGAGCTGAACTATACGCTGAGCATCGAACAATTGATGCTTTCAAATTGTGGTGCTGGAGAAGACTCTGGAGAGTCCCTTGGAGACTCAAAGAGATCAAACTAGTCAATCCTAAAGGAAATCAACCCTGAATAGTGCTTTGGCCACCTGATACAAATAGCTGACTCACTGGAAAACACTCTGATGCTAGGAAAGATTGAGGACAGGAGAAGAAGGGGACGACAGAGGATGAGATGGCTGGATAGCATCACCGACTCAATGGACATGAGTTTGGGTAAACTCTGGGAGTTGGTGATGGACAGGGAAGCCTGGCATGCTGCAGTCCGTGGAGTCACAAAGAGTCAGACACAACTGAGCGACTGAACTGAATTGGAGCACAAAAACTTTCCATATATGGTTCTAAGTTCTTTGGCTGGTCTAATAATTAAATTGACAGATTACCGGAGAAAATATTAATCTTGTACATATAGGAATCCCATAAAAATATGAGACTCAAAAACAGTCATGCAGTTGAGGTTTGTATGCCAATCTGAGCTGAGGAAGGGAAAGGCCCTGGGACTTCAAAGGGGGAGAAGGGCAGTTCACAGGAAGATGAGAAGAGCAGATGTTTTGTAATCAGTCATTTGCCCTGCCATACAGGTATGTCTTTCAGGTGAAAAATTTTCTCCTGGTAATGGCTCTTTTTCTGGGCCAGGTCCCCTATCTAAGTTCTTAGGCAGTCAAGGGAGTCATATAAGTTTTTGTTTTAATTGCCTTCAGCTCAAAATAATCCACATACCAAAGAGGTTCATTTGGAGGTGGCATATTCTGCTCCCCTTCTAAACAAAATAAATTTCAGCTAACTTTGAGAGCTCAACAAAAAAAGGATCAGTGCGTGCTACGTCACTTCAGTCATGTCTGACTTTTTGTGACCTCATGGAACTGTAGGCCACCAGGCTCCTCTGTCCATGGGATTCTCCAGGCAAGAATATTGTAGGGGGTTACCATTTCCTTCTCCAGGGGATCTTCACGGCCCAGGGATTGAACCATGTCTCATGTCTCCTGCATTGGCAGGTGGGTTCTTTTCCACTAGCTCCACCTGGGAAGTCCTCTACTTATAACTTCATCACTAAATTATCTTGAGCATGCTGCTGCTCCTCTCTGGTATTCCTGCCACACCATCTATAAAATGAGTCTTCCAGGCTGGACAGGCTTCCAGCTCTAACGCAATGTCAGTAGTTCTAAACAGCCCTACCCAAATCTTACAATGAAATCTTCCAACCACCTTTTTTTTCTGGAAACCAGCATCTGTCAGAACTTTTCCATAGCTCAGGGTTTAACCATCTTCCTGTTTTTTTCTGAGCTTTCTTGCTTTGTGAATGATCCTTTCAAGATCCCAAGAATAAGCCGTCCCCAATGCTTGAAGGAGATAAAAAGCAACAGCAGTATAAGAGAGTAAGTTCCAGGAGTTGGTGATGAACAGGGAAGCCTGGAGTGCTGCAGTCCATGGGGTCGCAGAATCAGACACAACTGAGCGACTGAACTGACTGCCTGAGTACAAGAGAAGAAGAAATTTATGGGCTCTTTCCCCTTCCTCTCCTTAGTTTAACTTCTGACCGATTTAAACATTTGTTATACTTTTCCTGGAAACTTGAAAATTTGAATTTGGAATCCAGTCAAGGAGAGAAAAAAGGATCAGAGCTTAATGTAAATGCTGGACTTACCATCATAGATAACAACTTCCCGAAACACAGAGACTCAGAAGACCTCAGTGAAGTGCAATTTAACCAAACTGAGAATACTGGTGGCGTGGGTTCTTGCCTAAGTATGGTGGGGACTTCACTGACTGTCATGATCTTAGTACAGGGACCACCTGGGAAACCTGCTGGTCATACAAAGCTGGGTATATTAAAGTTTCTGAACAAGGGAGAGCATCACCTTGATAGAGTGCTGAGTTTTCCAAATTTCCTGGCATATAGAGTGCAGCATTTTTACAGCAGCATCTTTTAGGATTTAAAATAGCTCAACTGGGATTCCATCACCTCCAGTAGCTTTGTTCATAGTGATGTTCTCTAAGGCCCACTTGACTTCACATTCCAGGATGTCTGGCTCTAGGTGAGTGATCATGCCATCGTGATTATCGTGATCGTGAAGATCTTCTTTGTACAGTTCTTCTGTGTATTCTTGCCACCTCTTCTTAATATCTTCTGCTTCTGTTAGGTCCCTACCATTTCTGTCCTTTATTGAGCCCATCTTTGCATGAAATGTTCCCTTGTTATCTCTAATTTTCTTGAAGAGATCTCTAGTCTTTCCCATTCTATTGTTTTCCTCTATTTCTTTGCATTGATCACTGAGGAAGGCTTTCTTATCTCTCCTTGCTATTCCTTGGAACTCTACATTCAAATGGGTATATCTTTCCTTTTCTCCTTTGCTTTTCACTTCTCATCTTTTCACAGCTATTTGTAAGGCCTCCTCAGACAGCCATTTTGCTTTTTTGCATTTCTTTTTCTTAGGGATGGTTTTGATCCCTGTCTCCTGTACAATGTCACGAACCTCTGTCTGTAGTTCATCAGGCACTCTAGCAGATCTAGTCCCTTAAATTTATTTCTCACTTCCACTGTATAATCAAGGGATTTGATTTAGGTCATACCTGAATTGTCTAGTGGTTTTCCCTGTTTTCTTCAATTTAAGTCTGAATTTGGCAATAATGAATTTATGATCTGAGTCATAGTCAGCTCCCGGTCTTGTTTTTGCTGACTGTATAAAGAGCTTCTCCATCTTTGGCAGCAAAGAATATAATCAATCTTTTTTCAGTGTTGGCCATCTGGTGATGTCCATGTGTAGAGTCTTCTCTTGTGTTGTTGGAAGAGGGTGTTTGCTATGACCAGTGCATTCTCTTGGCAAAACTCTATTAGCTTTTGCCCTGCTTCATTCTGTACTCTTAAGGCCAAATTTGCCTGTTACTCCAGGTGTTTCTTGACTTCCTACTTTTGCATTCCAGTCCCCTATAATGAAAAAGACATATTTTTGGGGTGTTAGTTCTAAAAGGTCTTGTAGATCTTCATAGAACTATTCAACTTCAGCTTCTTCAGCGTTACTGGTTGGGGCATAGACTTGGATTACCGTGATATTGAATGGTTTGCCTTGGAAACAAACAGATCATTCTGTCGTTTTTGAGATTGCATCGAAGTACTGCATTTCGGACTCTTTTGTTGACCATGATGGCTACTCCATTTCTTCTAAGGGATTCCTGCCCACAGTAGTAGATATAATGGTCATCTGAGTTAAATTCACCCATTCCAGTCCATTTTAGTTCGCTGATTCCTAGAATGTTGATGTTCACTCTTGCCATCTCCTGTTTGACCACTTCCAATTTGCCTTGATTCACGGACATAACATTCCAGGTTCCTATGTAGTATTGCTCTTCACAGCATCAGACCTTGCTTCTATCACCAGTCACATCCACAACTGGCTGTTGTTTTTGTTTTGGCTCCATCCCTTCATTCTTTCTGGAGTTATTTCTCCACTGATCTCCAGTAGCATACTGGGCACCTACTGACCTGGGGAGTTCATCTTTCAGTATCCTATCTTTCTGCCTTTTCATACTGTTCATGGGGTTCTCAAGGCAAGAATACTGAAGTGGTTTGCCATTCCCTTCTCCAGTGGACCACATTCTGTCAGACCTCTCCACCATGACCTGTCCATCTTGGGTGGCCCCACACAGTATGGCTTAGTTTCATTGAGTTAGACAAGGCTGTGGTCCATGTGATCAGATTGGCTAGTTTTCTGTGATTGTGGCTTCAGTCTGTCTGCCCTCTGATGCCCTCTCTCAGCGCCTGTGGTCTTACTTGGGTTTCTCTTACCTTGGACGTGGGGTTTCTCTTCACAGCTGCTCCAGCAAAGTGCAGTGCTGCTCCCTGCCTTGGACGTGGGGTATCTCCTCACGGCCGCCACTACTGACCTTGGATGTGGGGCATCTCCTCTCAGCCACTCCTGCGCCGCGCCCTCAAAAGGATTATTATAGAATTTTGAGGACTGGGATTGTTCATAGGGTGGTTTTAAGGTAGTTTGTAAATGTGGTCTAGGCAGAGACTGATCACATTTTGTAAAGTAGGTGAATTGCTGAAACAGCTTCATTTTTTCTTTGGAGTAAGAGTCCATATGGAGTTACCATTGTCTCTATTTGTCCATGATATTATAGGAATATTTAGGTCTGAATAAGCTGGTGTTCAGAGAAAGCAATGGCAAGCCACTTCAGTACTCTTGCCTGGAAAATCCCATGGATGGAGGAGCCTGGTGGGCTTCCGTCTATGGGGTCGCACAGAGTCGGACACGACTGAAGCGACTTAGCAGCAGCAGCAGCAAGCTGGTGTTATAACAATTTGACTTAAGATAGTTTGTGTTAAATATCATGGTTTGGTATAGTTTGCCTGTTTTGCAAGTTGATGTATCTATTTTATTTCTCAGAAAGAAAGTTTGTTGGCAAGATAGCCAATTATAAGGCTTTTGAAGAAATTCAGATATATTGAATACCTGAAATTCAGACGAATGAGGAGTTGATAACAGAGTGAATGGAAACCTAGGGTCATTGAGGAATGAAGTAAGGATTAAGGATTGAAACCTTTGGGAAGATAGTAGACTACAAAGGAAAAAAAAATCAAGGGTTAAATGTTTGAAAGCTGGAAATACAATGACACCATTGATGGTAACAGAAACATGAAATTGAAATTTGGCATTTGGTAGAAAAAGTGATAAGATATGAAGATAATGGGTTATGTTTTTTACTTTGTATTGTAGTTTTTCTTTTGTATTTTAACTATAGTAAGTTTTAGGCATCATTCTAGAGATTACCAGAAGATTTCAGAAAATTAGATACCATTTTAACGAGGAATATTGTGAATTTATTCTAGTGTATGCAGCCTTATAATCTTTCATTCAATTCTGTGTATTTTCTTTGAAAATACTTAATATGCGCTGGAAATCCCACACCCTCATTTAACTAGCTAATATTTCATTATGTCAGTTTTACAGACAAACAGCCAGTGATCTCTAATTGTTCTATTATTTCTGGAACTTTGTGCAGCAGAATAACAGAGAGGAACATGAATGGCAAAGAAAATGCTCTATTAACAGGGAAATCTTATTCCTTAGTTGGTAATCAGTATCCTTTGTGAAAAACATCTTTTCTCTCAGTTGCAACTTGCCTGATTAATGCAGTTAAAAAGCTGTAAGTCTTGGCCTTTATAAAATTATAATAAGTTCAATAGCTATATGTTAATTAAGATCAGAAAATCAACCTATATTAGTACCGCAATAGCAGTTTTCCCAGCTCTGCCAGTGACAAAGGATACGAGTGGGTTGCAGTGTCACATGGCATCTGATTAAGTTAGATTAGTACAGGATTTGAAGGGAAGTCTCCCAGGTGACAGTGAATAAGATGATCAAAGTTTTTCTCCAGATATTTTAAGGGGACAGTTGGTTGAAAAGCTACTACTTTTCCAACATAAAGCCAAAAGTCCAGCCACATGGTATCACTAATGAGTCAGAAGGAAAGACCGAAGGGGCTTGAGGTTACTGTTTGGCAGTACTGATATAGAAAGCCCTAGGTATTAACCATATTAACAGCCTAAGTGTCTGAAGTATGCAGGCTTGCCTTCAGCCTCCTAAGATGATATTCCAGGTTTCTCACTTCAAAGATGTATTTTTTTTTCATTTTCTAATTTTCTGAAATCAAAGTACATCTTAAAATTGTATAAAGTTGCATGTTGAGTGTGTGTGCGTGTGTTAAGGACCTCCCCCCTTCAGTATTTTATAATCTAATGTAAATCTATATTCACATTATCAACTGATTCCATCTATACTAGCATGTCCGTTCCGTTCCGTCGCTCAGTCGTGTCTGACTCTATGCGACCCTGTGGACTGTAGCCTACCAGGCTTCTCCGTCCATGGGATTCTCCAGGCAAGAATACTGGATTGGGTTACCGTTTCCTTCTCCAGGGGATCTTCCCGACCCAGGGATCGAACCCGGGTCTCCCGCATTGGAGGCAGACGCTTTAACCTCTGAGCCACCAGGGAAGCAAAGTAACAATATTAAGAACAATTGGAATTAAGTGCTTTTTCAATATTATATATAATAAACAAAGGACAGAGAATTGCATTTATATTCTGTCTGTATTGACTGAGTGTTCATTATATCAATCCAGCAGCTGCCTTTCAAGGTAGTTATTATTACTGTGTATTATAAATGGAAATATTATGGCATAACATATTTGGGCAACTTGAATTTGAACCTCATCTGAATAAGGTAGACTCTTGCTACTCTGCCACACTGCCTCGCTAGGACATCCTAACATAAAAGAAACTTCTTATAATTTTCTTTTTTGACATATAATTGTAGATACTAAATCTCTAAAGGGTGATTCAGTTCAAAGTCATGGAATTTTGAGTGTGTGCAGTTAAGTATTACTTGTTTAAGTTTGCTAATAGAGACAAAATATCTGGCTCCGTCTCCTTCAAATAAGTTTAACTTTTTCGGTATTACTGATCCCACTTCAAAAAAGATATCCCAAAGCTTGAAAGAAAAGATAAAATATCAGTCTCTTCAGACTAGAGAATATCATGTCAGAGTTTCTACCTTAAGCATTCTCAGTGAAAGACAGATTAGAAAATAATAATGAAAGAGAAAATAGAAAGTTTGTTGTGTGTGTTTTGTTTTTGTTTTCAGTTTGACCCAGTAAACAGCCAGTGGGAAGGCCACTATCTCCAGAGCACTATTTTGTCAAATTATAACCAAAGCTGGTATGATATTTGGCCTACTATTTAGTCATGTGAATTTCTGCATGTTTTTTAATTCTGTAGAAATGTTTTCTCATTCTCCTGGCTTTCACTATCTACCAAAGATCCTTTGAGTGTATATCTTTCTCATGCCAGATAATGTTGTAGGTTATAGATATGCTAAACTCTGTTTATTAGATCTATTTTTTTTCATTAACAATAGGCAGTATTATCCTAAGAAAATAATTTGTGGTGGTTTTTTTGGCTTTGTAGTTGCTAAATCCTGAAGATGACCTCTTACCAGGAAAGATTCGAGACAGCAATCGTTCAACCCTATTAGCAACAATTCAGGAACATGGTTACCCCACTATCAACTTGGGAATTGTGGGAGACAAGTAAGTATTGGGTTTTATTTTGAAGTTGTTATGGTACAAATACAAATTTTCGGAATACTAGCTAGGTGAGATTGTTGCTAAAGAGAAAGGGATTTAATACCATAATTTCCACTTATTTCATTCTTCAAAAGCCAAAGATTTGTGGAGGTGTCTTATTTCCTGTAGTGGTAGACATTTTTCTGGAAAGCCTTTTACAACCAGAGAAATACATTGCTCTGCTATGGGTGCTATTCCTATTCACACTTTTACTAGTTTCAAGAAAGATAAGGAAGATAACAGGTGAGATGAGTAAGAGAGAAATGTCAAAATTAGCACTAACTGATGCTTTGAAGTTTAAGTACAATTATTTTCTAGGACTTTTGTATTGATTTTTGTATTCTTATATAACTTGAGTTCCTCCATGCTTCACCCACTTGTAAGTACAAAGGGAGGCACATTGACTATAATTGCCCATCTCCAAGAGCATATTACCCCAATTTACTCAATTAACTCAGCTGTCTGCTAAATTCCCCACGTATTTCTCTAAATCTCCAACTACATCTCACCTTTTAAAGTTCTCTTCTTACCTCTTTATTTTTTCTTTCTCTGAGAACACTGGAGTAGAGGCTGTTAGACATATCTTCAAACATTTTTTTTTAATTCATGATTTATAATTACCTGAAAGTTTGATGCTAGAGAAGTCCATAGGTAAGTAAACAGCCAATTTAGAACCCATGTGATAAAGTCAGTACCGCAGGTCACCTAATATTGACTTGGACTCCCTAGCCCTGGGAAGGGAAATAAAGAACCCACTGAAAGACAAGGAGTGGGTTAAATTTGGACCTGACCAGTAACTTGTCTTTTTTTTCCCTAAGATTTTTAAGATAACATTTATTTCTTAAAAGTTAACGTGCATAATAAGAAACCCCAAAATGGAAAAAGCGAAGTCATTCATAATCACAGGCAGTTTACCATTTAATGTGTCATCCTAGGTTAATTTGTGCTTTGCACAACTAAGCATCCATTTTTATGTAAGTATGATCATACAGTTATGTATCATGCTGTTTCACACATCATGAATGTTTACTGTTTCAAAGTCCCAAAGCTATGAGTATTTTGATAAACAAGAATACACTGCACCAACTCAATCTGGAAGGAAAAAAATATATAATCCTGCCTTCTTGGTGACAAAAATTTCAGAAAAGACAAAAATGGCAACAGCCCTCTAGATAAAGATATTGGCAGAGTTATGATTAAAATACTACATTCCTTAATGTTCAGTTAAAAGTGAGACATAAAGCAACAGCGTACACCAAGGATAAATACTTCTAAGGGGATTCATCATTATCCAATCTAAACTATTAAAGAAATATGTTTCCTTTGAATACTTAACAATGCATTCCTGTTGTACAATCAAGAGATGCACACACATGGATGGTTATCATCAAAATATAAATATACATACATCCCTTCCTTTATACTTCCTTCTGCCCCTCTGCTGCCATCCTAAGTGAGCAAGTCCTGACATACATTTCTCAGAGACAGTCATATAAACTTCAGGCATCTAAAAATTATCTTGATGCAGATACACCTTTAAAGATGACAAAAATTAATTTCTGAAAAGAAATAGGATGAATCCGGGAGTTCCAGCAGCACAGAGCAGACCTGAAGTTCTAAGGAACAAACTCACCAGATTTTGAGTTTGTTTCCTACCCACTGCTGGCTCTGGCCCTGCCACCAAGTGTGTTCATGAGCTCTAAGAACTATCATAAGGTAAAAGGTACTTTTTGTTTGTGTCTATCATACCTTATGTTTTTCTAGATTGTAATTCTGTTCATTCTCTCCTAATGTTGTACTTTTGTATTAAAAAGGAAGTAACTTGATAAATATACTACATGCTGCATTGTCTTACTACGAAAGCCAAAACACCATTAAAAGGTTACTGTGTTGATAAGCTAATATTTGATCATCTGGGGCTAATTGTTGACTTGCTATAGAAATTTCCCAATAATTAATGTACCTTGAAAACAGTATATAAAGAACAACAAAACTGTAAGCAAGATGTAGGCAATTCTGAGAATATGCAGATCTTTAGTGTATTCTTTTCTTGGATTGAATACCTTACATAAAACTGAGAACAAATTTTTAAAGTACAATTGATGCAAATCTAAACTTCCTCAGTCTTAGAGTGCTATACTGAAAAAGCCCAGAGTAAATGGTTTATAATGCAGAGGTGGAATGTGGGAGGAAAGAATTTATAACTGTTCAGATGGAAATCTTTGCTGGGAATTTAGCAGAGGAAACAAGGTACATTTAATCTGTAGCCTGTTGATATTCTGTGAAGGTTGCCTCCCTCTTCATTCTTCTCTTTCCTGTATAAGACATTTGCTTATGAAACAAAGGTTGTTATACAGAAGGCTTTGTGTGAAACTCTCCAGGGAAATAAGCAGGGTCTTGAGAGAAACTACCCTATGTTTAAAGCGGGGAGAGAAATAACTCAAAATGTCAGCAAGCACAGAACCCTTACTCAGCTAGGCAGATAACAGTAGAGAGTAAGAGTACTATTCTTAATAAGAATAGTATTCAAAAGGTTTCAGTCTGGGTTTAAATTCTACATGATTAGATTTCTCAGCTCTTATTCTTATCACCTTTCATAACTTTAACAATAAATGTTAAAATTGAAGAATCAGTTCAGTTCAGTCTCTCAGTCGTGTCCAACTCTTTGTGACCCCATGAATCACAGCATGCCAGGCCTCCCTGCCATCACCAACTCCCGGAGTTCACTCAAACTCATGTCCATCGAGCTGGAATAAGACTCCATAAAACATTTGTTACTTGTGGTCTTTTTAATAATAGCCATTGTGACAAGTGTGAAGTGATATTTCACTGTGACTCTGATGGATTACTGATGTTGAGCATCTTCTCATGTGCCTATTGGCCACGTGTATGAAAAAGATGAATTTTTAAACCCAGAGATGTTAATTGAACTTTCCCAGCATTATACAAGTGAGTGGCAGAGGTGGAAATGAAATCTACATTTCTTGAAATTAACTATCATTGTGAAGACTAGAGAATAAATATAAATATGTCAAAACAAGCATCATATAGGTTGG
This sequence comes from Moschus berezovskii, assembly GCF_049115385.1. NCBI lineage: Eukaryota > Metazoa > Chordata > Mammalia > Artiodactyla > Moschidae > Moschus > Moschus berezovskii. The sequence goes on along the minus strand of NC_142468.1, from coordinate 24,499,004 downwards.
AATGGTCTGCAAGAGTTTTAAAAAGGTGCATTTTTAGCTAGAAGAGAAAGGATGAATAGGATTTGTGTAGTTAGAAAGAATGTGTTAACCAAGTAGGAAACAAGGAATGAACAAAAACAGAGAAGTAGAAATGAACAACTTAGGTCAGGACAGACTGTTTAAAATAGGAGGTTTAGGAAGAAGGATACATGTAAATTTGATAGATATTTGAGGCCAAATTTTGAAAGGATTTGCAATCCAGGCAAAACTACTCAAGTTGCTTAAATGTACTGCTTTTTTAAAAGCAGAATTGACATAATAAATCATTATTTTGGAAAGATAATTTGACCAGGTGTTATCACATGGACTAAAGTTGGAGGCCTATTAGAAATAAGAACAATACAGTTTGTTTCCTGTTCAGTTCGGAAGTACTGATTGTGAATTTATGCAAATCATCTGGAGAGCTTATTAAAAATGCTGATTCTGATACAGCAAAATTGGAGTGGGCCAAGATTTTGCATTTCTAACAAGCTCCTAAGATATCAAGCCACTGGTCCATGGATCACAGGAAGTAATAACGATGTAGTATATTTAATCATGTATCAGGGCTTCCTTGGTGGCTCCTGGAAAGAATCTGTTTGCATTGCAGGGGACCACCTTCAATGCAGGAGATGCAGGTTCAATCCCTGAGTTGGGAATATCCCCTGGAGAAGGAAATGGCATCCCACTCCAGTATACTTGCCTGGGAAATCCCATGGACAGAGGAGGAGTCAGGTGGGCTACAATCCATGGAGCTGTAAGAGTCAGATACAACTTAGCGAGTAAACCATCACCACCACTACAAAGCCTCATTGAAATGGTATGTGTCTATTCTATAAACACAAATAAAATGCTTGCAAAACCCAGTTATTAGGTCTATCACAGTCTTACATCCCTCTCTAGCAATACACCATTTCAGCTTCATTCTCCATTAGTAGTTTATCCTTTCATGGTTTTGGCAGCATCTCCTCCTATGCTCATTTCCAAGTATAACTGTCAACCATGGCTCACCCTTGACTATCTTTCCTTCTAATTCTTTATGCTGGCTCCCAAATGTGATCTCTGTCTTGAGCTCTATGCCTAGATCTACCTGCTGGCTAGGTGTATTTTCTTTTTAAGTTCGATAGGCAAAGCAAACTCAACATGTCCAAACTAAATTCATTGCCCCTCCTTTCCTCTCTCACTGCCCACCCCCACTGCATTCTTAGTCCATGTCCTTGAGTTATTTAACTTATATGCAGAGTACATCATGAGAAACACTGGACTGGATGAACCACAAGCTGGAATCAAGATTGCTGGGAGAAACGTCAATAACCTCAGATATGTAGATGACACCACCCCTATGACAGAAAGTGAAGAACTAAAGAGCCTCTTGAAGAAAGTGAAAGAGGAGAGTGAAAAGTTGGTTTAAAACTCAACATTCAGAAAACTAAGATCATGACATCTGGTCCCATCACTTTGTGGCAAAGATAGGGAAACAGCGGCAGACTTTATTTTTTGAGGCTCCAAAATCACTGCAGATGGTGACTGCAGCCATGAAATTAAGACGCTTGCTCTTTGGAAGAAAAGTTATGACCAACCTAGACAGCATATTAAAAAGTGAGACATTATTTGCCAACAAAGGTCTGTCTCGTCAAGGCTATGGTTTTTCCAGTAGTCAGGTATGGATGTGAGAGTTGGACCATAAAGATATCTGAGTGCTGAAGAACTGATGTTTTGAACTGTGGTATTGGAGAAGACTCTTGGGAGTCCCTTGGACTGCAAGGAGATCCAACCAGTCCATCCTAAGGGAAATCAGGCCTGAATGTTCCTTGGAAGGACTGATGCTGAAGCTGAAACTCCAATACTTTGGCCACCTGATGCTAAGAGCTGACTCATTTGAAAAGACCCTGATACTGGGAAAGATTGAAGGCGGGAAGAGAAGGGGATGACAGAGGATGAGATGGTTGGATGGCATCACCGACTCGATGGACATGAGTTTGAGTAAACTCTGGGAGTTGGTGATGGACAGGGAAGCCTGGCATGCTGCAGTCCATGGGGTCGCAAAGAGTCGGACACAGCTGAGAACTGAACTGGGCTAAACTGAGTTTTCTGGCTCAGCAACCTGAATGGAAAACTTCTAGCTCTCACTCACCCCTGCATTTAAATCCCTTACAATTTCCCTCATCAGTATTTCTTATACATTCCTCTCTTCCTGTCTACCATCCTGGCTTAGTTTGGGGCTCCATTTACTTTTTGTTTAGACACATGAGACTTGCCTCTTAAATGGCCTCCCTGCTTCAAGTCTTGTTCTCTTCCAACTCACCATCTATTCTGCTACCAATATGATCTTTCCATGGTGCAAATTATGTACTTATGGCAGAATTGGTGTTTTATTATATATGGGTAAGCATACTCCCCAGTGGCTCAGTTAAGAATCTGCCTGCAATGCAGGAGCCATAGGAGATACAAGTTTGATTCCTGAGTCAGGAAGATCCCCTGGAGAAGGACATGGCAACCCACTCCAGAATTCTTGCCTGGGGAATCCCATGGACAAAGGAGCCTGGTGGGCTACAGTCTATGGGGTCCCAAAGAGTTGGACACAACTGAAGTGACTTAACAAGAGTACTCTAATAATTCAAGAAACTTTCATGAAGTGTTATGCTATATCAGACATTGTCTCAGTCTTTGGTACTACAGGGAGAAGGAATTGGCAACCCACTCCAGTATTCTTGCCTGGAAAATTTCATGGACAGAGGAGCCTGGCAGGCTACAATCCATGTTGTCGCAAAGAGTCAGACATGACTGAACAACTTTCACTTCACTTGGTACTACAGAGATGAATAAGATAGTTATTAGTAAGAACTACAAAGAAGATTTCAGTTCTATTTCATTCCTCTCTTTCCTCTCCAGCTAATCCATATCTATTACCTCCAGCCTCCTCACTCCAAACTTGTCAATCTTTACCTGGGAAGATACACGAATCTTTACTTACTGCCTACTCTATATATAAACACTATACTGCACTTTTTTTACTTATCTTATTTAGGCCTCATAGAACAACAGATCCATATAAGTGTATTTTATCCTCATTTTGTAAATAACATTGGGTTAGCCAAAAAGTTCTTTTGGGTTTTTCCACAAGATGTTTTGGAAAAACCCATGAGACAAATGAAATTTTTGGCCAAGCCAATACTGCTGCTGCTGCTAAGTCACTTCAGTCGTGTCCGACTCTGTGCGACCCCATAGACGGAAGCCCACCAGGCTCCCCCGTCCCTGGGATTCTCCAGGCAAGAACACTGGAGTGGGTTTCCATTTCCTTCTCCAATGTGTGAAAGTGGAAAGTGAAAAGTGAAAGTGAAGTCGCTCAGTCGTGTCCGACCCTTAGCGACCCCACGGACTGCAGCCTACCAGGCTCCTCCATCCATGGAATTTTCTAGGCAGTAGTACTGGAGTGGCTTGCCATTGCCTTCTCCGAAGCCAATACTACTGAAGCTCAAGAAAATTAAATAAGTTGTTCAGAGTCTTACCCTTTCCTATTTTAATCTCTTCTTTTATCTTTCCTCCCACAACTACTGGAGCCAGTTTTGCAGCATTTATTACCTTTGGGTAATTTAGTATACCAGTTCAGAGTGTGTTCAGGAGTGGGAGAGAATGGAGAAGACAAAATAAGAAGTCCAACCCAGGCCTGTCTAACTCCGGATCTGTCTCCTTTTCCTCTACCATACTGTCCTCTTAATTAGCCTTAGCACCCACAATTTACTCATATTCAAGGTCAATAAACTATTCTACATTCATTTTAATAGATAAAACCTCTAAGTAAATAGTAATTGTCCGTATTTCAAAGGCCAGAGAGGAAAATTTAGTTTAACTTTGGAATTAAATACTGATTGTATATATGAATGAATGAAAAGGACTTGAGCTGCAAAATCCTAGATCTTTAGGTTTTATAGAAGTGGACAGAAAAAAAAAGGCAGGAGAATTTATTTTTTTATTTTCTGGACCCCTAAATAAATCTATTTACTGTAAAATACACTCTTCCTTCCATACAAAGAAAAACCCTTTCCTATTATAATCTCTTCTTTTATCTCCCCCCCGCCCGCCACAACTACTGGAACCACTTTTGCAGCATTTATTATCTTTGGGTAATTTGTTATACCAAGTTCATAGTATCTTCGGGAGTGGGAGAGAATGGAGAGAAAAGGAGTATGGGAAAGAGAAAAGAGTGCATGCAATGTGAGTGCATAATAATTTCGTATTCAGACCTGCATTAATTCAGTTTACAAATGACCCAGATTCACAGATGGCTTATTCTAACCTTTCCCTTACTCACCATCTAAGTACCTCTGTCAGTACTTTAAGAGAAGGGAAAGAGAAATAGCTTTTAGAGAAGTGAAAGGAGGGAAGCCATGAATAGCAAAAAACTGTCAAGAGACAGTTAATCTCCTTATTCCCCGACTCTCAAGATCCAGGCTACTTAGGGGAGCCCAAGTCATTGGCTCCATGTGTTTGTTCTGTTTACTTTGCTATGCTTCCTGGTAATCTAATATTTAGAGTTCCATTTGTGTTTTAAATATTCTACCTGAGGATGAGTCATTTACATATTAATATTTATTAGTTCAAATCAGATATCCAACATGTGGGTAAGTCTGCTGTCCTAAAAAAAACAGGAATTAACCACTTAAAACGAAGTTTTCTGACTTAGAGGAGCAAATTCTGAACAAGACCGCATCAGAATCTTAGCACAGCAAGATTCTGTAGGCATGGCAAGAAGTACATTTTATTTATTTGTGTCCTCTCTCTTTTTTTTTTTTATGAGTTGGCTAAAGGTTTACCCATTTTGTTTATATTTTTGAAGAAAGAGCTGTTAGTTTCATTGATCTTTCCCAGTATTACTCTTCATCTTATCTTTAATTCTGTGCATGTATAGAGTTTATGTGTATGTGAATGTGTATCGGAAAAAACAAGAAATTGTACTTATTTTCAGCTTCCCTGGTGGCTCAGATGGTAAAGAATCTGTCTGCAGTGCAGGAGACCCAGGTTCAGTCTCTGGGTCAGGAAGATCTCCTGAAGAAGGGAATGGCAACCCACTCTAGTTTTCTTGCCTGGAAAATTCCAAGGACAGAGGAGCCTGGCAGGGTACAGCCCAGGCGGTTGCAAAGAGTCAGATAAGAATAAGACTGAGCGACTAACACCCATACTCATTTTCACCTTCCATTTTCCTTCCATTTTTTTTATTGAGTACATCATAAACATCTGTCCATATCATTACATTCAGTTCAGTTCAGTTCAGTCACTCAGTCATGTCCGACTCTTTGCGACCCCATGAATCACAGCATGCCAGGCCTTCCTGTCCTTCACCAACTCCTAGAGTTCACTCAAACTCACGTCCATTGAGTCGGTGATGCCATCCAACCATCTCATCCTCTGTCATCCCCTTCTCTCGCCTTCAGTCTTTCCCAGCATCAGAGTCTTTTCAGATGAGTCAGTTCTTAGCATCAGGTGGCCAAAGTATTGGAGTTTCAGCTTCAGCATCAGTCCTTCCAATGAACACCCAGGACTGAACTCCTGTAGGATGGACTAGTTGGATCTCCTTGCAGTCCAAGGGACTCTCAAGAGTCTTCTCCAGCACCACAGTTCAAAAGCATCAATTCTTTGGCGATCAGCTTTCTTCACAGTCCAACTCTCACATCCATACATGACCACGGGAAAAACCATAGCCTTGACTAGACGGACCTTGGTTGGCAAAGTAATGTCTCTGCTTTTTAATATGCTGTCTAGGTTGGTCCATTCTAAAGGAGATCAGTCCTGGGAGTTCATTGGAAAAGACCCTGATGCTGAGAGGGATTGAGGGCAGGAAGAGAAGGGGATGACAGAGGATGAGATGGCTGGATGGCATCACAGACTCGGTGGATGTGAGTTTGAGTAAACTCTGAGAGTTGGTGATGGACAGGGAGGCCTAGCGTGCTGCGATTCATGGGGTCGCAAAGAGGTGGACACAACTGAGCGACTGAACTGAACTAGGTTGGTCGTAACTTTTCGTCTAAGGAGTAAGAGTCTTTTAATTTCATGGCTGCAGTCACCATCTGCAGTGATTTTGGAGCCCAAAAATAAAGTCTACCACTATTTCCACTGTTTCCCTATCTATTTGCCATGAAGCAAAGGGACCAGATGCCATGGTCTTAGTTTTCTGAATGTTGAGCTTTAGGCCAACTTTTTCACTCTCCTCTTTCACTTTCATTAGGAGGCTCTTTAGTTCTTCTTCACTTTCTGCCATAGGGGTGGTGTCATCTGCATATCTGAGGTTATTGATGTTTCTCCCAGCAATCTTGATTCCAGCTTGTGCTTCATCCAGCCCAGCGTTTCTCATTATGTACTCTGCATATAAGTTAAATAAGCATGGTGACAATATACAGCCTTGACGTACTCCTTTTCCTATTTGGAACCAGTCTGTGTCCAGTTCTAACTTTTGCTTCCTGACCTACATACATATTATTCTATAGTAAAAAGTATAATTTGACTGATAGATACAACCCCTTGTTGTATCCCCATTAGATTGTTCCTTAATCTTTCTCAATTGTGAGTAATTGATGAAGATCTTTATAACTAAATCTTACCATATACCCACAATTATTTGATAGCTTTTAAATTTCTATTTTATTTGTTTTATGACCATTTATTGAGTGACTGATATATGCAGAGCTATAGTGAAAGCAGGGGTAAAATGATAAATACAACAACTGCCGTCTTCAAGTGCTTGGTGGTAGGCCTGTGAACCTATTCAATAAATTCCAGGAAGTAATAGGAAAGGAAAGAGGGGAACACTGAATATAGCCTGAATATGAAACTAGTCAAACCTGGGGATGTCAAACAGGTACAAATTAGTTGGCTGGATGGCATCACCGACTCTGTGGACATGAGTTTGAGTGAACTCCGGGAGTTGGTGATGGACAGGGAGGCCTGGCGTGCTGTGATTCATGGGGTCGCGGAGAGTCAGACACGACTGAGCGACTGAACTGAACTGAACAGGGCTGAAGTACTTCTAAGTGCCATCCTATCTCTACTTTGAATATGGAACAGTAGATGTCCTAGTATTCTTTTCCCCATGACTGGTTCAAAAACCTGTTAGCCTCCTTTTGTCGTCTTAGGCAGCATGAGCTGTTGTTCCCTACTGTGGAGAAAATCTTAGACAAATGAGGATGGTTGCATATGTACATAAGTACAGAGTACTGTGTGTGCCAGCCACGACAGTTGCGGCCAGACTTGATTAAGATATTAGGCATTTGGCACATATGTGCTTCTCTATGTTTACATTTTCCTCTTTTCCCTCAGTGTCCTGCTGTGGCCTAAACAGGGTGGGAAAAGGATTTGTTCCTATTGAGCCAGAGTTGTTTTCCTTCCCATCACACTAATAAGCTCCATAAAAGCCAGGACAAGAATTGTCTTGGTAATCCTGTGTCTACAACCCTTAGTATGACTACCACCTCTAGATTATACAACCCTGCCTTCTTTTCCTATACCACCCTTCTTTTCCATGGTACCTAGAAACTTCCAACTGTGCAACTGTCCAGAAAAATCTTACAGGGTTCCCTCAAAATGGGTACAAAAACCTTAGCCATGGGAGCAGACCAGAAAATACGGCTCTGACAACAAAACTGAATTAGTAACTGAGGCACATAGCAAAAAAAGGAAAAGGAAAAGCTTTGCACCTAGGATGAGTCATTTTATATTTCTGAAGAATGTGGGGTAGGATGGGGAAGCAGAATTCCAAATAGATTTAGGAAGCTTCTAATGTTAAAAGTTGGAGGGTTATCCCACTGGCTTTGGGTGAACTTACACATTTACCTCTTAAATATAACAAGCAGTGATCATGGTTCAAATACACAAAATCCACTTGGGGAATTTTTTTTTTAATGAAGTTCAGCATTGATTGAATTTATATCATTCCTAAAACTGAGTTTAACTATTGAGCTGTTTATATTTCTACATCAGTTTTGAAACAGCTTGATAAATGTAGCTTTCAAACTGCTGACTTGTACTTTCTGTTCTAGCCTTTCAGGGGCTGGAGGGCTGGGAAATTCCCTTAATTAAGAAAAGAATTCCGCCTTCTGGAAAACTGCCATCCCATAAGCCTCCCCCATTCAAATCATGCTGGGCTTGCTTGGTTCTGTCATAAATTGATGTTTTGGATTTAAATTTCCTGATCCTACTGCTGCCAATTTGTGAAGCTGCCTCCTCGCATTAAAGCATGAAACAAGAGGAACAAGCAGTAAGACAGAAAATTGGATTCTTTTAAAACTGGCACATTTAGCAGGAATTAACAAGCTAGACTTAACAGTACAGTGATTATTTGAGCAAAGCCCAGTGCCTTAACATCCTCCAGTTTGTGAACCAAACATATCCTAGCTTCCTAGTGCTTAGTTTGTAGAACTAGAAATCTCTTATTATCAGACAGAATTTAGATCTGGATTTAATTGGCTCATATCCTCTTTATAAACTACCAGCTTCCCTTATGGAATAAATACCCTTTTCTGCTCAAAATACAAAGTTTTAATTTTAAGTCAACATAGTATATTTATTTTCTGATCACTTATTTTCTGTTGGCTAACCAAAAATATTTTTTATTGTAACAAATGTTATGGTATTGACAAAAGAGTCTTCCTACTCTTAATGACAGACTTTTTCATGGCTACTGCATTTGCCTTTTTTAATCCTTAAGAGTTGCTATTATGGTTGATATGACCATTTCTTCCAAGAATTACCTCTAAGTACTATTGTAATTTTAGAAATTTTTTCTCATATGACCTGGCCCCCATAAAAAGCAATATGTCCAGAAAACCTTTCCTAATTATTCCAGGCCAATTCTGATCATTCTCTTCTACTCAACATTTGTAACATTTCTTTTCATTTGTATTTTTATTTTAATTGATGTATTTAAATTCAGTCAATCAATGTTAATTTAATTGCTCCTTTTATTCATTTTCTAAATTTTTTCATATGTTTTCTGCACTGATTTGTAAACATAAAGGTGGTGACCATACTTTGTTCTATTTTTTGGTGATTCCATAGTACTTAAAAAACCGGTGGAAATGAAGGAGAACTAAATGATGACTATATGAATATACAGTTTGATCCTGTACCTGAAATAGACACCCAGGAAATATTTATTATTTAGGAATTTATCCTTCCTTGACTTCTGAAGAAATTAGTATATGATTAGTTTATCTTTATCTATTTTTTTGGTAATCTCGGTATGATCAACAGCCATTATTTTCTCATCTTCACATCCTAGAATTTTTCTCACCCTCCTACTGTCATCTTCACTCTTCTTAAAATGATACAGTTCACAGTTGGTATAACAGATGAAACAAGAAACTAATTAGGAGTTGTTGTCCATCTGTGTGTTTATATTAAATATTTTAAAATAAAACTGCATTTGCATTCTGAATACTCTGTCTGAAATCCATAAAATCTAATCTTGGGTAAAGGTTCTGTCTTTGTTTTGACTTTGCAATAGACTACATGGTAAAGCAAAAAAAAATTTATGCCAGAATCAAGATTATAGTAAGTTAAGACAAATACAATTTTTTCCAGTTTTATTGAGATATAACTGACATATACAGTACTGTATAATTTTAAGGTATAGAGTATAATCATTTGACTTATGATAGGTCTATATTTAGTTTTATAAGAAACCTCCTTACTGTTCTCCATAATGATTTACCAATTTGCATTCCTACCAACAGTGTAAGAGGGTTTTCTCCACACCCTCTCCAGCGTTTATCGTTTGTAGATTTTTTGATGCTGCAGTTCTGACCAGTATGAGGTGATACATGCACTGTTGTAAATAGTGCTACATGTTCATCACAGCACTATTTACAATAGCCAGGACATAGAAGCAACCTAAATGTCCATCAACAGAGGAGTGGGTAAAGAACATGTGGGAGATACACACACATATATATAAATATATATATAATGAAATATTCAGTTCAGTTCAGTTCAGTTCAGTCGCTCAGTCGTGTCCGACTCTCCGCGACCCCATGAATCACAGCACGCCAGGCCTCCCTATCCATCACCAACTCCCGGAGTACACTCAAACTCATGTCCACAGAGTCGGTGATGCCATCCAGCCATCTCATTCTCTGTCATCCCTTTATTCCTTCTAGAGTTATTTCTCCACTGAGCTCCAGTAGCATACTGGGCACCTACCGACCTGGGGAATTCCTCATTCAGTATATTACTCAGGCATAAAAAAGAATGAAATAATGTCATTTGCAGCACCATGGATAGACCTAGAAATTGTCATGCTGAATGAAGTAAGTCAGACAGGGAAAGAGAAATATCATGTGATATTGCTTATATATGGAATTTTTTAAAATGGTGAACTTACTTACAAAATATAAATAGAGTCACAAATTAGAAAACGCGCTTTTAGGTATAAGGGGGAAAGGGGAGGAGGGATAAACTGGGAGATTGGAATTGATTTATAAGGCTACTATATATAAAATAGTTAACTACAAGGACCTACTGTATAGCACAGGGAAGTCTACTCAAAACTCTGTAATAATCTTTATGGGAAAAGAATCTAAAATAGAGTGGATTTATGAGTTATATAACTGAGTCATTTTACTGTACCACTGAAACTACCACAATGTTGTAAATCTACTCCAATAAAAAAATTTTTTTTAATCTTTTGACTTACATACATCATGAAATAATTGCCACAATAAATTTAGTGACCATCATCTTGTGTAGATACAAAATGAAAAATTTTTTTTCTTGTGATGATAGGTCTAAGGATTTACTCATCCTAACAACTTGCATATATAACATACAGCAATGTTAATTAATTATGTTGAACATTACATTGCTAGTACTTATTTATCTTTTAACTGGAACTTGGTACCTTTCCACTGCCTTATCCAATCCCTCTCCCCCATTACCACCTGCCTCTGGTAATCATAAGTCTGATCTCTTTTTTCCATGGGTTAGTTGGTTGGTTTATTGAACTGTAATTGATCTACAACACTGTTAGTTCCTAGTATACAACAGAGTACTCAATATTTCTATACATTACAAAATGATCACTACAATGTTAGTTACCATCTGTCACCATACAAATATATTACATTATTATTGACTGTACTCCCATACTGTACATTTCATCCCTGTGACTCATTTTTTTTTAAGTTTGTACCTCTTAATTTCCTTCACCTATATCATTCATTCCCCCATCTCCTCCCCTCTATCAGTCACCTGTTTGTTCTCTGTTTCAATAACTCTGTTTCTGTTCTGATGTGTTTGTTCATTTGTCTTGTTTTTTAGATTCCACATATAAGTGAAATCATACTGTATTTGTCTTTCTATAACTAATTCTATACTATTGCCTAGAAAATCCCATGGATGGAGGAGCCTGGTAGGCTGCAGTCCGTGGGGTCGCTAAGGGTCGGACACGACTGAGCGACTTCACTTTCACTTTTCACTTTCCACTTTCACACATTGGAGAAGGAAATGGCAACCCACTCCAGTGTTCTTGCCTGGAGAATCCCAGGGACGGGGGAGCCTGGTGGGCTTCTGTCTATGGGGTCACACAGAGTCGGACACGACTGAAGTGACTTAGCAGCAGCAGCAGCAGCAACTAATTTCACTTAGCGCAATCCCCTCTAGGTCTATCCATGTTGTCACAAATGGCAAGATTTTATTCATTTTTATGGCTGAGTGGTATTCCACACACACTGTATACACACCACCTTTTCTATTTATCCAGTCGTCTATCAGTGGACACTTCAGTTGCTTACCTATCTTCACTATTGTGGATAGTGCTGTAGTGAACATAGCGGTACATATATCTTTTCAAAATACATGATTTGTTTTCTTTGGAAATATACACAGAAGTGGAATTGGTGGATCATATGGTAGTTGTATTTTTAATTTTTTAAGAAACCTCCAAGATGTCTTCCATAGTGGCTACACCAATTTACATCCCACCAGCACTGCAGAAGAGCCCCCTTTTCTCCATATTCTTGCCAACAGTTGTTATTTTTTTATGATAACCATTGTCTTTTTTATAATAGCCATTCTGACAGATGTGAGTTGATACCTCATTGTGGTTTTGACTTGCATCGCTGTGACAATTAGTTAGCCTGAGCTTCTTTTCATGTGCCTGTTGGCCATCTAAATGTCTTCTTTGGGAAACTATCTATGCAGGTCATCTGCCATTTTTAAATCAGGTTATTTGGGGGTTTTTTTTATACTGAGTTGTATGAGTTGTTTATGTATTTGGCTATTAACCCCTTATTAGTCATAGCATTTTGCAAACATTTTCTCCCATTCAATAGTCTGCCTTTTCATTTTGTTGATAGTTTCCTTCTTTGTGCAAAAGCTTTTTAATTTGATATAGTCCCCTTTGTTTATTTTTGTTTTTTGTTTCACTTGCCTGAGGAGACTTATTCAAAAAAAATATTGCTAAAACCAATGTAAAAGAGCGTACTACCCATGTTTTCTTCTAGGAGTTTTACAGTTTCTGGACTTACACTTAGGTTTTTAACCCATTTTTAGTTTAGTTTTGTAAATGATGTAAGAAATTGAACAAGTTTGATTCTTCTGCAACTAGCTGTCCAGTTTTCCCAACACCATTCGTTGAAGAGACTATCTATTTTCTTCATTGTATATTCTTGCCTTCTTTATCATAGATTAATTGACCATAAGTTTGTGGATTTATTTCTGGGCTCCCTGTGTTGTTCCATTGATCTGTGGGTCTGTTTTTGTGCCAGTGCCATATGGTTTTGATGGCTGTAGTTTTAGTATGGTTTGAAATTAGGGCACTTGATACCTCCAATTTTGTTCTTTCTCAAGACTGTTTTGGCTATTCATGGCCTTTTGTGTTTTCATACAAATTTTAAAATTATTTATTCTAGTTCTGTGAAAAATACCATTGTTATTTTGATAGGGATTATATGAAATCTGTAGATTGCCTTGGGTAATACAGTAATTTTAACAATATTAATTCTCCAATCCATGAACACAGTTGGTGTATCCTTCTGCTTGTGTCATCTTCAGTTTCTTTCAGCAGTGTTTTATGGTTTTCCAAGGACAGGTCTTTTACCTCCTTAGGTTTATTGCTAGGTATTTTATTCTTTTGATGCAACTATAAATGGGATTATTTTCTTAATTTCTCTTTTTGATTGTTTGTTGTTAGTGTATAGAAACACAACAGACTTATATATATTAAATTTGTATCCTGCAACTTTACTGAATTCATTTTTAATTCTAATAGGTTTTTTTTGGATGACATCTTTAGGATTTTCTATGTATAGTATCACATCATTTGCAAACAGTGACGGTTTTTCTTTTCCAGTTTGGATCCCTTTTATTTCTTTCTCTTGTCTGATTGCCGCAGCTAGGATGTTCAATGCTATGTTGAATTAAAGTGGTGAGAGTGGACATCCTTGTTTCTGATCTTCGAAGTGCTTTCAGCTTTCCACCATTGAGTATGATGTTGACTGTAAGTCTGTCATATATGGTCTTTATTATATTGAGGTACATAGCCTCTATACCCACTTTATTGAGAGTTTTTATTGTATGTGGATATTGCATTTTGTCAGAAGCTTTTTCTACATCTATTTAGATGATTGTATGATTTTTATTCTTCTTGTTAATGTGGTATATTGTATTAATTGATTTGTGGATATTAGACCATCCTTTTCTCCCTGGAATAAATCCTACTTGATCATGATGTATATTGTTGAATTCTGTTTGCTCATATATCATTGCGGAGAAGGCAATGGCAAGCCACTCCAGTACTCTTTCCTAGAAAATCCCATGGATGGAGGAGCCTGGTAGGCTGCAGTCCATGGGGTCGCTAAGGGTCGGACACGACTGAGCGACTTCACTTTCACACATTGGAGAAGGAAATGGCAACCCACTCCAATGTTCTTGCCTAGAGAATCCCAGGGACGGGGGAGCCTGGTGGGCTGCCGTCCGTGGGGTCACACAGAGTCAGAAACGACTGAAGTGACTTAGCAGCATATATCATTGAGGAGTTATGTGTCTATGTTCATCAGTGATTTTGGCCTGTAATCTTTTTTTGTGATATCTTTGACTGTTTTGCTATCAGATGATGCTGACCTTGTATATAAGTTCAGAATCACTCCTTGCATCTCAGTTTTTTGGAATAGAGTGAGAAGTATAGGTATTAGCTGTTCTTTTACTCAGTAGAAAATTTCTAACAGCTGGCCATCAGGTTTTTATTTGATACTTTTACTGAGAAAGATATTATTTGCCTCATGAGATAGCACATTTATTCTTGGATGGCTGTTATGGCAAGGATTTTTTCTTTTTATTACACTAAGCCAAAGTCTTTATCCCTGTTTCTCTCAGCTATTAGTTCTAATTCTGCTTTCATGAGCAACACCAAATAATTAACTCCCTCATCTACATGACAGCCTTTCAAAGGAAATACTATTTATGATTATATAAATGTTAAGTAGTATCTTCTCTTCCATCCACAGATAATATTATTTGCCCATAATATCATCATAGTTATAAATATTGTACACTGTTCATTCCCAAAGCTACTGTGGAGAGACTAAGTTGAGGCCAGGGTTCATTCAGTTCATTTATTGAGTGCCTACAATGTGCAAGGAGTTGGCAGGACAATCAAGAAGCCTAGATAGAATGAGACTATGTCTTGTGAGACAGACATATATTATTGTTTCAGCTTTATAAATTTGCCTTTCACCACAACTTGTTTCCTCTCTTTATTCTGTTTAGTTCTTGTGACTTTAAACTCCACTTTAACATCAAAATGCCATTCCTGATTTTTTGCATGTTTATATTAGCTTGGTGCCTTTTACCATAGCTTTTATTTTTATTCTTTCGTATCTTTTAAGTGTATCACTTATAAATAAGATCCAAATGGGATCTGAGCTTTAAAAAATGGGATTTGAGCTTTAAAATGGGATTTGAGCTTTAAAAAATGGGATTTGAGCTTTAAAAAACTAAATCTTGCATTTGCCTTGTTACTGTAACCCTGATCCTAGCTTGAAGTTCATTTTGCTTCATCATGAAGATTGCTATAAATATCCCCTTGACATTTTTTCCTTCCATCTTACATTATTTTTACTATTAATAGAACTTTTGTTATCCTTGTCCTTTTCTCTGTTGTTGGTTTAATCCAGCTGCTATTTGTTCCCCTTCACTCGTTATTTTGAAAAGTATGGGGTACTCTACCATCGCCCTCATACTTTCCTTCCAAATTCTGATACTAATAATCAAATATTTATTTCTCCACTGTTATATTTTTAAAAGGTGCTCACTATACCCATCTTGTACAGCCTTCCCATTTCCTCCCTGCACCTCCTACATCACTGAGACTTTGAGAATACTTTTACTTCTCCCAGCTACTTCCACTCCCCCCACTTTTAGGCATTGCTGAAATAATACTTTTAAATCTAGACTATTACTAAGTTTTCTTTTGTAGTATACATCTCTACAACTTCTGAGGAATCCATGTTTAGCACATATATTATAATTTCCCTGTTTGATTTTTATTCATTTAGATTTAGTTATATATTTTCTAAATGCGTGTGTGTGTGCGTGTGTGTGTGTGTGTGTGTGTGTTTTACTAGTGTTTTCTCTAATCTTCATCTTCCCCTATCTTGAGACCTCTGATCTGGTTAAATTTTTTTAATTTAGTCATTTTTCTGTAACATTACTTGTTGATTTATTATCTAAATTTTTGCACTTTCGCAAATATTATTCTTCTATACTGATAGATGAAGAGTGTCTGACTAGGTATAGGATTTGGGTGTTGAAAGCCTTTTTGCTCAGAGTACATTGATGTTAATCTACTGTTTTATAGTTTTTAGTGTTGCAGGTAAGAAATCCAAAGCCAATATTCTTTTTTTCTTTGTTAGTAAATCTAATCTTTCTGTCTGACAGTTTGTAAAGTTTTCTCTTTATCCTTGAAATTTATTTACATTCTTAGGCTTATACTCTTTTGTCGATCTTAAACTAGATTGCAGTCAGTTTCTAGTCCTGTAAATCACTGAATGTTAGACATGGAAAGGACCTAGTCCAAATTTTCATTTTAAAAATAAGGACAGTGAGACCCGAAAAAATGATGTTCATTTTTCAAAGTCATCTCAGCTGTAGAGACATCTTGATTCTAGGCCCTGACACACTCAAGCCTTCAATTAACACTTCTGTTTTCAGTCACTGAGCATTTAAATTTTTAGCATTTAGCACTAAATCATTGCTTTTATATGTTTTTGTGTGATATTGATACTCTCAAAGAACCATGGGTAGTTTACTTATTTCAAGTGGAAGTGGAAAGTGTTAGTAAATCAAGATTAATACTAGTATTAGATTTATCTTTAAAAATGGTTAATCACTCTCCAAACCTAATTAAAACTGTAGTTTTTAATGAATTAAGAATTAAATGATATCACAGTATCCCTTTAAGACCTGCTGCTCTTTGAGGAAAGGGAAGCAACTGATATATATATGTGTGTGTGTGTGTGTAAAACTTAATCTGCTTAATTCCATATCCCTTCCAGTGGTAATGGTGAGACTATATTTCAAATGTAAAAAAGTACAATTTATTGGATATTGATCATCACTATTTGGCATACACAAATTAGCTATATATTCTTAGATAACAATGATAAATAGCTATTTTTCTAAAGATAATATAACAAAGTGTCTTTCACAATGTGAATAACTACTATAGTTTACAAGAATAGTAAAATGAATGTAGGTGACCTTGAATCTGTCACTGCCTTTGTGAATTTTGTAGAATTTTAAAACTAACACATAAGTGTGAGAGTGTGTTGTTCTTTTAAAATGTGAGAATTACTGTCATTAATTTTATTTCTTAAATATCAACTGATCTTATGGGAGTAATGTCATATATAAGGAAGTAATGTCATATATAGAAAGTAATGTCATATATAAGACGTATAAGGCCATATTGTGTTTTCATTTTACTCTCCTCTCTTTAAGAAAATTAATATGCTATGCTCTCTGTTTAACAAAACATAAAATCATGAATTATTTTTATCCTACTGTAATATCCATGATTATAATCTTTGCTACCTATTTTTTATCATTATTCAGAGTAATCTCAGTCTTAGAAAGCAAACTCAATTTTTATTTTTTAAAAGTAAAAGGATTGAGGTAAGTGAATATAAAATAAATAGAGGAAAATATCAGCATTTGTCAGATCTGAGAGATGGATACATGTATGTTACGCTATTATCTTATGTTAGAAATATTTCATCATTTAGAATATAAAAGAGAGCAAATTTATGACTTGTAAGCAGTCCTAAGTTATGTTTAATCAAATCTTATTTAGTTTTCATCTGAATATAGGATTCAGAATTATGTTGCTTTCATTTCCCAGAAATGTACTAACATGTCCACACACGCACTTTTCTTGTCATCCCAGACAGCTCCTCACCTGCTGCCTTAGTGTCCTCTGTTTGATGCTTTTCCACAATGGTCCATTCTGCTGAGAACTTTCCTTTTATGATATGTCGTATGCCTGAAAAAAACTAGACAATTACTCTACTTAGGCGCTTGACAAGGAGGCAGAGGTTATAATCCTAGCTCTGCCCCATGCTGCCCCGCCTGGCCTTTAATGTGCTACTTTGCCACTCTGAATAGCGCTCTCCTTTTCTGTAAACTTCATAGAACCGATTAACTTCGGCTTCTTCAACATTACTGGTTGGGGCATAGGCCTGGATTACTGTAATATTGAATGGTTTGCCTTGGAAACGAACAGAAATCATTCTGTCGTTTTTAAGACTGCATCCAAGCACTGCATTTCGGACTCTTTTGTTGACCATGATGGCTACTCCATTTCTTCTAAGGGATTCCTGCCCACAGTAGTAGATATAATGGTCATCCGAGTTAAATTCATCCATTCCAGTCCATTTTAATTCACTGATTCCTAGAATGTCGACGTTCACTCTTGCCATCTCCTGTTTGACCACTTCCAATTTGCCTTGATTCATGGACCTAACATTCCAGGTTCCTATGCAATATTGCTCTTTACAGCACCGGACCTTGCTTCTATCACTGGTCACATCCACAACTGGGTATTGGTTTTGCTTTTGCTCCATCCCTTTATTCCTTCTATAGTTATTTCTCCACTGAGCTCCAGTAGCATACTGGGCACCTACCGACCTGGGGAATTCCTCATTCAGTATCCTATCATTTTGCCCTTTGATAGTGTTCATGGGGTTCTCAAGGCAAGTATACTGAAGTGGTTTGCCATTCCCTTCTCCAGTGGACCACATTCGGCTGTGGTCCATGTGATCAGATCGGCTAGTTTCCTGTGATTATGATTTCAGTGTGTCTGCCCTCTGAGGCCCCCTCGCAATACCTACCGTCTTATTTGGGTTTCTCTTACCTTGGTCGTGGAAAATCTCTTCACAGCCGCTCCAGCAAAGTGCAGCCACTGTACCTTACCTTGGATGAGGGGTATCTCCTCAAGGCCGCCCCTCCTGACCTTGAACGCGGAGTAGCTCCTCTTGGCCCTCCTGCGCCGGCGCAGCCACCGCCTGTTGGACGTGGGGTAGCTCCTCTTGGCCGCCGGCCCTGGACTCAGGCGTGGGGTAGCTCCTCACGGCCGCGCCTCTTTGCGTGGTTCATTGTGCCGGGCCAGCGTCTCTCGCGTCTGCACCGCCGGGGCCGGCGTCTCTCGGTTAATCAGTTCTGTGAAGACCTACAAGACCTTTTAGAACTAACACCCAAAAAAGATGTCCTTTTCATTATAGGGGACTGGAATGCAAAAGTAGGAAGTCAAGAAACACCTGGAGTAACAGGCAAATTTGGCCTTGGAGCACGGAATGAAGCAGGGCAAAGGCTAATAGAGTTTTGTCAAGAGAATGCACTGGTCATAGCAAACACCCTCTTCCAACAACACAAGAGAAGACTACACATGGACATCACCAGATGGTCAACACCGAAATCAGATTGATTATATTCTTTGCAACCAAAGATGGAGAAGCTGTATACAGTTAGCAAAAACAAGACCAGGAGCTGACTGTGGCTCAGATCATGAACTCCTTATTGCCAAATTCAGACTTAAATTGAAGAAAGTAGGGAAAACCACTAGACCATTCAGGTATGACCTAAATCAAATCCCTTATGATTATACAGTGGAAGTGAGAAATAGATTTAAGGGACTAGATCTGATTGATAGAGTGCCTGATGAACTCTGGACGGAGGTTCGTGACATTGTACAGGAGACAGGGACCAAGACCATCCCCATGGAAAAGAAATGCAAAAGAGCGAAATGGCTGAGGAGGCCTTACAAATAGCTGTGAAAAGAAGAGAGGTGAAAAGCAAAGGAGAAAAGGAAAGATATAAGCATCTGAATGCAGAGTTCCAAAGAATAGCAAGGAGAGATAAGAAAGCCTTCCTCAGTGATCAATGCAAAGCCTTCCTCAGAATAGGAAAAACAAGAGACCTCTTCAAGAAAATTAGAGATTCCAAGGGAACATTTCATGCAAAGATGGGCTCGATAAAGGACAGAAATGGTAGGGACCTAACAGAAGCAGAAGATATTAAGAAGAGGTGGCAGGAATACACAGAAGAACTGTACAAAAAAGATCTTCACGACCAAGATAGTCACGATAACGTGATCACTGACCTAGAGCCAGACATCTTGGAATGTGAAGTCAAGTGGGCCTTAGAAAGCATCACTACGAACAAACCTAGTGGAGGTGATGGGATTCCAGTTGAGCTATTTCAAGTCTTGAAAGATGATGCTGTGAAAGTGTTTCACTCAATATGCCAACAGATTTGGAAAACTCAGCAGTGGCCACAGGACTGGAAGAGGTCAGTCTTCATTCCAATCCCAAAAAAAGGCAATGCCAAAGAATGCTCAAGCTACCGCACAATTGCACTCATCTCACACGCTAGTAAAGTCATGCTCAAAATTCTCCAAGCCAGGCTTCAGCAATATGTAAACCGTGAACTCCCAGATGTTCAAGCAGGTTTTAGAAAAGGCAGAGGCACCAGAGATCAAATTGCCAACATCCGCTGGATCATGAAGAAAGCAAGAGAGTTCCAGAAAAACATCTATTTCTGCTTCATTAACTATGCCAAAGCCTTTGACTGTGTGGATCACAATAAACTGTGGAACATTCTGAAAGAGATGGGAATCCCAGACCACCTGACCTGCGTCTTGAGAAACGTGTATGCAGGTCAGGAAGCAACAGTTAGAACTGGACATGGAACAACAGACTGGTTCCAAATAGGAAAAGGTGTACGTCAAGGTTGTATATTGTCACCTTGCTTATTTAACTTATATGCAGAGTACATCATGAGGAACGCTGGGCTGGAAGAAGCACAAGCTGGAATCAAGATTGCCGGGAGAAATATCAATAACCTCAGATATGCAGATGACACCACCCTTATGGCAGAAAGTGAAGAGGAACTCAAAAGCCTCTTGATGAAAGTGAAAGAGGAGAGTGAAAAGATTGGCTTGAAGCTCAACATTCAGAAAACAAAGATCATGGCATCTGGTCCCATCACTTCATGGGAAATAGATGGAAAAACAGTGGAAACAGTGTCAGACTTTATTTTTTGGGGGCTCCAAAATCACTGCAGATGCTGATTGCAGCCATGAAATTAAAAGACGCTTGCTCCTTGGAAGGAAAGTTATGACCAACCTTGATAGTATATTAAAAAGCAGAGACATTACTTTGCCAACCAAGGTCCATCTAGTCAAGGCAATGGTTTTTCCTGTGGTCATGTATGGATGTGAGAGTTGGACTGTGAAGAAAGCTGATCGCCGAAGAATCGATGCTTTTGAACTGTGGTGTTGGAGAAGACTCTTGAGAGTCCCTTGTACTGCAAGGAGATCCAACCAGTCCATTCTAAAGGAGATCAATCCTGGGTGTTCATTGGAGGGACTGATGCTAAAGCTGAAACTGCAACAGTTTGGCCACCTCATGAGATGAGTTGACTCACTGGAAAAGACTCTGACGCTGGGAAAGGTTGGGGGCGGGAGGAGAAGGGGACGGCCAAGAATGAGATGGCTGGGTGGCATCACCGACTCTGTGGACATAAGTTTGAGTGAACTCCGGGATTTGGTGATGGACAGGGAGGCCTGGCGTGCTGTGATTCATGGGGTCGCGGAGAGTCGGACACGACTGAGCGACTGAACTGAACTGAACTTTCTGTAAACTAGGGATAATTCATACCTGTTCAATCTACGTCAGAGATTTATTGTGAGATAACAAGTGGAGTTATATCATGCAATATAAATGAAGGTACAGATCCTCTGACAATTGCCACACTTTGCTGCCTATCCCTCTACGCTATGCTCTCTTACTAGATCTACGCAATGAAGGTAGAGTTAAAAAGGTAGGCAGGGGAAGACAGAGAAGTGCCAGCCCCAGCGTGCTCACAGCTGTGCTACTGAACATAGTGACCCCCAAAGACCTTTCTGACTTTAAGATTCAGTGATTTTGTGAATCTACCAGCCTCAGAGTAGAAAGCAGCATTGAGCGTATTCTTTGAAACATAATAATTTACAGTAAGGACTTGCTTGGTATAAAAGTCCTTTTAGTTTATTTGTGCAAATTAGAAAATTTCCTGTGGAAAGTTACCTCTTAAGTTTTACAAAAATAGGAAAAAATCTTTCCCAGATAATATGAAAACAGTAAATAAGAAACAAACCACTGAAAAATATATGTTTATTTGCAGTCATCAGCTAGCCTGTCCCAGGAACTTTATCCATATATGAAGATGTCTATGTGTATGTCACTGCTACTTTGCTTCCAGTGACTTTACAACCCTGTAGAGTCAACATGCTACAAATGAAATATTGTAAAATCAGTGGAATTAGCTAATGTCTCTTTATACCAGCACAGAATTCTATTATGTGCTGATAATAGTTGCTGTCCATTCACCTGAACCACATTCCACATCACCCTGTGTTTGTAACGCTTTATCATTTTCTCCATAGGCCAACCATTTGGCTCAACTTAATGGTCCGGCAAGGCAAAGGGACCAGATTGCTGGGCATAGAGTAATCAAGAATCCATCACATTCGTATCTTACAGTATTTCAATACAGAGGATAATTTGCTTTTTTTCCTTAAAGCAAAATGAAAAAGATTGATGAAAAATCTGTTCAAAATACACAGTCCAAGAATACTTTAAATACACCCATTTTGAATATATTTCTTTCGAGATGTCCACCTAACCAAGTTAACTTCAAAATCCATTTAGGGGATTTTTTTTAAGTTTTTCTTCCTTTTTTTTTTTTTTAATGTTTACACATAAATCCTTCCTTCATTAAATGCCTGGGTATTTTTTGCTGCATAAGCAATTAACTGGGTGAATTCAAAGGATCTCTGTATTATAGATTGAACTTCATGTCAGCCATTTTTCAACTTTTACTATTGTTTTGTCTTCTTGGGAGTTCATTCACCAAAGCCAAACAACCTCCAGTATGGACAGACCAGTGCTTGGAGCACAGGAGAGTTCTGTCTAGATTCAGTAAGAGAACCTAATAGTAAGTGGAACTATTTAGGCTGAAACCAGGCCTGGGTAATTGAGCCATTTGGACTGTTCGACTATAGGTCAATGAATGTATTTGAGCTCCAGTCTATGATATTCTTCTGTGTTAGTCATCGGTATTCTCCTAAATAAAAACTGCCAAATATGCTAAAGTTGAGCTCTGCCAGGTTGTTGGGTATGTTTGTGTGATAACTTCTCTCAGTACTTCCAGTAATATCAACAACAACAACCAAACTTCCTTGAAAACTTGTTTTGTACAAGGTTTTATTCCATGAACTTATATGTACTGTTACTTAATCCACATAACAACCTCATAGTATCCCCACTTCATAGATGGAAAACTAAGGCAAAGAATGGTTAAGCAACTTACCACTTTTCCAAGGTTCTGTATCTCCCAGGTTGTAGCACCAGGATTTAAACTCAGGCCATCCGAGTTCAGAGCTCACACTCTTAATCTCTGTGCTGTGCACCTCCCAATTTTGTCTCTTGTAGAGCCTCTTGGGTAGATCTCAGGTTTCTTTTCTTACCTCTGTCACTCCTGGATAAAATATGAAATGATGCTTTACTTAAAAATTAGCTCATTTCTTAAGGCCTAACCAGATTAAGTCATATTCCCTCTAAAGGGTCCTAAGTCTCTGGCACCTAGAGTGATCAGTTTTCCTGGTATGCCTGAAATTTCCTAGAACATGTAACTTTCATGTTACATGAAACTAAATCCGGGATATTCCTAGGCAAACTGGGAGGGTGAGACAGCCTACTTACACTATACTGTGTCCCCTCTTTATACTGCTTTGTTATATAGAGCAAAAAGCCCATGAAAGTACCAGTAACCACTACTTCTGCACTTACAAGTTTCTTTCTTCAAAACAAGTTATGCTCCTACTGCATAGAGACCTTTTTGATTCCCACTTCATACAGAATTTAGTGCTGTGCTCACGTTAATGTCTACTCACTGAATAGGTGGTTTAGTTTTCAGCAGGCACTATATATAGGAGTCTTTCCTTGTGTGTTAATTTGTTTGTCTTTATTTTTTTTTTCCAGCCCAGATGACTTACTCAATGCCTTGAATGAGGGTATCAGTCGTGCTGATGTCATCATCACATCAGGGGGTGTGTCCATGGGGGAAAAGGTATGAAAAAATGGGGTTCTTGAAACATAATTAACACTGGTCTGGTAGACATCTTGTATCCATAACCAGACCCCCACGAAGCTGGAAATCCACAAGGGTTCAGAAATTCCTGAGCATTCTAAAAGGGATGCAGTACAATAGGTCAGACAGCTTACCATCTCAAATAATATCCAGGAGTGAAAGTGTTAAATTGTAGATATTAATAGGTATTCTCCATATAGCAGACAGATTGCTGGGATAGTCTTCCCTCAAAGTCTCCTAGAGGAGATTGCTGCCATTTTCTCCCAAGATCACAAAAGCTAGGGGCTGAGACCTGCATTGTCCCAAAGCTGTAAAAAATACTTTGCATTACCATCAAACTACCTGAGGGGTTCTGAGCTTCATAAGAGCAGACCCTGAGGTTAAGAGTACTTAAGTGTTATATTTCTTATTTCTAGAGAGTGTTTCATGTAAAAGTTTTCTTGGTTGCTAATGAACTTAATTATGGGACAGTAACTATTTGGCAGACTGAAAGTTTGTTTTTCCAGGACTTCTAAAGAGGCAGCAAGCTTGTAGTTAACATAGGCTTGGCAGTTGTGGCTCAGTTATGTTAAGAATAGAACACTCAATCTTAACCTTCTTTATTAGTGCTAAAAAAGATGTCATTTATCCTAGGGATTTGCTCACAGGTAAACAGCCAATACAGTAAAGCATATTGGTTTTCTTTATTTTACTCTCTGTGTAGTAAGATACTTACAATAATCCTTTAATTTACTAAGAAGGCAATTTTAAGAACTGGGCATCCCAGAGTATTCCATAGTGTTAGTTGCTCAGTCATGCCGGAATCTTTGTGACGCTATGGACTATAGCTTGCCAGGCTCCTCTGTCCGTGGAATTCTCTAGGCAAGAATACTAGAGTGGATTGCCATTCCCTTCTCCAGAGGATCTTCCCGACCTGGGATTTGAACCCAGGGCTTCTGCATTAGAGGCTATTTACCATCTGAGCCATCAGGAGCTAATAATTGTCCTTCCTACCTCCTCAAAGTGGGAATGAGATGAGAGAAGAACCAGAAAGAAAGAAAGAAAGTATCCATGCAGCAAACTCCTGCCAGCCTGCAAACTCTAGTCCTCAAAAGAATTCCTGTGTACTTCAGTAGCAGAAAGAAAGAAAAGTATAAGAGAGAAAACATCTGTTTTAGCCCAAGGGCTGAGTCTGAAAATCAGTCACTGAAAACACAGGGAAGTAAGTCAGAGAAAGATCCAGAAGTGTTACATAGCAGACATGAATTTTAAGTACAGAAACTCAGGTATGCAAGAAATTTATTTGCCTGTTTAAATTCTACTATGAGCACAGATGCTATGGAATTGGCAGGAAATTTACTTAAGCCACTACAGAATTAATTGCCTCCAGGAATTATACCAAAGAACAGGCAGGGGCTTGAGAGGCAGCAGGGCATCAAGGAGATACACATCTGGTCACCAGTCTTCACTGGATACATCTAGAGTGTCCTTCTCATGTTACTATATATCTCAGGTCTTTGCTCATTGGGGGCCATACTAATAGCACTGAGATCAAGGCAGAGGCTGGAAGCCTTAGAGCAGAGGGAAGGGGCCCCTGCCTCTTGTGGGACCCACAGACCTCGAACCTCTTCTCAGCCAAGGAGAAATGACTCCTCACAGTTGCTTCCTTTAAAATCTCTCCCCAGCCCCACCTCTTCCTACTCCACAAAGCCTTTTCAAAAAGTTTTCATTTTTTATGTATCTGTTTTTTGCCCTAAAAACTAAGGAATTATATGCATTACTATAAATTCTCCACCACCTATAGAATATTAAAATAGCTCAAAGACAATGAAAGGTATAGATATCCATTAAGGATACCCTAGATTGAATACCCAGTAATTGTTTCTTCCTATTTCAAAGTCTCTTAATTCTTCCTTAGGGCTTCCTTTGTGGCTCAGCTGGTAAAGAATCTGCTTGCAATGCAGGAGACCTCGGTTCGATCCCTGGGTTGGGAAGATCCCCTGGAGAAGGGAAAGGCTGCCCACTCCAGTAGTCTGGCCTGGAGAATTCCATGGACTATATTGTCCATGGGGTCGCAAAGAGTCAGACACGACTGAGCGACTTTGACTTTCAGTTCTTCCTAACAGTATCTCCCTCACCCCACATGATCAGGAAAAAGGACTGGTCTGATAGGTTTTCCCTGATTATGTAGCACCAAAGGTATTAATTAATCATATAGGTCACCTTGAGTATGTAGAATATTAAAACTAATCAACAGTATTCCAAACAAACAATTTGTTAAAATATTTTTTTGTCTCCCTTATTTCATTTAGTCCTATGTTTCTTTTTCTGCAAGATCTTGGCTTAGCAGTCTGCTTTCTTAATACCTTCTGCTTCCATTCTAGAGAGTCCTGGGTTTCCTGACTCAGTCCACTGGTACTGTATAAAAGTGACCTAAGCTGTATCACCTCAGAGGTCTATACCCTAGAGACTATTCTTTGAAGCATCAATTGTTCAAAATTCCTGTGAAGGTCCTTTTTCCTAGTGCTCTGGATCTGTCTTTGTTGTAGACACAGAGTATTTACTATAGCTTACAGCAGTGCCTTCAGGTCAACATCAAAGTAAAACAGGAACTTTCCTTAGGAAATAAATATTAAAAGATATTAAAGTAAGACTCTATTTGGATACAGTATGTAACAGTTTCATAAAAAATTTTGGTCAGTTTTCCCTGAAGGTGAAAACACATCGTTGACAGTATAAGCATTGTCAAATCTCCAGACACTTCCCATAAAGCATATAATTTCTGAAATATTATATTAATGACATTTTACCTGCCTGAATCTAACCTAGCACACAGTGAGCCTCTCTTCTCAGATGTAACAGTGACTTCCTTTCCATGAAATTCTTATAATGGTAACATCAAACAAACCTATTTCTAATGTCTCTTTTTATAAGATAAAAGAACAAACCTTCATGACTTTCTAGGAGCCCTCTAGGAAATTTCAAACATAGTTTTAGGCTTAAAAAATATTATGCAATTTTTTTTTCTGTATTTTGGTCTGATCTTTAGAAGGCAAAATCAAGAGTTGTCTGAATAAAATGGGCCCTTGATGAAGATCACTGATATCTCAGAAACAGTTCTTGGTTACCTAATTTTTCAAAGCAACAATAAAATATTTGAAAACAAACATAGAGAACCTGCTTGCTATGCTTTTTTATTTCCTTAAATAATCAAAGACAAAATAAAGTAACGTAAACAAAAAACACAAAAAGGCAGATTACACAAAAAGAAAAACACTACATATCATGGGGAAAGCATTAGTCAGTAAACCCAAGAAGTAAGCTCATCAAAACTGAGTGAACTTACTAAAATTTTAATATATCTCAGCTTCATTTCAAACACAGGTATTATAAACCAAGGCAAATCAAAGTCATTTTCAGAGTTTTATCCTTTATTATGCTTTTTTAAAATGTTTTGGAACAGCCTGACACTTTACTTTAGAACTAAGAGTGGTCCGCAGATCCAAGAGTGTCTTTGAGATTCTTTAAGCAGGTCTATGAGGTTAAAACTATCCTCATAATAAAACTAAGCCTTTATCTGACTTTTTTATTTTCCTTCTCTCATGAGTGAATAGCAGGTTTTCCAGTGTTGGAAGATGTATGATCTCATCAGACTGAATACTGAAGCAAATAAGAGAATCTACCTGACTTCTCTTAAGCTGAACATTGAAGAGAGTTTTTAATTTAAAATACATAAACAATAAATTACTTACGTTAACATGAAGTAGTTCATCATTGCTATTTCCAAATGAACCAACAAGTAAATACTTTTAACTTCTTTTAATTTCTAACACAGTAAACATTGATAGACATAAACCACATAAACAAAAGCTCTAAGGATCCTTAATGGATTTTAATTTAAGAAAATATAAAGGGTCCTGAGACCAAATATTTTGAATATTGGATGTCTTTAATTTTTTTCCTTGAAAAATGAAAGAATATGCATAATTATATTTGTCTATCATTATTACTCCAACATTTAAGAAAACAACTAATGTCTATCTCATAGTGAAAACTAGGGGACATAGATAATTGACAGATCATATGTAAGCATGTTAGCAGACTAACCAAGTTCATATACACAGAATACAGCTTTGTAGAGCAAACGCATCCCCTTTTTTACCTTCTTAATGGAGCAAAAATGAAAACATATTCATTAACACAACCCAAAGATATATCCTCTATGGCATATTAAAATAATAGGCAAAGCTTAAAGTTATGTTCAGTAAACAGTGATCCAGTGTTCTATCTTACTTAGAAATCATCTAGGTTTCTCATAATTGTTCATTAATTGACCAATTTAATAATTTCAAGATTTTAAATTACTTAAAGATCTTGAAAATTATTTTCAAGCTGACATTCTACGAACACAATTACTGTTGAAATTAAAAGTTTGTCAGAATAATGATTCAATTTCATTGAACCCAATTTTAGATTTTTCACAATCTTAAGTATTATATAAGAATAGCATTAGCTTCTTTGGTGAATTAATCTATATAATTTTAGGAAAAAACAAACCCAGGCAAAATAAAATGCATTTGCCTACTTAACACTGATAAGTAAGCGAAAGAGCATGGCTGAATTTGCTTATTGACCAAAATAATAAGCTAGTCTCATTTACCAAAAATTTGCCTTAACTGTGTGAACTTTGATTCTTAAAATTGTAAGAAGCATATTTTTTAGCATAACATATTTAAAATATTATAAGATAAATTTTCTTATTATCTGTGTATTTTAGGAATATTCTATTTATGTAAGTACTTAATCTCTAAATCAGTCAGAATAGAGCACCTTTAAGAGACAGTAGAAGTTTTTTGGTGTGTTGGTTTTTCTCCCCTCTGGCAAAGCAAAGTTTATTGTGGGCCTGTGGTCATGGCTCTTCTTTCCAAGTCCTGGTGAAACCAGAGTTGGGAATGAGAGGCTCTTGTGTTGCTCCCACCAGGGGCAGAGACAGGGTAGGGGACACCCTGAATCTGCAGTGTGCCCTGAGAAAGGCCCACTCTGCATGGTGGTCTTACTGTCATATAATTTATGAATATCCTCCAGAAGTAGGAAAACATTTCACACTCTCAAAGCAAGATAAATGGCTTTCTGTATCAGACACATAGTCACACAGCCACGTAAAGATTTTATAACTTCATCTCTACAATTTCAATGACACAATAAGAGTAAACACAGAAACAAACATAAAACTACTCAGTCTACAAATAAAGAACTATTTTCCTTCCCAGAGGAAGGAAAAATTCTTTGTTTATTTAGGTCCAAAATGACAGTAAGACAAATAAACTCACAAAACCCACAAACCAGATTCTCTGTCTTCTTTTACCCAACAGAGAATAGATTTCAATCATCCATTTATAGGAGTCACCAAATGGTGAGACCATAAAACCAAATTCTCAATCACTGCTGCTGCAAGGGGGACTACCTTAATGACCATGCATAGAAACAGAAATAGAACCAAAATTAATAGAGGAGTCAAAAGTAGAGAAACCAACATTTAGCAGTTTTCAAGTTTGGTCGCTGTTTAGCATTCACTCCAGAAACCAAGGGAAAATGTATGCAGGTTTAAACCACCCATAAAGTACACTTTTCTGACAATCGACTTTACTTGGCTTTGTCAGATAAATCAATATGGCGTCTCTGTGGAGCCTTCAGAATCATTAAGGTATAGTTTTTTAAAGATAAAATCATGAATCTCATTAAATATATATTTTATTTTATAAAATTAATGTGTCAAAGATTTTATTTAACTCATTAATTAGTGATGAAACTAGTAAGATATTCCAACTGGTTCTAAGAATTCAAATAACACAGACACACACACACACAAAAACACAGACATGGATAGGTAGTCCAAAATGCTGAAATCAGTTTTCTAATAGATGTAAAATTGTTCTATATCTGGAGGAGAATAGTCAATTACAACTCTACTGACAGAGTTAATTTTTATTTCTTTGGATACTAATCATGTTCACTATTATTTTTCTGCAGATTAATTTTTGTAGAATAGCTAAAAGAGCGAAAAGCATAAATAACCCAGAAGGTTATTTGGGCATCAGATAATCTTTTTTACCTATTTCAAAGTCTTTCACAATTTTTCTGACATTGTTTGTTCTTGCTTAAGTTGAGGGAAAGACCAGCCTCCTTTATTCATTCGTGTTTCTTCTTCATATCTGGATCTAGCTTTCAGAACATCAGAGATCCTTGCTGTTTCTGCAGATAGACAAAAACAAGAGCAATGATGATTCCCAGCTTTTATTGCTATGTCTGGTACAAGCTTTCTGTCACAAAAAACATGAAGCATTTCTTCATGTTCAAAACAGAATTGAAAAGGGGCATTTTTTACAACAGAGATGATTTTTTTCAAGAATAATGAAATACTTTCATTCATTTAGCAAATATGTAATGAGTGTATATGCTTTCCAAACTCTGTATCATTATCCTTAGAGAGCCCTGCATGTATGGCCTCTGCCTGTCTCTTCAGCCTCCCCTTATGCCTTTCCCCTGCTCATTCACTACCTTCCATTGTCTTTTCAGTTCTAAACACACTCTTTACTGCTCTCAAAGCTTTTGTATATACTTTTCTCTGCCTGGAATTCTTGTCCCTCCACACTTCACATGACTGAGTCCTCCTCATCCTCACCACCTGTTTTAAAGCGGTCTTTCCTTATTCTCCACTTCACACCATTGTTCTCGATCCTAGCACCTGCTTTTTTCCTTCAGAGTATATTCCACACTGGTTTGCTTATCTTAGGCTGTCTCTCCCACCAGTAAACTATAACAGGACATCTTTGTGCCAGGGACCTTGTCTGTCTGGTTCACTAGTGAGTCTCTAACACAAATAGAATTCCTGATACATAGTTCAGTTCAGTCACTCAGTTGTGTCCGACTCTGCGACCCCATGAACCACAGGTTGCTAGGCCTCCCTGTCCATCACCAGCTCCTGGAGTACACCCAAACCCATGTCTATCGAGTCAATGATGCCATCCAACCATCTCATCCTCTGTCATCCTGTTCTCCTCCTGCCCTCAATCTTTCCAAGCATCAGGGTCTTTTCAAATGAGTCAGCTCTCCGCATCAGGTGGCCAAAGTACTGGAGTTTCAGCTTCAACATCAGTCCTTCCAATGAACACCCAGGACTGATCTCCTTTAGGATGGACTGGTTGGATCTCCTTGCAGTCCAGGGGACTCTCAAGAGTCTTCTCCAACACCACAATTCAAAAGCATCAATTCTTCGGTGCTCAGCTTTCTTTATAGTCCAACTCTCACATTCATACATGACCACTGGAAAGACCATAGCCTTGACTAGACGGATCTTTGTTGGCAAAGTAACGTCTCTGCTTTTTAATATGCTGTCTAGGTTGGTTATAACTTTCCTTCCAAGGAGTAAGCGTCTTTTAATTTCACGGCTGCAGTCACCATCTGCAGTGATTTTGGAGCCCAGGAAAATAAAGTCAGCCACTGTTTCCCCATCTAGCTGCCATGAAGTGATGGGACCGGATGCCTTGATCTTAGTTTTCTGAATGTTGAACTTTAAGCCTACTTTTTCACTCTCCTCTTTCACTTTCATCAAGAGGCTCTTTAGTTCTTCACTTTCTGCCATAAAGGTGGTGTCATCTGCATATCTGAGGTTATTGATATTTCTCCCGGCAATCTTCATTCCAGCTTGTGCTTCCTCTAGCTCAGCATTTCTTTTGATGTACTCTGCATATAAGTTAAATAAGCAGGGTGACAATATACAGCCTTGACGTACTCCTTTTCCTATTTGGAACCAGTCTGTTGTTCCATGTCCAGTTCTAACTGTTGCTTCTTGACCTGCATACAGGTTTCTCAAGAGGCAGGTCATGTGGTCTGGTAGTCCCATCTCTTTCAGAATTTTCCACAGTTTTATTGTGATCCACACAGTCAAAGTCTTTGTCATGGTCAATAAAGGGGAAATAGATACATAGTGGGCACTCAGAAATATTTCTTGAACTAGCAAATGGATGAATGAAAGGCATGTGTGTGTCACTATGGACTCATTATAAATATATATACAGATTCCCTGTTCTCACAAACTATATAGTGCAGTAAAGAATACAGATAGTTATCAGGCAATTGCCATATTACCTAAGTGTGTGGTATCAGGAAGACTTGGTACTGTAAGAGCATAAAAGAAAGGCCTGGAGATTTCTGCCTTTACTATGATGGGGTGGCTTATTTGGACCAACTCTCCCACCAAGAACAACTGTGAAAGCTATGTGAAAGAAAGATTATGGAAGCATGAAAATACTAGAAAGGACTAGAGGACAAAGGAAAGGGTTAATATGGAGGTAAATGTAAATGAATTGTTGATTATATGAAATAATATCTTGAGGTTTACATGCATATAAATATATATTAAATATAGGGTATATTCTGTCTGTATAGCAGTTATATATATACACACACATTCATATTTATAATGTATATAAAATATGTGCTACAGGATAGCACAAAAAGCAAAGAGGAATAAATAGAGTTAACATGTTTTAAAGGTCTTACATTTGGGGAAAATGATGAAAATACCAGATTATGATGGACTGTAGTAAGTTAAGAATACATTTTGTAATCTCTAAAGCAACCAATAAGAGAATGTGTAACTAACAAGCAAATAGAAGAGAAAGAAAATTTAAAAACAAAAAAATTTTGGTAAATCAAAGGAAGACATGAAAGGAGAAAAAAGGAAATAAAAACAGAAGTGACAAATAACTAACAAATAGGAGGCCAGTAGTTTTAAATCCAAATATAGCAGTGATGAGGGACTTCTTTATGGTCCAATGGTTAAGAATCTGCTGTGCGATGTCGGGGTTGTGGGATCAGTCCCTGGTGGGGAAGCTGAGATTCCACAGGCTGCAGAGCAAGGAAGCCCATACCTGGCAACTACTCAGCCTGTGTGCCACAACTGGAGAGCCCAGGCACTGCAACCAAGATGCAGCACAACTGAAAATAAAAACAAATAGATAAAATTAAAAATATATAGCATTAATTATATTAAGCGTAAGTGGACTGAGTCCTCCAATTAAAAAATGTCATTTTAGATTTTAAAAAACAACAAATTGTATGATGCTTATAAGAGACCCACCTTAAATATAAGGACACAGCTACTTGAAAGTAAAAGATGAGAAAAAAGTTAAAGAACAGCTAGTTGACTGTCTTGATATCAGAGAAAATTAAGATAAAAAGGATTATTAGATATTAAGAGGAGGGACATTTCCTGTTCTGTATTTATGTGGATCAGTTCATCAAGAAAATTCTAAATTATTTCATCTAATAATAGAGTCTAAAAATAATCATGAATCAGTAATCAATCTACTGTCCAGCCCTGGGAATTCAGGGGAGACTTGAAATTGAGAATAGAGAGAGAAGGGCAGAAAAAAAGAGTATCCAGACAAAAGGGAGAATATTTTCAAAGACTTGAGGCAGTTCAGTTCAGTTGCTCAGTCGTGTCCGACTCTTTGCGACCCCATGAACTGCAGCACGCCAGGCCTCCCTGTCCATCACCAACTCCCAGAGTCCACCCAAACCCATGTCCATTGAGTTGGTGATGCAATCCAGCCGTCTCATCTTCTGTCGTCCCTTCTCCTGCCCTCATCCTTTCCCAGCATCAGAGTCTTTTCAAATCAGTCAGCTCTTTGCATCAGGTGGCCAAAGTACTGGTGTTTCAGCTTCAACATCAGTCCTACCAATGAACACCCAGGACTGATCTCCTCTAGGATGGACTGGTTGGATCTCCTTGCAGTCCAAGGGACTCTCAAGAGTCTTCTCCAACACCACAGTTCAAAAGCATCGATTCTTCAGGGCTCAGCTTTCTTTATAGTCCAACTCTCGCATCCATACATGACTACTGGAAAAACCATTGCCTTGACTAGACGGACCTCTGTTGACAAAGCAATGTCTCTGCTTTTCGATTTGAGGCAAGAAAGTGTGAAAACTGATAGCAATATAGACTTGTAGGAATGTTGAGAGAGATTGAGGAAGAGGAATGGAGCTTGTGGGAAACGGATTGCCTGATAAGAGCAATGATTGGCAAAAGAAGGCTAGAAAATATCAATACAAGGATCCTAGTTATGATCATTTAAAAGATGAGATTTATTTCTGGAGACCATGGAGTTATTGAAGTGTTATATAGTGATTTGATCAGATTTGTCTCTCTCACTACTGTCAGGGGAATGAATTGGAGAATTGGCAGAGAGACCTGTTTCAGTAATTCAGGTGAGATGATGTTGGCTAAGGCTGTAGAGATGGAGAGGAGGAAATAGCTTTTAAAAATAAAGTGTCTCATAATTTGTGAAATATTTAATATTTTAGTGGGATACCAGACTCTCTTGAATTAGTGAGCAGGAAACTCAGTAACAGAAGTTGTATTACTTTGGAGAAATTTTTTAAACTGCTATTTTTTTCTTTGTATCTACAAAACCAGCTACAAGGCACTGTTGCCTTTCCTTTTCGAAGATCAGGTTTTGTCGAATTGCTCTGGGTTGATCATAACCTTAGGTTGGTTGTGTTTGTAGTCGCAGAATATGAAGTTGGAGCGATTAAACTCCCTTGACTTTCTGTTTAGAGCTCCCTCCCTAAGTTTTTAGTTGACTTATTTAGACTCGGTAATCTTGGGTAAATGTCCAAGTCTCTCCTCAAGGAATGCACATTAGTTCAAGCTCATTAAGCAGAACAGCATGGGATGCATACACACGGCTTCCCTGCCCAAGCACAACTTCTTAAGCCATATTTATTAACATCCTTTCTCAGACACAAAATTCTATCCTATCAAGTAATAATTTGTATGTTTATATGGTTATTTGGTTTACTCTCTAACTACTCCTATTGGAACGTTCTTTTTATGAGGGAAGGAACATTGCCTCTTTTCTTCAAGGCTGCATCTCCCTGGATATTGATTGATATTCAGCATACATATATTACACTCGATAAATATTTACTGAATGAAAATGAATGAGGAATGAAGAAATAGTTGTCATAAATCAACTTCACTAAAATAGGTGTTTCTTTTCATTTCAATCGTATACATTTTTTTCATTTAAAGTCTGAAAGTCTAATATTGAAATATTTGAAAGTAAAGTGATTATTTTTCATATTTGCAGGACTATCTCAAGCAGGTGCTGGACATTGATCTTCATGCCCAGATCCATTTTGGCAGGGTTTTTATGAAACCAGGGTATGAAAATAATCTTGTTGTCTAATATATGGGTTGGTTTGGCTTGCTTTGACTAACAAAGTTTTTAAATGCTTTCCTATTACATTTTCTATTATGGATTATTTATTCTAATAAAGGAATGTTACAGTATTAGAGTTCTTTGAAAAAGTATGTATCCTATCTGAAATGGGGATTCATCTTCTTTATTAAACACTGGATCTGGTTTAAAAAGAAGCAAAGCAACTTTCCAAACCTTTTCTCCTTTTAATTCCCATGTCTAGTTCCTTCCTTCTCTTTTTCGGCTTTCTCTCACTCAAAAACATTTTAGTATGAAAATTCTCAAACATATACAAAAGTAGAGAGTATACCCTATACCCCATAACCCAGCTTCAGTAACTATCAACATTTCTCCTTAATTGTTTTATCAGTCCCTTCCTTCACCTTTTTGGGAGGACAGAGGGTTAGATTGTTTTAAAACAAATTCTAGACATGGCATTTTAGTATACATCTTAAATATTAATAATAACAATAGCATTATTATATAATCACAATGGTATTATCTCACCTAAAAAAATAAATAAGAACACCTGAATATCATCTAATTCCCCAGTCATATTTGAAAAGTCTTCCAAATGTCAGGAAGAGTGTGCCTTCTTATATATGTTTCTTTTGAATTAGGATTTGAGTTAGGTCTACTCAAGGTATTTGGTTGTTGACTCTATTAAACAAGAATATTTAATACCTGCCCCCACTCCCACATTTTTGGTATGCCATTGACATGTTGCAAAAACTGAATCCTTTGCCCTTGTGAATAGGTTTGGCCGATTGCTTCCTTGTGGCGGTGTTTGACTTGTTTCTCTCTCTCTCCAGTATATTCTGTACACTAGAAGTTAGATCTAAAAGTTTGATTAGATTCTTATTCAGTTTTTTTCTTTGTAAGAATACTTCATGAATAGTATTTCATAATGCTTACTGCCTCCAAAGAGGAAAGAAAAGTAAACACATACCTAGACCTTGCATATGTCCTAAAAATTAATAACTTTCTGAGGAATGGTTGGAAGTTTTGTAATCCATTATAAATCCTCAAAGAATGCAAACATTGGTGTTGATAAAATATGTGTGGCCATGTCTTTAAGCAATAGCCTGTCTGTTCAGACCGCTGCTGCTCTCTAAGTCTGTGATACATAAACATTATAAAAACAGTGTTGAAAGGCCTCAGTGTGTGGGTGAGCATTTCATCACACCTCCACGCTATCAGGGACAATGGTGATGATGCTTTAGTTCAGGGTTATACTCTGATGGGTGTTCATGTGAACCCTGAGAGTAGAGGTGGGACCTTCCAGTTATTACAAGTGAGCCGTAATAGCAGAAATAGCCGGGAAATGGCATAAATTTCTAGAAAGAAGCCTTTTTTAAGTGTCAAGCCAGCCCTCCTGATGTCCCTGATTTATTGGGCACCTCATGTCAGTTCTAAGACAGAGATCAGGCTTTATGTTTAAGTGTCAAGTTAAGATAATCCCTAAAGCCTTTCCACAATCTAATAGAATTCAGAATTCTTGGTGTTGTATTTCTGTAGTTGCTCCAATATGACTGCCACTGACAGGACCTTTTTCTATTGAAGCTGTTGGATTGGGATCATTCTTACTAAGAATATTTTGTCTTAAGCAAATATGTTTATGCTGTGAGTACACAAGACTTTTTAAAATTCCTATCCCCATGGGCAGTACTAATTTGATTAGAATACAGAGACCATTCCATGAGTATGTCAATGTACTTTTCACTAACTGCAAAAATTGAATTATTTCTCTGCAGTGAGAAAGAAGCTGACATTACTTGCCCTCACCTCTAGGGGAGAAATATTTGTGTAATATCTATTATTTAATCTCAGCACCTATGATATATAATAAGTACTCATTTTATTTTTAATCTGTTATTACCATTCACTTTAGCTATAGGAGTTCATCAGTTCCTACTATTTATTCTCCTCCTTTAAAGTCTAAAAGCTGTTACATTCTGATCTCAAGAGGAAAAGGAACAACAGGTGTTGAGTTTTAAGGAAATAGCTTTCCAGATCCTAAACAGAAACTTCACAGTCTAGCAAGAAGACAATCATAATAGCAGTGCACGATTACAAAATGTTTTATTGTAATAGAATCTTTTTAAAATGAGTATCTTTAGAGAAATCACAGTACCTGTCTGCAAGATTCAAAAGATGATTTAAATTAGCTTTAAATACATAGAGGGAAGGTGTCATGTATTCCCTTCTCACTCTTAGTATGTGTTTTAGTTTGCTATAAAAAAGGAGTTTAGAACTTTAAATGGGTTTCCTTTAATTGGCCAGAATTTTATACTTGTCTGAAGATAAGAATTTAAAGTAATTGCTACTTAATAGTAGAACAAGAAGAAATATAAAAAGCTGAAGAACAATTTAGCTTTGCTCTTCCCACATACAGTGCATTCAGAGTGCAATTAACCTCTTTCATTTTAGATAGATACTCAAAAAGCATTTGGAATATTATCAACCAGATCTACCAATCACGGTTTTTGTGGGTCATCTGCAGTGAACATAGCTGTTGTCAAAATGTACCTTGGAAATTATTTTCATCACTCAGTAACAATGATTGCCAAATAACCTATCTATAAATAGATAAGACAGTCTAATCTCTGTTTTCTAAAATACATCATAGAATCAGGAAGTAAGCAAAAAAGGCCTCAGTAGCCAAAAATGGATGTTATGAAACCAATATAGTAACACTTCACAGCACACCCTATGAGACCCTTATCTAATTATGAACCATAATGTTAGAAAAACCTTGGTTCAAATCTTTGTTTCCCCATTTTGTATCTGAGTGATTTTGGCTAAATCAATCTCTGAGTCTCATTTTTGTCATCTATAAAATGGAATAATAATTGTCACATCATAGGATTTTTGTAATAATTAAATGAAATAATGGATATAATGCTTAGATGTTTCTTTAAAAGTGGTAGTTTCTATTATTATTGTTGTTATCATTCTATCAATATAACTATTACTACTCTCTGGTTCCCAAACCTAAGGCCAGTTTTAAGGGTCAGATGATGGCAGTCTCATATGAAGGGGACCCCAGAAAAATAAAACACTAGGGGGAGAAAAAGCAGAAGCAAGAACTGTAGAAACATTGCAGTGTATGCTGTCATGTTATGGTTTAAGACTCTGGTAACCCAGTATCATAGCAGAGTAGAATTAGTTAATGATGGCTGCGATTCATCAAAAATGTTAATGTTCATTGTATTACTGCAAAAGGTTATGGGTGAGTGATCCTTTTCTCATTCAGCCCATCAGTGAAAATAGTAAAAAGGAAAACAGTTTGGGTAGTTTTTTTAGTTATGTGGAAATTTCAGCATTCCCTAAGAATTTTGTATCATTCAAGTTTCATTTATATAATAAACATTTTAGCTGAGATTCTGTGTGAAGGGTAGTCGATAGAAAAAGAATTACTATTATTTACTGCCTGCCGCCTTCATGCCACTCATACCCCTCTCCAAACCCCATGACGAGGATTCTTGTCAGACCCTTAAGGAAATATAAGAATATTTTAAAATTATTATTGCTTTAAGGGCACTCAAAGCCAATGCACTGGGACAACACAGAGGGATGGGATGGGGAGGGAGGTGGGAAGGGTTTCGGGACAGGGAGACACATGTACACCCTTGGCTGATTCATGTCAATGTATGGCAAAAACCACCACAATATTGTAAAGTAACTAGCCTCCAATTAAAATAAATTAATTTTTAAAATAAATTTTAAATATTATTATTACTTTAATTTTGTTCTAGTCATGATATTTTATTTTGATGTTTCTAAAAATTCCCTTCATAGGGAAGCTTTTATGTTTATTGCTGAGTATAGTCTTAAAGGGCTGAGAAATACCCATCTTCAACAATAGGCAGTTATCTGATAGACATGTCTTACCAGATAGTCATCTGATAAAAAGAATGATTGTTACTGGTCAGCAGGAAGTAAACACATTAGAAACTTTTAAACTAAAGGGCTAGAGAAACTGGGGTTTTGGATACACTTCTTTGGCACTGTCAAGAAGGAAACAAAGTAAACTACAGAAAACCAGGAAGTGTTGGTTAAAAACAGAAGATGCTAAAAACAAATTAATTTAATTATGCTTCACTGCAGGTTATAAAGGTTTAAAGGAGAGTCAACAGAAAAATATTTTTAGAGAGTAAGTGATCTGTATGAAGAATCATATAACAAGAAACCTGCAGTATTTAATTTACTCATCAAATTGCTTAGCAGTCACTAACAAATATCTTCTATTTTTCCTCTAGCCTGCCAACGACATTTGCAACTTTAGATATTGATGGTGTAAGAAAAATAATCTTTGCACTCCCAGGTAAGAATAACTTAAATACTTTCTTTTGCTTTTTCTGGAAAAATAACCAAAATTTTTTTGTGCCCCAGGTGACCAGTCCTGTATCAGAGCACATGATTTGGAATCTGAAAGACCTGGGCTCAAGCCCCAGCTTTGCATACTGTATGACCTTGAACAAATCGCATAATCTCTCTGAAGCTGTTTCTTCATCTATAAAATGGGGCAAATATATGCTTCATAGGGCTTGTGCAAAACTCAAATTAGATAGTACCTTTCAAAGCACAATTCAGACCCTAAGAAGATAAGCGTTACCTGTTACTACATCTTTCTGGGGCACTTATAGGACACTGGTCAAAGTTAGCAGTATAAGCATCTTGAGTATCGTGCTCAAAGGGCCTTGAATCACCCCTGCAGATAGATACTAGAACAACAACAGAAATACAACATCGCATCTACTTGTTATTTTTTCAACTTCTAAAATTATCCTCTCATCTGTAAGCAATGTTCCATTCTCTATTTTTTGGCATAGATTCCTTCAGAAAATAACCTACTTATTCCTTTCAGATGTACAAGTCTGGTGGCTTTGGGATGCTTATTTGCTTTTTTATAGTTAATAAATCTCAGAGATAGAAAAGGCAGGCAAAAAATTTTAGACCTTTAAAAACATTTTTAAAGCCCCTTATCTATAAGCATAAAAGAGGTTTGATTTCTGTCATATTAAGAGAGAGGACATGTCAGTAAAGTTTTAGCTCTCAAAATGCATCTGGATACTCTGAACACCGTTATATAGAGAAAGGGTAACCCCTTTCTAGCTTCATTTTGCTTAGAAGAGACTGTTTATGTTGTCTACAGAAGATATGACTTGGCCTATGAAGTATGTTATAGTGGGAGCCTGTTTTGCCATTACTAACAAAGTGTTGTTTATCTGCCAAAGAAGTTACAATTAAATAGCCTACTTTTCAAATTGCTCCTCAGAGATTTTCTATGCTCAGCCTGAAGGTACCGAAAGAGGGCAGCAACAATTCACGTGTTCCGATTGTAAAACCAGCAAAGTGGTTCTTTTTACAAGGATTTGAAAACTCAGAATTGGATTTTGCAAGCCTTGTGTATCTACTTGTTCCTTTTTTTAACTTTTTAAACTTATTCTAGTAATGTGTTCACTGTAAAACATTAGAAAATACTTAGATAAGCAGTAAGAAATGTTATCCATAATCTCCCTTACCTGAAATAATGACCATTTTCAGGTTTTTGATGTTGATTCTTTCAGTCTCTCTTTTTTACATCGAGCAATTCATTTTTTATAGAGTAATTTTATCAAGCAGTAGCATTACAGGAATACTGTAGTCATTGTTGAGCTTTTTTTTTTTTTCCTTTTTTTTGGCTTTCCCAGAAAAATTTCCATCTGTTTACATTTTGATTCAAGAGTAAAGCACTTAATTGTCACTAAGAGTCTGCTATCCTGTGGAATAACTCAGAAAAACAACAATTTTTTCTACTGAAATAATTGTGTCACTCATCACTTTACAACTTTAAAAAAATCTCTTTTTAACTGCTTTTGTAGGTAGAAGAAAATTAAAGGTATGGTTTTAGCTAGTAATAGGCTAAACCAGCCATTGCCTTTTATTTTGATGATGAAATTAGCATCACATAACCAGGCCAAGGGAATCTAAAAGCACAAGCCATTCCCTACCCCCACTATATATATGTAGATATAGATATACACACACACAGGCACAGTCAGATATCACTGTATAAAAGTATTAGTAAAATTATAATTTTAGAACCAACAGGGATATTGAGACTCATATCATCCAAACTTTTTATTTTGTGATTGAGTGAAGTTAGACCTAGAAAGGTTTGGAACTCTTGCCAGGGTCACATAGCTTTGTTAGTTAACAATACCACACAAGAAACTAAATCTGTTATTCTCAGCTCAATCATTTTTTCATAGCCTACCTTATCTGCCTTTGAAGTGCATGACACACCCAGATTTCTTCTTGGAGAGGTACAATTGAATTCCTCAAATTTTTCTTTTAACTGTAAAAGAACTTGACATTTGTGTTATTCTACTCAGGCTGCCAAAGCAGAATATCACAGACTGAGTGGCTTAAACAACAGAAATGTGTTTTCTTCCAGTCCTGGAGACTAGAAGTCTAAGCTTAAGGTGCCAACTCAGTTGGTTTCTGTTAAGATCTTTCTCCCTTGCTTGCAGATAGCCAATTTCTCCCAACGCCTCCACATGACCTTTTCTTCTGTGTACACTCCTCATGTTTCTTTTTCTTTTTATGAGGACACCAGTCCTATTGGATTAGAACCTTACCCTTACAACCTCATTGAACTTCGCATGCGTGCTAAGTTGCTTTAGTTGTGTCCGACTGTTTGCGACCCTATGGACTGTAGCCTGCCAGGCTCCATCTGTCCATGGGATTCTCCAGGCAAGAATACTGGAGTGGGTTCCCATGTCCTTCTCCAGGGAATCTTCCCTACCCAGGGATTGAACCTGTGTCTCTTACCTCTCCTACATTGGCAGGCAGGTTCTTTACCACTGGTGCCACCTGGGAAGCCCATTTAACCTTTGTTACTCCTTTAACAGTCCTATCTCTAAATACAGTCACACTGAAGGATTAAGACTTCAACATATTGAATTTGAGGGAAACATCATTCAGTTCCTAACAGTATTCACCTTCAAATCCTTCACATTTTAAATCATTTAGTTTTATATTTTTTAATTTAAAGAAATTTCTGGGTAGGGAGGATTATGAAATTTCTTTATGCTTATCCTACTTGCTAATATTTTTTTTGCACTGAGTATGTGTTACTATGTAATTTTATGCCATTTTAAAAATAACAAGTACAAACTGATTAGTAAGGGCTTCAATGTATGGCTCTCAGGAAAGCAAAGGTAAATGGTGTTCAGCAGCTTCTGTGCATCAGAAGTCTGCGTTTCACTGGCAGATCCAAATGTTTACACACTCTGCCATTTGGTTGACTATAGCTCTATTCTGGCATCCTTGGATTCAAGGTGATTCAAAAGAGGAAGGCTAGTGGTTAGTCACTTCATTCCCTTTGCTACCTGAAGGTGTAGACATTCATGATTTTTTGGCAAATTTCTATGTGTGTACTATAAATAACTGCTTGGTTGACTTCCAGGGAATCCTGTGTCAGCCGTGGTCACCTGCAATCTCTTTGTTGTGCCTGCACTGAGAAAGATGCAAGGCATCTTGGATCCTCGGCCAACCATCATCAAAGCCAGGGTAATGTTTTCTAATGACCAGAAACTAAAACTGAAGCCTAATAACAAATAAGAATATGATTTTTTTAACTACCCAAACATCTAGAATTTTATATTGTTGTTATTCAGTCACTCAGCCATGTCGTACTCTGTGCGAGCCTCTGTAGCATACCAGGCTTCCCTGTCCTTCACCATTTCCCAGAGCTTGCTCAAACTCATGTCCATTGAGGCAATTTTGAGGGAAAATATGATTATATTCCTCTCTTCATGATAGAAAACAAAGGGAAAGGAGTCCCCTTTATTCCCTTCCCACATTATTCCACGACTCCTAAAGGGAATAATTTTCTTCAGCTAGAAGTCCATTTAGGAATGGATATATAATGACAAAATGGTCAACAGAATACTAAAATAATACTAAACCCTATGGAAGGAGGGATAAAAATTCCCTTTTCCCTAGGTAAACTTAAAGAGAATAGCAATTTATTTGATCACTTTTTCTGTGACCCCACTGATCAATTTTAAACAGTTCAGAAGAAGACAAAGAACCAGAAAGAGACTCTAGTGAAACAGAAGGAAAGGGTGACCATATTGTTTGGGAAAGTACTACTAAGGCTGAGGAGTCATACCTGCAGTAAAAGTCACTCAGAAATTACAGTCCCCTTCTCACCACACTAACTTCAACTTGATTTACTACTAGTCAGCTATGTAATGTAGTTTCTGTATAACTATGAACGATTTTCCTGGCAGTTTAAACTAATACTAAGCCAGTGCTTTTTTCTTTTAAGATTTCAGTTCAGTCCAGTCGCTCAGTCATGACCAACTCTTTGCGACCCCATGAATCACAGCACTCCAGGCCTCCCTGTCCATCACCAACTCCCGGAGTTCACTCAAACTCATGTCCATCGAGTCGGTGATGCCATCCAGCCATCTCATTCTCTGTCATCCCCTTCTCCTCCCGCCCCCAATCCTTCCCAGCATCAGAGTTTTTTCCAGTGAGTCAACTCGTTGCATGAGGTGGCCAAAGTATTGGAGTTTCTCCAGTGAACACCCAGGATCGATCTCCTTTAAAATGGACTGGTTGGATCTCCTTGCAGTCCAAGGGACTCTCAAGAGTCTTCTCCAGCACCACAGTTCAAAAGCATCAATTCTTCAGTGATCAGCTTTCTTCACAGTCCAACTCTCACATCCATACATGACCACTGGAAAAACCATAGCCTTGACTAGATGGACCTTTGTTGGCAAAGTAATGCGTCTGCTTTTTACTGAGGTATAATTTATATACACAAATTGCACATATTTAATGCAGACATTTTGAAAAATTTGGACAAACACAAACACCCATGATACCATCACCACAGTCAAGGTACTAAACAACGTCCATCGCCTCCAGAAATCCCTTTGTGTTCTTTGATTTTGTTTGTTTCATGGTAAGAGCATTTAATATGAAAACTATCCTCTTGAAGTATTTTAAAATGCACAGTACCACATAACTATAGCTAATATACTGTATAGCAGATGCCTTAGAGCTAATTCACCTTGCATAACAGAAACTGTATATCTGTTGAACAACAATTTTCCATTTCCTCCATCCCTCAGCTCCTGACAACCACTGTTCAATCCTTCACCTCTGTGAGTCTCACTGTTTTAGAGACTTCCTGTGAGTGGAATCTGGCAGTACTTTTGTAACTAGCTTATTTCACTTGGTATGATGTCTTCTAGGTATATCCATGTTGCCTCATGGGAAACAGTATGGAGTTTCCTCAAAAATTAAAAGTAAAACTACCATATGAGCCAACAATCTCACTTTTGGATATATGTCCAAAATAATTGAAATCAGGATCTCAAAGTGATATTTGCACCTGACCATTCGTTGTAGCATTATCCTCTATAGCAAAGATAAGGAAGCAACCCAGATTTCCAACAACAGATGAATAGATAAGGAAAATTATGTATATGTGTACAATGGAACATTATTTAGCTTTTAAAAAAGGTTAGTCATTGATCATCACAAGATATAATTGAATGCCTGTTATGTGAGAATATTATGGCCTATAGATTGATTGAAAACAGATATTGAAAATGATAGAACTGTGATTTATAAGCAGTGTAAGCCAGTTTTATTATTACTAGGAGATGAAAATTATAACCAGGTTATAGAAACTTTGGGA
Organism: Moschus berezovskii; assembly: GCF_049115385.1. Lineage (NCBI taxonomy): Eukaryota > Metazoa > Chordata > Mammalia > Artiodactyla > Moschidae > Moschus > Moschus berezovskii. Next base: position 24,454,361 of record NC_142468.1, on the reverse strand, counting down.
AAATGAAGTTGAAACTGATCTGTACCAGCATGCATAAGAATTTTAATGTTACATGATAAATTTCAGATGATTTGTGGGACAAATGAACTCAAGCCCCTCTCTTTTAGACTAATGAAATCAGCGCTTATAACTTCTCTAGTACTTTTAAGAGTTAGTGTCAAGCTCCTTTAAAACCACTCTTTGGAAGCTTTGACAAGACTCAAACAGAATCCAGGCCCTCAATATCAGCAGGGCCTAGAAGGAGTCACCTGGGGCCTCCACTCAAATAGAATCCCCTTTTGTCATCTGTTTTCTCACAAACTCTCTTCTCTAGTCTATGCAGCAGTTAGTCCAACCTCTCCCCCCAAGTCTCCTGGAGCTTTCACCTTGCCATTTATCACCAGCAAACGTTCCAAACACATTCAGGTTTTGGCAGTTGTCTAAAAGTCTCCTTTTGTGCCTGACCTCTTATCATCAGTTGCTTTATTTCCATAATTCTTGATAATTTTATTTTTGCTTCAGCTGCTCACATGCCCGTCCTTTTCAATGCCATGAAGTTCTCCATCTCAAAACTCACCGACTCTGATATACAGTTCAAGAACAATGGCAAGTTACCTACCAGTAGATATAAAAGAATTTAAACACCTCACCCTCTGTCCTCAGTCCATATGCCCCTTCTGGCTTTAACCCTTTTCTCATCCAGCCTAAATCCTATGGTGTGTCACTTCAACTTTTTCTAACACCCTCAATTTACTTTTTGCCTCTCCTTCCTTCTACTACAGTCACTCTAAGAATCCACAAAGTTGAATCCGTTTTCCCTTCTTTGTCCTTCATTTTTATTCCCAGGGCACTGAGTACAACTGGAGAAGAGTGTACATCTGTTCAAGTTATCACTTCCAATTTACAAATCTCAGGAGGGGCCAAAATTCCCCTTAAAGAACCTTTATATCTTGTGGATCGGCTTTTTCCATTCCTTACTGCAGCCTTCCAGATCTTCACCATTCTCCTAACGTCCCCTCCACTGTCCACATCCCCTGTGTTTTGTAGCCAGATAAGCCTGATTTGAATGATGGCACCGACATTTGATGATTTCTCTTCCTCTAATCTTGCCTCTTTTTAAATCCCTTTTCTGTCTAATCATTGTCAGTACCTCCAATTAAAATTCTTCAATGCTTCCCATGACCCCAGGGTTAAATTTAGACACTCAAGTGAGTATAGAAGGCCCTCCATCCCAAGACCTGTTTTCCCTCCAGTGTTATCTGCTTCCCATCCTGCATTCTGACCATACCAAGCTTTTTACTGCCTCCAGGATGAGCATGAGATCGCCTTCCTAGGAGGTTCTCTCCTAACCACCACCTTCTCTTTTCTCAGTTTAGAAAATTCCTTAATCATAAGACTCAGGCATCATCATGCCCTCTGTGAATCCTTTCCCAGTGTCCCTAAGAAGGCTGATTATTTACTTCTTTGCGCCCTTTTATACCATATAAATGGCCCCATAACAACATTATTATACTATATTTACAGTTAATTACTTACTATGCTAGATAATTCTTTGAGGTCATTTCTCTAAAAGATGGACAAGACAAAGAGGAAGGACAAAATATTCTCCCCTTTTATAATTAACAAATTTTGTTTTTTATAGCCCATCCAGGTTCGCAGCAAAATTAAGCAGAAAGTACCAAGAGTTCCTGTATTAATTCTTCTAGGCACCCCATACACACACACACACACAATCTCCCCAACTGTTGACATCCTATACCACAATGGTACATTTGTTACAGTCGGTGAACCTACAGTGACACATTCATTATCCCCCAAAGTCCATAGTCTACATTAGGATTCACTCTTGCTGTTGTGTATTCATTCCATGGGTCTTGATAGATGTACAATTACATGTATTGACCCCTGGGTTGGGAAGATTCCCCTGGAGGAGGGCATAACAACCCACTCCAGTATTCTTGCCTGGAGAATCCTATGGACAGAGGAGCCTGGCAGGCTACAGTCCATAGGGTCACAGAGTCGGACACGACTGAGCGACTTAACACACATCACACACTGTTGTAGTGCTGTACACTCTCACAACCCAAAACCCTCTGCACTCTGCCTGTTCGTTCCTCCCTCCCTACTAACCTTGGTCTTTTTACTGTCTCCATAGTTTTGCCTTTTCTAGAATATCATATTGTTGGAATTATTCAGTATGTAACCTTTTCAAATTGTATTCTTTCACTTAGTAATATGAATTTAAGTTCCCTTCATGACTTTTCATGGCTAAATAGCTCATTTCTTTTTAGCACAGAATAATATTCCTTTTTCTGACTATGCCACCATTTATCCACTCACCTACTGAAGGGCATCTTTGTTGCTTCCAATTTTGGCAATTATGAATAAAACTGCTAAACATATTTGTGTGCAAGTTTTTGTATGAACATAAACTTTCAGTTCACTTGGATAAATACTAAGGAATGTGATTGCTGGATTGTATGATAAGATATATTTAGATTTGTAAGAAATGCCAAAATGTCTTCCAAAATAGCTGTATCATTTTGTGTTCCCACCCCTGTTCTTCCACATTCTCAACAGGATTTGGTGTGGCCAGTGTTTTGGATTTTTGGCCTTTCTAGTAGATATCTATTGATATCTCATTGTTGTTTTAATTTCCAATTCCCTATATGATGTTGAACATTTTTTCATATGCTTACTTCTCATATATGTATCTTCATTGATATGGTGCTCAGTCTTTTGCCCAGTTTTTAATTGGATTGTTCATGTTCTTATTGTTGAGTTTTAAGAATTTTTTGTTTATTTTGGATAACAGGTCTTTATCAGGCATGCTTTGTATAAGTGTTTTCTCCCAGTCCGTAGCTTTTCATCTCATTTCATTGACCTTTCTTTTTTTCCTTTTCTAATTCTCTCCATTAGATATTTACATGTAGAGCATACCATATAATACCACACCAAATAATACAGTTTTATCTCTTGAGTGACTGCTATGCACCAGAAAAATACTCAAAGGAAGCAGAGGACTCCTGGTCCATAGCTCACTGCCCAGTTTTGAATGAGTGGAAAAAAAGTAAAACATCCACAATTTGCAGTGTTCTTCCACCAAAATATATGTGTATATTTACTCATGGTCCATCATTATTTTAATCACTGATGCTCATAGTAAATAGGTGCTTTCTTTAGTTAACTGATGTAATATACCAGAACTATAATGTCAGTACAACTAAATATATTAGTGAATAAAGTATTCTGCATTTCAGTAAAATACCACAAAAACCTGATTAGCTTCATCTCTTGCTAAAAAAGGAACAGCTCTTTGAGGCTGTGAAAAACATTCATTCACTTCAAATTGATGCAGTTCTTATTTATTAAATGAACATAAATATACTCCCTTAAAACAAACAATCCCATTTTGTAGATGAACAAACAGGTATGGGAAAGCAAAATAACTTTCCAGTTCAGCACAGCAGTTGACAGTAAGACTGGGAATAGAACCTAGGTGCTGGTATCCTCACAGTCTAGTATTTGCTGCACTGCACTGCCATCCATGAGCCAGTCAGTGCCACTGCTGGGAAGAAGCTTAAACATGTAGCAAATGACACAGCCATGTGGCAGTCCGTATGGTTTAGAACTGTAGAACACACATACCCATGGGGAGAGGTGGAAAGATAGAGATTTTTGTCCTCAGGAAAGTACAGAATCAACTCTTTTATGTGATATTACTTATGTTTATACCCTATTTTGTATCTACTGCTGCTGCTGCTAAGTCGCTTCAGTCGTGTCCGACTCTGTGCGACTCCATAGATGGCAGCCCACCAGGCTCCCCCATCCCTGGGATTCTCCAGGCATGAACACTGGAGTGGATTGCCATTGCCTTCTCCAATGCATGGAAGTGAAAAGTGAAACTGAAGTTGCTCAGTCGTGTCCGACTCTTCTCAACCCCACGGACTGCAGCCTACCAGGCTCCTCCGTCCATGGGATTTTCCAGGCAACAGTACTGGAATGGGGTGCCATTGTCTTCTCCGGGAGGGGGGTAACTTGCCCTTTTTTCTGTGCTTGCAAGCACAGAATAAATTAGGAACAAGGGCAAGTTACCCCCCTCAGTAGATACAAAATAGGGTATAAACATAAGTAATATCACTTAAAGAGTTGAGTGTGGTTTACTTAAGGAGAAACACACTTGAATTGAATTTTAGTCTAGATTCCAAAGAGAAAACCTAGTTAGAATAATTGTTGTTCAGTCACTCAGTCGTGTGCAACCCTTTGCGACCCCATGGACTGCAGCACACCAGGCCCCCTTGTCTGTCACCGTCTCCCAAAGCTTGCTCAGACTCATGTCCATTGAGTCAGTCTGCCATCCAACTATCTCATCCTCTATCGTCCCCTTCTTCTCCTTCCTTCTATCTTTCCCAGCATCAGGGTCTTTTCTAATGAGTCGCGTCAGGTGGCCAAAGTATTGGAGCTTCAGCATCAGTCCTTCCAATGAATATTCAGGATTGATTTCCTTTAGGATTGACTGGTTTGATCTCCTTGCAGTCCAAGGGACTCTGAAGAGTCTTCTCCAACACCACAGTTCAGAAGCATCAATTTTTCTGCACTCAGCCTTCTTTATGGTCCAAATCTCACATCCATATGTGACTACTGGAAAAACCATTCAGTTCAGTTCAGTTGCTCAGTCGTGTCCGACTCTCCGCGACCCCTTGAATCATAGCACGCCAGGCCTCCCTGTCCATCACCAACTCCCGGAGTTCACTCAAACTCATGTCCACAGAGTCGGTGATGCCATCCAGCCATCTCATTCTCTGTCATCCCCTTCCCCTCCCGCCCCCAACCTTTCCCAGCATCAGAGTCTTTTCCAGTGAGTCAACTCGACGCATGAGGTGGCCAAAGTATTGAAGTTTCAGCTTTAGCATCAGTCCTTCCATCATAGCTTTGACTATATGGACCTTTGTTGGTAAAGTAATGTCTCTGCTTTTTAATACACTGTGAAATATTACTCATTCATGAAAAAGAATGGAATAAAGCCATTTGCAGCAACCTGGATAAACCTATAGATTATCATACTGAGTGAAGTAAGTCAGACAGAGAAAGACAAATATCATGATATCATTTATATGTGGAACCTAAAAAAGGTACAAATGAACTTACCTACAAAACATAAATAGACTTACAGATGTAGAAAACAAATTTATGATTACCAGGGAGTGAGGAGGTTGTGTTGTTGTTTAGTTGCTAAGTTATATCGACCTCTTTTGCGACCTCTATCCATGGGATTTCCCAGGCAAGAATACTGGAGTGAGTTGCCACTTCCTTCTGCAAGGAATCTTCCCAGCCCAGGGATCAAACCCACATCTCCTGCATTGGCAGGCAGGTTCTTCACCAGTGAACCACCAGGAAAGCCCACCAGAGAATAAGAAGAGAGAAGGGATAAATTGGAAAACTAGGATGACCTATACGCAAAGAGTTGGTCACGACTGAGCGACTGAACTGAACTGATACACACTACTATGTATGTAGTATATATAAGATAGATAACCAATAAGGACCTACTGCATAGCACAGGGAACTCTACTCCATACTCTGTAATGGCCTACGGAAATGAATCTAAAAATGAGTAGATATATGTATAACTGATTTGTTTTGTTTTACATCCGAAACTAACACAACATTGTAAATCATTTGTACTCCAATGAAAATTTCAAAAGTGAAATAAAGTATCCCTTTTATATTAAAGATAAGTATATTAGTGAGTTGCTAAACTAGCACCTCAGTAAATCTGTTTACTGGATGGATGGATGGATAGATGGACAAATGGATGTATAGACAGATAAATGTATGTTGAGCTTGTTTGTCTACCTCCTTTATTTTCAGTGTTAAAATATCTGCCTTAATTTCTCAATTCATAGGTCAAATTAGACTTCAAAAATAGACTATGTATTTTTCGTCTACCCTTTTCCCTACTGCAAGTACCAACTTCTTAGCCTTCTTTTCTCTTTTTACCAGAGCAGCCCAACCTCTGAACTTCCTGTATTAAGAACATAAGATGGCAGTGGTGGAAACAATAGAATGCCAGGATATTTCCCTGTCCATTGCACTCTTTGCACAACCACCACCACCCTATAGTTTTAAGAGATGATCAAGTTTAGGAGTGATTGAGTTTGTTTTCCTTTCCTCTTTTTTCTGTAGTTATCATGTGATGTAAAACTGGATCCTCGCCCAGAATACCATCGGTGTATACTGACTTGGCACCACCAAGAACCACTACCTTGGGCACAGAGTACAGGTTAGTCATGCACACCTGCAGGTATCTCTTTGCACCCATTCTGTTAAAACACAAATTTTTGTATAATCTCCTTCCTTGAGTATACCTAATTTTGTAATTGTTGTACGTTTTTCCTTTTGAGAGATTAGATGTTAAGTTATTCCTAAACAGTGTGACATAACAGGACAAGAGAAAAAAGACTAATAATTGTTTAGTTATTCCTTGGAACCATATTTCTAGATAAACGTTTGAAATACAAATCTAGAATTACAGAAGATTTTTATCTGTTTGTTCAACCAGTAAATTCTAAACATAACTTTGGTTTTAGGAAAAGGAGGGGACTGTGGCTATGCCATGCTGAAATGTGACATTAAAGCCCAATTAGAGTATGATTCTCTGTAGCCTTTACTATACCCTAGATATTGGTAAGTTCTAAGGACTCAGAAATCAACTTTGATAATTGAGTTCTGTAGTTACCTAATGTAGACTTTAAATTTTTATCCCCAACTTCTCTAGTGATATTTTACCTGACTTTTGATGCAATTCCAGAAAAATTTAAACAAAGATCCTATTAAGTGCAAACATAAGTTAGCACAGTGAGTAAGTACATGGGCTTTGCCATCAGAGATTGCTTGCAAATTGGCCACCAACTAATTAGTAGGACCATAGGTAAGTTACCTAACCTCTTTTGAGGTGTCGAGAATTAAATAAAGTAGTTGAATAAAATGCCTACCACCTTGTCTGCTACTTAAGTAAATACAAAAGAAATGGTAGCCCCTGGTGTTATTATCATAATTATTTTAATAGGTTTTAAAAGCCTCTCTTTTAGACACACATCACACCTTAGCCTGAATTGAGAAATTCAGTGGCATTTTCCATAGTGCTGTAAGATTTTGGTTTCGTGCTCTTAAACAATAATTTTTATTGTTTATTTTTTAAAGTTCAGTGAGAAGGTAGTAGTATACAGTAGCTAGGTCACCTGAAAAAGATACTGGGAAGTCTGATCATCTTTCTTCCTCTTGAAGACCTGTGTTTCTGTTCATCAGTTTTTATTTTGAGAAGAACTACAAGGGCTCCACGTGCATACACTGTGATGCTGCTGCCACTGTAATAAGGTATTTCCTCCTAGGTAATCAGATGAGCAGCCGTCTGATGAGCATGCGCAGCGCCAACGGATTACTGATGCTTCCTCCAAAGACAGAGCAGTACGTGGAGCTCCACAAGGGCGAAGTGGTGGACGTCATGGTCATCGGACGGCTATGATGGTCACCGGTGGGAGAAAGCTTTGATGCATGTCCACATATCATTGACTGTATCCTGTAATATGCAACGGCACAGCTAGTTTTTCTGATTCGGATAAAAGTTGATCTGTATAGTCAACATCTTGAACTATATTTCAAAAGAATTTAAATACCTTTTAAAGAAAAAAACACCTAAAAATAAATCTTAACAGACAACTCTATTCTGATTATATCAAAGCAAATTTTTCCTTTCTTGCAAATTGCTTTGTGTGTTCAATGCTAGGTCTGATAGCGATAGCTTTTAGTAGACAGCGGTAGGTGCCTGCAGAACTTGTGTTTTTCTCATCTTTAAAATACAACTACTTATGCTCTTAAATCAAGGCTGTCTGCTTATTTATACTAGCGTAGGCAACACTTGGATTTCCCTTCTTAGTATGCTTCATAACTGCTTCACAGAGAGCTTCCGCTTGTTCTTTATCATGTATCTCGTGTGTATGTGCACAGTGCCAAGCAAAGAGTGACTGGGTGGCGGCCCGGCCCTGCCTCAAGGAGAGCCATCCCCGCAGAGCGTCCGGGAGGAGCGCCTCTCATCCCAGTAGCCTCGGGGCACAGTACTCTTGGGCAGTAACTGGATACCTTTTATTTGAACAAACAAACCGGGGGGAAAAATGCTTCCTTAAGTGCTGACAGCCTTTTTAACCAATACATTTAAAATTGTACAGAACAAAAAATAAAATCAAAGACTGATCTTGTACAGATATTAGTGTTACCAGCATTCATGTGGAAATCAAGAGCAAAGAAAAAACAATGTTAAACAACTCTGTACCATAACATTTTCTGTAATGATACTGAAACTTAATGAATAAAAAAAATCCTTGGTCATTATTTAAAATCCATTGTGTTGGCCTTGTTATTTAGAAAAAGAGAGAGAAGATTATTATGCCATTCTGATAGGGTGCTGCTTGGATAAAAGCAATAGTAAAGATGGCTTACTTAGCAAGGTGAAGTGGTATAAAGGAGTTTTTTAAAAATATAAGGTAGTCTATATTTTACTGTAGCATTGTTCAAATATAGATTAGAAAGTAGGGGAGAACCTGCAGTTGGTCTGGTCTTCCCAGCCATAGCTGGAGAAACTAAATTTTTCTTTCAGATGTCATAAAAACAAATCAAACATCTACAGTTTTTTGAAACAGGAGGGAAAATAAGTAATGAACCAGAAAATTGCCAATGAGTACCTGGACTTTTTTTATCATGATCAGAAGTAAGAAATGGGAAAAATCTATTCAACCACAGAAAATACAACAATTAAAATATATGCTGTCCACAATGGCTTCTTTTAAGAAAAACTTAAGGGCACTTTTCAAACGGTGGTAACCTGTACATTAATATGCTGTAGAATATAGTTCGTAAACCAAACAACAAACATTAGTTTACTGGTGAACCAGAAGCTAAATTATGGTGATGTTGAGAACAGTCCCATCACTTCTTGGGAAATAGATGGGGAAACAGTGGAAACCGTGTCAGACTTTATTTTTTGGGCTCCAAAATCACTGCAGATGCTGATTGCAGCCATGAAATTAAAAGACGCTTACTCCTTGGAAGGAAAGTTATGACCAGCCTAGATAGCATATTAAAAAGCAGAGACATTACTTTGCCAACCAAGGTCCATCTAGTCAAGGCTATGGTTTTTCCTGTGGTCACGTATGGATGTGAGAGTTGGACTGTGAAGAAAGCTGATCGCCGAAGAATTGATGCTTTTGAACTGTGGTGCTGGAGAAGACTCTTGAGAGTCCCTTGGACTGCATGGAGATCCAACCAGTCCATTCTAGAGGAGATCAATCCTGGGTGTTCATTGGAAGGACTGATGCTAAAGCTGAAACTGCAATACTTTGGCCACCTCATGCGACGAGTTGACTCACTGGAAAAGACTCTGATGCTGGGAGCGATTGGGGGTAGGAGACGGGGACGACAGAGAATGAGGTGGCTGGATGGCATCACCGACTCGATGGACATGAGTTTGAGTGAACTCCAGGAGTTGGTGATGGACAGGGAGGCCTTTCATGTTGTGGTTCATGGGGTCGCTAAGAGTCAGACACGACTGAGCGACTGAACTGAACTGAACTGTGAACAGTAAATATTTGATACTGATACTTGATATTTCCAAAGTTGAAAATCAAATGTTCTATATTTTAAATGTATATTTTCTATTTAAAAAGATAAGGTTAATTGAGGTCAAATGAAAACTCATGCAAAGAGTTCTTTACCTCCATTCATCCAAGAAACATCTGTGAAGCATCTGCTGTGTGCTTAGTATAAGGTCCAGCATGCTATACTATTTACAAGGATGAATAGGGATAAAGCTGACATTATACTCTGTCAAGAAAGATTAAAAAACATGCGCAAGCAAGCATAATATTTGATGTGTTTGATATTTCATAGTACATGATAGAATTGTAGAATGTGATAAATGCTGTTAATATAATTCAGATTTAAAGAGTTGGAGGTGTTCAGATGGGAACCTTTTTAAGATAAGATTTCAAGGGGTAAGAAATTTTAGTGGGTCTTGAAGAAAGGTATAATTTTAAAGGTGATAATGCAGGAAGAGGGCATTCCAAAAATAGAATTATGTATAAGTAATAATAATGTTTATTACAGAATGTAAGACCCACACGGGCAATGATTTTTGTTTGTTTTGTTTACTGACATCCCCAAGTCCTTAGAGTCTCTGACATATGTATATAAGTGTAGGTGTATGTAACTATTTGTTCTGAAACATACTATACAGAGCTTACTATGTGCTGTGTGCCATTCACTTTTCTAAGTATTCTTCATATGTTTCATTTTCACAGCAATGCTGTGTTACTATTCCTATTATAATGAGAAAACTGAGGCACAGAGAGGTTAAGGAACTTGTCCATGGTGACACAGCTAATAAGAGGACGAGCCAGGATTCAGACTTAACAATCTGGCTTCAGAATCCATATTCCTAAAACTCAGCCATAGAAACAGAAAATTAATACATTTGTTAAGACCAAAAAGTACATGTTTGAGGCCCAAACTATGAAGTTCTCAAATGCCAGGGTAAGGAGTCTAGATTTCCTAGAGACAATTAGACCACTAGAGATTCTTGATCAGGGAAGTATTAGGATCAGAGCCTTTTTTTTTTTTTTTTTTTTTAGAAAAATTGCTCTGGCAGCATTAAATAGGATGGATTGGACTGGGGGAAAAACTGGAGAGAGATACCAATTAAGAACTGATCATGACTGTGCAGGTGAGGCGTGATGACAGCCTTAACTATAGTGGTGGAGGTGATGGTGATGGGAAGGTCATGACAGCTGAATGCACCTTTGAACAGGAAAAATCGAAAGAATTTTATGACTGATTGAAAGTTTAGGAAAGGAAGTTAGACAAAGAAGACATGATTCAAAGTCTCTTGTCATGGCTGACTGGGAACATGTTCAACAATTAACCAAAAAATAGTCAGAAAAGTGGATTTTCTGCAGGAGCTGGTAAGTTTAGACATGTGTTTGAGATGCCAGAGGAGCACTAAGGTAGCCATGTCCTGTTGGCATTTGAAGATATAGGTTCAGTTCAGTTTAGTCGCTCAGTTGTATCCGACTCTTTGCGACCCCATGAATCACAGCACGCCAGGCCTCCCTGTCCATCACCAACTCCCAGAGTTCACTCAAACTCATGTCCATCGAGCTGGTGATGCCATCCAGCCATCTCATTCTCTGTCGTCCCTGTCTCTTCCCACCCCCAATCCCTCCCAGCATCAGAGTCTTTTCCAGTGAGTCAACTTGTCGATGCTTTTGAACTGTGGTGCTGGAGAAGACTCTTGAGAGTCCCTTGGACTGCAAGGAGATCCAACCAGTCCATTCTAGAGGAGATCAATCCTGGGTGTTCATTGGAAGGACTGATGCTAAAGCTGAAACTCCAATACTTTGGCCACCTCATGCGACGAGTTGACTCACTGGAAAAGATATAGGTTAGGAGTTCACAAAAGAGATGCTGGCTGAATGTAATCTTGGGGATCACTCACATAAAGGTGATATTTGAAATGTAAGGGTAAATAGGAAAGTTTATCAAAAAAGGACTTGCCAATAGGACAGGCTTGCAGAGCATCTTATTTTGGAGTGTTGCTGAAAAAGCCGTGAATGGAATGAAAGGAAAAAAGTTTGTAGAAGAGACGAAAGGGTGCTGCAGTATTGCAAAACCAGGGAAGAGAGTTTCAAGAAGGAAGGATGTGTGCTAGTTGCTAGGTCGTGTCTGACTCTTTGCAACCCCATCAACTGTAGCCCACCAGGCCACTCTGCCCGTGGAATTCTGGAGTGGGTACCCAATTTCTTCTCCAGGGGATCTTCTGGACCCAGGGATGAAACCCAGGCCTCCTGCATTGCAGGCAGATTCTTTACCTCTGAGTCACCAGGAAGAATAATCAACTGTCAAAAAGAAATGTCAAGAAGGATGAGGGCTCAAAAGAATCTACTAATCAGACAAACATTTGTGAGCTACAAGAGTGCTATTTCAATCATGAGTGGAAGGCAAAAATCAGATAGCAAAATAGAAATCATGACTGAATTATTTGAAACATGGCCATGAGGAAAGAAAGACAAACACAGGATGGTGGCTTGAACCAGTAATAAGATGGGGAAAAGATTTTTGTTTGTGAGTTCTGAGAAAGGAGAAACAGTAATAGTGGGCTTATTAAAATTTTGAGAGTAAGGCTCCAGGTGGAGAAAGAAGAGGAAGGAAGAGTTGTATTTAAGGATCCTGATGGCCCATTTAGGCTGGAGAAGAAAAGGAACATTTTTCCTTCTGAGTTAGAGAAGGTAAAAAAAAAATACACATTTTAAGTAGATTCAAGGAAAATTTAACTGTAAAGTTAAAGATCAATTGTTCCACTTGGCACAGACAGGGAAAGTCCGTGTCATATAATCTATTTGCATTTATTTGAGCAAAATTAATTTAGAATGCCAAATGCCAGGCTGGATGAAGCACAAGTTGAAATCAACATTGCCAGGAGAAATATCAATAACCTCAGATATGCAGATGACACCACCCTTACGGCAGAAAGCGAAGAGGAACTAAACAGCCTCTTGATGAAGATTAAAGAGGAGAATAAAAAAACTGGCTTAAAACTCAACATTCAAAAATGAAGATCATGGCATTCGGTCCCATCACTTCATGGCAAATAGATGGGGAAACAATGGAAACAGTGACAGACTTTATTTTCTTGGCTTCCAAAATCAGTGCAGATGGTGACTGCAGCCATGAAGTTAAAAGACGCTTGCTTCTTGGAAGAAAAACTATGACCAACCTAGACAGCATATCAAAAAGCAGAGACATTACTTTGCCAACAAAGGTCCGTCTAGTCAAAGCTATGGTTTTTCCAGTAGTCATGTATGGATGTGAGAGTTGGACCATAAAGAAGGCTGGGTCCTGAAGAACTGATGTTTTGAACTGTGGTGTTGGAGAAGACTCTTGAGAGTCCCTTGGACTATAAGGAGATCAAACCAGTCCATTCTAAAGGAGATCAGTCCCCAATATTCATTAGGAGGACTGATGCTGAAAATGAAGCTTCAATACTTTGGCCACCTGATGTGAAGAGCCGACTCATTAGAAAAGACTCTGATGCTGGGAAAGATTGAAGGCAGGAGGAAAAGGGGACAACAGAGGATGAGATGGTTGGATGGCATCACTGACACAATGGACATGAGTTTGAGCAAGCTCTGGAAGATGGTGAAGGACAGGGAAGCCTGGCATTCTTCAGTCCATGGGGTTGCAAAGAGTTGGACATGACTGAGCAACTGAACAACATTTTCAGTTCAGTTCAGTCGCTCAGTCGTGTCCGACTCTTTGTGACCCCATGAATCGCAGCACGCCAGGCCTCCCTGTCCATCACCAATTCCTGGAGTTCATTAGGCGGATGAAAATCGAAAGCACAATGATACATTTTTCACCTACTAGGGTCAGTTCAGTTCAGTTCAGTCGCTCAGTCGTGTCCGACTCTTTGTGACCCCATGAATCACAGCACGCCAGGCCTCCCTATCCATCACCAATTCCTGGAGTTCATTAGGCGGATGAAAATCGAAAGCACAATGATACATTTTTCACCTACTAGGGTCAGTTCAGTTCAGTTCAGTCGCTCAGTCGTGTCCGACTCTTTGTGACCCCATGAATCACAGCACGCCAGGCCTCCCTGTCCATCACCAACTCCCGGAGTTCACTCAGACTCATATCCATCGAGTCGGTGATGCCATCCAGCCATCTCATTCTCTGTCGTCCCCTTCTCCTCCCTCCCTCAATCCCTCCCAGCATCAGAGTCTTTTCCAGTGAGTCAACTCGTCGCATGAGGTGGCCAAAGTATTGCAGTTTCAGCTTTAGCATCAGTCCTTCCAATGAACACCCAGGACTGATCTCCTTTAGAATGGACTGGTTGGATCTCCTTGCAGTCCAAGGGACTCTCAAGAGTCCTCCAGCACCACAGTTCAACAGCATCAATTCTTCGGCGATCAGCTTTCTTCACAGTCCAACTCTCACATCCATACATGACCACGGGAAAAACCATAGCCTTGACTAGACGGACCCTTGTTGACAAAGTAATGTCTCTGCTCTTTAATATGCTATCTAGGTTGGTCATAACTTTTCTTCCAAGGAGTAAGCATCTTTTCATTTCATGGCTGCAATCACCATTTGCTGTGATTTTGGAGCGCCCCCCCCAAAAAAAGTCTGACACTGTTTCCACTGTCTCCCCATCTATTTCCCATGAAGTGATGGGACCAGATGCCATGATGTTAGTTTTCTGAATGTTGAGCTTTAAGCCAACTTTTTCATTCTCCTCTTTCACTTTCATCAAGAGGCTTTTTAGTTCCTCTTCGCTTTCTGCCATAAGGGTGGTATCATCTGCATATCTGAGGTTATTGATATTTCTCCCAGCAATCTTGATTCCAGCTTGTGCTTCTTCCAGCCCAACATTTCTCATGATTAGAATTATGCATGTATGGCATAGTATGATTGATTATCTTAGTATTATAGTTGATATTTAAATAAAAGATTATAAAATAAATGCTATTAAGTTATGTTGCATGTTACAGCAAGTTGATTCTTTGGATGGCTTTTATTTTTGAAGTTATTTTCTAACAAACTTTCTGGATCTAACCCATAACCAACGCCTGATCTTCATGAAACCCTAATAGGTAAGTTGTTATCATTCCTACTTATAGAAAGTGGGGATTTATGTAAGTATAAAATTCAAAGAAAATAAATTGTGTATCTTGTTATCCCAATGATGATAGATCTGTGTTAAATAATGCATTGTATTCTAACAGCCTTATGAGAAGCATGGACCTCCACTCTCTGTTATAGAGTTGCATGATTATAGAGTTCATTAATAACTTGATTTAGAACCAAAAGGTTAAAACATTGCTCAATTCTGGCCATTTTTTTTACAGTCAGCAATATTTTTCCTGTAGTCTTTCGTAATAATTCAATAATTTATTTAACAAGCATATATTAAGTTCCAACAGTATGCCAGGCTCCATGATAGACTCCAGGGATACAATGATAAATGAGAGAAAAACTCTAGTATCTCAAAGGAGACAGATGATAAAAAAGCAAAAAAAAAAAAGTAAATACAGATTATGAGAAGTCTATGAAGAAAATCCTGTTATATGATAGAGAGTAACTGGATGGAGGCCTAAATCATCTTCAGTAGTGTCAGGGTCCAGCTGTTAAGAAAGGTAGAAATCACACAGACTTTAGGAGTACTAAGTTAAATTTGTGTTGGACATCTGGAAAAGCACAAAGGAAACTCTGAGATATCAGACATAATAACTATGGGAAGCAGATACCACAACTAGGGCTGGGGAGGTGGGAGTAAAAGGTTAGAATTATCAGAATCTGGAAGCTCATAGGTCAGACCCCTGGGAGGTAGGACTCAACCCTCCAAGGAAAGGGCACTGCCCAGATGTTGAATGGCTAGAACCAGTTGCCATTGCCAGGGTGACACACAGAGAATCAAAAAACAATCTGGAAGGAACATAAGTCCCTTCTTCCCACCCTCTGCTTTCCAAGTTCCCTATAGTCTAATGCAGCCTATTGTTGAACCTAGCAGGAAGCCAGCTGACAAAGGAAAAAAAGAAATGTAGTTAGCTGAGTTCCAGCACCCAGTTCCAACCCCAGCACTGTATTCAGCAGTGCAGAATACAGTGGTCGATTTGGTGCTGGGAGGCAGTCACTTGTCCAGGAATTGAGGAAAGGGTTCTCTAAGCAGGTGATATTTGAGCTCAGAGCAGAAAATAAGCCCCTCGTGTTAACTGAGAGAAGAGCATTCAGACAGAGGAAAGGACTTAAAGAATACAACCCCAGAAAGGAGACTGAAGCTGAGGGAGGGGTCAGGATCTAAAATATAGTTGGAGACGACTGACGCCAGGATGAAGCAAGATCATGCTCACACATGTATAGGCTCTTGGGTGTGATACTAAGTACACACACACACCTTATGATATATGTCAAATAGCCTAATAGCATGGGAAGCCACTGAAGGTTTAAAAAAAGGCTTATTTATTAAACACCTATTGAATACAAGGCACCACTCTAGACAGGGGCTCCTGCAGACAAGGAACCCACCCTCCCTGCCTCCTACACCTGTTCCTCTGCCTGTATTTTATTTCCTGGTTAATGGCACCACCATTTACCCAAGTTTCCCAAACCAGAAACCTCTGAGTCATTCTTTCTTCTCACTTCCCACATCCAATTAGTCACTAGGTTCTGTCAACTCTACTAATAGTTCCTACATTAACCCACTCACTTCTAGTCCCACTGCCACTGTCTTAATCTGTGCGCCTCTGGAATTGCCCTCCCCGAATTCACCCTTCATGCTGCTACCAGAGTGGTTGATCCAGAGCATAAATCTCTCTGTGCTAAAACTCCTCATGAGAAAACTGCTGTAACACATGAAGTCCAAGCCCCAGTCACGATGGTTAAAGTCCTCCATAATCTAGCCCCTCCGTTATCCGCATTCATTTTCCCCCTCCCACTTCACTTAACACCAGACCATTTGCAGTTTCCCCTTCAAACCATGTCATTTTATGCCTCAGTGCCTTTGCTTGGGTTGCTAATCTTTCAAGATTAACCTTGGACACTAACTCTTCCAGAAACCCTTCCCTAAATCCCCAAATTGGACTAAGTGCCCCTTATCTGTGCTTCCACTTATCACTGCATCCCATTGGCACTACCCCTCCTCCACTTGATGGCAGAGACTGTTCACCTCTGTAGCCCCAGTTTGATATGGTGCCTAGGAAGTAGCAGGCACTCGTTACTAAACTTATGGACAGAATTGACCTTGGATAGTACTCAGCAGGGAGTCAGAGACAGAACTTGACAAGAAACCTTCATATCCCATGCTTAGAACATGCAGCAGAGGGGACCCCATGCAGGCATTCATTCATCCAACAAACAATTACTGGGTTGGGTGCCTACCACAGCCTGTGTCAGAATATACTAGAAGCTGAGGTATAAAGGTGCTTTATGAAATTAAAAGACTCTTACTCCTTGGAAGAAAAGTTATGACCAACCTAGACAGCCTATTAAAAAGCAGAGACATCACTTTGCCAACAAAGGTCCGTCTAGTTAAGGCCACAGTTTTTCCAGTGGTCATGTATGGATGTGAGAGTTGGACTATAAAGAAAGGGCAGAGGGCTAATTGGTATGGACCTCACTTCAACAGAGTGCCTGGAACTCGGAACTATGGCATCATCTCCAAGAACAGTTACAAGTATGATTTAATACTCTGTGCATGTTAAAAAACATTAATATTTTTAAAATGAATATTTAAAATAGACCATTATTTTTATTTTCCTCCTTTGCTATTTCTTCACGTTTTTAAGATACCAGTAAGGGGAAAAAAAATGGAAGTGAGAAAGGAAGCATTTCATCAAGACATCAAAATTAGTAACAGCAACATGGAAGAAGTGAGATCAGATTTATGCAAAAATGTTTCCTGGCCCTGATGCAGGAAGCACGGAAAATGGCCAGTGATCATGCAACAAATATGCTGAATGAAGAAATGAGTGACAGGAAATCTAGCCAATAATACTCATACAATCAGAAGAAGAATGTGTCCATCCAGAAGCGGGCATTCAGAATAGAAGCCGGAAAGGGAGTGTCTGAGGCAAAAATAACAGGAAATCCTTTGATCTTGCACATGTAGAGGCTGCCCTTGGCAGACTGAGCCAGTTATACATGGTAAGATATTACCAGAGTCTGCTGCCAGTAGACACCCCAATGATACATCCAGTCCTCAATTCTGGGAAAGTTGCCCTGATATATACCCTATGGGAGTGGATGCTGTAATCTCCCTGACCCCAGCACCTGGTCCTAAATGGAAGTTACAGTTCTTAAGGAAATAGAAACCCTATCATCCACTCAAAAACTCAGACAATATTTATTCTGAGAGACTGAATGTTCTCTGGGCCCTGTGCAAAGCAAGTGTTCAAGCCTGCAATATGGTGACCCAAATGAAGTGAACTAACCAAGGTAACACCCTCCAGTCCTGAGTGGTTGGTTAGTATCCCCCTTGTGCTCTTCCATCCTCAGGAGCAGGTGAGGAGGTGGCTAGACAGGGGAGCACCTGTAGCCCTCGACCATAACACAAAGGTAAAGAAGGACAGTCTGACAGGAAAGCCACACAGAAAAGCAAAGACAAATAATCGTGTTTCTTCAAGAGGGAGGAGATCTTCAGAGAGAGAATACCGTGTGTTTCATTACATTTATTCATTCATCCAACAAACAATTACTGGGCTGAGTGCCTATCACAGCCTGTGTCAGAATATACTAGAAGCTGAGGTATAAAGGTGCTTTATGAAATTAAAAGACTCTTACTCCTTGGAAGAAAAGTTATGACCAACCTAGACAGCCTATTAAAAAGCAGAGACATCACTTTGCCAACAAAAGTTAGGCCACAGTTAAGGCCAGTTTTTCCAATGGTCATGTATGGATGTGAGAGTTGGACTATAAAGAAAGCTGAGTGCCGAAGAATTGATGTTTTGAACTGTGGTGCTGGAGAAGACTCTTGAGAGTCCCTTGGACTGCAAGGAGATCCAACCAGTCCATCCTAAAGGAAATTAGTCCTGAATATTCATTGGAAGGACTAATGTTGAAGCTGAAACTCCAGTACTTTGGCCACCTGATGCGAAGGGCTGACTCATTTGAAAAGACCCTGATGCTGGGAAAGATTGAAGGCGGGAGAAGAGGACGACAGAGGATGAGATGGTTGGATGGCATCATCGACTCAATGGACATGAGTTTGAGTGAACTCCGGGAGTTGGTGATGGACAGGGAGGCCTGGCATGCTGCGGATCATGGGGTCACAAAGAGTTGGACACGACTGAGTGACTGAACTGAACTGAGGTATAAAGAGGCCTCTGCCCTCTAAGAATATCACCTTCTTTTGAAGTTTTTCTTCACGGAAGCCCAAAGTGGCTTAAATATTAGTATATTTAAAGTCTCTGAAAATTGGGATGTAGTTAGATTGAAAGACAGATTATCACTTGAATGATAAATGATAGTGTTTTCAACTCCTCAGTACGGTATCTTTTCCATGGTGATCCTGTGACTAAATGGTCTTTTCTCTCCAGGGAAGCCTCTAAGATCTTCACACAGCAACTAGAACTGCAGCTCCGGAGCTGTGTGGGCTCCACAGGAGTGCTGGCGACGTCTAAGCCCAGGCGCTACTTTCAGGTCTACTCTTTTCTTACTTCAGAGACTATGTCAGCACTTTATGATGCGGGAGCCTGAGAACAATGCCCAGGGCAGCCTGGCCTCCTGTGTTCTTTTACTAAGTGGTTAGTTGCCTGCCCAGTAGACTGAAAGCACCTTCTGCCAAAGAAATGTGAGAAGAGTTGAAAACGTGCTGTTTGGAGACTGTTCTCCTAGTAGACATCCAGGAGATCTCCAGAGATCTAATTCATCCTCACTTCTCCACAGTAAGTGACTGCCTGCTTCCTGCCACTTCAGCGTGAACCTGAGGGAAAAGGCAAGGAGAGCTGAATGAATCCTCACAATCTGAGGGCAAATGTCTACCCTCTTTCCGTCTTTCCCTTTTCCGTTATAGTTTCATTTCCTTCTGGTTTCAACCGGAACAAACAAGAAATCTCAGATTTTAATACCTGGCTATTGAACTTCTTAAAAATAATTTGAGAGTTTGTTTAAAACAAGTTTCTGGATGATTTTTAAATTCTGATTTTTCAAACTGTTACCCCAGTTTTCTCCCATAAGTGACTGAGTTGAATGAATTTATGGAGATAGCCGTTTTGGATTATTCAAATGGGAGAGGAGATCTGGAACACAGGGTTTTTCTGTTCAAAGCTGAAAGGTTAGTTGGAGCCACATTGTCAGCAGAGAGGGGGCCCATAACAGTTAGATCGTCCCTCAGGTTCAGCTACAATTGCGACCTAGGATTTTGATGGACCAAACTAAAAGTGTGTATATTACTGCGTTAAGAATATTGGGGGGAAATCTAAGTAAATGCTTTGCTTCAAAGTGCTACAAGGAATGAGTCTCCAAGCATCAAGTAGTATTACAGAGAGCAGCTCCGATATGTGACAGGTAAACCTGTCATTCAAGAGCTTTCACATAATTACAGAAACAACACACGCAGAAGAATAGACAGGGGACTCTACACGGTCAGTACCTGGGTGATCACTGTGAAATTCCTGCAGCTTTGGTGCAGCTTTGAAAATGTTTTATAATAAAATGCCAGTAAGGGCAAAGCCTCCATGAAAGTAGTAAACAGCCAACACGTAGAACATTTTCAGGGACATTTATAGAAACCCTCTCTGATTTCAGTGGTCAGAAATGCTACCAAAACCACTTCCACATTGGCTCCCACTCTCTCCACTTCCCAATTTCCATTAAAACTCAAGCTGCCAAAGGCCCAAAAATTTCCCAGTAACCAATAACCACATCAGCAGCAGCATCGCAGGGTGAAGAGCCCTCATAGCTATACTATTTTTAGCACTAATAGGGCCTTGGTCTTTCTTGAAACATTACCCAGATGGGGGAGGTCCTAGTGACATCATGGAAGTCTAAAGCAAAGCTGAAGTAATTCCATCCCTGAAATGTTGCAAGTCATTGCTTCTCTGTGCTTGGTTTCCCCATTAAAATCCTGGCAGTGGTTTCTGGTCTGTAATCAGATTTAATTTGGAATCTGTTTTGTTTTACTAAAGGTAGTCAACAATACTTTTCAGATGAAAATCTGTACTATAATTCTGCAGAAAAGTACAACCTGATGTAACTATCTGCTGAATTAATCTCCACTTGACTAGAACTAAAAAGAGAAACAAGAAAAACAGAGAGGGGATAAAGCACTAATTAAAAGAAATAAGGGATGCAAAGAATCTGCAAGTGATCGGATAAATTAGGGGTCATCTCCAATAGAACTAGATTCTTGTATGTTGTCCTTGCTCCACAACACACAAAACACCTTTCTCTGTAATAGCACTCCATATCTCACCTGCTTAATTAGATGTATAAGACATTTAATGGGCCTGGTGAAAGGCATAGATTATTGGAAAAAATATAAACTTCAATGGTGAAAACTAATGCACTGTCCTTGTAGGACATAATATAACAAAGGGTTCTGTGTATCTGTGAAATGATACTAGTGTTTCCACGGTGGCCTATAGCAACCCTACTTTGTTTCTTTGCTTTAATTCACACATTAATTCAGCACATATTTATTGTAAATCCATAATCCATACATTCATTGACCCTTTAATGTGATTAAGCTATTGTTAATACTAAAATTTATTTTTTGTTTGAGTTCTATATTGTAGATAGACCTCTACTGCACATGTAATAGTAGTAAAGCAAAATCGTATGAACTTTCATAAAGAATTTGCATAAATAGTCATGTTTTACTCTTAAAATATTTTCATAGACTCTATAAATGTTCAGCTTATTAATATGATAATGCTATTGCCAATTTCCCCCAAAACACCTCTGCTCTGACTTTTCATCATCAAGGCCATGTTCACACGATTCGTTCTCTGACAGTTCAGCAGTCACAGGGTGATACAAGAGAGATATAAATGCATTATTCATGCTTTACATTTACCCGGACTAAAACTTTATCCATGGATAATGATGAAAATGTTCTAAAGTAAGAGTAGGAAATTATGGTGCCAACTGCACAACTGTGTAAATACACTAAAAATCATTGAACTGTACTAACCTTTAAATGAATGAAGTTGATGGTACACAAATTATACCTCAATAAAACTATTTGGAAAACCTATCCATGGATAAAATTATTA
The DNA here is from genome assembly GCF_049115385.1 of Moschus berezovskii. Taxonomy (NCBI): domain Eukaryota; kingdom Metazoa; phylum Chordata; class Mammalia; order Artiodactyla; family Moschidae; genus Moschus; species Moschus berezovskii. The sequence continues at coordinate 24,432,561 of NC_142468.1, read as the reverse complement.
GGAAGACAAAAACCACCTGTGAAAGCCCAGCCCACACAAATTAGAGTTATTTTGAATCACCAGAGTTAATAACATTATTTCTGTAAGGGTTGCTCATTGTCTAGACAGCTGGGGTCTGTGAGCGGGCTGCTCATCTGTGATCTCCCCATAAGAAAGCGCAGCAGAACACAGGGTCTCTTCAGAGGGTGAACCGTGAATCATACTGCTCTTTAAGGGAAAATCTTTTCCCAAACACCAGTTGAACCATTGGGTGCAATTTGTTCTGGTAAATCTTACAAGAGATTGTGATGTTCCATACAGGTCCACACTATGATTAGTAACTGCTGTTGTTTTTTAAAAAAACATACTGATATTTAATGTCATGGGAAAATGTTAGTATATATTACATATATGAAACAATTTTAAAACTTCCAGTTTTATAGATATAAGGTATATATGGCTATGGATATATATATAGAGAGAGCCACATACACATATATATTGATATAGACAGAGCTATACCAAAACTTTAATACTATCTCTAGGTATTAAGAGCAAACCTCGTAAATAGTTAACAGCTGACCCTGCTTTTGAACCACTGACAAAATGTGTTGTGTACGTGCGCAGCCACACAATTGGTTTCACAGACCAATGCGTACACTTTAAGAATTGTTAAATACTGCTGTCCCGACTAATTAACTAAGATAACCGAAGAGATTAGGGATGGGAGCTTTGGTGTACAAAGTGTTAATCTCAAACCACAGTTACAACAAAACTAGTTAACATTCAGCACACATTTACCAGCCATACGCATAATCCAAAAGTACCAAAATATTTCCAGAACAAGTGCTTAGCAACAAACAATTTTCAAAAATCCTATCACATCAGAGAAGATAAAAGATTCTATTTCATTTCCTGCTCCTTGGCTGATCCCACCCTTTGTTCCACGGTTCAAAGGGGATGCAAGGGGCCAGGCCTGGCCTTGGTGGCCAGTCCCCTGGAACCCTTCCTTCCTCGCATTCTCTCCTCCCTCTCAGTGGCCCTGGATCCAAGCTGCTTCTGTTCCCCTGAGAGGTCGTTTGCCCTCTGGAGGCTCTTTTCTCATATCCAGGGATTCTGGGAGCCACATAAATGACTGCACTGGGAAAGGGCCACAGGGCATATACAGAGTAGTATGCACTTGTGAACAGCAGGTATACCCTCCAACATGTGGATGTTGTCAGTTTGTCAGAGTGATTTTTTTTGATGTGCACTTTATCACCCTCTTCTGGATGAGCAAGAGTCAACTACTGCATTTTATCAAATCTAAAATCCATCATTTATAAGATATATTATTTTATGGGCCAATGAGAAAGAAAAATGCAGCTGACTATACAGCTCAATGCTTTCTTACAGCTTGGAATTTTCCACATGGTATTTATCTATCACCCTCTGTGCCCTCATCCTCTGGGTGTTTCTTAGAGGAGTGCTCCACTCTAGTCTCTGGGACCTTCTTCCAAGCCTCTAATGTGCATTCTGCAAGTTTTACACTGAAACTTTCTTAATCTTACCCGAAAGGGTCAACAAGAGACTTTAAGGTATTCATTAAGATCACATTTTAAATGGCAATTAAATATAACCTGGGTAGCACAACCTGTGTATGTAATTTAACATGAACAACCATGACTAAATCCAGGCACATGCAGCCAAGTGACAACCAGCAGGCGATTCTGTCCCCCCTGCACACACACACACAGACACACACAGACACACACATACACACACACACACACACAGGCGATTCTGTCCCCCCTGCACACACACACACACACAAACACACACACACACACACACAGGCAATTCTGTCCCCCCTGCACACACACACACACACACAAACACACACACACATACACACACGCGCATGCGCGCGCGCGCACACACACACACAGGCGATTCTGTCCCCCCTGCACACACACAAACACACACGCACACACACAGGCGATTCTGTCCCCCCTGCACACACACACACACACACACCCATGAAGAGTGATCACAAGACATACTCCATTTCAGTTTTTAAGCTGAGGAAAAATATGTTCCTTAGAATGAATGAAACTTGGGAAGTATAAAACTAACAGTGATCAAGAAGGAACCCAGTCCAGCAAACAATGGGGAGATTATACCTTTGGACACAGGGTCAGGTGTGGTAGATCAGTGCAAGCACCATTCAGGTGTTCACTGTGTGGTAGCCATGCTGTTCAATGTTTTTTTATGCATCATTGTGTCCGGTGGTCCCAACACTGAGTTGAGGCAGATGGTTTTATCCTCATTTTCCAGATGAGGAAATTGATCTCAGAGATGTTAAGTAACATGCCAAGGTCACAAAGGAGCAGGTGACAGAGCCCAAATACGAACCTAGATGTGTCTGACTCCAGAATCCTTTATATTCCCACCACACCAGTTTCCATGCTGGTCTTACAGCACTTGAGTTCTGAGACAATTACACTTGTAGTTGGCCTGGTCCCAAGTATTCCCGAAGGGGGTTACTTCAGAGTTTTATGGAGAGGAAAAAGGCTTGTCTACAGTGACTCACAATGTGTGGCATGAGAACTACGCACCAGTGATGAAATGGTGAGACAAGCGTATGTACGTGAATGCGTATACACAGCTACCAGCTGGGAAGATGGAGAGCTGAATAGCGCGCTCTGGCTCTTTATAGGAAGACAGTACCCAGGCTTCTCAGGACCCTACACTGCACAATGGTTATTTCAGTCTCTATTACTGGCCACCTCATATTATCAAATATCCTCATGGACTATAGGAACCCAGGATTTCACTTATTTGGCAGTTTCAGGCCTTCTGCACGCTACAGACTCGTGATTGTCTGGCTCTACTCACCGAAAGCCATGATCAAGACCGTCGAAGACAGCTCAGCTCTCTCACCACAGAGACAGTAGCTCTCTCACCACTGATACAGTTAATGAAACTCTTTCTAACGCATGGATATCATGGGTGAATGAAAGCAAGGATTACTGTTGACATTTGCTTCCTTTATAGATGCCTTATTTTCCATTTTTGTTTCCTTCACAGAAGACTTCATCATGAAAGAGAGGAAGCTCAAACTGAAGTGAGTTAAAACTTTGCCTCCAAGAGGATTGTGGCTTGGCCCTGAGTTGAGGTAAGAGGTGATGGTGCATATGGGGGTTAGGAAGGGACTGCATGGAACTACTTCTCTTGACCTCTCTCACCCTTTAGCTCTCCTTCCCAGGCTTTTCTTTTTTCTTTTTTTTTTAGATACACCAGGTCTTAGTTGCGATATATGGGATACTTTAGTTGTAGCATGCAAACTCTTAGTTGCAGCGTGTGAGATCTAGTTCCTTGATTAGGGATCAAATCTGGGCCCCCTGCATTGGGGACATGGAGTCTTTGCCACTGGACCTCCAAGGAAGTCCCTCCAAGCTTTCTTTTTCTCTTTTCCTCTTCTGGGAAAGATAAGATGCTGTACCAAAGACATTGCTTACAGGGATCAACACTTCTAGACCTCAGGCAGGGACATGGGAACTGACAGAAGAGTCTGTCTGGGCTGAGAGGGATGAAAGTGACATGCCGCTTGCTCTGGGAAATGAAGGGTGAATAGCTGCTGTGATATTGCTGATGACCCTGACCTGAAAGCCTGCTGACCTATGCTTCCCTTCCTCTGTCATACCTTTCTCTCATCTGAAAGTGTGCTTTTCTTATGATTTCTTGTCATATCCTAGGATATCCCCATATATTTAGGCCCCAAATAATCCAATTGATGTTTTCATCCATCTTCCCTCCTCCAACCTCTCACTTCCTTCTTCCTTGTATTATTATTCCCATCCATCTTTCCAAGCACTCAAGGCAGGACTGAACCTTAGGCAATGACATAAACTCCTCTCATCAGTCTGTGAGGTTCTGATTCGTGGTGTGGGTACTTAAAAGCTCGGGTAAGTTACTTTCCCTCTCCAAGCCTCATGGTGTATAAAATGAGCGTCTTAATAATGCTTCTTAGTGCTTTTAGAATCAAATGAGATAGCACACATAAAGCTGTTACAGCATGCCACAAAGCAAGAACTAAATAAATGTGGTTGATTATTGTTTTCCATCCTGTCTGTTTCAGCTTGTCATTTTATCTCTCTTTTATTCCTGAATGATCTTTCTTCTGTCTCTTCTATTTACATTTTGGCTCCACTGGACTATCACTTCCTCTTGGCTCATTTTACTTTCCCTGTGTTCATGTAAGATGCACTGAAGTTGGGGTAGGGAGGGGACATTGTGTTGTCAACAGCAGAAAGCCTGATGGGAAATTCCCGGAGTCACATATTCATAGGATGTCAAGCAGCAGTGGTCTCTGTGCCCCCACGCTCTGGCTGGGATGGAGATGAGACATGTTCACTACCCTCTAGCTTGGCCAGGGAAAGGAAGAGAAGGATCTCTGAGAAAGGACTGAGGTGGAAATACATATTCAGGGCTTGCTGCTGCTGCTGCTAAGTCACTTCAGTCGTGTCCGACGCTGTGTGACCACATAGATGGAAGCCCACCAGGCTCCCCCTTCCCTGGGATTCTCCAGGCAAGAACACTGGAGTGGGTTGCCATTTCCTTCTCCAATGTGTGAAAGTGAAAAGTGAAAGTGAAGTCGCTCAGTCGTGTCCGACCCTTAGCGACCCCACGGACTGCAGCCCACCAAGCTCCTCCATCCATGGGATTTTCTACGCAAGAGTACTGGAGTGGCTTGCCATTGCCTTCTCCGATTCAGGGCTTACCACTTGCCAATTAAGGACCCTTCCTCTGAACTGGCATGGAGTTTGTGAAGGGAAACGAGTGATCTTTTGAAGGCTTGAACAGAATTGCCTTCTGGGGCCTTGTTCCCTTGTTGGAATTCTGTGATTTCTGGCAGATGAAAGACCAAATCCAATGAGTAGAGCCACTGTTGTTTGTTGAAGCAGTTGTGAAGAGAGAGCAGAGAGACAGCAGGAGATGCACAGCTGTAAGTGACTAGACAGAATCCACTGTTCACTAAGCCTCAGTCATAGATGAATTTTTTAGGAAGAAATGGTCTCAGGTTAGTATGCCTTCAATACTCTACTTACAATAAAAGGGCTTGAGACATGCAATACGGGAAGGATAGTGGTAGCATTATTTAGGAAGATAGAAAATAATGGTTTGGGTAGGGGGATATATGCTGCGAGTCTTCCCCTCACCACCCTAACTAATTCCTGTTGCCAACACAACACCCCAGACACTTTTTGTCACATGGATCTGATCCAGAGTCTTTGTAACCCTTATCATCCAACATTTTCTTTTTCACTTGCTTACTCTGTCTTTCCAGAGAGAGTAACCTACATGAAAGTGAAAGTGTTAGTTGCTCAGTCGACTCTTTGTAACCCCATGGACTATAGCCTGCCAAGCTCCTCTGTCCATGGGTTTCTCCAGGTGAGAATATTGGAGTGGGTTGCCATTGCCTTCTCCTGGGGATCTTCCCAACCCAGGGATCAAACCTGGGTCTCCTGCATTGCAGGCAGATCCTTTACCATCTAAGCCAATAGGAAATATGTATGAGGGCAGGCCTATTATCAGCGTGATTCAGATGGATCTCTAGTGCCCAGCACAGTGCCTGGAAGATCATCAATGTCGACAAAATATGTTGAATTAATGAATAAGTGAAGCAACTTAATTATTATGTTAAATGTTCTCTGTCTCTATTCATTGTACGTCCATTCCTTCATTTTCCTGAGGTTTATACATAAGCACAATGAAGAAGAGTAACAGGAAATCTCCCACGAGGATCAACGAGCAAGATGACATCTGTGTCCCAGACTCCAAGGATCCAGGAGAACTTCAAAATATGTTGAATGGAGGAGAATACGCCCCTTTTGTATCTCCTCCCATATTAGAAAGCAATTTTATCCAGGTAAATGATAAACCCTGAATTAAGTTCTGATAATCTCAATAATTAATTTTCTCAAAGACAATGGAAAAGGTTGGAAAAATTGTTTTAATACTTTAATAGGGACTGTGTGATAGAATTAAAGGGGATAGTTTGGGAACTTCAAACAATCTAAACTAGTTATAATGTAAAAGGAAAATTCATTCCAAATTTCCCCAACAAACTCTAACCTAGAAATTCTGCCCCAACTCTACTGAAATTATTCTATAATCTTCCCAAAATTACACAAAGTATAGTCATTTTTAAACTTAGGAGACATTTTAAAGAATAATATCTATGACACAACTAGGGATTCAATGCATTTTCCTTCTTAGTTCTGAAGGAAAATATACTTGTTAAATTGTATCAAGGAGAGAAGTTTCCTTCTCCTAAAACCGTACCTACATTATGAATGAAGCTACACTTCATTGAATTTGGGAGCAGTTCTACTGCTGCTGCTGCTGCTGCTAAGTCACTTCAGTCGTGTCCGACTGCAGTTCTAAATTTCCTCTAAACATTCAACATTACACTGTTCAGACAGAGGGTTCCATAATGGCCCAGTGGTTATGGTTCAGTGCTTCCACCGCAGGGGCACAGTTTCAACCCCTGGTCCTGGAAGTTTTGCATGCTATGAGGTGCCAAAAAAGAAAAGAAAAAAAATTCAGACAGAGAAATGGAGAACTGAATTAAATGATGTAGGGCATACCCTTAAACTTCTTGAAAGTGTCACAACCAAGTCAACACAAAACACACCCATTTAAGCATCTCCTCAGCTGATTCTACAAAGAAATGACAACATATGCATGTCCTCTCACTGATGGGAGAGCTCTTCACCTCCAAGAAGTCATAGGGAGGGAGGTGACGCCTCGAAGAATACTAATGTTTAAATCATACCCCAAAACGCATGTGATGTCATGTTTTGATGTAATTCACCTTCTGTGTGCTTCTTTCCTAATAATCTTTTTATTTTTCTTCTGAGCCTTTCTCAAATAATCATTTTCTAGCCTTAATGAACACTGGGTGAGGCAGTCAGCTTTCGATAACTTAGATATGTCCCCATGTCATAACTAGATAAGTTACTCCCTTCAACACAAACAACCTCTTGTGATTGCTATGTCTTGGGCAGCAAGTTATCAAGGTACCTGATTCAAGTGTGATCTAAAAAGAACACTGATTATCTCAAGTAAAGTGGTGGCTCAGATATAAGAAGTCTGCCTGCAATGCAGGAGACCCAGGTTTGATCCCTGGGTTGAGAAGACCCCCTGGAGAAGGGAATGGCTACCCACTCCAGTATTCTTGCCTGGAGAATCTCATTGGCAGAGGAGCCTGGCGGGCTATGGTCCATGGGGTCGCAAAGAGTCGGACACGACTGAGCGACTAACAGATACAGATTGAAAGAAGCACAGGGCTGCACCCCATTCACAGGAGCCATCAGGGTCCCGGCTTCTCTCTTTTTGTCCTGTTACCTACAAATTTCTCCCTTCAGGACATCACATGTGAGAAGGACGTGACAGGTGCCAGCAACAGAGGGGATACATCTCATCAAACATCTCATCTCTGCAACTGTGAGAGTTGAGAACCCTTTCCCAGAGCTACCAGGAGGCTCTGTCCCATTGGCCAGGCCTGAGTCACATGCCCCTGCAGAGAGCAATCACTCGCCAGGGGACGGGACCGCGGTAACTAGTCTGGGTGGATGAGGAGTTCACTCCTCAGCTGGGGGCACCATCCCTGAGGGGTGGATCCTGGACAAAACCAGAATTTTATTAATCAGGAAGAATAGGAGCATGGCTTCGGGTAGCTAATCAATAGTGTAGGTTACAATCTCTTTCTAAATATATTTGTTTTTCGGCAATTTACTTTTTTGCAGCAGTTAATATGCAGCTAAGAAACCAAGTGTTTTCCCTCTCTGGCTTCCTTCACATCCCTGTCCACCCACTTCCTGGTCTCCTCCTCTTCCAGCCAGCAGAGATTCTCCTGGGTGCCCCGCCAGTCCATGTCCCACGCTGCTCAGGTCTCATTTAGAGGCCCTTCCTCGGGGGACCTTTTCTGACTGTATGGCCAGGGTAAACCGAGCTAGCTGATTGGTAAGAGTTCAGGAAGTTTACAGATCGGTTGTTAAACACAGTCATCATTAAGAATTAAATAGCATAACCTTATAAATAAAACTATATTCAAAACAAAGACAACAAATACTCAAAATTCATCATTCATTCTACTACATTTTACTATTATCTTGGGGTTATGGATACAAGAGTTTGACTTCTGTGAGAATCAATTGGCTGTATGGAGTACAACACAGAACAGTATATGACTGTAAATTGTGTGCTACAATTTATAATAAACTTATATCTTCTCTAAGAAAGGTAGTTATACACATACCTGTCTTCTTCCCCACTGTCAAGTTTTCTGTCATGTACCCCATAGCACAGTACCCTGAACTTGTGCTCAATAACACTTAAGACTCTTAGTGATATACTTGTTTAATGTTCATTTTCCCCGGTGGACCCCAGAGGTCAGGGACCATGTCTATTCACTGTGATATCTCCAAGAAGTCATATGAGCAAAAGCATCATGGTTCAGTTCAGTTCAGTTCAGTCGCTCAGTTCTATCCGACTCTTTGTGACCCCATGGACTGGGGCACGCCTGGCCTTTCTGTCCATCACCAACTCCCAGAGTCCATCCAAACTCATGTCCATTGAGTCGGTGATGCCATCCAACCATCTCATCCTCTGTCGTCCCCTTCTTCTCCCGCCTTCAGTCTTTCCCAGCATCTGGGTCTTTTCCAATGAGTCAGCTCTTCGCATGAGGTGGCCAAAGTATTGGAGTTTCAGCTTTAGCATCAGACCTTCCAATGAACACCCAGGACTGATTTCCTTTAGGATGGACTGGTAGGAGCTCCTTGCAGTCCCAGGGACTCTCAAGAGTCTTCTCCAACTTCTTCCTCTTCCCTACCTCAGGTCAACAGGAGAGGTGAATCCATTTACCTTCATAACCGAGCCAACTGGGTGACCGTAGGCATCTGCTCTTCCAATCCCACCATCAAGACCCCTAACGTGATGTTGCTGGCTCATCTGATACCCACCACCCAGAAAGATTCAGAACCCATGTTTAAAAGTCTCCTGACATCTCCTTCTCCAGAAAATCTGGTGCTTACCAGGTGAGTTACGAAGGAAAGAGGTTCAGAAAAATATGCTTTACCCCGGAGGAGATGAGACTAGAAACACAGATGATAAGTGCTCCTCGTTTGTTTTCCTGCTACAGATGACAGAGTCACATCCTTAGAGTCTGGGGAGATAGTCTGACAACCTGATGATCAAAACAAATGGTTCACCTTTAACTTCTCAAAAATTAAACCTAGGGGACTTCCTCGGTGGTCCAGTGGCTAAGATTCCACACTCCCAATACAGACGCTTGGGTTCGATCCATGTTCAGGGAACGAAGGTCCCACATGCTGCAACTAAGACCTGACACAGCCTAATTGATTAACTAATTATATAAAACAAAGCCTGGCCTGCTGCAGTCCACGGGGTCGCAAAGAGTCGGACACGACTGAGTGACTGAACTGAACTGACTGAACAGAACTTCCTCCCCCACCATCCCAGCTTCCATCAGGATTAGTTCTGCTCTTGTCTCAATCTACCAACTCGCTGTAGGACCCACAGCTAATCACTCTCAGTCTCAACCTTGCACGACTAACTAAATGGGACAACTTCTCCTAAATAAGTAATATATAGCTGATATACTAGTTGATAGTCTTAGGAGTGTGATTCAGGTGAGTTGGTCTTCAGGAGCCTGATTATATGTATGAAAAATCAAGGTTTTGAGCTCAAAAACCATGAGCCAGACCTGGGAACATGTGGCCACAAGAAAGTCCTGCCCCATCCACGCTGGCTCCTCCCCAAACCTGTTTGAGAGACACAGCTGGTGTCCTGTCTCACCGCACAAATGTCTTGAACAGGAAAGGCCTTGTGACAGTTTCCAGTCAGGCTCCAGATGACATTTGCATTTGTCTGCAGGTTTCTCCCTCTGCAACTGGTGACTCTCTCTGTACATGATGCTGAGAATATGCGCATCAAAGTAAAGCTGGTGAGTGGCCGAGCCTACTACCTACAGCTCTGCGCCCCTGCATGCAAGCAAGACACCCTGTTCTGTCAGTGGGTAGAGCTCATCTCCCTCTTGAATGAGGAGAAAGCCAAAGCTTCCAAAGTGTCGGAAGTCTCCAGCCTCTCGGAAATCACAAACAGCACAGACATCACAGGCTCAGTGGACATCATGGATATAGCAGCCTTCCCCACCATACCGACCTCACACCCGTCCGCGTGTTCAGACCCCAACAACGATGTAGAAAGCATCGATTTCTCGGAATTCACAGACATCACTGACGTCACCGATGTCACGGATATTCCAGAAAATGAGGTCACTGAGGCCCCAGATATAAATATTGTCACAGAAGTCACGGAAGTCACAGACATCTGTGAAGTCACAGCAAGCTCAGGGGTCAGAGTGGTGTTTGAAAATGATGACATACTCAGGGCCAAGCAAGAGGAAAAGGTATGTGACATGGAAGACCTTCCTTCTCTAATAATTACTCTCTTTCACTCTCTTTGGTAAGCTTCATGACATTGATTATTGAAATAGTATGGAACTTACTCTGATTAACCTAACATTAAGAATGAGATCTGATCCCTGAAGTCTTGCATAAAAGAGTTATAAGATGTCCCCTGAAATAGGCAGTGACCATCTAACTATAAAACTTAACCCTGTATCAGGAGGCATGGTAGGATAAAAAGAACTTTGGTATCAGAGTCAGAAGTCCTGGGTTGGAATCCTGCCCTGCCTGCTTCATGTTAGTTTGGCCAGGTCACTGAACATGCATCTTTCAAATGAGAATATTAATATCATGTAAGGGTTATATTAAGGCTTAAATGTGCACAAATGTATGAAGTACACTGAAGGATGGGGTGAAATTTCAATAAGTAAAAGTGAGGATGAAAATAAGAAAATAAAATCCCCGAAGAAGTGAGCAGCTTTAGAAATGGCCAGAAAGTGGAAAAACACAGAACCATATCCAACAATATATCAGTTTGGCTGGAGCATAATATATGTGGAAGATATTAGGATATAGGATTGGAAAATTGCTTGCAAATCTTGAATGCCAAAATAAGAAGTGTAAACTCAGTCTTTGAGCAAACCTTAGCCACAAAAGCTCTGTGTAAGGGAGTGAAGGGGCTGTGTTTTTAAAAGATTATTCTGATGGCAGGACAGATTGTAGGTAAAGAGACTGATGTGTAGACTATAGCTGAGAAATCCCCATGGGGCCCAGGACAGAAAAATGACAGAGGGCAAAGATGGACATTTCACAGAAGAAACCACTAGCTACTAAAGTTAGCAGAAAAGTTTAACCTCACTAGTAATTTTAAAAAATGCAAACAAAAAAATATTTCATCCATAAAGCTGTTAAATAAGAGAATCAACACAGTCAGCATTAGTAAAGTTGGGGTCATCTTGGAGTTTCTAAAGATTCATGGCAGGGTGAGAATTAGAACAAACTTTCTTGAAATCATTATGAGTCAAGAACCTAGAAATGTTGCCACCCTTTGACTCAGTGATTTCACTTTTAAGAATCTTTCTTAAGGAATGAGGATCAATAGGAATGAGGATCTAGCTATAAAGATGTTAATTGTACCACATCTATACCATGTTTATAAAAATAAAATAATGATAATGAAGAAGTAACCTAAACATCCACCACAGAGGAAGGGCTAAATGAATTTAAGCCACAAAGGGCATGTGCCATGTTTATATCATTCAGGAGCAACCAAAGTGACGGACAGGATCATATCCACTCATTAAATACTGGTTAAACGAACGACTGCTCCATAGCTGCTAAAACTGTTGGAGAATTTTTCTTTACCTGGAAAAATGTTTATGATATAAAGCTGAATGAAAAATGAACTAAAGGTTACAATCCTTATTACATAAAAATGCAAGTGTATACATAGACAATAGGAGGGAGGGGCGGAGTCATGTTGTTAATAGTTGGTTATTTCTGGGCTTCCCTGAGAGCTCAGTTGGTAAAGAATCCGCCTGCAATGAAGGAGACCCCAGTTCAATTCCTGAGTCGGGAAGATCCTTTGGAAAAGGGATAGGCTACCCACTCCAGTATTCTTGGGCTTCCCTTGTGGCTCAGCTGATAAAGAATTCACCTGCAATGCAGGAAGAATCCGCCTGCAGTGCAGGAGAACTGGGTTCGATCCCTGGGTTGGGAAGATCCCTGGAGAAGGGAAAGGCTACCCACTCCAGTATTCTGGCCTGGAGATTTCCATGGGGTTCCAAAAGTCAGACACGACTGAGCAACTTTCACATCCTTATTACATAAAAATGCAAGTGTATACACAAACAATAGGGAGGGAAAGTCATATTGTTAATAATAGTTTATTTCTAGGTTGTGGTCTTATAAGCAATAGATGTTTTCTTCTTTCCAGGTTTCTGAATGTTCTGCTTCTTATAAGAAAATTAATTTTTAATTAGAAAAATTCAAGTAGCTTTACAAAGTTTTTAATAACATAGGGAGATTTTATAATAAATTTTAAAGTGAAAAATATGGAATACAGTACTGCAATATAATCACAAAACAGGCACATTCAAAATAAACAAATGGAGAAAAAGACCAGAATGAAATGTACCAAAGTAGTTATTTCTAGCCTGTGGCATCAAGAAGCAATAATTTTCTCCCTTTCACTGTATATCTTTTAGGATTTTCTAAATATTCTATGAAAAATATATATTACTTTAATTGTCAGAAAAAATGTTTTACTTTTAAAGAAGATTATTGCATTATTTTCAAAGAACAGTATAGAGGTGGTAGACTAGGTAATGACAAAAGGGGGAAGAAGGTGCAGATGTCAGGGATATTAGAAAGACAGAATCTTTAAGACCAGCTGACCTATTGTTCTGAGGCCTGAGAGAGAGTCTGGGGAAGGCGAGGAGCAACAGAGCAGTCGTGCTGAAACAGACACTAGGAGAATGGCTGAGATATTAGAATACTAAATTTTAGGTCTTTTGAAAAACAGACTCTAGTATTTTTATGAACCTCCAATTCCTGTCACCTATTAGATGCTCTTAAGTCAAGAGCAACTTTGGATGGGGAACAATTGGTGGCAAGACATTTCTAGAAAACCTTCCTTTCCCTGCCAATTGAGGGAGAGGAAACCCTTGACTGAGTCCTAATTTTCCTTCTTGAGGTGCCAGTGGTGCGCGTGACCGTGTGAGGCTCAGAACGTGCTGTGTCGGGTCCCGTGCTGCCGGTCTCCAGTGCCAGCTCGGCGCCTCTCGGCGGCTGCGCAGCACCGAGCGCCAGTCCTTCATCACCGCACCTGCGCACTCGCGGGCACTCAGTACATATGAGGGAAATGACTACTGCTTCATAAGTGATCTGTTTCTGTGTGGTGCTCTTCTGTTACCTGATTTGCTGCTGCTTGTTATTTTTAAAGGAAAAAATGGAAAACATTCTGAAGTCTGGGTGTTTACGAGATACAAAAAGTAAGAATGAGTTTAGAGACTCCTCAAAACATGTCACCATCTCAAACGTAACACTGACTTTCGAAGGTGAAAGATGTTTTCAAACTACCTTGACTCCAGAAGAAGATGAGACAGACAAATCCAAAGAAATGAGTGACAGACCCCCTGAAATAAGGACAATGGACTCTGAAAGCACAACTCTCAAGGCTGAAGAATCCAGGTATGTGGAGCAGGAAGATGCCAAATGATGCTAAGACATGAAATATGTAAATAAGTGCATGCTTTAAAGTCCCTGGAGGACTTCCCTGGCAGTCCATTAGTTAAGACAATGACCTTCCAATCTAGGGGGCATGGGTTCAATCCCTGGTCAGGGAAATAAGATCCCACATGCTGTGTGGTGAGACCAAAAATAAAAGAAAAGGACAGGGATGACTGGCATGCTTCAGTCCATGGGGTTGCATAGTTGGACATAACTGAGTGACTGAACAACAACAAGACTTTGTCTCCTACCTAGAAAGAATACACTTATCTCTCAGTGTGTTCCTATGGTACCCTATATAAACCTCTTTAATTGTCCTTATCAACTGGTTTTAAATGTTTAAATGTTTTTGAGCATCAGTATTTAGGAAAATTTTGATGAAATTTGGTAAAATGAAATAAAATGAATTGCTAAAAAAAAAAGAAAAAGAAAAGTAAATAAAGTCCCTGCAACTCAGGCATTTGTCATGGAAGATTCTCAGACATACAAATGACATATGAATGATGACATAATCTCAGACATATGAATGATAAAATAATCAACTCAATTATCCACATTTGGTTTAACCTTGTCTAATTTTTATTTTCACACGAACTTCTTAAACCATTCAGTTGGCATTCTGAGCTATCTGCCTGGTGTAGATGAAGTGTGCCAAAGGAAATAAAATAGAATCATGGTTCCACATTTTGGAGTTAGGGGCATTGATTATCTGGAGTAATTATGGGTACGTTTATCTTTATACTTCTATTTTCTTCTTTACATGTCTCTTACACTTTTCTACACTTCCAGTGAATAACTTAATAATCTGAGAAAGTGTTTTTATAATTATAAATACCCAATTACAAGATGAATGTGAGAGACACTGTGCTATTATAAAAATAAAAGTTAATATGTTTTTTCTGGAGTAACAGCTATCAAGAAACCAGAGAAAAACATAGAGATCTAAATGCTATATTAGCAAGAATGAAAATCAGGAATGTAATGAACTATGTCTAAGTTCTTTTTAAATATAAAAAGGAACAGGGAAAAATAGGGAAACAAACTTTATAGAGGTGTGAGTCATTCATTCAATAATATTTACTGAGCATCTTCTATGTGCTAGAGACTGGGCATGCATCAGTGAAAACAAGTCATGCAGGGTTGCATTCTAGTAGAGGGTATAGATAATAAAGTGTATTATGCCAACTGGAATGTGCTGAGAGAAAACAAAAAGTAACAGGAGCATTTGAGGAGGGAGTAGGTCTATTTTATATAAGTGGTCAGGGACTGCTTCTCTGAGGAAGGGCAGAGATCTGAAGAAAGGGTAGAGCGCTGGTGGAATGCAGTTTCAAGATGATTGACTGTGTAACAATTACAAGAGGGCCATATTAGGTGTTCAGGTAAATGGTCATGATTGTCTCTATTAATTCATTTCCAACAGCAAGGATAAAAGAAAGTTAGCTATTCTGTCAGAAAAAAAATCTTAATCGACTAAGGGGTAATCGTTCAAAACACTCTTTTTCACCTCCTTTCCCAGCTAAGTAGGGATCCACGGAAGCAAAGGAATATGAATGATCCTTAGAAGATTCACAAACCTTGAAATCAGAGTAACATTTTTTTTACTCTTTAGCTCCTGGGCAGCCACATTTCTCACAGTTCTAGAGCCTCTACATCCAAGTGTCAATACATTCCAGGTGTTGCTGGATCTCAGTTATGATTTCAATGGTCAATTTCAATTCAATTTCAATATGATTTCAATTTCAACTTCAAATTATGATTTTGGTGGTCTGCTTAAGCAAAGCATCGTGTCCTAGCGAGGGTTTCTATACCAGTGGTTCTTAATGTGTGGCTGGTCAGCAGCAGCACCTGGGAGCTGGTAAATGATGTAAATTCTTGAGCCCATTCCCACCCTGCTGAATCATAAACTCTTGAGATGGGCTCATCATTTTGTGTTGTAATAAGCCTCCAAGTGGTTCTAATGTACAACCATGTTTGAGGACTGTTTCCTTATGAGAAGCCAGTCCTAGAAACAAAGGAGTTTCTAGGAGCAAGGAGTCCTCTCTTGTGAGCGCTTCTTCTATGGCCCAAGAACCAAAATGAGGGTTTCTCTTCATAGCTATAGGAAGAACTATCAGTTCAAATTCAAGGAAGTCCACTTCAGAAAATTTTCCTATATGACCAAATGTTCTGAAATTTGCATTAAAAGGTATATTTAAAATCAGTTCATTGCATTTTCTTCTCTGATCGCCACAGCTGCTGCTGCTGCTAAGTCACTTCAGTCAAGTCTGACTCCGTGTGACCCCATAGACAGCAGCCCACCAGGCTCCCCTGTCCCTGGGATCCTCCAGGCAAGAACACTGGAGTGGGTTGCCATTTCCTTCTCCAATGCATGAAAGTGAAGAGTGAAAGTGAAGTCGCTCAGTCGTGTCTGACCCTTAACGACCCCATGGACTGTAACCTACCAGGCTCCTCTGTCCATGGGATTTTCCAGGCAAGAGTACTGGAGTGGGGTGCCATTGCCTTCTCCGATCGCCACAGCTAGGCCTTCCAAAATTATGTTGAATTAAAATGGTGAGAGTGGACATACTTGTCTTGTTTCCTGATCTTAGAGGAGATACTTCCAGCTTTTCACCACTGAGAATAATGCTAACCATGGGCTTGTCAGTTTTTGTTGTTCAGTGGCTCAGTCGTGTCCGACTCTTTGACCCCATGGACTGCAGCACACCAGGCTTCCCTGTCCATCACCATCTCCCGCAGCTTGCTCCAACTCATGTCCATTGAGTCAGTGATGCCATCCAACCATCTCATCCTCTGTTGTCCTCTTCTCCTCCTACTTTCCCAGCCTCAGGGTCTTTTCTAATGAATCAGCTCGTCACATCAGGTGGCCAAAGTATTGGAACTTCAGCATCAGTCCTTCCAATGAATATTTAGGATTGATTTCCTTTAGGATTGACTGGTTTGATCTCCTTGCAGTCTTGGCCTTTATTCAGTTCAGTTCAGTCGCTCAGTTGTATCTGACTCTTTGCGACCCCATGGACTGCAGCACACCTGGCCTCCCTGT
This sequence comes from Moschus berezovskii, assembly GCF_049115385.1. Lineage (NCBI taxonomy): Eukaryota > Metazoa > Chordata > Mammalia > Artiodactyla > Moschidae > Moschus > Moschus berezovskii. The sequence goes on along the minus strand of NC_142468.1, from coordinate 24,415,836 downwards.
CCATCGCCAACTCCCAGAGTTCACTCAAACTCAGGTCCATTGAGTCGGTGATGCCATCCAACCATCTCAGCCTCTGTCGTCCCCTTCTTCTCCTGCCTTCAATCTTTCCCAGCATCTGGGTCTTTTCCAATGAGTCAGTTCTTCTCATCAGATGGCCAAACTATTGGAGTTTCAGCTTCAACATCAGTCCTTCCAATGAACATTCAGGACTGATTTCCTTTAGGATGGACTGGTTGGATCTTCTTGCAGTCTAAGGGACTCTGAAGTGTCTTCTCCAACACCACAGTTCAAAAGCATCAATTCTTCGGCACTCAGCTTTCTTTATAGTCCAACGGTCACATCGATACGTGACTACTGGAAAAACCATAGCCTTGACTAGACGGACCTTTGTTGGCAAAGTAATGCCCTTTATTAGGTTGAGGTAAATTCCCTCTATGCCCAGTTCCTGGAGTTTTATCATAAACGGGTGTTGAGTTTTGTCAAAAATTTTCTGCATCTATTGAGATGATCATACGGTTTTTATTCTTCAATCTGTTGATGTGGTATATCACATTGAATATTGGGAAAATCCTTGCATCCCTGGGATAAATCCCACTTAACTGTGATTTATGATCCTTTAAATGCACTGTTGGGTTTGGTTGACTAGTATTTTGTTGAGGATTTTTGTGTCTATGTTCATCAGTGATATTGCCTGTAATTTTCTCTCTTTTTTGTGGTATCTTTGTCTGATTTTGATATCAGGGTGTTGATGGGCCTCATAAAATGAGTTTGAGGGTATTTCTTCCTCTAAAACTTTTTGTAATAGCTTCAGAAGTATAGGTGCTAGCTCTTCTGTAAATGTTTGATAGAATTAACCTGTGAGGCCATCTGGTTCCAGACTTTTTGGGAGTTTTCTAATTACAGATTCAATTTCAGCACTTGTGTTTGGTTTGCTTATATTTTCTATTTCTTTCTAGTCCATTCTTGGGAGAGTGTACCTTTCTGAGAATTTGTCCATTTCTTCTAGGTTGTCCATTTTGGGGCATGCTTGTAGTAGTCTCTTATGATCTTTTGTATTTCTGTGAGGTCAGCTTTAACTTCTTTTTTCATTTCTAATTTTCTTGATTTGAGTTCTCTCCTTTTTTTTCTTGAGTCTGGCTAAAGGTCTATCAATTATGTTTATCCTTTCAAAGAACCAGCTTTTAGCGTCATTGATCTTTTATTTTGTTTTCTTCATCTCTCATTTATTTCTGCTCTGATCTCTATGATTTCTTTCCTTCTACTAACTTTTGATTTTGTTTGTTCTTCCTCTAGCTGCTTTAGGTTGTTCATTTGAAATTTTTCTTGTTTCTTGAGGTAAGATTGTATTTCTATGAACTTTCCTCTTAGAATTGCTTTTGTTGCATCCTATAGATTTTGGGTCATCATATTTTTGTTTTTATTTATCTCTAGGCATTTTTAAAATTTCCTCTGATTTCTTCAGTAATGCATTATTTGTTTAGTAGCATATTGTTCAGTTTCCACGTATTTGCATTTTTTCAGTTTTTTTTTCTTTTTTTGGAATTTCTAAGCTCATAGCACTGTGATACAAAAAGAAATACTTGATATGATTTCAATTTTTTTGACTTCTCTTGTAGCTCAAATGGTAAAGATTCAGCTTGCATGGAAGCATATATACTACCGTATGTAAAAGAGATAGCCAGTGGGAATTTGCTATATGACTCAGGGAACTCAAACCAGGGCTCTGGTTTGACAACATAGAGGGGTGAGAGGTGGGAGGAAGTTTTAAGAGAGAGGAAGCATATGTATACCTATGGCTGATTCATGTTGATATATGGCAAAATCCAAGACTATTGTAAAGCAATTACCTTCAACTGAAAATAAATAAAATTTTTAAAAAGTAATCATTAGAAGGAGTGAGGGAAAAACAGAATGTAAGGACAAAGGTATAGAAGCAGGTGCCACTCGATGGGAAATGTACTTTCTGCTATGTACGAGTACGACTTTCATAGAAAAGCGTAAGATTTCTAAAAAACAAGTGAGAGAAAAATGAATCCATCCAGTCTAGCAATTTTTCCTAATCAGTAATTAATCAGGTCTGATCATTCTGACATCTTCCTCTGCTTTATTTCATTCAATATGTCTCAAATTCTGTCCTGCCCTTGTCTAAGCTTTCAGAAACAAACAATTCAAAATCTTAACAAGGTTAACTGTTTAAATCATTTCAACTTCTTCTTTCCTCACCCTTTTGCAAATAATGGATGCCCTGAAGCACTGTATTAACTTTTAGTGCCTTAAAAAATCTTTAAAAAGTAATTAATAAACATTTTTAAAGTACAGTTTTAGATTTACAGAATAATTGAACACATAGTACATACAACCCTATACCCACACCACTGCCACCTCCTTACCCGCCCCCACCCCCAGTTTCCCCTGTAATTAACACGTGCATTAGTGTGGTACCTTTGTTAACAGTTAATGAACAAAACTGATATATTATTATTAACTATAGTCCCTAATTTAAGGTTCACTCTCTATCTTGTACAGTTTTATGGGTTTTGACATATGCACACTGACAGGTATCCACTGTTACATACAGAAAACCTCAGTTCAGTTCAGTTCAGTTCAGTCACTCAGTCGTGACCGACTCTCTGCGACCCCATGAATCACAGCACGCCAGGCCTCCCTGTCCATCACCAACTCCCGGAGTTCACCCAAACTCATGTCCAGAGAGTCGGTGATGCCATCCAGCCATCTCATTCTCTGTCGTCCCCTTCTCCTCCCGCCCCCAACCTTTCTCAGCATCAGAGTCTTTTCCAGTGAGTCAACTCGTCGCATGAGGTGGCCAAAGTACTGGAGTTTCAGCTTTAGCATCAGTCCTTCCAATGAACACCCAGGATTGATCTCCTTTAGAATGGACTGGTTGGATCTCCTTGCAGTCCAAGGGACTCTCAAGAGTCTTCTCCAGCACCACAGTTCAAAAGCATCAATTCTTCGGCGATCAGCTTTCTTCACAGTCCAACTCTCACATCCATACATGACCACGGGAAAAACCATAGCCTTGACTAGACGGACCTTGGTTGGCAAAGTAATGTCTCTGCTTTTTAATATACTATCTAGGTTGGTCATAACTTTCCTTCCAAGGAGTAAGCGTCTTTTAATTTCATGGCTGCAATCAGCATCTGCAGTGATTTTGGAGCCCCAAAAAATAAAGTCTGACACTGTTTCCGCTGTTTTTCCATCTATTTCCCATGAAGTGATGGGACCAGATGCCATGATCTTTGTTTTCTGAATGTTGAGCTTCAAGCCAACCTTTTCACTCTCCTCTTTCACTTTCATCAAGAGGCTTTTGAGTTCCTCTTCACTTTCTGCCATAAGGGTGGTGTCATCTGCATATCTGAGGTTATTGATATTTCTCCCGGCAATCTTGATTCCAGCTTGTGCTTCTTCCAGCCCAGCGTTCCTCATGATGTACTCTGCATAGAAGTTAAATAAGCAAGGTGACAATATACAGCCTTGACGTACGCCTTTTCCTATTTGGAACCAGTCTGTTGTTCCATGTACAGTTCTGACTGTTGCTTCCTGACCTGCATACAGGTTTCTCAAGAGGCAGGTCAAGTGGTCTGGATTCCCATCTCTTTCAAAATTTTCCACAGTTTATTGTGATCCACACAGTCAAAGGTTTTGGCATAGTCAATGAAGCAGAAATAGATGTTTTTCTGGAACTCTTTTGCTTTCTCCATGATCCAGCGGATATTGGCAATTTGATTTCTGGTGCCTCTGCCTTTTCTAAAACCTGCTTGAACATCTGGGAGTTCACGGTTCACATACTGCTGAAGCCTGGCTTGGAGAATTTTGAGCATGACTTTACTAGCGTGTGAGATGAGTAGAATTGTGCGGTAGTTTGAGCATTCTTTGGCATTCCCTTTCTTTGGGATTGGAATGAAGACTGACCTTTTCCAGTCCTGTGGCCACTGCTGAGTTTTCCAAATTTGCTGGCATATTGAGTGCAGCACTTTCACAGCATCATCTTTCAGGATTTGAAATAGCTCAACTGGAATTCCATCACCTCCACTAGCTTTGTTCGTAGTGATGCTTTCTAAGGCCCACTTGACTTCACATTCCAAGATGTCTGTTTCCAGGTGAATGATCACGACATCGTGATTATCTTGGTCGTGAAGATCTTTTTTGTACAGCTCTTCTGTGTATTCTTGCCACCTCTTCTTAATATCTTCTGCTTCTGTTAGGTCCCTACCATTTCTGTCCTTTATCGAGCCCATCTTTGCATGAAATGTTCCCTTGGAATCTCTGATTTTCTTGAAGAGATCTCTTGTTTTTCCTATTCTGTTTTCCTCTATTTCTTTGCACTGATCACTGAGGAAGGCTTTCTTATCTCTCCTTGCTATTCTTTGGAACTCTGCATTCAGATGCTTATATCTTGCCTTTTCTCCTTTGCTTTTCGCTTCTCTTTTTTTCACAGCTATTTGTAAGGCCTCCCCTCCCTAAAAATTCTCTGAGCATTAGACTGCTCGTAGTAGTTTCTTAAAATGTTAAAAATTGTAAGGATAACTTGTTTCTAGGTTACAGTGATCTGCAAGTGTGAAGTTTCGTTACTCTCACTGTTATGATCAGTATTAGAAATGAGAAAATGAATGCCTATATAAATAGCAAAAATCTTAGAATTTTAAAGATTACAAAGGATCTTAGTTAGCAAATTCCTGAATCTTCCAGGCTCTGCCCTTCAGTCTTTCAGCTTTCTCTATCATTTATCTGCTGACTCTACAGTAAAGAAAGAAAGAGATTAAAAAAACAAAGCAAAAAATGAATTTGGGTTCTAACTAATCCTCTTAAGTCCAATTTAATCAAGCATACATTATATTTTATTGCCTATTTACATCAGGAACATAATTACTAGCTAGAGCCTAATTTGAGAATGTTCATTATAATTGAAAGATGTAATAAAATCAAAGAACAGAATGGGATTCACTAATACTTAGTCCTGGGATATTTGTAAGATTAAGTCAGGATACTGTGAGAGTGTTAAATGAATTCTAGTGTATATTTTTCTTTTCCAAGACCATGGATTTCAGTGACACCTTTCTAACCGTCTACTTTGAAACAATGAAAAAAAAAAAATTGAACAATGACCTTGTTGAGTATTTTGCCCACAAATGCATTGGCCTTTAAAATGTAAATTGAAAAATTTAAATCTAGATGAGTGAAAGACTATGGAAACTTCTATAATGTCACTTTGGGTACTTTAGAAATGAAGGATTTACTTTATAGAGCATTTATATTCCTTTTCATACCTTGGCAAGTGTTACTGTGACTCTTCCCTTTGCTTTAAAGAGGATAATGGCAGGCTTCATTTTAGTTTGCACCTACTCTTTTAAAGTACACTTATTTGATACCTCTCAGTCTGTTGAAAACTTTTATCATTAAACTCAACCTTATTTAAATCACCAGACCCATTTGGTAAAGGTTATGAGTATTTGCAAACTTCTCAGAAAATTACTAATTTAACCTTTACATTTGAAAGATTCACTAAAGAATTTGAACTGCATGAATTTGCCAGATCCTCTAAATGGATCAGAATTATTTCTTTGTACATTTATCTGAGAAGATATTATATAAGGATAATTATTCTCCCCATAACCTCTTACTCAAACAGCAAAACTTCCAAAATAGCTATTGCAGTATAGCCAAGAAACAAAGATTTGGTGAAAATTAACTGACTTAAGTTTATATTTTAGCATTCAGTAGGTTAAGAAAATAAGTATTTTAATTATTGATATTAATTTAAAAAGTCAGACATACAGGGACTTGCCAGGTGGTCCAATGGTTAAGACTCCGCGCTGCCAGTACAGGAGTTTGGATACCTGATCTGGGAACTAAGATCCCACAGGCCAAAAGATTAAAAAATTGAAAAAAGGTATCAGGCATGCAGAAAACAAACTTTATCCAAAGATATCTCGGAAAGTAAAATAGTCCAAAACACTGACAGCTAGTCCCCTACTTTACATCCACTAAGCTGTAAGAAATTGTAATAACTTGGATGAATGATTGAGGTTATTCACCTAGAAGACTCCCATCAAGGCCACCAAGATTGTGATGAAGAGCTAGCAGAGATGGGCAACTCCAAACCCTGGCACCCATCCATTCCAGAATATACCCAACATGTCTACAAGAGCATATATTCCCAATGCAACTGACTCCATTTAGAGAAACCCCTGAACAGAAGCAGTTAGCTTCTTTCAGTCTCAACCCCAAATGAGTTTTTAGGGTCTGGAGATGTAGCATGATAGGGATTCTTGCAGCCTCATTGAGTGACAGGTGATAGCCACAATAAAAATAGATTATATGTAATTACATACAGTGCACTTTTATGGCTTTTATAGGTTGGACACCTTGCATGTTACATAAATTTAGGTAATTTTACTCTAAGATGTATTATAATGGATAATACCCTTGGCTGGGGCTTCCCACATGGCATTAGTGGTAAAGAACCACCTGCCGTTGCAGGAGATATAAGAATTGTGGGTCAATCCCCGAGTTGGGAAGATCCCCTGGTGGAGGGCATGACAACCCTCTCCAGTATTCTTACCTGCAAAATCCCACGGACAGAAGAGCCTGGTGAGCTACAGTTCATAGGGTCGCATAGAGTTGGACATGACTGAAGCAACTTAGCACGCACATGTGCACCCTTGGCTTACTAAAGGTGTGTCATTCCGTTCCGTTCCGTTCTGTCGCTCAGTCGTGACCGACTCTTTGCGACCCCGTGGACTGTAGCCTACCAGGCTTCTCCGTCCATGGGATTCTCCAGGCAAGAATACTGGAGTGGGTTACCGTTTCCTTCTCCAGGGGATCTTCCCGACCCAGGGATCGAACCCGGGTCTCCCGCATTGGAGGCAGATGCTTTAACCTCTGAGCCACCAGGGAAGCCCAAAAGGTGTGTCATTACTACCTATTAAATACTTAGAGAATGATTGTTTTCTCATACCTAGTAATTCTTTTCTAAATATTTGTGGTTATACTGGCCAAACTTTGAAATGTGCTATTTATTTTTACAGGAGCAGGAGAACTGATTCAGACACTTCAGGTATGGACCAAATTCCACCATATTTCTTTGTAATCCCTGGTATCAAGCAGTCACCTCTGGACCCTAGAACAGAGTTGCTAAGAACAAAGGAATCGAGCCAGACATTTTGAGGCATTCCCTTTCCTGTCTTTGCTCCCTTCTGAGAATAAAAGATCCCCTGGAGAAGGAAACGGTAACCCACTCCAGTATACTTGCCTGGAGAATCCCATGGACGGAGAAGCCTGGTAGGCTACAGTCCACGGGGTCGCAAAGAGTCGGACACGACTGAGCGACGGAAGGGAACGGAACGGAACGGAGAATCTGTCCTACAGAAACTGCCTTCAAAGACTACATTCATGCTATCTTTCAAGCAGTAGGCACCACTTTGCTTTTTTCTGTGCTGATAGACTAGTTCCCAGGATCTCTAACTCACAGGGCAGGAACCACTCCCAAGCTAACTCTGCAAGCAGAACCAAACACGATATGGCCTGTTACTCCTGCTGATTTGGAAGGGAAGTGATCACAACTCTCAATTTCTTGGTAAATCTAAAATCGGCTAGCCCCTCTTTTCTTCCTGCTTGTGTCTTTGTCTTCTGCTTTGCTGTCAGGTGATAGAATTTAATGTTTTCTTCCAGCAGCTTTTTCTTTACATGTTCCCACGTCTCGGGATCGTTAACTGGTAACAACTGTTTGAAGTAAAGGCTGTCATGTAGTTCTCCCCTTGTTGGGAGTTCTCCCCTTGCTTGCTGCTGACCCACTTCTGAGTGACTGTCTAACCTCTGGGGAGTAGAAGAGACCTCTGCTCCAGTCATGCACATAAAAGAACATCATGGAAGGAACACAAAATCACATTTCATTGAACTTAAAAAGGAGGGGGAAAATATATCAGAAACACTTGAAGGTGTTTTTAAGTCACATTTGCAAGAGTCCTACAAAAAATAAAAAAAGAAAAGAAAGTGATTGATGGGGAGAACTAAATGGGAAAGGGGATCAACCTGTATTTTTGGGGGGGAGCACATGCAGAAATATATAAAATTGTACACATGAAATTTATATAATGTTAAATAAGTAAATATTAGCTCAATAAAGGTTTTTTTTAAGCCAATGATTATAGAAAAGCTATTTATACAAATGGGATCCATCTTTGGGTCTTCCCACTGGACTTTAGTGTCCAAAAGTACCAGAGGAGCTTCACTATAATGTGGTTTTTACCTATATTCCAATCTATAGAACTGAACCTGAAAACAAATGCTATTATAATTTATAAGAAAAATATAAAATTTCCCTTACAGTATATAGAATTTTCATCTATCAATTTCTATCCCAAACTTTATTTCAAAAAGAAATCAAATCTGTAAAAATTCCCAAGATATGCTATTACAGGCAAATATTTTCCTCTTATTTTCTAAAGGCAATATTAAATCTAGCAGAAGCCTTATCACTTAATACATAATTAGTAGCTGAGCATATAATTAGTACATTCTTCATACATTCTGAAGTACTCCTTATTTAAGCCATGGAAATTTAAAATTAATATAGGACATTGATACTTTCATTTTCATTTTATATGTGACTGATTCACCTGCCTCCTAGCACAAACTCAATTTTGTTCAACTGAACAAACATTCAATGCCCATCTATTATATATGAGGCACTGAGACAGGCTCTGGGAGAGATTAAAAATAAATAACAGAACGTATACCTGGCCTCAAGACATGCGCACAAATAATGTAAGTCGGAAAGTTACAGGCCCTCTAAGAGAAAAGCAGAGAACATACTTTTTGCTCAAAAGAGAAAATCATGAAGGAGTCTATGAAGATGGCAATCTTTGTGTTAGGAAAGGGGAAACAAGAATATCCAACTCTGTGTGACCCCGTGGACTATACAGTCCATGGAATTCTCCAGGCCAGAATACTAGTGTGGGTAGACTTCCCCTTCTCCAAGCAGATCTTCCCAACCCAGGAATCAACCCGGGATCTCCTGCATTGCAGGCAGATTCTTTACCAACTGAGCTATTAGGGAAGCCCAAATAATCAATAGGGTGGGCAAAATCACAGGGCTGGGACAGTACTGGGCATATTCAGTTTAGGAGCAGTGAGAGCAAGGCAGGAGCCAGTCCGGAGGAGTCTTAATCCACACTAAGGAGTTTGGATAGTACTGCTTGGTAGGTAAGCAGGATCCACTGAAAAGCCAGGGGAATGGCAAAATTAATATTACATTTTAGGTAGATTACTCTGACTGCAGTCCCTAAGAGAAGCTGAAACAGGTTAGAGGCAGAACGTCATTATAATAGTCTGGATGAAAGATACCCAACTCTTGACCAGGTAGGAAGCAGTGAGATGAAAAAGGACCTGAACACACAGTCAACAAGCTTTAACTCCTAACTACTTGTGAAAACAAGAGAAAAAAGAAACTAGAATTTGTGAGGCAACATGGCTAGGAGGTACTGAGGCCATGAAACAAGCTGGGAAAAGGAAGAAAATCTGGAAGGAAAAGGAAGAAATAAGCTATGAAACACTGAACTTAGAATTGAAAGTCCTAGATTTTGGTCCGTTTTTCCTGTTTCACGAATGTGTCATTTAATCTCTCTGGGTCTCCGTTTCCTCCGCTATCAAATGTGTGTGCATGTGGGTGGGGGAATGAAGGCATGACTGGCTGTCTCAAGGCCCTTTCTGCTGCTGTGGTTTATTAGCTCCTGTTTGTGGACCTGGTGGCCCATCTATGTAAATTTTAGCAGGCAGCTTGAAATGGGGCTCTGGAAATGAGGAGTTGAGGAAAGACACAGCAAACATGCAGCAAAATTCCACTCTGAGCTTGTTAAATCATGACGCTGGTACAGTATACAAATTTGGCATGGAGTTTTCACCAAGTGTTAATTGTTTTCCCTGTTTGTTTTCCTTCCTGTGCTTTCTCATTTTTTCCACTTTTCTTCCCTTTATCTGCTCACTCTTCCTTACTTAGGCTTGTACAGTTTTTCAATTTTCCCTCTGATTAGCATTTCTTTCCCCCTTGCCACACTCCTCTGAATCACTTCTTTCCCCTTTCACATTCCCTTACTCACACTTAACACTCTTCACCCCTAGGAAGCAAAGATTAGTAACCTTGTCCTATTGAATTTAGACTGAATGTAGACTGAAAATAAGTTTGTAAATCTGATTTCTATTTTAGGCAGAAGCCAGAATAATAATTGTTCCCACAGCAGTAAATCAAATCACTGTTTCTATTAACTTCATCAGATTCACATTCAACAACTCTTGGGCAAGGCTAGTTGGGGGCAGCAGTCTCCAATTCTCTCTAACCTCGGAGCAGTTTGGAAGAATTACACTTTTCCTCCTTTTTGAGTAGGGTTTCAGGTAAAGTAGCACTTCAAATGTACTGTTTTTATGAAAAGTCTACAAGGCAGGGTGCAGGCTAAACCTATCTCTTTGGATCTGGGTCCATCTCTCTCCTTTCTTGACTTTCCATTTCTTACCTTTCTAAGCTTTATTCTCTTTAATTTTGCTGATTGTCTTTACAATGAGCCCAAACAGTAGGCTTATCTATGATCCCCTGGCATTTTTCCAAGATGGAAAGAAATGAGACAAAGGACAGAGATTAAGAAAAGAAGAGAGAGGGAAATCATTTATGAAATACTGGGCATGTCCTCCCCTCCCCCACCCATCTATCTTTTCCATTTTCTTCTTAATTATGGAAAATCAAACCCTTGGAATCCTAAGAAGTAATGGGAGAATCCTAAAAGGGAAAGTGAAATTTAACAATGGGCTCCATTGGAAAGAATAAAGACATTTTTGATGAGGTTAGAAAATCACTTTAATTTAAGACTCAGGTTCTCTCTCTTTCTTTGACTTTCTTCTGTCCGGTTTTTGGCCTTTTTCTTTCTCATTTCCTCTTTCTAATGATCTCACTTCCACTTTGCTGGACTATTTTCTGGCTCTCTGCTCTCCTGTCAAATCCTCTCTAAATTCCTCAATCTCGTGCCTCATCTGTCCTCCCTTTCTCAGGGGAACGGATGTGAGGAAAGGAAAGTAAAACAGGAAAAGAAAAGGCCAATGGAAAAAACAGATAAGACAACTTAAAGGTAATTTTTGCAGTTATAAGTCTCTATAGATGTAAATGACAGACATGACACTTTCACAAAAAGTTGTCAGTAAACTGAATCTTTTAACAGTGAATCATATTACTTCTATTATAGTAATAATAGAGGTGGAATGGAATGTTGAGGGTTTTGTTGTGGTTTCTGCTCGAGAATCCACCAGGGGTCAAAATGTAAGGTCAACAGGGTGAGAGGGCGCTTCAGATGAGGCACTGGACGAGGACTCCTTGCTGCTGCTCCTCACAATGATTCCTTTCTTTCTCATCCCTACTCTTCCTCTCTGCTCCCTTATCGTACTCTTTCCCAACCTGCTTTCTCAGATTAGCCAACACAGCCAAAGCCTCTTACTTCCACACCAAAAATTATACAAATACTTACAGAGTCCCTAGAGTGCTGCCATGTACAACTGCACAGATTGTACACAGCACAGAGCTGGGGGCCCCATTCACAAGGTAGTCTCTGCGCAATGAATAACGTGCCCAGCTGTGTGTGGTGGCCAGCAGTGTACTGTTTCTCTGAGACACGCTTTACAGTGAGCTATTTATGAATGAAACTTCTCTCATTTGCCTCTCCTAATATAACTAATGCTGTGTGTGTGAGAGAGAGACTGTGCATATGCACACACATACCTTTAAGGCTGAATTCACACAATTAAATAGACAGTGGGTGAAGCAGAGGTGACTCCAGCAAGAGCACATACCTATCTTATTAGGGTTCTGATGATGGAAGTGAGGTGCCTACCCTTTTTCCCACCTTTCTGTCACTCCGCCAACCCAAGTCAGTTTAGCATTTGAGCACTCAGTTTATTAACAGGGCCCCACCCACATGTACACCATCAGCCAGAGATAACACACCAGAGAAAAACAAATGTGGCCAAAAATATATCAAATGTTCACACGCGTTAATCCCCTGGCCTCCACGTACACTCCTCAGTCTGTGTTGTTCTTTTGTCACTTCTTTTCCCCCATTAAGTGTGCTCTTAATAATGTTCATGGTGCTGGACAGTAAAGGGATGGCACTCAGGGTGACATGCTGTTTCCTACACCCACCTAGGGAGAGTTCCAAGCCTGGCTATTTCTCAATATATTATAACCTTTAGAGGGAGAAATTCCTTTTAAAAGTGAACCCAATATACTACAGCAATTTCGTCCTTTGACTCATATATTCTATAACAAGAAATTTCAAATACTGTGGTCTCATTAGAGAGAGATACAAATACAAAGAAGGGCAAAAATAATGGTATATATAACATATTTAGATATTGACTTTGGAAATTTTAAAAGTGACTCCCAAATATTTAAATTGTGAATTACTAATATATGGGGAAAGGTAGATTTTTTTCATATGGCGAAAAAAAGTTGTTACTAATAAAGATTTCATATTGATATTATTACAACTGAAATAATGTGAAAGTTACTAGGTCCCTTATTTACAATAAGCATAAACTATGTGTGTGTAAATCTCACATACATTTGACTAATTTCAGGACTTAGTTTAGCACAAATCAAGAACTTGCAAATAATTCAATGACAGTGGCTACAAGCTCTAAAGAATAAAAGTCCATAATTTTAATCTTGACTTCTTGATATACTAGGTAACTACATGGTAGAAGTAATTTTTAAAAACAAAAATTTTAAGAAATTCCTTTAACATTGTATCAACTTCTAGATTTAAAAAATGATAACTTACCTGTCCAAAGGATATTTATTGTTATATTAAGAAGAAATACTATATTATAAATGTAATTTTACTTATTTCAATCACTTATTTTACTCATATTTAGTTATTTTAAGTTTTATACTTAACAGTAATAGCTTTAAAAGATTCTGTATTTCAGACTTTTGAATTAACTGAACTAACTCCATCTTTTTTCTTTACCAGATAAATGTAAACTACTAAATTAAAAGCAAGCACAGCTCAAGAAATAACAATTGAAGGAAGGGAAAACAAAGCAGCATCTTTCATGTGGCAGAAATAAAGGCTACTACTAATCATTAAGCATTTGATCCATGTCAATCTTTCTTAAATCTTAATGATTGTAATTGTGGGTATTGATTTTAAAGTAAGTAGAGAACTATGGGGTCACACAGAGTCGGACACGACTGAAGTGATGCAGCAGCAGCAGAAGCAGAGAACTATATAATTCATAAACTCAATCTATCTGCAGGGCTTGTTTTCTGTGGGATTGTTGAATAAATATGTTATTCTCTTTGGTTTTACTTTTCTCATTTGGACATTAGCCCGCCACTGTGTTGTTTCTAACATGGGGCGCCCCAGGGTCCTCAAAGCCAGGACCATATTATTTCCATCTTTGTGTTTCGGCGAGCACCTGGCCTAAGAGGCAGTACTTATGGAATCAATGAATGCCATTTTCAAACAAGTTTTTTAATTCTCTAACTTTTAAAAATAAAGGAAATACAGACAGCCCCATCCAAAGAATCGTTTGGATTTAATAAAAAAAAAAAAACATTTACTTATTTGGCTGTATCGGGTCTTGGTTGCAGCACATGGACCCTCCGGTTGTGTCCTGTGGGCTCAGTAGTCACAGGTAGGATCTTATTTCCCCCACCAGCGATCAAACTCACATTCCCTGCATTGCAAGGCAGATTTTTAACCACTGGACCACCAGGGAAGTCCCTGTTTGGATTTTTTAAAAGCCACCACTTACCTATTTTTAAAACTTTGCCAGTCATTCTACCATGTGCTTTGCATAGATTCTCAGTCTTCACAGCAATCTGAGGGGTATGATTACTTTCCTGTTTTACAGACAGATGGTGAAAGTGAAGCTTGGACAATTAAGTTACTTGTTCAAAATCATACAGCTAAAAATATATGTATATATATATATATATAACAAATATATGTCTCCCCTCTATCTTCCATTTCCTGTCCCACAGACAACGCTGTAGAACTACATGGTCCACTATGGTAGCAAATGGATATGTATGGCTCTACTGAGCACTTGAAATGTGGCTAGTGCAACTGAGAAACTGAATTTTAAATTTCTTTCTTTACATTTTAATTTAAAAAAAAAAAGCAGTGTAGAATTCTTCTTCATTAAACATAAATATTGTTTGGGTAAGGTTATGTTTTTTCACTTCAACTCTTGGAAATTAGGACCTGTACTGTGATAAAGTGTAAAAAAGTGTAAAATAGGCAATCTATTTTTAGGCCTTAGTATGAAAAAGAATGTAAAATACCTCAACAATTATTATATAGATTGTATGTTTAAATTATAATATTTTAGCTATATTGGGTTAAAATTTAGAAATTAATTTCATGTGTTTATTTTTACTTTTTAATTGGCTACTAAATAGTGTTTCATGAAATTATATATGTGGCTCATTTTATATTTCTATTGGACAGTGCTATAGGGGAAAACCCTCTACCTAGCCCCCTTGGCCCACAGCCCGGGAGATTCTTCCCTTCTTTCCTTGCTGTTCGAAAAATGAAAGGGATTTCTTTCCCACTTCTACAATCAGAGATGATATAGGGAGCAACCAAGAGAAGATTAATATCAGGGTCATTGTTAAGATATGAATATATGTAAACTAAAAGTTTCTAATTTGGAGTTGACTGTCTCATTATAGAAAATGCTTTGTTGAGAGTGATAATCTGGAACAAATTGGTTCTTTAGGAAGAAAGTCACAACTCAGACTGAGTAATATTACCCGGTAACAGAGTCCTTCAAAAGGCAGTAGCAGACCACACCAACCGTGGGTGACTATGTGGAACAACTAGATCCTTCATACATCATGGCCCCTGCACAACCACTTTGGAAAACAGGAAATGCCTTCCGAAGATAAGACATTGTTATCAGATGACCAAATGATCCTACTCTAGGCATTTACTCAAGAAAAATAAAAACGTGTTCACAAGACATATGTTCAAAACAAGACTTGTACACAAATATTCAAAGGAGTTTTGCTCATAATAACCAAAATCTGAAAACAAACCAAATACCTGACAACAGACAAATGGTTCAACGAACTGTGGTATATTCATAGAGTGATACTACTTCATAACAACAACAAAAAAAACATGCAACAACGAAGTCAAATACGAAAAGAACATACATATGAAGGACTTCCCTGGCAGTTCAGTGGTTAAGACTCTGAGCTTCCGATGAAGGGGGAGTGGGTTCAATCCCTGATCAGGGAACTAAGATCCCACATACTCCTGCAACATGGCCAAAAGGAAGAAAAAGAAAAAAGAATACATACTATATAATTCAATTGAATTGAATGTTCACAAGACAAAATCAATTTACAAAGACAGATTAGTGATTTCATGGAGTGGAGATGGGCTAGAGGATATTGACAGCAAGATAGTAAAGGAAACTCTGAGGTGAAGGGAAGTTGTATATCTTAACTGGGGTGGTATTAATAATTACATTGGTATATGCATTTACCTGAGGCCTGGCGTGCTGTGATTCATGGGGTCGCGGAGAGTTGGACACGACTGAGCGACTGAACTGAACTGAACTGAACTGAACTACTTTAAAGTGAATGTATTTTATTGCATATAAATTATACCTCAACAAAATGATTTTTTAAGGCAGTACTATATTTTTATAGCAAAAAAGAAACTCCAGGAAGTTCATCCTGAAGTTGCAAATTTTTATTAGGTTTAAACACACACACACACACATGCACACACACCCAAACTTGCTTGCTCTTAATAATGTACTGAATTTTTTTCTTAAAAATAGATTTTTGGTCAGAGAAAATTCATAAATATTCCATAATTGAGTTGTTTCAACTTCTGCAATACTCATTCTTTACTATGTAACACATAAGACAGGTTGATAACATTTACCTAAGATTTTAGAATTTTGTACTAGTACTCCTTTATCTTATTTTCCACATCTATAAAAATAGTTCATCTGATAACACATTGATTCCTCGGTACAGCACTGTCCAATAGAATTTCTATGATTATGAAAAGCTCAATATCTGTGCTATCCTATATGGTCAGCATAGCCTTAGAACAAAACTCTTAAGAGAATGTCTATTACAAGAAAAAATATTTTCATGATCCGTTATACTTTAATACAAAAATGTTTTAAACTATACTTCGGAAATCTTTCAATAAAATGAAGGTGCTGTTCTATGTGAAAGGATAAATAAGTGGTACATATAAATACCGGATATTAATCTTGAGCATATCTGGTTGTCAAGTTAGGTGGAATGGTCTGTTAATGTCAATATTTAAGGAAAATTCAAGTAAAAACCTAAAAGCTAATTACATGGCTGATTTGAGTACAGTGTTACCTCTCTAGGAAGCAGATGATGTCCATAATTTAGATATGAAGTCAGTCCTTAGATGAATAATATTTTTTAGAAGGGCCTGTAGACATAAATAGACTGAGGCACCAGAAGTGTCCCTTACCCTCTGTCACTCTTATCACCACAGGACTCTGAGCAACAGAGATGGCTATTACCTTTCTGGCTACTGGGAATGCTACTGGTGCCACTGTGTGGGACCAGGATAAAGTAGAGGAATCCCAGATATTCTGGCTGGAGAACTAGCATGAGTGCTACAGGAAGCAATTCCCACAGTCATACATTTTACCTGGAAAACACATTTTCTGGTGCACTGGTGAAGTTTTGTAGGAGCAATTTTTAGATCAAACAATATTTTGTGGGTTTTGGAACTGATTTATAACCTCACCATAACTATAACTTGTCTGTTATTTGAGAGATCCTTGTATCATAGCTCAGTCGGTAAAGAATCCGCCTGCAATGCAGGAGACCTGGGTTTGATCCCTGGGTTGGGAAGATTCCCCGGCGAAGGGAAAGGCTATCCACTCCAGTATTCTGGCCTGGAGAATTCCATGGACTGTATAGTCCATGGGGTCTCAAAGAGTCGGACATGACTGAGCGACTTTCACTCACTCACTCACTGTATCTTTAAATACGTCAAGCAGATCTAGAGTTTGCAGGGCAGGAATTCTCTGTGGCTCACTGAACGCCTAAGTAAAGGCATCTTACTAGGGCAAAAGCAACACAACTTCTGAAAGGGAAGACTTATGCCACAGGAATCTATTAAAGTTCACTAAGCCCAAGTCTGAAGACAAGGGAGACTATAGAATTTTAGAGTATGAATTTATTTGAACTGTCCACAACTTTTGACACAGTGCCTTATCAAAAGTGTTTTGCTATGTGTAGAAAGCAGCCCTGCTGTGGGAGTATGGCATTTCCTATGCTCATAAGAAAGAAAATAAGGGTTTTCTGCAAGGACAGGGACAGGTCCTGGGTGGGTTTGGGAAAGAGTGATACAGCTATTGTTAGAGTGAATGTGGACACAGACAATACATTGCAATAATGCTTTAAATGTTATTTGATTTTATCTCAGTTCAGTTCAGTAGCTCAGCTGTGTCCCACTCTTTGCGACCCCATGGACTGCAGTGTGCCAAGCTTCCTTGTGCATCACCAACTCCTGGAGCTTGATCAAACTCACGTCCATCAAGTTGGTGATGCCATACAATGATCTCATCCTCTGTCATCACCTTCTCCTCTTGCCTTCAATCTTTGCAAGCATCATGGTCTTTTCTAATGATTCAGTTCTTTGCATCAGGTGGCCAAAGTATTAGAGTTTCAGCTTCAGCATCAGTCCTTCCAATGAACATTCAAGACTGATCTCCCTTAGGATTGACTGGTTTGATCTCCTTGCAGTCCAAGGGACTCTCAAGAGTCTTCTCCAACACCACAGTTCAAAAGCATCAACTCTTTGGCACTCGGCTTTCTTTATAGTCCAACTCTCACAACCATATATGACAACTGGAAAAACCATAGCTTCAACTAGACGGAACTTTGTTGGCAAAGTGATGTCTCTACTTTTTTATATGCTGTCTAGGTTGGTCATAACTTTCCTTCCAAGGAGCAAGCGTCTTTTAATTTCATGGCTACAGTCTCCATCAGCAGTGATTTTGGAGCCCAAGAAAATAAAGTCGGTCACTCTTTCCATTGTTTCCCCATCTATTTGCCATGAAGTGATGGGACAGGATGCCATGATCTTAGTTTTTTGAATGTTGAGTTTCAAGCAAGTTTTTTCACTCTCCTCTTTTACTTTCATCAAGAGGCTCTTCAGTTCCTCTTTGCTTTCTACCATAATGGTGGTGTCATCTGCATATCTGAGGTTATTGATATTGCTCCTGGCAATCTTGATTCCAGTTTGTACTTTATCCAGCCTGGCATTTCGCATGATGTACTCTAATTATGACCTGGAAAACTCTATAACTGACCTCGAAAAGGTCAGTTTTCATTCCAATCCCTAAGAAAGGCAATGCCAAAGAATGCTCAAACTACTGCACAATTGCACTCATTTCACACACTAGCAAAGTAATGCTCAAAATTCTCCAAGCTAGGCTTCAACAATACATGAACCATGAACTTCCAGATGTTCAAGCTGGATTTAGAAAAGGCAGAGGAACTAGAGGTCAAATTGCCAACATCCACTGGATCATCAAAGAAAAAAGAGAGTTCCAGAAAAACATATATTTCTGCTTTAATGACTATGCCAATGCCTTTGACTGTGTGGATCACAATAAACTATGGAAAATTCTGAAAGAGATGGGAATCCCAGACCACCTGACCTGCCTCTTGAGAAATCTGTATGCAGGTCAGGAAGCAACAGTTAGAATTGGACATGGAACAACAGACTGGTTCCAAATAGGAAAAGGAGTACGTCAAGGTTGTATATTGTCACCCTGCTTATTTAACTTATATGCAGAGCACATAATGAGAAACGCTGGGCTGGATGAACCACAAGCTGGAATGAAGATTGCCAGGAGAAATATCAGTAACCTCAGGTATGCAGATGACACCACCCTTATGGCAGAAAGTGAAGAAGAACTAAAGAGCCTATTGATGAAAGTGAAAGAGGAGAATGAAAAGTTGGCTTGAAGCTCAACATTCAGAAAACAAAGATCATGGCATCCAGTCCCATCACTTCATGGCAGATAGATGAGGAAACAGTGGAAACAGTGGCAGACTTTATTTTGTGGGGCTCCAAAGTCACCGCAGATGGTGATTGCAGCCATGAAATTAAAAGACACTTAATCCTTGGAAAAAAAGTTATGACCAACCTAGACAGCATATTAAAAAGCAGAGGCATTACTTTGCCAACCAAGGTCCATCTAGTCAAGGCTATGGTTTTTCCAGTGGTCATGTATGGATGTGAGAGTTGGACCATAAAGAAATCCGAGCACCAAAGAGTTGATGCTTTTGAACTGTGGTGTTGGAGAAGACTCTTGAGAGTCCCTTGGATTGCAAGAAGATCCAACCAGTCCATCCTAAAGGAAATCAGTCCTGAATGTTCATTGGAAGGACTGATACTGAAGCTGAAACTCCAATACTTTGGCCACCTGATGCGAAGAGCTGACTTATTTGAAAAGACCCTGATGCTGGGAAAGATTGAGGGCAGGGGGAGAGGGGGACGACAGAGGATGAGATGGTTGGATGGAATCACCGACTCAATGGACATGAGTTTGAGTAAACTCTGGAAGTTGGCGGTGGACAGGAAGGCCAGGTGTGCTGCAGTCCACGGGGTCACAAAGAATCAGACATGACTGAGTGACTGATGTGAACTGAACTCTATATATAAGTTAAATAAGCAGGGTAGCAATATGCAGCCTTGATGTACTCCTTTTCCTATTTGGAACCAGTCCATTGTTCCATGTCCATTTCTAACTGTTGCTTCTTGACCTGCATACAGATTTCGCAGGAGGCAGGTTAGGTGATCTGGTATTCCCATCTCTTTCAGAATTTTTCATAGTTTGTTGTGATCCACACAGTAAAAGGCTTTGGCATAGTCAATGAAGCAGAAGTAGATATTTTTCTGGAACTCTCTTGCTTTCTCGATGATCCAACAGATGTTGGCAATTTGACTAGGCTACTCTGCCTTTTCTAAAGCCAGCTTGGACATCAGGAAGTTCTTGGTTCATGTACTGTCGAAGCCTAGTTTGGAGAATTTTGAGCATTACTATGCTAGCGTGTGAGATGAGTGAAATTGTGCGGTAGTTTAAACATTCTTTGGCATCGCCCTTCTTTGGGATTGGAATGAAAACGGATCTTCTCTAGTCCTGTGGCCACTGCTGAGTTTTCCAAATTTGTTGGCATGTTGAGTGCAGCACTTTAACAGCATCATCCTTTAGGATTTGAAATAGCTTAGCTGGAATTATATCACCTCCACTAGCTTTGTTGTGATGCTTCCTAAGGCCCACTTGACTTTGGACTTCAGGATGTCTGGCTCTAGGTGAGTGATCACACCATTGTGGTTATCTGGGTCATTAAGATCTTTTTTGTATAGTTCTTCTGTGTATCCTTGCCACCTTTTCTTAATATCTTCTGTTTCTGTCCATACTGTTTCTGTCCTTTACTGTGCCCATCTTTGCATGAAATGTTCCTTTGTTATCTCTAATTTTCTTGAAGAGATCTCTAGTCTCTGCCAGTCTGTTGATTTTATCTACCTGATCCAAATGGTCATTGCTCAAAGGAGAGCAACAGTCTTAAAACTCACTGATAAAATACTCCTCAGCCATAAATATGTTAACATGTAATTTATTGATGCCTAGAGTACTTATTTGGGTTTCTCTTACCTTGGTCCCAAATAAGTACTCTAGGCATCAATAAATTACATGTTAACATATTTATTGCTGAGGAATAAGAGTCGGACACGACTGAGCTACTGAACTGAACTGAGAGTACTTATAACATGCTAGATTACCTGATGGTTTTAAAAATATGTCCACAAATACCTGATGCTCCTCCCTTCAAGAAATTTGCCTTTTTGGCCCTTGTCTTGGATGTAGGCTGGACTTAGTGGTTTGCTTCAGGTGGATAAAGTGGCAGTGGGGGTGGTGTGGTTTTGAAGACCAGGTCATTAAAAAGGCCCTGCAGTTTCTATCTTGGTTGTTCCTCTCTTGGATTGCTTATTCTGGGAGAGGTTAGCTGTCATGTCCTAAGGAAAGGTCCACATGGCCAGAAACTGAGGCCCCTAGCTGACAGCTACCTGAGGAATATTCCTGAAAGCACTTCCTCCAGTCCAACTCACTTCAGATGACTACTTCAGGTGACTCACTTCAGGCCCAGATGACATCTTCTGGAGACCCCCATCCATAGCTACCCAGCTGAATGGAGCTCCTGCTTTCCTAACCCTCAGCAACTGGGATTAGGGGACTTCCCTGGTGATCCAATGGCTAAGACTCCAAGTTCCCAATGCAGGGGGCTCCAGTTCCATCCATGATCAGGAAACTAGATCTCACATACCACAGCTAAGAGTTCCCACACTGCAACAAAAATCAAAGATCCCTAGGACTGAAACTAAGACCCCATAAAATAAATATTTTTAAAAACTAAATTTATATTTGTGTGCAATTTTGCATCACAAAATCTCAATTACCCTAATTCTACTATAAGAAGAGCTTGTCCTTCTGGGTATATTTTATATAAGAACTTCTAGATGTTTTTTGAAATCTGTTAATATATTTTGGATACTCTTTGAAACAGCTCAATGTTCTCATTAAAGCTAATTCAAATGTAAACAGAAAAATAATTTTCCTAACATAGCATAAAGGAAAGGTAATTATTAATCATCCGATGCTTTACAAGGAGCTGGCTCTTTTCACCGCTAAACACAATTGTGCTAAAAGATGGTTTTCAGGGAATAATTGTTCAACTGTATGTGTGTGTGTTAGTCACTTAGTCGTATCCGACTCTCTGTGACACCATGGACTGTAGCCCACCAGCCCCTCTGTCCATGGGATTCTCTGGGCAAGAATACTGGAATGGATTGCAATTTCCTTCTCCAGCAGATCTTCCTGACCCAGGGTTCAAACCCAGGTCTCCTGCATTGCAGGCAGATTCTTTACTATCTGAGCTATAGTTGAATAATGGCTTTGACTTCTATGTTACCAGATAAGAAGACACAGGAAACCCTCAGTTTCTGCATACTTTCAAGAGCCTTTAAACTTTGGTTTGTGTATTACAAATTAAAGTACCAAAGAAAAAATATACAGTTTACACATTTCACAATGATCCTAGGGGTATTCATCTCTTATGATTGACTTAAAAGAAAAAACAAAATCAGTGTATTTGTAGTCTTGTTACCAAAGTTTTCTCAGTTCTTCTGTGCCCCAAATCAACATCACAAGGCTTAGGACACTTCTGTTTGCTATTCCAGCCTCTTGCATTTGCTTCAAGTGTTATCCAAGGGCTGTGAGACCTGAACACTTTCAGTCTAAGTACTTGATTAGTCAGGCCCTGGGACTAGCTTCACACTGTTTACTTTTACTTGATTTAAAGCAGTTTATCTTCTCAAATATGATTTGAAATTTTCTTCTAAAAAATACTCTGGAAAGTGGCCCTAAAGGGTTCTCTGTGGTACTCCAGATCTCTTATTCAACCCAAAACATTTTTAAAAACTTAGTTGAGGGCCAATGCATATTCTGTTTCTCCTGGTGGAGTATACCACGTGTGAAAGTTAGGACTTTTCCAGGAGAAAGAAGCTTGTAGAGTCCCGGATATCTGTTTCCACTGAGATTTTTAAAATTCCTAATTAGAATTATCTCCTATATGTGATCTGCTATTTCCATCAGAAATCCGTTCCTCAGGCTAAGACTTCTCTACCCTGTCTCATGGCAGGGGTATGTATGCTCTGAACTGACATATCCACTAAAGGGTCACACATATAATGAACCCTTATAATCTGTCAGGTGTTAGAAACAAGATATCTAAGCTTGTCAGAGACATATAAGTTCAGAAGTAAAAGTTAAGTGCAACAAAATAGTTATATCTGTTACTACTTTCAAAGGAATTTTTGCTTTCTAATTCTCAGTCCTATTAATCAGATGAGGATTTATTGCAGGAACCGGAATGACCCATGAAGCATAGGAAAGAGGTGGTGAAGAACAAATAGTTTTCTTTTTTATGTTTGTTATACTATCTCCCTCCCTCAATACACAGTACTATCTAAGAGCAAAAACAATCACGTGTAGGCACAAATTATTCTTAAGGTGGACTAGTCATAGGCCTAAATTAGACAAAGCTTAAGTTTTTCTTTGATTCTTTTATCATTCCTATTCCACACACTCACGTCTGTTTCATTCATTCATTCATAAAATATCTACCAAGTACTGTCTATGTATTCCCCTGGAGTAAGAAATGGAAACCCATTACAGTATTATTGTCTGGAGAATTCCACTGACAGTGGATCCTGGAGGGCTACAGTCCACGTGGTTGCAAAGAGTCAGACATGACTGAGCGACTATGCATGCATGCACACGTCCACATGTTAGGTACTGTTTAAGATACTGAGGAATCTAAAAATAAGTACAGGTGAATAAAATAAAGTCCGTGCCATTACATTCAAAATAATGAATATGCAACACGTCAGACGGTGAATAAATACGGTGAAAAATAAAGTTGGGGGGAAGGGACAAGGAGTGATGGAAGGTGGGGCATGAGAGATGTTCTAGGTTTTATCTAGAATAAGACAGGCCTCACTGATAAGATAACGTTTGAAATGAGACCCAACGGAAGTGAGGGAGGGTAAGCATATGGATATTGGATGTTTCAGGCATAAGGAAAAGCAAGTGCAGAGGCTCCGAGGCAAAAGCTGTTGGACTCTGTCAGGAGCACAAAGATGCTAGCATAGCTGGTGGGAAATGAGAAGGAAAAGAGTAGTAAAAGTTGAGGTCAAGGAGATCATGCCAGGCTGCAAGAGACTGAGCAGAGCAGTGACTTCATCTCACTTTTATTTTAGCAGGATCCCTGTGGTTGCAGTAACCAGAAAAGAAAATATGGGTGGGAAGAGCATACTGCAATCATTCAGGCAACAGATGATGATGTCTTGGAGTAGGGTGGTCCAGTGGGGTTGGTGAGAAGTGGTTAGAGAACGGAGACATTGTGAAGGTAGAAATAAAAGAATCTCCTGATGGACTGAATATGCAGCGGGAAAGAAAGCCTCAACAAGAGTGGCATTACCATATACTGAAATGCATAAAACTGGACGAAAATTAAAAGTTTGACATGTTAAATTTCTAATGCTCCCTAGAAATTCAGGAGAAGGAGGTGGCAACCCACTTCAGTATTCTTGCCTAGAGAATCCGTGGTCAGAGGAGCCTGCTGGGCTGCAGTCCATGGGGTTGCACAGAGTTGGACAGGACTGAAGCGACTTAGCAGCAGCTGGAGCAGCCCCTAGAAATTCAAGTGGAGATGTTGAGTGAGCAGTTGAATAGGTGATTCTAAAGTTTAGGGTAGAAGTTCAGGCTAGAGATAAATTTTGGGTTTATAGTGTAAAGATGGAATTTAAAGCCACTGAGACTAGAGGAAATCATGCTGGAATGAGTGATAAAGAACATGGTGATAAGAATATTTCACTCTGTTAACGCATACAGTGGTAGACACTGTTCTAAGCACTTTACATAGACATTTCATTTAGTCTTTATAACCACTGGAAGTAGCTACTTTTATTATCCTCAATTTATAGATGAGGAACACTCAATCTTGGAGACATTAAGTGACTTTCTTATGATCAAACACCTAGTAAGTGATAGGGCTGTCTGTTCAAACCTAGGCAGAAAGAAAAGTAAAATATTGTATGTGAGAGCCCTGAGACACTTAAGCTTTTAGCATTTATAAAAAAGAACTAGCAGGGGAGACTGAGCAGGAGGATCCAATGGGTAGGAAAAGAAGCTAGAATTGTACTTCTATTGCCCAAAGGACAAAATGCTCATGGGTGTCAAATGCTGCTGGTGGCTCAAGGAAGATGAGGACAGAACATTGACCTTTGCATTTAAGAAAGTGGCTCTTCACAAGACTGCTTTGAAGCAGTGGTGGAGTTAAATCATAGTGGTGGTGGTGGAGTTAAATCTCTCACAATCAGAGAGGATGTGAGAGAGGACATAGGAAGCGTTAGAGTTCAGCTCTTTGGAGTTCAGCACAGATACCACTCCAGATGCAGTCATAGGTATTCACATATGTATATGAATCAAAGTGACTGCTGAGACGAACACATTAAGAAAATAGAGATTTGATCGGGAGCTTGGTGAGGAAAAGATATGGATAACATTATAGTCCTTTTCAAGGAGAACAAACTTGATTTCCTTTCGCTTGGCATTCAGTCTTGCACTTTCCTTCATTAGATAAATTTCCAAGCTCCAAATTTGCATCCTCCCTCCAAAGTAAAAATTCTCCTGGGTCATGTTTTATTTCCTCACATCCTCAGCCTGGCACAGAACCAGCAAAGAAGGGTACAAATAAAAGTGTGATAAATGACTAACATCCTAAATATTGAATATCCTACCCTGAAGTTATTGTAGACTACTTGCTGTTCCCATAAAAAGCCCATATTTGTCTCTGTGGACTGCACTCAGTCATTCAAATTGACTAAAATTTTATATCTATCTTTTAAAAGCCATATATGAGATCTTTTCCTATTATTGTAGGTATTTTCATAGTAGTTTACTCTCCATCCTTCTTGTCCCCTAACCCCCACCATCAGAAGTTAGTAAAGCTTCTCTTAGCATAAGACTACCTTTCTCAAAGCCCACAGAGCACCTTATTCCCATACTTTCCCTTGTATTTTACCTATGTGAATGTGTCTTAGCTTGTCTCTTCTCTTACCTTTTTATAGTCCAGGACTACAGCCCAGTGCTTAGCACAGAGGAAGTACTCAATGTATGTATCTTAATGAGTGAATATGAAAGTTGATTGAGTTGAATTAATACTGCCCTATACTGAATGATACCAAAGCTAAATGCAGACAGTGAGACCTCCCATTCCACATGGCAATAACCACATAGTGTTTCTAACTTAAGGTCATAACATTTCTAGCTAAGTTTATGAAAGATTAAGAAGTACAGGACTATAAAATATCAAAATAATAACAACTAAGCCCAATTAAATTAGAAAAGTTTATGGTTTGTTGGTTTGCTTTCAGTTTTTTTTTTTTTGCATTTAAGAAATTTTTAGATATTTGTTGAATAATTAATATGCCTACTAATTTGTTGTTTCATAACTTCTCACATCTGAATCAGTGAGTATTCTTTTAACTTACATTATTTCTGATCACTTCATACAATCATGAAGTGATTAGGCTAGTAATTCAGTTATGAAAATTCAGATTTCACTGGTACAGAGAGGTGATAAAACCAAAGGGATATAATAACCTTAGTTAAGAATTTCACATCTAACAGTTAATGGTAGAATCTTGAAAACTGAGATTTCAGACTTGTTGCAAATATCTGAAATGCAATATTAATATACTTCCCCCAAATCTTTAATGACATAAAATAACACAATATTTTATTACCCTAACATGTAATAGAAGCTGTTGTCAGATGACGGGTTGAGCAGATGCCAAAATGAGGAAGGAGGAAGGGTATTTACTATGATTACTCTCCATGGTACACTTGATTTTACAGTTTGGCTTTCATTACTCATCCAAAGGACTTAGTTACTAATTTGCCAGGGTGATTCAGTGGGTGAACTGCTTTGTGACAAGGATAGTCAATTCTTCTGACTGGACCTTAAACCACAAATTGCCCATTTTATTCTATTTTGGGATGAACAGTATATTTTTTCAACAGCTGATGCTATCTATGTTATATTTCATATAAGATGGAGACTTCCAGAATCTTAAAACTAGAAAGAGAAAAAAGTAGTTAACTTGTTGATTTACACAAGAGAAAACTGAGGCCAGGGAAACTTGTCAGGCATCCAAATCACAGAACTAGTTAATATCAAAGCTAAAACTCAAATCCAGTCACCTTACCTCCAATTTCTATACTTCCCATTCTTTGAGCTGTCCTTCATTTGCACAAGTAATTTGAGTGACTTGGGGATTCTGGGAATGGTTCTATTCACCAGAAAATGAAATAAACATTTTATTTGCCATAGGTTCTACTCTCTTTGAAGAGTAAAATACCTTTAGAAAGTAAAAATAATAATTAACGTTTGTATAGCACTTCACAAAGGAATGTCCACATATTTTGAGGCCGGTAGCTGCTATCTCACAGATAGTTGTCTGCATTTTACTGGGATAAGATCCTGTGACAGAGGAGTCTAAACATCTGTGGAAGCGAGGGTTCTTTTGGGTGGGGTCTTTTGCAAAACTGCTTGAGGCCAAGCAACTGGAAGGGATGGGTAAAGAGAGACTACTTTCTAAGGGGGCCATTTCTTTGAAAAGCTACATCAGTTAATTCTAACTGGAGGTGAGTTTGTCCCCCAGGAGATCTTTGACAACGTCTAGAGACTGTTCTTGCCTGGAGAATCCCAGGGACGGCAGAGCCTGGTGTGCTGCCGTCTATGGGGTCGCACAGAGTCGGACACGACTGAAGCGACTTAGCAGCAGCAGCAGAGACATCTCTGACGGTCACAAATGGGGGTAGTGGTGCTGTTGGTATCTAGTGGGGAAGAGACTGGGGGGATGCTGCTACACATCCTAAACGCCACAGGACAGCCCCCAAATAATTTGGCCCAAATGTCAATACTGCCGAAGTTGAGAAACCCCAGCCCCCAAATAATTTGGCCCAAATGTCAATATCGCTGAAGTTGAGAAACCTCAAGCTAAAAGGAAAACAAACAAACAAAAACTCATCGAGGAACCAAAGGAAGTTTCTTGAATTATTACTTATTTCACGTATTTAACAACTTAGAAAAGGAAATCGATCTCTCTTCTCACACATACACTTTTTTGTTTCCTTTCCTTTTTGGATATGACTAACAGTTTTCAGGGAATCTTGAAGACTGTTCGTGTGGATTTCCTTGCACTGGATGTGGGTTGGCCCACGTACTTGAGTTTTGTGCAACAGCTGTGGCCCTCTTCTGTGGCATCCTTCCTGTCTGGTTTTCAGAATTCGGTCCTAGCTGCTAGCTTTCTGAAGTCTTCCATGGTAGCAGAGAATTCTTTCGTGGGACACCACACGCATCCAGGTGTTCGGGTATGCCATGGTTCTTTTTTACACAAATGTTAGATTGTGTGACGTGCTTCACAGGACATGACGAGTAGCCTCAAGGGGAACTAGATTTTCTTCAGCAGCTGACGGACATTCAGGGAGATAAGAAAGGCCTGTAGAGCGTGAGCCCGCCCACTGCGTCTTAGCGAAACCTCACGTCCTCACATAACCTGGTCAGTGAGCTCAAGCCAAAAGCAGTTCCCTAGCGCCTGAAAGCCCGAAACACTTCGCGTTTTCCGCTTGAGGCGCGCGAGTGCGCGCGGCCGGCCCCTCGGGAGCTGCAGAGCGGACCAATGAGAGGGCCCGTCCTCCGCGCCGGCTCGGGATTGGGCGAGTCGCGCCAGCCTCTCTGCCAAACAGCGGGCAGGCGTGCAGAGGAGCGGCTGGGATAGGCGCGCCCACTGCGCCAGAGTCCCGGGAGCGCGTGCGCGGCCTCGCGGCGGCCGCGGGGGCCGGTCTCGCGCGGTCTCGAGGTGGAGTCACTGGCGGCGACGGCGGCGACTGGCGGTGGGGCGGGGGCGGGGATTTAAGATTGTGAGGTAGGGAATCGCGAGTTTCTGGAGTCTTTATCCGGTATTTTAAGTGCCGCTGGGAAGCTGTCGTTTCTGCAGTGTTTAGAGGAGGCCGGGGCGGGACGAGCGGCGGCCGCCGTGGCGCGGAGGTAAGAGGCTGAGCGGCGGCGGCGCGGGGTGGCGGTCTTAATCAACAGGTCCCCGCGAGCGGCTGGGAGAGGCGCGGCCGCGCTCACCCCTCCCCCACGCACGGGCCAGGGCGGGACCCCGGGCTGCTTCGCGGGCTGCTCCAGGCGGCGGGAGCCCGGGCGGCAGCGGAGAGTTTCAGCGCAACCTTTGTCCCTCGGAGGAGCGCTGCCTGGCGGTGCCCGCTCCCTCTGCCTTGGCTAACGACCCACCACGGCGGGTCTCCTGCCCGCCCGGCCCGAGGTGCAGGGAGGCGCCTGCCCTCTGCGCCCGCGCCTCGGGGTTCGCAACTCTTCGGGCTCGCTCCAGGCCGGGTCCGGGATCTTGGCGGGGCGAAGAACACTTTCCTCTGGTAGACGGAATGTAGTCGTCGTTTCTCTGCCTGACTCAGCTGCTGGTATTCGGCTCCTCGCTGCAGTCTTGAAACAAATAAACAGTTCTTACTTCCTCGTAACCATTTTTAAAGAAAAGCCTAATCCCGTTCATCGTTTCTGGTAATTTAAGTTTGCAGGTTGAAGTTGGAAGCCTGTAAATTGTTGTCAGCTGCGTTTAACGAGAGGGTTTAAACAATCTTGGGTTCAAATTATGTAACTTCCTAATGATAATAACTCACCTTCTGTCTAGTTGATTGACATACAGTAAGATGTTCAGAATTTAGGTTTCCGTCGAAAGGTTTTTCTTGGCAGTCGACCTTCAAATTAAAATCTCATGCCTAGGAGGTTTTTAGAAGTAGTACATAGTGTGTGTTTTGTCTCCGTTCTCGTTTAGAATTGTGAAAACTTAGATTTGGCAAGCCCTTGGAACAAGCATTTTGAAATTTCGATTTTAATGTCAAGGTGAAAGGTGTTAATATTTGTGTGTTTTAAAAGTGTTACGTGTTAATGATAGTGTTCTAATTATGCTTTTGGATTATACCAGAAATTAATAACCTAATAAATTCTTCAATAGGAACAAAGTGGCATGCTGGTTATTGGTGTCTTTAAAGTGTAAGTATTGGGATAATGAAATTGTTAAATAATCTCTTTTGGATAGTAAACTACTGACTATTTACTAGCTTTCTGTAGATTTGCATGTTACAGGTTTTAAAAGCCTTTTTATACTGTTGTAGCAAGTGGAGAATCCCATGGACGGAAGAGCCTGGTAGGCTGCAGTCCATGGGGTCGCCAAGAGTCAGACACGAC
Organism: Moschus berezovskii; assembly: GCF_049115385.1. Classification (NCBI taxonomy): domain Eukaryota; kingdom Metazoa; phylum Chordata; class Mammalia; order Artiodactyla; family Moschidae; genus Moschus; species Moschus berezovskii. The sequence goes on along the minus strand of NC_142468.1, from coordinate 24,385,847 downwards.
TGAGCGACTTCACTTTCATTTTTCACTTTTATGCATTGGGGAAGGAAATGGCAACCCACTCCAGTGTTCTTGCCTGGAGAATCCCAGGGACGGGGGAGCCTGGTGGGCTTCCGTCTATGGGGTCGCACAGAGTCGGACACGACTGAAGCGACTTAGCAGCAGCAGCAAGTGGAAGCTATTATAGTGTAGGAACTCTGTAGATGAAACAGGCAAAAAAATACAGAAAGAAATTCATCATTTTATCTTTGTTAAAACAAAGCCAGGTAAATCTTACCATATAGTTGAATGACGTTTGGCCACACAAACTTGAACTTGAGAAGACTGACTTATTAATAGTAACGTATTTTAGACTGATAAACTACAAAAGGATATGCAAATTTTACTTGAGGGTTTCCCAAGATAGTAGGACTTCCTTCATAGCTCAGTCGGTAAAGAATCTGCCTGGAGTGCAGGAGACCTGGGTTTGATTCCTGGGTCGGGAAGATCCTCTGGAGAAGGGAATGGCTATCCACTCCAGTATTCTTGCCGGGAGAATCCTGGGGACTGTGCCTGGCAGACTGCAGTCCATGGGATCGCATGAGCTGGAGACGACTTAGCGACTAAACCACCACCACCAAGTTAGTAGGGTGAGTTTAGAAGTTTATATGATCTTTCTGAATGATTATTATATGATTTAAAAGCTCATCACATACAAGAAATTTGGCCCATTTTTCGTATCAGTATCCTTGTTGAGTTGGAAATAGTCTTTGTATAGTATAACCTCTTCATTTTCCAAGAAAAGGAAAGTGAGGTATATAGATTAGTTAGCAGCAGAGTTGGAACTAAATGCTAAAATGCTTGCCTTCAGATTCCAGTACAGTGTTCTTTACACTATATACTATTGTTAAACTGTAACTCTTCTCAAAAATCATATATGGAGCCAGCAGAGTTGATTTTTTTCCCTTATGCATTTTTTTTTCTTTTTTAAATAACCACTAACCACAATTAGTTCATTCCTTGACTGAAGGGTTATTCTGTTTTTCAGTATTTCAGACAATGTTTAGTGAACATCTGTGTGCATATCTCCTTGAACACATTTGTAAAGTTTTCTCTGGAATGAATTGCTGAGCCATAGGTTGATGTGCATTTTCAACTTTGCCAGCTGCCAAATAACACTCTAAAGTTAACATTTTACAGACCTGCCAATAGTATATGAGTCACCCGTATCCACATTTAGACTTGCCAGATTGGCATTGTCAGATTTTTTAATTTGTGCCAGTCTGATGGGTGAGAAATGATATAATTATTTTCCTTCTTTCACAAAGGTTTTAACTTTATTTTTAATTTTGGTGAAGTGAAATTAACTCTTTTTGTTGTATAGTTATTTTGACAAATACATAGAGCTATGCAACTCCCAAAATTGAGACACCCATTAACAGTTCCAGCACCTGAAATTCCCTTGAACTGCTCTTTTATAGTCTTTAACTGCTGGCAACTGATACTGATTATTGTCTTTCCCTGTAGTTTGTCTTTTCTATAATATCAGGTAATGGAATTATATAGTTTAGCCTTTTGAGTCTGGTTTCTTTAATTTAGTGTAATACTTTTGAGTGTTTCTTCATGTTGAGTGTATTAGCAGTTCTTTATATTGCTGAATGTAGTATTCCAGTGTATGGATGCATCACAATTTATCCATCTACCAGTTGAAAGACATTGAGTTTTTTGTTTGGACTACGAATAAAGCTGCTATAAATCAAGTTTTTATGTGAACACAAGCCTTGGATAAGCACCTCCAAGTGAAATTTCTGGGTCACGTGGGAAGTGTATGTTTAACTTTAAAAATATGTGTTAGGTAGAATAGTGGCCCACAAAGATGTTCTGCTCCTTGGAAACTGTGAATAAATTAGGTTACATGACAAAAGTGAATTAAAGTTGTAGCTCGTATTAATCAACTGACTTTAAAATAGAGTTTATCCTGAGGTTATCCAGGTGCTGTGCCTAGAGTATCACAAAGGTTCTTAAAAGGGGAAGAGAAGGTAGAAAGATGTAACACAGAGAGATGCAGAGTTCTTGGTTTTGAGGTTGGAGAATCTGGGGCATAAGCTAAGAAATACGGTCTCTGGAAAAGGCCAGGAAATGGATTAATCTTTAGACCTCGTGGAAGAGAATGGAGTTCTGCCAACAGATTTTCACCTAGACAGACTTGTGTCAGATATTTAACCTACAGAACTGTGAAGTAATAAGTTGTTGTTTTAAGCCACTAAATTTGTGGCAACTTGTCAGAGTAGTGTAGGAAAATATATGCTGTAAAAGGCATTTTCCAAAGAGGCTAAATTATATTCTCCGTGGTGATGTATGAGTATTCTAGTTACTTTACATCCTCATCAACACTTGGTATGATCACTGTTTTTAATTTTAGTCATTGTAATGGGTATATATATAGCAGTATTTTGTTGTGGTTTTTATTTGAATTTTTCTTGTGAATATTGATGATGAACATCTCTTCTGTGCTTACTTGCCATCTGCATATCTTTGCTGAAGTGTCCCAAGTTCCAAATCTTTTTCCATTTTTAAATTGAATTTTCTTATTGTCTGATTTTTTTCTAGTCCTTTGTTAGATATGTGGTTTGCAGAGATTTTCTTCCAGTCTGTGGCCTGCCTTTTCCTTCCTTCTCAGCTGTGTCTTTTGAAGTACAGAAGTTTTAAATTTTGGTTAAGTGCAGAGTATCAGTATTTTCTTTTATGAGTCTTAGTTTGGTATTGTATATAAGAACTCTGCCAAACCAAGATCACAAAGATTTTCTCCTATGTCTTCTATAAATTATATATTTTTCCTTTATATCTGTGTTATACTTTTGAGTTACTTTTTGTGTAGAGGTGTAAGTTGAGTCTCATCTATTTGTCCAGTTGTTCCATGTCTGTTTGTTGAAAAGACTGTTCTCCATTGAATTGTCTTTGTCTCTTGGTCAAAAACCATTTGACTACATTTGTGTTGGTTTCTTTCTAGCCCCCTGTGTGTTCCATTGTTGTGTTTGGCTATTTTTTTTTCCTGCCAGTATATAGCTTTAAAATTAAGTCTTGAAATCAGGTAATGTGAGTTCTCCAACTTTTTTATTTTCAAAATTGTTTTAGCTATCTTAGTACTTTTGCCTAAATTTTATAATCAGCTTATTGCTATAAATATATAAAATTCTGCTAGGATTTTGCAGGTAAGAAGCAACAGTTAGAACTGGACATGGAACAACAGACTGGTTCAAATAGGGAAAGGAATACGTCAAGGCTGTATATTGCTCACTCTGCTTATTTAACATATGCAGAGTACATCATAAGAAACGCTGGGCTGGATGAAGCACAAGCTGGAATCAAGATTGCTGGGAGAAACATCAATAACCTCAGATATGCAGATAACACCACCCTTATGGCAGAAAGTGAAGAAGAACTAAAGAGCCTCTTGATGAAAGTGAAAGAGGAGGGTGAAAAAGTTAGCTTAAAACTCAGCATTCAGAAATCTAAGATCACGGCATCTGGTCTCATCATTTCATGACAAACAGATGGGGAAACAGTGGCAGACTTTATTTTTGGGGGCTCCAGAGTCACTGCAGATGGTGACTGCAGCCATGAAATTAAAAGATGCTTGCTCCTTGGAAGGAAAGTTATGACCAACCTAGACAGCATATAAAAAAGCAGAGACATTACTTTGCCAACAAAGGTCCGTCTAGTCAAGGCTATGGTTTTTCCAGTAGTCATGTATGGATGTGAGAGTTGGACCATAAAGAAAACTGAGCGCCAAAGAGTTGATGCTTTTGAACTGTGGTGTTGAAGAAGACTCTTGAGAGTCCCTTGGACTGCAAGAAGATCCAACCAGTCCATCTTAAAGGAAATCAGTCCTGAATACTTATTGGAAGGACTGATGCTGAAGCTGAAACTCCAATACTTTGGCCACCTGATGGAAAGAGCTGACTCATTGGAAAAGACCCTGATGCTGGGAAAGACTGAAGGAGAGAGGAGAAGGGGACGACAGAGGGTGAGATGGTTGGATGGCATCACTAACTCAATGGACATGAGTTTGAGTAAGCTCCAGGAGTTGGTGATGTGACAGGGAGGCCTGGCGTGCTGCATTCCACGGGGTCACAGAGTCGGACATGACTGAGCGACTGAACTGAATTGAAGATTTTGAGCTTGTTGTAGATTAGTTTGATAATTGACATCTTAACAAAATAGTTTTCCAATCTATGAACATGATGTTTCTCTCTATTTAGGTCTTTTATTTCTTTCATGAATGTTTCATAGTTTCCAACATGTAGATCCTGCAAATGTTTTATTAGTTCTATACCTAAGTATTTCAGTTTTTTAGTCCTATTGCAAATGTCATTTTTAAAACCTGTCTTTCCAGTTGACCATCACTAGTATGTAGAAATGCAATCAATTTTTATTTGTTGTCTTTGTATTCTGAGTTTTAAGTAAACTCATTTATAACTTTTAGGAGCTTTTTCCTATAGATAATCTTGGAATTTGTCTAAGGAGGCAGTCATGTCATTTATGAATAGAGAAACCTACCTTCCTTTCCTAGTCTTTTTTTTTCTTGACTTTTTGCAGTGTCTAGGACTTCCAGTGATTAGTAGGGTTGAAAGGGAACATCCTTGCCTTGTTCACAATCTTAGAGCATTCAGTCTTTCACCTTCAATGTGTAATTAATGCTAAATGCAAGTCATTTTGTAGATTCTCTAAATTGGATTAAGGAAATTTCCCTCTATTCTGAGGTTACTGAGAGTTTGAGGGGGGTTGTTTGTTTGTGTTTTTAATCATGAATGGATGTTGAATTTTGTCAAATGCCTTTCTGCATCTATTGAGGTGACCATTTGAATTTTTTAAATCTGTTAATATGGTGAATTACACCATATTTTTCAGTGTTGACACGGCCTTGTGTGTTTTCTGGGAATAACTCCAGAGTTGTTGCAGACTAAATAGTTTTGGGTTGTTTTCCTTTGATCTTGACATTTTTCTTAAAAAGGAAACAATATAAGATTTTGTGACAGTGTTTATAAAGTCATCAAAATCAAGGTATTCATTAACAGTTATGTACATTTCATATGTTGTAGGACTTATTGATCTATCTATACTGGAGATTATAGACTGTACTTTACCACTATAGGACTCGTTTTTAAAATTACTAAATGAAGAAAGAAAATGTTTGTAACACTGTAATCAAGCATTTCCTCATGCTGGCTTAATTTAAGCAAATTGTTTAAGTGTATTTGGATAATGAAGTATATTTTGAATGAAGATAAAATGATTTAATTGGAAGATTTTTTACTTGGAATGAAAGCAGTGAGAATGTCACATACCACGGGGGAGTGGGGGGGGAGAAAGCTCCTTCAACACGAGAAAATCAACTATAGACCCTTGAGTAATCATAAATGTTTGGTTTGATCCAAGTGTAATAAATTCAGTGAATGTATTAAAAAGTGTGAAGTGAAGTATAAACTACTGAAAATACCAGGCTCTGTTTTGCTATACTGAAGATGTTCTTCATGAAAAAAATGTAGGTACGTAGTAAAAAGATACATGCTTATTAAATATGTTTTAATATGGTGAATTGTGAAGTTTTTCCTCCATCAGTTCCTACTACAGAAGACAGTTTAATTGTTAAGAATAAGGTGTCATGGGGAATTCCCTGGCAGCTAGGACTCTGCCCTTCCCCTGCAGGAGGAGGCACAGGTTCCATCCCTAGTCAGGGTACTGAGATCCCAAACGGAGATCCCATACCTTACCACCTTCCCTTCAAAACAAATAACACGGGTTCAGTAACTTCATAATCAAGCTATTTATTTTTATCATTTTTATAAATTTGAGCTTATTATGCTTTAAACATTATAAAGTTTCAAGCAGTTTCTCTCATGTAATTTTGAAGTTCCTTCTTTCTTAATAGTTGTCTCAAAAGACGCTAAACATTGAAGTTTTGAGGCCTCTGAGGTTCTTTGCATTTTTGATACTTTAAGGCAGGGGTTGGCAAATTTCTGTAAAAGGCCAAGTAGTAAATATTTTAAGCTTTGCAGATTGTACCGGTTCTGTTGCAGGTATCCAGCTCTGCTTTTACCTTGCAGAGATGGCCAAATGAATCTGTGTTCCAGTAAAACTTTGTTTATAAAAACAAGGTATGCCTTATTTGGCCTGTGGGCTTAGTTTGCCTATTTTGATTTTGGGCAAAAGTCAGTAGGAAAAATGAAAATAATTATAGTAATGTAGCAGAAAGACTTTTAAGATCAGCTGAGTTGGAAGGTTATTCAGTGCTGTAATTCCTAGCCACACCTTCATTTTCCTTATCTTTAACAGGTGGCCATCTAGGAAGATGATTGAAAAAGATAAAATAGGGTATGGAAGGTACTGAGCAAAATATTCTGACATGTAGTAGATACTTAATAAGTATTTGCTCCCACCACCATGCCATTTTATGTTATTTTACAGTGTGTAGTTGTCCAAATATTAGAAATTATGGTTGTATTTCTATTTCTATCTAAATTATTTTTTGGATTATGCTTGTTGGACATGTAATTTGTAACTGTTTTGGCTTCACAGTAGTATCAGAAAGTTCACATGAAAAAAATTGAGAGTTTGTGTTAAAATATAATTTCTTGTTTTGAGGATTTTACATTGTCACAAAAAATGTTTGATAATGTCACTTAAAGCCTTATTTTGATTTGACCTAAGACGTAGGTTTTCTGTATTTTGAGTGCTTCAGAAATGCCTGTGAGATTGTATATATTTAAATTAATTAACTGACTCCTGTGAGTGAACTGACTGGGTGCTCTGCTAGGATTTGGTTGTACTTTAAAAGTACTTAAATTTAGGTGCTCACTTTTGTGTAATGTTTGGGACATAAGGGGCGCTTCAGAAAGTTGTTTTTCTTTCTTTCTGAATTTCTGTCCAGATAGAGCTGGATTTGAAATTTTAACTCCCCTTGCTCCTCCAAAAAAAAAAAAAAATCAATGCTTTTTGGCAGATCAGAGGCAGAGATGCCACATATGTGGCTGTTGGATTAATTTTGCACCAGTAGTTAGCAGTAGGACTGGGGTTGGATCTCATGTACAGGTTGATTCTCTGTTTAGCGCTCATTTTGTTGCCCTGTTGTGTGGTTTAATGGCTCTGTTGTTACTGCCTCTGGACGCCCAGAAACTGTTTTCTTATCCCATGTTCTCCATTTTCCCCTTAAAGCTTAAGCAGAAGCTGTTGCAAAGTCTTATCCAATTTTACTAAGAAAACTTTATATTGTTGTTTAATCATAGTTATAGCTTAGAATGCATTTGTATTATACTTAGTGTGAAAGAAAAGTTTGTTTTTAATCAGGTTTTTAAAATTCAGCTTTACATTGATTATATTATCTGTATGATACTTATGTATGAGTTGGTTTTTCTTTCGTCTACAAGTAATCATTATAACTAATTTATTCAGGAGATTATAGGTGAATACTGAATATTTATAATCTGAAGACTTTGGGTGGGATATAAGGAAGTATTAGATGAAGTCTCTGTCCTCAAAGGCATGGCTTTGAAGTAAGTATGGATAGTCCCTTAGAGACTAAGTTGGATTAAGAGAATTTATTAGTTGTTTGAAATGGCCAGAGTCACAGAATTGCTTAAATAATACGCAAATAAATTGTAAGGTTCCTTTTATAGTGTTGCAGACTTATAATTTTTAAAAAATTATATATCAAGGTTTATTTAACTGTGTTACTGTTGGTGAGTTGTTTCTAACTTTTGGTTATTATTAGTAAATGTTACTGTGAATGTTACTGTAAGTTTAGTTTATGAAGGTGCACGTGAACACATGTTTCTCGGGGGCTCTGTTCTCTAGTATAGTGGCCACTAGCCACATGTGACTATTTAAATTTGGATTAACTAAAATTAAAAATTCAGTTCTTCAGTTACACATGCCACATTTCAAGTGCTTGTTAGCTATATATGGCCAGTGTGGCTATGTTATTACTGCAGATACAGAACATTTTCGTTATTGCATATAACCATCAGAGCATTCAAGGAAATTGTATTATGAACCCCAGAGTTAAACCTTTGGCCAGGTGATTTATCTGAGGACTATACAAATAAGCAAATAAGCTGCAGACATTTTTCAAAATAATGATTCACTTCCAAGTAATCAGTAGACACCTAAGAGTTTATGAAAGGAAATTTGGTGGTTCTTTGTAGGCATCTTAAAGGGACAGTGTTCTTTTTATATTTTACTCTTTTATACTTTATTTCTTACCCTTATACTTTATGCCTTATCCTTTTATTTCAGTTTTATAGTGAGAATAGTATTTAATTTGGCTGAATCACGGTACTATTTTCTTTCCCCTAACCCTACCCAGAACTGTATCCTTTGCCCCATCTCTTAGTGTCATCCTTTGTATATAGTTCTAAACATTAACAACTTTGTGACCAAATAGAGGCTCAGAGAGATTATTTTATCCTGATTCCTGTTGTAACTGATAGCAGGTATTTGAACTCGGTTTATTTTTCTCCAAAGCCCTTGGATTTTTCTACTTGTAGTTTAGCCTTCTTTTAGAGTTACCTTGTTTAACACTATCTTTTTTGGTAAGAATCTTTTTTTAGGAAAGAAATTTTTAGTGTTTAAATTGTACTTGAATTACAGTGAAGAACTTTGAACCTGTAAATTGTAAACTCCTTGAGGGTAGGGGCTACGTGTTTTTATTTTAGTATCTCACTGCTTATTATGGTAGATGGATGTTATCAATTTGTACTTTTTAATCATTTACTTGTTAAACCTTAGCCTTACTTGTAAGTTTCATCCCAGAGACTGTTCTAACCTAGTCACCTCCTGTAGCCTGACAGAATTTGAGATTCAGAACAGTTCCATTTATTCGGTGTTGACCATAAATGTGTTTATTGATGGATGGGGGGGCAGTTGTCTAACTTTCACATGTTCTTAATTAGCTTTCTTTACAAATATTAAATGTGAATGGATGAATTATGGGCTTTTCTGATAGACATCATAGTTACGAACCTTGCACCGGTTAAGTACTCATACTATGGAATCATATTGGTGCTTCTTGACTTGTATGTGACTCTGGGCAGGTTAACCTATGAAAATCTGATTCCTTATCTGCAGAATGGGGGTTGTACTTGTGCTTGATTCAGAGGTTGTAGGGCTGTCTGAGGAGGCCTTACAAATAGCTGTGAAAAGAAGGGAAGCGAAAAGCAAAGGAGAAAAGGAAAGATATACGCATTTGAATGCAGAGTTCCAGAGAATAGCAGGGAGAGATAAGAAAGCCTTCCTCAGCAATCAGTGCAAAGAAATAGAGGAAAACAACAGAATGGGAAAGACTAGAGACCTCTTCAAGAAATTAGAGATACCAAGGGAAAATTTCATGCAAAGATGGGCTCAATAAAGGACAGAAATGGTATGGACCTAACAGAAGCAGAAGATATTTAGAAGAGGTGGCAAGAATACACAGAAGAACTGTACAAAAAAGATCTTCACGACCCAGATAATCACAGTGGTGTGATCAGCTACCTAGAGCCAGACATCCTGGAATGTGAAGTCAAGTGGGCCTTAGAAGGCATCACTACGAACAAAGCTAGTGGAGGTGATGGAATTCCAGTTGAGCTATTTCAAATCCTGAAAGATGATGCTGTGAAAGTGCTGCACTCTATATGCCAGCAAATCTGGAAACCTGAGCAGTGGCCACAGGACTGGAAAAGGTCAGTTTTCATTCCAATCCCAAAGAAAGGCAATGCCAGAGAATGTTCAAACTACCGCACAATTGCACTCATCTCACATGCTAGTAAAGTAATGCTTAAAATTCTCCAAGCCAGGCTTCAGCAGTACGTGAACCATGAACTTCCAGATGTTCAAGCTGGATTTAGAAAAGGCAGAGGAACCAGAGATCAAATTGCCAACATCCACTGGATCATAAAAAAGCAAGAGAGTTCCAGAAAAACATCTATTTCTGCCTTATTGACTATGCCAATTTGACTATTTCTGCCTTATTTGACTGTGTGGATCACATTAAACTGTGGAAAATTCTGAAAGAGATGGGCATACCAGATCACATGACCTGCCTCTTGAGAAATCTGTATGCGGATCAGGAAGCAACAGTTAGAACTGGACATGGAACAACAGACTGGTTCCAAATAGGAAAAGGAGTACGTCAAGGCTGTATATTGTCACCCTGCTTATTTAACTTCTGTGCAGAGTACATCATGAGGAACGCTGGGCTGGAGGAAGCACAAGCTGGAATGAAGATTGCCGGGAGAAATATCAGTAACCTCAGATATGCAGATGACACCACCCTTATGGCAGAAAGTGAAGAGGAACTACAAAGCCTCTTGATGAAAGAGAAAGAGGAGAGTGAAAAAGTTGGCTTAAAGCTCAACATTTAGAAAACTAAGATCATGGCGTCTGGTCCCATCACTTCATGGGAAATAGATGGGGAAACAGTGGAAACAGTGTCAGACTTTATTTTGGGGGGCTCCAAAATCACTGCAGATGGTGATTGCAGCCATGAAATTAAAAAACGCTTACTCCTTGGAAGGAAAATTATGACCAACCTAGACAGCATGTTAAAAAGCAGAGACATACTTTGCCAACCAAGGTCTGTCTAGTCAAGGCTATGGTTTTTCCAGTGGTCATGTATGAATGTGAGAGTTGAACTATAAAGAAAGCTGAGCGCCAAAGAATTGATGCTTTTGAACTGTGGTGTTGGAGAAGACTCTTGAAAGTCCCTTGGACTGCCAGGAGATCCAAGCAGTCCATCCTGAAGGAGACCAGTCCTGGGTGTTCTTTGGAAGGACTGATGGACTGATGTTGAAGCTGAAACTCCAATACTTTGGCCACCTGATGTGAAGAGCTGACTCATTGGAAAAGACCCTGATGCTGGGAAAGATTGAGGGCAGGAGGAGAAGGGGAAGACAGAGGATAAGATGGTTGGATGGCATCACTGACTCGATGGACGGGGTTTGGATAGACTCTGGGAGTTGGTGATGGACAAGGAGACCTGGTGTGTTGCCGTTCATGGGGTCACAAAGAGTCGGACATGACTGAGCAATGGAGAAATGAGGGAAGGAAAAACCTTTTTCTTTTCTCCTAGGTTCTTTGTTTAGGGCTCTGCAAATTAAACTGACAAAAGAAAGAGTAACAGAAGAAATGGTTTGTCACTTAATGCATACGGAGGGCTACAGAGGAAAGAATTGGAGACCACAGAAGCAGCGAGTCTGAGCGATAAATTGTGGATTAGAGACAAGACAAAGGAAAGAGGCCTTTTAGGAACTGCAAATTGTGGGAATGTAAATATGTGGGAGCAACTAGTGAATATAAAGGTTATTTTAGTCAGGTTTATTATGCAGATTTATGTCAGTGTCATCTGCATTGATAAGAGTCAACTCTGAGGATTGAGTTCCTCTTTCTGGTACTGTTAGGAACAAAAATTCATGTTAATTTTAAAAGGGAAATTTATGCCCTGGTTTTTAAGTCTGAAAGGGGAAGGCAGTTTTTTTCTGTTGTATGCTGTTTTTTAATTGCCTTATCTCAAAATAACCCTTTTGCCAAAATGTCACCTTTTGAAGTGGAATATTCAGATCCCCTCAGAGTCTTGAGGATTAATTGAAATGATATATCAAGAATAATTAGCATAGTGCCTGGTATATATATTAAGCACTTCATAAATGCTTATCCATAAATAAGAGAAAGAATACAAACCTCTTTTATGATACTTACATGGACTAGCAATGAACTGTATTATGTTTTCATAAATATATTTTGAACAGTTTGTGTGATTATCAATAATTTGATTAAGCAGTTTTGTAGGAATTTGTGAATTGGTTATCATAGACTGAGTCAGTGATGGATAATTGTAATTTTGTGTTGAGGTAAAGCTTTTATCATCTCTGAAATAATAGTGAAAGTCAGTGGGGGAAAACAATTTGTTGCTCTATTTATAAACAGCTTACGTATGTAGTGAGATCAAGTTCTGCTCAGCTTTACTAGTTTCTCTTACTGACTCTCAAGCATTAGTCAAGGGTATTTTTCACTAGGTCATTTTTACTACACTTTAAAATAGGCTTAAAAAGATAGCATAGTTTTTAGAGTTGAGTTTCATTATGGGGATTTAAAATTTTATGTTTAGAAACCATTTGTTTAATTTTACTCATGTTAGAGTGCTTGAATTAGTGTTTTGTTTACTTTTTTCCTTTTGTGTAATGGAAGCCTTTCATATATGTCTTGGGTCTTATATTCTTTCCTATTTATACAAGTTTTCTTAGGGTGCTCTTCCACAGGTAATTCCTGTAGCATTTTCTGCAGTTGTAGTGCAGCACTTACTTATCATTGAAGTTCTGTAGAGGTTTTGTTTGTTTGCTTGTACACTATACTTGTTTTTTATACTAGAATTTAAGTTCCTTAAGAATTTAGACGCTCTGCCTTAGCAATCTTCTTGCCAGTGACTATCCCGTTTTTTTGTACCAAATGAGTACTTACATTGTTGAATGGATGAATAGTTTAGTAACCTTTTATAACTATAGGGTTTCTGTACAGTAATCTTTCAGATTGACCTTTCATTCTTATTTCTTATAATATCCTCGTTATGTTTTACTTCTTTCTAAGACTAGTCAAAATCAGAACATTACTCATATCCTCAGTCAGCAATTCTGTAGTGCTAAAAGTTCAGTGGGTTCTAAACTTGGTGACATTTGTATCCTCATCAGTCTTCTTCCTTCTCAAATTCGCCTTTCCTATTTTGATAACATAACTTCTGGTCCTGAAAGTATTCTCTATGGATTATTAATTTTAGTCAGTTTCCTTGTTCTGATAATTCTGAAATGATTATTTGGTATTCCTTCAATGACAATGCAGATTTTTTTTTAAATTGCCAATTGTTGAATTGCATACCAATAAACCATCTATTTAGAGATAATCATCTACTAATTTGCTGACCTTTGGAGTCTTTTTTTTCCTCTAGTAAACTGTAAATCACTTGAGGTCAAAAGTTGGTATATCTTGACAATGCACTTTTAGAGACCTACAACTTGTGATACATGGGTTTCAGGGAAAGAAACTGATTAAAAGGATCGACAACCTAAGATTAAAGGGGAAGGAGAAAATCTTTATAAAATAGGCATACAAATAGGCATCTGGAAAGCAAAATATTAACCCTGTGAGTTTCTAATTAGGATTGAGTTTGTGATTGTATATTATTAATACAATGAAAGATGAACTTGACTTACTATATTATAAAGTGTTAGTAGTCTGTTTTGGAATTTTTCTTTAATGCTGTTACTCCTTTGGTAAACTGGTTTCCTCTCATTTTTAAATTACAAATGTATTCATTTTTGTGTGGTAGAAGTCCTGACTTCTGAAGGGTTTTAATGATTGCTTAAGTGATTTATTTATAAATTCTTATTGTTGCATTGTTTATAAACTTGTTTAGGATCTTAGGGATAATATATTGATTCCTTCTATTTGCCTAATTGTTCTAGAACTCTTGAAAGGGCTTTGGTGCTTCTGCTAATGTTTTGTACTTTAAGAAGGTACAAAAAGTATTATCTATGTGGTTCCCCCCCTCAAATTATAAAACTAACACATTTTTTGTCAGTGTTTTGTAAGGTGTCCAAATTGTACAGGAAGTAAAATCTGATAAATAAGTTATCCTTGTTTTTCAGAGATACTAAGTGAAAACAATATTCTGTATATTTTTCTGGATTTTTTGTGAATAACTTTATACACGTTTTTATGTACATTTATAAAAATGGAATGATATGTACGTGTGTGTTTGTCACTCAGTCATGTCTGACTCTGCAACCCCACGGACTGTAGCCCACTAGGCTCCTCTTTCTATGGGATTTTCTAGACACGAATACTGGAGTTGGTTGTCATTTCCTTCTCCAGGGGATCTTCCCAGCCCAGGGAGCAAACCTGGGTCTCCTGCATTGCAGGCAGATTCTTTCCCATCTGAGCCACCAGGGAAATCCCTGGGTGATATATAGGTATCATTAATTAATTCACTTGCTTTTTTTGTTCCATGTCAGTTCATACTGGGCTTCATACTCTAGTAGCTACATTAAAAATATTTGAAATAAACAGGTGACATTCTTTTTTTCTTTCTTTTTTTTTTCTTTTTCTGCCTCACTGTGCAGCTTGTGTGATCTCAGTTCCTCCACCAGCGATTGAACCTAGGCCACAGCAGTTAACACCTGGAATTCTAACCACTAGACCACTAGGGGACTCTCTTAATAGTATATTCTGTTTAACACAATGTCTAAAAATAATTACCATCTCTGCCTGTATTAAATGCAAAAAATAATGAAATGTTTTGTATTCCTTTTTTCCCCCCGTGAAAGTGTGGGGAAGTGTTTTTCACTGAGTTGTGTCCAACTCTTTGTGCCAGTGTCCAGCCCAGCCCACCAGACTCCTCTGTCTGTGGAATTCTCCAGGCAGGAATATGGGAATGGGTGGTCATTCTCTTCTCGAGGGGATCTTTCCAACCCAGGGACTGAACCTGGGTCTTCCTACCTTGAAGTCAGGTTCTTTACCATTTGAGCCACCAGGGAAGCCCATTTTTCCCCCTGTGCTGAATCTTTAAAATCTAGTGTGTATTTTATACTGATGACACATTTCAATTAGAATGATAGACTTTCATTGGAAATACTTAATCTATATTTAGATTTTAAATTTTGCAGTTGAAAAAGTAGAGTAACATACCCAAATTGTTCCTAACATACTCTGTACGATAAATTTTTAGAAAAGGAATTGTTAGTGAGGGTTTATTTAAAATTTTTGGTATTTGTTGTTGTTCAGTTGCTCAGTCATGTCCGACTCTTTGTGATCCCATAGACTACAGCACACTAGGCTTCCCTGTTCTTCAGTATCTGCTGGAGCTTGCTCAAACTCAGGTCCATCGAGTCGGTGATGCCATCCAACCATTTCATCCTCTGTCATCCCCTTTTCCTGCCTTCATTCTTTCCCAGCATCAGGGTGTTTTCTAATGAGTCGACTCCTGGTAACAGGTGGCCAAAGTATTGAAGCTTCAGCTTGAGCATCAGTCCTTCCAATGAATACTCAGGGTTGATTTCCTTTAGAATTGACTGGTTGGATCTCCTTGCAGTCCAAGGGACTCTCAAGAGTCTTCTCCAGCACCACATTTCAAAAGCATCAATTGTTCAGTGCTCAACCTTCTTTATGGTCCAGCTGTCACATCCGTACATGACAACTGGAAAAACCATAGCTTTGACTCTGTGGACCTATGTCGGCAAAGTGATGTGTCTGCTTTTTAATACACTGTCTAGGTGTGTCATAGTTTTCTTCCAAGGAGCAAGCATCTTTTAATTTCATGGCTGCAGTTACCATCTGCAGTGATTTTGGAGCCCAAGAAAATAAAGTCTGTCACCGTTTCCATTGTTTCCCCATCCATTTACCAAGAAGTGATGGTATCAAATGACATACAACAGTGAAGTTAAATGAAGCAGTCAGGTGAGAAAAGATGAATTTTGCATAATCATGTTTTAAAGGTAGAAGAACGATGTAAATGTGATTTTTTTTTTTTTTTAAAGGAAGCCTGTAGTCAGTATGGTATTGTTTTACAGAGACAATTAGCTTAGCACTGCAGAGCCACATGAAGGTTCACTTATCTGGCTTTTATTTCCTGTTCTGTTAACTTCTAGCTCTGAAACTTAGCTTACAGTGCTTGCATGTCTTCTGGACAATGGGGATATCTGACCTGCTCACCTTTTAGGGCACCTGTTGAGATCAAATGAAATAATGTGCTTGAATTACTATAAAAACTGAAAAGCTTTACAAATAAATGTGTAAGATGTGACTATGTAAATCACTTACAAATTTTCTTTTCTAGCTTTTGAAATGAAAGGCTTGCATGCAGTTAACAGCAAGACAGAATTCCCACTCTAAATGCAATACTTCTAAAATTATTTTATTGTCTTTCCAGTTCTCCCCTTTCCTTTTTTCCCTGGGAGAAAACCTTATTCTCTGAATTTTCCTATTTTAAGGTCCTGTAATTTCTGCCAGGTTCAACTATCATGCTCAGTGTTACAGAATTGTATTTGGTTCCTGGTCTCCAAAGCCAGTCAGATCATCCTTTATTATAAACATTGTTTGAAATTATCCCTTTTCCTTCTGCTATTTCCTTATCTTCCCATGCATAAAGTATTAAAACATCGTCTCTATTGACTGCTCTACTTGCATTTCTCTTAATCAACTGGTTACAGTGTAAAAAAGATTTTAACTTTGTGAAAAGTTCTTTGTTTCCAGTTCTTTTTAAATTCAGAAACCCATAGTTTCCCATTGCTTGCAGGAGAAAATTCCAGCAGTTTAGTTTGCATTTAGAGTCTATTCTGGCTATATCTTCTATCTCTTACACTGGCTCTGTTCCTTATCAGAGACTGTTCTTGTTCTCCCAACTAGGCCATATATATTCTTGATTGGTAGCAATATTACTAAAAAACCACATTGCAAGTAATTTTATCCCACAAGTTTAAAAATCTATTTCTAGTCAGGTTGAAAATGTTATGTTATCTTTTGTTCTAGTTCCTTTTTTCAGAAACTTTACTAACCTTTTGGATGCATTTAATCTTTCATTACCAAGTAGTTGAAGGTGATAATGGGGCAGTTCAAGTAACCAACCATTTGATATCTTTGATACTGTTTGGCTTTTAACCAATTCTTACTATGAGTTTGTGGTCTTAAATATCTCCTAAGACTTTCAACCTTGTGTTTGATATAAGCAAATGGAGAGTTTTCCCACTGGGGGGAAAAATAAAAACTATAATACTTTCCACTTAAGAATATTGCATGATATATTGGGAGCTTAGTATCGCCCGGTTTAAAAAAAATGATTTCTTATTCCTCCACCAGTTCTTTCTTCAGTTATTGCAAGATATTAATGGGCTATGAAGCTTTGCCTGTTCGCCATATTCACCTGACCTCTCGCCCACTGACTACCACTTCTTCAAGCATCTCAACAAGTTTTTCCAGGGAAAACTCTTCCACAACCAGCAGGAGGCAGAAAATGCTTTCCAAGAGTTCATCGAATCCCAAAGCATGGATTTTTACACTACAGGAATAAGCGAACTTATTTCTTGTTGGCAAAAATGTGTTGATTTTAATGGCTCCTATTTTGATGAATAAAGATGTGTTTGCACCTAGTTATGATTTAAAATTCACGGTATGAAACCACAATTACTTTTATGCACCAGCCTATTACCTACTATCACCATCACTGCTACTCAAATTCATTGAAGTAATCATTCTACTTTTGTCCTCTGTAAAATACCATCTGAGGATGTTGTAAGGAGTATATGATACAAAGAACTTGAAACCATGTGTTCAGAACTTGAAACCATGTGTTTATACCTGTTGAATGTTTACTCTTTATTGTTGGCTGCACTGGGTCTTTGTTGCTGCGCACAGGCTTTCTCTACAGAGCAGGGGCTGCTTTTTTGTTTTGGCGCACAGGCTTCTTGCTGCTGACACGGGCACTTGGGCAGATAGGCTCAGTGGTTGTGGCACACAGATTTAGCTGTGGCTCCGCAGCATGTGGGATCTTTTTGGACCGGGGATCGAACCTCTGTCCCCTGCATTGGTAGGTGGATTTTTAACCACTGGACCACCAGGGAAGTCCCATTGAATATTTATTTTGAGGTGCTCCTTGGGCAAAATACTTTGCTTCTTTAAACCAGTTTTCTCTTTTGTCATTGGGTATAACACTATACTTACACTTGTATACTTGTTTGAGGATTAACTGTATAAAGTACGGTAGCACAGTGTTCAGCTCAGCACACAGAGTTAGTAAATACTAGCTTGACCATTAAATGTTTTGTCTATACATTTTTTAAAAAAGTTCTAGGTTTTGTTTTTTATCACAGTTCACAGCATGTGGGATCTTAGTTCTCTGATCAGGGATCCCTAACCCACGTTGCTGGCTTTGAAACCACTGGAATGCCAGGAAAGTCCCCATCTTTACACTTTTTAGTCTTGTTTGGCCACTTTTAATGTAAATATTTATCATTTTGTATGCATGTTTAGTCTCTCTGGCCAGATTGTAATCATGTGATGGTTTTGGAGGTGGCAGAATGTAGTATATTGTAGAATATATTATTAGAATTGTATTTGCACTGCCACTCAGGTTCCAGTATGCAATACAAGGCAATTTATTTGGCAGTAGTTTTTATTACATTCAGTGAGCTCTTTCCATCCACTGCCAAGATGACCCTTGAAATAAATCTTTCCCTGAACATTTTGAAAAGCAGTAGATTAGATGATATTAAGTATCTTTCAGCCTCCATGTTTATTTAGAAACTAGCAGTACTTGAAAAAGAGTTTTGTCTTGGAGGTCTGAGAAGCTTAATGAAAATTATTGAATGAGTGAATGCCTCAATTTTGGGTTAGTAATTGCTTGGTTTAATTCAGTTCAGTTCAGTCGCTCAGTCGTGTCCGATTCTCTGTGACCCCATGAAGCACAGCACGCCAGGCCTCCCTGTCCATCACCAACTCCCGGAGTTCACTCAAACTCATGTCCATCGAGTCGGTGATGCCATCCAGCCATCTCATTCTCCGTCGTCCCCTTCTCCTCCTGCCCCCAATCCTTCCCAGCATCAGAGTCTTTTCCAGTGAGTCAACTCTTCGCATGAGGTGGCCAAAGTATTGGAGTTTCAGCTTTAGCATCAGTCCTTCCAATGAACACCCTGGATTGATCTCCTTTAGAATGGACTGGTTGGATCTCCTTACAGTCGACTCTCAAGAGTCTTCTCCAGCACCACAGTTCAAAAGCATCAATCCTTCGGCGCTCAGCTTCCTTCATAGTCCAACTCTCACATCCATACATGACCACTGGAAAAACCATAGCCTTGACTAGACGGACCTTGGTTGGCAAAGTAATGTCTCTTCTTTTTAATTTACTATCTAGGTTGGTCATAACTTTCCTTCCAAGGAGTAAGCGTTAATTCAGGGACTCTTAAAGTGAAAGTGTTAGTCACTCAGTTGTGTCCAACTCTTTGCGACGCCGTTAACTGTACCCAACCAGGCTCCTCTGTCCGTGAAATTCTCCAGGCAAGGATGCTGCAGTGGGTAGCCATTCCCTTCTCCAGAAAATCTTCCCAACCCAGGGATTGCACTCTGGTCTTCCACATTGCAGGCAGATTTTCTACTCTCTGAACCACCAGGGAAGCCCCAGGAACTCTCAACTTTGGTATTATTGACATATTTTGTACTGGATCATTCTTGGCAGGGTGGTGCTATCTTGTGCATGTTTAGCAACATATCCCTAGCCTCTGCTATGTAGATGCCAGTAGCACCCCTCAACCCAGTCCTGACTGAATATATCTAGACATTGTCAAGAATTCTCCTGGTGGGGATAGGTGGGAGGCAGAAATCACCTGTGATGGAGAGCCACTGTAATCCAAAAATGTTTAAATCTAGTCTTTTATTTATAAAAGACTTTATAAGTAAGTCTTTGATAAACTTTGACAAATCAATATTTTAGGATACAGATATTTAACAAATTACAAATGCAGCGGTATTTTTTCCATGTTGTCTTTTTATTTTTAATCTCAAGGCAATTGTGTGGCCTAAAATTACAGGCTAAGAATAGGAGCTTGAAAACTAAAATCTTTCTGTTGCAGATATGTTTTATATGCAGCTTTTGCCAGGAATGTTCAAAGCTGCTAAGTCTTTGAAAGTTTTCATCTGAGAAAGATATGTCTTCTAAGCTATTGACATTGCCCTGTTGATACCCAGTTAAATTGAACAGGAATCCTATCATTCTTTTTTTTTGTCTGTGAGAGCAATTGACTTTAAGTACCTTTAAATTGTATGTTACACCTACCTCCTCATTTGATTTCTACTTTGAAGGTATTTTTCAAATGCAGGGACTTTGCTTGCATTCTGTCTGACATAGTACATTCTAAATAAAATAGTTTTAAAACTGTGAGGGTAGCAATGGCTTCTTTGGAATGCTGTTATCTGGATGATAAATAAAGGTTCCTTAATTTGAAACCTAAACCATGAATTAGGTAGAATTTTAGAAATTCCCTTATTATAGGACTTGTCAGAAGTTCCATTAAAAAATAAACGCAGGAGTTGAGGTGGATGAAACTGGAGCCTATTATACAGAGTGAAGTAAGCCAGAAAGAAGAACACCAATACAGTATACTAACGCATATATATGGAATTTATAAAGATGCAAATGATAACCCTGTATACGAGACAGCAAAAGAGACACAGATGTATAGAACAGTCTTTGGGATTCTGTGGGAGAGGGTGAGGGTGGGATGATTTGGGAGAATGGCATTGAAACATGTATGTTGTCATATGTGAAACGAATCACCAGTTCAGGGTCGATGCATGTTACGGGAGGTGGGAGGGGGCTTCAGGAGGGGGAACTCATGTACACCCGGGACGGATTCATGTCAGTGTATGGCAAAACCAACCAATATAATATTGTAAAATAATTAGCCTCCAATAAAAAATTTAAAAAAAAATAAACGCAGGATATTTGCATTTGGTCTATTTCTTAAGGAACTTGGGTCAGTTGTATAAATCTGTTTTGCTGCTTCAAAAAAAATTTTTTTTACATTGTGCTTCATGAATTAATCTTACTTCAAATATATTATTTTTATTCTAAAGAATATGTTAAAAGTATGTTTAGTTCTTCATAAAGAATAATTGGGGAAAGTAGTGTCTCAGTTAAATCTTTGGTGAATTTATATATTTTTGCTTAGATAGTTGGTAGTAATTTCTTAGCTAATGCTTTTCATGAGTAGCCTACATGCAGTTGACTTTTGAACAAAACAGGTTTGAACTGTGCAAGTTCACGTGTAGGTGGATTTTTTTCAGTAGTAAATACTACAGTACTACAGGATTCATAGTTGGTTGAATCCATGAATGGAGAACTGTGAATATGGAGAAATCATCTATATGGAGAGCCTCCTGTAGGTTATACATTGCCACTGCACAGAAGGTTGGTGTCCATGTACCCTGTGTCATTCAGGGATCAATTCTGTTTGTGTTTTGAATTGTATTTAGTTTTAGATATAGCTAAGTTTCTTTTCTGTGAAGATGATGCACAGGGCATTCATTGTTGAAAAGTAAAATCTGTGCATTGAGTTAAACATTTATTGATGAAATAGGATTTTTTGTGTGATGTCAGTATATGACTTGGTCTTTTTAAAAAATTGGTTTTGTTAAGATACCATTTACATGTAATAAGATGCAGTTTTAAATGTATTATTTATAATCAGCCCAGTAAGTGTAATACATTAAAAGTCATTAATTTTATGTGTTGAATCTGAATTTTGAAAACAACTTTTTTAAGGTATTATGTTCTATAAAATTCACGTTTTATAAGTACAGTTTGAGTTCGTTAAATTTATATCATGTAGGTGTCATTGAAATCTAGTTTTATTACACTTCCATCCCATGAAAAAGTTCCCTCATCTCCTATCAGCCAGTTTCTGCGGCCACCCTCAGCTGCAGGAATCCACCAAAATGCTTTTCTAACAGCACTAATTTTGCCTTTCCTAGAAATTTCATACAAATGGAATCATCTAGTGTGTACTCTTGTATCTGGCATTATGTTTTTTAGGTCATCCACGTTATTAAGTAAGTAAAGTCGCTCAGTCGTGTCCGACTCTTTAAGACCCCATGGATGGTATACCAGGCTCCTCTATCCATGGGATTTTCCAGGCAAGAGTACTGGAGTGGGTTGCTATTTCCTTCTCCAGGGGATTACTGAATAGTATTACATTTTTTAAAATTTATCCTTTGATCAGCTGAAGGACGTTTGAATTGTGTCCAGTTTTAACTATCATTATTAATAATGCCTTCATGAGTATTCCATATAGATCTTTGTTTTTTTACAAATAAAAATACGTATTTCTCATATGGAATCACTGGATTATATATCATCAGTGTATGTTTAACTTTTTAAGAAATTGTCAAACTGATCACTAGTTCATGTTCTTACCAGTATGAGAGTTTCAGTTTCTCCACATTCTCTCCAAAGCTTAGTGTTGTCAGTCTTAAATTTTAGTGATTTTATTGTATTTGTCATGGTGGTTTAGTCGCTAAGTCGTGTTTGACTCTTGTGATCCATGGACTATATAGCCTGCTAGGCTGCTCTGTCCAAGGGATTTTCCAGGTAACAATACTGGAGCGGATAGTCATTTCCTTCTCCAGGGGATCTTCCCAACCCAGGAATCAAACCTGGGTCTCCTGCACTGCAGGCAGATTCTTTACCAACTGAGCTACCTGGGAAGTCCTGTTCGTAATGGTATTTCATTATTATTTGTAAGTTTGTATTATTTAACAGCTTTATTGAGTTATGATTCGGATACTGTGTATATAAAATTCATCCAATTCAAGTGTACAGTTCAGTGGCTTTGCATTTATTCAGAATTCTGTGATCATTACCACAGTCTGTTCTAGAACATTTTCATCACCCCTCAAAAGAAACCTGCATCCCTTAGCCATTCCCTCCCATCTCACACAGACACACCAGCTCTCAGCAGTTACTAATCTACTTTCTGTCTCTCTGTGTGAAGTCACTCAGTCGTGTCTGACTTTGTGACCCCGTGGACTGTAGCCCACCAGGCTCCTCCGTCCACGGGATTCTCCAGGCAAGAATACTGGAGTGGGTTGCTGTTTCCTTCTCCAGGGGATCTTCCCGACCCAGGGATTGAACTCAGGTCTCCCGCATTGCAGTCAGACGCTTTAACCTCTGAGCCACCAGGGAAGCCCCTTCTGTCTCTCCAGATTTTTCTATTCTAGACATTTTATAAGTAAAATCATATAGTACTTGGTCCTTTGTGACTGGCTTCTTTCACTTCTGTTTTCAGAGTTCATCAGTGTTGTAGCATGTATCAGTACTTTTATTGCTCAGTAATATTTCATTTTGGATACTGTTTATCCATTTATTGGTTGATGGACATTTGGATTTTTTCCCTCTACTTTTTGGTATCAATACAGCTGTAAACATTTTTGTACAAGGTTTTTTTCATTTCTCTTGGTTGTATACCTGGAAGTGGAATTGATAGAATTTCTCGACTGTTTTACGGTGTAACTGTTCCATTTGACATTCCCAACAGAAGTGTATGAGTTTCAGCACTTCTTTTTTTTTTTTTAATCTTAGCCATCCTAGTGGGTGTTGTGGTGTCTCATGGTTTTGATTTCCTTTTCTATGATGACTAATAATGTTGAATATCTTTTTATGCATGCATTTAATAAAGCCATTTGTATATTTTCTTTGGAGAACTGTCTATTCAGGGGCTTTTCCCACTTTAAAATCAGACTGTCTTTTTACTATAGAGTTATGTTATATATTCCAGATAAAAGTCCTGAATCAAATGATTTGCAAATATTTTCTCCTTTTGTGTACACTTTGTTCTCATTCTTCATGGTGTCCTTTGAAGCACAAGGTTTTAAATTTTGATCATATCTAACTTATCTGTTTTCCTTTTGTTGCTTGTACTTTTGATGTGTCTTAAGAAACCATTGCCTAATCAAGATCATGAAGATTTATGCCTAAATTAAGTTTTATAGAATTCTTATGTGTGTGTTTTGACCCGTTTTGAGTTAATTTTTGTATATGGTGTAAGGTAAGAGTCCAATTAATTCTTTTGCATGTAAGCATCTGGATATATAATTTTCCTAGCGTTATTAAGAGACCTTTTTTTTTTTTTTAATTTTTCTCCCCCTCGTTTAATTTGTCTTGGTACTCTTGTTGATTTGCCTGTAAATGTTGGAGTTTATTCTGGTTTCTTAATTCTGTTCATTGATTTCTGTCTATCCTATGCAGTATCTCATTGTGGTTTTATTAGTATACTTAATGATGCTGAATATTTTTCCAAATGTTTGTTGTTTGTATATCTTTGGTGGTCCAATTTTTTGCCTCTTTTAAACAGTTGTATCATTTGACTTACAGAATTGTAAGAGTATTTATAGTGAATATAAATATTTTGCAAGTATTTCTTGTTTTTTATAGCTTGCCTTTTCATTTTCTTTACAGTATCTTTTAGTGGCATATTTGGGGGTGGCATATACTGCCACTCTTCAGTGGATTCCAAAAACCTTGTGGAATCAACAGATCTTGGGGACTGATTAGAACATCTTGAGATAGTAGTATAGTTAACAATAGTAGGGAAGAAATTGAGGTCAGTTTAGGATATATTGAAATTGAGATTCCTGGTGACATCCATGTAAAAATGTACTTTCTGTTCCTTCAACTTGGAACCCTTTATTTCAGGATATTCCCACAGCTGACTTTTTTTTTTTTGTCATTCAAGTCTCAGCTCAGTTATCACTTCCTAAAATAGACCTTTCCTGACCATCTTATCTAATGTTGCCTCTTCCAAACATCATTCCAATCATGTCTATTACATAACCAATTTTACTTTCTCTGTGCTCCTTTCTCTGAAGCCATCTTACTGTGTATTTGCTTTTTGTTCTATGTTATCCTATCAAAATATAATCTCCCATTAGGATAGAATCCTCTCTGTCTTGGTCTTCAGTGTGGCGTTAACATTGCCCCCTCTCAGTTAACTGTGGTTTCTTTCTGTCAAATTCTTTTTGGATCCGAAACTTCTCATTTTCTTGGCCTTATGAAACCATTTATAAAGTTTTAAATTGATCCAGAAGTTGTAGTTAAAGAAATCCCTTAAACTTCATTTTTGTTTGAGCCTTACCTAGAGATAAAAAAATGTCATTAAAAATAATCTACAGAAGGGTCATGCCCTTTTTCTTTCTCATCATTGACTTCAGGTAATTTACACTGATTTTGATTGATGTTCATTAGTGATGGGTGTGTGTGCATTTTTATTGCTTTATACTGAGAAATCTGGTTATCTGGAAACAGAATTGGATGTCATATTGAATTACTTTTTCTGTCCTTTCCCTCTCTCTAAAAGATTCTGCAGACTTTTACACTTGATTGTCTCTTTTCTGTTTTACAGAGTAAGAAAGTCTTGAGTTTTGTGACAAAATCAGAAAAGAACTAAGAAGATAGTCGACAGGAACTTTCCGATTTGCATAATGTAAGTTCTTTTCACTATTCTTGGCCTGAATTTTGTGTTAGCTGACAAAGCTGTCTCTATGGAAACAAATAGTGCAACTTCTGAGAATGTCAGAGGAATGCTGATCACTTAATATGAGACTTTCCAGCTGCTGGTCAAAGGGCATTACTCCTAGGAGAAGGGGAGGAAGGATGAATTGAAAAAAATGTCTGGAGTTCTAGATGCTAGTTTAGACCAAGTATGTTTATGCCCATGAAGTGTATGTTTTACATTTCCCTTTGCCTAAAATTTAGTATGCTGATTATATCGGAACTCATCTTCTTATAGCAGTTCGTGTTTCCTGGCTCTCATATAAGTGGTTTTGTTTCTTGGTATGGAGTTTTCAGTGGGCCTGTATCCCTCAGGCTATTTCAGGCCCCCCATTCACAATCATTTGTACCTATTGAAACTTAGCTTCTTTTTACCCCCTTCTTCTGTATTCAATTCACATAAGCAGAGCCCTTTTTCTCTCGCTAGTTTGAAGTTAGCATTGAAATAGCTTTGGCCTGTGAGCCTGAAAATTCATTTTCTTCTTTTGTGGAATGCATAAGGAGAGTTGTTTTATTTATTTTTTCTTTCCACACCCCCTCGCTCCATGAGGTGGGATGTATAAGCTGGGATTCTGATGAGGATTTGAAATGTGGGCCTCAAAGCATTTTTGAAACAATTAATTTATAATTAGAGGATAGAGAAGAGAGGGATACTCTTTAGGTCCAGCAGCTTGTAACTACTTTAGCTGCATAAACCAGTCTTTTAAGGTAATTCTCTAGTTCAGTCATTTACCCGCCTCCAATTCCAAATGGTCAAACAAAGGAATTGTTTTTTTGTTTTCTTTTTGAGAATGAGAGTATAATTCCTTTGGATTGGTACTCTTTCATTGTTTATTTTTATGTGTTAATTGCATAAATGAGGTAAAATATTCGTGGTTTGTTTAAAAATTATAATGATCTTTAATTTTAAAACTATGGGACACAGCATAATGTTTCTTTGATTGTGGAAGAATCTGCCTTGTACCTCATGAATTAACTCATGAGCATTATTATTAAGTCTTGGAGTTTTGGTACTGTGAGATCATTATTTAATTGAGGTGATCTGGAAAATTTTCTTGAAATAGTGGCTTATGGTAGATCTTGAAAGTTGAACATGAAAGGAGAAGCAGTTCTTATTTCTTAGGCGTTTGGGCAGGAAGAGAAAGATGTGGGATAGGCAGGCACAAGTGAGGAAGCTAACTTAGAACTTGCACAGGGAAATAGTAAAAGATACAGTTGGAAAGTTCGGATTTTACCTTGTGAGTTTGGATTCTATTCTCTAGGCATTATGAAAGCCACCAGATGTTCTGAACAAAGGAATAATTTATTCATATGCCTAATTAGGTGTTTATCCCTTACTAGTTATCAGGGCTATGCAGATTAGTAAGATAAATCCCTGCTGATTAGATCATTTATCTGTATGACATATAGTCACCTTGAAATTGTGTCTAAATCAAAACGTGTAACACCCTTTAATTTTTCTCCTCCTCTCTCTCATTCCCTTCTCTTGAATTCTCCATCTTGGTTAATGACATTGCTGTCCACCTGATGACCCAAAGATAGTGTCCATGAAATATCGTACTGCCTGGTTCACTTCTCAAGCCTGCAGTGTGCTTGGTCCTGTGCTAGGTAGGCAGCGTCACAGATCCAGAGATGAGTCAGCATATCTGACTTCCAAAGGTTTCTAGTCTGGTGGGGCAGACAGATAGATACAGACTGCTGTAGTTGAGTTTGATCAAAGTTGTGATAGGGATTGAGAGGAGGCACATGTGCAATGTGGAAAATTACGAAAATCCAGAGGAGAAAGTATGTGAGCTGAAACTTAAAAGTAGACAAGGATTAGGTTCTAGACAGTCTGGTTCTAGAGCCTGTACTCTTAAATGCTGTGCTGCCTTGGGTAACTGGGGAGATATAGTGGCGTTATTAGAGTTGAGAATGGAGGAAAAGGATCGAGGCATATAGAGGAAATTAAAGGGAAATATAAGTTTAGTTCTGGACACATTAATTTCTAGATTCCTGTGGGAAGTTTTGGTCGATAAACTAACGGGCAGGATCCTGTCTCTTTAGCTTCAGTACCTCAGGCAGGACTAAGTGCTCAATTAAATTTATGTTCAAATCACCCCTCTTTTTTCAGTCTTTGATGGCTTTCTTACTGCCTTGAGATTAAAGACTTATATTTAAGACTTTTTGTAAGTTGGACCCAGTCAAATTTTCCCGCCTGTATTCTCTTCTACAAACTGACCTCTATAATTCAACTCGCTTTGTTTATGCTTTCCCCAAACTTTATATTTTTCTGTCTTTGGTTCATATGGCCTCTTTTCTTACTCTTTCATCCTGTCCTCAAGGCCTACTTCAGTTCCCGTTCCTCATTTATAAAATAGGCATATTTGGACCTACTTTCAGAGTTGTAGCAAGGATTAAGTGAGTGAATACTGTGTAAAGTGCTTTCAGTAGTATATGGCATTGAATTATGAGCTCAGTAAATGTAGTTGTTAATACTACTACTACTATTACTACATCCTTCTTCTCTTCTTTTTGCCCTGCTGTATGTAATAGAAACACCAAGTTTTAGTAATTCTGTAACCTATATATCTCTTTAATGTAGCTTTTTTTCATTCTAACTATCTAAGTTTAGGACCCCATTTCTTACAGCTGCCCTCAGATTGGTCTCAGTGCCACCCCTCAGTCTATCCTCTAGTCTTCTACCAGAGTGATATTTATCTAAAAGTGAGTGTAATCGTGTTATCCCTGCTTTAAATCTTACAATAAGTCTTACTACTTTCAGGGTAAAGGTCGGAGTCTTTAGCTGGCCCCCTGCCTGCCTTTCTAGTTTTATCATTGTTCATGTATGGCGTATTCCCATTGTCCCATCCAGCCATTTTGCATTCTTTCCTACTTTTACAGCTGCCACATTCTCTTGCTCTTCCTTCCTTTTGGTCTTATGAGTCCCTCTGCCTGGAACAGATTGTTCTATCTGGCTAATCTTTAATTTTTTTTTTTTTTAAATGCTGCTGGAAGAGAGTATCCTTATGTTGTGAGATTTGCTGTGTCTCTTTATCACAGACTAAATCTTAGAGCCCATCATCTATGCATTATCTGTGAATTTATGACATTTCTAAGTTTAGGTGAACAGATACCCGATGGGCATTTTCTATATGACATGTATTGTGTTAAGCCCAAGGAATGCATAAAAATAAGACATGAATGACCCATTTTTAACAAATTGAAAATCTAATGAGAAATCGACTGGGAAGAATAATCATTCATTTTCTTTGCTGTCTCTCTGATGGACTATGAACACTCTAAGGGAAATGACCAAAATGGAGATTTAAGTGGATTACTATCAGGTTGCAGATTCTGAGAGTAAAAGACTAGATCCAGGTAGACAAGCATTAGAACTTCAACTGAAATTACCTGGCTTAATTTCTCTTGCATAATTATGATTTCATATAGTGAATATGGATACAGTCTTATAAAACTTACTTTTAAGCTAAGTTTTAATTTCAAATAATTTTTGTAGATAAGCATATGTATAAGTAAAATATTCTATTAAATTTGATTTTTAATATGCTATAAATGTTGTAACTAGAGAAAGTTGAAAGTTTTAATTTTCTGAAAGTATACATGCTCCTAAACTTTAAAAATTAAATATAGCAATTCAGTGACTCCTACATAAATTTGTTTACTTCTAATGAAAATATTAAATAAGTTAAATTTGTATTTGTATATGATCAATATTACAGGGCTTCTCTAGTGGCTCAGCCATAAAGAATTCACCTGCTAATGCAGGAGACATGGATTCAGTCCCTGGGTCCAGAAGATCCCCTGGAGAAGGAAATGGCAACCCACTCCAGGATTCTTGCCTGGAAAATCCCATGGACAGAGGAGCTTGGTGGACTACAGTCAGTGGGGTGCAAGAGTTGGACACGACTTAGTGTCTGAATAGCAACAATAATCAATATTACAAAACTTAAGAATTATCTAACATTCTGATAGCTCTCATTTTTAATGAAAAAGAAGCAAGTTAATGATAAATAAGGTATTTATATGTAGATCACATAAATAGAGAAACTAAAATTTGGATGGAAGACAGTAAAATCTACCAGCATTCTTGTGAAGATGTAATTTTTGTGGTTCATGTACCTTGCACCTATTAAATATTTTCCTGATTGCTGGTCTAGTGGTTTTCCTGGTAGTTTAGGTGGGTTTGTGTTAAACCGTCTGTGACAAGTGGTTTGCTTGAAAGGAGATTGGCTGGCATTAGGAATATTGTCTGAAAACTCAGCTTTTGCTTTGTTGGCATGTTCTCTAACAAATCTATTAACTGAAGTGCAGCTCAACTCAAGGAGGTTATTATTGTAAATATTTTTGAAAGTCTTGAGAAAGAGAAGACTAATTAGATTTAGTATGTGGGTTTACACTTATATAAACAAACTGCCTATTTATGCCCAAGAAATGGCTTGAGGAAAAGCCATTGTCATCCAGTAAAATATTTTTCTTGTCTAAAATATGTTGGATTTTTAAAATAAATACAATCAAATTAATACTAAGAATTACTAAAAGTATAAATATTTTTTAGTTCTAAAATTTATATACATTATTTCATTTGAAACTCTGAACAGTTCTGTAATAAATTTTCCAAAGGAATCTGAGGTTCAGAGAAACTAGTCTTAAATCATAAACCTAGAGGAAGTAGCAGATCCAGAATTAAAATACAGTTTTCTGGTCTCCAAGTCCAGTATATTCTTATTTGCTGTACAGTATGACTTTAAAACATTTTTGAGTGGTAGCAGATAGTACCATTTCTCTAAGTGAATCCTCATAAAGAATTAACCCTAATTCTTTTTTTAGTGTAACCAGTTATAAAGACTAAAACCAACATAGTCATTTTCTCACTTTAATCTTATAGATGTGGTTTTATCTTGTAGAGGTGGTTTTATCTTGTAAATGCCTTAGCTGCTAATTAAAATTTCTTTTTCATAAACTCTTAAAAAGTGAATTGTCCCCTACAATGCTGCCTTATCTCAAGTGAGTCGACAACATAACTTGCTGTATGCCAGGTTCTTTAGCAGTTAACTAGGAAGGGATTTCTGGAGAAGGAAATGGCAACCCACTCCAGTATTCTTGCCTGGAGAATCCTGTGGACAGGGGAGCCTGGTGGGCTGCTGTCCATGGGGTCATACACAGTCGGACACGACTGAAGCGACTTAGCAGTAGCAGCAGGAAAGGATTTCAGACTAATGTATGTTCATTGACTGTAGAATATAGTGTTGAAACAACTATAAAGGTGATTAAAATACCTTTATACCTTAAATATCTTATTCTTTACTAAACTAGTACCCAGAACTTTCTTATTTTTCTGCTTTGCTGAACTTTCTAATATTTCATTTTTTTCAGCTGTAAAATTAAGAAATATGCTTCAAATACTTGAGACAGCTTTTTTTCTTGAAACAGCTTTTTTTCTTTAAACATCTTGATTTCCTCAGTTCTGTAAAATGAAAGGAAAATATTTAATCTATATAGCAAAATAATATTATATACTTTTGAGATATTTTGTATATTGTTTAGCAATAGAGATTGGAAGTAGACGATGTAAATTCTACTTTTATATTGTAATTCTTATACTTTTTTTCCCCCCCATCTTTCCCCTTAGATTTCCTTCATGGATACATTTTCATAGCATTATTATGTGATGTGAGAAGTTTTTTTTTTGTTTTGTTTTGTTTTTTGAAGTAACATGGATTTTATACTACAGAATCAAGAGATTGGCTTTATAGGAAAAATTGATTTATAAAGAGTGGTACAGGTTTTTATAGATAACCATGACAACATCCCATATGAATGGGCATGTTACTGAGGAATCAGACAACGGAGTAAAAAATGTTGATCTTGCATCACCAGAGGAACATCAGAAGCACCGAGAGATGGCTGTTGACTGCCCTGGAGATTTGGGCACCAGGATGATGCCGGTGCGTCGAAGTGCACAGCTGGAACGTATTCGGCAGCAGCAGGAGGACATGAGGCGCAGGCGAGAGGAAGAAGGGAAGAAGCAAGAACTTGACCTCAATTCTTCCATGAGACTTAAGAAACTAGCCCAGATTCCTCCAAAAACTGGAATAGATAACCCTATATTTGATACAGAGGAAGGAATTGTCTTAGAAAGTCCTCATTATGCTGTGAAAATATTAGGTAAGTAAAAACAGTAGAAGAATTAGAAAATGTTTTGCTGTTGTTTATCTTGCCTTAACATAAATGTGTATAGGAGGGAAGAGTGATTCAAAGAATGTAAGTAATAACAATTTGAATTCAGACCAGGATTAGTTTTTTTCTTAGAAAGGCCATATAACTTGTTTTCTGTTAGCCATGTAGAACTGGAGCATGTTTCCGAAACGTTCAGGATATTTGCTACAACATGATTTTTATATTTAATCTTTGAAGTAAAAATTCCTGTATAAGGCCTGACCTTTAAAGCCTTGAAATTCACATTTCACTTCAAACTCGAATTTTATATAAAAATTACTGAAAAGGAATTTTCAGGTTTTGAATTTCTGATTTCTTTAAGGTTTATGAAATAATTTAATAGTTATTAATGAGAAAAACTTGGTGTTATTTCTCTGGCATAATACGCATAAAAGATGTGCATTATAGGGTGAAGGCAATGGCAACCCATTCCAGTACTCTTGGCAGGAAAATCCCATGGATGGGGGAGCCTGGTAGGCTGCAGTCCATGGGGTCACTATACTAACTATTCCTAAATTTCATTTTGTGAGGAAAATCAAAAAACTACTGCTATGATATATATTAATGGGCTTCCCAGGTGGCACTAGTGGTGAAGAACCTGGGCCTGCCAGTGCAGGAGACATAAGAGATGCAGGTTCGATGCCTGGGTCCAGAAGATGCCCTGGAGGAGGGCATGGCAACCCACCCCAGTATTCTTGTCTGGGGAATCCCATGGACAGAGGAGCCTGGCAGGCCATAGTCCATACGGTTGCAGAGTTGGACACGACTGAAGCAACTTAGCATGCATGCACATGATGTATTTATAGATATAAAAGAATCCTGTGATCAAATTTTGAGAGGGGTTAAATAAGTTAAACAGCTTCTTATTACAGTACTTCTTGTAGCCCTTAGAATATTAATAGGCACTGTGAATCTATAAGAGAGATTGATGTCAAATGGGCATTTCCAAACTTAAGTATCCCTCTTCCTCTGCACACAAAAAAGAGACCTCTGAACTAGTCTCAGTGGTGTACGTTAACTTGTGTTCCATTAAAACCAGGCTAACTCAAAGGAAATATTTTTATTTCTTAATGATTTATAATTACAGATGTGAAAAGACAGATACTTCACTTTGAAAGGAGAGGGTTTTCATTTTTGTTTTGCCGTCTATTTAAGTGTTTATTGAATCCTTTACTTGATGCTATAGCAAATGCCTTTCTGTGTAATTTCTACAATAGCTCTGTTAACAGGGCTCTACTATAATGCCTACTTTGGAGAAAAAGAAATTGAACCTCAGTTAAATCACTAGTATAAGACACCATGCTAAGTAGTAGGGCCAAGTTTTAATTTGCCTAATCTGGATATGCAGTTGGTATACTGCAAAGAGCAAAGGGTTTTTGTGGAAACTGACATCTAGCCTGTTCTTCACTCACTGGACCAGAGCTTTGGCTACCAAGAGTGCAACATCTTTTTCTTACTCAGAGTTACCATCTATATAAATGTACCATATACTCTCTATGTATCTGTATATAAAAGTACCTTATTTACTATCTATGTATATAAAAGTACCATATGTACTATATATTTGTATATATGTTTGTGATATATACTAATTGCATTCTAGAACAATTTCTGCTAGATCATAACTACTTTTTCTCTGCTATACCTTTACAAAGGATTCATATCTCTTGACAGAAAGCATTGTGCATCCTTTTCTGTGATTTCAGGAATCACAGATATATTCAGTCATAATGAAGTGTGCAAAAAATGCCTAAATGGTAATAATGAAAGGCATTATAGTAAAAACAGATTACATATTTTAAAAATGCATTTATATGAAGGAATTTTATGCTGTTTTAGAGTTTTGTTAGAGTAAAAATATTTCATGGCCTCTTACTGGCATCATCTTATACCATTTCATTATTTTTTATTAAAATACTCTCTAAATATTCTCTCTGACTTGGCAAAAACTTACATTGTAATATATCCAACCCAGGCCTAGTTTGAGTCTTCTGGGTTTCTATTTAAATTTCTTTGAGTTTAATGTATTTGTCCATTTACTTTAATTGAATTAGGCATAAATGTCCGTGTAGTAGACAAGATTCGTGTAATCTCCATGAAGAAACGTGAAATTCACTTGTGGAATTTTTGTTTTCTTGCCTAACCACAGAAAATTGAAGACCTGTTGCTTGGTTTGTTTTTCTACAAGTGTAGTTAAAGGACAACTATATTTTCTTCTGACTTGCAACCCACTGTGGTTTTAAAAATTATCTTTGTATAATCCTTGAACTTGAGGCTGTTTTACATAATTTATTTTAAAGTAATTTGGAATTTAGTACCAGCTCTCTGCAAGTCATTTCTTGGATAAGGAGAATGTTTCGGGTTTTGAGAAATGAGTGATAGATTTAATTTTAATGCACTCAACACAAATGTGTTATTTGTAGGAAGCATGAAAAGTTACCATAAGTTATAAAGTGGTTTTTGTCAGTCAAATCTTCAGTTTTTGGATGTACTCAGTTTTAAGGTTTCACTTTAAAATGAGGTATAATAGCTTTATGCCAGAAATTTTTTTCCTGTTTGTAATTTGCTAACACATCAAACTACAACAGTACTCCCTGAAGTTGTGTGAGTCTCCCTGCCAGTGTTTAGATTAATATGCTCATGCCAGGAGACAGCTTCTCAGCTTTTCTCACAACCAGAAACAGCAACCTTGTTTTAAATGAAGCAAGGATGGGGCATCTGATTTATTTCTCTGAAAGGGAGCCTTCAGTTTCCAAATGATACATCATCATTTATCTGTGAGTAGAGGAAATTCTTCTTAAAGAATTGAAAATGTGATTGGAAAGATTGGGTACTTTGTCTGGGTGGTGATTTTTAAAAAGTATAAATTTGGCAGTGTATAATATTAAACATGCAGGGATGGATTGATAGAAAATATTCGGAAAGAATGAACTGAATTTTCTTGTGTAAAAGCACTTAGAATCTTATTGAAAGTTAAAAAATAGTGATATGGGAAATTTAAATGAATAATTAATATTACTAGCATAAATTATAAGAATTTTGATATATTAAGGAGCCTTCCTTAAAATTGGCATGAGTTGTTAAAACTTGCTATGAATGAAATATCATCGTCTTGTTCTCTTTCATAAGTAAAGATACAAACTACCTTGTGAGAAAAATCCTGAGAAAAGAGCAGAATGTAGGTTAGAGTAGAATGAGGGAGAATAGGGTCATCCTCAGATGTCTTTGTAGCTTTCACTGTTTCATTGATTTTTGTAATCACAGATAACTGATTCTGGGTCAGGACTGTGGACAAGTAAATACAGTAGACAGACTGTTTAAAGGGAATAACTAGGAAACGTTGCTGTCTATCATAGACATGACTCTGATTATCACATTTGTGAAGAGACCTTAGGAAATGTGCACAC
This sequence comes from Moschus berezovskii, assembly GCF_049115385.1. NCBI lineage: Eukaryota > Metazoa > Chordata > Mammalia > Artiodactyla > Moschidae > Moschus > Moschus berezovskii. The sequence goes on along the minus strand of NC_142468.1, from coordinate 24,351,128 downwards.
ACCCACTCAACACACACCCTATAGCAAGCTATAGGTTTTGTGGCTGATAAGGAGATTCTTGAAATTTGTGATTAAGGGCTTGCTAGTTTTCACCAGATGCTTTTAGTGATAAGAAAAAATTATATATATATATAAAAAAAACACACACACACTGAGGGGAAGAAAACTAGGATAAATAAAATATTTTTATGATATTAATAATACTGTATTTCAGTCTTTATTAGTACCTACATATTTTTGCCAGGTGTCTCTGCATATTCAAATTATTATTCTTGTATTTGATGTTATAAAATAAAATATTTCTTCACATTTCTCTCTGATGTTATTTGACTTTTGGTTGATCATGGGATATACTAGAATTGTTCTGGATCATGATGAACTTTTTTTTGATTGGCTTTAAAATAAAGTTTATTTAAAAGTTTATTTAAAGTCAACAAAAAAAAAATTCCAGTGCCAATAAACTTTGAGTTCATACTATTTCAGAGAAGTTAATTATTCTTGCTATTAAATTTTGCTCAACTTCTATAAATATTTCCAAACTTTATTAGCCATCCTTTGAGGGACTTTTTTTCTGAAATCGAATAATTAAACCTATTGGTATTAAGCTTAATATTTAAAATGTTGGGACTGTTTGATGATTTTTTGATTTGTTCATATTGCTAAGATTAGAGCTAACCTAAAATAAACGTTACAAAAATTCATTAGAATATGTGTATAGTCATACAATATTTGGTTATTAAATACGCATAATTCTACGGAAAAAAATTAACTGCTGTACCATTTGGTCTTTGACACAATGTGTCAAAACTTCATTCCACCTGTTAATACAGGTATTAATAGGTTTTAACTTTTTCACCCTAGCAAAGACTTGCATGATTGTATGTTCAGAAATGTGCAACATCATTGCATATTGAAAGTACAGGGATACCTGGAGTCAAATGTAAAGTTTAAATACTTTTTACCATCACTTGCTATTGATCTTTGACAAGTTATTTCAGTTTGCTGAGTCTCAGTTTCTGTATTTTCTTGAGGACCAAGTGAAAAGAAAGCATGTATATAAAAGCATATTGTACATTGTAAGTTTGATTAAAATTTAACTTAAAAGAACCAAAAGCCACCAGAGGTCATGTAACTTTTTAGTCTAAGAAATTAGCTTGTGGATTTTAACAGTAATTTTTTATTTCATTTTTAAAATAACAGCTTTATTAAGATTTAAATCATATACCATAAAATTCTCTTTTAAGTGTACACTTTATGAGTTTTTAGTATATTCACAAGATTGTTCAGGCATCACCATTTCATTACCTCAGATAGAAACTTTGGGCCCATTAGCATTTACTTCCTATTCTTTCCTCCCCCTAACTCCTGACCACCCTAATCTACTTTCTATGTATTTGTTTATTTGGAATATTTTATCTAACTGAATCATGCAGTATGTGGCTTTTGTGACTGGTTTCTTTTCACATAGCATGTCTTTAGGGTTCATCTGTGTTGTGGAATTCATTGCTTTTTAAGGCTGGATAATATTCCACTATACGGAATATTAACCATGTTTTGTTTAATCCATTCATCTGGTTGGTGGAACATTTAGGTGGTTTTACCTTTCTTCTGTTATGAATATTCATGTATAAGTTTTTGTTTAAATACCTGTTTTCAGTTCTTTGGGATATATACCTAGGAATGAAATTGCTGGATCAAATGGTAATTTTGTTTAACTTACTGAGGAACTGCTATATCTTCCCCAGTACCTGCACTATTTTACCTTTTCACCATCAGCATGTGGGGGGTTCCAGTTTCTCTGCATTCTCACTTCTACTTATTATTATATATCTTTTTAATTTTAGCCATCCTACTAATGAGTAAGTTTTTAAAGAACTGAAATAAAATAGATAATATTAAAGAATATTATGTTGCACTTAAGTATTCATAAATCTTTATTTCAAATAGGGATGTACATACTGAGTTGAAAGATAAGTACACATTTTCTTTTTAAAAATTTATTTATTTCAATTGGAGGATAATTACAGCATTATGGTTTTTGCCATACATCAGTTTGAATCAACCATAGGTATATGTGTGTCCCCTGTATCCTAAACTCCCCCTCCCACCTCCCTCTCTACCCTATCCCTCTAGATTGTCACAGAGCACTGGCTTTGGGTGCCCTGTGTCAAACATTGAACTTGCCCTGTTATCTATTTTACATATTGTAATGTGTATGTTTCAGTGCTGTTCTCTCAAATCATCCCACCCTTTTCTTCTCCCACTGAATCCAAAAGTCTGTTCTTTGTATTTCCTTTGCTGCGCTGCATGCAGGACCATTGGTACCATCTTTCTGGATTCCATATATACGCGTTAATTTACGGTATTTGTCTTTCTCTTTCTGACTCACTTCACTCGGTATAATAGGCTCTAGGTTCATCCACCTCATTAGAACTGACTCAAATGCCTCCCTTTTATAGCTGAGTAATATTCCATTGTGTCTGTGTACCACAACTTCCTTATCCATTCATCTGTTGGACATCTAGGTTGCTTCCATGTCCTTGCTATTGTAAATAGTGCTGCATTGAACACTGAGGTACATGTGTCTTTTTCAGTTCTGGTTTCCTCAGGGTATATGCCCAATAGTGTGATTGCTGGGTTGTGTTGTAGTTTTATACATAGTTTTTTAAGGAATTTCCATACTGTTCTCCATAGTGGTTGTATTAGTTTGCATTCCCACCAACGGTGTAAGAGGGTTCCCTTTTCTTCACACACTCTCCAGCATTTATTGTTTATAGACTTTTTGATGATGGCCGTTCTAACCATGTGAGATGATGATACCTAATTGTGGTTTTGATTTGCATTTCTCTAATACTTTGGCCACCTCATGCGACGAATTGACTCACTGGAAAAGACTCTGATGCTGGCAAAGGTTGGGGGCAGGAGGAGAAGGGGACGACAGAGAATGAGATGGCTGGATGGCATCACCGACTCGATGGACATGAGTTTGAGTGAACTCCGGGAGTTGGTGATGGACAGGGAGGCCTGGCGTGCTGTGATTCATGGGGTCGCAGAGAATCGGACACGACTGAGCGACTGAACTGAACTGAATAATGTGTGGTGTTGAGCATCTTTTGATGTGTTTATTAGTCATCTGTATGTCTTCTTTGGAGAAATGTCTGTTTAGGTCTTCTGCCCACTTTTTGATTGGGTTGTTCATTTTTCTGGTATTAAGCTACATTACCTGCTTGTATATTTTGGAGATGAATTCTTTGTCAGTTGTTTCATTTGCTATTAAAGAATATACATTTTTAATGGATCACTAACAGAAGTTTATGAAATAATATCCAAGTCAAAGCCAGTCATGTTATAGAGAGGTCCAGAGATTTGAAATGGATTTTCCAGTGACATATATTGCAGCTAATAAATAATCTAAGCCATAACCAGGGCCCAGATATTCTGACCTCAAATTTAGTTATTTTTCTTGCTCATCAAATTCATTATAGTTTTGTCCAGAGAAAAATTATGAAATTTTTTTACCTGATGGAGCAGTAATCATTTCAGTGGTATTTCTCCGTTGTCCTGTATTTGGAGCTAAGATGTTTGCTCTGTCTTCTCTCTCAACTGTCTTTGCTTGTATACTTGTCTAGAATTTGTTTTTAATTTGTAACCCAATGTGTTAATGATTACTTACTGTTTAGGGTCTTTCAGGAGCTTCTGATTATTTTTAATAAATGCATTTTAACCTAATCCACTGAAAACCAAAGCTCAGTGATCTGAATTTTATTTCCTTAAATTTAAAAAGAAAAAGGAAAGACTACCCATCCCAACTTAAGCAAGGATTTCCTATGTGGAAGTTCTAATTTCAATTCAATGGATAGATGTACTGGAAACTGGTATAATTTCTTCATTTGTTGTTGTTTAGTAACTAAGTTGTATCTGACTCTTTTCCAACCCTGTAGACTGTGGCCCACTGGGCTCCTCTGTCTGTGGGATTTCCCAGGCAAAAATACTGAAGTGGGTTTCCATTTTCTTCTCCAGGAGATCTTCCCCACCCAGGGATGGAATCCGTTGTCTCCTGTACTGGCAGGCAGATTCATTACCATTGAGCCACCAGGGAAGCCCCATAATTTCCTCATCCTCTATACTATTAAATTCCTCACCTGAATAGTCAGTTTGACTATACAGTTTAGGAGAAAAGAAATCTTTAATAAAAGTTCTCAGAAAGAAGTCATGAAGTTGGTTGAACTATAGAAGTTTCTGAGGATAGGTTAAAAGAATTGGTGGACGAATCTTAATGCTTGAATAGGTCCCTAGAATCTTATTTTCATGTGAGGTAAATGATGGCAATAAGATAACTAATCCAGGGGAGATGGTTATCTCCACTGCTTTTGAAAGATCTTCAGAAACGGAGATTCCTTACCTTCCTTGAGTAATTTTATTGTTTACCCTTATAGCCGAACAGTTCTCCAGAGGCTTGGGAATCTGAAGGTAGAATTTTCAGATAGAGCAACTCTTAGTGATTGCTTTCTGTTACCTATTTTAGAGTCTTCATTCTGTTTCATTTTAGGTGGTTTGTGGAGTTCTCTGTGTGTATTTAGCTGATTAATTATCCCCAAACCAAATGTCAGTGATTTTTCTTACTTTTAGATAATATACCTTTTCTTTCAACATAAATGATCAAGATTTAGCTATTGTGTGAAATGTTAGAGCAGATGATGCAAACTTAATGTTTATGGAACATCAGATAAGAGGAATGGATCAGACTGGAGGACAAGGAATTTGAATTAGATATAAAGTGACGGAGAATGAGATGGCTGGATGGCATCACCGACTCTGTGGACATGAGTTTGAGTGTACTCCGGGAGTTGGTGATGGACAGGGAGGCCTGGCGTGCTATGATTCATGGGGTCGCGGAGAGTCGGACACGACTGAGCGACTGAACTGAACTGAACTGAACTTGCTTGTAGGGAAGTTGTTACAAACTAGAATTTCTCACCAAAGCCAGATTTGTTATGTCCACGTTTGTCTTCCCCTCTGCACAGTGTCCCCATTTCTGTCGAGACTCTCCTGCCTTGCTGTGAGTACTGCTCTTCCTCAGTGCTCCCTTCTTTGCTCGCTCCCTACTCTACAGTTGTGTCGTTTTTTTCTCAATAGCCCTGTAATTCTTCATTTATGTCTTTACTTCTCTGTGTAAAGAGCCATGTGGTTCTTTTTCTTTGTGCTTATTGTGTGTGGGAATGGGGAAAGGGAGCCTCTGATCTGTATATGGGGAGATCTCCCTTCTCTCTGCAGTCTGTCCTCTGTTATCTATCTTCATCATTATTGTAGAAGTAGGTACATATTTGAGAGGATGGATTTAGCTGCATCTGATTAGATTTTTCATATTTCCTCTGGAATTGCACAGAATTTCAAATAACTTAAGTGGCTTTTGTTTTAAGTATCAGACTCTGATGCTGGGAAAGGCTGGGGGCGGGAGGAGAAGGGGACAACAGAGAATGAGATGGCTGGATGGCATCACCAACTCTGTGGACATGAGTTTGGGTGAACTCCGGGAGTTGGTGATGGACAGGGAGGCCTGGCGTGCTGTGATTCATGGGGTCACGGAGAGTCGGACACGACTGAGTGACTGAACTGAATCTAATTAATGCATCAGACAATGGAACATTTCTTACAGTATGTAGCAAATGTGCTGTTCTTGAGTAAAATGAAGTGCTTTTAAAGATATACTGTATAAAAACAAAGTTTTTTAAACCTGTAACAAAATACCTTTTGAAATTAATAATTTTTTTATGAAACTAGAATGAGTCAGAAATGAGAATCCCTGAGTAGATATTGCTAACAATTATTTTTCATTATGACATCATACTTAGTATCAAAGAAAAGACCCTTTATCAGAAGTCCATTCAGAATTTTCTAATAAAATTCATTATAATCAATATTTTAAGACTAATGGTATAGATAGATATTTGTTGCTTTCTATGTGACTTTAAAGCTTTATTGGACAGAAGCAGCATAACTCTTAATGTCTGTTTAATTTATAAACTGATGAAATTAATGTTTCTTTATAAATAAGTTTTTATCATTTACTGTTTTATATTTTCTCTTAGATCTTTCTTTAACTCCATATCGTTTAGTTCATATCTTCTGTCAAGCTACTTATGATGAAGTTTTAATAACTTCTGAGTGTTCGGTAACTTAATCTGTTCTGTTTATTCATTAAGTATTTTTAATGGAAATTTATTTGAACCTGAAGCATGAGTGTATGTGAGGAAGCTTTCCTGCCTAAAAGTACAATCTGGAAACTTTTCCAGCTAAATTGGCCATGAAAGCAGATATGGAATTTATCTGAAAACTGTCCACATAAATCACACTTATCAAATTTGCTATCTAACTTAGTTTCCCAGGCTGGTGCTACACAATCAAAGATGTTTTTGCAATATATCTCATAAAGCTACATGGCCTCTACATTCACAGATTGCAGTTTTGGTTTCTTTTGCTGAAGCTTCCCAGTGTACTATCTAGCATATTATTGTGATTATGTTAGAATTGAAATAAAATATTCTGAGAAAACACTGAAAGCACAATACACTTGGTTAAAATAGCAGAAATAAATGCAGCAGTATTGTAAAAGTAGCATTTGGGGGGTGCATTATATGTGTGAACATATACAAACACAGTTAACTAGAAGAAATTCTGTCTACAGATACATGGTAAAATAGAATGTGTAAGCACCTCTAAATACTAGTCAGTGTACATTACATGATTTTGTATTAGGTGAAAAGACATCTCAGGTCAGCTTTTCTAAAGCAGATAAATGACATATCACAATCAAGCCCTAAAATCTAAATAATCATCATCATTATCATGATGTTTATCTTTTTAAAATCCCTTGGCATGGCAGAAAAAGCATTTCCTTGAAAGTCAGAGAAAAAGATTTCTTCGCCCAGGTGCCATTTTTGTGTGTGACTTTTTCTCCTTCTGAAGAAATTTGATCTGAACTATGTATGTCTCAGGTTTTGGTGGTTTTTCTAAATTGGAAAAAATTTGTCAGATTTTAGGAGGATTAAAATATATGTATTTATTGTTCTGTATCTTTCTATTCTGTATTGGCAGTGACCAATGTGAAATTCAGGCCAAATTTGTATCAGGCCACTTGATGTAAAGAGCCAACTCATTGGAAAAGACCCTGATGCTGGAGAAGATTGAAGGCAGGAGGAGAAAGGGGTGGCAGAGGATCAGATGGTTAGATAGCATCACCAACTTAATGGACGTGAATTTGAGCAAATTCCAGGAGACAGTGGGGGACAGAAGAGCCTGGTGTGCTACAGTCCACGAGGCTGCAAAGAGTCAGACATCACTTAGTAACTGAACAACAACAACACCTATTTGTAGTTTTTCTATAATGTTGGTGATATTTTATTGTAAAAGCTGAGCTTAAGTGCAAGTGATCTCAGTGTAGTCTGGCAACATTGACTAATGTACCAAGTCTGAAGATAACTTCTAAAAGGGGATAATTTCGGTGAAAACAGTTTTTACTAGTTAACAAAAAATGTGAGTAGGACTTCATAAAAGTTAGTGGAATTGTAAAGGATAATAATTAACAAGATTAAATTGGTCTTGATGATAACCTTCAAAATTTGAACCTGAAATCCAGTTAAATTTGTAACTTCTGGCACATGGCATAGTCCTTAAATTCTCCCAAAAGCCTTTACTTAAGTAAAGTAAGATCTGTCCTATCCTTATAGATCTTATGTTGGTCCCTGACTTCCTGAGAGAAAGATATTTCCAGTTTGACCCTGAAATTTTTTTCCCTGGATTTTAAACCGTCATGGACAGTCTTTATATCTTAGAATTCCTCAGTATGAGCACACTTTGGACAGATTGACCAGATTTTATCTTTCTCTGGAACCGTATTCCTTACCTGAGTTCCTATCAACATGAGAAGGCTACTCATTTCTTAGAACTTGAAAGCAATCATCCCTTTTGGACTAACCACAAAAATTGCCTATTTCCTATCTGTGTCTCAGCATCTCAACTATTATCGAATCTCCTGAAATAAGGTCAGTGATCTCTAGTTTTATCTCTCATTAAACCATTCCTAGTTTAGATTTGGAGAAGGCGATGGCACCCAACTCCAGTACTCTTGCCTGGAAAATGGACGGAGGAGGCTGATAGGCTGCAGTCAATGGGGTCACGAAAAGTCGGACATGACTGAGTGACTTCACTTTCACTTTTCATTTTCATGCATTGGAGAAGGAAATGGCAACCCACTCCAGTGTTCTTGCCTGGAGAAGCCCAGGGACGGGGGCCTAGTGGGCTGCCGTCTATGGGGTCACACAGAGTCGGACACGACTGAAGTGACTGGGCGGCAGCAGCAGTTTAAATTATTCTACCTTACCTTTCCTATTTCCTTGGGATATTTACATATATTTAAAATATTGTAAAAATGAAAATTATATGCTCTGTTTACCACAGAAGTGAAAAATGGCAATAAAAGAATTTGTCACAAAGGAGTAAGTAGAATAAGTGTAATGCAGACACAAGAGTTCAGTACAGCAATCAAGGTTATTGAATACAGAAGAAAATGGGTTTGGGCACCTTAGTTATTCCCAAGTATATCATGTCTTAAAATACTACAGCTACAACTGCACAACTGCTGTTAATAAAGTGTGTAAATTGTTGATTCTTGAGAGTACATAATCAACTTAAATATATATAGGTATATATATAATTAAGGATGACAGGGGATTCTGATTTTGTTTAAGGTAGAATTCAGGACACAAATATCTTTGTAAATTTTCTTACTGATTCTCATAAATATCTTTGATTAAAAATCCATTGTTCTGATATAGCAAGAAAATTATGTTCAGTATGTTCTACTTAAGCCTGCAGGGATATTTATAAAATCTGTGTAATTCTGGTCATTAAGGAAAAAAAGATCTAGTAGAAAAGTGGTCAAAAGATAAGCAGAAAATTAAGGAAAAAAGAAACATAAATGACTGTTCACCTTGTGAAAATACATTGAAACTCACTACTGGATAAAGAAATATATGCTTTCCTAACCAGATCACCAAAAGTGAAAAATTTGGTCTGTTTGTAGAAACATGCACTCAAGTTGTTTGATGGTAAGAGTATGAGTTAGTACAAATCTGTGGGAGCAGTTTGGCAACACGTATAAAAGTTTTAAATGTTTTTATTATCTGATAAGTGAAAGTTACTCAGCCGTGTCTGACTCTTTGCAACCCCATGAACTGTACAGTCCATGGAATTCTCCAGGCAAGAATACTGGAATGGGCAGCCTTTCCCTTCTCCAGGGAATCTTCCCAACCCAGGAATCGAACCCGGGTCTCCCATGTTGCAGGTGGATTCTTTACCAGCTGAGCCACAAGGGAAGCCCTGATAAGTAATTTTATGCTAAGAATTTATTCTATAGACATTGGAAAATATCAGATTGCAAAACAGTATTTATAATGTGGTCTCTGTGGTTAAGACCAGCATTTTTTGAAAGTCTGAAAGGCTATATAGTATAATAAAATAGTAACAGTAGTTATAGCTGAAAGGTATGACTACAGATTAAAAAAATTTTTTAATGTCCATATTTTAGTGTCTTTGTGGGTGGCTTTGGTACATAGAGATTATGCAGCAATACCTTTGCCTCTAAAAATTTAACTCTCCCTGGGCTTGAAGAGACACAGTAGGGAGATTGTTACCTTCTGGGCTGACTAAAGTTGCTTATTGGTTTGTCAGCAGTGAGATCTGAAGCTTCTGATTTTCTCATTGTCCTGACAACCAGGCTAAGCCCCTTTAAACAGTTAGTAAAAATTTAAACCGAAATCCCATAATCGACTCAGAAAGGTTATAGTCTTCAGGAGAGTATAGTCAGCTACTTTGTTGATTTTGTAATTCTTTTTCCTTTTAAGATATTTAAAATGTCTTCCTGTTTTACTCTAAAGATACTACTTTAAGGCTATTGAATTCTTCCTACTCTGAGAATTGTTTATATACTTAGGTAATTTCTGTGGTAACTTCTTTGAATTTGATGAAATCTGATGTTCCATATTCTTCCCAGCACTGCTTTATTGATGTACAGTTGGCAAAAAAAAATTTATGTATCTAAAGTGTACAGTCTAATGTTGTGAAATATACAGTTAAGTTGATTAACACATCCATCACCTCACATATTTACCTTTTGTGTGTGCAGTGAGAATGCCTAAGATCTACTCTCAGTACATTTCAAGTATACAATACAGTATTATTGACTGTAATCACCGTGCTACCATTAGATCCTCAGAACTTACCCACCTTAAAACTGACAGTTCGTACCCTTTGATCAACATCTTTCAGTTTCCCCTATCTATATTTTGTCTACTCTTGTAGATAAATCATTAACTTGATAAATCATTAACTTAAAGCTAATTATTTAGTTCTGGATCACAACTACTTAGGTTGTTCAGATGACTGTTTTGACTTTTATGATTTTTTCCTGTCTTTTTTTTGAGGGGGGCTACGTTTTAAGTTGCTAGAGAACTTTTTTTTTTTTTTTTTGAGAACTAAAGCAGTTTTGATTTGGGGTGAGGGGTGGAAGATGGGGAACTTCAGAAGAGCTGATTAGAAGAGCTATTCTAATCTATAAAATATTTAACTACTATTTAGTAGTAGGATATAAGATTAATAACTTTTCTGCAAGCCCTGTATGAAGAAAACTAACAGAAAGACTTAAACCAAGAGGGTTTTATTATTATTATTATTTTTCATGGGACTCTATAAGACACAGATGTACACAGACAGTACCTACTATTACGTTTTTTCCAGAATCATTTACAGTTTTAATTTTAGACAGCATCTCGGTAGGTTTTTTCTTTTTGGATACATAGGAGATAGTGAGGAGGCATCTTAAAAATGATTTTGTAGCTCACTTGAAGTCAAAACATTTTTGAAAAAGTAATGAGCAAGTTTTTGTCATGTCAGTATGAGTGTAGACTATAATGTTACTTGACGATTTCAGTTCTCATAAACCAACGGACTAGAAACAGACCCTGATATAAGAATTTGGCTGTGTCATAAATCAGTGGAAGAGATTATTCAATAAATGGTGTTAGAATAATTGGTTAACTGTTTGGAAGAAATGAAGTTCAAATTTCCCCTCAAATCTATACAAAATTAATTCTAGATGGATTGAAGTTACCTGTGGAATAGAAACCATAGTAAGTTTTAAATGTGAGTAAACATTTAATGACCTGTGAAAGTGAAAGTTGTGTTCAGTGTTTTGTGACCCCATGGACTGTATATAGTCTGTGGAATTTTCCAGGCCAGAATACTGGAGTGAGTAGCCTTTCCCTTTTCCAGGGGATCCACCTATTCCTCTGTGATTTCTCTCACTGTTTCTATGCTTATAAACTTAATGACCTAGGGGAAGAAGTTTATAAGCATAGAGACAGCGTGAGAAATCACACAGGAATAGGTGGATTATTCTTAACACATAACAGACAGAAAAATTATAAAACTGTTTCCCACAAGTGTATCTACCTGTTGGGGGTCAGAGAAGAGGCACCATGTGGTTCTTATCCATTTTGGAATAACCTCCTTCAAGAAAAATGTATGTGCTACATATGGACACTAATAGGAACATGCAAACATACACATGCCCCAATTTTTCACTATCATCTTAGGAGACTCATATGTTCATAAGAGTTCTGTGGACCACAGAAGTGCTTGGTAAATATGAATAAGCTTCAACATCCCTGTTAAAGAAATGGAAGGTTTTTAAAAATGATAATATTTGAATATTGGTAATGGGATGTGAATTAGTAAAACCTCCCTAGAAAACTCTTTGGCTTTTAAAATGTCAGAATGGTATTTTAAAATGCTACTTCTTGGAATTATTTGAAGGAACATCAGAATCTCAGACATATTTTTACACAGCAATGATCATTATGTATAGAAATGCTTTTATACTACCAAAAAACTGGAAGCACCCTGAATGCTCAATTTAATGTAATGGTTATTATAAGTTACAGTTTAGACATGTAATGGAACATCAAGGAGCTATTATATATGTTTTTGTAAAGACTGTTTGATGATGTGGGAAAACTAAATGTCCTGGTAAATGAAAAAAGGAAATGCCATGAGATTTTTTTTAAAGTTGTTTGTAAGTGATGGGACTGTTGGTGGTAAGAGTTTTACTTAAAAATCAGTAAAATGACAGTGATTTGACACTCAAAAAATAGCTGTTTTTTTTCCCCAAAACTTATATTGTTATTGGTTCAAGAAATTTTATCTTAAGACACTTGTAGAATTAAGACAAAATTAATTTTTGGATACCTTTTCCTTCTCCTACTAGAAGTGGAAGACTTGTTTTCTTCACTTAAACATATCCAACATACCTTGGTAGATTCTCAGAGCCAGGAGGATATTTCACTGCTTTTACAACTTGTACAAAATAAAGATTTCCAGAATGCGTTTAAGATACACAATGCTGTTGCAGTACACATGAACAAGGCCAGTCCTCCATTTCCTCTTATCTCCAATGCACAAGATCTTGCACAGGAGGTATGTATTCTGAACATCTCATTGACATATACAAGGTAATTGTTAGTGGTAGTGAGTCAGTATTCTTGGAAAATACTGCTGTGACTCTAAGGTTCATTAGAATTAATTACTACTGATCACATGTTGATAATTTATGTGTTAGGAAAAATTCGCTTATGTGTATTTTACCCTGGAAAAAAAGTATACTTAGTTCGGAAATAAGACTCTGTTCCATGAAAAGAAGAGCATTGGTTTTATTTATACGGCTGTATATTTGTATAGTAAGAGGAATATTTGTCTAAATTGCTGAAGGGGAAATTTTTTTAATACTTTTAGTATGGTTTTATTTTAAGCAATATGCATTATAAACTGAGATAAATCAGTACTGATGAGATTAAATTATGTTAGATAATCAGGTATTATAAATCCATAACTTCTAAGATTTGTTACTTGTATTGAATACATATATAACTCAGTATATATTTAGAAACATCCTTTTCTAGGTGCCAAAACTAGAGAACAGGCTAGTTCTGATGCTGTCATTGCTGTGATCTACTTGTGGTCAAATTGATTAATCTCAAAATTACTATCTCTTAGTTTCGATAGGGGAATTACTTTAAAAATTATTTAAAATAATCATAAGAATTGTTAGAGAATTCCTGGATTCCTATTTTAATCATGAGCTAACTTTTATTAAAAATTTATATATTAATTTATTTCTATATGTTTTCATCAATGGTGATAATTTTGGTTTTGTTAATCTGTATTGTTACAAAGTGCTCTTTTTGGTACTGGAGTAAGGACATGGAAAAAGGAGGGAAATCAGAGAGATTGATAATGAGAACATATATAATATTTGAGGGAAAATAGCCCACAGAGCAAATTTTAAATATTTATGGTAGAAGAAAAGATTGAAAATAATTCAACTGAACATACAGTTCACGTGATTAGAAATTAGAAAGGGAAGTAAATGAAAACAGAAAAAGGAGTTAAATTACTTACATAAATTTAACATTAAAAGTTTCTTTTAGAGAACGAGAAAATAGAGAAACCATTGACAAGCTCGGCTCAGTTCAGTTCAGTCGCTCAGTCGTATCCAACTCTCTGCGATCCCATGAATCACAGCACGCCAGGCCTCCCTGTCCATCACCAACTCCCGGAGTTCACTTAAACTCATGTCCACAGAGTCGGTGATGCCATCCAGCCATCTCATTCTCTGTCGTCCCCTTCTCCTCCCGCCCCCAACCTTTGCCAGCATCAGAGTCTTTTCCAGTGAGTCAACTCGTCTCATGAGGTGGCCAAGTTAGATGAAGAAAAAAGCACTAATAATGTTATCAAAGATAAAAGCATACATTATCACAAAATTGTAAGTTTATATTATTACGTATGAAAGTGCTATCACCTGGGCGGTTTTTATAAGAAATAAAAATTGCCAAAAGTGACTTACAGATAGCTGAAAAAAGTAGTCACAGTAGGTAAAATTGAAAGTTAGAAATCTACTCCTCAAAAAACTGCCAGACCCAGATAATTTTACATACTCCTTCAAAACATTAGGGAACATAGAATCCTTATGTTAAATAAACTGTTTTCACACATAACTATTGACTATTTCCCATCTCATTGTACTTGGATAATATAATCTAAATACTAAAAACAAATAGTAAACCAGTATATGTGACTGTACTCACCAAGTAGAGGTCAATTCATTTTATGAATATTAATGTAGAAATCTTAAAATATGAGTAACTCACATCTAGAAATATATTAAAAAACAATTTACTGGGTGCTAGGTAATGTGCTAAGCAGTTTATATGGGTTATCTCAATCTTTTAAGAACCATGAGTAAGGAAACAGGCTAAAAAAAATTCATAATCAATGGAGTTTATACTCAGAGTGGAAGAATTACTTGACTTGAGGAAAAATTTTCATATAATTCATTATAGTATAGTGGTTATTCTATCACTCTCATATAAGTTTATCTTATTAATCTTAACTCTAAAATGTCCTCTTTGATTTAAAATGTAGTTACATAAACATATGATTAAAAATATGTATTTTTAATTTTTATATTTATTGGAGGTTAGTTATTTTACAATATTATATTGGTTGGTTTCGCCATACATTGACATGAATCCGCCCCGGGTGTAAAATAGCAGCATAACTGTTAGAATAGCTTTTCTCTTATATAGTCATTATTAGTCTATTTTATAATGTATTTGCAGAAATTTTCAAGAAGGAAATGCCTCATTCATAGTCATAAATAAAAATGCTATTGTCAATTATAAGATTGAAAATTCTGGGAGAAAACATTTTAAAAATGATAATTCTCTTTAGTGCTTTTCTGTCTTACAAATAGTTTTTACAGTTTTAAATCCTACCCTTTAAAAAAATCTGTACAAATGTCATTATTTCTGTAACCTAGGAATAATCTTTGTTTCTTAGGTACAAACGGTTTTGAAGCCAGTTCACCAGAAGGAAGGACAAGAATTAACTGCTCTGCTGAATGCTCCACATATTCAGGTAGAAAATGGACAGTGCATTATAAATGTGGTTTTTCCAGCATTCAGTATCACTTTGAATCAGTCTCTTGGACTAACAAAGAGCTCAAATATTATGTAGTCTATTTTGATTGTTGTTGTTCAGTCACTCAATTGTGTCCAACTCTTTGCAACCCCATGGACTGCAGCACACCAGGCTTCCGTGTCCTTCACTATCTCCCAGAGTTTTCTCAAACTCATGTCCATTGAGTCAGTGATGCCATCCAACCATCTCAGCCTCTGTCGTCCCCTTCTCCTCCTGCCTTCTGTCTTTCCCAGCAACAGGGTCTTTTCCAGGCTACGCCTGTTTGCATCAAGTGGCCAAATATTGGAGCTTCAGCTTCAGTCATTCCAGTGAATATTCAGGACTGATTTCCTTTAGGGTTGACTGGTTTCATCTTGTTGCTGTCCAGGGGACTCTCAAGAGTCTTCTCTAGCACCACAGTTTGAAGGCATCAGTTCTTTGGTGCTCAGCCTTTTTTACTGTCCAGCTCTCACATCCATACATGACTACTGGAAAAACTGTAGCTTTGACTAAAAAACCATAGCTTTGATTGTTTATATCACAGAGTAATTATTGTTGGATTATATACTTTTCTACTTAAAATTAACCACAATATTTTTGAAACAACTTCTTATTTACAAACTTCTCCTTTTTGGTTATGTTTTTCTGTAAACTTTAACTATAATGTTGGACCCTTAAAGTGATTCTGTTTTTATGAAGTTAAATAAGCATTTTAGACTTTCATAACTCATCCCAGAGTATTCCCTAGTGTAACTAACACAGTTAGCTAAAAATGATACAGAGCTGCATCTGTACTTCAGTTGGAAAGTTTGGAAACAGATCTGAATATATAATTAATTATAGCACTTTTAAATGTTTAATGAGCAGGATACTTTGTACATGATTAGGTTAAAATCTCTCTACAGAAATAAGTCATGTTTTACTTTAAATGCTTTGGGTTTCTTTGAAACAGGCACTTTTACTGGCCCATGATAAGGTCGCTGAGCAGGAAATGCAGCTAGAGCCTATTACAGATGAGAGAGTTTATGAAAGCGTTGGCCAATATGGAGGAGAAACTGTAAAAATAGTTCGTATAGAAAAGGCTCGAGATATTCCATTGGTAAGTGTTCCACGTCTTTGATATGAGATCCTTTCCACACAGAAATCTCCTGTATAATTGAAGACCCTTTACATTTCTGGTAGTTTCTCTCTTTTGAGGCTAATTTTTTGGAATTCTTTTATGTTCTTGCTCATACTCCTTATTAGGCTGAGAAGAATTTATTCATCTTTTCTTACCCATAATTTGATGAAAAAATAGGTTGTGAAGTAATTGAACAAAGAAGGGACAGGTAATCTGCTTCATTATTCTTCCAGCTTTTTTAAAAAACAAGTTAGAAATTGTGATCATTTCATTCAATGTAATTACTAGCATACTTCACATATATTTAGAAGTATGCATTGCTTAGTGTTAATATTTTATAGTTCTTATATGCAAATGTTTTTCCTCTTAGTCTGCTATTATTACCTTAATTTTGTTCCTTTTTATTTTCAGAGAAATATTCTTGAATCCTAAGGTCTTAAATTTTCTTGCATGATATGGTACATGAAATAGGGACTGTATTTATTAAAGGGCAGTTTATGTAATGAGGTTTTATTCCCCACCAAAAAAAAAAAAGAAATTGGGATATGACAAATTTTTAAAATAAAGATTCAGGAGAAAAGTATTACAAACTGTCTACTTTTAAGCTTTATTCAGATTTCCATTTTTTGACTATATATTTCAGTTGTGCTTCTGATTTGTATCATAAATATTTAATACATTTTAATGTGAATTGGATACAGCTATAGTATTTAATATTTTGATTATTAACCAGATTAGTATTCATCTCTTCATGATATTTTGAATTTAAAAAGATTTTCAGTTACAAGTCATGTTCACTAATTGTACCTAAATATAGTATAACCATTTGAATAGCATCTACCATTTAAAGAACAAATTTGATTATAGGCTTTCATTTTATTTTTGAGCAAGTACATTTTTATGCTGTTGTACGCTTCAAAAGTCTGACTTTAGAATGTTAACAAATAGAATGCTTCTGAAGCAGAAAATGTAGAGGAAATTATCAGCTTTCAGACTTACTGCCATGGTTACTGTATGTAAATAAAGTTTTTTCTCCAGATAAATGAAGGCTAATATTGTTAACTAGAAAAGTAAGAATTTAAAAATGAGGAAATAAAAATGCATTTTTTTTAAAAATTGACTTGAATTTTTTTTTTAGGGTGCTACAGTTCGTAATGAAATGGATTCTGTCATCATTAGTCGGATAGTTAAAGGGGGTGCTGCAGAAAAAAGTGGTCTGTTACATGAAGGAGATGAAGTTCTGGAAATTAATGGCATTGAAATTCGGGGGAAAGATGTCAATGAGGTTTTCGACTTGTTGGTAAGTTGACACGGGTAGAAGAAGAATTGATACAGTCTCAAAAATTGTTTCCTTCAGTAGACTTCAGAATAAAATATTTTAAAAGCATTTAAAAAATAACTTAAGATATCTATATAAATTCTAGCATAATTTTCACATATAATTATTTCCATAATATTTACTAGTAGCATTTTATTCTTGGGGGGACACTACTAATTTTATTTATACTGTTAGGTACATTTTATTTGCTTCTGAAATCACTAATAATAACTCATTAAATCATTCAAAATATATGTATTAAGTGCCTCCTATGTGCTAGCTGCTAGGGAAACAGTAACAAAACGAAGTTCATACCCTCATGATTCTTTTGTTCATTTTCTTTATTATCTACAATTGATTGTTGTTTAACGGTATTAGATAATAACAGTGGTATAGCTCTACACTGTTCACTGTAATAGCCATTAGCTACATGTGCTAGTTATTTCTATTTAAATTAAGTAAAATTTAAAATTTAGTTCCTCATTCATGTGTGCATGCTAAGTTGCTTCAGTCATGTCCAACTCTTTGCAACCCTATGGGCCATAGCCTGCCAGGCTCCTCTGTCCATGGGATTCTCCAGGCAAAAATACTGGAGTGGGTTGCTGTGCCCTCCTCCAGGGATCTAACCCACATCTCTTATATCTACCTGCATTGGCAGGTGGGTTCTTAAACACACTAACGCTACCTGCAAAGCCCTCAGTAACCGCATTTCAGATGTTCAAGAGCAGTGTGTTACTAATGGTTATCATATTATGGTGTAGATTAAGGAGCATGGCATCCTGCAATTCCAGTACACTGATCAGAATTCTGTCATCTCAGAAAGTTCTGTTAGACTGCTGGTATAATCAGGAAGCAATTTAGAGTCAACTTTTGAGGGCAGTTTATGATCACCTCATATATACTCATCAACCACATTTATAGTCTTATTTACTTAATATCAGTTGTTACGTTAGAATTCATCCTATCTGTGGACATCTGTTGTCAGATTTAGAAAACATCCTAACATTCTTATTTTACCCAGGCCCATTCATTGCTTTGGTAGCACAAAGTGTCATTGGTTATTGTTCTTAGATCTTATTTTATTGGCTACTATCTCTAGAGTGAGTACTGTTTCAGTACCATTTCCTACTATGTCATGACCATAAGTGTGATTACTATCTAGGCTGGAGGTATCTGAACAAGGCAGGCAGTGGTTTACAGTTGTCCCTTGATATCCAAGGGGGATTGGTTCCAGGGCCCCCCATGGGTACCAAAATCCATGGATGCTTACGTCCCTTACATAAAATGGCGTAGTATTTGAATGTAACCTACACACATCCTCTAGTATATTTTAAATAATCTCTGGATTACTTATAATACCTAATACACTATAAATGCTATGTAAGTAGTTGTCTGCAGATGGCAAAAACAAGTTTTGCTTTTTAGAATTTTCTATAATTGTTCTTTTCATCTGAAGTTGGTTGAATAAACAGATATGGAACCCATGAATATGGAGGGCCAACTGTACTGGAAAATAATAGAGAATCTAGCAGTAAGACTATGTACAGTTAAAATATAGAATGAATGACAGAGACAAAGCATCTAGGAAGTAAGAATATTTGTATATTTGCATCACTTTTCTAATCCTAATGATGATTACCATTTCAAATTCTACTGTACTAAAATCAGTGTATGTCAGAGTAGATAAGCCAGAAGTGCTGCAATATCTTCCAGCCCTTCACTGTGGAATAGTCCTAAACTTAAACTGAATGGAAAAAAACCCAAGACGTAAGGGCCAAGTGGCTTTCCCCAGTGGACCAGAGGACCAAAATTTTTGCATGCCTGGGTAGCTGTAGTATAATGGAGTCCACAAAAGGGGTAATTTGTGCTTCCTGATAAAATGGGATTCATCTTTATCAGTTTCTTTTTTAAGTTTGCTTGAGGTTCCAGTATAGTCCAGCTTAGGAACTGTTGATCATAAGATCATGGAATGATTTTCATAAATATAGCTTTTTAAAATAATGTGCTTTTTCTGTTGCAGTCTGATATGCATGGTACTTTGACATTTGTTCTGATTCCCAGTCAACAGATCAAGCCACCTCCTGCCAAGGAAACAGTAGTAAGTGATTTTTTTTTAATGCTTCTTATTTTATGATGGCTACTGTTTACATTTTTCTTAATGAATAAACTTTATTTTTTGAGAGTAGTTTTAGGTTCACAGCAAAATTGAGCAGAAAGTATAGAGTTCCCACATAATTCCTGCCCCCACACATGCATAGCCTCCCTTGCTGTCAACATCCCACATCAGAATGGTGTATCTGTTACATTAGAGAATTGATGGTTTCATTGTTACCAAATTGATAGTTTACTTTAGGATTCACTTTTGGTGTTGTACATTCTATGAGTTTTCACAAATGTATAATTACATATATCTACCATCATAACCTGCAGAATAGTTTCATTGCCCTAAAAATCCTCTATGTTCTGCTTATTCATCACTTCCTCCCAGCTTGACCCATGACAACCACACTGTCTTGACTGTCCAGTTGTAACTGTTGCTTCTTGACCTGCATATGGTTTCTCAGGAGGCAGGTAAAGTGGTCTGGTATTCCCATCTCTCTAAGAATTTTGCAGTTTGTTGTAATCCGCACAGTCAAAGACTTTGGCATAGTCAGTGAAGCAGAAGTAGATGTTCTTCTGGAATTCTCTTGCTTTTTCTGTGATTCAGTAGATGTTGGCAATTTGATCTCTGGTTCCTCTGCCTTTTCTAAATCCAGCTTGAACATCTGAAAGCTCACGGTTCACATACTATTGAAGCCTAGCTTGAAGAATTTTGAGCATTACTTTGCTAGTGTGTGAGATGAGTGCAATTGTGCAGTAGTTTGAACATTGTTTGGAATTGCCTTTCTTTGTGGGATCTTAGCTCGTTGACCAGGGATTGAACCTGCACCTACTGTATTGGAAGGCAAAGTCTTAACCACCAGACTACCAGGAAAATCCCCTCTTCTCCCTATAGGAGACTTAATAACTCTCTAAAGACTGGGAGCGTGACTGAAGTCTCTTGATTTTGGGGGTCTGGGCTGGGAGGCTAGAGATGTAGTTTTAGGGGAATTTTAAGATTTAGTAGAATACTAAAATCATAGTTCAGGGATACAAAGCATAGAATTAGCCACTAGCCCAGTGGTATTAATAATTGAAATATTAGAAGTCCCAAATAATTTTTTTCCTTACAATGAATATCTACTTGATCCCATTTGTGTACTAGGCACTGTGAAAATAAATGCTCACTTTATAGTGGTGAACATGTTATAGTTTGGGGTAAATGTTGAGATGGAAATCAGTGAATATAAACACTGAGAAAAAAAGAGGTGTGGGATTGATTATATAAGGTTGACAGGAAAGGCCTCCAGGAGAAGGTGACATGAAGCTGAGACATGGTAGGATGAGATGAAGCCGAGCCTATTAACTGCCAGAAGAACTTTCAGGTATAATTTCCAAAAAACTTTGTGTTTGGAAAACCCGTGGGAGTGGAACCAAGTGAGGGAGTAGAAAGGTGGGGAGAGAATTCTAAGAGATGAGGCTTGAGAGGTAGGTAAGGCCAGGTCAAGTAGGTCTTGGCCATGGCAGGGAGTTTGGATTTCAAATACAGTAACATCTGATTTGTGTTTAGAAACAAAACTACTCTGGCTGCTGAGTAGAAATTGGATTAATAGAGCCAATAATGGAAGCAAGGAGATTTAGGAAAGTATTGCTGAAGCCAATATAAAGTATGATGATTGCTTGAATTTCTATGATAGCAGTGGCAGTAGAGAAACTTACTCAGGCTGTGTTCTGGAAGTAGCAATGACAGGACCTTTGAATGAATGTGAAGAGTAGTGGATAGGGAAGAAGCAAATATGCTTCAACAACTGGATGAATAATGGTGTTGCTTACTGAAGGGTGATGTGGAGGAAAAACTGGTTTGGGGAGAAAAATCAAGAGGAGATACCTGAGAGGCATTCAGGTGTAGATATCAAATCCATAGAATTAAATACGTTGTTGGGTTGCTAAGTCATGTCTGATTTGTGACCCCGTAGACTGTAGCGTGCCAGGCTCTTCTGTCCATGGAATTTGTCAGGCAAGAATACTAGAATGGGTTGCTACTTCCTTCTCCATGGGATCATCCTGACCCAGGGATTGAACCGGCGTCTCTTGCATTAGCAGACGGATTGTTTACTACTGAGCCTTCATTCTGGAATTCTACAGAGAGATCTGGGCTGTAGTTGTATTTATTGTGGGGAGATCAGATCAAGGGAGCAGTCTGTTTATATATACTTCATGTGTTTGCAAAAAATTCTAATATTTTAAAAACTGATAGGTTAAGGATTGTTCACAGCCTGTGAAGATAATTAGGTTGAAGAAAAGATTGAGAACCACCACCATCCAATATACTTTTCTCTTAGAAGTATAAAATGTATTATATAATTTTCACCTTAATTTTTTTCTCATTTGGAAGAAGATCTTAAGTTTTATAATGCAGTAAAATGTTTATAAATATATATTTATCAGAAAATGAAAAAATATTAATAATTTCAGTGAACAGTATGGGCAGTGAACACATGGACATCTCTTTTCAGGTTCAAACAGTTGCTTTATTAAGTTTGCTGTTGCCCTAAGGTTCATATTTTTTCTGCCTACTACTAAACATCAGTTGGATACCCACAGATACCCCAAATTTCTCCTGTTAATTATGGAAAAGAACAAGTAAAGATACTCCTTCTTGGGATTCCCTGGTGGTATGTCCAGTGGTTAGGAATCCACCTTGCAATGCAGGTTTGATCTCTGGTCAGAGAAGATCCCACAGCTGCAAGGCAGCTGAGCCCACAAGACCTAGAGCCCGTCCTCCAGAAGAAGAGAAGCCACCACAATGAGACGCCCTCAAGCTGCAGTAACCCCCATTTGCTGCAACTGGAGAAAGGCCCAGTGCAGCCATAAATAATAAAATTATTTTAAAAACTATTCCTTCTTGAATGGGCGTCAGAGAGGAGAAATCTTAGAATGAAGAGGAGGAATTTAAAAACTGTTGCTTGACATTTCAAAGGCTCTTCTTGATGCTGCCCTAAGTATTTATTTATTTTTGACTTTGTTGGGTGTTTGTTGCTGCGTTCGCTTTTCTCTAGTTGCGGTGTACAGGCTTCTCATTGTGGTGGCTTCTCTTGTTATGGAGCACGGGCTTTAGTATAAGCAGGCTTCAGTAGTTGGGGGCTCTGGGGCTCTAGAGCACAGGCTCAATAGTTGTGGTGCTTGGGCTTAGTTGCTCCAAGGTATGTGGGGTCTTCCCAGACCAGGGATCAAACCTACATTGGCAGGTGAGTTCTTAACCACTGAGCCACCAGCAAGGCAAAGAGAAAAATGTTGGGCTAGAAGATAATTGTGTCTAAACCCTGTAATTTAAAATTTAAACAAATGATTTTGTTTGAATTAGAAACCAAACATTGTTTTGGTCAGATATACTGTACTGATGCTACTGCATGGTGAAGCCCTGGAGCTTTCCTGTAGGGGTCAAGAGTCTCTCCTTCATTTAAAAAGGAGTCTATTTTCCTTTGTATGGGAAAGGGAAAAAAGTATCCACTACCCTGAACTGAAGAGGTAAGATTGCTGGACATAACTTCTAGAACTGATAAGAATTGCAGTGGAATGCCTGTAGGCATACTTAAGGGATATTGCAGGTTCAGTTCCAGATCACTGAAATAAAATGAGTCATACAAAAGTTTTGGTTTCCCATTGCATGTAAAAGTTATAATTACATTGTTCTGTAGTTTGCGAAGAGTACAATTACATTGTGTCTAAACAAACAACATATATACACTCATTTGAAAATACTTTATTGCTTAAAAATGCTAACCTTCATCTGACAACACAAGGTTGCCACAGATGTTCAGTTTATGTATATATATCTGCAAAACGCAATAAAGTGAAACACAATAAAACAAATACAGGCCTACAGATAGAAGTCACAAAAAAGTCACATAGTATGTGTTAAGGCAGTACTCAAGACTTTAACTCAGTCTGTTGATTAATTTCTCTGATGTGAAATAAACTTTGCTCTCAGTTTTAGAGTACATTTTAAACAGCACTAAATAAACTTGTCACATAAACAGAGTATGCCCTCTCTTCTCTTCCAGTCAACACAACGAGGGGCCTCATTCCAAACCAACTAAATCTGAACAGTCAAGGGATGAGACCTAAGCAAGAGTAGAGAGAAAAACATCTCTGGGTGATTTTGTCTGCCTCTGGCAAAGGTCATAGACTTAGATATAGCATCTTCACTGGTCTATTTAATTTCCCTTAAGGATAATAATTCCCTAAGATTTTAGGGTACATCTTAAATGGCATGTATGTAGCAGTTATTCAAGGAACTTAATTAAAATACAGAATCTGAAAGTTTGAGATGTGGTATAAGAAGTCAGTATTTTAATAAACATCCTAGTAAGTGTTCTGAGCAAAACACTTTGAAAACAGCATGCTGGGTATTGATTTCAGAAAGTGATTTGATAAAAAATCATTCATCAGGCTGACAAGAATTCTGATTTCATAGATCTCTGAAAAGCCTGATAATAAAATGAACTCTCCACCACAATAAATGATGCCTATAGTTTCATATTTAGATTTGCAAGATTGTTTAGCTAAAAAGCAACAATTTAAACAGATGTGGAAGCATTATTGATTAATAGGAATAGTACAAGCAGAGATTCTATCATCCTATATATTATATGCTTCTCATGCCAAGATTATAAAATTGTATGTATAATCTTTTTACCCAGTCTCTCAGCTGTGTTTTGACTTACTACTACCCTGTATAACTCTAAAATTCAGTTTTATCAGATTTCATATAATCTGCAGATTTTGGAAGTGCCACATGCCGCTTGACCAGGTTGGATAAAAATTACAGATAGAGGAATTAAGGGGAATATTGATTCCTTTTACCTTTTAAGAAGTAAGAATACTTTGTTATAACTTACAGAAGTATATTGGAGAAAATACTGTAGGAAATAATTGAAGTTTTAATAAGGTTCATGTGAATTCTTACCTATTTTTAGTGCTGAGAGCATAGCAGGTTTTAGATATGCAAAGCACAGTTAGCAAAAATTTTAGCTTGTAGCACTGACAGTATTTCAGTGCTTACATATAGAATGTGATAGGAATTGGTTATAAACTTGACTTAGATAATTTTAGCAGTTTGGGGTTGATTATATATGAACCTAGATGTAGTCCTTTAGAACAGACTGAACAATCAAGGCACAGTCGCAGTGACAGTGTGGTCAAGAAGAGATGATAGCACCAGAAACACAGTCACCTGCTTAGATGACAGGTGTGGAGAGGTTTACAGTTTACCTTTTCTGGTAATAGTGGTTTAGAAATTATATAGCTTACTGCAGTCATTGTTTTCACGAGTCGTTTTCACGAGTCAGGAAGGGAGAGGGAGGAACTCTCTATTACATTCCTTCTGCTTCTGTCAAATTTTATGGCCTATTGGCATCTCAGCTTGTTAGCAGTAACAGGGCAGTGTTTTGCATACTCTTGTACATGTTTGCAATCAACAGGACTGTCTTAATTGAAGAAAACAGATGAGTCTGAAAAAAATTCTGCCCTCAAATACAATTACTAAACTAACCTTGATTTTTTTTCAACTTGTAATATCTTTGTGCTGATGAAAAATCACATCTATGGTAAACATTGTGTTGCCATTTCATTATTGTCCTTACTTTTACCCTTTTTATTGTATAGATCCACGTAAAGGCTCATTTTGACTACGACCCCTCAGATGACCCTTATGTTCCATGTCGAGAGTTAGGTCTGTCTTTTCAAAAAGGGGATATACTGCATGTAATCAGTCAAGAAGATCCAAATTGGTGGCAAGCCTACAGGGAAGGAGATGAAGATAATCAGCCTCTAGCTGGGCTCGTTCCAGGTAAAAGACAGTATGGTAGAAAGTACAAAGTTTAAAAACACATTTAAAATACAAATCTTCAAAGGGAAAAACTCACTTTTTATGCCTTTTAAAAAATGATGTAGTTACTTTTTCATTTTGTTAGGTTTTTATGTTGTATCTGTAATATCAGTATCTTGGATGTAAGTCTGACCAGTTTGTTGGGCTTTAGAATGGGATTATCATATAATCTCATCAACCACTCCCATTTGTCCTACTGTTCACTGTAGGTGCATTGAAATTAACCCTGTTTTCAAGGCAGCAAAAACAGTACTGAAGAACAAAAACATCAAGGCAACAAAACTTATACTGTAGCAGATTATCATGAACTGGGGCCTCATACTTGATATCTAGATAGGAATTTGTTAAAGATGTGTGACTTTATTCAGAATCAAGAGAATGAGGCCACTAAATTTATCTCTTCTAAGATATCTTAGGGTAGAAATATGATGCATTTATCTTTTTTTTTTTTTGCATTTATCTTTTGATTGAAAAAAACTCTCTAATTTAGACTATACTAAAATAAAACTTATATGCAGAGTACATCATGAGGAACGCTGGGCTGGAAGAAGCACAAGCTGGAATCAGGATTGCCAGGAGAAATATCAATAACCTCAGATATGCAGATGACACCACCCTTATGGCAGAAAGTGAAGAGGAACTCAAAAGCCTCTTGATGAAAGTGAAAGAGGAGAGTGAAAAAGTTGGCTTAAAACTCAACATTCAGAAAACTAAGATCATGGCATCTGGTCCCATCACTTCATGGGAAATAGATGGGGAAACAGTATCAGACTTTATTTTTGGGGGCTCCAAAATCACTGCGGATGCTGATTGTAGCTATGAAATTAAAAGACACTTACTCCTTGGAAGGAAAGTTCTGACCAACTTAGGTAGCATATTAAAAAGCAGAGACATTACTTTGCCAACAAAGGTCCATCTAGTCAAGGCTATGGTTTTTCCAGTGGTCAGGTATGGATGTGAGAGTTGGATTGTGAAGAAAACTGATTGCCGAAGAATTGCTTTTGAACTGTGGTGTTGGAGAAGACTTGAGAGTCCCTTGGACTGCAAATTGATCCAACCAGTCCATTCTAGAGGAGATCAATCCTGGGTGTTCATTGGAAGGACTGATGCTAAAGCTGAAACTCCAATACTTTGGCCACCTCATGCGAAGAGTTGACTCACTGGAAAAGACTCTGATACTAGGAAGGATTTGGGGCGGGAGAAGGGGACGACAGAGAATGAGATGGCTGGATGGCATCACCGACTCGATGGACATGAGTTTGAGTGAACTCCGGGAGTTGGTGATGGACAGGGAGGCCTGGCGTGCTGTGATTCATGGGGTCGCAGAGAATCGGACACGACTGAGTGACTGAACTGAAAGTAAAACTAGCTCATGTTGGACATTAAGATTATTATAGAAACATATTTCTTCTAAACTGTGAAGATGATACTTAATGGAATGAGATATGTAGATGTAATTTTTCCTACAAATTGTTTCTGCAGTTCTCAGGAGGGTATGGTAGAATGAGGGAAATAGAACCAAGGGAAGTATAGTAAGATATTTAATATGTAAATTATTAAAATTATTTTGTTATTTTTTTCTAGATGTGTTATAGTCACATACTTTTAAAAAAATTTAATGCTCTTAAAAATTTCTCTATAGCCATAGTTACTTGTTTTATCTAGAAACACAGTCTATACAGTTGCTGGAGATAACCTGATTTTCCTCAATGCTTTTTGTGTCTAAACTCAATATTAACCTTTTTTGCTTGTGGTCTTATGAAATGCACTAAGTTCAACAGATTATTCCAACATAGATGGAATTTGCTTATTGATTTTTTTTAAGAATCTCTGGCCTGAATTGGAAAGAATTAGATATAAAAATTAAGTATAAAAGTAGAACTCTAATTCAGAATTTTCTGACTAAAATCACTTTTATCCTTTAGAAAAAATATACTTGATTCTCAGGTAAATCTCTGAAAATAAGATGAAAATCAGAAACCTTGAAAGCCTCCTGTATTGAAATCATAATCCTAAGAGGAAAAACATAATAGGTTTTTCATTTATTTCTATCATGGGTAGCTTAATGTAGAAATGAAAAATCTTTAAAACATATACATACATACAAAGAAAGAGAGGAATTGAACATAGTAAATGTTAAGAGAATATATTGAATGGTGTCTTTGAATCAAAAATGGATGAATTTTATGTAATTTTGGAAGGATAACCCTTAATTTGTTTGATTTGCAATAATTCAAATGATCAGAACCATTTTAAGATCCAGCACAGTACTTTCCACATTCTGTTCTGTTGCTCAGTCGTGTCCGACTCTTTGCGACCCCGTGGACTGTAGCCTACCAGGCTTCTCCGTCCATGGGATTCTCCAGGCAAGAATACTGGAGTGGGTTACCGTTTCCTTCTCCAGGGGATCTTCCTGACCCAGGGATCAAACCCAGGTCTCCTGCATTGGAGGCAGACGCTTTAACCTCTGAGCCACCAGGGAAGCCCACATAGTAGATGCTAAATGGAAAGCTTTGTAAATACTGAACTGTTAAAACTTCTAGCCTTTGTTTATTATTTATCTTTTTAAATACATAATATGTAGTCTAGTAATACATGTCCTAGGATTGAGTGAGAGCCCTGTTGGAACTTAACACCTTAAACATTTGGAGCTTATAATCATAGTTGACATACTCTGATGTAGTGGCAGGAGAATTCAGAAGGGAATATAAATGAACAGTTACTTCTGGTGTCATCCCTTAACTAAAAAAAAAAATTTCATCTATCCTTTTGTCTTAACTGTTTCACTCTTTTTCTTCTCTATTTATTAGGGAAAAGCTTTCAGCAGCAAAGAGAAGCCATGAAGCAAACCATAGAAGAAGATAAGGAACCAGAAAAATCAGGTTGGACTCTTATATTTGACATTAATGAGAGGTTTCTTGGGTTTCCATCTGGAATCAGGTTTAAATTTGCATATCAGAACTGTCAGGGAAGATGTATTCATGGCAAGATGGATGTGAGAAGCAAAGCTGCTTATCTTTTAGGACTGTTAAGAAAGGGCAGGATTTAAGTATTAAAGATTATCTCTGTCTATAATGTGAGATTAATGGAAAACATTAACTACTTCCCTGAAAAATAGTTATTCTATGAACAATGTAATACATGTCTGTAAATTTAAATTTAAAACTATTTGAGTTCTTAAATTTGAAATGCGTAGCTTTATTCAGGGAAATAAATACCACATTTATACTTATGTTTCTGACTGTCAACAGGAAAACTATGGTGTGCAAAGAAGAATAAAAAGAAGAGGAAAAAGGTTTTATATAATGCCAATAAAAATGATGGTAAGTTCCACTCTCAGATACAGCCATATTTATATCCAAAAGAGGTCCGTATCTAACATTTGAAAGAAATTAAATGATATTTTTAGGGAATCTTATTTATGGTCCTGTCCTCTTACTGTAACATATGTGTGTATTTAATAAAGTCATTTAGCAGAAATTATTTTCTTCTAGAAACCTGTGAGTAATGCAGAATTTTGAAATCTGAGAAAAAGTATGATGTAGCTGTATAGTGTTGTATTGATAGTTTTCTCTTAAAATTTTTTCCTATGTAAACTCTTCATTTGCAAAGTTAATACTTGTTCCTAACAAATTCTAACAATGTATTTTAGGTAAAAAAATAAACATTTTGCCTATCATAACTCATCTCACCTGGGCAACCCATTCCATAAAGTCTGCTGGCTGAGTCAGGCACACAAGGAGAGTGTTTTGTTTTAATTTATTGTTAGTGTTAAAAGTTTTTCATGTTTTAGCTTCTTTTAAAATCAAAAGTTCTGATAACACTGGACTTCTATTCCTGTGTGTCAGCAGCCTACTGAACCTGAATGATGGCTGTTGCCTTTTTAGTGGACCCCTGTCTAGTTCAGCAGTCTCCACCACATACAATTTTTTATAAACCCAACCTGATACATTGCTTTCATTACCTTCTTGATTGGTCTTTATGGGCTTTAGAATTTGCTACCCCTTCTTTAATTCACATTAGAAACAAGCCAAATAATAAAGCAAAGGAACTCTGTAACTTCCTACACAGTTTATAAGGCTTATTTTTATTCTCTCAGTACCTAAAAATTTTTGGCAGCGTAAATGAAACTAATGAAAATGTTATCAGTTCAGTTCACTTCAGTTCAGTCGCTCAGTCGTGTCCGACTCTCTGCGACTCCCATGAATCACAGCACACCAGGCCTCCCTGTCCATCACCAACTCCCGGAGTTCACTGAAACTCATGTCCATAGAGTCGGTGATGCCATCCAGCCATCTCATTCTCGGTCGTCCCCTTCTCCTCCCGCCCCCAACCTTTCCCAGCATCAGAGTCTTTTCCAGTTAGTCAACTCTTCGCATGAGGTGGCCAAAGTATTGGAGTTTCAGCTTTAGCATCAGTCCTTCCAATGAACACCCAGGATCGATCTCCTTTAGAATGGACTGGTTGGATCTCCTTGCAGTCCAAGGGACTCTCAAGAGTCTTCTCCAACACCACAGTTCAAAAGCATCAGTTCTTCGGCGATAGCTTTCTTCACAGTCCAACTCTCACATCCATACATGACCACGGGAAAAACCATTGCCTTGACTAGACGGACCTTGGTTGGCAAAGTAATGTCTCTGCTTTTTAATATACTATCTAGGTTGGTCATAACTTTCCTTCCAAGGAGTAAGCGTCTTTTAATTTCATGGCTGCAGTCAGCATCTGCAGTGATATTGGAGCCTAGAAAAATAAAGTCTGACACTGTTTCCACTGTTTTTCCATCTATTTCCCATGAAGTGATGGGACCAGATGCCATGATCTTTGTTTTCTGAATGTTGAGCTTCAAGCCAACCTTTTCACTCTCTTCTTTCACTTTCATCAAGAGGCTTTTGAGTTCCTCTTCACTTTCTGCCATAAGGGTGGTGTCATCTGCATATCTGAGGTTATTGATATTTCTCCCAGCAATCTTGATTCCAGCTGTGCTTCTTCCAGCCCAGTGTTCCTCATGATGTACTCTGCATAGAAGTTAAATAAGCAAGGTGACAGTATACAGCATTGACGCACTCCTTTTCCTATTTGGAACCAGTCTGTTGTTCCATGTGCAGTTCTGACTGTTGCTTCCTGACCTGCATACACGTTTCTCAAGAGGAAGGTCTGGTATTCCCATCTCTTTCAGAATTTTCCACAGTTTATTGTGGTCCTCACAGTCAAAGGCTTTGGCATAGTCAATGAAGCAGAAATAGATGCTCTTCTGGAACTCTTGCTTTCTCCATGACCCAGCGGATGTTGGCAGTTTGATCTCTGGTGCCTCTGCCTTTTCTAAAACCTGCTTGAACATCTGGGAGTTCACGGTTCACATATTGCTGAAGCCTGGCTTGGAGAATTTTGAGCATAACTTTACTAGCGTGTGAGATGAGTGCAATTGTGCGGTAGTTTGCGCATTCTTTGGCATTGCCTTTCTTTGGGATTGGAATGAAGACTGACCTTTTCCAGTCCTGTGGCCACTGCTGAGTTTTCCAAATTTGCTGGCGTATTGAGTGCAGCACTTTCACAGCATCATCTTTCAAGATTTGAAATAGCTCAACTGGAATTCCATCACCTCCACTAGCTTTGTTCGTAGTGATGCCTTCTAAGGCCCACTTGACTTCACATTCCAAGATGTCTGGCTCTAGGTCAGTGATCACGTTATCGTGACTTATCTTGGTCATGAAGATCTTTTTTGTACAGTTCTTCTGTGTATTCTTGTCACCTCTTCTTAATATCTTCTGCTTCTGTTAGGTCCATACCATTTCTGTCCTTTATCGAGCCCATCTTTGCATGAAATGTTCCCTTGGAATCTCTAATTTTCTTGAAGAGATCTCTTGTTTTTCCTATTCTGTTGTTTTCCTCTGTTTCTTTGCATTGATCACTGAGGAAGTCTTTCTTATCTCTCCTTGCTATTCTTTGGAACTCTGCATTCAGATGCTTATATCTTTCCTTTTCTCCTTTGCTTTTCGCTTAGCTTCTTTTCACAGCTATTTGTAAGGCCTCCTCAGACAGCCATTTTTCTTTTTTGCATTTCTTTTCCATGGGGATCGTCTTGGTCCCTGTCTCCTTTACAATGTCACGAACCTCCGTCCAGAGTTCATCAGTCACTCTATCTATCAGATCTAGTCCCTTAAATCTATTCCTCACTTCCACTGTATAATCATAAGGGATTTGATTTAGGTCATATCTAAATGGTCTAGTGGTTTTCCCTACTTTCTTCAATTTAAGTCTGAATTTGGCAATAAGGAGTTCATGATCTGAGCCGCAGTCAGCTCCCGGTCTTGTTTTTGCTAACTGTATAGAGCTTCTCCATCTTTGGCTGCAAAGAATATAATCAGTCTGATTTCGGTGTTGACCATCTGGTGATGTCCATGTGTAGAGTCTTCTCTAGTGTTGTTGGAAGAGGGTGTTTGCTATGACCAGTGTGTTCTCTTGACAAAACTCTATTAGCCTTTGCCCTGCTTCATTCTGTGCTCCAAGGCCAAATTTGCCTGTTACTCCAGGTGTTTCTTGACTTCCTACTTTTGCATTCCAGTCCCCTGTAATGAAAAGGACATCTTTTTTGGGTGTTAGTTCTAAAAGGTCTTGTAGGTCTTCATAGAACCGTTCAACTTCGGCTTCTTCAGCGTTACTGGTTGGGGCATAGGCCTGGATTACTGTAATATTGAATGATTTGCCTTGGAAACGAACAGAAATCATTCTGTCGTTTTTAAGACTGCATCCAAGTACTGCATTTCGGACTCTTTTGTTGACCATGATGGCTACTCCATTTCTTCTAAGGGATTCCTGCCCACAGTAGTAGATATAATGGTCATCTGAGTTAAATTCACCCATTCCAGTCCATTTTAATTCACTGATTCCTAGAATGTCTATGTTCAGTCTTGCCGTCTCCTGCCAAAGCAAAACCAATACCCAGTTGTGGATGTGACCAGTGATAGAAGCAAGGTCCGGTGCTGTAAAGAGCAATATTGCATAGGAACCTGGAATGTTAGGTCCATGAATCAAGGCAAATTGGAAGTGGTCAAACAGGAGATGGCAAGAATGAAAATGTTACAGATTATTGAAAATTTTGATATAAACTAAACCTGAGATTCTACCTACTATAATAAATTTTTTTTCCAAATTAAACATCCTTAATGCTAATTGGTGGATTATGTAAGTAAGAATATTTATTGGATTTATAGTTCTTTTCTCTATACTTGAGTAAATGATTAATATCTGTTTCTTTATCCTTTGAAACACACTGGAGCTAACTGGTTCAGCTCTGAAAGCTATTATACTGTAGAAAATTTGTAAATCTAAGTCTGTGAATCAAAATATTTCCACAGTCTGATTGTACATGTTAGAAGAAGGAACTTCGATTTTTCAGAGGGAAAAACGTTTTGAGAAGGAAATGCTTCACATTTACATTTCTGCTCATAATTTGTTATTAAAATTAATATTTTATTAATGATAATTATCATTTATAATAACTATTCCACTCAAGGTGAAATAGCCTTCGTCCATTTAGTTCTCAAAATAAATTCCTTGAGATTACAGATTAGTAAGTTCAAGTTCAGATATGAAAGTCACCTGTTTAAGTTCTTACAGCTAATACATGGTTGAGTTGGAATTTAAACAAGTTTGCGTTCCTACTCTGTGCTCTGTGTTAATCACTGACAAGCTTAAGATGGTCCCCTCTCCCTTGGAACTTAGAGCTGACAGTCTGACTACACATCTAATGCTCTTACCTAGTCAGGTGAAGTAATGAGAGTGAGAAGATGACAGGTCACTAGTTGTCTGCCTTTGTTCTTACCACATGACAACTCTGATTTCATCTGGATTACAGTTTTAGGAATGTTAGTGTACCGGTTATAATTTATACCTCTTCTTGAATCATGATCACAGGTTAGTATTAGTATTCCAGAATAAGGTAAACATAAATGTAGGAAGTTGGATATCATAGATATGCTATGTTTTCAAGTTATATAATCAAAAGTATTCCAGCATTCTCTGTTAACACTAGGCGCAGCACTGTTTGTAAATGCTCATCTGTGCCAGGTACTGTTTTCAGCATCCACATTTTCTGCTCCTTAAACCAACCCTCAAAGTATTGGTATCCCCCATTTTATAAAAATGACAGCTGTTATTCTCATTAGTTTATACCTTAGTGCCTGACTTTGTCCAAATATTGTCTGCAAACTAGCTATTTTATATATTTCATATATTTTATATGAACCAGTTATATTGTATTAAACATTCAAACACAGTGTGAAACAAGAGAAACAGTAATCATTTCTAGAAAGAGTAATATACTGTTTGATTTATTTTTATAATATCCTGCCAAGGATATAATGACATGAGAAAATACTTATGATATAATGCTACCCAGTTATTACTTTCTTGATCTCAAAAGTTGTGTTTTTAACCATGATAACTTGTGCTGTTTTCCAATTTTTTGGAAGAATTATGAGTATATATAAATATACCTTTATATATTTATATACGTTTATATATAAATATATCTTTATTATAAAGCAGTAATTCTGTCTGAAGGGCTTAATTTTTCCTTTTTTCAAAGATTATGACAATGAAGAGATCTTAACTTATGAGGAAATGTCACTTTATCATCAGCCAGCAAACAGGAAAAGACCTATCATTTTGATTGGTCCACAAAACTGTGGCCAGAATGAATTGCGTCAGAGGCTCATGAACAAAGAGAAAGACCGCTTTGCATCTGCAGTTCCTCGTAAGTTTGGATGCATTCCCGTTTTCCTGTGCATTTCGTCTTACCTCTGTAGAACATAACTGTAGGGAAAGTTTTCACCCATTTCCTCAAAACAGTGATGTCCAAGAAATAGGAACTTCGTGTTTTTACCAGAACTTTTGGGAATTTGCTACTAAAGATAGTCATTCTTGAGTACCATTTTTCTGAGAGTATGGTACTAATTACTTTCTATAAATGAATTTCAATTTCGGCTTTTTATAATCCACTGCTCAGTATGGAATCAGCTCCTGGTTTTTTTAACTGATGCAGAAGATAGAACTTTAGACCTAATCTCTGAGTATAGAATTTCTGTTTAAACATTGTATAGAACCTAATCTTATGGAAAAATTGAGTGATAATGTTTTAAATGAAATGCAAAATGAAGTAATTTAGAGTGTGAGTATAAAACATATTAAATGTAACTGTTACTAAGATACTAACACCGCAGTTTTGTTTATTTCTCAATCTAGAAATAAAACCAATCAATGTTCAAACACGCAGGGGTCTAACATTTCCTTAATGCGTTATTTTTTAGTTTGTATTACAAAATAAAATTTTTTTCTGACTAGCAGAATTACTCCTCACCCTTGCTGTGATCTGTGCTTACTAAGTTTGCCTGATTTTGTTTACCTAGATACAACTCGGAATCGGCGAGACCATGAAGTAGCTGGTAGAGATTACCACTTTGTTTCACGACAGGCGTTTGAGGCAGACATAGCAGCTGGAAAGTTCATTGAGCATGGTGAATTTGAGAAAAATTTGTATGGAACCAGTATAGATTCTGTACGCCAAGTGATCAACTCGGGCAAAATATGTCTTTTAAGTCTTCGTACACAGGTAGAACTCTTTTGGTTTAGAGTGTTGAACTTATATTTTGGTCCAAGAATTACAGGACCTAATTAAGTTCTCATACAGATTTTTCACACTGATTCTCTACATGAACTCAGGATGCTAAAATCACTTTCAGTTTCCTCAGAGTGGAAAATACATATATTACATACTTGTCTATATATAAAATGTACATATTTTTGGAAACTTAAAATACAGTGACTGTTGTGCTGATAGTACTTTAGTATTTTAAAAGTTATAAAAGAATTTTCCTTTCCCATATGAGAAAAATTAGAATTGTGAGAGGTCATTTTTATGGTTTTAAATGCCATTGTTCAAGTATTAGTACTGTAATGAGTGGTTGGTTGTATCCAATGAAACAGCCATTGCTTTCCATTATCTGTCATACAAAGCAAAACCTTCAAAAATTACTAACAATTGCTTTTTAGATTTCCTTTAAAAATAATTTTAGAAATTTTGTATTTTTAAGATCGTGTTTCTGGTTTTTTTTTCTTGATTGTACAGCTTTAGCATAAAACTTTCTTTAATGTGGTGGAATCTACTTTGTGTGTCAACTCAGCAGATGTAGGCAGTGGTTATTAAAGGGATGTATATGAGAGAAAATTGACTCCAAAATGGCTTTCCTGAAATAGTAATTAGGTTTTATTTTTTAGTGAACAAAAGAGCTTATTTGTCTTTGCTATTCAATTATAACCATCAGATTTAAGGAAAGCATTCATGTTTTTATTTTTACTAAATTCTTTAAGAATTCTTTATTTTGGCTAACAGAATTGCCAAAGAACTTGAGTAGTTAAGCATATTGCCTTAATTACTGTTTTTAGATAGAAAAGAACATGTCCGTATAATTCCCATTTTTGTGGAATGCTTCACTTTAGGGACACACAGTCATGCAAAGGCAAGGTGAAAAACTGTAATCTTTTAATTCAGACAGTCTGCTTTTTTTCTCTTGGATGTATTTTTCCAGAATTTTTTTTTTTTTTGCATGTGTATGTGAAGTTTTTCTCTGATTCTTTTTGCATTTAGATTGTGGCATATGGTTAAGGTGACTGCTCATTTGTAATTCCTTCAAAATGGATTTTAATGTTATTATAATCTGTGTATGATCTTTTATCATGTTAAGTCTTCATTTCACTTGGTACACAATATATTCTTATATTGAATGGTAGGATCTTTTCTTTCTGTGTTTTTCTCTGATTTTTTAAATTATGAAAGTATGATGACACATCTATAGGAGACTTGGAAAATACATGACAAAGTTACATATAGTTCTATATATTACAGTTATTTTTTTAAATAGATAAATCAAGGTTTTTAGTTGGAGTTTCAATATCACACTCTCAGATCTGTCTGTGCTTTACAGTCCTTGAAGACTCTACGGAACTCAGACTTGAAACCATATATTATCTTCATTGCACCCCCTTCACAAGAAAGACTTCGGGCATTATTGGCCAAAGAGGGCAAGAATCCAAAGGTAAAGTTATTATACTGTTAGACTATTCCATTACAAGTAAACATGAAAAGCCATATGTCACAGTGCTTAAAAACTACATCAGTTTAGGTTTTCAAACTGATTATTCTTTCTGCCATGTCACTTTCCCCAAAACTGCCACTCTTGCCTCTGGTTGGATTTAGGTAATTCTCCAAAGCAAGGCACTCCTCTTGTTCTGCATACAGTCCCTGTTGTTATTCCAAATGTATGGTAGCCTTTGACATTTCTTAAAACTTCCGTCATCTTCACACAGATCCATGTTATTTCTGATTTCTTAAAACTTCCGTGTTCTC
The DNA here is from genome assembly GCF_049115385.1 of Moschus berezovskii. NCBI lineage: Eukaryota > Metazoa > Chordata > Mammalia > Artiodactyla > Moschidae > Moschus > Moschus berezovskii. The sequence continues at coordinate 24,314,245 of NC_142468.1, read as the reverse complement.
TTCACACAGATCCATGTTATTTCTAAAAGGATTAGATGACACCCGCCCCGCCACCAAATATTCTCAGCAGATTCTTAGGGATTACCCACATTTCCTGCAGATACTCCATATATGCCAGGATTCAAGTTGAGTGTTCTTGCCTTTCTCTTCTTTTTTCTGATTGAAATTTTATGTTCTGTTTGTCTTCTGCATTTGATCTTTTCATATGATCTGAAATGGAAAATTTTTAAAAATTATCTTAAATTAGATGCTGAGTGTGGTTGACATGGTCCATATTATACCAAATGGTACTAAAAATTAAATGATAATATAGTGATGTATATCAAAGCATTGATATTTATTTGACATTTTAAACATATGATATGAAAACTATCAAGTGACATGCTATATCACAGTAACAAATACTCTTCCTTGTTCTTAGCAGATTTCCTAAATGGTTCTATTTTATAAAGGAATCACTTAGAGCTCATTTCATTTGCTTTGCCTCTAAATCTCCTTAAAAGTCATGTGTGTGTGTGCATGTGTTAGTTGTGTCCAACTCTTTGTGAACCCACCAGGCTCCTCTGTCCATGGGATTCTCCAGGCAAGAATAGTGGCATGGGTTGCCATTTCTTTCTCCACAAAAACACATACTACTACTCCTCCCTCAAATCCTCAGAAGTCACAACATAACACTTCTCCTTTTCTTTGGTTTTTGACTATTGACCACATCCACCAGCTTTTTTTGTTCCTTCTCAGGATATCTTTTTCTACTGTAGAAAAAGATTTGTTATTCAACCTATATGGTGTTTATTTTCAATGTCTTAGACATCAGGGACTTCCCATCCTTTATATTGAGCATAATTCGGTTTCTTTGTTATAGACTAAGTAGGCCAGCTGGTTAAAGTAGTGATTCACTCCGTTTTCATTTTTGCAGTCACAAAAGACCATGTTTGACATGATTCCATTATTTGGAATATCCAGAATAAGCAAATCTATGGAGACCAAAAGTAGATTAGTGGTTGCCTAGGGGTGAGGGTTGGGAGAAAATGGGAGTGGCTGCTAATGACTATGACGTTTAGGTGGGGAAGGGGAACAGTGCATGGAGAGTGGAGGGTGATGAAAATGTCCTAAAGTGGATTGTGGTGTTGATTGCACAACTTCTCTGTGACTACAAAATACTGTTCAATTGTACATTTTAAGTGAGTGAACTGTATGAGTCCACCATTGAATTGGTTGCAGTTCACCATTAAATGGGTGAATTGTGAATCAATTATATCTCAAGAAACCTGTTATTGGGGCAGAAAAAAATGCAGTGGGCTTTTCTGTAGAGATTGAAGGTTGTTTTAGAATTTGTGTGGAAATTTTAAAGAATAACCAAAACACTTTAGAAAAAAGTTGGAAGCCTTTTTCTTTGTTAATTTTCTTTATTGTTTTCCATTTCATTGAGTTACCTTATTTTTATTCTTTCTTTATACTTAGTTTGGCTTTAATTTCCGCTTGCTCTAGTTTCTGAAGAAAACATGATTTTTAAACCTTCTTTTCAAATACGAAGTTATATATTTTTCATTATTATTTTGTTAGAAATATTTCCTAATTTCCTCTGTCATTTTCTTTCTTTAATCCATGGGTTATTTCGAAGTATCTAATTTCCCCCTGTTGGAGATTTTAGAATATTTTATTGTTGTATAATTCCATTGTGGTAAGAGAACACATTCTGTAAGATGTCAGTCTTTCAAATTTTGTTGAGCCTTATTTTATGACCCAGTATCTGTTTTGTCTTGGCGCATGTTCCTGCACACCAGTAAGAATGTATATTTTGCAGCTCTTGGGTAAAGGGTGATGTATCTGATTGCTTTTTATGTTTTATCTCCTTTGGTAATTAATAATGCTTATCACACAATAGAAGTGTTAAGTAAAAACTGATCCTAAATTTTAACTCTGTGAAATAGTGTTAGCTAAGAAAGTAATGGTGTTCTTCACTGAATGCACAACTTCAATAATTAGTTATCTTGTTACATTCTGAACCTGGTATTGCTATAATGGGGTCTTAAGAGTGGTAAACTAATAGTGTGAATTATTATGGTCAATTTTGCCTATAGATAATTTTTTCAGGCCAAAGATTTTTGAGCAAAATCATTTTGTTTCAATTTCATCATGAATTGTAGAAGAATTAAAATATAACCAAATAAATTATGTGTCATTTTTGGCAAAAGATAATGCTTTAGTTTGATAAGGAAAAATTTAGGATTAGATACTCATGTGAATCTATGTTAGATGTGCAGCTTAACATTTACATTTCAAATCTAGTAACACAAAGTTTAGATTCTCTTTTGAGTTCTAGAATGTTCTTTCAGTAACCTTGAGCTTTGGGTAAACATAAGTTGTGACCAGAACATCACAGTGTGTTCAGTTACAATGATGTAGTAGCTTCCTGCTGGGAAACAAAGGATTCTGTGTGCCAGAGCCAGCTGCACAACATTCCAGAATGAAAATTAGAGAGCCACACAAGAAACCAACTCAGGACAAGCCAGAGCTATCATATTTTTAGTATGTTTTCCTACTGTTATATAAGTTTGGCTGGTTGAATGATATAAATTGCTTGATGTTGTGGGTCCAATTTATTTTTGATGTATGGCCTCTGTGGCTGAGACATTTGGACATTTAATTAGTTCTCTTCATTGACGGGGTGCTTTGGGGGCTGTTTCACTTTCTTGGACACCTGTGCTTGATCATCGGAGGGGTTCTGGATAAGTTTTGCATATTACCTTGCCATTTGCTTGTGAAAACACTTGTTTCCTTTACATATTAAAGTAGCCTGCTCTATTTGACTTCCCAGACTCTCTTAGGATACTTATTTTTGCATCTTAAAGACCTCCTTTGTGTATTGAAATTGTCTATCAACTTAAAATATTAAACTATTTGCCAAATTAAACTCTGCAACAGATATAAAAGGCAGGGGCTCTTTATAAGAGCCAGAATAGGTGGTATTTAGGGTCCTACCAGAAAAGTTCACTCTTCAGTTCAGTCGCTCAGTCATGTCCGACTCTCTGCGACCCCATGCATCACAGCACGCCAGGCCTACCTGTCCATCACCAACTCCAGGAGTTCACTCAAACTCATGTCCATAGAGTTGGCGATGCCATCCAGCCATCTCATTCTCCGTCGTCCCCTTCTCCTCCTGCCCCCAACCTTTCCCAGCATCAGAGTCTTTTCCAGTGAGTCAACTCGTCGCATGAGGTGGCCAAAGTATTGCAGTTCCAGCTTTAGCATCAGTCCCTCCAATGAACACCCAGGATTGATCTCCTTTAGAATGGACTGGTTGGATCTCCTTGCAGTATAAGGGACTCTCAAGAGTCTTCTCCAGCACCACAGTTCAAAAGCATCGATTCTTCGGCGATCAGCTTTCTTCACAGTCCAACTCTCACATCCATACATGACCACGGGAAAAACCATTGCCTTGACTAGATGGACCTTGGTTGGCAAAGTAATGTCTCTGCTTTTTAATATACTATCTAGGTTGGTCATAACTTTCCTTCCAAGAAGTAAGCATCTTTTAATTTCATGGCTGCAGTCAGCATCTACAGTGATTTTGGAGCCCAAAAAAGTAAAGTCTGACACTGTCTCCACTGTTTTTCCATCTATTTCCCATGAAGTGATGGGACCAGATGCCATGATCTTTGTTTTCTGAATGTTGAGCTTCAAGCCAACCTTTTCACTCTCCTCTTTCACTTTCATCAAGAGGCTTTTGAGTTCCTCTTCACTTTCTGCCATAAGGGTGGTGTCATCTGCATATCTGAGGTTATTGATATTTCTCCCAGCAATCTTGATTCCAGCTGTGCTGCTTCCAGCCAAGCGTTCCTCATGATGTACTCTGCATATAAGTTAAATAAGCAGGGTGACAGTATACAGCCTTGACGTACTCCTTTTCCTATTTGGAACCAGTCTGTTGTTCCATGTCCATTTCTGACTGTTGCTTCCTGACCTGCATACAGGTTTCTCTAGAGGCAGGTCAGGTGGTCGGAGGAAGAGGTTATGATGACCTAAAATGTTTGAAAATGAGCGCCTATAGAGAATTCAGAGTTAACAGTCTGTGCTCTTGAAGCCTCTTGTGGATAAGACAGAAACACATAAAACCTACAAAGCAGTATAAATAGGTTATGAAAAGAAAAAGTCACTCAGTCGTGTCCAACTCTTTGCGACTGCATGGACTATATAGTCCATGGCATTCTCCAGGCCAGAATACTGGAGTGGGTAGCTTTTCCCTTTTCCAGGGGATCTTCCCAACCCAGGGATCAAACCCTGTCTCCCACATTGCAGGTGGATTCTTTACCAGCTGAGCCACAAGGGGAGCCCATAAATAGGTTATACACGTTATACTGAGTCACAAATGATTTGCAGTGAGTGTGCTAAAGAGGCCAAAGCAAAGGGAATCTCTGTGGCCATGACAGGGTTTGGGAGGAGCTCTGAAGATGAATATTTTGAGAGACAGAAGGAAAGCAGTGTGTTAAGACCATTTCTTGTTTTTCACCCATCTCTGACTCATTGTGAATTTTGGGATGGTTTACCTCATAGTTTTTCATCTTTTCTTTGCAGCCTGAAGAGTTGAGAGAAATCATTGAGAAGACTAGAGAGATGGAACAGAACAATGGCCACTACTTTGACACAGCAATTGTGAACTCAGATCTTGATAAAGCCTATCAGGAACTGCTTAGGTTGATTAACAAACTTGATACTGAACCTCAGTGGGTGCCATCCACTTGGCTGAGGTGAAGGAAAATATTCATTCTGTAGCAGGACTGGACTTAACCTGGCAAACTGCCCATAGGAAGATAGCCCTGATACTTGAGCACATCTCTGAGAAGGTGGCAGGCAGTGTAAACTGTAGACCTGTTCTTAGATCTTGAATTAGTGAGAAGAAAATCCCCTTAAGCAATTTGTTAACAGCAGTTTTTATTCTCTGTCTGTACCTGGCTTTAGAGGTTCTTGCCTCAGATGGGGATTTTAAATGGAAGTTTTCAACAGAGCAGTTCCAGTTTATCCATGGTAAAAGCCTTTTAATTCTGTTTTCATCTAACCAAATCTTTTCTGCCTAGTCATATTTCCACAAAAACATGTATATATACACAATGGTCCGTGTTTCACACTGCAATAAATATTGATGTTATTTAACAGTTAATTTAAATGATTTCATGAGAATTTGGGAGTGAGGGGGAACTGTGCTGTGCACTGGGCAAGACAACAGTATTTGGTTAGAAGACTGGTTTAGTCATCAGAACTACTTTAAAAAAAAATGGTGCCACTTTGGTCTGGAGCTTTGGTCTGGAGCTACTCTGTTAGCCTTGAATTCATTTATATGTCTTTTAATTCTTAAAAACATTCCATTAGAAGCACTAATTTTTTAGCTCAAACTTTGTGGATCAGACTTCACTGCAGACTCTGATCTAAAATATAGACAACATATGCTGATCTTTTTAAAGGTATAATGAGTTTTTTAATTTTTTCCGTAAATTGTCACAACTGATTTGGTAACTTCCTTTTCCTGATCTGCATAGTACAATAGAATGTATAAGTTATATTTTTATGAATGGCAAATATTCATATAAACTGTGTTGACTATTGAAAGTTTCTTCCTCATGATGCAAGTTTTTACATACATGAGAGGACATAGCACATTTGACAGTTTTTGCATTTTATATATGAACACAGTATAATGTGATGACTGTTATATATGTAGGTAATAAACTGGAATTCTGTGATCAATATAGCTGCTGTACTGTATACTAATATTTAATAGATTGACAAATGGTCATTAATTACACTTGTTCAGCATAGGAATAAAATTCTGAGAAATGATACAACAGTTGACTTTGAGATCAGAAGGAAAAGATGACCTGAAAGTCATTTGAACATTTTCACTGCAGGGGAAAAGTTAAGCATATAGAAATGGGTTTTTATCCTAAAAATGTCTGCCTCTTATGACCAGAATGCAACAAGCTAAATCATAAAACATTTAAGCTAATGGGATTTTCATACTGTCTCTATAGCTTGAAGCTTTAAAAGTCAACTTCTGTAATTGTCATGGAAAGTTAATTTGTAGTCTCTTTCAGGCTTAGGGGATGGTGTGGTGTGTGACAGCCTCAAATGTGAATGTCTTGATTTTATTTTTATGATGACTACAGCTACAACAATTCTGTTTCCAAAGCTAAACACTGGAATAATACTGAATTGTCACTTATTAACGTAAGCAACTGTTTTTAATGAGTAGTTTGTCTTGGTGTCATGTATATATTTGAGTTTTTCTCTTTTGCATAATATTATTTGAACAGATGTAGACTGTTTATATGTTGCCTTTTTCTGTTCAACTTTGTGTGGCCTCAAAGTTGTAGAGTATGTCTTATGCAGAAATAATGTTCCTTAGGAAGAAAGTAACATTCCTCGGTTGAGGGAAGGAATGCCATACATACTGTCTCTTCAGGTCTGAAACACTCCAGTTTATGGCAGGAAAATGCAAAGGTCACAGTGATTTTCAGCAATGAAAACAAAGGACTGTAAGTACTAAATCTTTTCACTTTTCCAATTTACGAAAGGAATGAAAGGTAGTCTGTGGAATTTTGTGAGCTGCTTAACATAACTGACAACTGTTTTCAACCCTAAGGTCTGAAACGTTTGTAGTTTCAGTCAAGTTAGAATTGAGATTTTAGGTGGTGTCAGTAAGTGGCTACCATAGTTAGCCTGCAGACCACAGGGCCACACAAGGGCCACATGCTATGGACTCGGGCATGGCTTTAACAAGCAGATTCAAGGACCCGACCGAGGCACATGCCATGCCATAGTATACTCTTAAAAGTCTAAGGTGATGAGATATTTTAGGGGTCAGTGAAATCTTATGTAATTCTCTCCTTCCTCATCAGCAGTGATAGAGGAATACAAATGTTTATGTTCCACACTTTTTTCAGTACTAGTGATATGGATGTGCTTGTACTTATCCCAATCCCTCCAAAGTGAAAACTGAGTTGTTGCTGACTTCTTTGAAAGAAAATAGAAAAAACCTTGCTCCCTACCTAGCTGTGCTGTACACCACTCTGACCAATTCCGTTTCCTGGCCTTCTGTGCTTCTGATTGGAGACCCCAATGTTGGGAAGGTCTTAACCACTTAATAGGAACCATACCAATAGCTAATGAAATGCACATTAGTTCAAATAAGAAAATAACCTTCCTTTACTAAATTTTCTTAAGTCAGAACAAATAGGAGAATAGTTTGATTTTTTTTTTCCTTTTCTCATGGCCTAAGGAATAATTTGAATGTAATTTTGTGAATGTGTGTGGAAATTATAAACCAGGGATTTAGCCTTAATAAAGGTAACTTTTTTGACACCTGTTGTTAATCTTCCTTTGTACTTTACCTTGCCTGTATCTGCACTCTGTTATTTTGAGATGTAATACTGCACAACATAATGTAAAAATAAAAAGTAAAATTATGTTTCAGATTTTAAAAGCCACTGACTACTTTCTCTTGTATACTTATATCCTCTGCCATTCAAGGTTTCAACACAACTAAAACGACCCACCGGTCTTCAAGTTTGGTTAGCAAAGTCCATTGGAACCTCTGGGTGAAACACAAAATTTTTTCCACAGTGGAAGAGTGCCCCCTATTGGCACAAATGTAGGTTCTGTTTCCTTAATTGTTTATTTAAACTATATTAAAGATAGACAACTTAAAGCTGTAAGCACTAAGTTTGCTGGGGAAGAAGATATGTAAGACTCAGGCAAATTCCACTATATGCAACCATAGATTTGAGAATCCTGAGGGTAGGATGAGTTGTTGACAAATACACAGTTCTCAAATCTTTATCCTTCCTCCTTTCCTCTACCTATTCTGTATCTCCCAAAGGAGGCCAGTCATATACCACACATACACACCTTGCTACCCCAGCCCCACTTTCCATTCCTAGCCCTACTCGCCTGCCTCCGTTTCCCTGCAGCTCAGACCACCCAACCCTACACAACAGATCATCTGTCCACTACTGTCAATATGCTAAAGTGGGACTTCCCTGGTGGTCCAGCAGTAAAGACTTCACCTTTCAGTGCAGGCAGTGTGTAAGGTTCAATCCCTGGTCGGGAGCTAACATCCCACGTGCCTGTTGGCCAAAAAACCAAAACATAAAACAGAAGCAATATTGCAACAAATTCAATAAAAGATTTAAGAAAGATGGTCCACATAGAATATTATTAAAAAACATGCTAAACCATCTGTGCTTTTGTAAGGAGGTTAGCCAAGGCCAGTAAGTAACAAAGGTTGATGAAGCTACAGGAAAAACCGAGGGTACTTCTCTAGCTCAGTGCTTTAAAGTTAATATAAATTTACCTAAATGAAACCCCTAAAACTGGCTCTCTGCATCAACTTTTCCACTAATTTTTGCCTCCCACAGAGCATACATACCACTTAAGATTCAAGGCTCTTAAAGTCAAGATACATTTGCTTTGCATTCCACCTGAAAAATGGAAATGATTGGTATTTATACTTCACTAGGGGCTTTGCAAGTGATGCTAGTGGTAAAGAACTTGTCTACCATTGCTGGAGACTTAAGAAACTCACGTTTGATCCCTGGGTCAGGAAAATTCACTGGAGGAGGGTTGGCAGCCCACTCCAGTATTCTTGCCTGGAGAATCCCATGGACAGAGTAGCCTGTTAAGTTACAGTCCACAGGGTCGTAAAGAGTCGGACACGACTGAAGCGATTTAACTTGCATGCACTAGGGTATTGGGAAGATTACATATTAGGCAGTTCATCACTAAACCTATTTTCAAGACTTACATACTTGTTAGTTTCCCAATCATTGAATTTACATTGAGTCTGAGATTTTATTTTGTAGGTAGCAACAGGATTTCCTAAAAATCAGCTCCTCCAGGACAGGCCTTATGTGTTACCTTTACAACAAATTTTAAATGTAGGAGAGGCAAAAAGGAAGAATGTAAAAATTCTGAACTTAGATTACCTGGATTTAAATGGGACTCACCACTTTCTAGCTTTTTAATCTAGGACCATTCAAGCTTCTTATGCCTCAAAATTTTCTGTGAAACATGGGATTAAAATAATATGTACCTCTTATGGTTGTTGTGATGAAATGATATAAACAAGGTTCTAACTGGCACAACTAAGTTGCTTTGCTTTGTAGTAGCAGGTGTTAAATGTTCACAAAATTACTTGTTTAATTTAAAAGCCAACAAGGGCTTCATGGCAAAGAGTCCACCTGCAATGCAGGAAACCTGGATTCAACCCCTCGGTGGGGAAGATGCCCTGGAGAAGATGCCCTGGAATGGCTACTTACTCCAGTAGAATTCCTGAAGAATCCCATGGATAGAGGAGCCTGGTCCATGGGGTCGCAAAGTCAGACGTGACTGAGCGACTAACACATGCTTTTAAAAGCCTAGGCTGTGATACCAGTTGATTTAAACACAATACTATTAAGGCTAGTGTTGTAATTTCATTAACCAAAAACTGCTCCATGGCCAATCATGTCAAAAAAATCCCTGGAACTGAGTGCAGGAAAGCCTGAATAATCATGGATGACTCGCACAAATCAAGCTACTAAAAGCCTCCGTCACCTGATACAGCCATATTACTCTCAAATGGGAATTAGTATTTTTTTCTTAGATTAGCAATAGCAATACCAATAAGCTTTCCTCTCTGTCAATCATATATTTATCAGTACCCCAAAATTCAACAATCAGTAAGCTTATAAGTAAAACACTGAAATCTGAAGGATAGAGGAAGCACTTTTTTTTTTTTAAAACAATGAAATTCTTTTATCGTTTTAAAGAAAGTGGAAGATAAATCACACACATTAATAATCCATGATGCCAAATTTATGAGGAATAAAAATTTCCTAGCTAGGAGGGATGCCTCCTTCAGGTTTTGTCCTATTAATATTAATAAAAAGCTTCTGCTCCTTCACCAACCAGTCTTGTACTCAGAAAGAACTGACCCAAGTCTGGGAGAACCACCCACTCAAGTGTGAAGGGCTGAAGCTTCCAAACACAGCCACGGTTTCCTGTCATGCATTTTCATCGCAGTGGTGACAGTCGCCGCCCAGGGAACCTGTGGCAGGGATCCCAAGGGTGAGGGAGCAGCGGACGTCTAAGAACACTGTGTGGTGACAGTGGCTCACAGCCTCCAGACTCATAGCTCTGTGTGGTGGCCGTCTGCCTTCAGCAACTCACTGGGCTTCATGAAGATGCCTTCCACGGCTTTCCAGTAGTTGTTCTGGCTTGGCTGGGCCATGCCATGCACCTCTTTTTGCCCACTGATGGGTCGACCATATTGTTCTCCTGTGACAGAGCAGAACCTCGGTGGATGAATGCTTGAACCGCACCTCACCGTCCCTCACCCAGTTGGGCCCATTACAGAGCACTGTCCAGTCATCCAGATAATCGTCTTCATCTTCCTCACCAAAAGCACTCACTTCCTGGTTTCCAGAAAGAGGTGAGGTGAAGTGGTGACTATGGAGGTTCCGGCCAGTGTTGACGTGGGTCAGCCGGAGAGGCTGGCCACATCTGATGGGAGTTCCCCTCTCACACTGTGGCTCTTTCCTTGTATCCTCCAGTAACTGTCGCTGTCATCCACAGAGGTTACACCTGTCACTGACCGCTGCCCATTCCCTGACCTGTAGCGCATGGCGTGTGAGTGCAGTCGCACGTTTTGGCGCATATTGAGCAGCTTCACCACAGAACTGCACGTAACGACAGCCAGACTGGACGATCCCACAGCACTCCACGAGCCCCTGAACAACAGCAGTGACACCACAGCCATCCTGGCTGTAGCGCGGAGCCCCTAATCTCCCGGAAGTGTTTTTTGAATGCCAATCCCATGTGCCAATCTGAGCATAAGAACACAACTTACTCTTAACAGTAAATTCATTAAAAAAGGAACAACTCATTTTTAAATCATTTTACTGTTTATACCGTAGTCACATTTGAATTGGCAGAACTGTTCCCATGACAGACCAGAGACCTGTTGTTCAAAGAAAAACAAATGGTTTTCCTAAAGCTTAAGGAGAGACGTCCCATAGTAACTAACACAAAAATGGCTGTAGCAATCTCAGACAATGGTGCCAAGGTGTGTGAGCAGATAGGAACAAAGGGTGCTCCAGAGTAGCTGGCCTACAAATGTGTGTTGGCCTGAGAGCACTGCTGCTTCCTAAAGGGATTTTCTTATTATGTTCGGTAAGCAGATGACATGTAACAGATGTATAATTGAAATAGGGTGACACTTCTGCGGCATAAATTCTACAGGTTTCAGGACAGGTTCTACAAATTTCATTGGTGATTAACTGTGGCTTGATTATGATTCTCCAAAGGTAGATCCCATAAACAGACATCCAGGGAAATTTTACAACTGGTGAAATTCTTAAGCCAAAAAATAAACAGCCACACATAACAAACCTACACACCATGAATTTAAATGGTGACATGTTAGGCCTTCTGAAAGAACCAGAGCAGGAAATCTTATTCAAACAGAAGATCTTCATCCTTCTCTTCAGCCAGGAGATTAGCAGGCTCCATCACCTCTCCAGCTGCCCTCCGTTGCTCCAAGTCCTTATCAGACTTTTCCTTGAGAATCTTTTTCTTCTCCTGTATTTTCTTTAACCTGTAAGATAAAGGAGGGAATTTTCTGAACAATGTTTTGGTATTAAGTGGAACTGTTACTTCTAGTTTTGTAACAAGGATAATAAACACCTCTACCAAGTCAAACAAAATTCTGCCTTTATTAATTTCAATTTCGGTAATATATTTATGACCCTTTTTTTTTTTTTTAAAAGACTTGATGTTGAACACACTCTTGGCTCAGATGGTTAAGAATCTGCCTGCCCTGCAATTGGCCTGGGTTCAATCCCTGGGTCGAGAAGATACCCTGGAGAAGGGAATGGCAACCCACTCCAGTATTCTTACCTGGGGAATCCCATGGACAGAGAAGCCTAGTGGGCTACAGTCCATGGGGTCTCAAGGAGTTGGATACGATTGAGCGACTAACACTTTAACACACATTTTAAGCTAATCAGTTCAGTTCAGTCACTCAGTTGTGTCTGACTCTTTGCAACCCCATGAATCACAGCATGCCAGGCCCCCCTGTCCATCACCAACTCCCGGAGTTCACTCAAACTCATGTCCATAGAGTCGGTGATGCCATCCAGCCATCTCATTCTCTGCCGTCCCCGTCTCCTCCCACCCTCAATCCCTCCCAGCATCAGACTCTTTTCCAGTGAGTCAACTCATCGCATGAGGTGGCCAAAGTACTGGAGTTTCAGCTTCAGCATCAGTCCTTCCAATGAACACCCAGGATTGATCTCCTTTAGAATGGACTGGTTGGATCTCCTTGCAGTCCAAGGGACTCTCAAGAGTCTTCTCCAGCACCACAGTTCAACAGCATCAATTCTTCGGCGATCAGCTTTCTTCACAGTCCAACTCTCACATCCATACATGACCACGGGAAAAACCATAGCCTTGACTAGATGGACCTTTGTTGGCAAAGTAATGTCTCTGCTTTTTAATATGCTATCTAGGTTGGTCATAACTTTCCTTCCAGGGAGTAAGCGTCTTTTAATTTCATGACTGACTGCAAAAGCTCCTATCTCAGGGTGAATAAACTTTGATACTCAAGTGATGATATTGAGTATTCAGATATTAAAATTCTGGATCATTCAATTTGGATTACCACAACTCTGCACACCAACTGAAAAACTAAATTTTGATAATGATGATTATAAATCATAATCAAATGCTACTCAAGGTCCAAGACAGTCATGGCTTGCCTTCACTTATCTTGCACTTCTCTGAACCTGGCACACTGACCCCTGCATACCACTTACGTGGTATGTATTGTTCCATAAATCAAGGTAAACTGGAAGTGGTCAAATAGGAGATGGCAAGAGTGAACATCGACATTTTAGGAATCAGTAAACTCCTTGGACCGCGAGGAGAGCCAACCAGTCCATTCTAAAGATCGATCCTGGGTGTTCATTGGAAGGACTGATGCTAAAGCTGAAACTCCAATACTTTGGCCACCTCATGTGATGAGTTGACTCACTGGAAAAGAGTCTGATGCTGGGAGGATGGGGGTGGGAGGAGACGGGGACGGCAGAGAATGAGATGGCTGGATGGCATCACCGACTCGATGGACATGAGTTTGAGAACTCCAGGAGTTGGTGATGGACAGGGAGGCCTGGCATGCTGTGATTCATGGGGTCGCAAAGAGTCGGACACGACTGAGCGACTGAACTGAACTGAACTGAAACTAAAATGGACCAGAATGGGCAAATTTAATTCAGATGACCATTGTACCTATTACTGTGGGCAAGAATCCCTTAGAAGAAATGGGGTAGCCCTCACAGTCAACGAGAGTCCAAAATGCAGTACTTGGGTACAATCTAAATACTGACAGAATGATCTCTGTTCTTTTTCAAGGAAGACCATTCAGTATCACAGTAATCCAAATCTATGCCCCAACCACTAATGATGAAGAAGCTGAAGATGACCAGTTCTATGAAGACCTACAAGACCTTCTAGAACTAACACCAAAAAAGATGTTCTCTTCATCATAGGGGACTGGAACACAAAAGTAGGAAGTCAAAAGATACCTGGAAAACAGGCAAGTTTGGTCTTGGAGTAGAAAATGAAGCAGGGCAAAGCCTAATAGAATTTTGCTGAGAGAATGCACTGGTCATAGCAAACACCCTCTTCCAACAACACAAGAGAAGACTCTACACATGGACATCACCAGATGGTCAATACTGATATCAGAGTATATTCTTTGCAGCTGAAGATGGAGAAGCTCTAGACAGTCAGCAAAAACAAGACCAGAAGCTGACTGTGACTCAGATCGTGAACTCCAGACTTAAACTGAACAAAGTACAGAAAACCACTAGGTCATTTAGGTATGACCTAAATCAAATCCCTTATGATTATACAGTAGAAGTAACAAACAGATTCAAGGGATTAGATCTGATAGAGTGCCTGAAGAACTATGGACGGAGGTTCATGACACTGTACAGGAGGCAATGATCAAAGCCATCTGCAGAAATGCAAAAAGGCAAAATGGTTCTCTGAAGAGGCCTTACAAATAGCTGAGAAAAGAAGAGAAGTGAAGACAAAGTAGAAAAGGAAAGATCTACCCATCTGCATGCAGAGTTCCAAAGAACAGCAAGGAGCGGTAAGAAAGCCTTCCTTACCGATCAATGAAAAGAAATAGAGAAAACCAATAGAATGGGAAAGACTAGAGATCTCTTCAAGAAAATAAGTGATGCCAAGGGAACATTTCATGCAAAGATGGGCACAGTAAAGGACAGAAACCATATGGACCTAACAGAAGCAGAAGATACTAAGAAGAGGTGGCAAGAATACACAGAACTGTACAAAAAAGATCTTAATGACCCAGATAACCATGATGGTGTGATCACTCATCTAGAGCCAGACATCCTGAAATGTGAAGTTAAGTGGGCCTTAGGAAGCATCACTACAAACAAAGCTAGTGGAGGTGATGGAATTCCAGCTGAGCTATTTCAAACCCTAAAAGACGATGTTGTTAAAGTGCTGCACTCAATATACCAGGAAATCTGGAAACTTCTGCAGTGACTACAGGACTGGAAAAGGTCAGTTTTCATCCCAATCCCAAAGAAAGGCAATGCCAAAGAATGTTCAAATTACCGCACAATTTCACTCATATCGCATACTAGTAAAGTAATGCTCTAAATTCTCCAAACTAGGCTTCAACAGTACATGAACCAAGAACTTCCAGATGTTCAAGCTGGATTTAGAAAAGGCAGAAGAATCAGAGATCAAATTGCCAACATATGTTGGATCACAGAAAAAGCAAGAGAATTCCATCTCTTGATTGAGACATCTACTTCTGCTTCATTGACTACAGTAAAGCCTTTGTGCAAATCACAACAAACTGTGGAAAATTCTTAAAGAGATGGGAATACCAGACCACCTTACCTGCCTCCTGAGAAATCTGTATGCAGGTCAAGAAGCAACGATTAGAACGAGATATGGAACAGACTGGTTCCAAATTGGGAAAAGAGTATGTCAAGGCTGTATACTGTCACCCTGCTTATTTAACGCATATGAAGAGTACATCATGCAAAATGCCGGGCTGGATGAAGCACAAACTGGAATCAAGATTGCAGGGAGAAATATCAATAACCTCAGATATGCAGATGAAACCACCCTTATGGCAGAAAGCTAAGAGGAACTAAAGAACCTCTTGATGAAAGTGAAAGATGAAATTTACGAAGCTGGCTTAAAAAAATCAACATTCAAAAAACAAAAATCATGGCATCCCCCATCCCATCACTTCATGGCAGATAGATGGGGAAACAATGGAAACAGTGAGAAACTTTATTTTCTTGGGCTCCAAAATCACTGCAGATGGTGATTGCAGCCATGAAAATAAAAGACACTTGCTCCTTGGAAGAAAAGCTGTGACAAACCTAGACAATAGTATTAAAAAGCAGAGACATTACTTTGCCGACAAAGATCCATCTAGTCAAAGCTATGGTTTTTCCTAAAGTCATGTATGGATGTGAGAGCTGGACTACAAAGAAGGCTGAGTGCTGAAGAACTGATGCTTCTGAACAGTGGTATTGGAAAAGACTTCTTGACAGTCCCTTGAACTGCAAAGAAATCAAACCAGTCAATCCTAAAGGAAATCGGTCCTGAATATTCACTGGAAGGACTCATATTGAAGCTGAAACTCCAATACTTTGGCCACTGATTCGAAAAACTGACTCACTGAAAAAGACCCTGATGCTTGGAAATATTGAACGTAGGAGGAGAGGGGGACGACTGAGGACGAGATGGTTGGATAGCATCAGCAACTCAACGGACATAGATTTGAGCAAGCTCCAGGAGATGGTGAAGGACAGGGAAGCCTGGCGTGCTGCAGTCCACAGGGTTGCAAAGAGTTGGACACGACTGAGCAACTGAACAACAACAGCAGCTTTAAATGTCAGCCTGCAGCCTGCCAGGCTCCTTGTCTATGGGATTTTCCCAGCAATACTGGAGTGGGTTGGCACTCTCTCCTCCAGGGGACCTTTCCAACTCAGGGATCGAACCCGAGTCTCCTGCACTGCAGGCAGATTCTTTAATGCTGAGCCACCAGGGAAGCCGCCCCTTATGAGACACCCACATAATCACTTTCATTTGAAAAAATTATCAACGCTATTTCTAGTTTCTCTGAAGGGCCTACGTTTACAGAGACACCACATTTTAGTTATGTGCAAAACTTGGCACAGATTTGTCTCCACAGCCTTTGGCAATATCATCTCTTGCTTCTTACCAGAATAAAACACAAGTTGTGCTAATTCTAAAGAACATAAGCCAACAAGTCTCTCAGCAAATCGAGTCTTTGGAATATGGAAAAACAAAAAATGACCAATAACTGCCAAATCCAACAAACCTGTAGAACTCCTCTCGCTCTCTTTCATCCAGCTCTGTGATGATATAAGCAAGGGTACGTTCAATCCGGGGAATGATGACTAGGGTTTAAAAATATATATGTAGTCAGAACTTCAAACCTCCTTTTTTTAAATTGCCAGTGCTCATTTCTACAAGTTACTTAACCATAAATGTACATCTAATGCAAAAAACAAAAACAGAAAAGTAAAGTATAATCCCACCACCCTGAGTTAACTATTATAAATATTTTGGTATATGTCCCTGTACTGTCTTTTCTATGCACAGGTAACACCGGACCATGATATATACAACACTGAATATACTGAATTTATATGAATACATAACACTGAACCACAAATGTTATTTTAAATATAACAGCAATCTACTGTTAAATGCTGGAACACTGAACAGAGGGAGTACAGTAAGTTGAATTTTGTGTCAGTCATAGGTTCAACTTTACACAGAATTTGTTTATTCTGCTTCTAGAATGTGAGCTCCTTGCTAATTGGAACTTAACCCATTTTGTTTTGCTTGCAGTTCCAGGCATGAGGCTGGCACAAGCAAGCAGTCAGGAAATGTGTTTTGAGTTTTTAAAAAATGAGATAACTTCCTCTTTAACAGATCCCAAGCAAAATAATTTCCCTGCTGCTCAAAGTTTGCTACTTTCTTACCTTAAAATTAAATAGACATTTCTTTCACGAAAACTGAGCCTTTTAAGGAAAAAGTACTTTGGCAACATTAAGGAGTCATAGTTTTAAAATAATAAAATAAGAGAGATGGAGGATAAAGGCATACAACAGGAAAACTTATTTTGAGAAATCAAGAGTAGGAGATAAGGCCTAAGAAAGATTTAAAGTTAAATACAAGTCCTCGACATAAGAACTTTCACATTGTGAGCTTTCAAAGATACAAACGTGCATTCACATGTCTAACGTACGTTGTCACATGCATGCATGTGGTTGTGCTTTTGTATACTTTACAGTACTGTAGAGTATAGTAGCACAGTATATTTCAAGCCCAGGATTTCTGGAAGCCAGTGTAAAAGCAGTGATTGCGGTAGCTGGTACAGTACTCCCTAAACATCACTGGATTGTTTTTTCAAGAGTAGACAGAATTCAATCCAGCAAGGAACCTGTGCCACCAATGTCAGGCTTGAGTGGAACCAGCTTGCCCTCCACCTGCTACTGCTGACAATCCATCTCCCACCTACCCTCCCTCCTCGGTTGGAAACGCTTCCTGCCTGTTCACTTGATGCCAGCTGTTGCGCTACACTACTGTATTTTTCAAGGTATAAGATTAAAAATGTCTTATTTTTCTGTTTGTTTTCTATGTATTATTTGTGTGAAAAGCATTACAAAACTATTACAGTACAGTACAATATAGCTGACTGTGTCAATTTGGTGACCCAGGCTAACTCTGTTGGACTTAGAACAAACTGGACTTCAGAATGCCCTCTTGGAATGGAATTCATTCGTATGGAGGGGACTTACTGTACTTCACGTGTTCAAAAAGATTTATCACTCAGTCACTGGAAAGAACTTACAAAAACATTAGGGCTCTTGAGAAATAGTTTCACCTTTTATTCATGAATAACCAGAAATTAATAGAACATTCCATAGTTTTTAGTTCACCACTCTCCTCTAACCCCCACAAGTCATACATGTACTGCTACCAGATGATTTATGAACACTTATCTGTACTGACTCTCTGCCCTTCTCACTGTGGACGGGGCAACATCTTAACCAGCAGGCGGTCAGTGCCTGAGTTCTAGCAGGTCTGAGACAAGGATGGAGGTGGGGACAAAAGGATAAACAAAGTTTTGGAGCAGCTTACACTCACCATGTTCAATAGCATTTACACGCCTGTTGGTTATCTTAATAGCTTCATCCAAAGTAACAAAAGAAGTCTAAAATAAAAGGATAAATTAATAATGTAGGCTCAAAATTTTCTTCCTAATCATACCCTGGCCACTTGCCTTCACTCAGCACTTGTAGAAAACATTTGGAAACCAAGACTACTACTTCTCAACGTACTTAGAAAACAGAAAAGTCTCATAAAATTTCCACAGAGTTAACATGACTTCCATTCTATTAGAATTCATTTACTTCAGACTCACCTGAAGTTATAAAAATGGCAAGAGGAAGAGAATCATACACTGATGACCTAGACACATATTAACTGGCCACAAATGGGAAACAGAGGCTTTCATGCATAAATCATATAACATATGCATTTAAACCTAGTACTGACTGTTGCTGTTCTCACCTAGTCAAGAGTGAAGCTATACCACTGCACAAACATTGTGTTCGTGATAAAAAGTAGGGACAATGGTACAGAAGCCCCCATTTCAGAAATCAAAAGCATCTCTGGCTTGTTCCACGCAGGCATGGCAACAGTTTAAAGTACTAAGTGCAATATGCTCCGATTCAGGATCTGAATCTCCCCGACATGCCTGTTAGATATCAAACTGCAGGACTTACCTGCAGTGAAGCCAGTTCCACCAGTAGTTCCACTGCTTTGGCATAATTCCTCTTCAGTTTAGCCAACTGTTCCCCACCTCTGGCTAAACCAGTCAGTTCATAACCTTAAAGAACCAGTCAGACAACATTGGCAATTAGAGTGTAATCTTCCCCATCAACTTCCCAAAAGATGGTAAGTCAGAATTAATACCAAAGACAGAAAAACAAATTTAGCAACACTATTCAATGCACAAAGTGCCCATTTCACTCCCCCAAACCATCGTGCATGCTGCTATTTGCACAGCGGCACTATTCTAACTATAGGGGAAGCTTCTGACTAACCTTCACATGCCCAGCTTGTAGACTATACTGCCTGATGCCCCAGTACAGTGACAGTCTATTAACGGTGATGCTCTAGAATGCTTCTTCATTCAAGTTGTACTAAACATTCTATGTGAACCAATTAAATAGAGGGCTAAAGAAAGAATATTTTTATTTCTATGAGAAAGAGCTGATTACTTTGGAAAGGCTCAACAAAGATGTATTACCACCTAAAACATGCTGTCAAAGTAGGAAAAGTGGAAGGATGGGCTGGCTATAAAAGTTTAGGAAGATTCAGCATTCAGGATGTATCATAGTGTCTAAGAATTTAAAGAGACCCAAACTGTAAATTACGAACAATGCATTATGAGTGTGGTATGCAGAAAGACAACACGGAAGTCTAATTAGTGGATTCATACTCAAAGAAAGGTCAAGACTTTATATTTCTAAAATTTGGAAATGACAAATTTCTAGGTGGAAATAAAGTATTTTAAGCAACGTACAATGTTTTATGACTCCACACAATAACACTTTTTTGATTAACTGATAAACTATTATCCCAACTGTATCTGATAAGAAGGCTTACAAACACTGGAACTACTGAACTCTAATAAGATCTATCTATCATCATTGTTCAGAATAAGGTTCATTTAAAGAGAAACTAGAGGAATCCAGGGACACACATAAGAAGTTTCACACTTACTGTCAGTTCCTTCATGATAATGTTCAAATACTGGCAATGTAACTCCTGTTAAACAGAAACATACATGGATTCACAAAAATATGTCCTTAAAGTATGGCTTCTTAACCATGGCTTCCTGTTTCTTTTTCAGCAAATATTCAAAAGTCAAGAGATTGCCTGGAATAATAATTTGTTTCAAGGAATGAATTTAGGAATCTGCCTTCTTAAGTGTTCACTCCTATCCAGAGTCAAGTTATCCTTAGTAAGGGATCTGGTTATTACAATGTTTTTTTTCCTTGCAGCTTTGAAGTATACTTCATATGTAAAGAGCTGCACATATTTAATGTGTACATTCTGATGAGTATAACATATACATACACCCATGAATACCATCATCACAATCAAGGTGATAAACATATCCATCACTTCCAAAAGATGTGTCCCTTTTCCTATGTGTGTGTTAAGAATACTCAAAATGAGATCTACTGTAAGTTTCTAAGTGTAGAACACCAAATCATTAACTATAACTACAGACTGTACAGCAGGTCTCTAGAGTATATTTATGTTTAATAACTTATTTTATATCCACTGAATGACCAGCTCCCCATTTCCCCCACCCCCATCCCCAGGCAACCACCAGTTAACAACAGTTTCAACATGTAAAGCCAATCAACTTTGTCTAAGAAGAAAAGATTAACTGGGCCATTAAGATCTTGCTATATAAACGGGTTGATTTAAAAATGTTATCTATTCTCTGCCAAGAGTTTTAAAGGGTTGAAAAGTTACCTGCTACATTATCTTTCTTTGCTCTAATCTTCACTTGGGCCTTATTTACATTTTGGATAACTGTGGTGCTGCAGAAAAAGAAAAAGCCTTGATTTAGTTGCGTCTTTAGAATGAGAAGTAAACCAGCAGGGACCTATAAAGTATTTCAACATAAGCAAGATTTCACAATTACACTTTGATGATTGTCTTTTTTCAGAAAAGGAAACAATCACTACTACCAAAGGAGGGCCTCAGAGAGCAAAGTATGAACAATATTCAAACATTAACCATAAGAATACAAAGAATGGTTTTAATGTACATGGACTGCTTGAGTTTTCAATCAGGTATGTGGTGCATGGATGTGACTTTAGGGATTTTCATTCCACTGATGTTAATTAGGAGAAGACCTTCCTTCCTTTTGGGTTTGCTATCAAACCTTCCAGGTTTGGCTGAGCAGCAGTTCAGTTTCTTTACCCTGGAACCTATCTAACTTCCATCCGGCTGCACCTGACTCCCAATTTGTTACTATCACAAAATAAAGTGTCTTCCCCATAACCACCCTAAAACATTTTCACATACCATTTACACACTATTTATTCCCTCCCTCTCATGAAAAAGGCAATGCAAACCATTATCCTACTAATACTGGTGAAAATTAAAGTCGACTACTTCAAAAGGACTCATGCCCTTCAAGCTGTAAGACTGTCCATAGGTAATGTTCCTAGAGCACACAAACTAAGAATGGAGGCATTGTGTTATTGGTAAAGAAAACTAAAATCAAAAACCCTGAAAATATCTTCCACTTCTGCCCCGAACAGTAATTTGACTTCAGGAAGGGACTGAACTTAAACTAGGAATTACAATGCTCACCTGGTCTACCTCACAGGCTTATGGGGAGAATCAAATGACATTATCTAAACATATGTAAAGCAGTAACTAAGCCATTTTGTACACTTTGTAAGGCATATATTGACAAATACCATAAAGTCCATGCTCTTTAAACAACCAATTCCATTCTTAAAAATTTTTCCTAAGGAAATGATTCAATAAAAATAAGTATATAAAGATGTTCATGGCACCTTTACTAATATTCTGAAAATCACCCCAAAGGCCCATCATTATAGGAAAACATTAACAAATTATCATACACCTAGAGAAAGATTATGCAGCTGTGTGAAAGTGAGGAAACGTTTATGATACAATATTCTGTGTGTGCACACAAGCATTTAGTTGCTCTGTCATATCTGACTCTTCGAGACTCCACGGACTATGGCCCTCCATGCTCCTCTGTCCATGGGATTTTTTTAGGCAAGAACACTGGAATGGATTGCCATTTCCTCCTCCCAAGGGATCTTCTTGACCAAGGGATCGAACCCATGTCTCCTGCCTTGCAGGTAGATTTTTTACCTGCTGAGCCATTGGGGAAGCCCTTATTTAGTTTTAAAAAAAAAAGACTATAAAAATAGAAAAGGGGGTGAGAGAGAATGAGATGGTTGGATGGCATCACTGACTCGATGGACATGAATGTGAGAAAACTCAGGAAGACAGTGATTGACAGAGAAGCTTGGGGTGCTGCAGTTCATAGGGTCACAGAGTTGGACCTGACTTAAGAGACTGAATGACAACAACAATAAAATATTAAGTATCCTGTGCCTGAAGAACTATGTAACAGATAAGGCACATTAAGGTGATGGAAGTATTCTTATTCTATCATTTGTCTTTAACGCTTTTATATATATATTAATTAAAAAGTGGCTTTAAATGAAATTTTGAACATGAGGGCACTTTGTTTTTCAAAATATCCTACTTTACCTGAAGTCCCCTGCTGTGAACTTGGCCTCAGCAAGTGAAAAGGCAGCTTCTCTCATCACTTCACCCATCAACATTTTAGTCTGGAAAAGCATAAACCAACAGCTGATTCAACCCAAGTTTTGATACAGGGAAAGGTGGTCCATGATCATGTCCCTTTAACAACCATCAGTGTTTCATACCAGGTGTACACGTAAATATTGATCTGGTAACAATAAAATAAATACATCTAATTTTGCTTGAAAGGTTTGATTATGGATACTAACAGCATGGCAAAATCATAAGTTTTATAATTAAAATATTACAATAAAGACACTAAAAAATTGAAAACTAAATCTTTACTGAAAGGCCTACCCTATTCCTGAATGGGTCCATGGCAATTTCTTCAAATTACTCTTTTAAATTCACTATACTGCTGTCCGGAGAAGGCAATGGCAAGCCACTCCAGTACTCTTGCCTGGAAAATCCCATGGATGGAGGAACCTGGTGGGCTGCAGTCCGTGGGGTCGCTAAGGGTCTGACACGACTGAGCGACTTCACTTTCACTTTTCACTTTCACACATTGGAGAAGGAAATGGCAACCCACTCCAGTGTTCTTGCCTGGAGAATCCCAGGGAAGGGGGAGCCTGGTGGGCTTCCGTCTATGGGGTCACACAGAGTTGGACACGACTGAAGTGACTTAGCAGCAGCAGCAGTAGCAGCATACTGCTGTCAAAATCCTAATGGCACAGTGATTCTAAAATAAATCTGGAAGATGTAATGTTTGAGAATACCCAATAATTTTTTTGAAAGAGAAGACAACCTGGGACAGGGGGTTACAAAGTTACCAGACAGGCCAGAGGAACAATTATAAGAACACAAGGGAAAGAGCACTTCAGGCAGAAGAAAGAGCTAATGCAAAGGTCCCAGAGTAGGATGTTAGAAAAAAGCTCCAAATGAGACCAGAGGGGCAGGCAAGGGCCGGAACAGATCAAGAGGGGCTTGGGGGCAAGAGTAAAGAGTCTGAATTTGATTTTATGACCTTTCTGAAACTTGTTACATTTATAACAGCATTTTTACTTTTGAAAGAAAAATATTAACAGCCACGCTAGATTTTCCATAGATGTGAAAGTGAAGTCACTCAGTCATGTCCGACTCTTTGCGACTCCATGGACTGTAGCCTACCAGGCTCCTCCGTCCGTGGGATTCTCCAGGCAAGAGTACTGGAGTGGGTTGCTGTTTCCTTCTCCAGATCTTCCCAACCTAGGGATCGAACCCAGGTCTCCTGCATTGCAGGCAGATGCTTTACCATCTGAGCCACCAGGGAAGCTCTACTTCTAAAACATAGTTCTAAGCAAACGTCACTCTACCTCTATTATCTTCTTAAGGATCTGTCGAAATCGAAGAGTTAAGGCATCAGATTTTTTCTTCAGGAGGTTTCGACCTGTCTGTGCTCCTTTTAACCGCGCCTTCATGATGGTCTGTGCCCTATGTAAACAAAGTTAAAGAAATTTAAGATAAAAATACTTCCCTAAAATGGTGTTAAAATACTGCTTTATCTGTTGATGTCACGGGCGCAAGAATATACAGCATTTGTGGCTGACAGGCTTAACTGGTTTCTCAATATTGTAGATCTCCACCCTCAGTGTTCCAAAAGTGAGAGGTCTTTTTCATATAAAATAGTAACAATCCTTTAATAAGTATTTAATAAATTAGTATTTATTAAATCAGAATAAACATATGAAGAGCCCTATTTTATGACGTCAGTATTGTTTACTTACTCGATTTGTGAGTTATAACAATATATGTGTTTCCATTAAGGATTTAAAAATTCTGTCCATTAACAGATAGCAAAATTTGAAATGCACTTATCTTCAGGACCAACAACTGCACTTTAAGGGACTTATGCCACTGACTGACTCCCACATGTACACAAAAACATGTACAAGGTTAAGGATGAGTACTCCAGCCTTATTTGTAATAGCAAAAGGGTGGAAACAAATGTCCCACAAATCATCGTTCATCATACAACAGAATGATATGCAGCCAGTAAAACAACAACAAACCAGTAAGGCAGATCCGCATGTATTCCCAATAAGGGATACATGTGCTTATATAGATACAGAGAACAGTTCTAGAAAAGTTCACAGAAACTGGTAACAGTTTCCTTTGAAAAATAAGGTATTTACTTTTTAAATGGAAAAAACAGATTTACTCTTTACTACTATACTGTTTTACCTTCTGCATTTTATACCATAATCATTTCTTACTTTTTCCATTAAAAGTGTGGCATGGAAGTGTTTTGATATCACCAATGAAGACTCTACTACCACTTTATTAATTTGTAAATGACTCTATGTAACAAATGACACATAAGTAAACACTCCTGAGAAGTGACAAGCCACTGAAGTCTCCCTACCTCATTCCAATCTTTTCCCATCAGAAACCCCCAAATAGAAGGCAAGAAAGCAACAGCAAAACCCAACATTTCTGTTCTTGCTACCACATGCCAGATAAAATTCAATAATGAGGAAGAAAAAGTGGGTAGTCAGATTCAATAATAGATTGCATGCCATACTTAGAATAATTTAAGGGGATATAGTTTTTACTAAACTTTTGGGTAAATTCTTAGATTATGAATTTCTACCATAGGCCAAAGGTTACTAAGATTATTCTATAGCCGGAAAGGAGTTAAATATTATCTTGCAGGAGAGGAAAATGAAGCTCAGGAAAGTAAAACAACTTTCCCACATTACTCAGTGAAGAAAAGGCAGAGCAGGAACCTGATCAAGATTTCTGACTCCAGTGATTTAACCAAGGCTCAAACTAAGGCTCAAACCTAAGTCCTCTGTACCCGAACCTATGCCACACTGCTTCAGCTACAGATTATAAACCACCTCAGGCGAACAGTTCTGTCTTTGAAAAACTACTGGTGGCTGAAATTGTACTGACTAGCCTCATTGGAGGTCTACCCAAGTGAAGCTGGTTCAGTTTCCAGCCTGAGTAGGAGCTATGCACCCCACTGTGTACATTTAACATACCGTTTTGTTGACACTAACCACCAGAATTTGGGTTCAAAGAGTTGAACCAAATTTAAGTCAAATCCTAGTATTGAAGATTGCAGCAAGTATACAGTAAAAAGGTGAACTGTTTGTGAATTCATGTTAATCTCCTATATTTAATTTCTTTTCTGGTGAAATAGACAAATTTTAATTCTTGAAACTCAAAGAGTGACTTGCCCAAGGGCCTACAATTAGTATGTAGTAGAACCTTGATGTGACTGATTTCTGCACCTTCATGCCTCTTTTGCTTCCACTCTGAACTTGTTTTTGGTCTTCGGTGCCTAAGTAGGTGACAGCCCCATCTTACAGCATAATACAATAAGGTGAAAGTATCTGAAACAAATCACTAATGTATTTTCTAGCCCAGCTCTTAAAAAACTTCTTTTATAAGTTACAAAGCTGCTCGGCCCTACAAAAAATGCTTGACCTTCAGCTACGGCTATGACTTTGCTTCCAGCTGAATCAAAGACATCTGACTACATGACAAAGTACCTGCTGATAGGCCTTGGGGAAAATATTTAGAGGAGCAGTTACTTCCTGCACCTGATTTTCCTCTTAATCAGCAAGCTGAACACTCTCAAACAGCAAATTTTCACCTCCCCAAACCTATCATTCATGTCTAAGCCCAGGTAAGCGTATTCCCACCTCCTAGTCTTAAAAACATCAACAACAACAAAGTATTAACATCCTGACTACTACCAAAGATAAACACAGTCAGACGTTAATTAAAGCGGTGAAAAGAGACATTATTCAGTAACTGCTGACAGCAGGGGAAAGAGCTGAGCTCCTTTCGAATGGTGCACAGGTGATAAGGCATTTTAAAAGGAGTAAGTGGACACGATTTGGAGAAGAGAAAAATTCCGAAAGGTTGGGCAATGGAAATCCCATCAGGCCAACTGTGTCTGCTAGCATGCAATTAAGGAAGGGAGGTCAGAGGCACAGCCTAAGGTGTTGCATATTTGGGTAGATGAGCGCTCTTAGGCCAACATTTTACTCGGTTCTGGAGTCATCTTAGGAACACAATCTTAGGCTACCAGAAACCAAGCTAGAGTCTGGTGGTCTCTCAGTGCAGGGGTTTGGATGGAGTCAAGAGTCGTAAGTGCTGGGAGTTCTACAGTCCTCACAACCCCAGGGTATTCCTGATCTTTATCTATTTTGGGAGGCACTGCCTTTCTCCACAGCTGACTTGCTTCCCACCTAGGGCAAACGGCTATTAGTCAATAGATAAGGGGTTTAAATAAACTCTTATTTTAACTGTCCTCAGATTCTCTGAGAAAAGTCAGGAAGAAGAAAAACAACATAGCATACCCAAAGAGATAGGGCCAAAATCAAAAGATCTAACTGTCAAAGCCAAAACTGATTTTCTGCTTCTCAGTGAAAAAAGAGTTGAACGAGAGGGCAAATAAGAGCAATCTTTATCTTCCACACATTGTTAGGCACGTTTGATAAAACGTCAAAATTTTCTCCTGCCGAAGAACTAGACCAAAAGAGAAAGGAGATCACAACCGAACAGATTCCACGGGCACGGGTTCATTCAAGCAACATTTTTTGTGGACGACTGACAATCAAGACACCTCTCATCCTGGAGAGAGCTCCCAGTTCAGTGGTAAATGTACATAATCTTCCATCCACTTTACAATGTGATGGACTATATTAACAGAATGAATACTGAATGAGATGCGATGGTGATGGAACAAAATGAGAGCCCCGGGAATTCAGGGATGGCTTCCCTCCGCATGCGACATTTCAGGAGATCTGGCCAAGACGAACCTGACGCCCACATTAGGGAGATTCAACCCCCCGATTTGGCCTGCTTCACATCGCAGTCAACTTCCCTTCTCAAAGCACTTATCAAACTTCATCGCCTGGTCTATATCCTCACTGAACTGTGAGCTCTACTCTGGCAACAGTAGCGACAATTCACAGTTATATAAATCCACCGCCCGGACCAACAGGGAACGTGGAATGAATGGCTCGATTAATGACTGAAGTCAGCAGACCTCCACAAGAGTCAGCAGCTCGGGCTGGACTCTGTCCAGTCTGGTTCAATTCAGAGCAAAGAGGCTCTTCAGGGAGCCTTGCCCTGGACTGAGGAAGAGACCGGAGAGCTCAGGATCCGCCCAAGATACAAGAAGTTCCGCCGCTGGTCCAGGGTAATGAAGGGACAGCGGCTCAGGCAGGTGTCTCTGAACACCTGCTCGTTCCATTCTTTTACTTACATTCGCGAGGGAAAGATTTCAATTCGGTCTTTGCCCGACATTCTGACGATGACTGTTCTGCTCGGGTCCCTGGCCGGGCAACCGTGGCTGCAACAACCCAGCCACTGAGTCTTTCTCTACCGGAGTCAGCTGGTTTGTCACGTGATCCTCTCCCGTTGCTAAGAGGAAGCCAAGCTACGCAGCCTTCACTTCCGCTTCCTGTCGGTACGGGTGAGGGCGGGGGTATGGGGAGGGGGAGGACAAGAAGAAGGCGATGCCCGGATGTTGAGGCGCGCGCACCCCGGAATCGCCCCCTCATTTCCGGTTCGCCTTCTAGCCCCTCCCCTTCCACCTCCCAGGCTGCTGAGCTTGATTCTGCACGCGCCAAGCGAAAGAACAGGTAAGAGTACACTCCTCCTCTTCCTCCAGTTTTCATCTTTGGTCACAGCGCCACCTCCTGATTGACTGAAGGTTCCAGCGAAGATTTATGCTTTAGGAACAAGGAATCAGTCTTCCCTTTTACTTGCGCCTTGACGGTTACTTAGAGAAAGCTAAAGATAACCAGAAAACGTACTTTTCAGGTCCTCCTAAGGTCCACATTCTTTGTTCTCGGAGGACCTGGACTCTATGTCAGTGACGAAGAGGGGCCTCTCGCCCGTTTGCGCTTGCGTGCTGCTAGCTGGTTCCGCATGCGCGGTTTGGTCAAGCGAAGCGCACGCTGAGGAGAGTCGGCGGCTGCTGAGGGCTGATCGAGTCTGATCTCTCCGGCTGAAGAGCGTGGCGTGGGACCCTGGTGTGGGATTCACACACATACCTCAGGTGACCAGTCTCTCTGATCGGTTTCTCCAGGAATTCACTTTGATTGTGTCTCGGGACGTGGGTGGTCGGTAGAGGCTAGGCCCAGGGGCTAACACCCCCTCCTTTTCCCGTCCCCGCGCGGGAAGTGTCTGGACACGACTGCCGCCACCCGCCGGCTGCGTGTCGGCCTCCCCGTGTAGCAGAGGTGTCATGGTACGGACGGAGGAATCTCGTGAAGGCAAGTGGGCCAAGTGATGGGACAGCCTCGTCAATATGCTGAGAGTGGGGGTGTCTTGAGGTGGGGCGGCCTGGGGAGAACGCCGTGACTCCCCGCTCCAGGACGCTGAGCACTTTGCTGTCTCTCGGCCTGAGAATTTCATCCTTTTTCTTTTTTTTTCCCTTCTTCTTCCGCCCCGGCAAATACTGCCTCTCAGTGGTAACCAGACAGGACGCTTCAAGGGACCTGTGGATTGGGCCTCGATTTTAACAAGAGTTGGGTTTAAAAAAAGATCCAAGAATAATTTGTTAACCTGACCACTAGTATTAAAAAATCGAAGCTCTTGTTACCCTGTCGCTGGAGTTGTGCGTTTCTGTAGAATGAGTCAGTCCTTAAGACGAAACTAAAAGATACTACTGAAGAGTTTATTATTCTTCGTATCATTTTGCCGTATTTTCAGCACCGATGACAGTAGACTTGTAGAATTAAGCGCTGTGGTCTTTTTCGGTTAAGCAGAACTGAAAAACATAAGATACGGAAATTTTAGGTCCCTTTTGTTAACTACCCCAGACTTAGCCTACTTTAATTTTCATTAAACAAGAAACATTGTTTCTTGGGGAAAAGGTGTAGCAAAGAAGTATTGGTTTTTCTTCGGATTGAAGTTGTTACTCAGGGGGAAAAAAGTCTTGTAACTCCGTGTCTTTCAGCAGTTTGGAATTACATAGAGCTTTACTGCCTGGTCTTAGTTCATCGGATGCCACATGAGAGTTTCTGGTTCTCAAAAGATCTCAAGAAGATGCGCAGTTTTAGAGATTGGTGCTTCCTATTTCAACTACAGTGAAATAATTGAAAAGCTTTGTTTATTTAGCACTTCTGTACTAAAGTCGAGCATTCAGAGAGCATAACTGGTAAGTGTTAGAGCCGAATTAGGATTACCACAGGAGTTGCCTCTATCACATCATGCTTTGGTTTGGAAGGGAGTGTGGACTTCCTGTATCCGTGATGGCGACTGGAGGACACAGTGATTTAAGAACTCCTGCCTACCGTTTGAGCAGGCAAAATTACTGACGGTGCAGGGTATTTGAAATTAGCTTGGAGCTCAGTTGTTCTATTTTGAAAGATTCTTTACTGGAGAACACATACTGTATTGTAGTACTCTGACATATTGAGGCTTTGTGGGTTAAACTCTGGATTTAGTGTCATATGACCTGGTTTTAGCTCCTGTTGTACTTAGTAAGCTTTTGTCTTTGAGGAAATCATTTAGTACTTTATTTTAATAATAAAAATAATTGTTTAATGAATTAAGTTACAAAACGGAAATGATATTTCCTTTGCCTTTTAATATCTTACATTTGTATAGCACATTACACTTTCCAACTCTTTTTATGTGTATATTATTTCATTTGATGTCTTCCACAAACTGTGAAGTACATGGCACACATTAGAAGCTACAGTTAATGGGAATACATTAGTATTCCTAAGCCACAGTTAGTAAGTAGGAGAGCAAAGGCGTAGATTATTTTTTTGTACTTATTACTATCATTCACTGTGAATGACATACCATTAGCAGTATTCCTTTATTTATGTTATCTTTTGCAGAGATTTGCACCTTCTGAAGCAGTGGCATTCATATCACTCTTCAGAATTCTTTTACACTATTGCTTGTGTTCTTTTACAATCAAATTAGGTCTTGCTTCTCCAAAATTATCGGCTTTACTATTTGAAGAAACTTGGTGAGTAAAAATGGTTCAGTTCAGTTCAGTCACTCAGTCGTGTCCGACTCTCTTTGACCCCATGAATCACAGCACGCCAGGCCTCCCTGTCCATCACCAACTCCCGGAGTTCACTCAAACTCATGTCCACAGAGTCGGTGATGCCATCCAGCCATCTCATTCTCTGTCGTCCCCTTCTCCTCCCACCCCCAACCTTTCCCAGCATCAGTCTTTTCCAGTGAGTCACCTCGTCGCATGAGGTGGCCAAAGTATTGCAGTTTCAGCTTTAGCATCAGTCCTTCCAGTGAACACCCAGGATTGATCTCCTTTAGAATGGACTGGTTGGATCTCCTTGCAGTACAAGGGACTCTAGCACTTGTTAAATCTCTTAAATTGTTTCATACCTTTCCATAATG
Organism: Moschus berezovskii; assembly: GCF_049115385.1. NCBI lineage: Eukaryota > Metazoa > Chordata > Mammalia > Artiodactyla > Moschidae > Moschus > Moschus berezovskii. The sequence continues at coordinate 24,283,393 of NC_142468.1, read as the reverse complement.
TTTATTTTTATACCCAATATGAAATGTTTTTAGCTCTCAAGTTTTAGTGCTTTGCATACAGATATTTGAGAACAGTTGTCCAAGAGGAAAAAAAGCCCTGTTTAAAAACGAACCAACCAGCTCAGCTCTTTCTTGGTGGGTAATTCTGACCATTGTATGTCTGCTTCCCTTTATTTGCTAAATCCCTATTTTGTCAAGCTTCAAAGAGAAATATTTCTCTACCACTGTTATATGCAGCTTTATTTTTTATTAAATAGGATAGGTTAATAATAAAAATTTTATGTGTGTGAGTTGCTCAGTTGTGTCTGACACTTGGCGATCCCATGGACTGTAGCCTGCCAGGCTTCTCTGTTCATGGAATTTTCCAGGCACGGATAGTAGAGTGGGTTGCCATTCCCTGCTCCAGGGGATAATCCCGATCCACGGACCGAGCCTGGTTCTCCTGCATTGCAGGCAGATTCTTTACCATCTGAGCCACCAGGGAAGCCCTGATATTAATACTAAAATTTATTATGTTCTAGCACTGGACATGTACACTGATAGTGCTTTTTGTTTAAGGTATTTCTAATTGTCGTGTGTTTATCAATAATGTTGAGACACAAACTATGGATTCAAATGTTATAGGTTCAAATTCACTTGTTAACAGTATATGACAGAACAAGATGCTTAACCCATGCTTCATATTTTTCATCTATAAAATGGGGAAGACTATGAGGAAAGTGGTACTTCAGGAAGATAGGCAGTGGCCAGATTATATAGGACCCTGTAGGTAACAGAAAAATGTATAAGTCGGTGGGTAAGCCACGAGGAAGATATATGTGGGTGCAGTTAGCAGTTGTCAAACTGCCCTGCAACAGAACTCTGGTGTTCTATGAGCTGGATGTAGGTGTTTTATCTTTGAGACAGGTAATGGTGGCCCTGTTACCCAATTAATAAATAAAAAAGGTAAGTTAGTATGTAAATTTTCACAAATTTTTCATAGGATTTGGGGTCTTATTATTGCCTATGTTCTGAGCTTTAACAACAGTAAATTAGTTAAGGTTATCAGAAAAACATGAAAATTACCAACAAAGATTAATTTGAGAGCTTCCTTTTAAAAGTATATTTCTATTCATGGAATGATTTTAGGCTTGTGGGTCATAAAAGGAGCGGTGTTTAAAGTAGGTTGGGTGGATCAAAAGGAATAGTTCTAAATATATTTAATGTGCAGAGATTAAGAGAAACTTGAACTTTATAGTAGTGAGGATATCTACTAAAGGATTCTCAGGATTGAGTATACCTATTCAACAAGAGAGAAGATTATTTGGAAGTAATGGGAAAAGTGGAAGCTAAAAATTATGGTAGTTGTGAATTAAATTCATGTTTAAGAGGAAAAAAATTCAGAAGGATACGTTTTAGTTAAATTTAGTATCTTTTGTGATTAATCTTGTTTTTGTTGTGACATGTGATACTATAATTTTGCCTAAAATAAATGATAGAGTTGTGTGTCGGTCAACAGCAGAGGATGAGATGGCTGGATGGCATCTCCACCTCAATGGACATGAGTTTGGGCAAACTCCGGGAGATGGTGAAGGACAGGGAAGCCTGGGATGCTGCAGTTCATGGGGTTGCAGAGTTGGACATGACTTGATGGCCGAACCACAACAACAAATGACAGTATATCATTTGATATATGGTTAGGGTTAAGATTTAATTTGTTGGAAAACTCTTCCCTTTATATAGTGGGTGGTAATCCAGTCTTAGCTGACTTGGAGGAAGAGTAGCTTTAGTTTTGCTGAATAGGTTTTTAACAGTAGTGATGCTTCCTATCATTTGTTATTAAGTATTAAAATAATATTTTACTCTTTATAAATGATCATTATTTTTTATGATTCCTTTGAAACTAATGGTAGAGAATCATACAAGTCTTAGAAAAATGGGGAGCAAAATAAAAATTCAGGCTTGGTTCCCGAACATTCATCTGTTTTCTAGCATCATTTAAGAAGTTTAAAGAGCTGAGAAGACTAAAAGCTTCTTCCAGTGGCAAGATGTAAAAAATTAATATTTTTTATGTTGATCTTAACTGAACACTGACTTGATTCTTTTGTTTAAATTGCAGAATGCCGGGTCTAAGTTGTAGATTTTATCAACACAAATTTCCTGAGGTGGAAGATGTAGTGATGGTGAATGTAAGGTCCATTGCTGAAATGGGCGCTTATGTCAGCTTGCTGGAATACAACAACATCGAAGGCATGATTCTTCTGAGTGAGTTGTCGAGAAGGCGTATCCGTTCTATAAACAAACTCATCCGAATTGGCAGGAATGAATGTGTGGTGGTTATTAGAGTGGACAAAGAAAAAGGTAAGTGAGAAGAATGTTTAATTTTTATTTTAATCATTTATATTTACTTATTAAATATAAATGTAATCATAATGAATAAATATTTTATGTTAAATAATTTATATCTGAAATTTTTCTGAGTTAAACTTATTTTAAAATATATTTTTTGTATATTGCCTACTGCAGTTAAAAAACAAAGCGCCTCATTTTGTACTTAAACTGTTTTACATACAAAGTTGTTAGAGAAGGATGCCAATTAACCATCTAAACAAAACCTTTTAAGTTAGTAGTGGTTTAATTAGTTCATCCAGGACTAGCTTTTGTAAAAGTAAATGAATTTTAGGAATATTTTGTGTCTTTAAAAAAGACCCATCTAGAACTTAATACTGTCTGTCTCTCTGGTAATCAGAATGTCTATGAACTTCAGATCCTATGGTCCTTTGGGATCTTTCAGGCAGAGGTGAATAGGTATTCATTTATTTACTGTGTTATTTATTCAGAGTGTGTGTGTGTGTGTGTACGAGTGTGTGCATGTGCACACTGTGCTGAGTCGTGACTCTTTGGGTGCCCCTTCTTTGGACCCCGTATAAATCCTCCTCTTTGTGAACACATTGTTTCTAAATACATTGTACGATACCAATGAGTAGGTTTTCTCTTCAGTTAATATAGTTGAGATCATTGGTTTCAGCCTTCTCGCTATAATTCGTCAGGTGTTTGTTTCAGTCACGTAGTTACCATCGTGCTTAAAAGACTAGTCAGTCACCTTGACTGAACTTGTCTTTCTGAATCTCCTCAGCCATCTAGTTAATTGATACTTTTGCAAATGAATGATTTTATACATAACTGACTTTTTTCTGATTGTAATCTTAAATAGTAAACTTTGAAGATAGCTTGTATTACCTCTTAAGAGGTGCTACTGTTAGCACATTGATTATTCTAAATGCTTTGAATGACTTACTTGTAGCACTCTCCCTAGCCCCCATTTATTAAAATACTTGAAGACTGAGATTATTCCTTTTAATTTTGTGTTTAATCATTGCCCTAGTAGGACCTCAGCTGGTGTCTTAGCTTATATTGCTTTCCTATTATATGAAATAGTTAACACAAAAAGGAATCAAATATATTTTCAACTGTAGTCAGAAAAAGTGAAAAGGTATATTTGTATAAGTTCAGTTCAGTCGCTCAGTCGTGTCCAACTCTTTGCAACCCCATGAATCACAGCACGCCAAGTCTCCCTGTCCATCACCAACTCCCGGAGTTCACTCAAACTCACCTCCATCGAGTTGGTGTTGCCATCCAGCCATCTCATTCTCTGTCGTCCCTTTCTCCTCCTGCCCCCAATCCCTCCCAGCATCAGTCTTTTCCAGTGAGTCAACTCTTCTCATGAGGTGGCCAAAGTATTGCAGTTTCAGCTTTAGCATCAGTCTTTCCAACGAACACCCAGGACTGATCTCCTTTAGAATGGACTAGTTGGATCTCCTTGCAATACAAGGGACTCTCAAGAGTCTTCTCCAACACCACAGTTCAAAAGCATCATTTCTTCGGCGATCAGCTTTCTTCACAGTCCAACTCTCACATCCATACATGACCACGGGAAAAACCATAGCCTTGGCTAGACAGACCTTGGTTGGCAAAGTCATGTCTCTGCTTTTTAATATACTATCTAGGTTGGTCATAACTTTCTTTCCAAGGAGTAAGCGTCTTTTAATTTCACGGCTACAGTCAGCATCTGCAGTGATTTTGGAGCCCAAAAAGAAAAGTCTGACACTGTTTCCACTGTTTCCCCGTCTATTTCCCCTGAAGTGATGGGACCAGATGCCATGATCTTAGTTTTCTGAATGTTGAGCTTCAAGCCAATTTTTTCACTCTCCCCTTTCACTTTCATCAAGAGGCTTTTGAGTTCCTCTTCACTTTCTGCCATAAGGGTGGTATTATCTGCATATCTGAAGTTACTGATATTTCTCCCAGCAATCTTGATTCCAGCTTGTGCTTCTTCCAGCCCAGCGTTCCTCATGATGTACTCTGCATATAAGTTAAATAAGCAGGATGACAATATACAACCTTGACATACTCCTTTTCCTATTTGGAACCAGTCTGTTGTTCCATGTCCAGTTCTGACTGTTGCTTCCTGACCTGCATACAGGTTTCTCAAGAGGCAGGTCAGGTGGTCTGGTATTCCCATCTCTTTCAGAATTTTCCACAGTTTGTTGTGATCCACACAGTCAAAGGCTTTGGCATAGTCAATGAAGCAGAAATAGATGTTTTTCTGGAACTCTGTTGCTTAAATATGGTAGATAGATGTTAAAATGTGTTTTTATAACAACATTGTTTATACACTGTAAATTAAAAACATGAAACAGCAATCTAAATTGTGGTTAAATAAATCATGACAGAGCCAGGCAAAGCAATTTTCTACAGAATGAAATCTGAATATTCTGATATGAAACGAGCTCTAGGATAAGATAAGAAAAAAGCAAAGTGCAGAAGATCCTATAGAGGGGATCCATTTCTGATAATAGAAGTTTAAGTCCTGTTGGATAAACCATTCAACATAACTGCTGTCAACCCTAAGCAAGTATCTAAATGGGTGGTAAATTTTATCCAGAGACAATGGGAGCAAGCAAAAGCAGGTTGAAACTGAAGGCACGTTAACACTTGAAAGACAGGAACTTCACTGAATAAGTTTTACAGTCTTTTGACTGAGTGCCATGTTATACCAAGCAGGGCAGTGAAGATTCTAAAGGAAAACCCACAGTCTTAATGACTTGAGAACTGGAGATAAGCGTTCTGGACAGCCGCAACAGTTGGAAAGTCGTGATCAGAATTAAAGAAAGAGACACAGAGAGAGCCCCTTGTTTGTATATAAAAACTCTGCTCAAATCTCTGGCTGACTCCTGAAACTACTTGTAGAGGCTAGACTGCAAGCAGCCTAACAGGATAAAAATCTAAACAAATTTTATTTGCTTTCCATCTGGGAAGACAGCTCTGTATAGTTTTGAATTCAGACAAGTTAACTGCTAAACAAATTGAGTATCCTTGGGAGTTCCCTGGCAGTACAGTGGTTAAGACTTTGTATTCTTGCTGCCAGAGGTGGGGGTTCAGTCCCTGATTGGGGAACTCAGACCCCACAAGCCATGCAGAGTGAACAGCAACAGCAAAAAAATCAGTATCCTTAAGAGGAACCTAAAGGAATTCAGAGCCTCTGCCATGTATCTTTTCTAATGTCCAGGATACAATTCAGAATTGCTAAATATTTGAATGAACTGGAAAATATGACTCATTCGAAAAAGATAATCAGTGGAGACTGACCTAGAGATGACCCTGATGTTGAAATTAGCAGATAAGCATTTTAAATAATGTTTTAACTGTTCGAGGATATCAGGAAAATGTACTTGTAGTGAGTGAGCAGAAATCTTAGTGGAGAAATTAGAAACTCACATAAAGAACTAAATATAATTTCTAGAAATGAATTTTTTAGTATCTAAAAAATTCAATGCATAGGCTAACATCAGATGAAAGATGACAGAAGACTTCTTGAAATTTGAAGGTAGTTCATTTAAAAAGAACCATTCCTGGCAGTCCAGTGGTTAGAACTCCATGCTTCTATCCTGGGGGCGCAGGTTCAATCCTTGGTTGAGCTAAGATCCCACATGTGGCACAGCACAGCCAAAAAATAAAAAGAACCAGTCTGAAATACTGAGAGGAAAAAAAGAGAAACCTATTAACAATCAAAAGCTTTATTCCAAAAGAAGATAAGAGAAAGAAAAAGCAGAAAATACATTTGAAGAAACCATGGCCAGAAGTTTCCCATATTTCCTGGGAGAAAAAATGTTTACAAATTAAGGAAGCTCAGCAAACCTAAAGCAGAATAAATACCAAGACCACATCTAGGAATACCAAACTATTGGAAAACAAAATCTTCAAAATAGCCAAGGAAAATGATGTTATTTACAGGGGAATACAAATTACAAATACAAATTACAGTAATACAAATTACAATGGCATTCTTTTATTGGAAATAATGAAGGTCGGAGCATTGAATGACATCTGTAAAACACTGAAAACTATCAAACCAGAATTCTGTTTCTAAAGAAAATATTCAGCAATAAAAGTCAAATGAAGACATTATCAGGTAAATAGAAACTAGGGGAATTTCTTACAAGACAGAACTGCATTATAAGAGATGGTAAAGGAAGTTGTTTAGGCTGAAAGATTTAGGTTGATGCAAAAGCGTGGTTTTGGACCCTAAATTTTAAATCAGTATAACTAGGCTCAAACACACCTTTATTAAGGAAAATAGGAACCATTACAATCAATACATTTTTGCAAAAGAGAAATAAGTTGGTTTGTTCCTGTAGCAAAAAAATCCATGCTTCAGGATTTGACGAACTCTTGGAAAGCATTTTCTGCCTCATGCTGGTTGTTGACTGCAAAAAGTTGTCAAAGTCTTGAAGAACGGGAAGCCAGTTGGCAAAAGGTCAGGTAAATATGACAGATGAGGCAAAACTTCGTAGCCCAATTCATTCAACTTTGGAACCTTTGGTTGTGCAAACGTGTGGTCGGGCATTGTTGCAGAGAAGAATTGGGCCCTTTCTGTTGACCAGTGCCAGCTGCAGGGTTGCAGTTTTCAGTGCATCTCATAGATTGGCCGAGCACACTTCTCAGATGTAATGGTTTCACTGGGATTCAGAAAGCAGTAGTGGATCAGACTGGCAGCAGATCACCAGACAGTGACGATGAGTTTTGGTGTAAGTTTGACTTTTAAGAAGTGCTTCAGAGCTTCTCGGTCCAACCACTGAGCTGGTTGTCGCTGGTTGTTTTGTAAAATCTACTTTTTGCCACACAACAAAATCTAACTGAGAAATGGTTCATTGTAGTTGCGTAGAATAAGAGATGATACTTCAAAACGATTATTTTTTTGATTTGTGGTGAGTTCTTGAGGCACCCACTTACTGAGCTTTTTCACCTTTCCAATTTGCTTCAAACACCAAATAACCATAGGATGGTCGACATTGAGTTCTTCGGCAGCTTCTCGTGTAATTTTAAGAGGATCAGCTTCCATAATACTCTCCGTTGTTCTCAACTTCCAGTGGCCAGCCACTACACTCCTCATCTTCAAGGCTCTCATCTCCTTTGCAAAACTTCTTGAACCACCACTGCACTGTACGTTCTTTAGCAGTTTCTGGGCCAAATGCGTTGTTGATGCTGCAGCTTGTTTCCTGTGCTGTATGACCTGTTTTGAACTCGAATAAGAAAATCACTCAGATTTGTTTTTTGTCTAATATCATTTCCATAGTCTAAAATACATAAATACATATGAAATAAACAGCAAGTAATAATTCATTAGTGAAAAACATAACACAGTAAGTGCACATTAAAATAATGTATAACAGCCACATTTAAGAATGTATTCCAGCAAATTTCGACAGTGCAAAACCGCAGTTACTTTTGCACCAACCTAATGTGGGTAAAGGTGAAAGACCATTTTCTCTTTAATTCTCTCTCTTTTTTTTTTTTTAATTTTTATTGGGGTATAGTTGATTTGCAATGTTGTGTCAGTTTTAGGTGTACAGCAAAGTGAATTAGTTACACATATACATGTATCCAGTCTTTTTTATTCTTTTCCCATGTAAACCATTATAGAGCTTTGAGTATAGTAGCAGTGTGTATGTATCAATACTGTGTATATTATCTCCCTGTCTTATCCCCTGATAGCCATGAGTAATACTCCATTGTGTGTATGTACCACATCTTTATGCATTCCTCCATTGTTGGACATTTAGGTTGCTTTCATGTCCTGGCTATTGTAAATAATGTTCCAGTGAACATTGGAACATTTAATTCTTTAAAATACATTTAACTTCTTGTCTCATTTTGTGCCCATGGGACTTTGATTTATGAAGATGACTGGTGACATGGAGTGGCCATGCCATTGAAAGAAGATTTTTATTACTAAAGTTTCCCAGGAAATGGGGACCCAGCATGCTGTGCAAAGCCACGTGAGGAAGCACCAGTTTTGATCAGGAGGCAGGAAGAGCAAGGGGAAACCTTAGGCCAGAGCCTTTATTGAGGTTTCCATGAGAAAGGCAAGGCAGGTCGTTGTAAACAGTTTACAGTTGGCTCATCTGAATAGTATGGGCAGTGCCTGGTGCACGGGGACTGTCTCTAGTTGTCTGGTATCTGGCCCTACATCGATTTAGGGGATGGGGAGTATTGACCTGATGTATGGAACTTTGATGAGATGGTTGGGGACGTGGGCTCTGGGTTGGTTGATTTCCATGTGAAAGGCTCCCATTGAGCTCTTGGCTAGTGCTGGGCCAGCAGAGTCTCTTCCCTGGTCAGCCAGGCCACAGATGTCAAAACATCAAGAATACAGAAAACATGATACAGTTGATTCTCTGATGCTTAATAGACATGGTTTTAGCTCGCATTTGGATAACTGAAATTATTAGTTCCCTTCGCCAAGGTAACATTACATGATGACAAAAATTTACTTTAAAACATAATACTTTTACGTAGTACATGTACTACTTATGCAGTTTTTTGTTGATACAATTTAAGTAGGGAATAAGTGTTGGTATGCCAACCCAGCAATATGGTTGTAAAAATTGTCACAGTGATTTGATACCTGGACCGAGATAATGTTTTCAAATTTTTCTCATATAGGATATATTGATTTGTCAAAAAGAAGAGTTTCACCAGAGGAAGCAATCAAATGTGAAGATAAATTTACCAAATCCAAAACTGTAAGTTGATTATTTAGTCAAATTAGTCCACTGTTCAGTCTGTTTAATAAATAATCTACATGACACGTTGCCAGCAGAAACAAAAACCTAGATTTTCTCTATCTGTATTTCCATTTTCAGTTCTGTGTTTCATAGGAAAATACTTTGAAGACTTCATTTTGAAAGAGTGTGACTTTAGTGAGACATCAGTTGTCTCATGATGTTACTACCTTAAAGCACTGAAGTCTAATGTTCTCAGATCACTACCAGACCATTAGTGTTTTTAAGCTCTTTTATGTTAACTATGAGTGAGTTTAGCTGATTTGGCTGTCATAACACATAAGTTTTGACTTTCAGCTCTTCTGAGGTAAGGATCAGAGACAACCAGCTTTTTTTCTTATTTTTGCTGTTATTTGCTACTTATCCACAGTAAGCACTGATAAAGCAAGAATTGTCATTTCTTCATTCTCATCTTCCTATATTTCTCTGCTCTTTGGTCCTATTTAGATTTTCCTTTATCCCCTAGATCTTTAGTTCTTATTGGGAGTTTCCATTGCTTCTCTTTTCTTTATCCTTATTTTGTGTCTTTTGTTCTCTTCTGCCCTGTGTGTTTTTATCTTCACGGTAAAATGCCAAGAAAACTGTTTAAATGAAGAGAAAATTTTTAAAATCTTGCTTAACCCTGGTAAAAGAGTAAAAATATAAAAGCCATGAGACCGTTACCCAAATCTTTCAAGTCCCACCAGGTCCAAATTTGAGAAGCACGTCTCTAGGAAATTTCCATTTTGTTTTCTTCCCTTGCTGCTGCTAAGTCGCTTCAGTCGTGTCCGACTCTGTGCGACCCCATAGACAGCAGCCCACCAGGCTCCCCCATCCCTGGGATTCTCCAGGCAAGAACACTGGAGTGGGTTGCCATTTCCTGCTCCAATGCATGAAAGTGAAAAGTAAAAGTGAAATCGCTCAGTCGTGTCCAACTCTTAGCAACCCCATGGACTGCAACCTACCAGGCTCCTCCGCCCATGGGATTTTCCAGGCAAGAGCACTCGAGTGGGGTGCCATTGCCTTCTCCTCCGTTCCGTCGCTCAGTTGTGTCCGACTCTTTGCGACCCCGTGGACTGTAGCCTACCAGGCTTCTCGGTCCATGGGATTCTCCAGGCAAGAGTACTGGAGTGGGTTACCATTTCCTTCTCCAGGGGATCTTCCCGACCCAGGGATCGAACCCGGGTCTCCTGCATTGGAGGCAGACGCTTTAACCTCTGAGCCACCAGGGAAGCCCTGCCTTCTCCTAGGCTATTGTAAAATGAGTATGTGAGTAGATATCATTGGGATGATAAGATGTTAGAATGAAATAGCCAATGATATTACCTTCCCTCCGTCAGTTTTGGTGTGTAATTAACATGAAACCTTCTTTCTTTGAGCCCTTTTATTTTTAGGAGATTAGAAAAAATTGGCAGCAGTGAGTAGGAGATGGGTAGGATTGAAGGATAATTGTTAAAAGATAACAGAGCAAAAGAAATACTAAAAATCTCCATCCTGGTTCTGTGCTCTCATGTTGTTGTTGTGTGTGAGTGTGTGTGTGTTGTGTCTGACTCTTTGCAACCCTGTGGACTGCAGCCCAGCCCAGGCTCCTCTGTCCATGGAATTTTCCAAGCAAGAACACTGGAGCAGGTTGCCATTTCCACATCCAGAGGATCTTCCCAGTCCAGGGATCGAGCCCACATCTGTCGTGGAATAGTAGTCCTAATGTCTTATATTTGATCCATGTAAGAACTCTCTACAATAAAAAGGAGAGATACTGGTATCTCCCTTTTCTAGATGAGGAAGCATATTCAGAGAGGTTGGTTTGTCCCAGAATTGACTTGCTCTGATCTTAGGCTATAAATGCTATATGGTTTGTGTTTGTTCACCCACTTGAGTTCATTGTTATGGAAAAGGAAATAATTATGGGAAAAAAAGTTTTCATATGGTAATCTTTTGTTGTTAAGGAGTTATTCTAATCAAAGTAACCAAAGGTTTGTTTTTATATGCTCTCTTCTGAAATGTAAAAATATCTTTTTTAAAAAACATATAGATCTTTTTTTTTTAATTTTTATTTAATAAATGGTACAAAGCACAATGCCAAAAACATTAACAGTTAAAATTTCACCAATGAAAAAAATACTATTGAATACACAGTTGTAAAAAGCTCCATTAAGTTATTTTACAACTACCTCAAGCTGCAAAAAGAAAAAAAAACCCAATTCCATACCTAAGTTATCCCTCTCTCAAAATAATGCCATTTATGTTATAAACCATGAGCACCCCATCAAAAGATGGGAACTGCTTTTGTTAATTCATATATATATATATATGACCGTATCACTTTGCTGTACACCTGAAACAAACACAACACTGTAAATAAAATATAGTACAATATAAAATAAAAATAAGTAACAGAGCTTTGGGGCTTTACACCGAGTTAGGGTTCATATCAGAGGGATAACAGCACCACAGCCGTACTGAATCCTCACGAAGAAGGCACACGAATGACTGGATTACAAGAGTTACAGGAATGAGAGCTGCTCGATTCCCAGAAACTACAGCTCACAGAAAACCAACAAAGGCACGAGATAGAGACCATTTACTTATGAATGTGTAAAACTCAAGAAAGTCCACATTATTCCTACAACATGTTGAAAGTGCTTCAGAATCATACAATACTAATTTTCTTATGGTTCAGGTTAAATTATATATACCAGTGTATAACAAATGGTAAAATATGTAACTCTGTTCAAAGTTTTAAAAGATTACTTAAGAATAGTTTCTTGTATTTCTATGCCACCTTTATAGTTCTGGTTTCTCATTTCTAGATCTCTTATCTTTGAATTGTTGTGCTCTTCATTTTTTTTCTAGGTTTACAGCATTCTTCGTCATGTTGCTGAGGTCTTAGAATACACCAAGGATGAGCAGCTGGAAAGCCTGTTCCAGAGGACTGCCTGGGTCTTCGATGACAAGTACAAGAGACCCGGATATGGTGCCTATGATGCATTTAAGCACGCAGTCTCGTAAGAACTCCTCCTTAGCTCTGCTTTTCCCTTGGTATTACAGCTGCTGGGCCTAGCACACATGTTGAGAGCCTAACATTTAGTAACGCAACATCCATGTAGTAAGTCCTTGTCAAATTTAGATGAAAATATTTTAGTATAAAAGGCCCATGATATGGGCCAATCCTCTAAAGCTAAGCCTGTCTGATTTGCTGTACCATAGTTGGGTAGTTCTTTAAACCATCTGACACTATTGCCTTAAATCTTTTCCTCTCCAAGTTTTGTGATTGTCCTCTATGACTTCAGGGCCAGCATAGACATTTCATTTAAACTGTAATCTCTTGTTTTCTTTACCTCAGTTGCTTAGACCTTCAGCCCACGCCATGTTAGCCAGTTTTCCATATGACCTCACCCTGGATCTTACTGTCACCAGGATTTGCTCCTCCAAAATCTTTAATTCACACTTTCTGTTCTTTTACCATGGCCTCCCAGCTGCCACACTGTCCTACTCTGTCGTCTTAATTCTTACATCAGGCTCTAATTCCAGACCCTTTCTTTCCTCCCTGTCTTTTCACCTTTTCCTGCCTTCTCTTTCTTACTCAGCATAGACACACCATGGTCCATCATTTCAACAACTTTCTTGCCAATATCGTGAGCTTTGCCCTGTTTTTCGTTCTGTTACATCCAGCCTTGGAGTGATGTTCCTGCCTTCTCTGCACTTACAGACTGCTGGGTGCTACTAGGAAAAACCACAGTCTTACAGGTTGGTGCCACTGCATATTCATGGTCTCCAACCTCAGCTGGGCCTTAACTGCTGCCCCACACCCTCTTTGCTCCTGATCACTTCTTCCTCCCATTCTTAGACTGGCTGTTTCAGAACTTCTCCGCACTTCCCCAGATACCTACTCTGTCCCTCTTCCCTCACTCTCACCTGCTGCGCTCACTGCCTGAAAAAGAAGCATTGCACAGGATCACCTCCGTTTCCTTCCACTATCTCATCCAACTTATCTTTCCCACCTGTCATTACTTCCTGTGCTCCTGTCACACTGGAATTCGGGTCCTTCCTGCTCTCAAACTAATCTTACCACCTGTGCCCAGCTATTCCTGAGGAATATCATCTCCATCTGTTACTTCCTCCCTTGAGTCTTCAGCCTTTTTCTGTATTGGTTTTGCTCTGTCAACATAAAAATATGCTCAGATTTTTCCCATTTATACTAAAAAACAAACTTTTCAACCTGCCCTCTACTTTTCTTCTGTAGGAAACACTGTGTCTTCTGCTTTTAACGGCCAGACTTTCTAAGTTCTCTGTACTTACTGTCTCTGCTTCTGCACCTCCCATTCCTTCTAGATGTTAATACTTCACAAGCAGCCTCACCACTGCATTGTTACTTGCCAACCCTTGTCCTGCCAAGGGAGATTAGTCTCTTCAGCCCTCAGAATGGCCAAGTGGGACTTTGAACAACATGTTAGAGCCTCCATCATGCCTACTCACCTGAGGCTCCAGATCCCTTCCACCTTACCCCCTCATGTGACTTAATTTTTTTTATGTCAAATTGTGGGAAAGGTGAGAAAAGTAATAATTATGGCAGCAAACATATATGTAATTCTCACAACCACCTATGGTGTCCTATTATTCCTATCTTATAGATGAGGAAATTGAGGCAGAGATTAAATTGTCCAAGTTCACACAGCTACCAAATGGTAGAGTCAGGATTCAAGCACAAGCATTCTAGGTCCGTGCAGAGTTTATCTATTGAGCATCAAGCACTGCTTTATATTTCTGTCCTTCCTGACTTTAGTCTTGGGCTCCTCAGTCAGTACATCTCTTACCTCAGCTTGCTGTCATCATTGGCCCTGCTTACAGCTTCTGCCTCCTGTACCTTCTCCATTACTGCTCTGCGTTAACACTCCCTTAACAAACTAACCTTCATCCTAGTGAATTAAATCTTCATTTATCATCGTTAAAGTTCTTCTCTTGCTTCCTCAACCATGTTGCAACTATCCAAATTTAACTCATCATAATTCGATGCCACGTGTGCTTCATTTGTTTTTTTTTCCTTTTAGTTAAAATTTCTGAGATAGTTGGAAACAATATTTTTTGCCTCCAAAGCCGTTTTGGTCACTCAATAATGGTAACCACTGTTCTGAAATTATGTGTGTGTCATTATCATTTATGGTATTGATACATGTAAAGGTGTGAATAGATTATGAAAAGTACATACAGAATGTATTTTTAAACAAAAAAACAATTTATTTTATCACTGTGACAGGTTTTCAATACTTTACATTTCTACTTGTAATGCTGTTACTACAAATTTCAGTAATCTATCAGTTACTGTAAATTTCAGAAATCTATCAATTTCTCCAAATTGATACATGTATGCCTACTTCATATTAATTTTTATATAGTATTTACTTGTGAGAACATGCCCTTTTTTTTTTGTTCCTCTATTAAAAACGTTTAGGTAATTCCCCCCCGCCCCCTGTTTTTCAAATAGTACTGTGTGAATATCCATGTACATGTCTGTGTACATATTTGGAAATTTCTAAGATAGATACCTCGGAATAGAATTGTTGAGTCATGGGACTGATTATATGCACCTTTAAATTTACTTAGTTTATTTAAAGTTTATCCAAACTGGTTCTATAGTATATAGTCCTTTTAGCAATTATATGAGTGTTGCTGTTTCTCTTCATCAACATTTTATATATATCTCATATTTTTCTTTTCTTTGTGCCAAACAGATTGATGTCCAATAGTGGCTTCTTTGGGTTTGCATTTTGCTGGTTGTTGGTGGAAGTTGACCACTTTTCATGTTAACTGACCATTTGTCTTCTGTGAAACATCTGTTCATCTCATTTTCTTTTTTTTCTGTTGGTTTGTCTTTCAGTATCAGTATATCAGAATTTTCTTAAAACAGTCTTGTTAAAATCCTACCATTCTTTTAGTCATTATTTTTTTTTCCATTTGTTAATTTGTTCAACAAACATGCCAGTGAACAAGACTCTGGTCCCTGTTTGTGGCATTTACGTGGGTCAGATGAAATGCCACTTCATTCATGAAGCCCTTCCTGACCCCACTGATACCTTCCTCACCTCACCCCAGAAGTGCAAAAATGCACTTTTTTTTTTAAATTTTTTTTCCATGTTTTTGTTCTTTTTGAGCACCTTGAAGCAAGAACTGCTAATTACATGGATATGCTTAATTATAGTGGGATGTGAGATAAATAAGCAGAATTCATTTTACTGCACTTCGCAAGTACTGCATTTTTTACAGATTGAAGGTTTGTGGCAACCCTGCATCAAGCAAATCTGTTGGTTCCAGTTTTCCAATAGCCTTTGCTTACTTCATGTCTCTGTGTCACATTTTGAGAATTCTTGCAATATTTCAAACTTTTTCATTATTTTGTTGTGATCTGTGATCCCTTGATGTTACTATTGCAAGAAGATTACATCTCCCTGAAGACTAGGATGATGGTTACCATTTTTTAGGAATGAAGTATTTTTAACAGAAAACAACAGTATGGCATAGGTGTAACTTTTATATGCACTGAGAAACCAAACGTGTAACTCACTTTATTGCTAAACATGCTTTATTGTGGTCTAGAACCGAACCCACAATATCTTCAAGGTATGCCTGTATAGGAGACATTAAATTGCTTGCTTTAGTCAGATCTCTAATATTTTCCTTTTAATAATGATCATTTGGGTGTTTTCTTTTTGTCATACAGGCCTAAGGACTTCAGTTGCATTATCTCATTTAATTCTGCAGTCCAGTGAGATACACTGTTTTTATTCTTGTTTTACAAATTTTGAAATTGAGATCTAGAAAGGCCCCCAAGCACAAAGCTATTAAATTGTGAAGCTAAGATTTGAACTCTTAATTCTGACACTAAACACTGTGCTCTTAAACATTATTCTGTTATATTATGTTTGGTGTCCTAATTATCAGTAAAGTAACCTTGATATTTTGTTGTGTGTGTTTTCTTTCAGAGACCCATCTATTTTGGATAGCTTAGATTTGAATGAAGATGAACGGGAAGTACTCATTAACAATATTAATAGGCGTTTAACCCCACAGGCTGTCAAAATTCGAGCAGGTAAATGATTTTTTAAATGCTGTTTAAAATATTTTGCATGTACCAGAAAAGCTATTACATAATGAGCCTCACCAAAGAATATGTTGCTACATCAACATCTACCTTTTTCTAAATGTTTGTTTTTCACAGCAAGAAAAGCTAAAGAAATTAAGTAATTTTTACTTCTACTGAGTTATCATAAAATGCATATATATTGACACAAGTAAATGAGCTCAGCTAACCTTAAGTTGGCCCTTTTTTTGGGTGGAGTGATTATTTTGTTTTAGTGCATGTTTTAAAATTCTGACAGTATAGTAATATACTCCCATGCCTCTGGATTAACCACTGTAAATTTGGGATCTATTCTTTCAGACATTTTTTTCTGTACCTATGCTGTATAGGAATGTATGCTATTTATGTTCGGATATAAGTTTTTATGTTTTCATAAGAATGGTATCATAGTGTGCACCATTTTCTTCAACTAGCTATTTCCATTTGGTGTACTATGGCTGCCCTTCCCTGTAGAACTTGAGGATCATTCTCATTTTGAATGTTAGGTAATATTTCATAGAATAATAAACCTTGATATCAGCCATTCTCCTCTTGATGAATGTTCAGGTTGGGCCAGTCTTTTTTACTGTATTTGACCCTTAAACAATGTATAAGAGGGATGCCCACCCTCTGCGCACTCGAAAATTCATATATAACCTCGTCAGTCCTGTGTGTCTGTGATTCTGCATCCGAGAGTCAACTACCGTGGTTCATGTAGTATTGTAGTGTTTACTTTTGGTTAAAGCGTCTGCCTCCAATGCGGGAGACCCGGGTTCGATCCCTGGGTTGGGAAGATCCCCTGGAGAAGGAAACGGTAACCCACTCCAGTATTCTTGCCTGGAGAATCCCATGGACGGAGAAACCTGGTAGGCTACAGTCCACGGGGTTGCATAGAGTCGGACACGACTGAGCGACTGAACGGAACGGAACGGAACGAAGGAGGCCATGCAGTTCAAGGCTGTATTGTTAAGGGTCAACTAACTATATTACAAAAAACACTGCATTTTAACACCTTTATACACATAGACTTACCCATTTATACAGGTGTTCTATAAAGCAAATTTTTAAAAGTAGGATTGCTGGGTCAGAGTATGCAGTTATTCTAGACAATTTGCAGTTACATTATTTCGGTTTTTTATAATTTTATTTATTTGGGGAGCTTTGCTGGGTCTTTGTTGCTGTGCAGGCTTTTCTCCACAGTGTATGGGCTTCTCATTGTGGTGGCTTCTCTTGTTGCAGAGCAAAGGCTCTAGGTGCTTGGGCTTCAGTAGTTGCAGCTCCTGAGCACAGGCTCAGTTGTTGTGGCACATCAGTCTAGTTGCTCCATGGCATCCTGGATCTGGGATTGAACCCGTCTCCTGCATTGGCAGGCAGATCCTTGACCAGAGTCACCAGGGAAGCCCCCGTGGTTATTATTTCATTCAGATATCATCACACTCCTCCTTACCATGTCACAAATAAGGAACTGAAGCACAGAGGGGTTGGAATTATGATTTCAACCCAAATATAAAATTCAAGATGTTTGTTAAATTTCTCTGTTTTTTATAGTTTCATCATTCAGGGGTTTGATGTTGATGAGAAGATACGATATCACTGCATGTTCAGATATTTTTAAATATGAAAGTTAATAGCTGGGGTTGATTTCTAATTGAAAGGGTGATGAGAGCTTCTGTAAGTATTTGAGTACTAATGTATTTGTCATATCTCTGATTTCTTTTTAAACTTTAAAAAACAATTTGCATATTTTAGAGTAAGCTTTTGAATTTTTACAATTTTAGATATTGAAGTGGCTTGTTATGGTTATGAAGGCATCGATGCCGTAAAAGAAGCTCTGAGAGCAGGTTTGAATTGTTCTACAGAAACCATGCCCATCAAGGTGAGTAGCCTGTTTTCTCCCTCCCTGCTGAAATATCCACTTAATCCAAATTAAATCCAGATTTTTTTATGGTCATATTTCATATCAAGTGTTATTAAAAGTGGTTCTTGATGATACTTTAGGGAATGTTTAAAATTACGTGTAGGCTTTTGTTGTAGCTACTGCTACTGTCACTAAGATTCCTATTGGTATTTAGTGCCAAAGAACCAGCTGTGCTAAACCTCCTTTACAGTAAGTAGCCACGGTGCCCATTATGCTAATAGAATCTTGAAAAGGACAATATATTTTCTTATATTCACACACAGCTTTAAGGAGGTTTGGCCTGACTCTTCCATTAGGTAAAATTAACTGGATGGCTGTTAATCAGAATCTCTTAGAAGAATTTCTTCCATCGGTTTAGTTTAGAACCAAATAGGAATCTTTTTTGTTTGTTTTAGAGACAGATTATCCATTGTGCCAGTGATTCTTATAGTTAGTTTAACCACCAAAGATCCAGAAGTCATAAGTCTTCATTTTTGGTATGCAGCAGACTGCTTCTACTACTGGGTTACATCATAGTATCAGTTAGCTTCAATTAGCTTCTGCTACATTAACAGACGACCCCAAATTGCTGTGCTGTGGAATTGGGAGTAAAGTTTGGGATGATTTGTTTCTAAAGCAGCGGATTAGCAAAATGATTCTCAAACATCCTAATTGTTATGTGGTCTGTAGGTACATTCATAATTGAATTTTTGTCTTCCTTAGATTAATCTAATAGCTCCTCCTCGGTATGTAATGACTACAACCACCCTGGAGAGAACAGAAGGCCTCTCTGTCCTCAATCAAGCTATGGCTGTTATAAAAGAAAAAATTGAGGAAAAGAGGGGCGTCTTCAATGTTCAAATGGAGGTGAGGTCAATACTGGGATTTTTGCCTTGTTATTAAAGTTTTTAAGAAGTTTCAATCATGTAACTGGTTTGTCTTATAAAATATCTGACCAGTGACCATGAGATATGTTTAAAACTACAAGTCCTCTGAGTATAAAATAGTCATTGACTTGAGTTCCTAAAAGGATTTTTAAAAGTAAATAAGAACTATCATGGGGTGGTTATTCAAGACTCTGGTCACTGATCCCCCAAAGTGAAAAAAATAAAGACAATGAAAATAACTGAAAAAAGAAAGAAGTGATTGATTATTGTCAGAATTTAGAATGCTTGAAGTTTTGAGTTCAGAATGAGGAACTACAGTAGTGTCCTGTGTTTTTCTCATCTCAACAAGAACAAAACCAAATTTCCATATATAATTTTCAAAGTAGATTTCTTCTGTGGAAGAAATTTTGAAGCCAGAAGATGGATTTTTATAGGTCATCTTTTTGTGTTTGAAAGATATAGCCACTATACAGTCAATATATATTTTCAGTTTTATTATCTCATGGAATTTATTGGTAGTATTTCAGTACTCAGAATAAGAGTTAAAATACCAGGCAGTAATAGTATTGAAACTGAATCTGTGTGTGTTTAACTACATTCACATTGAAATTGTGCCTCTGCTTCCACAGCCCAAAGTGGTCACAGATACAGATGAGACCGAACTTGCAAGGCAACTGGAGAGGCTTGAGAGAGAAAACGCAGAAGTGGATGGAGATGATGATGCAGAAGAAATGGAAGCCAAAGCTGAAGATTAACTTTGTGGGAAACAGAGTTCAGTCCAAGGAACACAAAGCAGCCTTCCTGGCTGTAAACCCTAGACTTAAAAGTTTTCCAGTATTGAAAACTTCAAAGCTGAATATTTTTTATTTTAAGTATTTAAATGTTCTGACAGACCAAAACATGAAACGCCCTCCTAAATGTTAGCTGTTTTCACACAGTAGCTCCAACACCTTGAACATTTTTTAAGGGAGTGGCTTGATTTCACTAGAGACAGATCTTCAAGACAAGATATAAATTGGGCTTATGATTTCCATTTCTGATATCTCCAGATTGGCACCCCTTTGTAGTTTAGTGCCTCCATGAGATTTATCGGAGGCACTCAAAGCGAATAGTTCCAACCTTTCTATATAAGATGTATCAAACAAACATTAAATAAATTTCTGGGATATTTAACCATAGGTTTCTTCCTTATTATCACCAGTTAAAAGCATTACGATTCCTAAGAATTTCATTTTATTTGAAATGTAGTAATTTAAAGGCAGGTGACCAGAGGATGAGTATAGCAGATCCTTTCAAAAGGAAGGTTTACAGAGACTGCCAGTGGTCAGGACTCCATGCTTTAACAGCTGAGGGCCTGGGTTTGATCCCTGGTTAGGGAGCTGAGATCCTGTGAGCCGTATACTGTGTGCCAGGCACCCTCTCCCCCCACCCACCCCCCCTTTAATAAAGAGGATTTAGAGAACATTTTAATTAGTGAAAGTTTACTCCTAGGGGAAAAAAGCCTTAAAATGTAACTAAAGAATTACATTAGTTGAGTGCCTTTTACCTATTTGAGACTGATGACAACATGTGGTCAGAAGGAGAATTTATCACGCTGGTTGGTGTACTAAGCTGCTTGTCTTGAGTTTGTAATTCAAGGTGGTAAGGGCGGGGGTTGTTTTTGTTTTTTTTTTAACTTTAGTTTTTTGGGGGTTTTTTTGTTTGTTTGTTTTTTTAAGAAAAAGATGCTGCTTTGTAAATTTAGTTATTTTGAGTATCATTGCCCAACTTTTAATTTTTTTTTTCCAGTAAAATATTTGCTAGGTGCCACCTTAGAGTTTCACTTCTCTTCCTAACAGGTTAGGGATCTGTTTGAACACAATTAACAATTGTTTTTCAAAATGTTTCCATCATTTTTTTCTTTAAGAACAGATTGTTTTAAAGGTAAATAATATATGCAAAGGCAAATAAATCTTATAGATAACACATGGTTTGCAGTTATAGCTACAGTGGCCAGGGTGTAGCAAGTCTTGAGTTAACTTTGGTTTACTTCATAAATTTAATCTCTAAGGATACTTGAGGTACTGGATAAATTAATTTTACTAATTATTCCCAAGAATAGCTATTTAAATACTAGAAGATTAAATCTAACCCAGCTTATTCAATCCATGACTAGACTTAACTCACTGTTAAAAGGACTGGAAAATAGAAGAGTGTGTTGGTGAGACATTTAAGCTATTTGTGAAGGTTTAATTTAGAGGCCTCTACTAGCTCTTTAGATCCAGGTCTAACAATGTAACTGTTTTCATGAGGGAGCCATGACTGCTAGCTTGCATGCCATACTGGGAATATGTAGAGGAGAATCTGGATGTATTCAAATCAGCACATAGTTTTCACTTCAGTTTTTTTCTGAGGAGTTAAAAAGTCTGTAAAGCTCACAGCATCACGAATGTTATCAAACTATATAACAGGTGCTCCTTAAGTGTTTGTTGTAAGCAGAGGAATTGAATTTTCACTTTGTTCACTGGATTTTTTAATACTTCAAAAGCCATAACTGTTGAGAAATACTGGTGGCATCCGTGGTGAGTGGTTTATATCCTATGCAGGCCTTTTGTTCAGTTCCACAACAATTTTACAAATTTATGACCCTTACCAGAGAAAAAGATCAATACCTCACTGATGATGGAGAGAACTACATAAACTTTCCCTGCTGACCTAAAAGTATCACTTTCAAATATGAGAACAAGATCACACCCAGCTCTAAAAACTTGAACGGATTGACAAAAGATAACCGACCAGTTTACCCAAATTTTGAATCTCTCCACATAAAGACTCACTAGAAATTGACAGTTTCATTTATTCCCAGTTCTGTCTTTGAGGTCAAGTGGTTATCATAACTGAAAAAGCAATAGTTTGAGTCTCATTTAGGTATTAGTTGAAAATTTTAAATGGCCGGAAAAATACAAACATCCAAATGATTTTTCATGTTTTCTAGTAAAATAAGAGAAGCCAGTACTTGAGGATAATTAATGCTTAAACACTTAGTGGAAACCCACATACGGCCTTACTTGACCTAGTTAACTTCTACAGTAAAAGCAATCTAAATGGTTAGGAATTTTAAAAATTCAAGTGCTAGTACCCTCGGTAAGAACTGTCTCATGATTTGCCTCAAAGTGATTGTCAACTACTTTTCAACTTGTGATACTGATACCTACCGAACAGAGTGGGGTGTAATTGTGCCAATTTACAATCAAGCCATCAAACCAAATGCAGCTTAATTCAGATAAAAACCTATATTGATAGCAAAAAGCAATAAAAAAAACTAAGGACACAGACCTTGGTGAGATGCCAAATGGAAAACAGTGCTTTAAAAGGCAGTCTCTTACAATGTAAGGAATAAAGTAAAACCTCATTAGCTTGGAATTCCTGATCTGAATGATCAGGTATTCTAGACAAGATCAAGAGAAGATAGTTCAAACTATTGAAAGGAATGAATTAATTTTTACTTAAGCACTTTGGAGGTGTTCACGCCCCTTAAATGTAAGTTACATATCTATTCATTGAAGGAAGTCTAAGCAGTTGTACTGGCAGATTACTGTACTAAGCTTGAAAGTAATAAAAATGTTTTTAAAGACACTGTATGATACAGACTTTTCACTACTTCAGATTAACTTAACTGATGAAGCTTCTTGGTACCTATTTGTCTCCATTAATCTTCATTCTAAAACCAACATTTCATGCCTTGATTTAATTCTCCCATTGGCATCTTTCTCTCCTTTAGAAAGCTCCTGCTCTGCATCTTTCTAAACAACTTTTTTTCTTTTTTCACAGAAAAGCTGTAATTTTATGTATGTGACTAATCCAACTGAGTGCATGATTTCTTTTTCAAAACAAAACAATATTTCGTTCAAGATTTTGCCCCCATCCCCACTTTAAGAGGAGGCTTTAAGCTCACTTGAGATGTTTTTATAATCAGCTTGCCTGATAATTCCTGGACTGATTCTAAAGCTGAAACTCCAATACTTTGGCCACCTTATGCGAAGAGTTGACTCACTGGAAAAGACTGATGCTGGGAGGGGTTGGGGCAGGAGGAGATGGGGATGACAGAGAATGAGATGGCTGGATGGCATCACTGACTTGATGGACATGAGTTTGAGTGAACTCCGGGAGTTGGTGATGGACAGGGAAGCCTAGTGTGCTGTGATTTATGGGGTTGCAAAGAGTCGGACATGACTGAGCGATTGAACTGAACTAAGCATGAAAAACCTTTGAAAACTGAAACTTTGTATAGGAATTCTAATAGCCAGGAACAAGTGTCAGTTTTTATTCATTCCAAAGGAGTTAAGAGGTGCTGACAGCATTTCCGAGATTTCCATCATGAGGTTATAGTGTTTTGTTCAGTATTACATGGCCAGTTAGTGTGACAAGGGAAACCTACTTTGGTGCCCAAGGAATGGCTGGTTGTGATAATGGGCAAAAGTCAAGGTGCTGACTTGGCTGACAAGGCTGCTTCAGCATTTACGTTAACTAAATGAAGGTGGGGAAGGCAACAGCACCACTGCCAACTTCAAGGAACCCCACCAATCTCACTCCAAAGCAGTACAAAATATAAAAAGTTAAAAATCTTAACATACTCCCATTGTCCGGGAAATCCCGTGTCATCTGGTAAGAGGGAGGAATCTCAGTCCCATTCCCTCAGGTCCTTGTCACGTTAGCTTCTTGATAGCTTCAATCCACTCTGAACGCTCAGCCTTGCTGCTGGCCTGGATATAATAGTGTATGTCATCCTTAGTAATCACTTTGAAGAGATTTCCCTGGACATTCCCTTTAACCCCTAGGAAGGAAGAAAAAAAAGAAAAATCAGTGAATATCCATGTCTGCTTTCAGCTGGGAACAGCTGAAAGTCACTAAGACAGACAAAAACACATAATGAAGTATTTCTTAGTACAAGTGTACATACATGGTTAGGAAATCCCACCAGAGGCATGCTTTCCTATTTGCCTCCCATCCATCCCCTCTCCCTCATCTGTGCCTTAAGGCCTGCTAGTTTTATGTCTGAACATTCTTGGAAGACCTCTTGGCCTGCCCTCTATGCTAACCATAGGTCTTCAGTCTCACATCAAAAAAGTCCAGTAGGTTTATGTTAAGAGCATGGACAGATGTGGGATTTGACTGGAATTGTTTAATTTCTTTGAACCTCAATCTTCCCATCCATAAGTTGAAAATAATACTACCTGCCTTAGCTGTCTAGTGTGAAATTAGCATGATAACAGATATTAAACTGTGTTGTCAATCTTTAAACACTGTTGTAAGCTATTGTTCTTAGGTGGAAGCTTCTGGGCCAGTAAGCACAGAAAAGAATGGGAAAGAATATTAAAGATCAGAATTATTTAGTTGTGTTGTTAAAACACTAAGAATACCCCATGTGCCCTTTCTCTGGTTTTGAAATTGGCTTCAGAATTCACACCATTCATTGTCTCACTGAGAAAGCCCCACTCAGGCCCCACAGCTTAGTCCATCAGCAGCAGACCATTACTGAGAGAGCAGGAGGGAGGACCCTGAGATGAGGATGGGGCCAAAGTTGCCCCTTACCAGTGGGAATGCCATTATCCTCCAGAGCTGACACCAGGGAGCCACGAAGAGAAAACCCACCCACTGGCCGGTTCTCTTCCTGCAAAGGAAAGGAGACCTGATTAGGGACTGTGTGAAGGCACAGAACTCTTTATTAAAGAGATGGAAATAACTGGACCACATTACCTGTCTCCTGAAAAACCTGTATGCAAGTCAAGAGGCAACAGTTGGAACTTTACATAGGACAACTGGTGCAAACTTGGGAAAAGGAGGACATCAAGGATGGATATTGTCACTCTGTTTATTTAACTTATATGCAGAAATGCCAGATTGGATGAATCACAAGCTGGAATCAAGACTGCCAGGAGAAATATCAACAACCTCAGATATGCAGATGATACCACTCTAATGGCAAAAAGCCATTTAGAGGAACTAAAGAGCCTCTTAATGAGGGTGAAAGAGGAACGTGGCTTAAAACTCCACATTCAAAAAACTAAAATCATGACATCCGGTCCCATCACTTTAACAGCAAATAGATGGAGAAAATGTAGAACCCGGGACAGATTTTCTTTTCTTGGGCTCCAAAATCACTGCAGACAGTGACTGCAGCCATGAAATTAAAAGATGCTTGCTCCTTGGAAGAAAAGCTATGACAAATCTAAACAGCATGTTAAAAAACAGAGACATCACTTTGCAGGTCCATATAGTCAAAGCTATGGTTTTTCCAGTAGTCATGTATGGATGTGAGAGTTGGACCATAAAGAAGGCTGAGCACTGAAGAACTGAATCATTTGAATTGTGGTACTGGAGAAGACTCTTAAAGAGTCCCTTGGACTGAAAGGAGATCCAACCAGTCAATCCTAAAAGAAATCAATCCTGAATAATCATTGGAAGGACTAGGCTGAAGCTGAAGCTCCAATAATTTGGCCACCTGATGTGAAGAACTGACTCATTGGAAAAGACCCTGATGCTGGGAAAGATTGAGGGCAGGAGACGAATCGGGAGACAGAGGATGAGATAGTTAGATAGCATCACCGACTCAACAGACATGAGTTTGAGCAAACTTTGGGAGATGATGAAGGACAGGGAAGGCTTGTGTGCTGCAGTCCATGGGGTCACAAAGAGTCGGACAGGACTGAGCAACTGAGCAATTACAACAGAGGAATCATGCTTTCATCATACCACCCTCAGTCAGCTTACTAAAGAATTAGTCTGTGAGAGTCATTTCTAACAAGATTAGGCTGAACTTGGACATCCCATGGCAAGTTATCTGCATGAGTGAGGAAGTTTGAGCTTCATTTCACAGCCAGTCACATCAGCACCATGCCCCTCCCTGCTCCTTAGCCCTCCCTGTGGTCTAGTAGGGTCCCTGGGGGCTCCTTCAAGCTCCTTCATGTTCTTGGCTTAGGGTTGGGTTTGGGTTCCTGACTGAATGAAGAGTTGGGTTCCCACTCTTCATTATTTCAAAAAACAAATGAAAATCACACATCTACCAAGACAATGCTGAACAGGCTGACTAAAAGGCCATGTTTCTGTTCTTTTGATTGGAATTAGATCAACTGCGCATGCAGTAATACTTATTATCTGAAACTCAGAATTATGGCTTAAATATTAAATGGTAAAAGAAACCTTTCAAAACGCTGGTGGGGACAAGAGGATGAGGGGGCAGAATTCATGGCCTCTTTGGGTGGAAAGCGGTGAAAAGAGGCTGGAGAGCACCGGTCAGGAGTCTCTTCATCAGCTCAGCTCCCCCTTCGTAGGCACACAGCCAGCTTTGGAGGAACTGAAAGACATTTTTCCTCCCAAAACAATGAAGATCCACTGAGCAGGATCAACTGAGCAGGCAACGATGTGATGAAAGAAAAGAGAAGTCAGACTGGGAGGAGCAGTTTGCAACTGTGGAAGGAAAGGCATCGTGGGTGGAAGTTATGGTAGGAAGCTGGGAGGAAGGCTGGAGGTGGAACCAGCCCCGGCTCTGCTGGGGAGAGACGCGTCTGGAAGCACAAGGCACTCACTTTGGAAGGGTCGTAGTAATGCAGGAAAGCCGGGTCCTTCCTCAGAACAAAGCGCCGCACCTTCCAGTTTTTCCTCTTGTGCCCCTGAAGCAAAGAAAGGATGTATGGCTCATGGGTGACAGCTTGTAGTCACATCCTCCCACCTTCACGCCTCTAATGCCTTAGGCCTGCTTATCTGGGAATCCTATGGGCACGGACATGAGCAGGCCCCTTGCCTTGGCTCCCTTGTGGCCACCGCCGGACCCTGACTTAGCAGACGCTGCTGACAACTAGTGCCCTCTGGAGTCTCAGCCCTTCCCACCCTTTGTGGGGGTTCCTGCCTCCCCCGAGGTTCAGGACTGTCCACCTCCTCCCTGCTCCAAGGCGGGCCATACCATACCTGCTTGGCCAGATAGCCTTGCTTCACCACAGTGCCACTTAACTCCATGGTGCTGAGACTGATTTCTTCCTTGGGACTTATCTTCTTCTTGCAGCTCTCAGCCTGGTAGGGAGGGGAGACAAGGACTCTTGTTACCAACACATACCAGCTCCAGGCTGGGGAAGCTCCCACAGGGAAAAGGAAACTCCCATTCCACTTGGGGGTGAAGCTATCCCCCACTCCCCAAGCCCTAGGCCTCTCCCTGCTGACCATGGACCCCTGGCCCACACTCAGCGGCCTCTTCCTCTCTCTGCTCCCATGCCAAAAGGAACCCAGGCCCTCACTTACGAACGTGTACAGGGCCGTGGAGTCATCCAGGAACTGCTCAGACAGATCCCCCGAGCGAATGGCTCCTGTGCTTCGGGTGCCTACTGGCCGAAGGAAGTTCTCCTCCATGAGCACTGAGGCCAGCGTCACAGCCTCCAGACGGCTGGCTGCAAAGCTGCTGGAGAGGAGCCAGTCCACCAGGGAGGAGCCTGCAGTGGGGGCAAGGGCAGCAACCGTCAAGACGACAGGCTCCAGACCAGCTTCCTCAGGGGTGCCTGGCTGTGACCTCATTGACCTTGACCCCTGGGGCAGCCTTGGAACAGCCTTGGGGCTCGACCCTGGAGCAGACCAAATGCCACCCCAACTGCCCAGAGCTGTGGCCACACCCACATCTCAGGCTGGCCCGTTGGCTGCCAGGCAGCTCGGGCCTCAACACCACTGAGTCCCAGGTCACCAAGCCCCAGGTCTCCAGTGCCTGGCCCGGCCCCGGGGGTGGGGTGGGGTCAGGGGCTCACCTATGAAGGTCTTTTTGTAGGTGCTTCCCTGCTCCATGTTGGGGCTTGGCCGGATTCCGCAGCTACTGTCGCGCATCTTGTCCACGATGCGACTACACAGAAGGAAGGCAAAAGAGAGGAGACTCTCGTCACATTGACAGGAATGAGGGTGGGCCCATGAGCCACTGCTGAGGGTATAAAGCATGTGGCAAGTGGTATAATACACATCGCAGAGAAAGAGGGGTATTCTGTTATGCATCAGAATTTGAGAGGCAGGATTGGGGAACATTTCTTCTTGTTCATCTAAACGTTCTAATACTTCTATGCTAGACAGGTATTATGTTTCTAGTAAAACTAAAGAGCTGTGACTTAATTTAAACACAAAAGAATAATCTGTGATCTGCTGCCCAAAGTCCAAACTCCTCCAGCTACTTCTCAAAAGTCACCCATCGCTTGAACCCACTCTCATCTGCTGTTGATCCTCCCTGCACTCACCCTGGGTGAGCCACGCCCTAGATGCACATATGATGCTTTCAAACTGTGGTGCTGGAGCAGACTCTTGAGAGTCCCTTGGACAGCAAGGAGATCAAACCAGTCAATCCTAAAGGAAATCAACCCTGAATATTCATTGGAAGGACTGATGCTGAAGCTCTAATACTTTGGCCACCTGATACAAAGAGCCGACTCACTGGAAAAGACCTTGATGCTGGGAAAGACTGGGGGGAAGAGGAGAAGAGGACAACAGAGGATGAGATGGTTGGACGGCACCACTGATACGATGTACATGAACCAGGGCAAACTCCGGGAGATGGTGAGGAGCAGGGTGGCCTGGCGTGCTGCAGTCCATGGGGTCGCGAAGAGTCAGACGCGACTTAGGGACTGAACAACAAAGATGAGCAATCAAGATTCCAGAGCCTGGTATGGAGTTTTCTGGTAAGCCTGGGAAGTTCTGCTTCCTGCAAGGTTAGTGGGCATTTCCTGCAGAGGCGTGGATATAACAATTTCCATGATGGGAATTCCTTTCCTCCTTCCCTAACTGCCACCACTGACCTGCTTTCCTTCTGTTCTGTGGGACGATCCCTGCCACCAGTGGCAGACCTTTTCTCATTCTCTGTTTAGGTACTTGGGCTGGAAAGCCCCTGAGATGAGACTTTGTTTTTGCCCATCTGCACGAGCACCTATAGCGATGTGTGGCATGCGGCAGGCACTCAGTAACTATTTCTTAAAAGAGTGAATGGATGGATGGATGAAGAATCCCACAGAACAAGAATGCAGCTCTTAACAGAACACATGTTCTTGCCACCAGGCTGCAAACAAGACTAATGACTTGGTGAGTGACATTCCTGGGGAGCTGTTTTTATAGCCCTGAGCATCCTGGTTGCCACTGAAGGGAGGGGGTCAAGACACTGAAGGGGGGCAGGAGCAGCAGGGACCCCAAGAGGTTACCAGGGCAGGCTGGCAGGGCCACTCCCACATAGAGAAAGCAATGTAAACAGGCCCTGGAGCACAGGTGCAGCACCAGCCAGGCCTGTGGAGCAGCCACAGAGGCCCCCTCCCTGAGGCGTGCAGACAGCAGAGGCTGCAGCAAAGCCAGGGAGGGTGAGGGCAGGGCTGGGCACTCACTGCAGGCTGATGTGAGGGGGCAGCTTGAAGGAGTTCTTCTGTAGGTGAAGCTGTTGGACCTTCCCTGGCTGCCCCGCATGGATGGCTCCTGTTATCTCGAAGGCCCAGGCGTCCCTCTCCTCTCGAGAACAGGCCTCCAGGAAGTACTCCGTGGATGTTTGAGTTTTCAGCTTAATGAGGAGCTGTGGAAAGAGGCAGCCAGTCAGACCAGGCAGGCGAGAGAGAGAGAGAAAGCTGGCTGGGCAGCTAAATTGACAGAACCGAAGCAGATCTGGGAGACCACGTGATCCAGTGACTGCCGAATGCCTCACCCCTCAGCCACGTCCCAGCTACTGGGCCTTTAAAGACTCCCTTGTACACCGCCAGTGACAGAGAGTTCACCATCTTGGCCCCTTTGAATAGACTAATCAGCGCTGAGTCTGCTTCCTGGGGCCTTGGTCTCTGCTCCCGATTCTGCCTTCTCGATTAAGCTCATCTCTTACGAGAGCCCCTGTGCTAAAGAGGAAAACACACAGGCTTCCAGGTGAGACTGAGCTAGATCCAGAGCTACGGTCACTTGGGTCATTAAAGGACCCACTGATCCTCTCAATGCCTTCATCTGTCCTGTGAGGCTATTAACACCTACCCCAAAGGAGCTCAGTTCTGCTCCTTTTGATAATCTTTTTTATTTATTTTTAAAATGTATTTATTTTTAATTGAAGGATAATTGCTTTACAGTAGCTCAGTTGGTAAAGAATCTGCCTGCAATGCAGAAGACCCAGGTTCAACCCCTGGGTCACGAAGACCCCCTGGAGGAGGAGATGGCAACTCACTCCAGTATTCTTGCCTGGAGAATCCCATGGACAGAAGAGCCTGGAAGGCTACAGTCTATGGGATTGCAAGAGTCGGACATGACTTAGCGACTAAACTATCGTGTTGGTTTCTGCCAACATCAACGTGAATCAGCCAGAGTATACCTATGTCCCTTCCCTCCTGAACCTCCCTCCCACTTCCCTCCCCATCCCACCCTTCTAGGTTGTTCAGTTCAGTTCAGGTCAGTTCAGTCGCTCAGTCGTGTCCGACTCTTTGCGACCCCATGAATCACAGCATGCCAGGCCTCCCTGATCACCAACTCCCGGAGTTCACTCAAACTCATGTCCATCGAGTCGGTGATGCCATCCAGCCATCTCATTCTCTGTCATCCCCTTCTCCTCCAGCCCCCAATCCTTCCCAGCATCAGAGTCTTTTCCAGTGAGTCAACTCGTCGCATGAGGTGGCCAAAGTATTGGAGCTTCAGCTTTAGCATCAGTCCTTCCAATGAACACCCAGGACTGATCTCCTTGAGAATGGACTTGTTGGATCTCCTTGCAGTCCAAGGTACTCTCAAGAGTCTTCTCCAACACCACAGTTCAATAGCATCAATTCTTCGGCGATCAGCTTTCTTCACAGTCCAACTCTCACATCCATACCTGACCACTGGAAAAACCATAGCCTTGACTAGACAGACCTTTGTTGGCAAAGTAATGTCTCTGCTTTTTAATATACTATCTAGATTAGTCATAACTTGCCTTTCAAGGAGTAAGCATCTTTTAATTTCACGGCTACAATCAGCATCCGCAGTGATTTTGGAGCCCAAAAAAATAAAGTCTGACACTGTTTCCACTGTTTTTCCATCTATTTCCCATGAAGTGATGGGACCAGATGCCATGATCTTTGTTTTCTGAATGTTGAGCTTCAAGCCAACCTTTTCAGTCTCCTCTTTCACTTTCATCAAGAGGCTTTTTAGTTCCTCTCCACTTTCTGCCAGAAGGGTGGTATCATCTGCATATCTGAGGTTATTGATATCTCGGTTGTTACAGAGCCCCGGTTTGAGCTCCCTGAGTCCTACAGCACATCCCCACTGGCTCTTTCACACGTGGTCATGTGATTCTCCATATCACCCTCTCCATACACCCCCGCCTCTCCTTCCTCAGCCCCCTGTTCCGCCCCTGTGTCCGTCAGTCTGTTCTCTCTGTCTATGTCTGATCTTCTTGACTGGGTCTAATCATCCCAAGTCTTTCATGCATTCCTCATACAATATGGTTTAAACTTTCTCAACCAGTTCATGCCCGAATCTCCATCCATCCCAAAGTTGCACCTTAGCCAGATGGCTTGTAAGGGCATCTGCCTCCTTTTCAGCATGACAGTGTTCTCTGTGGCCAATAATATCTGCACCAACATTTGGAACTCTGTTTTTCAATTAACCACTTGCTTTCGTAACAAGATCATTAACTGAAAGAAACAATCTTACAATTTTCTTCCTTGACTTCTCCAAGCCTAGTGAATTTCTTGGCACTTACTAAGCCCTTGGCAAATGATTAATTCAGATTCTTTTCTGATGGTAGATGGTAAATGATTAATTCAGGTTCTTTTTAGGGTTGAGCTGCTCCTGAATTTTGGAACATGAACCCGCTGGGGGATGAAAGCCATCCTGTTGAAGCTGAAGTAGCAGTAACTACTCACATTTGTGCGGTGCCTCCTAGGCTACAAGTGCTTTGACCCACCTCCCTGATCCTCATCATAGCTGTGAGCGACAGCCAGGTGTCATTACATTATCACAGTTTATAGACGAGGAACTCAGGCTCAGAGAGGTTCAATTACTTGCCCAAGGTCACGTGCCTGGTATGTGGCACAGCCAGGATTTGAGTCTAGGTTTTTCAGTAACTCAGCTCTTACCATGACTCATACCACCTTCGCCTAAGAGGCCAGTTAAGGGGGTGGTCTGGGAAGTGGGAAGAAGGGCCTTCACTTACCGGTCGGTTTTCATACTCCAGGCAGGGGCAGGTGATGGTACAGCCATCCAGAAGGATGCGGCCCTTGGGAGGGGTCACTTTCCGACCCCCCTCGAACTTGTAGTATAGCAGCGTGTTCTGCCGAAGAATGAACCATCGTGCTTTCCAGTTGTGGACAATGTGACCCTGAGGACAGATAGGAGAGCCCTGAGGTGAGGTGGCCGAGGGGACAACCTGATCATAGGTAGAGGAGTCTCGTTGCACAAATGGTCAGACTGTGCCATGGGATCAACTCTCCAATAAGGAGATAGCGCTCTCTCTCTTGCTTAGCTTAATTTTATTTTTTAATTTTGAAATAATTTTAATTCAGAGAAAAGCTGAAGACAAACATAAAACTTTTTTACAAAAATAGAAGAAAAAAAACTTTTACAAAACCATTTAAGAGCTTTTAACATGATGCTCCATATGTTAATATTGATGCTTCTCAATATTTCATTGTGTCTCCTACCAAAAAATAAAAAGTATTTCCAATATAACCACAATACAATCATCAACATTAGGAAATTTACATGAATATGTTATTTTCCTCTGTTCCATAAACTCCACTCAAGTTTCACCAGTTATCCCAATAATGTCCTTAAGAGCCAAAAGATCCTGTTCCAAAGTATATGTTTATTTTCATTTTCATGAAGAAATTTTGAGCTTTGGATCTCTTTGCCAACTCTTTTGAGTATGTAACAAAGCCTTTGGCGTTGACTTTCTAGTTCCCATTTGTTCTTTTTTTTCTGTGGTTATAAGCCTTGAAAGAAACTGCAAAGTACACAGAAGAAAAGATCCTAGGGACTCCCCTGATGGTCCAGTGGCTAAGACTCTGAGCTCTCAGTGTAAGAGGCGTGGGTTCCATCCCTGGTCTGGGAACTATATCCCACATGCAGCAACTAACAGTTCATCTGCTGCAACTAAAGATCCTATATGCCTCAATGAAGACCCAGCACAGCCAAATAAATAAATATAAAAGAGAGAGAGATCCTATTCATACCTTGTATTTCCTTTGTCTTTTTCCCTTTTAGATTTTTTTAATCAAGAGCATATTACATATGGTTTTATTTTCCAGTCTTTCTTTTGTTGACTTTGCCAAGCATCTTCTCACACCATTAAATTTCTTTAAAACATGTCTTTTAATGACCAACAAGTGTATGTATCATTTCCTTGCCCATCTCCTGTTGTTTGCAAATGAGGTTTCCCTTTTTTTAAAACTATTATAAACAACCCCATAATGAATATCCTTGCACATAAGTTTTGATCTGCATCTCTAATTTTTTCCCCTTAGGATATATCCCCCCCAAAAAAGTTACTAGTTGAGGGATATGGGCAATTTGTAAAGTTGAAGCCACAAATTAAGAACTTTAACCATCTTACCTAACCTGGTGTGACAGACCTAAAAGGCAGGGGAGTCTGGGGGGGCTCTCAGATGGGTCATGGAGCCAATGGACAAAACATGCAGGTGAAGACAGAGAGTCTGTTTCTAGAACAGACCAGTTGATGGGGGAATGTCCGCTGAAGAATCAGAATGGAATAGCTTTGTACACACTCATGAAAGCGACTTTCTTGGCATATTTCCCAGAGCAGAGTCCAATCATTGCTGGATTCTAACCAAGAGAAATGCACTTTATCTGAATCAGAGACTGTCCCCGATTCACTGGTTTCCTGACCCAGCACTGATTCATTTCCACGGCCGCTTCAGTTGTCACATCGATGATGCTGCGTCTGTTAGATGCTCAGCAGGTATGCACTGAATGTTAGGGAACTGGAAATTGTTGAAGGGGTTGAACGTGTGAGCACTGGTCTAAGCCAAGCAGAATTTACTGTGGCAACTCAGTATGGAATATATATAGGCTTTCCTGGTGGCTCAGACGGTAAAGAATCTGCCTGCAATGCAGGAGATCTGGGTTCAGTCCCTGGGTAGGGAAGATCCCCTGGAGAAGGGAATAGTTACTCACTCCAGTATTCTTGCCTGGAGAATCCCATGGACAGAGGAGCCTGGCAGGCTAGAGTCCATGGGGTCACAAAGAGTCAGATACAACTGAGTGACTAACTCTTTTACTTTTCCATATACATATATATGTATATATATATATATAATTGGAATATTAAATATATATTTATATATATACATATTAAATATTTGTATCTCTATATATTTGTCACCCTGCTTATTTAACTTATATGCAGAGTACATCATGAAAAATGCCAGGCTGGATGAAGTACAAGCTGGAATCAAGATTGCCAGGAGAAATATCAATAACCTCAGATAAGCAGATGATACCACCCTTATGGCAGAAAGTGAAGAAGAACTAAAGAACTTCTTGATGAAAGTGAAAAAGAAGAATGAAAAAGTTGGCTTAAAACTCAGCATTCAGAAAACTACGATCATGGCATCTGGTCCCATCACTTCATGGGAAATAATGGAAACAGTGACAGATTTTATTTTCTTGGGCTCCAAAATCACTGTATATGGTGACTGCAGCCATGAAACTAAAAGACACTTGCTCCTTGGAAGAAAAGCTATGACAAACCTAGACAACGTATTAAAAGGCAGAGGCATCACTTTGCCAACAAAGGTCTGTCTAGTCAAAGCTAAGGTTTTTCCAGTAGTCATGTATGAATGTGAGAGTTGGACTATAAAGAAAGCTGAGTGCCAAAGAATTGATGCTTTCAAACTGTGGTGTTGGAGAAGACTCTTGAGAGTCCCTTGGACTGCAAGGACATCAAACCAGTCAATCCTAAAGGAAATCAGTCTTGAACATTCATTGGAAGGACTGATGCTGAAGCTGAAACTCCAAAACTTTGGCCACCTGATGCAAAGAGCTGACTCATTGGAAAAGACCTTGCTGCTGGGAAAGATTGAAGGAAGGAGGAGAAGGGGACGACAGAGGATGAGATGGTTGGATGGTATCATCTACTCGATGGACATGAGTTTGAGTAAGCTTTGGGAGTTGGTAGTGGACATGGAAGCCTGGTGTGCTGCAAAGAGTCAGACACGACTGAGTGACTGAATTGGAATATAATTGCTTTACAAAGTTGTGCTAGTTTCTGCTGTACAATGAAGTGAATCAGCCACATCCATACATATATCCCTTTCCTCTTGAGCCTCCCTCCTACCCTAAATATGACTTTTAACAGTTAATCTGACAAGAGTTTACTAATATGTCTCAGTGTCATTACATTACATGGTGTGTGAGCTGTGCCCATGAGAGGGCGGATATGTCAAGCTGAATTTTACAGTTTTGCTCTCTTCACTCTATCCTGTACCAAGAATCCACATCACATGATGGTTGATGGCTGTTCTAGACACAAGCTGACATGTTCAAAGAAATGAAAAAGATTTGGCTTTAACTCCTCAGCAATGAGGGTCCTGTACTGCTCTCCACATGGCCCAGACTTGGGTCTCCTTGCTCGATGAGCCCCTGCTGAGGGGGTTCAAGTGCAGCATTAGCAGTAAAGGTAGTGAACTGCCAGCACACAGGTGTGGCTGGTGCAGAGAGAGGAGATTGCCATCTAAGCTGACAGCATAGGGGCCAGTGTAAGGTGAAGGAGAGGAGGTGAAATAATCTTAAAACATAGGTATTCTGGGCTGAATTATGCCCTTCTCCCAAATTCATATGTTGATGCCCCAACCACTCCCCCCACCTCTACCTTGTGCTGTGCTGTGCTTAGTCACTGAGTCGTGCCTGACTCTGTGTGACCCCACGGACTGTAGCCCACCAGACTCCTCTGTCCACGGGGATTCTCCAGGCAAGAAAACTGGAGTGCATCGCCAGGCCCTCCTCCAGGGGATCTTCCCAACCCAGGGATTGAACCCAGGTCTCCCACATTGCAGGTGGATTCTTCACCACCTAAGCCACCAAGGAAGCCCAAGAATACTGGAGTGGGTAGCCTATCCCTTCTCCAGGGGATCTTCCTGACCCAAGAATCACCGCTACCTTAGAATGTGACTGTATTTGAAGAGAAGGTCTTTAAGGAGGTGATTAGGTTAAATGGGGCCATTGTGTGCTTGCTAAGTCACTTCAGTCCTTTCCAACTCTTTGCCATCCTATGGACTGTAGCCCACCAGGCTCCCCTGGGATTCTCCAGGCAAGAATACTGGAGTGGGTTGCCATGCCCTCCTCCAGGGGAATCTTCCCCATCCAGGGATCGAACCTGCTTCTCCTACGTCTCCTGCATTGGCAGATGGGTTCTTTACCACTAGCACCACCTGGGAAGCCCAGATGAGGTCATTACTTGGGTCTTAATCCAGTCTGACTGAGGGCCTCATGAGAAGAGGAAATTTGGACATGCAGATGTCAGGGAGGCCTGCACACAGAGGAAAGACCATGTGAGCACACAGCCAGAGGTGCCATGCATGGGCGAGCTGAGGAGATGGCCTAAGAGGAAACCAAACCTTCGACACTTTAAACCTTAGACTCCAGCCTCCAGAACTGTGAGAAAATAAATCTCTGTTGCTTAGGCGGTCCCATCTGTGTCTTTTGTAACAGGAGCCCTCATAAACTAAAACAACAGAGAAAGAAGAAAGGGGCCTGGAGATGTTAGGGAGAAAGGTGAAACCAACAGATGTTGAGCAGAACAAACTAATACACAGATAAGCCTACATTTCCTGGATGAAACGCTACATTTCCCAGAATTTCTGGCATGAGGGGAACAGGGAGGTGGCTAGGTGGCTGCCAGGCCTGCGCATGGGGCACCGATGCATGTTTGGCAGCCACCAAGGTGGCAGGCTAGTGGTGGAAGGACAGGGTCTTCTGACACCCAGTCCCCAGAGTTATCAGGAACAAGTGACGGTGTCGGCAGGATGTTTCCACTAGAGACGTCTCCTGGTGCTGTGGGGTATTACTGTCTGGCTGCATTGTCCCTGGCTGTATGGCACTCGGTCCTCCCAAATATTTCCAAGTTACCCCTCTGTTCAAACTTGTGAGAGAGCACTGCGTTATGAGCAACTAAGAATCCAGTCTGACAGCAAAGGAGAGCAGTCTGAGAAAGGCTGATGAGATGGGCTCACTTTGTAGGCAGAGCACTTGAAGCAGCTGGTGACCTCACTGTGGCTGGAGGGGAGTCCCTAAAGACTTTTAAGCAGAATGATGACAAGCTTAGGTGCTCATGTTAAACAAAATCACCTGACTGCACTGTGGCAGAACAGCTGAATTCAGGTCAGCCAGACGGGAGTGGGCAGCTCAGCTAGAGGTTCCTGTAATAACCCACAAAACAGGAAGGATCCCAGTTCTACAGATAAGCTATGCCATACTGAGAGGGTATGAGACTGACCAAAGTTAGAAGGTAAAGGGTGTTAGAAACCAAAAATACAGTGGTATAAGTGGGAAAAGAACCCAGGCCTCCCTTCACCTGGGCATCTTCTACCTTCTCCAGGCTCCTTGTCTGTAAGCAGCTGGCAGGGATCAGAGGTCATTTGGACCATGAACGGCTTAGCGCCCTGTTAGGGGAAAGGAGAGTCCATAAGATGGGATGTAACCCTAGGACTGGGCTTAGGAAGCACAGAATTTTACAGCTGGAGGACCCTTTGGAAAAGTCTATATAATACTATGGGCTTCCCTGGTGGCTCAGATGGTAAAGAATCTAAACTGCCTAAGTTTCTTTTTTTTTTTCAAATCCACACTTTTATTTATTTTCAAGAAGTTTAAATCCT
This sequence comes from Moschus berezovskii, assembly GCF_049115385.1. NCBI lineage: Eukaryota > Metazoa > Chordata > Mammalia > Artiodactyla > Moschidae > Moschus > Moschus berezovskii. The sequence goes on along the minus strand of NC_142468.1, from coordinate 24,245,597 downwards.
CGAAGGGTACAGCATCACATGGATTCTGTGTCCAATGGCCTTAGCAGGAAGGTTGCTTCAGAATTTGGCACGAACCATGCCACTGTTTCCATGAGCTCGAGTTATCTTTCCCCAGATTACTCTGGTTTTGTTAGGTTTTCCACCAGGAGTTACTGTGTCGTTCTTTGCTTTGTACACATAAGCACATCTCTTGCCTAGATAGAATTCAGTTTCATCTCGAGCATATACACCTTCAATTTTCAGGAGAGCAGTGTTGTTCCCTTTGGTTCCGTAGACCCCGTTTATAGCCAGCAAAAATGGCGTTGGACCACAGCCTTCCAGACATATTTGTCGTTTTAGAAGTCCCGTTCCCAGCAGGCCTCCACAGGGTCCAAGATGGCTGAAAGAGCCCTAAGTTTCATAATGAGGAAACTGAGGCCCAGAAAGGTCTTGCCCAAGACCCTACAATCCTAAAGAAGCCGAGATGGTACTTACTATAGGTTGAATTATGTCCCTGCAAAAGATATGTTGAAGTCCTAACCCGGGGGATCTGTGAGTGAGGTCTTATTTGGAAACAGGGTCTTTGCAGATGTAATCAGGTTAAGATGAAGTCATTCAGTTCAGTTCACGTCAGTCGCCCAGTCATGTTCCACTCTGTGACCCCATGGACCACAGCACGCCAGGCCTCCCTGTCCATCACCAACTCCCAGAGCTTGCTCAAACTCATGTCCATTGAGTCGGTGATGCCATCCAACCATTTCATCCTCTGTCTTACCCTTCTCCTCACGCCTTCAGTCTTTCCCAGCATCAGGGTCTTTTCCAATGAGTCAGTTCTTCGTATTAGGTGGCCAAAGTATTGGAGCTTCAGCTTCAGCATCAGTCCTTCCAATGAATATTCCGGACTGATTTCCTCTAGGATTGACTGGTTTGATGTCCTTGCAGTCCAAGGGACTCTCAAGAGTCTTCTCCAACACCACAGTTTGAAAGCATCAATTCTTCAGCACTCAGCTTTCTTTATGGTCCAACTTTCACATCCATACATGACCACTGGAAAAACCATAGCCTTGACTAGACAGACCTTTGTCGGCAAAGTAATATCTCTGTTTTTTGATATACTGTCTAGGTTTGTCATAGCTTTTCTTCCAAGGAGCAAGTGTCTTTTAATTTCATGGCTGCAGTCACCATCTCTGGTGATTTTGGAGCCAAAGAAAATAAAATCTGTCACTGTTTTCATTATTTCCCCATCTTTTTGCCATGAAGTGATGGGATTGGATGCCATGATCTTCGTCTTTTGAATGTTGAGTTTTAAGCCAGTTTTTTCACTCTCCTTTTTCACTTTCATCAAGAGGCTTTTCAGTTCTTCTTCACTTTCTGCCATAAGGGTGGTGTCATCTGCATATCTGAGGTTATTGATATTTCTCCCAGCAATCTTGATTCTGGTTTGTGCTTTATCCAGCCTGACGTTTCACATGATGTACTTGGCATATAAGTTAAATAAGCAGGGTGACAATTTACAGTCTTGATGTACTGCTTTCCCAATTTGGAACCAGTCTGTTGCTCCATGTCCAGTTCTGTTGCTTCTTGACCTGCAATCCGATTTCTCAGAAGGCAGGTAAAGTGGTCTGGCATTCCCATCTCTTGAAGAATTTTCCACAGTTTGTTGTGATCCACACAGTCAAAGGGTTTGGCGTAGTCAATAAAGCAGATGTTTTTCTGGAACTCTCTTGCTTTTTCTATGATCCAATGGATGTTGACAATTTGAATACCAGCTGAGCCACCAGGGAAGCCCCATACTAGATTAGGATGGCCCTAAAAAAAGTTTGAGTGAACTCCGGGAGTTGGTGATGGACAGGGAGGCCTGGCGTGCTGTGATTCATGGGGTCGCAAAGAGTCGGACACGCCTGAGCGACTGAACAACATTTATATAACTGGTGTCCTTACATGAAGAGGAAATTTTGGACACTGAAAGACACATGGGCAGAAGATGGCCATGCGATGATGGAGGCAGAGATTAGAGTGAAGCACCTACCAGCCGAGGGACACAAAAGAGTGCCTGGGTGAGATAATGCGTGCATGCGGGCATGCTCAGTTTGCCCAGCTCTCTGTGACCCCGTGCACTGTAGCCCACCAGGCTCCTCTGTCCATGGGATTCTCCAGGCAAGAATACTGAAGTGGATTGCCATTTCCTGTGTGAGATGACAGAAAATACATATATTTTTCTTTGCTCCCAGTTCTTGGCAGAGAGCTCCTGAACCCCTTGAAGTTTCTTGGATAACAGGAGCATCTTTTGTGCTAATGAGGTAACCCTGGGTGAGCTTCTTGGTGAGGGTTGGCCACTGGAAAGACCAAGCCATGATTAGAAGCTTGGAATTTTCAGCCCCACCACCGCCCCCCACCCCATTCTCTTGAGAAAAGAAAAGAGCTGAAAATGGCATTGATAATCTATCATGCTTACATGATGATGTCTCTATAAAATCCCAGAAGCATGGGATTTGAAGAGTTTCTAGAAATTCATCCCAAGCAGAAGGTCACTGGAATCTCTGATCTGTGGTTGGCTACACAGTCAGAGCCCAGGTGACAACTTGGGCTTTGGACTGGCATCTGAGGCGTGTGTGTGGCGGGTGGGGGAAGGTTGGGGAAGCAGCCTTGTGAGATTGAGCTCTTAACCCGTGGGACCTGAAACTGCCTCTGGGTAGATGCATCAGAACTGAGTTAAACTGTAGGACACACACCGGTGGTCACAGAGAATTGCTTGGTGTGGGGGAAAACCTCCACACATTTGGTGACTAGAAGAGTCAGAAGTGAAGTATTCTTTGTGAAAGTAAACGAGAGTCACAGGATGGAGAAAATCACCGCAGGTAAGAATTAGGTTTTTCCTTACCTAGGAAGGAAAAATCGGTTTTTCCTTTACAGCTTGCAAATACCAGAAACAAAAGAGGCAAGGTAGGGCTCTCCCCTGCAGGCTTCGGAGGGAGCAGGGACCTGCCAACACTTTCGATCAGACTTCTAGCCTTCAGAACTCCTTCTAGTCTTTTTTTCATCCAAGCAATTTTTTTTCCTTTCTCATACCATTTATATTTTTACTCTTTGAACTATAATATGAAAAACATTTTTAACATCTGCATGACCATGTGCTATGCTAAAGTCGCTTTGGTCATGTCTGACTCTTTTTGACCCCATGGACTGTAGCCCACCAGGCTCCTCTGTCCATGGGATTCTCCAGGCAAGAATACTGGAGTGGGTTGCCAAGGCCTCCTCCAGGGGATCTTCCTGACCCAAGGATTGAACCCATGTCTCTTACGTCTCCTGCACTGGCAGGTGGGTTCTTTACCACTAGCGCCACCTGGGAAGCCCTATGCTGCTGCTAAGTCGCTTCAGTCGTGTCTGACTCTGTGCGACCCCATAGTCGGCAGCCCACCAGTCTCCGCCGTCCCTGGGATTCTCCAGGCAAGAACACTGGAGTGGGTTGCCATTTCCTTCTCCAATGCATGAAAATGAAAAATGAAAGTGAAGTCGCTCAGTCGTGTCCAACTCTTCGCGACCCCATGGACTGCAGCCTACCAGGCTCCTCCGTCCATGGGATTTTCCAGGCAAGAGTACTGGAGTGGGTTGCTATTGCCTTCCCCGGGAAGCCCTTTGCATAACCATAATTCACTTGCAATCATTTGTTTATTTGAGGGGACATGTAGATAGTTTCCAGTTTTTATTCTCTATCTAAATAACACTTTGTTCCTAAAGCCTTTTTTTAAAAAAATTATTATTTATTTTTGGCTGTGGCGGGTCTTTGCTGTTCCATGACATGTGGGATCTTAGTTCCCCAGTCAGGGATCAAACCCACATTCCCTGCATTGGAGGGCAGATTTTTCACCACTGGACCACCAAGGAAGTCCCATTCCTAAAGCTTTTATGGCCTTTCCTGGAGATTGAGTCCTACAGATGAAAGATCTAGGTTACAGCATGTTGACATGGCCATGTCATTTTCTGAGAGTTGTAGGAGGTATGAGCCAGGCAGCCATGCCCACTGTGTTCCAGCTGCTTCTTGAAGGACAAGCAGCCCTACCCATGCAGGCCTGCCCTCCTTCCTGGGCACCCTCCTTTAACACCAGGCCAAGTGAGCACCCTGCATTTTTGCCCGGGGCTTCGCCGTCTTTCTTGTCTGGGCTGGATTAAGAATCAAATCCATCTTGCCCCTGCCTGTCTCCTGCTTCGCCCTCACCCGCGATGACTGTTCTGTACTCTGGGCTGCCAACTTGGGCCCTGCCCCACTCTGGACCGTAAACCCTCTTGAACCTGTGGAATCCCACAGTCACAGTCCTGCAACTTCCCCGGTGGACATAGGGACTGCTGCCACCATCCAGGAGGAGAGGGGAAACAATGGGGGATGCGGGAAAGTCCGAGTGATCAGGAGGGAGGGACTGTCAGCCGGGGCAAGGGGCCCCATTCCTCACTTTGCAGGAAAGTGTGTGGCTTCCGCTTGCCTCAGGGTCAGGCTCCAGATCCAAATGCTTGTCTTTGGGTTTGGCTGGACAGCGCTTTAGGGATTTCAGTCTAGCCTGTCTGTGGGCTTTTGTGGTCAGACGAGTTGACTATCCTCCCTTCTCTGTACCTTGGACTCCCTAAGGGGCCACCCTATACTGGCCTGTCTGGAAGAGAACTCACATCCTCCCCTCCCTTCAGTCCTCCCCTGACTGCATGGTGGTGGTGGTGGGAAATCACCTAAGGCAAGCCCCAGGAACGGGGATGCCCACAGGGGCCCATCTGAGATGCTTTGTCTTCAACAGGCACCTAGCAGGCTCAGTTATTCTACCAACCAACACCTTCGAGGAACTTTTCCTGCAGCTTCTCTCCTTTTCTCTCCTTCTTCAGGTGAGGGAGAGAGGGACAGGGGCCTTGGTGGGCAAGCCCCTGACAATCAACAATGCCCATCAAAACCCCCTCCCGTCTCCCTCACCTTAGAAGCCACAGGAAAAGTTCTCCAAAGGTGCTCTCTCTGGGGTGTGGCTGCCTCCACAAACCCTGAAGGACTAATCTATCATTTTAATCCCAGTGACATGAAACGGGCGTGGAATTCTCTACCTGCTTGTATCCAGTCTGACCCTTGACCCAGCACAGCCTCCTACACCTCCTCTGGCTCACAGCTTCGAGCAAACAACACACCCACCCTTCTATGTCAAATAATGTGTAAAATAACATAACTATATTCCCTACTGACCCGAAAGAGACTTGGGCCCTCAGGGTTGATCTGCTGGCCAGGGAAGGCCATGGAAGGAAAAGTCCCTTCACCCCTCTTCACCCATCCCCCTGCCAAAGCTGGAAACTCAGTAGAAGAGCCGGAAGGCTCATCCCCAGATTTTATGCTCTGCTGTTGCTGCTGCTGCTAAGTTGCTTCAGTCGTGTCCGACTCTGTGCGACCCCATAGACGGCAGCCGACCAGGCTCCTCCATCCCTGGGATTCTCCAGGCAAGAACACTGGAGTGGGTTGCCATTTCCTCCTCCAATGTGTGAAAGTGAAAAGTGAAAGTGAAGTTGCTCAGTCGTGTCCCACTAGTATCAACCCCATGGACTGCAGCCCACCAGGCTCCTCTGTCCATGTGATTTTCTAGGCAAGAGTACTGGAGTGGCTTGCCATTGCCTTCATGTTCAGTGTGAAGATCAATGCTAAAAGAACTTTAAAAAATCTAATTTCCCTCCTGCAGCTGCTTTTTCCTTCATTTTCTACCTTGGTCCCATATACCGGGTTTTCATCTAGATTCTTGCTTGCTGTGGGAAAAAACCACATGTGGTGACGTGGAAGGAGTGAGGATGGAGGCTGTCCAGAGTCTGCTTGAATTTATGTTAGTGGGTATCTTCACCCCTCTCCTTTCCGGAATGGCTAAAACTTTTTATGCTTACCAAAGTGAAGGAAAAACAAATTATAGTTATTTATTTGCTATAAACTATGATAGATTCAGGGTTTCCCTGGTGGTTCCGTGGTAAAGAATCCACCTGCCAATTCAGGAGATGCAGGTTTGATCCCTGGGTCAGGAAGATCCCTTGGAGTAGGAAATGGCAACCCATTCTATATTCTTGCCTGGTAAATCCCATGGACAGAGGTTTCCAGTGGACTGCAGTCCAGGGGGTTGCAAAAGAGTCAAACACGACTTAGGACTAAACAGCAACAACAATAAACTGATCGATTCAACCACAACTGAAACAGTACGGTCTTCAGTGTCAACTTTCCATTTATATAATATTAATACTCATAAGGTAACCAGTTGTCCCTGGTTTCAACATGATCAGTAAAAACTATAGAATTTTGAAAGGCTGAACATCACATAGAAGTGACATGTGACTGGATGGAAGGCTTGGAAAATAAAACTCCAGATTTGTGAAAAGAAACAATACAGCTGACCCCTGAACAACAGGGGATTCAGGGCAAAGACCCCTGAGCTGTTGAAAATTCACATATAACTTCACAGCTGGCCCTCCATATCCAGGGTTCTCTACCCAAGGGCTCAACCAACCACACATACAGGGGGCTCTGGGCAAGCGACCTCATCTTTCTGCCCCTCGGTTTCCTCATCTGTGATAGAGGGATAACAATACCCACCCTGCAGTGGGCAGCCTGAGTGGCTTCGATCCTGCTCCATCACCCACTGGTCCAGATCCTGAGCAAGCTACTTAGCCTCTTTGAACTTCCTTTTCCCCTTTCAGAAAGGGCGGTAAGGTGGGACCACCGACCTGTCGGACTGTTGGAGAATTAAAACAGACAGCGTCCAGGACTGGTGCACAGCAGAGGCTTAACAAACAAGGGCTTTCTCCTTGCCCATGGGTTATTGTGAAGAATACAGGAGATGATGCATTGATCGGACGAGCCTGGGGGACTACTGAACACCCTTCTGTTGTTTTAAGACATCATTGTTAAAGCCTAGACGTTTCGTATTTTAGTAAGTTGTTTTAAAGCAACTGTCCTCTAAAGGGGAGCCGCCCGCCCGCACCCCACACGCGCTGGCCGAGCGGGATCCTCCTCCTTGCCCGTACCCCCAGCCCCTCTTTCCCAGCCACCGCCCACCCGGCTCTGCCCACGACCCGCGGCTCCGCGCAGAGGGGCCCCAGCGCGCCCGATCGCGGCTCAGCTGGGCCGGCGGCCGCCGCGCACCCGCCCCGGGCCGTGTCCGGAGCGGCTCCGGCGCGCTCACCCTCTTGACGAGGAAGCCCTCCTTGAGCACGCCGTCCTCCATGGCGCCGTCCCGCGCCGCCCGCTCCTCCGCTCCCGCGGCGCCCAGGAAGCGCCTCCGACCCGGCGCGGCGCCGCCCCCTGGCCCGCGCCCAGGGCCCGAGGCCGCGGCGCCTCCCGGGCAGGAAGTCCGTCCAGGTCGGAATTTCTACCGTGCTTCCCCGCCGAAGGTGCCCCGAGGCCCGCGGTTAGTCCTCCGGTTGCTGAGCCTGCCAGCCGTTCGCGTCCCGCCCCGGCTCCCTCCGGCCAGGTGCCCCCTGCGCGCTGGGCGCCTCTTACCCTTCCGTCCCTGCCCTTCTGCCGCCACTCCCAGCCCTAACCAGGTGCCTGCCGGGCACCCAGTACATTGCTCTTGACTAATACTTAGGGAATCAAGCTGATTGGAGAGGATTTCAAGAATCTGGGGTCACCCCTGAGCTCTATGGAAGAAGCGGGTGGGAGAGCGGATGAGGTGCGCCAGGTTGGGAACGTGATCCTGGCCTCTGGTGGGCGAAGAGAAATGTTCCCATTAGCGAGGTCACGGGTTTAAGGAAGCAGGCACCGTCTGCAGGGACCCTCTGGCCCCATAATACCCCTCTCTGCCAAAAAGGCTGGAACTGAACTTTCCATGATTAGGGGCAAAATTTAAGGGAGAGCCAGGGAACCCAGTAATCTAGATAAATAAAATTTTAATGCAAATTTTAATTCTAAAATATTTTAAGTGTTTTTGAAATTTTTTAAATAAAAATTAAAGACAAAAAAAATCCATGTTTAACAAAATGTCAAAAACAGAGGAAAGCAACCTAATACTGAACCGTCCTTAGGACACTGTCCATTATCCACTGTTTGCCCCTTGGCATGAAGGGCCCTATTCAGACTGTTCATCAGGACAGGAAAAAGCCCCAAATGACTAAAAGGGAAGAGAAAGCTCTAGATTGGGAGAAGGTGCCCCTGGGTGCCTTTCAAAATCATCTGGGAGCCCACCCCAAAGCACAGTGGGCGCCCTTGTCCTAGAAATGCCCCCCTTCAGCCTTCTGTACAGACTGACTTTCAGATCTCAGAGGAGTACAAGATGAAAGGGGCTTTTATTCCATTTCAGAATGAACATCAACTCTGCACCTTCTGTAGCCAGACCTGTATTAGGTTCAGTTCAGTCGCTCAGTCATGTCCGCCTCTTTGCGACCCCATGGACTGCCGCACAGCTTCCCTGTCCATCATCAACTCCCAGAGCTTACTCAAACTCATGTCCATTGAGTAGGTGATGCCATCCAACCATCTCATCCTCTGTTGTCCCCTACTCCTGCCTGCAATCTTTCCCAGCATCAGGGTGTTTTCCAATGAGTCAATTCTTCACATCAGGTGGCCAAAGTATTGGATTTTCAGCTTCAACATCAGTCCTCCCAATGAAGATTCAGGACTGATTTCCTTTAGGATGGACTGGTTGGATCTTGCAGTCCAAGGAACTGTCAAGAGTCTTCTCCAACACCACTGGGTTCTAATTAATGTACAACACACCACAAGGTGAGTTTATTATCCCATTCTTTCTAGCCGAGGAAACTGAAACTTGAAGCAGTTAAATAACTTACCCAAGGTCACATGAGCTTGGATTTTAACCCCAGGACAGTGTGAATGCACTTGTTTCTCACGTCAAGAGCTGGGAAGAGGAGGAAAGAATAGTATGAGCTGAGAAAACTTGCTGGACTCAAACCCAGGACGTGAGAGATTGGAATGGGAAATTCTTATTCTTTTTGGCTCTGAAAGTGAAAGTGAATGTCCCTCAGTCATGTCTGACTCTTTGCGATCTCCTGGACTATACCATCTATGGAATTCTCCAGGACAGAATACTGGAGTGTGTAGCCTTTCCCTTCTCCAGGGGATCTTCCCAACCCAGGAATCAAACCAAGGTCTTCTGCATTGCAGGCGGATCTACCAACTGAGTTATGAGGGAAGCCCTTTTGGCTCTAACTTTGGTCTATTATTCTCCTTCTTCCTCTCAGATGCTGGGGGGCAGTGAGCTGGCAGAGAGGTTGTTTTGGCTTTACCCAGACACAACATTCCGAGTCTTAGAAGAGTGTCATTTTCTTTGGCAAGAGGATTTCCTGAATTGAGTTCACAAAAATGGGAAAGGGGGAAGGATTGGTTCTTTCTCCTGACGGTGTCCCTTCTAGGAGGGAGTTAAGGCCTCTGCATACTTAGAACCTGCTTCTTGTCCTAGAAAAGCCCCTGGTCCAGCCCACCCTGAGTCTGACTCACTGGACCCAGAGCCTGAGTCACACCCCTTCCTCCGCTGGCTGTGGTGGCTAAGCCACCAGTCTACCAAGGAACCACAGTGACATAAACCAGACTCAACCACAGGCAAGAGGATGGAGACAGAGGAAGCAGACATACAGTGGCAAACAGTTGAGACTAGGGGAAGGAAGCAGGAGAGGGAAGGAAACTCAGGACAAAAGAACTTGTCTTATTGTTCCAAGGACCTTTCATTTCCCTCTCAGTCCAGAGGCTGATGTGGAAGGGACCCTGACTCTCTTAAAATGGCCAGCTAATGTTTGCAATGTGTAAGCTGTAGACAGCTCTAAGGTCAGTATTTGGGTGGAGGTAATTCACAGTCTTTGTTTTCTGAATGTTGAGCTTCAAGCCAACCTTTTCACTCTCCTCTTTCACTTTCATCAAGAGGCTTTTGAGTTCCTCTTCACTTTCTGCCATAAGGGTAGTGTCATCTGCATATCTGAGGTTATTGATATTTCTCCCAGCAATCTTGATTCCAGCTTGTGCTTCTTCCAGCCCAGCGTTCCTCATGATGTACTCTGCATATAAGTTAAATAAGCAAGGTGACAATATACAACCTTGACGTACACCTTTACCTATTTGGAACCAGTCTGTTGTTCCATGTCCAGTTCTAACTGTTGCTTCCTGACCTGCATACAGGTTTCTCAAGAGGCAGGTCAGGTGGTCTGGCGTGGCATCTGGTCCCATCACTTCATGGGAAATAGATGGAAAAACAGTGGAAACAGTGTCAGACTTTATTTTTTTGGGTTCCAAAATCACTGCAGATGCTGACTGCAGCCATGAAATTAAAAGACGCTTGCTCCTTGGAAGGAAAGTTATGACCAACCTTGATAGTATATTAAAAAGCAGAGACATTACTTTGCCAACAAAGGTCCGTCTAGTCAAGGCAATGGTTTTTCCCGTGGTCATGTATGGATGTGAGAGTTGGACTGTGAAGAAAGCTGATCGCCGAAGAATCAATGCTTTTGAACTGTGGTGTTGGAGAAGACTCTTGAGAGTCCCTTATACTGCAAGGAGATCCAACCAGTCCATTCTAGAGGAGATCAATCCTGGATGTTCATTGGAGGGACTGATGCTAAAGCTGAAACTGCAATACTTTGGCCACCTCATGCGACGAGTTGAATCACTGGAAAAGACTCTGATGCTGGGAAAGGTTGGGGGCGGGAGGAGAAGGGGACGACAGAGAATGAGATGGCTGGATGGCATCACCGACTCTGTGGACATGAGTTTGAGTGTACTCCGGGAGTTGGTGATGGACAGGGAGGCCTGGCGTGCTGTGATTCATGGGGTCGCGGAGAGTCGGACACGACTGAGCGACTGAACTGAACTGAACTGAATTCACAGTCTGATGCAAAATTCCACCATTAGAGACTCACTCCTTTGACTATAGCTAAGAATTCCATTTTAGGTCTTTCCTGATGGCTAGGTGGTAAAGAATTCACCTGCCAATGCAGGAGACATAGGTTTGTTCCCTGGTCCCAGAAGGTCCCACATGCCACGGAGCAATTAAGCCCATGCACCACAACTACTAAGCTTGTGCTCTGGAGCCCGGAAACCACAACTGCTGAGCCCACGTGCCACAGCTACTGAAGCCTGCACACTTAGAGCCCATACTGTGTAACTGGAAAAGCCACCAAACTGAGAAGTTACACACTGCAGTGAAGAATAGGCCCCACTCACTGCAACTAGAGAGAAGCCTGCACAGCAGTGAGGACCCAGCACAGCTGATAAATAGTTTTTGAAAAGAATTCCATTTAAGATACTTACAGTAGAAAAGGATAAATCATGGTGCCTTATTCATGATGAATACCTTGACCCAGTGAGTTTATTAAAATCACAGAATCAGAATCTAAGCCTTAAATCATCTAATCCAGTACTTTATTTTATAAATTACTTGTCCATGGTCCCACAGCCAGTTAGTGGCAAAGCCAGGACCAGAAAACAAGCTAACAAGACTTCCTCCCGACGCAAATGCAGGGGCACTTTCTCCAGCAGTGTCCTGCATCAAAGCAGGACTGCAGTGAGGGATTAACTGTCTGCAAAACCAGAAAAGACTTTAAACAATGTTTCCTATGTTTATTTCTGATCATAAAAGTACTCTGTGCTCATTATAGAAAATTTAGAAAATACCAAAAAGAATAAAACCACTTAAATCCCATCACCTAGACAGGTGATGAGTATTCTTACATGCACGTATATATTTTATATAATTTATATAACAATGGGCTTCCCTCCTAGCTCATTTGGTAAAGAATCCACCCTCAATGAAGGAGACTCTGATTCAATTCCTGGGTTGGGAAGATCTGCTGGAGAAGGGATAGGCTACCCACTTCAGTATTCTTGGGCTTCTACATACATTAATTTTATTTAAAAATTTAAGCCCTTCCTTTTTTCATTTGTGATAGTTAATAAGCATCTTCTCAAATTATTAAAAACAGTTCAAAAACATAACTTTAATGGCTGCATGATATTTCATTATGCCTGAGTCAGAATGGATTTAATCATTTCCATTTAGTTTGAATTTCCTGTTTCACTGTGTAAATGATGCTATGTTAAATATCTCTGTACAAAAAATTTTGCTACATCTTTGATTCTTTCAGGTAAATGTCCAGAGCTTAATTTTAAGTTGAAGGTACACATTCTTTTAATTCTTGATACATATCTCCAAGCTGCTTTCTAGCAACATACCACGTTTCTAGATGCCCTCACCAGCAGCATATACTAATGCTGGCCTCTGGCGTCTATACCAGCACTAAAGTGCAATGGTTTTAGAAAGCTGTGGACTCTTTCAGACTCAATACAGACCATCCCCACTTGCCTATGCACTGTTTTATCTCTGTTGGGGATGGACCCCTACTCCCCAGGGGCAGCCAACTGGAGGAGGGGTCCCCCTGGAAGAGACTCAGAACTAGGAAGTTGGTGGGGAGGGCAGTGAGAGGCCCAGAACAGGGTACCACTCACAGGAAAAGGAAGGCTTGCATTTAAGAGCTTAGGCAGAGACTAGAAAGGGGGAGGAGAGAGGAGCTAGAAATGCAGACAGCAGGAAAAGCTGGAAGTGAAATTTTGCCCAAATCTGGGCCTTGCTTAAGGTCATCAAATTGTCCTGTGAGAAACACATTCATTCATTAACCCATCAAATCATCCATTCACTGGCACAGGAGGCTCATATTGAGTATATCCTGTGTGCAAGGCATAAACCAGTTGCTATGGGCAATACACAGACCCTCACCCCAGGTCTCACATACTCAGTGTCAACAGGTACCATTTTGATTAACCACAAATATCTCCCTGGTCTGCTGTGGTTAACAGGGCAGGCCCACCAGCACATGAATGCAGTGATCCAGAGCATTGCCACTCATCATCTGTGGTGACAACCAGCCATTTCCATTGCCTCTGAGTCATAGACAACGTGTGGTCCTCCTTGCATGAAGAAAACAGCCTCCACCACATGCAACTTACCAGAGACTTCTATATTACCCAAACTGGTCTGTATTCTGTTTCATGAAATAAGGCCATCACTCCTGCACTTGAGTGTCATGGCCATGTCCAGCTCCCGTAAGTTTCCAAAGTGAAAGTGAAGTCGCTCAGTCCTGTCCGACTCTTTGCGACCCCATGGACAGTAGTCTGCACCAGGCTCCTCTGTCCATGGGATTTTCTAGGCAAGATTCCAAACTTACTCTCAATTTATTTTCGTATCTATCAAACAAATCACTCTTTGAAAAGCATTGCTCTAGAGCTCAGGTCCTGGAATCTAAAGCATGGCTTTAAATCCTGCTTCTGTCACTGTATGACCTTTGGTAAGTTACTTATCTTCTCTGATCCTCATTTTCCTCATGGGTAAAATGGGGTTACAATAGTACCTACCTCACAGGGTTACTGGGCCAAATAGTGAGATCATGAAGGTAAACTATGTGGAGCAGTGCGCCTAGTAAGAACACAAAATCTCTCCGTTCCATTTGATCTCAACCCTGTGAGGTTACTAGAAGGAATCTTGATAGTAAATACCTCCAGAGTCATGGATAAAATACAAAACATGGGCAGAGAATAGAGTAGGAAGTTTATATTTACTGTATGCCTGTGCATGTGTGCTAAGTAGCTTCAGTCATGTCTGACTCTTTGCAACCCCATGGACTGTAGCCCACCAGGCTCCCCTGTCCATGGGATTCTCCAGGCATGAATACTGGAGTGGGTTGCCATTCTCCTCTAGGGGGTCTTCCCGACCCAGGGATCAAAGCAGCATCTCTTACATCTCCTGTGTTACTGTATTCCTACCATGTGCCAAAGACTTAACATTTACTACTCATTTAATCCTCAAATTTCCCAGTGAACTAGGTATTATACCTATTCTGTAGATGAAAATGAAGGTTGAGAGAAGGTAGGTAAATAACTTGGACAACATCACACAACTAGTAAGTGACTGAGGTTAAAATATAGGCCTGTCTGATTCCAACTCTTTCTTTTCACCACTTCACACTGTCTCCTTTGTCCAAAGGATGTTCTTAGAAGGAATCCACTTGGCCTAAGTCAAGTCTACCGCCATGGTAGACTGCATTATTGTTCCCAAATTACTCACTGCCCTATCCCTGTGATAGAATTAGACATTCCTGTGCCAAGCCACATGCAAGTGACTTGGGACGGGTCACATGACTTGCTTTGACCAATGGAGCATCAGCTGCATATCCCAGCAGGCCTTTAAGCACCATCACTTGATACCACTATTGCTCTTTCCCTGTCCCACAGCCCAGCATGGCCCACAGAGAGGCTGCTCCTACAGCTTGAGTCCATTAATGAAGAGAGCTGGGGAAGAGGGCTGGAGGCAAAGAGAGTCAGAAGCAAGCCCTTTGCTGTTATACACTGAGGTTGGGGGAGCAGGGCTGTTTGCTCCAAAGGTGTGACTTAGTGAAAACTGACTGATACACCCACCTCTCTATCCCAGCTGCTGCCGGCTCTCACCACAGTGGATGCTACAGGGCTGTGCCAAAAGAAATACATGACTCAGAACATCTCGCTGACATGAAGGGGTGCAGTACCCTCTCATGAACACTCTGAAGCTCACTTCCCTATTCCACTGGAAAAGCTGGAACACCTTGAGAGGATTGTCTGTCTCTCCAGGGTGCTCTGTCAGCCTTTGGTGTGGGAAAGCCCAGGCTTTCTGCTTTCCCATAGGACCACCAAACCTGCCTCCCCCCAGAACCCAACCCTGAAGGAGAAATACCCAGGCAGCTGTCTCCTGCCCGGGAGATGGGGGTGGAGCAGGATACAGAGCATGACTCAGCTGGGCGCAGGCAGACTGGGACGTGTTTAATGTAGATAAGGGCCCTCCCTCCTTCTCTTCCCCTTCCTTCCTCTTCCCTCCTCACTCCCTTCCCTAAATGTTATTCCTGGAGGTAAGACTTGCTTTTTGTTTATTTCATGTGAGTAAAAGAGAAAGGGGGCTTCCCAGGTGGCTTGTAAAGAACCTGCCTGCCAATGCAGAAGACTAAGAGATGTGGTTTGATCCCTGAGTCGGGAACATCTCCTGGAGGAGGGCATGGCAACCCACTCCTGCCTGGAGAATCCCAAAGACAGAGGACCTTGGCAGGCTACAGTTCATGGGGTCGCAAAGAGTCGGGCACAACTGAAGCGACCTAGCAAGCACACAAGCAAGAGAAAGGGGCAGAACCTTGGCCTGGGAATGTCTGAGAAACCCCAGCAGGAAGTGAGCGGCCGTGGTGCCATGTGTTGGCCAAGATGTATCACACCTGGTCACATCCGCTCTCCAGGCCTCAGACTCCCACCTGGCAGTTCATCAGAACCACCCACAAGGCTGTGACCAGCCCCACCCCGGGCCAAGGCTCAGAGCACTACAGGTTGTGTTCTGCAGGACAAGGGCCTATTGTGGGGGCTGAAGGGCAGTCCATGCCCCCCAGTCCTTGATCCCTGAGCCCCCAGGCTTCTTCACCTAAAGGCTTTGTCCACTTGACAAGCAGGGCTGCATCTTCATTTTCTACTTTACACAAAAGTGGCAGGGACCATGCCCATCCCCAGGAGACTCTGCTTCATGGATTGGGGAATCCTCATTTTAGAAATCTCTGCAGGTGAGTAAAGACTCTCTGAAGGTAAGTGGCTCTGGGAACCTAACCCTGGAAAATCAGTAGGTTTTGCAGCCCTCCTATGGGCAGGGGCCTCTCAGCTCCAGCCACCACGAGTGCCAGCTGAAGATTAGTAGTACCCTTTGCTGATTCGGAGCCCCAACTAAGCGCTGACCCCAGGGGTCTCTGCCTCTCCCAAATGATGTGAATAGTTTGAGACATATTCAGGTGAGCCATCTTCAGCCTGGCCTCCCACCTGCACTCATGCCTGCACAAAAGGCAAGAACCCGACACACCAGACTTTTCCCACGTCCGGGGTTCTTGGTTGCAGAGTGAAGCCAGTCCCAACAATTGTGGAGCTGTGGCCTTAGAGGTGTGTGAGGGGTAAAGGGCTGCTGTGAGCTTCCTAGGGTTAAACATGGCAAGAGGTGACCGAAGGACTGGATGGTGACTCTGAACAATCGCGCTCTTTTTTTGAAGTACCTGGTACAGGAGTTACTCTAACCAGAAATCCTCAGGACTAGAGCCTGGCACTTCTCAGCATCCCACGTGTGCAGCTTGTGTACGGCACCGACCTCTCACTTTCAACTTTCACTTTCCCCCACTTTCACTTTTCAATTTTTTTACTTTTAAAGGAGGCACGCATCTCAGAGCCCTGCAGTTGTGGAGTCAGCACCCGAGAGCACGTGCCTCCTTACATTTTTTGCCCTCCACTTCTTAGTCTCAAGGAGTCTTAGTCCCAACCCAGGATTGTAGCGTCCTCGGAATTAGCTAGTGCTTCTGACAGCCTGTGGGATGCCCAACCATGCTGTAGTAGGATTTAGGACTCTTAGAAGCTCACTTCCCAGAAAAAGGATGAACCTCCTCTCACTTGAAGATCAGAAATTGAGGTCTTTTCTGTGCAATCAGGGACTTTCCAGGTGGTTCAATGGTAAAGAATCTATCTGCCAGTAAAGGAGACAAAGGAGACCCAGGTTTGATCCCTGGATCAGGAAGATCCCCTGGAGGAGAAAACAGCAACTTGCTCTAGTATTCTTGCTTGGAGAATTCCATGGACAGAGGAGCCTGGTGGCCTACAGTTCATGGGGTTGCAAAGAGTTGGACCTGATTAGAGTGACTGAGCACGTAGGCCTGTGCAATCGATGATACATTTCCAGTAAATGCAGACGTGAAAGGAAATGGACAACAGCGATGAGGTTGCAGGCTCTGGATGTGATCTGCCTCTGGAGGGCTGTGCCCGGCCTGGGGTTCTGAATGTCTAACTAGCTCTCAGATGATGAGATTGCGGTTGGTCAGGGACCAGAAATGTCAGTTGCTCAGCTACTCTTGAGGGGAGACCGGCAATGTAAGTTGCAGCGTCCAATAAAAAATGAAAAGGTAGGCTCCTGGTTCAAAGATTAAGAACTTCAAGACATTGACAGCAGAGTATTATAACAATTGCCAGGCCTTTTGCCACTTACCTGAGCCTCATAGGGTTGTTGGGAGGATTAAGGGTCAGCCATGGAAAGCACTTCGAAAGCACCTGTGCCTGGTAAACCCTTGACAGTGTTCGTGATCATTACTGCCCAGTCCCCAAAAGCCTTGACTATCAGACCATGTGTTGGTATGCAGAACAACCTGCAGTTTACAGAAGAGGAAATGGAGCCCCACAGCAGGAGTTTGAAGAATAAACATTGGGTGGATGGATGACAGGCCTCCAGACATCAAGCTACGGCTTTCCCTTCTGGTTGGCATTCTTGGTCGGGGGAGAATGTGATGACAGAACAAAGGTGACCCTGCATCTCTCAGAGATGCTGGGCAAACCTGGACTGGATGGGGGAGGGCTGGCCCTATGTGAATACAATGCTAACCATTGTATCGCTCACCTGTTGAACTTCTAGCCCAACAGGCAGCTTCTGAGCTCACTGGTAGGAGCATGGAATTATGCAGAAACAGCAGAGATGCCGTCAAACCTGGGCCCTGAAAGAGCTCCAGGCTGCTGTGCTGTGTGCATTCATGATCTGCTTTTCATAGTTTCTCTGTCTCCTCTCTTGTTGCCAGTTGCCACTTCTCATGCTGTCAGGGTGCCCATCTCCGTTGGCTACTCTATAAATTGCTTACAATCTGATTAGACTCAGACAACTAACCTGGGTTATTAGACGGTGCTTTTAAAAAAAGATAAGTGGTGTCTGAAAGCATTAGTGCTGTCATCATGTGATATCAATTTCTCTAGGCTTTTCCTTTTTCCCCTGATTTCTGACTGTGTGCTTTGTTTTGCAGGTGAGTGAGGTTGCCAGATATTGAATTCTAGATGAATGAATTATCACTGTAGAAATAAGGAAATTGATAGCATGTTTTTAAAAATCACTGCCATCATTACTGTTTTGGTTGTCATTATTAGGATTTTAAAAACTGACAGTAGGTTTCTGAGGTCATTCTGAGAACCAGAGCAGCTCTTCCTATTATAAGACAGGGTAATCCGTGCTAAGATGGCAATTGTATTTCTACTTCTAGGGCCACCAGCAGGCAACTTATATTGAGGACAGCCAGGGTGCTGAGATGCCCAGACCTCAGCTTTGTGAAAACCGCAAACCAGGGCACAGATCGTGGCTACCTCCTCCCTTCCTCCCTCTCTCCTCTCTCCCTCTGACACCTCTCAGGGGACAGGAGAAGTGTGTGAGGCTGGGGTCAACCCAGTCAGGCAGCCCTAAAGACTGAGCAAGGCAGTTTTCTCCCAGGATGGACCTCCCCACCACCCTCTCCAGCATGACCCCGCTGGTCTCAGGGACCCCTCTTCCAAAGCCCCCCAGCTGCCCCCAGACACAGTTGTGGCTCAGCCCTGTGCCTCACTGGAGCTTACTAGTAACAATAATAGTAATAGCTGCCATATTTGGAGTTCCGTGCTAAGTGGTCCATTAAGCCGTATGGGGTAGGTGCTGATTTTCTTTGCATTTATAGGTAAAGAAACAGAAGTAACTTGCCAAGGTTGTCAAGACCTTGGTCCAGGAGTGGGATGATAAGTAAAATAAACAGACCTCCTGTTTACATGTGGCCCTTTTCTCTAAGCCAGCATTAGCCAATAAAACTATCTTTGCTGATGGAAATGTTTTATATCTGCTCTGTCCAATACCACTAATGGTTATGGAGCACTTAAAATGTGGCTTTGTGTGAGGAACTGAAGTTTACATTTTATTTTAATTACAATTTATGTAGCCACAGGTGACCAGTGGCTAGCAAATTGGACCATGTAGATCTTGACCTACAGGAATCATCTTGTTTTCCAAAGTAAAACTCAGGGCCCAGGGGTCCAATATATGGGAGTGAACATGTCGGGTTAAATATTTGAAGTTTAGACTGGATGCTCGGCTTCCCTGGTGGCTCAGTGGTAAAGAATCCACCTGCCAATGCTGGAGACATGGGTTTGATCCCTGGTTCAGGAAGATATCACATGCCGCAGAGCAACTAAGCCCATGTGCCACAAGTACTGAGCCTCTGCTCTAGAGCCCGTGTTCCACAAGAGAAGCCAGTGCATTTCAGTGAAGAGTAGCCCCCTCTGGCCGCAACTAGAGAAAAACCCACACAGCAACAAAGTCCCAGCACAGCCAAAATAAATGAATAAAGTGTTTCTAAAATGTTATTCAGAGACGAGATGCTAATTTCTGGACACTAGGTCTATGCTTAACCGCTTTGTTGTTGTTCGGTCACTGAGTTGTGTCCAACCCTGTGCAACTCCATGGACTGCAGCACACCAGGCTTCCCTGTCCTTCACTATCTCCCTGAGTTGGCTGAAATTCACATCCATTGAATCGGTGGTGTTATCTAACCATTTTGTCTTCTGTCACCCGCTTCTCCTTTTGCCCTCAATCTTTCCCAGCATCAAGGTCTTTTTCAATTAGTCAGTTCTTCACATCAGGTGGCCAAAGTATTGGAGCTTCAGCTTCAGAATCTGTCCTTCCAATGAATATTCAGTACTGGTTTCCTTTAAGATTGACTGATATGATCTTGCAGTCCAAGGGCCTTTCAAGAGTCTTCTCCAGCACCACAGTTCAAAAGCACAGCCTTGTTGTAGCGAACGGGCTTGCATAATTCAATGAAGCTATAAGCCATACTGGGCAGGGCCACCCAAGATGGATGGGTCATAGTGAAGAGTTCTGACAAAACGTGGTCCACTAGAGGAGGAAATGGGAACCCGCTCCAGTAGTTTTGCCTCGAGAACCCTATAAACAGTATAAAAAGGCTTGAGCCCCAGCTAAGGCCTAAAATTCTCCTTGTTGGGACTTCCCTGGTGGTCTAACTTAAGTCTCTGTGCTTCCATTGCAGGGGGCCCAGGTTCCAGCCCTGGTCAGGGAACTAGGATCCTGCATGTCATACAGCCAAAAAAAAAAAAGTAAAAATCTCCTCTTTCTCCTTCTTTCATATATTTTTATTTCAAATCCTCACAGAAACTCTGTAAAGAAAATAATCTTACTCACTTTTTGCTGATGAGGCAACTGAGGCTCAGAAAGCTTGGTGGTGGCCAGGTCATGCCCCCAGAGCTGTCTAGTTCCAAAGCCCGGCTCCGCCCACTTGGCCACACTGCTGTTCCTTTGGCCTTTTGAACTCAGTTCATCAGAACTCAAACTAGTCAATCCTAAGGAAATCAATCCTGAATACTCATTGGAAGGACTGATGCTGAAGCTCCAACACTTTGGATACCTGATGCAAAGAACTGACTCCTTAGAAAAGATCCTGGTCCTGAGAAAGATTGAAGGTGGGAGGAGAAGGGGATGACAGAGGATGAGATGGTTGGATGGCATCACCGACTCAATAAACATGAGTCTGAGCAAGCTCTGGGAGATGGTGAAGGACAGGGAAGCCTGGCGTGCTGCAGTCCATGGGGTCACAAAGAGTTGGATACGACTGAGCAACTGAACAATAACAACATCAAGGGTGGCCCAGCCCTCCCACAAAGCCTGGGGGCACAGCTGCTGTGAGAAACCAAGGTAGGGAAATCTCTGAGTTCAGCGACTGAGAAGTTGCTGGTATATCAAGGAGAGGAAGGGAGCAGCCAGTCCACCCACAGAGCCCAACCTGCATCATTCCCCACACACACACCCCCTGCACCCTGCACTGCATCTCCCGCGCAGCGCCCACAGGTGTCTTGTGGAAGCAGCCAGGAGAGGGCATGTGGGAGGTGCCATGTCCGGGGCCTGCCTCCTGCCTAAAATCCTTTCCACGCTGTCTGAATTCTAGCAGTGACAGGTTGGTTTTCTCTCTCAAAATCTCATTCACTTGCTCTCTTTTTAAGAAGAAAATTCTTTAATAGATTGGTTTATGGGGAGGCAAAGGGGGCTTTGATAGGGAGGAGGGTCATTTAGGGTTACAGAGAAAGGCAGTTCCGGGTGGAGTTCCAGAATGGGCAAACGTTAGTCAAAAATCCTGAAGACACAGCATTCCAGGGCAGGGGGTGGGTGGTGGGGGTGTTCAGGGGTAGGGGGGCGCTGGCATGGGCAAGTGGAATGAGCAAAGAAGCAGGAGGGAAGACGGAGAACACTGGTAGGCAGGTCTGGGGAGGCACTGAAGGTGAACCCACTTAAGCTCCGGTTTGCTTCTCTAAGGCCTCTCCAGCCAGCCTGACTCCCTCCTGCCCCAGGGCCTTTGCATGTCCTGCTCCCAGTTCCCTCAGCCCTCACTAGCTTCTGCCTGGCTCACCCCTCCTCTTCCTTCTTCAGCTCCCAGCTTATAGATTACTTCTCAGGTCTATTAATAGCTCGAGACTTTGCATTGTATGCATTGTAGGTTCTCACGGCATCTCCATGTGCTTGGCTCAGCTTCTAATTATTTACTTGTTAGGATTACTCTTTGGTTAATGTCTTACTCCCTCATTGGATTCTCAGCCTCATGAGAGCTGGGCCTGTGTGTGGTTTTGCTCTTGGTTTTAGCCTCTCGCTGTGATGCCTGTGACATAGTGCCACTGCATAAATATTGGCTGAAAAAGTTAAACAATACAGATGAAGTTAGTCACCATCTACACAGAATTTTCTGCCCCTTTTCACAAAGAACTTGGGTTTGCTCAGGCTGGTCAGTAGAACCGTGATTTATCCATTCCCAAATGCCACCTTAACTTTCTTCTCTCTTTTACAGAAAAAAAATATATATAGGTTATAATGCTTTGGGTTGCAAGTAACCAAAAAGTCAACCAATGTTAGCTTAAACCCTTGGGAGATGTTTTTATTACTTAACAAAAAATCTTAGGATAGATGGTTTCAGAGTTGATTCAATGGCTTTTTTTTTTTTAGTTCTTATCAGAGGGATAACAGCACCACAGCCATACTGAATCCTTATGAAGGAGGCACACGAATGACTGGATTACAAGAGTTGTAGGATTGAGAGCTGCTCACTTCCCAGAAACTACAGCTCACAGAAAACCAACAAAGGCACGAGATACAGACTTACTTATGAATGTGTAAAACTCAAGAAAGTCCACATTATTCCTACAACATATTGAAAGTGCTTCAGAATTCACACAATACTAATTTTCTTTTGGTTCTGGTTAAATTATATATACCAGTTTATAACAAATGGTAAAATCTGTAACTCTGTTCAAAGTTTTAAAGATTCAATGGCTTAATGCCGCCATGGAAAGCCAGGCTGTTCCCATTTTTTCTGCCCTGTCATCATTAGTGGGTTTGCAGCAACAAACATCACAGTCTCTCAAAACAGTGTCCCAGACTGGATGGAAAGGGGCAAAAAGGGGTTGGGAAGGTATTTGTTTCCAGGATTGAATTTACAAAATTAAGCAGCTGTCTATATAAACCTCTAGGATAGTACTTACAGCATGGCAATGTAGTTCCTTCCTGACCCATGACCACCCCTTCCGTTTCCTCCCCAACCTGCTTCTGTGAAACAGAGACTGTGCTATAGGAATTTCCTCTCCCCGCCACTCTTGGTGCTCACAGAGCGGGGAGCCCTTAAGGGGGCCAAGAGTGACAGGTGGAGAGGGGCCACAGAGCGGAAAGGGCTGTGCCCACTGCCAGGCTGGGGAACACAGAGGGAAAGTGGGGTAGCACAGCAAAGAGGAAGTGGTCAGTCCAAGAAAATACTGGAGACAGTTGTGGCGAACACTGGCAAGTCGGAGGGCTCTGCAGAAAAGGGCAGAGTGCGGATACTGAGGCTTATGCCAAAGTGGCTCTGCTCAGGTCCCAGGAGCTCCCTCCATCTCTGCTCAGGTCCCAGGAGCTCCCTCCATCTCGGTGCGTGTCGTTCCCTCCCAGGGAGCGAGTGTGAGGCCGTCAGTCTACTCAGAAGCATCCAAGTGCAAGGGAGCCCTTGGAGGCTGTTTCTGATGGCTCCTGCAATAGTTGGAGGAATTCCAGGACTTTAAATCCCCCTCTTACTTCTCAGCTATTATGCTCCAGTGGAATTGAATGCTCAACACCAGGCAGGGGAGACAAGCTGATATATTGGGGGTAGTTAAGAGAGAAGGCAGTAGAACTAACCTCCCACCCCTATCTTCCTTCTCATGTCTGTTCTCAGCATCCGGCACCCTCCTCAGTCTTGGGTCCCAAGCTGCTGAAGGGCGTGGGGGGCAAAGCTGACAGGGCCAGGCTGGCTCTCAGGGCACCATCAGGTCAGGAAGGCCATGCCCACTGTTGTGACCCCATCGTGTGCTTGGGAGTTGGTCCCCTGTGGTCCTAGCCCAGCTCCCCTCCGTGGCATCCTCCCCTCCCATTGCCTTAATTCTTCCCAAGTCCCACTTTAGGAGGAGGGACATCATCCCAACTGGCTCAACCGCTTTACCTTTCCTGGGGAGACGAAGTTTCATATTCAGGGGAAACCATTTTAATGGCTGGCTTATGCTGCCCCAAACAAGACATCTCTAAGTGGTTTCTCAAAATAACACATCCCAAACCAAAATACACTCCACATCAAACATTTAGAATATTCAGTATGACTCTCAGATTACCTTTTCCTGTGGAAAGATCAGAGCAGCGGCCTCTAGGACATTCTCCACACAAGGGAGAAAATTGTTGGGTCTGAGAGCATCTCGGCCGAGCTCCTGAGGAGGGAAGAGATTGAACTTCGCCCTTGGAGTTTTCAATGGTCTCAGCAGTTAGGAACCAAAGATGGGGGCCATGGCTGTGTGACCTTTGAAAGTACGGGAGGGGGTTTCTCTGGTGGTCCAGTGGTTCAGAATCGCCTTGTAATGCAAGGGACACGGGTTTAGTCCCTGGTCTGGGAAGATCCCACGTGCCTAGGGGAAACTGAGCCCAAGTGCCATACCTACTGAAGCCCATGCACCCTAGAGCCGGTGCTCTGTAACGAGAGAAGCCCCCACAATGAGAAGCCCATGCATTGCAACTAGAGAGTGGTCCCTGCAAGCTGCAACTAGAGAAAGCCATCTTGCATCAACAAAAATACACACAACCAAAACCAGCACAACCAAAAATAAAGAAAAAAAATCTCTGATGTGTAAAAAAAAAAAGTATGGGCTCCCATGTAACTAGCTTTGTCAGAGGTTTCCTTATCTGCTGCTCCCTTCACCATGAGGGTAATCAGTCAGCCCCTCAAATGGCCAAGTGGGATTACCTTCAGCAGCAGCAGAGAAAGGGCAGGCTGGGTGCCGGTTAGGGTGGGAGAGTCCCTGAAAGTCTGCAGACTCCAGAGGTTCAATCTTGGAAGCAAAGACAACTCCGAGCAATTCTAGAATTCTAGGCCAGAGGTGTATCCAGGGGGCCAGGACCACAGTGAGAAGAAGGGAGGGGGCGGGCAAGCCGAGCGGAGAGGCCGTCATTTTCCAGCGGCACTCTTCAGTCCTCTGGCTGGAGCAAGGACCCCAGGCCCTGGAGCAGGCGGAACTCTGCACGCTTCTCTGGGCGCCAGGAGCCTTTTCCACTTGTAAGGAGAAACTAAATAAGTCAAGGGAATCGGAAAGATGGAGTATGGGAGGTGGCTGAGGACGGGTAGGGGAAACACGCTCAAAAATGGCTGAAGACAATGGGAGGTAGGTGGCGTACTCAAGCAGAAAGCCTGCACTCTGATATCTGTGATAGCGCCTTGTAACTGGAATGCACTATCCAAACGCTATTGTAAAATCGCGCTATGATAAGAGAAGCGCTTCTGCCTCGTGGCCGCTAGGAGGCAGCCGAGTCCCACGCGGTTGAGATGGTGTCCGCGCGGAAGGCCCGCCTTGGCGTGTCAAGGCGAGGACACGAGGGGCAGCCCTGCGGGCAGTGGTCTGCGGAGACGCCGCCAACCACGGACCTAGGGGCTCGGAGGCGAAGCTCGAGTAGGCCACTTTGGTTGGAGGCTTGCTTCCTTGCTCTCTGCAATCCCCACGCACGCCCCGAACTCACTCAGAGCTTCCTGTCTGCCCCCCCGCGGCCCCACTCAGCTGCAGTCCCCGACAGAACGCCTGCTCGGACTGGCCCGCCCCATCTAGTTTCAGTTCTTATTTTCTCGGGTTCCACTAAAACAGTGGCTCATCTGAGAAACTCATTTATGCTGAATGGCAGATGACTGAATGCACCGTTTAGCCCATCAAGGGGTAGCCAAGCTGAGTGCTGTGCTGCGCCGCGCTTAGTTGCTCAATCGTGTCCGACTCTGCGACGCCATGAACTGTAGCCCTCCAGGCTTCTCTGTCCATGGGATTGTCCAGGCAAGGATACTGGAGTGTGTTGTCATGCCCTCCTCCAGGGATCTTCCCAATCCAAGGATGGAACCCAGGTCTCCCCATTGCAGGTGGATTCTTTACTATCTGAGCCACCAAGGAAGTCCAAGAATACTGGAGTGGGTAGCCTAACCCTTCTCCTGGGGAACTTCCCCACCAAGGAATCCAACCGGGGTCTCTTGCATTGCAGGCCGATCCTTGACCAGCTGAACCACCAGAGAAGCCCAAGCAGAGGGTATTTGATCCCTAATAATGATGAGGTAAATGATTTCCTCAGGCCTCTGCATGGACAGGTTATCAGTCAGTTCAGTTCAGTTGCTCAGTCACGTCCAACTCTGCGACCCCATGGACTGCAGCATGCCAGGCCTCCCTGTCCATTGCCAACTCCTGGAGTTTACTCAAACTCGTGTCCACTGACTTGGTGATGCCATCCAAGCATCTCATCCTGTCATCCCCTTTTCCTCCTGCCTTCAGTCCTTCCCAGCATCAGGGTTACAGTAAGCTGTAACAATATATTTTTCTGATATCTTCTGCCACTGTTATGGTACCATCCAAAAAGCCTCTTACACACATTTCTGAAACTCTCCAAAAGGCGTCTTATAGGAGCTCCACCTACGACCCAGACCACTCATCGTGGGGAAGCTTCTGATTGTTTCTATTGTAATGTTAGAGGGACCACCTGCCTTCCCCCATATAAAGGTATCCTCAGTGTACCAAACCCAAAGCAATAATATAAAAATATTCACAGTCAGTACTTACGTAGCGCTTACGTGACTGGCATTTTCCTAAGGACTTATATACACTTAGTTTTCACAACAAATGGGAGGAACTATTATTATTACACCTGCTACACAAACGAGGAATGTGAAGCCCAGAGAGGTTAAGTACTTTGACCAAGGTCACACAGCTGAAAAGTGGGAAGCCAAGATTGTTGTGAAGATTAAATGTGCGTAAGTCATTAGGAAAGTGCCAGGCAGTCTAGCTCTTCAGCCAGATTTGTAACCGATACACACAGTGTCTCTTTAGAGAGCTCAAGAAACTGTGTTTTCAGCCTGGAGTCTCTTCACAATCTTTCTTACTAGGACACAGTCGGGCAGACCTTTACTCTACTCAACAGTGCCTCTTCCTTCAGACCTCAGAATCTGTTTTTCAGATAGACTTTACGGCTGGGCATTCCTTCCTTTAATATTGGATATCTACCAGGCCGCTCCTTGGGCTTCCGTTGGGGCTCAGTGGTAAAGAATCCACCTGCTAATGCAAGAGATGCGGGTTCAGTCCCTGGGTCAGGAAGATCCCCCAGAGAAGGAAATGGCAACCCACGTAAGTATCCTTGCCTGGAAAATTCCATGGACAGAGGAGACTGGCAGGCTACAGTCCACGGTGCCGCAAAGAGTCGGACACAACTGAGCGACTAAACAACAACAACCAGCTTGCTCCTACAAGCAAGCTCCCTGCAGCCTTTCCTGCCACTGCCCTGGGATCCAGGCCAGGAGACAGATAGGCTTTGGTTTGAAGAAGCCTGATAGACTTTAGGCAGCCTCTCTTATCTCTCCCTGTAGGCAGCCACCTCATCTGATCATCTTAAAGTTGGTCCATGTGGCAGGGGGTATTACCCCACAAGGTCAAAGGGATAAAAGAATCATGGGGTAGGAAGGCTCAAGACCCCTCCTCTTATTTTATAAAAATAAAAGCTCATAGAGGTGAAATGATTTGCCCAAGCTCACCAAGCTGAAGCTGAAGCCATCACTAGAAAATAGGTAATTTCATTAAGAACAACAATAATAACATAAGTGCTTACTACATGTTAGGTACCAACAGCCCTTTGTATGCATGACCTCATTTCATTCTTTTGACGTCCCTGTGCTGTGCCGTGCTGTATGACACGCTCAGTTGTGTCCGACTCTTTTCGACCCTATAGACTGCAGTCTGCCAGGCTCCTCTGTCCATGGGGATTTTCCAGGCAAGAATACTGGAGTGGGTTGCCATGCCCTCCTCCAGGGGATCTTCCCATCCCAGGGATTGAACCCAGATCTCCCGCATTGCAGGCAGATACTTTACCAACTGAACCACCAGTGAAGCCTAACATTCCTATAACCTGGCTCTATTTGATCTTCATTTTACAAATGTAGAACCTGAGATTACAAGAGATTAAGTAACTTGCTCAAGATTGTATAGCTTTTCAACTGTGAAGCTGGGGTTGAACCCAGTTTTGTCTTTGACTCCAGAGTTGTTGCTCTGAACTCTTACAGTGTATAAGGGAATCACAGGCATCCTTGTTATACTCTTGAAGGCGGAGGGCAAGCCTGGCTGTGTCTTGATTAGAGCTGAGGCACATGGAAACAGCCATACATGCCAGTCCTCTCTTCTGCTTGACAAACCCCATGCCCTGCATGACAAAGACCCAGGGCTGCCTGGGACAGAACCCAAGTCCTGCAGATGATCTGAATTCATTTATATACCATCGGGGCTTGGGGAAGATAGATTATGGGCGATAATATCAGGGCACTGCAAAATGGGGAAGGATCCTGGCCTGGTGGCTCCAACTCAAAACCAAGGCCCAGTTGACTGGTTTTGGAGAAACCCTGTCCTGGCCCTCAACTGGTGCTGGATTGAAATGTCAGTGCTCCAAACAAAGGAGAGGGCTGCCTGGCAGAGCTGAGGGAGCCATCCCGCTGGGGGCTTCAAGGGACTTTTCTCTAACTTTACACCCTTAAGGAAGGATGAAGAGCGGGCCTTTACAGGCAGGAAGGTGACCCAAGTGGAGTGTCATATTGATGAGCAGCTGATGCTGATGGTGTCACAGGGATAGAGCTTTGGAGGAGGCCAGTGGTGACAACTGGAGAGGTTGAGTCTTGGCATCGAGTAAGTTGGTACAAGTATCAGGCACAGCCCTGGGACTTAAGACCCAGATGAGCACTCTGGACCTTGGAGGACCGGCTCATCATCTGGCAGAGAGCTTCATTAAGTGGAGGCAAGGCTCCGCTGCTCATTCCAATCCCTTGGGGGCTCTGATTAACTCACTTAAAAAATGTTATTGTATAGTCAATTTACAATGTTGTGTTAATTTCTGCTGCATAGCAAAGTGACTCAGTTATACATGTATATACATCTATTCTTCTTCATAGTCCTTTCCATGATGGTTTATCACAGGATTTTGAACTATAGTTCCCTGTGTAATACAGTAGTACCTTGTTGTTTATCCATCTTATATATAATAATTTGCACCTGCTAATCCCAAACTCCCAGTCCTTTCCTCTTCTTCTCGCTTTCCCACTCAGCAACTACAAGGCCATTCTCTGTGTCTGTGAGTCTGTTTTTGTTTCATAGATATATTTATTTGTGTTGTGTTTTAGACTCCACATACAAGTGATATCATATGTGTTTGTCTTTTTCGACTTACTTCCCTTGGTAGGGTAATTTCTAGGTCCATCCATGTTGCTGCAAATAGCATTATTTCATTCTTTTTAATGGCTGAGTAATACTCCAATGTGTGTGTGTGTGTGTGTGTGTGTGTGTGTGTGTGTACCACATCTTCTTTATCTATTCATCTGTTGATGGACATTTAGGTTGTTTCCATGTCTTGGTTATTGTGAATTGTGCTGCTGTGAACACAGGGGTGCACATATCTTTTAGAATTATAGTTCCGTCTGGGTATAAAGCAGTTACCTCTTGCTGTGCCTTTGGGACCTCAAAATGCTCTGGGAAAATGTCCTGCCAAATATGTCTTTGTCTTTACCCACAATTCTATGTTACCCCAATCACTTGACAAGAGGAGTCTCTGTTCTCTGGATTTCAAAAAGATAAATCAGACAATGTGAAATCCATGGCAGATCTGGACACCAAGTTCTAGTTGACAAACTCTGGATTAACACAAGCAAGGAAAAATGGTTTGGGAGGCATGAGCTGGGTCACGTTCCAGGAGTTCCCGCACCTAAGCTCAGGTGAGATGAGCTATTGGTACCCATCTGAGGGCTATTGGCACCCACACTCTAGATGTCATTGCTGAATGACGATAAAAATGGGCATGCAGTTCTATCTACGTTTTCCCCCTTCATTACACATTAAAATATGTTTTAACATCAGTTTCACTATTTACATGGAACAAATAAAGGATATAGTGAGAAATGTCCCTCTTGCCCTTTCTTTCTGTCCTGCCCACCCCAGGGGCTGCTGCTACTGCTGCTGCTAAGTCACTTCAGTCGTGTCTGACTCTGTGTGACCCCATAGACGGAAGCCCACCAGGCTCCCCTGTCCCTGGGATTCTCCAGGCAAGAACACTGGAATGGGTTGCCATTTCCTTCTCCAATGTGTGAAAGTGAAGTCGCTCAGTTGTGTCCGACCCTTAGCGACCCCACGGACTGCAGCCTACCAGGCTCCTCCATCCATGGAATTTTCTAGGCAAGAGTACTGGAGTGGCTTGCCATTGCCTTCTCTGACCCCAGGGGCAGCCACTAGTCATTGGTAATATCTGCCTAATGCTTTACAGGTTAAACAATGATTTCCCATAAACCATCTCATCAGATCCCCGCAATAACTCCCTGAAATATGGTAGGCATAAATTTTTATTGTCTCTTTTTAAGGATCAGGAGTACAGCTCAAAGAAATTAAGTGACTAGCTCAGAGCGACACTTCTGGTAAATGACAGAGTCAAGATTTAGGCCTTGGTGGTCTGAGCCCAATTTCCGAGCTCTTTGAATTACATCACACTGCCTCCTTTGCAAAAGAGTCCTGGGTTCTTAGAATTTGGCAAATGCCATAAATAGTTCACCTTCTGTGAAAAGAGACTTGTGGTTGGTCAGGAAACAGGAAAAATCTCATTTCTTGAGTATTTACATTCCGGAGTGGACTGTTCATTCTCTGCTTTGGGCAGCTTACAAGGACATTTCTCTGTGTTTTAGATAACCCTACAATTAAAAGTCAGCACTGGGGATGATTTCAGGTGAAACTGGGAATCCTGTGTAGACTTGTTTCATAGGACTCCATGGCACAGTACCACAAATGAGTGGCTTAAATCAACAGAAATCTCTCTTTCACAGTTCCGGGGGCCAGAAGTCTGAGATCAAGTTATGAGCAGGGTTGGTCGCTTCTGGAGACTTTGAGGGAGAGTCTGTCCCGGCCTTTCTCCCAGCTTTTGAAGGTTGCCAGCAGCCTTGGCATCCCTCGGTCTGCAGATGCACCAGTGCTTCAAGCCCGCCTGTTGCCACACGGCGCTCTTCACCTCGGCGCCTGCGTCTGCGTGTTCGCATGTGTGTCTGTGTCTTTCTCTCTCATACAGACGAGAGTCAGTGGGTAGGGCCTCCACTAATCTCAGACGGTAAAGAATCTGCCTGCAATGCAAGAGACTTGGGTTTGATCCCTGGATCGGGAAGATCCCCTGGAGAAGGGAATGGCCACCCACTCCAGTATTCTTGCCTAGAGAATCTCATGAACAGAGGAGCCTGGTGGGCTACAGTCCATGGGGTCGCAAAAAGTCAGACATGACTGAGCCGCTAACACACATCTATATATAAAATGATATAAAACACTAATCCAGTTATGACCTCATTTTAACTAATTACGTTTGCAAAGACCCTATTTTCCAAATAAGGTCACATTCTGAGGTTCTCTGTGGACATGAGGGGATACTTATTCAACTTAGTACACTGTCGTCCTGTTTCTTCGATAAAGAGGGATGAAAGTGAAAGTGAAGTTGCTCAGTCGTGTCTCTTTGCAACCCCATGGACTGTAGCCTACCAGGCTTCTCCATCTGGGATTTTCCTGGCAAGGATACTGGAATGGGTTGCCATTTTGTTCTCCAGAGGATCTTCCCAACCCAGGAATTGAACCTGGGTCTCCCACATTGCAGGCAGATGCTTTATCCTCTGAGTCACTTCTCGGCCTTTTGGTTAAGATCAAGTGTAAAGAGGGATAACACTTCTGGAATACTTGACGTCTTCCTAACCAGCTATATCCTCACCCAGAAAGGTGGTGCCAGGACAATTCTGCCCATCTAACAGGCAGGGAAAGGAAAAGGCAGTCAGACAAACAGAGGGGACTTCAGAGCAGCTCACAGACTGCTGCTGGCTGCAGCTGAGAAGCACTATTCACTGGGCCCGGGGTCAGGGCGGGGGAGCGTATCATTTTATCAGCAAGGATTCAGGGTCAGAATACTTGTATTTTAATAAGCATGAGAATGAAAAGTGGGACAGAGGGAAGGAAAAGGGAAAGGGAGAGCTGGTTTACTCACAAAAATGATTCTCCCTCCCCCCAAAATAGTTAGAAATTAACTTGGAATAAATGATATTTCTTCAAAGAAAATGTTAAAGCAGGAAGAGTAAAGCAAAACACGAGCGAATGAAGAACTATTCTCTCCTCCTGATCATAAAGTCTAACTTAAGTTCAGATTACAAAAGAATATAAATTAACACAATGAGATACATCACAATATTTAACAAATAAATTATGAAACTCAGCTGGAGTATGAATGGGGAAAATGCCACAAAATGTTTTGAGGGAACTTAAAATAACCACTACTCTGGTGGCTAAGTGGTAAAAAATCTGCCTGCCAATCAAGAGACACAGGTTCTATCCCTGGGTCAGGAAGACCCCCTGGAGAAGAGAACGGCAACCCACTCCAATATTCTTGCCTGGGAAATCCCATGGATAGAGGAGCCTGGCAGGCTATATAGTCCATGGGGTCACTAAAGAGGCAGACATGACTTAGTGACTAAACAACAACAAAATAAGCAGACAGTCATTACTATATTCTACTGGGGTAAAGACGAGAGAAACTGCCCAGGGGAATGGAATAGACTCTACAGAAAGAGACTGAAGTTATTTAAGGACTTGATGTAAGGTGACTGAGTGTCAGCACAAGGCTATTAGAAAGAATCACTATTTTAAAAATATCATCTAAATCCTGGGATATCAGCATGGATCAGAATTAGTTTATATCCATATTTTTCACACCATGCACTACAATACATTTCAAATGGGCCATAAAAAGCCAGAGTAGGAAATGGAAAAGCAAATGTGTTTCAACTGTGATGAGGAGAAAACATTTTGACTATTGATGAAAGAGATATCAGGGACAGGATGGATGGATCCAAATGTGTTGTTAAAAGCCTTTTGTGCCACAGAATGTAATAAAGCCAACACAAAAACGAAAGCCAGAGAAGGGGGGAAAATATATGTGGCAAATAAAGCTTTCTATCCAAAATAGCTAAGGAATTGATGTAACTATAAAAGGCCAGGATCCTGCTCCTTTTTTGAGAAGCAGTCAAAGGAAATGAGTGGATAGTTTACACACAAAGCTTTACATCGAAAAATGACCAGCCCCATTATAAATCTTGAACTTGCAATATGGACAACTTTTATATTGCTACAAAAATCAATTTAAAGGCTAAAAGTTAATGTTTAATTATTTAAATTCCCCTGAGACTAATTTGGGAAAAACTACAAAACAATGCCTAGCCTTTGATTCCTTAATCTTTCTTTTAAGAAAATGTCTAAAGAAAATTATGCAAAAGAAAAAACATTATTTCTACCAGATCTTCACTGGAGTATTATTTAAATAGAAAGCAACAGATAGCAATCATTTGCATAGTGATTTCTTAGTACTCCTTGAAGCGGGGTCTTAGGCTCCCCTACAGCAGAATCATCTAGGAGGCTTGTCCAAATGCAGATTTGGGGGCCACATTTCAGACCTACTTCATCAGAATCTCTGAAGGGCACCTGGGAATATTCATTTTATCAAGCAGGCCAGATGACTCATAACTACACTGAAATTTAAGAACCACTCAACTGTAAGCAAACTGCAGACCATGGGAACATTGAGAGGACTAGACAGCGTTTCAGGTGACAGACCCTGTGCCTGCATAAAACTGATAGAAGGCATGGTGATGACTGCAGAGGACTCAAAGCCCATGGGCAGCCAGCGCCCCACGTGAGACGCCCACAGAGCAGTGGCCACCGCAGGATAAAATCACTGATGTCCTTGGTGCTCATACGTTGTATTTTGTTTTAGACATTGTTTATAAGATTCGTCATGGTCATACAAGTTTTTCACTGATTTGTCAAACTCCCATGAAGGACACTCAAAAACTCAAGTGCTGTGTATCGTAGGGAGCTCAGCCTGGTGCTCTGTGATGACCTAGAGGGTGGGATGAGGGAGGCTGAGAGGGACGCCCAAGAGGGAGCGGCTATATGTATGCATATAGCTGATTCACGTCGACGTACAGCAGAAACTAACACAGTATTGTAAGGCAACTGTACCCCAACTGAAAAAAACAAACACTAACCAATAATCTCCATGATTCCTGCCTCGAGCCATACCTGCCTGGATGCCACCCCCTCTCCCTTTCTTCCCTTGGACCCCAGTCTCTGGGCAGTAACAGGCCCTTTCTGCCTTGGATTCGATCCAAAACCTCACTGACTGTCACCCCACTGCTTCCTTGGCCGAGTCCAGTGTTTGTGGCTGTGGGGATGTAGTCCTCTCATTAGGACACATTTTTGCAACCAACTGGGGGGCGGGCAGGGAGAGCTTAGCATGCAGCTTGTTGGAGACTGTTGGATATTCCCTTTTCAGGATGAGGAAGGGAGACAGGTCTGATGGGGTGAGTTGCTAATGCAGTTCTGAGCATCTGTGGCTCCCAGGGGGTTACTTCCCAGCGGGCTGATCCCCGAGGTACAGAAATGCCACCAGAGAGCTGCTTTCCACAGAAGCCGCCTTCCTGGAACCAACAGATCCATTCTTGCCCGGAGCCTTGGGGCTTCTTGCCAAGATCTACGGATGTCACAAGAAACTACTGTCCGGACAAGGTTGGCCAACCTCCCTTAAGAAGGTTGGGCAAATGCCCAGGACACCAGGCGCCTGTGTGGGATGGGGGAACCTGTTATGGAACAGCTGGGGGATAGTGGGAGCCAGACTTTGCTCAGCGCCATACCTAAGATTCAAATCTTGATGTTCTGCAGCCCCCAGGGAGTACAAATGCCTCCTTTCATACTAGCGCATGTGTGCCCGGCCCTGAAATACCAGTCCTCACCTGCTTCTGCTATCTCACAGCTGTGCCCTCTAGGTGTTACCTTGGGCATCCTTGCATGGTTCAGCAGAGGAGCTCCTTTTCCATGAGGGCGACCAGGCTGGGGAAAGACACCTGACTCAGGACACCAGAGTGGGTACTGAGAGTTGTCATTTTGTCCCAGCCTCCATCCAACACCCTATAACCTCTCTGTCACCTCCAGCCCTTTTGGAGGTCTTTCCCACAGGTTCAGAAACCAGCCCAGAGGGTAGATTCTGTACTTTGCCAGCCTCCTGTGCAGTAAGCCAGCCCCTCAAGGGAGACAGCAGAGAAGCAGAAGCCGGAGGGGGCAAGAGAGACACTGGGCTGTGATCCTGTTGTGACTTTTCATCTTCCATCCAGAAGCAGTTGAGTACCAAAGGCTGTGCTAGGAAGCTACAGCCGAGAACAGACAGACCTCCTGCCTTCATGGAAATTATAGTCTGGTGGAGGCGGCAGAAGATAAACAAGTCAGCAAAGTCACGAAAGGACATTTATATTGTAATGAGTGCTCAGAAGGAAATAAACAGGTGCTGTGGTAGAAAATAAAGTGGAATTCTGTTTCAGAAAGGAGGGTCAGGGATGCTCCTGCGGAGCTGAGCCTGGGTGACCGGAAGCTGTTGGCTGGGAACAGGAAGCTGCTGAGGGACCAGAAGGTCCTGAGGAAGAAAAGGGCGTGGTGGGTTCCAGGAACTGCAGGTTCATCCGTGCCGGGGTTCACTGAGTGTGGGCAAGACCTGTGGCTTAAGATGGTTGACTGGGCAGGGGCCAGACCAGTCAGGCCAAGCTGAGGAATTTGTATTTTTGTCTATGTAGAATGGGAGATCATTGAAGGCTTTTAACCAAGTGACATCATCTGGTTTAAATGTTCAAGACGCACTGTGGCTGTAGGTCTGGGAGTAGTCTTCAGGGGCTACAGTGGAAAAAATGAGAGCACTTAGGAACCTCGCAGTGTCCAGGTGAGAGAGGATGTTGCATAGACTGGCTGGTGGAGTGGAGGGGAAGGGGTGGAGCTTGAGACGTATTTGGGAGGTTGGACCCGGGAGTGAGGGGTGGGGAGGCATTGAGACTGAATCTCAGACTTGAAGCTTGAGCCACCTGAGGGTGGGCGGTGCCAGTCACTGAGGTGGGGACAGGGAGTGGGGGTTGGGAACAGGACGAGGT
The DNA here is from genome assembly GCF_049115385.1 of Moschus berezovskii. Lineage (NCBI taxonomy): Eukaryota > Metazoa > Chordata > Mammalia > Artiodactyla > Moschidae > Moschus > Moschus berezovskii. The sequence continues at coordinate 24,210,236 of NC_142468.1, read as the reverse complement.
CCTCAGGCTTGTCCTGACAAGGAAGTCATTACCCCATGTTCCTTCCCAGCCTCTCCTGTGAGAGGCTGTGAACCTCGTTTTCCAGGCTGAGAGAAGCAGCTTGGGCCCAATGAGTCAAGAGTCAGGGCTGAGAGATGACACCAAGGAGCCAGTTTGGGTCCTTCTGCACCCAGCCTGGCTCTCCCTTTCCCAGTCCAGCTATGAAACCCCCTCCCAAACACCCCACCAAGGCCACTTTGAGGCACCTTGGTAACCACTCCCAGGACAGGAGGCTATGGCTCCAAGATATTTTGTCCCATCCCTAATGCTTTTTCCAGTGCCCCTTCCTGGTCGGCATCTAAAGGGTGGGGTACTCTTCCGCTGGGGCAGGAACCTAGGAAGCAGACACAGGGGCTGGATGTTGGTTTCAGCTCCTACCTGGCTGGGCCCTTTACTCCCCTTCTCTGAGAACTTTATCTTCCTGACTGCAAAATGGAACACAAGCCCCCCTTTCTTTGTGTGTGTTAGTTGCTTGGTCATGTCCAACTCTTTATGACCCCATGGAGTGTAGCCTGCCAGGCTCCTCTGTCCATGGGATTCTCCAGACAAGAATATGGGAGTGGGTTGCCTTTCCCTTCTCCGAGGGGAGGGGGTTAGGAATAGGGGCTTTAGAGTCAGGAAGACCTCAGTTCCAATCCCAGCTGGCTCTGTGATGTTGGCAGGTCACTCTCTAAGCTGCAGTCATGTCGCCTTCAAAAGGGAAACATTAAACCCCTTTCCTATGGGACTCTTGTGAGGATAAAGCGAGATTATGGAGGCCAAGGGCCTTACCCATAGCATCAATGTAAATGGTCGCTGGTGTTATTGTGTTGTTGTTGGACATTGACTGATGGAGAACATCCATAAAGGGACAAGGACAGGTGCCAGTTTCCCTAAGGCAGGTGGGAAATTATAGGATCTGGACAATGAGTTTTCATCTACATACCTCAAGTTTTAGACACACACACACTTTTAATCTGACCTCTGCAGAGTTAGGAAAGTCCAAGGTCAACTGAATATTATTTTGTGACTTCATTTTTAGTCTGTGCCTTAGTGACCTTATCTGCAAAATGCAAATAAAAATCATTTCTATCTCGTGGGGTTGCTGTGAAACTTAAGTGCATTAGCTTGTTAAACACTAAGTATATAAAGTGTTTAAAATAGTGTCAGGAGTAGGCTCTTGACAGCAGCAGCTGTCAGCAGCAATCTGAGCAGCAGCAACAGCAATGGTAGTGGCAGCAGAGTAGCAGCAATGGGAGCAGTAATGGCAGCAGCGGCTGCAGTCACAGAAGCAGTGGTAGCGCCAGCAGTAATAACAGAAGTAGGAAAAGTTGTTCAGTCACTGAATTGTGTCCGACTCTTTGTGACCCCATTGACTGGAGCACACCAGACTCCTCTGTCCTCCATTACCTCCCAGAGTGTGTTCAAACTCACGTCTGTTGACTCAGTGATGCCATCCAACCATTGCATCCTCAGTTGCCCCCTTCTCCTCCTGCCTTCAATCTTTCCCAGCATCAAGGTCTTTTCCAATGATTCAGCCCCTCAAATCAGGTGGCTGAAGTTTGGAGCTTCAACTTCAGCCTCAGTCCTTCCAAGGAGTATTCAGGATTGATTTCCTTTAGGATGGACTGGTTTGATCTCCTTGCAGTCCAAAGGACTCTCAAGAGCCTTCTCCAGCACCACAGTTTGAAAGCATCAATTCTTCAGTGCTCAGCTTCTTTAGAGGCAGTGGTAGCGATAATGGTAGGAGCAGTATTAATAGTAGGAGCAGTAGGTTTTCATCAGCGTGGCTTAGGGTGAAATGTCTCTTTACTGTGGTAGATGCTTCCATTCTCTCATCAACAGAAGAAGAAATGAAAGACTAAGGGCTGGGCTGCTGACTATTCACAGAACTGATAATTCTGGACAAGGGTGCAGAGTTGAAAGATTCATCCATCCTACCACATAAGAGCTTGAAGATGGATCTGGTAGCATGTGAAATTCAATAGTCACCAAACTCTCGGTGTCAGAGTTGGATGTCTACAATGCTTTTTCTCCAGTCTAGGGCAATATGGGGAAGAAAATAACAACTAGTGGGTTTTTCTTAAATCTAAATTTACTCCATTTTTCAACTTCAAGATTTTCATCTTTCAGACATTTGGTGTTGAAATAGTCTTTATTTTATAAAATGTTGGTGATAGTTGTTGGTGATGTGACTATTTGATGATCCATACTGGTGGGTGTGACTGGTGATGATCCATACTGGTCCATGAAACCCCAAATCTGAAAACCACTGGTCTTTCTTACAAATGGGGAAATGGAGAGAAGGGGAAGGAGTGACTTGCCCAAGGTCACAAGTTTTGTGGTTTGTGACAGAGCCAGGGCTGGAACCTGAGTGTCCTGACTCCCAGGGCAGTGCTTTACTCACTGGACTCTTCCATGGCTCGTTTAGGACTCTTTCACTTACCAGTGAGTGAAACCACTGCCTTCAGCAAAAGAGAAATTCAAAAAGACTTCCAACTAGAAAAAAAGAGAAATAGATTCTTGACAGGAAAAAAAGCTTTGAATGTCTGTGAAATCCCTGGAAATAGACTCCCATCACAATCAGAGGAGAGGAATACATCATGAGAACCGGCCAAGAGGAGCTACCCCTCGTCCAAGGTAAGGAACAGCGGCTGCGCTTTGCTGGAGCAGCCGTGAAGAGATACGCCACGTCCAAGGTAAGAGAAACCCAAGTAAGACAGTAGGCACTGAGAGAGGGCATCAGAGGGCAGACAGACTGAAGCCACAATCACAGACAACTAGCCAATCTGATCACATGGACCAGAGCCTTGTCTAACTCAATGAAACTAAGCCATGCCATGTGGGGCCACCCAAGATGGATGGGTCATGGTGGAGAGGTCTGACAGAATGTGGTCCACTGGAGAAGGGAATGGCAAACCACTTCAGTATTCTTGCCTTGAGAACCCCATGAACAGTATGAAAAGGCAAAAAGATAGGACACTGAAAGATGAACTCCCCAGTCAGTAGGTGCCCAATATGCCACTGGAGATCAGTGGAGAAATAACTCCAGAAAGAATGAAGGGATGGAGCCAAAGCAAAAACAACACCCAGTTGTGGATGTGACCGGTGATAGAAGCAAGGTCCAATGCTGTAAAGAGCAATACTGCATAGGAATCTGGAATGTTAGGTCCATGAATCAAGGCAAATTGGAAGTGGTCAAACAGGAGATGGCAAGAGTGAACATCAACATTCTAGGAATCAGCGAACTAAAATGGACTGGAATGGGTGAATTTAACTCAGATGACCATTATATCTACTACTGTGGGCAGGAATCCCTTAGAAGAAATGGAGTAGCCATCATGTCAACAAAAGAGTCTGAAATGCAGTACTTCGATGCAATCTCAAAAATGACAGAATGATCTCTGTTCATTTCCAAGGCAAACCATTCAGTATCACAGTGATCCAAGCCTATGCCCTGACCAGTAACGCTGAAGAAGCTGAAGTTGGACAGTTCTATGAAGACCTACAAGACCTTATAGAACTAACACCCAAAAAAGATGTCCTTTCATCATAGAGGACTGGAATGCAAAAGTAGGAAGTCAAGAAACACCTGGAGTAACAGGCAAATTTGGCCTTGGAGTACGGAATGAAGCAGGGCAAAAGCTAATAGAGTTTGGCCAAGAGAATGCACCGGTCATAGCAAACACCCTCTTCCAACAACACAAGAGAAGACTCTACACATGGACAGTACATCATGTGTGCTATGCAGAGTACATCATGAAAAACACTGGGCTGGAAGAAGCACAAGCTGGAATCAAGATTGCCAGGAGGATTATCAATAACCTCAGATACGCAGTGGAGAAGGAAATGGCAACCCACTCCAGTGTTCTTGCCTGGAGAATCCCAGGGACGGGGGACCCTGGTGGGCTTCTATCTATGGGGTCACACAGAGTCGGACATTACTGAAGTGATGCAGCAGCAGCAGCAGATACACAGATGACACCACCCTTATGGCAGAAAGTGAAGAACTAAAGAGCCTCTTGATGAAAGTGAAAGAGGAGAGTGAAAAAGTTAGCTTAAAGCTCAACATTCAGAAAACTAAGAACATGGCATCCGGTCCCATCACTTCATGGGAAATAGATGGGGAAACAGTGGAAACAGTGTCAGACTTTATTTTTCTGGGCTCCAAAATCACTGCAGATGGTGATTGCAGCTTTGAAATTAAAAAATGCTTACTCCTTGGAAGGAAAGTTATGACCAACCTAGACAGCATATTAAAAAGCAGAGATGTTACTTTGCCAACAAAAGTCCATCTAGTCAAGGCTATGGTTTTTCCAGTAGTGGTATATGGATGTGAGAACTGGACTTTATTTAAAAAGCTGTGATTCATGGGGTCGCGGAGAGTCGGACATGACTGAGCGACTGAACTGAACTGAACTGAACTGAAAAAAGCTGAGCACCGAAGAATTGATGCTTTTGAACTGTGGTGTTGGAGAAGACTCTTGAGAGTCCCTTGGACTGCAAGGAGACCCAACCAGTCCATCCTAAAGGAGATCAGTCCTTGGTATTCATTGGAAGGACGGATGTTGAAGCTGAAACTCCAATACTTTGGCCACCTGATGCGAAGAGCTGACTCATTGGAAAAGACCCTGATGCTGGAAAAGATTGAGGGCAGGAGGAGAAGGGGCGATAGAGGATGAGATGATTGGATGCCAGCACCAACTTAATGGACACGAGTTTGGGTAAACTCTGGCAGTCGATGATGGACAGGGAGGCCTGGCGTGCTGCGGTTCATGGGGTCGCAAAGAGTCAGACAAAACTGAGTGACTGAACTGAACTGAACACAACCAGAGTTTCCCCTCTATGGTTCAAAACCCATCATTAGACTTGCCCAGATTCTTAGCCTCCACCCCACCCCTCCAACATACACACCCCGTCCCCCACACACACAAACACACATACAACACATTCATCTGCACCCTCATATACACACACGCAGAGACTCCTCATTCTGATCAGTCCCTGAGGAGCCAGACTTTGCCTCACTCACCCTGACTCATGCCTTTTCTCAGGAGACACCAGCCAGGAGTGTCTAATCTACCCCACATTAAACCCATCTCACTTCTTCCTCAGGGACAGAGTTACCTCCCGAGCAAAGGTCATCATAACACACTGTCCCCAGGAGCCTTTGAGACAGGACTTACTGGCTGAGTAGTTATGCCTTTCTGCATTTTCTTTACTGTGTTGTTGACAGTCTGCACACATCCAGAGAACTAAAAATAAATAGCAGGAGGGCTGACTTGTTTGAAGCTGGGTCAGTGTTTATTTTCTCAAAGATTGAACTTCCTTGATGTGGATGTAAAACTACATGAAATGGGCCTTGGATGCATGGACTGTGGTCTGTGTTTTAAATATACAGACAGGGAGGATTTGCCCTGAAAATCTTAACTGTGGAATCCCTGTCTCACTTACCTTGCCCCACTCCCAGGTCAGGTCTGGGGCATGGGAGACACACTCCACGAATCTTCTGCTTTGCCCCGGTGCTGCCTGATTCTACTTCTCCCCCTGACTTGACACACAGAGCAAATGGACACCCTTCTCGAGGCCTTACTCTCCCCATCCGGCAAGTGGGTCAGTGAAACAGAATGGAGGGAACAATGGCAGAATATTGATCTTAACTGTTTCAGTGTCTTAAGGATAGAAGTGGTTTGTGACAAAAGAGAGATGGAGCCCTTTCTGGTGGTGATGACCTCCCCACGAGAACATGCCTCTCGCCAAGGATCTCCTTCATCCCTCTCCAGAATAGAAAACACAGGAAGAAGTGCCTGGTTCCTATTTCGTGGAAGTGAAATGCCCAGGATGCTATACAATCACCACCATTTTTAGCCATGCATAAACAGTAGTTTTGTGTGTTGGCTGCTCTACTGTTCTCTGCCAGGCTATGAGGAAAAACAAGCTTCCAGAAGGATGCTCCTTCAGATGGAAGCAGCGCTGAAAACACCCTATATCAAGGTGAATGGAAAACCATCCCAATAAACACATTTTGGATACAAAAAAAAAGAGAAAGAGACAGATGAAAAGCCAGTCCTCCGAGACCTTGACTCCCTTTCTTTCTTATTCCTCCCAGCTAGAGATTAAAATGCCTGGGCTCCAGCTTCCAGACCCCTGGCAGTGAGCCCAGGTATGCTCAGAGCTATCTCTTCTGTAGGTTCCATTTACAAAGCGGTAACGCCAAGGAAAGGACCATGAGTAACTTACTCCCTAAATCCTCAGCGCCAGCTTCTCCAATAGACTCAATAGATAAGGTGCCTAAAGTCCTGGCTTGGTTAATTTCATGTGTCAGCTTGAGATGCCCAGATATCTGGTTAAACACTCTCCTGGGTATGTTTGTGTTTCTGACTGAGATTTGAATCAGTGGACCCGTGGAGCAGATTGCCCTGTCCAGTGTGGGTGGGCCTCATCCAATTTGTTGGAGGCCTAAATAGGACAAAAGAAGGTAGAACAGGGAGGCTTTCAAGCTCTCTTAGCCTGGGACATTGATTTTCTGTCTTCAATCTCAGACTCAGATAAGAACTTATGCCATTGGCTCTCCTGGTTCTTCAGGTTGTCAACTGAAGCCTGTAGGACTCCTTGGCCTCTGTTACCACATGAGCTAATTCCTTACAATAAATCTCTTTATATATTTATATATATCCTACTGGTTCTCTTTCTCTGGAGAACCCAGACTAATACAGTTACCAGTACTTTTAGGGGTCCGTGAGAATGTTGCAGTTTTTTTAATCAGAAAGAGAAGACAAATATAATAAAAATGAATATACAAAAAAAACTAGTCAAGGCTGAATTATATTGTCTTTATGCCAACGTAGTCACAAAGTATATATTTTTTGTTTTAAATGCTTTTTTATTTTATTTTCTATTGGAGGCTAATTACTTTACAATAATACATTGGTTGGTTTTGCCATACACTGACATGAATCTGCCCCGGGTGTACATGTGTTCCCCTTCTTGAACCCCCCTCTCACCTCCCTCTTCCCCATATCCTCCCTCCAGGTCATCCCCGTGCACCAGCCCCGAGCATCCTGTATCATGCGTCGAACCTGGACTGGTGATTCATTTCACATATGATAATATACATGCTTCAATGCCATTCTCCCAAATCATCCCACCTTCACCCTCTCCCACAGAGTTCCAAAGACTGTTCTATACACCTATGTCTCTTTTGCTGTCTCGTATATGGGGTTAAGGTAACAAAGTATAATTTAAAATATATTTTTATAGACAAATAGGCCTATAAGGGAACAAGTGCCTAAAGCCCAGGAAAGCCATAATGTGACCCCAGTCACCCTCCATAGTGCTCCATCCTTGAGGATTGGTGTCTTTTTATCTGGAAACCAGTGTCCACCCATTGCTTCAGTGGGTTGACCAGGATGGTGTCTCTATGGCCTTGAACTGACCTTGAAGATGAGGTTATTTTGGAGTTGCCCTCCTGAGTTGTATCTATTAATAGAACCGTGTGTGTGTGTGTGTGTGTGTGTGTGTGTCTAGTGGGGGTGGGTCTAGCTGTGCAGAAGGCAGAGTAAACCAGAACTAGGAATTTGATAGCAATAGCTTCTCCTTCAGAAGAGTTTGGCTGTAAGGAACACCCTCCCTGCCTCCACCCCGACCAGTTTTCCTCTGTGTCCTGTCCTGGTTCTTGTCTAATTAGGTTGACCTCTCTCTCCTAGAGACCAGGACTCAATATTTAGTCTCCAAGATATGTCAGATACTGCTCGGGGCAGAGATCAACAACACCATGCCTGTAGCCTTTGCAAGCAGTTTTCCCTGGTGGCTCAGACAGTGTAGAATCTGCCTGTAATGCAAGTGACTTGGGTTTGATCCCTGGATTGGGATGATCCCCTGGAGGAGGGCATGAACACCCACTCCAGTATTCTTCCCTGTATAGTCCCATGGGTGGAGGAGACTGGTGGGCTATGATCCATGGGGTTGCAAAGAGTCAGACACGACTGAGAGACACACACACAAAAAACAGCCTATAAACAAGCTGACAGAATAGAGTACCAAGAGCTGTGGGAAGACCCATTTTCATTCTGCCTGGGTGAACCACGAAGACATCACACAGGTGGGAACACTTGAGCAAGGCTTGGAAGCATGTTGGGATTTTGACCACAGATAGTAGCCTCAGCGGAAAGGGGGAGAGAGAGTGTGTATCCTTCCATCTACCCAGAGGGAAGAATTTGTTTGTGATGATGAGAAATGTGATAGAACTGACAGCAGTTACGTGAAATGAGTTTTGTCAGTTGTGAGCCCCAAATTACAACTCTCTCCTGTGACAGTGTAAAATGATTTCTTCCAGCTAAAAAAACAGAAGCAAACACAAATTAAGAGCACTCTGTCAGGACTTCCCTGAGGATCCAGTGGTTGAGACCTCGCCTTCCAATTCAGGGAGTCAGATTTGATCCCTGGTCTAGGTGCTAAGAACTCACATGTCTCAGGACTGAAAAACCAGAATATAAACAACAGAAGCAATATTGTAACAAATTCAATAAAGACTTTTAAATGGTCCAAATTAAAAAAAAAAAAAGAGTTCCCTGTCATAAAAGACATACCACCGCCACAAAGCATTCTGTGCCCTACAACCTTTTTGATCACCTGCACTTTGACAGGGAAAGAAGGTCATGCCAACAGACAGCATGGTGCAGGCAAAGGGGAGGAGGGCCCATGCCTTGGGGATGGCAGGTAGTTCTGCCAACTCAGAAGTGGGGTATAAGAATGACATGGCCCCAACCAAGCCCCTTACCCAGATAAGGAAACAGGTACCAAGAAAATGGGGCTTCCCTGGTGTCTCAGGCACAGAATCTGCCTACAATGCAGGAGACCCGGGTTTGATCCCTAGGTAGGGAAGATCCTCTGGAGGAGGGCATGGCAACCCCCTCTCGTATTCTTGCCTGGAGAATCCCATGGACAGAGGAGCCTGGCGGGCTACAGTCCATAAGATAGAAAAGAGCTGGACATGATGGAGAAAAGGAGCATCCTTGCCTTTCCTGGGAGGAGGGTGGCCTCTTAACAATGAACATGATAAAGTAAGTGTCCAGAGTGTGTTGCTGAGGCTCTTGCTATAAACATCCTAACTGATTTAGGCACTACACATATAATATATATATATATATATATATATATAATATAGTGTACTATGTGTAACAGAAAAGATTAGTCTGTGTTCTGGGTTCCTGGCACAGAGATACTAAATCCCTTGGAATTTCCTGATAGGAGTGTCTTTTGCTATTCACACTGGGCCCTTTTGAACACACTAGAGTTTATGCTAGTGAGGTGACTCAGGATGAGACCTCTAGAGATAGCTTTATGGGGGCTGCTCACCCAAAAGACCAATTATTCTTGAGGGTGGGAATTTTCAGCCCCACCTCCCAACCTCTGGAGAAGGGAGGGGCTGGAGACTGAGTTATGAAAACTCAGGAGCAATGAGATTTGGAGAATGTTGGGGTTGGTGAACACTTCGAGGTGCTGGGTGGGCAGTACACCCTGAGAGGACACAGAAGCCCCCCCATACTTTTCCCTGTGTATCTCCTCCACTTGGCTTTTCCTGAGTTTTATCCTTTATAATAAAGTCATTAAAAGCAGAGCGCTTTCCTGAGTTCTGAGTCATTTCAAGTGAATTGTAGAACTTGAAGAGGGGAGTCAGGGAAACCCCCAAATTCATAATTGGTCAGGTAGAAGTAAGGGTCATTGGGGAACTCCACTTGCAGCTGGCAAGTGAAGGGGCAGTGTTGTGGGACTGAGCTCTCTAACTGGTGGGATGTGACTCTAAGTCTAGGTAGACAGTGTCAGCCAGATGGCTCCCCGTCTGGCTCTTCTGTAGATATCCACTGTGCCTTTGGGCAAGTTGCTCCCATCTCAGGTTTCAGTTTACTTATCCATAAAATGAGAGGTCCTGGACTTGATGAATACTCAGGTCCACTCGCCCAAAGGAGGGTGCCCCAGGACACAGTAAAAGAGCAGGCAAGGGGCTTTATCACAGTGAATAATGATGAGTGTTGAGTAAAGGAATTTTTCAGAGAAGCAAACAGACTCCTGGTGACCCCTGCCCCACCCCTGAGCCAGATGCCCTCCAGGAAATCAGAGAAACAGAGAGACTTCGAGTTGGCCCCTGGGTCAACAGAGGCTGTGTGATTAGAAGGCTGTCCAGCCATAAATAAGATGAAAGGACAACCCTCAGAATGGGAGAAAATATTTGCAAATGAAGCAGCTGACAAACGATTAAATTTCAAAATATACAAGCAGCTCATGCAGCTCAACATTAAAAAAAACACCAAACAACCCAATTAAAAAATGAGCAAAAGACCTAAACAGATATTTCTCCAAAGAAGACATACAGATAGTCAACAAACACATGAAAAGATGCTCAGCATCACTAATTATTGGAGAAATGCAAATGAAAACCACAGTGAAGTATTACCTCACACCAATCAGAAAAAAAAGTGGAAAGTTAAGTCACTCAGTTGAGTCTGACTCTTTATGACCCCATGACTGTAGCCTACCAGGCTCCTCTGTCCGTGGGATTTTCCAGACAAGAGTACTGGAGTGGGTTGCTATTTCCTTCTTTAGAGGATCTTCCTGACCCAGGGATTGAACCTGAGTCTCCTGGCATTGTAGGCAGATGCTTTTACCATCTGAACCACTAGGGAACTCATATTTCACCAGTCAGAAAGCCCACCATAAAAAAGAAATCTACAAACAATAAGTGGAGAAAAGGGAACCCTCTTGCACTGTTGTGGGAATGTAAATTGATACAGCCACTATGGAGAACAGTATGTAAAGTGAAGTCGCTCGGTCGTGTCCGACTCTTTGCAACCCCATGGACTGTAGCCCACCAGGATCCTCCATCCCCAGTATGCAGGAGAACAGTATGCAGGTTCCTTAAAAAACTAAAAACAGAACTACCATATGACCCAGCAATCCCACTATTGGGCATATACCCTGAGAAAACCATAATTCAAAAAGATATATATACCCCAATGTTCTGGAGGGGGAAATGGCAACCCACTCCAGTATTCTTGCCTAGAGAATCCCGTGGACAGAGGAGCCTGGTGGGCTATAGTCTATGGGGTCACAAAGAGTTAGACATGACTGAAGTGAGTTAGCACAGCACAGCACCACAACATTCATTGCAGCACTATTTACAATAGCTAGGACGTGGAAGCAGCCTAAATGCCCATCAACAGATGAATGCATAAAGAAGATGTAGTACATATATACACGGAATGTTACTCAGTCATAAAAAGGAATGAAATCGAGCCATTTGTCGTGATATGGATGAACCTAGAGTCTGTCATACAGAGTGAAGTAAGTCAGAAAGAGAAAAACAAATATTGTATATTAACATATATACATGGAATCTAGAAAAACAGTACAGATGAATCTATTTTCAGGGCAGGAATAGAGACACAGATGTAGAAAACTGACTTATAGACACAGAGGGGGAAGGAGAGGGTGGGATAAATAGAGCAGCATTAGCATATATACACTGCTGCTACTGCTGCTGCTAAGTCACTTCAGTCGTGTCCGACTCTGTGCGGCCCCATAGAGGGAAGCCCACCAGGCTCCCCCATCCCTGGGATTCTCCAGGCAAGAACACTGGAGTGGGTTGCCATTTATATACACTAGCATGTGTAAAACACATATTTGAATAGCACAGGGAAGTCAGGTTCTTGCTCTGTGATGACCTGGAGGGTGGGAGGGAGGCCTTAGAGGGAGGGGATATATATATATACACATATAGCTGATTCACATTGTTGTACAGCAGAAACACAACATGGTACAGCAATTATACAACAATTAAAAGAAAAAACAGAAGATTATCTGGTCAAGCAATCTTCCCTTGGCAGTCCTGGTTTCTTCCTAGTGAGACCTTTCCCAGGATGGGCAGCATGCCACCACTTACCACATTTTCAAGGGCCTGCTGGTCTGATGAACCATGAAGACCCTGAAAGTGCATTCAATATGCACGTGACACAGAGCAGGCAGGGAGAGCTGCTGTGCTGGGTGGTAGAATCAGGTTTCAAAACTATGCCCCCTGACTTGAAAGATGCATTGAAGTTAATGAGATTATGTTGAATAAGGAGAAATGAGACCAAGCTCAGATCCAAAAAGACCAAGTAGATCAGGGGTTGGCAAAGTTTAGCCTGTGTGCTGAGTCCAGGCTGCAGCAGCTTTTGTAAAATTAGATTTTACTGGAACACAGCCACATTCATTTGCTCATGCTTACACGCTACAACGACAGAGTGGAGTATTTGCACCAGGATCCTATGGTCCACAAAGTCCAAAATAATTGCCATCTATCTGTATGACTCCTGAAAACTAGACAAGGAAGTTTGAAGGAGATCTAAATATATAGCAGCTCAAATGGAAATAGGGGGAGAGAGAGAAAATGAAGGTGTGATTATTTAGACTGCATTAATAGTGGAAACTGGAAAAGATCCTGATGCTGGGAAAGATTGAGGGCAGGAAGAGAGGGGTGATAGAGGATGAGATGATTGGATGGCATCACCGCCTCAATGGACTCGAACTTCAGCAATCTCCGGGTGATAGTGAAGGACAGCCCTGGTGTGCTGCAGTCCATAGGGTTGCAGAGTCAGACATGACAGAGTGACTAACCAACAACTACAAAAGGGTGTTATAATATTAAGACAGATTTCCTGGTGGCGGTAGTAGAGAATCCACCTGCCAATGCAGGAGACTTGCCAGTGCAGGAGATGAGATCTGCCAATGCAGGAGACACGGGTTCAATCTCTGAGTCAGGAAGATTCCCCTGGAGAAGGAAATGGCAACCCACTCCAGTATCGTTACCTGGAAAATCCCAGGGACAGAGGAGCCTGGAAGGCTATAGTCCATGAGATCAAAATAGAGTTGGACATGACTGAGCAACTAAACAGCAACAGCAACAATATTAAAACAAGGAATCTATTAGATAGATAGGTCTCCTTTCACTGTAAGTGACCAAAAGTAATGCAAGATTAGCTCAGCACCAGAGGACTGTATTGGAGGGACATGGTCAGATGACCCCGAAGGTCTGAGCTATTGACTTGGCCCTAGGCCTTTATATCAAAGAGGCTGGGTTGGGCCCAACTGCCCCTTTCTCTGGTTTCAGGGGTGTATGAGCCTATCAGCCATTGCACCAAGGGAGCCCCTGACAGATGGAGCAGGAGAGCAGGGAGGGGCAGCACCAGGGAAAGCATCCTGGCACCCGAGAGAGATGCCAGAGGCCCAGGCCCTGTGGGGGTGTCACACATGGACCGTGCAGGTCCCTGGGATGCTGACTTGAAGAATCCTTAACTGCCTTCCCCTAGATTGGACTGTGGCCTTCCTGCCCATCAGGGATGCATAAATAGATATTAATTTTTTTCCCAAAAAGTTGCTGATGGATTTAACTGTTCCTAATCTCGTGCCAGGTCGAGGTAGTATTCCTGTCTTGGTGGTGGTGGGTTTGAGGTTCAGAGCTGGGATGAGAAGTTGAGGAGTAAACAGGGCGCTGTTGAGTCAGAAATGAACGCACAGGGCATTGCATTTGCCAGACCTTGATTGGGGCTCCCCTGCTGTGGAGGGAGTGGGCTACCTCCCAGGTTTAGAGTTCAGCAGAGCACATCAGGGGGGCATGGGAGAGAGCAAGATGGCTGTAATCATAGATCCTGGCTCTGCCACATACCAGCTGGCTGATCTTCTGCAAGTTAGCCTTTCTAGGCCTCAGTTTTCTCATCTGCAAAATGGGGACGAATCATATGTCCATCTCAGGAGGATATTTAAAAAGATACCAATTCCTTAGTTATACCAGCAGCAGAACAAGGGCTGGCTTGAGGGTGGCATGGAGTGGTAATAAGAACCTGGCTTCTGGGCCAAAGTGCTTGGGTTAGGGCCTGGCTGCTCAGTTCTATGGAATGTATCTAACCTTTCTGCCCTCCTATTCTGTAAAATAGACATAGTCATAGTTAAGTGCTTCAAGCAATTGTTAGAGAATTTAAATATTAAATACGTGCAAAGCATTTAGAACAGTGCATGGCACATAACACATGGGGGTCTGCTAAAAACCCAGCTGACATTCTTGTTCATCCTTGTAAATCCGGGAAACTTTACCTGTTGAAATTCCTTTTTTGCATCTCATAAGCATCTCCTTGACATTGTCATCCCTCCTTCCTTTTAAGGATGACACTGTGTACCCTTTTTTCCTTCATGTGGTACTTGTTCAGTCACTCAGTCGTGTCCAACTCTTTGCAACCCCATGGACTGCAGCATGCCAGGATTCCCTGTCCTTCACCATCTCCCGGAGCTTGCTCATACTCATGTCCATTGAGTCGGTGATGCCATCCAACCATCTCATCCCTTGTCATCCCCTTCTCCTCCTGCCCTCACTCTTTCCCAGCATCGGGAGGGATGCCTTCAATCTTTTCCAGTGAGTCAGCTCTTCACATCAGGTGGCCAGAGTATTGGAGCTTCAGCTTCAGCATCAGTCCTTCTAATGAATATTCAGGACTGATTTCCTTTAGGATTGACTAGTTTGATCTTGCAGTCCAAGGGCCTCTCAAGCATCCTCTCCAGCACCACAGTTCAAACGCATCAATTCTTCAGCACTCAGCCTTCTTTATGGTCCAAATTTCACACCCATACATAACTACTGGAAAAACCACAACTTTTACTAGATGGACCATTGTCGCAAAGTAATGTGTCTGCTTTTTAATACAGAGGTTTGTCATAGCTTTTCCTCCAAGAAGCAAGCGTCTTTTAATTTCAGAGCTATAGTCACCGTCTTCAGTGATTTTGGAGCCTAAGAGAATAAAGTCTGTCACTGTTTCCATTTTCCCCCATCTCTTTGCCATGAAATGATGGCACCAGATGCTATGATCTTAGTTTTCTGAATGTTGAGTTTTAAACCAGCTTTTTCACTCTCCGCTTTCACTTTCATCAAGAGACTCTTCAGTTCCTCTTCACTTTCTGCCATAAGGGTGATATCATCTGCATATCTGAGGTTATTGATATTTCTCCCGGCAATCTTGATTCCAGCTTGTGCTTCATCCAGCCCAGCATTTCGCATGATATACTCTAATATAAGTTAAATAAGCAGGGTGACAATATACAGTCTTGACATACTCGTTTCCCAATTTTGAACCAGCCCGTTTTTCCATGTCTGGTTCTAACTGTTGCTTTTTGACCTGCATACAGGTTTCACAGGAGGTGTGTTCCACGTGGTATTAATTACACAGAATCTTCTGACCTTTCTTTTTTCCAGCCTTTTGACTCCCTTTTCCTCCAGAACTCAGCAGAGACCTCCCACCCTCATCCTCCTGTTAACAGCACAGGGCTCATCTAGGGCTTCCTGAGTGTGTAGAGACCCACACACCTGTCCAGCACACGCCATGACCTGAGGGCTCTCCATTCATCCATTCCTCAAACACCCAGTCTCTCATTCCCCGGCACTCTGGTGGACACTGGTGGCACAGAATGAATAGCCAAGGTCTCTGCCCTCTTGATGAAAGTGAAAGAGGAGAGTGAAAAGGTTGGCTTGAAGCTCAACATTCAGAAAACAAAGATCATGGCATCTGGTCCCATCACTTCATGGGAAATAGATGGGGAAACAGTGGAAACAGTGTCAGACTTTATTTTTTGGGCTCCAAAATCACTGCGGATGCTGATTGCAGCCATGAAATTAAAGGACGCTTACTCCTTGGAAGGAAAGTTATGACCAACCTAGATAGTATATTAAAAAGCAGAGACATTACTTTGCCAACCAAGGTCCGTCTAGTCAAGGCTATGGTTTTTCCCGTGGTCATGTATGGATGTGAGAGTTGGACTATGAAGAAAGCTGAACACCGAAGCATTGATGCTTTTGAACTGTGGTGCTAGAGAAGACTCTTGAGAGTCCCTTGGACTGCAAGGAAATCCATCCAGTCCATTCTAAAGGAGATCAATCCTGGGTTTTCAATGGAAGGACTGATGCTAAAGCTGAAACTCCAATACTTTGGCCACCTCATGTGACGAGTTGACTCACTGGAAAAGAGTCTGATGCTGGGAGGGATTGGGGGTAGGAGGAGACGGGGACGGCAGAGAATGAGATGGCTGGATGGCATCACCGACTCAATGGACATGAGTTTGAGTGAACTCCGGGAGTTGGTGATGGACAGGGAGGCCTGGCGTGCTGTGGTTCATGGGGTCGCAAAGAGTCAGACATGACTAAGCGACTGAACTGAACTGAACTGCCCTCCAGGAGCTCCCAGATCGAGAGACAGGGAGACCAAAAATAAGAAAACAGATCATTATAGTAGACTTTCATAAGTTGAATGATAAGAGGGAACACAAAAGAGGTGCCTAACCTAGGCTGAGGGGTTGGGACCAGTCTCCTGGAGGAGGTGAATCGCCTACAAAGGGCACCTGCCTTGGCCCAGGGCACCCTTTGAGCACATCTGGCTGCTGCTGGCCATCTGCTCTGCCTGGGCCTCACCAAGGGGGCGGGCCCATGGTCATCCTGCCCTCCCCGCTCCCTGGCTGTGCTCAGTTTCCCCTCCTTGTAGGCTCCCTCCCCCCACCCCTAGGTATTTCACATATCATCCCCTCTTCCAATAATTTCTGTCAGTCTCCACCTTGGCTCCCAGTTAATGACTTTTTCCTTTTAGATCTTGGCTCATATGCGACTTCCCTTGGCCTCCCTGTCTAGGTCAAATCCCCCACCTCCGACTCTTCATAGGTGTTTGTAGAAGTTTGTACTCCTGTTTTTGTAGCCCTGAGACACACATTCTGTGACCAGTTAATTCAAATCTCTCCTACAGATCAAATGTAAAATTGAATGAATAAATGAATGAGTGAAAAAATGGGCAATAAATAAGGCAGGAAAATGTGCATGTTAATCTTGAGAGACTATGGAAAGCATGCTTCCTTTTAAAGTAATTTATAATAATCACTTATAATAGCCATCACTTACCCCATATAACAAACACTGCAATAGGAGTTTATTGTCCATGGGATTCTCCCAGCAAGAATACAGGAGTGGGTTGCCATTTTTTCCTCCAGGGGATCTTCCCAACCGAGAGATCAAACCCACGTCTCTGACATCTGCACCGGCAGGCAGTTTCTTTACCTCAAGCATCACTTGGGAAACCCACTCATTCATTCACAAATATTAATGGTCTGCTTTGGGTCAGGCACTCTTCTCAGCACTGGGATGAGAAAGCAGTGAAAGGGTTAAGCATGTGCCCTGCCCTCTGAACCCTACATTTGAGTGAAGAAGACAGAATAAAGAGATAAATGCATAAGCATAGAAATCAGACTTTGGAAAACTGTCACAATCCCACCGCTGCAGACCTTCACAATTTGTGCTGTCCTTGAGGATATCACAATGAGAAAGATGACACTGACTCAAGAAATACAGGAAACCTTATTGGGAAAGTTCCACCAGGGGTTCAGACTCAAGCCTCTTTGAGCTCCCTAGCGCAGGCCTGGCCAGGAGTTGTTGGTACCAAATGCCCCAGGAGCAGCGGGCAGGCTGGGCCAGGAGACGACGGAACACCTGAGGTTCCGGCTGGTGGTGCATCACGTATGGCGGCTCTCTGGTGCCAGGTCTCCTTGTCAGCTGGCCAGAGAGCCGCTTGGCTGACTCCTATGGCCCAACATTCCCCTGCCTCAGCAGAAAGGAGCGGGAAACAAGGGCGGAGTTGGCCAGTCCCTTGTGACAGCGAGTGCTGCAGCCCGAAACCCGAGGAGATGGGCTGAGATCAGTGCTGGCCTCTGCTCCCTGGCCGGGGATGAACTTAAGGCTTTGAA
This sequence comes from Moschus berezovskii, assembly GCF_049115385.1. NCBI lineage: Eukaryota > Metazoa > Chordata > Mammalia > Artiodactyla > Moschidae > Moschus > Moschus berezovskii. The sequence goes on along the minus strand of NC_142468.1, from coordinate 24,192,419 downwards.
TCTTTGCGGCCATGAATGAGGGACTCCTTATAGTGGATATGGGGTGCCAGAGTCAGGATGGGGACCACTCTGGGGAGGATGGATACAGGGTTGAAGCTGGAATGGGGTGAGCCTCCTCCTCAGGCTGGGAGTTGATGGAAGGATGTGTAGTTCTCTGTCCTTTATGGACTTGTGATTATACCTGCCTGTTCCATCATTCACTCCATAAATGTTTATGGAGCTCCTGCTGTCTGCCAGACCCACACTGTACCGGTACTTGGGATATGGTAGTGAGTGAGATGTGGTCCCCAGTCTCCCCCAGATCATGTAGACAACATTTTGTTCTTTTTAATGCACTGTGGGGATCTCAAGTTATCCTTGTTACAATCCTATGAGTCCCATGAGAACGCTACTATTGTTCCCATTTGATGGATGGGCAAACAGAGGCAGAGAGAGGTTAAGTAATTTGCTAGTTAGAACCAGCCACCAGGTCTTGCTTAGTCCTTTTGCTGACCCCCACCAAGAGAATTCAGGGAGGTGGTCAGTCAGTTCAGTCTCTCAGTTGTGTCCGACTCTTTGCAACCCCATGGACTGCAGCACGCTAGGCTTCTCTGTCCATCACCAATTCCAGGAGCTTGCTCAAACTCATGTTCATCAAGTTGGTGATGCCATACAACCATCTCATTCTCTGTCATCCCCTGTTCCTCCTGCCTTCAATCTTTCCCAGCGTCAGGGTCTTTTCCAAAAAATCAGTTCTTCGCATCAGGTGGCCAAAGTATTGGAGCTTCACTGGAGAAGGGAATGCCAAGCCACTTCAGTATTCTTGCCTTGAGAACCCCAAGAACAGTGTGAACAGGGAGGTGGTACTTTCTACTGATTTTTAATGATTCATCCTGATCGTTAGCATCCGAAAGTAAAACTTACTAAATCAGGGAAGGTTTCACGGAACACCTGACCTTGTTTTCCTTATTCACTATTTCATTTTTAGCACCTTCTTCCTGAATGGAACCAAAGCCCTTGACAGGCAATGGATACATCAGAGACCTATTTAAAGTGCTTGCTTTCACCACTCACGTCACACCCTGGTGCCCATCTTTACCAGCCCTGCTTAGAAGGCCTCACTGGCTGGATGCAAATCCGGCTTGGTTTGAAGCTGAAAGGCCTCCGGTTACACATCAGGCTCTTAAGGGTCAGAGACACAGCTTATGCTTCTGTGCCCCCTCTCAGCAACAATGAGCTCCCTGTTCCCCACGTAAGCGTTCAATAAACCCTAATTGATTAGCTGATTGGGAACAACAGATAGATGGTGTAAGTGCCTGGAAATACACTCTCCCAAAGGCTGCCAGCAGCCAGGGGCTCAAGGGACAGGTGTTTTCGGATCAATGTGCTTGCTCATCCCCAAGGCAAAGTTTAAAGTGAGTGACTGAGCATTATTTTAGAGCAGTGCAAAATTGGAAAGAGGTAAATACCCAGCGACAGGGGAATAGCTAAGCTAACTGGGTTATATTAAGATGCTGGAAGACTGTATAGTTTTAAAAAATGACACTACAACACAATACCAAACAGAAAATTGTGTACCAAGTGCCAAAGTGCGGAAAGCAGAGTATGTGGAGAATGTGGAAATATACACACAATCATTTAGAAAGACAAGAAGAAAACAGCTACTTAGTAGCTGCTTTTTTGTAAGTGCACTAAGCAAAGGGTGGTGTCTGTCAGAGTGTGTGGTGTGATGGGAAGAGTCCTTGGGCCAGTTGACCAGGTGACCCTGGGATCCTGGTTCTGCCGATTATAGTCCACATGCTCTTGAACCTTAGTTTGTTATCTGTCAAGTGAGAATTTTAATACTTGCCCTACTTGTCTCACAAGGTAAGAACTTATTTACTCCACTTAGTGTGATATTTATAGGTTTCCTGTGGAAATAATAATGTGTTTGACTACACGGTGCTGACTCACACCTGGTTCAGGTGTTACAAAATATACAGCAGTTAAATGTTACTATTTTTCTGAAATCCAGAAAGTCTAACAAAATCCCATGGGTTTAGATTAAGGAATCAGGGACCTGTACTAAGCATTTAGACACATAATTTTATTTAACTTAACTTTCACAATAACCCTTTAGAGTAGGTTAGATTATTCCCACTTTACAAATGAGAAAACTTGTGTGTATCGAGGTTTATGTGCTTTTCCAACTGATTGATAATAAATGGCCCAGTTCAGATTGGGAGCATTCAAAGCCCATGATTTTGGCCACCATGACCACATCAGCAGGAGTCCAGAAATATGTGGTGGAGTGACATCTGCTTGTATTTGACTTATGAGACCAGCAAAGAATATTTCTTCTCATATCTGACATCAACCGCATGCCAAGCACTTGACAAGTATTGTCTCATCTGATCCCCACCACTCTGGGAGGTGCAGACTAATATTAGCCCCATTTTCAGATGGGAGACTGAAGCACAGACAGGTTACATCACATACCTAAGTGAGTCAGGGACCTGAGATTCCAACTCAGGTCTAATGACTCCAAAGCCTGGGATGGTGAATCTTCTGCCGAACAATCAGAAAATTGCCAGGGTAACACGGAGTGCAGATGGTCACACTGTGGAAAGACTGAGAAAGGGCCTGGTTACCAACAGTGTCATGAATGTAGAGCAATCTGGGCCTTCCATGTCCTGGTTCTGAACCTTCCCTTCCCTCTCCCTTACCTTCATCTTCCCTCCTCGTGGACAACAAAGTCAGCAGGCATCTCAAGGAAATGAAATGTAAGCTGGGTTTGGGTCCCAAGTGCCTTCAGTAGAGTCATAGGAAGGAAAAGTGTATGGATAACTAGACAGGATCACAGATATGTCAATCAGAAGGAGATGAGGATTTGTTTCTTAGGATGGCCGAGGCCTGCACAGAAGCAGAAATGATGAGATATTCCTACAAAAGGTACCATCTGGTCCTGCTGGTCAGCAGGCCTGACACCCTAGGGGAACAGACCGAGTGAAGTCAGCAAAATAATACCTAACGTCATTTTGTTCTCATTTCTCAAGTGATCCAAGGAAGAGACTTGTTCTTTGGTGCTGAAGTGGTCTAGACAAGGTTCTGTCTTCTGCCTTGACCCTTGAGTTTGGTTCAACAGGAGAGACTGTCCCAAGGAGCAGCCCATGGGGGAGCCAGGTAGGCAATGGGCAGTAGCTGTCCTTACCTGTCTACCCAGAGGTGGTGGGCAGACTTGTGCCTATCTCTAAAGGATTTAGAGATCTTCAGTTTTCCCCATCTGAAAATGGGACTAATATCAATTCAGAGCCCTAAAGTTTTCCTAGAGACCCTACTGCAGAGAAGGACAGTTCCTGAACAAGATGAATCCCAATTGGAACAGTCCTGAGCCCCAGAATATGCACAAAATTAGAAAGAGTGTTATTTACACTTCTTAGTTTATAAAAGAAGGGCCTAGTTTGGGGCACTCCCATGTTGGAGCTTCCTCAGCTTTCAGCAGTCAACCTAAGCCTCCCAGCAGGTGCAGAGCTGGCAGGCATAGATTGTCATGGGTGAGGTCTCCTGGAGGTGGGGTGAAGACTGGATAAGGGGTATTAGTTCAAGGCATGAGTAATATCTCACAAATCAGGAAGGAGGAGTGTGAGGGCTAATGATACGATTACAGGTGACAGCTGACACTTAAAAGAAGTCAGGTGTGTAGCAGGGTTCTTGACTGTCAACACAGAAGGTTCTCACTGCTTTGTAGAGAGTGGGAGAGGGGTTGGTTAAAAGCAACAGAATCAACTAACACAAACTAAGAAGGGATCAATCGGAAAATTGTGAGGGGCACCTACGGTGTCAAAGGAAAGGCCAAAGAACACTTCGAGAAAGCAACAGGAACCCAAAGTTCTCTGGGGCTTCAGGGGCCAGGAAGGGCTTATTGGACAGAGATGAGCATGTTTTGTTCACTGTCGTGTGTAGGCCTCGCACAGGACCTGGTGTGTTGCAAGGTGAATGAAGGAATGAAGGCCTGCTGCATGGACCAGAAGAACTGAGCTACTGCTGCTGGCAGCTGTTACGCTGAGGGTTTCCAGGGAGACAGCTCCCATCCTGCGTTTGCCTGAACTAAATCGAGAGCTGTGGCCAGTGAGAGCGTGAAGTAAACAGAGACCAACCATGCTGGCTGTAATTGAGCTCATCTGTCATCTAGTTGGGCTAAAAGAAGGGGTAGGAACATTCCAGGAAGAGGAATACAGGGCTGAAGGCCCAGAGGCAGTGAGTGGGGACACGCCAGGGGAACCACAAGTCATTCTCCCTGGACTGTGCAAGACTGAGGGGGAGGCGAGAAATGAGGCCAAACCACAGAGGGTTGTGTAAGCCTCGCCGAGGTGGTGAACTTGATCCTAAAGGTAATGGGAAATCATTAAAGAGTCTGGAGTAGGGATTGAAGTGGTCAGGTCTACACAGAAAACCCAATTGCAGCTACAGGCGGTCTTGGGACGGACAGCTCCAATCCCAACCTAAATGCTTGAGTTCTCTCCCAGGTTACCTACACTGTACTTCTAACTCTTCCTCTTAATGGAATTCCTACATGGGTGTAGGATACAGGGCTTCAGAAGAAATCTCCCTCCTGAGCCCTTGAGTGGCTCCCCAAAAGATAGTGGTGTTGTTGATTTTCAGTCGCTAAGGCCTGTCTGACTCTTTGAGACCCCAAGGACTGTGGCCTTCCAGGCTTCTCCTTCCATGGGATTCCCAGGCAAGAATATTGGAGTGGGTTGCCATTTCCTTCTCCAGGGGGTCTTCAAGACCCAGGGATCAAACCCATGTCTCTTGCTTGGCAGGTGGATTTTGTACCACTGAGCCATCTGGGAAACCCATTCCCCAAAAGATAGAGCCACATTCAAATCCCTGGAACATGTGAATGTTACCTTATTTGGAAAAGCGGTCTTTGCAGATGTAATTAAGTTAAGGATCTTGGGATGAGATCATCCTGGATTACCTAGATGTGCCCTAAGTCCAGTGATAAATGTCCTTAGAAGAGAAGACACAGAAGGGGAAGAGGCCATGTGACCATCGAGGCAAAAACTGGAGTGATGCTACCACAAGCCTAGGAAGCCAAGACGTGCCAACAGCCACTGGAAACTGGAAGAGACAAAGAACAATACTCCCCTACAACCACCAGAAGAAAGTCCTGATACCTTGATGTCAGACTTCTGATTTCCAGCACTGTGAAAGAATAAATTTCATTATCTTCAGCTAGCTAGCTTGTGGTAATTTGTTGCAGTAGCCACAGGAACAAATACAACCTTATACTGTAATTAAGAAGAGTCGGCCTTCATTATCAGTGGACCCTTGTAAACCAGAAAATTTCCTTTCTGTTTGAAAAGTGTGACTGTGGCAGAGGCAAGAAGCTAGACTAGACTAACAGTGACTCCTTCTTTGAACCACTTGGCACTGAAAGGACACCTCTGCCCACACCAAGAAAGTGTACCACCAGAATGAAGCAATGGACAAGTCAGTGGAGCTGGGTCTTTGGCCAAGGACCAAAGACTCTGGGAGTGAAGCTGGAATGCTAGCAGGGCCCTGCAGGGACTGATGGTTTGGAAACAGAGGGGAGGGCAGTGAGTTGCTCTATGGCAGTGGGCACAGGTACGGCAGGGATGACTGTTGCCCAAACAGAATTCCTAACTCCAGGTTCTCAAAGGGGCAGGGGGTGCTCTGGAACATCCAGCCTGGCCTTTAGGGTGGGGTTACTAGGTCTGACATCCTGTAAGACTTCATTCATCAAGAGTTCCTTAAAGCACCCACTGTGTGCTGGCTTTGTTCTGCAGTCTACCCATCTAGGTGTCTCACAAAGCACAATCAACGTCCATCTTTCTGGACAGTGAGAAGTCAGCCCATCGCTGAGTGCATCAGTACTTGGCCTTCAGGTCTGTGCTATGTGTCTCTTCCCTGGGGAGTCCTTGCCTATCCCGGTAGATGAGGCAGCGCCTCTGTCAGACTGAAGCTTCTCTTTTGGAGGCCTGATCAACATTGTACTGATACAACTATCTGCATGAAAGAACATTCAACGCCTGTCTCTTGACTAGCTGTGAGGACCCCAGTAACTAGCCTGGTTCCCAGCTCATTGTAGATGTCTGATAAGAAGTTGAAGAACTAACCAGGTCAATTCTCAGGCCAACTGAGTTTTCAAAAGGAAAAAGACTTCACCTGGTGGTGAAGACTTTGATGCTGGAGGAGTAGGGGAAGACAGAGGATGAGATGGTTGGATGGCATCACTGACTCAATGGACATGAGTTTGAGCAAGCTCCGCGAGTTGGTGATGGACAGGGAAGCCTGGAGTGCTGCAGTCCATGGGGTCGAAAAGAGTCGGACACGACTGAGTGACTGAACTGAACCGATGATGTCAGACCCTCTGAGAACACCTACATCTAGGGACTCAGGCCTAATCTCAAGAGAAGGAAACAGGATCAAAGGTGGAAGGCCCAGGGAATAAGTGAAGCTGCACATGGGAGGGAGAGAGGTGTCAGCCCCAAACCCAGGTTGCTAAAGGCCAGACTCTCACAACCCTCCCTCCATGAGGAGCCATGAACCAGTTGGTCTGAGTCTTGGCTAAGATGGTATCTCATACTTTCTTTATAACCCCATCGCTCCCCCGAAACCTCCTCCCCCTGAACATTAATTTCTCTTCGTGGATGGCATTTGGAGGGGCTGGGCTCTGACAAAATCCGGAAGCTCATTAAAGCACAAAAGAGCCCCTGAATCATCACAAGTTCTTGCTAAAGTAAGAGACGGGTCTTCTGCTCACACTGAAACAAAAAAGTGATGTGGTAAATCGCAACTGGAGACTGGTTGCCTCCAGACCTCCTCTGTAAAATAGGGAAACAGCGACGCTCACCTAGGATGGGAGAAAATTTGAGAATGAGAGTGAGCATTCAGTGCAGTGCCTGAGTGGTCGCAGCTGCAGCCCTAGCAGCAGCAGCAACCACAGCTGCTGTTCTTCTAACCTGTGATGTGATGAGTCAGAAGGTCCCTTTGAATTGGGTCAGGGCGGGGCAGAGGAGGTGAGGAAGGAAAGTTATCAAGAAAGGAAGGTATCCACTGAGTAGCGTACAGAAAGAACTGGCCAACGAAGAAGGGCCTCAAGTCTTTCCAGGCTCTTTGATCTGGGTCTTACCTCTTGCCTCTTCTCCATCAAGTAGATCTTGTTCCGTGAAGCTTGCCTCTTTCTTTTTATAAACACCTGCTCTAATGAACTAGTCTTACAGGTTTGTTTGTACTAACAAGTAAGTGACTGTTGGGGCTTTGCTCATTTGTTTAAAGGGAAAAGCTTCCAGTTACAGCAATGAATACCATCAAGTGAGGGGGGCGGGTGGAGGCTGAGGGCCTTCTCAGTGATTCAGAAAGCTCACTGCCTATTCCATCCAGAAAACCAACAGGTATTTTATAGCCTAGCTGTGGCAGTGGGGAGCTGGGTGGGGTAGGGTGGGGTGGGTAGGCAGGCCATCTTGGTTTGGTTAAACTGGCTGAGCAAATTCTGAGCCCTCCCTCCTCTTCCCAGAAGTAGGAAAGTAGGCAGGAGCTTGGTGGGGGGAGAGAAGGACAAGGGGGCTAGATAGAAAAGACGTACACAGAGCAGGAAGGGATGACTCCCTCCAAACGCACCTCTCAGGGAAAACAGCACTGCTGGGGGAGTGCAGAATTCTGTTTCTAAATGGCATGAGTCCCAAGGCAACGGGAAGTAAGGGAGTCTGGCCTTCCAGCTCTTTGGGGGTACCCTCAGACTCTCTCCGTGTGCCCTCCTGCCCCATGAGACAGGGCAGGTCATGGCTGGCATTTCGAGAGGAGCTTATCTCATGGGCAGTAACCCACAGCCAACCTGGATACTGCCTGAGCAGCTCCATCTGCCTTGCAGTCGGGGCCCAAAGTCAGCACTGGGCCAGACTGTGATGTGGAGTGGGAGGGGCTGGGTGGAGAATTCAGGTTACCAGAGCAGGTCAGCACAGGGAGTGTGGAGAGCACTGCTGGAAAGGGCCATCTGACCTTCCTGCAGTACGGCCCTGTCCAGCACGCTTCAGCACAGCGTGACGCCAGTGTGTGCAGGGCCCGCAGCCCCTAGGGGAAGGGGCTCCAAAATACAAGAAACAGAGACGGGCCAGAGTCAGTCCTGGAACACAAACACCAGTATATTTTATGTGCACGAATGTGAAAAGAAAGAGACAACGAGGCCAATGGAGACAGAGCAGGCAATGGGCGCACAAACCAGTCGTGTGTCCTTCAGAAGAGCTGCCATAGCTAGGAGACAGTCCCACCCATGAAAGGCCCTTTTTTCAGAGCAGGGACCTGCAGGTCCTCCAGGCCTGGGGCGGTCTCGGAGTGGAAGCTGCTTTCCTTGCCTGAGCCATAACTCCCCCAGGCCTGGGCCTCCTATTTTTCTGTATCCCCTTGACGATGTCCGCATAGCCCAGAGTTTCATAAATACAGGTTCTCATGACCTCATCCACTCAATGGCTGCCTCCCCAGGAGACCCATGCAGAAGGCGAGGGACCAGGACAAAAGGACTTTGCGGGCACCCCCTAAGTATTATTGCTGTGAATAAGCACAGGCCATTGTGACTCACTGGCCCATCAGAGGAGACATGGCACAAGGGACAGGATGCCTAGCAGATGTTGGAAGTGATTCAACCATGCAGGGCAGCACATGGTGACCTGTGACTCAGAGATGCTGCCATGGCCAGTGGGGAGAGGCCTAGGACATCAGAGGTTCATGAACAGTGAGTAGATTCTCTCCTGCTTTGCAGGGCCGGATTACTCCAAACTTTTGAGTCCTTGGGCACTAATGGATTGGGGCCCTGAAGATACCCAAAAAAAAAGCAATTGTTGAGGTCTGGTTGACCTCTGGTGAGCTCTGAGCCTGCAGATCCCGGTCACCTGGAGTGAATGTGAGAGAGAATAGGAGCCTTGGGACACCTGGATGAAGCAGAAACATGGTGCTCTGCACACTACCAGGCAGGCAGGTTTGCTTAGGGACCTTTTGCACTTGGGAGTTTATAGGGCCCAGAGAGATGGTATCAGGGAGCATGGACAGGGGAACCTTCTGGAGCAGACAGACCCAGTGGGCCATCCAAGGGCTGACTCTGGGAGAGAATCACAGAGGCCTTGGGCCGGGAGACACCAACAAGCTGACCACTAGATTTCTGTCGTGGAGGAAAGAACACAAGGTGAGTGGTGTGGTCTAAGGGCCCACTAGGGGGCTTGGAGGGGTCAGGGGTGGGGGTCCAGGAGACCGCGATAACATGGAGCAAGGGGAAAAGACCAAGGAGACGACTAGACGGCAGAACAACTACAGCGCCGTCGCAGCAGGTGACTCTGGAGGGGGGACCAGGCAATACTCTTCCTCTGGAATCCCCTCCACCTATAGATGGAAAGCAATTGGCCCCCACTGGAAGGTTGAGCCCTGGGAGCCCCAAAGCCCTGGAACTGGAGCCACATAAAATCAAAGGGAGGGTTAATCCCTGCAGAATGTAGGTCATGCCTGGACTTGAGGAGCCTGCCCAGGACAGAGAGACTGGGGATGACCCTTTACCCTGTCCTGGACGGGCCACTGCAGATCTCAACCCTGCCAAAGGCAGAGTCTCCCAGCCTTTCTCCCAAACCAGGACACCACTTCTGCCCACCCCCAGCACCCCTACCCTGGCTTGCGCCCTGGCTGGTACTATCTGCACAGTATACCTGGAGTAGTACAGCAAGAAGAGGAACTTCTCTCCACAGGTGGTATTACCACTTTTAATGGTCTATAAAAAGAGAAAGGCTAATTTCTACCTAAGAGTCCTAGGGTGGTCAAGAAGAGACCGCGTACCGCGGGACAGGCTGCGTTCGCTGGAGCCCTCCCCTGGGGGAGGCAGCAGAGCTGGAAGTGGGCTGGAGTTAGGATCTAACCTGTCCACTGCCAGCAATGGACCTGTCAGTGGGCAAGGTGGGGCAACTGAGATGACAATGCCCGTGAGCATGGCAGGCTTAATACTGTTTAAGGAGCAAGCTCAGTGGGCTCGTCTTTCCGGGAGGGGGGAAGGAGAGCATAGACCTGAGGCGGTTTTGCTGCAGGGCTGGGGCTATGGCAGAACCAGAACTAACTCATTCCCGCTAAGGATGCTTTGAGGACCCTCCCAAAGCCAAACTGTTAGTCGATCAGTCGTGTCCGACTCTTTGAGACCCCACGAACCATAGCCTGCCAGGTTCATCTGTCCATGGAATTCTCCAGGCAAGGACACTGGAGTGGGTTACCATTGCCAAAGCTGCAAAGCCCCCTTTTTCTCCCTCACTCAGACTCCATGACTCTTCAGCACTGGATACCTGCTCCTCCACCCTCTGGAAAGCTGGACTGTCCCTAGCTGGTCTGAAAATAAACCAGCCGGGTGCCTTTACTGCCCACCTCCCCCTCCCCCTCCCATGGATTTGTCTCTCGGTCCCCTTTGTGGATCCGTGGGGCACATCTTAGCCTGACTGTGCACTGGGGGTATCATTCGGTTTTAAGCCACGGCAGGGAGGTGAGCACCAGGGGCCCTGCCACTGTCCCCCAGATAAGGGGGTGGGAACCATAACAAAGAACTTCCCAGGGATTGGGCCAGTGGCAATAGGGGAGGGAAGGCTGCAAGAGGGTGGAACGGATCTGCTCAGGGCTCTATCTCTGGCAGCTGTTGTGTTGGCTAGGGCGATGAGGGTGGGGACAGGTGGGGTGGTTGACATGAATACAGGGGGCTGCTAGTGGTAAAGGCTCTGAAAATAAGAGAAAAAGGGGGAAACGCCACCGAACACACAGGGATTGAAACCTCCCAAAGCCCAAGGTTGGTGGGAATCCAGCACCAGGGGGGAGCCCCAGAAGGCCAAGGGAGCAGCGTGGGGCCCTGGGGGAGGGGAGAGGAACCAAGGGAAGGCCTCCCAGCCCTTGCAGACCAGCATTCCTGCCCAGCAGCCTCCTAGCTGCCCAGTCTCTTCTTAGGCTGCAGTTCAACAGGCCTTGGGGGGAGGTATTGGTTGCAAGCAAGCACCTGAATATTGCCTAATGGAACCAGCCCAAGCCCAACTAAACCAGGTGAGAGGGAGAGAGGCAGCGGCAGCTGCAGCCGCCCACAGCCCCTGCAGGCCTTGCCTCCCACCTTCAGTCCCCTTCTCAGAGTACCTTAGCCAGGACAGGGTCCGCTGCTTCCAAAGTCACCCACATAAGTCCAGTCGCTGCGTAACCACAGGCCTCCCGCCTCCAGCCCCTGAGCTGGGCTGAGATCCACGCACTCCACCCCAAGTTCCTTTGCCGCACCCAACACCTGACCACGCCTCCAGCCCCGCCCACAGCGGAGGGTGGGGGGCTGTGCTCCGTGTGCCCCCCCATTGGGCGGGGCTTGTGCTGTACAGAGCGGGCAACCCCACCAGCTTGGTACCCTTGTCCACAGGGTCCGTGAGAGCCCCCAGGGGCCCCAACCCAGCAGCTCCCCACCCCAACTCAGTCATCAGTCAGTCTTGACGTGGCCATTGGCCAGGGCCAGGGCGCCGCTGGGCTCCCCGGGCTCGGCATCCTTGTCGAAGCGGAGGCGGAGGGTGTTGCGGATGATGAACTGCTCCATGATGAGCGCCCCGCAGAACCAGGGCACGGCGTACTCCAGGGTGATGAGGCCCATGAAGTCAAAGTCGAACTGGGAGTAGTCCCAGGGGCAGGCGTTGAACTGGCGCAGGATGAAGCCGGTGGTGAACTCCCACAGGTAGGTCCAGAGCGTGTAGATGAGGCAGCGCAGCAGCAGCGGGCAGCGGCCACGCAGGCGCAGGTACATGCGCTCCACGATGAGGATGGACGTGCCGTAGATGAAGAGCGCCCACACGCTCGTGACGCCCGGGAACTTCCAGTTAAAGTTCACCACGAACTCCCAGGCCGCCGTGAACATCACCTCGCAGAAGTAGCCGTGGATGGCGTACAGGTACCAGCGGGACAGCGCCGTCAGGGGCTCGGCGGAAGCCATGGTGCCGACCGGGCCGGCTGGCCGCTGGGGACCAAAGGACACACAGGTGAGGGAGGTGCGGAGGCCCTGCCACCGCCCGGCCCAAGGGTCTGCCCAGGCCAGGCCGGAGGGGATTTCAAGCCTGCTTCTGCCTTTCTCTCTAGTCAGCCATCGTATTCCTAAGCCTATTCCTTGTTCCTTACTTCAGCTCATATTCCTTACCCGAACCAGGGAGGCAGGAAAGATAAAACAATACAAACAGCCCCGACTGGCTTCCTCTGAGCCAACTCTACTTAAGTGCTACTTAGAGGGAGGTGGCTAGTACACTCCCCATCATAACTTCTTAGGATTTATTCATGGTCAGTGAAAGAGTCGGCTATCCTGGCCCAGAATCACCCCCATTTCCAAGCTACTTGCTGATCTTTTGCCACTGGGGTTCCCATCTCTTCCTTCACTTCTCAAACATCTCCACATCACTCATGTTTCTCAGATCTAAGGAGCCAGTAACGTTTGGGTGTGTATGTGAACATATAAAAGCTACCACTTTACCTTGTGTTAAGTGTACACTGAGTGGTATTAAGTTCGGTCTCATTGTTGTGTTACCATCACCACCAGTCATCTCCAAAACATTTTCCCCATTCCAAACTGAAACTGCACACTCATTAAACACTGACTTCCATCCTCTCCCCAGTCCATGGCAAATACTGCTCTACTTTGTCTTTACGAATTTGACTTCCATAGGTATCTTATGATTTAAATGGAATCATACAATATTTGTCCTATTGTGACTGGCTTATTTCACCGAGCATAACATCTTCATGGTTCATGCATGTTGTGTCATGTGTCAGAATTTCCTTCCCTTTTTAAGGCTAAATAATATTCTATGCTGATCTATCTAGATGTATCATATTTTGTTAATCAATTCATCCATTAATGGGTGTTTTTGGTTACTGTGAATAATGCTGCGCTGAACTGTGCTTAGTCACTCAATCGTGTCCGGCTCTTTGCAACCCCATGGATTGCAACCTGCCAGGCTCCTCTGTCCATGGGGATTCTCCCAACAAGAATCCTGGAGTGGGTTGCCATGCCTTCCCCCAGGAGATCTTCCCAACTCAGAGGTAGAACCCAGAGCTCCGGCATTGCAGGCTGAGCTACCAGGGAAGCCCGCTGCTCTGAACATGGGTGTACAAATATGTATTACAGTCTCTGCTTTCAATTCTTTTGGGTACATACCCAGAAGTAGACTTGCTAGATCATATGGCAATTTTACTTTCATTTTCTGTTTTCCACAGCCGCTGTATTATATTACATTCCCATCAATGTCCCAATTTCTCCATATCCCTGCCAGCACTTGCTCTTTTCTGGTTTTGTGATGATGACTGTTCTAATGAGTGTGAAGTGGTGGCTCGTTGTGGTCTCATTTGTCTTTAACTGCTCCGTTAAGTGGGGCTTTGATGTTTAGTTTGTTGAAAGGAAACCAGTGGGCTGACAGAGGAGAGAGTCCTCCCTTCTACTTCTTATTCCCTTCCGTTCCTCTCTTTTAAGCCCCACTGATCTTCAAGGCCCCATCTCATTTCCCCAAAGACTGGCCTGGCCCTGCACTGGAGACTGTGTGGACCACTCATTTAGTCCTTTTTTCAATGCTACCCCAATTTACTATTTTGAGGCACATGCCCTCTTGATCCCAGCATCCTGTGTACTCCTCCAGGGCAGCAACTACCTCCCAGTCCTCTGTCCTGAAGCCTTGGCACAGACCTCCCCAGAACAGGCATCTCTAAATGACATGTAGTTTATATGGAGGGTGGGATGAGAAAGTTCATGGTGAAATTGAGAATGGGAAGATAAGGCGGGAGAACATGAACCCTAGCTCTGCCAGCTGCCAGTACACTCTAGGCTGACGCCTCTGGCAACCCTCTCTCTGAAGTGGTAGAGGGGACAGAGGTTAACAAGATGACATCTGCAGGGACTTCCCTGGTGGTCCAGTGGCTAAGTTTCCCTGCTCCCAATTCAGGGGGCCTGGCATTCAAGACTCTCCAGGATCTCACTCCAATCTACTTTTTCAGCCTAATTCTCACATTTCCAGCTCTCCCTGTCTTACCACCATCTGGTTTATTGTTTTATGCGTGTTTATCTTCTTGCCTCCACAAGTACAAACCCAACTTACAGGTTATCTTTGGTACGAAATCTTTTGCATCCTCCCAACCACAAATCCTTTCTTCCTCCTCTGAATATCCACAGCAAGTACTTTGTCTCTCTTTGGTACAGACGATTTTGTTTCACTATGTTGATAATCTTCAATCTCCAGCCAAACATCTTTCCTGTGTCCTATACCTATTTATCCTATTCCTTCCTGAACACCTTCACCCAAGTGTCCTATGGGCACCTCATAGTCCTTTCTTTAATCAAACTCATTATCTTCTCTCCAAAAGTCTGTTTTCCTCCTATGACCCCCAGCTTGATTAATGGTACCACCAGGCACCCAGTTAGCGGACAGAGGTCCTTCTTGCTTCTTCTGCCACATCGCCCCTTTAACCTGAACCCCCTGAAATTAAGGGCTTTGTCTGATTCAGCACTGCATCCCCAGATGCCAAGAATAGTGCCTTGAACACAGTAAACACTCAATTCAAGAGTGAAGACATTTTTATCACTCAGCAAGCGCTACATAACAAATCATCCCCAAACTCGGTGGCTTAAATAAACTCTCATTTATTATTACAACTCACATGCCTGTGGATTGGCAGATCTTGGCTGGCCTCAGTCACGAGACTGTGAGTCATCTGAGGGCTCTGTTTGTCCTATGCTTGGCCAGGATGGCTCCGCTCCGCTTGCCTCTCACCCCTTCCCTGGGCCCAGTGGACTAGCCTCAGCAAGTTCTTCTCATGGCAAGGGCAGAGGCCCAAGAGCAAGCAACCCAACTGCACCAGTGCTTTTCAATACTGGTGAAGTGGTTAAGTCATGCCCACAAACATCTTACTGGTCCAAGCAAGTCACATGGCAGAGCCAACAAGCCAGCCATTAACTCCTATCCATTCTACCTCTTCAGTATCTTTGAAATCCATCTCTTCCTCTTCTTTCCCCTGTCTCATTCCTGCTCTGGTTCAAGTCTTATCATCTCTCACCTGGATGACTCCAATAGTCTCTTAGTCTCCCAGCCTTGCCTTGCTCCTTTCAATTCACCCACCACACTGTGAAAGAGTGTATAAAAACAGCAGTCTTTCTAAAATACAAACCCACTGTTTCTCTCCACTTAAAACCCATTAGTGGATCTTCAATATCTGCAGAGTAAGTCTCAACTCCTAGGCATGACTGGCAAAGCCCTTAGTGATACACTTCTGCTTTGGAGCCTCTCCTCCTGATCCCTCCGTTGCTGATTTTGTTGCCTGGGGTGCCCTTCCCAACTGCTGCTGCTTCACAGTGCACACCCCACCTCCACTCCCGCGCAACCCATGGCCTGAGAAGTCACAAGCCTTCTTCAAGATCCACCTCCTCCTCTGTGAATATTTTCCTAAACCCTTGCAGCTCCGGAGCTGTCCACTGCCCTGTCTACCTCTGCACCCCGTTTGCTTCTGTGACAAT
This sequence comes from Moschus berezovskii, assembly GCF_049115385.1. Classification (NCBI taxonomy): domain Eukaryota; kingdom Metazoa; phylum Chordata; class Mammalia; order Artiodactyla; family Moschidae; genus Moschus; species Moschus berezovskii. The sequence continues at coordinate 24,176,917 of NC_142468.1, read as the reverse complement.
AGCTAGCACTCAGCTTTGCCACTATTTGTTTGAAGGCCAGCACTAGTAGCTGCTTGATGAATGTTTATTTAATACAATATTAAGAGAAAAAAAGCAGGATTCAAAACAGGAAGTACAATTTTGATTTTGCACAGGCATGCAGTGTGTGTTAGTTGCTCAGATGTGTCTGACTCTTTGCGACCCCATAGACTGTAGCCTGCCAGGTTCCTCTGTTCATGGAATCCTCCAGGCAAGAATACTGGAGTGGGTAGTCCGTATTCCTGTCTCCAGGGGATCTTCCCGACCCAGGGATTGAACTCATGTCTCTTGCATCTCTTACATTGGCAAGTAGATTCTTTACCACTGAGCCACCTGGGAAGCTCCAGTTTCCTTATACGTGAGAATAGTGAGTAACTTGCTCCAAGGGTTACAGGGCCAGTGGATGAGCTAAGAGAAGTCCACTGCTAAGGATATAGCAAATGCTCAAAAAAAGGTGGCTTTCATTTCTGGCACAGAGCCAGGCTTCAGGTCAGCTTCTCCCTCCCACCTGTGGCAGGGTCTTTCTCCCCCTGTGCTTGCTAGCAGCTGGGCAGCCTTCCATGCCAAGCAAGTCAGGTCTTTGCCTCCACCCAGAGCCCCAACACAGGCAGCCAAGCTACTCGTGAAAATAAAAATCACACCACAGTCCACAGGAGGACAGAAACTCAGCTGAGGAGGGTCAGTGGGAGCTGGAAGCTCCTGTGTGGCTGAGGAGGTTTGATGGAAGGGGAGGGGTCCCAGAACCAGCCCTGTGAGGGCCAGGCTTTAAAAGAAGTGTGAGTGAAAAGGCCAGCATTCCTGCACAGTTCCTCAAGCTCTCATTTTCTCCTGAATTCCCAACAGGTCCTAAGCTCTGCCCAGAACAGAGCGGGACTCCAGTGAAACTCACTGAGGAGCGAGGAGGGGTCTGTGGTCTGAGGTGGGTGGATGGAGGTTTCTTGGAGACCACTTTGCCTCCCGCCTGAACTCATTCTGTCCACCTGGCCAGCACTTGTACCCCTGGTCCCTCTGTCCCACAGGACCCCAAGGAAGGGGCTTCTTCAGATGTCTCCTTCAGCAGCCTCATGTAACTGGTGGAGACATCACTCAGCTCAGTCCCCATCTTGATGCTGATTTTAAAACCCTGCTCTCATTGCTTCTTGGACTCATCTTTTGCTGCAGCCAAGAATGGCTTCCCGGCCAGTTACACATCAGAGGCTCCAGCCCCCACCCCCACCCTGGAGAAGGTGACGTGGAAGAGATGGACCCCCCAAACCCTAGGGAGCAGAAGCAAGATTAAAGGAGTAGCTGTCAAAGGGTAAGAGGATGGTGGTGGAGAGAGAACAGGGCGAGCCCAAGACCTGGATTCCATTTTTAGAATCTTCCATGCCTGGAAGAACACATGTAGGTTGGGGGGTGGGGGGGGGAACATACCTAGGAGAGGTCAGGCTGCGTCTGAGAGGCTGTGCCAAGACTGGTCCACGGAAGATGAATGGGGAAACCTGGAAGTCCTGGCCAGGGCCAGAAGGCAGGGGTGAGGGCAGGGACGGGGATGTGAGACAGTGTCGTCAGCCGGGATGGCAGCTCACACTGTGATGGGACAGATGCTAAAATTAGAGGCGGCCAGTGGCCGGGGTGGATTTTCAGAAGTCCACTTCCCAAACCCATTTCTAATCATCACCTGAGCTGTGCTTCAACTTTGAGCTAGCACAGGCTCCCCCTCCCTCTGCTAGGCCCAACAGCCCCCCATCCCTGGTTGGCCTCCCTCCGCCTGAACCCTTTGCCCCAGGCCCTTCCAGTACCTCCTGTTCTGCCCCAGGGATCAGGGCCCCAGTCACAGTGGCATCAAGAGGAACCAGCAGCTCACTAGATGTTGCTTCTTTCTCCTGCTGACAAACATAACCATCCTGAGGACCGTGTCACAAAGACGGGACAGCCCGGCAAAGAAAACTCGGGGCGGAGTAGAGAGGAGAGCGCGGGCAAGACTAAGGACAGAGAAAACAATCCGGAGAGCAGTGGATGGTTTCACAAGCAGGATTTGGGGGAACAGTACACAAGTACAAGAGCCCTCGTGTATGATGAAAGAATCTGGGCACAAGGAGTTCCCGCAAAGGACCAGAGCTCAAGAGACTCCTAAGGACAGGGCGCCGCCCCTCCCAGGAAACAGGTGGGGGTGGGGGGGAAGGCTGGCTTTCTGAGCCTGGCTCCCTAGTAGAATCTCACCTGCTATTCTCAGATCCTGCTGAGCTGTTTCTTAGGTCGCAGAGAGCAGAGAGAGTAGTTGAGAGAAGTGAAGAGAATACCACTGAAGTCCAAGATGTGCTGGAGGCAAAACCAGATGGGGTGACTGCTCTTGGTTTTGCCCAAAACTCCCATCTTGTTCCCGGAAGCTAAGGTGCTACAACACAACGACTCTGGGAGTTTTCGTCCAAAGGAGCATCTTGCTAGAAAACTGGGATTCCCCTTCCATGCAGACAGGCTGGGCAGGTCTTCCTCTTTCACTTCATTTACTTCCCAAATTTCACTCCCCATCCCCAGGCAACAAGGTAATTAATACCACTGCTCTGGGGAGATGCGCAAGCCTTCCAGGGGCCCCTGAGGGCAAGGGATTTGGGGCATGGCTTGAGCAACCCTGAGTCTAGTCTCCTGGTAGGGGAGTGGAGTCAGTGAAGGGTGGGTGGGTGCCCTGACAGCTGGGTGCCAGATGCAAGTTCTCAAACAGTCCTGAGCTTCCCCTGTGATCATCAGTTTGAAGGAGAGGAAAACCATTGTGGGGGAGGGCCTTCGGGGCCAGAAGGGAAGCAAGTGGGGGAAAATACCTGTGGTCACTGGCTGGCCAGAACGCCATACAGTTCCACCCTCTCTTGCTGTGGGTGTTCCCCAGGAAAGCTCCCAGGGATGGTCCACCTGCCACTTCCCAAGTCACAATGATAATCAGGCACTCTTCACAGCACTTTTCATGTGTTAACTCAGATAATCTTCAAGCCCATTTCACAGATGGGGAATTTGAGGCAGAGAAAGGCTGCAAAATAGCCCAAGTTCTTACAGCTGTACAAGGTAGCTGTCCGCTGGGACTCAAACCCAGCTCCTGATCAGTGCGCCTCACTGCCCTTAAGCCTGACTGCAGGCTCCTCTAAGGCACTACATTTTCTGAGTTTCTGCTTGTGGCAGGCTGAGATGGTATATGGAGAGACAAGAGGAAAGCAAGGACAGGAGCATCTATATAGATCATCAGTGAAGCTTAGATCTGGTGTCAGAGCTGCTCAAGGCTCTCAGCCTATCCTGAGAGGCCAGGTTCTATTCTGACGCTGTGTTCTGGCAGGAACTACGTGAAGGTCCTCCTGGGTCATAGCTGACCCTCCCAGGACCATCGCAGCAGCACGTGCCATTCAAAGACCTCTTGCCAGGACACATATTACCCAGACCTTCCCTGACTGCCAGCCTGCCCCAGTGCTGCCGGGAATATTAGATGCCCTAGCCCTGCCATGGCAGTGCCAGCCAAGAGCAGTGGAGGCTGCCCAGAGAAGCCTTGTGCCTGGAGCAGTAGCAGCCAGAGTATCAGAAGCAACCGATCCATGCAGAGTGGCCAGCAGGGGAGGATTCAGATGGCCTCAGATGCTAAACAAATTCCAGCTGGCAGGTGCGGGGGGAGGGGGCAAGTGGGCCTGGGGCATAAAGTCAGGTTGCACAGAGGCTCACCGGGGCTCAGGCAGCAACGGACAGCCTGTGGGTCATGCCTGCAGGCTGCAGGACCCTTCCCAGACCTCCCGAGGCTGCCTCCCTGTTGTCATTCAGATCTCAGCTTATCCATTACCCCTCAGAGGATTCTCTGATCTCTGATGCAAAGCAGCCTTCCCATCACTCACAGCGTGCCGTTTTAGTCACAGCACTTTCAGTTTCTGCTATTTTGCTACTTGTTCACTGTCTGTCTCTCCCAGAATGAAAGTGCCACGAGGACGGGGCCCCGCTTTGTTCACTCCTGGGTAACCAGTGCCTGGAACAGTCCTGGCAGTGAGATCCACTGGTTTACCTGTGAATGAATGGGTTGATGATGAATGAATGGGCCCAAACAGGTTCAGGTCCTTAAACTGATAGGAGCAGGAATCAGCTCAGCCTTTCTCTTCAACTCTTTCTTGGGAAATACAGCCTTTAATTTTTTTTTATTTCTAGCATTTTAAAGTCATTTTCCCAATTACATGTGCTCACAGTTGATATGACAGAAAGGAATGATGTAGAAAGCAGAAGTCCCCCATCTTCCCACATGTAGAGAAAATCACTTTTAAAGGTATGTTGTGTATGCATCCAGATTTAATTTCGTTTTAAAAGAAATTAATGCATCATAGATAGAAAAGGCATTCATAATTCCAGCAACTAGCAGCCATTATCATTTCCCCCCTGCAATCTTTTCTCATGTGTTCATTTTACAAGTTACCGTAACGTACTTATCCTGTAACCTGACACTTCACTCATGACATCATAATCATTTTTTCAAGTTGTTATATTTCCCATGTCCTCCTCATTATAATGGCTGCATAATATTCCACCAAGTGGGAAACTATAATTTACTTAACCTAGATGTTCAACAAAGGGAGAACAACTGTTTTCCATATCCACTCTGACAATGACACCACAAGAAACATCTCTTTTATGCCGGTAACAGGAAAATTCAGCCCTTGTCTTTGCTGGGACTATTTCCTAATGAAAGAGTTCTCAACAATTCCAGAAGCAGGATCACTGGATGAAAGGGTACAACCATTTTGTTTTTGTTTTTGGCCACTCCGCACGGCATGTGGGATCTTAGTTCCGCAACCAGGGATCGAACCCATGTCCCCCTGTAGTGGAAGCACGGTGTCTTAACCACTGGACTGCCAGGAAAGTCCGGGGCACAGCTGTTTTAAGGCTGATGATTTAGGTTGTTCTGGGGAATTCTGTGTAATGCAGGGAATAGGTCTCTGTCTTGAGTAGCTGCGTTTCCCACAGTGGCCTCCATGACCATCCATCCACCCCAAACCCCCTCCCATGGTCCAGGTTCGCTCACACCACCTTGGCTATAAATCAACACAGTTACACACTTCCTGAAAGACTGTCCAGTCACAAACTGATTTTGTAAGCCTCGGCTGACTGAAAAGTAAATTCTAGCCTTGAGTGTTAAACTATCAACTAGCAGTGGAGTCAAGAGTTACCTGAAGCTGAGAAGTGCCCAGTTGCCCTTGCCCTCTCTCCTAAGTAGAATCTAAGGGCTCCAGGCTCCCGTGGACAAGTCCAACACCTCCTAGAAGCCTATCCAGTCAAGAGTGCAAAAGCACCGGCCCTCCCTGACCTGCCTTCCCAGGGAGCTCTCAACCTGCAGGCCCCTAATCCCTCAGTGGGACTGACTGCCCTGTTCAGACAGATGAGACTTTAGGCTGGACAGCCTCTGGGTAAAGCAGCCAATTGTCATTTTTTAAAGTGTCATCAAGGAAAAGCCAGAAGCTGAGGCTGGAAAGAAAGGCTGTGCGAGGACAAAGGAGACTCCACGGACAGAGGAGACTCCACAGCCAGAGGGGCCCTCGCCCTAGAGGCCACTTCTCTGGATTGAGGAGGAGACATGGCTGAAACACAGGGAAGGAACAGAGGCCTTGCTCCTCTTGACAACATTCATGGGCAGCCAAGACGCCACAAATCCCTCCCCATCCAGTGCCCCGGATGCCCTACTCAAGCCACATGATCCACTCATGGCTTCTGGGCAGAGTCTGGAAACCTAGGTAAGAACCAGTTCCCACTGCACAGAAGTGAAGCCCAGGGCCCAGCGCATCCATGAGCCTACAGTTGAGAACCAGAATTGGGGAAGTTGCCGTCTCCTTAGGGCTGGGTATCTCCCATCACTTAGCTCAACTGGCTCTGTCCTGGTTTTTAGAAGCCATGTAGCTGTGAGATGGCTCTAGCATGTGACACAGCCTGAAACTGCTGGAAAACCCCCTCTCATTCCAAAACCATAACACTGTGACAGGCCCTCAGATGGGAAGCAGGCTCAGAAGTGGAATCTCCAGACGTGTGCTCGTGCTGCTGAGGCAGGAAGGGCCAGTGATTCCCCTGGGAGCCAGTAACATACTCACTTATCACACCCTTGAGTGCGCGGCTCTGAACAGACATCAGGATCACTGGCCACGAGCGTCCCGGGTTAACCTTTGTCCCGGTGCCTGGCTGGGCCGCAGTGCCATTCTCAACAGTGTGAGCACACATTAGCCCCAGGGCTCAGCTGATCCTTGGCTACTGGGCGGGTGGCTTCCATTTATCCCTGGAATTAAAGAGGAGGAGTTCATCAGCTTAAACTGCTCCAGATCTGAGCTACCAGGCCGGTCAGAGAGGCGACCTCAAGGCTAACATGACAACTCCAGGCACTGGCTCAGCACCAGACGCGCATCACGCCCAGGCCACAGGGCCCTCTCCTGGAGCCGGCCACCTGCTCTCAGCCATCCTGCTCACCCAGGTCTGGTTAATCCAGTGATGAGAACCCGGCAAGGATCCCAGGTGACTCCCACGGGGGCTAGGACGCAGTGCTTCTTGCGCCATGAGTGAATGTGCGCACACTTGTAAATCTGAGTGGGGATATAATTTTAGAATCCAGTTCCCCTCTCGATTCAGCTTCAAATTACACTCTCCCCTTCACCCTGTAGTGGGTACATCTGTTCTCAAGGGCAGTCAAGAACCTCACAGAAGACAGATAACGTAGGACATTTGTTTTTAGCATTTGGGGAGCCAAGCACAATTACACCTGGAAAAACAAGCACAGCAACACAGTGTGCGCTAAAGCCTTCTCCCCGCAACCCCACTCACTCAAATTTAATTCATTCTATTATTTTTTTTATTATTGTCAGACTGTTCCCATTGACATCAGTAACTGACTACAAGCTGATGTAAATCTGACTTTATAACATCCCTTTTCACTTACATATTTTTAATATAGCCCTAAGACTTGACCATTTGGTAGAGATTTCAACATTTATTTTTGTTTCCTAAAGGAAATCAACCCTGAATATTTATTGGAAGGACTGATGCTGAAGCTGAAGCTCCAATACTTTGGCTGTGTGATGCCAAGAGCTGACTCATTGGAAAAGACCCTGATGCTGGGAAAGAGTGAGGGCAGCAGGAGAAGGGGGAAGCAGAGGGTGAGATGGTTGCATGGCGTCATCAACTCAATGGACATGAGCTTGAACAAACTTTGGGAGATAGTCAAGGACAGGGAAGCCTGGTGTACTGCAGTCCATGGGGTCACAAAGAGTCAGACACAACTGAGCAACTGAACAACATTTTTGTTTTAATATGAAGGTGCTGAAGCTTCCAGCAAATCCCTGGGACACTGCCCCTTCTGCACGAGCCCAAGGACACAGCACAGATCCAGCCCAGTCCTACAGAAGGAGGGACCAGCTGCTCAGAAACTGAGAACAGTGTGTGACCGGGGGAAGCTCTCACCATACCCAGTGGACATCAAGCAGGGTGAACCACAGAGGCACCACCTGAGCTGCTGCCCATGGCCACCCTCCTCCTTCCTCTACCGCCCCCACCAGGCTCTCTGAGCAGGGGTGACTGACTTGGGCCTTTGCTTCCAAAGCTGACAACCTGCAAGGTAGCAGGGGAGCCAAGAGAAGTGAAAGGGCAGGGCTTGGGGAACTGAAATTCACTGTGTGTGCATGTACTTTGGGGTAGGAACGGTGTGCACCCCCGGGTCTCTCCCTGGACCCTCTCACTGAGAGAACTGAAGAATGAGGACAGAGGGAGTGAGGGGCTGTGGGTTGCTATGCTCTCCTGGCCTCAGCCCCTCCCCATCTCCTCCACAATCAGGAGCGCCCCAACACCCTCCCTTCTCCCAGCCTGCCAGACCGTGGGCAGGGGTCCCCCTGGCACGTACCTGTCATCGGCATGTCCAGCATGCCCTCCGCCCCCAGCATCACCATGGCCCAATGCCTGGAGAGTTTGATTCCCCTTCTCGGGCACTTCCCCTTCTCTGGGTGCTAAGCAGGCCTCCTTAATAGCACAAGTCAACCCCAAACAGAAACAGAAACCAAAGCTCACATCCTGGCAGCACAGCCTGCTTGCAGTCAGCCCTGGGAGCCCCTCCCTGGCTGCGGGGCTGCCCCAGCAGATGAAGTGCAGCAGTCAAAATGGGGTCCCTCTGGGGCCCCTCCTCAGGTTAGAGCCCCCCTCCTTCCTCATGTGCAGGCTTTCCCTCTAGGGAGCCAGGGGGATGTGGGGGTGCTGGACAAGACACGATGGGGTCCCCTGCCTCCAAGTACACCAGCTGTCCCCAGACTCCTCCAACACTCCCTGGCCCCTTCGACTGGGTCCCAGGGTATAGAGGGCATGCTCCCTTGTGGACAGCATGACCTGAACCAGAAGTTTCTGGAAGAGAGGAATGGGCGAAGAGCCCTTAGACAACTAACATGGGGGTAGAACTTACACTTTTTCAAGTGTATCATCTCTCATGATTCTCCCCAAACTCCTGCAGGGAAGGCAGGAATTAGTCTACCTCCTACCCTATCCCCAGCCCTGTTGCATTTTAAAGATGAAAACACTGAGCTTCAGGACATTAAGCGATTAGGCCAAATCCACACACTTGATTCAAACCCTGGTCCTGGGGCTCCAGAGTCACCCCTCTCTCCACACGGCATTCCTTCCAGTCGCTTGCCATCCCAGTCTCATTCTCAAGGCCCATGTCCGCACATGCTCGTCCTTCACTGAGTGTAATCTACTTAGTCTGCTCCGTAAGCCGCTTACTTGGAAACATGCAGCTGAGTCTGTCCGTCCAGCTTCTCCTTCAACCCATCCAGATGCCCCAGAAGCTTGAAGGAGTAGAGACCACGTTCAAGTTCAAGCTCTCTCTAACTGCCCTCCTCCGCACCCCATCACACCCACGCCTCCTTTGAGATCCTGCCCCTCTTCATTCTTTTGTGACAACATCCTCCCACAGTCCCCCAGTTATTCCATCACCAATGTTCCTACAGGGCATTGAGCATCCTCCCATTGAAACATATGGTCCCATCTTAAAACGATTCAGTGTCTGTTTCCCCCTTCATATGGTGAATCCCTTGAAACCATGGAACTTCTGTTGGATGGAGGGACAAGCAAGGTAGAGAAGGCTCCAGCTAAATTATTGGGTGATTGCAACATCCAGTGTTACTAATCATAATGATGCCTGAAAGTGTTAAGTCACTCATTGTCTGACTCTTTGCAACCCCATGGACTATACGTAGCCCACCAGGCTCCTTTGTCCATGGAATTCTCCAGGCAAGAATACTGGAGTGGGTAGCCATTCCCTTCTCCAGGGGATCTTTCCAACCCAGGGATTGAACCCGGGTCTCCTGTATTGCAAGCAGATTCTTTACCATCTGAGCCACCAGGGAAGCCCCGTATGTTTTCTAATTTTTAGGCCACCATCACAGAAGGGTTCTTTCCCGCAAAGCATGTAAATATTGGTTTACAATAACCAGGGCTGTCTCTGCAGAGGAAAGAAAGGATACTTGCTATCCTTTCTCCTACCTCCAAAAGCCATCACCCAGCCTAAGGTGAGGAGAGATGGGGTGAGTGCCTGGTGTCTGGACAATACAGAAGGCATGAGAGGAGAGATGGGGCTGGAACAGAGCGTCCTAGGCATCCTGGGAGACACTGCAGCCTCTCATGTGGGCAAGAGGCCAAGCTCAGGTTCAAGTCAGAGAATACCAATGCCTATTCTGTTATTTCTACAATGTGCTGGCACTCTCAAAAGGCGCATCCAGTTTTCATATACGTAGGATTCATCTCCCAAAGAGGTTTAACCAGCAGCTGCTGGCAGGAAATTCCCACCGCAACGTTCTCTCTCCTCCCCTGTAACTATTTAGGGTAAGCTGGGCTTGCAGGATTGAATCTCTGCTTCTCCTACTAGAACCTCAAAATCCAATCTACCCTCCCCCCACCCCGAACCCTTCTCCATGGCTCAGAACCTAAGACTGAAACTAGGAAGCGGCAGGCAAACACTATGTTTTTTTCTCTCCTATTCTATTCCACAGATTCCCCCACCCCAGGTGCCAATAGTAAAGAGAAGATGCCCCAGAGACCCACTGGGGTTTGCTCTGGTTATGCAAATCCTCCCCAGTTCTTCCCTTTCAACCCAGAACAACTGCTTTTACTTGTCCTGTAGTAAGACCAACCCTGAATGCAAGTGGATTTGGCAACTTCCGAAACCAAGGAGTGAACGTTCAGCTGCAAATGCAATAGGAACTCAAAATTCCCCTGGGGTGGGTTGGGGGTGGGGTGGGGAGGCTGAGTGTGGTCAGCTCCTCTGGGGAGCAAGGAGCCCCAGGCCCTGGGGCCTGACTGGCAGGCGGAAGAAAGGGTTGAGATAGGGGATGGGTTCCCCACTCCACCTAGCCATGTCCTTCCACTCCATTCCCCTCACCCTGGGCTTGGAATTTTGGTTTCCCTGCCTGCCTGCTGGACATCTCACCACCACCACCCACCCACCCCACCCCCCGCCCCGTCTTCTATCTCACCTGCAGACCACCCTGTCTTGACAACCTTTTCTTCTTCCTTCCTCCTCCCCACTCTCCAGCTCACTCTCCCTGACTCCCCCCTCCCCTCCTGCCCCCAGAACCAACCCTGACGGGCTGCCCACATCTCCCTACACCTTAGAGAGTGGTCTCTGACCCTGCGCTCCTTGCCTTCCCTCCCATCCCGCCCCCTGGCACTGGGTGGCTGCTGCTCACTGCCTGAAAGGCTGGACAGCTGCTGGGCTCTCTAATTAGCTGCCTGGCCACCGTCCCAGAGTGAGGCGTGTGTTACTGTACAGAGCTGCCTCCCCTCCCCTCCGCCAATAATCCCCTATGCAGATCCCACCGGGCAGCAGCTGAGGGGCCCTGGGATCCTCATCATGTGAACCCAGCAAGGTTCCTGCTGTCAGCTGGACAGGAAGAGACAACAGTGGCCTCGCAGCCTCCCCCACACACTGAGCAGGAATTCATCTCTCTGGTTTCTCCCTATTACTACTCACATCCTTAGGCGGTCCCACAGGTAAATCCACCACACCCTACCTTTGGAGCAATGGACACCCTGCCCCTTCGTCGCCTCCCCAGTGGAGGCAGAAAGAAGCCCAGGGCAAGGACAAGTCTGGACGTTGTCAACAGCGTGACACCCAATGCCCTACTTTTCACAACCTTCTGCAGCCAAGCCACCCCCGGAGATTTCTAAACAACCAGGGGACCCGGTCCAAGAAGTCCTGTGGAGGCTGGTTTCTTCATCTGAGGTGTTGTATTCCAGCAGTCAACAAATATTGACCAAGCACCTGCTGAAGGCCAGGGACTGCACCCACTGTGAACAAGGCGAGGTTCCTGCCCCCTTGATGCTCGCAGCTCTCTGGGGAGACAGACAATAAGGAAGCCAGCCAGCACATGCTGTAATGTCTGATATCAGGCCACGAAGAAGGGAAAAGGCCTGGTAGGGGACAGAAAGAAACTAGATGCTGGAGGGTGAGTCTTAAGCTTCTCTAAGGAGCTAGCATCAGGTATAGGTCAGAAAGATGCAGAGAAGCTTTGCAAAGAGTGTCAGGAAAAGCATTCCAGGCAAAGGGAAGAGAAGTGCAAAGATCCTGAAGCAGAAACAAGCTAAATAAGCTTGTGTAATTAGGGGTGTGACATTCCCTGCCCCCAGAGTCCTCTGGTGATCCCTACAGGGTCTACTAGGTCAGGGCAAAGTGCTCAGGTGCCAAGTAAATACAACCAGAACACTGAAGACTCTTTCTGTGGTCAGGGACTGAAAATTGTGAAACCTTCAGCTGTTGCTTGGCAATTGTATTGAACAATGAAGGGAAGACAAAATCCTTTGACTGATGGCCTAGAATTTCCACCTGCTTCTGATCAAAAGAATTTAAGTAACTTTACCAAATCCTCTCTAGTCCGGGTGTTTCACCTTAACGAGAAAGTAGATATTCCTTTTTACTCCGGCTAGTTTGTTAGATTTTCTGTCACTTGTGATCAAGAAAATTCTGACCAGCACAGTGGTTTTCCCTCATCTGGAACATACCTAGCTGGCATGAGAATCACGTACCTGAGCACCACCTACCCATTTCTGCTGCTGTGAAAACCAGTGGCTTTTCCCCCTGCAGACTGTAAGGGGGCAGAACTGCAGAATAAGAAGGTCAGATGCCCAGCACAGTAGGTGAATCTCTGCAGGATGGCTATAGCTTTGGAGGTTCCAAATTGCCCTTCTGGTCACTGATTTTTGTCATTGCCCCTTGACTCACCTGGCCTTTGCCAATAGCACACTTGACTATCTTCTCCAAACAGGACATGTGAGAACTAGTAGCCTCGAGATGAGGCCCAAGCCAAGAACAGGAAGTACTCAGAGATGGATTTTCTGAAAACTGCACAACTGCACTAGCCAGTCTGATAGCTACATAAAGCTATTTAAATTTTAACTTTAATTAACTAAAAATGAATAGAATTTAAAAATCCAGTTCCTTAGTCACTGGAGCCACATTTCAAGTACTCAGAGCTACATGTGGCAAGTGTCCACCATATTGGACAGTGCAGAGGTAGAATATTTCCATCATCACAGAAAATTCCATTGGACATTGCTCTCGGAATTACCAAGGGTGACCGAAAGGCTGGCAAACATACAGACCTAAGGCTGAGCTTCACTTCCTTGCTCTTGGAAATCCTTGTTTTCTGAACAGACACCCTTCCCTTCTTCTCTCCCACAGACTCAGACAAAGTCAACCAAGGCTGCCATTGTGAGATGGGGGAGAATGAACCCTTGTTCCAAGAGAGTTGCTGTCTACTGTCTGAAGAGTGACTTTTATCCAAGAGGCCAGGAGAGGGCCCTGGCCATTGGTGAATGAGACCCGTCCTTGAGTCTTTGGCTGTAACTCAGTGTAGGGGCTGCTGCTTGGAGTGTTTAAAAAAAAAAAAAACTTAACTCCAAACCATTTATTGAGTACCCTCTACATGCTGGGCAGGTGCCACACAGGTCGTCTTGTGGGTCCCCTCCATGAGCCCATGACGTGGATTGACTCAGGAGGCAAGGGAGGATCAGAGGTTTAATGACAGCTGGAAGATGGGAGGACCAAGGTTTTCATCAGCACTTCCCCTCCTGTCACTCATGAGAGATGCAGATGTGTGGACCCGAGTCAGGGCACTTAATTCTCCTATGGCAACAGGCTGCTTACAGCTGCCCCTTCATTCTCACAGCAAACAATCTCATATGGCCTGCCCCTTCCAGCCTACTCAAGCCCACCCAGGGGATTGGGAAAGATGCCTTCCATGGATCTGCCCATGAAGGCCCAGTTATTGAAAGACACCTCAGAACACATCAGAACCAAAGGAAGGTCATGGTACAGAAGATAAACCCTGGAAAGGGGTAGGGGTCAGAATATAGACATGTGACATTGCTCCTGGGCAAAGAGGAGAAGGGTGTGATCAAACTATTGGTTTTGGAAAGACATCTGGACTATGGGTTCCTTATCTTTGCATCCTCATGTCCTGGATAAAACTTGACATACAGTAGGAACTAAAAATCCAAGTACTGAATGGGAAAAAAGGCAGGGGGCAGGTCCCCCAAGAGGGAGAGGCTTGGCCAAGAGGATCCTGAAGGGCAGGTGCACTATTGGGGGAAGACTGAGCAATGAGTTGTTCAGGAGGAGCTGTGATGGTTGCTGTTTGCTTTATATATGACCTGATCTGATCGTCCTTTTATGTAATGGCCCAGAGGAAAGGCCAGCATACACAAGGCTGGGCACTGACTACAGCCAAGTGCTTCCACTGTGGGCCTTAAGCCCTGCAACCCTGGTCCCTCTGGACCAGCTTCTCCCAGACAGCTCCATCCACTGTGAAAGCACCGAGCCTTGCAACACGTTCAAATATGGCTCCAAACAGCACTTAGGCAAGAGTAATTAAAGGGAATGTTATCTCAGTCAGGCTCTCATTAGCCACATAATTAGACTGCTGAAAATAATTAACATTCCTTCTGACAAAGGAAGCAGAGGACCCATTACATTCATTAGGACAGCCTCAAACTAGCCTGAGGAAGGCCCAGAAGAGGACTCATCACCTCCCAGGCCTGCACAAGACAGAGTCTGCATCCGGGATCCCAGACCAGGTGGCAAGTCCTGCCCTGGGTCAGGCTCCTGGGTGAGTGGAGAGAGATGGCAATGGATGCTTTCGTGTATGTATTACAGATGATAATAAGACATTCATCCAGCTCACTGAAGAAGATTTGAAGGAAATGTATCACTGTCAAGATGGAAGGCCAGTGGCAACTGTGTACCTCCCCCAAGGCCCTTGAAAATGACAGAAAAGACATTTTCCAAGAAGAATAAATCCGTTACAGCACCAAAAAACAAGAGGGAATTCTATCCTTGAAGATGGAAGCAAATGAGAATAAACTGATAGAGAAACCACAACCCCCCCAAAAAAAAACCATGAAAAATAATAACTGACATTCATACAGCACATATATATGCTGTATGAATATATCTCATTGAACCCTCACAAAAATCCTTTGAGACAGAAACTATTATTTTCCCCACTTTACAAATAAGACCCAGAGTTACATAGCTTTCCCAAGGTCATAGTGAGTGCTGGCGCTAGGATTTGAACCCCAGCAGGGTGGCTAAGGATTCTACATTTGGGGGAATGGCTCTGGGGGCTCCAAGTTTGGGGCAAGCAGATGAGGGGTCCAGGAGAGGCCCTGAGTGGTTGGTCATGGGATCTGGCGCGGCCAGGCAAACAGCCCTGCCCCATCTCCACCAGGGGGTCCCTCTACCAGGGACATTAGGGCACTCAGGCAAAGGGACACCAGCTCCTCCATCCCCCGCAGGCACATCCTACCCTCTTGTCCCCAAACAGGGCTGGCTGGCTCGAGAGCATGTAATCAGGATTCATACAGAGGTGACGGAAATACCTCAAAATACAGAGAGAGAAATACAACCAAGACCCACCAAACACTTGGCAAAAACCAAAACAGCCAAAGAAGCACCAAATTAGAGAACACAAGTTCTAGCTAGAAAACAAAATTAATAATGTCAACAGACTGAAATGTTTGTCAAAGTATGATTAATATCCTCTGAGGGACAAGAAGGGCTCCTGAATCTATGAACCCAAATGAGCCATTGCCAGAAGAATGTCAAAGATCTCAGAAATGAAGGAACCACACCATGGTTAACTGGTTATTTCTGGATGAAAGGACAGAGGGACTTCATTAAAAATTTTCTTTGTATAGCTCTATTTTTCTAAACTTCTTACACCACACATGTATCACTTGTAGAATCAGAAGTTTTTTTTTTTAATGCCTGGTATGAGGTAGGTGTTCAATAAGGGGTAGATCCTGCCACCTACAGCAACCCTTGCCCCATCCAGGCTGGTACATAACTCGCCATCCCCCAGTTGCTCCATCCAGGCTCTCATTTCTGGGTCGTTGTGTATACCGTTCCCCTCCTAGAATGCCCTTATTTCTGTTCGCCCAGATTTACCTGTCCTTCAATGCCCACTCAGAGATGACTCTTGTTAATGAAAGGTCCCTGCATCAGTCTTACCTAAACCACTCTGATCCCTCTCCTCCCAAACTCCTAAGAGCCTCTAATTCTCCAGGGTCACAGGCTAACTCTTGTTGAGTTGTCCTGTGGGGTCACAGTACTGAAGACTTACATGTCCTTTACCTTTCAGTGACCAAGTCTTGTCTCTCCAACTCAATGGTAGGCTTCTTAAAGTCATCGAAGGAATGAGCTTTCTTTTTATACCCTACCATGCCCAAATAAAGCTGTGAAGCTTTCGCAAGAACATTCCTATGTGTCAGTTGAGTGAATGACAAATGAGCTTCTGTTTCTGGTGGGAGGAGGAAGGGGGAAATTATCATGGAGATGCGGTTACTCAACAGGGCTGGGTGGCACAGCCAGGCCCTCCCATGTGGGCGAGGGCCTCATAAATAGGTCACCTGGTCCCGGACAGCTCGACCTCCTATCCCTTGGGTGGGATCCAGAAATACCTGTAAACCCAGTGTGGATGATTGCTAAGTCTTGGGGCAAAATGTAGATGAGGAGTAAGACATTCATATGGTCTTGTCTCCCCTACAGACTGCTTATTAGTAGTGAGGAAAAATTAGTAAACACCCATTGAAGAAATGGGACACCTTGGCCAAGTGATCAAACTTAACATCACATAAAAGTGACAGAACGACATTTGTTGCCTCTGGATGTAACCCACTGAAAAAGACACAACATCACTCCTGTGTATGCTAGCTAGGAATGTGTAACTTGGAGTCTAAACATGACCCAACAACAGACCAATCCAAAGGGAAGAACATTCCATTTTTTTTTTAAGGTGAAAAGGAGGCTATCTTCTTTGAACATGTCAATGTCATGAAAGACAAAAACTGAGGAACTGTTCTGGATGAAAAGAGACTAAAGAGACAGAACAAATGCCATGTTGGATCCTGACTGGAGAAAAATGCTGTAAAGGATGTTATTAAGTTAATCAACAAATCTGCAATAAAATCAGCAGATTAGATAAAGTGTCATATTAAAGTTCAACATACTGCAGATATTATAAAACAGTATTATTCTTAGGAATCCACACATGAATTATCCAGAGAGAAAGGGCCACCATGTAGTCAACTGACTCTAAAAAGGTTCAGAAAAAAGAGAAAGAAGGAGAGAGAACATAAATGATAAAGCAAAATGTTAAAAAATATTGAATCTGGATAAATGGTATATGTGTATCCTGCAGGCTTCCCAGGTGGCACTAGTGGTAAAGAACCCTATCCCTGGGTGGGGAGGATCCCCTGGAGGAAAGCATGGCAACCAAGTCCGGTATTCTTGCCTGGAGAATCCCACGGATAGAGGAGCCTGGGGTCTACAGCAAAGAGTCAGACACAACTGAAGTGACTTAGCATGCATGCATGTGTGTTGTGTACTATTCTGGAAACTTCTCTAAAGTTACTTCTGAAGTAAGTCTGAAATTACTTCCAAGTAAAAAAATAGGAGAAAAATAACGACAACAACAAAGGAACCCCTGCCATTAGACGGGGTGGGATGGAGTAGAGCAGACATGGAGGGTAAATCCAGGGGGACACTGGCCATCACCTGTCTACCAGGGCCCCCAAATTCTAGCCCTGTCAATGGGTCCCTCATAGACACGTTTCCTCTCCAGTGGGGCCTTCCCCTTCTCTTACTTCTCCACACGTTTACTCCTCTCTCCCCTCAAGATCAGCAATCTTCCAGGAGACCACCCTATCAGGGCCGGAGGACAGGATTATTTACATCTATTCTTCGACGTAGTCAATATTTGCTGGAGATGTTTTGACACTTGTTTTGTCCACAAGCCCATACTAATGAGTCAGGGTAACCACAGCCTTGTAGGTATAACCTGGTATTTCATTCCCCTCTACACCGCCCAGATTTGTGGTTAGTCCTATTCATACTGCCTGACTTTAGGCCTGTAGACCATGTTCATCCCTTCTGAGATCTCATGCAGGCACAGCCTCCTTCCCCTTGATACCATGTCTGTCACAGCTGAGTGTGGCCACTTTATTTGTTTTTTTCTTCTATTTTTTGGCCACACGGCATGGCAGTTCCCCTACCAGGGATCAAACCTCTGCCCCCTGCCATGGGAGCATGGTCTCTTAACCACTAGACCACGAGGGAAGTCCCAGGGTGTGGCCACTTTAAATAACGCACCTCTTTAAATAAGGGGCAGGTGATGGAGTCTCTTTAAGCAGCCTCACTGCAGGAAAGGGGATCAAGGAAACCATCATATCATGCCACTTCATTTACTGATTGATTCAGAAATCCTCATATGCATCTTTTATGTATAGACTACTCAGTGCTAAGTGGGTTGAAGTATGAAAGCTGAAGCACAACAGTGGCGCTGATTGTCTTTAGAACATTGTAAATATACAATCTTGGAAATTCTACTGTAGCATCAAATACCAGAAGCCTGCTGCTGCTGCTGCTAAGTCGCTTCAGTCGTGTCCGACTTTGTGCGACCCCATAGATGGCAGCTGACCAGGCTCCGCTGTCCCTGGGATTCTCCAGGCAAGAACACTGGAGTGGGTTGCCGTTTCCTTCTCCAATGCATGAAAGTGAAAAGTGAAAGTGAAGTCGCTCAGTCGTGTCTGACTAGTAGCGACCCCATGGACTGCAACCCACCAGGCTCCTCTGTCCATGCGATTTTCTAGGCAAGAGGACTGGAGTGGGGTGCCACTGCCTTCTCTGACCAGAAGCCTAGTAATGATAATAACTTCCGACAGTGCCTTTTACTTAAATGAACCTACTTCAGGTTCATCTCATCACTCACACACTCATTCACACGTTCCTTAAACAATTACTCAGCATCTATGTCACGCCACCAGGTACACAAAAACACCCAAGAGGCAAAGCCACCTCAGGCCACAGGTGGCTGACATTCGAAGTGATCCTGGATTGTCCAAACTTGCCCACTAGACACACACTTAGGGCCACCAGCCATGATGGGGCACCAGAGGAAATTATTTCAAACAAGAGCAAATGAGAGAGATTAAAAAAGAAGCTATGAGAGAGAATAAAAAAGAAGCTACAGTGGCTTTGGTATACAAATAAATTTTCTTGTTTCTGAAAACATTATATTATAATTTAGAATGAGGTTAATTTATTTTTAATTACTTAGGAAACCCTAAGCCCTTCTGTACTGAGAGCCTCTAGAGACCTTAATCCAGCCAAACAGTAAGTACAGGTTGCAATCCTAAATGTCAACGAGGGTCAGGCAGCCAACTCACATTAGCAAAGACTCCAGAACTATTAAGAAAGCAGGACTGAAAGGACTCAGTGGGAGATTTACTGGAGGTGGGGCAGGGGGTGGGAAGGAAGGAGGTGTGAGAGAGAGAGGAGAATGACACCCATAGTTCTGACTTGGGCAATGGTAGGGTCATTCACTGAGAGAAGAGCCTGCAGGCAAAGGTGTGCATCAGAGGTGATCCACAGTGAAATGTGTTTCAGACGCTCTAATTCTGATGCCCACAGGATGCTAGGCTGGAGGCAGGTCTCAGCCCCCACCGGATGCAGTGGTAGAGAGGAGGAGCCTGCTGGGGAGAAGGCGCAATAGGAGACATCCCGGGCCCCTAGAGGATGAAGATGAAGCCTGAGGAAGGGCCAGGGAGGGAGCAGGACACCCAGAAGAGATCCTGCCGGGGAAGTGGGGGCAGGAGAGTGTGAGGGGTCACGGTCAACTGCAGAGGCAAGCCAAACAGGGACTGAGGAGAGTTAGCAGCAAAGAGGTTCCTGGGGACTATTGTGACTGAGACAGCATGGACAGGTGACTCTCTTGAGAATTTTGCTTATGAAGGGAAGGAGAGAGAAAAGCTGCTGCAGAGAAGAAATGGGAGCAAGGGGAGGTGTCCTTTCTCCCTTCCTCCTTCCCCGATAAGAGAGACGTGTGTGTGTGTGTGTGTGTGTGTGTGTGTGTGGTGTTAGTCACTCAGTCATGTCTGACTCTTTGCAACTCCGTGGACTGTAGCCTGCCAAGCTCCTCTGTCCATGGAATTCTCCAAGCAAGAATAGTGGAGTGGGTTGCCATCCAGGTATCTTTCCTATCCAGGTATCAAACTTGGGTCTCCTGCATTGCAGGCAGATTCTTCATCATCTGAGCCACCAGGGAAGCCCTAAGAGAGACATAAATATGTTAAAACGCCCAGAGGAAGAGCTGTGGCTGGGACATACACTGTGGGGTCCATATGGATGCTTTGGGCTGACCTGAGGTCACGGAGGGAGCACAGTGAGCCACAATCCCAAAGACCAAGGACAAGTGTGTCATTATGTTAATAACCGCTTTACAGAGAGGAGACCCAGGCAGCCAGAGTTAAGGTCATACAGGTACAAAGGTGCCTTGCCCGGAAGCAGATCTCCCAGTTCCTGGTCCTCCTGGTGGTTCTTCCAGACCAGTAGTTCTCAGTGGGGCCACACCTGGAAATGGGGGTGGGTGGGGGCCCTGTGCCAGCACCACAGTGGGTGGGGAGCGCTGCAGGTACTTATTAGTGGGGACCTGGAATGCCGGACGCCCTGCAGTTCCCACAACAATCCACAAAAGAACCCTCCCATGTAACTTAGAGCATGCCACAGGGCATTCACAGAGGGGAAAAGCCCATTCATAGTTACCAGCATCTAGAACCAAACTCCTTTCTGAAATAAACACAGGAGATTTTTGCACAGTTTTAACATATACTGAATTGCCCAGGAATACCACTGGAGTACAAACCAAGGGGATACTGTACTTTATGTTTGGAACTTTACCAAGAGAGGTTCACCAACTGGGAAAACCACATCAGCTTCAGGGTTGCCTCTCCTGGTATCTGAGTCACCCACACGACACACCTGTATCTTGTGGGTATTTGTGGCTGTTACCTTCTCACTGATTCTATGCATAGGTTCAAGCACCTGGCTCCTTCCTTCTGTTTTCTGTGTCACTGTGCCCAAGCAATCCATATTGGAATATGTGGTATTGTATTATAATTAATTTTCCCCTTAGTCCTCTTTCAGTTTAGGCATATTGATTTTTTAATTTATGTATACAGGTATGTCATATTATCTATAAATTTTAATTGGGGTAATCAGGAGGCATTACAAATAATTGTTCTAATAAAAAGGGACACCATCCTAGATGGTGCAGTGCAAGGGAAATTGCAGTGCTGAGGGAACTGGAGGTGAGTAGAATCAGGGTGGCTTCATGTGATCAACCCCAGATAGGAAGTTCAATGGTCTCTTACAGATATTGACATGAAGTTCCTGAATGATGGGTACACGGTGTGATCAAACCTTGGGGCGTAAGACAACGATACAATTGGGGGCCTTTGGGAAATTTCATCTCGACAATTAATTAAAATTATACTATACTGCAGCATTTTCCAGCACATAATAATAGGTGGAAGACCGCATGTCATCTGCAGGGCCCAGGGAAATGACAAATGGTTGACTGTCTGGAGGCAGAGGTGTGCTTAGAAGTCAAAGAAAGAGGTGCCAGGCTTGGTCTGGCAAATATCTTCCTAATGGATGAGAAGATGAGTAAACAGTATGTAAGCGGATGCTTAAGGATATTTATGGAAATGCTATATCACGAGGAATCGTGAACAGAAACAGGGATAGAGAAATGATCTCAGAGGACCTCCAAGAGGTTAGAAAAGCAGGCCGGAGATACTTATAGATCAGAATATAAGAGGGGCTGGTTACTTAATGGTAGGGGATGGGTGGCCTCAACTCCCATAGGCATGCCCATCACTGCCAAATAGGTACAAAGGGTTCAAAAAAAGTGTCTCTCTGTGTATACCTAGGGCTGATTCATGTTGATGTATGGCAGAAACCAACACAATATTGTAAAGCAGTCATCCTCCAATTAAAAATAAATAAAATTCTTTAAAAGTGTCCTTCAATCAAGAGGAGATAGCTAACCGATTCATGTGTCCTCCCCATCTGAGGTCACTTGGGGATGGGAAAAAAGGAAAGTCACAGCCTGCTGGCTTGGATACTAATGGAGGGCCTGGAAACAGGACTGTCTGAACCTGACTCTTCCACAAACACTCACAACTCTATTCTCTCTCCTCTCGATTCCCCCATCCAAAAGTGAATAAAACACTTTAGATTCCATCACCATACATTTTTCTACTATTCTGCTGTTCTTCCAGGAGCATTTGTGTATATATATATTTTAATTTTAAAATGTCAGGTTGAAGCAGCTATAGGGATTAACAAAAAGAGTGATTCTCCCTTCTCAGAAGGTGGTAGTGGAACTTGGCTTAGTTGGGCTCTGAAGAAACACCCAGGTGTAGGACTTGCATCCAGGAAGCAGTTTGTAAGTCTCTTTGCAGAGCTGACTCAGTCAAGGGCCAACAGCCTACCCCCCACCCCCAACCCCAGCAGGCACTCCCACCTGGAGGACACACCAGTTCACCATTGAGATGAACCAGGAAGCCTTCTTGGTTTCCTAGGGTGAGGCAAGATTGACGATGTACCTAAGGCGCAGAACTGAAGGAGGTGCCAAAACAATCTTAACAATCAAGATAAATGGTATTGTATGTAATACAATATTTTAAAAAACCAAATCGGTAAACCAAGGCGTGGGCTATCATACTGGAACTGGGGTCGAGATTAGGACAAGGCCAAGAAGGCAAGGTCGTGTGAGGGTCTGTGACGCTGGCATTGTCCTGCATCCAAAGGACCTCTCCACCAGTTACTGCCAATAGCAACTCTGGAGAAATACTGCCCAGAACCACAACCTCTGGTCCCAAACCCCTGACATTCAGAATTGTTTAGATTTTTTTTTTTTAAGGTAATGTAGAGTGCATCCAGTAGATTACATAACCCCCACAGCTGGGCCTGGGGGCAGCATCCCAAACACATGAACATCTCTGCAGCCAAATCTATGAATATGCTCGCTCTGCGGATAAAAGAGACCACCATTGGCTTCACGTTCGTCCAGGTCAGGCTTTACCATCACACGAGTTTAAAAAAGTTTTTTGGTTTTAGAATGTTTTGGATTTTGAAACTGCAGATAAAGGAGTGTGGGTCTGAATAGCATTACATTAGGTCTTTAGACTGGTTCCAAATGGGAAAAGGAGTACGTCAAGGTTGTATATTGTCACCCTGTTTATTTAACTTATATGCAGAGTACATCATGAGGAACGCTGGGCTGGAAGAAGCACAAGCTAGAATCAAGATTGCCAGGAGAAATATCAATAATCTCAGATATGCAGATGACACCACCCTTATGGCAGAAAATGAAGAGGAACTCAAAAGCCTCTTGATGAAAGTGAAAGAGGAGAGTGAAAATGTTGGCTTGAAGCTCAACATTCAGAAAACAAAGATCATGGCATCTGGTCCCATCACTTCATGGGAAATAGATGGGGAAACAGTGGAAACAGTGTCAGACTTTATTTTTTTGGGCTCCAAAATCACTGCAGGTGCTGACTGCAGCCAGGAAATTAAAAGACGCTTACTCCTTGGAAGGAAAGTTATGACCAACCTTGATAGTATATTAAAAAGCAGAGACGTTACTTTGCCAACAAAGGTCCGTCTAGTCAAGGCTATGGTTTTTCCCGTGGTCATGTATGGATGTGAGAGTTGGACTGTGAAGAAAGCTGATCGCCGAAGAATTGATGCTTTTGAACTGTGGTCCTGGAGAAGACTCTTGAGAGTCCCTTGGACTGCAAGGAGATCCAACCAGTCCATTCTAAAGGAGATCAATCCTGGGTGTTCATTGGAAGGACTGATGCTAAAGCTGAAACTCTAATACTTTGGCCACCTCATGTGACGAGTTGACTCACTGGAAAAGAGTCTGATGCTAGGAGGGACTGGGGGTGGGAGGAGACGGGGACGGCAGAGAATGAGATGGCTGGATGGCATCACCGACTCGATGGACATGAGTTTGAGTGAACTCCGGGAGTTGGTGATGGACAGGGAGGCCTGGCGTGCTCATGGGGTCGCAAAGAGTCGGACACGACTGAGCGACTGAACTGAACTGAACTGAGGTCTTTTAAAGAAAAAAGGCGGCAGATTGTACCCAAAACTTCTATCACCAACTGTACAAAAAAGAGAACTCCAAAGGTCCTCAGCAGTGACCACTCTGAGGAAGGTGATTTCTAGAAGTCAGTCAAGCCCAAAGCAGACTTACAACCTTTCCCAGCAACCAACCAACCGACACTTAAATACCGTCTGCATGTAAAAGCTTGGGCAGAGTCCTGGACTGTACTGAGACATCCAAGACACAGGTCCAGCCCTTGAGAGGTGAACAGTTAGAGGAGGCTGGAAGGCAACTATAAACCACTGTATTTTGGAAATCAAAAGGAGTAAATCCACACCCACATTTAGGAATGATGAAACCAAAGTTCAGAGGAGGTGAAGGCCTTTCACGTATTAGCAATAGGAAGTGAGTGTCAGGAAGAGTTCAGACTGGGGTGTGCTAACTGCCCTTCCCTATGCTCTGCATAAAGGCACATAATAACTGCCATTTTAGTGAGGAAATGGCAAGAGTTGTCGAAGATCCTAGCTGAAGTGGCTTTGGTCAAACACACCTTTGCAGCAAAGACGGGTCCTCTTAAAAGGACTGTAATGTAGGGAGGGAGCAAAGAGGTGAGGGACCTCCTGGCAGGGAAATAATGAGGTATGTGGCGGGTGCTACGTGGCAGGTGAGTGGCATGTGGATTAGGCTTTGGTGAAAGGCATAGACGGAGTTGTTGGGAAAGCAGGTGGAGGCGATGAATGGAGAGCTCAAATGCCAGGGTGAGGACTCTGCAATTAGGTCCTAAGGCAGCATTTCTCAATCATTTGAGTTCTGTCTTCATGACTTATGGCTTTCTACTACCTTTGTAGGAAGAGGCAGATATAGCGATTTAAAAGAGACCATGCCGGTGGTCCAGTGGTTAAGAATCCGCCTGCCAATGCAAGGGACACAGGTTCGGTCCCTGATCCAGTAAGATCCCAGATGCCTTGGGGCAACTAAGCCTGTGTGCCACAACTACTGAGCCTGGCCTGGGAGCCATGACTACTGAAACCTGTATTTTGCAACAAGAGAAGCCACTGCAATGAGAAGCCTGTGCACCACAGTCAGAGGAGAGCCCCTGCTTTCTGCAACTAGAGAAAGTCCGTGGAAAGCAACAAAGACACAGCACAGCCAGGGTAAAAAAAAGAGACCACTCTGGGGTCACGTTCTTTCCATCTGAATCTGGGCTCTGATGCCAACTGTGTGACCTTAAAGAAGCTCTCTTTGCCTCTGCTTACTCATTTGTAAATTAAAAAATAATACAAGTACCTCCCTTGTAAGAGTTACATGAAAGAGTGTTTTTGGTTGTTCGGTTGCTCAGTTGTGTCTGACTCTTTGCGACCCCATGGACTGCAGCACGGCAGGCTTCTCTGTCCTTCACCATCTCCCAGAACTTGCTCAAACTCATGTCCATCCCAGAAACAGCACCTGGCATTCATTATAAATATTCAATAAATGTTAGCTGTTGGTAACATCTTGATTTAAGTTAAATTTGTAGTTATGTATGTATTATACTAAGCAATAATATTCACGAAATCCTGGGTTTTTTCTGTCGTTATAATTCTGATGACACACAAGAGGTTCAATCAAAAGACTTGAAAATCTTAACTAAAGCACTGAATACAACAGGTCTGATGCTCCCCAGCTGGTGCGAGGGCCTCCAACAGAACCATCCAGGAAATCTGATATCTGAGCCTGCAACTGAGAGGACAAGGTGGGCTGGCATCTGACTGTACCTGAGACACAGAAGGTGTGAGACCGGAGCTGCCCATCTGCTGTGGGTGGAGCCAAGGGAGCCAGCTGAGCTGGGGGTGGGGGTGGCTGGCGTCCTCAGGTTCGCTGCAGGAGAGGACAGTGTGATTGCTTTCTGGGCTAATGTGGGCCACATGCAAGAGAGCCTGGCTCCAGAACAGGGCAGGTCTTGTCCAAGAGGGCCACTTGGACAGATGGAAAGACCTCTAGCTGAAAGAGACTAGAGGTGAATGGCTGGATTTTCAGGGGCTGAGGAAAGAGTAGTGATCTAGAATAGAGGATAATTTGCTCTTTTCAAGACAACTGGAAGTAAACAGTACCCACTTATGGAGGAAGAGTCTCTGAGAAACCCATGACCGTGGCCACAAGAAGAGACTCAGCATTAGGTACCTGCCAAGCCCAGGAAGCTGGGAGCTGGCCGACAACAGTGCTGGCCGAGCAAGCCCTTTCCTGTCCCTCTCAGCCCAGGGACAAAGGACTGGATGTATTCAGTACTGAATTGAGACAGTTTGTGACTTAAGGTGACCACAGGACCTTCTACTGCCTAAGGCTGACCCATATCATTCGTTATGAGGCCTGACGGAGTTTTCCTCCTGGGGCAGGGAAACAACCAATCCCACTGAATCAACATAAAGGGACAGCGGGAGACAGAATCAAGTCGTATTATGAGTGAATGCCAATGAGTCATGTTTCTTTACATTCATTAGAAACATAGCTATTAAAACAAAATATTTGTCCCTGGACCAACTGAAATAATTTCTTAATATCCCCAGTGGTATGGTAACCACCATTCAAAATCACTGCAATAAGGCAATAAGGAACTCAGGAAGAACGCAAGGCAGGCAGGGACAGAAAAGATTGGTTTGGAGGATTCAATGGCAACTCAGTTGCTCCCCAACCTTGAATATGATAAAATTAAAAGACGAACCAATGGAGAGCAGAATCCTTGGATGAGTGGCTTGTTCAAAAGGAAATCAAGGCAGCCCAATTCCTTCAACAGAAAAGTTGCGACTCTCTGGGTCCCTAGGCTGAGCTTACCGTATGATCTTGTTCTTTTAGGAGGAGCTAGGGCTGCAGCATTGGAAAAGACCCTGATGCGGGGAAAGATTGAGGGCAGGAGAAGAAGGGGGCAACAGAGGATGCGATGGTTGGATGGCATCACCAACTCAATGGACATGAGTTTGAGCAAATTCCAGGAGATGGTGAAGGACAGGGAAGCCTGGTGTGTTGCAGTCCAGGGGGTCGCAAAGAGCTGGACACGACTGAGCGACTGAACAACAAGGGCTGCAGCGGGGGACACAGTCTCACTGACTCTGAGTCACTGGGAAGCATCGGCCAGTCCCTAGTCCTGGAGCTTCGGGAGGATACTGGGCTGAACCAGAACCTGTATCTGCCAAATCCAAGCACAGACTGTAAGACATACACCAGTGCATGACCTCCCTGCTGCCTTCACTTGGGGACAGTAGGAGGATGTGGGTGGTGAAGATTAAGTTTTAAGACAAGATAGGGGTGTACTTCATCATTGGGAGATGACAACAATAAGGGTGAACAGAAGCCACCTCTTGGCTCCCCATTTTAACAAGGAGAAGTGACCCAACCCAGGCCTCCTTCACAAGACTTAGTCCCCTAACTTGCAATATGGCTTCTTTCTCCTTCAACCTTACCTCTATTCTCTCAGCTGTGACTGCCTCCTACTCCAGACCAGCTTAGTTATTGCCTGAGAAAGAACCAAATTATCCAGATTCTAACGTGTCTGTGTGCACTTAGTCACCCAGTCGGATCTGACTCTTTGAGACCCCATGGACTGTAGCCTGCCAGGTTCCTCTGTCCATGGGATTTCCCAGGCAAGAATACCTTCCCTTCTCCAGGGGCTCTTCCCGACCCAGGGACCAAACCCATGCCTCTTGCGTTGGCGGGCAGATTCTTTACTGCTGAGCCACTAGGGAAGCTGCACAAATCTACTAGATGACCCAAGCATTATTGCCGGGGGGAGATGTTTGAGAATATCTCTCCCGACATTCCTATTTTACAGATAAGGAAACAAATTTATGTCACATGCCCTGAGTCATTGGTTTGAGACAAGAACTGAAGTCCCATGACCTGGGCACAAAGCTCCATTATACACTGTCATGTCAACTCTCAAAAGGGGGTCAGCCCCCCCAGCTCCAGGCCACCATCTCAACCTCCATTCCTCTTCCACAAACATCTCAAAAATGGTAGAAAAGCCCCAGAGTTAACTTGCCTGGAACAAACAAGAAGAAAAGAGATGAGAACTATCTCAATGAACTAGCTGGTCATCTTTGAACGGAGTAATCAGCGGCCACAAACACTTTCTCAGAAGGACAGGATGGTCCGATGCTTGCTGTACCCTAGAGAGTATACCTGAGATCCAGAGTCATAAGCAGGGTCTCCACAGCTAGACTATAATGATGGGCAGGGGAAAGCCCAGAAACTAGGTTGGAAGATGAGGCCTGGAGCCCAGAATTTGCAAAAGACTTCCCTGGGGGTACAGTGGATGGGAATCCACCTGCCAATGCAGGGGAGACGGGTTCAATCCCTGGTCCGGGATCTAAGACTCCACATGCCACGGGCAACTGAGTTGTGCACCGCAGCTACTCACCCCATGTGCCCAGAGCCTGTGCTCCACAAGAGAAGCCACTGCAATGAGAAGCCTATGCTCAGCAGCAAAGAGTAGACGCCACTCACTGCAACCAGAGAAAGCCCACACACAGCAACAAAGGCCCAGCGCAACCAGAAATTGAAGATTAAGAAAGAATCTGCAAAGATAAACTACAATGACTAGAAGAGGTAGGGTGATCGAAGGAAAATGCTGCCCAAATAGCCAGTTAAGCAAGAGAAAAATTTGGCATGCAAATGAAATGGGGTTTATGAGACACATTCTTATGCTAAGCAGAAAGTCTGTCCTCTTATAGTAACTCCCTGGTCTGCTTCCCCAGTGCAGGGTACTGACCTCTCTCTTCCCGAACATTCGAACACTCGTCAGGATATTGCTTTTCAAAGGAGAATCTCAATTTCCATCTCCTTTTAACTAGCCGTGTTTAACCCACACCAGCTTTCCTACTTACACTTTAACTGCTACTACCTCCACTGGACTTTCTCCCCGACATTTGTTCCATCATGCAATCCAAGGCTACAGAACACAGTGGAATCAGACAGATCTCAGTCCAAAGCTTAGTTCGAACTCTGGCTAACTGTGTGGCATGTGCAGTGATTTTATCCTTTATCAAGTGCTCAGCCCAATGCCTGGCATAGAGTGAGTACTCAATAAACAGTGGCTGTCGTTGTTATTATCGCTATGTTCACAGAAGCCAGCTGGAGCTCCACGGGTGGAATGAAATCTCAGAGGGCTGAAGTGGGCTGTTCAAGGTCACACAAGTGAGTCAGGGAGGGATCCCAGATTTCCTAATCCCAGAAGCCTTTGCCAGCCGTCAGCTCCTACAAAAACAGCATTATCGCCCAATGACCTCGAAATCTGGGTATCTGATTATATCCAGGTTCTACAGCTGATGATTAAATAGGTACCCACCACGTGCTGGAAACTGGGCAGACTATATGAAAGCTCTAAGGCATCTACAGATTAGCATAGGAAGGCCATCTCCTGTTTGTGACAGGCAAAAACACAATCACAACACAAAAGTCTGGAGCCACAGCTTGTGTTGCCCAGTGGTGATAATATTTCTCATCCATATTTGTTTTCAGAAGGTAGATGAAAGGAAGACCAATGCCCTGGCTGCCCCATCCCTGACTTTTAGAAAGGCTTTTTCAATTGAGGAAGAGAAAGGGAGCAGTCCTAGCGACTGAAAACTAAATGGGTCTGACCAAGAACTGCTATGAAAAACAAGATGGGGGCTGGAAGAGGCCAAAAATGGGTCCCACCATTGATTCAAGGAACTGCGGTTATTTTCTTCAAGGTGGGCTTCTTGTTGTACCAGGACGGGTCTCTCCACTGACTGTGCAAACGACAAGGCCATGGAGCCCCAGGAAGCACACTTTATCTTGAAGTATGAGTCACCCCCTCAGAACTCCAGAAAAGAATCCTCTCTTTGTGGCCCTTCACTCTCCTTCTTGGCTGGCATCCCTCGCTCCTCGGGGCTGGTGTCAAGGCCTTAGGCTAACCCAGGGTAAGTGACCTTTCCGATGGAGAGAGACCATTCCAGAAACTCACGAGACAGGAGTGCCTCTTAAAAATGAAAGGAAACAATGAATGAGTGAGCCAGCTAGAAGGCCTTCATTATTCAAGTCCCACTGAGAA
Source organism: Moschus berezovskii (assembly GCF_049115385.1). NCBI lineage: Eukaryota > Metazoa > Chordata > Mammalia > Artiodactyla > Moschidae > Moschus > Moschus berezovskii. Next base: position 24,147,394 of record NC_142468.1, on the reverse strand, counting down.
AGCAGTCCCAGTGCCTCCTGAATGCAGGGCTTCTGAAGTGGAAAGCAGTGGCAGAAAGAGCCCTCTGCAATTATGCCCCCTGATCTATTAGATCTCCCAGTGGTAAGTTAGGGTTTGACAATGCCATGTCTGATTTTTTTTTTTTTTAACTGCCATGCATCCAGAGGGTGGAGCAGCAGAAAGGAGCAATCTGAGGACCCAAGTCCTGCCACGTAGACCGTCTGCCCGAATTCCAAGGAGGCTGTCCCGTCTACAATACCAGCCACATGGAGAGCCAAGAGCCCCGAAAGGATATCAAACTCCCCGCTAGGGAGCAAGCAGAGTAAAAGACAATGGAGAGCTGAATGTTCAGAAACAGAAACTGGCAATGACTTTGGTTACTCTTCAAGCTGCCAGACTTGATTGTGACCGACCCCAAAGGCAGAAACACCAACATCAGTAGAGGGTGGAAAGTTACCTTTCAGAACCATCCTCTGAGGAAACAAGGAGCCAATATCACCCATTCTGTGGCTTTGACCCCACCAGATACCTAAATGAACTGATGGATGTTAAAATGAACACTGGGGACAGCCTTAGGGCAAAGGGGAGTGGGAATCCACAGCCCCAGCATGGTGTGAGCAAAGGGAAGGGAGCAGGCTCTCCTTTTTATCTGCGAATGGGATAGATTCCCTACGCAGCCTCAGTTCTGTCTATGGATGTTAGTTGCAGGGGTGAAAAGCCCTTCCATTCCCTTGTAGCACAGCAACAGGGCACATCCCACAACACAAAGTCTAAGACAAATGTATATCTGAAATCAAACATGTGGGTACCTAAATTCTATCAGTGCATGTTTATCTCATAACAAAAAAGTACAACCAGTGGATCTCTGGTACTAGATTCTGCTGCTGCTAAGCCGCTAAGTCACTTCAGTCGTGTCCGACTCTGTGCGACCCCATAGACGGCAGCCCAGCAGGCTCCCCCGTCCCTCGGATTCTCCAGGCAAGGCCACTGGAGTGGGTTTCCATTTCCTTCTCCAATGGTACTAGATTCTAAACACTCTTAAATCCCAGGCAAGGAAAACTTCCCCAATACAGGCATTCACACACATACCATGGTCAGCACGCTAACTCACAGTGTGACTCAGTTTCCCTCCACGGAAGCCAGAGTCAAGAGTGCCACCTCCTAGCCCTTCCCCAGAAATCAGCTTGGACTTTACTTTTCAAATATAAAGCCTCTATGATTTCTGAGAGGTGGTGGTGGAAGAAGCAGAAGCCCTGGCCAGCCAGGCTGAGTTCCTTCCTGCTCGGAGCATCAGAGTCCCTCATATATTCCCAGGTGTTGCCACAAAGGGAGTTGAGAGTTTGCCAAGTCAGAAGTTATTCACACCTTAAAAGGAATGTTCCTGGAATAATTATAAAAAAGAAAAACGAACAGACCTAAACCACCTTGCCTGTAAACTGGGAATGAGGGAGGAGGGCAAAGGAAAGTAGAGAGACAAAAATTTGTAAACAGTCAGACAGGGCTAGGGTTAGATTTCCCTTCTCTCAAGGACAGCCAGATCTGATACGGCTGCTGCTAAGGCCAAGCAGCTTCACTTTACTGCCCTTATCCAGGTCTCAGTTTATAACATCAGTGTTCCAAAACATCATCAGAGACCCTTCTGAGAGCATGGAGGGGGATTGTCACGAGCATGGAGGGGGATTGTCACTGACATCCAGGCTGGACAACATCTACCAGAAAAAAATCCTACTAGGAAGGAGCTCAAAAGGCTTCCGGAGAGCAGAGGCAGACAGAATAGCACTTGCTGCCCGCAAGTACCTTTCTGATGAACAAACTACACTTTTTAAACCAACACTGAGCTTTCCCTATCACAGATGCTGTAATGTGGCCCTTTCCTGCAAAAGGACACCTTTCCCTTTAGAAACAATATGTGAATCTGATACAAGGGAAATAAACACAGTATGAGTATCCCTAGCTCATGAAACATCTTTCATTCAAGACTTCAAGTCAGTTAAGTCATTTTATAAATGTAAAAATTCATGCCTCATCACTTTAAAAGGGGGAGTCGGAGGGAGTATCATTTCCCCATCCTACGTTCAGTACATTTGAGAAACAGTCCATGGAAAAGCCCCTCTCTCCCCACTGTAAGTGGGGAGGTCAAACCTCTATAACACTATCCTCAGCTCAGAAAAGCTTGGGATAAACCCAAAGGAGAACTGAGCCATAGATGAGAGGGGAGAGGGCCCTAAAAGTGGGGTTGGTGATGCTCTCCAGTCTCGCACCTGCGTCTGACTTCAGCCACAGGTTCCATGGTCATATAGAGCTATAGCTCAGGGGACTTCATTTTTCCTGATCTCCTTTACTGCACCCTCCCTCCTGTACCTTTAAGTGGCCAAAGTCAACACTAAATCAACTTGTTATTTCCCTCCAAGGACCAGATAAATAAGTTGACCCAGCATCGACTGTTTCCCCAGTTACTCAACTCTGTCCCCAAATATAAAGCCTTGGGGAGGAGGGCCAAGCCTTATCTCAGCCCACCCCTCCATGTGAACCACTTACAGCATTAGTAGTTCATTTACAGGAGCAGACAGAAGAGTCACCCAGCCAGCCTGCCCCTACCCCCGGCAACGCCACCCCCAATCCCACCCAGCGCATTCTGTCTCCACAAGCAAGCAGATGTAGCTCTGCCTTGCAACCAGTGGATAGCCCGATTCTCAAAGGGCTGTCCTTCCTAAGAAGGCAATGGGCAGTCCTGCCACAGGATGGAAGCTGGGGGTCACATGCAAGGGGCTCAGAGCTGGAGGCACCTTCTTCTTGGAGACACACGGTTCTACTTGGGAACCTGGAAACTGGCTCATTTGCTTTCTATAGAAAAAGACACTCTATCCATCCCCCACCCAATCCCGAGAGGGTGCTCAGCCCTCCCCTTGACCCCTCTCCCTGCTTACAGCAAAGAGAAAACCCCAGGCCTCCCGACTCAAGTCCGAAGGCCAGAATAACAGCTCATTTGTTACTGGGTGCTGAGAAGGCAGGAGACTTGCCAGCAGAGCCCCCAAGGTTACACTGGTGCAGCTCCCCAGGGTCCTGTTCTTTTCCTTCTGGGAGGGCTCCCAGTGGCATCAGAACAACCTGCCACCCTAAGCAGGTTGTACCCGAGGCAACCAAACAAACATACCCCCGAGGAAACGGAGGAGAAAGAGGGAGACACAGTCCAGGGAAGGAAGGAAGGGGGTCAGTTTCCGACTGGACATAGAGAGAGGGAAAGGAAGACACCGGGAAAGAGACCAGCACCCCCTCCCCTGCGGTCCCATCCCAGCCCCGCCTCTCCCACAGAGGACCGGAGCGCAGGGTGGGCAGATGGGGAGCCAGCAGCCAGGGGGCTGGGCTGGGCCCCGGGGCCCGAGCCGGGGGAGGGGAGGACCAGGTGTGCAGTCCACCATCGCCTCGTTTCCCCATGCAGCCTGGAGAGAGGGTTCGTCTTGGCACGGTTTCCTCCCCCTCAGAAAAGTCCCCAAACTCAGGAGGGCCCGCGGTTCCCACTCCCGAGCCTCTCTAGCTTCCACCCAGACTGACGCCCCCTCCGCCCTCCCGAGGCTTCGGGGATGCTCTCCGCGCGGAGGAAGAGGGGGTGTCAACCTCGCGCTGCCGGAGATCCCCGGCTGGCCCCTTCCCCTCGCATCTCCCGGATGCCCCCTTTGTTTCTGGCGGTGAAAGTTGCCAAGGTGCACCCCTTCCCCAACACGCCCCCCTGTGCGCCCATCCCCGCAGGGACTCCAAGCCCGGGCGCACCACCTAATCTGCGGCTCGCTCTTTAGCCTGGGCACCGCAACGAAATCGAAAGCAAAGAGCAGGCGGGATCCGGCAGCGCCTCCAGCCTGGTCACCCGGTCGCAGGGTCTTCCCCATCACCGCACCATCGCCCGCGCCCCCCGCAACTCGGCGCTGCCCGCCGCGAGTGGCCACTTCTCCCGGCGGCGGAAAGGCCTCTCTGCGGGCATCGAGGGCACCTACCGGTGCGGGGCCGGGATCGCGGGCCGGGGCAGGGCAGGGCCGGCCGCCTGCCGGGCGCAGGTGCGGCCAGGAGCGCCGTCTCCCGGGCTCGCTCCCGCTCCTGCTCCCGCGCCGGGCTCGGGGCGCTCTCCTGCGCCGCCTGCTCCCCGCCCCCAGGCCCGGCGCTCGGGCCCCCCCGCGCCGATTCGCCGCGGCCCGTGCCGCCCCCACGCCGCCGGCCCTCCCGCGCCGCGCCTAGTCCCGCATCGTGTGTCGGCGCCCGCCGCGGCGCGGGGGTCGGAGGGCTGCGGCCGCCGCTGCCCGGGCCCAGCCGAGCCCCCGGCGGCGGCGGCGGCGGCGGCGGCACTCACCCATAGTATGGATGCGGTGCAAACTGCACATGCTCGCGTCTGACAGGCGCTCTGCCTCCGGCCCCGCTTAACTCCTTGCTCGCCCGCTCACCGGCTCGCCCTCCGGCTTCGCGGCCCGGCGGACCCCCCTCGCCCTCCTCCGGGAGTCGGCCGCGCCCCGGGCGCCTGGAAATGCGCCCCCCCCCGCCCCGGTCCAGACCGCGGCGCAGGGGGCTGCAGTGCAGAGCTCCTCCGCCCGCCGGGCCCCTGCCACCCCGCCTGCGTGTAAGGTGTCTGAAGGAGCTCCGAGGAGAGCATCAGCCGGAACCCCTCACCTCCCTGCTTGTAGGGGTTGTGGGGGTACAACGTCCACTGTGGGTATCCTGTGGGTCCCAGTTCCCCGAGGACCACGGTCCACATGGCACTGGAGATCCACTAGATGCTAGCACTGTGTTTTGTGCTGTCCATTCGTTGAAATAGGCCTGCAAGATCGGTTTTATTATCCCCATTTTCAAGATGGAAAACCTGAGGCCTGTGGCAGTTAAGGAATCTACCTAATGCAGCGCCTGAACTTCCAAGGTTGACAGTTTGGTTTATACCAAAAGATTAAACAGAAGATGTTCTTTCTTAAGTCAGTTGGGATCCTTCCATTGGAAGGTGTAAAATAATGGGTGCCATCTAGAAAACCTGGAGATTCTGATATGTGGATCAGTGGAAAATCCCTGACAGGAGGGCCAGAACTTGAGACGGGCCCCTCAGGTGGGTCCTAGGTCCTGCAGAAAGGCTGGGAAGGGAGTAGGAAGGCAATGCAATTCTTATCCCTACGTCAAACCCGGGTTTGGTACTGGAGCTACAGCCAAGAGGAAAGGACATTTGTACAATTTCTAGTGCCCACTGGGGTATCTTATCTGTCCAGAGGGGGCACCCTTTGCTAATTCTCACAGGGACCCTATGTGTGCCAAGGCCTGATCAGAGAGGTCTGATGGCTGCTTCTCTCCAACCCTCTCCCCTTTTTTAATCACACGCCACAGTGACAGAGAGTTCTCAGGGGTCCAAGGCAGCACAGAGTCTTCTAAGGAAAGGAACCATCCAGCCAGTCTCGCCCCACTCTGGATGAGAAGCTGAGCTGCTGTCCTAATCTGATCTGAAATTGTGGGTTTCTCAAACCTGCAGAGGAAGTGCACTGCCACGTGGTGCCAATGGCCAGAGCTCTTGGCTTCCCTGAGATAGTTTCCTCCTCTGAGATGGAGGTAGTATGGCCTGGGCCATAAGTATATTGTGATGACCCAATAACGAAATGCATGTAGCATCCTCAGTACAGAAGGCCTTCCATAACAGGAGAGTATTTTCTGCTGAGGGTAAAGCTGGGCTGGGGAGAAGGGATCAGGGCTACATTGAAGCCATGGGCTGTCCTAGGACACTCAGAGAGGCAGGAGACAGGCCCCTCTCAGGAACCCCTTGCAAGAAGATACTTCGGTCAATCTGGCAGCAAAGCCCACCTGCTGAAGAAGGACTTCCCTGGCGCCCCCTTGCCTTGGAGTCCTGTTCTGCTCTGGTTTTCAGTCTCTGGCTGGTGGCTGATTCCACTCCCTTCCAGCTCTGGGAGGCAGCATTGCGCAGAAGAAAGCATAACAGGCTGTTAAGGCAGAGGATCTGAATTGGGGGTGATTTATCCCTTAGGTACAGTGCAGGGCCGAGCATCCACAATATTTTTAGGGCCCATAAAGTTTTCTGAATTTCTTTGAAACTCAGAGGCAAAAAATAAACTTTGAGGTCAAAGAAAATGTTTTCCTATATAATTTTAGTTTAGAAGCCATAGTGTATGGAAGCCAAGGGGCCAGTTATAGAAACTAAAAGAAGGAAGAGTTAGGAACTGAGGCCCAAGATTTGGCATCAGTCAGTCTCTACTTTATCCAGCTCTCCCATGGACTTCACTCCATCATCTGGGTCTTCCTCATTCTGAAATTAGGAATCATCTCTTCCTAACAAAAATATATAAAATGCCTTACAGTTGACTTATCTCGTTTCTTGGGTTTATTATTAATCTCCATTTTATAAATAAAGACATCAAGGCTCAGAGAGATTATATAGCTTGATCGAGGTTATGTTGCTAGTAAAAGCGGAATGCAATTCAAACACAAGTCTTCTGGCACCCTATCCAAGATCCTTTCCATCTGCACACCAAAAAGATCAGGTGTGTACAGGACAGAGCTGTCTGCTGCAGAATTAGACCTAAAAATAACATCTGGAGGGGTGAGTGGGCCCCCTGGCTTTTCACCCAGAGAATGCTGAGACACACATTCATTGCTGTGAGAATGGGCAGAGAGGGTGACCCTGGTGAAGGGAGGCTCTGTGTACTGGTCCTAGTGATTCAAGTTCAGATCCAAGGTGGGGGGCCACGGGACAAACCAAGCCCCACTGCGCTAACACACACGCCAGAGGATGCCAGCCCCTTTTTTGACTTCTTGTCTTATCCGAGCAACCCGGACCTGAGTTCAGACTCCACATCCTAGTCAGGCATCTTAAGGCAGTTTATTTAACCTTTCTGAGCCTATTTCCTCATATGCAAAATGGAAATGGCAATAAAACTCAACTCCATGGCTGTTGCAAGCATAAATAAAGATGATGAACACATACAGAGTTTGAAGTCCCTGCCACCACAGGCATTTAACGATCGTTCTCTTCACATCTCTCTTTTACCACCGGGTAGGGAAAAAGAGAGTCTTTCAAGTGTCTTTGTAGTCTCTAAAGTACCTTGAAAATGTTAGGTCCTTAACCATATTTTCTGAAAGACAAGAACTTTTCCGCCCTTCTCCAAAGCAAACCATCCATAAAGTGGTAGCTCTTGTCCACCATAAGTCATTTTCTTGATGACTTTCAAGGGGAACCAGAAAAACTTCTGCATACTCATTAGAGAGGGTTGGTTTCCTGGGGGTTGCCCTCTGACCACAAGTCAGGAGAGATGTTGCTCAAGAGGGTGATTTCAGTGAAGGGACTGGGCCAGCAGCCAGAGCAGGAAGGACTTGGGAGGGGACCGAGGCATGGAAACTGGAGGCCAAGAGATAACTGTGTATGAATGCTGTGATAAGAAAAAGAGAAGTGAGGTAGCGCAGAGGAAGCGCTGAAGTCAAAGGCTATCTTGAGCTTAGAGTTATTTGGACCAGCTTAACAGGAAAATGGGCTTCCCAGGTGGCACTAGTGATAAAGAACATACCTGTCAATGCAGGAGATACAAGAGACACAGGTCGGGAAAATCCCTGGGTGGGGAAGATCCCCTGGAAGAGGGCATGGCAACCCATTCCGATACTCTTGCCTGGAGAATCCCATGGACAGAGGAGCCTGGAGGGCTACAGTTCATAGGGTACCAAAGAGTCGGACACAGCTGAAGTGACTTAGCAGGCACGCACAACAGGAAAATAATCTGGGTGAGAAAGAACTGGGGAAAGCCCCCAGGGAACCAATCTTCCCTTACAAGCATACAGAAATCTTCCTGTTCTCTTTGAAAGTCATTATGAAAATTACTTATGGTAGACAGGAGCTACTGCTTTATGGATGGTATGCTTAGTGGAAGGGCAGAAAACTTGTTTTCCAGAAGATACAGGCATGGTCTAGGCAGTAAGAGAGGAAGATAAGATCTGCTGGAGTCTGAAAATGGGGTGGGAGGAAGAGTCTGTAACAGCCTTTTTTTCAAATAGGAAGGAAAGAGGCATAAAATTTAGAGGCATAAAGAGTCTAACTGGAAGGAATATGAACCTGGAACTTATAGGATTCTTTGGTTGCAAGCAACAAAATCCAACTTTAGCTGTCTAAAAGGAATTTATTAGCAGGATATGATCAGATGGCCCACAGATTTGGAAGGAATGCAGGCAAAACAGACTTGAAAAGGCTAGGACCAGGATGGCTTTGGGAGCCCAGGGAATTGGAAGTAACTGAGAGCCTCCTGGGGCTCTGCTGCCAAAACAATGGGACTTCAATTATTTTTATCACTTTTATCTGCTCAAGTGTAAGGGTTAAGTTTACCTAAGTTGGGTCTTGTATCCACCTCTCGGCCAGAGAAAGGCCAGACGTATACCCTGATGTAAGCTCCATCAACGCCCCACATCACAATTCAGAGGAAGAGAGAGAAATTAAAGTGTTGTTACCCCAAGGGAGAGAAAGGCTGCTAGGCAGCCCCTGAAAAGGGGATGTCCACGGTATAGAGGGGAAGCAACCAGCACAGGGAATGTGCACCTGACTCGGGGCCCCATTATGTTCTCAGTTATGAGAGAAGGTGAAGGAGAAACAGAGAAGCCTTCGGAAAGTAGCAGGAAACTCTGAAAAGTACTGGGGCAGGGAGGCCTAGATTGCTGACTAAAATCACTGCTCGCTCTAGGGTGGGTATCGAGCTGGAGACAGGCCAATATTTTCGGGACTTGGCACAGCTACGATCTGTGCTCAGAGATGGATGAACTGTAATAGAAAATCAGGTGCAATGGGCTATTAAGGATGTCCTTGAATGTTTGTTAAATGCTTCTGAGGGGTGGGAAAGTGGTACCAGCAGAGGGCCTAGGAGGCATCAGGCCCCAGGGAAATGGTCACGTTGACTACAGGTTTATCAGAAGGTTTGCTATTCACATGTCCATGCAGGAGAGGGGTGTGTGTACTTTCACCGAGCTCTCAAAATAATGGATGTTCCTACTTTAGGGATCTTTAAAAGTCACGTCCTCTTTTTTTTTTTTTTTTTTTCAGTCATCAAAAAGAAAATGCAGTGGATAAGAACTATGCAGTATTCATGAACACCTAGAGCCTGAAAATGAGGAAGTCACTATATTCTGTGATAATGTGAATTCATCCATAAAGCATTAAGACATTAATGTGTGGGCACTAAGATAGCCCAGAAAATGAGCACAGGTTCATGAGACCAGCAGTAAGTTAAGGGGTCGGGGGAGGCCAACGCTCAAAGAAATCAAAGCGAGAATATGAACGTACATGGGAACTACACAACTTCATAGTTGTTAAGCGCAAGTTTAACTGTGACGGTGATAAACTGGAAGAGGGGGGAAGCTAGAGTTGATTATGAAACTTGGGAATCATGGGGAGAGCCGTCCCCATCCCCAGCTGCTCTCATTTCCGACTCAGCAGTCAGCCCAGGTGCTGGGCAAATTTGAAAGAATTTCTACCCTGGAGATTAGAAACCAAACTCCAAGCTAGTCACCTCCCCTCTGTGCCTCCCTCTGCCAGGATACAAGGAGTTCAGTCGTCTGAGGAGGGACAAAGGAGTATTGTTAAGGCGAGCCTGGTTAGGAGAAGGCTTTGCAACTAAAAGCTTTTATGCTGCTATCTAAGCCCTTCAGCCTGGGGGGGTGGGGGTGGGGGGACTCTGTGTGCCTGTCCCAACTTCACTGGATCAGTTCAAAGAGAAATTTCAGCCTGAAATTTTTGATTGCAGAAGGATAGCTTGGGACTTGGCAGCATTAATAGGTTAAAAATTTCTATCACAACGTCTCATTCAAGACCCAATTCCTGGTCCCACTAGGTCCTGAGATGGGTTAGAGTGGGAAAATCGTTTTTTTTTTTTTAAGATTTGAGTTAAAGGAGTTGTCCCATAGGAGCTGATGGAGAGGCAGCCCAGCTTGGGGGTGAGAGTGGGGGTAGATGGGTGGGGGTGTTGGGACTATACCACCTAGGATAGGATATAACCTGTATCAGTTCTTTTTACCCTCTTTGTCCTGCCCCTTGTAGAACTCTGCCACCTTCAGGTAGGGCTGCACAAGCCTGAGGGGCGGATGATCTCAGGGATTCCATCTTGTCTGAGAATGAGTTCAGGTGAGGTGTCCCATTGATCTCAGATGCTCACTAATTATTAAGTTTTATATCTAATCTCTTCTCTGGTACTGTGCTGTCATGAGGACTGGACTCCTGATTTGAAGAAAATTGTTACTCAGTTCAACAGCTATTAATGTACATGTGCTGTGTTGAGGAGCCTCTCCAGAACTCTTGCCTAGAAAATCCCATGGACGGAGGAGCCTGGTAGGCTGCAGTCCATGGGGTCGCTACGAGTCAGACATGACTGAGCGACTTCACTTTCACTTTTCACTTTCACACATTGGAGAAGGAAATGGCAACCCACTCCACTGTTCTTGCCTGAAGAATCCCAGGGATGGTGGAGCCTGGTGGGCTGCCATCTATGGGGTCACACAGAGTCGGACACGACTGAAGTGACTTAGCAGCAGCAGCAGCAGCTGTGTTGAGGAGTAGGGTCATGGAGGTAAAGAGATTGAGACCTAAGCATTTGGATATGGGGACACTACACAAGGGTCTCTAACAGAGACCCCACACTCCTAGGGACTTAAATTTTCTCCCTCCCATGGAGTTCAGTTCAGTTCACTCAGTCGTGTCTGACTCTTTGCGACCCCACGGACTGCAGCATGCCAGGCCTCCCTGTCTATCACCAACTCCCGGAGTCTTCTTAAACTCATGTCCATTGAATTGGTGGTGAAAGGCAGTGATTATTAGTGTTCTAAGATGGAGTTGTTTTCTGGCCAGACTTTATCCCTACCATACTTGATTTGTAAAGCAACTTTCAGGCACTGGCTCAATATTGACTAGTATTTGCAAATTTGTACATTTCTTTCTGTCAAAAGACTCTTTGCCCTTCTTTCTTGCCCGTGACTTAGGTCAAAGTTTGCTTTTGTTTATGCCCTTCAGCAAGATACAGACTTGGGACAGGGCATTGACATCTTTAGTGGGATTTTCCATACTTGTGAGCAGTAATGATGTCAGGTATAGAGCTGTGACCTCCCTGGAGAATACAGCAGAGGGGTCTAGGGACAGGGAAGGAAGAATAGTGGGGTTCCCCCATGGCTTAAAGGAAGACCACAGAGGACATGAGTGCTTTGTTATGAACCTCCATGTGTGTTCTTAACATCATCGAAGAAGGGAACTAGCTGCTCCAGGCCTCATCTTAACCTCGTAAGTGCCCTTATGGCAGTTGTATGGTGGGAGGTTAACACTATCCCATATCCTAGCATTTTTACTATTGAGATCCAAATTCATGTTGTAGGAAGACACTGGACCCAGTGGATCCCACCCTCTTGCTTAACTGAATGGAGCTGGATGATGGCCCAACACTCTTAGAATGTCGAAGGAAGGGTCATGAGTGTCTCTGGTGTTGCAGTCAAGGAGCGTGGATGAGCATAGGTGGGTGTAGAGGAGTGAGAAGCATAGAGGGAAGGAACAGGGGCTCCAGACTTTCTTCCTGAGATCATGCACCATGCTGCTCCCAGCCAGAGGCTCACAAAGTCTACCCTCTGGACCACACCCAGCTAGCTTCACATTCCTTCTCCCCTCAAGTGGACACCACGGCTGAATGCATCATTTCCCTTGCAGGATGTAAAATGGGCTTGGGTTAGAACTAGACCCAACTTAACTCTGTCCCTAGACTTGTGTCTGCTCCTTCAAGACCTGGACAACTTCCAGACCACAAGAACACAGTGTATAAGAGGAATCCAGTAATGCTGTTGTGGGCATAGCTTAATTCTCTGAAGAGGTAACAGGATCCGGGCAATATCAAAAGCCTGTGAGTCCCTTCTGATCTCAGCATTGGTCCCCAGCTCCTCCCCTTGTCATACCCCTGCCCAGGATCTTCACCAACTGGAGATGGTGAGTTGGTGTTAAACTTGAAGCATGGGAGGTTATGAGGCAAGTTCTTTGACTGGTAGATTATAGCTTTCTTGAGTTAGTTGTCAACTTCCCTGAATCTCAACTTTATACTTTACTGATGAGATCCATATTTTTTAAACATTTTAATAGCTTTATTAGAAAAATGATCTATACTCCTCGTAAAACATTCATATAATATAAAAAGAACAAAAACTAAAAATATCACACCAGATTTCTACACCCAAATATAATCAGATAATCACCATTAATGTTTGGGGGAAAAGCTGTCAATCCATATTTATTTGTGTACAGTTTTATATATATATATATATAACTATAGGTGTATAAATATATACAACTATGTGTGTGTGTGTGTGTGTGTGTGTGTGTATAGGCTTCCCAGGTGGTTCAGTGGTAAACAATCCACCTGCCAACACGGGAGACACAGGAAGTGCAGGTTCTAACCCTGGGTCAGGAAGATCCCCTGGAGAAGGAATTGGCTACCCACTCCACAATCTTGCCTGGATAATTCCATAGTCAGAGGAGCCTGGCAAGCTATAATTCATGAGGTCGCAAAGAGTCAGACATGACTGAGTGACTAAGCACAGCACATATATAGTTTTACATAAAGTAAATTATATTAAACATACTTTTCTGGAAATTGTTTCACTTGACATTAATAATGAATTTGTTCCATGTCAATAAAAACAATTCTTCAACATAAAGTTTAATGGCTGCATAGTATTTTATTTTCTAGACGAATTTTAATAATTTATTTACTAGGTTCCAACTGATGAACATTTAGGCTGTATCCTTTTTTCTTTACTCTGTTATTATTGCTGCTATAAATATTTGGGGTAACACAGTCCTTTGAAGCATCCTTCTCCTATTGACAAAAATACTAAATGATGTAGTTTGAGGAAGGGCACAGGAATCATAAAACCCTTTCAGTGAGAACAGGAATTTGGAGTGGAGGGAAAGGTCTTAGAAAATATTTAGTGATCCTCACCTGTATAAATGGTTTCCAATCTTATGTATATTAATACATATGTACATGACTATCGCACTGGCTTAAGTGGCAAGTTTATTTAGAGTTATTTCTCATTCTGAATATCCAGTGAATTTATTTCAACACTAAAACTTTGATTCCCAAAAGAACTGTGTTCTTCCCAAGAGAGGCTTTGTTCCAGAGATCCTGCATCCACGTAAGCACAACTCCCTGTACCCTGCAGGGAGATTCTTTCTTGCAGGGTCAGGCCATTCCAGAAGCCATCTGAATGTTTCCCCAGTGGCCAGTGGGGCGATGCACAGTGTTTGGAAGGAGCAGCAGTCACATGTCACCCCTAGAGCAATGCCTGTTGGTTTCCCATCATAGGAGCCTGTGTGTTCTGCTCCCTTGCTTCAGTTCAGTTCAGTCGCTCAGTCGTGTCCGACTCTTTGCAATCTCATGACCCGCAGCACGCCAGGCCTCCCTGTCCATCACCAACTCCCAGAGTCCACCCAAACCCATGCCCATTGAGTCGATGATGCCATTCAACCATCCCATCCTCTGTCGTTCCTTTCTCCTGCCCTCAATCTTTCCCAGCATCAGGGTCTTTTCCAATGAGGTGGCCAAAGTATTGGAGTTTCAGCCTCAATATCAGTCCTTCCAATCAACACCCAGGACTGATCTCCTTTAGGATGGACTGGTTGGATTTTCTTGCAGTCCAAGGGACTCTCAAGAGTCTTCTCCCACACCACAGTTCAAAAGCATCAATTCTTCGGCCCTCAGCTTTCTTCACAGTCCAACTCTCACATCCATACATGACTACTGGAAAACCATAGCCTTGACCAGACGGACCTTTGTTGGCAAAGTAACGTCTCTGCTTTTTAATATGCTGACTAGGACTGAGCGACTTCACTTTCACTTTTCACTTTCACACATTGAAGAAGGAAACGGCAACCCACTCCAGTGTTCTTGCCTGGAGAATTCCAGGGACGGGGGAGCCTGGTGGGCTTCCGTCTATGGCGTCACACAGAGTCGGACATGACTGAAGTGACTTAGCAGCAGCAGCAGGTTGGTCATAGCTTTCCTTCCAAGGAGGAAGGAAAATTTCATTGCTGCAATCGCCATCTGAAGTGATTTTGAAGCCCCAAAAAATAAAGTCTGACACTGTTTCCACTGTTTCCCCATCTATCTGCCATGAAGTGATTGGACCAGATGCCATGCCATTCAGTTTTCTGAATGTTGAGCTTTAAGCCAACTTTTTCACTCTTCTCTTTCACTTTCATCAAGAGGCTCTTTAGGTCTTCACTTTCTGCCATAAGGGTGGTGTCATCTGCATATCTGAGGTTATTGATATTTTTCCCGGCAATCTTGATTCCAGCTTGTGCTTCTTCCAGCCCAGCGTTCCTCATGATGTACTCTGCATAGAAGTTAAATAAGCAGGGTGACAATATATAGCCTTGACGTACTCCTTTTCCTATTTGGAACCAGTCTGTTGGTCCATGTCCAGTTCTAACTGTTGCTTCCTGACCTGCATACAAGTTTCTTAAGAGGTAGGTCAGGTGGTCTGGGATTCCCATCTCTTTCAGAATTTTCCAGTTTATTGTGATCCACACAGTCAAAGGCTTTGGCATAGTCAATAAAGCAGAAATAGATGTTTTTCTGGAACTCTCTTGCTTTTATGATGATCCAGCAGATGTTGGCAATTTGATCTCTGGTTCCTCTGCCTTTTCTAAAACCAGCCTGAACATCTGGAAGTTCACGGTTCACGTATTGCTGAAACCTGGCTTGGAGAATTTTAAGCATCAAATTAGAGATACCAAGGGAACATTTCATGCAAAGATGGGCTCAATAAAGGACAGAAATGGTGGCGATCTAACAGAAGCAGAAGATATTAAGAAGAGGTGGCAAGAATACACAGAAGAACTGTACAAAAAAGATCTTCACGACCCAGATAATCATGATGGTGTGATCACTCACCTAGAGTCAGACGTTCTGGAATGCAAAGTCAAGTGGGCCTTAGAAAGCATCACTAAGAACAAAGCTAGTGGAGGTGATGGAATTCCAGTTGAGCTATTTCAAATCCTGAAAGATGATGCTGTGAAAGTGCTGCACTCAATATGCCAGCAAATATGGAAAACTCAGCAGTGGCCACAGGACTGGAAAAGGTCAGTTTTCATTCCAATCCCAAAGAAAGGCAATGCCAAAGAATGCTCCCTTGCTTACCTCCCTTCATATGTCTGTAGGTGCTACTGGATTCCTTAGGGTGGACTCCGTTCTGCAAGGGGAAAAGAACTAGTGCTCCCTCTTCTGGGCCTGGATCTGGAAATTGAGAACCTGGAAATGTGGATATTCCTCTTTGGAAAGGTACACTATCCATAGGACCTCTCTGAGAACTCCAAAGCTCACTTTTACATGAGAAAAGACCAGTTCATGCATGGATTCCATCAGTGTTCTGAGTCAAGCCATCTGATTCCAGCTCTATGTCCCATCACTTTATCTGTGGCACAGCAAAGATGATTCTTAATGCTCAATTTGCACTTTGTGCAGAAGAGACTCTTCCTGTGCCCTCCTCTATGGCACAGTTGGGTGAGAGATGCCTGGAATAAGGGCCAAGCTGATGGTCTGTGTGTGCCTGCTGGAGGCACGCAGCTGGGGAAAAGGAGAACATTCTTTCTATCTATCTATTCCTACTTCACCCTAGTCTTTTAATACCACTAAATTGTCCAATTCCCTTCCCTAAAACTATGTAAAACTGAACAAGGACAAAGGATACAGAATTTAAAGTCTCTACTTTAGGCAGAGCTGAAAGCCTCATGAATCACTTTTCAAAGTGTCCAAAGCCCACAGTGGTCTGATCAGAAGGGATATATAGCCCTATGTGTGGCTGGAAGCAGCAATGCGCGGGCTCAGGGTCTTTTTGGGAAATAAGCCATGCCCACCACTAGATGGCGCTGAGAGATAGCCTCTGAGAGATAGCCTCCAACGTCCTGGCAGGCAGTGGCTCACACCCAGGACTTAGCGATGGAAGACAGGTTATGTTGCCTGGACTAACCCCTCTTCACAAAAAGGAGTTAGCAATAAGAGCTTCTGATAGGATATAAGCCCTGACACTTCTCGTAAAAAATCCTGAGCCTAAGCCTGATGATCAGAAGCACAGGAGGCAAAGGTGTGATTGATCAAGGGAGACCTACTGGTTTCATACTAAACCACCCGGAAATGAAGGAACTGCTGCAATGACTGTCTTCTCATCCGTATTTCTGGTCTTCCTTTC
Source organism: Moschus berezovskii (assembly GCF_049115385.1). NCBI lineage: Eukaryota > Metazoa > Chordata > Mammalia > Artiodactyla > Moschidae > Moschus > Moschus berezovskii. The sequence goes on along the minus strand of NC_142468.1, from coordinate 24,131,176 downwards.
GCTGTGAATTCTGGGGAGCGTGTTGGCCCGCCCTTAACAGCAACCACACCCTGGAAGGTGCCCTGCAGGGTAATGCTGTATTCCTGAAGCAGAGGGAACGCTCAGCCTTGTGTGGAGGTCCCCACCTCAGTCCATAGGCCTCTTCCAGTTGAGAGAAGCAGCTGCTTAGAAGGGAAGCCAAGCTGCCATAGCATCTGCCACCTACTTGGACTTGGTCCCTGCCCAGGCCCTCCTGCCCACTGATGTGAGCAGCCATTGTTTTCATCTGTGATGAAAGTTGAAGGAGAAAAAAACAGCTGGTTTCAAACCACAATGTTCCAAGTTCTGAAATGATCTATCAATAGAATCCCAGTTAGATGGCTGGATTTACCAGATTCTCATGCCCTGAGCTTCATCAGCTCCAAATTTAGCTTCTCTTTCCCCCTCCCTGCCATCTCCTCTCCCCGATTCCCTCCTTCATCCTACCTAGCCCCCCTCCTCCTGGCTCTCTCTTGCCTGGGGAGTCCTCTGTCCACTGGACAGATCATTCTGCATTGATAAATGTCGTCTTTACGTCAGTTCTACCCTGTGTTCCCCTCTGGGGCTGTTGCTGCTCTCTGAGAAGATCATTGGAATGTGGGAATATGATGTATGACAAACCTGTCAGTACTAGGCAGGATCCAGATCCTAAGCAGCAGAAAAATACATATCCCTGAGCCTGCTGATCCCAGAGGCCAGGGCCCGAATGCATATTTTGCATAAGTGCCCCCAGGATTTTGTGACCAGAGGCTAGATGGAGAATGACTGCCCACCTTCTTGTTGGAATCCTTCTCCTCCGCAGCTCCAGTCACCTACTCCTCTTAATAGTCACCAGGTCTTTAGTTCTTGCATATCTTCCTAGTCCTCGACCTCTTTATACCCTCATGCTTACTCCTCAATTAACACTCGTTAGGTGTCTATCATATGCCAAGGATGGGGCTAGACCTTTACCTCCACCCCTCAGAGCAGGCAAGAATCCTGCTCCCTGCCCTCCAAATGCAGAACCCCTCCCCTCCCCATCCTCCACCGGGCTTTCACTGGCTTCAGAACCCACTGCTGCACCAGACAGATGGGTCATTTGCAGGGACACAAGGGTAACTGCACCGGTTCTTCCCCATGATCCCCAGTGGGAAGAGCGTGGATTAACAACAGGTGTGTCTGCTTCTGAAGTTCTTGTTCTGCGTTCATCCACCACACGTGGCACACTTTGTTTCCTCGCACAGTGCCTGGAAAACAGGAAGTGCTCCGTAAATATTTGTTAGGGAGCAGCTGAATGAATAAGTGAGAGAAGGATCCACATCCGATCTTAGGATACTCCCCCAACACGCACACATACACAGACACAGACAGACACAGACACACACACACACACATTCTGCCTCTGGGCCATCTCATTCCTTCCTGCTCTGCATCTCTCTGCATGTCCCATCACTGCCTTCCCAGCCCTGTTAGGATGATGACTGAGTCTCTGTGACCCCAGCCCAATCATTGCTCTGGCTGCACCCAGAGACTCAGCAGTAGAAACAGCCTCCTGATTTCTCTGTAACCGCAAAGCCACCAAGCTTTGCTCCTGAAGCAAAAGGCTGGCCCCAGGGCTACCGAGACTCTGAGGCCCCTCCCCCTTCTCCTCTCTGCTCTCCTCTCCACCCTTTAGTCTCCTCCTTACAGCAAGTGAGAATCAAGCTGTGAAGGCAAAAGGGTTGCTTTGATTTGATAAGGTTTCTGTGAAGCAGGAGGGCCCTCTTTGGAGCCCAGAACCCTACTTAGAGAAAACAAGTGGGGTTGGGAAGTGAGGTCTCTGGAAGACCCAGGACATGGGGAGGACAAACTGTCAAGCGTTTCACCAGTTCTCCTAGAGTTGTTGCTGTCTCTCAAGCTATCTTGCTTAACTACTGCGCTGCAATCTTACAACAAAGAGAATTCTTTGGAAGTAGATAACACTTCTGGACCTAATAGGGGAGGGATGTGGGAGGGTAACTAGTAAACATTAGATCTTCAGCAAATATTTGTTCAAGAATGCATAATAAAAGCTATCATTTAGACAGCACTTGCTAAGTGCCAGACATGTACTATCTCACTGAACACTCTCAAAAAGCCTAAGATGCAAGAATTGTCATCACCATTTTACAAATGAAAAATTAACTCAGAAAGCTTAACAATCATCCCAAGGTTACATCAGCACATAGGTAGTGAAGCTGGGACTCGAACTGTGGCCTGGCTGGTTCCAAGGTTCCCATTCCCTTCCACAGTGCTGCCCAGGGAACCAGGCACAGCCTGGGATGCTGTTGTATTGACTCTGGAGGAATTTCTTTTTTAACTCTTTCAGTCTAAACATTGTGGTGTGTGCATATGAACAGACTCTCCTGTCATCCCTAGAGTGGTCAGTTAGAATCTGAAGTGCCCAAATAAGGAATCTGCACTCTACCGCACAGTTACATAAACACTTCAAATGCTACTAAATGCTACATAAGCGGGCTGGATGTGCTTGAGGGATGCTAGAAATAATCTCTCACTGGTAAAATGAGTGGCTTTTGAAATATGGAGGTAGTCAGAAAGATGATCCAGGTCCTCGTGTAACAGACATGTGAGAACAAAACCAGGCCAATTCCCCAAGATCCGTGAAGCAGGTTGTGGGGCTTTTGCCTGCTTGCCGATAAATGTAATGTTTGTACATTTGGTAGGTTCTGGCCTTGGCCACGTTTAATGCCCCACCTGCAGGAAGTAATGGAAAGGGGACACGTGGCCTCCACTCACCTCTCATCTCCAGTGGCTGCAAATATTGGGTTGGCCAAAAAGTTCATTCAGGGTTTTCTGTAAGATGATACGGAAAAACTGGAACCAATTTTTTTACCCAACCCAATAGGAGACCTTGACTATCGCCAAAGGGCCAAATGGGTTCACAGCTGTTCACAGCGGGTGCTTATCTAGGCCTCATCCTCCTCTCAGAAAGGTGAAAGGAGGTCTTTGGCTTCTGTGGCCCAGCTGAGCCTTCATCGCCGGGCACATGATGGCTTTCTCCCCTCCTCTGTCCTGTCAGGCCACCTATAATGGTAAGCTAACATCAAGCAGAAACAAGCTTTAGGTGTGGAGGGTGCCATCTCTCCGTGGACCCTTCAGGGGGTCTGGAAGCTCAGAGCCTCTCTCTCAGCTCCATCCAGCCCTGCCTGCTCTCCTTCCTCTCCCACAATGGCACTGGCCCAATGCAGCTTATTATTATTTTCTTTTTGCCTCAGTTTTTCAAAGGTTCCCCTCTTCTGTGGGGACTCCCTCATAATCCAGCCTTTTCCTCCAACTCTCAAATATCATGATCCAGAGGGTAGCTGTGAGACAGGAAGCAAGGAGATAGTTTATCCAAGCTTGTAGCTGGGCAGCTAATAGACTCCCTGGAGCAACTTGAAAGTCAGCTCCCAGAAAGGAACGAATGAACGAAAGGGCGGGAGAGAGGGACAGGCATCAGCAGATGCTGTCCACTGATTCAGCGGCAGCCACGGTTTGACTTTGTCTCAGTCCATGGAGGGCTACATAAAAAGTGCTTTTCTATTTTTTTAAAAAATATTTTCAATGCGGACCATTTTTAAAGTCTTTATTGAATCTGTTACATGATTGCTTCTGTTTTGGTTTTTTGGCCAAGAGACATGTAAGATCTCAGCTCCCCTCCCAAACTCCCTGCGTTGGAAGGCCAAGTCTCAATCACCAGACCTCCAGGGAAGTCCCAGAAAGAGCTTTAAGACAAAGACTGTGGGAAAAAGACAGCGTCTCAGACATTCCAACCCTGACTCTCAGAGTTAGGGTTAGGCCAGCCTGAAGATCCATAAGAATCCACCCTTGGGGAGGTATGGCATTGGAGCCATGGCTGAGGGCGCTGCTGGGGAGCCAGCCTCACTGAAGCCTGGACTGTCTGTCTCTGATGATTGGGGACCAATGAGGGGGCCGGTGGAGGAACCCATCCAGAGCCAGGGGACAGTGGGCAGGACCTCTCTGGGCTGCTATCATGAAGGTGGCTAGGGTCAGGCAGAGGAGGCAACTGCAGCAAAGGCTGGTGGGACAACCTGTAGCATCAGATGGGAAACTGCTCTGCCTGTGCACATTCCTGCCGGCCTGGTTATTGATTACCTGCCAGGGTCTGAGGCTGTAGGAGTCACTTTTTCCTCTGAAGTGGAGGAGGGGACAGGCTCATCTTCCTCCAGGCAACCATTCACCCTGGGGAGTACTAGGTAGGGATTAATAATAGTAAATAGAAGAGCTATAAAACTGAACTATAAAGGGCAATATTGGGACAATTGGGGACATTTATGGCCTGTACAATCAATGATAGTATTGTGTTGATACTAAATTTTGTCAGTGTGATGATATTAGGAAAACATGCTTGTTCTTAGCAGGAACATCCTGAAGTGTCCAGGGACAAAAGGTCATGATGTATACAACTAAGTCTCAAATGGAAAATACACACACACACACACACACACACACACACGGAGAGAGAGAAAGTAAACACAGCAGTGTGTTAACAATTGGTAAGTCTAAGTGAAGAATATATGGGTGTTTAATATACTGTTTTTTGTAACTTCTCTAGGTTTGGAATTTTCATAATAAAAAGTTGAGGGGGGAGCAGAGCTAAGAGAAGAAGACTAGCCATCGCTTATCAAACAATGATTGGATCTCAAAATTTAGGTAACTCTAACATCTGATTTAATCCTCAAACCAACTCCAGAAGGAGATATTACAATCCTCATATTAAAGATATGGAAACTGAGTCCCAGAGAGACTAAGGAACTCACCCAAGTTTACAGAGCAGGGATTGAGACAGAGCCCAAAGAAGGGGAGGTCTTGCAGGGGAGTGTGACTGGGAGTCCGTCATCTAACACTTTTATTGAGCCTTTCTGTGTGCTGGCAGTGTTTTAAAATCACCCATGTGTTTAACTCATTTCATCCTCCCTTCCTAAAAGCTTTGTGCTTTGTGATAAATCACTTCATCATTGTGGGTGGGAGGGAACAAAGGAGCGCTCAAATGCATCGACAGAAGTGTTGGTTGGTGCAGTCTCCTTTGAGGGCAGTGCGCAGCATCTATTGAAATTTAAAATTCACATTGTGTTTACATCCAGCAATTCCACTTCTAAGTGTTAAACCGTAAAGATAGTCACATATGTGGACCAAGAAATAGGTACAGAGATATTCACTGCAGCAAGGTATACAACAGCCAAAGACTGGAAATGTTCTAAATATCCATCATTAGGCATGCTAGGGAACTATTTAAAAAGTAAGGCAAGTGAACAAACATAACAAAACATGAACAGAGTTATAGGTACAGAGAACAAACAGGTGGTTATCAGAGGGAGGAGATTGGGGAGAGGAAAGAAATAGGTGAGGGAGATAAAGAGGTACAAACCTTCAGTTGCAAAATGAATGAGTCATGAGTATGAAATGTACAGTGTGATGAATATAGTTAATAATTATATAGTATCTTTTAATGGTGATGTATCATAATAACCAATGGTTAGAACTGAACATGGAACAACAGACTGGTTCAAAGTTGGAAAAGAAGTGCATCAAGGTTGTATATTGTCACCCTGCTTATTTAACTTCTATGCAGAGTACATCATGTGAAATGCCAGGCTGGATGAAGCAAAAGTGGGAATCAAAATTGCCAGGAGAAATACCAATAACCTCAGATATTCAGATGACACCATCCTAATGGCAGAAAGCGAAGAGGAACTAAAGAGCCTTTGATGAAAGTAAAAGAAGAGAATGAAAAAGTTGGCTTAAAACTCAACATTCAGAAAACTAAGATCATGGGATCTGGTCCCATCACTTCATGGCAAATAGATGGGGAAACAGTGGAAACAGTGACAGACTTTATTTTTGGGGGGCTCCAAAATCACTGCAGGTGGTGAATGTAGCCATGAAATTAAAAGACGCTTGCTCCTTGGAAGAAAAATTATGACCAACCTAGACAGCCTATTCAAAAGCAGAGACATGACTTTGCTGACAAAGGCCCATATAGTCAAAGTTATGGTTTTTCCAGTAATCATGTATGGATATGACAGTTGGACCATAAAGAAGGCTAAGTGACAAAGAATTGATGCTTTTAAACTGTGGTGTTGCAGAAGACTCTTGAGAGTCCCCTAGACTGAAAGGAGATCAAACCAGTCAATCCTAAAGGAAATCAATCCTGAATATTCACTGGAAGGACTGAGGCTGAATCTGAAGCTTCAATACTTTGGTCACCTGATGTGAAGAGCCAACTCATTGGAAAAGACTCTGATGCTGGGAAAGACAGAAGGCAGGAGGAGAAGGGGACGACAGAGGATGAGATGGTTGGATGGCATCATTGACTCAATGGACGTGACTTTGAGCAAGCTCTGGGAAATGATGAAGGACAGGGAAGCCTGGCATGCTGCAGTCCATGGGGTTGCAAAGAGTCAGACATGGCTGAGTACACACACACACACACACACACATGCATACACACACACTAGGGACAAGGAACAGGGGAGGAAGGAGACTTACTATTCATTGTCAGACCTTCAGGATTATTAATAATGCAAATTTATACTATGTGAATGATTACCCATTCAAAGAGAGTGAATGCATGCATGAATGGACATGGGAAGTCTCCTTGACAAACTCCTCAGGACTTGTTTTGAGGCTTCCGTAGCAATATTTCCAGTCTTGAAGAGGACAGAGGCCAGTTACCCACAGTTTGGGGTTGATCTATTCCAATCCTCAGGAGGTATGAGTCCATGTGTAAGCTCATGAAGTCCCATTAACCCTGTTGAACTTTCACCCTTGGCCTCCTGAACTACATGAGTCAGCTTTCCACAGAGTCTGGGCTCTCAAAGTTGTGCATGAGAATTACTTGGAGGCCTTATTAACTGCACAACTTTCCAGCCTAACCTCCAGACACTCAGATTCAAACGTGGGGTGCAGCCGGGGGCACCACCGCCCGGAATGAGACTTTCAAAGCGCCTTGGGGGAAACTCTGGTGAGTCTGCCTCTGTTCAGAACTAGCCTGAGAGCCTGCCGGATTGGGGAAGAAAGCTGTTCTGAAACGTGGATCCTTCCCTGCAATATTCTAAATATTCATCATCTTTACCCCATATCCACCTAACTGAAAACTGAGTATTCCACCCCGCCCCCTCCCCCCCTCGCAGGTTTAGGATTGTATTGGTGAGTGCAGGGGCGGCAAGGGTGCACGGTGAGCTGCCCGCGCAGGCGACGTCCTGTTTGCCTTTCCGGTTCCTCGGCCGGCCGGCTCCTTTAAAATAAATAATGCGTGCATGCATACATACAGACGTACGGACGCAAGCAAGTTACCCTCTAGGCTGCGGTGAGTTTTGTTTTTTCCTTCATATTACATATCAGAACTTTGGTCTCCCAATGGGACAGACTCTGAACTAAGGATTTCTGCTCCAAATATCCAGGCGTGACGGTTCCTGCAAGTCGTTCGACCAATGCGGGAACCACCTTTTGAGGGGGTACGGGGGAGGGTCTGGTCTTGCGCCCCATCCAGGGAGGGTCTCAGGCTGGTTGGAAGCTGAGGAGATGCTGGGGCGCCCCGGCCACCCCAGGCGGCCGCTGATTCGGCCTCTGCAGAGAGCTCGGGGCCGGAGCTCGGGACACCTCTCGGCCCGCGGGACCCCGCCGCCGTCCCCGCCGCCCCAGGGACGAGCCGAGAGGTGGGAGGCTGGAGCCTGCTGAGGTCATTTCCTGTGCCTCTCCGCGAGCCGCCCCGGGAGCCCAGCCTGGCGCTCTGCCTTTAAGGAGCGGGCGGGGAGGGGGCGCGGCGGAGTATTGAATGGGGCGCTGCGAGGTCGGCCCGGCTTTTGTGCAGCCAGCGGGCGGGCAAACCTCCCGGGCCAGCGCCGCCCGCCCCGCCCACGCCGACCCCTGCTGCCGGGGAGCGGAGACCCGGCGGCCGCGGCGGACTCGGGCGCGATCGACGCAAGGTCAGCGGCGGACGCGCGCGGGGGGCGCCCGTGTGCCCGGTGCGCGGCGGGGACGCCCGGGATCTGGCTGGAGGTGAGCGGCCCCGGGGGCCCCGCGGGCAGAGATGGGGTGGGCGTGAGGGTTCGCTGGCCGGGGAGGGTGTTTGGTTAGACTGAAAGAGGATCCGCTGCCTCTGGCCGGAGGGCGATTCCGGAGCAGGTGCCTCCGTACCTGGAAACAAGCTCCTAGCAGCCAGGAGCGCTGGGAGCGGAGCGTCGGGCTCGGGGAACTGGCACCGCCAGGCGAGGAGTAGCCTTCCTGGAGAAGATCCGGAGTGTGGGACCGGCTCGATCCAGTTGCTCCCGGGAAGGGCCCTCGGAGCGAACCTGCAGGCTTTTCACGAAGTTGCCTGAGCTCTAGCAGGCTCTCAACTCCTCCGGCTTTCTTCCCGGTCTCATCTCGGGTTATCGCTTCTGTGATTCCTGGGTGGTTCTCTTAGGGTCCCGGTGGATTAGGCTTGATTTATGGAGGCAGGTCAGCCAAACAGAAGGGAAAACCAGTCGGGCGCCAAATGACAGCAGAAACTTTGCGTCCTAGGATCCTTAGAGAGGAATTGGTCACCGGGGCGCAGGGGGTGGGGAGGTGGCAGGGGCAATGAAGACCCTCATTTGGAAGTAGATCTGCTCTCTGTTAGGTCTGTCCCTGGTGGTTTAGTCGCTCAGTCGTGTCCGACTCTTTTGAGACACCATGAATTGCAGCCTGCCAGGCTCCTCTGTCCATAGGATTTCCTAGGCAAGAATACTGGATTGGGTTGCCGTTTCCTTCTCCGGGGGATCTTTACCCACCCAGGGATGGAACCTAAGTGTTGCGGGAAGTCACCTGCATCGCAGGCAGTCTTTCCCAACTGAGCCACCAGGAAGGCTCTGAATCTGTTCCTGCCAGTGGACAAATAAGCTTTCACTATGAATACACCTCATGAAACTTCAGGACAAAGCATTAGTTCTGGCTAAAACTTCTACTTGAAAGATCATTTTAATATCAATTTCAGTGGAAAAGTTATTTGTTCCTTCCTTAAACTTTTTGGACTGTCTTCTAGGCTGCAGACATTGTGTCTATGGTAACATCACTTAACTCTTTATAGAACATCACTTCGAGTGTTTCTGCATGTTATTATCCCTGTTTTATAAAGGAGGAAACCAGGACTCGGAAAAGCAGTGACTTGCCCAAGGTCATATAACTGAAAAGTGGAGGAGGCAAGACTCAAACGGAAGCCTCTTAAACCGTATTTACATCGCTGTTCACCACCCTCCTTCTCCACGGGCTGCTGAGGGGGGCCTGTTCAGAGCTGGGTTACTCATTGAAACTAACAAGTGAGCTGAGAAAAATGCCTCTGGCGCCCCTTCTGCCCTCTCCAGAACGCATCAACTATGGGAAAAGGTCACTCTGCTCACGAGGAAGTGCTCCATACTGTTCCCATCTTCTCTCTGTGAGGCTGTGTGTGTGTGTGTATTGCTCAGTTGTGTCTGATTCTTTGGGACCCCATGGGCTGTAGCCTACCAGGCTCCTCTGTAGGAGGGATTCTCCTGGCAGAATACCGGAGTGGGTTGCCAGTTCCTTCTCCAGGGGATCTGTCTGACCCAGGGATCAAACCCAGATCTCCCACATTGCAGGCAGATTCTTTACCTCCTGAGCCACCAGGGAAGCCCCATGTGAGGCTGTGTAACTGTGCAGAACTCTGTGCTCCCTGTGGGTTGAAGAGTGTGTTCTACATGCTGGTGCTGAGGTGTCAGGATCTCCTCACGACTGATCCAAGTGACTCCACGGCAGTCTGGCCACTGAGCCACCATCCTGTGTTCTCTGGCCAACCCTTCTGTCAAAAACAAATTAAAAAATGACCGCCTCTGTGGGGAAATTGGTGCTTATTGCTGGCTGGAGTATGAATTAGAATAGCCTCAGGGGAGGGCAGTTGGAACTCTTTGGCCATTGCAAAATGTACATCACTCAGTGGTACAGTTCCATTTCTGGGACTTTATCCTTGAGATAAACTGAGATGTGTATGAAATAATGTCTATTCATTGAATATTCATTGCAGCATTGTTTTAGTGAAAGGTTTAAAACAACCCAAGCGTCTGTTAATTAGGGACTCAAATGAAATCATGTAATAGCCACACAAGAGAATATAATATAGCTCTTAAAAGGCACGAGGGAAGAATGGGGCAGGTATATGTTATTATATATGCACATGGTTTTTCTGGTGGCGCAGTGGTAAATAATCCGCCTGCAATGCAGGAGACGCAGGAGACATGGGTTTGATCCCTGAGTCAGGAAGATAATGGCAACCCACTCCAGTACTTGCTGGGAAAATCCCATGGACAGAGGAACCTGGTGGGCTGCATTCCATGGGGTTTCAAAGAGTCAGACTGAGTGAGCATGCATGCATACACACACACACACACACACACACACACACATATATAGGAAGCTCTCTGAGTTATATTAAGTACAGTGTGTATAGTGTGCCACCATTTGCTTGTGTGTATGTGTGTGCAACATACATGTGGACACTTGTATATGCAGGGAACATCTCAGAAAGACTCAAATCTTCCCAACAGTGGTTGCCTCTGGGGAAAACTATGCCTGGAGTTCAGGGGTGGGAGGAAGCCTTACTTTGTACCATACACTCTTTTGCTTAGTATTCAAAAACAAAGAGGTAAATAATTTTTTTATTTGGCCACACTGCACAGCATATGGGATCTTAGTTCTCTGAGATCGAAACCATGCCCCCTGCATTGGAAACCCAGAGTCTTAACCACTGGACCACCAGGGAAGTCCTAAGATAAAAGAATTATTAAAAATCTCCTGACCTGCTCTGTGATAATGGTGGTGAGCACATCTCCAAGTATGCCCAGGGCATTGTTGGTTTGCCTTTTGTTTGTTGATAGTAGCTGTTATTTATTGAGTACTTCCTGTGTGCCAGGCTTTTGTATTATAATACCTCCTTGGATTCTCAAAAAAATCCAACATAGTGTGGTCTATGAAATTACGATTTTTGAAAGTCAAAAAAATGGTGAAGTGTTGACAGTTTCACATGGTTCGACCTAATATTGTGCTCCTTTCAAATATTATTGCCTTCAATTTCAAATAGGTTCAGAGAAGTCAAGCAGAAGGTCACAATTCGTTCTTGAGTCAATATTCAAACCCAGGTCTGTTTGGCGCCAAAACTCAGGATCTTAAGTACTGCACTCTGCCATTTCTTTTTGTTGGTTTTTGTCTGAGGAATGGTATATTCCTGGATCTCTTAGCCCCTTTTGGGATTTATGTCCCAGAAGTCTGTAACATGCTCACCTTTTCCTGACTCTCTCACCGTTGTGAAATGGGATGCTCACTCAGCATGCAAAAGAGGTAAAATGCACGTTGTTGGCTTGATCAGATAACAGTGGGAGATCAGATCAGAGGGAGCTGTGCCTCTTTGTGCACTCACCCTCCCTCCGGCTTCATCCCCAGAAAGGGGGCTCTTCCTTGCCCAGAACTGGGCAGGTAGTCAGCCTCATCTGCACATCCCTTTCAGAAGTCCACTGCCAGTGAGCGGGAATCACAGAAGGTGTTCACGCTCACCGAGTGAGCCACATGAGGGGACAGGAGATCATAGTGGAGACTGCACCCAGAACGTAGTCCGTTACTTTCTGATGCCTCCTGCAGCGACTTTAGGCACTTGCTCTGATTGGCCGTCTTTGCAGGGGGGGTTCCAGGATATTCAGGCTGTAGACCTGAAACCTCACAAACCACAGGGGCTTTGTTCCTCTTTGTGTCTCCAACCTCACCCATAGGAATCACCTAACAAAAGTTGGTTAAGTTAAATTTACTGTCAGCATTTTGTCCATTTCTGGTCCGTCTCCCTAAAGTTTCCAGAGCTATCCCAGGTCAAGTTTGTGTTTTCTCTGATACAGACTGAAGTCACCTAACAATTTCCTCTTGCCTCTTTTCACCACCCTTCTACCCATGGCCCCTGCTTCTTGAGGCATGTCTCTGCTGACCTCTGTGGCTGTGTCAGTCCAGGACTCTGGGAGCCTTAGGGAGTTCTAAAGCAGGTGCCAAGACCATGGCAACCATTTGACTCTTGCCTGCCAAGCCATTCAGCATGCTGGGCACTAGTGGGAATTGAGAACTAGCTTTCACAAAAGTGACTATGAGTTGGTGATCATTATAGCTGGCCGAAGAGCACATGGGGATTTATTGTACTGACCTCCCTACTTATGTGTGTTTGAAGCTTTCCAGGATAAAACATGAAACAAACAATTGAGCTGGAGTTTGTCCCCAGCTCACATCTCTTCTGTCATTTCCCCATCAACGCAGCACATTAATGCTATGTCTTCATTAGGCCAGCCTGGTAGCGTAAGACTCCACCGCCACTATGGAAGCATCTTCATGGAGAGAACAGTTCTAGATGTTGGGAGATCAGGATTCTTAGCTCAGCTTTGATACTACTTGCCTCTGTGTCCCTGAGCAAGTCACCAATGTGAGGAGTTTGCTCACCTGTTCATTGTGAATTATATCACTTGTCCTCCATCTCGGGGATATTGAAAAGGGTAACGAGAGAAATAACACCTGACGAAGCAATGCTTTGAAGAGTTAAGGACCATTCTACAAGTTCATTTCTGCTTATCCTTGCACAGCTTTATGGGCGGTTCAAATGCAAGGTGACTTAGCAGCTGAGGTTCAACTTACTGGTATCTCCCCCTAACATCCTGTATACTAAAGCTGCAGCTCCAGCCACCTGCTTGTGTTCAAAGAGCCTTTGGGTCTTGGTTTCACAGCAGGCACCTTGCTCCAGATCCATTTAGAAACCTCTTAGTTCCACTCACATGCTGAGACAAGTCTAACAAGAGTGCCAGCTCCTTCACCAGCATCCCCAAGGCAGGGAGAGGATTAAGCTGAGCACTTCTAAAAACGGTGATGTCATGAAGATGCTGGATTGGGGAAAGAACTCCTTCCAGACTAGGTATAATCTAGGTATCACCGTGAGGCAGAGACCAATGACGTATTTTATTTTCAAAGTCCCTGGAGATTTTGATAATTTGGGTTTCTGCCCTCCAACAGAATCTGAGCTGCAGCTTTGGCAATCAGTAAGAGGGAATAAACACTCGCCAAACTTTTTTTAAACAACACAAAAGAATTGAGTTTCTGCTGCCCTTTGGTTTTACTTGGGTGCTTTTACTGCTAATTCTTAGCCCCGGGCTGGGTTGCAAGACTCCGAGGTCCTAGCTTCGGTCTGCCACTTTTGTACTTAGGCAGGGAAAGTGAAATCCCTTTTAAAGGACAAAGAAAACTAAACATGAAGCCTCCGGGCCTTCTATTGAGGCCCCACAAGGTTCTGTTGTGTCTTTTCAGCTGTGATCTTAGCTCAGAGAAGATCATGTTTTGTTTTTGTCTTTTGTCTTCCTGCCCGTTCCAGTTGGTCCCAGTCTTTTGAGGTGGGGATTGCTGGGAGGTCACAATGTCGAATTGTTTGGGATGACAGTTCTGGGAGCACAGGACTGAGGTCATGTGTCCAGTGTTCTGAGCCAAACAGAACCGAAAGGCTCCATCACCTGACCTGTCAGTGGTTTCATTGTCTGGCCTTTCTCTACAGGTCTACTGTCCCTGTTTTTTAAACAAAAAGGGCACATGACAAATATTCTCTATGCTTATGGAGGATAAAGGGTCAGAATATTTGAGACCAGGGTGCCCTGGGAAGTCTAGGGTATAGGTTCACCTTTGCACTGAGGATTTTGAGAGAGCCTATAAAATGTTTCATTCTTAACAGTCTGCTCCATTCTTTTTTAAAAAACAATGAATGTTTTTATTATTTTTTTTAATACTTATTTTTATTTATTTGGCTGTGCCAGGGCTTAGTTGCAACATGCAGGATCTTTGGCTGTGACATGTGGGATCTAGTTCCCTGACCAGGGCTGGAATCCGGGCCCCCTGCATTGGGAACCTGGAATCTTAACCACTGACCACCAGGAAAGTCTTCTCCATTCCACTCTTTGTGAAATCAATTCTTTCAGTTTTTGGATGCGTAAGGAGCTCAGTGGCTAAGAGTAGGCACTTTAGAATGAGAATCTCAGCCCTACTGCTTACCAGCCACAGACTTTTGCTCAGAGTCCTCACCTGAGAGTGTGAACTAATTCAAACTCCTTGTCTCATGGGTTCTCATGAAAATGAAAGAGGCCACATGTGCCTGGTATACAATAAAGACTCAGTGGGTAATAGCTGTCTGTGGTATATAATGGAAGGAAGATATTGTAGAGGTCACATGTCAGGTGGGAGGCAATATTGGTGGTGAACCTACCAAGGACAGGCTCACTGGCGCCCCAGGGTAATATTTAGTGACATACAGGAGGTGGCTGGGTTTTCTGAGACCATGTGTCTCCTGAAGAAGGGAAAAGAGATTTTTTTAAAATGACAAATATTTTAATCTCTTTTTTTTTTATTGAAATATAGTTGATTTACAGTGTTGTGCTAATTTCTGCTGTACAGCAAAGTGACTCAGTTATACACATATATACATTCTTTTTTATTTATTTATTTTTAAAATTTATTTATTTTAATTGGAGGCTAAATACTTTACAATATTGTAGTGGTTTCTGCCATACATTGCCATGAATCAGCAATGGGTGTACATGTGTTCCCCATCCTGAACCCCCCTCCCACCTCCCTCCCCATCCCATCCCTCAGGGTCATCCCAGTGCACCAGCCCTGAGTACCCTGTCTCATGCATCGAACCTGGACTGGTGATCTATATCACATATGACAATATGCATGTTTCAATGCTATTCTCTCAAATCATCCCACCCTCGCCTTCTCCCACACAGTCTAAAAGTCTGTTCTTTACATCTGTGTCTCTTTTGCTGTCTTACATATAGGGTCATCATTACCATCTTTCTAAATTCCGTATATATGTGTTAATATACTGTATTGGTGTTTTTCTTTCTGACTTACTTCACTCTGTATAATAGGCTCCAGTTTCATCCACCTCATTAAAACTGATTCAAATGCATTCTTTTTGATAGCTGAATAACATTCCATTGTGTTTTTGTACCACAGCTTTCTTATCCATTCACCTGCCGATGGACATCTAGGTTGCTTCTATGTCCTGGCTATTGTAAATAGTGCTGCAATGAACATTGGGGTACACGTGGCTCTTTCAATTCTGGTTTCCTCAGTGTGTATGCCCAGCAGTGGGATTGCTCTGCCGTGTGGCAGTTCTATTTCCAGTTTTTTAAGGAATCTTCACACTGTTCTCCATATTGGCTGTATTAGTTTGCATCCCCACTAACAGTGTAAGAGGCTTCCCTTTTCTCTGCACCCTCTCCAGCACTTTTTGTTTGTAGACTTTTTGATAGCAGCCATTCTGACTGGCATGAGATGGTACCTCATTGTGGTTTTGATTTGCATTTCTCTGATAATGAGTGATGTTGAGCATCTTTTCATGTGTTTGTTAGCCATCTGTATGTCTTCTTTGGAGAAATGTCTGTTTAGTTCTTTGGCCAACTTTTTGATTGGGTCATTTATTTTTCTGGAATTGAGCTGCAGGAGCTGCTTGTATATTTTTGAGATTAATTCTTTGTCAGTTGCTTCGTTTGCTATTATTTTCTTCCATTCTGAAGGTTGTCTTTTCACCTTGCTTATAGTTTCCTTCATTGTGCAAAAGCTTTTAAGTTTAATTAGGTCCCATTTGTTTATTTTTGCTTTTATTTCCATTACTCTGGGAGGTGGATCAAAGAGGATCCTGCTGTGATTTATGTCACAGAGTGTTTTGTCTATGTTTTCCTCTAGTTTTATAGTTTCTGGTCTTACATTTAGATTTTTAATCCATTTTGAGTTTATTTTTGTATATGGTGTTAGAAAGTGTTCTAGTTTCATTCTTTTACAAGTGGTTGACCAGTTTTCTCAGCACCACTTGTTAAATAGATTGTCTTCTCTTCACTGTATATTCTTGCCTCCTTTGTCAAAGATAAGGTGTCCATAGGTGTGTGGATTTATCTCTGAGCTTTCTATTTTGTTCCATTGATCTATGTTTCTGTCTTTGTGCCAGTACCATACTTTGTAGTATACCATAGCTTAGTAGTATACCATAGCTTTGTAGTATACCATACCATAGCTTTGTAGTATAGTCTGAAGTCAGGCAGGTTGATTCCTCCAGTTCCTTTCTTCTTTCTCAAGATTGCTTTGGCTATTCCAGGTTTTTTGTATTTCCATACAAATTGTGAAATTATTTGTTCTAGTTCTCTGAAAAATACCGTTGGTAGCTTGATAGGGATTGCATTGTATCTATAGATTGCTTTGGGTAGTATACTCATTTTCACTATATTGATTCTTCGGATCCATGAACATGGTATATTTCTCCATCTGTTTGTGTCATCTTTGATTTCTTTCACCAGTGTTTTATAGTTTTCTATACATAGGTCTTTTGTTTCCTTAGGTAGATTTATTCCTAAGTATTTTATTCTTTTCATTGCAATGGTGAATGGAATTGTTTCCTTAATTTCTCTTTCTGTTCGCTCATTGTTAATGTATAGGAATGCAAGGGATTTCTGTGTGTTAATTTTATATCCTGCAACTTTACTATATTCATTGATTGTCTCTAGCAATTTTCTGGTGGAGTCTTTAAGGTTTTCTATGTAGAGGATCATGTCATCTGCAAACAGTGAGAGTTTTACTTCTTCTTTTCCATTCTGGATTCCTTTTATTTCTTTTTCTTCTCTGATTGCTGTGGCTAACATTTCCAAAACTATGTTGAATAGTAGTGGTGAGAGTGGGCACCCTTGTCTTAGTCCTGACTTTAGGGGAAATGCTTTCAATTTTTTACCATTGAGGATAATGTTTGCTGTGGGTTTTTCATATATGGCTTTTATTATGTTGAAGTATGTTCCTTCTATGCCTGCTGTCAGGAGGGTTTTTATCATAAATGGATGTTGAATTTTGTCAAAGTCTTTCTCTTTCTCTGCATCTGTTGAGATAACCGTATGGTTTTTATCTTTCAATTTGTTAATGTGGTGTATACATTCTTTTTTAATGTTCTTTTCCATTATGTTTTATCCCAGGAGATTGGATATAGTTCCCTGTGCTGTAGTAGGACCTTGTTGTTTATCCATTCTAAATGTAATAGTTTTCATCTGCTTATCCCAAGTCCATCTCTCCCCCACCTCCCCTTGACAACCACAATTCTGTTCTCTAAAGACAAATTTTTATTATGGGAAGTTCCAGGCATATATTTAAGTAGAGAGCAGTATACCCATCACCCAGTTTCAGAAATTATCAGTTTTTGACAAATCTTATTGCATATATCTCTCTCCACCCCAGCTTCTCACCTCCTATGGTGAAGTGTTTTAAAGCAAACCCCAGGCATTACATTGTCTCACCTGTAAGCCATATTTATCTCTAAAAGATAACATTAAAATATATTATCAACCTAAGACTTCTGCTTCCACTGCAGAGGGCACAAGTTCAATCCCTAGTCAGGGAACTAGGATCCCACATGCTACATAGCACAGTCCCTGCCCCCAATTTTTTTAATGAAAAATAATTTTTAAAAAAATGTATCAACCTAGAAAATTAACAATCATTCTTTAAAATCACCTGATAGTAGGGAGACCATGTGTCATGGTTTGGGACAGACCAAATTTATGCTTATTGTCAAGCATAATTATTAAAAGCACCCTAGAAAGGGGATTTAAAAAGTCCTGGTGATGATGTGTCTTCCAGCCCTTCTCTGCTCTGTTCCCCCTCTGTGCCTATATCTCCCTTCTCATGCACACATACACATTCTTCTTCATTTTCTCATCCCTGACCCAGGTTTGTTTCTCTAAAATACGTCCAGGAGACATCTGGGTAAATTCCCCTGGCTGGGGCTATTATAGGTGTCTACTTGGCTTGTTCTGAGTCTGTCTGGAGTGTTTTCTAAAGATTTGTTGTTTCCTCCAGTGTGTGTGCATGCTTAGTCACTCAGTTGTGTCCAACTCTTTGCAACCCTATGGACCGTATCTGCTAGGCTCCTCTGTCCATGGGATTTTCCATGGCAAGAATATTGGAATGGGTTGCCATTTCCTCCTTCAGGGGATCTTCCCAACCCAGGGATCCAACCCATGTCTCCTGTATTGGCAGGCAGGTTCTTTACAGCTGAGCTACCTGGGAAGCCCATGGTTTCCTTCAGAGGCTACAGCAAAATATCTACCAATTTTCTGGTTTGCATTTTATAACTTAAAGGAAAGTGAGAATCTGTTCCAAAACAGGATGATTTGATGACAACATATGAAATCCCGACTGAATAGAAACTTGTCAAGGAAGTTTGAAGCAGTACATTTTCGTTCCATTTTTTTTTCTCTCATCTGAAATCTTTATAGTTGTAAAAAATCAGTACCCAGCTGGGAACTGCAGTTCTATCTCCAGTTAGCCTTGTGATCGTGGATGAATCTGCTACCCAGTTTAAGCTTTCCCTAAACACCTTCCCCCTAGCACAGTCCACTCCATTTCTCTGCTTCCTTTTATTTGCATATTGATTAGTAATTGTGACTACATTGTAATTTTGCAAGTAGACTTTTCTAAAGAGTTGTTTGAAAAGACGTGGGGACCTCTTTCATTTCCCTTTGCATCTCCAATGTCTATTACAGTGTCTGGCACTGAATGTTTGTTGAATGAACACATTTTTGTTAAATGGATAATTGAATGAAAAACCAGTGAGCCCCGCTTTTTACTTCTGTAACAGTGAGACGAGGTTCTCCTTGCGGTTTCTCAGGTATTGTGATTTTTCTGAGGTTGCACAGCTGCCTTATGATGAAACAGGACCAGCTGAGCTCAGAACTTGCCCGTGGGACAGAGGGAGAGCCAGGCTCACTTACCTTCCCCGCCCTGTTTCCGCTGCTGTCGGTCTCCTTTCCCCACCGAACTCCTCCTCACACACTTATCTTTTCCCCTTTCTGTATGCTGGTCCTCAGGGCTCCCTGGAATCTCCACAAGTTGTTCCCATCATGGCAGAACTCACGGTGGAGACGCGGACCAGTGTGGACTGGCAGAAGCGCTGCCTGGCCCTAGAAACCCAGCTTTTCCGGTTCCGACTACAGGCCAGCAAGATCAGAGAGCTGCTGGCCGACAAGGTGAGTCCTGGGGAGCAGGTAGTCTCTAAGGTCCCTGAAGAAATCACTGTCAGAGAGGAGAGTTGGGGAAGGCCAACTTTCTTTTCATTTTTTGTTTTTTAGAGGTTTGATTGATTGGTTGGTTGATTGAAATATATTTGACATGTAACATTGTGTAATTCAAGGTGTACAGCATGTTAATTTGATCCATCTATATATTATAATATGATCACCATTGCAACAATAATTAGCTTGTCTATCATATTACATAATTATCATTTGTTTTTAGTGGTTGGAATAATTACGTTCTAGTCTCAACAAGTTTGATGATTATAGCACCATGAAAAGTGAAAGTGTTAGTCACTCAGTCATGCCCAACTCTTTGAGACCCCATGGACTGTAGCCCACCAGGCTCCTCTGTCCATGGAATTTTCCAGGCAAGAATACTGGAGTGGGTTGCCATTCCCTTCTCCAGGGGATCTTCCCAACCCAGGGACCGAACCCAGGTCTCCTGCATTACAGGTGGATTCTTTACCATTTGAGCCCCCAGGGAAGCCCTCGGGTACAATATTGTTGTCTGTATTCATTATACTGTACATTTGTTCTCTAGGGCTTATTTAGTACCTGTTGCAGTAAGGTGAACTTTTTAAAAAAATTATTTATTTCTAATTGGAGGATAATTGCTTTACAATATTGTGTTGGTTTCTGCCATACATCAACATGAATAGGTAAACATATGTCCCCTCCCTCTTAAAAGGACTTCCCCAGTAGCTCAGTTGGTAAAGAATTCACCTTCAGTGCAGGAGACCCCAGTTAAATTACAGTCGGGAAGATCCACTGGAGAAGGAATAGGCTACCCACTCCAGTATTCTGGCCTGGAGAATTCCATGGACTACAGTCCATGGGGTCGCAAAGAGTTGAACACAACTGAGTGACTTTCACTTTCCCTCTTGAACCTCCCTCCCACTTCCCACCCCATCCCACCCCTCTCCAAAATACGAAGGCAGCTCATGCAGCTCAATACCAGAAAAACAACCCAATCAAAAAGTGGGCAGAAGACCTAAACAGACATTTCTCCAAAGAAGACATACAGGCAGCTAATAAACACATGAAAAGATGCTCAAATTGCTCACTATTAGAGAAATGCAAATCAAAACTAGTAATACAAGGAAGGTGAACTTTTAATAAGGTGCTTTCCGCACTTATAAAATAAAACCCAGGCAGTTTTTTTTTCATAGATCAAAATCTAAGCAGTTTACTAATCTGTCATCTGGCATTCTTTCCCACTCTGCTTCTCCCTATAACACACCAAAGAAACGCTACAAATCTTCTTGGTCTCGCATCACTTCTTGAGTTGTGTGTGTCTGCAGTGGAGGTTCTATTATTCCCCTAACACTTCTTTCTCAGTGTGAGAAAGAAGATATTTTAGGAGAGTTGTTCCATATGTAGATGTATTTTTGATGTATTTGTGGGGAGGAAGGTGATCGCCACATCTTACTCCTCTGCCATCTTGAAGGTCCCCCCGATATTTTAGGAGAGGCGAATGGATATCTCCACTCTGCTGCTCACCCTCTGTTAAGAGTGTGAACTATGGAAGGCAGCCTGCTTGCTGGTGACAAGGACCCAGGCTTTGGAGCCAGACTACCTGGCTGTGCCACTTCCTAGCTTTGTGACTAAGGGCAAGTCCCCTTACCTCTTAGGCGAGGACACAAATGTCTACCTACACAGGCAAAAGGAAAGTCCTTAGTGAAAATGAATATATGATCCACAATGACTAAACACTGGAGGGAATAGCCCACAGTGAGTGAGAGTCCATGTTTACAACAAACTGGACTCAATCCCCCCCCAAGAATTTCTAATAACTGTTGTTCCAATTGTTCTAAGAACTGTTGGCAAGACACTATAAAGTCCATGAATTCAAAACTGCTTAAGGGAATTCCCTGGCATCCAGTGGTTAGGCTGGTTTCACTTCTGAGGACCCAGGTTCAGTCCCTGCTTGGGGAACTAAGATCCCACAAGCCACTCAGTGTGCCCCCTCCCCCCAAAAAAAAACAATAAAACTTTTGAAGACATAATAAAGTAATTGAAAATATAAGACAAGAACAGGACATCATCCAAAAAGATCAGAAAAAGAACCAAATAGGACTGCCAGACATGAGAAATATTTGCACCGAAATGAAATACTCAGCGGCTAGGTTAACATCAGATAAGGCGCCACGTGAGACAGACTTCAGGAATGGAAAGGTGGACCTGAGGACATAACCCAGACTCGCAGGCAACACAGAGAGATGAAGACAGGCTGAGACGTGGATGCCAGAATGACAAGATCCTTTTTGAAGATTCCAGAAGTGGAGAAGAGAGGCATGACTTCAAGAGATAATGCCTTTAAAGTTTCCAAAGTTGATGAAAGACCTGAAGCCTCAGATTTAGGAAATAGGATGAGCCAGGCAGTACCCGTGTTTAAAAAATCCATTCCTTTTCATGTGACATTCCAGACATAAGCAGCCTAGCTCTGGGGCAAGATCTGCACATGTTTGAAGGTGGTTCACCCTTGTGTCCACATTCCAGTCCCTTCCCTTTGAGAGCATGACCCAAAGGCTGCCTTCATTCCTTCCACTCACATCCCATTGGTCTCTTACTCGTGGTTATATCCCGTCACCGAGAAGATTGGAAAGTGTAGTCTTTATTCTAGATAAGCATGTGCTCTGTTAAAAGTCAGAGCTTCTACCTATGTGACAAATAGGGGGAGAAGAGAATGTGGGGAACAAATAGAAGTCTTTAAGTCTCAGTCACTTTAGTCGTTCAGTCACGTCCGACTCTTTGCGACCCCATGGACTGCACTACCCCAGGCCTCCCTGTCCATCACCAACCCTGGAGATTGCTCAAACTCATGTCTATCGAGTCGGTGATGCCATCCAACCATCTCATCCTCTATCGTCCCTTTCTCCTCCCACCTTCAATCTTTCCTAGCATCAGGGTCTTTTTCAGTGAGTCAGCTCTTCCCATCAGGTGGCCAAAGTATTGGAGTTTCAACTTCAGCATCAGTCCTTCCAATGAATCAGCAGGACTGATCTCCTTTAGGATTGACTGGTTTGATCTCTTTGCAGTTCAAGGGACTCTCAAGAGTCTTCTCCAACACCACAGTTCAAAAGCATCAATTCTTCGGTGCTCAGCTTTCTTCACAGTCCAACTCTCACATCCATACATGACCACTGGAAAAACTGTAGCTTTGACTGGACACACCTTTGTTGGCAAAGTGATGTCTCTGCTTTTTAATATGCTGTCTAGGTTGGTCATAACTTTTCTTCCAAGGAGCAAGCATCTTTTAATTTCATGGCTGCAGTCACCATCTGCAGTGATTTTGGAGCCCAAGAAAATAAAATCTGTCACTGTTTCCATTATTTCTCCATCTATTTGCCGTAGAGTAATGGGACTAGATGCCATGATCTTAGTTTTTTGAATGCTGAGTTTTAAGCCAACTTTTTCACTCTCCTCTTTCACTTTCATCAAGAGGCTCTTTAGTTCCTCTTCACTTTCTGCCACAAGGATGATGTCATCTGCGTCTATAATAATAAAAATAACAAATAAAATATATAACTTTCAAATTAGGAGAGTAGCTACTGGAAATGGAATAAAGTCTTTTAAATCCAGGCAAGGAAGAGAAACAGGAATATAGAAAATAAGGAGTAAATACAAAGCACAAAATGCAGCAGTAGAAATAAATACATATACAGCATTGTAACCAACTATAGTTCAATTAAAAAAAATAAGGAATCCAAATATATATGTCATAAATAGACCTAAACAAGAATGTCTATTGCAGCATTGATGCCTGAAAAGTTGAAAATATTCTAAATGTCTATCAATGTGATTGGGTAACTATGTTGAGTGTATTTGCACAATGGAATACTACATTGCAGTTAAAAATGAGTCAAGTAAAGCTTTATGTATAATATCAACAAATCTCTAAAACCAACATTGAACAAAAAGGATCAGAAGAATATATATACAAAAATACAGTTTATATAAAGTATTAAACCCAAACAAAACAGTAATCTCTATTGTTGAGGGGTGTTTACAAATGAGGTAAAAATGTAAACATAGCCAAGTGTAGGGTACATACATTTGAAAGGAGAGGAATAA
This sequence comes from Moschus berezovskii, assembly GCF_049115385.1. Taxonomy (NCBI): domain Eukaryota; kingdom Metazoa; phylum Chordata; class Mammalia; order Artiodactyla; family Moschidae; genus Moschus; species Moschus berezovskii. The sequence continues at coordinate 24,107,975 of NC_142468.1, read as the reverse complement.
CATTGGAGAGAGGAACACTGGAAGTGTCAACTATCTGTCGTCATTTATTTCTTAAAAAATCAGAAGCAGATCTGACAAAAATTAAGATTTGACAAAGATGAATAGTGGATACATGTTTTTTAAAAAATTATTCTCTATACATTTCTGTTGGCCTGAAACGTTTCATGATAGAAAAATAAAGCGTTTTTAAATGCTTTCCTCCCCTATTCCCCCGCAGCCTTAAACACATTATAAATAAACATGTTCTTTTTCCACAGTCCCTTGGATCTGGGGAGGCTGAACTTCTATTGGGTTAGCCAAAAAGTTCACTCAGCATTTTCCATAAGATCGTGCGGAAAAATCCAAACGAATCCTCTGGCCAACCCAGTATAATATCAGGCCTTTCTTTTCTTCCAGACTGTATTTTCTAAGTAACCAGAATGCTCTTTAAGTACCAGTACTTACATCTAAGCAACCAGAACACTCTCCCATAAAGATGTTGGGGGCTCAGGGTGGGACTTGAGTAAAGAAAGGAGAAGCATATAGACTCAAGGCAGAAGAGCCTGGGGGTGTAGGAGTGGAGAAGGGAGAGAAAGAAATCTTGACTCGGAATCATGGGCTGCAAGACTTAAGCAGGCACTATGACTGGGGCATTAGCCTGGCATCGGACCTCTTGGCAAGAAACCTTAAGGCCATGAATACTGTGTTGCTCAATATCGGGGCTGCTCTTGTCATCTGCTCTCGTTCCCCAAACCAGTAGGCCAGATTCAACAATTCATTAGAGGTTTTCCCCAGTACATCAAGGTAAGTTTCAGGGCCTAGGAAGAGATGACCAGATGTCTCAGGAAGAGCTCCTGCCGGGGCTGGGCCCTGGTCCCCATCTCTGTCGCTGCTCCCAGAACTTACTTCTTAGTCATCATCAGTACCCACCTGCACCCAGGTGAGCCAGGTCAGCTGGGTCCCTTTGTCCCACCCCCTCACCTGCCTAACCCCCCTCCACTGCCACCGTTCCACACAGCCCGCCCCCTGGCCCGCCCACCCGTGGAGCTGGCACTGCCTGGATGACTGATGGCCACTCACTCGCCGCTGGCAGTGGTGCAGCACAAGCTGAGCCTGCGTGTCTCCCAGGGGATGGGCCCTGCCTGTGATCAGATGCCACCCGCTGGCTGCTAAGGCTTGGGAACGAGCCCTCCTCCTTCCCCATCACACAGCCTGCTCGTACCTGACTCCCTCTTTCACAATTGGCATTCGACACATGGAATCATTGTGCTGAAAACCAAATTTTTTAAAAAAAGAAAAAATGTCAAGGCTGCCAGATAATTCCTCACCTATTTTTTTGGGCTCCAAAATCACTGCAGATGGTGACTGCAGCCATGAAATTAAAAGACGCTTGCTCCTTGGAAGGAAGGTTATGACCAACCTAGACAGCATATTAAAAAGCAGAGACATTACTTTGCCAACAAAGGTCCATCTAGTCAAGGCTGTGGTTTTTCCAGTGGTCATGTATGGATGTGAGAGTTGGACTATAAAGAAAACTGATTGCCGAAGAATTGATGTTTTTGAACTGTGGTGTTGGAGAAGACTCTTGAGAGTCCTTTGGACTGCAAGGAGATCCAACCAGTCCATCCCAAAGGAGATCAGTCCTGGGTGTTCATTGGAAGGACTGATGCTGAAGCTGAAACTCTAATACTTTGGCCACCTGATGGGAAGAGTTGACTCACTGGAAAAGACCCTCATGCTGGGAAAGATTGAAGGTGGGAGGAGAAGAGGACGATAGAGGATGAGATGGTTGGATGGCATCACTGACTTGATGGACATGAGTTTGGGTAAACTCCGGTAGCTGGGGATGGACAGGGAGGCCTGCGTGTTGCAGTCCATGGGGTCGCAAAGAGTCGAACACAACTGAGTGACTGGACTGAACTGAACTGAACTGAAGGGTGAGAGAGGGGAGGAAGCAGGAGGAGAGGAGACGGTTCTAGACCTTGTTTCTGCTGGGACGCCTCTCATGGTCTGCTGTGCCCTTGCCAGGGCCACCCATTCCGAGGCCAGGTGAACCGTGGACTCACTTTCCGTCTGGCACAGGAGTTGAGGGAATGGCTCATGTTTCAGAGGTCGCATCCTGTTCTGCTTCCAGGAGCCGTTTTTCCGGCTCTTTTCTTGGTTGTGTTGAAGAAGTCACAGCTAGTCTGATCAATCTCAAGTGTGGTGAAGTGAAGTCGTCGCTCAGTCGCGTCCAACTCTGCGACCCCGTGGACTGTAGCCTACCAGGCTCCTCCGTCCATGGGATTTCCCAGGCAAGAATACTGGAGTGGGTTGCCATTTCCTTCTCCAGGGGTTCTTCCCAACCCAGGGATCGAACCCAGGTCTCCCGAATTGCAGGCAGACGCTTTAACCTCTAAGCCACCAGGGATGCCCCGATCAATCTAAAAGTTGATGCTGTCTTAAGAGCTGGATGGGTTAAAAGTCCCTTGGACTTTGTTCATTCTTGCTAACCTTGTGCCTCAGTTTTCCCGTCAGAAAAGTGGGAGTATGGCATCTATCTGCAACAGAGCTTCGTAGGAATTATCATGATGAGTTCAGTTCAGTTCAGTTCAGTCGCTCAGTCGTGTCCGACTCTCCGCGACCCCATGAATCACAGCACGCCAGGCCTCCCTGTCCATCACCAACTCCCGGAGTACACTCAAACTCATGTCCACAGAGTCGGTGATGCCATCCAGCCATCTCATTCTCCGTCGTCCCCTTCTCCTCCCGCCCCCAACCTTTCTCAACATCAGAGCCTTTTCCAGTGAGTCAACTCGTCGCATGAGGTGGCCAAAGTATTGCAGTTTCAGCTTTAGCATCAGTCCCTCCAATGAACATCCAGGATTGATCTCCTTTAGAATAGACTGGTTGGATCTCCTTGCAGTATAAGGGACTCTCAAGAGTCTTCTCCAACACCACAGTTCAAAAGCATCGATTCTTCGGCGATCAGCTTTCTTCACAGTCCAACTCTCACATCCATACATGACCACGGGAAAAACCATAGCCTTGACTAGACGGACACTGGTTGGCAAAGTAATGTCTCTGCTTGAGTACATGGCATCAATATGAGGACTAAAGCGAGTTGAACATTTTTTGATTTATTTACTCCCTTTCTGCTTCCAAAGGGGATTTGAATGGATCTTTTAAAGAGAGGACTTTATATAATAAAACATCCCTCATTTTTTAGCTTGAATATTTTTAACCGAGGCAGGTCTTCCTGAGGCCTGTTCTGGTGGGTCTGTATGCCCTTCCTCTTTTTCTAGAATCCCTTATTAGTTTCTCCAACCAGGTTTTGAAATACAGTCACTCAGTTTTATATTTATATACCAAAAGTTTGCACTTCAGGATTTCTTTTTTTTTTTTTTGAGTGTATCAGTCCCTTAAACAAAGGAACAGTGACTATTGCTCTTCCCCACTCTGACCAAGGATTATACAGAGGCAGTGATTCAGTTTAGGCACCAGCTTGACAGCGCAAGGATAGTTCACAGAGCCCAGAAAAACATCCTTATATACTTCAGAATTTGTGAGGCCGGTGCTGTTATATAAAAGAACACTAGGGCTAATTAGGACTAGATGGAAATAAAGTCTGCATAAAGTCACCACAGAGTCGACCTTAGCAGATCTCCTTGCTGATAGATCCGATTTGCCTTCTAGAACTTTTATTCACTATGTTTAAGGGTGTGCATGCATGTGTGTGTGAGTGTGTGTGTAGAGAATTTTTTTTTATTCTCCTAACCCCCATTTTTTAATAAGGCCCACTATAATATTTCCCAGGAACCGTAGTCTTGCGAGAGCTTTGTACTCCTATAAAGTCATTTGAGAAGAGTCCTGTACCGATGGGGGCTTGACCCTGGGATGTTTACATCCCCAGCGGAGTCAGTTAGCTTTGCTTTGCATTCTGTAGCCGGTCTAGCATTTTTCAGAGTGGTCTGTGGACCACCCGCATCAGGATCACCTGGGGTTTTCTTTTCAAGCACATTCCTGGGTTCACGCCTCAGAGGTGCTAAATAAAAACCTCTGTGGGCACAACCCAGGTATCTGTAACAAGCTCCGTGTGGATCACTATGCCCCTGAGGGTGTGAAATCTACTGCCACAAACTCCTGCCCCGAACATGTCCTGGGCCCCATTCAGCCATCCTTCTAGTCTTGAGCCCTGTGAGTCTCAGAGGGACTTCTGGACTGGGTGAGGCCAGTGGACCCACAGACAAGACTTAGGAGTCCCTTCTTACCTGCCTCTTCTGCTCTCTGACACCAGGGCAGCCCCACAGTTGTGTGTTTTATATATTTGGGAATAAGAATATGATTTCAATTGAACACAAGATTTGATATTAAAAAACAAAAAGTTGAGAATCAAGGTCTTTGATGACAACAGAGTTAGAACCATTTAATAGCTAACACTGGGGGTTGTAATCTCAAAGGCTTGCGGTTAACTAATCTTCTATGAACGCAGTGGGAGGGTTCTGGGGAGGATTCAAGGAATGTGTTATAGCTAGAGGAGGAAGCCAGGTGTCGCCGGAAGAAAGGGTAATTGTCGCGTGTCCAGGTCTCCTGAGTTTTCAGGAGAAGCTGGGAATCGGGGTTTGCATTTTGGAATCTAGGTTTTTGCAGGACGTGAAATTTGGATGTGAGGGCCACAGTAGCTAAGGGTATAATAGACTCCGGAGCCAGTCCTCCCAAGTTTGAATCCTGGCCCTGCCTCCCGGCTGTGTGGCCTTAGGCAAATTGCCTCATCCCTCTGCATCAGTTTATCTGTACAACAGGGATAATAACAGAACCTGCCTCCTAGGATTGGGATGAAGATGAAATGAGTTGATACATGTAAAGTGCTTTAACCAGTGCCAGACACATAGCAAGTGGCCTTGTTTAGATATATCTATCTTGGCTAAATGCCCCCAACATGGTAGGTCTTACATGACGCTCTGTAGGCTGATAGCCATTCTTTCTGTAGATGGATCGTAAGCAGCATGACCAGGTAATTTATCATCTAAGCCAGGAGACTTTGGAGAGAGAAAGGAAGGGTCTATTACTCATTATTCTGGAGGACAGGTGACCTTAGGACTGTCTCAGGCAAACTGATCTCCCTGGTCCTAAGCACCGTCTTTGATTGTGAAAATCCAGCAAGTAGCTTATATCTGCAAACTGCTCAGTTAGTGCCAGGTTGTGCACGTGAGCTGGCTGTGAGGCATCTCCTGTGATCTTCACCACAACCCTAGGAGGTGGACATTCGTTACTGTTTTTTCTGCCGGTGAGAAGACTGAGGCTCAGAGAGGTTAAGGAATTTATAAGTCACACTGTGGTGGAGCCAGCTGGGCTCCAGAGCCTTATTGCTTACCGGTACCATTCTCTTCAGAGGGTGTGATGCAGTGGTAAGAATGTTGAGCCCTTTTCAGAGGGATATCTGAGACCAGCCTGGCGAGGCTCTGGGCGCGAACCGCTGCTCAGCACGCAGATCTGTCCTGGGAGCACAGGAGGGTGCCTGCTGCCTTGGGGCCAGTATTTCACAACGCCACAAGGAGCTGTGGACATGGGGATTAAATACCAGGTTGGTGCCAAGAGCCTTTCATCAGGTCGCTGAAACCCGTTCTAGGGTGGCTTACGAGTCTCATGTGTAGGTCGAAGCTGGTGAAAGTGGATTCCGCCTAAGAGCCAGCCACCCAAACCTGACACCACCTTGTCTAGTGTGTCACCCAGACTAAAAGGATAGCTGAGGACTCAGTGCTAGGGAACTCTCTGAAAGGAGAAACAGAACCCAAATAAGGGGACCTGCCTGTAGCTCAGCTTTTCAGATCTCCCAGTGTGGCCCTTTGAGTGCAGGGGACGGTCTGCCATCATGAATTGTGTCGATCCTGGAATTAAGAGTTTGAAAACTCCAGAATTGACACTCAGGTATAGGCACAGTTGGGAGTGTTCTCGTAGCAATGAAGAAAATGTGTTTTCATAAAAATGGAGGGAAACATGATGTTAAAGATATTCTCTTCAGACAAGGATGGCAGGATGTTGGTAATTGTTGGAGCATAGTCATGGATGCATAGATGGTCTCTTATACTCTTCTCTTTTAAAAAACTCCCAGATGTGCCAAATGGTTTCAATGTTCAGAAATTTGTTTTAGAGACAAGAGAGTGCTCCAGCATAAAGGTGAATACAGACTGCTTTTAGCTTTGAGTCTCGAGTGCCCTTGCGCAGTAGATAAGAATGGTTGGAGGGTGGGCAACGGGGAGGACCACGTGGCAGTCGGGCCAAGGCTGGGAGAAGACCCTCGGTTCCAAGGGGCGCCTTTCCATCTGCTTCAGTGATAGCTTACCCTAAACGATATCTGACATTAAAAATTTAGGGGGTAGAATGCTCACCACATTGTTAATAACAGAGTGATTTATGGCTCTGAGCAGTGTCATTGACCACTCTTAACCCAAATGGAAATGCCCAAGTGGGAGGTAAGACTCAAATGCATTCTCTTCTTCCCTCTACCATGGTTTCTTTTCTGTGTAAGGTCACGGATGTGAATGATCATTTCTTATGGAAATCATTTGTCTTCTGAGCTACAGATCAGATGTCAGATCTAAATGAAGGTGAATCTAGGAAACTTGTCAAGAATCTAAAGCCTTCCCATTCAGTGTTTCATTGTGTTCCTAAAAATTAAATGCTGCTGCTGCTAAGTCGCTTCAGTCGCGTCCGACTCTGTGCGACCCCATAGACGGCAGCCCACCAGGCTCCGCCATCCCTGGGATTCTCCAGGCAAGAACACTGGAGTGGGTTGCCATTTCCTTCTCCAATGTGAGAAAGTGAAAAGTGAAAGTGAAGTCACTCAGTCTTGTCCGACTAGTAGCGACCCCATGGACTGTAGCCCACCAGGCTCCTCTGTCCATGGGATTTTCTAGGCGTTCCTGATTTGGGCAGAAATTTCAACCCTGGCTAGCTTAAACAGACAGGGCACTTATTAGGAAGAGCCTGGGACATATCACAGAACTGAAGGACTTACCCGATAATCATGACTTGGTAAAGTTTGTACATGTTCTCTGGTGCAGTCCCCTGACTCTCATGTCTGGCTTCTTAATCCCACATTTCGGCTTTCTGGGGAGAGAGAACCTGATTTGCTCCTGGAAGAGTCGGTTCTGGTGCCCAAGGGGGAAGGGTTATATAGTACTAACCTGGTCACTGGGTTATGTGTCAATCACCACCCCACCCCACCACCAAGCAGAATGTTTTTTGCACTATTCAACCATGCCTATCACTGTAATATTGGTTTATTCTATGCTGTTACCTCCCCCGTAGCTACAATGGCCTGAGGACTGTTTGATTTTGGAAAGGCCATCTGGCTATAATTGATGCCTGAGACTGGCCAGAACCAACCCAGTGTCTCAGGCTTGAGTCAAGAGGTTCCATCATGATTATTAAACCCAGGAGAGGAAGGAAAGAGGAGATGCAGACATCCTTGGACTAAGCACAGGAATGCTCATCAAAGATGGTCCTGTCCACTGGGAGCCCAGGGAGCATTTTTGTCCACTGGGTTGTAAATCTTGAGGTTTTATTTGGTATCCTCTGTCCTTTCAAAGGGAATGTGTACTGAAAACGTCTGTCTCTCCCCAACTCCAAGGAGGAAAAAACGGATGAGGGAAGGTTGTCCTGAGAGCAGTTTCTCCAGGCTCTCTAACTTGAACTGCTCTTGGATAGCCCTCCTTTCACTGCCTGGTATCAGACTGGGGGACTTCTTTTCTTTTCTATCCTTTAATCAAGACCTGAAGGCAGAATTTCACCTCGGCAGAAGAGAGATTGGGAAAGACAGAAAATTAATTGCTCAGTTCACTGGTAAATATTGAGCCAGGGTCCATGCTAGATGGAGAAAGTTGAGTAGCCAGAGAAAAGGCCAAATCTGAAGAGATAAGGTGGGCGAGGACTGGACTGGAACTTGGGACGTGAGGCCTGTCCAGTCTCCCAGAGGACACAACTGGGACATGTCACCTCTAGTACGGTTTTCCAGCATACCTGTTGCCCTGGGACAAGGCATGGTGGAGAAAGCAGGAATTGACTCAACTAGGCCATGGCCCATGGTGTCTGGTTGGAGAATGGAATGTGTGACTGTGCTCTGCTTCTGCAGGGCCTTTATGTCATGGCGTGTGGTTTTGGCAGTGCTCTCTGAGCCCTGACCAGGGGGAGGGTGGGAGCTGAAATCCACTCCACTCAGTAGGCTGTAAACTTGAGAAGTGGCAGAGATGCCCCCACTGCTCCTGAGCTGCTCCTTAGGCTTTAGCTTACATCTGTCCCCTGATGAGATTCTGTGTATAAGAGCATTGGTCCCTTTCCTTGGGCCAGTTGGCATGAGATTCCAGATTTGTTGTGATCATCAGACCTCTACGGGAAGCAAGAGAGAATTTTTAAGAAATGTGTCTTAAGCCTCTAAGATTAAAACAATCAAGAGGGGATATTTATGAATGCCATTTGCAGTCAGAGGCATCCTGAGAGAAGGAGGGGAAGTATTTGTCCCCAGCCAGTGAGCCATTTCCAGTGGGAAGGAACATCCTCATCCTGATGATGGGGGCTGACGTGGGAGTAGGCTCCATGTCAGACACGTGGCGAGCAGTGATGGGGCACTGCCTGCAGCCCGCTGCTGCGAGGAGGACGGCTTGGGAGAGGAGCCTGAAGGCAAGAGTGGGGGCGAGGATGCCCCAGGAAGAAAGATGGTGGTACTGCTGCCCGTTCCCGGTGCCCCCAGAGAGAGAAAGACCTTGAGTTTTCTCCCTCACTGTAGAGAGGACGGCACCTCGGGGCTCCTCAGCTGCCCCAGGCTTCAGGGCTACCTCTTGATGAAAGTGAAAGAGGAGAGTGAAAAAGGTGGCTTAACACTCAGCATTCAGAAAACAAAGATCATGGCATCTGGTCTCATCACTTCATGGCAAATAGATGGGGAAAAAGTGGAAACAGTGGCAGATTTTATTTTCTTGGGCTCCAAAATCATTGCAGATGGTGACTGCAGCCATGAAATTAAAAGATGTTTGATCCTTGGAAGGAAGGCTATGACAAAACTAGACAGAGTATTAAAAAGCAGAGACACCATTTTGCCAACAAAGGTTCGTCCAGTCAAAGCTATGGTTTTTCCAGTAGTCGTGTACAGATGTGAGAGTTGGACCATAAGGAAGGCTGAACACCTAAGAATTGGTGCTTTCGAACTGTGGTGCTGGAGAAGACTCTTGAGAGTCCTTTGGACAGCAAGATCAAACTAGTCAATCCTAAAGGAAATCAACCCTGAATATTTGTTGGAAGGACTGATGCTGAAGCTGAAGCTCCAATACTTTGACCACCTGATGTGAAGAGCTGACTCATTAGAAAAGACCCTGATGCTGGGAAAGGTTGAGGGCAAAAGGAAAAGAGGGCGGCAAAGGATGAGATGATGAGATAGCATCACCAACTCAACGGACATGAATTTGAGCAAAGTCCAGAAGATAGGGAAGGACAGGGAGGCCTGGCGTGATGCAGTCCATGGGGTCGCAAAGAGTCAGACACGACTGAGTGACTGAACAACAACCAGGGCTGCTGTGGCCATCTTTACGCTGACATTCTAGAGCCTCTTGCAATGGGTAGTTTAGGCCCGGCCTGTGTGTAGCGTCTGCAAAATTCACACGTGTTGCCTTGATGCCATGTTCATAGCAGGGACACCGCACTTATATCTCATTTCCTCTCTGGCTGAACAGATGCAGGAGCTGGAGCAGAGGCTGCTGGAGGCAGAGCAGAGAGCAGAGAACGCAGAGACCCAGGTAATGAGGAGGAGATGGTGGGAATGTGCAGGGAGAATGACCTTTCCTGACCCTTCCTGTGGATACTCATGGACACATCACACCGATGTGGTCCGCCCCAAAGATTCCTGCTTCTTACCAGGATGAGGAAAACCAGCAGTCATGTGTTAGACCTTCTGAACAAATAAAGGTGCCTGGGGCTTTCTATGGGCATGAGGGAATCTCGGGTAAGGGTCAGTGCAGCGAGCAGATGTGTGGCATAGTCCAAATAGGCTGGGTTATGCTGAGGTAACCAGTGAAGTCTGACATGTCCACAGTTTATCATATTTAGTTCTCATTCATGATACCTCTACTGAGGCTCAGCCAGGGATTCTGCTTCACACAGTGATTTGGGGATCCAGGTGAATAGAGTTCCCCATCTTCCAGCTGAATCAGCTGGCACATGCAGTCTTCTTGGTTGCCATGGCAGGGAAAGATAGCTGGGTGCTTGTGCACCAGCTCTTAAATACTTCAGCCCAGAAATAATGCATCATTCCACTCCGACCGATTGACTTCAGTGACTTCCATGGCCACCTAACTATAAGGTGGCTGAGAAGTATTAGAAAGTTCATGAACATTCAATGAGCAGCAAATGTCTCTGTCACAGTGAGGTTGGAGCATTTCCTCTCCAGGGGTTTTTGTCTTGCCCAGCTTGTCCTTACTGCTGCTGCTGCTGCTGCTGCTAAGTCACTTCAGTCGTGTCCGACTCTGTGTGACCCCATAGACGGCAGCCCACCAGACTTCCCCGTCCCTGGGATTCTCCAGGCAAGAACACTGGAGTGGATTGCCATTTCCTTCTCCAATGTGTGAAAGTGAAAAGTGAAAGTGAAGTCGCTCAGTCATGTCTGACTCGTAGCGACCCCATGGACTGCAGCCTACCAGGCTCCTCCGTCCATGGGATTTTCTAGGCAAGAGTACTGGAGTGGCTTGCCAGTGCCTTTCTTCGTTGTCCTTACTGGGGCTCCCAGAATTAGATGGCCCTACACCTGGCTATTCCTTCCTTGTCAATTCCTTCTTTATCCCAGATGAGGCTTCATAAATGGTCACTGAATTAATTTGCTCCCATTGCCTTGGGTAAGGACTCTGCCTGGGAGTCACAGGCTGGGGCACCAAGAAGCGTCCCATCCCATGTCAGTGGCATCGCATCCCCACCCTATGACACGATTGGTACTTTCCAGGTGGGTGTGATGGAAGAGAAGGTGAAATTGTCCAATCTGATGAATGTGGACTCAGCAGGCAGCCTGCACCGGAAGTACCAAGAGTTGCTGAAAGCCATGCAGGGCAAAGATGAGCTCATCGGCGAGCTGGAGGCACAGCTGGAGAAGCAGGTAAGTACTAGCGCCCTTTGCAGCAGCTGGAGCGGTTGCCCACAGCCCTTGAGCAGAGCCCCTCTGCTTCGGCCTCTGGTGGCAGGGGCTCACTCCCTCACCAGCCTGTTCATCCTCATGGAGATGTAATTATTGAAAGGGGAATGAGGAGCCAGGCAGGGGATGTGGTAGGAAATGGAATTGGAGGCTGACTCACCTGGGTTGAATCCCATCTTTAGCACCTGTGACCAGATGACTTAAATTGCTGATTTTCTTTTTACACATCTGTAATATAGGGGTTGTAATATGTCATAGGGCTGTCGGCAGAATGAACTCAGGGAGTCAGGGTACAGTGTCAGACACGAGGCTGCTGTTTGGTCAGGAGAGCTTTTCCTTCTCCACCACGTGCCCTGCCAACCTGTGGGACATGTAGTATTTGGAGCAGCACAGAGCCAGACTGTCAGCCTCAGTTGGCTAAAGTTTCTCAATGCACCTGAGTAGGCAGAGACCAAGGTTGCTGCCTCCTCTGAAAAGCAGGAGAGGCCAGTGCCGTGGTGCAGCCACAGTCAGCACCTTTGTTCTGGAGAGGACGTCTGGGACACCCCCCACCACCAGTCCCATACACCCAGCTTCCCCGTCATGATCTCATTAACTTCAGCCTAATTCTATCCCTCCCCTCTGCCATTGGTCTTACCTACCCACCTTTTCCTTGATGCCAGAGCTTCATTGTTTCCAACAACAAAAAAAACTTCATAGCTTGGCCAGACAACTTGCAATTTTCCACCTGTGTACTCTCTATGGAACTCCCAGCTGATCCTGCTAATGCCTTCCCACTGTCGCAGGCACATTCGTAAGCATTCGCCAGTAGTCACTGAACATTTCCATTGTGGGGGTGTACCTCCCACAGTGTGGGGCACCATGTCTTCCTGAAAAATCGTGGGAAAATATAATATTGACACGTGGAATCTTTCATCAGTTTCCCATTGATTTTAGGTGCCTGTCTTCTCTTTGGGGCTTGCCAGGTAGCACTGGTGGTAAAGAACTCGTCTGCCAATGCCGGAGACGTAAGAGACATGGATTCAGTCCCTGGGTTGGGAAGACTTCTGGAGGAGGGTGTGGCAATCTACTCTAATATTCTGGCCTGGAGAATCCCATGGACAGAGGAGCCTGGTGGGCTACAGTCCATGGGGTCGCAGAGAGTCAGACACAATTGAAGCGACTGAGCACACATGCCCATTTCTCTTTTGAGTGGTCTGTAGTTAAAAGTGGCAGTCTCTGGCATGGGTGGACAAAATGCGTCCTGCTAAAGCTGAGGTCAAGAAAAAAATCCTTTCATGGTAATACTAGGACCAGATCAGAGTAGGAAAAATGCTGTTCTGCAAGTCAGTAGACCTGGTTTTTAGTCCCAGCCAGGCCATAAACTAACAGAGGCAAGTCATTTCACCCTCTGGGCCTCAGTTTCCATAGCCACATAAAGATCAGGTTATCAGGCTAGGTCGGGTTGGCAAATTCTTTCTGCAGAGGGCCAAGTAGTAAATATTTATGGCTTTGCAGGCCACTTGGTCATTGCTGCAACTACCCAACTCTGTTGCTGTAGCCTGGAAGCAGCCTTGGACAACACAAATGAATGGGCAGGGCTGTTTGGGGAGGGCCCAGGTGGAAGGCTGGATTTGGCCTGTGGCCAGTCTGCAAACCTCCAGGGACTCCCCAACCTCCAGGATCTAGTGCCTGATGATCTGAAGTGGAGCTACTGTAATAGTAATAGAAATAAAGCCCACAGTAAAGTGCTTGAATTATCCCCAAACCATCCCTCCCATCCACTCACCCCAGTCCATGGAAAATTTGTCTTCCACGAAACTGGTCCTTGGTGCCAAAAAGGTTGGGGACCGCTGCGCTAGAAAAGCTTACCAGTTCTCCAGCTCTGAAATACAGAATCAGACATATTCATAGCCCCATCTCATTTCCACCAACCCTCTTGTTTGGGACTTACATCCATCATCTTACAGTTTCGAGGCCGTTTTCCCCTAGAAGGGTAACCACAGTCGTTCTAGGTGGTCTCCAAATGGCTGAGAACACACCAGTTGTCTCCATGCAAAGAGCAGGGAACTAGCACTCTTTCTGGAACAGGTTGATTACCTGCTCCTCAGTCGCTGTGCTGTGCACATTCTGTCCCTTTATCTTCAAGATGATCTGGAAGGGAGATGTGTCATTGCCCATTTTAGAGATGACATCACCAGGGGGTGATGGAGCCTGCACAGTGCCCGGCAGCAAATCAGCCTCAGAGGCAGAGGTAGATCCCCACAGCCTGTATTTTATTCTTCCCTAGCCTGCTGTTCTTTAGATGCAGACCTCACTTTTCAGTCACTTTATGGTGGTCCCTCTATATCCTCACGGGGCTTCTTGCAGGACGCCCCACAGATAACAAGATCTACGGATGCTGGAGTTCATTATATAAAAGGGCGGAATACCCTTTTATCTGGAAAAGGGTATCTAAAGATCCTCCGTATCTGTGGAATCAGGTCTGTGGTTGGTTGAATCTGTGGATGCCAACCCCACCAGTAGGAAGAGCCGACTGTACTCCACCCTTTTATCTAATGACTTGAGCACCCACGGATCTTGGTATCTGCAAGGTGTCTTGAAACCAGTACCCCAGTACATACCGAGGGATCACTGTATACTATTGATTATTTTGAGGGAATTGCACTCGTGCTAATTTACCTTTATATTTTGCTTTTTAACTGTAAAGGTAATACACGCTTATAGTAAAAAATACAAATGGACCAGAAGGATATAAAATGACAGCATTTTTCCCTCTGGCATCATCCTTCATTTCCATTCCTTGCCACTAATCACTGTTCTTTGTGACCATTTCCTGTGTATCAGAGCACAGCGTTCCATTTTCATTTTGTTTATTCAGCCAAACCCTTATTTGTGGACTCTTAGAGGTTATTTCCAGTTTTGAGAGGTTTTTTGTTTTTGTTGCTTTATCAATAATAATGCAACTAATGATTCCTAAGCAGTAGATTTGTTAGATCAGTGGTATGGACATTTAAAATGTTGACAAATACTATCAAGTGTTTCCCCCAAAAGGCTTTGCCAGTTTGTAGGAGCTGAGCTGTTTTCCAACACCCTTGATAATTTGGAGTTATGTCAAAATTTTAGGTTGTGTTAGTCTAGTCACTTTAATCTGCATTGTTAAAATTATAATTAAGATTGCGCAGCTTTTCATGGGTTTATTTACCTTAATTTTGCTGTTGATCTCCTATTCATATCCTTTGCATATTTATTGGTTTGTTCATTTCAAATTATCCCCTTTGTATGTAAATCACTTGTGTTGCAAATCATCTCCCAATTGGGTTTTTTTTGGGAAGGGGTCTATGCTGGGTCCTCGTTGCTGGGCAGACTTTTCTCTAGTTGTGGTGAGCAGGGGCTCCTCTCTAGCTACAAGCACGGGCTTCTCATTGCAGTGGCTTCTTGTTGCAGAGTATGGGCTCTAGACCACATAAGCTTCAGTAGTTGGAGCTCCCAGGCTATAGAGAACAGATGTAATGGTTGTGGTACACTGGCTTAGCTTAGTTGTTCCATGGCATATGGGATCTTCTCAGACCAGGGATCAAACCTGTGTCTCCTGCATTGGCAGGTGGATTCTTTACCACTGAGCCACTAGGGAAGCCATCCTGTTAGTCTTTTCATTTTGTTTAAGGGCATCTTTTTTTGGTTGTATAGTAATTTATAGTGATGATGTAGATTTATTAGTCTTTTCCTTCATGGCTATTTGGGATTTGTATTTGTAGTATGCTTAGGAAGGCCTTTCCCACTTTAGAATATTTTCTAAAAATTCATAAATTAATGTATTTTCCGTATTGGCCCACCTCCATCCTGTCTGGTAATATTTCTTCTCAGGGCCTCCCACCTCCATTTATTCGCTAAACCAGGGACTGCCATGACTAACTAAAGGCCCTTTCCATCTTGCAGAAGCAGATGAGAGCTGAAGAAGCAAAGGTTGTTCAAGAAAAAGCTGCAAAGATCAAGGAATGGGTGACACTGAAATTAGCAGAAGTGAGTTAAAAGCTGGTCTGGGAATACCTGGGAGGGACCTGTGTGGGGTTGCTCTGGTCCCCCTGTGTTTTTCTGCTTCCATTTGTGTTCAGGGTCTTGCCTGCCTTTCATTTTGTTAACCATTTGTCCCTCGCTTAGCTTAGATGCAGAGACACTTCACTTTCCCCTTCCTGTTGTCAGGGTTGAGTTTCCCTTGAGTTCCTGGTTAGCTTTGTGTCTGGGAAGAAGGAAGGATTTTTCCCTTTTGAGAAGTCCCATCAGTTTCCCTCAGAGAGGCACACATGGTCCTTACCATCCACCCTCTGTCCTCACCGTTCTTTTTAACTTTTTTTTTTTGATGGTCAGATATTCACAAAGTGTACCATTTGAGCTGTCTTTAAAGTGTACAATGCGTGGAATTAAGTACATTCACAGTCATGTGTACCCATCACCATTATTCCCAAAACTCTTCATCACCCCAGACAGAAACTCTGTACCTTAATCACCAGCTCCCTATTGTCTCCGTTCTGCTTCCACCTCTGTCTGTCTCTTGTCAGTTTCATCACTTGCTACAGCTTTATTTAGGAAACTCGGGACTAGAAGCTATAGTTCAGTTCAGTCGCTCAGTCGTGTCCGACTCTCCGCGACCCCATGAATCACAGCACACCAGGCCTCCCTATCCATCACCAACTCCCGGAGTTCACTCAAACTCATGTGTGGAAAAAAGAAAAAAGCTCTAAACAAAAGGAAGGGGAACTAACATTTAGAGAGGAGCAAACACTCATCGTGGCTTCCTCTTTCCTGATACAAGTGACCCGCACCTGCGGGAGACAGCTGCTCATTTTGCCTCTTGTCCCTTCTGTGGATGCACATCTCAGGTCACCTGCTAGACTACAAGTCCTTGGGGACAGAGCCGATGCCTGTTACTCCATCTTCCACAGCCCTGGCCTCTTGCTAAAAGAAGCTCAATAAAAGTGTGTTGGCTTTCATTTCCAACAAAATGCAGCCATTCTGAGGCTGGATCTCATGGATGTTGTGTTGAGCAAAAGAAGCCAGACAGAAGTCCACTGCAAAGAGTTCTGTTTACATAAATTTCTGATGGGCACAGCTACATGAATGTACATAGGGATGCATCCTTAGACGGTAAAGCACAGAAAGCAAGGAAATGAGTCTTAGAGACTCAGAAGGCTTGTCTCCTCGGTGGGCAGGGAGGACGGTGTGACTGGGGAGGGATGAGTCTCGGTTGCCTGGGGTGCTGGCAGATTGCTCTCTCTTAACCTGCGTGGCGGTCACATGACCATTCATTTCACAATCACTTGTTAAGATATTCATTGGTGTGGAATGTGTTTTTTGTGTTATATCTCACCATTTTCTGAAAGGTTAAAACAACTTAGAAAAGAAAGCCCAAGGGCTCCCAAATGGAATCTTGTCCCAACCAAAACCAGGGAGCCCAGAGGGAAGGCAGAGGTCAGGGCTCCCAGAAGAGTCATCAGTGGATTGGGTTAAGGGCACCATGGGTTCTTTTTTGAGGATTTGATCTTTGAGAAGGATTTTAATCTCGTTTTGAATTATTTGTCTAAACCGGTAGGCTTGAGTATTCTAAATCTTCATCTTTCTTTATGCCTAGCTTGAGATGGAGAATCAGCACCTGAAAAGCTGTAATCAGCACCTGGTGGAACAGGTGGGAGCCCTTCAACATGCACTGGAAGGTAAGTGGGCCAGCCTGTGCGGGGACTGGGGGAGTGGGGTGTGTGTGGAGGGGGCGGGGGTGCTTGTATATGTGGTAGGTAGTGGCTGAATTGGGGGAGCTCTTAATATGCCTATATTTGCCCCAACCACAGCTCTTCAGATGGCACCTTCGGGGAAGCTGCTGGTGGCCCCCCAGGGAACCTCAGAGCGGGAGTCTGTCCCTTCGGGACCAGGGGCCCAGCCAGCGGGGCAGGACAGTGGTCCTCCAGCCCAGGGTGCCCTGAAGGCAGCTATCCCTGCACCTTCTCCAAGTGCCCTGCAGAGCAAAGACACTGTTCCTAAAGCAGGAAGCCCCATGGAGGATTCTAGTTCCCGGACAGTCCACCCTGGAGCAACATCAGAGGCCAAGACCCTTCCACTTCGTCTGGGAAGACAGGGCTCTCCTGGCCAGCTGTGCCTGAGGCCTCGGACCCCCAGGCATGGTCTGGCCTCCTGGGGTGAGGGCCTGGTCACTGCTCAGGGAGGGACGCTCCCTCAGACGAAGACTTCTGCCAAGGAAGGTGGCCCCGGCTGCAGCCTGACCCTGCCAAAGGCCCGGGCTCCCAGCACCCTCCGGGACAGCATCCAGCTGGCCAAGCGGCACCACAGCCAGCCTCAGGCAGGCCCTGGGCACTTCAGCCACGTGGTGCGCATTGAGGTGGGAACCCTCTCAGCCTTCCACCCCCCCAGCCTTCCCAAGGGGGCGGTCAGAGCTGAGCCCCGGGAGGAACCAGAGAAGATGGAGATGGAGGAGCAACCCCCTGCAGGGAAGAAGGAGGCCCCAGGAACAGAGCTGGAGGAAGTGGACTTGGAGAACAAACCACCCACACCCCCCTTGCACCGCTTTCCATCCTGGGTAAGACGCTCCCTCAGGGACAGGACAGAGGGCCCTGGCTGATGATATGACCACTTTTTTGGTGCCCAGACCACCCCACCCACAAGGGGTGGAGCAAAGATTTCTGATGATGAGATGGTGGCCAGTTGTTTCCTGAGCTTGGGCCACAACCAAGCTGCATGCTTGTTTTCTCGTGTAATCTTTGTGACTCTCCAAGGAGGTGCGGTGTGGTGGCTAAGCACCTAGGATCAATCAAGAAGGACTGAATCACTAGCTCTGTGAGTTAGCACGAGCTGCTGAACCTCTGTACCTCAATTCCCCTCTCTGTAAAATGGGGATATTAGTACCTGCTTTACAGGGTTGCCCTGAGGATTAAGTGTGTTAATATGTATTTGGTGAGTAGTTGCAGCAGTGGTTCACAGCAAGGGGAGAAGTTGTTGGAAACAGGGCAGGGGCCAAGAGAGATTAGAATACCACTAGAACCATCCCTCCTCTTGTTCACTGCTATCTTGTTAATCCAGATGCTTTGGAGTCCTAAAACAGAGGTGGTCAGTAAGGGAGCATTCGGCAAGAGGGCTCAGCTCCTTCCGTCTGTGAGACAGGATCACTCTTGTCACTTTAGGGAACCATAATGGCCAGAAAACCCAACGTCTTTTATAGGGTGGGACCAGCTGGGCAGTAACCACATGGGAAAAATTGAGACTGAAAATTGGGGGAAGGCCATTTCTCAATCTGAGGGAGTCAGATGGACTTATTTGCTGATTTAGAGTTCCTTTTTCTGATAGTTCTCAAAATAACCTTGTGAGTTAGGCATTGTGTCTGTGTGCTCAGTTGGTTCAGTCCTGTCCCACTCTTTGCAACCCCATGGACTGTAGCCCTCCAGGCTCCTCTGTCCATTGGATTCTCCAGGCAGGAATACTGGAGTGGGTTGCTATTCGCTCCTCCCAGGGATCTTCCCGACCCAGGAATCAAACTCCTCTCTGGAGTGGCCTTGATGTAGCATCCACCCTGCTTCCCGCCCCAACCCCAGGAACCAGGCCAGCAACCTTTCCCAGTCCCTGTACCTCACATGTCACCTGAAGGGGCCTTTGTTTTCCCTTTACCTTGAGTGGAAAAGAGATATGGAAAAGGATAGGTGGGACTTCTGGGTTGTTTGGGAGGGATCCAAACCCTAAGGAAAGCTCCCCAGGCCTGTGGGTCTGCTTCAGAACCAGGGAACCCTGAGGGGCAAGGGAAGAGTTGGGGTGGGCATTCCTGTTGTCTTCTGTGGTGGGGTTCAGGAGTCTGGGTGAGCTAGGACTTTGAGCTTGAAGCCTAACCATGACATAACATTGTTACCGTAGGAGAAAAAGATGTCTCAGTTTTCTAACAACTGGCTTACAAAAGGGCAAGTCCTTGCCATGGGACTCCCACCTCATTGTCAGTTCCCCAACTTCTGGGGCTCTGAGATGCAGAGAAACAGGTCCTGGTCCCCTCTCCTCCTGAACTTCTTGTCCCAAGCGGAAGGGCCTCAGAGAGGGAGGGAATAAATATCACCTGATGAGCACTGGCTGTATTGCAGGCGTTAGATGTTTTTGTTGATAATTTCATTTGATTGTCACAAAGGCCTAAAAGGTATTGTTTACTACGCCCATTTTGGTTGGTTGTTTTTAGTCACTAAATCGTGTCCAACTCTTGTGACCCCATGGACCATAGCCTGTCAAGCTCCTCTGTCCGTAGGATTTCCCAGGCAAGAATACTGGAGTAGGTTGCCATTTCCTTCGCCAGGGAGTCTTCCTGACCCAGGGATTGAACCTGGGTCTCCTGCATTACAGGCAGATTCTTTACCGACTGAGCCACCAGGGAAGCCCACATTTAGAGCTGAGGAAAATAAGGTCCAGAAATGATGTTAACTTGCCGCCAGATCCCCCCACCCCTACCCTTGGAGTCACTGGCTAAGCGTGAATGTGGACCCAGGTCTGCCCGCCTCCAAAGCCAAGGGCCGGGATGGGCACAGGGGTGGGTGGGCTGCGTGGGCCCTGACCCCCTGCCACCGCCCTGTTCTAGGAGAGCCGGATCTACGCTGTGGCCACATCGGGCATGCGGCTGTCTGAAGTGTCTGTCAGAAGTAATGCCACCTGCTGCGGTGAGTCCCAAGTGGCTCTTGTGGCGGGCAGGGTGGGCATGCGCGGAGGAGAGGACTCTGAGCTACGCCCAGGCCAGGTCACCTGCAGCCTATTCCTTCCCACAACAGGTGAGGTTCGGTGAAAGCACGTGGCCAGGGCTCCCTCCTTGGAGGGAGAAGGAAGCTGCAGGGTTCTGCTCATCAAGTGCAGGGTGGGAGTGGGCGTGAACGGAGTTGTAGCCAATTACAGAGATGGAAGGGGTGTTGGAGGCGGGGCCACCTGCGCTGGCTTTCCCCGCGGGTGTGAGGACTGTGGGCTGAAGGAGCCGCCGCCCCTTGCTGTGTGTGGCTCCGGAGTCACCCGCCGCATCGTCCCCACAGTGATGCGTAGTGATGCGTAGTCACATGGCTTGTAACTCACTTTGGCCCTCGTCCTGGTATCTGTCCCCCGGGTGTCTGGTCTGTCCAGAGTGCTGTTTGTTTCAGGGAATGCTATATATGAAGACTCTCTCCTCCTGGCGCCGCTCAGGTCTCTGCCTCCCTCCCACCCCTTCCTGGGTTATGTCACCGGAGTGAATCTCATTCCTCTCTCCCGCCCCTCCAGCTTCAAGCCCTCCTGCCCTGGCATCACCTGGGCCATTCTCTGGCCTTGTCTACAAGAACGTCACCGTGCCTGTCTACACAGCCCTGAAGGGGGTAAGAAGCTGCTGTTGGAGGAGGGATGGTCTTCCAGAAAGGCCCTCCCTTCACCTCCTGACCACCACTCCTATCTGCAGGCAGCTGGAGTTGAGCTCTAGGGTCAGGCCTCTGAACACACATGTAACTCTGGGCAAGCAGCTCAGTGCCTGCTCCACTCCCCCCCACCCCCATATATAATTTTATTTATCTTTATTCAGTTCAGTTCAGTTGCTCAGTTGTGTCCGACTCTTTGAAACCCCATGAATCTTTATTAGATTTTTAAAAATCTATTTTTAATTTTACTTCCAATGTTATTGAGGTATAATTGACATATAGCACTGTATAAGTTGAAAGTATGTAGCATAATAGTTTGACTTACATACATCATGAAATGGTTACAATGATAAGCTTAATAAACATCCATTATCTCATATAGATATAAAATTTAAGAAACAGAAAAAAAACCTTTTCCTTGTGATAATGACTCTTGGGATTTACTCTTTCATGTATTAACATGTAACAGTGTAAATTATATTTATCATATTATGCATTACATATTTAGTTCTTACTTATAACTAGAAGTTTATACCTTTGATCACCTTCATCCAATTCCCCCACTTGCCCCATGAGTAACCACAAGTCTGATCTCTTTTTTTTTTTCTATGAGTTTCTTTGTTTTTGAAGTATAATTAACCAACAACACTATATGAGTTCCTGGTACACAGCAATATCTTTATTAGGTTTTTATTAGAAAAATTCTACATTTACAAAAAATGTGAATCATTATGATTGAGGACAAAGTAAAAAGTTAGAGGTTAAACCAATGCCTGCTCCACCTCTGCTCCTCATCTTTTCACATGTCTGTCCCAGAGACCAGTGGTGTTCCATCCGGAATTATTTATGTGTTCAAACATGTATTCCCATAACTTTTCTACATTTTAAAAAACATTTATTTATTTGGCTGGCTGCCTCGGGTCTTAGTTATGCCACATGGAATCTTCACTGCATCGTGTGGCATCTTTCACTGTGCCATGTGGACTCCAGTTGCAACACGCGGGCTTAGTTGCTCCACGGCATAGAATCTTAGTTCCATGACCAGGGATCAAACTCATGTCACCTGCATTGTAAGATGGATTCTTAACCACTGGACCATCAGGGAAGTCCCTCTCTCTCTCTCTTTCTATATATATATATATATATATATATATATATTTAACAAAAATCAGATATTGCTGCAACATGATGTTTTCATATACTTTTTGGTCTGCTTTTGTTACTGTTTTTTGAGATCATAACCATAATACTTTGTAAAACTTGTTTGTAGAAGGATAAAAAGCCAAAAGTGAAATTTCCTCTTACATTGCTTTTCCCTTATTCCTAACCCTAGAGGCAACTATCACTAATGGTTTGGTGTTTATTCTGTAATGTCCTCTGACGCATTTACAAACGCATTTATAAATATTGTGTCTCTCTCTTACATGCACACACAAGGAGGATGACATAATACGTGTCAGTCTGCCCCTTGCTTGTGCACCCAGCCATGTGACAGGTCTTCCTGCCCTGCCTGCACAGGCAGCACAGCTCTGCCTCCCTTTTTAGGGCTGTCCAGTATCCCTAATAGACCTTTACTTGTCCTCCCCTGATTCACAATGTGGGTCATCTCTGTCTTTCTCTAAAATCAATGTTGCGATGAACATCACCTTGCAAATACTTCTCTGTGCACTTATATATACATATTTCTGTAGGACCTGGTTCTAGAGGTGGAATTTATGGGTGGGTAATATGTATGTTTTAAATTTTGACAGGTAGTACCAAATAACCTTCTAAAAATATTTTATCACACTATGGAAAGTATCCTTTTCCGCACAGTTTCCCCAACACTGAAGTAATTGGTCTTTTAAAATTTTTACCATGATCTCTCGACTTGTCATCCCCACCCACTTTTAAAGCTCCTGTCTCACCCTTCCCTGGTGGCTCAGAGGTTAAAGCACCTGCCTCCAATGCGGGAGACCCGGGTTCGATCCCTGGGTCGGGAAGATCCCCTGGAGAAGGAAATGGTAACCCACTCCAGTATTCTTGCCTGGAGAATCCCATGGACGGAGAAGCCTGGTAGGCTACAGTCCACAGGGTCGCAAAGAGTCGGACACGACTGAGCGACTGAACGGAACGGAACGTCTCACCCTTGGCTGGTGGTGTGGTTTTCTGGCCCCCTAGTGGCAGGGAGCAAGGGTCCCAGCAGCCAGGTGTTCAGCCCCAGTGGGGCAGCTCCACTGGGGACCACGTGGTGTGTGGGGGAGAGAGAAGCATGGAGGTGAGGACACGGGTACGGTGGTCAGGTCGGGAGGGGACAGTTGTCCTTTGGGTGTCCCAGCTGGGTGGAGGTGTCCCCATGCACTAGACAGGCTGTGTTGGCCACACCCAGGGCACATGGAGCTGGAGTGAAAGTGCAGGTGGGCGGGGCTTGCTTTACAGCAGGAGCTGCAGTGGGGAGGGGTCCTGTCTTGCAGAAAGCCACGCAGATCAGCACGGTGCCCTTTGTGGACGAGTCCTCTGGGTCCGATGATGACTGCAGCTCCCAGGCGAGCTTCCGAACTTCACTCCCCTGCTCTGAGTCCAGGAAGACCAGTGGACTGGGCAGCCCCCGGGCCATCAAGAGAGGTAAGGAAGAGGGGTGGGTGGGAGGGGTATGAAACAATGAGGGGCCCCTCCTGTCCTCCCATGGGCTATCCTACTTGGGGGGGTCCCTGGTGGGTGAGGAGGCCCCTGCAGTTCCCAGGCTGGGCTAGCCGGGAGGGTGTGGACCCAGGCCTGGACTCCTCCTCCCTTGGACAGGCGTCTCCATGTCCTCACTGAGCTCCGAGGGTGACTACGCCATTCCCCCGGATGCCTGCTCCTTGGACAGTGACTACTCTGAGCCTGAGCACAAGCTGCAGCGCACCTCATCCTATTCCACTGATGGGCTGGGCCCAGGCGGGGTGAGCTGGCAGCTCCGCTCCCACCCCATGGGGCCGAGGCAGGGCTGGGTGGGAGCGGACCACCAGCACGAGACCCAGGCAGCAGCTGTGGGGTCCCTGGGACTGGCGAAGGGACAGCGGGGCCTGGGGGCTGCCACTGATGATGTGAGGCCTCGGGGAGTGGGCTGGGGGTATGCAGTTAGGAGGTCAGGTGCACTCAGACCCCATCACTGTGGCCCAGGGGGCCCAGTGGGGCAGGAGGAGTTTACACATGTTGCCTCTTTAGCTCCACACTGACCCAAGGATGCTGAGCGCTAACAGTGTATTTATTGAGTTCTTAGTGTGCCGGACACCATGCTCAGGGCTTTGCATGCAGTGTCTCCTTTGTCCCCACCGTCATCTCAGGCTTATTAACCCATCTCACAGATGAGAAGCCTGAGGCTCAGGAGTACTGTGTGTGCCAGAGCCAGCAGTGAATCCAGGTGGCTCATTCCCCAGCCCTCGCTCCACACCGCTGTGCTGCCCTGTCTTGTCTTTCCCTCCCCCTCCACAGACTCTCCTCCCCGACTCAGCTCATGTTCCCCAAACTCTGCTCTCGCTCTTCCTTGCTGCCTGAAATGGCCTCCGTCCTCCTCTGGGCTTATCTTGAAGGAAAGGCTGATTTTCTTCCAAGGCTGGTTCAGGTCTGGCTCCTGCTGGAAGCCTCCCCTGGCCAGCCTCTCGCTTGTACAGCCTCTGATCCACCACCTCCTCATGGTCATGTATTGTCTCCCGCTGCCAGCAGGACCACCCAGCTTGATGACTCCTCTCTGCACCCTTAGCCGGGCAGTTCCCTGAAAACACACATTGTTGTAGTTGCTAAATCATGTCCGACACACACAGTAGATACTCAAAATTTGTTTTAATTGATGACAAAGCAGCGATTCTGCTGGGCCCTTTTGGCCTGTGTGATGTCCAGGAACCCCAGTGATTTTTCCCCTTCTTGCCCTGCACCCCTCCACGCCTGCAGGAGTCACTGGAGAAGTCAGGCTACTTGCTGAAAATGGGGAGCCGGGTGAAGACATGGAAAAGGCGCTGGTTTGTGCTGAGACAGGGACAGATCATGTACTACAAGTCTCCGGTGAGACCTTCCTTCCCTGGACAGTAGGCAAAAGGACCCACCCCAGCCCCAGAACTGCATGAGGGACTGGAAGCCGGGCGGAGGGCGAAAGTCTGGCAGGTGGAAGAGGCAGCCTGGGCAGGTTGCTGAGGCTCTGAGCCCCACACAGGACCAGGAGTGAAATCAAGCCCTGAGCAGTCAAGGGCACTTCTAGACCACTTGACTTGGTGATTCCTTTTTCCTTCGGAAGCCAAGTTCTTCTCATGCCTGGTCCTGTAAATGAACTGTTCCCAGGCTGCCCTCACGTGATCTGGACTGTTCTAACAGAGAAGCTTGTTACCGCCTCCATCTTTTTCCAATGCTGTTTGGAATTTGGGAGCCTTAGGATCCTGAGACCTAGTTTGGCAGGATCTCCCTGGAGGACCAATGTTAATGATTTTTTTTATTTTTTAATTTTTTTCAGTGTTAATATTTTAAAGAAGGTGAAAAGGCCTGTCTCTTGTGCAACTCTAGTTGATTGTTAGTGCCTGCCTTGAGCACCATGTTAAGGATTCTGGGCCCGCACCACTCAATGAGTAGGCATGCTCTGATTGATTAATCGTGTCTGGAAAGGGTAATGTGATATACAGGCCACCCGTTGATGACACTTGTTGTAAAATATATAGTACAAAGAATTTAAGGGCTTTATAACTCAGGAATAACTTAGTGGCTTCTTACCCAGTTTTGAAAAAGGTTCAAGCTATACTTTTGAGGCCAGGATCAGCAGGACCCACGTCTCCAATTTACTTAGAACCAGGATCCAGAACAAGTTACCCATCATGCCACAGCCCAGGAACGCTTGGAAGTCACTTTCCCTTTTGTGACCTGGAGTAAGATCTGAGGGGAAACAGTGTGCTCTGGGAAGGCTCCAGCCTCTTTCCTCTCCTTCCTTTCTTTACAGAGTGATGTCATCCGGAAACCTCAAGGCCAAGTGGAACTGAACTCCCGTTGCCAGATTGTTCGAGGGGAAGGTGCACATTCGTTCCAGGTGAGCATGCTCCTGGCAGTTAGTGTTTTAGATAGAAGAGGTGCTGGGTTTGGATATGGCGCCAATGAAAACAAAGATGGGGCGGAATGAGCATGTATGAAAGACGTTATATTGACATTTGCATCGATCCTCATTTGTGGGTTTGAGGAAGGAAGAGGAGGCAGGATGTGAGACGGAGTGAAGGTCGGAGAGATAAGGAGGGAAAGAGGAGAAGAAGGAAGGCCCGGTGGGCCAGAGTTCTGTGCCACCTCATAGCCGGATCCCGGTTATTCCATCCCCTCTCCCCACCCCCTCACCCCCAGCTCATCTCTGAGAAGAAGACCTACTACCTGACGGCTGACTCGCCCAGCCTGCTGGAGGAGTGGATCCGTGTCCTGCAGAGCCTGCTGAAGGTCCAGGCCACTGGGCCTCCAGCCCTGCCTCAGGGGGGCGCCAAGCCCACGGTGAAGGGCTGGCTGACCAAGGTATGGATGGGGAAACGGGGGAGGCATGTGGGCCTCCTGAGAGTCAGGGGAGCCAGGAGTGAGTCCCGGGGGTGGTGGGTCCCCTCCTGACACAGCTTTCTGCAGAAGGTTCCTCACACTGGTTACCTGTGGTCTGAGCCACATAAGGTGATGGTGAATGACTCTCTGGAAAAACAGGGATCAAGATTGTTAGAACACAGATGTTCTTAAGACAGAGGAGGGAAAGGAATGTCTTGGACCCATTTTGAGGTCATTAAAAGTTGCCCCCACCCCTTCCCTGGATTCACCACAGCTCAGTATGAAAAGAGGGAAGCTGTGACCTTGGTGAGGCAGGTGTGGCCAAAGACTCATAATACCTCAGGCTGCCCTAAAGATGTTTTTTGATTTGTTTTTTTTTTTTGGCCGTGCCACTTGGCATGCAAGATCCTAGTTCCCTGACGAGGGATCGACCTCTAGCACCCTCTGTAGCAGAAGCTCAGAGTCTTAACCACTGGGTCACCAGGAAAATCCCTAAAGACGTTTTAATTAGGGCCTTTCTGGTTGCAGGGAGCTGAGAAACACTTGTTGACCTCAAGGAAAGGGAGGTTAACAGGGAAGTGCAGTAACTAGGCCAGGACGCTGTCAGGAATGAAGTGTGAGAAGCTCCGTGCTTGGGGCTCTCCCTCTGCCTTCCTGTTCAGTCTCTGTGCACGGCCCTCTCCTCTGCTCAAGTGCAGTGTTTTTACACTTCAAGATTACATTTGCCCAAGGGCTTCAGCCCACGGTGGCCCTGCCCTCCCAACTCTAGCCCTTGCTGACTAGCAAGTTCTTCTTGTGGTCATATTCCTGGGACAGGACATCTGGTTGGCCAGGTCGACCTTTTAATGGCAGTTCATATGAGGATGAATGGGGGTGTCGTGGCCATGGACCCTCACTGTGAAAGAGCTGGTTCCATTAGTCGAGAATCTGGGTGGCATCTGAGTTTGACCTGGAATTGACCTAAGGGTCTGAGTTGAATCAGGGGTTTTGAGATCTGTCTCCTCATTGCTTCTCTTTACCAGTCCCAGATTTACTTCTGGGGTCATCTGATTCTGATAATGCTGGTTCACTTCTGACCTGCAGGTCAAGCATGGCCACTCCAAGCTGGTCTGGTGTGCTCTTGTTGGGAGAACCTTCTACTACTATCGAAGCCACGAGGACAAGGTACTTCCTGGCCTCCCAATAGCTTCCCCCAATCTGCATTCCTGTGGCTCCATGTCCTGATGGAAGGCCCCACCCCAAACCCTATAACCAGTACAAAGCTAGTGGCTGGATCCCTCTCTTGAGTGTGTGACCAGTGTGCAAGGCCCACAGGTTGTTTTGTGTGGTGTGTCTGTGCTCTTGCAGGCCTATCTCCCCTTCCCCATCCTGTCATCCATCCGCCTCCTTGATCCCCAGCGCTATAAGCCCTGAGGTTCATAGAGAGGAGACTCCTCCATCCCTGCCAGCCGTCCCATTCACACAAGGCTCCTGTCTGCAGCGACCCCTGGGCCGTCTGCCTGTGCGGGACGCGCGCATAGAGGAAGTAGATCGATCCTGTGACTCAGACGAGGACTATGAGGCTGGAGGAACCCGGCAGTTGCTGTCCTCCCACTACACCCTGGTGATTCACCCCCCGGAGCACAGCCCCACTTACCTCCTCATTGGCACCAAGCATGAAAAGGTGAGGGAGGGAACTGGGCCTCCAAAGCTCAACCCTTTGATTCTTATCTTCCTTCCTTCTTCCCCGAGATTCCCAAAATTCAAATTTATTTTCCTCCTAGACATGTTGGCAACTCGTATTTCCTGATTGGGAATATTCCTTCTACTGGGTTCATTCCCAGCAACCAACATCTGTTCACTGGGGCCATAAGATGGAGGGGACCACAAGCTTAGGAACTTAGGTTCACGTTCATTCGATCCCAAGTCTTTGCTCTTAGAGACCGATGGCCTCAGCTTGTGCCAACCAAGCAGGCTGAGCTCCACCCTGGACTTGGCCCCTTCAGCGAAGCTCCCTTGGAGGTCCTGCCTCCATTCTCTCCCAACCCAGCCCCATCAGCTGGCTTTCCGTCCTCTTCCAGGATACGTGGCTTTACCACCTCACAGTGGCTGCGGGTGGCAGCAGTGCCAAGGTGGGCACTGCCTATGAGCAGCTCATTGGAAAGCTGATGGATGGTGAGGGAGACCCAGGTAAGGCAAGGGTGGCCATCGCTGCTGGGTTGGAGGGCGGTGGCTGAGTAATTGGTGATTGGAAACCATCTGAGCCACAGAAGGGCATTCGTGTCCCATGCTCCAGGGCCTTGTTTCTGGTGAGGATACTGGGGAGTAGACACTTGGTCAATGTTTTACTTTGTTCCCTGCAACTTTGCTGGCTGGACAGAGGGTTGAGGAAAGAAGGTGGCTGGTTAATCTGTAGTTAGAGGTGGTTAATAAATGAAGTTAGGATCAGGCTGACCTGAGCCTGGGGCGTTTAGAAGTCTGTATTTTGCTCCTGATTCTCAAGACCCTAAGGATCTAAGGGCTCCATGCATACACACACTGCTCCATTGCTGCTTCAAGGCTTGTTTGTTCCAAGCTGATACACATTCCTCTATCCAGACCTGACACTGCAAGGAGGGGGCCTCCCTTGCACACCCGCACGCACACACACGCTTACATTCAGATGCCCATGCCTTGCACACTCACTCCTACTACAGCCCCACGAGCAAAGCAGTAGCTGCCTTCCTGTAAGCCATGCTTCTGAGTGTGCTGAATAAATGCAGCACACACCTGCCCAGCCCACGCTCTGTGGGTGTAAACGCAGCACAACCCGTGTGTCCACACTGAAAGCCCTGTCTTCCCTGCAGATCAGAGCAGGGGTGGGGTGGGGGCGCGTCCCCTCCATGGTGCTGACTGCCACTGCTCTCTGGTGCTGTGCTCCCGGCAGACTCCCCCCTCTGGAGGCACCCCATGCTGTGCTACAGCAAAGATGGGCTGTACACCTCCCTCACCACCCTGCCCTCCGAGGCCCTGCAGACGGAGGCTGTCAAGCTCTTCAAGGTAAAGTGGGAGCCGAGCCCAGGCCCACAGATGGGCAGTTGGCACCCTTGCCTTGTGTCTCGGCTCTGTCCAGGGCAGTTCTGCCCACCGTGGTGATGGAGACCCAAGCAGTTTAGAGGGTAGCTTATGGAGGGATCTGAAGAGGACAGGAGACAGTCCCTCAGGGTTCCCACCGTGTGCTTTATGGGGAAGATACTGGAAGCTCTGGGACATCTTCCCTGGGTCTTTGGGGAACACCCTTGAAATGAAGAGCTGCCCTCCTCTTGGAGTGCACAGTGGGAAGGGGCAGGTTTCTGTTGCTTCTGGACCTGAGAGGTTCTGGCCTATTTTAGGATGTTCTTTGTTCCCCTCTGAATATTCTTTTTCTTTAAAAAATGAATATGTCTTGTTTATGTAACGGGAATATTTAAAGAAGGAACAATCCTCTCCCAAAGTAGCCATCTCAGTAAGCATAGATATTCTCAAGCAGTAATGATGCTTCCTCCGAAAAAGCGCTGTCTGCAGTGAATCGGGGCCTCCCTTGAGCTCTTGGGGTTGGGGGGACAGGCCAGTCTGTCCCAGCCACAAAGGACAGTCATCAAAGGAACTGCCCGAGCCCGCCGTCATCTCCCTGCAGTCCTGCCAGCTGTTCATCAACGTGCCCGTGGAAGCCGCCTCGGTGGACTACCACGTGTCCCTGGCGCAGACGGCGCTGCAGGTCTGCCTGGTTCACCCCGAGCTGCAGAGCGAGATCTACTGCCAACTCATGAAGCAGACCAGCTGCCGCCCGCCGCAGAAGTACTCCCTCATGCAGGTGGGCGTCCCTGGGGCAGAACAGCTGTGGGCCAGGGCTGCCCAGGAGGTGGGAGAGGTGGAAGGAGGTGACTGGTGGCCAGCAGGCGGCCTCGGGGCACAAAGCTGTCCCGCTGTCCTCTCTGTGCCCCTCCTGGATGTCCACACACAGGTTGCGTGACTGCGGCTCTGGACGGAGCCTGGCCATCTGGCCCTCCCGGTGCCCACAGGAGGTCGGGGGCCGTGGTGTGGAGGGGCTGCTGAAGGCTCTGCAGCTCAGGACCGTGAGGGCGGTGGCGCGCAGACCCAGCACCCACCCCGCACTTCTTCCCCCTCAGTGCTGGCAGCTCCTGGCTCTGTGCGCACCCCTCTTCCTGCCCCAGCACCACTTCCTCTGGTACGTCAAGCAGCAGCTCCAGCGCCATGCGGATCCCAGGTGAGATAGTGCCCCTCTGGCGTTACTGACAGGCGTGATCGAGAGGGACGCCGAGGGAGACCAGGGTGGATCAGATCGCCCCTGCTCCCTGGGATTTGTACGGTGGCCATGGAGACTTGGCCTGTCAGCACATACACCGATGGGCACATGGTGACCCGTGCATGCTGGGCTCCTCTACATGCCAGGCCACATAGGCATGGGTGTTTTGTGGGGGCTCTCATGTGAAGCTACAGTGCCCCTACATCGTCCCCATATTTTCATTCTCTGTTACCATGTTTCTGGGCTCCCGCAGAAAATAGCCATGCCAGCAGCCTGCAGCAAATAGACCCCGAAAGACAAAGTAACACCCCAGACCAGTCTTCGGGGCTCCTATCACTTCCTCCCAGCTGCGGGTTCAGTCCTACAGGTTATGTGTCGGTAGGGAGCCGGGGGTGAGTGGATTCCCCAGTGTTCCTTTTTCCCTTCACCTATCTTTTTAGAAGTGAAACTGGCCAGTACGCCACGTACTGCCAGCGGGCGGTGGAGCGGACGCTGCAGACCGGGGAGCGGGAGGCCAAGCCATCGCGTATGGAGGTGGTGTCCATCCTGCTGCGGAACCCCTTCCACCACTGTCTGCCCTTCAGCATCCCCGTGCACTTCGCCAACGGGACCTACCAGGTGACTGGGCTGCCGCGCTCCCCGAGCTGAGTCTTCTCATGTCACTAATCCCGAGGAGAACACCTTTGGGCCGGAGGGCGCTGAGCCTCCGTAGGCCCAGCAGATCTTAACAGGCAGACCAGCCGAAGCACAGGCCTGGGGTTGAGAGGGCGAGTGGGGCCATTTGCGCCCGTGTGGAGGGAGGAAGGAGCTTGAATCGCAGAAGTGCTTCACTGTTCGCGGCCTGGGAGGTGGATCTTTTGAATCCGCTGCATGAAGAGGGAAGCTGAGACACTGACCAAGAGCGTGGCCTGGGAAAGGCCCCCAAAGCGTTCAGGGTAGCACGTGGGGCTGCAGCTCACTGTGGGCAGGCTCCTCCCTTAAGCACTCGCCACCACATGGAAACCAGCTTCCTCTGGCCGCTGTGATCGCCCTTTCAGACTTCCTGGTAGCTCAGTTGGTGAAGAGACTGCCTGCAATGCAGGAGACTCAGGTTTGATCCCTGGGTTGGGAAGATCCCCTGGAGAAGGAAATGGCAACCCACTCTAGCGTTCTTGCCTGGAGACTCCCATGAACAGAGGAGCCTGGCAGGCTACAGTCCACGGGGCTGCAAAGAGTCGGACACAACTAAGCGACTTTCACTTTACTCGCTTCTTTCAGTCATGCGTTTCCACCTCCTGGGCCCTGACCCCTCCCCTGACCCCTCTCCCGGCAGGTGGTGGGTTTTGACGGCTCCTCCACTGTGGACGAGTTCCTCCAGCGGCTAAACCAGGAGACGGGCATGAGGAAGTCCTCCCATTCGGGCTTTGCCCTTTTCACGGACGACCCTGCTGGCAGGGACCTGGAACACTGCCTGCAGGGGAGTGTCAAGGTGATGCCCCCCACCCCCAAACCAACTGAATCCCTCCTGCGCCACCTTGGCCTTCAGGACTTTGTGTTCCCAGCCTGTTGGAGACTAGGCCGAGGCATTCCCCCAGGCCAGCATTTCTGTGCCATCCTAAAATGAGCCCATACAGGCAGAGTTGTCTCTGCCCTTGTCTCTGGAGAGATCTCCACGTCCCTCCCTCCCTTGAGAGACTCTTCAGCTTCCAGGGGAAAAGCTGCCTCTCAGCTCAGTTTTGGAAGGACAGGGAGGCGCTTGTCAGCATCAGCCCGACCTGGGCAGAGCCCCTGCCAGTTCCATACACACACGCATAGACAGACAGCTGTATGCTGGACCCAGCAGATGTTGTGTTGCACACTGGCCACTCACTCTTACCTCAACTGCCAAGGCCTCTACTGTGCTTACAGGTTCCATCATGAAGAGGTAGATCCTTATGGTACTTCTGTATGGACTTTGAGTGGGATTCCAGCCCTGTGTTGCATTGGGGTCTGGGGTTAGAGCTGCAGGGCATGCTGGCTGTTTGTGGGAATGTGCTGGAACAGTTGATAAGGATGAGGGTTTTCGCTTCAGTGTCTGCTTTCTTTATGGTGACAGCACAAAGGCTTTTATAGTCTTTTACCATTGCCTGGAAAAACTATGCCATGTAGCTTCTTTGTAAATGCCTGGCATCTGTAAGGCTTTGTTACACAGTAGGCCTCTGGTAATACTTGTGGAAGAGGAGAATGGCGGCTGGCAGAAGGGAAGTGGAGCTGGTGATAAGGGGCCATGTGTTTTGACTGGGGCCTGCCCAGCCTCGGGAGGTGGCCTCAGATGTTAAGGCAGTGGGGGGCAGTGTTCCGTGGTTTGCTGCCCACACTGCACTCAGAGCTCCACCTCTGTCTGTAAGGAAGTCGCTGGCACCCTGAGTCCTGGGAGTATACAGGCCCCTCAGGTCAGCCTCCGGATGGAGAGCGATCATTCTGCTCTGCCTGGGTCCAGGCATGACTGGACCTTCTTCCCCTCATCGGGGGCTTTTCTGACTCTGCTCTTTTGCATCTTGCAGATCTGTGATGCCATCTCCAAGTGGGAACAAGCCCTGAAGGAGCTGCACACCGGAAAGTCTGAGGGTGGCACACGTGTTGTGAAGCTGATGTACAAGAACAGGTCCTGAGGGCTGCTGCTGGGGCGCAGCTCTTCACTTTTTCACTGGAGGCCTGTCCTTCACGGACAGGCCCACAGATATAACACTGCCTGTTGGTCATTAGCTGGGGGCCCAGGCTGACTATACTGTTCTCTGTGAGACCCTGGACAGCTCAGGCTTTTGGTCCCTGTACTGTATCTGCACGCTCACACACGCATGCAGACACACACGCCCACACCCCTGACCGCCAGCCAACTTCCTCAGGTGGCTACATGTGCTACATTAAGAGAGGAAGATTTTGAGCACTGGATATTTAAGGCTAAAGAATAAATTGCTCCTGTATTACCAATTCCAGGAAATACAGGAGCCATCCTGACTTTTTATCACTTTGAGTAAGAAAATTTCATCTCAGATATGTCTCCAGGCGAATAATTTCCATTAGTCTCTTGGAATCTTAACTCATCCAGTTCCCTAATGAACTGTGAAAAAGGGGCTTCCTAGGTGGCGCTATGGTAAAGAACCTGCCTGCCAATGCAAGACACCACGGGTTCAGTCCCTGGGTTGGGAAGATCCCCTGGAGGAGGGCAAGGCAACCCACTCCGGTATTCTTGCTTGAAGAAGCCCATGAACAGAGGAGCCTGGCAGGCTACAGTCCATAGGGTTGCAAAGAGTCGGACACAACTGAAGCAACTTAGCATGCACGCACCAGGTACCAGCTTCCCCTCACCTAATCCAGTAAGTCTAAAGGTGAATTCAGAATTAACCACATGCTACTGTTGCTGTGAGATCTGCAAGGGCAGAGATCTTCTCTGTGTCATGCTTGGTTAAATTTTCTGGAGGCAGTGGAAAACAGACTCACAAATGGTATAAAAAGAGTAGTTTCTTTGGAAATCAAGATATACAGATGCAGAGACAGCCTCATCCGTTCGGGATTCCAGTTGAGTCCGCTTCTCTTTCTCTCTCCCGTAGGCTGTATTTTCGGAGTCAAGTCAAAGGCGAGACAGAGCGAGAACGTCTGCTGCTCGCCTCCCAAACTAACGGAGAGATAGTGGCAGGGAGGTTTCCTGTCAACAAGGAGCTGGCTCTGGAGATGGCTGCCCTGATGGCTCAGGTGAGGTTCTGTTCAGGAGTCAGGAGGCTCAGGGGACCGTCTTAGACTCGCAGGCAGAATGCACCACATGGGGGCAGACAGAAGATTCTGCAGGTTCTGAGGTGCCAGAGAGGGTGGCCTTGCTGACTCCTTAGTTAGTAGAACGCCTCACTGCAGACACATACTGAGAGCTCGGAACCCAGGGGCCTAGGTTTGAATCCAGCCACCTAACTGCTATGAGATCTTGGCCAACTTACTTTTCTTATCTATGTTTTAGTTCTCTTTTGTATTCTGAAAGCAAAATTCCCTTACTGCCGCCCCTACAGTGTTGTACTGATTCTAAGATAATGTATGTTGTAAAATGTGTACTCACCAGCTGTCAAACGCTGCAGTGAGAACTGGGAAAAGGAACGTGCATTCAGGCTTTGACTCTTCTTCCTGTTATCTTTAGGAGGCTGTCTTGCCAAAGGCATCCGGGATGCCTTCATGTTTCCCCCAAGAAAGAGCCTGTATTTATATGCTGGAGAAGGGGAAATAATGATAGTTGATCTTTAATAAACATGTACTGAATATGCTAGAGAGGGCCCTGTGCTGAGCGTTTTATATGCATTACCGTATTTAGTTCTCATCCTTACTTTGTAGGAGAGTAAACTGAACAGAGTTTAACTTGATCATGGTTTCAAAGCTGGTAAATGGCAGAGCTGGAATTTGAGTCAAGCATCTGACTCCAATGGCCACATTTGGAACACTACTACACTGTAGGATCTGTAGCATCTTCCGCCCTGTATCCCATTAGTTTGGGATTAGAAGCCAGAATTTCTGTAGTGTTGTCTGCCACTGATTAGCTATGTCTCTGGATAAGGCACTTAACTTCAACTGCAAAATGAACATTGAACTTGACAATCTTTAATATTCTTGGACCCTAAAATTTTTTCTCTGGTATCTGTGAAACTTGAGATAAAGGGTCTGTTCACAAGAAATGTTTTTTTCCCATCCATTCCCTCCTCAACAATAAAGGAATGAAATGATGGTTTATTGTACCTCTCTCAGCAGGCCCCCACCCACACCCATCCACATCCAATTTCCTGACTTGTCCCTCCGCGTGCTTCTGTTGCAGGTAGAGTACGGGGACTTGGAGAGGCCCATCCTGCCAGGACCTGGGGGTACACCCTCTGCCAAGGCTCAGCATCACCTCCAGCAGGTCCTGGACAGGTTCTACCCAAGGCGCTACAGACATGGGGCGCCCCCTGAACAGCTGAGGTAGGCTGCAGGGTCTTGCAGGGAGTCACTTTGGGGAGGGTTGCAGAGTTGGGGAAACCTCAGAGCTGCTACAGAAACATGGCACCCTGTCTCTCCATCTGTCCAAACCAGGCACCTGGCAGATCAGCTGACCACAAAGTGGGCGGCGCTGCAAGGCTGCTCCTCTCCTGAGTGCATCCGCATCTACCTGACAGTGGCCCGGAAATGGCCCCTCTTTGGTGCTAAGCTCTTTGCTGCTCAGGTAAGTGTGAGCGTTTCCAGTGGAAGGAGTGGTTACCATACCGTCTGGAAGCCCACCGTCCCATCAGAAACTCCCTTAAGTTCCTCGGGGATTGCATCAGGTTTGAGCCAGTTCAGTCTGTAGCGCCGACCCGCACACTAGCAACCACTAGGGGTCGCAATCTCTCCACCCATTTCTTGCCTGCTGCAAGCTTTCCCTGGACCAGAGCAGTTGTGACTCATTGCTTTTGGACCAGGATTATTTCTGGGTGACCCTCAACTTTCCTTTACTGACTTCTTTCCCAATCCTACCCCTGAAAAAAAAAAAAAAGGTAGGGTCAACTAATTCACAGCAGGGTTCAGACTTGATGTGACGTCCCTCTCAAGAGTGCTTTCATTCGAAAAGAAGTTTGAAAGGACGTATTAGTATAATAACCTAAACAAACACATCTCCACTGACCTGGAGTGGCCACGGGGGATGTGACTACTCAGGCAATAGTTCATTTCTCCTGCATGAAGGCCAGGTGGCCAACAGTAATTTCAGCTGGAACTGTTCTTCACTGGGTATCTGGTATGTGTGAACTTTGTGCGTAATGAACAGTGTCCTGTCCTCGATGCTGGATCGTGATCCAGTTCACTGAGGGTACAGATCAGACAGTAGACATTCACTCATTCATTCAACGAAGAACTGTTGAGCTCCTATTATATCTCAGGCATTGTGCTGGTTGTTTGCAGTTGCAAGATATAAGCAAATCCGACACAGTCTGTGCCTTCATGGAGCTTCCTATCTAGTAGGGAAGGTCCACATTAATCAAATAATAATTCTCTCTCTGTCTAAATGCATATATAATTTTTTTACAAGTTGTCACAGTGCCATGAAGGAAAAGTACAGGGGAGTTATAAAGGCATATAGCATGGGGACCCTCTTGGCCTGGAAGGCTGGGGCAAGCTCCTGATGAAAGAGACATGTCCAGCTCTGTTCCCAGACTTCGGGGTAGAAGAGATAGATCTAGATTGCCCTCATGCAGCCCTGGCAGGGAAAATTAGTCATTCTAAGACTTGTCCACCAAATTGTAACTTTTCTCCCTGGTAGGGCCTAAAGCCTTTAAGGTTGCATTATTGTTTTCCTGAGTTTTTAAAAAAATAATCCCTAGAAAATTGGTTGAAGCAGGATGCACTGGTGCTGAGAGAAACTGGGTAGAATGCTTTCAGTTTCTGAGAGCCAGGAGAAGACGGCCTGTTCTCCATGCCTGTGACGGAACAGCCAGGGCTGGCCTCTGCAGCAGGAACAGAGTGTGCTGTGCTCTGTGCCGTAGCAGGGTGGGCTGTGGGTACTGCGAGAAAGTGATACCCTTCCCCACTCAGCATAGTTCGTAAGTGACCAGAGCTCCAAGCCAGACGCCTCCTGCCACGAGCAGACTGTTTATCCAGTATGCTGTACAAACACCATCTTCTGTGTTTTCCAAAAGGAGAAAAAAGTTGGAAATCACTGCCTAACAGATCCCTGGATGTACCTTCTACTTCAGAAAGCTCTAATGCGACGAGTTGACTCACTGGAAAAGACTCTGATGCTGGGAGGGATTGGGGGCGAGAGGAGAAGGGGATGACAGAGAATGAGATGGCTGGATGGCATCACTGACTTGATGGACGAGTTTGCGTGAACTCTGGGAGTTGGTGATGGACAGGGAGGCCTGGCGTGCTGTGATTCATGGGGTCGCAAAGAGTCGGACATGACTGAGCAACTGAACTGAACTGAACTGAGTGGTTCAGAATCATAGCTGTGACTCGGTCTGATGGGATTTTCCTGTTCCCCCAGCCTGCACAGCTATCTTCCAAGGAGAGCGCTCTGGTGTGGATTGCTGTGAATGAGGATGGAGTCAGCATCTTGGACCACAACACTATGGTATGGGAGGGTGAGGGCTGGCTCCCTGGCTCCTCCTCTCTGCACTCAGAGTCCTGAGCTGAGTGACCGTGGTTGCTCTGCCCCCACTACCTCCACCCCCACCCCAAGCACTGCTGTCCTCTAGTCTAGACACAGCTATAGACATCTGAATGGAGCTCTCCAAAGTGTGGCCACTTCAGACTTCTCTTTCCTGGTCTGCCAAGACTCCCAGCTCAGGAGGCAGGGGGGAAAGCTACCCAGGAGCTAACTGGATCGCTTCTCACAGCAACTGCACGTCACCTATCCCTACTCTTCTGTGACGACCTTCGGTGGCTGCCGAGATGACTTCATGCTTGTGATCAGATCCCTTCCAGACCAGAGCTCTGGGAAAGGCCACGTTGAGAAGTTGATCTTCCGGATGGCTGCTCCCAAGGTGGGCCTGAAAGCTGCTAGAACATTTGACTCTGATTGGGTATGATGAGGTGGGCTTGGAGCATAGAAAGGAAACTGGCGTTGCGATAATACTCCAGAAGGGCCCCGCCCAAACAAAAATGTTTGGCCTTGTCTCTCATCAGTACTCCTGAGGGTGCTGGGCTGGTAGGTAGAGGGGCTGGTGGGGGCACTCCTCACGTTCCTTCTTCTGTTCTGTCAGTCACAGCACTGGGCAGCTTGAGCTGGGGGCCTCTCGCCGCTCGTCCTTGCAGCAGGCCCAGGCCCCGGCCGGCTTCCTCCTCCAGGCGCTCTCACCTTGCCTTGGGTTCTGCTGTCCCAGCACTTGTCACAAGTGGGCCAGTCAGCACAGGCTCCCCCTTCCCTGGGGTTTTGAAGAAGGCCCAAAGACCTGTTTCACTTTAAGGGCCTTGTTCCTACTCGGTACAGGAAATGTTGATTGGCAAAAATAACAATTTCAGAGACTCTGAAACCGAAGTTCTGATTTATAGTTTCTGGCTCCCTTCTGAGCGGCTGGAAACACTGTTGTTTTAATCCTAAAGCTGGAGTTTGACAAACCTCCTTTTCCTTTTAATACTGTCCCTGCCAAAGGAGAGGACATGCAGGTCCCTTCCTCCAGGGAGGCCACCTGCCCTGGCTTGGAGACAGCCAGAGTGGAATGTTGGTCCTCCTGTTTTCAGGAGGTACCATGGACTCCAGACGCCCATTTCACTGGTTGTCTGAACCTCACCAGTAATGATCCCCTGCGTGTATATTTCCACCCTGAGTGGGTATTTAAGAAACAAACCAAAGCCCAAGAAGCTTAAGTACCCAGTGTAACAGCTGGAGAGAGAGAGAGCCAGGATTCAGGCCAAAGCTAGGTCCATGCCTTCATTTCTCTGTTGTCTCCTTAGATTGCAGAGGTGACCTTCATCTTGGCCAGCTACATGAACCACTGCTCCACAACTGTGAACCCACCCACCACCCCTGCTGCTGCCTGCCAGCCATGGGAACTGGATGGACGACAGTCCTTTGCTTCTGTTCCCTGTGCTGCCAAGGGGCCAACGTTGCTGTGAATATTTCTCCTGCCCTTTTCCCCACCACCACCTGGTGCCTCTGGGATTAGACATGTATCCTCGGGTGTGATACTACTGTGATGGGTCTGGTAGCCCCCCGCAACCCGCCCCAGTTGTTCTGTGAAATGTGTACTTCGGTGTCCATGAAGCCTTTACTCTCCAGGTGCCTTATCATGTTCCAGGGCCAACCTTTAAAAATCCAGACCCAGTATAAAAACCACACCCCCCCATAAAAATACTGAGCTGTGGATGCTATTCAGTTCTAGACACAGGGTTGGCCCGCTGTCCCTGGTACTGAGGGCATCAGTGCTGTACGTCAGTTTTCCTGTTTTTTGTATTGCCTATGGTCCTCACGCGGGGATTTATACTTGAAGTTTTCCTGACATCCCTGAATGGGAGAGGACTAGAATTTCCAATTCACTTGAACTTCAACAAAAGCCTAGAGCTCACTCAGGCTGGACTTCCTCTCCCACCTGGGAGAGGTGTTGGCGGGGCTGGAGACAAAGGGGTCGACCCACCTTTCCCCTTCCGCTGCTACACATGAGGCATCAGTGGCGCCCTTCCGGGGCAGCGGCCCCTGTCCCTGCAGGACAAGGTGCTGTCCCCCGAGAGTGAAGCTGGTCTCCTCACACTGAACCGTCAGCCCAACCAAGTACAAGCAAGGGCAGGGGTGGGTCCACCCTGGCCTCTCCTTGTCTCATTTTAACGACCGGACAGGGCTCAGTGAAGGCTGTGCTTACTACTGTAGAAAGCGGGCATCACTTATTCCCCTGTTCACTGAAAGACCAAGCAAATGCATCCTGCTCTTTACTACTTTGTGAGGCCGCCAAAAATTACTCGGAAACAGAAGATCCCCCTCTCCAGGCTTGTGAGCCTGGATTTGCTTAAGACTTCTGGTGAACTTGCACTGGGAATTAGTTTGAGAGCAGAGCACACACATGTGTTATCTGATGCCTGAGAGCATCTGGTGAAAGAAATTGAAAGTTTCTTTCACCTTTTGCCTTCCTGATGATACCAATATCTTCCCACCCCCAAATGAGACCTGCTGTTGAGTGCAGAGATGATCTCGTCTCCGCCTTCCCCTGATAGGGAAAAAAAAAAAGACGAAAGAGTTCATTTATACTCTGATTTTCTAATACTGGAGAAACTGAGTTTTATTTCATAGCCCTAAGACAGCCTTATCATTTTTCAATAAAGTGCTGAACAAACTATATGAGTTTAGCAATAGCATCCATGAACCAAGCCTTTAACCCCAACAAAGTGTGTGGTGGGGGCACACTGCAAAAACTGCAAGGCTGGAACTAGTTTATCTGAACACCTCAGCTGCTGTAAGCTTCCCCTCTCTCACCCTTTAAACTGAGAAGCATGATGAAAAAGGCAGCACATCAGAGTGTCTGCCTCTTTTAAATGAACTGGACTTTGCCAGGCTGGCAATTTTATAGCTGCCTCCCATTTTGGTTTCTCCCTTTCCCCCAGGATTTGGGATTTAGCTGAGACATTTCTACCTCGAACAAGTCACATGTCACATGTCCCACAGGCTCCTGAATAACCCTTCCAGGGCTGGTGTAAAAGGCAAAAGTTACAGCTCTGGTTTTGTAATATCTTGAGTATCTCTAAGGCAAATAAGGATATTATCATCTACAGGACCCTGTACAGAACACAGGAGCTAGGTGGACAGCCACTAGACTTTTGTAGGACATTGCTTCCTACTAACCAGTCCCTGAAGGGCTTGTTTTTCTTTCTTAACTTTTCTACAGGGACACTGCATAGTTGGAAAAATTATCTTTTTCAAAAGAGCTGATGTCAGGAGTTTAAAAAAAAAAATCCCAAAGAAAAAGTAAGCAGGAATGGAGCTGTGTTCCTACTGAGTTTAGAGGGTCAAGCTGTTTTCCCTGCCCTGTCTTCTTCCCGACCCTTCAGGAATCCTCCCTAGTTTGTTGATTTAATACGAAACAGCCTTATAAACAAAGGCTTCTATAGTATGTATGTTTATCCTTCTTCAACATGTCTGGGAACCAAAGTCAAATTCTGTCTGGCTTTTTGTTTCATCCCTCTTGGCAAAAGAAGTTTCTGGAGTCATAGACAATGCTGAGTAACAAGAGTATTAATGTGCTTGACACCCTTGACTGAAACGCCACGATCATGTTTGTCAATAAAAAGCAGCTGTCTGAACCAAGCAGTGGTGTATGTTTTGGAAGAAGTTCTGTTTATTAAGAGAATCATCATAAAGTAACCCTGTACAGAGCACAGGAGCTAGTGGACAGCGACTAGACTTTTGCAGGACATTGCTTCCTACTAACCAGCCCCTGAAGGGCTTGCTTTTTTTCCTTCTTAACTTTTATACAGGGACACTGCACAGCTGGAAAAATTATCTTTATCGAAAGAGCTGATGTCAGTTTCCCATTTTCTATAAAGTCCAACAGAGAGTAAGCCCGAGTGTGCTCACAAAGTGCGCGTAGTCAACATTACCCTAACACAGTTTCGAGGTCTCCCCTCAATTGGTAAAATAAATAAAACCTCACATGAGGAACACTAAAATACACATTAATACTTTGCTCAATAGCACACAATAAGTTAGGTTTTCAGTCACTTTCTCTATGGCTCTGAGACCCACCACATCCATCCTGGTTTCTCAGACTGTGTCCACTTGAAGGTTTAAAATACAGAAAATAAGCCAGCCACTGTGGCTTAGGAGTCTCCTCTGGAAGACAATACTGGCTTTCTGAATGCTGGGACTCATGGCCTCGTTGATGTGGCTTTCTGGTGTGCCAGGATCTCCTGG
Source organism: Moschus berezovskii (assembly GCF_049115385.1). NCBI lineage: Eukaryota > Metazoa > Chordata > Mammalia > Artiodactyla > Moschidae > Moschus > Moschus berezovskii. The sequence goes on along the minus strand of NC_142468.1, from coordinate 24,066,357 downwards.
CAGCTCCTGTACACTTCAATCAAGCAGTCCAGCCGGGGCTTGGCACTCTGAATTTCAAAGGGGGAGAAATGCAGAGTCACGATGAGCGTAAGAGACCGATTAGTGGTGGTGCGTCCACGTGCAACCTTGACCTCTCACCCACAACCCGGGGGGTCTAAACGGCACAGGTGTGGACTCAGAGAGGCAGAGGTGCAGGCCTCACAGGACTTTGCTGGGAGTAATCCCTAACCAGGCCCACAGCCCAGCCTGGGAACTGTGGGAAGCAGGAGCTCAAAAGACAGTTTTTAATCAGTCTAAATTTCATGATATCCGCCTAAGAGCAAGAAAGGGGAGTAACAAGGACAGACCCTCTTGGGAAGTGTCATGAGCTGTGAAGCAGCTCTGAGAGACAAGAAGGGCACTTTAATATGTAAATACTGCAAATTATTTTGTGTAATGAAATATAATACAATCAAATTAAAAGAAAAGCCACAGAATGAGAAAAATGTATGTGGAAAGCATATTTAATAAAAGTTGGCTACCTAAAATAAATTGTTACAATGCATAAGCAATATGTAGTATCTGCCTGACTAATAGAGGAGATGGATAGTTTAAAACAAGAGAAAATACTGATAGGTAAAACTTACAAGGAAATATAAAAGTCTGTTATTTAAAGAGATACAAATTTAGTAACACTAAATTCCTTTAACTATATACTAAAAAACAGCTAAAACTACTGTTAGACAAGACTACATAAAAACAAGCACAAATTCCCAAAAGTATGGTAAAGTTGTCTAATCTCTAGAGCCAAATCTCAAACAGTATTATATTAGAATCTATGAAAGTATTCATAAGCTAATAAAATTTGAGATATAATGCAAAAGAATTTTAGCTGAGCTGCCTTAAATCCTTTGTAAAAAAGGCAGTGAGGCAGAATTAACTTCATACAGAACTTTATATACCTGTAAAATAATTTATTGTAATTATGTTTGTATAAGTGTTTTTCATAAGAGCAAAACCAAAAATAATCTGGATGTGGTTTTAAAAGCTAGCAAATGATGTGGCTAAATAAACTGATATTTTACATGATGATATAATTATTTAATAAGTATAATGGCTTTTGTAGATACATGAAAAAATACATATTAAAAAAGCAATTATGGCTGATTCACATTGTTGTATGGCAGAAACCAATACAACATTGTAAAACAATTATCCTTCAATTTAAAAAAAAAGTCAACTGAAAAAAAAAAGCAAGTCACCAAAATAGTGTACAACAGTCTGTATAGATCAGTAGCATCTATGTAAAATCATATATTGGGCTTCCCTGGTTACTCAGTGGTAAAGAATCCTGCCAATGCAGGAGACCCAGGTTCCATCTCTAGGTCAGGAAGATCCCCTGGAGAAGGAAATAGGCAACCCGCTCCAGTATCTTTGCCTGGGTAATCCCAAGGACAGAGGAGCCTAGAGGGCTACAGTCCATGGGGTCTCAAAGCGCTGGACACGCCTTAGTGACTAAACAACAAGAAAAATCACAGACTGGCAGACTGACAGAGTCGAAGCAGGTGACTGATGATATATGTGCAGAAGCTGCTGTATATGTATTATTATCTCTAAAGTTTGTATAGGTTCCTATTTCTGAAAGTTTTATCTGCCTCAGAAAGGAATTCTGAAATAACATTCTAATTCTTAGTAAAAATAGCCCTCAGGAATCCTTAAATATTCTTGACAATAGAAGATTACGTTCCTACTGAACCTAAGAAGCAGCGGATCTCTGAGAGAAGGGGTAAGGTAAAGGACTTCTCTGGAGAAAAAACTTAAGAAAAGTCTCTGCTCACCTGGAAGATGGGTACCACTTGGGATATCCCATGGGGTTCCACTGGATCTTTCAATAAAATGCAGAGATAGTAAATCACCTTCTGCTGTAAGAAAAATAAACCAAACAGGAGATCTAGGTGAAACTCAGTTTTCTCAAAACTTTTCATAAATAACACTTGATAGCTTCTGAACTGAGAGAGAGAGGTATATTCTCATTCTTTAGAGGAAAAAACACAAAACAGCAACAACCAGAGATGATTCTGAAGCTGGGCTAGAAAATAAAGTGGAAATACTAACTCCCTACCCAAGAAAACCGACTGCATCTCTTTAAGAATACAGGGCGTATGTTTTCAATACAAGTTTACTTTTATGGCTTAAAGACATCCCACCAAAAAGAAAACACTCTACGTACTAGTACACGGAGCCCTTAAGTTTAATTCTGTGACTCGAGGTATTAAGACTCAGATCCAGACACACCCCATGGGCTGCCTCCTCTAGGGAGGCCGGTAACATTTACTGATTTAAATACTTACCATGTAAATAGCCTCATTAATGATGACATCCTTCACCTTGCCCATCTCAATGAAGGTGGTGCTTTCTTTGCCTGAGGCATAGGAGGAGGTCATCTGGATGCCCAGGGAATCAATGATTAACAGAGTCTCGTGGTCAATCTTTACAAAATGGAGGTAGCCAAGCAGGCCTAAGAGAGTGATGAAGATGGCAGCAGAGAGAATCATGCTGTTCTGAAGAGAGAGCCAGACACAGGCAGTTAAGATTATCAAGTGTTTCTCTGCTGGTTAACAAGTCAACTCCAGACAATGTGGAAAAAAGCCTTTGTTCTCCGGTGAGGTGAATGGATAGGAAGAATGTGCGTGAAGGAAGAGGAAGCTACTTTTATTTGGGCTCTGCAGTGCAAGGAAAGCACATGATAAGACACATCCAGACAAATGGACAGGTCTGGGGAGGAGAACCTCCCTCACACTATTCTCCGAGACTTTTCTTCCAAACTTGGAACTTAAGGACTCAGATTTTTTTCTTCTCATCTTTCATCAGTAAAATGTGTAGCAAAATCTCAGACTGAACAGTAATAAATAAAATGCTTAGCACAATGCAGCAGATAATACTCAACATCCACTCCTGCTTCCTAATACTCTTGCCAACGACTGGTTCAGAAATGGGCCAATGACACAACTCTAGCCAATGACATATAAGGGGAAGTCTGCTGAAGGGCTTTCTAGAAAACTAAGTCCATCTCAAGAAAGAGATCTAAGGAAGAGAAGGCCCCTTCATCCTGAAGTTTTGCTGCCCGGAACTACAAGGCCTCTGCCAAAACTGTGTGGAAAGCTGAGCCGAGGACAGGTAAAGGCTAGAAGATTGGTAAGATGGAAAAACTAAAATCAACCGAGCCTCTTATGCCCTCTAGAGTCCTTCTTCATCTTGGTTTCTGGTTTTGTTAAATAAGAAACATCTTACTATTCAGGGCCCTTTTGGTTATTTTGGGTTATTTTGACTGATATGTTAAGGCTGACTGACTAGCTGAAATGACTAAGGATAGTGTTAAGGGTCCCCAAAATGGTATTTATTTCTTTGATTCTAAGAACCTTTTAACATTTCTGAAGTTGAAGTGTGTTTTTCTATCGAGGTATGTTTGTTTTCCTTTTTTTTTTCCCCCAAAAAGTTATTTAGAAGGATGGCACAGGGAAAAAAAATCACTGATGACCTAGAATCACAAGAGATTCACTAATGTATGGCTGACATTCCTTGAGGGCAGGAGGTGTTTTACTAATCTTTGTTACTAACAAGATACCCTCTCTGACCTAACTCTAGTCAGACTTGTTGAACAATGCAGGCCTTGTTGGCCAAGTTGTAGCAAGACTCTTGCTAAGTGAGTTTAGAGAAGACACTCACCTTGGTTATCTGATCACCCTGGCCTGCCTTCAGCAAGAATCCTGTTGAATCAATTTAGCCAGAATCCCCCATTTATTCCTCATGTTTCCTTTTAGTAATTTTGCATCTATTGACCACTGACCCTGCTCTTTGGCTACAAATTTCTACTGGTCCCTGATGTATTCAGAATTGAACCCAACCTTCAATACTGAGGTCTCTTTTCTCCCATTGCAATAGTTTCTGAATGAAATCTGTTTTTACTGTTTTAACTACTGACCAGCTCTGGTTTTCCTTCAAAGTACCTTTACTTCTTTCTACATAACACATAGTTAAGAGTGAGATAAGAAGTCCAGAAACTATTTGGGCCTGTGATCTGCTTTTGTCTGGTCCACATTAAGCTAAAACTGTTTCTGGGTTGGTTTTTTTTCACATTTTTTGAAGGGTTGATAAAGAAAATGAAACAGAAGAATATGAGACAGAGGCCTGCAAAGCCTAAAATATTTACTGTTTGACCTTTTTAAGAAAAAGTTTGCTGACCTCTGCACTAGATAATTATTTGTTAATTAACAAATGGAGGATGGAGAAATCTATGTGCTGGGTCTTTGATGGGCCCAGAAATACCTACTTTGAGTTAATTAAATGTCTAGTACCTAGTACAGTGTCTTGTACATAATGTGAACTGAATAAGCATTAAGGAAGAATGGAGAGAGATAAACTTCTGGCCCTTACAGATTTATTAGAGGCAAGATTAAAATATATAAAATATTTTTGGAGAATACTATGATATAGAAGTGACTAAGACAGGATTAACAGAGAAAGAAAAAAAGCAAGAGAGAGAGAGATTAAAGCACACAGGAATATCCTATGAAGACTTCTAAGGAGATAGGATTTAACTGGTGCTGAGGAGGTGGTGATTATTGACAGATATACTTAGCTGAGAAAAGGAAGGGGGAAGAACATTCCAAGTTGGAATATGTAAGGTAAAAACCTAGAATTCTAATAGAACTGTGAATTTAAAAACTGGGAGGAAAGTACGAATGAAGAATAAGTATATACTTACGGGATTTTAATATTTTTAAATTTTTTATTTTATTTTGGAGTATAGTTGATTTATAATGTGTTAGTTTCAGGTGTAGACAGAGTGATTCAGTTATACATATTCATATATCTTCACATTTTGAAATTCTTTTCCTATTGAGGTTATTACAAAATATTAAGTAGAGTTCCCTGTGTTATACAGTAGGTCCTTGTTAGTTGCCTATTTTAAATATAGTAGTGTGTATATATCAATCCCGAACTTCCAATTGATCCCTCCTCCCTTCTTTCCCCTATGGTAATCATAAATTTGTTTTCTAAGTTTGTGAGTCTGTTTCTATTTTGTAGGTAAGTTCATTTGCTTACTTGGGGGGGTCTGATCCATATCAGCTTTCCTATAGAGTAATCACTGCCCAAAACTTTATTACCCCTGCATTTTTTATACTTATTTTTCTTTCTGAAATTCTAATAATTCAATATTGGTTTGGATTGAAGTAAAGCCACATGTTTTAATGAATTCCTCCAACAGATTTCTTCTTATACAAGCTGAGATTCATACTCTGATTGATAGTTTTGAATAGGAGGAAAAATAGAAATTCTGATCCACAGAGCCCTTAAGAAGTGCTGCAGTGGAGTTTAAAGGAGGATAAGGTAATAGAGGAAAACAACAGAATGGGAAGGACTAGAGATCTCTTCAAGAAAATTAGAGATACCAAGGGAACATTTCATGCAAAGATGGGCTCAATAAAGGACAGAAATGGTATGGACCTAACAGAAGCAGAAAATATTAAGAAGAGGTGGCAAGAATACACAGAAGAACTGTACAAAAAAGATCTTCACGACCAAGATAATCACGATGGTACGATCACTCACCTAGAGCCAGACATCCTGGAATGTGAAGTCAAGTGGGCCTTAGAAAGCATCACTATGAACAAAGCTAGTGGAGGTGATGGAATTCCAGTTGAGCTATTTCAAATCTTGAAAGATGATGCTGTGAAAATGCTGCACTCAATCTGACAGCAAATTTGGAAAACTCAGCAGTGGCCACAGGACTGGAAAAGGTCAGTCTTCATTCCAGTCCCAAAGAAAGGCAATGCCAAATAATGCTCAAACTACTGCACAATTGCACTCATCTCACACGCTAGAAAGTAATGCTCAAAATTCTCCAAGCCAGGATTCAGCAATACATGAACTGTGAACTTCCAGATAGATGTTCAAGCTGGTTTTAGAAGAGGCAGAGGAACCAGAGATCAAATTGCCAACATCTGCTGGATCATCGAAAAAGCAAGAGAGTTCCAGAAAAACATCTCTTTCTGCTTTATTGACTATGCCAAAGCCTTAGACTGTGTGGATCTCAATAAACTGGAAAATTCTGAAAGAAATGGGAATACCAGACCACCTGACCTGCCTCTTGAGAAACCTATATGTAGGTCAGGAAGCAACAGTTAGAACTGGACATGGAACAACATACTTTTCCAAATAGGAAAAGGAGTACATCAAGGTTGTATATTGTCACCCTGCTTATTTAACTTATATGCAGAGTACATCATGAGGAACGCTGGGCTGGAAGAAGCACAAGCTGGAAAAGATTGCCGGGAGAAATATCCATAACCTCAGATATGCAGATGACACCACCCTTATGGCAGAAAGTGAAGAGGAACTAAAAAGTCTCTTGATGAAAGTGAAAGAGGAGAATGAAAAAGTTGGCTTAAAGCTCAACATTCAGAAAACTAAGATCATGGCATCTGGTCCCATCACTTCATGGGAAACAGATGGGGAAACGGTGGAAACAGTGTCAGACTTTATTTTTCTGGGCTCCAAAATCACTGCAGATGCTGATTGCAGCCATGAAATTAAAAGATGCCTACTCCTTGCAAGGAAAGTTATGACCAACCTAGATAGCATATTAAAAAGCAGAGACATTACTTTGTCAACAAAGGTCCGTCTAGTCTAGGCTATAGTTTTTCCAGTGGTCATGTACGGATGTGAGAGTTGGACTGTGAAGAAAGCTGAGCGCTGAAGAATTGATGCTTTTGAACTGTGGTGTTGGAGAAGACTCTTGAGAGTCCCTTGGACCGCAAGGAGATCCAACCAGTCCATTCTAAAGGAGATCTCTCCTGGGTGTTCATCGGAAGGACTAATGCTAAAGTTGAAACTCCAATACTTTGGCCACCTCATGAAAAGAGTTGACTCATTGGAAAAGACTCTGATGCTGGGAGGGATTGGGGGCAGGAGGAGAAGGGGACGACAGAGGATGAGATGGCTGGATGGCATCACCAACTCGATGCATATGAGTTTGGGTGAACTCCAGGAGTTGGTGATGGACAGGGAGGCCTGACGTGCTGCGATTCATGGGGTCACAAAGAGTTGGACACGACTGAGCGACTGAACTGAACTGAAGGTTACTTAGCCCTGGACATTGATGAGGGTTAAGTAGGATATACCAGGATGAGATAGATAAGTACAAAAGGGAGCTGGTGTAAAACAAACCTCCTATTTAAAAATTCTGCTAAGCAAGCCATCAGATAACCTTGGGTTTGAAGCCCTGGTAGGCCATTTACTAGTTTTATCACTTCAGATAAGTTACTACTCTTTCTGAGTCTCGGTTTTCTTCTCAGGTTGAAATAAGGCATTCAGTAAAGCAGCTGGCACTCAGTGGGCATTTAATAAATATATGTTCCCTCCTCCTCACATGACTATGTGGATAGAACTCAGGGTAGTACTGAAATTCAACTATATTATATATTAAATTTTTTAGGGGGCAGGAGGAAGAACTATCCTGGCATTTCAACCAGTTCAACTGACTTATAAACTTTTAGATACAACTGATACAAATAAGGGTCTTAATTTTGTGTATATGTATACTAAATTACCATGCTCTGAAATATGCTCTGGTGGCTTTTTCAAAAAGCTAATGGGGGACACTTCCCTGGTGGTCCAGTGGTTAAGAATCCACCTTGCAGTGCAATGGATGGGGGTTGGAACCCTGGTTGGGTGAACTAGGATCCTACAGGTCACGGAGCAACTATAATAAACAGGCAGCTGCAACTACCTGACACATCCAAAATAAAAAAACAATTTTTTTAAAAGAAAAACAAATAGATGCAGTATTGAAAACAATACCCAAATTACAGAAATAAATAGCCTTGCTGTACTTAGCTCTGGTCAGATCACTCCTGGAATAAGATATGTCACTCAGGACACTACATATGAGACTAAGTTAAAAATGAAAAGGGCATTTAGGATGATTCCTTTTATTTGAGAGTTGTCACAATGCTGCTACCTATGAACCTCACAATGCTGTGACGTTGGCATAGCAGGTATCAATTCCATTTTAGAGGTGTGAAAACTGAATGTGAAAAAACACTGATGGTAATGAATCTGGAAATTAAGCACAGAAACACTCATCTCTGAAATCTCACTATTCCTTAGAAACTACTTGGAAGTGGGGTAGTGATTGTGGGGTGGGGGAGGTTAGACCGCCCTGAAAAAGAGAGATTATTAACCTGCATGTGAGAACTGCGGAGGCAAAGGCAATTTCTCGAAGACTGTAAAAGGTGCTGTCAGCAGTGATTCCCGTGAGGAGTGGAAGTGATGGGTGAGGACGATCCACCCACCTAGTTCTCTGAACTCTTGGAACTGAACTACCGTGAGCCTGTAGTACACAGAGCACCTGGAAGTTAACGTTTTAGGCAGTCGAGCAAGGACGAGATGGATGCTGAGTGGAACCACAGGGCAGAGAGCAGCGACCCCGGAGGCGGGATAAAGTACAAGAGCGCAAAGTTCACTCAACGTTAAGGAAGGACGAGAGCTGTCCAGCAGCGGAATGGCGTCCCCAGAACCAGCGAGTTTCTGCCCTCCAGGCCGCACGACTGTAGGAGGGTCCGGCGAGAGCTCTGGGCTCGAGCCTAAGACTCCAAAGATCCTTCCAAACCCAAGCCCCCGACTCCGATCGCCGGAAGGGGCCGGCCTTACCTCACAGAGTGTGAAGAGTCCGTAGGCCGCCAGCCACACGGTGCAGGTGACAGCGGTGAGCGAGCGCAACGAGATCCGAGGGCAGATGAGGCAGAACTCTAGGCAGGAAGGGGAGTAGTATCGGCGGCGCAAGGCCAGGCGGCCGCCGCAGATATCTGAGAAGCTCCGCTCGTCCTCCATCGCCGGCTCGCCCGCGCCAGGCCCAGCCATGCCGCGCCGCTCCAGCGCGCCCTCCAGCGTCCTCTCGCGGGCTCTGGACTCACTTCCCCGCCGCGGAGTTGGCCACGCCCCTCCTCTGGCGGCGCGCAGCCGCAGTTCGGCGCGGACGGCGGCGGAGGCCCTTGAGGGGTTGTCTTTTCACGCTTTGCGCGGCCGGGATTCTAAGTATATATGCCACCGAGATTCGTAGGGAGTGCCAATGCCTGAGCGGACAGATAAAAACCGCGATTAACGTGCTCTCCGCTCGACAAACTGATTTTTATTTCCAAGCTAAAGTACGCTCCCCAGGAGGCAGGCAGCAGGTATTCGTTCATACCAACTCAATTTATTCATTCATTCCGGTGCCAGGCCGTTTTAAGTGCTGAAGGTACAGAGGTGAACAGGATCGACAAGGTCCTTGGCTTCAAGCAGCTTCCTTCCTATTGAGAAACAATATAGAAATAATTCCAGGGAGTGTTGTGGCAGTAATATGACCTGCAGGGGTGGCTTGGGGAGTCAGGAAATTCTCAGAGAAAATATACCAGAGCTGCAAGGATATGGAGCCAGACTGGTCTCTGGGAACTCTGGAAGAAGAATTTGCCAGGAAAGGAGGGCCATTAAAGACAAAGCCCCCGAGGCTGAAACAGGATTGGCTATTGGAGGAATCAATAGGTCAGAGAGGCGAATGCGAGGGAAATGCAGTTGGAAGTTAGGGAAGTATAGGTAGGGGTCAGATCCAGAAGAGTCCTGTAGGGCCTGGTGAGGGGGTCTGGATTTCATTGCCTAGTTTTCTCTCCCAGACCACTAAGTGGAGCACTGAGTAGGCAGACAAGTCCCGGCTGGAAGGGTTAGCAAGAGTGGAGGATGCAGAAGGTATGGATAATAAAATTACTAAACTCATGAGTAATAGAGACTTGTGGATTCCCTTTTCTTTTTTATTTGGAACGTGGCCCAAGAGTGCCTGTGTGGCCCGTTAAAAGAATCGTGGTGCTTCAGCCCTGAGGCAGCATCGTGTATTAAAGAATTTGTGTATAAAGATGAGTGGTATAAAGGACTCAAAAGCTGATGAAAGTCAGGTTCAGTTTCTCCATCTTCATCCAGGATTTTGTTTTCCTTTTTCTTCAAGCATTATTTTGTTTTTCTAATTTTATTTCTGTATATTGAATCTTACCAAGCAATACACCCCTTTCGTTTTTGTAAATATCAAGTGATGTCTTTTATAATGGTAAAAGTGATGTTTGCTTATTATGGAAAATTTGAACAATACAGAAAAGAAGAGGGACTTCCCTGGTAGTCCAGTGGCTAAGACTCTATGCTCCCAATGCAGAGGTCCTGTCTTCGATCCCTGGTCAGGGAACTAGATCCCACATGCCACAACTAAAGATCCTGCAACAAAGATCGAAGATTATGCATGTGTACAACTAAGACCCAGTTTAGTCAAATAAATTTTAAAAAAATCGTCACCATACATGGTTATAAAAAATAAGAAGAAAAATTTAAACCATCCATATTTCCACTATGCAGAGATAAACACGATCAGTGTTTGGGGAACCCACTAGTCCTAGAGTTCTTAACTTGCGCACCATAGATAAAATCAGAGTTTTATCTTTAGTTTCTTAACTTCTAATTGAAATTCAACATTTCTTTTGATTATGAACTAATCAAAAAAAAACCAATTAGTATTAGTAATACTTGTGATTTTTGTCACTAATAGAAACCACAGATATTTTCATCTCATAATAATTATCTCAAAATGTCATTTCCACTCATTACTTCAAAATTTCTGCAGTAATTATTAGACCAACTACTAGATCTCCTTCTTTAATGTGTCAATAGAGACACATATTACCATAAGACATTTTAAAAAATATTCTGATAACTATTTTAATTCACTTTTGTTTGAAATTCTATGTGTTCATTTACAAACATTATTATGATAAGGGGTCTATTAGGTTTACTAGATTTACAAAGTATCTGTGACAACAAAAAAAGTGATTTACAAAGTATCTGTGACAACAAAAAAACTTCTGTATAGGCTCAGAAGTTTCACCACTCTAGTGTCATAGAAAAAAGACACCTAAGACACCTATTTAAAGTACTAATTTAAGTATTTAAAGTACTTAATTTTTTGAATATTAAATTATTATATTAAATATTAAATTCTAGGGACAAATAGTATGGTAATTCCACAGCCTCTTCTTAACTTGCTTATCTGCAGTAGAAATTGAAATCTGTGTATTTGCCATTTGCTTAGATGCCGCCTGGGATAGAAAGTGATAAGTTCTCAAGACCATAACCCTGTAAAGACAGCAAGGAGTGCTATATATATATATAAGTAATATGTATATAAATATATATACTTTTAGTGATATATATATATATTTAGTGATATATATGTATATATATTAGCTCTCAATTTTGGACTTCAAAGTATTCATCAGCCTCAAAAGTTCGGTGGAGGGGACTTCCCTGGCAGTCCAGAGGCTGAGACTGTCCTCCGAATGCAGGGGGTTCAGGTTCAATCCCTGGTCAGGGATCTAGAACCCACATGCTGCAACTAAGAGTTTACGTACCATAACTAAGATCTGGTGCAGCCAAATAAATAAATAAATAGAACTAAATAAAAAAAATTTTTTTAAATGGTCGATGGAATATAACAGCAAGGAAGGGTAGGCTGAGGAAAAGAATTCAAACTTAGCAATTGGCAAGTTTCTCCATGGAGTTTTATTGATGATATCTTTTTGCAGGGTCACTAAAGGAGTCTCACAACTAATTCCCTAGTGAATTTAGTTGTGGAGAAGCAGAGAAAGGAAGTATGAGAAACACATACCCTGTATATGTCAAGGCACTGCTGCTGCTGCTGCTAAGTCACTTCAGTCGTGTCCGACTCTGTGTGACCCCATAGACGGAAGTCCTAAAATAAAATGTCAGTAGCATAACAGTAAATGTTGGTTTATTGTCTGTCTATAGTTCATTTAAGTGCTTCTGGTCAAATGACTCATCATTTCTGCCTAGTGATAACTCAGAGACCCAGGCACCTTCTATTTAGTGGCTTCACAGTCCCTTGGGGCTTCCTCAAGTTCCCTTCCATTGGATCTTCTGCATCTAACAGATGAGGGGGCAAGCATAGAGGATCATTCCTGGGAGGGTTTTATGGCCAAGTCTTCGACCCACAGAACTCATAAACATGGATGTACGTAACTTCAAAGGAGGCCAGGAAACACTCTTATCAGTATGCCAAGTGGTGAAAGAAAAATGATTTGGTGAACAACTGGCCAGTCTTTGCTACACTTTCCAAAGAGTTCTGGCTACAAGAACTAGGAAATATATTTGAGTGAATTGAGCATTGTGGTGGCAATGTACAGGATTAATCTGACCTACTTTTGATAAAACAGGTACTTATTTCAACTACTGAAGTTGTTCTTGGAAGCTGAGTGTTTATGAATAGTAAGAAAAATATCTAGCCAAAGAATCCAGATAACTTTTTTATTTTTATGGCCCATGCTAGATTCCTTCTTTTTTTTTTTTTTTTGCTGTGATGGGTCTTCATTGTGACTCTGGGGCACTCTCTAGTTGTAGAGAACAGGCTCTCAAGTGTGTGGACTCAGTTGCTGCAGCCCGTGGGATCTTAGTTCCCCTGCTGCTGCTGCTAAGTCACTTCAGTCATGTCTGACTCTGTGTGACCCCATAGACGGAAGCCCACCAGGCTCCCCTGTCCGTGGGATTCTCCAGGCAAGAACACTGGAGTGGGTTGCCATTTCCTTCTCCTATGTGTGAAAGTGAAAAGTGAAAGTGAAGTTGCTCAGTCATGTCCGACCCTTAGCGACCCCATGGACTGCAGCCTACCAGGCTTCTCCATCCATGGGATTTTTTAGGCAAGAGTACTGGAGTGGCTTAGTTCCCCTACCTGAGATTAAACCTGCATTCTCTGCATTGGAAAGTGGATTACCAACCACTGGACCACCAGGGGGGCTTCCCTGGTGGCTCAGAGGTTAAAGCGTCTGCCTCCGATGCGGGAGACCCGGGTTCGATCCCTGGGTCGGGAAGATCCCCTGGAGAAGGAAACGGTAACCCACTCCAGTATTCTTGCCTGGAGAATCCCATGGACAGAGAAGCCTGGTAGGCTACAGTCCACGGGGTCGCAAAGAGTCGGACACGACTGAGCGACAGAACGGACCGGAACGGACCACCAGGGAAATCCCCATGCTAGATTCTTAAAACCTTTCTATAGAGCTTTCTCTTAGTATTTACTTACACTTATCGATGGCATAGTTTCTCTAAGAATACTGTCTTATTCTGTAGTTTGTATTTTTTTTTTCTTATGATATAGCATTAATGATTTGCTACTGTGTTAACTGAGAGTAGACTTAACTTAGGACCACTTACTCATAGGGGAGAAAAAGTAGAGTCCCATCTAAGCGAAAAGAAATTCCAAATAAATAGGGTTTTAAAAAGATAAATATTGAAATTATACCTCAATTTTTAAAAAGCCAACTAAAAGAACTTAAAAAGCTTGTTGCAATTTTGTGAAATTGATCAAGAAAGAATTTACTTTGCATAAAAAAAAGGTAAATATAACACACTTCATCTCGTTCAGAATTTCATTTTGGCATATCTATGCGGTGTGGATACGCTCTTTATATAGCTTTTCTTAGTGAGATTTCTTTTGCTGTTACATTACGTATATGAAACTGTTATGGAAAAAACTTGGTCTACTGTGTTTCTCCTTTGCTCTTACACTACTACCACACTCAACAACACTTCTGACACCAAATGCTGGGGAGGGGGGTCCCACACCAAGGACAATAATTCTCTGTGACACCAGTTTTCAGACCCCATTATGGTCTGTTGTTCTCTTTTGTTTTTCCTTGTGCCAGCATCAACCTGTCTCGTTACTTTACAGTAGGCATTGATTTCTCATAGTGTTAAGTCTTTCAACTGTGATATTTTCCTTCAAGACTGTTGTTGGCTGTTCTAGGTTCCTTGTATTTTCACCAAAAATTTTGCTTGGATGGCATCTATCAATCAATTTAGGGAGAACTGACATCTTGTATTTTTTAACTGAGGTATAGTTGACTTATGATATATAAGTTTCAGGTGTCCAACATAGTGCTTCACAGTTTTTCAAGATTATACTCTATTTATGGTTATTATAAAGTATTGGCTATATTCCCTGTGGACAGGGAGGCCTGGCGTGCTGTGGTTCATGGGGTCGCGGAGAGTCGGACACGACTGAGCGACTGAACTGAACTGAACTGAACTGTACAATATATTCTTGCAGCTTATTTGTTTTGCTTTTGCTTTAGTTGTTTTTAACTTTTGTTTTGCTTATTTATTTTTTAACATCTTACTTATGTTAAGACTTCTAGGCCATGAACCTGGTACTGTGTATCTCTGTTCATTTAGGTCTTTACTTTCTCTTAGCGGTCTTCTGCAGTCATCTTGTACATCTTTCATCACACTTATTGCTAGGTATTTGGTGCTATTTGATACTCTTACAAATAATATATTTTAAAAATTTTATTACCTGTTTCTTTTAATAAGATATGTTTATTATTTCCCAAAAACATCAAATTGAAATTTTATAATATGTTCCTAACCCTGTCACCTAAACAAGTCTTCATTTCTCAAACATTTGAGTCCTTTTGTTTTAATGTTTTTAATTATTGAAAAGATGATGTAATACAGAAAATGTGAGAGAAAAAAATTACACAAATCCTAAAGACCTTTCAGTTTTACATATTACTTTTCCATTATTCTCTCTTAGTTTCTGCACTTTAAAATATTATCATAGTGATAGAATACACACCATTTTGTAATGTTAAAATATAAACTGAGGCATTTAAAAAAAATAAGAGTTTATTTGAGAAAAAATAGATTCAAATAGGGCAGTACCAAGCCAGAAGTTAGTAAGAGCTCTCATTCCACTGACAGGCGCTAGGGAAAAGACTTTTATAGAGAAATTGTTCTTCCTGTTTAGTTGCTAAGTAGTGTCTGACTCTTTTGCGACCCCGTGAACTACAGCCTGCCAGGCTCCTCTGTCAACGGCATTTCCCAGGCAAGAATACTGGAGTGGGTTGCCATTTCCTTCTCCAAGGGATCTTGACGCAGGGATCCAACCCACGTTTCCTGCATTGCAGGTGGATTCTTTGCCACTGAGCCACCAGGGAAGCCCTTATAGAGAAAAGGTGGAAGCAAAACAAGGAAATCATCTGATTGGCTATAGCATCAGTTCAGTTCAGTTCAATTCAGTTGCTCAGTCGTGTCCGACTCTCCGCGACCCCATGAATCACAGTACGCCAGGCCTCCCTGTCCATCACCAACTCCCGGAGTTCACTCAAACTCATGTCCATCGAGTCGGTGATGCCATCCAGCCATCTCATTCTTGGTCGTCCCCTTCTCCTCCCGCCCTCAACCTTTCCTAGCATCAGAGTCTTTTCCAGTGAGTCAACTCGTCTCATGAGGTGGCCAAAGTATTGCAGTTTCAGCTTTAGCATCAGTCCTTCCAATGAACACCCAGGATTGATCTCCTTTAGAATGGACGGGTTGGATCTCCTTGCAGTACAAGAGACTCTCAAGAGTCTTCTCCAACACCACACTTCAAAAGCATCAATTCTTCGGCGATCAGCTTTCTTCACAGTCCAACTCTCACATCCATACATGACCATGTGAAAAACCATAGCCTTGACTAGACGGACCTTTGTTGGCAAAGTAATGTCTCTGCTTTTTAATATACTATCAAGGTTGGTCATAACTTTCCTTCCAAGGAGCAAGCGTCTTTTAATTTCATGGCTGCAATCAGCATCTGCAGTGATTTTGGAGCCCCAAAAAATAAAGTCTGACACTGTTTCCACTGTTTTTCCATCTATTTCCCATGAAGTGATGGGACCAGATGCCATGATCTTTGTTTTCTGAATATTGAGCTTCAAGCCAACCTTTTCACTCTCCTCTTTCACTTTCATCAAGAGGCTTTTGAGTTCCTCTTCACTTTCTGACCTAAATCAAATCCCTTATGATTATACAGTGGAAGTGAGAAATAGATTTAAGGGACTAGATCTGATAGAGAGAGTGCCTGATGAACTCTGGACAGAGGTTCTTGACATTGTACAGGAGACAGGGACCAAGACCATCCCCATGGAAAAGAAATGCAAAAAAGCAAAAGGGCTGTATAAGGAGGCTATAGCATAAGGTTGTATTATTTGGAAAACCTGGTCGGCCATTTGTGATTCATTGTCCTTAGGTTTAGATTTCTTAACCTTGAGGCATTTATAGGTTTTTTGGTTTGCTCATGTAGGCAGCAAAAGTATTAGAATCACCTCAGTATAATTTAACAATAATTAAAAATGAATGTTTTGGCAAACATTTTCCATATTTCTATAGAATTTATGAATACATTTAAAATAGCTACATAAAGTTCCAGCCTGTTAATCTACCATAACTTACTTCATACCCTGCTGTTGTTTTCCTGCTCAGTGAAAATGGCTAGTAACTATTTCAAATAAGGAAAAAAGATAGTGGGAAAATATAGACAACTAGAAAGGGAAAATAGACACACAGAAATAGAAGGAAACCTGTAGAAACGGATATAGCATAGAAAGCAGAGGGGTTTTTTTCTTGGAGTCATATCTCCACCTTGTGGCACTTTAGGATAGGAACAATTAATGTTTTCGATTCAAATCAAAGAACACAATGGCCTTTGTATGTGTGTGTGTTGCGGCGGGGAGGGGGGGTGGGGGGGTAGGGATGGGGGTGAGGGGGGTGTTCTCTCACTCCTGAAACATCAAGCGACTGTATATCCTTGAACACTAAAGAGTTTTGAATGGAATAAACCAAATGTGGAAAAGGTTAGTTAAAATGATGGATCTAGTTTGAAGGACATGGTCTTGAGAAACAGGTTCAGATAGACCATTATATTCTCAGCTCAATTTCAAGTGATGGGTATCAACGACTTTTTTAAGTCATTGATGAAGCCACAACTATGTAGCCTAGGAAGTTGTTACCTTCATGTGAAAATGATTCTGAAGATTTAAAAGGAAAAGTGCGGGGGAAAAAAGGCTGGTTAAAGAAAGCCTTACCATTCAAAGTGTGGTAGGTAGAGCAGCCGCATGGATATCACCTAAGAGCGTGTTAGTGCAGATTCTTGGGTCTTACTGAAAATCTGTGTGTGTGTGTGTGTGCGTGCGCTCAGTTGTGTCCCACTCTTTTGCGACCCCATGGACTGTACCCCGCCAGGCTCCTCTATCCATGGAATTCTCCAGGCAAGAATACTAGAGTGGGTTGCCTTTTCCTCCTCCAGGGGATCTTCCCAGCCTAGGGATTGAACCCACGTCTCCTGCAACTCCTTATTGGCCAGCTGATTCTTTACCACTGAGCTACCTGGGAAGCCTCCCCCACCCTCACCCATAGGCCTGCAGACTCAGAATCTGAGCTTAACAAGATTCTTAGGTGATCTGCTTACACATTAAAGTTTGTGAAGCACTGAAAGATCTAACTCCTCATGCTTGATTCTCTATCTTGACTGCATATTAGAACCACCTGGGGAGCTTTCAAAACTCTATTGTCTGGGTCCATCTCTGATAACTAATGAATGGTGGGGGAAGGAGGATAGGGACGTGAGTATTTCTTAAAAAGGTCCCTAGGTTCTTTTTATCAGCTGCCAGGGAAAACTGTTGGGAGAAATCTTTTCCTCTGCCATTTTAGGTTCAAGTGACTGGGAGGGGGCTTGCAAATTAACTGACAATAGATTAACAGGAGGAAAGGAAGTTACTCAGAGTAACTCACTGAATAGCCAGAGTAAAGCTATATACACCAGCTTAACAAAAGGAGAAGTGGGGAGGACTTCATACTTCAAAGTATGGAAAATTCCGTTTGGCTTTTTGACGCCAATAGGCAGCTGGTTCCCTCTTTGGTGTTAAAGGTCAGTCATTTCCCAATCAGGAAAATCCCTCAGTGGAGTGAGGGGTAGGAGTCAATGGTAACTGTGTTTTCAGGAGGCTCGGCTTAAGTTTTTTTTTTAATGTTCTTTTTATGGCTCATATCAGATATTATTAAAATAATTTCCATACAACTTTGGTGGGATGTTCATCCTTTTTAAAAAAAAACACACAATCCCTCTTTTAAATTTTATTTATATTTGGCTGCTCTGGGTCTTCTTGCTGCTCTTGCGGCAAGCGGGAGCTACTCTCTAGTTGTGGTACGAAGGCTTCTCACTGTGATGGCTTTGCTGGTTGTGGAGTCCAGGCTCTAGGGTGCAGGCTCAGTAGTTCCGGTGTAAGGGCTTAGCATGCTTCCAGCATGGCATGTAGAATCTTCCTGGAACAGGGATTGAACCTGAGTCCCTTGTGTGGGCAGGCGGATTCTTAACCACTGGACCACCAGGGAAGTCCCTATTCATTCTTTTAGAACTATCATTCTAGTACCACCATTCTGTTACTCTATATTATATAATATATATTACATATATGTTACTCTAGTACACCATCCTCCTCCTCACCCAGGCTTAAAACCTCTCCTAATCTGCAGCTAAGTACCCTGTATTTCAGTTGCTCTGTACTTTTAACCTCTGTCCCTCACCTCCCTGACTGCACTGGTTGACAAAGTTCTCCCCCATACATACTCTCTACCACATTACCTTATCACACATGTTTTATTTATCATGCAGATCAATACCTACAATTCTCTGTCTCACGTAGAGGTTGGGCTCTTTATCACTGTACCCCCAGATCCTAGAACACTATCTGATAAATAGTGGGAGCCCAAATATTTATTGACTCTCTCCCTCCACTTTCATCACTGAAGTTTCAAACAACCTACAGATTCCTCCTGGAAAATCCTTAAGCTCGGCTTGAATGCCAGTTCCATGAGTTCTTCCCTGCCCCATATAAGAGTGGTAATTACATCCTCAGAACTTTCATAAAGAGACATAACTTCTTTTAATTTTTTAAAGCTTTTTATTTTTTATTAGAGTATAGTCAATTAACAATATTGTGATAGTTTTGGGTGAACAGTGAAGAGACCCAGCCATACATATACATGTATCCATTCTCCCCCAAACTGCCCTCCCATCCAGGCTGCCATATAACATTGAGAATAGTTCCATGTGCTATACAGTTGGTCCTTGTTGGTTATCCATTTTAAGCATAGCAGTGTGTACAGAGACATGAATTTTTTTAAAACTCACTTATGATAAATAACAAGGTCCTACTGGATAGCATAGGGAACTATATTCAATATTTTATAATAACCTATACTGGGAAAGAATATGAAAATATGTGTATGATATATACTGTATGTAATATAGTATATTTAAATATATAATCTGAATCACTTTGCTGTACACCCAAATCCAACACAACATTGTAAATTAATTATATTTCAATTTAAAGACACTTACATATGTCATTTAGTACCTGTTTATTCAATAGAAATTTATTGAATACTCCTCCTGTACCAGGCACTATGTTAAAAGATAGTAAGACACCATTCAGGCTCTCAAAGAAGTTGCTCTCCAGGAGAAAGAGATAATCCTCTAAATGGATGATTGTAAGTCAGAGGCTTCAGTGAACCAGGGGAAGGGTAATCAATACCCTTGATCTGCCTTGGTTTTGGATTATGCTTTTGACCACTTACTCTGTGACCCTGAGCAAATGACTTTGCCTTACCAAGTCTTGGTTTTCATATCTTAAATGGAGATAATACCAGTGTCTACCTCACTACATTGTGATGAAAATTTAAATAACACTTGTAACATGTTGAGCGGGTATCTAGTATATAAAGTGAAGTGAAGTTGCTCAGTCGTGTCCGACTCTTTGCAGTCCCATGGACTGTAGCCTACCAGGTTTCTCTGTCCATCGGATTTTCCAGGCAAGGGTACTGGAGTGGGTTGCCGTTTCCTTCTCCAATCTAGTATATAGTAATCATTCAATAATGTTAGCTAGTACTATCGCATCCAACTCAGCATTGGAGGGTCTGGAAAGGCTTCCTTGAAGAAGTGACTTCAAAGTGAAAACCTGAAGAATGAGAAGGAATTAAGCAAGGGAAGGAAGGGAGGGAGGGAAAGGAAGAAAGGTCCTAAACAGAAAGAGCAGTAAGGTGCAAAGGGCTTGAAGGTTGTTTGTAGTGTAGAACCTGAACAAAGGACAAAGTGTTCTGGTGTACTTTGCAGCCCCAGCCTCTGCTGGCACTAAAAGATTTCACACCTAAATTTCATTTGGCCTTTGATGGCAGCTGTTGGTCTGTTTTTACTTCTTTATCACTGATCAAGGCTAAAAATAAAACCCCCCTCTGTGTTGTGGGCGGGGAGTGACGAGTATGTGAGGGGCTCAGGCAGGACTACTGGTTGGGCAGGCAATGAGTCCAGCCATTTACTCCTACGTCCCCTCCTCTATTCCCCTCACTTCGGGCTTTCTACTGATCCCAGGAATCCCCACTGCATGATAAACAGACTGTTACGTCTAACCCTCCTTAGAACTCATCTCGGCTTCCTTACTTTTATTGTATGAATTCTCCCAGCTCCAGGATGGAAAAGCAAGAAATAAGGGACCACATTTTCCAACTCCCTAATGCAGATTCAGAAACATTAATCCTCTGCCTTTCTGTAAAAATTCTTTTTCTGAAGTTTATCCTCTTCAACGATGCCCCTGACATCTGACCCCCACCTACCAACATGACCCAAGTCACCGTGTTTCCTCTGCTCTGGATATTTTGGCTATATAGGCATTCTTGTTCTTCTGACCCATAGCCGGTTTCAACTTAGGGCTATTGATTTTGCTGTTCCTGTAAGCCTGAAAGGCTCTTTTCCTAGAACTTGTTATGGTAGCTCCTTATCATTCAGGTCTTTGGCTCAAATGTCAGTTTGCAGAGGCCTTTCTTGACCCTTCTCTCTAAAACAGTACATCTGGTTCCATTACTCTGCATTATTTTCTCCATACCATTTACTGCCATCTGAAATTATGTATCTGTGTGTGTGTGTTCAGTCACTAAGTCACCACCGACTCTTTGCAATCCCATGGACTGCAGCACGCCAGGCTTTCCTGTCCTTCAGTATTTCCCAGGAGCTTGCTCAATTATGTATCTACTTGATTGCTTTCCCCACTAGAATGTAAGTACTGCGAGTGATGAGATTTTATCTGTCGTTGTCAACAGCACATAGAACAATGTTTTTTTTTCACGTTAAATATTGACAATATTTAAATGTGTTAAATATTGACAATAAAAGAATACATGAATAGTTTAACTAAGAGGCTCTAACCTTTAGAGTCGGGCTTCGCAGGTCCTCAGTGGTAAAAATCTGTCTGCCAGTGCAGGAAATGCAGGAGGCTCGGGTTTGATCTCTGGGTTTGGAATGTTCCTTGGAAGAGGTAATGGTAACGCACTCCAACATTCTTGCCTGGAAAATCCCATGGACAGAGGAGCCTGGTGGGTTATAGTCCACGGGGTCGCAAAAAGTCAGACACAACTGAGTGAGTATATACACAGACTTTCGAGTCAAAAGGTGTGGTCAATGAGCTCAGCCCTTTGGAAATTTCCACTTACCACATCAGAGTCATAGACCAAGGACCGTGAATAAGGGCTTCGTAAAAGTCTAAGTTTTGGTCATTACCAAGCTCCTGTTATGTGCCAAGCACTGTACTCTGGAAAGGATCAAATGATGAACAGAAAGAGTCATGGTTCCTGCCTTTGAGAATTTGCAATTTAGTCCTCTCTGAGTTCCCTTAGATTTGTAGTAAACAGTGGTGTGCTGGACACTGCTTTTAGCCACCTGTCGGAAAGATCTGCTGGAGCCGAAAATGGCGACCTGCTCCAGTACTGTTGCTTGGAAAATTCCATGGCCAGAGGAGCCTGGCAGGCTACAGTCCCCATGGGGCTGCAGAGAATTGGACACGACCAAGCGACTAAGCACACACAAGACCCTATTGTCAAATTTTCAGGAATTTTGCAAGCCAGTTGTTAAACATTGCCATCATTAAAAGTCAAATTATATAAACTTACAAGTAAATCATGATAAAAACAAAGATATACTCAAAACTTAATGCCTAATTATTTTACTATATCTTATTTTTTTATGCTCTTGAGGTTATTTATGGTGATTGTATACATATGGTGAAAATATTTTATAATGAGCATATTTTCCCAGTTTCATGTTCAGTTACATCACATTGGTAGCTTGAAATGATAGCCTTTGTGGAGTATTTACACCAGGGAGATCTCTCAACACCATCGTCAGGTCTTACCTACTGACCACCCCCCACCTATCACCTCCAGCACACACTCCCAGCAACCTATCAAGGGACAGAGTATGTGTTGGCAGTCAGTGAATTGCAGAGGCAGAATCTCTAGGTCCTCCTACAAAGGAAGAAGACAAAGAGAACCAGCTGGTTTGGACCTGAGGAAAGGTTCAAGAGCTATGCTATAAAAGAGTACTACAAGTTTTAAAATAAATTTCTAAAATTTAACTTGTTCTTTTATGTAATTTTAGAATATTATCTTTAATTACTTATTTTGAAAATACCTATTTTGGAAATAAAAGCAGATCTGTTATTTGAACTTTGGGTTTTAAATAAATGAATTATAAAATATTTCAGATATATAAAATTAATAATTTTAAAGTATAACAGTGATATAAAAATCTACTATTCACTCCCCTGATGTATAGTATTGTGGAACTAGTAATTTACCTGTGAGTAAACTGTAGGTGGTGGAAGACCAGTGAAAGTGACATGCAGGATTCATGTAATACTTTAGAAAATCAATCTAGTGACTCACAGTAGGTGCTCATGAGCTGAGGTTTCCAGGAAAACCTGAGGTAATCTGTGACAGTATCAGCTTCTGAAAACATAGCAAGGGGGAAAAAATGGGTCAATGGGCAAGAAAAAACGTACTGAGATAATTACAAGGATCTGCTCAAGTGTGACAATCAGTGACTCCCTGACCACAGCCCCATCCAGGCTCTCCACACTCCCCAACCCTGGAGAACTTGTTTAAGACCCAGGCTGTTAGCGCCCTACCCCCAGAGTTACTTAGCCAATAACGTTTGGGGGTCAGACTCAGTAATTTGCATTTCTGCCAAGCATGCAAATATTGACCCTGCTCATCTGGGACCACACTTTCAAAACCACTGCCTCACAGTAATACTCTGCTTATTTTGCTAAGGCTTCAAAGACACCTCTTTCTAAACCAGCAGGGGGAGACAGGTATAAAATTTATCCTTTAAAAATAAAACTGCTTTAGGAATTCCGTGTGGTCCAGTCGGAAAGACTCCGTGTTTTCACTACTAACAACCGGATGGAACCCTGGTCCCCTGGTCGGGGAAACTACAATCCCTCACAAGCCCCCTCAGCGCAGCCAACAAACAAACAAACAAAACCTGCCTTATAGTGCTAAAGCTCCTTGGAATTACGACATTGCCATGGAGACTTCTGAAATATTTTAGAGAGCAGCATGTAAGTTAGCATCAGGTGAAAAAATTTTCAGGTATTTACATAAAAATTTATTTTTGATAGGACTAACGTCCAGATTCCTGTAAGTCATTCATTACAAGTCATTCCTGTAAGACACTAGTTATGGTTAAGGGCTTGGAATCTAGAGTCAGGTAGCTACCACTTACAAGCTTCCTGACTTTGGAAAAGTAAATCTTCTCTAATCCTGTTTCCACGACCTTAAAATAGTCCCTACTTTATGGAATTGTTAGAGGGCTAAAAGTTCTTAGAACTTACGTCGGTTATTAGAATATTACTATTTAAGTAGTTACTGTCAGCTCTTTCGCCTCCCTAAAATTGAAAAGTAGTTCAGATACGTTGCTATGCTTGTTTTTTAATACTCGGTACTCCCGATATTGAGATGAAGAACTGAAAACGCCTAGAAGGTAATTTATAAATCCTAACCTTCACGTCCCAAATACCTAAAATAGGTGGGTTATTAATATTAACATTCTTCTCCCGGAGAGCTCTAATCTATATTGGATCTCCTAGCCTTTGACGCCCAAAGTGGGTGATAAGCACGTTTCCTGGACCTTGAGCTCTGAGATGAAACGGAGCCGATGGACACCAGCTTGGTCTTGGCCAGGCACTCACGTGGGGCTGGACCAAGTCCAGCCCCAGCCAACTCTTCCGTAGAACTGGCATCTGCCAGGCGTGCATTTGTGCGAAGAGTCACGATCCTCGAGCCTACGTACGTGTTGGTTGGTTCGCGTGTTCCGCGGAATTCGCGAATTTGGGGCGGCGAGGGGGGCGTCCGGCGGCCGCTTCCCGCCAAGGGACACACCTCTCCGGGACCTCCCTCTTATTGGCCAGGCCCCCGATCTTGGCCCTGTGGCGTCAGCGGCAGGGGCATGTCCTTGGCCCGAGAGCCCGGACCTGAGCCAAGTGACATCAGCGAGAGCAGGGGCGCGGAGCAGCGGTGGGCGGGGCCTGCAGGAAGGTGTGCCGGGGGCTGGCCGGGGGCGAGGCGGCGGGGGCCTGGGCGGGGCCGGGCGGCGGTGACGTCGCGGGGCGGGGCGGGGCGGCGCTCGCCGGTAGGCTTTAAGCGCTGCCGGCCCCGGCGCTCACCTCGGGCGGCGATCAGCGCGCAGCAGCCCCCTGGGTCTGCTACTTCCTGCGCTGCCCATCATGTCCCTGAGGAGTCACCTCTCGCGTCTCCTCCGGACGCAAGTGCACTCCGTCCGGAAGAAGTCCGTCCACTCCGTGGCTGTCATTGGAGCCCCATTCTCCCAGGGACAGGTGAGGACTGGGACCTGACACTTTGGGGTAGGGTTCCTCTCCCCACCCCCCCAGCCCCTCACTCGAGCCCCGGAGAAAATCGGGACCGGTGGAAAGAACGAGGAGGCGAGGAGAGGATGGGGAGAAACGGAGAGGCGGATGAGGTGGTGGATTCCGGCGATTGGACACCGGGAGAGCACGTGGGATTTTTTTCCCCCCGGGTAGAAGATGGGAAAGGAGGGAGGGGATGGAGGGCACCCTGTTTGCGAGGCGGACCGGCGGTAGCGGCCTGGTGGGTTTCTTCGGCCTCCCCTCCGAGGAGCGAGAAAGGGGTGGGTTCCCCTCTGGGTGATGGAGGAGAGGAAAGACGGGAGAGGATTTCACGGAGGGGCTGGAGGAGGAGAAACCGAGGAGAATCCCCGGTAGAAAATCGAGGGCGGAGAGGCTAAAGAGAGCGACCGAGGATTTAAGCCTCCAGGGTCTATTCTCAGAAAGAGCGTTCACTGGAAAGGAAGTCGGCGCTTCTCTCTCCAGCGGCGGGAAGACTGAAGGGGCTGTTTTGTCCTCTCTTCAATGAAAGAAATCTGCAGTCATGGAGAGCTCACTGATGGAGAAGCCAGGGCTCAGCCCAGGCCAGCGACGCACGCACCCGACAGCCAGATTCTGACTTGGCTCAGCCTCAGTCTTATCTCCGCCTGCCCTTCCCGACACCGAGTGGCTTGGGAGGTTGATTTGAATCCAGTGGTTGTGTCTCTCTCCTCCTTCCCTCCAAGTGTTTGAAATGACCAGAACTCAGATTAAAAGAATAAAAGGAGGGGCTGATACTGTCACAGGTTTCCAGAGGGATCTGCTGGAAACTAAGAATACCGTTGCAAACTTCTGTATTTTTTGTGGACTAAAATGATCTTATTTTCAGTCATCTTCCCTCACATCTAGCTCTAATTTAACTTACAGAAAAGAAAAGGAGTGGAATATGGTCCCGCTGCAGTAAGAGAAGCTGGCTTGCTGAAAAGGCTGTCGGATCTGGGTGAGTGGCTGGATTTTAGAAGTCTGAAGGCTGTTAATAGGCCAGTTCAGAGTCTTATTCTCTTATATCCTGGAACTGCACGGTGTGCTTGGAATGCGCTTCCCATCCTCCCTTGGATCTCACCTGCAGCTTAAGATCTGTGGAGGAGTCTTCAGGCAAAATCTTCTTGCAATAAAGAGCAAATGGGGAAGGCAAGGAGGTGGAGTAAGGCAGGACCTGGAACAAGTGCTGATGACTGCAAAGTGGTGCTGAGGATGCTGGCTCCCGCTCCCACTGGACAGTCAGCCTTTCTTCGAAATTCTAGTTCTCCTAACTCAGAGGTCCTTCTGATTCATCCGTCTAACCAATTTCCTGTCTTCAAGTCATTTGTTTCCTCCTTAATTTTAAGAACTTGCTATGACTGTAAGCAGAAACTTAGATCTGTGTTCTCCAAACTTCCCTGATTATGAAAATAACTTGGTTTACTTGTCAGACATAGAGATTCATTGGCTTCATTGAGGACGAATCTGATTTTCTGGCTCTGAAGTGGGACCCAGGCATGGGCATTTTCACAGACAACCCAGATAATCAAAAGTAATATTGCTGTCTTGTAATCAGGATAGTGTTCTAAACATACAAAGCCAGAAGTAAATCCCACCCACAGATTATATGCCATTCGTCTAGTAATGGAAAACCTTTTTAGTAACAGGGCACCAAATTCCAATACCCTTATGGTAAGAACTTTCTTATATTGAACTCAAATGTTTCTAGCTGCTATTCAAGGCCATTTTCTCTGTTATATTAGGATCATTCACATATCTCTTCTGGAGCTATAAAGTGCAAAAGGCGTGGCAGTAGGGAACTATAGGTCCTGGAGACAGTAATACAGAGGCTAGGTGGACTACAAATCCCCTCCCCATGCTTGCTTAGAAATCTCTGCTGATCACTGAGTCCATTCCAGGGGTGGGTCATCTCCCTCTAAAACAGGATTAATGAACTCTCCAAAATCACCTTGAATTGAGGGTCCCTTCATATACCTCTGGCTACATATGGATGTGGTGTCTTGGTTTGAATATTGAAAATTTTTCTGTTAAATAATAAAGAAACCTACTGAAGAAAGAACTATAATTGGTCACTTTAATAACTTTCCAAGTTTACCACCAAAGATGAGAGAGAAGATTTACTCTTCATGTGTCAACAAGTTACCTGATGGGATGAGATCGTCCCCCTCTTCCTGCTTATAAATGAAAGTGTGTGTACTTAGTTGATCAGTCATGTCTGACTTTTTGCGACCCCATGGACTATAGCCCACCAGGCTCCTCTGTCCATGGGCATTCTCCAGGAAAGAATAATGGAGCGGGTTGTCATGCCCTCCTCCAGGGGATCTTCACCTCAGGGATTGAACCCAGGTCTCCCGCATTGCAGGCGATTCTTTACCGTCTGATCCACCAGGGAACCCCATAAATGAAGATACTGTCTCTCTGAATCAGCTGTACATTTTTTCTTTTTAAAAGTGTCTTTTACACTGAGGAAAGCAATTTCTGCTAATCGCTATTTTTTAATACTGGGTAAACCTGCAGCCCATCTGATAAACTGAGGCTAGCTTTGTTTAAAATTGCCTGCTCATTCTATTCTGCCTTAAGAGACTCCTGACTGGAATCAATTGTAGCTTCTTACAGGGGAGGTTAGTAATACCCAGTTGCCGCTGCTGAATGAGGGGGAGGGGAACGTTTATAGCAGCTTCTCTTGCTCATGCTTTGTAGACCTTCTTTCCGGCCACAGAGCCTGGTATTTTTCCACTCCAACCTGGGGAAGCCATTCTCCCTAAAAATTCCACTCGCTCAAAAACTTCTTGTGTAAATTTCCAACCTAAAGTGATGATGAAGCTTCAGTTTATTTGGTCTCCCCTTTAATTTTTTCCAGATATTTTTAGTTTTACACTTTATGTCCTTACCCTGTAGCTGATTGGCAACCCGGTATTACAAGCAGTCTGAAATAGGATCTCATTGCATATTAATAAGATTGTGGCACTCAGCAGATTTCCAGCATGTGGTTTTGGCTAATCTCCAAGAAGATGCTGGAGAAAAGTACCAAGAGAAGTTTTAAATGGCACTATTCTGAAACAGTACCAAATAAGCAGCATGAGTCAAATTTCAAGGGAGAGAAGACCCGTGGAAAGGTAGCTCACAAATCCCTTTGTTCCTTGCCTTCTGCTCTGATGTCACAGGCTGCTGGTGTTGCCATGGCATCAGTTAAACTTCCTGTTCCCTTGAATGAATGTATTTGATTTTGTCTGGGTTTGTTTGTTCCTTTCCCTGGGCTTAGTTAGGTCATTCAGTGGTTCCTCTCTTGGGTGACCACTTTAGTATATAAAGAGAGCCTGAGAGAAATGAAGATGTAATTTCTCTGGCAAGGCTTAGGTGCAGGGCCATTGCTCCTGATTCTAGTTAGCGCTTATGGTCATGGTAATTTGCACTCTTTCCTCCAGAAGGGGAATGAATGTTCTGTGGGTAAACTAGTTATAAACTGAGACTAATAGTTTGAGGTGTCTGTAATGGTAATTATGGTAATTTGATCCATCTGTGGTAAGGAGTGATGGCAGCCACGGAAACGACAGCCTAAATGAACCGTGCTCCCGAGATCAGCCAAGGGTTCTGGAGTTCAGGAAGCCATTGTTCCCCTCAACTAAGTGAGGGACATTTATGCTTTTGTCCCATTTGGTGCTCCATTGGAGAGCAGGGCAGGAATCTCTGGTTGAGACCTAAGCATCTGGTTTGCTTCAGCAAGAACCAATAGAGAGTCGGAGATAGTTTAAACATAGACATATCAGAGCTGTTTTTTTTGGGACATTGCTATGTGAGTGCAGGGGTCTGGTGTGCTTTCAATGTTTGGTAGAGAATGGTAGCCATCACACACATAGTTTTATGATAATGATGCTTCAGCCTGGCTCCCATCCCACCATTGTACTGAAACTACCCTGAGTAAGCTTACTGGTTTGTCAGCCTCTTTTTTGCTGGACCTCTCTACTATACACCACTTTATTCCTGAAATATCCTGTAAGCCAAGACACTGCTGTCTCCTGAGCCTTCCCCCCATTGCCTGGTCCTTCCTGGACTCCTTTGTGGGATCCTCCTCTTCTTTCCAGCTCTCAAGTGCTCATGTCACCAGTGTTCCTCCAGCTTTCTTCTGAGTAGCTTCATCTCACTGTCACAGATGTCTCAAACTCAACAGGATGGAAACAAAATTCATTACCTCCCTCCCAAGTTTGGTCCTTGGTAGGGGAGCTAAAGATCCCGCATGCTTTGTGACCAAAAAAACAAAAACATAAAACAAAAACAATATTGTAGCAAACTCAATAAAGATTTGTAAAAAGGTCCACATAAAAATAAAAAGATCCTGCATACCACTGTGAAGACTGACAATCCCACATGCTGCACCTAAGACCCAGTGGAGCAAAATACTTTTTTTTTTTTAAAAAAGAATATTCAGAAAAA
This sequence comes from Moschus berezovskii, assembly GCF_049115385.1. NCBI lineage: Eukaryota > Metazoa > Chordata > Mammalia > Artiodactyla > Moschidae > Moschus > Moschus berezovskii. The sequence continues at coordinate 24,037,270 of NC_142468.1, read as the reverse complement.
AGATCCTTTATAATTTGACCCTCAACTACCTCTTCAGACTTCTCTCCATCTACATTCCACTTCATTTTTGTTGTAACTAGGGTTGTGGGCACTTGACCTCAGCTCTACCAATAGAAACACCCATCCTAAACCTTGTCTTGACATTCTGGACAGAGCAGTAAAGATTTCATTCTGTGAGGAGCCATGGTGGCGGCAGTTCCAGCAGTAGCTTCTGTCCGTGGGGTCAGCCATGCAGACTGCAGTGCTTCCTACCTGCTAGTAGTGGACTTGACAGCTACAGTAGTATCTTCACTGGACAAACCTACATTGGAAAGGCAGAGTATTAACCACTGGGCCACCAGGGAAGTCCCAAGCCTAAAACTTGAAAACGTCATCAAGTTCTAGGCATGCCTGACTATGGTAAACAGACCGACCTTAGTGTGTTAACTGTAACTTATTAATAATTTTACTTTCAGTGTTCTGTATCTTAAGCATGGTGGAGATTATAGGAGTACATATATTTGCCAAAACTCATTGCACTTAAAATGTCAACTAATACAAAGTATGCGTCAAAGCTGTTTAAACATTTCTAGGTTTATTCTTTTTTTCTTTTCATACTGTGCATGGGGTTCTCAAGGCAAGAATACTGAAGTGGTTTGCCATTCTATTCTCCAGTGGAGAGCCAACTCATTGGAAAAGACCCTGATGCTGGGAAAGATTGAGGGCAGGAGGAGGAGGGGTCGACAGAGGATGAGTTGGTTGGATGGCATCACCGACTCAATAGACACGAGTTTGAACAAACTCCAGAAGATACTGAAGGACAGGGAAGTCTGGCATGCTGCAGCCTACGCAGTCACAAAGAGTTGGACATGACTTAGTGACTGAACAATAGGTTTATTTTTAGGATCAGCTTTTTGTCGCTAAAAACTATAACAAGTTCACTAATTTGCATTGTGTCTGTCTGCAGGTGTTAGTCACTTAGTCGTGTCCAACTCTTTGTGATCCCATGGACCTTAGCCCGCAAGGCTCCTCTATCCATGGAATTCTCCAGTCAAGAATACTGGAGTGGGTAGCCATTCCCTTCTCCAGGGGATCTTCCTGACCCAGAGAAAGAACCCTGGTCTCCTGCATTGCAGGCAGATTCTTTACCATCTGAGCTACCAGGGAAGCCCACAATTTCATTAATTTGTATATTCAAAAAACTTGAGCACTACTAAGCTTTAGATACTAGAAATACAATAGTGAACAAAACAGAAATACCTCTTATCATGGAACTCTCACTCTAATGAGGGGTGGTTGGAAGCTGATATAATTAAAACATACAGTATGTCAGATGTAATGACATAAAGAAATGAATGTAAGCGTTGGGGGATGGGGTAAGCATTGCAGATGTAGAGAGGAGGCTTCACTGAGCAGGGGTCCTGTGAGCAGACCTGTGGGAGATAAGGAAAGGAACCATGTGCTTATCTGAAAGAAGAGCATTTCAAGAAGAAGGTAAGTGCAGTAAATGAAGTGCAAAGACCCTGAGATAGAAAGGTGCCTGGAATGTTGAGGGAACAAAAAGCTACTCCTAAGGTCCTTCCAGTGATTGTCTTGAGGAAAGGGGAGGGCCTTTCTATACTCTAACCTCCAGTTTTTCAAGAACAGCCAAAAATCTGGGTTCTTGTAGGAGATTTAAGAAAAAACATGATATTCATAAAATGGAATAATGAGTCACAAAAAGGAATGAATTGCCAGTTCATGCTGCAAAATGGATAAACTCTGAAAGCATGATGCTGAGTGAAAGAAGGAAGAAGACCACATATTGTATAAATCCATTTACATGCAATGTCCAGAGCAGGCACATCTATATAGTAAATGATTAGTGGTTCCCAGGGACCCTGGGGAGAGAAAATGGGGAGTGACTGCTAATGGGTCTGGTTTCTTTTTGGAGTGTGTTAAGCTTTTCTGGAATTAGTAATTTGCTAATGCCTTGGCAAAAGCACTCATCACTGATGAGCCTGAATATAGGCAAATCTGAATATAGGCATTACTGGGTGGATTTGGCAAATTTTAATATAACTGTATCTTTCCTGCTTAGAAAAAGGCAGCACAGAATTTAACTTACATCTTATATTTCAAAGTTGTTTGATAGCTAACCTTTATTATGTTCTAGGCACTGTGATAGACTTTTGCTCTTATAGGATCCTTACTCCTAAGAGCAAATTATGACATTATGATGGCTAGCATCAAAAATAAATAACAGTTGTTGGTGAGGATGTGGAGCTATTGGAACCCTTGCGCACTGTTGGTGGGAATATAAAATCATTCAGGTACTGTGGAAAACAGAATGGCATTTTATCAAAGTTAAAAATAGTTAATAGATGATCTACAAATTCTACTCTGGGCACATATTCAACAGAATTGAAAAACAGGGTTTCGAAGAGATGTTTGTATACCCATATTCATAGCAGCATGCTTCATAATACTAGTCAAACGGTGGAAGCAACCAAGCGTCCCTTAATGGACGAATGGATAAACAAAATGCGGTACAAACATACAACAGGAAATTAGCCTTAGAAAGGAAATCGACATGTGCTATAACATGGTGAGCCTCGAGCATTATGTTAAGTCATATAAGCCAGTTGCAAAAAGACATACTATATGATTCCATTTATGAGGCACCTGGAGTAGTCAGATTCATAGGGGCAAAGTAGAATGGTGGTTCAGGGACTGGAAGAAGAGGGAATGGAGAGAGATGGTTTAATGGGTACAGAATTTCAGGTTTATAAGAAAGCGTTCTGGAGATGGATGGTAGTGATCATTACCTAGCAATGTGAATGTACTTAATACCCCTTAAAAGTGATTAAGATGGTTATTTTTATGTGTATTTTACCATAACTTAAATTTATGTGTATTTTACCACAATTTAAAATTTGAAAATGAATTAGAATATTCTAAGAACAAGGAAGTTCACTTGAGGTTGTAACTTCTTCAGTTCAGTTCAGTTCATTTCAGTTCAGTTCAGTCGCTCAGTCGTGTCCGACTCTCCGCGACCCCATGAATCGCAGCACATCACTCCCTGTCCATCACCAACTCCCGGAGTTCACTCAAACTCATGTCCATCGAGTCGGTGATGCCATCCAGCCATCTCATTCTCCGTCGTCCCCTTTTCCTCCTGCCCCCAATCCCTCTCAGCATCAGAGTCTTTTCCATTGAGTCAACTCTTCACATGAGGTGGCCAAAGTATTGGAGCTTCAGCTTTAGCATCAGTCCTTCCAATGAACACCCAGGACTGATCTCCTTTAGGATGGACTGGTTGGATCTCCTTGCAGTCCAAGGGACTCTCAAGAGTCTTCTCCAACACCACAGTTCAAAAGCAAACTTCTTAGGGACATAATAATGCTGTATGCTTGAAAATTTTTCAACTTGTTATTTAGCACACTGTTCTATAAATAAAAGCTGAGAATGGAAAAAAAAAGTATGGCCTGAAGGTCATACAGTCAGCAGTAGAAGTAGTTGAGAGCTTCACAACTTGCCATATACAACCTAGCCCCTCAGTTGGGGCAGTCAGCTGCCTTCTCAGTTCATCATGGCTGAATAAGCTGAGTGGCACCATCATAAAGTTATGGTCTCCAGCTTCTTCTGAAATTCCTGTATTTCTCATGATGGCTATTTCAAACCTACCCACAATTCTGTTTTTCCAACTCAAGTATGAACTCCCTTAACTTCTAGCTCTTCTCCCCATCATCCCCCCAATTAGTTGTATCTACACTCACTGGAAAAGACTCTGATGCTGGGAAAGGTTGGGGGCGGGAGGAGAAGGGAACAACAGAGAATGAGATGGCTGGATGGTATCACCGACTCTGTGGACATGAGTTTGAGTGAACTCCGGGAGTTGGTGATGGACAGGGAGGCCTGGCGTGCTGTGATTCATGGGGTCGCAGAGTGTCGGTCACGACTGAGCGACTGAACTGAACTGAACAAAGATGTTATGACACTCTCCTTAGAGGATGAGGTATCCAGTCCTTCCTGGATAGGCAGGTACTGTTGCACGTGATGAAAGTCCCAAATAACAGTGCTTTAAGAAAAACAGTTCACTCTCCAGGAAAGAGAGTCTAGAGAGAAGTCAGAGCTGGTTTGGAGGCCCAGTTCCTTGACATTCAGACCTAGATTCTTATCTTGCTGCATTACCAGCAAGGCCTCTCTATCTAATGGTCGCTTAAGGCTCTGGCCTCGTTTCTGGTGGCAGGATGGGAGAATGAACCAAGAAGTGGGCAGAGGGAGAACCTGCACTTTCCCGTAAGGGAAGTTCCCAGGACATTGCTGGAGGATGCCTCTGCTTATCCTCTTGGCCCCAGCATGTCCCATGGCCATAGCCAGTTGGGAAGGAAGATGTTAAATTTAGTCTATTCTAGGGGGTCACGCCTCAGCTATTAATAGAATTCTTTCTGGAGGAAGGGAAGAGCAGATACTGGACAAGTGATTCTCGGCCATGCCATCTCCCTGTGGTCTACAGCCTGTGCCTCTCTACTTCCCGAGTGACCTTGTTCCAGCACTTAGCCCTTCTTTCCCTTGTTTCTCAGCACCTGTCTACTAACCTGTCCCTTCAATAATTCAGCGCAAATCTTACCCACCTCCCACCCCCTGTCTGCCAAATGTAGCCTTCTAGCCCTTGTCCAGAGATTTTGCTTCTCTTCAGAGCCACTGTCTGGGCTTCCCCACTGCCTTTTTACACATCTCCTTGCTATAACCTGGTGTCCTGGGCCATCACTGCAATGAAACTGATTTTGCTAAGGTCCCTGACCTCCTACTTTCTAATACGGTAGATTCTGCAACATTCACATTTGACACTATTAACCATGCCATCCTTATTGAAACTGACACCACCCTCTTCTGCTTTTAATTCTTCAGGTTTCTTTGCAATATTCTCTGCCACCTACATGTTGGTATTCATCAGGGTTTTTGCCCTTGATCCTCCTGCTTTATGCTGCCTTGGTTGGCAGTTTGTCCATTTCCATGGCCTTCCTGGTACTGGTACATTGATGCCTCCAGAGCTTTATCTCCAACACTTAAAATTCCCTTTCCTTCCAGCTCCAAACTTATATACCAGCTGACTTCCATGTATCTTAACTTTTTTATTATGGAAGTGTTCAAACATAAGAAAAGTAGAGATGGTAACATAATGAATTTGATGTCCATCACCTAGTACCAATTATCCATACCTGGCAATGTTTCTCATCCCACCTCCATACCTTCTGAAGCAAATAACAGACATCATGTTTTTTTCATCTGCAAATATTTCATTGTATTTCTTCAAAATTCAAGAAAGCTTTAAAATTAACTATAATACTTTACTGCATCTAAAATAAGTTAGTATCAAATACAGAGTATCAGGGAAATATAATTTAAAAGAATTTCTCAACTGAGAACCTGTCCACAAAGGTGATAGAGAAGGAAAACAGTTTATTTTGAATAAGCATTAAATCAGGCAATCTGCTGAAAAATTGCAAAGATAAAGAAATCTTCCTCTTTTCTATAGCCAAGCAGGTGCAGGACAATCCATGTTTTCAAGATTAATAACTAGTCCTCCAGTTAGAAGACTTTGATAGTTGACCTTATGTCACAGGGTTTCCCACGTGGCATTATTGGTAAAGAACCCACCTGCCAATGCAGGAGATGGAAGAGACTCGGGTTCGATCCCTGGGTCAGGAAGATCCTCTGGAGGAGGGCATGGCAACCGATTCCAGTATTCTTGCCTGGAGAATCCCATGGACAGAGGAGCCTGGTGGGCTCCAATCCACGGAATTGCAAAGAGTTAGACACAACTGAATCGACTTAGCATGCACACAGTTATATCACATGTTCAGTTCAGTACAGTTGCTCAGTTGTGTCCAACTCTTTGTGACCCCATGGACTGCAGCATGCCAAGCCTCCCTGTCCATCACCAACTCCCGGAGTTTACCCAAACTCATGTCCATTGAGTCAGTGATGCCATCCAACCATCTCATCCTCTTCCATCCCCTTCTCCTGCCCTCAATCTTTCCCAGCATCAGGGTCTTTTCCAATGAGTCAGCTCTTCACGTCAGGTGGCCAAAGTATTGGAGTTTCAGCTTCAACATCAGTCCTTCCAATGAACACCCAGGACTGATCTCCTTGAAGTCCAAGGGACTCTCAAGAGTCTTCTCCAACACCACAGTTCAAAAGCATCAATTCTTCTGTGCTCAGCTTTCTTTATAGTCCAACTCTCACATCCATAAATGACTACTGGAAAAAATATCATATGCAGCTTATTCTAACTTTATCATGGAACTTGGAAGGACTACTTTAGTTGACTGGCTTTATCTAGAGGGGAAACAAACATCTCACATCTTAACCTGGGAGGTAGTTTTTTGGCAAATTGAAGCAAGGAGCCCAACATCCATGCCCTTAGAACTGGGAAGTTGAGACCCTGGATGTTTGCATTTCAAAAAGTGGTTCCCAGCTCCTTGAGGAAACATTCCTAGGTTATGAGGCCTATTTAGTCGTAAAGATTGCTTACATGTGAAAAGGACAGAGAAAGAAATTCTGAAACACAGGGAGGGGAAAAGTCTACCCTTATTTTCAACAGGGATAATTAAGTCTATTTTCAATTTGTATCTGTCTTTATGCAGTTAAGATTCACAGTGCCCAACTGATTTATACTTGTGGTTGATCTGTAGAGGAAACTAGGTCATTTGTCTGTAGAATCTGCCAGGTTGGATTTTGCAGATGGCATCCTTGTAGCATTCTGTGACATGTTCTTTGTCCTCTGTATTTCCTGTCACCTGGTTACTGAATCTAGATTCTTGGTCAAATTCAGGTCCAGCTTTTTGGTTTTTTTCCTGGCAGTTCTGCTTCTTTTGCTCAGTCACATACGATTCTTTGTGGGCCCATGGACTGTAGCCCACCAGACTCCTCTGCCCGTGGAATTTTCCAGGCAAGAATACTGGAGTGGGTAGCCATTTCCTTCTCTAGGGGATCTTCCCAACCCAGGGATCAAACCCAGGTCTCCTGCATTGCAGGCAGATTCTTTACCATCTGAGCCACCAGGTGACATGTTTTCATTCAAAGTGATGTCATCAGTCATTGAATACTTGTTGAGCCTTTAACTTGTTGAATTGAGCCATTAACTCGTGCCTGTGTATGATCAACAGGATAGTCTCTAACACCCCAATGTCAGTGCATCCAAAACTGAACTTACCATCATCTCTACCCCCTTTCCCTGTGCCTTCTTATCACAGGTGGTAGCAGAGCCAGAAAGCTGGAGGGCAAACCCTTTCTCCCCCATAACCCTCTTAATTATTGCTGGAATCTTGTCAGTTCTCTCCCAACGCCTTGTCTTTATAGCCCCTCGGGCGGCTGCTCTTCTGTAGGCCAGGCAGTTTTCCAGAGGCCACCAGATCACCAGATCTACAGTGCAGATTTGATCTGTCACCTCCTGACTTGAACCTTAGTAGCTCCTACTGCATATAGAACCTGAACCCTGCCTGTTCCTGCCTCATCTCTCTGCAGTCATCCCTGATGGTCCCTGGGCATTGTTGTGTAGGGCTGAAGGCATTATATGCCTTTTCTGCTTGGCAAGCCTTTCTCCTTTTATTCCTGGCTAAAACCTTCAAGATTCAGATACCGACTCTTCTGAGATGCCCTCTTGGCTCATCCTGGGTCTGAGTCAGCACCTTCTTGTGACTCTTCCCATCACACCCTGTGTTTGACGGCGTCATCACAATTAGCACCGGTCTGTGCTTTCCCCGCCTATCTTCTGACCAGGCTGTGAGCACCCTGAAGGCTGCAGCCAGGCGCACAGTCAGCACACAGTCAGCTTTTGTTGAAGGAAGAAATGGGGGCGAAGCATTCTGGCTGTCTTCTGGAACTTCATTCCCATCATGACCCATGGGATTTTCCTGGATCACAACTTCGTTTCTCTCAAAATGGTTTGCTCCTTAGGAGCTCCCTAGTTTCCCAGATTTAAAAATTGTATGACAATAAATAATATATCAAATTGATATATTATTATCAGATTATATATATTAATCTATATATCTGTCATGTATCAAATTGTTTAATTCTTACAAGGTGTTGGGCTACCAGTTGAATGAACTTAGTCACACTAAGTGTTGGTAAGCAGCGATGACCAGTTTTTGCCTCCTTTTCTGAAACATGCTTGGTCTTAATCTAGAACCTGAGTATCCAATGATGACTGCTTCAAGTAAGGCTGACCTCTAGTGCTTTAGACAGAAGTGGCATCGTTCCTTTCATATCCAAGACAGTACTGTTCAGAGGCCTAGAACCTAAGGGATTACTGTGGTTATTTTAAATAACTTAGTGCTTGAATACATTTACTTGTCCTCTCTATTAATAAGCAATCTCTCCTGGTAGGGAGGGTGTATTCCTGTAATAGATGTAGTAATGCTAAGATTTGATAAGAATATAGAAAGCATCTTTCTGGCTCCCTCCTCTATCCCAAGAAACCAGAATTACAGAATAGGAAAAGAAGTAGACAATACCTTCCTGTGTGACTGAGAATTGAGTCACAGCGGGGTGTGGCATTGTGGTTAGGGCTTTTGGAGAATCAGTGTCCCAAATGAAACTGGTCGTGCCTTTAAATTCTTTTATAGGGAAGGTAGAAAATTTGAACTGTGTGTGAGAGCTGGACTCCTTAGGAGCCATTGTGATGAGAAATCAATGGGCCTGTGTGTATTGGCTACTTCTCACCGAAAACTCTAGTCCTTCTCAAAATGACATATTACAAACAAGTTTTGGGAAGTCTTAAATTACACCATCTGTTGTAAGAAAAAGGGTAGGGTGGAGAGAAAAACCTCAAAGATGCCTCATCCAGTTGAACTAATACAACGTGACCCTTAGTGTGTGTAGGCTTTTCCTTGTTACCTTATTTGAACTAACGACTGTGTGAGGGTGGGGCACACTTAAGAGACTGAACTTGGTTAGAGATCTTGACTCTTCTGGGGAGTCAGGGGCCAGAGGTCAGCAAGTCTTTCCTTTGCATCTGTTGTGACCACATGAGCCACCCTGGCCACCTGGTCTCCATGGAATGTGTGGAATGTGGTCAGTCTGGTTTGTTGAGGTACCTTGGGAAACTCACTGGGATGCTAGCCCAGGTCTAGGGCAGGGAGCTACACATGTGGACTGGTTCACTGGCAGAGCCTTAGTAGTCACCCACCCTTTCAGTTCTTCCTGGAACAAGGTGAAGTATCAAGAATTTAAAAAAGAAAAAAGATCGCATATTCTAAAGAACAATATTTTAGCCCCAGGGAGCATTGCCATCTCTTTCTGTGGTTAGATATAGAAGTAGCTTGAGACCTTGTCAGCATGTTAACAACAGATCTTTTTCTCAGAGAAGCTTAACAGTCTTGTTTGGAATGAGGGAAAGTGGTTATGTTGCAGTGACTTGGAAGCCAGAGGAACCCTTTTCTTCTCTCTGCCCCTGCCTGTGCTGGAATCAGGCTGCCATCTGTCCACTGACGATCTGCCTGAGAAAGCTGAGCTGGCTGGCTCACCATGGTCTAGAAGTGCCTGGAGGGTTGACATGAGTTGGGTACAGAGGGGCATACATCACTAAGCCTATTCTCAGCAGGTGATGCCCTGTTCTCCTTCGGCAAGAAGTTCAGATGTAGCTGGAAAACCAATTAGCAGGAAACAATATAAATATGAATAGAATAGAATATAAATATAAATGGTGTTGCAAGTCATCTCTTGTTACATGTCTTGAGCCAAACTTTCGAGCTTGTTTTGTGTTGGGGTTTTTTTACACCAGGATCACATTCATGCATAGGCATCTAGTAACACCAGGTCTATATCAGCTGATCTTGAGGTTAAGTCCGGTATGTGTTAGATGCACATGTCTGAAGTGACCAGCCTGGATGCCGGGATTAACCTTCCATGCTCGAGCCCCCTGTCCCACTCTCCCTGGCCTTCCTCAACTGTGGTCTTATAGTAGCATTATAACTGTTTTCAATAAGTTGGTCTTCCAGGTACAACTTTGAGGTTCTAAGAATTAGCAGGTGCAGTCCTTTTAAAATACCAGGAATTCCCTTTCTGTGGGATGAAATCTGCCATGTACAATATATGAATCTGTAACTTTAGGAGCCACCAGTGTTCTCTTGGCACCAAATGAGAACTCAGAGTCTTCGTTTTTCTGCACGTTTCACTGACTCATTATTCCTGACAAATCATAAGCACTCATCCTATTCAAGGACAGTTCAAAAGACTGTACACTAATGGACTCTCGGGCTTCCCAGGTGGCTCATCTGCCTGCCAAGCAGGAGACATGGGTTCAGTCCCTGGGTCGGGAAGATCCCCCAGAGACGAAATGGCAGTCCATTGCAGCATTCTTGTGTGGGAAATCCTGGACAGAGGAGCCTGGTGGGTTATAGCCCATGGGGTCGCTAAGAGTTGGACACAATTAAGCGACTAAACAACAGCACAACAACAATAGACTCTGAGCTTTACTCCAAGTCTAATATTCCGCCAATAGGCTCCCTGTGGCTTGCTATACTCACCCATGTGTCAACCCCCTTGACCCATCTCTCTTGACTTGCTGGAGGCCTTGGGAGCAGCCAAAGCTACCTGTAAGTACAAGTAGAGCAGCAGAGAGAACGGCGTGCCCTTCTGCTGGAGAAATGCCTGCTCACTCGTAATATTCTTATCTGCTCTCTAACCAAAGGAGGATTCAGGCATGCTCTGAACTGTAGCTGCCATTTACCTTTGCTGAATTTCTTCTGCAGTATGTGGATGAGGATACCAACAGAGGAAGCAGTGAGGATTAGCAGCTCTCCATAAAGCATCTAGCCAGTACTACATGGTAGGCAGAGAGAGACAAGTTTTGTTCCTTTCCCTGGTTTCCTGTCACTGGCTTCTTTCAGGAATTCTCTGATGATGAGGGCCCTGAAATAGAAGTGCTGTTTGCAGACATTGCTAAGGTCAGATAGGGCTCTTTTCATTTCTTCCTGTTGCATCATTCTGTGGATGCACTTGTGTTCTCGTTCCACTCCGATGGAACCTGAGAGGTTTATCAAGGCCAAAGGTAACATCCAGGCCTAAAAGATCAGAGTAGTAGTGTATTTTTATTTCCAGCACTGGGGAGAGAAGCAGTGAGGCGGTGCCAGTATATATAGGGCTTGACTTTTTTCCCCACTGCAAATGAAAAATGAGAGCCCTTTCCAGTTGGTTCCAGATCTATTTGATATGAGAGCTTCCTTGGAAGTTTCAGGTTTATTTCATCTTACAGTACCTTCTAAAAGAGGAAAGAGCAGCAGTGGAATATTGTGTCTCTTCCAATTTAGACTTGCAGATGAGTTGATCTGAAGCACAAAAGATTTGAGAAGAGAGAGCTCCCTCCAGCATGGTAGCTATTCCATGTTATAATATGTGCAATTTTCACTATTATTCCAAGATTCATTAAAATTGGTGAGACCATTTCTTGTTTATTGAACCAGAAAATTTGCCACTAGCACTCAAATTGATTGCTTTAACTTTACTCAGTTCATCTTGCTCTTAACAAAAAAATTAACCTCCCATCAACCTCTCTACACCTCAGAAACAGCCTGTGGGTCATAATTTATGTTCCCTATAACCTCATATTGATTAGCTCCAGTATGCAGACATCTCATTCCTATTAAATTGTTCAACTGTTTCCAAACAAGGCGTACATTTCTTCTTTCAGATCCTCATTTTCTTTAGAAACCAATCTTACGCTCTGTTCCACTAGTCCTTCGGGTGTTACAATGCTACTGGTGCAGCAGGCATTATAGGAGAAAGCTGCGTCAGGCTGCGTCAGGATGACGTGGTCCCCTCTCTGATTCAGCTCTGTAATGAACTGGAACAGTTAAGACCAGCAACATAAGCCTTCATATTTTGAGTTCTTAATCACTTAATCATCTCAAACGCTAGTAAAGTCATGCTCAAAATTCTCCAAGCCAGGCTTCAGCAATATGTGAACCGTGAACTCCCAGATGTTCAAGCAGGTTTTAGAAAAGGCAGAGGTCCAGAGATCAAATTGCCAACATCCGCTGGATCATGGAGAAAGCAAGAGAGTTCCAGAAAAACATCTATTTCTGCTTCATTGACTATGCCAAAGCCTTTGTGTGGATCACAATAAACTGGAAAATTCTGAAAGAGATGGGAATACCAGACCCCCTGACCTGCCTCTTGAGAAACCTGTATGCAGGTCAGGAAGCAACAGTCATGTACATGGAACAACAGACTGGTTCCAAATAGGAAAAGGAGTATGTCAAGGTTGTATATTGTCACTCTGCTTATTTAACTTATATGCAGAGTACATCATGAGGAATGCTGGGCTGGAAGAAGCACAAGCTGGAATCAAGATTTCCGGGAGAAGTATCAATAACCTCAGCTATGCAGATGACACCACCCTTATGGCAGAAAGTGAAAAGGAACTCAAAAGCCTCTTGATGAAAGTGAAAGAGGAGAGTGAAAAAGTTGGCTTAAAGCTCAACATTCAGAAAACTAAGATCATGGCATCTGGTCCCATCACTTCATGGGAAATAGATGGAGAAACAGTGGAAATAGTGTCAGACTTTATTTTTCTGGGCTCCAAAATCACTGCAGATGCTGATTGCAGCCATGAAATTAAAAGACGCTTACTCCTTGGAAGGCAAGTTATGACCAACCTAGATAGCATATTAAAAAAACAGAGACATTACTTTGCCAACCAAGGTCTGTCTAGTCAAGGCTGTGGTTTTTCCCGTGGTCATGTATGGATGTGAGAGTTGTACTGTGAAGAAAGCTGATCGCCGAAGAATTGATGCTTTTGAACTGTGGTGTTGGAGAAGACTCTTGAGAGTCCCTTGGACTGCAAGGAGATCCAACCAGTCCATCCTAAAGGAGATCAATCCTGGGTGTTCATTGGAAGAACTGATGCTGAAGCTGAAACTCCAATACTTTGGCCACCTATATGAAGAGTTGACTCACTGGAAAAGACTCTGATGCTGGGAGGGATGGGGACAGGAGGAGAAGGGGACGACAGAGAATGAGATGGCTGGATGGCATCACCGACTCAATGGACATGAGTTTGAGTGAACTCCAGGAGTTGGTGATGGACAGGGAGGCCTGGCGTGCTGTGATTCATAGGGTCGCAAAGAGTCGAACGACTGAGCGACTGAACTGAACTGAACTGAAACAATAGTGAGCCCAGTTAGTACTGTTTCTGTTGTGCTTATCAAAGCCTACATCCTATATTCCATGATTGGACTTGAGCGTTCCTCAAGTTCTGTCACTTAACCAGCAGGCTGATCACTTTAGTTCTCACTTATTTCTTATTGGTTATGGGAGGATTAAATGAGTTAGCCTTCAAAAATTAATATTAGCATTATTTACTTAGATTATAAACCCTTTCTAATTATACACCTAACATAAAACACCTAGGAAGAGCCTAAATGCTTGATGTGGTTTAAGGAGATGCTGAGATAAACTTGGATAGGGAAGTTAAAGGGGCTTCCCAGGTTGTGCTAGTGATAAAGAACCATTCTGCAAATGCAGGAGACTTAAGAGACATGGGTTCGATCCCTGGGTTAAGAAGATCCCTTGGAGAAGGGCATGGCAACCCACTCTAATATTCTTGCCTGGAGAATTCCATGAACAGAGGAGCCTGGCGGACTACAGTCCATAGGGTTGCAAAGAGTCATATGACTGAAGCAACTTAGCACTGGAGCACTGGAGGGAAGTTAAAACATCCAAATATAGGCACTGCCATAGAATCTGTCCAGCACAAGACTGTCTTGCAACAGTGACAAGGCCTAATATTAACTTGAAAGTTAATGCTTTATTTCTCTTAAATCCAAAGTGTCCTTCCATATTTTGAGTTTCAGTAAATAGTGACCTTCAGTTCAGTTCAGTCACTCAGTCGTGTCCAACTCTTTGTGACCCCATGGACTGCTGCACGCCAGACTTCCCTGTCCATCACCAACTCCCAGAGCTTGCTCAAACTCATGTCCATTGAGTCGGTGATGCCATCCAACCATTTCATCTGCTGTTGTCCCCTTCTCCTCCTGCCTTCAGTCTTTCCAGCATCAGGGTCTTTTCCAGTGAGTCAGTTCTTCACATCAGGTGGCCAAAGTATTAGAGCTTCAGCTACAGCATCAGTCCTTCCAATGAATATTCAGGACTGATTTCCTATAGGATTGACAGGTTTGATCTCCTTATAGTCCAAGGAACTCTCAAGAGTCTTCTCCAACACCACAGTTCAAAAGCATCAATTCTTTGGTGCTCAGCTTTCTTTATAGTCCAACTCTCACATCCATACGTGACTACTGGAAAAACCATAGCCTCGACTATACGGACCTTTATTGGCAAAGTCATGTCTCTGCTTTTTAATATGCTGTCTAGGTTGGTCGTAGATTTTCTTCCAAGGAGCAAGTGTCTTTTAATTTCATGGCTGCAGTCAACCATCTGAAGTGATTTTGGAGCCCAATAAAATAAAGTCTGTCACTGTTTCCCCTCTATTTGCCATGAAGTGATGGGACCAGATGCCATGTTCATTGTTCTTTCAATGTTGAGTTTTAAGCCAGCTTTTTCACTTTCCTCTTTCACTTTCATCAAGAGGCTCTTTAGTTCCTCTTCACTTTCTGCCATAAGGGTGGTGTCATCTGTGTATCTGGGGTTATTGATATTTCTCCCAGCAATCTTGATTCCAGCTTGTGCTTCATCCAGCCTGGGATTTTGCACAATGTACTCTGCATATAAATTAAATAAGCAGGGTGACAATATACAACCTTGACATACTCCTTTCATAATTTGGAACCAGTCCGTTGTTCCATATCCAGTTCTAACTGTTGCTTTTTGACCTGCATACAGATTTCTCAGGAGGCAGGTCAAGATGGTCTGGTATTCCCATCTCTTGAAGAATTTTCCTCAGCTTGTGATCCACACAAAGACTTTGGCGTAGTTAATAAAGATGTAGATTTTTTCTGGAATTCTCTTGCTTTTTCAATGATCCAATGGATGTTGGCAATATGATCTCTGGTTCCCCTGTCTTTTCTAAATCCAGCTTGAACATCTGGAAGTTCTCAGTTCACGTACTGTTGAAGCCTGGCTTGGAGAATTTTTAGCATTACTTTGCTAGCATATGAGATGAGTGCAATTGTGGGGTAGTTTGAACATTCTCTGACATTGCCTTTCTTTGAGATTGGAATGAAAACTCACCTTTTCCAGTCCTGTGGCCACTTCTAGTTTTCCAAATTTGCTGGCATATTGATTGTAGCACTTTCACAGCATCATCTATTAGGATCTTTAATAGCTCAACTGGAATTCCATCACCTCCACTAGCTTTATTCGTAAGGCCCACTTGACTTCGCATTCCAGGATGTCTGGCTCTAGGTGAGTGATCACACCATGGTGGTTATCTGGATCATGAAGATGTTTTTTGTATAGTTCCTCTGTGTATTCTTCTACCTCTTAATAGTGACCACACTCGTGTCTTTTTTCTTTTTAAAAGACTTTTAAGAAAATTTTTTATAGTTGTTCTATTTGGTTATTTTTTTCTCTTGGTTCCCAATATCTTTGGTCTGTTTTCATATTCTACCTCCAGAACCTTTCCTTTTTATTTAGTCATTGAGATCTTCTCTGGTTTCGGATCTCTCATGTTATTTTTAAAAAAGCAGTGGTACACGAAGAAGATACACACAGAAGTCTAGCTGCATATGCATCTTACCTTTAATTGAGAATAGGATAAGGCAGTCTGTTTTGCTTCCAGTATCCTTACTAGTGGTGACCCCTTGGTTGGGCTTATGTTTCAGGCCATTGTTGGCCTTATGTTCCAGACCATGGCTTCTCAAGTTTCTACATTCTCTCAGAAGTTTGGCTTTGGATTGAGTTTGGGTTCAAGAGGTAAAGCTCAAACTGTACAACTTCCATTCAAGACTGCTCTGTGCTGGTCTTAATCCAGATCTTTAACACAAATCTCTGCAGACATTAAGATGTCTATCCTGTGACCTACCCCTTGCCCCTGCCCTCATCATACTTGGATCCCAGTTGGAGAAGGAGGCCCTTAAGAATACAAGCTGTTCTAACATTCTGTTTACTCAGATCTCCTGATAGTGTTAGATTATTTAGTCCTCACCTTAAATGTAACTGACTTATTGATATAAGTGGTTAAGATTGAAAGATTGGTACTTACACTAAAGATTAACATGTAGTTCAGTTCAGTTCAGTTGCTCAGTCGTGTCCGACTCTCCGCGACCCCATGAATCACAGCATGCCAGGCCTCCCTGTCCATCAGCAACTCCCGGAGTTCACTCAAACTCATGTCCACAGAGTCGGTGATGCCATCCAGCCATCTCATTCTCTGTCGTCCCCTTCTCCTCTTGACCCCAACCTTTCCCAGCATCAGAGTCTTTTCCAGTGAGTCAACTCGTCGCATGAGGTGGCCAAAGTATTGCAGTTTCAGATTTAGCATCAGTCCTTCCAATGAACACCCAGGATTGATCTCCTTTAGAATGGACTGGTTGGATCTCCTTGCAGTCCAAGGGACTCTCAAGAGTCTTCTCCAACACCACAGTTCAAAAGCATCAATTCTTCGGCGATCAACTTTCTTCACAGTCCAACTCTCACATCCATACATGATCACTGGAAAAACCATAGCCTTGACTAGACGGACCATTACTAAAGGTTAATGTAGAGTGACTAATGCCACAATTTGCTGGAATACTGTGAACCCTGCCTGGGTGGGAAAATATTACAGCTTACTGTCAGAATGTACCAGTAGCTCATTTTGTTTGTTTTAAAGAGAAGTCTGTGCCTTTACTGGCCAAACAGGTACTCAAGGCGGATGAAGCAGGAGGAGAGTGGGTGGCTCCATGCTTCCTGGGCCTGTAGGTGATGAAGAACTCAGCCAGGTAGTGTCCAGTAATCTTGGACTTGGTTTCCACCCGGGTGAAGGTCTTGCGGTTGTAGACACCCACCATCTGAGTGGGATGACTTTAGTACCTATGGCTTCTCTTTGGGTCGATCCCCAAGACTGGTCCTGCCCAGGAGCTTCTACCAAGGCCATGGGGTGCCATGCAGCTGTGTCACCCACTGGGTGCTCACCCCTGTGGGTGAGCTTGTGGAAGATCCACTGCTGCCTGCTCCCCTTCTGCTGTCTTGCTGGCTCCTCGGAGAGGGCTGTTTAGTTCTTACAGTGTTGGAATCAAGAGGGAGTCTTTGAGGTCTCAACTGCATAGTCTAGAATACACACTTTGGGGGAGACTGCCTGAATTGGGATCCTGATTCTGACACCTAGAAACTGTGTGACCTTCGGGCCTTGCATCAGTTCCCTCACCTATAGAATGGCATACTGTAAGTGCCTAATAGGATTGTGAGTCTTAAGACTTTCTGTTGAGCAGTTGCAAGTGTTTGGGATCTTGTAAATAAGAACTGAAAGAAAAACACCAATACAGTATACTAACGCATATATATGGAATTTAGAAAGATGCAAATGATAACCCTGTATATGAGACACAGATATATAGAACAGCCTTTGGGACTCTGTGGGAGAGGGTGAGGGTGGGGTGATTTGGGAGAATGGCACTGAAACACGGTATGTTGTCATATGTGAAACGAATCACTAGTTCAGGGTCGATGCATGTTATAGGATGCTCGGAGCTGGCGTGCGGGGATGACCCAGAGGGAGGATAAAGGGAGGAGGGAAGTGGGAGGGGGGTTCAGGAGGGGGAACTTATGTAAACCCGGGGCGAATTCATGTCAATATATGGCAAAACCAACCAATATAATATTGTAAAATAATTTGCCTCCAATAAAAAATTAATTACTTAAAAAAAAAAAGCCTCCTAAACATAAGAGATATTTAGGTACTCAGGTTGGCCTTTTATTTTTAAAAAAGTTGATATTATGAAAATTCCTATATTTGTTTCTTTGTTCTAAATTAATGCTAATTAATTTTCTGTAAATCCTTTCAGTTCCTCTTGGTATTTTACTTTCACTCTGTAACTTGAGGCTATCTGAGCTCTAATTGCGACCAGTTTTGTGATTGGTAGGTTAAGTGAGTGAACATTGCTGGGTTTAACTTTCTAAAATTCAGCTTCTTTATCTGCAAAATGATATTCCTAAAAGGATCTACCCCACAGGATTGCTGGGAGGATGGAGAGAATCCTGCCACTGTAGCGTGAGGTTTTAGTTACCCTGATGTGTACTCTGTTACAACTATTATTTGTGACCCCAGGCCAGTAAAAGTGGGAATAACATGATTACTCTTGTCATCCCTCATTCATTTCTAGGCTGCCACCTTAAAGACTTCGGAGATTTGAACTTTACTCCAGTTCCCAAAGATGATCTCTATAACAACTTGATAGTGAATCCTCGCTCAGTGGGCCTGGCCAACCAGGAACTAGCGGAGGTGGTTAGCCGAGCTGTGTCAGGTGGCTACAGCTGTGTCACAGTTGGAGGAGACCACAGGTAAGAGGAAGCCAGGGTGGTGGACGGGCTGGACTGCATGGTTCTTTGGGCTGATCAGTTAGCTTCTTTGTCTCAGTTTCTTCATGGAGAGTAAAATACTCTAGAATTTCTAGGGTATCATGTACATAGCATTTTCATGTCTAAGATCAGGAACCACTTGAGGCATGTAGTTTCCTTTGTAAGATGTGTCACATAGTATGAGGACAAGTTCAGAGTTAGACTAAGAAAAATTTTTAGAAGGTATGTTGCATGCTTACTTCTTGGAAAACTTCCTTAAAACTTCTAATGACTTTTCATTTTGGTTATTTAGAATTGGAGGGATCCATTGATAGGCTGAGTTTATTTTTTAAGCATTTCTGCTTATAGGTTTGTTAGAAATGCCCCCACTTGGCATGTGAATACTTTCTCTACCTCCACAGTATGGACCCTAGGTGGCTTATTGATCCTTCCTCTCAGTGAATCAGCATGCACTTTACTGAGTACTGTTCTGATGAGTTGTCAAGCAGTGCCAAGGAGTACTGTATACTTGTGATCTATTAGAATTAAATGACATAAATACACATGGAATGAGGAAAAAATACTGAATTCTACATCTCAGAAGGAAGAGATCAGTCTGGGCTGGACTAGTCAGATTTCACGGGGAGTATGATTTCTGCTAAGTAATGATTTTTTTGGTAGAAAGAAAAATGCCATGGAAGTACTAGGAATATCAAGCATTTAATAGTCTCAGTTAATCCTCAAAACCGTGCCATGAGTCAGATACTATTTTATCTAATTCACTGCTGGGTACAATGAGGGACAGAGGCTGGATAACATCTAGGGCCAGGAAGTAGTAGAGCTTGGATTCAAGTCCATTGTGACCACTATGGGCAATTAAATTGTCTTTTGAAATCAAATCTAGCAACTTCCCTGAGTTACTCAGCTTTTCAGATCAATTAACAGAACTGGAAAGACAGGTAGATTCCTCATTAAGAATAAAATTTTAGGGAAAGTAAGGAAGTCTGTCCCAGATTCTCTACTGAAATTGATTAAATAACTCAAGGTGGGTCTCTTGCTCTTAGCTCAGTGCTCTCTGAGCTCTGAGAGCTCATTTATTGTCTCTTTCATTTATTTATTATCTCTTTTCTGGTTGGCTTACTATTTAGGGACCACTTATTACTGCAATTACAATCTTTGGTTTTTCTTTTGTTTGTATCAAGATTGCAGTCCTCTCACTGCTAAAACCTAGGCCGTCTGGAAGATTCTAGAAAGGAAGGGGTGTGTGTATAATCTGAACAGCTGTTGAATATTTTAAAGAAAGAGGCATTGTTCAGTCACTCAGCTCCCTGTAACAGTGTAACATACACTACTGCTTTGATCATCAAACCGACTTAATATTATTATTATCCTTATCTTATAGAACGGGAAACAGCAGTCTAGAGAAGTTAGATGACTTGTCCTATTTCACACAGTTCTTCCTAGAAAGACCCCCAGTTTTCTGAATTGATCCAGTGCTTTTAGCACCATACCATGTTCTCTCTTGAAAAGGTCCTGCATGGCACACAGGGCTTAAAATGCTACCTCAGGGTATAATGACCAAAAGGTTGACTGTGGCTAGTTCCTAAGATGCTTAAGCTGCATTGCCCATTGCCCTGAGCACAAATTCTTTGGTTTCTGGGAAGCTTGAGCAGCTTTCCAAACACAATTTCATCAGCTGTACTCCTTCAGTTCAGACAAGACAGTTGGCTAATGTAAGCAGAGACCAAGGACAAGCAAAGCAAAAACCAGAAACACCTAACAATACTTGAATGTCATGCTAATGTATAGAACATGCAAATAAACTTCTGTTTTATTCAGTGATCTAATGAGGTCTTTAATTGGGTTGCCCTGTTAATGTCTTTTAAAACGCTGACTTCTCCTTTTAGGAAGCATCACATAATCTTTCTAAAAAGCGGTAATACAAATTTTTATTCTTAAAAAGTTAATATAACTGATTCTTTAAAAGTAATTCGTTCTTCTTGGTCTCTCAAGAGATATTAAGTAGTACTAGTGAATTGTTACATACTGATCAACTCTTTAACAGGATTTCATTTGTTGAACAAAAATTTTGGGTCCTTTTCTGGGCCAAGGCTAATGGATCCAATTAAAGGAATTTAGGGGCAGCAATGACACCTGGCACACCACAGGAATAACCAGTTGTCAGCTTTGAATCTTTAGAGCCTTCCATTTCTCCCTGTCTTTTATTCAGGATTTGTCTTTGGGAATGACAGTCCCAGGGACTCTGTTCTTATCCAAATCCAGACTCAATCTAGAGCCTCCAGACTCTGTTCTTATCCAAATCCAGACTCAATGATTTCGCCCTGAGGACAAAGTGTGAGCTGTGTTGGCTGAGGATATTTGTTATTAGTGATGTTTGCCAAGCAGGGGGCCTTTAAGATATTTTATTTGTTCTTTGCAGCCTGGCAATCGGTACCATCAGTGGCCATGCCCGACACTGCCCAGACCTTGGTGTGATCTGGGTTGATGCGCATGCTGACATCAATACACCCCTCACCACTTCATCTGGAAATCTACACGGACAGCCAGTTTCATTTCTCCTCAGAGAACTACGGGACAAGGTCTGTGGGCTGAAATGAAGAGAATGTCGAGCAGGTCGTAAGGGTTCTCCTGGGGCTCTGAGAATCTAGTTCAGTAAGACTTCTGTGAAGGACAGATTTATGGTGATGGTAGTGATGTTCCCCACTTCTTCATTTGTTCACCAAACTTATTTTGGACCAGATAGTCTAGATGCTGGGGGCATAAAGATGACTAGCACACGGGCCCTGCTCTTGGAGTGGTTCATAATCTCATCTCATAATAAAGGAATGTGGTAGTGGGCAGTACCCTCTAGTGATATGGATATACCTCCAGCCTGAAGAATTCTTGGTAAGAAGCTCCTGGGCCTCACTCCTGGACCCACCAGTCTAGAAGACAAATTAAAACCATGATTACCTCGGTAATGTTTTCCCAGGCTCTTCAGAAGACATGAGACCTCATGCTAGGCATGGACTAGAATCTGTGTATCCCTCCCCTCAGTAAGGGACCAAGTTAAACCAGGACAGTACAAAGGTTATTCATTAGGCAGAATTCACATTTTGACTCTTGGGGACTTGAAACATAACCTGGTTCCCATCTCGAGAACCAATCTGTAAACAATTCAATAGTGTGCAAAGAGGTGGAAAAGATCTAGTCAGCAGTATTCTTGCTATTTAGGTAAGTTAATGAGAAACCAAGGCCACCTTCAGTTCAGGTCATTCGCTTAGCTGTGTCTGACTCTTTGCGATCTCATGGACTGCAGCATGCCAAGGTTCCCTGTCTATCACCATACTCCTGAAGCTTGCTCAAACTCATGTCCATTGAGTCTGTGATACCATCCAACCATCTCATCCACTGTTGTCCCCTTCTCCTGCCTTTAATCTTTCCCAGCATCAGGGTCTTTTCCAATGAATCAGCTCTTCACATCATATAGCCAAAGTATTAGAGCCTCAGCTTCAGTGTCAGTCCTTCCAATGAATATTTAGGACTGATTTCCTTTAGGATTGACAGGTTTGATCTTGCAGTCCAAGGGACTCTCAAGAGGCTTCTCCAACTCCACAGTTCAAAAGCATCAATTCTTCGGCACTCAGCATTCTTTAGCGCTCAGCTTTCTTTATAGTCCAACTGTCACATCCATACATGACTACTGCAAGAACCATAGCTTTAACTAGACGGACCTTTGCTGGCAAAGTAACATCTATGCTTTATAATATGCTGTCTAGGTTGGTCACAGCTTTTCTTCCAAGGAGCAAGCGTCTTTTAATTTCATGGCTGCAGTCACCATCTGCAGTGATTTTGGACCGCAAGAAAATAAAAGCTTGTCACTGTTTCCATTGTTTCCCCATCTATTTGCCATGAAGTGATGGGACCAGATGCCATGATCTTAGTTTTCTGAATGTTGAGTTTTAAGCCAGCTTTTTCACTCTCCTCTTTCACTTTCGTCAAGAGGATCTTTAGTTCTTCACTTTCTGCCATAATGGTGGTATCATCTGCATACCTGGGATTATTGATATTTCTCCCGGCAATCTTGATTCCAGCTTGTGCTTCATCCAGCCTGATATTTTGCATGATATACTCTGCAAATAAGTTAAACAAGGAGGGGGACAATATACAACCTGACATACTTTTTCCTGATTTGGAACCAGTCTGTTGTTCCATGTTCACTTCTAACTGTTGCTTCTTGACCTGCATACAGATTTCTCAAGAGGCAGGTTATGTCAAGGTGGTCTGGTATTCCCATCTCTTGCAGAATTTTCCACAGTTTGTTGTGATCCACAGTCAAAGGCTTTGGCATAGTCAATAAAGCAGAAATACATGTTTTTCTGGAACTCTCTTGCTTTTTCAGTGATCCAATGGATGTTGGCAATTTGATCTCTGGTTCCTTTGTCTTTTCTAAATCCATATTGAACATCTGGACTGTTGAAGCCTGGCTTGGAGAATTTTGAGCATTACTTTGCTAGTCTGTGAGATGAGTGCAATTCTGCAGTAGTTTGAGCATTCTTTGGCATTGCCTTTGAGATTGGAATGAATACTCACCTTTTCCAGTCCTGTAGCCACTGCTGAGTTTTCCAAATATGCTGGCATATTGAGTGCAGCACTTTCACAGTATCATCTTTTAGGATTTGAAATAGCTCAACTGGAATTCCATCACCTCCGCTAGCTTTGTTCATAGTGATGCTTCCTAAGGCCCACTTGACTTCGCATTCCAGGATGTCTGGCTCTAGGTGAGTGATCACACCATTGTGGTTATCTGGGTCATGAAGATCTTTTTTGTATAGTTCTTCTGTGTATTTTTGCCACCTCTTCTTAATATCTTCTGTTAGGTTCATACCATTTCTGTCCTTTATTGTGCCCATCTTTGCATGAAATGTTCCCTTGGTATCAGTAATTTTCTTAAAGAGATCTCTAGTCTTTCCCATTCTATTGTTTTCTTCTATTTCTTTGCATTGATCACCAAGAAAGGCTTTCTTATCTCTCTGTGCTATTCTTTGAAATTCTGCATTCAAATGGGTATATCTTTCCTTTTCTCTTCTGACTTGAGCTTCTCTTTTCTCAGCTATTTGTAAGGCCTCAGTTCAGTTCAGTCACTCAGTCATGACCGACTCTCCGCGACCCCATGAATCACAGCACGCCAGGCCTCCCTGTCCATCACCAACTCCCAGAGTTCACTCAAACTCATGTCCATCGAGTCGGTGATGCCATCCAGCCATCTCATTCTCTGTCGTCCCCGTCTCCTCCCACCCCCAATCCCTCCCAGCATCAGACTCTTTTCCAGTGAGTCAACTCGTGGCATGAGGTTTGGCCAAAGTATTGGAGTTTCAGCTTTAGCATCAGTCCTTCCAATGAACACCATTTTGCCTTTTTGCATTCTTTTTTCTTGAGGATGGTCTTGATCACTGCCTCCTGTACAATGTCACAAAATTCTGTCGATAGTTCTTCAGGCACTCTATCAAATCTAATCCCTTGAATCTATTTGTCACTTCTGTATAATCATAAGAGATTTAACTTAGGTCATACCTGAATGGTCTAACGACTTTTCCCTACTTTCTTCAAGTCTGAACTTGGCAATAAGATTGAGTTCATGATCTGAACCACAGTCAGATCCTGGTCTTGTTTTTTCTGATTGTATAGAACTTTGGCATTAGGCTGCAAAGAATGTAATCAATCTGATTTTGGTATTGACCATCTAGTGATGTCCATGTGTAGTCTTCTCTTGTGTTGTTGTAAGAGGGTGTTTGCTATGACAAGTGTGTTCTCTGGGCAAAACTTTGTTAGCCTTTGCCCTGCTTCATTTTGTACTCCAAGGCCAAATTTGCCTGTTACTCTAGGTATCTCTTGACTTCCTACTTTTGCATTCCAGTCCCTTATAATGAAAAGGACATCTTTTTTGGGTGCTAGTTCTAGAAGTTCTTGTAGGTCTTCATAGAACTGTTCAACGTCAGCTTCTTCAGCATTAATAGTTGGGGTACAGACTTGGATTACTATGATATTGAATGGTTTGAATTGGAAATGGACAGAGATCATTCTGTCATTCTAGACTGCTCCCAAGTACTGCATTCGGTACTCTTTTGTTGAGTATGATGGCTACTCCATTTCTTCTAAGGGATTTTTGCCCACAGTAGTAGAATGGTCATCTGAGTTAAATTTGCCAATTCCAGTCCATTTTATTTCACTGATTACTAAAATGTTGATGTTCACTCTTGCCATCTCCTGTTTGACCACTTCCAATTTACCTTGATTTATGGACCTAACATTCCAGGTTCCTATGCAATATTGTTCTTTATAGCATCAGACTTTATTTCTATCACCAGTCACAGCCACAACTGGGTGTTGTTTTGCTTTGGCTCCATCTCTTCATTCTTTCTGGTGTTATTTCTCCATTCTTCTCCAGTAGCATGTTGGACATCTACTGACCTGGGAAGTTCATCTTTCATTGTCCTATCTTTTTGCCTTTCCATACTGTTCATGGGGTTCTCAAAGCAAAAATACATCTTGGGTGGCCCTACAGGGCATAGCTCATAGTTTTGTTGAGTTAGACAAGGCTGTAGTCCATGTGATCATTCTGATTAGTTTTCTGTGATTGTGTTAAGAGAAGGTATTTTATTCTTCAGAAGACTATGCTGTGTTCTCCAGCTGCCCTTCTGAATCATTTCCACTTCTGCCAGTTCTTTCCCAGATCGTGTGTTTGCTGGTTTACACATACACTGCATGTAAGAAGAGAAAGCACACCACACACAGTGATTATCTTGGGGAGACCAAGAATCCCTGATGAGTCCTTCTCTTCACAGGTACCACAGCTCCCAGGATTTTCCTGGATCAAACCTTGTATCTCTTCCCCAAGTATTGTATATATTGGACTAAGAGACGTGGACCCTCCTGAACAGTAAGTTGATACATTAGGGTTGAGTTTTGGGCCTGTCTTGGCCACTAATGTTCCATTTGATAAGTTATTTCTGGAGTCAACCTGTTGTAGGTCACTATAAAGACAAGCCCCACTCCCACACCTGATTGATAAACTGCTCTTTAGCTAAGGCTTCTTTCCTTTATATCTCACCAGTTTTATTTTAAAGAATTATGATATCCAGTATTTTTCCATGAGAGACATAGATCGACTTGGTATCCAGAAGGTCATGGAACAGACATTTGATCTGCTGATTGGCAAGTAAGTAACTACAATGGATGTCTACTTCTAGGTCCCAAACGGAACTGGGCAGACTCTCAGTGGGAAGTAAACTTTGGCCTGTCTCTTGAGGATAATGACCTTATAATTCAGAAAGAGAGACTATGAAACTTCAGTCATGCTCTTCTGGGGCTGGGAGGGAAAACAGCTCCGGTGAATTTCTCTTTAGCTCCATTTTTAATGTTTATCTTTCAAGAGGAGAAGCATTCATTGTTCCAACTTTTCTCTTCTTCCCAGCCTCAACTATTGCATCATCTGAAAGTTTTATATTAAGCAAATCTTGGTGGTATAGAAAGATGATCTGCATCAGATGCTAGTTAACATTTTCCCAGTGCTGAGTCTTCATTCTGGATGATTAATTGCCACCTTGGTAGTATACCGTTTCTTAAAGTGTTAAGAAGTATCAATAATTTACTATATAGGTGTTTACTGTATGTTACCTTCAACCATTGGATGCCTCGGCTAAACTGAAGTTGGAATTGGGAGATGGTAAGATCGCAGTCATAAATTCAGAGCTGCTGTTCTACTCTGAGAGAATAACTAACTGTAACCTAGACCAATCCAACTTCAACTAGAATTTGTCAGAACCCATGTCCTGTGGAAGTGGGGAATTCCCTCTGTTGATAGTTCTTAATGTAAGAGGCTCTAAAGCCCAGGGTAAATCAGAAATACAAACTGGAGTTAGTGTGAGACAGACAGAATCAAGGGCAAGACTATGAAGTGGTGTGTAAGCATCTAACATAATAACTCTCAGAACAGGAGATCTGGAAATCTGCTGTATTAATAAAGTACTAGCATTAACAGCAACAAAACCTAGCAGCTGTAGCTGTAGGAAGGACAGATATCTAAGTACAGCCCAAATGACTTTCTCTTATTTTCCTTCTTTCAAGAAGACAAAGGCCAATCCATCTGAGTTTCGATATTGATGCATTTGACCCTACGCTGGCTCCAGCCACAGGAACCCCTGTTGTAGGGGGACTGACCTATCGAGAAGGCATGTATATTACTGAGGAAATACACAGTACAGGTAAGCAGTGATCAACCTGTTAATTACCTAAGTAGATCTGCTGAAGCCTCTTGCCTGCCAGGGGATCTTTTCTATTATTATATGTCACTGGAGACATTGTTTCTCTTTAAACTTCTATAGCTAAAAGCCATGTGGTCAGGGTAATGAGTCATTTAGAGGCATGTCTGGACCTGGCTTATGACAAACTACATTAAGGTAACACTGAGTAAAAAAAAAATATTGTCCACTTAAACACTTAATAAATACAAGAATAAACTGCCAAACTGATGTAATTCTTTGCATCTGAATTGTATAAAGGCAGATGAAGACTAAAAGGCAAGGCCAAATAGCTCTAATTTTAACCCTGACACTACGAGATTGGTTTACGGGGAGTTAAGAACGTCAAGCTGAAGCTTCCCTTGAAGATATTTCAAAGCTGGGCAATACCTTGTGCCCTTTCATAGAACTCTTACACTAGAGCTTGTTTGCTAGGATCTGTAATATGGGGATACTGGAAGATGAATGGCTGACAGGAAGATCAGTAAACTGAAAGCTAGGGGAGCAAGAGTAGCTACAAGAGGGGAATTCCCTGGTGGTCCAATGATTAGGACTTACTTGGTGCTTTCACTGCAGTGGCTGGGTTCGATCCCTGGTTGGGGAACTAAGATCCCACAAACTTCGTGGTGCAAAAAATTAATAAAAAATTTTAGAAAAGAGTAGCTACAAGAGGTTACTGTCCCCAAACTCATACTCATTTGCAAACACTTTCCATTTCTGTCAGAAAGCTCGTGGTTTTAAGGCTACTTTAAATGACCTCTCATTGTAAAATTTAAACAATTAGTGCATGGTACTTCAATACCACCTCGTGAAACTGGGGTTGAAATAGCAGAGACCCCAGGACTGAAAAGTCGGGGACTACAGGAAACCCTTGATTAGCTGGGTTGGGATATGGAAGTTGAGAAATGGTCTCCCTGGCTCTGGAGCCTACCAGAACCTTAGGCACTACAGAAAGAAGAATGCTTGTCAATCTGATCTGATGGGACATGAAAATCTTCTCAGACCTACAACTGTAGACACTGAAAGTTGTCCTTGGCCAGTGAACCTGGAAATTCAATTCTCCATTGAGGTTCCCACTGACACCTCTTAGAGCAGAGATTAGTAACCTCCAGCACTCAGATGGGGGCAGTGGTCATACCCTGCCCCTCCCTCCCCTGCTGCAGTGTCATTCTATTCCAAAAGGCTGTCTGTCCTGAGACTATCAACTAGATAAAGCAGTTTGCTTAAATTAATCTACAAGGTGGCAGTAGTCTAGAAACATACTACATGGGTAGTATGTTTTTAACAGCTTGTACCCTCTTGATTTACTTCTGGGCTATGTAAAAGGTCCACATTTAGTAGGTGGAAATTGGATACAGATGCGTGTGCGGGAACTGGGGGACCCAGCCGCTCACTGTAGTTCTGCACGGTGCACTGAACTCCACATTGCTCCTAAGGAACTGCACACTGTGCGGCTGTACTAGCATTGAATGTACATGTACTAAAATGTAATATCCGTAAGTCATTAGGTATATTCATCCATGTATCCAGGCTTTATGGCCACCCTAAATATTCAGATACTTGTATTCTCCAATCTAGTTTCTTCTAGTGACTCTTAAAGGAGATAGATTAACTACATCCAGATTTATCAACTAAAGATAAACACCCAGAAGTAGGGCATATATATGTTGATGGGGAGGGGCAGAGGGCAGGTCTAGATAGGTTCTTTTTTGGTCTAATCTTCCCGCCTCAAACCCTTTGGCACAAGTACCCAGACGCTCACAGAAGGTAACTGGAGTTCAAACTAAATATGACCAAGTGCAAGATACTGCATCAGTCTGAAGGGAGACCTAAGAACTGTGTCATACATGGAGCCTGTCCTCAGAGTTCAAACTTGCAGGGGTGAGAGTAAGATATGCAGTAACAGTTATACTTTAGGATACATGGTGTCTTAAAAGCTACACAGTGCCAGAGTTCAGAAGTGGGAATAGAGTGCTGGCTAGTGAGACTCATCACACAACTACAGGCAGGCATCTTGGAGGTCCCTAGAAATCCTGGAAATGATACATTTTCCCAACTAGACTGGAACTCCTACTGCCACCCCTGCTTACCCCTCACCCCGACCTAACTCATCCTAACCAGAAAGCTTGTCAGCCATGCCTGTTATGTTCATTAAACAGGGATAACTGATTTAATTAAAGGTTTCTTTAAATTCTACTCCGACATTTCCAGTGTTTCTAACTTAAATTCATGCCCAAGAGGATGAGGTGTAAGGGCCTTCCTGACAGTGGGTAATTTTCTAGTAGAAAATGACCCTTTCATCTTGGTTTGTTCTACCCAGGTGGGACGACCCTCACTGAAAGGAGCAGCTAGGAAGTTTTCTTTTTGTCCTGCTTTGTGTTTTCAGGGTTGCTCTCGGCTCTGGATCTCGTTGAAGTCAATCCTCAGTTGGCTGTGTCAGAGGAGGAGGCCAAGGCTACAGCCAGCCTGGCAGTGGACGTCATTGCTTCGAGTTTCGGGCAGACGAGGGAGGGAGGGCATGTTGTCTACGACCAACTTCCTACTCCCAGCTCACCAGATGAATCAGAGAGTGAAGAACGTGTAAGAATTTAGGGAATACTGTTTGTTGACACATGTGTCACAGTGGGCATTCCAGAGCCGTGAGGCGTTTGCAGTGACAGATACTGAATGATCATCTGGGTCAATACTGCCTTAATGAGAACATTTGTGCATTCTCACAATTGTAAAGTTTCCTTCCCTTTCATTTTGGTGACCGATAATAGTACTGTACATGTATTTGGTTTTTTGACGCTCACAGGGTATTAATATGTTGGAGCACTATGTAAACTTAAAGAAGTCATAAACGACATTTATTACCTTGGTATATCATACAGGTCTTATTGCTGTTCCTTCACATTTCAGTGGTTTTCCGTCTTCCCCCCTCCACCCACAGTCTGGCTACACAGTGCCTTCTTGAACTGCTAGTTCACAGCAGCAATAAGATTTTTTCCACACCTCTAACGCCATTCATTCACAGAGTCACAGTTCTGGTCCACAAACCCTTCCCTATAGGAGGTTCAATGCCTGCGGAAGAATTTGTAATAAACCAGGCCTCCCAGAATGGCTAGCTCCAGTAAGATGACGATGGAAAGTAGCAGCTTGTTGGTTGTCACTCTACAAAGAGAAGCAAAGTGGGATGTGGTCAGAAGTCTGGGTAACCTTATTTCTTTCCATTCTTAATATTGAGGCGTTTGACCTGGGGCCAAGGCAGGATACTGTGAGGCAGACTGAATTTTTGTTTGATCATGTAACCACTTAGTAATCTTGTAAATAATTACTACTATCTACCTCACAGAAATACTGAAAATTGGGGCAATAAAATACCAAAACATACAAATGTTTTTTTCTAAAGTGTCTTCAAATAGTAATTAGTACTTCACTTTAAAAGTAGTTTTTCTATGATGGGCTAATTAGAAAAATATTAAATGTACATGTGAAACAGTATACCATTTTTTAAATCAGTTGAATCAGATTTCAAAGTAGAAGTTC
The DNA here is from genome assembly GCF_049115385.1 of Moschus berezovskii. Lineage (NCBI taxonomy): Eukaryota > Metazoa > Chordata > Mammalia > Artiodactyla > Moschidae > Moschus > Moschus berezovskii. The sequence continues at coordinate 24,007,040 of NC_142468.1, read as the reverse complement.
ACTATCTAACCATCTACAGCTGCCCTGACCACATACTACAGCTGTGAGGACACAATAGGAGAAGGGGTGGCGGGAGACTCCAGTGTCCAAGTCCAGCTCGGGTACAAGGAGGTGGTTCTGCTTTAGGACAAGTAACTTGAAGCTGGGAGTGCCTTTCAATGTCTTCTCAACTTCTTGCCTTTCTTTCTCTATAAAGGTAGAAATTTTTCTGAAGCGCCTATACTCTTTAACACAAAGAACCGAAATTGGACATTTCCTCCTGCTCCACAAGGAACTTACCAGTTTTGGAAAATCTCACTCTCTTGCTAGTTCCATGACTTGGTTATACTACCTACACCGACTGACCCCCAAATTCAGCCTCAGTGCCAATACCCTCTGCCCATGGTTCTGCTGCTGTCAGCACTTACCTAAAGGGTTTTTTTCTCAAGTCAACTCCTTGCTAACAAGACAGAACTCCCAAGTAAGGGCTGATTCCCATAAAGGGCAAGCAGAGCCAAAATCAAGTACGAAGCCATAGCAGTGAAAAGTTTTCTAATTAAGTTTTTAAAAATTTATTTCCAGAAATATGAATCTCTGTTCCCGTGTGCTGTCTTCTCTAAGGAATGTAAACTGGGATGAAAAGTCCTTCCAGTGGACCAGTTTTCCACTGCTCCAAATCACAGCATTATATATACTTCCAACAATGGATTTTTTCCTGGGATACTTAACTATGTGATATTCTTTATTTCTTCTATCAGTACCTTTGCAAGTCACGGTTTAAAGCTTTGACATTCTCAGCTGAAAGATTAGAATTAACAGAAATTAATTCTGTGACTAATTTTTAAAACTTACTTTCTGGACATTGAGCGGAGAATCTTCCGACTTTTGCTCAAGTTTTCACTTGTATTTACCAGCTGAGAAGAGAAAATAGCAATTATTTCCCTCTTCTTATAGAAGTACACACTGTAGAACTGAACATTAGTAAATTGACGGGTGTTAAAGGGTTTATGTTGAAAAACTCCCAGAGATCAAATCAATTTAAATGATGGCCTCTGTAAATGGAAGAAACTGGAAAAGTACAAGATACTTTAATACTTGTCAGTAGGCCTAGGAATGATTGTATCCCAAGGCTGCTGTGAGGAGACCTCTGGGACTAAGCTAATCCTTCACTGTGGCTACACAAAACAAAGTCTTCAAGTGTACCTTGCCAGTAACTGAAGTAACTCTGAGCAACTTAAGATGTGAATTTCATCAGCCAAACTCCAGGAGAGCCTCCTGAGCTAATGTTTGTTTTTGTGGGCTGGTGGATTATCACTTTTGAGATCTGGTTCTTTTTCCTTTACCCTTTTAAGAGATACTTACATTGAATTATGAAAGGAATTAATCTTTTTATAAAAGCCTTTTTTATCCCCTTTCGGTTGCCTGTTACTAACCTATATAGCTGGAGGATATTTCAACAGATGCCACCTGCCATCCGTTCCTGTTCACCAGTGGCCTTGGTAAGTTGATCTCTCAGCTCATTCCTCAGCTTTTAAATTCAACTAATCCATCTAGTAAGTTCAAAAGTAAAAACAAATAAACCATGCAATCTGCAAACAAGCTGCTTTCTCTGCAGCTTACCTTGAATTCAGTACTTTACTGTGAATTTTCACTGAGGGGGGTGATACGTGACTTGAATTTAAGTTGTCAAAATCATTCTGACTTGATTTTAAGAGTGGAGAATTACGGCTGTTAAGGTGGGATGATAACAGCTCAGTGTGGGGATGTGGGATGACTTTCTCATATCTAAGTCTTGCCCACTGTATCTGTCTTTCATTTATCTGCCTCATGCTCTTAATACAGCATTCCATTGGCAAAGTTTAAAATTTCTTTGCAGATGGTACAGAAAGGGAGAAACAAGTTGTTTCCAGAGCCTCTCAGAGTGATAGTAGATTAGAGGCCACAGTACAGTCATCATTTGGCCTAAGGATTTCGTTTTCTCAGTGCCCTCCCTTAGTGTAGTAGTGTTAGTTGCTCAGTCATATCTGACTCTGTGAGCCCATGGATGGTAGCCCACCACATCCTCTGTCCATGGGACTTCCTCGGCAAGAATACTGGAGTGGGTTGCCATTTCCTACTCCAGGGGATCTTCTCGACCCAGGGATCGAACCCCTGTCTCTGGTGTCTCCTACACTGCAGGCGGATTCTTTACCACTGAGCCATCAGGGAAGCCCATGATCTCCCTTACCTTAGGTTAAAGAGTTCAGGATTAAACCTCTATAAATTGTCAGCAGTACTATTTTATGACATGTGGAAAACAGCCTTGGCTCTAAATGACAGGAAAGCTAGACTCTTTTAAAGCAAATGACGCTTTCATAAGAATAGCAGGTGTTCTACTAGATGTGTGAGAAATAGAAATTTAGTTCATAATACAGGACCTAATATAGGACCTAATAAAAGGATGGTATGGCTACAATCCTATTTGACAATCTTCAATAAAAGCATAAACTGGGTTTCTGCAATCTCAGTCCCCTGCCCAATGACCTCTAAATCTTACAAGTAAAATTACTTCCAAGGGATATGTTTTAGTTAAGCAAATTATGAACAGAGAAAAGAATAAGAACGTAAAAAATCATACCCTGAATTTGGAACTGCAGTAGCTCCTGGCAGCAGCAAAGCATCAGGGTGTAATGGGCCCACCTATATTCCCCATTCTTGCCCCTCTCGCTATCCACCCAGACTTACTCTACTCTTGGTACGTTCCAACTGGTCACGTTGTTCCCCCAGCTCTTCTATGATTTCTGAGCCAATCTGGTCAGTTTCTGCAGCAATACGATGAGAACGCTCAATACTCTGGGTGGCCCGGTTCAGGCTGTCAGTGCCTTGCAGAAGCAATGCCCTTTGAGACTGTAGCCGATTCTGACAGGAGTATGGAAGGGAATTGTTAGACTTCTTCCATTATAAATGAATTTATAAGAAGGGATATAGTGTGCAGTAATTTTCATTACTTGTAAGACAATCAAAGATGCTAATGAATCAGACTACAAGAGAACCTGGGATTCAATCTAGGATCACAATACCTCCCAGTCCACTGCTTGTTACACTTAAGTGAGGCAAGGAAAGGATTGAATACACCAGAGCATCTTCCTTGTGCTCCTGATGAATCTGAACTGACTCGTGTGCTTCCTGGACTAACAACTTCTGAGAGGCAATGGCCCAGATCTGGGATGTAGGAACTACCTGAAAATGCATACATCCTATCATTTTGATAGGGCAAACCAACTAAACTCTATCGCCTTAGAAATAGTGTAATCCACTGAAAGTTCCCACTGATTGGTACTGAGTGACCACGAATAAGCTATTCATTTTCAGCACACACAGAAATCACTTAAAAGTATGACAGACTACTACTCTCTGGAAAAAAGTAGCTACACTCTTGGTAAGCGTCCAAAGAATTTCACCTCAGGCCTAACAAAAAACAAATACTGAAGTTATAACACTGGTGATTTGCTCTCAGGAGAGGTAGTATCTGGGGCCAAGTAAGTGCCCTATTTCTGAAACTCCACCATAGTATTATTCCACCTATTCCTAAGCACAGAAGGCGTGAGGACTGAAGCAGCCTTTGTCAGGCCAGAAACTACTGGCAGAAATGGAGGCTGCTCTAAGTTCTTAGCTCTTCAGAGCATACTTGCGCACAAACTCTGGAAAAGGGTTCAGCTCACAGGGCCTATTACTGAGCAGGTGACCATTAGCACTCGATACCACCATTAAGAAGCTGAAAGATGTGTTTCCAGATCAGAAGCAACAAGAAGGGTTTTTCACTTCATATATAGCATATGGACAACCCCAGTTTACACTGGCTTAAAAGCAGCAGGAAAACAACATTTTTAAACATAAAAGATGAGGATTTTCAACTGGGCTTAAGAAAGGGTAGGGAGAGACAGTAAGGTCACATCAATCAACCCCAGATTTGGAACAGTAATTCTACTGAAAGTAGTTTATATACCTATACTGTTTTTATAATTTCTAAAACTAATAATTTTAAAGCAAAATTATTGCTTGGAATTATCTTCCCTCTTTTTGTTTTTGGGTCACAGATGACCAAAGTCACTGTACACCTTTCATCTCACTTTTAAGAAGTACTACTTGCCTGCGTTTTCCCACTCTCCTTTGAAAATTTTACATCACTCTCAAATACTCTAGTTTTCACATCAGGAATGTCAGGCTAGTATCATTTGAATGTCTCTTAAACTATATTAAGGGTCCTTCATGAATTAGGATTTCTTTAAAACTGTGTCATCAGCCTTTCTACATCCGTACAGTCTCACTAGTGGGCCCCCTCCCACTTGTCTCCCACATTACCAGCCAGGCCATTTCTACTTTGTGCTGTGGAATATAGTCCCAAATGTAACACGTGAAATTTAACCCTTGTGAAGCTTTCCTCCTTTACCTATCTAGCTTCTTTAGACAGTTTGAGAATACAGATTTTCAATTTAGTAGTCTAATTTTATAAATGAGAACACTGGAGGCTATAGAGGCAGCCTGGCTCACTTGCTATTATGATGAAGTAAGGCGTCAGCCCCCTTTCTGAGAAGCATCCTGCTTTCTCTACTGTATCTGGGCTATTGGGCCATCTTGATACAAACGTAAGGGAAAGCGTGGGTTACTTTTGTAACAGTGCTCTGATAAGTTAAAATCCTAACTGAACTCTGGGGGGATATGTGAGAAAGAAACTGGATTGGTGAGTCAGACTACAGAGTCCAGGTGTAATATGAATAGGTAACACTTGTATATCACCACTACCCATCAAGCACTGTTTTATACATTAAGGTTACAAAAATATCTAAACAGGTAAATTGTTTGGAATGGTCTGCATTAAATTCAGTAGAGGCAGGCACCCAAGGGGAGAAGGAAAACTGGATGCAAGAACGAAGAGAAGATGGAAAAAACCAGTCAAGTATGCACTGATAACTTGAACTGTACTCCACAATTCGGTTAATCATTGTACCACAGACCCACAGGGAAAAGACAGCTGAAGCTTACCATATGCTCGTTCTCCACAGCGTAGGTACCATATTTCATGTCTCCTCGGGCCCCAGAAGTGGCTGTCAAAGGCGTACTTCTCACTTCCCGATGGAGTTTGGCAAGGTCCTTCCGGTAGGTTCGAAGCTTAGACATCATAGGGTTACGAAAAGATAGGGGTGCATAACGTAGCTCCTCTTCCATCTCTGCCAGCTAGGAGGGCAGAGAGTAGTGAATAGACGGCCTGCTTCTATTCTCTCTCATGTGGGTAACTATGTCTAGTTTGGACTAATCAAACCACAGGCAATCCTAAAGAAATACTCAACATGTGGACCACATGTGACACCTTCACTTCATTACTGAGTGCTTGGCACAGTGCCCAGCAGGCACAGAACAGGCCTTCAAAAAGTATGTGATGAATGAGTGAGAAAACTAACAAGTACCTTATAGCTTATTAAACATTTTGACATATATTCTCTCATTTAATCCTCACAACAGATCAAAAAGGTAGGAAATACTTTTACTTCATATATGAGACTTGAAGAAACCTGTTCAAGATTACATAAGTCAGGGTTCCAGATCTTCATACTCTTTTCAGTATACCAGTTCTTAGCCCATTATGGTTCAAGTGCTATCACGAAGCACTTAGGGATTTACTGTACTAAAAATGATTAGGGGTATGGCATTAAGGTTCTCCTCTTCCTCCTCCTGAAAATCAACTGTTTGTGTCCATGTCAGAATAACCAGGGGTCCAAATCATTTCCATTTTTCTGGGACAAGTAAATTGTAACACACAGACTCATTTGTAAGAGGCCATGAGTCACTTTCTTCTGCTTTGGATGGCTAGAGTAGGACTGGTTAACATTAGAAAATGCTACCAAGATGTTAACTGAAAAAGAGGCCCAGCTCTGGAACAGAGATCACAGATATATGCCCAGTAGTGCAGAGGTATTAGAAAAGTTTCTGGTACTCCCATTAAGAAGGTGATAGTTTCCACAGTCTGGTAGGCTGATCCTTCTTCAAATACATGCAGAACAGAAAAAAGGATGCAGATGGGCTTAACTTCTCAAAACTTCATTGGAATAAAGGAGTTATTCTTCAACAAAGTTCTCTAGCTTAAAAAGAATTCTTCAGTCTACCCTGGGGTAGAAGATACTAGAGGCAACTATTTCTTTGGAGTGCTACCAGAGATTTTAGCTCCAGCCTCCTAAAAGGGTTTGCTAAAGCTAGAGCACAATGTGATGATGATAGAGGACCCTTACTTCTAAAAGGTAAGAGCAAAACTTGCTTTCTTTCTTTTTTTTTAAAGAAAAGTCACAGGTTAAATGAGAAGCAGTTCTTAAACTGCTTAGCAACCTGGACCAACTTCTGATAAGCTTTGGGTCCTGACTGAGAACTCATCCTGACCATGCATGCCTTGCTCAAGATGCCAAAACCTTCTATTTTTAAAAATAAGGCAATGTGAGTAGGAACCACCTCTGAGCTCCATTTTCTGTGACAGTAAGTTTAACAAAGGAGAATAAGTTATCTTAATGGCCAGCTTTTAAAATGAGCTTTCAAAAGGCCACCCAGGTAAAAGGATGAGAATGTCCTTATTGTATCAGCAATGTTTTATCAAGGACTCACTTCAGGGGAGCCTTCAAGTTTTACTCAACACCCATCCCCATCAACTGGCCTCATTTAATAAGAAATAATCAAAACTAAGGTCAACAGACAGGAACAGTTAAATCTGTGATCATAATGTCATAAGCATTACTTCTGGCAAAGACCAGCAAACAGGAAGAGGAAATAAGGACTTGTTCCTGTTCTCACCGTTTCATTTGCTTCCTGTTGCTTTTCATCGAAATCTCTGATCAACTTCTTCTTCTCTTCTGGAAAAGATAGATGCGTTTTAAATACTCAATCCTGCTTCCAACATTTATTTGTAGAGGACATACCCTCTGCTTAGAATATACTCCCCATTCCCTTCCTGGGGGTACCCTACAGTACTTGCTGCTGCCACCCTACAGTACTTAATCACCCCTAAAAGACATTTAGAAATGTAAGGGAACTAGTTACAACAATTAACCAGGGTAGGGGGTGGGGGGAGGGATGTTATTACCACTGGCATTTAAGTGCCAAGAGTACCTATGCGAGGGACAGTCCTCCGTAACAATGATCTGGCCCCAAAGACCAATAGCATTCCTACTAAGAAAGAAAACAGGTCTAAATTATTGTCAATCTTTTTTCACCGACCGTAACAAAGGGACCAGACACATTTTGATCAATAAGAATGTTTAACAATACCAGTTCTCTGAAATCTTCATCCCCACGGTAAATCACATCTCTATATTAACCCTTACCCACTGCTTTTCTGCAAAATATAAGCCCACCTACTTTGCTCTCTGGAGAGCCTGCAAGGCATACAGCACAAGTTTCTTAGCCATACCCACTGGCAGCGGCATAGGAAATGATGTAAAATAAAATACCACTGACTCACACGGGAAGACGTCATTCCTTGTTCAATCCTTTGCATCGTCATTTTAGTTCTAGTATGTCTTTAATACCTAAAACTACTAATCTCCTCTTTTAAAAGAACAGAACAAGCTTTAGCCTCAAAGCAAGGACATCTAACTAAACCAGAATTGTTTTGTCTTCATTGTAGCTTTTCGGATCATATAGCTAAGTTCATAGATTTTCCATCTAAGGCAGGGATATAAAATTTCCTTTTAAAGTAACTTTTTATGTTAAATAAATGCATTTTACATGAAATATTGATATAAAGGAAATAATTACAGTAAAAATGGTGCTTAGACACACCACAATGATGAAGGGAGTACCTGGTGAACTTTGTATGGGGGGAAGTGCTGAGGAGTAAATGGGATTAGGTTTTGGTCTTAGCTTTGGGCCTAACTCAACATGTAAGCCTGGATAATTCTCTTCATCTTTTTGGGACCTAACTTCCTTCCTCACCTAGGAAATGAGGCAAATCACACCTAAGAAGCAAAAATTAGCCCGATTTATGAGGAGTTTTTTTTTTTTTTCAAATGTATACAGCAAAATGAATGTTCTCCCTGGAAATCTACATATAATCTACTTATTACCACAAAACTGCCACTGCTTATGTTTTGAATTCATCTTTTGGGATTACATTCACAATCTGGGATACTTCTTTTTAATTGTGGTAAAATACATATAACATAAAACTTACCATTTTGACCATTTTAAGTGTACAGTTAAGTGGCATGAAGTACATTCACAACGTTGGGCAACCATCACCGTTATCCATCTATAGAACCTTTGCATCATCCCAAACTGAAACTCTACACCCAGTAAAAACGAACTCCCTTATACGCCCTCCCCTCAGACTCTGGTAACCACGATTCTACTTTCTGTGTCTATGAATCCGACTACTCCGAGCACCTCCTATAAGAGGAATCATACAATATCTGTTTTTTGTGTTTGACTTATTTCACTTCACATAAAACCGTGAAGGCTCCTCCATACTGCAGCATGTGTGAGGACAGTCTATGTGTTTTTCACGCAGTGTGATTTCTAAATACAAGCCAGCACTGCCATCGACTGAAGAAAGCAATCTTTACCAGTGCCAAGAAAACAGCAGAGTAAGGCCTATGAAGGGATGCGGGTACTCAACATGCTGTCCTAAGATTTTCTTGGATAATTTTGTTTACCCTGATTTTCATCTCACACCTTGACTTTCAAACCCAATCCCATGTTGGAAGTAACACCACTGTCATGCTTTATACAGATTTACATTGTGTTACTCACATAGCATCTAGTATGTCAGCTGTCCATTACTTTTTAACTTAAATCACTTGGCTGTATATATTCTATATTCTCAACTTGAGCTCAATCTCCCTCTGAGTAGAGAAATTTACTTTTTCTTTTATACATCTCATAGGTTCTAGAACTCTAAACCTGGTAGGGTGCTTCTTAAGACACTGTTATTGCCCTCAAGAGTCAAGTGATCATCCACCCTTTACTAGGCTGCATTCATTGTCATGAGCATTCCCTTAATACGTATTCCAGGTGAGCTATTTTTCACCACACACTGCTCACAACGTGCTGCCCCCCACCCCAAAAGGAGAAAGTTCAGGCAAAGCAAAAGGCCTACCTCTTGACCAACCATGAGGTAACCACCATGAAATTACCACCAAGAGTGAAAGTGTTAGCTGTTCTTTGCAACCCCATAGACTGTAGCCCATCAGGCTCCTCTGTTCATGGAAATCTCCAGGCAAGAACACTGGAGTGGGTAGCCATTCCCTTTTCCAGGGGATCTTCCGTGACCCAGGGATTGAACCTGGGTCTCTCTCACTGCAGGCAGATTCTCCCTGTCTGAGCCAGCATGGAAGTGCTGCTGCTGCTGCTGCTGCTAAGTCACTTCAGTCGTGTCCGACTCTGTGTGACCCCATAGACGGAAGCCCACCAGGTTCCCCTGTCCCTGGGATTCTCCAGGCAAGAACACTGGAGTGGGTTGCCATTTCCTTCTCCAATGGAAGTGCTAAAGCAGCCTTATTATCCTTGAGTGGGCTGTGTTTCCGCCCATCAGCAGTGAAATAACATCTGCAATCCAGAATGGCTACTTCCATGGAGAGCTATCATATCATTTTATAACACGCATTCACAGAAGTGTTGAGTGTCGCCACTCCTCTGAAGAGGCACATCTCCAGACTCAAGCACACTCACGCATTCCTGATCCAAGATGACAGTATTCTGTAAGTGCATTCTGGTCCAAGATCTCCCTACATCTTTGTTAGCCCTAAGTTCTCCTCGTTTAATCCTTGTTAAAGGATATGAATATCTGCTTTCCTAAGAGACAAATTCTAGAATAATTCAAAGAATGCAGCTGTATAATAAGAATCGGGGTAGGGGGGTGGCAAGGTAGTCCACAGAGTCTTGATCCTTTCACTAACTTCCCTGCATGATTCTGTTATTCTCAGTCTTTTTGGAATACTCTACTCTCTGATTTCATAAGACATATATTCTCCTAGGAGTGCTCTATAGCCTACACACTTTTAAAGATTCAAGAGATGGAACCCCTACCCAACTGAGAGGTATCAATATCTGTTCCTTTATGCTTTGCTCAGAATTGTGAAATTAAGGAATGTTAAGAGCTGAGATGGCCCTCAGAAATCATCGGGTCTAACCTCATTTTACAGCTGAGGATACCAGAGCCTGGACAAACTGTCTTCCCCAAGGCCACAGAGAAGAGAAGCTGTGCAGCAACTAGTTACAGAATGCAAGTCTCCTAACCATGGCATGCATACCATGTACACTATGGCACTGAGGGGTGTCTTCATGCTCCCAAGGTACACAGGTATAATCTTTTCAAATCTCTTCATTTTTTAGGGAGCTAGAATTAACACTCAGAGAAGGCAATGGCACCCCACTCCAGTACTCTTGCCTGGAGAATCCCATGGACGGAGGAGCCTGGTAGGCTGCAGTCTGTGGGGTCGCCAAGAGTCCAACACGACTGAGCGACTTCACTTTCACTTTTCACTTTCATGCATTGGAGAAGGAAATGGCAACCCACTCCAGTGTTCTTGCCTGGAGAATCCCAGGGATGGGGGAGCCTGGTGGGCTTCCATCTATGGGATCGCACAGAGTCGGACACAACTGAAGCGACTTAGCAGCAGCAGCAGAATTAACACTACAATCAACTACAAAACAGCAGGACTGATACCAGGTAGAATGGACACCGGAAACTCAGAAAGAATGAGCTACTCCAAATAACACTATTCCTGACCCCTCATGTCTTTCCAAACCATTCACATGTGAGTGACTCACTCTGAAGCCAAATGTTTGGTAAACTAGGTGCATGGCAGCACAATGTCTCAGACACAGAATAAAATGGAAACACCCAGCTCTGAAAGTGCTAGAGAAAGCCCACCTCATTTCAACCAAGGTGGCAACCTCTCCATCTTGTAGAAAAAGAAAAGAAGGTAGCTCAGTCATGTCCAGCTCTTTGTGACACAACGGACTATACAGTCCATGGAATTCTCCAGGCCAGAATACTGCAGTGGGCAGCCTTTCCCTTCTCCAGGGGATCTTCCCAACCCAGAGATTGAACCCAGGTCTTCCGCACTGCAGATAGATTCTTTACCAGTTGAGCCACTTGTAGGCGGTTTGAATTGTCACAGCCCCGGAATGACTCATCTTGGTCCATTAGAACTGTGGAAATAACTTCAGTTTCACCAGGATCTTTAAAATTTGTGATTAATGCTTTTGGTGCCCTCTGCGGCATTTCTAGGACCTACATCCTCTTTGTAGACCTCATGGTTAACTTGATCTCACACCATAAAGGAAATTAAAGCATCAGATCCCTCTAAGCCTGGTTCCTCAATTATAAATAAGAAATATAACAGCACTGACCTGTACAGTTGTCTGAAAAAGACAATACACATAACAAACACACAGCAAATGCTAAGCATGTTAAGGGTTCAATAAATAGTGACTACCACTGTTTTTTAAAGTAAATTCCTAGGTAGGAAAAACTAAGCAAAAACTAAATTTAAAGAATATGAAGGGTTGGAAAAATTAACATTCTGCAGTCAGTGAGTAATTGTGTTTACCAACTTGCTACATATGGTCCTCCATAGTTATCATTTTTTCTGGTTTCCAAAATAATGGAGTTTTGTGTATAGCAACTGAAACTTAAGTGAATTAAAGTGAAAAATTGAATAATTTTACAATGTTCATTACAACATGTGGAGAGATGCCTTCAGGTGCTACGAAACTAAAACTAGAAACCATGACAATAGGTACTTACTGTATTAACTGGATAAGAATTTACAGCAGCCTGAGATATGTGGAGAGACCTCTTCCGATGCTGCAAAACTAAGACTACAAATTATTGCTGTGGGTGTTTAAAGTAATAATAAATGAACTAATAAGTATCACAAATGCTAATGGACTGTCCCTGCCACACAAACTTCCTAAAGTAGGACACATTGTGTCTGTTAATCCTATCCTTTTTAAAAATAGGTGTATACATTGATTTTAAAAGTGATGACAATATGGAAAACATGGTAAATAAAATCACCTTCAGTTTTAACACTTAATCATATATTGATAGTTACTATTTCCTTCCCAACAATTCACAGTTGTTCATACAACCATTCAACAAATATTTATAGAGCACCAAGTATGTAATAGCCATTGTTCTAGGTGCTTAAGTGCTAAGTCACTTCAGTCATGCCTGACTCTCTTCGACCCTATGGACTGTAGCCTGCACTGGGCTTCTCTGTCCATGGGATTTTCCAGGCAAGAGTACTGGAGTCGGTTGCCATATCCTTCTCCATCTAGGTGCTTAGGATATATAATTAACAGACAAAATATACAGCTTACAACAGATGAGGGGGGAACTCTTCCAGAGTCTTTTATGAGGCCAACACTACATCGATACCAAAACCAGAGAACATCACAAGAAAAGAAAATTACAGACCAATATCCCTGATGCAAAAATCCTCAACAAAATATTAGCAAAACGAAGGGCATTTTCCACAGAAACAGAACAAACAATCCAAAAATTTGTATGGAACCACAAGAGAACACAATGAGCCAAAGCAATCTTGAAAAAGAAGAACAAAGCTGGAGGCATCATGCTTTCTGATTCAAACTACAGCTGACCCTTGAACAAGGGTATGAATTGGGCAGGTTCCCTTATACACACATTTTTTCAACAGTAAATTCTACAGTACCATATAAGCTGTGGTTGGCTGAATCTGCAGATACTGAGGAACCTTGGATAGGAGGGCCAACAAGCTACACTTGGATTTTCAGCTACACAAAAGGTTGGTGTTCAAGGGTTAACTGTATGTTATAAAGCTATAGTAATGAAAACAGTATGGTAACTGGCATTAAAACAGATTCAAAGCTCAATGGAATGGAAAAGAGCCCAGAAAAAAAATCCACCAATGCATGGTCCCCAGTATATTTTTGTGCCTCTCTTTCAACCTCTGCTCAGTCACCTGCATTCTCCTTCTAAAATACAATCATATGGTCTGATTTTATTTTAGCATCTGTATTTTGTTCAGGATTTTTGCATCTGTGTTTATCAGGAATAGTGGCGTGTAATTTTCTTTTCTTGTGATGTTTTCTGCCTTTGGTATCAACATGGGCTGGCCTTTAAAAGAATTTAAAATCCTTTACTGATTCTCCGTATCAAGTTTAGATATCTTAATGTGATATTTAGGTCCCTTAAGGGTCTGGCTGTGTCTTATTTACCTCATCTACTACTGATCTCCCATACACATCTTAAATTTCAGTCATAGTTCTGAATATTTGACTTTTTTTCCCCTTCCTTTGTTGTCTCTTCTCATTTCCCCTCTCAGGCAAACTCCCGCTCAACCCTTTACACTCAGAAGTTCTCCTTTCTGAGAAGCTTTCCTCTTACTCCTCTATGGCCATGTTAGCCTTTCTGCTGCTGCTGCTGCTGAGTCACTTCAGTCGTGTCCGACTCTGTGTGACCCCATAGACAGAAGCCCACCAGGGTCCCCCATCCCTGGGATTCTCCAGGCAAGAACACTGGAGAGGGTTGCCATTTCCTTCTCCAATGTGTGAAAGTGAAAAGTGAAGGTCGTGTCCGACCCTTAGCGACCCCACGGACTGCAGCCTACCAGGCTCCTCCATCCATGGGATTTTCTAGGAAAGAGTACTGGAGTGGCTTGCCATTGCCTTCTCCGTAGCCTTTCTGAAAAGGTCTCAAAACTATCTTAGGACTCATCATACCCTTTGGAAATTTGCTCCCATTCAAGGCAAGAACTCATAGAACTCCCCAGACCCAGGACACTGAGTGATACATAATTCTTGATAGATGTTTATTGAAAATACTGAATTCAATTACAGAGCATAAGCTAAATGCAAGGGATGTATTATGGATTAATGTATTATTCAGTGCTTAATAATTCATGATAGGAAAGCTTTGGAAAGCCTATGAAGTCCTCTCAGGACAAGAAAAAAAGGATTCAGAGATGACACCCCAGTATGTTTGCTTAATTAAATTCAACTTATTCAACACATATTTATTAAGGAATATAAACAAAGCAGTGAATAAGGAGACTGAAGGTTGTTGAAATTCTTATAACCTGAGGATATGCAAATACTATATATACTTACCCACTGAACAACTAAATGTTACCAGCAACTTGTGTTGAGACTTTTTGTACTCCGGTAGAAATTCACACCTTTTTGATTGTCCTCTTTGCAGCAATTAGAAGTTCAGGTCGATGACAAAAGTGAATACAAGTTTTCTATTTTTGGAAACAGAATGTCCTTTGGCATTATTTAGCCTTCCCTGATGCCTCAGTTGGTAAAGAAGTCGCCTATAATGCAGGAGACCAAGTGCAATGCAGGGGTTTCAAGCCCTGCGTTGGGAAAATCCCCTGGAGAAGGAAATGGCAACCCACTCCAATCTGGGAAATGCCATGGACAGAGGAGTCTGGTGGGCTACAGTCCATGCGGTTGGAAAGATTCAGATACAACTTAGCAACTAAACCACAACCACACCCTTACAGAAACAAATCTTGCAAAATTTAAATCAACACCAGGCTGAAAAAAAAATGATTTATTTTTTAACCATGTAAATCAGATCCAATCACTCTCCTGTTCTGCAGCCTTTAACTTCAAGTCACTGTATTCAGATAAAGATGCAAATCCTTTACCACGGTTCACGTGGCCCCACACAATCTGGCCCTTTAAAACCTTATCTACTACTACTGCTGCTAAGTCTCTTCAGTCCTGTCCAACTCTGTGCGACCCCATAGATGGCAGCCCACCAGGCTCCCCCGTCCCTGGGATTCTCCAGGCAAGAACACATCTACTACTACTATTTCCTTTGCTCATTCCACCCTAAACACACTGGCCCTTTAGTTCTTCCTAGAGCATACCAAGCTCACTTCTGCTTAGTGACTACTGCAGTACTATTCTGTCCTCCTGAAACTTATTTCTCCCAGATTTCTGCATGGTTCACTCACTTCAAGTCTCTGCTCAAACACCACCTCCTCAAAGAGGCCTTTCACAGCCACCCAATTTACAATTAGAGGTTCCCCATTCCTTGTCCTGCTTTATTTTCCTGTATGGCCCTTAACACCACTTCCCAATATTTATATATAATCATCGACCCATAAGAACAGAGATCTCTAAGTCTTTTCACAGCAATTTGCAATATTACCAGCATCTAGACGGTCCTGAGTACACAGCAGACTCTCTTAATAAGTATATGTTAAACAAAAGTAAGAGTTTCATTCTCACCAGAGTCATTCAATTCATGTGACCCTGGGTAACTCTCAGAGCAAACACTCAAGCTTCCAATGAAAGTCTCATCGGCCTTGCCATCAAGATCTACTTGTTTTAAGGCAAAGAACTATGATAGACCTTCCTATACAGATTCAACCAGAAAACTCTTAGCTCCCCTAAGCCAAGCTTGCAGCACACTGCATTATGAAATCAAGGTGCAGGAAGGTCTAAGCAGAGGTCATAAAAGGATCGCACCTGAAGGCCACCATCCTAATTTTAAAGACCAATCCCTCCCCCAACCCCCACCCGCCCCCAGACTGGTTATTTACATCAGCCTCAAAAGTTATGATGGCTTTGGGTTCTTAACCCTTTCTGTGCTACAGGTCCTTTGCCAGTCTGGTGAAAACTATGGGCCTCTTTAGAGAATACGTTTAAGCGTGGAAAACAAACTACTGAGAGCCACAAAGAAAACCAATTATACTTTACAGACTTAAGGGTCACAGGTCTAAGGTCTCTCATGCCCATCTTGCCACAGTGAAAATGAAACGAGCGAACTCTGAAGGCTACGGGGATTCATGAGAGAGATGACGCTCCGTGGTGGATCCCTGGGTACCTAAGTGGCGGCACGGAGATTCTGGACGCCGGGCCTCAGCCAGCCCTAGGGGGCGTGTCCAAGGATGCCGAGCGAGGAGGCGGGAGCGGGGGTCTGGGAAGGAGGTGGGGCTCTGCCTCCCTGTGCTAGCGGAGCGCGGTTCCCGTTGGCTCACCCGCCCCCAGCTCACCTGTCCCTGCCATCCCCAGGAGCCGCTCCGGCACCCCTCGCAGGTCTTCATGGAGGCCGCGGAAGATCTCGTGCAGTTTCTCGAAGTGCTCCGAGGAGGCGGCGGAGGTGGCCATGGCGCAGGCCGCTCTCGAGCAGCGGGCGCCGAGATTCTGGGCCCAAGGCCTGATCCTACGCCGCCGTCAGCCGCCCAGCCCCGCAGGCATCACGGCGACCGCCGCCTCAGCCGCCCAAGACGAGGCGCTTCCGGGGCCGCGCCGGGGTCCTCCCGGGCCGGAACGCCCACCCCCTGCATGCCGTCACTGACGGCGCGCCGGACGCCAAAGCCTGACAGAAAGTTGGTCTGACTCCGTGGCCGGGGGGACTCTGAAGGGGCGGCGGCGCTTTGGCGCGAGCGGCAGCCTCGGAACCCCGGAAATACTCAGTCCGAGCCTGCGAGGAAGCCCGATGGCGGAAGGAAAACATGGGCATCCGCGGGCCGGGAGACGCGGCCGCCTCTTTCCTGGGCCCCGCCTTCCGGCAAGGGGGCGCGCTGCAGTGCATGCCGGGGGTTGTAGTTCGGCGCGGAAGACGCTCCGACTCGGAAGTCACGAGTTGCTGGAAGCGGTGGTCCTGCTGTAACCGTGGCCGCCGGCGTGACCCTGATGCGCCGCGGTTAGGTATCAGTTGGCACCTGGCTGTCGTGTTCACAATCATCGCACTGTGTGACTATCCTGACTTTCTCAATTCACATTCCGGCTGTTAGCTTTCAGTTCTCAGAAGATAGTTGGACCAGGTGCCTGCCTGCCCCCGAGCTGAAAGCACTTTTATTGGGGGGCAGGTGACCGGAGTGACATGCTTTCAAGAGTGGTCACTGGGCATCAGTGCGACCCGTCAAATATGCGCTCAGCCTCTTATTTGCTGCTGCTGCTAAGTCGCTTCAGTCGTGTCCGACTCTGTGCGACCCCATAGATGGAAGCCCACCAGGCTCCCCCGTCCCTGGGATTCTCCAGGCAAGAACACTGGAGTGGGTTGTCATTTCCTTCTGAGCTCAAATATGGGCTTGCTCACGCAGTCATTCACTCAGCAGGTGTTTGTCAATTTAAGCGTAGCCTTTATGCTGGGTTCTGGGCATGTGTTGGTGAATAGATTCACCCTCTGCGCTTGGATAATTTATAATGTAGTGAGCAAAGCAGATCTGGCTTCATCAGGTCTCTTTCCCATTAAGTGTAATGTGTTAACAATTACAAAGCCTTTTCCTGCACTCTGTGAGTTTCCGTGGTTTAGTAGGGGAAAATTCCTATTTCCGTTGATTACATGGTTTGCGTATGGAGTTCATTCTGAAATGTTTCCTTGGCAGCCGAATACTGAAGACTGCCTACACAGTAAGATACTTATGACTTCAGGGGGAACTGATTTGGTGATGTAAATCTCCTGGGCCCTTATTTTTATTAGACAGAGTTCACTGACCTTTGATTCAACAAACGTTTGTTGAGCTCTTGGTGTAGCCAAGTCTGCAGTTGTTAGTAGCAGTGTACTGTGATAAGTCCTGTGAAGTGAAAAGTGTCAGTTGCTCAGTCATATCCAGCTCTTTGTGACTCCATGGACTGCAGCCTGCCAGGCTCTTCTGTCCATGGGATTTCCCAAGCAAGAATACTGGAGTAGGTAGCCATTCCCTTCTCCAGGGGAATATTCTTGACCCAGAGGTGGAACCCAAGTCTTCTGCATTGCAGGTGGATTCTTTACCACGGAGACACCAGTATTCATTGAGCATTCAGAGATAGCAAAGTCTGGGATTGTTAGTAGCAGTGTACTGTGATAAGTCCCATAGCACTGTGTTACAGAAGGGGCAGGTACAAAAAGGAAAGATAATAAATAGCCTGGGTTGGAAAAAGTGGTCTTTGAACAGTGTCATAAAAGATTAGTAGAAATGGGTGAATGAACAATCAAATTATCAACAACCCAAGTTAATAGCATTTGAATTGAGACTGCACTGTGGCAAACTCTGGGACAAATTATCCTCATGAATGAGGACTGGTTGCATAACCATAGTAATGAAAAGTGTTTTCTTCTTTTGACCGTAATTAAACTTTCATTTAATTGCTTTCTTCTGTTGACTCAATTAAATTTGCTTAATTATTACAGGTTTTATTCTGGTAAATAAAAACATGGTAAATCATCAGATTTTTTATTTGTCATTGACAGTTCAATATAAATTAAGTAAAATATTAATTCAGTTCTGTACTATTATCAAAAGTTTTCCAATTTTTCCATAAAATGACCATATCTAAATACATAGTTTAATGGTCAAAACAAGTTCAACAAAAGATTATTTACAAATATGAGAAGACTACGGTCCTATAACTCTTTTCTCCACCAAAGTGAACATGTAATTATTAGTCCAAGAAAATCACAAACTCTAATAAAAGAATGTACTCCAAACAAGTGATGGAACATGTTTGTGTTCCAATTTCTCAGACTTCCATTACTTTGGATAAACATTCTTCAAGTAAACTATACAGTAGACATTTTAATCTTGTTATGGTAATCTAAGGAAATGCCCTGAAAGAGTTTTAAAATGACCATAATTACCAATACCAGTCCTTAAGATAATTTTGCTGAATAAAGAATTGGAGGGGGTGGAGGACTGTTTTTGCTTTTTCTGCCACGTAGGTTGACGGGTGCTTGTTAAAACAGTGTCTTATCATGCTTGAACACAGGGTAGTCACCCTCAATTCTTCTATTGCTGGATTTTACCATCTTTAGCTGTGCATTAAAAAATAAAACAAAACACCCTTTTCTAGCCCCTTCATTGCCTTTGCATGCATTATCTTCCAGGATTCTTCTCTTTTTTGGACTTCTTCCCTGCTACCCATGTGCTTCTTGGTGGGTAGTTATCAGCATATACAGAGTTCATTTCCTATTTGTATCAAAGACTGAATGACACAGGTCTGCTCTGTCTCTGATTATTTATCTGCACTAGGGTCCAGTTCAATACTGTTCCTTTGTGACTATTTTGAATACTCCCAACACAAGAAGACACACAAAGATATACTCAGGGACAATCATTAAATAGCCTTCCTCTTCTGGTTTTCTAAGAGAAACTAAGGCACAAAGAGGAAGCTTCCATGAATTAGGGTCAGTAAGTGAAGTCAAGTGGTCTATCTTTTCAAACTGCCTTTTCTATTACCTTCTTGCTGATTTGAGAAACAGCAGAAAAATGAATGACAGTTTAAATTTGACGCTTATTTCTGCCTTTCTGCAAATCTCTGCCATCCAGTAAACTCCACCTTCTTAGAAAAAGAAGTTATTCTGTGGTCTAGGCATGGGAAAGTGTTTTAGCAGCAGTGGCTTTAGGTTGTCAGAGATAAAGCCATGCCACAATCTAGATTCAGTGAAGAGCTGAAAGAATTCAGATGTTGGTGCCAAGGTGGTTTTCATAAGAGAAGGACAAACCCTGCTCTTGAGCCAAGCCACGGGGACTCCTGGAGTTTAGCTGAGGCCAAATCATGCCTCCCCATGAATTTGGTTCGGAAGAACTACATTGTGGACAAAGAGGATAGAAACTAATCCAAAGTGCCATCAATCAACCCCTGCCACAGCTTAGGTTCCCCTGGGTAAGAGGCTTCAGAAGGAAAAGATGAGCTTGGAGGCCAGCTGAGGGTCTACTTAGCCTATATTAGCTCTAGTAACGGGCAGTAATAGGAGCAAAATAACCTCGACAAATGCAAGGTGTTTGGATGAATCCGGCAGTGTACACTGGGCTTTTATCAGGCATCAAGCAGGCAAGGTTGGAAGGTTTGCTTTGTGCTCAAGGTTTTGGCCATCCTGAAGGAGAATCATTTGGCAGGGAATGCTGAGTAGTCTGCTTCAAGCTTCTCTTGGGTCCAGCAGCCATCATCAGTCAGTCCACAGGGATGCCCAGCAGGTCACAGCTGACATCCCACAGCCGCCTCGCTACCGTCTCATTACGAGCCTGTGCAGAGACCCATGCCACATGGCAGTCACTGGAAGGGAAAGAGAGAGGCTTAGAACACGGGGTTAAAAATGCAGTCTGCCCTCCGCCTGGCACGAGGAACACGACAGAAAAATAACCCAGGGATGACATACGCTCTGGGTGCTTCACGGGACCAGTGTTTGTCCTGTCTTCACTCTCCAGTCTTTACCCCAGAGAAAAATGGGGTCAGGACCATTTTGGAGCCCACTAGACCACCGGGGATCAGAATGTGTGTTTGATATATAATACATGTCATTTAGTCTTTATATCTCCCGTGTGTGTGTGCATATGTAAATATTTAATTATAATATCAGTGCCGGGCTGATACCTGTGTATGTCCATCTTGTTCAAATATGTCTGTAAGGTCAACTCTGTAAGATGCTGTGTGGTGTCGTGGCTGAGATACTACATTGCTCATAGATGCTTGGAGTGATTAAAAAAGTGCTGCTTCTTTCTGCAGTTTCAGTTCAGTCGCTCAGTCGTGTCCGACTCTTTGCGACCCCATGAATCACAGCCCGCCAGGCCTCCCTGTCCATCACCAACTTCCGGAGTTCACTCAATCTCATGTCCATCGAGTCTCATTCTCTGTCGTCCCCTTCTCCTCCTGCCCCCAATCCTTCCCAGCATCAGAGTCTTTTCCAGTGAGTCAACTCATCGCATGAGGTGGCCAAAGTATTGGAGTTTCAGCTTTAGCATCAGTCCATCCAATGAACACCCAGGATTTACAGTTATAACTACTTTTAAACTCAAAGAACAAGTAAAGTCAGCTTCAAAACCAACAAAAGAAGGAAAAGATGATAGGAGGAAAGAAATGGGAACATGGGGACTTCCCTGGTGGTTCAGTGGTTAAGACACTGCCTTCCAACGAGGTGCAGGTTTGATCCCTGGTTGGAGAGTTAAGATCCCACATGCCTCATTGCCAAAAAACCAAAACAAAAACAGAAACAGTATTGTAACAAAATCAAAAGGACTCTTAAAATGGTCCACTTTAAAAAAAAAAATCGTATAAAAAGAAATGGTAATAAGGTCCCATCTGTTTCATATACCTTCTCTTCACTGTTGTAATTCCAATTAAGTCCCCATTAAATACAGCAGAGATATCCCAACTCTTTACTGCCCAGAAAAGTTTCTCAAGAATAATTCTTTTACTCATTTTTGTATTCTCTGCATCTAGTACACAGCAGGGATTCAATGAAGGGTTATTTTTTTTCTTTAATGATTGAGTAAAGGGAATCATTGGAGAAGGAAATGGCAGCCCGCTCCAGTGTTCTTGCCTGGAGAATCCCAGGGATGGTGGAGCCTGGTCGGCTGCCATCTATGGGCTCGCACAGAGTCGGACACAACTGAAGCAACTTAGCAGCAGCAGCAGCACAGGGAATCATGATCTTTGAAGTCATGTGAGAAACAATTTTTAAGACTATACCATTTTGGGGGCTCCCCTGGTGGTTCCACAGTAAAGGATCTGGCCTGCCAAGGCAGGAGACACAGGTTCAATCCCTGGTCTGGGAAGATTCCACATGCTGTGGGGCAGCTAACACCATGCATCACAACTATTGAGCCTGTGCTCTAGAGCCCAGGAACCTCGACTATTGAGCCCACTTGCCACAACTACTGAAGCCCGCTTGCCCCAGAGCCCGCAGACTCCATGGCAAGAAAAGCCACTGCAAAGAGAAGCCCACGCATCGCAACTCGAGAGTAGCCCCAGCTCGCTGAAACTAGAGAAAAGCCCTTGAAGCACAGCCTAAAATAAATAAAGTTACTAAAAAAACCCCAACAAAACCACTGTACTATTTCAGGACTTTCCTAGTGGTCCAGTGGTAAAGAATCTGCCTGCCAATGGAGGTGACACAAGTTCTATCCCTGGTCCAGGAAAATCCCACTTGCTCCAAAGCAACTAAGCCCATGCTTCACAATTACTAAAAAGACCTCACGCCTGGAGCCCGGGCTACACAACAATGAGAAGCCCAGGCTTCGCAGTGAAGAGTAGCCCTTACTTGGTGCAACTAGAGAAAGCCTGTACATAGCAATGAAGACCCAGTGCAGCCCCCCCCAAATAAATAAATAAATAATTTTTAAAGGGTATAGTGTATCAGACAAATCCAAATAATTTCCTATAGGCAGTAAAATTCCATCTTCAAAAACAGACACATTCGTACCTGAAATGGTTTCCGCTGAGAACTTCTAGACCCTCCGTTAAGGCACAGTATAGACTGGTCTGGGCTCCCTGCTGAGGGGTCTTGATGAAGAAGGAGAACATGCGCCAGATCCATCTCATGAGGGCTGAGTGCCGAACCAGTTCAGAGTTGACCGTGCCAGGGTGCACAGAGTACACGGTGACGCCAGAGCCTGACGCTGGGAAGCCATGTAGAAAGAGAAGTCAGGGCTTGGTGATGCCAAATGGCCAAAGAGGGCAGGAGACCTGAACGAACATTTGCCTGCTGCGGACGCTGTTCTCCTGATGCTGTCACGAGCACTCCTCACAGCAATGTACACCTTCACTTCACAGACTACGATTCAGGCTCAGCGTGGCTGGTAACTGTCAGCAAGCAGCGGAGCCGGGACCCGCTCAGAAGTGCTTGACATTGTTACTGCCTTCCTAAAGTTGCCTTTTCACTGATGGTGGTAAATCTCCAGTACTATATGGAAAGATCTCTGAAATACTGTGTTAGAATTTCAGTTCCTTAAGTACGGTATATACACAGTTAAATGCACAAGAAAATAATTGGAGAGGTGCACGTCAAGTTGTTGACTGGTTTCTTGGGGCAGGTGGTGGAGGGGAAGCAGAAGAGGGACAGAGAAGAGTAAATAAAGGGGGTTTTTCATCTCTAACTCTGTATACTTCCATGTTATTGGAACTCTTTTCACAGTGAAAATTATTCACACATTACTAGATTCGTTTTACATGGGACAGATGGATGAAAACTTGCTAATTATTTCTCTCTCCGGCTGGATGTGAACCACTCCACCCCCAGCCCCTAATCCACTGTGTAGAATAACACGGGCCCTGAATACATGGCTATTGAATGGCTGAATAAATGACTCTTCCGTCATGCCCAGGTTTCTTTCTTTGCGTCACGGCTTATTTCCCACCTAATCCTCATCCATCAGGTTTCCTTAGTGTATCCTCTGCTCTTGTCTGATCCTCACAGCTGGACCCATCTCTCCACTTCGAGGCCCCCCTAGCACCCTGACCAACTTTTGGTTGATTTTCACCACCCAGTTCCCCTGATGTATCTACAGCTGATAAAGGATATCATGCCCTAGGCATAGACTTTCCTCCCCATCTCACAGCTGTTCATGTGGTTTGACTCCTGTTCCAGTGATGAAGCGCCTGTGTCTGATTCCTTCTGCCTGATCTGCCTGCCTCAAGTCTAAGCACTTCTAATTGTCCACGTTGGATTTCCTTACTCTTTATTGGAAACCCAGAGTAGACTGTGCTAAGGACCTCTGGCTGTGTCTGGAGACTCCCTTCCTCAAGCATGCATTTCCCTTTTATTTGATCCTTTGCTGTTAGGGAGACCCCCTCACCCTCTATAGTCCCAGGACCTGTTTCATCCTAGTGTTTGTAGCCAGTTCCAGTTTTGGTCCCTCCATTCTATCTGTAAGTCAAAAACCTTGACTTGCTCATGAGGCTTGACTCAATCATAACAATAACCCATGAAGCAGTCCCACTTTACATATGAGGAATTAAGTCTTGAAAAGTTAAGCAACTTGCTGCAGGTCATGCAGCTAGTAAATGCCAAAGCCAAGCTTTCAGAACTCCCCCATCACCTCCAACACTCATTTGTGGGCTGTTTACTAAAACCATATACCCAAGCAGAGCCATGAAAGCAGGTGCTGTCCACCAGATGGGCTCCAGTGAACAGCTCTGATTCCTGGGACTTTTAGCTACGGACTTTTAGACACTGACTCATGTCTCCATACTCACTACTTTTAAGCCTACCTTTTAGCCTCCGGGCCAGTTCCTGGGTGAAGAGAATGTTGGCTAATTTGCTGTGACAGTAGGCCAGACCTGATTGGTAGAATTTCTCTCCCTGCAGGTTATGGAAGTGGATCCTTCCCAGGTGATGTGCTAAGGAAGACACATTCACCACCCTCGATGGTGCTGATTCCTTCAGCTTTTCTAGCAGAAGATGGGTCAGGAGGAAGTGACCTATCAGAAAAAGAATTAACAGTTTTCAGGGCCAATGTGGGGGTAAAGGGAGTAGTGGTGAGCCAGGATCCACTGTGGGAGACAGAGAATCCAATAATAAAGCTTTTTGCCTTATTAATTCATTATTAACTACAGAACAAGTTCAATGAGAGTTTAGGGACATAGGAACAGCCAAAGACATGAGACATCCTTCTATGATAGAGTGATAGAGGTCTAGATTATGTGAATATGAATTCTCCAGGCCAGAATACTGGAGTGGGTAGCAGTTCCCTTTTCCAGGGGATCTTCCCAACCCAGGGATCAAACCCAGGTATTCTGCATTGCAGGCAGTCTTTACTAGCTGAGCTATCAGGGAAGCCCTCATGAATATGAAGTCACATCTTATTCCAACTTTGAATAGCATCACTGTTGCAGGGAGGAAGCCAATTCTGACCCCACGGTGGAACTGTTTCTTTGATTTGCTTTTTGCTGCTTTTGTTATTAAAATCATACAGAATGGTCTGCCTCAGAGAATCCTGCCCCTCTGCCTGGCTATGAAACTAAAAGTGCCTTTGTTTAGAATCCTGTCCACCGGTGGATGGCAGGAAGGGAGAAATGAACACATCCCCTGCCTGAGGCTTGCCATTCCAGCAGATGTTCGCAAGATTAACGGTCTTTTTACTTTGCTTCCTTACCTATCCCCATCTCTGATTTATTATGGAACCTGGCATCCAGACCCTGATAAGATGGTTACTTTGAGGTGCTAGCCTGCCATCTTCTCAGTCTGCCTGCTCACTGATTAAAGTCTCTTCTTTGCCTCAACACCTCGCCTCTCGGATTCACTGGCCTGTCGTGCAGTGAGCAGAGTAAGCTTGGACTCGGTAACAACTGTTTAAGAGCCGATGGTCTCCATTTGATGCCTGCCACAAGGGTGGCTACAAAGAAAGCAACATAGCACCCACTCCAATCAGGTTAAGTTAAACTGAATGTGAAACACAGATTCAAAAATGGGGGGAACCTCATGGGAGCCTGAGATTTCTGGCAGGACCACACTATTTATTAAATTAATATATTTTTGGTCTGTTATGTCCCAGAGGTCCATTCACACCACAAAGAAGGCGCCATATGACCCTAAATTTTCCAATGAGAATTTCACTTTCCCTTTAGCTTTGTGATGAGACAAGATTTCTTACCTAAGTGGTTGACTCCCATATGCATCTCAAAGCCATCTGCTGTTTTGGAGTAGGGACACATCATCACTCCTGCATTGTTGATCAAAATGTGGAGATGCTTTTCCTCTGAAGGGAAGAGGAGACGGAGATTGTATGTGGCCAGCCACGGCTGTTACATCTTCGAAATCTGCCCCACACCCACGCTTTGAAAAGGGGGATGCATGGCTTCAATCTTTCCTCTATTTTCCCTTCATATTTACTTTGTATTGTTTTTCATTTTAAGATGCTAGTTGAATCCTACATACTCTTACTACAGGGAAAAATTCCACATAACATGACCAAACGGCCTTTCCAATCTTTCCAATTCAGGACCTACTACTTTTGGGAAGTGTTCTATCTCTCCCAATAGAAAGACTTCCCCAGCTGAATGAGAAATTCCAAAACAAGAGAAAAACAGGATGTCTGATATGCCTCCTTGCCACTTGGTTTCAGGCCCCCAGAGAAACACTGGTTTCACCACTGTTTCAACTGCCAACTCTCTTATGATTTCTTTTTTCATATCATTTGTAATTTTTGTCTAAAAGCACATATCAGTGGAAGTTGTTTTCCTTGGGAGGCCTAGATCCCTGGGTTATGAGGGAAAAAGTCTACAGAGTGCTCTTGGACTTGCTTTTGATGTGACACTACAGGATTTTATGTTAATTTCTCAGCTTAAGTTTCTTGCATCAGTTAGTGATGTGAATGAAATTCCCCTCGCCCTCATAAATGATGTCAGCCTGAAGTTCTAATTTCCTGCAGATGACCTTTTATTCATCCACCTCCTAGAGAGATGATAGGCTTCTTTGTCATATCCTTGAGCAGCTGGCCTGGGTTGTTTTTTTTTTAACCCCCTGTACCGTGGACCAGATGATTTTTTGTGGATCCCAGCCTGATGTGGAGCCTCAGGTACAGCAACCCAGCCCTCAACATCCTGAGGCCTCATCTCTTATCTCTGTACGGATATTTGGACTCCGGACCTTAAAGCCCATATGGAGTTCTGGTACACATATGAGATTTTTGGCTCTAGTTCTTATGCACTACTATGACATTTTTGGGTGAACTTTATTTATTTATTTATTTTTGGCTCTGCTGGGTCTTTGTTGTTGCATGTAGGCTTTCTCTAGTTGTGGCGAGAGGGGGCTACTCACTTGTGGAGTACGAGCTCTAGAAAGGTATGGCTCACAGGCTTAGTTGCCCCAAGGCATGAAGGGTCCTCCTGGACCAGGGATTGAACCTGTGTCCCCTGAGTTGGCAGGTTGGTTCCTAACCACTGGACCACTGAGGAAGTCTGCTATGACTTTTCAAAGTCACTTTTTTTCTGCCTCTTGAGGATTTCCCTCTGTTACTAAGGAGTTCCACTATGAATCCAAAAGTTTTTGGTTGTATCTTGTCTAGCATTTCTGGTGTCAGAGAGGGAGAAGAATTTTTTCCTTTTAGCTAAGTCTTCCATGTTGATTATAAGACCCACTGCATAGTCCCTAGTTGGACACTTACCTTCTAAGAAGCACTGAGCAAAGGCGCGAATAGATTTAGTATCAGCCAAGTCCAGTTTCCGCACCAACACTTGTTGGTTCCCTGTCATCATCTGGATTTCTCTGGCCACCAATTCCCCCTTTTGCACGTCCCGGCAAGCTAAATACACACGGGCTCCTGTCAACCAATGTATAGGAGAGACAAACTGTTGGCTCTGTTTTTGAGTGAGCATAGAAGACTTAATTCTAATGTTAAATATTATTGTCTACTGTTTGTTTCTAAAAAGGGATTGCCCCTACTTCACAAAGAGGTATCTGATGAATAAGTCAGGAAAGAAAAATAAATCAACACTTTTCATTATGTCCATTATATGTAGAACATGTACAACATTCAGACCAGCAGATCAGTGGGGCCCTTCAAATGTTCTTGAACTCCATGCCTGGGAGGAAATAATGAAAATGGTCATCATAGCAAGGGATAAAATAGCAGTAGCAAGCAGGAGACCTAAATAGCAGTTTCTCCAAAGAAGACAGACGGCCAACAGGCACATGAAAAGATGTTCAACATTGTTAATTATTAGAAATGCAAATCAAAACTACAATGAGATTATCACCTCATACCAGTCAGGATGGCCATTGTTAAAAGTCTATAAATAATAAAAACTGGAGAGGGTATGGAGAAAAGGGAACCCTTCTATGCTGTTGGTGGGAATATAAGTTGGTGCAGCCACTATAGAAAACAGTCCTCAGAAAACTAAAAAATAGAATTACCATATGAACCAGAAATCTACTTCTAGGCATATATTTTGACAAAACTATCATCCCCAAAGATACATGCACCTTTATTTCATAGCAGCACTATTCACAAAAGCCAAGACAAGCAAAAACCCAAATGTCCACTGACAGATGAATGGATAAAAAAGATATGGTACATATAGACATGGAATTCTACTCAGCCATTAAAAAGAATGAAATAATGCCATTTACAGCAACATTATCATACTAAGTGGAGTTAAGTCAGAAAGGGAAAGACAAATACCATATGATGTCACTTACATATAGACTCTAAAATATGACACAGATGAAGCTATCTGCAAAACAGAAACAGCCTCATAGACACAGAGAACAGACTTGTAGTTGCCAAGGCGGAGAAGGGAGGAGGTTGCGTGGATTGGGAGTTAGGGGTTGGCAGATGAAAACTATTACATATAGGATGGATAAACAACAAGGCCCTACTATATAGCACAAGGAACTATATTCAATATCCTGAGATAAACCATAACGGAAAAGAATATAAAAAAGAATGTATGTATAACTGGATCACTTTGCTGTACACAAAGTGATTAACACAAATAAACACAACATTGTAAAATCAACTATCAGGGTGTTAGTCATCAGTTGTGTCTGACGCTTTGAGACCCCATGGACTGTAGACCGCCAGGCTCCTCTGTTCGTGGAATTCTCCAGGCATGAATACTGGAGTGGGTAGCCATTCCCTTCTCCAGGGGATCTTCCTGACCCAGGGATTGAACCTGGGTCTCCTGCATTGCAGGCAGATTCTTTACTACCGAGTCACCAGGGAAGCCCCAAATCAACTATACCTCAATTTAAAAAAAACAAACAAACTAGTAGCAGGAGGGAACTGAAAGCAGATAGACTTGCCTCTTCGAGCCAGCTCTTTGGCGGTCTCCTTCCCGATGCCTGTGTTGGCTCCAGTGACCACAGCCACTTTTCCAGGAAGCTGGACGGTTGATGTACAAACCCCGCTGGACAGCATCTTCCTGCAGACAGAGGAGTTATCAGTTTGTCATTTTCTCTGCCTTAGCCAGAGGCTCCTGCAACACCCCCATATCTACACATCCCAAGGCTGACGGCTGTTTTCGTTCCTTCTACTTATGTCCTTTTACAGACTGAAGGAAGACTGGAAGAAAGAAAACAAAAGTTTTCTGCTCTTCAGATTTTCTTGCTCAAATTTTTTCTGCTCTTGCTTAAGGACAGAAATGATTCTATTTTAAGGGCAACTTTAACTTTAGCTCCTCACAGTCCAAGAACTGGATGAATATTTGAGCTCCTGGTGGAACTCTTCCTTGGCTGAGGAAATCACAAGACTCAGCCTAGAAAAAGAAAGAACTGGTTCACTGATGCTAATCGGTCCATAACTGGCACTTTATGGCCTTTATGGTTGACTAAAACAGCTTACCCAACAAAAACAGTTAAAAATTATGAAAGCTTGTCAACGTGGGACAAAATGAATCACCCTCCCCCGCCAGCCCCCTACACATGAACACAGTTAAAAATAAGGCAAAACATGAGGTAAATAGGTACAGAGCGGAACTTGAGATTCCAATCCTGGTTTAATCAGTACAAGTCCTTCTTCCTAAGCAATACACTACCCCACTTCTCCAAAGGAATGAATGCATAAACAGGCACTAGGTCTTTGATTGTTCTTTACTCTGCAAAGCCTGGGGACTCAATTTAAAAGAATCAGTTGACTGGGATACACATTTCTTAATTTAAATGTTTCATTGAAAATTGCAAAGCACACACTGCTAGCCACTAAAGTTCCTGCTTAGAACTAACAGGCCAAAAGGAAGCAAGGTGCCCACCAGCGGGTATCTTTCTCCTCAGACAATCCTCCCCAATGTTGTCCCACATCCATTCCGCTTCTCCTCCAGGAGCACCCACGAGGACCTCAACCCAGCTGTTCCTTCTCCTTAACCAGCAGGAAAGAAAGAGACAACCAACTACGAAATTCCAGCTCTGGTCCAGCCCCCATGACCTAGCTTGGTAAGTTGGCAACATGATCCTTGGAGTATAACTTGGATTAGAAAAATCTCTTTGAGGTATGAGCAGTATTTTCAGTTCAGTTCAGTCGCTCAGTCGGGTCCGACTGTTTGCGACCCCATGGACTGCAGCACGCCAGGTTCAACGTTTCACTGAGATTCTGTGTGGATCAGAGGATGTTGTGGCGGAAAAGAGAGAAAAAGCAGCGTATTCATCCGAGTATCGCACTCGTGTGAGCCTCTAGAGGTGGAAGCGCGGCGAGTTCAGGGGAGCAACAACAAAATTGGAGAGGCGGCTCGAGCGAGGAGAGGAACGAGGAAGGAAGGGGTGAATGTGGAAGAAACGGCGGAGGGTGAGCTAGCGCGCCTTCCAGTTCCAGTCGGACCTTGACCGCATCTCCCTTCCCCCCGACCCAGTCCCTACCGAGGGAAGGAGTGTCCTCTGCAGTCACAGGTCCACCGTCACTACTGGTGACTTACTCAGAACCAATCAGCAGGCTGCGTGTCCGGCAACTCGCTGCTGATTGTCTGGGGCACTATGCCAGCCATTGGCTGATCTTTACCTGGTGAAGAGACCACGACCCTCAACCTCTCCTCCTCACCCCCAAACCCCAGGGCAAGCCTCGGGGCCGCCCTCCCCCACGCCGCCCCACCCCATGCTGCTGCTGCTAAGGCATGGTAGAAGGCAAGAGAGATGAAATCCTTTCATTTCTCTCCTTCACAGCATCTGCCCAGAGGAAAAGCCAATCCAACAGCAACACGAGAGCAAAGAGCGGGGCTGCAGACTTCACGACTGGCATCGAGGAAACAAATCTGGGTGCTCCGGACTGCAGCCTCTTCCCACGACCAGGGGCTCTCCTGATCTCGCCCTCCTCTCCCCGGGCAGCTGGACCTCCTCCGACCCACCGAACATCCCCTACCTGGAGCCCCGCACGGAGGTTTCCTGTCCTCCTTTTGAAGCTCAGAGCTTCGATGAGGGGGTATGTCTCCCTCCGCCCCGCGCCCCGCAGATTTCTCTAAGAGGAAGGCAGTACATTTGCACAGACCTGATTTGGGGTGCAGCGATGTA
This sequence comes from Moschus berezovskii, assembly GCF_049115385.1. Lineage (NCBI taxonomy): Eukaryota > Metazoa > Chordata > Mammalia > Artiodactyla > Moschidae > Moschus > Moschus berezovskii. Next base: position 23,976,400 of record NC_142468.1, on the reverse strand, counting down.
CAGGAGAAAGGGGAGAAGGAGGAGAAGGAGCAGGAGCAGGGCCCCAACCATCTCGCCGGGAGGCAGGTGCGGCTCCCGGAGCAGCAGCGAGATTCCCCAGCCGTGCTCGCCGACTGCGGCCTCGCCTCCAAGACACGCCCTGGTAAACTACGACAACCGGGGGAGTAGAGCCTTCTGGGAAATGTAGTCCTAAGCTTGGCATGTGCGCGCCTAGTTCCCGGACGCCGAGAGAAGCTGGATCTTGCCCCAGATACGCAAGGACTCCCCAGCCGGCTAGGATCTGGGACCTTTGGGATCATCCAACCGGCTCTCCCATGGCCCTTTTGGCCACCGTGAAACCTCCCCAGTCCTCTCTACCCTGGTGCCCAAGTCCAGACCCTGGTTCAGGTTTCCCTAATTATGGTTAATCGGTTACCGCATGTTTCTGCCAGAGGTCAAATATTGGCGTCAGGAAAATGTTCTAAGGCTGATAACACAGGAGAGGAGCGGTTGGAGTCTGACAGTTGGTGGCGGGGCGGGGTGGGGGTGGGGGGGAAGGTGGATTCTTTAGGGATTCCTTCACCCAAAGGAGCAGAAGAAATCCGTCCCTGAAGACATTACAGGAGAATCACTTCGTGTCTTTTGAATTATAATGAAATAAAAACATGAAATAGAAAGTATAATTTTCCTGGTGTTTGAGTGTTAACTGAAGATAGAATATAGTTTTCTTGAAGACTTGGGTTAGTTATTTTAACTCCCAGGGTAGCAGTGGATTTCTCAGATTAGCACAGTTGGTTTTGCCAGTCGGGAAAGTATTTAATCCTGTCTTGCATAAAGCGTGGAAATTCTCTGGGAACAAGCAGGTTCCCTGATCAGTCACTCCTTTTAGCTTTCCCATCTGAGGACTTTCTTGTTTCCAGAGAATGAATGTTTTCAGGTGGGGAATGTTTTAAGTCATCATCTGTCTGTGATTAGTGACTGCACTCAGGAATAGTATTCTGGTTCTTCTGGACAATTCATTTCCATTTGATTGAAAGACACATGTTCCAGGCTCAGTTTAAGCCAGTGTATTTTACAGCACTTAGCAAGGAAGACTATTTCCTTCACACAGTACAAATTTGATTATCTAATAGTCATCATATTTTGTCACATGCTAATTATTGGATTATCTAATATTTGAATCAGCTTCCCTGGTGGCTCAGATGGTAAAGAATCTGCCTGCCAATGCAGGAGATGCAGGTTCAATCCCTGGGTCAGGAAGACCCCCTGGAGAAGGAAATGGCAACCCACTCCAGTATTCTTGCCTGAGTAATTCCATGGACAGAGGAGTCTGGTGGGCTACAGTCCATGGGGTTGCAAAAGAATTGGACACGATTTAAAGACTAAACAACAGAAACAATATTTGTCCCATGTTTTGTTCCTTATACATTCACTCATTTATTTGACAAATGTTTATGGTATTCCTGGGCTTCCCTGGTGGCTCGGACAATAAATAATCCACCTGCAAGGCAAGAGACCCTGGTTCGATCCCTGAGTTGGGAAGATCCCTTTGAAAAGGAAATGGCAACCCACTCCAGTATTCTTGCCTAGAGAATTCCATGGACAGAGGAGCATGGCGGGCTGTGGTCCATGGGGTCGCAAAGAGTTGGACACGGCTGAGCAACTAACACTTTCACTTTATGGTATTCTTGCAATGTATTAAGCACTGTGCTGAGGTCCAGGAAGGAGCCAGGGGGAAATTACCTTGGCATCAAGTGATTACTATGAATAAATTGTGGTGAGGGTTACAAGGGGAAATAGAAAAAGTTTTGGTAGGTTACAGCAGGAGATGCCTTCTGATCTGGAAATCTGGAACACTTCTTTGAGGAAACAACTCAACCTCTTTGAGTTGAAGCCTGAAGAAGGTCAGAAGTTAGTGGGCAAGCAACATATAGGCAAGAATTCTCTAAGCAGAGGACTTGAGTGAGCACACAAAGTTAAAACAGGGGCCACTAGAACAAAGGAAAACATTGCTCTATTTAGGCCACAGAGTCTAGGGGCAGTGCCAGAAATGGCAATAAGACCCAATGCTTATATAGTGCTTATTATGTGCCATGTGGGCTAAGTTGCTTCAGCGGTGTCTGACTCTTTGCGACCCCATGGACTGTAGTCTACTGGGCTTCTCTGTCCATGGAATTCTCCAGGCAAGAATACTGGAGTGCATTGCCATTTCCTTCTCCAGGGGATCTTCCTGATCCAGGGATCCAACCTGGATCTCTTGCATTGCAGGTGGATTCTTTACCGTCTGAGCCACTGGAGAAGGGCTCTATATCTATTAACTACTTTACTTCTCATAACAACTCTCTGAGGTAGATATTAATACTACAGTTTTCCCTCTTTTTAGACATGGAAACTGAAACAACAACAAGGTTAAATATGTTAGCCCAGGCCGTAGTGGCAGAGCTGGGATTCAAACTTAAGCAGGTGGTATCCAGGGTCTGTGCCCTCAACTATTGAGCCATTGTGCCAAAAGATGAGGCTAGAGAACTTCTTATACATACGCACATTTGTGCATCCACACAAAATTTGCATGCAATTTCATTCATAGAATCTAGATTAAAAACCAAGGTTTCTTTAGTTAATTCCACAGACCTGATGACTGAAGATAGGGAAGCAGATAAGCCAAGTGGAAAGGAAGTTAGAGAAAGTGAAGAGGAGAGCACTTACATTATAGGATAGCTAGAGGAAGCTCAGCTTGGAAATAGTCTGCGAAAGGGGGACAGAGAGGTTGGAGACATGTTAGATTGGGACTGAGCAGATTAGGAAAGTTACACAGTAAATTTAAACAGGGAAAGTTTAATGTGAAGAACTATTAAACATCATGAGGGCCTGGAATAATGAACTGACTTATACAGGGGTGGTTAAACTTTTCTTGTAGAGAAAAATAGTTTAGGTTTTGGGGGCTGTCTCTTTTGCAGCTACTCAACTCTGCTACTGTAGCATGAAAACAGTTGTAGGCGATATGTAAATGAATGAGCATAACTGTGTTCCAATAAAGCTTTACTTACACAAACAGGCAGTGGGCTGTATTTGGCCTATGGGACAGTTTCCCAACCCATAGGCTAGTAAGGAGTAAAGAGAACTCTAAAGAAGATTAAAAGAACAGCTGAAAACTATGACCAATATTTAAAATTGTAACAGCAGGCTGTCATTATTCAGTCATCCAGTCATGTCTCTGACTCTTTGTGATCCCATGGACTGCAGCACGCCAGGCTTCCCTGTCCTTCACCATCTCCCAGAGCTTGCACAGACTCATGTCCCTTGAGTTGCTGATGCCAGCTAACCACCTCTTCCTCTATATCCCCTTCTCCTGCCTTCAATCTTCCCCAGCATCAGGGTCTTTTCCAGTGAGTCAGCTCTTCACGTCAGGTGACCGAAGTAGTGGAGCTCCAGCTTCAGCATCAGTCCTTCCAGTTAATATTCAGGACTGATTTCCTTTAGGATTGACTGATTTTATCTCCTTGCAGTCGAACAGCCTCTTGAGTCTTCTCCAACACCACAGCTCAGAAGTATCCGTTCTTTGATGTTCAGCCTCCTTTGTGGTCCAACTCTCACATCCACACATGACTACTGGAAAACCATAGCTTTCACTAGATGGACCTTTGTCGGCAAAGTAATATTTCTGCTTTTTAATACACTGTCTAGGTTTGTCATAGCTTTTCTTCCAAGGAGCAAGCTGCTTTTAATTTAATGGCTGCAGTCACCATCTGCAGTGATTTTGGAGCCCAAGAAAATAAAGTCTGTCACTGTTTCCATTGTTTCCCCATCTATTTGTCATGAAGTGATGGGACTGGATGCCATGTTCTTTGTTTTTTGAATGTTGAGTTTTAAGCCAGGTTTTTCACTCTCCTCTTTCACTTTCATCAAGAAAGCTCTTTAGTTCCTCTTAGCTTTCTGCCATAGGGTGGTGTCATCTGTGTATCTGAGGTTACTGATGAGATCAGTCCTGGGTGTTCACTGGAAGGACTGATGTTGAAGCTGAAACTCCAATACTTTGGCCACCTCATGCAAAGAGTTGACTCATTGGAAAAGTCCCTGATGTTGGGAAAGATTGAAGGCAGGAGGAGAAGGGGATGACAGAGGATGAGATGGCTGGATGGCATCACCGACTCGATGGACATGAGTTTGGGTAAACTCCGGGAGTTGGTGATGGACAGGGAGGCCTGGCGTGCTGTGATTCATGGGGTCGCAAAGAGTTGGACACGACTGAGCAACTGAACTGAACTCATAATATAAATAATACAACACAATACAACATATAATAGCTTCTACTTGGGGCAGAGATGTAACTCCCAAGGAAAAGACCCTTTCCACTTCCAGACTGAAGCCCAGACCTTGATAGAGCATATATTACACTGAATGGCCAATAAGTCACTTTCTGCTGCATTAGTGGAATTTGATGGAAATCCACTGTGCTGGGGTAAGCTGTCCCACAGAGAGATGTCTCACTGGAGGCACTCTGTACAAAACCACCTGATGGGAAGTTTACTGGGGGAGGCTGTGAGCAACTGAATGATGATGGAGCCAGGCACTGGAGAAGCTGTGTGGCTCACAGGAGTCTGGCCCTGCAGGAGCCAAGCATGCTACAGAAGTCTACAGAGCTAGGGCGCCAAACCCCTTTCCTTTTTCAGCGTCTCTGCAGTGCCATCTATTGACAAAGCTTAACATCCTGCCACATGCCAAAGAAGGGTCTATTTTCACTCTCACAGAGTAGGCAAAAATGATGAATTGGATCCGAGAGGCAATAAATTGGTAACTGGCACCAGAAGGAGGGGTCCCTGGTGGCTCAGTGGTAAAGAATCCATATGTCAACGCAGGAGTCGTGGGTTTGATCCCTGCATCAGGAAGATCCTCTGGAGGAGGAAATGGCAACCCACTCCAGTATTCTTGTGGGGATAATCCCAGAGGAGTCTGGCGGGCTACAGTCCATGGAGTCGCAAGAGTCAGGCACGACTAAGCACACATGCATAAGCCAGAGTGAATCCAGTGGATATAACAGAATGCATTATGAAGACATTTAAAGAAATAGGTACAATACCTAAAGCATAATCCATAGACTAATGAATTGATAAGTTTGACTTTATCAAAACTGTTAACTTCTGTTCTTTGAAAAATAAAGACTGGGAGAAAACATTAACATATCACATGTCTGATAAAGGACTTGTAGTCAGAATACTATTTTAAAAACTCCCTAAACTCAAGATTCAGAAAGCAACCCAGTTTTTTAAATGGTCAAGTGATTTGAACAGATACTCCAACAAAAAGATATATAGATGTAAATGAGTACATTTTTAAAATGCGCAAATCATTAGTCCTTACTGCTGCTACTGCTGCTAAGTCACTTCAGTCGTATCTGACTCTGTGCGACCCCATGGACTGCAGCCCACCAGGCTCCCCCGTCCCTGGGATTCTCCAGGCAAGAACACTGGAGTGGGTTGCCATTTCGTTCTCCAATGCATGAAAGTGAAAAGTGAAAGTGAAGCACCCAGTCGTGTCCGACTCTTAGCGACCCCATGGACTACAGCCCATCAGGCTCCGCCGTCCATGGGATTTTCCAGGTAAGTACTGGAGTGGGGTGCCATTGCCTTCTCCGCATTAGTCCTTAGAGAAATACAAATTAAAACCACAATAAGATGCCACTGCTGCTGCTGCTAAGTCACTTCAGTCATGTCCGACTCTGTGTGACCCCATAGACGGCAGCCCACCAGGCTCCCCTGTCCCTGGGATGCTCCAGGCAAGAACACTGGAGTGGGTTGCCATTTCCTTCTCCAATACGTGAAAGTGAAAAGTGAAAGTGAGGTCGCTCAGTCATGTCTGACTCGCAGAGACCCCAGGGACTGCAGCCTACCAGGCTCCTCCATCCATGGGATTTTCTAGGCAAGAGTACTGGAGTGGCTTGCCATTGCCTTCTCCGAAATGCCACTACATACCTACAATAATGACTAAAATAATAAAAACTGACCATGTCAAGTATTGATGAAAATGTAGAGCAACTAGAACCCTCATACACACATTTTGAAAATGCAAAATGGTACAACTACTTGGAAAACAGTTTTTTAATTTCTCACAAAGTTAAATGGAAGTTAAACCTACATCTATCATATGGTTCTTAGGTTACCTCCCAAGATAAATGGAAGATTATTCCTACAAAGACTTGCATGTGAATGATCATAGAACCTTTCTGTGTTTTAACAAAAAATAGGAAATCCAAATGTCCATCAGCGGGTGAACAGATAAACAAATTGCAATATATCCACACAGTGAATATTACTCAACGATAATAAAGAATAGATTTTTCAATGCACTCAACAGTCTGAATGAATCTCTAAGTAACTATGTTGAGTAAAAGAAGCCAGACCAAAATGATTCCATTTATATAAAATCTTAGAAAAAGCAAAACTGTAGATTATAGATTGTGATGACAGAAAGCAGACCAGTGGCTTCCTGGAAATGGGGGCAGAGGGGAGGAAGAGGAGAGGGATGGAAGGTTTTACCAAGGGGAATAAGGAAACTTTGGGAGGTGATGGATGTGTTCATTGTCTTGATGGTGGTGATAGACTGTGTGATAAGCATATGTTTATGCCAAAATTCATCAAACCATATACTTTTAACATGCATATAAATTATAACTCAAAAAAACTGTGGACAATAGAAGTAGGTAGTGATCAAGTGTGCTAGACTACTGAGAAGTCAGGCAACGTAAGAGTTGAGACTTGCCCACTAGATTCAGCGTTGTGTCAGTCATCGGTGACTTTGGGGAGAATAGTTTCAGAGAAGTGGTAAGGTGGGAGCCTGATTGGAGGTGGCTGTGGGGTGAGCAGAAAGGTAGAAAGTGTAGCCAACTTTTCAAACTGGGAAAGAGAGATAATTTAGTATAAGGAAGAGGAGGTGGGAGAGTAGTGGCATTTTTATTCAGTTTTTTATTTTTGGCCACCCTGCGTCGTTTGTAAGATTAGCTCCCCCATCAAACCTGGGCCCTCGGTGGTGAGAGCACAGGGTCCTAACCACTGGACCCCCAGGGAATTCCCTGGGAGGAGTATTTTTAAAGAGCACAGAGGAAAGAGCAAGAGAAGATAGGAGATAAACGACAGAATAAAATCCCCGAGAAAGCAGGAGACAGTGGGCTAGGGAGAAATTCATTTCAGGAGGAAATGAAACTATGATGAGCATGAATTCAAACAGACTTCTAGACTTGGTAGCAGAATATTGAAGACTATTTCTTCTGATGGTCCCTATGTATGTGTGTGTGTGTGTGTGTGAAGAGGTCAGGATACATGCTGAAATTGAGACAAGAAGTTAAGAGGGATAGTAAAGATGTGAAACAATCTTTGTGGAGATGAGGTTGCTCGCAATTAGGGAAATAATTGACTGACACTTTCTTTGGAAGTCTTGGGTGACTCTGCACTTATAACGGCATCATCATGCAACATGATGTGATTTTTCTCTAGCAGCTGCACGAAGAAGACCAAAGCATGGGTTCATCCACAGTTGGGGTTTTTAGGCTCTTAGCGCAGAAAGACTAGGGTGTCAGGGGCTGAGGATATTGGCAAGAGAACGATTGAAGTGGTAGATATGATATCTCAGTTGGATAAGAATGGAAGTGATGACAGCAGGTATTTATGGTGATCTGGAGGCCCTCCTGGGGTTAAATAACTGTTGGGATTCATGCCACGAGACCTAGACAAGTAGGAGGTGCTGAGAGGGGGAACCTGAGTGTAAAACTTCAGAGGAGGATGGTTCCAGGTGCTGACAGGCCTAGGGACAGGAATGAGGCAGAGGAGAGGGTTTCTGGTGAAGAGGAGGTCAGGGGTCCGAGGGTCCAGGGAGTTGCTGACTCATCTAGGAAGATAATGATGTCACCTGGATGGTGGTAGTAGTAGGATGAGAAGGCTGAAAACCGGGCGCCAAAGTCATCTGTGAAAGAAGAGACATAGAGGGTCAGAGAGGAGGAGTCTCGTGAGCCAAAGAAGGGGCAGGCGCTTCATGTCAGGGTGGAGGAGATGTCTCAAAGTGGGAGTGGGTTGTGGAGAAGACAGTGATACCCTGGCCCTGGTGAGCCGAGGCAGGTGGAGAGTGGGAGGAGCAACAGCCTCCACTTCAGAGACTGCAGGCAAAGAGGTGTCCACAGGACAAAGCCAGTTTTCAACTGAGGCCTGGAACTGGGGGTACATCAGAGATCCAAGGGCTTCCCTGGTGGCTCAGCTAGTAAAGAATCCTCCTGCAAATCAGGAAACCTGGTTTCGATCCCTGGGTTGGGAAGATCCCCTGGAGGAGGGCATGGCAACCCACTCCAGTATTCTTGCCTGGAGAATCCCCATGAACAGAGGAACCTGGCAGACTACAGTCCATGGGGTCACAAAGAGTCGGACACAATTGAGTGTGTAAGCCCAGCAGAGATACAAAGGCCAAAGATGTGAGGCTGTTTATTATTCATGAAAAGGGAATTCCAGTGAGAATTGTGGAGGGGAGGGGGTTGTGGGCTTGGTTCAGGGAGAAGACCAATGGGTTTATGTTTGAGAATGTTCACTCAGCAACCCTGTGTGCAGTGTGGTATGTTTGTTCTTTCAACAGCCAGAAAAATATCAGTAAGGGTGCACCGCGATAAAGGGTTGTTATACAAATAGCACAGGCCATTTGAGGGTACAGGAGTGGAGCACCCCTGGGGCAGGCAAACAAAACTCCAACCGATGAAGGAAAGGGGTAGTCAAGAAGCCAGGAGGAGGGGCAGTTGAACCAAGCTGGCCAGTAGATGGGGTGGACGGGTGATCAAAGCACACCAGGCGTGGGTTGGAGGGCACATGGTGACCAAGTTCACAGTGTTCTAAGAACATGAAGGAATCTAGATCAAAGAAGGGGAGGGTATGGGTGAGGGATGGCAGATTAGGTCAGAGACACAGGCAACCGTCAAATTATGAAGGACTTGTGTTCCAAGTCAGAGTTACAACTTTATCCTGAAATCAACCCAGTGAAAGGTTTCAGGTGGAATGAGATAATTAGATTCATGCTGCTATCCCCCCAAACAAACTGTTCAGTTCAGTTCAGTTGTTCAGTTGTGTCCGACTCTTTGAGACTCCATGAACCGCAGCACGCCAGGCTTCCCTGTCCATTACCAACTCTTGGAGTCCATCCAAACTCATGTCCATTGAGTCGGTGATGCCATCCAACCATCTTATCCTCTGTCATCCCCTTCTCCTTCTGCCTTCAATCTTTCCCAACATCAGGGTCTTTTCAAATGAGTCAGCTCTTCACCTCAGGTGGCCAAAATATTGGAGTTTCAGCTTCAACATCAGTCCTTCCAATGAACACCCAGGACTGATCTCCTTTAGGATGGACTGGTTGGATTTCCTTGCAGTCCAAGGGACTCTCAAAAGTCTTCTCCCACACCATAGTTCAAAAGCATCAATTCTTCAGTGATCAGCTTTCTTCACAGTCCAACTCTCACATCCATACATGATCACTGGAAAAACCATAGCCTTGACTAGACAGACCTTTGTTGGCAAAGTAATGTCTCTGCTTTTCAATATGCTGTCTATGTTGGTCATAACTTTCCTTCCAAGGAGTAAGTGTGTTTTCATTTCATGGATGCAATCACCATCTGCAGTGATTTTGGAGCCCCAGAAAATAAAGTCAGCTACTGTTTCCACTGTTTCCCCATCTATTTGCCATGAAAAGATGGGACCAGATGCCATGATCTTAGTTTTCTGAATGTTGAGCTTTAAGCCAACTTTTTCACTCTCCTCTTTCACTTTCAAACAAACTGTAATGCTCAATAAAACAATTTCTGCCCAGACTTCTCTGAGCTCCAGACCTGTATTTCCAACTACCTGCCAGATCTCTCCCTTTGACTGTCTTGGCCTCTCCTCTGTGTGCCTTGAATCTAGTGAATGACACCTCCCTTCTTTATGCCTACGCCCAACCTTATGGGTACTGTTAGGAAAAAAATATGTTCCTGGGTAGACTGGTGCCAGGACAGATTAATGGTTAGCAATGAAGTTGACTAACAGACATGTATATTAGCTAATATGCTCCATTATCATGCTTGATCAGAGTTTGAAGGTGACCCAGTCAACATAACTTGGTTCAGGGTAGAACTGATCTATGTGTGCATGCTAAGTCGCTTCAGTTGTGTCTGACACTTTGCAACCCTATGGACTATAGCCAACCAGGTTCCTCTTATCCATGGGATTTCTCAGGCAAGAATACTGCAGTGGGTTGCCATTTCCTCCTCCAGAGGATCTTCCTGACCCAGGGATGTAACCCACGTCTCTTACATCACCTGCATTGGCAGGCAGGTTCTTTACCACTTGTGTCACCTTGGAATCTCAGTACTGATCTAGGGCATATTATTTTCTTTTTCTCTTCTAAGCTTTTATTTAAAAGATAAACGCATAGATAGTAAGATTTCATTAGTAAGACTGTCTGCTCCTTCCTATCACTTAAGGAAATTATTTTGCAAATATAGGCTTGCACGAGTTCTCCAGGACAGTTCTCTTAGGTTGTTTTTTCAGTTACCTATAGTTGTGTAACAATCCACCCACATATAGCATTCACGAACTGTGGGTCAGAAATTCAGGCAGGGTTCAGCTAGGTGTTTCTGCCTCTCCATATGGAGTTGACTGCGATTACCCAAAGAGGAAATCAGATGATGTCTGGGTTGATCTGGAGGGTCCAAGAAGGCTTCTCCTCACACGTCTTGAATCTCAGGAAGGAGAACAAGAAGCTGAACTCAGCTGTACCACCCTCCCTCTCCACATAGTCTCAGGGCCCCTCTATGGTCTTTCCAGCAGGCTTGTTTGACTTCTTCCATAATAACAGAACTCGAGGAATGATACTGAAAAGATAGAAAATCTTTTCTTGTCTGGGCTTGGAAACTGGCACATTTCTCTGTAGTCAGTTGGTCACAGAAGTCACACAGCAATCACGTGGAGCCCATCAAGATTCAAGGGAGGGAGGGGAACAAAGGCCTACATCTCCATGGAACGAAAGAATGTATGCCAGTTTTATGTTTGTTCTTTTCCATTATGGTTTGTTACAGGATTTTGAATATAGTTCTCTGTGCTATACTATAGGACCTTGTTGCTTATCCATTCCCTATAAAAAGGTTTGCATCTGCTAATCCCAAACTCCCAGGCCAACCCTCAACTGCCTATCCTTCCCCCTTGGCAACCACAAAGTATGCCATCTTTAAACTGTGTTCTTGCTAGGAATCTAGACAAATATTTAACAAGTGAAATCATTCTTCGGTATTTCTGTGAAATTACTGAAATTTTTATCATTCAAAATATGTGTGAGCCCAGGACATCCCTGGTGGTCCACTGGCAAAGAATCCACCTGCCAATGCAGGGGACTCAGGTTTGATCACTGGTCTGGGAAGATTCCACATGCCGCAGGGCAACTAAGCCCAAGGCCCACAGCTGCTGAAGCCCCCAGGCCTAGAGCCCAGTCCTCCCCATCCAGAGAAGGCACCGCATTGAGAAACCATGGGGCGCTGCAAGGAAGAATAGCCCCTGCTGCTGCTGCTAAGTCACTTCAGTCGTGTCCGACTCTGTGTGACCCTATAGACGGAAGCCCACCAGGCTCCCCCGTCCCTGGGATTCTCCAGGCAAGAACACTGGAGTGGGTTTCCATTTCCTTCTCCAATGTGTGAAAGTGAAAAGTGAAAGTGAAATCACTCAGTCGTGTCCGACCCTTTAGTGGTAACTAAAGATAGCCTGCCCACAGCAACAAACACGCAACACAACCAAAAATTAATTAATTTTAAAAACTCTAAAAAATGATTAACATTTGTAATATGTTATTGAATTCTTTTCTCGTAACTGACTTCTTATTTTCACTTTTGCACCTAATATTTATTCATACTACTATATTCTTTTTTTTTTTTTCTGGTTACAAGTTTAATGAAGTCCAAAAGGCTTGCATGATGGTGCTCAGAGTTAGGGAGGTCCAAGCCTTCCCTTTGCACCTCAGCAGAAACAATATGGTGTCCAGGTACCCTGGCCAGGCTTAGCACATGGGGTTCGCTGGCAGAGAAAGAATCTGATAGCTTGAGGAATTCCTTCATGGAGTCCATTATAACACTGCTATCACAGTGGGTCAGTACAGAGGAAGCAACCGACCAGTGTGTCCATCTGTCATGTGAATGCACATAGTCTTATGTTTAGTGTCACCTCCAGCTACTGCCTAACATGTACAGCTGGGGAGTCCTCGAGGAGCACTCTGCACTGAGCTCCTTTCCTAGCAGCATGGTTGGTCCAGCTCCAGCCATTTGTCCCCCAACCGCCTCCACACCCTTCAGCTTCCTAAGAACCTTTCAGGTACTGTGGTCTCATACTACTGCGTTCTTCTTCTTTAAAAGAGTCCCAGAAACTGAGTAGACATCAAGCCCTCCAACATCGCCTTCCACTTCTGATGTTTTATTTCGTTAGCTAGTGAGTAACTGTGAGTATTCTTTATATTCTGTGCTATAGGTTTTGGTTTACCCCAAACAGATTATAGTCAAGCATTTTAAAGTAGTCTAGGTCAGGAATCCCCAACCTCCAGGATCTAATGCCTGATTATATGAGGTGGAGTTGATGTAATAATAATAGAAATAAAGTGCACAGTAAATGTAATGTGTTTGAATCATCCTGAAACCATCCTGCCCTCACACACCCCAGTCCATGAAAAATTGTCTTCCATGATATCAGTTCCTGGTGCCAAAAAGGTTGGGGACCTCTGGTCTAGGAAGCATTTGCTTTCTGTCTCTCTCCTTGTCCTGGTATTGGGTGACTCTGCTGGTGGCTGTGGGTACTCGAGTTGGCAGAGAGTCTGGACAGCTGAGTCCCTTCCTCTTTGAGGTCTCACAGTGCAGATCTAAGGCGTGGGCCTTGGGGTCCTCTTTTATTTAAAAATTTCCCCAAGACTTAACTGCAGAACCCTCTTAGCTTTTTTTTTTTTTTTTACATCCCATCACATTTCAATCTCTAGTGCCCAGTGCATTCCCTTTTTAATTATTCTCTGCTTCCCTGGTGGCTCAGAGGTTAAAGCGTCTGCCTCCAATGCGGGAGACCCGGGTTCGATCCCTGGGTCAGGAAGATCCCCTGGAGAAGGAGATGGTAACCCACTCCAGTATTCTTGCCTGGAGAATCCCATGGATGGAGAAGCCTGGTAGGTTACAGTCCACGGGGTCGCAAAGAGTCGGACACGACTGAGTGACTGAACGGAACAGAACGGATAGGGATGACTCACAACTCACTTCTATTAGATCTAAAATCTTCACAATATTCACAAAGCTGCAAAGAATTAATCTAGAATATTTTAGAATTTGATAACCAGAAAGAGATTATTATAAATTCAGTCATAGTCACCACTATTGATTGGGTGTCTGCTTCATGCAAATCTTGCTTCTAGGTGCTGGGGAAAAAGAAAAAGGAAGACCCGGTTTCTATCCTTGCGTTGTGGAGACAGGAATTTGCCTAACTAAGCTACAAGCCAAACTATTATGGTTCCCTTCAAAGTGTTTTAGTCCCTCAGTCATGTCTGACTCTTTGCAATACCGTGAACTGTAGCCTGCCAGGCTCTTCTGTCCACAGGATTTCCCAGGCAGGAATACTAGATGGGGTAGCCATTCCCTTCTACAAGGGATCTTCCCAACCAGGGATAAACCTGGGTCTCATGCATTGCAGGCAGATTCTTTACCACCAGGGAAGCCTTTACTGCTGCTGCTGCTGCTGCTGCTAAGTCGCTTCAGTCGTTTCAGACTCTGTGCGACCCCATAGACAGCAGCCCACCAGGCTCTCCTGTCCCAGGGATTCTCCAGGCAAGAACACTGGAGTGGGTTGCCGTTTCCTTCTCCAATGCATGAAAGTGAAAAGTGAAAGTGAAGTCGCTCAGTCGTGTCTGACTCTTCGCGACCCCATGGACTGCAGCCTACCAGGCTCCTCCATCCATGGGATTTTCCAGGCAAGAGTACTGGAGTGGGGTGCCAGTGCGTTCTCTGAGGGAAGCCTTTGCTGCTGCTGCTAAGTCACTTCAGTCGTGTCCGACTCTGTGTGACCCCATAGACAGAAGCCCACCAGGCTCCCCTGTCCCTGGGATTCTCCAGGCAAGAACACTGGAGTGGGTTGCCATTTCCTTCTCCAATGTGTGAAAGTGAAAAGTGAAAGTGAAGTCGCTCAGTCGTGTCTGACCCTTAGCGACCCCACGGACTGCAGCCTACCAGGCTGCTCCATCCATGGGATTTTCTAGGCAAGAGTACTGGAGTGGCTTGCCATTGCCTTCTCCGGATGGAAGCCTTTAGGGAGAGGTAAATACCACGTATGGGAATAAGAGAAGGAGGTGATGATTAGGGCAGGTGAATGCTTCAGGGACGAGAGGATATTTAAATTAAACCTTAAAGATAGTAAAACTTCTTCAGCTGAAGAAAATTCCCATCACTATATAGTAGAGCAATTGTCTTCCTATCGTTGCATTTTGTTCTATACTTCTCAATATTGTACCATAATAATCTTTGGATAATTATTTTTAAATACAAAAAAAGAAAAAAGTATAACACAACATTGTAAATCGTTCAACTAATACTTCAATTTTTAAAAAAGCATATATATGGCAATGTTTTCCAACTTTTTATTCTGAAATGTTATGTCTCTTGATTCTCCATGACAAAAGGTGTGTGTGTTTTCAACATTTTAATGTGAACAAATGTGAACATTCATAAAAGCTTAAAGAATTTTACAGTGAACATCCACATGTCCATCACCTAGATTGTACATTAACGATTTATTATGCTTGGTTTTTCACAAAAATAAAGCAAGTATAATAAAATGTCTTCCCTCTATCATCATCTATCTTGTTAGATTAATGCACGTCAAAGTAAATCACAGATGTGAACATATTTCCCATTTAAAAACTCCAGATGGGGATTTCCCTGGTAGTACAGTGGATGGGAATCTGCCTGCCAATGCAGGGGACACGGGTTAGATCCCTAATCTGGGACGATCCCACATGCCATGGAACAATCAAGCCCGTGTGCCACAACTACTGAGCCCATGGGCTCTTGAGCCCATGTTCCACAAGAGAAGCCACCGCAGTGAGAAGCCTGTGCACCGCAATGAAGAGTAGCCCCCAGTTGCTGCAACTAGAGAAAGTCTGCACGCAGCAACAAAGCTCCAGTGCCACAAAAAAACTAAATAAAATTGAAAAAACTTCAGATGTATGTCATTAACTAGAACTTAATATTTGTCTACAGTTTTTTTCTTTTGATGCAAAATTTACATATAGTGAAATGCACAAATCTTAGTGTGTATTCACTGAGTTTCAACAGATGCATAGATCCATATAATCCAAACCCTCTCAAGATATAGAACATTCCCATCACCCTGGTAAGTTTCCTCATGAGGAGTGCACAGATCCCAGCCCTAGTAGACTAATAGAGTCATCAGAGGTATTCAGAATTAAGCTTTAATAGAATAGAATATGTGCATGCTCAGTCGTGTACCATTCTTTGTGACATTGGGGACTCTAGCCCACCAGGCTCTTCTATGCATGGGATTTTCCAGGCAAGAATATTGGAGTGGGTTGCCATCTCCTATTCCAGAAGATTTTCCCAATCCGGGGATGGAACCCGAGTCTCTTGCATCCACTGCATTGTCTGTCAGGCAGATTCTTTATCACTAGTGCCAAGTGGGATGCCCGCAGAATTCAGCTGGGAGAAGGTGAAAGGGTTAGGAGATAGCTAGCACCTTTAGCTCCTGGAAAGGTACTAGTAACTGACCATGGATAAACAGGTTAATCTGGCTAAACTCCAGCTGAGTGAAAGGCCTAGGATACAAAGCAAAACCTTACTGTGCTCTAATCCTTTTTATTAACACACATACTGAAGTCGTATCATTCTGTTATCCTGAAGGCTCTACCTCTTGGAGAGCAGTGGCTCTCAAATGGGATAGCTTCGCCCCTCAGTAGATAGCAAAGGCTGGAGATGTTGTGGTTGTCACAGGGGCAAGTAGTGCTACTGGCTTGTATGTGTAGAGGCCAGGGATGCTGCTAAGTACTAAGTACTTCCTCCAAAGTACAGGACAATCCCTCACAGGAATCTTCTGGCTCCAAAATCGATAGTACCTGCTGTAGGTGAGGGTCACTAACCCATACGGGAAAAATCAATACGTATTACATACTGCTGCTGCTGCTGCTAAGTCGCTTCAGTCGTGTCCGACTCTGTGCGACCCCATAGATGGCAGCCCACCAGGCTCCACCATCCCTGGGATTCTCCAGGCAAGAAGACTGGAGTGGGTTGCCATTTCCTTCTCCAATGCGTGAAAGTGAAAAGTGAAAATGAAGTCGCTCAGTCGTGTCCAACTAGTAGCAACCCCATGGACTGTAGCCCACCAGGCTCCTCTGTCCATGGGATTTTCTAGGCAAGAGTACTGGAGTGGCCTGCCACTGCCTTCTCCGGTATTACATACTAGCAGTAGACATTTTTTTTTTTAAGAAGGATAATGAGTTTTTCATCTTTTAAAATCAAGAAAAAGGAACAATCAGTGCTTGCTTTGGCAGCACACATAGTTTGAAAAAAAAAAAAGAAAACTGGAAAAAAGGAACAATCATTATTATTGGATAAAACTAACCATTTTAGTAGTTTGGGGGTAGGGACATTGGAAGAGGCAGCAAGTTCCTCATGGCAGAAATAGAAATATCTGTGCCGTGCAGTACAGTCCCTTTTGGAGGGGTGGGGGCAGTTTGTGGTAGGAAGTTTGAATTTGAGACACTCTACTTCTCTGCTGAGCTTCCAGAATCTGTGATTTGAAGACTAAGGTGAAGAGAGAGCGAGAAGAAGTTAATAGTTCTTCCTCCTGCTCTAATTTGTAAGAAGTCCCTTTCAAGAGTAACAAGGGCAGGGGTAACCAGGTGGCCAGTGCAGTATGACTTCATATAAATTGCGACCAAAAGTCAAATCATAAAGCAGCCTTCCAGCTTCCTGTCATGTGATCTCTCCAAGCACAGTCTTCAAGGATGGTGTTACCTTCTGATCTGTGACTTCAAGTGTCGGGATGAGGTGCTGCAAATGATGAGGGCTTACTCATAGCTGAATTTTTGGTCTGTTCCTGCACTGGTTCCCCTGATGCTTTCATCTCTTTCCATCACATGTAATATTAAAGTCCTTAAAAAGCAAGTGTCAGATTTTGGTGTCGATTCTAATGATGAAGTAGGTCAAGATGTTGGTTTCAACACACCTATGGGCACTTTATTTTTTTACAAAGGAGGCAAGAATATACAATGGAGAGAAGATAGTCTCTTCAATAAATGGTGCTGGTAAAACTGGACAACTACATGTGAAAGAATGAAACTAGAACACTTTCTAACACCATACACAAAAATAAACTCAAAATGGATTAAAGATTTAAATATAAGGTCAGAAACTATAAAACTATTAGAGGAAAATATAGGCAGTACACTTTTTGACATATATCACAGCAAGATCCTCTTGGACCCACCTCCTAGAGTAATGGAAATAAAAACAAAAGTAAACAAATGGGACTTAATTAAGCTTAAAAGCTTGTGCACAGCAAAGGAAATAATAAAAGACAACAATATTAAAAGACAACCCTCAGAATGGGAGAAAATAATTGAAAATGATACAGCTGACAAAGGATTAGTCTCCAAAATACACAAGTAGCACATGTAGCTTAATACCTGAAAAACAAACAACTCAATCAAAAAAATGGGCAGAAGACCTAAACAGACATTTCTCCTAAGAAGACATATGTATGGATGGCCAATAAACACATGAAAATGTGTTCAACATTACTCATTATTAGAGAAACGCAAATCAAAACTACAATGAGATATCACCTCACACCAGTCAGAATGGCCATCATTAAAAAAATCTACAAACAATAAATGCTGGAGAGGATGTGGAGAAAAGCAAACCCTCTTGCACTGTTGGAGGGAATGTAAATTGTTACAACCACTGTGGAGAACAGTGGGAGATTCCTTAAAAAACTAGGAATAGAACTACCATGTGACACAATAATCCCATTACTGGGCACATACCATGAGAAAACCATAATTGAAAGAGATGCATGTACCCCAGTGTTCATTGCAGCACTTTTTACGATAGCTAGGACATGGAAGCAACATAGATGTCCATCAACAGATGAATGGATACAGAAATTGTGGTACATATATACACTGGAATATTACTCAGCTTAAAAAAAAGAGCACATATGAGTCAGTCCTAACGAGGTGGATGAACCTAGAGCCTATTGTGGGCAGTGAAGTCAGAAAGAGAAAAACAAATATTGCATATTAATGCATGTGTATGGAACCTAGAAACATGGTACCGATGAACCTACTTGCAGGACAGCAATGGAGACGCAGCCATAGAGAAGACTGTGGGAGGGAGGGAGAGGGTGGGACAAACCGGAGTAGCATGGAAACGTATGTTACCATATGTAAAACAGAATTTTCTGTTGTGACGCAGGGAACTCAATCTAGTGCTCTGTAACAACCTAGATGGGTGGGATGGGGTGGGAGATGGGAAGGAGGTTCAAGAGGAAAGGGGTATACATATACCTGTGGCTGATTCATGTTGACATATGGCAGAAACCAGCACAATATTGTAAAGCAATTATCCTCCAATTAAAATTTTTTTTAAATGTTGTTTTTGCATATACAGAAACACATGTATATCTCCATACAGTTTTGAGAAATAGCCTTGTTTTGTGATATTGCAATGGTTACTTTAACAAAAATAAACAAACAATTTGTTTCAAAGTGACCTGGGTCGTTTTGCTCAAAACTTTAATTTTTAGTAAGCCATGGCTTATAAGTTCACAAGGTGCAAAAAGGGTACATTCAGTGAAAAGCCTCCTATTCCTGTCCCCTGTCTTCCTAGAAGCAACCACTGTTAACTATTTCTTATCTTTTCTGAGATGGCCTATGCATATCAGATAAATACGTCCATATATTCTTTTTTAGGGCTTCCCTGGTGACTCAGAGGTTAAAGCGTCTGCCTCCAATGCGGGAGGCCCGGGTTCGATCCCTGGGTCGGGAAGATCCCCTGGAGAAGGAAACGGTAACCCACTCCAGTATTCTTGCCTGGAGAATCCCATGGACGGAGAAGCCTGGTAGGCTACAGTCCACGGGGTTGCATAGAGTTGGACACGACTGAGCAATGGAACTGATATTCTTTTTTAAAAAATGGTAACATATTATAAACACTGTTCTGCTCCTTGACTTTTTACCCTGTGTTCTCAAAGATTGTTCCACATCCCTGTGTTAAAAAAATTATTCTTTGTTACAGCTGTATAGTATCCATTGTATGGCTATACTATTGAAGGACATTTAGAAGGGTTTTCAAACTTTCCCTATTAGACACAGTGCTACAATGACGATCTTATAAAAACAAGAATGTGGGATGTCTAGATCAACAGGTAAGAACTTTGATTAATTAGATGTTTCTACACTTCTCTCTGTAACAATCAACTCTCTCAGTAGCATTTCATCATTATTTATTCATACTCTCAACCAGTGGATCATATTATAATCTTTTTGATCTTTGCCAAACTGATAAGTGAAAAGTAGCTCCCAGTGCAATTTTAATTTGCTTTATCTTATTATGAGTGAGGTTAAAGAACCACCTGTATTTATTTTTCTGTAAACTATTATTTTAATTTAGTTTTTTTTTTCTTAGTGATTTTTAAGAGTTTTTTATATGTTAAATAAATTAAATGCTTATCTGCAATGCATGTATTTCCTATCTTATTATTAGGTTTTATCACTTTAAAATCATTTAAAAATTTGTTCAATGGTTTTTCTTAATACTTTAATGGTTTTGTTTTTCCCATTTATATCTTTGATCTATTTGAAATTTTTGTGCAAAGAATAAGATAAGGATCAAGATTACTTTTTCCCAACTGTGTACCTAGGTATTATATTTTGTTAAATACTCCATCTGCCCCACCCCACCCCGATTTGAAATGGAGTTTTTATCATATCTATAGTTCCATATGTATTGGGGTCTGTTTCTTGGCTTTCCATTTGGCTCTATTGATTTGTCTGACCATTTACCTGCCTGTACCACACCATTTTTAGGGCTTCCCTGGTGGTTCAGATGGTAAAGCGTCTGCCTGCAATGAGGGAGACCTGGGTCTGATCCCTGGGTCAGGAAAATCCCCTAGAGAAAGGAATGGCAGCCCACTCTAGTACTCTTGCCTGGGAAATTCCATGGACAGAGGAGCCTGATAGGCTACAGTCCATGGGCTCACAAAGAGTCGGACACGACTGAGCGACTTAACTTTCACCACACCATTTAAGTTGGTATAGTTTTAACGTAGTTTAACATTTGGTAGCGCTAATCAATCACCTGGTGATGGTCTTTGAATTGCAATATTTAACATGTTTTCAGAAAATTATTTGTGTCTTTCCATAATTCTATATGTCTTATCTTCCTTCTAATGTCTTATCTGTGCTGCTCCAGAGCACCATATGCTGTACTTTAGGGCTCTCTGCCTCCCAGACAAATTTAAGATCAATTGCATATCATCTCCACAGGGGCAGGGCATTTTAATTTGATTCAGCAGTGATGAGGAGCCTACAAGACTTTAGTACAAAAGACTCAGATTACCTTCCCTCTCATGGTATGGCATTGTGTCTGTCTCATTAGTTGACCGTAGCTCTGATTACATGGGGGTAAGGAGGTAAGGAGGACTCAAATAAAACACCAACAGATCTTGTTTTCACATAAAATCTATGGTGTTGCAGACCCAGTATCAGCAGGTATTGAAGAAAAGGGCTCTGTCCAATCAACAGGACCACGTTGGCCTGGCAGACATCCATCTCAAGGAGACAGACTTTGAGAAGCAACAATAGAAAGTTCCCCTCAGGGGCTTCAGAGACTTTGCACTATTTGCAACTGTCATTGCTGCAGTGAACTGAAGCCAGTGTAGGAGCAGTGGGAAGATATGGGACAGGCAACCTGGGAATCAAGAGGGATTTGCCTTGGGAGTGATTTGACTACTCTTTGTTCTGTTCGTCGGTTCTTGGGATTCAAAAGGGGCGGGATTGGCACTGAGAAATGCTCAGTGAGTGTATGTTCATTAAATGGATGAATCGTTGAGTGAGGGAGTGAGCAACTGCCTGCCACAGAAGTCTTTTTTCATCACTCATGTCTTTTAGGAGCCTCCTCTATCTGTGCAGGAGGGAGCGGATCTGGGGCATAACTCTTGGAGTCCCGTCCAGGAGAGGAATGTTGAGTGAGCAGAGGCTGTGAACCCTTCACATTCTCCTCCCATCCCCTCACACAGCTCCAGAGGGCTCTGAGAGTTTCTGCTAGGTTTGTTTCTTATGTTTCCCCTCATCTTTAATAGCATTCCACTGAACATCCCCTGCATTCATTACCTCTTGCTTTTCTATACTAACCCCTTGAATAAAGCAAGTGAAATAGCAAAGGAGACAGAAATCAGTACAGCTAATGACAACAGCCAACTCCTACACACAGCTAAATGTGTTAGTTTCTGTCTCAAATTTTCTATTTAATTAAATACTTTAAAAGGTAGGTGTATATTTTATCATCCCCATTATGCAAGTGAGGAAACTGAATTAACAGAGAGGTTTAGTAACTTACCCAAGGTCACTGCTCTGGTAAACAGGTCAGCTGAGATGTGAACCATAAATTTCACTCTAGAGACCATGCACTGACATACCATACCTTTTCTTTGGCATGTGTACGTGTGGGTTAACTTCACTGAAATAGAACATGAACACAGTCAAGGGCTTCCCTGGTGGGCCAGTGGCTAAGAATCTGCCTTGCAATGTAGGGGACACCGGTTTGATCCCTGGTCCAGGAGGATCCCACGCGCTGTGGAGCAACTAAGCCCGTGGGCCACAACTGCTGAGTTCATGAACCACAGCTACGGAAGCCCCATGTGCCCTAGAGCCTGTGCTCTGCAACAAGAGAAGCCACAGCAATGAGAAGCCCATGCACCACAATGAAGACTCAAGTACAGTAAAAAATAAATTAAAAATTTAAAAAACCCACCAAGTGCACAGATCAAGTGCATGACTCTGAATTTTCACAAAGTGAGCACACCTGTGTTACAGCAGCCACCTCAAAGAACAGAACACTACCAGCATGCCCCACCAGAAGATCCTAACATGCTCCACCCCAATCTCTACCCCTTCCCCATCAAGGGAAACCATTCTCCTGAATTCTCTCATCATTCTCCTGGGGGTTTCTTTCTTGTCTATTTAAATCACACTGTATTTCAAGTATCATGGGGTCTGTTGCTAAAGTTAAAAATATTCTATTTTGCAGGTGTGGAGCTGGGGGTGGTTGAGAGAATACACCCCCTAGATAACAGAAATGATTGAGGGTGGGAAAGTTAGGGGGCTGTTCTCCATCTGCCCTCATTCTCTTTGCCAATGTGAGGCTCTGCTCTTTTCTCTGTCTTCCTCCCCCAGGACTACATCTCCCAGCAGGCTGTGCTCTGACAGCTCTCGGATTTAAATAGGATTCTGGGCTACGCTCAGAGCCAGGCTGTTGCTGAGCACCCAGGAGCGAGAGGAGCTGGAGGAGAGAGAAGCAGTAAGAAGCAGCCAAGAGTTGGAGCCAGACCAGGAGGAGCCCGAGCCAGAGTTGGAGTAGAAGTTACTCTTGCTGAAGCAGCAGCAACTAAAGAAGTTGAAAAGATGCTGGTTGTCTTGGGACTGCTCACCTCCTTCCTTTCTTTCCTGTATGTGACAGCTCCATCCATCAGGTTTGTCTTAATTCAGTAATTCATTGAATAATTTACAAAGCCCTGAGTTGGGAGCCATGGAGCTTGTAAGTAGATGAGTTCTCAGCTGCTGAAGGAGGAGAAAGGGATGGAGGCTAAGGGAGAGAAAGTCAAGGCAGAGAAAGCACGAAGGAAGGAGGTGGTTATGAATTCCACAGTGGAAGATGAGAAGGAAGCTCCTGGGGCTGGGAGAGGAGAGGCGGGTTTGAATTCTGAAGCTCGTGAAAGGCTGAATGGATGACTCTATTAAGTAGCTTGAAAGCCATCTTATGGGGGAGACCTTGCTCTTTCATTCTACTCCCGTGGGTTCCTCTGAAGACCTCCCTTTCTTCAGTATCCCCAGTCAAGGTGGGCTTGCTGCATTACCATGGGTGGTCCTTGCCAAGGGACTCATTGTTAAGTACCAGGCATCTTGGGAAGGAAACAAACTCTCCCCACTTTGAAACTACTGATAAGTAATGTTTGGAGATGGCTATTTTGCTGTAAGATTTCTGGAGATGTCAGAGAAATATGTGTTCTGAGTAGAGAATTTTTAAATTGCTGATGGTCAAAAGGTTAAAGGGGCACATCAAGGACAAAGTATTACTCTAGGTCCTGGCAGAGAAAGCTGGGTTCAGATTCCAGTTTTGCCACTGTTAGCAACTGAACTTCTTCAAGCCTCAGCTTTCTCCATTGTAATATGGGGATAATAACAGAATGACTGAATTAAATTCCCTTGGAAAGTGCCTAGCTTAGTGCTTGGCAGCTGGATGATGTTCGGGTCATGTCAGGTCTGTTCCCTCCTGTCCTATTTTGGGGAACTTGTCAGGTCAACTCTGTGTAAAAGGATGCTCTTCGCACAGAGGTCTGAGCAAGGGAGGTTTTTCTCTCTGTGCACTGACGGCTAGAATGAAATCTCTAACAAGATGGCAGGATATTCAGGCTCTCTTAAAACTGGCAAGGCAACCCAAGAGCCATGTTTACATACGGGACCCCTGGAGGTGCTGTTCATTGGTTATTCACCACTGATGCTTATTGAGGAGCGAGGGCTCAGGACCACTGACTCCACGAGTGCCCACCCCTCTCATGTTTGTGGCTCAGGTTAGAGGAGGAATCTGACCTCCAAGAACCTCTAGAGTTAAGAGCGAGATATCTTTGTTATCTAATAAGGAAGGTCTCCATTGGCTCTGGCTCAAGATAATTGATTTTATTTGCTCTGATGATCATTTGTAGCTTCCGGGCACATGACCTCCCCACCTGAGCTGATAAGCAGGAGACTGCCTTGCTCACTGGGACAACGCTGTCCCCTGAAGATTAGCTGCTTTAGGTCTCCTGACAACAAAGCAAAGAAATCCCTCTTTGAGGGCGAGTGGGTTTTATGAATCTCCTTGTGGGGTTAGAAAAGACGGTGCATAAATGTTTTGTTTCCTTTGCCTGTAGGAAGTTCTTTGCTGGCGGGGTTTGTAGAACAAATGTGCAGCTTTCTGGGAAGGTGGTGGTGATCACCGGCGCCAACACAGGCATCGGCAAGGAGACGGCCAGAGAGCTTGCTCGCAGAGGCAAGTCTTTCCCTTCATCTCCACAGGGCAGAACCTCCTGCCTTTCTTGCTAGGAGCTCTGCTCACGTTCCCTTATCTTTCCTCATGGGCTTGGAGGTTGTGGCCAGGAACTCAAGGATCCTGGGGTTCAAGTCCAGCTGGGACAGCAACTTACTCTATGGCCTGAAACCTTCCTTCCTTATTATATAAAGTAAGGAAAACAGTGATGCCTGCATATAATATTGGTCAGGTTGATTATTCTAAAGGGAGATCCTTAGCTACGGTAAATATAAAACCAGGGTTGTAAAAATCAGGATTCCCAGCCTGGGCTGAAACTGATAGCAAGGAGAATCCAGAAGTGGCAATATAGCCACTCATTGTTTTAAGAATGGTGAGGGGGAGTGCTCTGCCCACCGGTCCCGAACTCACTTACTAGACTCTTCTGCAGCCCAGGCTCTGAACATGTCGTCCTCTGTTTGTTTTCGCCCCAGGAGCCCGAGTGTACATTGCCTGTAGAGATGTACTGAAGGGGGAGTCTGCTGCCAGTGAAATCCGAGCTGATACAAAGAACTCCCAGGTGCTGGTACGGAAACTGGACCTATCTGATACCAAATCCATCCGAGCCTTTGCTGAGGGCTTCCTGGCAGGTGAGGCCCCAGTAGGTGGCTAGAAAGGCAGGAAGCTGGGTGTGGGAGTGGCTGCTCCACCCTGGACCATCTCTGACTGTAGAATCAGAACCATCATGGATCCCACTGAACAGGTTCTGCTGCGTGAACTAGCAGGGCAGGGAACTGGAGCAGGGATAGCGGGTGGACAGGTTGGGCAGGATCGTTATCATTCTCTTGCCTCAGCAGTGGGGATGTTGGAGGTGTCAGCTCCCTGTCTGGGCTTGCACCTTGGCATCAAGGTGTGGCCCTGATGCCACGCTCTTCTCTGATTCTGAGAATCAGCCTTCTGTGGCCACAGGCACTAGAGGAAGTTGTGTTGCTGCTAATATTCTTCTGTATCTTGGAAAATGACCATCTCTCATCAAGGACTGGGAAATCTGTGAAGGCTAGGGACTGTGTCTGTCTTACTTACCGCTGTGTGCCCAGTGCCTAGCCCAGTCCCAAGTCAGTACTGAATACACATTTGCGGAATGAATGGATGAATGGTGTCCAGGAAGACAACAGCAACCAAAATTAGAAGCCCAGTGACAGCGGTTACTGAATATCACTGAGATAGGCCCCAAGGCAAGGAACAAACGCTCAGAAGTGGGACAGGCAGCTAATCACATGGTCTCCTTGGCTGTGCTCTTTAGAGGAAAAGCAGCTTCATATTCTGATCAACAATGCAGGAGTGATGCTGTGCCCGTATTCCAAAACAGCTGATGGTTTTGAAACCCATTTGGCAGTCAACCACCTGGGTGAGTATCTTTGAGTGACTGAAAGCAAGGCATACTGGTTTTTCCTTCATTATCTCTCTCCTAACCAGTACAAAAAAGTTAGCTCCTCTTACCTATACCATTAAGAAACCCCCCAAATTAGGAGATACCAGGAAGAAGAAGGTCATTCTTGAAGGGAACCAGGGTAACGAAGACTTGCCAAGCAGGGCCAGATGTGGGGTTGCAGGGATCTTTGGCACAGGGGGCTGGTACTATAACAAGTAAACCAAGGGTTGGTCCATGGAGGAGGCAGACATTCGAGACTTAAGGTATGAGAGAGGTTATGGTTCAGAGTTCAAGATGATGGCTTTCGTGAGGGTATCATGGAGAATGTTCTCTGATCATAAGCACGTGTTATCTTCCCTGAATATTTCATCCTTCCTTCTGTCCATGCCCACTGCTGTGTGATCATAGCTAGAGCGGAGATGTCCGAAGCTCGCAGTTGCCCCTGACTGGGGCAAGGGCAAAGGTACAAATAACTGCAGATTATATCTGGATTGCCTTACCTACAGTCCAGCTCTGGCCCTTGCCTTGAGGATTCCACTGATTCAGGTTAACTGATCACTAGCGTTAAGTTGCTCATGGTATCAATGTGTTCACACCCAGAAGATAGTGAGCTAGTGCTCGAGTCCTGTCATTCGCCAGCTCTCACACCCAAACCCAGGCTGCCAGTCCGCTCTTACATTCCCCCCCACCTCCTCACCGGCTCTCCTCACAGGTCACTTCCTTCTCACCCACTTGCTCCTGGGGCAGCTGAAGGACTCCGCTCCTGCACGGGTGGTGAACTTGTCATCAGTGGCCCACCATGCTGGCAAGATTCGCTTCCATGATCTCCAGGGTGAGAAGTACTACAACCGGGGTTTCGCTTATTGCCACAGCAAGCTGGCCAATGTGCTCTTCACTCGCGAGTTGGCCAAGAGGCTCAAAGGTGAGTCTAGAGAAAAGGCCAGGGTTAAGACAGCCAAAGCATGGGCTTAGCCCAGTTTCGAGGCTGGCAGAAACTTCTGAAGTCAGAATGTCAAGCATGCACATTTCAGTGGCAGCTCTGTGCACTAAGGAGAATGAGGTTACAAACAGAGTGAAAACGCATGAGGTTATAAAACAGAGTCCTTGCCCTTGGGAAGGACTGTTAAAATTGAACAGGGGTCAGGAAAACCTATAAACCTTATGTGTTTTGTCACATCTTATTGCGTTGGCCAAAAAGTTCATTTGGGTTTTTCCATAACATCTTACAGATAAACCTGAATGGACCTTTTGGTCAGCCCAGTATTTCATATTTATAATCTCATCTGATTTTTAAAATAATTTTATTTATTTTTGACTGTGCTGGGTCTTCATTGCTGTGAGGGCTTTTCTCTAGTTGCGGAGAGTAGGGGCTACCCTCTAGCTGCAGTGCGCAGGCTTCTCATTGCCGTGGCTTCTTTTGTTGCAGAGTGTGGGTTCTAGTGCACGCAGGCTTCAGTAGTTGGGCCACGTGGGCTCCACAGCTGCGGCTCCTAGGCTCTAGAGCACGGGATCAATAGTTGTGGTGCACAAGCCTAGTTGCTTCACAGCATAAAGGATCCTACTGGATCAGGGATGGAACCTGTGTTTCCTGCATTGGCAGGCAGATTCTTTACCACTGAGCCACCAGGGAAGCCCTCATCTGATTTTTTTATGACAACCTCTTGCAACAGGCAGAATAGGTATTGTTTTTACTGTTTTATGGGTCCACACTGAGATTCAGAGAAGTGGCCGGCCCAAGATTATACAGCAAGTGAAGGACAAGTGCTGGAATGTGGGGACTGAGATTTAAATCAGGTTGCTTCCTTCACTGGGCCTTCTGCTGAGGTTCACGTGGTGAGCTGAGCTACAGAGCAGCCACTCGCTGCCTGGAGTCAGGGTTTCAGACACTTGGGTCTGAGTTCTTGCTCTGCCATATGTAGAGCCACGTGCATATGCAAACATGTCCCTTTAATCTCCCTTGACTTCATCCCCTCAGCTGTAAGGGGAGGTGAGGTCACTCTTAATTCTATGATTCTGTGCTCTCCTGGAGTTTTTGTGGAGGTGTTGATATCTTTGAATCTAGAGGACCATTTGCTCTAGTGAATAAGAGAGTTTGGGGGAAATGGTATTTACTATCAGAATGCAGAATGTAGAAGAATAGGGTAACTCTGCTCACTGTCATGTGGCAGCCTGGGTAGGAGGGGAGCTTGGGGGAGAATGGATACATGTATATGTATGGCTGAGTCCCTTTGCTGTCCATCTGAAACTACCACAACATTGTTAATCAGCTATACTCCAATATAAAATAAAAAGTAAAAAAATACTAATAATGACAACAATAATTGAGAGTTTGTGTGTGCCATGTACCACTGATGTCTTTACTCATTTAATACAATATTCCTGTGAGGTAAATGCTATTACTTTCCCCCTCCCTACAAAGGAAGAAATGAGCACAGATATCTTAAGAAACTTGCCCAAGCAGGATATATTATTCTTAAATGAGACAAGATTCAAATTCAGGCAGCTTGGAAGTCCATGCTGTTTGCTCTACATCGGGGTTCAGACCTTAGCTCTGCAACCTGCTAGGTGGGATCTTGGGCAATTTCCTTAACCTGTCTGATGAGGACTCAGTTTCCTTAGCTATAAGTGGGCTTCTTAGTATTGCTTACCTCATGAACCTCTTTGCGAGTCAAATGAGATAGCATGTAAAACACGTAGCACAGCCCCTGTATGTAATAAATACTGAAGACAGTGGAGGTAGCAGGGGTGTCTTAGGGGCCTTCAGTAGCTCTCATCATATCCATCAACACCCCTCAACCTATATACTTCATCAAATGTGCTTACCTGGCAAATGAAGTTTACAACAAGGTCCTAGCTTCCTACCGTCTAACAGAATTGTTACCCCTGAGACCCTCCAATAGAAATTCCAAAGACACCGTTTAAGCCAGATTAAGATGACACTGAAACAGGGACTTCCCTGGTGGCCCAGGGGCTTCCCCTTCCAGTGCAGGCGGTATGGATCTGATTGCTGGTTGGGAGCTAAGATTTCATAGGCCTTATGGCCCTAACACCAAAACATAAAACAGAATCAATATTGTAACAAATTAAATAAAAGACTTTAAAAAATGGTCCACATAAAAGAATCTTAAAAAGAAACGATGACAATGAAATAGAAGGACCTTCAACCAAGCACTCCATCTGGCGCATAGAAGACTGAGAAAGTTATGGATCTTTCTGGATAACATCAATGAATTACTTGTGAGCTTCTACCTGGCGACTTAGCGACTAAACCACCACCACCACCACCACCTGGCTAGAAGTGGTGTCTTTAGAACACAGGGGTTCCCGAGGCCCTTGTCACTTGTGCATATTGGTGCAGGAGATGAGCTGTTTTCCTGGCCTGGGAGTGTGTCTCTGGTCTAACTGTGCCCTCTTTGCCCTAGGCACGGGCGTCACCACCTACGCGGTGCACCCAGGCATCGTCCGCTCCGAGTTGGTCCGACACTCCTTCCTGCTGTGCCTGCTTTGGCGGCTCTTCTCTCCCTTCCTCAAGACGACGTGGGAGGGGGCCCAGACCAGCCTGCACTGTGCGCTGGCTGAGGGCCTGGAGCCTCTGAGCGGCAAGTATTTCAGGTGTGTAGCAGCTGTGTGCCTGATGGGGGAATCCAGATTCAGGTTGGGCCAGTAAACCAAGTGCTTTTACTTTTTAAAGGAAGCCTAGATTTGATACATAGGCTTCCCTGGTGGCTCAGTGGTAAAGAACCTGCCTGCCAATGCAGGAAACGTAGGTCCAATCCCCAGGCCAGGAAAATTCCCTGGAGAAGCAAATGGCAACCCACTCCAGTATTCTGGCCTGGAAAATCCTGGCAGGCTACAGTCCATGGGGTCTCAACAGAGTCAGACATGACTTAGCAACTAAACAACAGCTTTGAAACATTGCAAGAACTGGTTTCAACAACAACAACAAGAGTCGGTTTCATGGCTCTGTTTGAAACCTGTGTGCCACATTTCCAGGTAAGCCTTTGCAGAACCTTTTTCTTTGCCTTGAAGCTTTTGGCTGACTTCCTTCATGAATTTTTAAATAGCGCATAGCACAAAGCTTCAGGGCAAAGCCACTGTTTCCCAGTGTGAACTCTGTCTCCCAAAGTTGCCAAGATTGGCATTAACTGATGGAATGTAAGAATACACATTTTGTTGTCTACTAGATGAGCTAGCCTGGGGTCTAATCACCACCAGATTTCAAAGGATCAGTGAGCAGAAGTGACATTCAGTGGTATCTGCAACCATTGCCAAGGGATATGAACACGCTACTATGCTATACATTTGTTTTTAAAATATTTTAGACTATATATAAGATAGATAACCAACAAAGACCTATTACATAGCACAGGGAAAGCTACTCAGTATTCCGTGATAACCTTTATGAGAGAAGAACCTAAAACAGAATGAAGATCTGTACATGTCTAACTGAATCACTTTGCCGCACACCTGCACCTAACACAACACTGTAAATCAACTCGACACCAAGAAAATTAAAAATTTTAAATTAAAAAGTCAATGCAAAACCCCAAATATTTTAAAATTGCATTTTAATACATTAAGTTTCTTTTTTATCTAATATATTTTATACATTTAGAAATCTATTCCGAGAAGGAGGATGTAAACTTTTCCGGACTGTCCATTCTCACTCCTGGATATTCACTCTCTTTCTCTGCCCTCCAGTGACTGCAAGAAGACCTGGGTGTCACCCAGGGCCCGGAATAACAAAACGGCTGAGCGCCTGTGGAACGTCAGCTGTGAGCTTCTGGGAATCCGGTGGGAGTAGATCTGGTGGAAGAGGCACAGTTGTATCAGGCTGAGTCCACACCATGAGAGACAGGGACCGAGGAGAAGGCCTACCCTGCAGGCTTGTCCTGGCAGGCTGCTGTAGTGAACCCTGGCCTGCTCTGATACTCCCGACCCTTCTAGAAATCTTTGCACACCCAACTCTCTCATGAGGCTGGCTCCTGGCATAAGGTGGTCACACCGACAGAGCGCTCTTCTCCAAGACTTACAGAGTAGGCCACCCTCTTGGGCCAGGAGAATGGGGCGGATACGAGGCTGGGCCTGAGGATGGCGGAAGAACCTGGGGAACTGGGTCAGTTTCCTCACCAAGACCTGAAATGCCAGTTAGCATATCAGCTGAGGTAATGAACATCAGTGTTACATCTTTCGAAGATCTATAGGCTCAAAGACTGTTGACTGATCTCTTTCCTCTTTGTAACACTAGTCTGGAGTCTGGACCAACTCCGGAGGATTTTGGCTCAAACTTGGCTGACTTATTTCCTTCCTCTGAGTATCCTGGAGCTGCAGTGTAAAGGCTCCAGGGTAAAGGCACAGGAGCCTGTCTTCTCTTTCCAGTAGTTTTTTTTTTTTTTTAATTAAAAACAATTTTTTCAGCTCTACTGAGATATAATTGACATATAACGTTGTATAAGTTTGGATCTTCCCATTTTCAATCATGTAGATTGTTTCTTTTTCTAAAGAGTTGCCTTTGCCTCAATTTTAGAGAAAATAAAGACTGTGTATTCATCTTCTTGCCTTATTTATTCTCTCAGGTAGCAAGGGAGAACTGAAACCAAGTTCAATGAGTAGTATTTCACTTTCTCACCCACTGACTCATAATCTTATAATACATCCTCTAGGTACAGAATAAGATGGTTCAGTTGGGGGTTTTCTCAAGTTTCTTCCAGCTCTCACATTTGACTATCCAAGAAGTGGTAAGAGTGATTTAAATTACACAGATGCTGAGCTTCACTATAGATCAAGGTCAGAGGCAGTAGAGGACTTCACTTAATTTGATATATGAAGACAGAAAAATCAAGCTCTGATAAACACTCTAATTAAAACCATAGCTCTCTTCTCTTCTGGCCTCCCTGTTCTCATCTACTGTGGCCCCGGGTGACCTGCTCCTTGCCTTAAGTGCTGAAGTTCACCAAGAAGAGACAGAGAGATGCCAAATTTTTAAGTCAATTGACCCAAGAAGTTATGTTATTGCTTCCAGTTTGAACGTATCTAAAGGGCATATGGTGACAAAAGTGACCTTTATTTCCATAGCAGACAGACTTGGAGTAACTAAGCCCATGTGCCCCAAATATGGAGCCCATGCCCTAGCACTGATGCTTCACAAGAGAACCCACCGTAATGAGAAGACTGCACATTGCAGGGAAGAACAGCCCCCACTGGCTTCAACTAGAGCAAGTTTGCATGCAACAAAAAAGACCCAGTGCAGTCAAAAACAAATAAAATAAATTTTAAAAAAACAAGGAAGCAATAACTATTTTACTAAGGAAATTTGCAAATAGATGAAAGGAAAGCAAACAGTGGACTTCCCTGGTGGCTCAGCGGTAAAGAATCTGCCTGCCAATGCAGGAGACGCAGGTTTGATCCCTGGGTTGGGAAGATGCCCTGGAGAAGGAATTGGCAATGCACTCCAGTATTCTTGCCTGGAAAATTCCATGGACAGAGGAACCTGGTGGGCTATAGTCCATGGGGTTGCAAAGAGTTGGACACAACTGAACGACTAAACAACAACAAAGCAAATAGTTTTGTGAATCTCCAGGTACCTACCTATCATCCAGCTTCAACAATGTTAACATTTTGTCAATCCTGTTTCATCTATTTTCCTCTTGATATTTTTTGTTGCTGGAGTTGGGGGTTGGGGGAAAGTTGGGTAGATATTTTATTTTATTTTATTATTATTATTTTTTAACAGTCCCACATCATTTATTGTCATCTGGTAATAACATAAGGGTGAGCAGAACAATATGAATACATGTTTTAGAACTACATCTCTAACAAAGGACACCTAAAAAAACCAACAGTATTGCCAAACAATTTCTCACTTCATTTATCACTTCTAGTTGGAGACACTTTGGAGCAGAGTAATGTTATCTCCTTTTAGCATGATCCAACCCAGTTGTTTTCTTGACTTTGTTTTAGAATGAATCTCTTCTGCGTCATCTAATACAAGGTTCATATACTCATCAAAACCAATGATACAGCCTTCTATCCGCATATTCACTTGCTCATAAAGCCACACCTGAATCCGCGATCTATTTTGCAAGTATCTGAAGATGAGATTGATGGGCTGAACCATCACCTTCTGCACCTTCTGGCCCGGGCCCCAGTACGCCATGCTGGAAGCTCACAAGCACCACACCGCGCCACACTCTCTCTCAGAAAGCAACTCTAAAGTTGGGTAGATATTTTAAAGCACATACTGCTGCTTAGTCACTCAGCCGTGTCTGGCTCTGTGCGACTCCATGGACTGTAGCCCGTCAGGTTTCTCTCTCCATGAGATTCTCCAGGCAAGAATAGTGGAGTGTGTTGCCATGCTCTCCTCCAGGGGATTTTCCTGACCCAGGGCTCCTGCACTGCAGGCAGATTCTTTACCGTCAAGCCACCAGGGAAGCCCTTTGAAGCACATTCCAGACATCAAATACTCACTCATAAAGACTGTAATGTACTTATCTCCATAACCTCTGTGTTTTACAAAGCCACAATACCATTATCACTCCTAACAGCATTAACAATTCCCAAATCTCATTTATTAATAATGCTCAGAGTTTCAGTTCCCCTCGTTGTCTCACAGATATCTTTTTACTGTGGGTTTGTTCGAATCAGGGAAAGAGAAATGGTCCTTCTGAAGAAAGAGGAAACTTTTCTTTGCAGAAGCCCCAGCAAGTCTGCCTGTGCTTCACTGGCTGGGAGGAATACTGGTTTCCCTCCTGAACTCATCACTAAGGCGAGGGATGAGCTATGTTCATTCCGTTCAGTTCAGTCACTCAGTCGTGTCCGACTCTTTGTGACCCCATGAACCGCAACATGCCAGGCCTCCCTGTCCATCACCAACTCCCAGAGTTTACTCAAACTCATGTCCATTGAGTCAGTGATGCCATTCAACTGTCTCATCCTCTGTCATCCCCTTCTCCTCCCACCTAAAATCTTTCCCAGCATCAGGGTCTTTTCAAATAAGTCAGCTCTTCCCATCGGGTGGCCAAAGTATTAAAGTTTCAGCTTCAGCATGAGTCCCTCCAGTGAATATACAGGACTGATTTCCTTTAGAATGGACTGGTCGGATCTCGTTGCAGTCCAGGGGACTCTCAAGAGTCCTCTCCAAAACCACAGTTCAAAAACATCAATTCTTCGGCGATCAGCTTTTTTCACAGTCTGACTCTCACATCCATACATGACCACTGGAAAAACCATAGCTTTGACTAGACGGACCTTTGTTGGCAAAGTAACGTCTCTGCTTTTTAATATGCTGTCTAAGTTGGTCATAACTTTCCTTCCAAGGAGTAAGCGTCTTTTAATTTCATGGCTGCAATCACCATCCGCAGTGATTTTGGAGCCCAAAAAATAGTCTGTCACTGTTTCCACTGTTTTTCCATCTATTTCCCATGAAGTGATGGGACCAGATGCCATGATCTCAGTTTTCTGAACGTTGAGCTTCAAGCCAACCTTTTCACTCTCCTCTTTCACTTTCATCAAGAGGCTTTTTAGTTCCTCTTCACTTTCTGCCATAAGGGTGGTGTCATCTGCATATCTGAGGTTATTGATATTTCTCCCAGCAATCTTGATTCCAGCTTGTGCTTCTTCCAGTCCAGTGTTCCTCATGATATACTCTGAATACAAGTTAAATAAGCAAAGTGACAATATATAGCCTTGACGTACTCCTTTTCTTATTTGGAACCAGTCTGTTGTTCCACGTCCAGTTCTAACTGTAGCTTCCTGACCTGCGTTCAGGTTTCTCAAGAGGCAGGTCAGGTGGTCTGGTATCCCCATCTCTTTCAGAATTTTCCACAGTTTATTGTGATCCACACAGTCAAAGGATTTGGCATAGTCAATAAAGCAGAAATGGATGTTTTTCTGGAACTCTCTTGCTTTTTCCAAGATCCAGCGGATGTTGGCAATTTGATTTCTAGTTCCTCTGCCTTTTCTAAAACCAGCTTGAACATCTGGAAGTTCACAGTTCACGTATTGCTGAAGCCTGGCTTGGAGAATTTTGAGCATGACTTTACTAGTGTGTGAGATGAGTGCAATTGTGCAGTAGTTTGAGCATTCTTTGGCATTGCCTTTCTTTGGGATTGGAATAAAAACTGACTTTTTCCAGTGGCCACTGCTGAATTTTCCAAATTTGCTGGCATATTGAGTGCAGCACTTTCACAGCATCATCTTTCAAGACTTGAAATAGCTCAACTGGAATTCCATCACCTCCAGTAGCTTTGTTCGTAGTGATGCTTTCTAAGGCCCACTTGACTTCACATTCCAGGATGTCTGGCTCTAGGTGAGTGATCACACCATCGTGATTATCTTGGTCGTGAAGATCTTTTTTGTACAGTTCTTCTGTGTATTCTTGACACCTCTTCTTAATATCTTCTGCTTCTGTTAGGTCCATACCATTTCTGTCCTTTATCGAGCCCATCTTTGCATAAAATCTTCCCTTGGTATCTCTAATTTTCTTGAAGAGATCTCTTGTCTTTTCTATTCTGTTGTTTTCCTCTATTTTTTTGCATTGATTGCTGAGGAAGGCTTTCTTATCTCTCCTTGCTATTCTTTGGAACTCTGCATTCAGATGCTTATATCTTTCCTTTTCTCCTTTACTTTTGGCATCTCTTCTTTTCACAGCTATTTGTAAGGCCTCCTCAGACAGCCATTTTGCTTTTTTGCATTTCTTTCTCATGAGGATGGTCTTGGTCCCTGTCTAAGTTGGTCATAACTTTCCTTCCAAGGAGTAAGCATCTTTTAATTTCATGCTGCAGCCACCATCTGCAGTGATTTTCAGTTCAGTTCAGTCGCTCAGTCGTGTCTGACTCTTTGCGACCCCATGAATCACAGCGCGCCAGGCCTCCCTGTCCATCACCAACCCCCGGAGTTCACTCAAACTCATGTCCATCGAGTCGGTGAATAAACCTGATCACTGAAGAATTGATGCTTTTGAACTGTGGTGCTGGAGAAGACTCTTGAGAGTCCCTTGGACTGCGAGGAGATCCAACCAGTCCATTCTAAAGGAGGTCAATCCTGGGTGTTCATTGGAAGGACTGATGCTGAAGCTGAAACTGCAATACTTTGGCCACCTCATGCGACGAGTTGACTCACTGGAAAAGAGTCTGATGCTGGGAGGGACTGGTGGTGGGAGGAAACGGGGATGACAGAGAATGATTGGAGCCCCCCCCAAAATAAAGTGTGTCACTGTTTCTACTGTTTCCCCATCTATTTGCCATGAAGTGATGGGACCAGATGCCATGATCTTAGTTTTCTGAATGTTGAGCTTTCAACCAACTTTTTCACTCTCCTCTTCCACTTTCATCAAGAGGCTCTTTAGTTCTTCTTCACTTTCTGCCATAAGGTTGGTGTCATCTGCATATCTGAGGTTATTGATATTTCTCCCAGCAATCTTGATTCCAGCCGGTGCTTCATGCAGCCAAGAGTTTCTCATAATGTACTCTGCATATAAGTTAAAAAAAGTGGGGTGACAATATATACAGCCTTGACATACTTCTTTCCCAATTTGGAACCAGTCTGTTGTTCCATGTCCAGTTTTAACTGTTGTTTCCTAACCTGCATACAGCTTTCTCAAGAGGCAGGTCAGGTGGCCTTGTATTCCCATGTCTTTCAGAATTTTTCACAATTGTTGTGATCCACACAGTCAAAGGCTTTGACATAGTCAATAAAGCAGAAATAGATGTTTTTCTGGAACTCTCTTGCTTTTTTGATGATCCAACGGATGTTGGCAATTTGATCTCTGGTTCCTCTGCCATTTCTAAATCCAGTTTGAACATCTGGAAGTTCATGGTTCACGTACTGTTGAAGCCTGGCTTGGAGAATTTTGAGCATTACTTTTCTAGCATGTGAGATTGTGCGGTAGTTTGAGCATTCTTTGGCATTGCCTTTCTTTGGGATTGGAATGAAAACTGACCTTTTCCAGTCCTGTGGCCACTGCTGAGTTTTCTGAATTTGCTGGCAGATTGAGTGCAGCATTTTCACAGCATCATCTTTTAGGATTTGAAATAGCTCCACTGGAATTCCATCACCTCCACTAGCTTTGTTCGTAGTGATGCTTCCTAAGGTCCACTTGACTTCGCATTCTAGGATGTCTGGCTCGAGGTGAGTGATCATACCATCATGATTTTCTGGGTTGTGAAGATCTTTTTTGTATAGTTCTTCTGTGTATTCTCATCACCTCTTCTTAACATCTTCTGCTTCTGTTAGGTCCATACCATTTCTGTCCTTTATTGAACCCATATTTGCAGGAAATGTTAGGCTAATCACCATCCACACCTGGAGCCGGTGTCCACTCCACCTCACGCCACCCCACCTCAGAATAATAGTTCACAGAACAGTAGTTCACAGAAAGCCCTTATATTAATTAGGATTTGCTATCTTGGTCCCATCACTTCATGACAAATAGATGGGGAAACAGTGGAAACAGTGACAGACTATTTTTTGGGCTCCAAAATCACTGCAGATGGTGATTGCAGCCATTAAATTAAAAGATGCTTACTCCTTAGAAGGAAAGTTATGACCAACCTAGATGGCATATTAAAAAACAGAGACATTACTTTGCCAACAAAAGTCCGTTTAGTCAAGGCTATGGTTTTTCCAGTGGTCATGTATGGATGAGAGTTAGACTATAAAGAAAGCTGACTGCCGAAGAATTGATGGTTTTGAACTGTGGTGTTGGAGAAGACTCTTGAGAGTCCCTTGGAGTGCAAGGAGATTCAACCAGTCCATCCTAAAGGAGACCGGTCCTGGGTGTTCATTGGAAGGACTGATGCTGAAGCTGAAACTCCAATATTTTGGCCACCTCATGCGAAGAGTTGATTCATTGGAAAAGACCCTGATGCTGGGAGGGATTGAAAGCAGGAGGAGAAAGGGACGACAGAGGATGAGATGGTTGGATGGCATCACCGACTCGGTGGACATGACTTTGGATAAACTCTGGAAGCTTGTGATGGACAGGGAGGCCTGGTACGCTGCGGTTCATGGGGTTGCAAAGAGTCGGACATGACTGATGGACTGAACTGAACTGATCCTCACAAGAACCCCCTGGGGTAGGTACTATTGTTATCTCCATGATTTACTAATGAGGCACAGAGAAGTTAAGCAGCTTGCCAAAGTTCACAGAACTGGTAAGTGGTAGAATGGACACAGATAGTCCATCTCTAGAACCTGGAATCTTAACAAGTGGAGGAAGCAACAAAGTCCCTCAAGGAAAAACCTAGGACTGGGAATGAGCAAAGGGGCAGGGTAGAGAATGCTGGGAAAACAACCAATGTATGTTCACTGCTGCTGCTGCTGCTGCTAAGTCACTTCAGTCGTGTCCGACTCTGTGTGACCCCATAGACGGAAGCCCACCAGGCTCCCCCATCCCTGGGATTCTCCAGGCAAGAACACTGGAGTGGGTTTCCATTTCCTTCTCCAATGTGTGAAAGTGAAAAGTGAAAGTGAAGTCGCTCAGTCGTGTCTGACCCTTAGTGACCCCATGGACTGCAGCCTACCAGGCTCCTCCATCCATGGATTTTCTAGGCAAGAGTACTGGAGTGGGGTGCCATTGCCTTCTCCGAGGTATGTTCACTATTGGGACCTATAATCTCTGCTTCACAGGCTATTGGGTCCAGTGGAAAATGCTTGGTGAAGAATGAAGGGGTAAAGACGAGAGAGAAGAAAAACAACAGGAAAAGACCATGCACGGGTGGGAAACAGAGCTGGCAGAGAGCACGCCAGGCGCTGATGATCCTGCATGTCTCCTCTGGGCTGGAGGAACACACATAAATCAGAAACCAGGAGCGCGCAATATGGAAGCAAGCGGGCAGAGCTGCTTTTGGGGACAGCTATAGCTGGGAGGGCGAGAGCCACACCTGTGTGTTCCAGTGAGTGTTAAGCAGTGCAGTGGAAGCACTAAGGCAAGAGGGGTGAGCTTGGGGCCTTAATGCACATCAGACAGGGCTGGCTGTAAATGGAAGAAACAAAGCTGTGCTAGGGCTGCAAGGCTTTGATGGCAGATGTCATATCTAGGCAACACACTGGCATTGATCTTGGCCTAGTGCATGCATGCTCAGTCATGTCAACTCTGTGCAACCCTAAGGACTCTAGTCCACCAGGCTCCTCTGTCCATGGGATTTTCCAGGCAAGAATACTGGAGTGGATTGCCATTTCCTTCTCCAGGAGATCTTCCCGATCCTGAGGATCGAACCCTTGTCTCCTGCACTGACAGGTATATTCTTTACCACCAAGCCACCTGGGACTATGATTCTGGAATAAACTTCCTCACAGGATGGGTTCATCCACTTTCACATACAGTTGTTTTAAACAAACCTATGGTTGTCAAGGACTTTCCTCGTAGCTTAGTTGATAAAGAATCTCCCTTCTATGCAGGGGACCCAGGTTTGATTCCTGGGTCACGAAGATCCCCCTGGAGAAGGAAATTCAACCCACTCCAGAATTCTTGCCTAGAGAATCTCATGGACAGAGGAGCCTGGCAGGCTACAGTCCATGGGGTTACAAGAGTCGGACATGACTTAGTGACTAAACCACCACCATGGTTGCCAAAGGGAAAAGGTGAGGGAGAGGGATGAATTAAGAGTATGGAATTAACATACATACACCACTATACATAAAGCAGGCTTCCCTGGTGGTTCAGATGGTAAAGAATCTGCCTGCAATGTGGGAGATCTGGGTTTGATCCCTGAGTTGGGAAGATCCCCTGGAGGAGGGCATGGCAACACACTCCAGTATTCCTGCCTAGAGAATCCCCATGGACAGAGGAGCCTGGTGGACTACTGCTCATGGGGTTGCAAAGAGTTGGACACTACTGAAGCAACTAAGCACAGTACATATAAAAAACAGAGAAACAACACAGATTTTCTGTATAGCACAGGGCACTATATTTAAGGTCTTGTGGGACGACGGAGAATGAGATGGCTGGATGGCATCACGGACTCTGTGGACATGAGTTTGAGTGAACTCCGGGAGTTGGTGATGGACAGGGAGGCCTGGCGTGCTGTGATTCATGGGGTCGCGGAGAGTCGGACACGACTGAGCGACTGAACTGAACTGAACTGAACTGAATAGCCTCTACTGGAACAGAATCTGAAGCTGGACACCCAAACCTAACCAACATTTTAAATCAACTATAATTTAATAAATAGAATTAAAAAATAAAACCAAATGCAGTCATGTTTATTAAAGTGAAATCTTCTTTCCTTAAAAAACTGGAAATAGAACTGCCATATGACTCAGCAATCCCACTGCTGGGCATACACACTGAGGAAACCAGAATAGAAAGAGACACGTGTACCCCAATGTTTATAGCAGCACTGTTTACAATAGCCAGGACATGGAAGCAACCTAGATGTCCATCAGCAGATGAATGGATAAGAAAGCTGTGGTACATATACACAATGGAATATTATTCAGCCATTAAAAAGAATACATTTTAATCAATTCTAATGAGGTGGATGACACTGGAGCCTATTATACAGAGTGAAGTAAGCCAGAAAGAAGAACACCAATACAGTATACTAACACACATACATGGAATTTAGAAAGAAGGTAACGATAACCCTGTATGTAAGACAGCAAAAGAGACACAGATGTATTGAACAGTCTTTTGGACTCTGTGGGAGAGGGCGAGGGTGGGATGATATGGGAGAATGGCACTGAAACATGCAAAATATCATATGTGAAATGAATCACCAGTCCAGGTTTGATGCATGATACAGGGTGCTTGGGGCTGGTGCACTGGGATGACCCAGAGGGATGGGAGGGGGAGGGAGGTGGGAGGGGGGTTCAGGATGGGGAACACATGTACACTCATGGCGGATTCAAGTCAATGTATGGCAAAACCAATACAATATTGTAAAGTAAAATAAATAATTAATTAATTAAAAAAATAAAGTGGAATCTTCTCTCTATAGAACATATTTTTCAGAGAACAGAATGCTAACCCATTCAAAAAATTGTTCTTTAAAATATATGAAATACTTACAGTATGTGTGTGCTTGGAATCCTTTGGTCTATTACATTTTGTACTTTTTTTGTGTTTGGCAGACTTTTTGCTAGCACAGTTGGCTTAACAAAGGTTATCCAATTTGTGCGTGCTAAGTCATTCAGTTGTGTCTGACTCTTTGCGACCCCATGGACTGGAGCCTTCCAGGCTCGTCTGTCCATGGGATTCTCTAGGTAAGAATACTGGAGTGGGTTGCCATTTCCTACTCCAATCTGATTCCTGACTTGTGTTAAATACCTGAAATCCGAAAAACATCTTTGTATGTTCTCTGAGACTCAAGGGCTTCGCCCGTGGCTCAGATGGTGAAGAATCTGCCTGCAGTGCTGAAGACCCAGTTTCAATCCCTGGCTTGGGAAGATCCCCTGGAGAAGGGAATGGCAACCCAATCCAGTATTATTGCCTGGAGGACCCAGTGGACACAGGAGCCTGGCGGGCTACAGTTCATGGGGTCACATAGAGTTGGACATGACTGAGTGACTAACGCTGTAAGAGACTCAGAGAGCTTGGGACCAATTGCTGGGGGCAGGGTGCTGATAATCTCAGTCTAGAGTACAGGGCCTGGGGCATAGCGACCGAATGGGGCCTAGGACTCAGGGCCAAGACAGAAGCTTGAATATAGAATCCTCAGGGTCTGTAAATGCTAGAAGCGGCGCGTCTAAAGTGGGGAGGCAGATGTAAGCAATCTGAGTGGGACTCTGACACCCAAGAGAGAGAGACTTGTCTCCCCTACAGCCTAATGGTCTTAGGAACTTTGTGGGCTGATGGTTGAGGGTCATGATGTTTGTTGCAGAAATCCATCCCCTTGAATTCTAGGGAGATCGGGGAGAGTGCACTCCCTACATATCACCTAACCCTGGTCTCTGGAAAACACAGAAATTGCCCCAATCCTACTTCCCTAATCGTAACTCCCATACTGTAGATCCCCTTACTTCCTGAAGAGTGACTCAACCAGAGCATTCCCCCTTTTCCGCCATCCTCGGCAAGTGGCACAGCTCAGCCAGCCCAAGGTGGTTCAGGCTGGGGTGGTTACTCCTGACCACAATGCTACACAGCTTCTCATGGAAAGAAGTCTGTGAAATATTATTTGGCCAGGGAAGATATATTAAATCGGAAGTTTATCCCATCCTATCGTTGGGTGCATTAATACCTAACAGTAGTGATGCCAACTATGGGAGAGCTGAGAAGAAAAGAAGGCAAAAAAGAGAAAAAAGAAGAAAGGAAAAAAAGAGGTGTGATTTCACAGGTAGTTGGTATTTTTCGGCTACTGTTTCCCTTGTTCAGATTCCAGTCTCCATCACTGCTCATGGCCTTAGTCTCCCATAAGACTCAGCCTCTCTCAGCATTTGCTCCTCTCTTGGAAGCCTCTCATGCTCAGGCTTCATTACGTCTCTGTGTGACTTTCTGCCCGAAAATGTTGTCTTCTCTGTTCAGCCTGGGCATGGAACAAGTACCAGCCTTGACCTCTTGTTATGTTTCCAGAAGAGACTTGCCCCATGTTCACTGCCACACAAAGGAAAGGCCTTGGCCCAACACAAACAAGGCTGGGGAATCTGGTGGCTGAGTCACCCTTCTAGTGTCTCATCTCTGCGCCTTAGCTTCTTCTGTGACCACAGAGTCATTTCCCTTCCATTCCACTTGTGCTATGGATATGCCTTCCTGCCTGCTAGAAAGCCTCATAGCATACAGGAGACAAAATCACAGATCAGGGCTCGGGAAAGACAGACACTGTGGATTTCTCTGCTCCTTGGTGACTCTCTAGCCGCCCCAGGTCACTGCCTTCACTAGTCTTCATTTCTGTTATGCGCTGAGATGCTCAGCTAGCCTAGCCCAGGTGAGGAAAAATCTTTCCCTTCGGCTCCACTGAGACTGGCTTAAATTTCTAAAAAAGAAAACTTGCCCGAGACACTAAAGAGAAAGGAAATAAAATAGACATCTGAAAGTCGAAAAGCAAACAGTCCCAGGGCACAGATTACCTAAGGGATGACTAGCTGTCGCACATCACCTTTGTTGGCACTTGATCCTTTTCCAAGTCAAGTCTGTGCTATGTGTCACCATGCCTCCAAGCCGTGGAGGATCTATCTTGTGTATCTGGCCTCTTTTACAGGATATACACCCACTTTGAGAAATCGTAGGCCAAAAAACAAAGCATGGAATACCTTCCTCATAAATTCAAGGAAGGACTGAAACTGGAAAGTGGGAAAGGGCAGGGATAGATCTCAGAAACAATTAGAACTCAAGCATCAGAATCACCACACTCCTGTACTGGGCCTTTCTCTGGATGTGGGCTTCATTTCAGAGCAAGTGGCAAGACACTGGGCTGTTGAAAACTCTCAAGCTTTACACCTTGTAGTTTTTACCATTGAAGAGGCACTGTAGCTACTTTTTATTTTTAGTATCTAAAGAATCTCAGGTTTGGCTAGGAAGCATTCAGCTATTGTAAGGGAGGGAAAAATCATGTGAGAATGTGACAGCTGTAGATGTTGCAATTCAAATTAGGGAGAAAAATGTGGACTGTTTAATATATGGGATTGAACATACAGTTCTCCAAGTGAAAACCTAGGGTTAGAGTTCCTGTCTCACACCATTCTAAAAACAGGTATACTAGAGGGATTAAAAAAATTGTATTAGAGGATAATATAGGAATATATCTTGAAGATCTTAGAAGAGGGAAGGTCTTTTTGAGATTTGAAAAGCAAGAAGCATACAGGAAGAGAGGGATATACCTAAAAAAACATGCCAAAGGTTAAGTCAAAA
This sequence comes from Moschus berezovskii, assembly GCF_049115385.1. Lineage (NCBI taxonomy): Eukaryota > Metazoa > Chordata > Mammalia > Artiodactyla > Moschidae > Moschus > Moschus berezovskii. Next base: position 23,932,900 of record NC_142468.1, on the reverse strand, counting down.
GTCAAGTGATATTGATGAGTATACTTGTAATTCAGGTCAAGTATCCTGGGGGATTGACTTTGAGATGGACATTGGCACACAGGGAGTCTGCAGGGACTTCTCTTGGGATCAGTGTCTATGAGGGAGGGATGCTAAATAGGGTTGGGCAAAAGGGGAGTGGAACTGTGGGGCAGTCCTGATCTCACAGGGAGTGCTGGAACTGAGTTGTCCTGAATTGAGCAGAAGAGGTTGATCCCCCCACACCACAACCAGATGTGGGCAGTGTCCAGGAAGGGGGCATGACCTGGGTGAGGGCTCTCTGTTTGGTGGAGGCATGTTCTAGAGAGAGACTCAGCTGGGAACTGTCAGCTATGCTCCCAGCATCTAGGGGGATGGAAGCTTTGTTTCCTTTTTGTTTCTGTTTATTTAATTCTTTATTTTTGGCTGTACTGGGTCTTCCTTGCTGCATGTGGGCTACTCTCTAGTTGTGGTGCGAGGGTTCTCACTGTGGTGGCTTCTCCAGTTGGGGAGCACAGGCTCGAGGGCTCAAGGGATCAGTATTTGTGGCGCATGGGCTTAGTTACCCGGAAGCACGTGGTTATCTTCCTGGATTGGGGATCGAACCTGTGTCCCTTGCATTGGCAGTAGATTCTTAACCACTGGACCATCAGGGAAGTCCAGGTCTTCATTTCTGAAATTAAGACTCTGGTTGGCGCCCCACAGCATCTATTGTGCTGATATACAGATCAGAGAAAAGAGTAGTACTCATTTAAAGAAATTTTACTTGTCAATTAAGATAGGACATAGTACCCAACAGACCACTTTGCAAAAGATATTAATAGGAAATTTGCAGAAGAAATAAAAATGGTCTATATAACTTAGTAATAATCAAGGAACTACAAGTCAAAACAAGATGCCATAATGTAATTTTTCAGTCATCAGATTGTCAAAAATTAGATTGCTTAACAAATTTTGGCAGAAATCTATGAAATAGATATTTTTATATACTGCTGGGATGAGTGGAAGAAATGGAGAAGCCAATTCTACTCAGAGATTTACTTCTTACTATCTGCAATAACATTACAGTAGTTATTTTTTATAAGTACTAAAAATAAATACTAACATTACGACACATAAACATTATTCCTTATGTGTAAAGAGGCATTGTTTGTACTAGAAAAGAATTGGAAAGAACCTATAAGTCCATCAGCTGGGGAAAACTAAATGATCTTTGGTGTAATCACACAATGAATTAGGACAGTTGCATTTGGGATAGTTACTCCTAAAAATAATTGCGCACACACACATATGCATACGCTATATATATGTGTATATAGTCATATAAATTGATGAGTTGCAGAATGATGAATATGTGCAGGTGATAAGATTCATATTAAAAAATTATACACACATGTAACATGATATCATATATCTTCTATGGGTACATATATAAGTATACAAAGGCACAGGAAAAGGTCTAAAACCAAATGCAATGAACACAGAAGAGAAATTGCTCTTTAAGAATTGATGGAAAATAATATTTCAATAAAAAAAATTTCATATTTTATTTGGAAATTAAGAAGTAGTAGTTTCAGCAGATGCTATTGGCTACTGCTGTTACTGTGACCCTTATTAACCTTTTGCAGTATTCTCAGCCCAGAAAATTAAAAGTGAAGTCACTTAGTCATGTCCAACTCTTGAGCAACCTTATGGACTGTAGCCCACCAGGCTCCTTCATCCTTGGGATTTCCCAGGCAAGAATACTGGAGTGGGTTGCCATTTGCTTCACCAGGGGATCTTCCCTACCTAGGGATCAAACCCGGGCCTCAGTTCAGTTCAGTTCAGTTCAGTCGCTCAGTCATGTCCGACTCTCTGTGACCCCATGAATCACAGCACGCCAGGCCTCCCTGTCCATCACCAACTCCTGGAGTACACTCAAACTCATGTCCACAGAGTCGGTGATGCCATCCAGCCATCTCATTCTCCGTCGTCCCCTTCTCCTCCCGCCCCCAACCTTTCCCAGCATCAGAGTCTTTTCCAGTGAGTCAACTTGTCGCATGAGGTGGCCAAAGTATTGCAGTTTCAGCTTTAGCATCAGTCCTTCCAATGAACACCCAGGATTGATCTCCTTTAGAATGGACTGGTCAGATCTCATTGCAGTACAAGGGACTCTGAAGAGTCTTCTCCAGCACCACAGTTCAAAAGCATCAATTCTTCGGCGATCAGCTTTCTTCACAGTCCAGCTCTCACATCCATACATGACCACGGGAAAAACCATTGCCTTGACTAGACGGACCTTTGTTGGCAAAGTAATGTCTCTGCTTTTTAATATACTATCAAGGTTGGTCATAACTTTCCTTCCAAGGAGCAAGCTCTTTTAATTTCATGGCTGCAATCAGCATCTGCAGTGATTTTGGAGCCCAAAAAAACAAAGTCTGACACTGTTTCCACTGTTTTTCCATCTATTTCCCATGAAGTGATGGGACCAGATGCCATGATCTTTGTTTTCTGAATGTTGAGCTTCAAGCCAACCTTTTCACTCTTCTCTTTCACTTTCATCAAGAGGCTTTTGAGTTCCTCTTCACTTTCTGCCATAAGGGTGGTGTCATCTGCATATCTGAGGTTATTGATATTTCTCCCGGCAATCTTGATTCCAGCTTGTGCTTCTTCCAGCCCAGCGTTCCTCATGATGTACTCTGCATATAAGTTAAATAAGCAAGGTGACAATATACAGCCTTGATGTACACCTTTTCCTATTTGGAACCAGTCTGTTGTTCCATGTACAGTTCTGACTGTTGCTTCCTGACCGGCCTAGCTGCATTTTATATTTTTAAAAAATATTTATTTAACTGATCTGGGTCTTAATTGTGGCATGTGGGATCTACTTCCCTGACTAGGGATCAAATCTGGAGCCCCCTGTGTTGGGAGTGCAGAGTCATAGCCACTGGACCACCAGGAAAGTCCTGACCCGAGCTGTATTTTATAATATATAAAATGCCAATACCTGGGACTGTGAACCTGGGGCTGCGAACTGCTGCTCCAAGACAATCATGGTGAGCACATTTCTCTTGCAAGTGATTGAGTGTGAAAACCGCATGTGCCTCAATCATGGGATGTGGAAGCTTTGAGGAGAGGCCTTCCTCATCGATCAAACAGTGAGACACATGAAGAAATTTTCTGTCTTTTTCTGCTAGACGTTGTCATGGCTGAATGTTACATCTCAATCTATAACAATTACCTTGAATCATAAGTGGAGCTGAGTGATGACCTTAAGAGGCGAGATGGGGAGGGTGGGAGAGAGGCTTGAGAGGGAGGGGATGTACATACAGCTGATTCACATTGTTGTACAATAGAAGCTAACACAACATTGTAAAGCAATTATCCTCTAATTAAAAATTTTTAAAAATGTATAATTTGAAAAAAATAAGTGGAGCTGAGCTGGCCCAAAGACCAAGCTTACATGCTGAAGATAGTAGAGGGAAAGTAAAAAAGAAGCTGGATCACTTACAATAAAGTAATAAGTCACTAAATTAGCCAAGACTGGAGTGCCTAGCCTTGAGGCTTGTTAGATAATACCATAAATTGTCTTTATTACTGAAGTCTATGCCAAATTCAGACTTAAATTGAAGAAAGTAGGGAAAACCACTAGACCATTCAGATATGACCTAAATCAAATCCCTTATGATTATACAGTGGAAGTGAGAAATAGATTTAAGGGACTAGATCTGATAGATAGAGTGACTGATGAACTCTGGACGGAGGTTCGTGAAATTGTACAGGAGACAGGGACCAAGACCATCCCCATGGGAAAGAAATGCAAAAAAGCGAAATGGCTCTCTGAGGAGGCCTTACAAATAGCTGTGAAAAGAAGAGAAGAGAAAAGCAAAGGAGAAAAGGAAAGATATAAGCATCTGAATGCAGAGTTCCAAAGAATAGCAAGGAGAGGTAAGAAGATCAATGCAAAGAAAAAGAGGAAAACAACAGAATAGGAAAAACAAGAGACCTCTTCAAGAAAATTAGAGATTCCAAGGGAACATTTCATGCAAAGATGGGCTCGATAAAGGACAGAAATGGTATGGACCTAACAGAAGCAGAAAATATTAAGAAGAGGTGGCAAGAATACACAGAAGAACTGTACAAAAAAGATCTTCACGACCAAGATAGTCACGATAACGTGATCACTGACCTAGAGCCAGACATCTTGGAATGTGAAGTCAAGTGGGCCTTAGAAAGCATCACTACGAACAAAGCTACTGGAGGTGATGGAATTCCAGTTGAGCTATTTCAAGTCTTGAAAGATGATGCTGTGAAAGTGCTGCACTCAATATGCCAGCAGATTTGGAAAACTCAGCAGTGGCCACAGGACTGGAAGAGGTCAGTCTTCATTCCAATCCCAAAGAAAGGGAATGCCAAAGAATGCTCAAACTACCGCACAATTGCACTCATCTCACACGCTAGTAAAGTCATGCTCAAAATTCTCCAAGCCAGGCTTCAGCAATATGTGAACCATGAACTCCCAGATGTTCAAGCAGGTTTTAGAAAAGGCAGAGGAACCAGAGATCAAATTGCCAACATCCGCTGGATCATGGAGAAAGCAAGAGAGTTCCAGAAAAACATCTATTTCTGCTTCATTGACTATGCCAAAGCCTTTGACTGTGTGGGTCACAATAAACTGTGAAAAATTCTGAAAGAGATGGGAATACCAGACCACCTGACCTGCCTCTTGAGAAACCTGTATGCAGGTCAGGAAGCAACAGTAAGAACTGTACATGGAACAACCAACTGGTTCCAAATAGGAAAAGGAGTACGTCAAGGCTGTATATTGTCACCTTGCTTATTTAACTTATATGCAGAGTACATCATGAGGAACGCTGGGCTGGAAGAAGCACAAGCTGGAATCAAGATTGCCGGGAGAAATATCAATAACCTCAGATATGCAGATGACACTACCCTTATGGCAGAAAGTGAAGAGGAACTCAAAAGCCTCTTGATGAAAGTGAAAGAGAAGAGTGAAAAGGTTGGCTTGAAGCTCAACATTCAGAAAACGAAGATCATGGCATCTGGTCCCATCACTTCATGGGAAATAGATGGAAAAACAGTGGAAACAGTGTCAGACTTTATTTTTTTGGGCTCCAAAATCACTGCAGATGCTGATTGCAGCCATGAAATTAAAAGACGCTTGCTCCTTGGAAGGAAAGTTATGACCAACCTTGATAGTATATTAAAAAGCAGAGATATTACTTTACCAACCAAGGTCCGTCTAGTCAAGGCAATGGCTTTTCCCGTGGTCATGTATGATGTGAGAGCTGGACTGTGAAGAAAGCTGATCGCCGAAGAATTGATGCTTTTGAACTGTGGTGTTGGAGAAGACTCTTGAGAGTCCCTTGTACTGCAATGAGATACAACCAGTCCATTCTAAAGGAGATCAATCCTGGGTGTTCATTGGAAGGACTGATGCTAAAGCTGAAACTGCAATACTTTGGCCACCTCATGCGACGAGTTGACTCACTGGAAAAGACTCTGATGCTGGGAAAGGTTGGGGGAGGGAGGAGAAGGGGACGACGGAGAATGAGATGGCTGGCTGGCATCACCGACTCTGTGGACATGAGTTTGAGTGAACTCCGGGAGTTGGTGATGGACAGGGAGGCCTGGCGTGCTGTGATTCATGGGGTCGCGGAGAGTCGGACATGACTGAGCAACTGAACTGAACTGATGTCCTAACTGACACTATAGTATTATGTTGAGGCATATAAAATTGCTGACAATAAATGTGTTAGTCGGTCAGTTGCGTCCTACTCTTCTGTGACCCAATGGACTGTAGCTCACCAGACTCTTCTGTCCATGGAATTCTTCAGGCAAGAATACTGGAGTGGGTAGCCATTCCTTTCTCCAGAGGATCTTCTCAACCCAGGGATAGAATCCAGTTCTCCTTGATTGCTGCAGATGCTTTACCATCTGAGCCACCAGTATTCTATCCTTTTTAACCTACTTTTTTCCATCGTCACTGCTGATCTAAGGCAGATGCCTCCCTGAGTTACTTTTATCACCTTTAATTTCCTTCTGTTTCATTGTATTTTTCTCCACTCCAAAGATCTGTCATCTTTCATTGATTTTAATATCCACAGTGATAACTAGTGATAACATGTTAGTACAGAACCTTAATAGCTCTGTTTTACTTTTACAGGTATTCATCCAAGTTTTAATCTGTATGAACAATCTATTTTTTCTACATGATATCTTTTAGCCAAAATAATCAGCAGAAAAGATTATAGAACATCATGTATAATTTATTCTGATAGAAGGAGTAGATTATCTACTGCTGTAACAAACAATGCTAAATGTTGGCAGCTTAATGCTTCCTCGTAGTCCAATGCGGGGATGTGAGTGGGAGGGTGGTTCTGCTCCACATGGCTTTCATCTCAACACAATCGTGAATTATGTTGCTGTAATCATTGAATATTTTGCATTCTAATGGCAGTAGTTATTTAACTGAAGGATTAAAAAAATATAAAATATACTTTTATTCAAAATATGTGCAAGTTAAATACATTTTCATAAAATGTAAATTGAAATTAAAAAAATTTTAATGTCAGTTTATTTTCTAAAATATTTAAATTCACTATTAAAATTAAAGACAAAGTATATTATCACTGAATATCAACATTTTAATCAAAATTTTGTAAATAAAGCTAAATTTTTGTCTTTAAAAATTTAAATATTTCTATGAATTTTTATGAAAATAAAACTATTTACAATTCTAATGTTCAATATCCATTTAGTTGCCACTGTAAATCATGGCTGTCATGCTTCATGCATGCTTCCTCTACACTGACATGTCTATCAGTTTAAAAGTAATATAAATTGATTATTATTTAGCCTCCATTATACAAGTGTTGCAAACACATGTGTATTAGAATATGGAGAGACAAGAAAATAGAAACTCAGCACTACTGAAAATGATACTTATTTTTATGCAAGTGTTCATTATAATCATGCTGAGAAAGAATTTGACAAGTTAATTAATTTGTCTTGCCCCCAATTGCTTCCTCTATTCAAATTCTCCCTGCACTCAGAAGCAACAGCACAATCTACACACCTTCAGAACATTTGGATGTTCTCAAGATGTATTTTCCTGGGGCTTAAACAGTGCTTGTCATGGGAGCCAATGTCCAGGGTATCAGGTAGCACATAATGTCAGAACTGGACACTAACAACCTCAGTAAAGAGATGTCCATACATTCTTACATATATTTTCTTGTATATGCTTGTGAAATGTAGGGCTTTTAAAAGTGCATGACTAAGAAAAGGAGCCCTTCCATAGTATAATCCTGACATGGGTGTTGGACCCTGGCAATTCCCAGAAAAGAGGCTCCTTTCCTGTGCCAGGGCACATGTCTATCTTGGAGGTTTAATGTTGATCTGGCATGAAAGAAAGATTGAATGTTTACTGAACACAATGGAATTCTGCTTCATTAAGTTTCTGAGAGAGTATGATTACAGAGCAACTATCACAACTCAAATAACAACATGGTACTGTAGGAAGACCAAGTGAAGAGTGTGATGATTGTGGGTATACATGGGCTGCCCAAAGCACTAGTATTTGAAAGTGTCCACTCAGACTCAGTTCGCTGATATCCTCTGCACTGACCTGTTCCTCCATCCCCTTCACCTCCCATTCCCATGACAAGAACCACCCCGGGCACTTTGTCATCCCATGAACTTGCTGTGTCTCAAATATCTTAACTTCCAACATCCCACTCCAACCACAATCTTCTATTCCTCCAACTTTCTCCTGCCAATTCCATGTCCCATTATCACCCTCTCTGGCAAAGGCTAGAACAATACAGCTGTCTGATTTCTACATGCCAAGAGTGTTGCTGGAGAAAATAATTCACCCTGGCAGACTGGAGCCACTATCAGTCACTGGTCCTCAAGGTCAACTTGGCTTTCAGTGCTACCGGATTACCTGCTCTTCCACAGTCAACAATGGATCCAGGGATGCTTATACAGCTCAGGGGATCATTTTTAAAAGTTCAGTTCAGTTCAGTCACTCAGTCGTGTTCGACTCTCTGCGACCCCATGAACTGCCAGGCTTCCCTGTCCATCATCAACTCCCGGAGTCCACCCAAACCCATGTCCATTGAGTCAGTGATGCCATCCAGCTATCTCATCCTCTGTCACCCCCTTCTCCTCATGCCCTCAATCTTTCCCAGCATCAGGGTCTTTTCAAGTGAGTCAGCTCTTTACATCAGGTGACCAAAGTACTGGAGTTTCAGCTTAACATCAGTCCCTCCAATGAACACCCAGGACTGATCTCCTTTAGGAGGGACTGGTTGGATCTCCTTGCAGTCCAAGGGACTCTCAAGAGTCTTCTCCAACACCACAGTTCAAAAACATCAATTCTTTGGTGCTCAGCTTTCTTTATCGTCCAACTCTCACATCCACACATGACCACTGGAAAAACCACAGCCTTGACTAGACGGACCTTGGTTGGCAAAGTAATGTCTCTGCTTTTTAATATGCTGTCTAGGTTGGTCATAACTTTTCTTGCAAGGAGTAAGTGTCTTTTAATTTCATGGCTGTAATCACCATCTGCAGTGATTTTGGAGGCCCCCCCAAATAAAGTCTGCCACTGTTTCCAATGTTTCCCCATCTATTTGCCATGAAGTGATGGAACCAGATGCCATGATCTTAGTTTTCTGAATGTTGAGCTTTAAGCCAACTTTTTCACTCTCCTCTTTCACTTTCATCAAGAGGCTCTTTAGTTCTTCTTCACTTTCTGCCATAAGGGTGGTGTCATCTGCATATCTGAGGTTATTGATATTTCTCCCAGGAATTTTGATTCCAGCTTATGCTTCCTCCAGCCCAGCATTTCTCATGATGTACTCTGCACATAAGTTAAATAAACAGGGTGACAACATATAGCCTTGACGTACTCCTTTTCCTGTTTGGAACCAGTCCATTGTTCCATGTCCAGTTCTAACTGTTGCTTCCTGACCTGCATACAGATTTCTCAAGAGGCAGGTCAGATGGTCTGCTAGTTCCATTTCTTGAAGAATTTTCCACAGTTTGTTGTGATCCACACAGTCAAAGGATTTGGCATAGTCAATAAAGCAGAAATACATGTTTTTCTGGAACTCTTTTGTTTTTTCCATGATCCAGTGGATGCTGGCAATTTGATCTCTGGTTCCTCTGCCATTTCTAAATCCAGCTTAAACATCTGGAAGTTCACTGTTCATGTACTGTCGAAGCCTGGCTTGGAGAATTTTGAGGATTACTTTGCTAGTGTGTGAGATTAGTGCAATTGTGCGGTAGTTTGAGCATTCTTTGGCATTGCCTTTTTTTGGGATTGGAATGAAGACTGACCTTTTCCAGTCCTGTGGCCACTGCTGAGTTTTCCAAATTTGCTGGCATATTGAGTGCAGCACTTTCACAGCATCATCTTTTAGGATTTGAAATAGCTCAACTGGAATTCCATCACCTCCACTAGCTTTGTTCGTAGTGATGCTTCCTAAGGTCCACTTGACTTTGCATTCTAGGATGTCTGGCTTGAGGTGAGTGATCACACCATTGTGATTATCTGGGTCGTGAAGATCTTTTTTGTACAGTTCTTCTGTGTATTCTTGCCACATCTTCTTAATATCTTCTGCTTCTGTTAAGTCCATACAATTTCTGTCCTTTATTGAGCCTATCTTTGCATTAAATATTCCCTTGGTATCTCTAATTTTCTTGAAGAGTCTCTAGTCTTTCCCATTCTATTATTTTCCTATATTTCTTTGCACTGATCATTGAGGAAGGCTTTCTTATCTCTCCTTGCTATTCTTTGGAACTCTACATTGAAATGTGTTTATCTTTCCTTTTCTCTGTTACTTTTTGCTTCTCTTCTTTTCACAGCTATTTAAGTCCTCCTTCGACAGCCATTTTGCTTTTTCACATTTCTTTTTCTTGGGGATGGTCTTGCTCCCTGTCTTCTGTACAATGTCACGAACCTCCATCCATAGTTCATCAGGCACTCTATCAGATCTAGTCCCTTAAATCTATTTGTCACTTCCACTGTATAATCATAAGGGATTCGATTTTGGTCATACCTGAATGGTCTAGTGGTTTTCCCTACTTTCTTCAATTTAAGTCTGAATTTGGAAAGAAGAAGTTCATGATCTGAGCCACAGTCAGCTCCTGGTCTTGTTTTTGCTGGCTGCATAGAGCTTCTCCATTTGGCTGCAAAGAATATAATCAATCTGATTTCTGTGTTGGCCATCTGGTGACGTCCATGTGTAGAGTCTTCTCTTGTGTTGTTGGAAGAGGGTGTTTGCTATGACTAGTGCATTCTCTTGACAAAACTCATTAGCCTTTGCCCTGCTTCATTCCGTGCTCCAAGGCCAAATTTGCCTGTTACTCCAGGTGTTTCTTGACTTCCTACTTTTGCATTCCAGTCCCCTATAAGGAAAAGGACATCTTTTTTGGGTGTTAGTTCTAGAAGGTCTTGTAGGTCTTCATAGAACCGTTCAACTTCAGCTTCTTCAGCGTTACTGGTTGGGACATAGGCTTGGATTACCATAATGTTGAATGGTTTGCCTTGGAAACAAACAGAGATCATTCTGTTGTTTTTGAGACTGCATCCAAGTACTGCATTTCAGACTCTTTTGTTGACATGAAGGCTACTCCATCTCTTCTAAGGGATTCCTGCCCACAGTAGTAGATATAATGGTCATTTGAGTTAAATTCACCCATTCCAGTCCATTTTAGTTTGCTGATTCCTAGAATGTTGACGTTCACTCTTGCCATCTCCTGTTTGACAACTTCCAATTTGCCTTGATTCATGGACCTAACATTCCAGGTTCCTATGCAGTATTGCTCTTTACAGAATTGGACCTTGCTTCTATCTTTAAAAGGAATACAAAATTACAGATACAGGGGACATCACTGGTGGTTCAGTGGTTTAAGACTTTGCCTTCCAATGCAGGGGGTGAGGGTTTGATCCCTAGTCAAGAAGCTAAGACCCCCACATGCCTTGTAGCCAAAAACCAAAAACATAAATCAGAAACAATATTGTAACAAATTCAATAAATGTAGACCTTAAAAATGGTCTACATCAAAAATCTTAAAAAAATACATATACAAAATTAGGTACACAGGTGACATTGATTTAAAATGAAGAAATCCCCCCACTCCCAAATCATGAGTAATTGGAGCTGTGGGAATTCAAAATCTTCTGATATCACTCAGGCAATTTGACAGCAATACTTGCATAAAAATGCCTTCTGAAAGCAATCTGGTTTCTTCTCCCCAGTTAACTCACTTCCCCAACTCCCAGCAACTCCTTTAACTCTCAGGGGCCCAAGTGAACTTCAAGAACTTCGTTGTAAAAATAGCCCTTAGTTTACAATATGAAGAGGTTCACATCCTCTCCATATTTTTAAGCCACTTCACGAAGCAGCTCCCTTGAATTAGTAACAGGTGATTTCTCCTCTGATTTCATGAAGAACATGGAAGCCAGCAGTCCCAACTACTTCAACTTTCTGCTACCACACTAGCAAACTTACCTACATCCCATTTGTATTATCTTCCTTTCTACTTTTCACAGTAAAAGAGGCGTTACTCCCTCTATTGTTTAATCTTCATATTGAAAATTTCTCTTAACATTTGTCTCCTTTCATCAAAGATGAAGTTTCTGTTTGTTGCCCTCCTTCACTCTTTGGGGGTGGTTTATGAGAGTAAGTAGAACCACGTGGAAACAAGAGATCAACACTTGTTCCCTTGGTTTCTGTGAACTGCATTCCTAGTTCTCTTCCCCTCTCTGGAACTTCTTTCCAGGTTCTTCCTCTTCCTGCCCTTAAATTGTAGACATCCTCCACTTCTGGTGGCAGAGTCTGGGGAAAGGGCGGCAGGCGCGGTGTGGGGCCACGAAGGTGGCAAGAAGAAGACCCTGCAGCTGCCCAGGAAGCAAGCCAAGGGAATGGATGAGGAAGATAAGGCATTCAAGCAGAAACAGGAGGAGCAGAAGACATTTGAGGTGCTAAAAGTGAAGGCCATGGGAAAAAGGGCCCTCAATGGCAAGCCACTCCAGTACTATTGCCTGGAAAATCCCATGGATAGAGGAGACTGGTAGGCTGCAATCCGTGGGGTCGCTAAGGGTCGGACACGACTGAGCGACTTCACTTTCACACATTGGAGAAGGAAATGACAACCCACTCTAGTGTTCTTGCCTGGAGAATCCCAGGGATGGGGGAGCCTGGTGGGCTTCCGTCTATGGGGTCACACAGAGTCAGACACAACTGAAGTGACTTAGCAGCAGCCTCAGGTAGAATTAATAAATCTGGCAAAAATAAGCTGTACCTTGTGCCTGAGGCAATTATGATTCTTAATTCCATCCTCTTTAAAACACCTGGATTCCCTGCCATAACATTTGTTGCCACCTATAGCCTCTTGATGAAAGTGAAAGAGGAGAGTGAAAAGGTTGGCTTGAAGCTCAACATTCAGAAAACGAAGATCATGGCATCTGGTCCCATCACTTCATGGGAAATAGATGGAAAAACAGTGGAAACAGTGTCAGACTTTATTTTTTTGGGCTCCAAAATCACTGCGGATGCTGATTGCAGCCATGAAATTAAAAGACACTTACTCCTTGGAAGGAAAGTTGTGACCAACCTAGATAGTATATTAAAAAGCAGAGACATTACTTTGCCAACAAAGGTCCGTCTAGTCAAGGCTATGGTTTTTCCCGTGGTCATGTATGGATGTGAGAGTTGAACTGTGAAGAAAGCTGATCACCAAAAAATTGATGCTTTTGAACTGTGGTGCTGGAGAAGACTCTTGAGAGTCCCTTGGACTGCAAGGAGATCCAACCAGTCCATTCTAAAGGAGATCAATCCTGGGTGTTCATTGGAAGGACTGATGCTAAAGCTGAAACTGCAATACTTTGGCCACCTAATGCGACGAGTTGACTCACTGGAAAAGACTTTGATGCTGGGAAAGGTTGGGGGCGGGAGGAGAAGGGGACGACGGAGAATGAGATGGCTGGATGGCATCACCGACTCTGTGGACATGAGTTTGAGTGAACTCCGGGAGTTGGTGATGGACAGGGAGGCCTGGCGTGCTGTGATTCATGGGGTCGCGGAGAGTCGGACACGACTGAGCAACTGAACTGAACTGAACTGAACTCAGCTGAACTGATAGCTAGAATGAAGTGTTGTCTTGAAATCTATTGTACTTTTAAGAACAAGCTTTTGTTAAAAAAAAAAAGTAAAAATAAAAAAATTGTAGATATCCTCATGCCACCACTGGATCATTCATTTATTTAAAAAAGTATACACAATGTTCCAGGATTGTTGCCAAGTATGGGTGATAGAAAGTGAACAAGAGACATGCTGTTTCTGCTCTTACTACAGGGACACATGGCAGAAGTGCCCAAGCTCGTCTTGGGTGGGGCGAAGAGATCTGAGAAGATGTCCTAAGCCATGTGCCATGTGCTTAGCAAGACTTGTTCACCAGGTGAAGAGACGGTAAAGAGAGATCAGGCAGCAGGCTCACAGGGGGCAAAGAATGGTCACATCTGAGAAGCTGAAAGAAGGGAGTGGGGGTGGAAGGTGAGAAATGAGAGGTAGGTAGGGATCCAATAGGGCTTCCCTGGTGGCTCAGTGGTAAAGAATCCTCCTGCCAATGCAGGAGACACAGGTTTGATCCCCGGGTCAGGAAGATGTGTGGGAGAAGGAAATGGCAACCCACTTCAGCATTCTTGTCTGGGGAATCCCAAGAACAGAGGAGTCTTGCAGGCCAGGGGATTGCAAAGGGTCAGACACGACTTAGCGACTAAACAGCAACAGTGAGGGTCTAACAAGGATGGGCCTTGTGAGCCCTGGTGAGAATTTGGACTCTATTCTGAGGGCTATGGAAAGCCTCAACTACCATCCAAATCTGGCAAAATCTCTGCTTCTCCTCCTCCCCCTGCCCCAACTAACCTGTGCTCTATTCTGCAGCCACAGTGACCTTAAAATTAAAGACACATCATGTCATTCTCTTGCTTAGAACATTCTGATGCTTTTGTATTTTTCAGTGGGATAAGTCCCAAACTCTTTAACAAGCTTATAAGACCCCACATCACCAGGTCACAGCATGCTGACCTGGAAAGTTCTTTGATTTCTCTCAGTGAGGTGCTCTGTTGTTTCTGGATCCCAAGACAAATTGTTCATCCTGCCAGGAACCTCTTTCTCCTGCTATTTGTGTGTTGAGCATCACATTTGCTGGGAAGCCTCCATTGACTTCTCCCTAGTCTGTATCCAGGACTCCTCCCATGAGCTCTCATTTATACTTGGACATCCTTTCAATATTTAATACATAAGACTTATAACAAGTGACTGGGCATCTGCTATGACTCTGAAAACTCTAGCATACAGCTCACAATATAACCTTGATATTTGTTGGATAAATAAGTGAATAAAAAATGAAATAAGGGATGTAGTCAACGTGTTCTGTGATTGCTTCTAGCTCTGAAAAATACATTCTTTATCGGTGCTGTCTGATACAGGTGACTTAGGAAGAGTTCAACAATTTACTTCTAAAAAGATAGTGGGAATCAAATTTCTACTCTTTGAGTTCCTATTTCCATTAAATTGAAGTAACTACTATGTTGGATTTTTTTCGTCAACTCAAATGTTCTCAATATATCAACACAGAAATGAAAAGTGTCTCCTCAGCTTGTCTTTAAATATGTTCAATCTTGCCCATTTTCTCCATAAAGTTTTATTCTCTCCGAGGAACTGATTTCTATACAGGTTTCAGTTTTAGTTCAGTCACTCAGTCGTGTCCGACTCTCTGCGACCCCATGAACCGCAGCACGCCAGGCCTCCCTGTCCATCACCAACTCCCAGAGTCCACCCAAACCCATGTCCATAGAGTTGGTGATGCCATCCAGCCATCTCACCCTCTGTCATCCCCTTCTCCTCCTGCCTTCAATCTTTCCCAGCAACAGGGTCTTTTCAAGTGAGTCAGCTCTTTGCATCAGGTGACCAAAGTACTGGAGTTTAAGCTTCAACATCAGTCCCTCCAATGAACACCCAGGACTGATCTCCTTTAGGAGGGACTGGTTGGATCTCCTTGCAGTCCAAGGGACTCTCAAGAGTCTTCTCCAGCACCACAGTTCAAAAACATCAATTCTTTGGTGCTCAGCTTTCTTCACAGTCCAACTCTCACATCCATACATGACTACTGGAAAAACCATAGCTTTGACTAGATGGACCTTTGTTGACAAAGTAATGTCTCTGCTTTTTAATATGCTGTCTAGGTTGGTCATAACTTTTCTTGCAAGGAGTAAGTGTCTTTTAATTTCAAGGCTGCAGTCACCATCTGCAGTGATTTTGGAGCCCAGAAAAATAAAGTCAGCCATTGTTTCCACTGTCTCCCCATCTATTTGCCATGAAGTGATGGGACTGGATGCCATGATCTTAGTTTTCTGAATGTCGAACTTTAAGCCAACTTTTTCACTTTCCTCTTTCACTTTCATCAAGGTGCTCTTTAGTTCTTCTTCACTTTCTGCCATTAGGGTGGTATCATCTGCATATCTGCAGTTATTGATATTTCTCCTGGCAATCTTGATTCCAGATTGTGCTTCCTCTAGCCCAGCCTTTCTCATGATGTACTCTGCATATAAGTTAAATAAGCAGGGTGACAATATATAGCCTTAATGTACTCCTTTTCCTATTTGGAACCAGTCTGTTGTTCCATGTCCAGTTCTAACTATTGCTTCCTGACCTGCATATAGGTTTCTCAAGAGGCAGGTGAGGTGGTCTGGTATTCCCATCTCTTTCAGAATTTTCCACAGTTTATTGTGATCCGCAGTCAAAGGCTTTGGCATAGTCAATAAAGCAGAAATACATGTTTTCTGGAACTCTCTTGCTTTTTTGACGATCCAGTGGATGTATGTTCCTCAAGTAAACTATTCCCATTGGTTCGATCCAATTAAAAAACTCAGCTAAAACTGACTGACAGCCCACCACGTGCCAGGCTCAGTCCTGGGGATATAAATAAGTCATTTGATCTTACCATTATCTGACCAGCTTACAGCCTGGAAAGAGACTCTTGAACAGATACGTTTAAAATGTTTACTTTCTCAACTATTTCTGGTTCAGGGCATGCTTTATACTATACAGTTTAATTTAAAATAATATTTACGTACTGGTAAGTAATGCACAAGTAATTTGTAAGTGAACTCGAAGATGAGCAAAAGATGACCCTGGCTTCCAGGAGCTTATGGTCTATGAGGAATCAAAATGACAAGGAAAAATTGACTGTCAGCTCAGGGATCATAGAGGGGTGGGAAGGGTGGCAGGTGGGAGGGAGGTTCCAAAGGGAGGGGACATACTACACCTATAACTAATTCATGTTGATGCCTGGCAAAAATGAAACCAATATTGTATAGCTTTATCTTTCAATTAAAAATAAAGAAATTAACAAAATTGAATGTCAGGAAGGCAGACTAAGGTAGCTTTAAGAGACACAAAGGGTTAAAGGAGTAAGAGCGCATATCCTAGGGAGAAGAGTAGAGACAGAAGTTGCCTAGTCACTCAGTGGTGTCTGACTCTTTGTGACCCCATGGGCTTTAGCCCACAAGGCCTCAGTCCATTGGATTCTCCAGGCAAGAAAACTGGAGTGGGTTGCCATTTCCTTCTCTGAGAGAGGGAAGTGGGGAACCAGGAAACAAAAACTTCTCAGCACAACTGTTGTTCAGAAAGGGCCCTGAAGTACTGATAAAATTGATGTAGGTACCTTATGTAAGTGGAATCATGTATTATTTATTATCTGTCCTTTTGCATCTGGCTTAGATTTCACTTAACATAATGAAAAGACAGTTTTTATGTATTCAAATGTACTGCTTATGGGTTTTTAAAATATGGGCTTCCCTGGTGGCTCAGATAGTAAAGAATCCACCTGCCATGCAGGAGACCCAAGTTCGATCCCTGGGTTGGGAAGATCCTGTAACAAAAATAAAACGACTATCAAAAGTTGGAAAAACATGTTTGCAACATATATGACAAACAAAGATCTAATTTATTGAGACGTAGGGTAGAACGGTGGTTACCACGGACTAGGGGCAGTCGAGGAGGGATAGAGGGTTAATGGTGAATGGGTACAGGGTCTCAGTTTGGGAAGATGAAAACATTCTGGAGAGGGATGGTGGTGATGGTCGCAAACAATGTGAATGCATTTAATGCTACTGAACTGCACACTAAAAAATGGTTAAAACGAGAACTTATGGTTGCCAGGGGGAAGGGACAGTTAGGGAGTTTAGGATGGTCATGTACACACTGCTATATTTAAAAAGGATAACCAACAGGGACCTCCTGTATAGCACATGGAACTCTGCTCAATGATATGCGGCAGCCTGGATGGGAGGGGTTTTGGGAGAGAATGGATACATGCATACATACATCTGAGTCAATTAAGCTGTTCACCTGAAACTATCACAACATTGTTAATCAACTATACTCCAATACAAAATAAAGAGTTCCAAAGAAACAAAATGGTTAAAATTATGAATCTTTTTGTTAGGGACATTTTAATCACAATAACAGCTAAATAACTTCATGGAATATAGATGGGGAAACAGTGACAGATTTTATTTTCTTGGACTCCAAAATAACTACAGACAGTGACTGCAGCCATGAAATTAAGACGCTTACTCCTTGGAAGAAAAGCTGTGACAAACCTAGACAGTGTATTAAAAAGCAGAGATATTACTTTGCTGACAAATGTCCATATAGTCAAAGCAGTGGTTTTTCCAGTAGTCATGTATGGATGTAACAGGTGGACAATAAAAAATGCTGAGCACCAAAGAACTGATGCCTTCGAACTGTGGGGCTGGAGAACACTCTTGAGAGTCTCTTGGAAAGTGAGAAGATCAAACCAGTCAATCCTAAAAGAAATCAACCCTGAATATTCATTGGAAGGACTGATGCTGAAGCTGAAGCTCCAATTCTTTGACCACCTGATGTGAAGAGCCGACTCATTGGAAAAGACCCTGATGCTGGGAAAGATTGAAGGCGGGAGGAGAAGGGGACGACAGAGGATGAGACGGTTGGATGGCATCATTGACTCAATGGACATGAGTTTGAGCAAGCTCTGGGAGATGATGGGCTGGGAAGCCTGGCATGCTGCAGTCCATGGGGTCACAAAGAGTTGGACACAACTGAGCGACTGAACAAGAACCATTAAATGTTTCAAGGATTCTGGAACTTATATCTGCTTAGAAAGACTTCCCATACTTGAAGATCATAGAAAAGTTATTTTTTCCAGAAGTATTTTGTCTGTTAATTTGGAGTTGGTTGGAGGTGCAACTTTTGGATAGGTCTTTGAGATGAAGAAAACAGGCTTCTGCAACAGTCAGAGGAGGAAGTGACAAGGACCTGAAGTAAGGTGACGAAGGGCCAGGTTCTTCAACTGGGAAAGCAGGATAGGAGGTCTTGGCTTTCAAAAGGATATATGCTTGATGCATGGTAGGTACTTGAATATTTATTGAATGATGAGACATTTCCAAACTTCCCTGGTGGCTCAGACGGTAAAGCGTCTGCCTACAATGCAGGAGACCTGGGTTCAATCCCTGGGTCGGAAAGATCTCCTGGAGAAGGAAATGGCAACCCACTCCAGTATTCTTGCCTGGAAAATCCCATGGATGGAAGAGCCTGGTAGGCTACAGTCCATGGGGTCATAAAGAGTCGGACACGACTGAGTGACTTCGTTCATTTCGTTTTGAGGGAAAAGAAAGAGTCAATACAGAGAACTCCTGAGGTTTCTAACCCAGGCAGCATTCACAATAGTAATACTAATACTAATTAATTGATGATACTAATATTCATTGAAGGAGGAAGGTTTGTGAGTAGAATAGGATGTGTTCCATTTTGAACATGCTAATATTTTTAGGGGCAGTCCAGCCATCTGGGTGAGTTTCAGAAAAGAATCAAAGACGGATCTGATGTGGAAAAAAGTTAAGGAAGACAAATTTGGTTTATAACTTGGCCAATGAAGATGATTGCTGAAGCTATGGATTATTCGGGAGAGCATATGAGTGTCAAGTGAGAATGGATGAGACCTTTAAGGATTTCAGTCCTTCAGTGGGATGAAGAGGAAGTACAGCCAGAGCAGCAAATAATGTGTAGAAAAGGCACTTGAAGTGGGTTTAAAGGGAATTCCCTGGTGGTCTGGTGGACAGGAGTCTGCACTTCCACTGCCAGGGATATACGTTTGATCCCTGGTCAGGGAACTAAGATCCCACATGCTGAATGGTGTGACCAAAAAAAAAAAAAAGAAATGGGCTTGAAGGAAGGTTTTGGATAAGAGCAGATTGGAGGGTGGGGTGATGGAGGTGGTGAGAGAAGAATGCCAAGCAGAAAGAGCAACATGAAGAAACAAGGAGTGTGAAAGCAGCCCACTGAAGAGGCCACTCAGTAGCCAGATGTCGAATAAATCTGCTGGAGAAGAACTGGAGGCTTCAAGGACGGGCCAGTTAACATCATTGCTAGAGAAGGGAGGCCGATGACCAAGACAGGCCGTTTCCCTCAGGGTTACGGTGACCGTCGCTATCTGGTCGCTTGAGTATGAAGAAGTTGAGAGCATTTGATCTCCTTCACTTAAAGCTCCAGCCAAAGACATCCAGTAAATTTGGAGCATCTCAGGTTTCCAAACATAGTCCGGGTTCTCTATCTTAAATTTACTTTGGGTGTTCCAATTTCCTTTGTTTGAAGCATCTTTGTGCCAGATCCCCAACAGGGGGTTTTCAGGTCGACTTTCATCATTACTTTTTGTTTGCTGTACGTTTGAAGTTTTGTTAATTTTCTTGGATGAGATATTGGATGAGATTATGTTCCTGGGGAAAGAAGATAATGGTAGCAAAGCTTCTGTCTGTGGCTCAAGTGTCATTCTGCACACAGGTGCTATAAGAGGGCGGCCAGGAAACAAGTCCAGTGTGAGTTCTACTTTCCCCAAAGATCCGACCCATGGTTTCAAAGAGTCACAGTTTGGTTGATATTAAAAAGACACGTAGAATTAAAAAAAAAAAACAGCTTGAAAAAAAGTTTCAGAGTTCCATTTTTCATTCTCAGACTGGCAGAGATCTACAAAGTTTGCTAAGTGTTGAGGTAAGGGTGTGGGAAAGCAGGCCTTTGTCTTCACTGCTGGTAGGACAGGTAATTACCATGACCACTATGGAAGGTGACTGACAACAGTCACCAAATGCTCATATTCTCTGACCCAGGGTATTCTAGTTCAGAGGCTTTTTAATTTTTTGACAATGCCATGCAGCATACAGGATCCTAGTTCCCCAACCAGGGACAGAACCCATAACTCCTGCATTGGAAGTGCAGAGTCTTAACCACTGGACTGCCAGGAAGGCTTTGACCCAGGGCATTCATGACAAGATAATTCACTGCAGCATAATCTGTTGTGGTAAAGATGGCAACAACCTAAACTATCCGTCAACAGAGACTGGTTAAATAATTGTGGCATATCTTCACCACAGAATATGTCAGTCACTATTGCTTCTATATGCATAAAAGAGTTCTGAAACTATACATGAGAAACTGGTCACACAGGTAGCCCCTGGGAGGGGATGGGGCTGAGGAGACAGCGATGGGAAGGACTTTTCATTTGCCTTCTCTACCTGATGAATGTATAACCTACCTCCACCCACCACTCTGAATGAAGCAAAAAAAAAAAAAAATGCTGGTGGTAGAGTTTTTGTGTGTGCCTAGTTGCTTCAGTTGTGTCTGACTCCTTGTGACTCCATGGACTGTAGCCTGCCAGACTCCTCTGTCCCTGGAATTCTCCAGGCAAGAATACTGGAGTGGGATGCCATGCCCTCCTCCAGTGGATCTTTCCAACCCAGGGATCGAACCTGGGTCTCCCTCACTGCAGGCAGATTCTTTACCATCTGAGCCACCTAGGAAGTTTGAGATAAATCATAACCCAAGAGGCCTGAGTTGTAATAGGAATCATTTTGAGAAGTTCAAGAGTTGAAGGTCATTTCATCTTTCCCACCCACCTTTTCTCTCCACACAGAACCCAAGGCAAGAAGGGAAGGGTAAAAGCAAGACAGCACAAATGAGCCATGAAGCCAAGAACTTGTAGGACAGACATTTTATTGTGACTTGCTTATAGTCAAACATTCAACCCATCGACTTGCCCATTAGTTAATTGTTTTGCTGGAGACCACAGCCTGATGCCCAAAGGCACTTAGCCTTATCTTATGTCAGTCTAGTCAATGGTTGCCTATTTTACAGTTCAATTAATTAGAGGAAAATGTCAGGAAAATCTGGTCTTAACATCTCAAATTAATGGCTGTGAGATTTGCAATCCATTTAATATAAAGTGCTCAAGTTCAGTGCAAAAAGGGGAGACTCAGAAGGGCAAGCAGATGCCAGGGAGGAATGTTTCCTGGGAGACAGATGCATTCTACGACTCGAAGAAGAAAAAGCCACTTATCCAACTTCCCCATAAAGGGGTCTAGTATTTTCTTTGCCATCTCTTCCCTTCCTCAGAGGACCAGAACTTTTACAGATGCTCTTAGAGTTGTTTAGTTCACTATTTAAAAAACCTGGTTCAGAGGGAGATCTGCAGGGTTTCTAAGCACCAGAGATACTGACTTGGGCTTCTAGCTCCCGTTCCTCTCAGCAGCCCCTGTGAGACTGACAGGCTGAGCTCTGGCTGGTGGGAGGCTTGCAGCTGTGGAGCTCTCCTCACACTCCTTGTTTGCAAATTCACATCACGGACTAGGGCAGACCTTTTCCAAAAGCTTGTCACATCTCCAGTGGGAAGACAGGCCCACACCAATTAAATAAAGGAGCACTTCATTTGGTTGCTCACCAACTGGACATGACCTATTTCATCATCCCCTTGTTTAACTCTTGTCCTCAGGCCCAACTTTAAAGTGAACCTTTGACTCCCACTGTTAAGACAAAGAAGTGCACTGCCTTCTCATTGACTCTGGGTCTCTGTATGTCCATCCTTCTGTCCTGAAGAGACTGAAGAGAAGCAGATGGGAAGAGAAAGCAATTTTCTAACCAATTTAAAGGGTATAAATAGGACTGTAACTCAAACAGGCAAAGTCTAGCCATTCAGTCCCAGGACCTTGGCTACTGTTTCTCTCCAAAAGGAAGTCACGTTCTCTTACTTGGCAGCAGGAATATTGACAAAAGCCAGTTCTATGCCTGTAGACAACTCTTCTGCAATGCTGTTTGGAGAGGTTCCCTTTTTTCTCCCTGTGGATGAACACGATGGCGCCCCTCCTGCCTGTGTCTGGGGCTCCAGACTCCATCAGGTGTCCAGGCAGACACAGCTTTCGGAAGCTAGCACCTGAGGACCCTTCTGTTCAGACCACTTTCCAAAAACTCACAGTAACTCTTGTGCTTGTGAGAGGAGAGATGCTTAGAACGGTTTCACACCACAGGAACCACCTGCCCCAAAGCCATCTCCGCATCTGGGGATGGGAAGGAGGGGAAAAGAGGCAAGCCTTCTGATGCAGCTCCATCATTCTCAGTCAAAAACCCTTCTAGTCACGAGCAGCTACTGGAACGTCTCCACACCAAGGGGACTGTGTACAAACAGGATGAACCCGGGTTAAGAACCAAAAACGCAGGAAGGTTTTCAGACAGGCAGAAGTCAAAAGTAAAGTGCCTCTTTGCAGCTGGGGAGAGCTTCATTTGTTCAGAAATGCTTGGGCGTAAACATGAGCGCGAAGAGCGTGCACACACACACACTCACTCTGAGGTAGAAAGAACTGGCCATCTCCAGACAAACACACACACAGACTCCACAATTTTACAGAAACATGGCACTTGCGTGAAAGATCCTATCTTTGCTCAAGATGGCGGGTCGGGTCCAATTCCAGCTCTTTCTGACCTGGGGCGGAGCCAGGGAAGTCCTGCCCCACAGGAGGAAAGAGCTGGAAGTGTGCCCATCACTCCTGCCCCACAACTGTCCGGCCCTGCAGCCCAGGGTCACTTCCTGGAGGCTGAACCATGGGCACCCCGGCTGCGGCTCGTCAGAAGCCACTGGGAGCAGATGTCCTGCACCACTGCGTCCCCGCTGCTCTTGGCGGCCTGCTGCACCTGCTCGACTAGGACCGTGGCCCGAGAGTGTTCTTGCTTCACGGCGATCAGGTAGGCAGAACGTAGCTTGCAGCACGTCAGGTAGGCCTGAACCTAGCAATTGGATGTGAGAGACAGCCGGAGGGAAACATCACTGACAAGTCACCAAGAAGCACACGGGGCCACGTGAAGAGAGACAAGACAGCACTTCTCACCTACCAATAACTGGGTTCTTGCTTTTATTACGTTATGGACACTCTTTAAATAGTCTGGACACTAAGATATTATACTGTATTACTGTACAGTGTAAAAGTTATTATAAATAAGCCAAGAATTTTAAAAAGCAGAAGGCAGGCAGGCAGAGCCTGGCCTCTATCTACTCCCTTCAAGGCCCTCCTCACTCTCCTGGGCTCTACAGCTTTCTCCGGGCCTCACTGCTGACAAACTGTGGTTTTTGTGGTTATTTGGGTGATTATTTGATTGATGTCTGTCTCCTTGACTAGGAGGGCAGGAAGAGTGTCTGCTTTTTCTAACCGTTCCTGGAGCCGAGCACAGGGCCTGGCACGTGGCTGTTCCACGAATAGGCAGGAAGTGAATGAGTGAATGAGTTATCAAGCCTGCCCCCACAGTGGGCCCACAGGACCCCTTTCTCTATTTCCTTCGACCTGCTGAATCAAAAATCTTCTACCAGGAAGCCTGGGGAAAGAAACGCAGATGCACAAATAGAAAAAAAGTCTAATTAAGGGTGGCCCCAGATTGACCTTACTTGCTGTTTGCATCAGAGGCAGTCTAGTTTCCTGCGTTCGGGACACACTCCATCTCATGAGTTCTGAGTGACAGGGAGATGAGAGCCCCTTCCTTCCCTGCCCTGACCCCACCAGCACCTCCCTGGTTGGCCAGGGCTCCAGGCTAGCAAATGGCAAGGTCCTGGTGAGCTGCCACAGGCCTCCAGGCCAGCAGCTGCCTTTTGCCATGACAGTCCTCCTGGTGGCTGGAGAGGACTCCTCTCTTCATGTTTCAAAGCTCTACCTTCTTTTTTTACTTCAGTCACTAAAGTCTTCCTTTTCTAAGCTCAATTACAGATAATCTACAGCTGCAAGATGTCTGGCACATTCCGAGCTCTGGTCTGGTTAATCCACCTGCTGCTCTGGGATGTTCGCTCTCACCCAGGCCTTCAGCTCCATTTGGCACCAGTGTACATTGAACAGAATACCACCAAATCAACAGGCAAAACTCCATACCTAGAGAAGGGCATTTTTCCAGAAAGTCTGGAATAAAAACTGATAAAGCTCTTTTACGGCAAGATCTTGTGGGCTTAGGTTAGAACAGCGACTGACAGAAGAAAAAATCTGGAGAAGTAACAGTGACGGTAGAGATTTCAGGGTCCATCTTCTCCAGGGACAAAGCCTCTGTCCTACAGAGCAGGAGGCTCCCTGAAGGCTTAGAAAAGAACCACACACAGGCTGAGAATCAAGAAGCCTGGGTATCAGGCCTGGCTGTCAGGTTCTCAATCTGATTCTAGAAAAGGCGTTTTTTACATTTTGGGATGTCAGAATTCCCTCCTTTTCATAGGATCGCATCAGGATCTTGAAGAATTAGGTGAAGAAATGTTAAGAACAGATCCTTCCTAAACCCATGAATGAAACATGCCCTGGAAATTCAGTTCAGGAAATAGCAATGCCGCCATGGGGAGCAGCAACGTGGTTGTAAGAAGTTGTTTGCTAACACGAGTTTTCTTCACGAGGGACTCAGCTGCCAGAGGATGCCACTGCTAGTGGCTAGGGCGGGCTGGCTGGGTTTTCTCATGCCTCTCCTGGTCTGCAGGCCTTCCCCTGAATGACAGGTGGATTGCTAAACTGGAGCAGCTGGGAATACTTTTATTGTGCCTGGCACCCTCACCGAGGTGCACCTATTTCCTATGCAACAGGAAGCAGGCGCAGGCCTCAAGGGAAAAGCCTGTTCTGGAGACTGAGGATTAACAGGCATTGCTGGACAAAGGGCTGGCTGGGTTTTTTCCCTACCATAGAGGGTATCCTTGCTCCTTTAGGATAAAGATATGCCTGTTCACTCTAAGAACCTTATTCAGTGAGACAATTGGCAAGTGAGGATTTCCTAGGGATGGGAGAGAAAACCTCCATGAAAAATGGGGAGAGTTGAAAGGCCTGTGTGTCTTGGGGGTACAGAGGAGACAGGGCCAAGGCTCACGTGGTCAGCATCCCTTCTCATGCTCTCTACCTGTTCCCTCCCTTCTCCGCCCTCATCTGGGTCCGGCCCCACCTTTGATAATAAAGAGGGTGAGATAGGGGTTCAATGGAGCCGTCAGCAAGTGAGGGGTGAAGGTGACAAGGCAAGTCCAAAGGGCTGTTCCCGAGCAGTACTGGGTGAGGAGACAGCTCTGCTCACCTTGTTGTCGTCACTGTGTATCGCCTGGATCAGGCCCTCCAGCTCCTGTGTGGGACAGAGACACAGCGGCTGTGAGATGGAGCGTGGGAGTTGGGGCTCAGCTCCGTCTCAGCCCAGCCCTTCTGACTCTGGGTGGGGATGCCTGTCTGACCCTTCCTTATAAACTCAACTCCTGGGAAACCCCTGGTGGTCCAGTGGTTAGGACTCGATGTTTTCACGGCCAAGAGCCCGTGGCTAGGGAAATGAGATCCCCAAAGCCTCGGGGTGTGGCCAAAAAAACAAAAAACAAAACACCTCAACTCCTGCTATCAAAGCAAGAGAGGAAATCTAATGATAACACTAAGCTTGGGAATCTGAGAATCAACATCAGACCAAAAGGTTTTCCTTGGCTTTTATGAATGATGTTCATCCCACAAAGAAGCCATCGGGACAGTTTTGCAGGTGACATGCCACCTGCAGGCCCACATTGACCTCGTCTACAATCCCTGGGAGAAACTCAACTCCATCTGTTCGCAGACACTTCCAGGTGTCAATAATATCAGACAACAGCTCAGGGGCGGCTTCTGGATACGTACCATGAATTTTCTTTCCAGGGAAGGGTTGATTAGGGTAAGGCCATTATTATAGAGGAGTCAGAAAGAGGGATCTTGTGGAGTTTCGGGTACATGATGGGGAAGAGAAAAGTAAAGAAGGGGGATGTGAAGACACTGAAACAGATGGAGGAGCCGAGGTCTGGGGTGGGCGTACCTGGGGGGGAATCCTCCTGAACGCTTCCACGCAGTTGAGGAGGACGGTGTCCCTGTCGCTTTGGGCCGCCATGCCCGACTCGCTGACACACTTGAGCAGCTGTCGGATCTCACTGTACTTCTCTCTCTCCACCAGCTGCCGGGCAGCCTTGCAGTAGGTAGCAGCGGCATCCAGCTGGAAGTCCTAGAACAGAACACAGGATGACAAGGGTAGGGAGGCAGGGACTCCACAGCTGGGGGAAGGAAGGTGACATTTACAGAGCTCCGAACGGGCTTGGGGCAGACACGCCAAATTGACTGCAGTTCCAGTAGGAACTCAGTAGGAAACATACATAAGCAGACAACCAGTGGAAAGTTCCTCTTTTGGAGTCTGGCAGACATTTGGGAAGCAAGCACGAAAACTGGGACTTTGAGATCTATGCTGGCACATCTCACTTGCTGCCACATCACTGCCTGAAGATATTCTCATCAAATGCCCAAGACCAGTTCATTCTCCCTCTAACGAGTCAACCTTCTCTTGGAAAACGGATGTCAGGGGCTGATACTGGCTGCCCGGGACACCAGGTGCTCTGTGAAGAGAGGCTGTGGTGTTAGGAGTCAGACCGATTCGCCAAAGGGCTGATGATCTAGAAACTACCGGTTAAATACTTTGTTGCCTTGGGGTCTGAAAGGAGCTGTCACTCGGCCTGCCCACGGGGGTATCTGTGTATGGAGAGCTTTGTCCAACACAGAAAACGGGTGGGAAGAAAAGCGATCTGTCAGATTGGATTGCTTGCTGTCTTTGATCCTTGAGATGTGCACAGTGTTAATTAAGACCCTGCCTGCCTGGAGAGTGAGGGGCCTCTGGGTGCCTCTGTGTCACTGTGTAGTAGGGGTGGTCTGGCTTCTCACGGTCTCAGCGCCCTGCTCCATCCTCTGCTCCAGTGCCACAGCTGTACCTGGGTCCTCTTATCACAAGCAACAAAAAACGTACGCCTCGAGCTGGCTCGTGGGCAGATGAAGGGTGGAGGGGTGGCTCTTGTTGCCAGGGAGCCCCTCCCGCTGAATAGGACCACTCTCCCCTGCATCACCACCTCCGGCCGTGCTCTCCTGCAAGGAGGACAGCTGTGGTGAACTGTCCTAGACCCGGTTTCAGGTATTTATTTGACAGCTTTGATGAACTTGTCACCAGTTGCTTGGCTTTTGTCAAAGTGGCCTTTGGTCTCGAACTTGACCCAGTTTTATAACAGCCGCCTCGTTGCTTTCATCCTTGATGTAGTATAAATCTGCTTTTCTCGGGATAAAAATTTTCTGAGGAATAATCTCGCACAGAACTGTGCTCATGTGCTGATCCCTGCCCGTATAATCCTGAGTAATCCGGTCATACCTGCAGAACACGGAATGCGATTCCAAATCCATCTTCTACATTTTTCCCTCCTAGCATGACCTGAAAAGGAGAGGGAAACATGCTTACAGAAGCAATAATGACGGGAGCAGCCCCTCAGTCAAGAACAAGGCCCTCGTTCATTCATTTATTCAACAAATATCCGTGAAGACTCTACCGAGCACAGGCATGAGGGATACGAGAGTCATCAAAATGGACTCAAGCTGCAGCCTTCTGGGGCTCACAGTCCATAGGTGAGGCAAGCATCAAACAAACGACTGAAATAATCAGACGATTCCAAGCGTGATGAGCATTCTGAAAGAGAACGGCCTGCCGGGGGTCTGAGACATCAGGCATACCTTGCAGGCAACATCCATTTTCATGTGGTTATTTCCAAACAGGGTTGGCAGAGGCGAGGTGGTGACTTGGGAGGTCCCGGCACTCTCGCAGCGATGCAAGAACCTGGTCACTTCCATCTGCAGCTGAAGGGTGTTCATGTGCCTGTGGGGACAGACGACACACAGTCTAGCCTCTGGAGAACTCGGGGGTAACTGGGACCAGGGGGGACTGAGAAGTCTTAACAGGATGGCAATGGAAAGGGCAAGAGAAAGGGTGTGGAGGGAAGAGATCCAACGTGTCCTCTGAGAAGTGACGACAGGACAGAAATGGGTGATGAGTGTTTACGGAGCACGGCATGCTGCTAACAACAACAGAGGTTGAGACAGATATGAACCCTGGCCTCAGAGGCTAGAGGAGAGGTGGGGAGGGAATAAACACATCAAGGCATCTAGCGATCGGGACTGTGAAGGCAAAAACAGTGGCAGTGAGCATTCGCTTCAGATGTGTCCTCAGCAGAAAGGCTGAGACGAGGGAAGGACTCGGGGTGCTGAGGAGCCAGTGTGCCTGATGAACCACAAGGAGAGTACTGCGACGTGAGACGGAGATGAAGGACCACCCAGGACTTCTTCTGCCTCTTGCATGGGGTAGGGGTTTAGCCTGATTGCCACGGGTGAGCCTAATCCCTGCTCCCTCCCCGACTCTTTCCTACAAGCTCCTCTAGAGACTTTTGAGACTTAACACCAGACACTATCATCCGTGAATGACTCCTATCAGGTGTATACGTTTCCCACGATTTCAGAGATGGGCAAGGGCGGCTTTGTCACCAACAGTCCCCCCCCGCCCGGTTCCAGCCCTTCTGCACCGCCCCAACTGTTCCCTGAACCCCAAGCTACCTTGACACATCGGACGCAGTCATCTTCTTTCGGAAGAAGGTGGTTTTCTTCCTTCCACTACGCCGGGAGGTTTCTTGGAGGTAGATCTTCAGGTGGTCCTTGGCTTTCAGCAGCCAGGAGAGCTTCTCTCCCAGCTCTGTGTACGTCTTTGCTTTGTGAGTGAAGAACCGGATACAGGTCATGGCGGCCCGCACGTGGTCCTGGAAGAGGAAAAAGAATGTTTGGCTCAAAGGAGATTTGGAGGGTGGGGATGCGGGGAGAACTCTGATCTGAATTCCACCCAGGATGTCTGGCTGCCAGCACCCCTTCCCTCAGAGGCCCAAGAGATCCAAAAGTCAACTGACTGGCTGGATTCTTGTCAGTTGTTTCTGCAGCCTTGTGGGCTGTGCTTATGCTCAGCCATGTCCAACTCTGTGACCCCATGGACTGTAGCCTGCCAGGCTCCTCCATCCATGGGATTCTGCAGGCAAGAATACTGGAGTGGGTTGCCATTTCCTCCTCCAGGGGATCTTCCCGACCCAGGGATGGAACCCGTGTCTCCGGTGTCTCCTGCATTGCAGGAGGATTCTTGACCTGCTGAGCCATGGGGTAAGCAGCTGGCCAGACTCTTGGGTGGGACATTATTCCACCACAAAAGAGATCTTTAAAAAGGAGACTTAGGATACTCCATTCGACTTGCTATTACTTTCACTCTGGCATTGAATCATTCAACGTCTCTGTGAGTGTTGGCCACCCTCACAGACTGGAAGAAACATGATCCTTCTGCTTTCATGCAACTGCTCTAAAAATACTTCTCCACCATTCCTTATGAATTCTGCATTCACGCCCCACGTTTATCTAGATATCCACTAGCATATCCCTCTTCTTTTTAATCTTTACATTTCCTGAATTCTGAAGAATGCCATTACTGACAAGATTAAAGTTTGCCTCTTTGGGATGAGGATGGAAATCCTGATATTACATAAGAATGCCTCAGAGCAACATGGATTTGCCATAGCCTGGGTCAAGGAGCAAGGCTACGGGCCAAACCACAATCTTGTTCCCTCATCCTGTGCAGACCCACCTCATGGCAGGGCTGCAGGGACAGAGGTAGCAGGCAGGATGGGGCTGCTATTACCTTCATAAACTGCTGCAGTTCATACAGGATATGGTAGTAGTTCTTCTTCTG
Organism: Moschus berezovskii; assembly: GCF_049115385.1. NCBI lineage: Eukaryota > Metazoa > Chordata > Mammalia > Artiodactyla > Moschidae > Moschus > Moschus berezovskii. The sequence goes on along the minus strand of NC_142468.1, from coordinate 23,902,937 downwards.
TAAATGTTGGCAGGCGGCAATCAAGTACTTTCCCCAGCTTTCCAAGGATGAGTCGATAGATTCTAGGAGGTTTTCTAAATCGTGTAGCTTCCCACTTTTATAGCTTGGCTGGAAAATGCCTTCTATGAAGACTTCTGGGGGACTCTCCTGGAGCAGGGCAAAGCAACAAGTCAGAAGTCTTGAGCCTGGTTCTGGCACTGCCTGGGACCCGTTCTGAGTTTCCTTCCACTCACGTCCCTCAGCATTCTCCTACAGCGGTGCTACTTAAATGTTTTTGCGCATCACAGATGGATCCCTTTGAGAATCCCACTCCAATGACTGCTTCTCTCCTCTGCTCTGAAGAGCGCCTTGACGGAGGTATCTGTACTCCCTGTCTCTAATTCCTCTCCTGCGACTGTCTCCTGAACGCACTCTCATCCAGCTTTTATACCTACGACTCCACTGCAACTGCCCCTGAGGTCACCAAAGACCCCCACTTTGTTAAATCTAAAATTCTTAGTCCTTATTTTCCACCTATCCTGTCAACAGCTGCTGATAGCTGGTGGCTTGCTCCTTGAAAAACTGTCTTTATTTGGCTCCCAGGATGGCTTGCCTGCCAGGTTTTCATTCTATTTCTCTGGCTAGTCCTTCTCCATCTCTTTGGTTGATGCCTCCTAAGCTCCCCAGGTCTTAGGAGGATCCTCTTCTCTTTTTTTTACTCACTGTCTTGATTTCATAAGTCTCAGGGCTTTAAATCTAGCTATTTGCTGATTATATCTAAATCTCTATTTCTAGCCTGTTTATTCTTCCTGAACTCCATACCTGTATATCTAAATTATATTCAACTGCCAATCCAAAAAGTCCTCCTGGGTATCTAGAGAACAATACATACTGATAAAAAACTGCACTCCTGATTGTTTCTCCTTAATCTGCTCTTTCTGCAGGCTTCCCTTTCTCAGATGGCAATTTTATTCTTCTATTTTTTCAGACCAAAAGCCTTCACCATCTTCTTCTTACCTTGCAACATAGAAGTCATTACCAAATTCTATTGGCTCCACCTCAAATATACACAGAATCTATATGTAATTGACCACTTCTCACCACCTCTATGTACCACCCGGGTCCAGATCATGGGCACCACTTGCCTGAATGATTGCAATGGCCCCCTCCCTGATCTACCTCTTTTACCTCTTGCCTCTTTTTTGACTAACGTCAATCAACCCAAGTGATTTGGTTAAAACATAAGTTATATCACGTTATTTCTCTGCTCAAAACCTTCCAAAGGTTTTCCTTCTCACGCAGCACAAAGCCCAAGTCCTCATAATGTCTGCAAGGCCCTATTTGATCTGGGCCCTATTAGGTTTCTGACCTTACCTGTTACCACCCTTTCCCCCGCTCACTCTGCTTAAGCCACCCTGGCCTTTGCCCTGTGACTCCCTCCACCTGGACTGTGCTTCCTCCACAATCTGCATGGTTCATTCCCCACCTTCTTTAGGCCTTCACTCAGATGTCACCTGTCCAGACATCCTGTCTACAATCGTACAATTCGCCTCTTCCCTCTCCCCTGCTGCTGCTGCTAAGTCGCTTCAGTCGTGTCCGACTCTGTGCGACCCCATAGACGGCAACCGACCAGGCTCTGCCGTCCCTGGGATTTTCCAGGCAAGAATACTAGAGTGGGTTGCCATTTCCTTCTCCAATGTGTGAAAGTGAAAAGTGAAAGTGAAGTCGCTCAGTTGTGTCTGACTCTTCGCGACCCCATGGACTGCAGCCCACCAGGTTCCTCTGTCCATGCGATTTTCTAGGCAAGAGTACTGGAGTGGCTTGCCATTGCCTTCTCTGTCCCTCTCCCCTACTTTATTCTTATTACTTGTCACCTACACTATATATTTTATTTATCTTGTTTACTGTCTCTCTCTCTCTAGTACAATGTAAGTTTTATAAAAGTAGCTTTTTTTGGTTTGCCTTTTTTTTTCTTCACTGTTGTACTTCTGGTGTCCAGAATAGTCCTTGGCTATTTAATAACTATTTTTTGGGTGAATGAATAAATGATAAATATCATGGATCTCATCAGGAAAGTGTACACACACACTAATCGACTCAATTCTGAAGTTCATCTGTGGTTCAGAGACCCTGAGTCATACTCCCCATTGCATAGTCATAGAAAAGAACATCATTTGGCCATTTAGACTTTAGATTATGAGTAAGTGATGGGAAGTGAAGGATAGCTATAAACTCATGGCAGCACAACTATGCCAGCCTTGAAGCACTGGGCACAAGCTGTTTAGAAGTGGAGAGGATCTGGGCTTTAGGACATCCACAGTGGGTGAGTGGCTTCTTTCCCAATTTTGGCTCTTCCTGAAAACTCAGACCTAACCTAAAAGTTGTAGGACACACTTTAAGAAGTAGGGAGATCAGCTGCACTGGAAAGGTAGAATATCTCAGGAGAGCAACCCCTTAAGAACTTTCATTTCATCCACTCATTCATTCATAACTGGCACTAGGACAGGTGCCTGAAGATAGCACGTAAGGGCCTTCTCAGTCCGGACAGGAAGATACAATTGTAAAGAAACAGCTGCAATCCACTGGGATAAAAGCAATAAGAAACCTAGATTCTAGGCACAGAGGTGGTATATAGGAAGAGGTGAATACTCAACAGAAAGGGTCTAGAAGGACAAACAGGAGTTCTCCAAGAAAACAAGGAGGGGCAGGGCATCCCAGGGAGGGGAAACAGCAATGCAGACTCCTGGAGGTAAGAATGGGCGTGGTACAATTTTAGGAAAATTTAAGCAATCTGGCAAGTCTGGAATACAGACCATAGATGGGATTTGTGGTGAAAATAAACTGGAGAAATAAGGGGACCTGATCCTCTTGTGTTCTGCATTCATGCTAAAGAATGTGGACTTCATCTTACAGCCATGGGGATCCACAAAGGCCTTTTAGAGAGAGGAATCACATGATTTATGAATAACATAAATAACATGGCTATGTCTTAGAACGCTCTCTCAGGGATGAAAGGCAGGGAATGGGCATCTTCCATGCTCCAGGCATTCAGCTGTAGTCTTCACAATGTTTATTTTTTCTGTTGTTCTCCACCTGCTTGAGAAGGTAAGATCGTCCACTTCAAGGGTAGTTGTGATTACAGGAGACAGAAAGAAGGCTTCTTTCCGAGCTCCGACTAATGTAAAGCAGGGGCAATGCTGTCATCAGCTTTTATCAAGATAAGTAAGTAAGCAGCTTAACTCTCTGGACTGGTCATCAGAAGAAACAGAACTGGGTGAGGTGAAGCAGCTTTATCTCAAAACTCATTTGGAAATTGAGTAAACAGAAACAATTAGCAATCGAAGACCAAATAATATAAATTTTACAATATTCCTGACACCCGGGTAAGACACAGTAGCTAAGGCAGTAGTGAAAACGTTTCCCTTCTGCTGTCCTGTGTGTGTGTGCTCATTCGTGTCCGACTCTCTGCGACCCCACGGACTGTAAACTGCCAGGCTCCTCTGTCCATGGGATTTTTCAGGCAAGAAAACTGGAGTGGGTTGCCATTTCCTCCTCTAGGGGATCTTCCTCACCTAGAGATCAAACCTGCGTCTCCAACATCCTGTAGGGGTGGGGTTACCAGGACTCTGTACTGCTGACTCACTTGGAGAGGTACAAGAAGGTATGTCTATTTGTAAACTTTTATTGGCTACTATTTTGGATGAGGGCAGCAGATTAAAATTAAAGTAATTTGGTATGAAATTTGGTATGAATCAGTTTTTCCTCAGAAAAACTTCATGGGACATTCAGATAAAAAAAGAGAAGGCCAAAGAGTCATGGTGAAATGGAGTTTTGACTTGGCTTAACAGTGGCTCCAAGGAATTAACACATTTCTCCTTTGCCTCCTGCGAGAGGAGAGCAGAGGACGTCAGAGGAAGAAAGAGCAAACTCTCCTCCCGTGAGATGCTTGGGGCCCAAACTTAGGATCTATGTCTTAGGATGCTTCCTGGCCTTTGTGGTGACAACTCTGAGTGGACGTGCAGTTGGGTCACCAGCAGGACACAGTCCACAGCAGGTGGGAAGGGCGTGGAAACGGAGAGAAGTTAAGCAATTTGCCCAAGGTCACACCACTCATACCAAGCATCTCATTCCAGAGCCCACATTCTCAGCTATTATTTAGTTCTGCTGTATGTTCCGGGAGAAGGGATGAAATTTGTCATTGCCAGTGAGAAGGGCAATCTGGGATCCAGGTTAAGACTTTGGCATGCTCATCCAAACATGATTTGTGTAGAGAGAATCTGCCATTTGTGGGTTTATTTATTTTTTTTTTAGTCACGCCACACAACTCACAGGATCCTAGTTCCCTGACCAAGGATGTCCCAACCACTGGACCGCCAGGGAAATCCCTAGAATTTGCCATTTGGACTTGACTCTGCCTGAGATGACCCTACAGCTGAACCCTGTGGTAACATTAAGGGGGGTTAGTGCCCCCCTGAAAGCTGGGTAGGTCAAGCCAGGTGGGCAAGGCAGGCAGTGCTGTGTGAGAGCCGTGTCTGAGGGTCCCACCTTGTGGAGCAGGTGCAGCAGGGCTTCCCGCAGGCAGCTGTGCCTCATGTAGAAGCTGATGATGGCCAGGTGGGTGCTGTAGTTATGCAGGTAGAAGAGGCATTCTTGGTAGTAGGTGTTGTTCAGGATCTTCCCTTCAGGAATCACTTCCAGAGAGAGGCTCTGGGTCCGGAGGGTTGCTTCCAGCTCTTTCAAGGTGGCCAAGAAATCATCATCTTGCTGCCAAGAGAGGACAGCGTGAGAGGGAACAAGAGACCCAGAGAGTTCTCAGCAGTCTCTGAAAACACTGCTTTCAAAAAACGCTGAACAATATGGAAAAACGCTTTCTCGTAAGGGTAGAAAACAGGCAGGATATAAAATTCTACACATAAACCGTATGCCATGATGTGCTAGGTCACTTCGGTCATGTCTGACTCTTTGCGACCGTATGGACTGTAGCCCGCCAGACTCCTCTGTCCATGGGGGATTCTGTAGGCAAGAATACTGGAGTGGCTTGCCGTGCCCTCCTCCAGGGGATCTTCCTGACCCAGGGATTGAACCCGTATCTCCTGCATTGGCAGGCAGATTCTTTACCACTAGCACCACCTGTGGAACCCTATATACTGTACGACAGCAATTTAATTCAAAAACGTAACAAAGAAAAGTCACCAAAATCTAAATACGGCTTAAGTCTGGATGTGGGATTATATGTAATTTTCATGTTTTTAAAATAATTCTTTCTGCTGTTGGAAATTTGACTCTTTGACTTATCTAGTCACATAGATGGTGAGGGACAGGGAAGCCTGGCGTGCAGCAGGTCCGTAGATCACGAAGAGTAGGACACGACTAGGCAACTTTCTTGGAAAAGCAACCACATACACTGGAAAGAAGGAAATTCAAACTGGGCCAGGGCTGCACTGTCAGTGGGATGGAAGCTGATCTTCTTCCCAGGCCGTTACTGCTCTGGGGCCTCGCTGTCCCCCTGAGCCCAGCCTCTGCCTGCTATGCTCTTACCACAGATAGGAGTGGCCTCGCTGTGGATTCCAGGTACTCGACCACCTCCTGTACCAGTCTTGAGCCATGACTCAGCTGATTGAGGTCGAAAGGGGGCTTCAGGCAGCGGCTGAACTTCTCCCTTGCGGCAGTGAGGTTCCCAGCTTTGAGGCAGGCCATGCCCCAAGCATGCCATGCCCCAGTGGTATCAAGGCCGGTCTTTGTGGAGACCTGGAGGAAAAACTGCTCCTTTCAGGGAAAAGGACTTGCAGCCAGGCCTGAGGGTCTCAAAGACTGATTCTATCCCCTTGTTGTCAATCAATCTCCCCCACCCCACCCCACCCCACCTGCCATGACTCCCACACTGGCAAGCTGGTCATGCCCTAGACACTCCGTGGCCAAGGAAAAGTGGAGGAAGTAACTCACTGGGGCAGACATCAGCTCTATGCCTCACCTCAACACCCAGCTGGTAGTACTCAGCTTCCAAGAGCTGGTTCCTGAGCCTGGTTACCGCAGCCGGTTGCAAGATCTGATCCAGAGATGGCACGTGGCGATAGGCGGCAGCAACTAAAATATTCAGCACATCGACCTTGCTGATGTAGCTACCAGGAGGAAAAGGGCATGGCAGTGAGGCTCCCCAGGATCCTCCCAGGAACAGGTGCTGCTTAAAGTTTTCCTATTTTGTTTTTAATGTGAAATGGGATCATGAGAATTGGGAGGTACACGGGCAAATAGGCTCTGGAGTCAGACTTTCTGATTCTCAACTCTTGGTGGCTCTATGATCTTGGGCAAGTTAGCTAACCTTTTTCTGCCTCAATGTACTCATCTGTGAAATGGACATAACAGGGCATTTTAAGGATAAAATGAAATGACTGAAGGAAAAGACTTAGGATGGTATCTGGAGCTTTGCAGTAGATTGCGATAGATGTAGTGCTAGTCGATCAGTTGTGTCCAACTCTTTGTGACCCTATGGACTGTAGCCTGCCAGGTTTCTCTGTCCACAGAATTCTCCAGGCAAGAATACTGGATTGGGTTGCCATTTCTTCTCCAGGGGATCTTTCCAACCCAGGGATCGAACCCAAATCTCCTGCACTGCAGGCAGATTCTTTACCATCTGAGCCACCAGGGAAGCCCCTCCAGGGATGCTTTCAGGAACTCATTAAATGTTAGCTATCAATACGTGGAGCAGGGATGTTCTGGAACACTCAGGTCTATTTGAGGCAAGGCCTTTACACTGAATGTTAGGAGCTCACAGGCCACCCATTGCTTTTTGGTTCTCTGGAAGCCTATTTGGGAGAGCGCATACAGACTGTATCAGGGGTCTGCACCTCCAGTCAGTATGGAGGTCACAGCGCTACCATCCTCTGGAATGCTGCTGGACAGGGGCCTCCTGGCCCTTCACTTTGATTCTAGCACTCTGGACTTGACATCCTCTATCTGGGTCAAGGATAGATACTGTTACTAGGACTGCTGCCTCTGATCTTACTCCTGATATCTTGGTGATTGCAAAAACCTTTTAAAGACAGACTCCAGAAAGCTGTCTGGGATCATTCTGTGTGGTCCCACCTGAGACGGGCCTACACTCAAGGTTCTTGACTCTTGTATCAGATTCTATCATAACCCCTCCATGGATCCTGTCTTGTCCACTGATTTCCCTGGAAAGGGATTCAGGACATGAGTGAGTCTCAACTAGTGGGGGCAGGGCAGGAGACAGTATAGTGTATAAAAGCAAGTTCGGTACCATCATGTACTGGATATGTGTAATAGGCGGTTTGAGCTTCTGTTTTTAAACATTATTTGTCTACAGACTCTTGAGCGTCCCTTGGACTGCAAGGAGATCAAACCAGTCCATCCTAAAGGAAATCAATAGTCATTGGAAAGACTGATACTGAAGCTGAAGCTCCAATACTTTGGCCACCTGATGCGAAGAGCCACCTCACTGGGAAAGATCCTGGTGCTGGGAAAGACTGAGGGCAGGAGGAGAAGGGGATGACAGAGATGAGATGGTTGGATGGAATCATCGACTCAATGGACAGGAGTCTGAGCAGACTCCGGGAGATAGTGAAGGACAGGGAAGTCTGGCATGCTGCAGTCCATGAAGTTGCAAAAAGTTGGACATAGCTTAGCAACTGAACGACAACAATTTGTGTACCAGAAGAAGGTATTTAAAACAGTGGAAAATTACTCTGAAAACCAGGAGTTCTCAATACATGAGATGAATCTATCGTTGTCAGCAACTGGGTACAAGTGCAGCTAATGTGAGGACTCCAGGGTTGGGCAGAAAGAACGTGCACTTTGAAACCACTGCTGTTACGTGTCCAAGAAGCCCATGGCACCTGAGGGTGGATGAGAATCCTACTGAAGCAAAGACCTCCTTAATTTCTGCTTACTTAGCCCAAAGTGGATATTGCCTCCATCTGTACTGGATTTGGAAGGAAGTTTAGGACTTACTATTGAATTTGTTCTGCCTCCCCACAATCTGAGTATCTTTTTTCTCTTAATAAGATTGTATTTCATTTACATTTCTGATATTTGAGAAATATTCAGACATCTCAAGATTTTTGCCATTAACTCTACCTTTTGCTATATGAAATGGTTTCTGTTCTTTGCTTCTCTTCTCCCCCATTTCTGATAAATTGGTATAGTTTTGGTTCTTTACATGGTTATTTAAAAAACTGTATTTAACATATTATATTCCTCTTTTTTTGTCAACTTGAAAAATGATATAGAAACCTTTGTCTCTTCATCAAGGAGTAAAATTAACTCCTATATATTTCCTTCTACTTTCTGTCCCACTTCTTTCTGCCTTTCTCAACCTTCAGGTCTTTGTTAATAAGAATAAAACTGACATTTTTGGCGTATACAGGCTCAGTTCTTAGCCCTTTATATGGGTATAGTACTCACACTTTATCCTTATAACAGCCATATGGAATAAATATCATTATCACCCCCATTTTCCAGAGGAGGAAACTGAGGCCCAGAGTCATCTAAAGTTGAAGTGGTGAAGCTGAGCGTCACTGTACTTGGTGAAACGGTGAGTGTGCAGGCCGGGACTGGGGGCAAGTGTCTGAAGCACTGACGCGCCGAAGAAAATTATGCTCTCTGCTCTGAAATCTGGGTAGGACTGAGTGCTGGGAACACACAACATGAGTCACACATTTGGGTGGTTAAGCTGGGAATTGGGAGTTTTCACTGTCAGGTTAATGGAGGCAGAGCAGGTTGTGCAGAATCCTCCCTTTTCCATAGAGACTTCTATTTTATGACTCATGTTTCTCCTTGGGGTGCAGGGACAGATCAGTCCACAGTGTGCTTCAAAGATCTGTCATCCACAACTCCCTGAGGCCACAGTCTCAATTTGGTCAAGACTAGGCAGAGTTTTGGTTAAGGCTAAGGATACATTTTCCTTGTCTTTTTTTTTTTTTTAATTTTTGGTTGCACTGAGCAGCATGTAGGATCTTAGTTCTCCAACCAGGAATCGAACCTGCACCCTCTGTGGTGGAAGCTCGGAGTCTTAACCACTGTACAGCCAGGGAAGTCCCAGGACACATTTTCTTTAAAAGCCAGAAAGTTCCACAGGGACGAAAGGTGTTCCCCTAAATTAATTTTAATTACAAATTAGCCAGTCTTTCTTTCACACCAGGTATAGCTAGAGAACCTTCCTTGAGGACCCCTCAGGGAAAGGGAAGAATTGTCACGGGAGGGTGAGGAGGATGGCTCGTGGTCTGGTGACGGCATTTCGCCAATGTCAGATAGGATGCAAAACAGTTCAGCACGTCTTGTCAGAGAATGGGGAGGTGCAAACTCACAGTGGGATCAGAAAAAGAAGTTGGATAAACATGTTGTTAGTCACTAAGTTGGGTCTGACTCTTTGGCAATCCCATGTACTACAGCCTGCCATGCCAGAATACTGGAGTGGGTTGCCACTTCCTTCTCCAGGGGGAGTTCACATCCCTGGATCGAACTCGCATCTCATGACCACCAGGTAAAAGAACAGGGACTCACTTCCGCTTACCTGTCACAAAGTGCCAGGTCCTGGCTCTGGCCTGCCTTGACGAACATCATCTTGGCGCTGAAGAGCAGCTGCTTCATGATGTCCGTGAGCAGCCCCGCATCCACCTCGGGGTTGGTGAGCCCCTGGGACAGCCTGCAGCAGTGCTCGATCAGCTGGTGGCCGCAGGCCACGCTGTCCTCATGAAGATTCAGGATGGCAATGCACAGGGAGGCGCTGGGGGCCTGGCCCGAGCAGAAGAGGAGAGAGGCACACCGTGAGTTCAGGGACCAGGTCAGTCTTCAAACGGAGCTGGGGAGGCAGGACTTCTACACGTTCCAGGAAGCCTGAAAAACTCAGGTGGAAGAAGCCAAACTCCCACAGAGCAGAAGTGGAACTAAACACAGTTAACAAAAGCAGAAGTGGAACTAAACCCATTTCAGAAGTTCTAAGTCGTACTCTGGCTGTTAGGTTTTGTCACCTGACTGGGAAGAAGGCAGCTGTGTCCACATGTCACCTACTGCTTGGGAATGTCCAGAGGGGCCCTTCTTTTTCAGTTTACTAGGAGTTCAGGTACTCTTTAATGCTGGTTTGGACAACAGTTGCCTTGCTTGTTTAGCTACCTGGAGAGGTCTCTGCTTCAAGCCACTGGACGCAGTGCTGCTAAAATTCATATTCCTAAAGCATACTCCATGGCCCCTCATGTCTACTAAGTACATATATCTCACTGCAGAGTGTAAGGCCCTACACATAAATAGCCCATTTCAACCTTACCTCTATTAACACCCTGTGTTTCCTCCAAATTAAACCACTTCTAACTCCCCAACTATTTTGGACACCGTGTCTCTGCTTGGATGTTCTAGTTTGGAACTCTTTGCCCTTCCCCTATCCTCACTCCCCTCACAACACCCGAACTTCTGCTTGTCAAACTCCTACCGCACCTCCAAAGCTCATCATAAATGCCACGAAGGCTTTCCTGATTTCCTCTTGTGTATTTCTCAAGCTGTTCCTCATTTTGTGCTTTTAACTGGTTTCCTTGCCTTAGCTTCCATGTGATTACACTGTGAGCAAGTGAAGACCAGCCTGTGTTTGCCCAACTCTGCATTTTCTGCTATGTGACTACACATCATGCGTGTGTGTGTTTTCAGCTGATCAGTCGTGTCTGACTCTTGGCGACCCCGTGGACTGTAGCCCGCCAGTCTCCTCTGTCCATGGGGATTCTCCAGGCAAGAATACTGGAGTGGGCTGCTATTTCCTTCTCCAGACTACACACATCATAAGGAAACTCAAATGACTATCCATTTTATCGCTATTACCTGCTCATAGTAAAATTCACTCCGCACCAGCTCATTTTCCTCCTCATTCAGATCCAAAATCCATTCCACCTCTGCTGCTTTGGGGACTCTCACCACAGCTGAATACGGAGGGCTTTCGCTCTTGGAGCTGTCTGGGGCTGAGAAGACAAATACCATCCGCGTGTCATTCATTGGCAGCAGCTCAGTTAGCCTAGCCAGTGAGCGGCATGAGCTGTCGGCAGATCCCTGCCTGCTAACTTAGAGCTCTTTCTTTCCTTTTGGTCCCTTGTATTTCCTTCAGGAGATCACCTTGGGTACCTCAAACTTTCTTCCCCAGGCATAGACTTGGGATGAGTGTTGCAATATCTGCCACACAACCCTGTTGCTTCATGTGAGAAGCCCTGAAAGGTACATGCTTCCCAAATGGAGGGCTGAGCCACCTAACACTCTAAACCAACCTGCATAAACTACCAATAGTGATTACTAAGGGGAGGGAGGGAGCGTTGGGAGGCAGGATGGTGGTCAAGGGGAACCTAGTGGGAAACAAGGACCCAATTCTTTGGCTACTGGCATTCTCGATGCTGGAAGCTAATGGGCCAGTGTGATAAGTTAATATGATGACAAACCAAGGGAAACAGCCTGATAGAAATGCCAAGAATTTTCTTTGCTCAGCCTATTAGACTGAGTTGCCACTGAGGGTGTCATTTGCAGCAGATATGCTAAAGGAATGGCTAACTTGAGCATAAAAAGGAAAAGTCACAAGGACGGAGCTCCCTGGAGGTCCAGTGGTTAGGACTCTGTGCTTTCACCTCCAAGGGCTCAGGTTCAGCTCCTGGTTGGGAAACTAAGATCTTGCAAACCTGGCAGCATAGTCAAAAAAAGGAAGTCACAGGGCATGTGAGTCAGCCTTACCTTCTGGTTGTCCTAGATTCTCCTCTGGTACACTGGAAACAGAGAAAGAAAAGGCGAGATGCCTGTGAAAACTGAATTCCTCCTCCTCCTTGAGCTTGGTATACAGCACTGACATTTACTATTACTCCACCGAGATTATCAGGGAATCATCCAAAACTCTTCTCTCTCACCTGTCACAGCCAACCACTTAGCATTTCTTGTCGGTTCCATCTCCTGAATACCTCTTTAAATATCCTCACCTCTCTCCTCATCCCTGTCTCAGAGACAGCCCTCATCACTCAATGCTATTGCCTCTGCAGTAGCTTCTCAACTGGTCTCCTTGATTCTGCCAGTCTATTCTCTACTTTGTAGCTATAGCAAGCTTTCAAAAAATGCATTATGTTATGCTTCTGCTTAAAATTCTTTAATAGCTCCTCGGGGTACAAATATTCCACATTTGCAGGTTAGCAGACAAAGCTCCTCATGGTCTGGCTGTCTCTGGAGACCATCTCCTACCACCCATGACCTCTGCTCAACCCATACAAGTCCTATCCACACTGTCACAGGCTTTGTTCAAGTTCAGTTGGTGCCATTAACCACTAAATCCCAATGTCACAGGCCAGAGTCCAAGTCTATCACCTGCATGAGGAGCCTTCTGGTCAACCAATCCCAGCCCATGCTTCCAAAGAGCAAGCTCCAAACCATTGTGCCATTCCCTAGGTCCTCCCAGCTCAGCTGCCAGCCCCTGAGTCTAGAACCTTAGCTCATGACCTACCTATTTACACTTTTCAAAGGACCTGCATTTTCTCCTGTCCCTGACTTTGCAGGTGTTACTCCCACTTTTGGGCACACACTGTTTTGACTTATTTTCTCACCAACTTTTCATCCTCTAAGGAGGCTTAGGCCAAGTGCCACACCCCTGGGAAACTCTCCTGATCACTGAGCTAAGCTGGGTGTGTCTCCATACTGCACTTACCAAAGGGCTCTGTGGTCTGTGTTTTGGCTGTCTTCCCACTAAAATAGGGGCTCCTTAAGGGAAAAGTGATTACTGCTGAGTGATTGCTGAGTGAAAGAATCCTTACTGACTGCTCATTTCAAATCTCAGCAGAAAGATAAACGGGTAATTTCCCTGTCCCCCACCAGGAGGGAGGCAGTGGTAATGCCAGGGTCACAGAAACCGTGGTATAAGCAAGGCACATCTTCCTTTCTGTCAGGTCAGTAATCACCATGATAAACAATGCTAAAAAAGTTCATGTTAAAAGAAACACAAACATGCGTTTGAGGTTGAATTAAGTCATTCATAAAACACAAAGAAGTCAAAGTAATTTGGCTTTTGGATAGCTGCTTTGGCTCATATTCCCATATGCACTTAGTTTTACCCTCTTTTGCTGCTAGAAATAGTGGAAAAAACTGAGCGACACTGAGCTGGCAAAAAACACTTGGCCTGTTTTGCCAGTGGCATGAGCAGTTTCTGAGATTTGTCCCCAGGAGAAGTGTGTGTAGGAAAGTGTGGGGGCTCTCTGAGTCGTGGATAATAAGCCAGAATGATGAGGTCGATGAGAGCTGATGTAAGTGAGGCCCCAACATTTAGTAGGTGAGTGTGTTGTTTTGAGTCCAGCTGAGACCAACTGTGGCTGGAAAAGAGGTTGAGGGTGTTGGCAAACAAAGATCAATGGCCTCAGTTAGGGCACAGGTCAAAGAACCCAGTGCCCTGATCTCAGAACATCACGTGCGAGCTTGCTCTCTGCTTCAACACAGCCCTACTTCCTCTCTCAGACGTCTCTCTGACCAAGGTCAACCATTACACCGCAGGCTTAATGGCATTTCAGTGTGAATGTGAAAAGAAAACTTTCTGTAACTGCTCAGATTTGAGATGCTCTCCCTCATGAGACTCGTAGGTACGTCAGGACCCAGGGGAGGGTGCACTGGTCAACAGCGGCAGTGGCCCTGCTGCAGGACACTCACTCTTTGTTGAAGTAGCTATAGCACTGGTCACACACGCGGGTAGGGTTCTCTCGGCAGCCTTCCACTAGCATTTTCTTGGTGGAGCAGGAACTGCACACCAGCCGGCCACAGCGGCGACAGTGATGACGCCTGTTGAACTGAGGAGTGTCATTGGAAAGAGAAAGGGAGGAGAAAATGAGATGGCCGGACCTGTGAGCAACCTGTCAATCCGTTTATCCTTGGAATGAGCCACCTGCGACTCGCTAAGATGATCAGGTGCTTGGGCCTCTGTTGAGAAAGAACACACTAATCCTTGCCTTCACAAAGCTGACATTTAAAGATGTCTCTCATTTGATGGGCAAAGATGCCCAAGTCATAGACAGTTTTGCAAGAGCTTCTGACAAGCCCTACCTGTCTGTGGAGGAAACGTGTGAAGACAGAACAAAAAGCAGTGGGGAAAAAGTGACTTTCCGAGCCAGTGAGGAACACACTTCTACAAGGTATGGATGATGATGAAAAAGTGTCCTTTTTTCAAGTGTTTTACAAATACTGCCTTATTTCATCATAAGATGTTGATAGACATTTTATACGTTTTTTATAGAAGAGGAGGAAACAAATACAGAGAAATTACACCATCATCATTTTCCCACATGCTGAGCTATTGTGCCAGTCAGGTGCTGTGCTCAGTGTGGTAACACGTGTTACTGTAGTTACTGCTTATGAACCAAGTAATACATCATCTCCAGGTTACAAGGGAGCATCTGAGATGAAAAGATTAACAGTCACATTGCAAGTAAGAAGAGGTAGGGCTGGGATGAGAACTGAAGTCCTCTGGCTCCAGCACTTAAAACCATTACCAGGTCACCTGTCTTACTGCAAAAGACACGAGAGCTGGAAATGAGATGTTCTGATGTTTGGTCACTCCTTCTGCAATACCTCTGCCTCTTTTCATTTATTTCATAAGAAAGGCAGAGATTTAGAATTTAAGGCTACTCAATAGTGGGGGACAGTCTACCCTCTAGCTGAACTCAGAAAATACATCCTGGTCAGGTCAAAGATAAACCCAGTGCCTTAGACCTTCTGAACACACCCTCTCCTCCTGGGGACAGAAGGTGACTATAAACGCAGGCTCATGAAGGAGAACTTTCATTTCTCCCGCAGGCGAAGCTGGAGACAGACAAGACTTACCATGGTGAAGCGCTCCCGGCAGCAGACCATGCAGACGCTCTCACTCTCATCCGGGACCCACTGGTGCCTGGCAGGGGGTGTCGCTGGGGGCACAAACTCCAGTGGCAGCTGACTCTGGGGGAAGTTCCTCTCCCTCAGGCTCGGGGAATGTACAGTGGAGACACCTGGGAGTCAGAGCCAGAAGTCAGAGTAAAAGGTGATTAACAGTCAAGCTGATAAATGACAAAGGAATGAGAGAATTAGAACTGTACCATTTTACAAAGCCTCCTAATAGCACAGCTCCAATTAATGATCATCGATGGCTGATTGCCAAAAGAGCACTGTGTGGGACTTCCCTGGTGGTCCAGTGGCTAAGACTCTTGGCTCCCAATGCAGGGGGCCTGGGTTCAGTTCTTGGTCAGGGAACTGGATGCCACATGCCACAACTAAGACCTGGAATAGCCAAATAAATATGTCATGTTTCTGAACTTGGTGATTTACAGAAAAAAAGAGCATTGTGCATTTCCTGATGGAAGGCATAAGACTGCCTATCAAATATACTAGCCAAAAAACATTGAGCCTGAATCAAATCAAGCTTCTAGGTCTATTCTATTTACAGGGTACTGGAAATGTAGGGGAGGAGACCCAGATTACCACAGGATGACAGTCAACAAAACCAGAGTGTGAGAAGCTCTATGGGACAAGTGAACCAGTTTCCTTCACAAATAAAAAAAGAGGTAGAGGAAAAAAGAGGGTACGGAAACCTATTGATTAAAAGATTCTTATTAAGAGAGAGTTTAGTCAAATGCCATGTGTGGACATTATTTACATCCTGATTCTAGAAATACCAGTTCTAAAAAAATTCCTCATGAGATTACTGGGGAAATCTGAATATTGACTGGATAGTTTATAATAATAAGCAATCATTAATTTGGTTTTAGGTATGAGAATGATGTTATGGTTTTGTTTTATACATGTCCTTACCTTTCAGAGATATACACTGTTTTTTTTTTTTTTTTTTTTTGGGCCATGCCATGCAGCTTGTGAGATCTCAGTTCGCTGACCAGGGATTGAACCCAAGCCATAGCTATGAAAGCCCTGAACCCTAACCATTACACCACCAGGGAACTCCCGAGATAGACACTGTTTTATTTATGAACAAAATGGTATGATATCTGGGATCTGTTTCAGAATAATCCAGTAGAGGGACAGGGGTACAGATAAAACAAGAATGGTCATACTCAGATGCTAAATATTGCAACTGAGTAATAGGTACGTGACACTTCATTACACTGTTCTCTCTACTTTGGTGTACTGGAAATTTTCTATAATAAAAAATAAAGAAAAAATTAAGTACACCAAAGCTGCTCAGGCTGCCTTATGCAGATTTGTGCAGCTGCTCATATCCCTGTATACCTGAGCTCTTCTGTCAGGTCTGCTGATTATCCTGAAGCATGGCTCCTTCTCAAAGTTGGGCCACAAAATGCCACTTTACTTTATGGTATCTAAGGAGAAGGATGGTATGGTACCTAGCAGAATGATGTTGGCAGGTCACAGAAAAAGAGAACTGGAAACACAGTGACTCTTAGCAGCACCCAAGAGAAGAGAGATTGTTGACCTCTCCCAGGAGCCTGTTCTCCTGACTGTTGGCAAAACAAACACTTGCTGAGCCTCTTCTGAGTGCAGGTCATTGGGCAAAAGTCAGGAGATTGGAGTGGAGGGGTGGTGAAAAGGGGTGACCGAGAACTGGCAGGAGACTTCAAAGACCTTGCACCCTGTGTGGGTGACAGACATAAATAACTACCTGTAGGACAGGGTGAGAATGAACATGACAACTAAATAGGTCGATCCTCCTTATTAGTAGATTCCATATTTGTGAAGTTGCCTACTTGTTAAAATTTACTTTTAACTTCAAAATTGGTATTTGCATTGCTTTTGTAGACATACATAGAGTGGTGAATAATTTGAATTGCAGGCTTGTTATTATGCAGGTTCTCATTTACAGTTGAATAAGGTCATGTTTTGCTTTCTTATTTCAGCTCTCATACAGAGCAGACCAGAGAATGGAGCCAGTAGAGGACAGTACGGCACGGAGTACAAGAAGCTCACTTCTGGGGATGGTTGGACAGGGTTTGAATCCCAAATGCTCAATATGCACTCGTGGATGGGGTGACTTCAGGCAAGTCACTTTAACTCTCTGAGCCTCTTTTTCTCTTTTGTACAATAAAGAAAATAGAATCTACTGGGATGAACTGTTTTCAGTTTGAGATTATAATGTATGTAAAATGTGTGTATATGTATATATTTATATATATGTGTGTATACATACAAGCAAACACACACATACAAGCATATTTTCCCTAGGAGCAATGGTTCTGCTGCTGCTGCTGCTAAGTCACTTCAGTCGTGTCCGACTCTGTGTGACCCCATAGATGGAAGCCCACCAGGCTCCCCCGTCCCTGGGATTCTCCAGGCAAGAACACTGGAGTGGGTTGCCATTTCCTTCTCCAATGTGTGAAAGTGAAAAGTGAAAGTGAAGTCGCTCAGTCATCTCCGACCCTTAGCGACCCCAGGGACTGTAGCCTACCAGGCTCCTCCATCCATGGGATTTTCTAGGCAAGAGTACTAGAGTGGCTTGCCATTGCCTTCTCCGGGAGCAATGGTTCAGTATTTGCTAATTCATTGTTTGTGGACTCTTCACAGATATACTACTGCAGATAATAAGAATCGTTCACATGCTGAGTTTTCTGGGATATACAAAGCTGGAACAAATCAACAAAATCTATAAGAATGTTGTGACTGGAAATGAAAAAAGCAGCAAAAGAATCAGAAAATCAGAGTAAGGCAAGACTGAACTGAAAAGTGGGTAACTCTCAGAACTCATGCTTACCAGGAGCAGTAGCAGAAGAGAACTCGACTGATGGTGGCCTAGACAAGGCCTCGAGGTCTGAAGCCTGACTGACAGTCTCCTGGAGGTGAATCACAGAGTCTGCAGGGAAGGAAAGTGTTGACAGATCATTCGACCATAAACAAACCTTACCTGTTTTGCTAGGAATTTAGTTCAAAGCCCTGTTGGTTTCACTGTCATCCCCTGAGTCTACCAGGCATGCCAAGAATGACCGAAGGACGTCAAAGACAGTCATAAGCATGCTTCTCAAACGCCTCAATAAATAAACTATGTTAGGCATGTGAGATAAGCTATGTAGACACTAGGATTCTACAAAATAAATCTAAAGATGTCCAGAGGGAAGCGGAAGATATTTAAGTGATAGTCCTGGAGGGTAGGGAGTAAGAAAAAAAAAAAGCTGGCTGGGAACATTAGCCCTCATTTATTTCCTTGTCTTCATTCTATTAGAGACTGAGTCAGCTCACATACTAGTGACATCTGATGTGACCCTGGGAACAGTCCTCAAATCAAAATGATGGCACTTAAGAGCCCATCGCACCAAGGCTAGACAGAGACCACTCTCAGCACGTTTTGTTTTCTGAACCTTTCTGTTATTATGCACATCATTTCATTCAGGTTAGCCTGCCACTTCCTCCAAGACTGAGATCTCTCCTATACAAAAGAGCTCTCTCTCCTGAAGCATATCCTCTCATTCTCTACCAACTCAAAATCGTAAAAGAGGAGAAATGAAAACTAAGGGTGGAGCACGGTATTTCCTTCTCCATGAAGAACCCCCACTGAGCATGCTGGCCGTTACCTGAGCGTTTCTCCCGCAGAGGGTATGGGAAATCCAGGGCTTTTCCCGCATATCTGGAAAGCAGTGAGTCCACCTCGTCCGTGGTGAAGCCAATCTCCTGGCCGGCCAGCAGCTGGCGCAGGGTCTGCACGGCCACAGTGGCCCAATCCACTTTCATGTTCATGAGCAGCTGCTCCAGCATGAGCAGGGGGTTAGAGGACAGGTGGGAGTAGCTGGCCCGGTGCTGCTCGGGCAGGGTCAGCAGGACCTGGGAGTGGGGTAGAGCCCCAGTGTGAAGGAAACAGGATATGAATTTCAGAAGAAAGTCAAGATTCTCACGGGGAAGTGGGAAGGGTATCTGGGACCAATGGGCTCTTGGTCAGCTGGCTGGGAGTCTTTTAGAAAGGAAGTAAGGCTGGACTCCTAGCTAAAACCTCCAGGTGGTAATCAAGATGAGGGGAACTTTCTCTGGAAAAGTTCAGATAGTAAATATTTCAGACTTTATAGGCCATAAGGTCTTTTTGGAATCTACTCAACTGGTAAATGAGTGTACATGCTTGTGTTTCAATAAAACATGATTTATAAAAGCAGGCAGAGGACTGGATTTGGCTCACAGGTGCTGATCTCCTAACCCCCAGCCTAGACCAACCAGGCATATTTGACCTCTGCCTGATCCTTAAAGTCACCGTTCCGTCCTTCTCAGGCTTTGCTAGAATAAGCAATATAAGGTGGACTAAACCTGGCACCTCCAGGGTCCTACAGGTGAATGATGACTCTAAATTCTTCCTAGGGGTTCTTATCACTGGGCTTGAAATGTTCACTGGCTCTGATCATTGCCAATCTTCAAAGATTCCACTCAGGCACAGTATATCCAAAAAGAGAAAAACTGGATCATCCTCTTTAGGATCATTATACATGGTTGACCTCTTAGCAAGTAGGCTGGTGGTCAAGTTCATGGCTCTACCAGCACTGGTTCTATTCATGTGGTGCGTTCTATACTCAGGGGACAGTATGACTGCCAATCATAATCATTATCAGAGAGTTAGAAGGCCTTATCTTTTCCTAAACACTACTCCACTGAAATTAGCTCATAATTTCTTCTACTAGGTTACACATCAAGTTAACCTACTAGGTTAACTACTAGGTTATCCCACTGCACAGACAATTGACCTCTTTCCTTTAGCACAGAGTAGCTTTAAGGATTTAAAGCAGCAGTTTTAAATCCTCACATCAGAATCCTCTGGAAAACAGGCAGGCCCTGTCCCAAAAAGTTCAGTTGTAAATACTCTAGGGTGGGGGTCAACTACTACTATTTTTAGAAAGTCCAGGTGATTCTAATTCATGGTCAGAATTTAGAAGCCTTGATATGGCAGATGTCAGGCAAAGCATACAGAGAACAGGAGGACCATAAAATTCACTTTTGAGGCAGAGCAGTAGGCAATGCTAAGTTCTAAGGGATATGGTGGGCTATTAGGGTCAAGATTTTGTATAGCACAGGCCAAGGAAGGCAGATGCCTGGAAGAGCAAGCTCTGAAGTGGGAGCTGGACCATCATGCTTTCCTGACAGCCCCTCCTCCTCCTGACCTTGGATCCCATGTACAGTGCCTGGATTTCACGGTGTCGGTCAGCGGTCAGTTCTCCATAGAAGTGGGTGGTGAGGTAGTTGGCCAAGAAATGAGAAGTGGCCAAGCTAGGGTGCTGGTCGAGGGACTGCTCTGTGACCTCAAGGCACATGGTGGGGTCGGGAATTCTTTGTAGAAGCTGTTGCAGGAGGAAGGTAGAGGAGAAAGGTGAGGCCCGTAGAAGAACTCTTAGTCCTTGTTTTGAGAACAGAATCTTTCGGTTTATTCACCTTGGATTAACCCTTTCTCTGCACTCATTTTTTTCCCCCACCACCCCTTAGCTTCACAAATGATGGCTTTGACAGGACCAAAGATCAGCAGGATATTGGACCCAGCTGCCCACCTGGCACCTAATGCAGGGTTGGCATTTACAGGCAGGGTGACTATAACCAGCTCATGGAGGAGCAGATCTGAGACTGTGAGTGCTCTGAATGGGATCCAGTAGGAACAGAACCATCCGATTCGACCAACCTTCGCATCCCTCCCAAAAGAAAACTGGGAAGAGTTGGAGGCTTACCTGCAGAGCCTTTTCATGATCTCCTCTTTCTAGAAGGTGGAGGAGATGCTTCTGATGTAGGTTGATTAAATGTTCTCTTGGAATAGGGTAGAGGCAGCCCCACTCCTCACACAACTCATACTCCTGGAAGGAAACACACATGCCTTCAACCCCTTAAAATCCCGGCCGTGTCACTCATTCAACTCTTGCCTGGTTATTCTCAGCAGTCCTGAATCTGCCAAAGCCCCAGGACAGCTTGGGACGTGTTGATGGGAACTTAGTTGTGGGATTAAAGTGGGATCATAAAGGACTGGAATTGGCAAGGTAAGTTCTGAAAATGGTGCAAGTAGGCAGCTAAAGATGTCCTTTTCCTCTTAGCTCAACTGTAAAAAAGAAACAGATGACATACAGCCGCTAACGCTTGGTGTCAGTGCCGGGAAGATACTAGGGAAGTGGGAAGACTGAGAGGACTGTCAAAGGAGACAGCGCCTACTCAGCTCTGACTGTTGCCATAGGACTCTGCAGGCCCAGTGCTGCCAGAGTTCAAAAATTTTCAAAAAAAATTTTGAGGGCTTCCTTGGAGGTCCAGTGGTTAAGACTCCACACTTTCACTACAGGGGACATGGGTTCAATTCCTGGTCAGGGAACTAAGATATCTCTCACATGCTTTGCGGCATGGCCAGAAAAAAAAAAAAAATTACAAAAACATTTTTTTTTTAATTGAAAAATCTCCCTATTTTCCAATGCTGGCAATGAAATCAATATGAAAAGCTAAAAATTCTGCAGACCACTACTGCACAGGCCAAATAAACACGTTGGTGTTGGATTCCATTGATATCAACCCTTGTTACTCCCAGCATCCCCACCCCCAATTTGTGAGCTCTGGATTAAAGTTTCAGAGAGTGGAATTCTCAGAGCTACGTCTGAGTATTCTATGGTGGCATCTGGAAGGCTCTCCCCAAAACTCTGCTTGGGGCCACCTTCTTCAGGATGTTCCCTTGTCGCTCAGGCTACATTAGATGTTCACAGGGAGGGCACCACCCTGTGGCACCATCACAGTCTGGGCTTGCTTCTGTCACTTGGTATATCACAATCACCTAGGGATATGTCTCACATTGACCCCCACCCTCGCCCCGACCACCGCCTTCCCAAAATAATGAGTTGCGCAAAGGCAAAGGCAAAGGCTAAGCTTAATGACCTTTGTTTCACCACTATCTAGCACAGTGGTCAATAAAGGTTTCCTGGATGAGTCAGCACCTGAATAAATATATCTACATTTTGATCTACGATATATATCAGCTCCTTAAAGGGTAAAGAAAAAATTTACTCAGCACTCAATGTCCAACAAACACATGGAAAGGTAGTTAAGGTCATTAGTAATCATGACAACGTAAATTAAAACAATGATGAGATACCATCTTATTGGCAAAGAGTAAAAAGCTGGACAATGTCAAAATTGCCAAGAAGATGGAGCAATAGAGATTGTGAGTGGGAGAATAAGTGGGCCAGAACAATGTGGTAACATCTTAGTAAAGGTGAGGATGCTCATGCCTCGTGATGCAGCAGTTCCACATTGAGTATGTATTCTGTACCTACTGTGAGCAGTGTAGGAAATCTCATGTATGAAAACAAGGGTGATAGTTCAAAAGCGTTAACTGTCTTATTCTATACACTTCTCTGAATGCTGGTAAGTTTCACATGCATAAAAAAGAGAAAAAACAGTGTTATGTAATTACAGAAAAAGATGTGAACCTTGACATATGGAAAGGAGTCTACCTAACTGGCTAAGGAGGGGCAAATCTAGAAAGAGGAGGAAGGAGAATAGTACCCAGGAAAACGGTACCTTGGCTTCCAGAATCAGGTTCATGACAGTTGATGGGTCCTCAGCACAACAGTTTCTCAGGGCCTGCCAGTCACACCACACGGGGGTAGACTGCAAACCTAGAATCTAAGGAAAGACAAGAAAAGCTATCAAACCACACTGTAGTTTCTCTGTCCAGGAACTAGTCATTGGAGTTTCCAGGGATGGGCCATCCCCAGGTCTCTGGACCACACTTGCCAGGAGAGACACGGAATAAGAACCAAAGGGACAGAGTGTTTGGAGGGATGAGCGAACTGATCCGGCAAGTATAACCAAGGAGCCAAGATTTGGAGTGGGGAGGCCACAACTGTAGGACAGTTCTCAGAGGCTTCTGAACTCCTCTGCAGCTTGTTCAGTCTTCTGGGGTCACTTGTCCCTTGCGCCTTCATCTCAAAACTCTATCCAGGTTATTCTTCTGGCTTGAATGCTCTGTGGGATCACCCTTCAGGTAGCATTTTAGCTCAGCATGAAAATTGCTGAGGAAGAGTGGGAAAAAAATCTTTTTCACTTGCCATTTTCACTTTCCCTGGTTGCGCTCTGGACTCTCATTACCAGTACACTTGGAAAGATTAGCGTATAGCTAAATAGCATACAGCATGTAGCTGTATCACGTAAATCTATCTCCCTAAGCCTCTTGATCTTGAATATAACACATGCATCACAAGAACCTTTCACTTGAAAGGTTGAACTGAAAGTGAAATTTATCCCTTTCAAAATGGCTATAGTTATAGTGAAGAGTTTTCATAAAACATGATCCACTGAAGGAGGAAATGGCAAACCTTGAGGAAATTTTTACCTTGAGAACCCCATGAACAGTATGAAAAGGCAAAAAGATATGACACTAGAAGATCAGAAGGTATACAATATGCTACAAGGGAAGAGTGGAAGGCAATTACTAATAGATTCAGAAAGAATGAAGTGGTTGGGCCAAAGTGGAAATGACGCTCAATTGTGGATGTGTCTGGGGATGAAAGTAAAGTCCAATGCTGTATACAGCAACACTGCACAGGACCCTGAAATGTTAGGTCCTGAAGCAAGGTAAACTGGACATGATCAAGCAGGAGATGGCATGAGTGAACACTGACATCTTAGGAATCAGTCAACTAAAATGGATGGGAATGGGTGAATTTAATTCAGATGACCATTATGTCTACTACTGTGGGCAACAATTTCTTACAAGAAATGGAGTAGCCCTCATAGTCAACAAAAGAATCCAAAATGCAGTACTTGGGTACAGTTTCAAAAATGACAGAATGATCTCGATTTGTTCCCAAGGCAAACCACTCAATATCATAATAATCCAAGTCTAAGCCCCAACTGCTAATGCCGAAGAAGTTGAAGTTGACTGGCTCTATGAAGACCTATAAGACCTTCTACAACTAACACCAATAAAAGGTGCCTTTTCATCATAGTGGATTGGAATGCAAAAGTAGGAAGGCAAGAGATACCTGGAGGAACAGGCAAGTTTGGCTTTGGGGTACAAAATGAACCTGGACAAAGGCTAACAGAGCTTTGCCAAGAGAACATAATTACCCTTTCCCAACAACCCAAGAGATGACTCTACACATGGGGATCACCAAATGGTCAACACCGAAATCAGATTATGTTCTTGGCAGCTGAAAATGGAGAAGCTCTATACAGTCAGGAAAAACAAGACCGAGAGCTGACTGTGCTCAGATCATGAGCTCCTTATTGCAAAATTCAGGCTTAAATTGAAGAAAGTAGGGAAAACCACTAGGTCATTCAGGTATGACCTAAATCAAATCCCTTATTATTATACAGTGGAGGTGACAAATAGATTCAAGGGATTAGATCTGTTAGACAGAGTGCCTGAAGAACTATGTACAGAGGTTTGTAACACTGTACAGGAGATGGTGACCAAAACCATCCCCAAGAAAAAGAAGTGCAAGAAGGCAAAATTCTTAAAGAGATGGGAATACCATACCACCTTACCTGTTTCCTAAGAAACTTGTATGTGGGTCAAGAAGCAACAGTTAGAATTGGACTTGAAACAATAGCCTGATTCAAAATTGGAAAAGGAGTATGACTAGGTATGAAGAGTACATCATGTAAAATGCTGAGCTGGATGAATCACAAGCTGGAGTCAAGATTGCTGGGAGAAATATCAACAACCTCAGATATGCAGATGATACCATTCTAAATGGCAGAAAGTGAAAAGGAACTAAAAAGCCTCTGGATAAAGATGAAAGAGGAGAGTGAAAAAGCTGACTTAAAACTCAACATTCAAAAATCGAAGATTATAGCATCCGGTCCCAGTACTTCATGGCAAATAGAAGGGAAAAAAGTGGAAACAGTGACAGAATTTATCTTCCTGGTCTCCAAAATCACTATGGACAGTGACTGCAGCCATGAAATTGCTTCTTGGAAGAAAAGTCATGACAAACCTAGACAGCATATTAAAAAGTAGAGCTATCACTTTGCCAACAAACGTCCGTATAGTCAAAGCTATGGTTTTTCCAGTAGTCAGGTACAGAAGTGAGAACTGGACCATAAGGAAGGCTGAGTGCCAACAAATTGATGTTTTTGAATTGTGGTACTGGAGAAGACTCCTCAGAGTCCCTTGAACTGCAAGGAGATCAAATCAGTCAATCCTAAAGGAAATTAACCCTGAATATTCCTTGGAAGGACTGATGCTGAAGCTCCAATACTTTGGCCACCTAATGTGAAGAGCTGACTCACTGGAAAAGACCCTGATGCTATGAAAGATTGAAGGCAAAAAAGAGAAGGGGGTGGCAGAGGGTGAGATGGTTAGATAGCATCACTGACTCAATGGACATGAATTTGAGCAAACTCCCCTAAAGGACAGGGAAGCCTGGTGTGTTGTAGTCCATGGGGTCACACAGAGTCAGACATGACTAAGTGACTGAACAACAGCAACACTGAAATTTAACTGAAGTTTAAAATAATCTTTAAAGAAGACAGAGATTAAATTCTATAAAAACTCTTGACCACCACCAGCAAAAAGACACCATATACATAAACTGTACACAAAGCTCAAATATACAGGGATTCCTTGGGGATACTGCGGGTTTAGTTCCAGACCACGACAAGTGAATATTATAATAAAGTGAGACACACGAATTGTTTGGCTTCCTAGTGCAAATAAAGTTATGTTTACATTATACTGTAGTCTATAAATTGTGCATTGTCTGAAAAATGCACATGCCTTAAATATTTTATTGCTGAGCCTTCATCCAGGTTTTATCTTTTTGTGACAGCAACATCAGAGTTCACTGATTACAGATCACCATAACAAATATAATAATAATGAAAAAGTTTGAAATACTGTGAGAATTCTCAAAATGTGACACAGAGACATGAAGAGAGTAAATGCTATTGGACAAATGGTGCCAAGAGACACTCAATGCAGGGTTGCCACAAATCTTCAATTTGTAAAAACGTAGTATCTGCAACAGAGAAGGCAATGGCAAGCCACTCCAGTACTATTGCCTAGAAAATCCCATGGATGGAGGAGCCTGGTAGGCTACAGTCCCTGGGGTCGCTAAGGGTCGGACACGACTGAGCGATTTCACTTTCACTTTTCACTTTCACACATTGGAGAAGGAAATGGCAACCCACTCCAGTGTTCTTGCCTGGAGAATCCCAGGGTCAGGGGAGCCTGGTGGGCTTCCGTCTATGGGGTCACACAGAGTCGGACACGACTGAAGTGACTTAGCAGCAGCAGCAGCAGTATCTGCAAAGTGCAATAAAGCAAAGTGCAGCAAAAAAAAGAAAGGAATGCCTACACATAAAAAAGATGCTGTTCAGACTGTAGAGCATCATTCCAGTGTTAATCTTGTTGTGATTTTTAATCCTTATCTGACACATATATATTTAAAATCATAGGAGTCAATAAAATAGGAACCAGATAAGAGATTCTATCGATATTCACCTAAGAACAGAAGCTAGATACAGAGAAATAGCCAGGCCTAGATTTTGTTTCTTAAAATCCACCATCACATGAGAACAGGCTGGAGCTGGTAACAGGGTAAGAAGCCTATTTCCTTTCTCCTGATGCCAGGTCCTATACCTTCTGATACACCTGCAGCTCCACGAGCTTTCTCCGTAGCTCACACTCCAGCCCATCTTGGACAGCTGTATCTGAAAGGCAGTAGGCCAGGATCTCCAGGCACCACTCCAGGGGCCACCGGTCCACAAACTGCAGTGTTAGCTGACTTCTCAGACACGCATCCTTCACAGCAAACAGGTACTGCCAACCTTCTTTGTCTACAAGACAAAAAGATATTCAG
This sequence comes from Moschus berezovskii, assembly GCF_049115385.1. NCBI lineage: Eukaryota > Metazoa > Chordata > Mammalia > Artiodactyla > Moschidae > Moschus > Moschus berezovskii. The sequence continues at coordinate 23,876,223 of NC_142468.1, read as the reverse complement.
CAAGCCTGGCACGGGAGCTCAAGAGTCCAGGTTACTTCTTAAGAGAAGGGCTGTGTTCAGTTTCACAAAACAGAAGTTGGGAGAATCCTGAAGATCCAACTGGCCCGAATTAGTTTTTACACTTGGAACAATTCTATGATGAGGACAGATGCTATATCTTGTTTCTTGTTATGCAAATGAAATCAAAGTCATGGGAGTTTCTGAAGAGAGAGGAGGAGGAAAGGAGAGAGGAGAAAGGAAGGAGAAAAGGGAGAAAGAATGAAAATAGAGAAGACAGAAGAACACATGAGGAGCTCCACGGTTTGGCAAGCTGCATACACAGCACCGTTTCAGACTCAACTTGTCAGCAGAACTTTCGGTTTTCCCTGTAATTTCCATGCTGTTTCCTACATTACAACTTGAAAGTTATTGCAGGCAAATTAGGTGTTTTTTTTTTTTTTTTTTACTGTTGTTTTTACTTAGAAGTTCACACTCCCACATCACAGAGCTGAAACACAGACTCCAAGCCATTAAGACCTCGGAGCCAGTCAGTGGATTTCTCCACCTTCTCAAGGAAGGATTTTTTCATTTCCATAAAGAAGCCAAGGACCCACCCACAGCCTGTCTGGCTCTTGCTCCCCCTAGTGGAGGGCTGAAGGTCACCACTCTCACCTCTGGGTACACGTCAGTCTCTGGGGAGCTTTTATAGTAGGAGTTGACTAATAGGCCCCTGTGTGTGTGTGTGTTTTAAATAATTAAAAAAAAATCATTTATTTATTTACTCTTGAGTGCACTGGGTCTTTGTCACTGCCCAGGCTTTCTCTAGTTGCAGTGAGCAGGGGCAACTTTCTAGTTGTGGTGTGCAGGCTTCTCATTGCGGTGGGCTCTAGAGCACAGTTGACCACCTCAATAGTTGTGGTCCCATGGGCTCTGTTGGGCTCTGCCAGCAGGTGGGATCTTCCTGGATTAGGGATCAAATCAGTGCCTCCTGCATTGGCAGGTGAGTTCTTTACCACCAGGGAAGCCCCTTAGGGTCTGTTTTTATAAAGATTTACTAGAAGACAGCCAAGCTTGCTTATTTATGGTCTGTGGCTGATTTCATGCCATAATGACAGATTCGAGTGGTTGCCACCAAGCCTGTAGAGCCTACAAAGCCCTTTACAGAAAAACTTTCCTGACAGCTCTTTTAAAGCAAACACTTGCCTGAACCTTATCATGGGCTTCTGGAAATGGGGCTCAGATATTTGTAGTCTATAACATTTGCCAAAGATTCTGATATGCAGGGTTGAGAACACTGGTTATGAGTGCCTGCCCTAAAGTTTGATGGGCTTGGGTTCTAAGCTCTGCTCCACCACTGACTATCCTGGGCAGTTTCCCTCGCTCTGGGCCTGGCTCGCCTCTCTGTATCATCAGACCATGGTGGCACCTTTTCTCTAGAGTTCCTGTGAGGATCAGACGTGATGATCCACTCGGTGAATGCTCAATGTTATTACCATTAGCTGAAGGAGGGAGACACAGCTTTCTGCTCACCACAAGCCGCCGCACAGCTCAAGACTGCATCCTGTATGCTGCTCAAGTCATCCACATCTTGTCCGTACACATTAGTGAGCTGAAGGGCCCGGCGCCAATCTCTAGCCACCAGGGCTTCCTCGAAGGCCTCGGTGAGCACGTCCAGGGCAGTGGGAGAATGGAGGCCTAGGAGGACGGTAGAGAGACTGGCCCGGCCACAGAGACTCGCGGCCAGACTCTGCCCCTGATCGGAGGACCCTCGGAGGGGTTCCCAGGCAGCCAGGAGGGAGGCCTCCAGCAGAGGGAACTGTTCCAGGAGGCGTTCACACTCCCGGGCTACCTGCTCGGCTGTCAGAGGCACTTCCCTGCGGCCACGAAGCTCCTTCCATGACAAGGTGGGCTTGGTGACCTTTGACCCCCGGGAAGCCCCCAGACAGGCCACGGTAGCCAGCAGCTTCGAGCGGGATTTCAGAAAGGCCAAGGCGGAGGAGGTAAGGGCTGGGGGTGATGAATCCCTCGGGGAGGAAGGGGGCTTTCTTTCCAGTGTGGGGTTCTCAGTTGACTTCGGGCTCAGCATGGAAAGTGGGAGGTCATCCAGGCAGCGGGAGGTGTGCAGCTGGGCCAGGGTGCCCAGGCGGGTCAGAAGGGCTGACATCTGCTGGCTCTGCCTGGATGAGCAGAGGGTGAGGGGCTCGCAGCAGCAGTTGACAATGACCTGCGGCACGCTCAGGCTCAGACCTTCTTGGGCCAGGAGGGCTGCCAGCCTGGAGGGAGAGAAGCAGAGGGCATGCAAGGCCTGAGTGCCTGGGCACCATCACTCAATCTCCAAATTTCTTTATGTTTAAACAAACAGAGGTAAACGCAGACTCTCTGTTTCCCCTTATCCCCCTCCTCTTTTTAACTCAAAAGGCAGCCTATTAGACCCAATGCCCTGCCCCTTGCTTTTTTACTTAATAACACATCTGGTAGATCTGTCCATATCTACAGAGAGGCCCCTCATTCTATTTTTTTTTAATAGCGACACAGCATTCCATTATGTGGAGGAACCTGAATTTAACTAGTCTCCTATTAGTGGACGATGGCTATGACATACAAAGTTGTGATAAAATGACTTAGTACATACAGCATTTTTCATATGTATAATAAAGCTTCGGGATAAACTTCCTGGTGTGGACTGCCAAAAATGTCAAAAATGCGGATCGTCGTTTTAGTGGACATGGACAAACTGCTTTCCCACAGGGGCTGTACCAATTTATATCCTGCTGGTAATCTGTGAGAATGTTTGTTTTCCTACAGCCTAGCCAACTAATTGTGTTATCAACGGTTTGGATTTTTGCCTACTCTTAAGTAGAGTCACCTCTTAATTTTATTTATTTTTAATCTGATTTTAACCCCTTTATTTAGATGTGGATAGGAAGAAACAAGGCACACTGAATTTTAATGAAGCCAGCATAAGAGTAACTGCAAATTAATGGAAAAGTTGAAGAAATCCCCCTTCCTGTACTGAACTCAAACACAGCTCCACTGAGCCCTTGGTTTCCTTGATGAAACAGTTAGGAAGGCCAATGCCTGACACTCACGGGGCGGCTCCTACCTGTCTGGGGGTACTTGTCGCTCAAGCAGGAGGTGTGACACCAGTTGGGAAGAGCTTTGTTGCAGGAGAACAAAGGGGTTTCCTACCTTGACCTCCACATGATCTGCAAAAGTAAAGAGAGTGATCTTTGCACCACTGACTGCAACACTCAGAGCCCTATTTTCCAGAATCACCAACAAAAAAATAGTGTCAAAATTACACGGAAAGTCCTTTCATTGGTATTTTTCTGGGTAAAAGGTATTCTTGACACGATGCTGACCACAGGTTTATCTACGCCTTACCACTGTTCTAGAGACTTCCAACCACAGACACACTTCAGTGAACAGGTCTAGCCACAAATACCAATTTCTGCTCCCTTCCATGTGACTGAAGTGCAGGTAATACTTGCTCTGTGGACTCGAGTAAGCATCTGGCATTTTAAACAAAGACTCAATTCCTCTTCTCAGTCCTTACACCCACAGTAGATCGGAGATCTGAGAGAGTATTTTTGAGTCATTAATGCCATCAAAATGTACTGAATACTCTCATGTGCTGTACCTGTACGAGGCATCAGGGAGATAAAGGTGAATAAAACGCAGAGGTGACTAAGAGAAGACCCCATAAATCTAGTGTCCTTGGCTACTGCTGCACCTAGAACCTCTTCATTGTATGCCTTCTTCTTCCCTGCCCTAGACACTCGTGGGCTGGTCCTGACTGTATTTCTTTTCCTGCTACTTACCAGGCTCAGAGCTCAGGCTCCGAAGGAGAACAGCAGCCAGGGTGCTGCAGTATCTGAAGAAGGTGCCCATGTAGTCAGTCTGCTTGCCGCCTGCTGCTGTCTGTTTGCCCAGGTTCTTCTGGAGGAGCTGAGCCTGGATATACACAGGGTGGGCCTCGGCCTCCGGAGCTTTCTGGGCCACCTGCTCCACCAGGGAGGAGAGTGGGGTACCCCTGGGCTCTGGGAAGAGTTACGGAAGGAGAAGGCATGCAGTCTTGAGTCTGTGCATCCGGCTTTGGGTCAATTTCCAACACAATATGGGAACTGAGCCTCTGCTCAGTTCTGCATGGGGCATCCTATACTTGGGTATTATACTTACAAGGCAGCTATAAAATCCTAAGTTTATAAAATATAAATACCGCATGGTATTTAAATATAAAATATATTGCATGGGGCATCCTACAGCTTGGGTATTACACTTATAAGGCAGCTACACAATCCTAAGGGCTTCCCTGATAGCTCAGGTGGTAAAGACTCTACCTGCAATGCAGGAGACACAGGTTCGATTTCTGGGTTGGGAAGATCTGCTGGAGAAGGGATAGGCTACCCACTCCAGTATTCTTGGGGTTCCCTGGTGGTTCCGCTGGTAAAGAATCTGCCTGCAATGTGGGAGACCTGGGTTTGACTGCTGGGTTGGGAGGACCCCCTGGAGAAGGTAAAGGCTACCCATTCCAGTATTCTGTCCTGGAGAATTCCATGGACTGTATAGTTCCTGGTGTCACAAAGAGTAGGACATAACTGAGTGACTTTCACCATACAATTCCAAGTTGGTTCCCTGTGCAAGTGATTCTCAGCCAGGAAGAGTTCTGAGTCTGGAGAAATCAGGGTGAAGAGTTCCATTTTCACCCCAGTGTTTCTGGGGTGGAACTCCTCTATGAAATGCATAGCACTCTTTTGGGGATGGTTTGGTCAATGTTTATGAAGTGACTTCTGGGTATATCTCTCATTAGGAATGAGAAACGTGTACCAGCTAACACTGGATGCTAAGGTGTGCTAAGCATCCCTTCACTTAGGAGGTGGGGAAACAGGTGGGATTAGTTACAAGACCAGTCCTGGTTAACTAGAGGGCTGGTAGGGCCCACTTCTGGGCTTCCCAGATGGTGCTAGTGGGAAAGAACCCACCTGCTAATGCAGAAGACTTGGGTTCAATCCCTGGGTCAGGAAGATCCCCTGGAGGAGGGCATGGCAACCCATTCTTGCTTGGAGAATGTCATGGACAGAGGAGCCTGGCAGGCTACAGTCTATAGGGTGGCAAAGAGTCGGACATGGCTGAAGCGACTCAGCACGCACACACAAGGGCCCACTTTTGAGTGCTAAGCCTCCATTCCAATGTGCTTCTCCATGCTCCACTATGTCCGTGCCCTAGTTCAACCTCAACTGCTCCCTTGCAGAAGGACTGGTACCTGGCAGCTCTAGCGCTTCTCTTAGCGACTGCAGGATCTGCTCCAGCTGCTGGGACAGGGTGGTGTGGCTGGCTACACAGTCCTCGGTGAGGCTGGGCCAACACATCTGAAGCAGCTCAGCAATGCTGCACCGTGGGGGACCTCCTCCTTTATCCTCTCCACTCTCTATGGAGAGCAAAAGAGAAGGAAAAAGTCAGGTCTGATGCTGACCCAACGTTCCGAGTCCAGGAGATGAAAAAATTGTAGTTAAGCAGCTCACCTGATTTGATTTGCCCGGCTGACACAAGTGGGTAATTGAGAATCTTACTGATCTGCTGAAGAACACCTGGAAAACCTCGAATGCCATCAGCATTGATGAATACGTGGTCTAGCCGGCGACCTGGAAATGGATGAATCAAGAGGGAATGCAGAAAAAACCTAAGGTACTTTCAGAGATTGAAAGTCCTGTATTTACGTGTAAAGTTTTATCTCCTTCAATATTAAGGGGGAGGCTGCTGTGCTGGCTGAGTAGACCAGTAAACCTGGTGTATTCCATGCTTGTGTTCCAGGGCCATCTGTGGCACGATGCCTCAGCTGTCCACAGCAGCAGACCCAGAAGCTCTGGTATTCCTGGGGAATTGCTGTCCCAAGTCAACCAGGCACTTCTTGTGGATTTGCCTTGGTACCTTTCTTAGTTGAGAATTTGAGCTGGGATCCAGTCTCCTCTAATTGTCTTAAATGGTATCCTGATACCCTCACTAGACTATAAAGAACTTTATGCAGAGATTATTCCTTATACCCTTCTTGTGCTCCATAAACTTCGGATAATCTGGAAATGCAGTAGGTACTAAATTAATTCCTGATTGGCATGAAACCAGTTGGCCTGAATATTATATAATCTTCATTCATTTTAGAATATAAGTGCTTTACTTTATGAGGGGGAAGTAAACTGTTCAGTAAAAACAGCATTGTGTATGCCACATACACTTTCTTAAAAGGACTATGTCAGCATTAAAGGATTTCAAGCCAACAGCTTAGAAGTGATTTGGAAGGGTGTGCATAAAAGACTTAAAACAGAAGGCCTGAGATTGCTATCCTCAGAAAGTCTTGCTGGCAAGGTTGGTCCTTGGCTGGCATCTTTGAACTTGACTGGTAGATGCTTTTCTACACTGATAAAATTTTACCTAAATTATGAAAGTGTCTGATTGTGCCTAAACTGTTTGTATGGTGTGGTTTATGCTGAACACCTGCCTTCCTTCCAAGAGTGTGGAGGTTTGGTACACGTTGGGCAGATGGTGCCTTTGTCACCAGCCCCCAATAAAAACCTTGGGCACTGGGTCACTGATGCCCAGTAGACAACATTTCACACTTGTTTGTTGTCACAACTTACTGCTGGAAGAGTTCAGTACATCCTGTCTGACTCCAGTGGGAGAGAATTCCTGGAAGCTTATGTCTGGTTTCCTCCAGACTTTATCCCATGAGCCTTTTCCCTTTGCTAATTTTGCTTTGTGTCCTTTTGATGACATAATTTGTAGCCATGAGTATGACTGTATGCTGAGTCCTGTGAGCTCTCCCAGCGAATCACTGAACCCAGGAAAAGCTACTCATATCACACCTGTTCACCATTGCTCCCTCCATATTACTCAGAGAGAATATGTTCCTTTCTTTCTGCCTCGTCAGTCCTTCCAGTGTTGGGTGTGTGTATCAAGGACGGGTGGGGAGTGACACTTTGCCTGATTCTTTCTTCTTCTTCTACCTTCACTCCTCTAAGAATTCCATAGACACATTCTGGGATATTATTAACCTCAAGGTACAATCCTCCCCTTAACTGTGATCCACTAAAATTTTCCCTTATACCTGGTGTACAAGTTTGAGACCCAGGTTTAAAGTTAAGTGGGATTCACTGTGAGGAGGTATGCAGTTTAGGGGTGCAAATTCCATCTGTACCATTTTAGGAAGGCAGCTATATTCACCACTGTATCACCAATGCCATTTGAACCAGTTTTGAATGTTTATCTCTTCCCTGAATTTATCTATAAACCAGAAGAAAATTTCCCCAAATGACTGTAGACTATTATGTCTGTTAAGAAGGTGAGATTCTTGGGCTTTCCTGGTGGCTCAGTGGTAAAGAATCCGCCTGCCAATGCATGAGACACGGGTTTGATCCCTGATCTGGGAAGATCCCACATACCACAGAGCAAATAAGCCCTCATGCCACAACTACTGAGCCTGTGCTCTAGAGCCAGGCAGCTACAACTACTGGAGCCCTCATGTGCTACAGCCTTTGCTCTACCATAAGAGAAGCCACTGTAACGAGAAGTCCGAGCACCGCACCTAGAGAGTAGCCTGACTCTCTACAACTAGAGAAACAGCGAAGACCCAGCACAGCCAAAAATAAATTAACGAAAAAAAGAAGGTGAGACTCTCAACAGACTAGTCACCAGAATGGACATGAAGAACTAAAATCCTTTCTCCTTGTCCCTCCTTCCCCAGTAACTTTCTTCCTGTACAATTATCAAGCATCTCAGAACCCTGTCTCCTTATTTGAGAATAAAGGGATCATGTGAAAGAAGCATACTCACCCTGACTCTCAAGGCTGCTGTTAAGGCGCCGTTCAGCTGTTTCCAAAAGCTGCTTGCCAGTTTTCCAGAGCTGGCACTGTGAGCAAGCCAGGTCAAATGCAGCCATGGCGGGTGGGCTGAGATCTTCCAGAACCTCTTTCAGGGGAGCAGTGAGCTCTACTGGGCTACTGCTTATCCAAAAATCCTCCTGGAGCGTGGGGATGGGGTCTCCAGAGGTGCTGAGCAGCTTGTCGGTCACATCAGAGATGGAATAAAATACCATCCCTAGACACCCAGCAGTGGGGGTGAAAGGCAAGAGGTTAAAATGATGCTCACTACCACTTTTATTTTGAGAAGTAGTTATAAGGTCAGGAGCAGTGAGGGTTTCTTTCAGATTGGGCCTAAAAGTAGGCTTAGAAAGAATGTGGTAGGTCTGTGTGTTCTCATCTGAAAAGATCTCTAAAATATATTGCTAAAAAACCAAAGCAGAAAATAGTACTTGTTATAATAGCCCATTCATATTAAAAAGCATATGCATATATTCTTTTGAATCTGTAAAGAAAATTTCTGGGAGCATATAGAAGGGGCAGTGTGATGGTAACTTGATATATACAGCCTAGACTGGCAAAAGATGTAAAAACATGGGACAAGATTCCACTTTCAAGAAACAATGAAAGGATGAGCTCTTTCTGCAGTACAGCCAAGGTTGGGCCTGGAGACCTGAGAACCCCAGGCTACAGATGTTAGAGAAAACTTCTTCACTTTTTAGGAATGTAAAATAATCCCTGAATAACTAAATGAAAGAAGATACCCTAATCAGTTCCCCAAAGCTCAAGATAATGGCCATCAAAACCCATGGTGGAAACTGCATTCACACTCCTCAGTATAAGTCATGTAGGGCAGGCTTAATGGAACAGTTCAAGTGGCAGATAAGTGACCCCTGTGGTCAGCAAAGTTGGCCGCAGCTAGAAAATGACTCGGGGTGGTGTCAGGACTGCTGTTCTTCAAGGCAAGCATCCTGCCCTGGGTTTCTGTTCATCTTCACGGTGAGCCTCTGGTTTGGGCGGTTTCTCGCCCACACCCTCCTCCCACAACTCCCTCACCACCTGACAAGAGGGAAGCCGGACCTGCGGCCGCAGCGCTGCCGATGGCCTGCAGGGTGGAGCGGCCACTGCCTGTTCTTCGGATGGTGCTGCTACCCCCGTCTGAGTTCTGGTTTTCGATTTTATGTTCTACTCGGGCCAGCTCCTGGATCACCTCCTGGTAGCGCTCCATGAACATCAGCTCCCCAGAACTGTGTGAAGACTTCAGGTTGAAGGTGAACACCACCTGTCACGGGGGAGAGAAAGAAGTGTGGCTTCCGGTGGGCCTGCTGGAGTGGGGGGAGTCTACACATCTGAAATCTTGCCAGTCGTCAGCCTCTGGCCCTGAGGCAGCTGCTTTGTGGGGCTGGAAGAGTGCTGGATGAGCAGAGAGTAGATCAGATGTAGAGATAACTCATAAAAGTCAGCAAGAGAGTCACCAGAGCCCCAGCAGAATATAGGCAAATGATGTGGACAGTTTCAAAGAGAAAATACATGTGACTAATACACAGATGAAAAAATGCCTTCCCTTCCAAGTAATCCAGGGAATTTAAAAGTCATACTACTGTGCATCTATCGTAAGGACAAAGTGTAAAAATAAACCCTCAGGGGGTGGTGGTAGAATGAACTGTCACAATAATTTTGGAAAAGCAATTTGGCAATCTATGGAGCTTTAAAAATGTTTATATTCTTTGACTCAGTCATTTTTATGAGAAACTTTCGTAAGGAAAAAATTCCAAAGTCTTAATGTGTAAAGGTGATAATCTTTACACTAGTTATTACAATGATTACAGGATTGAAAATAATCTAAGTGTTGAGTTAACAGGGGAATGGTCAAACGCAGCTACATGATCAGATAAGGTCACTAAAATCAGTTACAGAGCAAATACTTGTAAAAAAGGCACTAAAATTTTAGATTCAAAGTGATCTTGGCTCTATATAAAGGTCACATATATTTCAGAAAGACATTGGCAAAAATATACTTTTATCTTTAGTATTGGTTGCTCTGGACAATAAGATTGAAACTAATTTTATTTTCTGGTTAATACTTTTTGGCATTTTCTCATATGCACAACTTGCTCTGTAACCAGGTTGAAAAACTTCTATTAAAAAAGAAAAAAAGAAAAGAAAAACTCAAAGTCTCAGAAAAGGAAGTGAGGACTTTAGTGGTAAAGCATCGGGGACCTCATAACTGACTTCTTGGTTTGGGTGTCAGAAAGGCTAGTGAGAGTCCTATCCTCCTGAGAGGGACAGAACTGTCACTGTTATTAAAATATAATATCTAAAATGTGTCAGAGGAAGTTAAACAAAAATTATCCCATCACATAGATGTTTCCATGTAAACTCACATGAAAGAAAAATTCTGACCTGTGTGTTAAGAGACCAGCATAGGCGTCATAAGTACAACAAGAGTTTTAAAAATTAGAATAGTGGGGTTTTATGCTATTACATTTAAACAATAGCAGAGGATTTCTGTACTTCTCACAGCTTGCACACAATCCTCTTAACATTCCAGGAGGCAGCACAAGCAGGTATTACATTTAAGTCCAGTTTTCAAGTGAGGATATCAAAGCTCAGAGAGAGTAGCTCAGAGGGAGTAAGGGTCTTTCCGATTTTTTACTCCCTGAAATTTCCCCTACACACATGAACCTTCCAGTTTGCTAGCCCCCTCCACTTCCTGCATAGTGAACTTGGCATTCTATTTCTTGTTAAAAATGGTCTGTACAGTGATTTCTAACTATATAAAACCACATATATGTTCAGAGAAGGACTACAAGGAAACATATAAAAATCTTCCAAAGTTTTGATTGCCGCCCAATATTTTATCTTGCTAAAACACCATTTATGTTAAGAAAACAAATGATTCAACAGCTTAAATTTCTCCCTGGCTGGATCTTGAAATGCACAGTGCTCAAGATGGGGTTCCATACATGTAAACTCCCTCCTGCTTCTCCTGCTGGAATTGCGCCCTCAGGTATACCCGAGTGCCTCTGGGTGCACACACATCTGCCGCTTCCTGTGGCCCTGCGGGTCCCAGACGGTAAAAGGCTGCCTTAGCACTCTTTACTGTGACAAGGTAAGGCTGAGGCTCCTAACACCTGTTGCACAAGAACCTGCCTCACCTGGTGGGCTTCTGCAAAGTTCCCCCGGAGGATGCAGGATGCCAGCAGTGACTCAGGTGGGGAGAACATCATGGGGATGAGTGAACTGTGAGGCTGGGGCTGTAGTCGGCCCTCCAGCTCCGTCTTCCCAGACGCAGCACTCAGACTTCCCTCTGTTGGGATACAGGAACATGGGTGGCCACAGAAGGGACAGAAATTGAGGAAAAACTATTGTCACCTGCTGCCAAACTCCTATCCTTCTCAAAGTTCTCTAAAAGGTCTGTAAATAGATCTTGATTTTTCCTCAAATGAAGGGCACACCTATGCTATCATCTTTTTCTCTTCTTCTTAAATTTGAAGTACAGTTGAAGTACAGTTAATATCGCATTACTTTCAGGAACACAGAAAGTGATTTGGTTATATATACTCTTTTTAAAAATTCTTTTCCATTACTGGTTATTATAAGATAATAAGTATAGTTCCCTGTGATACCTACCCAGTAAATCCTTGTCTATTCTATATATGGTAGTGTGTATCTGTTAATATGCTATCATCTTTAAATATAAGACTTATGTACTAACTACTTTCCTTGGGTATTTACTTCTGTTTCTCTCTACTGATGGGTAACTCAGCTGATAGGGAAATAGCCCCTTCACTGCTGAACACAACCAAGAACTGCTCAGTCCAAGGTTTCACACCGGGGGGTATGACAACTCTATCAGGACAAAGTTACTGGAAGTTGGCAACTGGTAGGGACACAGATACCTGAAGTACTTGTGCTCAGTTCACTACTCGTATTTTCCAGGGATGATTTGGAACCTTTGTCCCGGTCATCTAGAGGTATTAGGAAGAAACAGAGAAAATAAGCCATCAATACCTTACAGTGCAGAAAGTGGGAGGTTGGCTTGAAAGCTGAGATCTAGGTAGAGTGAAAAGATAATGAGTAGTTACTACACCAGTGGCTCCTTCTACAGCAAAACACTAGTTCCTACGGAAAACACCAAGTTTCCCCCCAGTGGTGAGTCTTTATTCCTTTTAGCTGAGCTGTATTGCTCCCCTTGCAGGGAGGAGAATTTCCTCCTATCTCAGTCCAGCTGCTCCTTCTGAGAGCCCTGAGAAATGGGGATCCATCTTCTTAGTCTCATTCTAGAAGGCTCCAGGCTTCCTCAGCTGATGGTCCACCTCCCCTCCAGCATGAAGATACACCTAGCAACAAGCTCCAGGGAGGGGTGCTGGCCCTGGCAGAGGAGCAGGGTCAGGAACTGGGGTGAGTGAAGCGACTCAGAGTCTGCGGGAAGGTGCTAGAGCAGCAGCTTTAGGGTGACAGCAAGGGCCCTGGCTGGACCCCTCCCTGGGCACACTGATGCCCCAGGGCGGGCTTAATATGACCCCAGTGCTCATTTGGGTAGTAGCTTATACCAGCGGTTAGCAAGCTCTCGGTCTCAGAGCCCCAGGAGCTTTCAAATTACTTCTAGGGGTCACTGACCCCCATCTGCCCACTAAGCACTGTCAACAGTCTGAAAAAAAATAAAAGCACAACTATTATAGCCAGGAAGCAGTAGGGTGCCAAAGAGGATCACAAAAATTTTCTGACATAGAAAAGGTGGTCCTCGTACTTGAAAGAGTAGGGAACCAAAGTATAAGGCCAGGTACGCTGAAGACCACGATATTGAAAGCCCTGGAGAAAAAGCATCTTCTTCTCAACACTTGCTTTCCTGAAGTGCTGGGGCTTTCAAGGGAGGCTTGCTATTCCTTGTTGTGATCAATATGTAATTCGAGGGTAATGTCAGGCCATGTAAGGCAGCCTCCTTGGCTTACTGTGGGGAAGGAACAGACAGCTGCGGGAAAGAGAAAGTGAACTATGCATTTGGGGTTGGATCAGCCGGGTGAACGCAAACTATGCCTTTTGACTCCAATTAACTGAGTCACTTAAGGGGCCCAGCCTTTAAGTTTTCCAGGTTTCTCCCTCAGTATCTTCCAGCCCGGCCAGGATGCTGGCATCTCTCACTGCTGCTTATTTAAAGCTGACTCATTCTTCTATGTTTGGTTCAATAGTCAACTCTTTTATAAAACCTGTTTCTCTGCCTTTTCAGGTGATGCTGACCTTCCCTTCCAAGAGATCTCTTCTGTTTTCAGGCCATGCCCCTGGGCAGTTTAAGTTTTTCATGTGTATTGTCTATGCAGGTAAATTATAAATTCTTCAAAGGCAAAGTCCCGGTTTATGACTCATTCACCTCCCTCAAAATACCCAGTATTTTTTAGGGCACAGGAAACTATTTATGAATTATATAATTACATATATAATTATAGTTTTAATTATTTAAAAACTAACAAAAATCATAATGGAATATGACTGTCCAAAATTTAATACTTCTGTATAATGCTCATAGACAAAATGGAGCAAAGCTTGTAGCACATAATGACAGAATATTTTCCTTCAGGTATAAAGAACTTCTTACAATTCAACAGGAAAGACAAACCCAATAGAAAATATGGACCTGAGACTGAAAGTTATAAATGGCCAATAAATATATGAAAAAAACACAATCTCAAACTAAAAATTAGTATTAAATTGATGACACACCATTACTATACTAATCATATTGGCAAAGATTAATACTACTCATTGTTTTCTGATCCTGCTCATTTTTGATGAGTGTATATTCAAACAGGCTTTTATATACAGATGATGGGAATGTAAATTGGCCTGCCTTTTTTGGGGGCGATTTGTTACATCTATATTTTGTACCCACATATACTTTGACTTTCTGTTAAACTGCTGTCTATATTATAGATATATTCACACAAGTATGCACAGACATACATACAGGGTTGTTTACTGTAGTACTGTTTATAGGAGCAAAAAACTAGAAACAATTTAAATGCCCACAAAAGGGTATGTAGGACAATGGACTCTTAAGCAGTCTTTAAAATAAGTGAAGTGACTTCTGAATATGGAGTATGATACATTTATATATGTAAGAGGATGTAAATGGAAAAAGAAAGTTGCAGCTCTCCATATACAGTAACAGTGAATCTATGTATCTTCCCAGGTGGCACTAGTGGTAAAGAACCTGCCTGCCAATGCAAGAGATGCAAGTTTGACCCCTGGGTTGGGAAGATCCCCTGGAGGAGGGCATGACAACCCAGTCGAGTATTCTTATCTGGAGAATCCCATGGACAGAGGAGCCTGGAGGTCCACAGGATCACACAGGTGGACACAACTGCAGCAATTTAGGGCACATATATATAAAATGATATATATGCTTGCATTGCATAGAGAATTTCTGGGAGAAAACTATAAGCAAGGGTTATTTTAGGGGAGTGGGATTAGGATAATCTTAGACCACTTTTGTTTGTACTTTATCTGGAATTGCTCTAAGATACTTTATCTTTGGGTGGTCCAGTGGCTAAAGACTCCACATTCCCAGCGCAGGGGGCCCAGGTTGGATCCCTGGTCAGGGAACTAGATCCCACATGCCACCACTAAGACCGAGCACAGTCAAATAAATAAACAATAATTTAGAAAAAAAGATACTTTAAGAATTGCTTGACTGTTTTATCTTTAAGAATACTAGACAAGCAGCAATACACCATCTGCCTGGTGTGTGGGATGGAGGCATGGGGAGAGCTCTTTGGATTACCTGCCCGGCTCTTTCTTGTCCGACGACCCCGGCGGAGACTGGGGTGCTGTGTGGTGATGGGTCGGTATCTTCGGGAGGGTTGTTCCTCTGAAACAGCAAACCCAGTGGGGGTCATATGGGAGGGTGATCAATTTTTTTTCTAATTGATGTATCACTGCTGCTGTACAGTATTATATAAGTTATAGGTGTACAATATTATGTAAGCTACAGTTTATATATAACATGTAATATTGTATGTTACAGTTCCACAATATAGTGATTCACAATTTTTAAAGGTTATACTCCATTTATAGTTATAAAATGTTGGCCCTATTCCCCGTGTTGTACAATACCGTTTGTACCTCTTACTCCCCTACTCCTATACTGCCCCTCCTCCCTTCGAGGTTGACCAATTTTGAGTTGGTCCACTTCCTGGAGTAATAACAGGGAAGATCTGAACTGGACTGTGAGCCATGGAACAGTCCCCGAGTTCTGACGGGGTGGCTCTGGGATGTGTCTGGAGCTAGTTGGTTCTATGCACTCTTTCCCATATTCCTGAGATGTTTCTTCCGCCTCCCTTTCTGTTATCTCGCTCACCTGAGCCCTGGATGCTGGTCACCACCTTGTACCTCCACTGCGCTTCCGAGAGAACCTTGGAGAACTGGTGCAGGCGACTCTGCAGTCCGTCTCTGCTGCCTGACCCGCTCTGGCCTTCCAGCAGCTTTGGCTTCTCAGGGGGACCGCGGCTGCTCAGCTCATCCAGCTGCTCCTGGAGCAGCCTGAGGAAGGCCCCTATCGCAAATTCATCAGCCAGGAACCCACTGACACCGCTCGTAAAGTGCTTTAGGTCCAAAAAGCTGTGCCCGTGAGGCTCTGGGGAACTGTCTTTCGGCTCTGGCTTCGGACAGCTTGGAACTGTGTAGGCCAGGTTCCTGGTGGCACCCAGGGCACCCTGTTCTGACTTCCTCTCAGGCTGTGCTACGTGCTGAGGGCTCTCTGACGGGGACCTCAAACCCAGCGGGCCCTTCCCCTCAACATCATCGTCCTCAGCGTAGTCCTCGGGAAGGTGAGGCTCTGGGTGAAGATCGGCAGAGGTGATGAGGAGCAATGAGAAGATGTTTTCTAGAAGTTCCAGGCACAGAGAGTCAGGAATACTACACAGATACTGTTGACACCTAGCCAGGTACGTTGAGAAGAGATCTGAAGCACCTGAAGCAGCGTGGGTAAGACAAGAGGCCAGAGAAGGAGAAGGAAAGAGAGAGAATGCAAACATTAGAAACAGTACTTGCCAGACTCAAACACTCTCCCAACTTTAACTCATTTCTTTCTTTGTAACGACTCAGGGAAGTGTGGTTACAGTCAGAAAAATGAGAGACCGCTAAGCCACGTCTTCATGATTTGCAGAAAGATTTTGTTCCCTTAACTAAAAGTGCAGCTGACTGAGCACTCAGAATTTTGTTTCTGCTTTTTGAAATTACATTATTCCTCATCTCGGAGAAGCATTCCGTATTTCAGTTCCTACCATGAAGGCAGTCTGGAGGTTCCTTATCCCTCATTTCCCATTTTCATTCACTGTTACACTACAGGTGACCACAGGCTGCCCAGGCCGCTTAAGACATACTCACTGGCCAAAAATGACCATGCTTAGAGGTGAAGTTCTATTCCAAAGCTGCAAGGGAGAGAGATCTGAACACTAGTCACGGAAGGCAAGGTAAGGAGTTGCAAGTTATTAAGAAAAATGGGAGAGAATAGGACAGAAGGTTCTTTCAAATGTAGGCTGTGACCCATGACACTGACTTAACTGCATTTGAAAAATGAAATAAAACAGAAAAATAATCTGGAGTGTGCTCTGTATGGAAGGGTAAGCAATGTTTCTTGAAAGTTATTTCAGTTTTGTTGTTTAGTTGCTAAGTAGTTTCTCTTTTGTGATCCCCAAGGACTGTAGCCTACCAGGCTCCTGTCCATGGGATTTCTTAGGCAAGAATACTGGAGTGGGTTGCCATTTCCTTCTCCAGGGGATCCTCCCTACTCAAGAGATCGAACCTGTATCTCCTGTAGTGGTAGGCAGATTCTTTACCACTGAGCCACCAGGGCAGCCCTATTTCAGTTTATACGTCACATATACATGTACACATAAAAGCACAGATCATATACCGAGGTACAAACTGAAGTGATGTAAAATACTACCTACTGCGGATTGAGTATAAAAAAAAAAGCATTTGGAAAACATGGTACTAGATCAGACTCTGAAAAGTTAAACAAATCACTTGCTTCCTCCATGTCCCTTTGATTCACAGAGGCCTGATAAATGAAAGAAATTAATCGTGGGCATCATAAAAGGCCACCTTCCGATCCTGGTGGAAAAGTGTTCCCATGCAAAGAGCCTCCTGGGGCAGGTTGTGCCCAGATTCTTCCAGGGATGGGGTGAGGGCGGAGCTGTACCTGGGGAGGAGAGAGGATCTTTCACGGGCTCTGCAACTGAGGCCAGGTCCTCCAAGGGACTGTCTTTGCATTGCCGGCACTGGGAGTGCTGGTGTGAGCTGACGCACAGGGCATAGATGGCGTACTTCATGGCACAGAAGCTCCGGTAGAGAGTCAGGTTCTGACTCTGGCTCAGATGTGTGGGGACGAGGGCGTCAGCTGAATCTGAATTGCAAAGAGAAACAGGCAGATCTTCAGGGTTGCTCTTTTTAGGCCAGGGCCGCACTCGGGGCTGAAGCACAGAGATATCAAACTACTAGTCCCCTAAGTGCTCTTCACCCTCTTTCTTTTTGGGCAGTGTGATGGGTATCTCTTCTGGGTCTTGTTTCCTAGTCAACAACAACGTCTAGTCCCCCTGTTTCCTTTTCTCCACCAACCTCCCCTCTACATGTCGGTTCAACCCAGGTCTCCTGGCTGTTTAACAAGCTTTCCCCTTGCATTTCTTAAATTACTTGTTTTTCCTTTTTTAAATAATTAAAACTTGTTAAAGTTTAGTCTACTTTCAGACTGCTGCATTATCCAAGAGGAAGCTTAAAATGTGTTTAGATCGAGAAACAAGAGAGCAAAGGTAACACAAAATTTAAAAAAATAATTGATATTTTTAGGAAAGCCCTAAAGCAGACATCATGGGAAAAAAATACAAACTCTGTTGAGATTCCTTTATACTTGTTTAACAATTTATAATTTTTTATTAAAAATTTGTTTTGAACTTAGGAAGCAGGGTTCCATAATCTTTACAGAATCTCTAAACATCTTAATCTAGCCCAAATTATTTCCATAGAAGAAGTACAACCTGTTCAAAGAAATAAAGCAAAAAGAAGAAAAAAAAAATCACCCACAATCCTACCAGCTAAACACAACCACTGTCAGGTACATTCGGGTTTAACCCCTTTCATACTTCTGTGTACAAGTGTATGTGTTTAAGTTGAATGTAACAACATTTTGTATATACTTTACTTTTTCTACTTCTTACAAATCCCTTAGAGCATAAGCACTGGATTATGTTTCTTTATAAACTAAATCTCTGCTGGCTGCATATAGTTTTACCATATGAACACTTTGTCTAGGCATATTCCTCTAGGGACACTGGAGTAGTTAGGGATGCTTCGCTACTACAGTGTTGGAACAAGCCCCTTACAGGTTTCCTAGTGATCACTTCTTAGAAGCTCGGCCTTGCCAAGGTCAGGGTAATAAACAGAACAAGGTCGATATTGTTCTATGGCCTTGACCTCTTCATGGCATTACTGCCCAGAGCTAGGACTTGCAAGCACCCAGAGAGGGAGTGGCTCCAACATTGTTGTGACAGAAGCCACTCTTGCCTCACCCTGTACTGTGTGACACACTGTTGTGTCCAACTCTTTGAGACCCCATGGACTGTAGCCTGACAGGCTTCTCTGTCCAGGGGATTTTCCAGGCAAGAATACTGGAGTAGGTTGCCATTCCCTCCTCCAGGGGGTCTTCCCAACCAAGGGATCGAACCGATATCTCCCTCATTGTAGGGGCGGATTCTTTACCTTCTGAGCCAACAGGGAAGCCCAAGAATACTGGAGTGGGTAGCCTATGCCTTCTCCAGGGGTCTTCTTGACCCAGGAATCGAACTGGTGTCTCCTGCATTGCAGGCGGATTCTTTACCAGCTGAGCCACCAGGGAAGCCCTGCCTCATCCTAGTCCAGCCCTATTATCACTCCTCTTTTGCCTCTTCCAAGTTCAAGATCTGAGTGTGTCCTGTGACAGAATTCAAATGCTTCTTCAGAAGATTTCTGTACCTGTATGTGGAAAATAGAGTTCCAATACTTTTAGGAAATCTGCTAAAGTTGTCTACATTTCTTTAAAAAAAAAAAAAAAAAGGAATGTAGTAACACTAGCTGGAGAGTTAGTGGTAGGTCCTTTAAAAAAGTAAATAAATGGTGGAGTGGGATGAATTGGGAGATTGGGATTGACGTATATACACTAGTGATACTATGTATAAAATAGGTAACTAGCGAGAAGCTCCTAGAGAAGGAAGTGGCCAACCACTCCAGTATTCTTGCCTGGGGAAATCCCATGGACAGAGGAGCCTGGTGGGCTTTAGTCCATGGGGTCGCAAAAGAGGCAGACACGACTGAGCGACAAAACAGCAACAGTGAGAACCTACTGTAGGGCATGGGGAACTCCAATGCTCTGTGTCACCCAAATGGGAAGGAAATCCAGAAAAGGGGGGTATATGTATGCACATAGCTGACTCACTTCGCTGTAAAGCAGAAACTAATATAACATTGTAAAGTAATTATGCACCATTTAAAATTAATTTACAAAAGTAAAGCAAAGCAATATCTAGGCTGAAAGACATCTACTGCCATATGAAAATGTTTGTTTCTCTCAGAGGTAAGGTCCCTGGCCTGTGTAGTAGATTGAGACCACACTATCATATGATGCTTGATAGCAGAAAGAAAGAGCTTGCTACGAGGGCTCTGAATTTACAGCAAAGATCTAAGGTTAAAGTAAGGCTTTGTTACTGTTTAAGGCAAGTCTTTCTTTGAAAAGAAAAACTCTAAAAAAGTTTGAAAAAGACCCTTCTAAGAGAAAAATCCTACCTGTTCAATAGACTTTGAAGAAGATACAGGAGGGAAGGCAGGCACAAATTGTGCTATGAGACAGCTAATGGACCTTGGAGACTCACCAAAACCTGGCATAAATACTGCCAGTGACAATGCTGTGAATTCAGAGGGCAGTTCCTAATTCCGTGGAATGAGGGTATGCTTGTGGTTCCTGAGCTGGATCCCTATGGGACTGCTCTCATAGGATTCCCTTGGCCTCACCTAGAAAGGGGAGGGTGTCCCTACATCTCATAATCTGACTGGGGCAAATAGCACTAATTTAGAAGGTACCTGCTGGACCACCCATCTTGACAGATCCCAGCAATCATGCTAAATAAATCTTGTGCTAAAAGAAACATGTGTAATACTGTTCTGGGGGGAACCCTCCCTAGGTCACTCCTTCGCCAACTCACCATGCTCGTGCTGGGGGTCCTTGGCTGGCACCTTCTGTAGGAGCTTGAGAACATCTTCCTCCCTGAGGGCTGGAAGGTTTGTAAGGTGATGGAGAGAGTAGAGCACTGAGTGGCTGTCTCCACCATGTAAGTGACACAAGAGATCTCTCTTTGGTATGGGGTTGCTGAAAGCAAAAGTTGGGAGGATGGAAGGGGAGACAGTTTAAATAATTGCTTGGAAAAAGACCAGTCTCCATTTCCTCTTATTTTTTCTCTCTGGCTTGTAACACCACACGTTTCACTTCCCCAAACACTAAATTTCAGATGGACCATGACAGAGGATAGCATTTGTTTACCCTTAGGGAAGGACATCTATCAAACCAGCCTTTTACTTGTCTAGAAAGGATCTAGGAAGGGCCTTTGTGCTCAGCAGACTCTAAAAAGGGCCCGCGGATTAAGCTTCCTAATTTCTGTAAGCTTCCTCGCTGAGATCCAACAGGAGCTTCTCTGCTTTCCTTTGAGTCAGGGCTCCTTGCTACTTCCACCTCTGCTGGTAAGGTGGGTGAAGAACAAAATAGGAACCCAGATTTAGGGAAGACTAAGGCTAAGTACAAAGGTCTGTCTAGTCAAGGCTATGGTTTTTCCAGTGGTCATGTATGGATGTGAGAGTTGGACTGTGAAGAAAGCTGATCACTGAAGAATTGATGCTTTTGAACTGTGGTGCTGGAGAAGACTCTTGAGAGTCCCTTGGACTGCAAGGAGATCCAACCAGTCCATTCTAAAGGAGATCAATCCTGGGTATTCATTGGAAGGACTGATGCTAAAGCTGAAACTCCAATACTCTGGTCACCTCATGTGACGAGATGACTCACTGGAAAAGACTCTGATGATGGGAAGGATTGGGGGAGGGAGGAGAAGGGGACGACAGAGAATGAGATGGCTGGATGGCATCACCGACTCGATGGACATGAGTTTGAGTGAACTCCGGGAGTTGGTGATGGACAGGGAGGCCTGGCGTGCTGTGATTC
The DNA here is from genome assembly GCF_049115385.1 of Moschus berezovskii. NCBI lineage: Eukaryota > Metazoa > Chordata > Mammalia > Artiodactyla > Moschidae > Moschus > Moschus berezovskii. The sequence goes on along the minus strand of NC_142468.1, from coordinate 23,855,157 downwards.
ATGGGGTCGCAAAGAGTCGGACATGACTGAGCGACTGAACTGAACTGAACTGAAGGCTAAATTATCAGGAAAACACAGGGCCTCACACACATTTCAATAGGCAGTTGTTGAATAAAAATATGACTTAAGACAAACATGCAGCTAAGGATGTGGACCATGCCCAAAAGCTGTGTGACTCTAGGTATGTTACTTTACACTTCTGGGCTTCAGGGGCCCCACCTTTAAAATGAGGATAACTTTGGTGTCTATCTCACAGGATTAGGGTCAAGCTCATTACGTAAAGGGCGTAAAGAAATCCCTGGTATACAGTAAATGCTCAGGAAACACAAGCTTTTGTTCTTGTTATCATTGTCATCCTTAAGTTATCCTCTAGTTATGACCTTGTGGCTGTAGTGAAGATCATCACTACTTATATTTCTTTCCTGGTTTAATAGTTGGAAAAACTACTTGTGGGTCAATACTGTCAACTCAAGACATTTATAGAGAAGATGTGTTGAAAAGGCCACACGTGTGGAGTGTGGGGTCAAGTGTGCCCAGTGATGGGAACGGGGCTGGCGGTACAGAACCGTACCTGCTCTGCTGCACACACCACTCCAGGACCTCCAGGTGAGCCCACAGCCCATCACAGGCATCCCTCAGGAGCTTATCACAGCCTTGGTCCTGCATTGATACAGGAGAAGAAAGAGATGCTGACTCAGGCACCTGGGGTCAGAGGCTGTGACCAACTTCAGTACCCTGCCCCAGCCAAAAGCCTCATCACACACATTTCTGGAGGAGCCTGGGCCGCAGCGTGAGTTACCTGGGTCCCGTGGAGTGTCTGGAGCAGGCTCTTGGCTGATGCTAGGCTCTGGCAGTGTGTCCAGCCCAGGAGCACAAGCAGTCTGCTGAGAGGCCTAAATTCTCTGTTGAGCAGGCAGCCAAGACTTGGGAAATCTTCGTCCTTCAGTAGGGTGAGTGCTGTCACCTGGAAGCCAAAGGAGACGGCTAGAGGACTTGCTGCGCATCAGGGTGAGAAGATATTCCATTTAGAAGGGAGGTTTCCAACAATGCCAGAAACGGCCAGTTGTTTATAAAATGTTTACAAAAATACTAGATTGTAAGCTTCCTGAAGGCAGGGACTGACTTCTGTTGTATCTGCAGATCCCAGCATAGGATGTAGCACACAGACTAAGTTAATAAATAGTTGTTGAATTACACTGGAGCTCAGCTGCAATCTGGAAGAAGGGTAATTAGACTCCCCTGTCAATTAGGTGACATGTTGCTGCCACTGTTTCTTCTTCCTCACACCCTCCAGAGAGCTTACACATACCTGCCCAAGGACAGATATGAAACGAAATGCTGGCAGTTCTAAATATGAATGATACCGGTTCTCAGAGCCTTCTGGAACTGTGAGGTGGACACAAACTAGATGACTTACCACTAATTAAACTGCTTTGCATTGGACAGATGAATGGGCGAGAAAGGAAGAATGAAAAAAACCTGGAAAGGATCCCTGGGAACTTGTGTGATGGAGAAGCACTGAGTTTGACTTACCAGGATCTGCTCGAGGAAGTGCTTGCTGTTGCTCAGGCAATAGAAATAGGCCAATTTCCAGGCGTGGGCTGGGTCAGGATTGGAGAACAAGACTAGCATTGCCCGCTCAGGATCGAGAGGATCCGGTGGGACTGAAAATTAACACAGACAGCCCAACTGATGTGAGAGTTCACTCTTTCAAAATGTTACACCAAGTTTTCTACACTTCTATCTTAAAGACTCTTTTCTTCTCTCAGTGTGTGTGCTGAATTCATCAGTTGTGTCTAACTCTTTGCAATCCCAAGGCTCCCCTGATCAGGCTCCTCTGTCCACAGGATTTCCCAGGCAAGAATACTGGAATGGGTTGTCATTTCCTTCTCCAGGGGATCTTCCCGACCCAGGGATCAAACCTGCGACTTTTGTGGCTCTTGCATTGGCAGGTGGATTCTTTCCCAGTAGCACCACCTCTTTCCTGCTAGTGTATCATTCTTTCCTCCATCACTCCATCTTGGACTACAAAATCTGTGCTTTCACAAAGCACAGATGCCCATTTTTACAGAACCCTTGCCTATTTTTGCTTAGCTTCTCCCATTAGATTTCCAGAGCAACATGGAAGGCAGGGATTCAGAGGGGTTGGACAGGGTGGAATTGGCAACACAGGAGAAGCTGTGCAGGGACACACCTTTTCCCGAGGGTGTGGCCTTCTCTGCGTAGGTGTGGCCGTACAGGGACACCAGGTCCCGCCCGGCCTTGTGCAGCAGGCAGCCCAGCAGCCGCTCCTCCCGTAGGGGACTCCCCTCGGACCTGCAGGCCTCCAGCAGCTCCTCACACAGAAGACGCAGCTCAGCCCCGAGCGGCTCTGCAGGGCAGCGCAGCATCCGCAGGGCCCCATAGATGGCATCAACTGTCCCTGGGGGTGCGGCAGTAGGGCCCCGCAAAGTTCGCAGTGCCTGTCGAATGAGGTCCACCAGTGCTTTCTGCAGAGGCCAGCCTCGGAGGCCTGCACCATCAACCTCCCCAAGCAGGAGCTCCAGCAGGCCCTGTGCGACCTGGGGGGCCTCCCTCAAGAGATTCCAGAGCACAGAGACAGCTTTTGAGCTGAGCCGAGGGGGCCAGCTCTCCTGCCTCAGGTTTCCATCAAGCACAGGGTCCACTCTGTCTTGTGCTAAGACCGCGTACAGCTCCTAAATAGAGGATGAAGAGAGAGATGGGTGGTATGTCCAGAATGTCATCACTTACAAGCCTTGACGTTTCCCTCTTTTCAGAGTACACATGCATGGATATATACAATAGTAGCAGTAGCAAACGTTTCTGTAGTCGCTACTATGTGCCAGGTTCTTTAGATAGAAAAATTAATACTTAAAACCACCTTAGGAAGAAGACACTACTATTATCCTCATTTGGAAGGTGTCCTCAAACTAGGGGGTTGAGGCAAAGAGAGATTTGTCCAAGGCCTCCATCCTCAAGCTAGTCTATCCACACCCCTGTCCCCATTGCCCCTGAAATGTACACTGTCACACTAAATCAGGGACTGCAAGCTCACAGACCAGGTAACAAATTTTTATAAGACCCTGTACCCATCTCAAGGCACTTAAATTCAATTTTTAAAAGAACACTACAGACTAGTTTTTAACCCTTGATCTAAATCCCAAGCAAGATTTCAGAGACAGCCTGTTCTTTTTTTTTTTTTTGATTGTTTATTTTTTAACTTTTTATTTTATATTGGAGTATAGCAGATTAACAACGTTGTGACAGTTTCAGGTGGACAGCAAAGGGACTCAGCCACACATATACATGTACCAATCTTCCCCAAACTCCCCTCCTATCCAGGCTGCCACATAACATTGCAGATACAACCCCTTTTTTTTTCTTTCCATAAAACCTTCCCCAGTACCTCCAACCCACACAACTCTCCCTCTATGTGGGGCTCAGAACAATATGGTTTAGTATATAATTGTGCTATGTGTATATTTCCTTCTTCCCCCACTAGACTGTAAGTCTTTAAAAGGCAAGATCTCTGGAGCCTATAATTTGTCTGGTAGGTTATTTCCCACTCTTCATTCCTGTGGGTGGTGCTCGGGGATACTTCTTCATTACCTGCCTCCGAGACAGTCAAAGGACCTTGAGTCCTAGTGAAAGTCCCTACCTTAAATCCTACTGTAAATATATCTTTCATTAGCTGGTGGCCAGGTCATGAAGAAAATAAGCATTAAGCCTCAGAGCATCCCTCACGCACTAAAGGACAGATCTAGTTAAGATTCTGAATCTGCTCCCAGAAGGTGTTGTGAGGATTAACTATAACATATTCAATGCAACTGTTACAGAAAAAGGATTTTTTTTTTTCCTTGTCTATGGGATTTTTCCAGGCAAGACTACTGGAGTGGGTTGCCATTTCCTTCTCCAGAGCTATACTTAGTACTTCTGGCCAAAACACTTCTAGGAAGTCTACAATTAGATAAGATTTCCCGATCTCTAAATTTCCTTGAAGGGGCCTCCCCCTGGTCTGGACTGAGAAAAGTGAACAGCCAACATCCTGAGGGCTTGTTTCTGCTGGATCCGTGAAAGCTGAGCTTCTTGAGTGATTGCACCCCTGGGCAGACAGAGCTGGGGCTCTCTCTCACCTTGAGGATGTCCTCTGAGATGTCACTTGGGAGGTCTTCTGACAATAAAAGAAACTCAAGTTTTCTCCGGAAGCCAGTTGGGAGTAACTTCTAGAAGAATCATAAGATGGAAGCATAGAGATTAAGAATATGTTAAGGGAATTCCCTGACTGTCCAGTAGTTTCATTGCACTAGGCCTAGGTCCAGTCCCTGGTCAGGGAACTAAGATCCCCCACATCACATGGAACAGCCAAAAAAAAAAAAAAAAAAGAGAAAGACTATATTTTAGCTGAAAATTATAAGTAAGTACTTCTCTCCAGTTCAGCTTATTTCTGCTGTTTTCTCTAAGATAAAGTACTTTCTTTTCTGATAAAATACTTTTGACCATTATATTTCTCGGTATGTTTTCATTCAGACACTTTTCTTCATAAACAAAAACAACTAAACTGAACATATACTCCCCTTAAATACTAACACTGAAATCCCACACTGATCAGCCTCAAATGCCAAGGCTTGCTCATTTCATGGGTTTTTTTCCTAACTTGAGGACCTTCTCCAAGAATCTTCCTTGTGGTGTCCCAAATACCCAGCAATGAGTCAGTTGGGATGGAATGGCCCACATGATCCTTTTTTGGACCAAGCCCCTATTTTTAATTTCCATTTTTAGTTAGAAAATTAAAGAGGGAGAGATCTAATGTTCATGAAACACTTATTTTGTGCCAGTTACTACGTGCCAAGTTTTCACATACTTTAAAAAAATCTCATTTAATTGCTAAATCAACAAACCTATGGCCTTGGGATGTTTTAAGACACAGTCTTCAGTAAAGATGAAATGATTAGGAAGTATTTTCCAATCATTTCAAGCATGAAAAGGAAGATGTTTGTTAAAGAGACATGTCATTGGCGACTAATGCATTAAGGAAGAGAAAGCGTCTGACTTATTCTGTACCTGCTTATTTCACAGTAACTTCCCTTCACCTGGTCCTTAAAACTAAAATGATAGTTCCCCTTTCTCTAGGCACAAATTCAAATAAGATGAAAGTCTGGGACTAATCCTGACAAGCACTCTTTAAAACCAGAGACACCTGTAAATCTTGCAGCTGGTTAAATCTTCCAGAAGATGGGTTTTATTGAAAAGTCTCCTAAATCAAGGCAAGAAGCACCTGCAGGATTGTGTGTCTATTAAGCGAAGTTTAGAACATAAGAGCTCACTTACGTTATTCGTGTGTCATTCATTACATCAGAGGCTAATAAGATCTAGTATGTTCTTGGTCCAAAATCCTTCTTACCATGCCCTCCCCTAATGCTCTATGCCACCTGAATTCATGCATAATGCTAGTGATTAGAAGGTGGTAAAGAAAGTTCATCTGGCAAGCTGAAAGTTAGTGATTCCATTGAGAACTAAGAGGAAGGAGTAGATAATGCCAGAGAGCAGGCTCTTAATAAAAGAACTGGTTAAGATTTTAGGACTTTCATTTAAAGCCCTAACGATTGACTAGCTTGTATTTTTTCTACTGGATGAGGTTACTTTATGCCTCTGCAGGGTCATAAACATCTAACATTTGTAAAACAGGCAAGGATTTGACCTATGTTTCTAAGCACAGATTTTCTTATTATAAAATCAAGGCCATGTTCAATGTAGAAAAATCAGAGAATACAAACAGGCAAATGAAAACACACATTCACAACACACACATACCCCAAATCTATCAACTAAAGGAGAACTATAATTACAACGGTATTCTAAGAGTATTCAGACCATTTTCTATATATGCATATAGGCATGCATAACAAACACTGTTTTCTAAACAGCTTTTTCTTTTTCTTCACATAACAGAATACAAATATCCTTCCACAAGACTGAAAACTCATTTACAGTAATTTTAATAGTGCCATGGTATTTTACAAATAGATTAATCAGTTCTGGACTGTGGACATGGGAGCTGTTTCTATTTTTCCTCTTTTAGAAGCAGCAGGTTGTGAACATTATGCTGTTTACATGATAAAACATAAAAAGGCAGAAGGCAAAAATGGATGAAGGAAAGGGAAAATGGAATCAGTGTTTCAACAAATAATTAAAAAGGAGCTTTCAGTAGCAGGTGGTAGATAGGAGAAGGAGCTGCCAGCAAGTCCCTAGAAGATGAAGGCTGGTCTACGATAAAGACTGGCTTTATAGAACTACTCCAAGAATGCATTTGAAGTCTTGGTCCTTGTATAAAGTTTTAAAATTCTCTGAGGTCCTTGTATAAAGTTTAAAATATTCCCTAAACTGCTTAAATAACTGAGGCACTGGGGCTTTAATGACCAGATGATCTTCAATGCTGGGAAAAACAACTCTTAAGTCTGTGAAAAGAAGCCAGGGAAGTGAAATTCACCTTCAGATCTGGTTGAGCAACTGTGCAGAAATTTAACCACCACCAATTAGCATAGAGTAAGCAAATATGTTCTGTGAGGCGAAAGTTCATCTTGGTTGACAAATTCCATGTGTGTACTGAAAAGGTCCTTGGTAACAGTAAGACATTTTTTCCCCCTTTTCTCTTTGAAGATACTTCTGGATATTTCAGTTGAAGATGTCTCTTTTAGATCTGAAACTATGGCCAGCTCTGAATCACCCTGGGGTTGATTATTTTTCAGTTTTGCTTCTCTTTCTTCCCTCTCTTACTGTTGTCATTTCTCTTTGCTAACCCATTATCAAAAATCTGGATGATGAATGCATTTAGATTAGTAACTTCTGGTACTTTTTGAAATCTATGTGAAGAATGGAAAGTGTCAGGAAAATTCAGAACTAAAGACAAAATTCATTTTGATGACCAAGAGAAGGGAAGAAGAAAATTAGGCTGAATTATAGACATTTAGAAAACTGAATTTACGGTTTCTTACTTTCAAGTCCATGTAGGCTAAAGATAATATTGAGGTGGGAAAAGGAGAGGACCGAGGAACTGGAGGCAGAAGACACTGGTTCCAGCTCCAGTTCTGCCAACTAACTTTATGGTGACCTTGAGCCAGTCATCTCTTTTTTGAGTCAGAGGTTCCTCACTTAAATCTTAAAGTGTCAGCTTTAATACAAAATTGCCTCAGAGAGTTTCTTTAATGGATATTTATTTCTGATAATTAACACATATTTCTAAAAGAGCTTAGAATGGTAATTTTTCTTAAAATAAAAACAAACCCTAAACACTTCCTTATGTTTTCTTTCACTGTTAATTTATTCAGTTTTTTTATTTGATAACTTTTAGTTCGAGTCATGTGAGTTATTAACTTATTAACTAATGATGTTTAAATCAATAAGATTTCACTGTACTGGACTAGTTAAAATACAGTTTTTGTATCAACAACCAAGTTTTGATTCAGCTAGTCTCCATTACTTGAGTATTACAAGGATTAGACTTTATTCACAGTCTTGTCACTTTCACTGAGTTCTCCAAAGTTCTGTTCCAGCACAAGAGTCACAGTGGTTTTTAACACAATGGTATAACCTCAAATGGTAGGTTGGTGACTCAATGTCAATGCAGGTTAGTAAACTAATAAATGAATTTAGGTAAGGAGACATCAATAAATATTCAAGCCAACCTCACTGTCAGTACTGAAAAAGGAATACAACAAACCTCAAAATAAAGGAAGCAGCAGACAGAAGGGAAATTTCACAACTCCTTCCAAGTTCTTTTCAATCCTGGCCTCAGGAGAAAATTTGAAATGTAAACCTATTTACCTTTTCCAGGGCCAACCATTTTTCCAGTACAAGAAGCCAGACCCAGGCTAATCTTTGAGGACTGATATTCTGTCCACATCTGAAAAGTGTAAAAAGAAAAAAAATTCTAAACAAAGAGTTTCTATTGATTTTTTCTTCTTTGTGATCCAAAATTTAGATTTCACCGCTCAGTCTGTTTTACACCTGAACAGGCAAGACACTGCCCTAATGAGAAATTTTTGAATGTATGTGACAGATCAGTGAAGGGAGAATCAGAACAGAACTAGCAGCATTCACTTAAAAAAAAAGGAAAAGATCTCAATTCTATGTCTATCTCCTTATCTAGTTTTTCTTATTTTTAAACAAAATAATATTCCACCAAAAACCATAAAAGCAAAGCTATCTGAAACAGAAAACTTGAAATCCTGAAATAGAAACTGATATCAAGTAATCAAAGAAACCAGAAAGTTCATAAAAATTTATTTTTAACTCTATGCTAAAAATAGGATTGGGGCTTCCCAGGTGGCCCTAGTGGTAAAGAACCTGCCAAAGTCTGCAGGATACATTAGAGAGGTGGATTCAGTCCCTGTGTTGGAAGATCCCCTGGAGTAGGAAATGGCAACCCACTCCAGTATTCTTGCCTGGAGAATTCCATGGACAGAGGAACCTGGCAGGCTACAGTCCATAGGGTCGCAAAGAGTTGGACATGACTGAAGCGACTTAGCATAAAAAACAGAATTATAGGAGTTCATAGCCTTTCTTTGAAGTTAGTAGTTTAGACAGTAATTGACTAGAATCCAAATTTAAAGGAAAAAAAAAAGGAAGAAAAGAATCATGTAAATCTCCATTCTATATGTGCTAATACCATACTTTCTTACAAATAACTGCAAGAGTAAGGAAAAATGAGGGAAAAGACTCAAGTTTAACTCCTATACCACTAACTGTTAATAGCACTGCCAGGAAGAACTTCAAAATTCACACAGAGAACATTGGTTGCCAGAGGACACGGAAGGAATCAATGCACAAACAGGTAGTCCCAGGGACCGGGGGAATTCTTTTGTGGTGATGCCTGATTATAGCGGTAGTTACATGAATCGAAGAATGGCTAAAGATGCACAGAACTACACACATAAAAATGAATACATACTGGGACTACCCTGGTGGTCCAGTGGTTGGGACTCTCACTTGTAATGCATGGGGTGTGGGTTGCATCTCTGGTTGGGGCACTAGGATCCTGCATGCAGTGCAGCACGGACAAAAAAAAAACAAAGGGAATGCAGATTAAAAAAATGGTGAAAACTGAATAAGGGCTGTAGTCTAGCTAACAGTGGTAGTGATTTAGTCATCTAGTCGTGTCCAACTCTTTGCGACCCCATGGCCTGCCAGCTCCTCTGTCCATGGGATTTCCCAGGCAAGAATACTGGAGTGGGTTGCCATTTCCTTCTCCAAGGGATCTTCCTGACCCTGGGGCGGAACCCGAGTCTCCTGCATTGGCAGGTGAATTCTTTACTGCTGAGCCATGAGGGAAGCCCCCCTAGTTAACAGTACTTGTGTCAATTTCTTGGTTTGATACTGACTATAGTTATATAAGATGTCACAATTGGGGGAAGTTGGGGAAAGGGTACTCTTTGTATTATTTATGCATTTCTTGTGAGTCTATAATTAATTATTTCAAAATAAAAAGCTTTAAGTGAACTCACTTCTGGTCCTTTGTTAAAGCTACAACAGTATCTTCAATTTCACAAGCAAGAAGGGAGCAGGATTTGCTCTTATTGAGGCAAAGAAAATGCTTTATTATTAATGATAATAAACATGAAATGCTGGTTCCAGGCTTAAATGATGTTTCAGATGATAGTTCAAAGCCAAACTGATTAAGTAATAAACAGGCATGTATCAATATTATGGAAGTAAAATTTCAGACCAAGTGAAATACAATCTGCCTTTGTTAATTCTTCAAAGGTGATTGAATGAGGCACGTGGACCAGAGCTCAAGTATTGAACCTTTCCTCTCCCGTCCTGTGACAGCATGGCAGGAAGCGAGAGATCCCTTACCTCAGCTGACTGGGACACAGGACCAGCGCCCGAAGTATATCTTCCACCTTCTTTGGGATATCCCCTTGTGCCTCGTGTAGCTGAGGTACGCATGCCTTTGCCAGTTCCCATTCTCCTCTCCGAAGGCACTCACAGAAAAATTCAAAAAGCTGCTTCTGGGAAGCAGCTTCCTCTTTTCCAAATGGATGGTGCATTTTCCCCAGCACAGAGTGCAGGGAGATAGAAACAGATGAATTACACAAAATACACCGGCTTTTTTCTCATTTGTGGACTACCTCCTAGAAACAATACAGATCCGAGAGAGAAGAAAAGGAAGGAATAAGACAAACTAGCAACTACTACCCGCACGAGGAAAGGTAGGTCTTACTTTTCTAATTTGTCATGTTACTGTCTCTCTTTTTGAGAAGTTCCACCTTTCCCCAAGGGGTGGATCCTCTCTCTCTAGGCGCATCCAATATTTGATTAATATTAATCGTCATATTAGCCCGCGACGCAGACCCAAAACTCCACTTCCTTATTTCCTCCTGAACTTTATTCCCAATCCGGCTCCAAATCCCCAGGTAGTCGCCTCCTTAACGACAAGAAATTCAGCAGAAACCTCCCTAGTTTGAGCCCTCTTTTAAGGCAGAGCACTGATGATCAGGAGAGGAATCGGTGTCAGAACTGGAGGGCGGTGGGGACCGGGGCGCAGGGACGCTTCCTACCGGGATCGTGGAGCGCGCTCCTGCCTTCTCGGGGCGCTTTACACTCACCCGCTCCCGGTGCCCAAATCTGTACATCTTCCAGCGAAGCCATGTTTGAGCCGAGTCAGGTGACAAATCTCGCTCGGCAGGCTTGGGCGGCGGGGGGGGAGGGAGGCGGGAATGACGATTGACATCGGCTACTGTAATTGGTCAATGGAGGAAAGATGCAAATAAGGCGCCATATTTGTTTGGGTCACGTGACTCTACCTCAGGCCCTGAGCAAGCTAGCCGGCTGGGAAAGCGATACCAGATACGTGCCTTAGGACCATCCCTCACAGTTCTGACAGTTCCTCCCCTGGATACCTTCGATGGAGCGAGTGGCAGGAATAGCTGTGTGTCTTGATCTTTTTTCTTTTGTTTTCTTTTCTCCTCCTAGTTTGAAGTTAGCGTTTACCTAGCGTTTACTGTCCAGCCAGTGACAGTGTTTTGCCACGCCCTGGGGATACCCAGATCAAGGAGACTTAAGTTCTCCGTTGTTACTCCGTTCACTTGGACTCCCTTATAATTCCGGAACCCTAAGTTCTGAATTTCCAGTTCCTTCTGCTTAACTCCCGTTATGTATTGGCTCATTTAACGACTTATGACCAACCTAGATAGTATATTAAAAAGCAGAGACATTGTCAACAAAGGTCCGTCTAGTCAAGGCTATGGTTATCCAGTGGTCATGTATGGATGTGAGAGTTGGATTATAAAGAAAGCTGATCGCCGAAGAACTGATGCTTTTGAACTGTGGTGCAGGAGAAGATACTTGAGAGTCCCTTGGACTGCAAGGAGATCCAACCAGTCCATCCTAAGGGATATCAGTCCTGGGTGTTCACTGGAAGGACTGATGTTGAAGCTGAAACTCCAATACTCTGGCCACCTCGTGCGAAGAGTTGACTCATTGGAAAAGACTCTGATGCTGGGAAAGATTGAGGGCAGGAGGAGAAGGGGACGGCTGAGGATGAGATGGTTGGATGGCATCAGCGACTCGATGGACATGGGTTTGGGTGGACTCCGGGAGTTGGTGATGGACAGGGAGGCCTGGCGTGCTGTGGTTCATGGGGTCGCAAAGAGTCGGACACGACTGAACAACTGTACTGAAATGAACCGACAACCGTGAACTGTGCGCTAGACTCTAATTTAGAAGCTGAAGAAGACGCGGTCCTTGTCCTCAAAAGAGATCACAGTCTACTGAGGGGTGCAGGTCAATAGGATGCAGTGGGCAAAATGATAAGACAGAGAGGTATGCACAGGGGAGATGAGAGCAAAGAATTAGCAAAAAGCCATTCTCAAATATAATAATCGGAAATTGAGTCTTAAAACGATTTACTCGGTTTCCTCATCACAGCTGCTTTTATATAAACTTTCTGGTTTCCGTTATGTTCTTCAACTATAGACTCGGACTTTTCCCCGTTACATGTTTTTGGTTTGAGCAGTTTCATTCAATATTTTCCAAACTATTTCACCACCAAAGGCGGAAAAAAAAAAAAAAAAGCAAACCAAAAATTCTCTTCCAAAACTTGGATGATTGGTGGATTTTCATCTATTCTCAGAAAATTAACTTGTCTTTCTGGTCCATTAAGCAGTTTTTAAATGAAGTGACAAAATAAAGAATAGAAAATTAAGAGAAAGTTATTTCCTGGCATTGTATTCTCCTTGCTGGTATTCCTCCACCGGATTTGGATAATCACTATAATGAGAAATTGACTGGGACGAGAAGGAAATGGCAACCCACTCCAGTATTCTTGCCTGGAAAATTCCACGGACAGAGGAGCCTGGTAGGCTACAATCCGTGGGGTCGCAAAGAGTCGGACACGACTGAGCAGCTTCATTCACTCACAGACATTATAGAGTGTGAACTACAATTCCCAGCAAGCAGCGGAGCCGCCCTGGGCCTGTGCCTACCTTTTATTGGATAGTTCCCCAGGGTGACGACCCAACCAGCGCTTCGGTTGTTGCTTTTCATCACTTTCCGCGGGGAAGTGTTAAGGGATAGGGGAAATTTTGAAAGTTGGATGCTGCAGAACCCGGTACTGGAAAGTTTCCTGTTGCGGGTGGTTTGGGGGAATGGGGTGCGCTTATTATTTCCTGCTCCCTCTCTGGGCACGTGGTGTTGATATCGGGGGAGTGGAGAGCCACTCTTGGGTGCAGGCGCACGCCCCCTTAGGTACATTGGGATCTTGAGTCCAGCCGCAGATCTTAGAGGGTCTGGTCTTCCTTTGTGGGGGTTGCGTGGAACCTGCACCTTATTGGGAAGAGCTATTGTTAAGGGATTCTGGGGTGATGTTTTCTCCTCTTTATGTCCATCCATCTTCCCACGTGTGAGCAGTTTGAGGTCTAGGAAGGAGAGCCCGTCATTAAGGGAAGTTGAGTGTCTGCTTGTCTTCAGGTGGTGGTGACTTAGAAGTACTTAATAGTGTGGAATATGTAGTCAGATAGCTGGGTTCGAATGCAGACTCCACCTTGTGCTAGATGTTAGGCTTTGCTTAAGTTTTTCAACTCAGTGCCTCAATATCAAACTATAAAATGGGGTAAAAATCGGAGTTCTTGGAAATGTGGCATGTAATAAGGGCTCAAGAAATATTAGCTATTATTGTTAATTCACAGTTTTCTATCGTGAAGATTTTTCCTTCCTTGATAAGAAGAGGCTTCACTTTCCAGGGTCGAACTTCTTCCCTCACACCCTTGTTTACATGCACTGGCACATATACGCAGAGCAGGAATTTACCGTGGAAGAAACATACGTTCAAGCCATAACAACGTGTTAATAAGATTATCGAACAAATGAGTACAGCATGTGATGAGAACATTGGAGAGAAAGAGAGTAAGCAGGAAGTCTTTGTGGAGGAAAATCAGGGAGGCAGGATGGCCCATGGCTGGAAGGCAGGTCACCTGAGGTCGCAAATACTGGTTTTGCTGAATGAATTGATAGTAATTCTTAGCACTACGAGCCAGTGACCATCCACGTCCTCCAACCTTCACTACATTCCTGCAAAGTAGATATTTAAACGATGTCTGTTTTTCAGATGAGGAAAGTAAGGAAAGTGATTTTACCAGAAAGGTCAGAGTCCAGGGCTTGCAATCTGATATATGAATGAGAGGAAAGTGAGGGACCAGTTTACCAAGAGGCTTTAGGGCATCATAAGAAATGTGGAGTTTATCCTGTGGTCTCATGGTCCCATGGGCAGTTTGAAAGGATGAGAGTGACAGGATCGGGGCACATGTTTAGGAGGCTACCTCTGACAAGATTGTGACTTGTGGGTCAGTTTGGTGCTTATTCCTCTCTGCTCCCATCTGAGTGTGTGTGTTCTTGTTGCTGTCATGTCCGGCTCTTTGTCACCCTATGGACTGTAACTGCCCAGGGGGATTCTCCAGGCAAGAATACTGGAGTGAGTTGCCATGGCACATTTAAATTCCTATGACAATACTTGCTGCATGACTAATTATTTGTGTATATATTACTTTTCATTTTTTACTGTGAGTTTCCAAAGGGGAGAAATATACTTCAGTGATTCTTGTGCCACAGCACTCAGCAGAATGTGTGCTTAAGAAGCATCTGTGGAAGGAACAAACGATTTATTTTTTTGTGGGTTTGGGGGTGGGTGACCCACCCACCAGGGCAGGGAGTGACCAGAGGCAATATGAGTAACCTAGGCAAGTGATGTGTGTGTGTGTGTGTGTGTGCTCAGTTGTGTTTGACTCTTTGTGACCCCATGGACTGTAGCCCACCAGGCTCCTCTGTCCATGGGATTTCCCAGGCAAGAATACTGGAGTGGGTTGACATTTCCTTCTTCAGGGGTTCTTCCTGATCCAGGGATCGAACCTGCATCTCTTGCATTGGCAGGCAGATTCTTTTATCACTGAGCCACCAGAGAAGCCCTGTTCTCCTTTTTAGATTGAATTTATTACTCAAAATGATGTCATTGCCCAGAGCTGCCTGGTATGTGAAGACGCTGGGCAATGATGATTCAGCAGTTGTCACTTGGTAAACTTTCTATTGGAGACACAAAACCCAACACTGACAAATTCCCTTTGAGTGAAATGAGAAGGACTTATTTTGTGATTCTGGGAGGGATGTGTGTGTGTGAGAGAGAAAGATGAGGGAGAGAGAAAGAGTGTTAATCTGATTAAAAATTTGGGCCATGGTATTGGAAATGAATATCTACATTCTCAGTGAATAGTTTAATTCCCAAATGTGACTCCTTTTCTGATCTTTTTATTGTTTTATCTCCTGGAACAATGAAGAGTCCCTACTTCTACTTTATCCAGAGGATATTCTGCCATCTGAGTATAATACAGCTTCTCCTTTGCTTGTGTTATTCAGAGAATCACATGATTCTAACTCTCTGAAGGCACATGTTTCATGAGCCTCATTTAGTCCTCACAGGGTTCAACAGCAAGAGTGAAATTTAATTGCATGTGGGAATGTGAGCAGCTACTATAATAAAAAACAATTTCAGTTTGTAAATAACACCTGAAATAACAAAATCTGAATTGATTCAGAATGTTTGTTCTGACTCTTGAAAAGAGAGGTTCAGTATGATAATGGACTTGTAGAAGAGTGTACTGACTAAGGTTATCTAGGCCTCAGAGTCAGACTTCCTGGGTTCAAATTCTGGATCTACCATTTACTATTTCTGGTAACAGTGGAATGGCTAACCTTTCCAGACTTTAGTTTTCTCATATGTAAAAATGGGACCTGTCATCAACCTTTCTTATAGGGCTGTTGAGAAGCTTAAATGTGGCAATTGATGTAAAGCTTTGGAAGAGTGCCTGACACATAGAAGGTAATCAATAAGTTTATTATCGTTTCAGTGCAATGAAAGCAGACTTTCTGGGAATGCTCTTTGGAAATATTTGTATTAATTACACATCCAAATAAAGTTTATGAATGAACTGAAAATCTTAAGATACTATATAAATGTGAAATGGTATTATTATATTTGTCTAATAAATTTTTAAAGAATTTTTGTGAAATGCAGATTCTTATATTGTTTCTTTCCATGTTTGACAAACAGTAGTTTTGAAAAATGTTTTATTTTGTAGAGTGTTGTGGATAGCCCATCTGCTACTGCTTATGCTATTTTCCAATGTTTTTTCAGCGTTCTTTTTCTTGCTGAATCTGGAGGCATGGGTAGCAAGAAACTAAGACGAGTGGGTTTACCACAAGAGCTTTGTGACCGTCTGAACAGACATCAGATCGTTACCTGTCAGGTACAGTTTGTTTAATTTTTCTCAGTGAGAAACCTTAAGTGCAAATTAGTCTTAAGTGTACCTAAATAACTCTTTTCTTAAAAAATTTTTGCTTCAAGTTTTAGAAAATGTGTTTCATTGGAGGATAATTACTTTAAAATATTGTTTTGGTTTCTGCCATACATCAACATGAATCAGCCATAGGTATACATATGTCCCCTCCTTCTTGAACTTCCCTCCCAATAACTCTTTTTTTTTTCAATTTAAATAATTTTATTTAATAAATGGTACAAAGCACAATGCCAAAAACATTAACAGTTAAAATTTCACCAAATGAAAAAATACTATAGAATACACAGTTGCAAAAAGCTACATTAAGTTATTTTACAACTGTCTCAAACTGCAAAAAGAAAAAAAGCCCAATACCACACCTAAGTTATCCCTCTCTCAAAATAACTCTTAATTGCATCTGAAATATGAACATTTAGGTTTATAAAAAAAGATAAATGATGGTGCTTGCTAATTCAAAATAACAAACCACTTACCTTGTATTTCCAAATATGATTTCAAGAGTTTTGCATTTTGGTTAGGGTTGGGTCGGGAGAATGCTCATGGCAGAAGGTGAAATACACCTGGCCATTTATTTGGGATTCTAGAGAAGTTTTGTCCTTGTAAAGAAATTCTGTAATTACATGAGAAATATGACTCAAATGAGGAGACAATACTCAAAATAGGTAATTTCTCTTGAAAGCAAGAAAAATTTTTAGGATTATTTTTCTATCAGTGAAGTGAGAAAAATATATAAAGTGGATGTTGTATGTTTAAACACAAGGGTAAGCAAATTGCTCTTCAGTTCAGTTCAGTCGCTCAGTCGTGTTCGACTCTTTGCGACCCCATGAATTGCAGCACACCAGGTCTCCCTGTCCATCACCAACTCCCGGAGTCTACCCAAACTCATGTCCATCGAGTCGGTGATGCCATCCAGCCATCTCATCCTCTGTCATCCCCTTCTCCTTCTGCCCCCAATCCCTCCCAGCGTCAGGGTCTTTTCCAGTGAGTCAACTCTTCACATGAGGTGGCCAAAGTATTGGAGTTTCAGCTTCAGCATCAGTCCTTCCAATGAACACCCAGGACTGATCTCCTTTGGAATGGACTGGTTGGATCTCCTTGCAGTCCAAGGGACTCTCAAGAGTCTTCTCCAGCATCACAGTTCAAAAGCATCAATTCTTTGGCGATCAGCTTTCTTCACAGTCCAACTCTCACATCCATACATGACCATTGGAAAAACCATAGCCTTGACTAGACGGACCTTGTTGGCAAAGTAATGTCTTTGCTTTTTAATATGCTGTCTAGGTTGGTCATAACTTTCCTTCCAAGGAGTAAGCATCTTTTAATTTCATGGCTGCATTCACCATCTGCAGTGATTTTGGAGCCCAAAAAATAAAGTCTAGCACTGTTTCCTCATCTATTTCCCATGAAGTGATGGGACCAGATGCCATGATCTTAGTTTTCTGAATGTTGAGCTTTAAGCCAACTTTTTCACTCTCCTCTTTCACTTTCATCAAGAGGCTTTTGAGTTCCTCTTCACTTTCTGCCATAAGGGTGGTGTCATCTGCATATCTGAGGTTATTGATATTTCTCCCGGCAATCTTGATTCCAGCTTGTGCTTCTTCCAGCCCAGTGGTCCTCATGATGTACTCTGCATATAAGTTAAATAAGCAGGGTGACAATATACAGCCTTGACGTACTCCTTTTCCTATTTGGAACCAGTCTGTTGTTCCATGTCCAGTTCTAACTGTTGCTTCCTGACCTGCGTATAGGTTTCTCAAGAGGCAGGTCAAGTGTTCTGGTATTCCCATCTCTTTCAGAATTTTCACAGTTTATTTTGATCCACACAGTCAAAGGCTTTGGCATAGTCAATAAAGCAGAAATAGATGTTTTTCTGAAACTCTCTTGCTTTTTGGATGACCCAGCGGATGTTGGCAATTTGATCTCTGGTGCCTCTGCCTTTTCTAAAACCTGCTTGAACATCTGGAAGTTCACGGTTCATGTATTGCTGAAGCCTGGCTTGGAGAATTTTGAGCATTACTTTACTAGCATGTGAGATGAGTGCAATTGTGCAGTAGTTTGAGCATTCTTTGGCATTCCCTTTCTTTGGGATTGGAATGAAGACTGACCTTTTCCAGTCCTGTGGCTACTGCTGAGTTTTCCAAATTTGCTGGCATATTGAGTGTGGCACTTTCATAGCCTCATCTTTCAGAATTTGAAATAGTTCAACTGGAATTCCATCACCTCCACTAGCTTTGTTCGTAGTGATGCTTTCTAAGGTCCACTTGACTTCACATTCCAGGATGTCTGGCTCTAGGTGAGTGATCATGCCATCATGATTATCTGGGTCATGAAGATCTTTTTTGTACAGTTCTTCTGTGTATTCTTACCACCTCTTCTTAATATCTTCTGCTTCTGTTAGGTCCATACCATTTCTGTCTTTTATTGAGCCCATCTTTGCATGAAATGTTCCCTTGGTATCTCTAATTTTCTTGAAGAGATCTCTAGTCTTTCCTGTTCTGTTGTTTTCCTCTGTTTCTTTGCATTGATTGCTGAGGAAGGCTTTCTTATCTCTCCTTGCTATTCTTTGGAACTCTGCATTCAGATGTTTATATCTTTCCTTTTCTCCTTTGCTTTTCGCTTCTCTTCTTTTCACAGCTATTTATAAGGCCTCCTCAGACTGCCATTTTGCTTTTTTGCATTTCTTTTCCACGGGGATGGTCTTGATCCCTGTCTCCTGTACAGTGTGACGAACCTCTGTCCATAGTTCATCAGGCACTCTGTCTGTCAGATCTAGTCCCTTAAATCTATTTCTCACTTCCACTGTATAATAAGGGATTTTGATTTATGTCATACCTGAATGGTCTAGTGGTTTTCCCTACTTTCTTCAATTTAAGTCTGAATTTGGCAATAAGGTGGTTCACTCATCTGAGCCCCAGTCAGCTCCTGGTCTTGTTTTTGCTGACTGTATAGAGCTTCTCCATCTTTGGCTGCAAAGAATATAATGAATCTGATTTCAGTGTTGACCGTCTGGTGATGTCCATGTGTAGAGTCTTCTCTTGTGTTGTTGGAAGAGGGTGTTTGCTATGACCAGTACATACTTGGCAAAACTCTATTAGCCTTTGCCCTGCTTCATTCCGTACTCCAAGACCAAATTTGCCTGTTACTCCGGGTGTTTCTTGACTTCCTACTTTTGCATTCCAGTCCCCTATTAATGAAAAGGACATTTTTTTTTTGGGTGTTAGTTCTAACAGGTCTTGTAGGTCTTCATTGAACCCTTCAACTTCAGCTTCTTCAGCATTACTGGTTGGGGCATACGCTTGGATTACCATGATATTGAATGGTTTGCCTTGGAAATGAACAGAGATCATTCTGTCAGTTTTGAGGTTGCATCCAAGTACTGCATTTCGAACTCTTTTGTTGACCATGATGGCTACTCCATTTCTTCTAAGGGATTCCTGCCCACAGTGGTAGATATAATGGTCATCTGAGTTAAATTCACCCATTCCAGTCCATTTTAGTTCACTGATTCCTAGAATGTTGACGTTCACTCTTGCCATCTCCTGTTTGACCACTTCCAATTTGCCTTGATTCACGGAACCTAACATTCCAGGTTCCTATGCAATATTGCTCTTTATAACATCAGACCTTACTTATATCACCAGTCACATCCACAACTGGGGTATTGTTTTTGCTTTGGCTCCATCGCTTCATTCTTTCTGGAGTTATTTCTCCACTGATCTCCAGTAGCATATCCAGGGCACTTACCAACCTGGGGAGTTTCTCCTTCGGTATCCTATCATTTTGCCTTTTCATACTGTTCATGGGGTTCTCAAGGCAAGAATACTGAAGTAGTTTGCCATTCTCTTCTCCAGTGGACCACATTCTGTCAGACCTCTCCACCGTGACCCGTCCGTCTTGGGTGACCCCACATGGCATGGCTTAGTTTCATTGAGTTAGACAAGGCTGTGGTCCGTGTGATTAGATTGGCTAGTTTTCTGTGATTATGGTTTCAGTGTGTCTGCCCTCTGATACCCTCTCGCAGCACCTACCGTCTTACTTGGGTTTCTCTTACCTTGGATGTGGGGTACCTCTTCATGGCTGCTCCAGCAAAGCACAGCCGCTGCTCCTTACCTTGGACGAGGTTGCCCCTCCTGACCTTGAACGTGGAGTAGCTCCTCTTGGCCCTCCTGCGCTGTCATAGCATTGTACATTAGGATTTAATCCTTAATAAGATGGACTTTCAGAGAATGCTGGAGTTTTTTCTTTTTCCAATTGCTTTGTGTGTTAATGATGTCTTTGCTTTCTCTGTTATACATTTGATAACCTTCATCTTCATACTTTGAAATACTCTTAAAAATATGATATTTAACATTTCAGTCCATAGTTGGTTTTATTCTCTCTCAATTATTAAATACTTCCTCTGAATGATCTTATAGCTTTGAATGAAACTGATTTCCTTTCTGGGTGCCTGTTTGTGTCCAGACTTTTGGGCACAGGGGCAGTGCTTATATCCACTTGGGCTGATTTCTGCTGCTATGTATTTTTACTTGGTGTGTCCTCTGGTATATACTAAATTGGATAATTAGAAGATAAGATTATGTCATATCTTTTAGTTAAGGAATATTTAGGAGGAAAATACTATAAGAAACATACAAACTTATCTACAATGAATTGTGCTTTTATTTACACATGGACAGTGTCAGTTGAAAGCTTCCTTTTAATTCCAGTATCTTTGTTGTACATGTATATTTAAAATAGTCTCTTTATGTTTTTTAGGACTTTCTGTGTCTTTCCCCACTGGAGCTTATGAAGATGACTGGCCTTAGTTATCAAGGTGTCCATGAACTTCTGTGTGTGGTTAGCAGGGCCTGTGCACCCCAGATGCAAACGGTATATATATATTTCAGAGTTATCGTTTGGTTATGACTTTTATTTTGAAAAGCTTCTGTATTCTCTTTAAAATCTTTTAGGGGATAAGGTAAAAGCAAAAATAGAGATGAACACCTCAAAAATACCAACCCTCACAATGTAAGAGTTAGTCCTCTAATGAGAATGAATTTATATTGTTTATAAGCTCATGGGAGAGAGTTACGGGAATGAGAGGTAACAGGAATTTTTTTTCTCTGTAGCTGGCAGTGTTATTTCAAAAGGTCATCTTTCTCTTTTACTTGTTTGGGGGGGATTTGTGAACCTCGTGGTTAAACTATAATATACTCTTAATTTTAGAATGCCCCTGTCTCTATAATACTAACTTTTACCATCATCATTTACTCTACATCTGAGTGTATGCATATTGGACTTACACCGACTTATTGATTGAATGAATAATGCTTTAAAACTTATCCTCACTCCTGAGAGGAGTTAAAGTCTTTTGAAATAAGCCCAAATGAAGTTGTACTATTATTTCATACTTTCTGTGTCATGCCTTTAGCTTTTCAAAATGTAGGTTTAGTGCATGGTAGAAAATGTCTTATTTTCTCAGAGTAAGAGTTACCTGAAAGTCTGTCCAGTGTTTAACAAACATATTTATTTGTGTGGGTTGTAAACTGCTTACTCTGTTATACTGAAATTTGGTAACCACTGAGCAATAAAGTAGGATCCAACTCTGTGGAGGAGGAAGGAAGGAATATTAGTGTCATTTGAAACTTTGAAAACAATAAACAGATTGAGTATTTTCTTTTGTTCAGGTTTTGCTTGTGATCTAAGGAAAATACTTTAAAGGCAGAATCATCAGAAGGTGACTTATAATTGGAAAGAGAGATAGGCACTAGTCTTAGCTTTGTCATTGGCTTCAACAAAGAGTAGGTTTGAACAGTTCACTTTGTTTTATGGGAGAAGTTAAAGAGTTAAAATCGTATGTGATGATTTCATTAGGAGGTTCAAATTAACCTGTCACTATTTTGAAAGTTGTAAAGCACAAAGAGAACCTTTTAATTTGACATCTGTGATTCAATATGTATTGCATGTTCCTAGTCAGATAATTAAGCAGGAGATGATGGCTAGGAAATTCACCTTCAATCTCCACGTCCTTCACTTTCAGCTGCAGTGTCACTACCATTCCAATTGCCAATTCAAGGAGCCATCTTTCTCCTTTGTTGTACATTTACTTTTGTAACAGTCATTCTTTAGAGTCCTGCCTTAAATATTGGATTAGCCTTAGTTCATTCCCTCGCAAAGATTTTTTGTTTTGTTAATTTATTTATTCAGTCATTTATTCCTTCAACCAATATTCATCGAGTGCCAGCCAAGGATCCGTCAGGTACTGGAGAGATTGTAGTGAAGATGGTTGATAAAGTTTTCCGCCCTTGTGTAGCTTACAGTCTAGAGGGAGCAGTCGAACGTTAAACAAACACTTGTATAAATGATTAATTAATTGTAGTAATGGTAAGTCCTATCAGAGAAAAGTACAAAGAGCTTAGAAACTGAAAGGGACATTACTTAGTGTAGGGGTCAGCAAGGGCTCCCTCACCGAAGCAACACTTCACCTGAAACCTGCTGGATGAACCGGAGAGAGACAGCCAAAGGGGTTGGGAAGGGAGGGGAGCAGGGAAGAGCTTGCAAGCAGTGGGAGAGGGAAATGCAGAGACCCCCATGAAGAGCAGGAGAATGGTGCTTGTATGGTAAGAAGGTCAGGCCGGTCTGAGTGAACATAGCGAGGAAGAGAGGGGCCAGAGATGAAGCTGGAGAAGCAAGCAGGGTCAGGTCACTGGGGCCTGCAGGCCTGTTAAGGATTTTGGACTTTATTCTGAGAGCAATGATAAGTCATCAAAGGGAGTAATCTAGTATGTTTTTTTAAAAAACTCAGTCTTTAAACATAGACAAGTGATTGAAAAGGAACAAGGAAATATTTGTGGGCTAGTTAGGTATCTCTGACCGTATTCCAGACAGATTGTGACATGGACTATTCGTGTGGTGTTAATGCCAATGGTATAATGTCAGTTACCTTGAGCGATACGTAGGAGGTAGCATGAATAGGGTTTAGTGATAGTTTGTCTGTGGGTGGTGGTGAGGTACAGGAAAGGGTCAGAGATGATCTTTGGCAGGAACATGCACATTTCCTTTGCCCATCTCATAGCCTTTTCAGGTTTTAGCTCACACATCCAGATCGTCCCTGGATCACAAAATTCAGATCAGGTGATTTGACCTGGACAAATCCACTTGCCAGTCTCCACTTGCCCTATCACAGTAGCTTGTGTTTAACTGTAATTGCCTACTTTCTAGTCCTAGTTTCATAGTCTCTAGTTGGCTATGAGTCCTGTGAGGGCAGGGGCTCTGTCTTTTATTTCGCAGCCTTCAAATCTAGCACAGTCCTTGTGAAGTGAAAAGTTGGTCAGTCGTGTCCAACTCTTTGCAACCCCATGGACTATAGAGTCCATGGAATTCTCCAGGCCAGAATACTGGCGTGGGTAGTCTTTCCCTTCTCCAGGGGTCTTCCCAACCCAGGGATCGAACCCAGGTCTCCCACATTGCAGGTGGATTCTTTACCAGCTGAGCCACAAGGGAAGCCCAGCACAGTCCATGGCACAGAGTAAATAGTTGTAGAATAAATAAGTAATAGAAGGAAAAAAAAACATGAATTGGGTTCTAGCTGCTAAAATTTGAATTTGGAGTTGGCTTATGTTTTTGAATAAATATGGAGGTTGAAAAGAACTAAACTTTTTCTTCGATCAGGCTTATGAGATAAAGACACAGAGGTGTGCTGCTCACTCATCAGCATTTTTGTCTACAACCCTATCTGCCTTGGATGAAGCCCTGCATGGTGGTGTAGCTTGTGGATCCCTCACAGAGGTAAGGAAGACAATTTCCAAACCTAACATTGACCTAGAACCTTCAGAACCAGGGGAAAAAGTATAATTAAGAAATATAAATTATTTCATGAATATTAATCTAAATTAAATTGTAAGTACCTCAAGGGCAGGGTTCTCCACTCAGTCCCTGGTGGTACTAGTGTAGTATGCCAAAAGGAACATGTTTGAAAAATCTTTGCTGATTGACTGAAATCTACTTGGGTGGTTGTTTCTCTGAATTAGAAATTGAGTATTATGAAATAATATGAAACAATTCAGGGGGAATTAGAACAGGATCCCTACTTAGTGCATTAGGAAGGAAAATTTGAAATTTTATTAATGTGCAGGTAAATCATAGTATTACACTGAAATGAGCTATTTTTACTCCCTGTTAAAGATAAAATTTGGTTCTAGGAAGTAATCAGTTGTTGTGTTATTTATTGTTACATAACAAATTACCCACAAACTAAGTGGCTTCCACGACAGTACACACTGATTTCTGTTTCTTTGGGACTGGCTTAGCCTGGAGATGCGGTCGAGGGGTGTGAGGGGGCAGATTGGTGCTGGTTGTTGGCAGGAGGTCATGATTCTCCCTGGAGAGCTCCCTGCAGGCTGCCTGAGTCTCCTCGTGGCATGATGTCTGATTCCCCCAAGCAAGATGGAAATGGCCATTCCTTTGATGATTTAGCTTTGTAAGTTACACACCATCATTTCTGCCACTTTCTTCTCTTCAGAAGCAGGTCATTAAGTCCAGTCCATGTTCAAGGAAAGGCAAATTAAACTCTACCTTTTGAACTGAGTGTCAAAAATTTGAGGATATTTTAAAACTACAACAGGTTTTTTTTCCCTGAAAACTGCCTTGATGTGCCTTGATGGTCCTGATGTGGTGACTCCATAGGCTGTGTTTACCAGTGCAGTCCTGAGGGCCTCCTTGCCTGAGAGTTCCAGGGGCATAGATGCGTGAAACAAACTTTTAATAGGAGTAGATGCTTAAAGCATTGTGATAGGCATACATTTAACTGTAGATAGTTTTCTCTGAAGATAGAGAACCTGTTTTAGATAGTAAGCCTTGTTTGAAAGATTTAAAAATGTGTGTTCTATGCTTAGTGAATGAACCAGTGAGAATTAATCTTAAAAAGAAATTAGAATCTGCTGTTGCAGTGCACTGCCACCAGATGGGGCCAGAATCCTATCTTCCATAATCTTTGCACTCTAGTTAGACCTTTCTTGAAATAGGTCTATGAAAAAAAAGTTTTATAACAATTGTGAGCCATAGTTATAAACTTACTTATTTGGATAGCAAAAAATTGAACTAAAATACGGTTAACCAACAAATACTTTTTTATGTTTTAAGTTTTGGAGGAGTTTTCAGTACTTTTTCACATCAGTCAGTTTCAGTCAGTCGTGTCCGACTCTTTGCGACCCCATGGACTGCTGCACGCCAGGCTTCCCTGTCCATCACCAACTCCCAGAGCTTACTCAGACTCATGTCCATTGAGTCAGTGATGCCATCCAATCATCTCATCCTCTGTCATCCCCTTCTCCTCCTGCCTTCAACCTTTCTCAGCATCAGGGTCTTTTCCAGTGAGTCAATTCTTTGCCATCAGGTGGCCAAAGTATTGGAGTTTCAGCTTCATCATCATTCCTTCCAATGAATATTCAGGACTGATTTCCTTTAGGGTTGACTGGTTTGATCTCCTTGCTGTCCAAGGGGCTCTCAAGAGTCTTCTCCAACACCACAGTTCAAAAGCATCAATTCTTTGGTGTTCAGCCTTCTTTATAGTCCAACTCTCACATCCATACGGGACTACTGGAAAAACCATAGCTTTGAATAGACGGACCTTTGTCAACTTTTTCATGTAGCTTTTATCAATTCTTTTTGAATTCAAGAGGTAGTTACAAGCCCTGAGATGTTTTTTCATGATCTGATAGGATGGCATGGAATATAAATACCCTGATTGCTTATTAGTGGCAAGTTCTTTACTTTCTGTTCCAGCCACAGGTAGTCTCTGCAGTCTTTTTTGGGACTTTTCAGCTGATTACAGAGATTGTTTACCTTTTATTAAAAACAAAAATTTAATATATATCTTCCGTATGTAAGATTAAATTCTTCCTGCATGTGTAAATTATAAACATTTATGAGCCTGTGACCCCAATATAAGCCCCAGAACAACACCAAAATCATTGAAATCACCTGTGGGCTCCTTCCTGATCCTGTCTTTGGCTTTCTGTTGGGAGATAATTTCCATCCTGAATTTCTGCCATTTTTGTAGTTTTTTAAACTATTTAAAGTATTTACGATATAGTTGAATTAGTTACAATACAGTTGAATATCCTAAGAATTGACTTACGACATTATATCGATATTAGTGTCAGGTGTACAGCCCAGTGATTCTACTGTTCCTATGCTTTTTTTCCCAGTAGTGACTGTACCTGTAGTTTTTTTTTTAATCCCACCCATATACATAGGAAATGTAGCATTTTATTTGGTTTTGCTTTTTGAGCTCTGTTACATCATATATTGATGATTAAATCATAGCATATCTCTTCTATGAATTGCTTTTTCCACTTAATATTATTTTGTAAGATTTATCCATGTCGTTGCAGGTAGCCAGAGTATAATTGACTTTCATTGCTGTATCATACTCCAGTTTGAAAAATATGACCTTTTTTTTTTTTATCCCTTTTTCTGTGAGTGAACATTTGGTTGTTTCTAGTTTGCTGCTAATATAAATAAGTCCTATGAAAAGTGTTGTACATGTTTCCTGGATCACACATACAAGTATTTCTCTAGAGCAGGGATTGGCAAACTACTTCCTAGGGGTCAAATCTGGCTAGCTGCCTGTTTTTTGTAAATAAAGTTTTATTGTCACACAGCTATGTTCATTTGTTTACATTTTGTCTGTGGTTTTGTTTGAGATACGAGACAGAGTTGAGGTACTTGTGACGGAGATCTCATGGTCTGAAACACCTAATATATTTACTGCCTGGTCCCTGTTGAGGGTATTTGCCTTGGAGTAATGGCTGGTTATACAGTATGTACATAGGTAACTCTGCAGAATCAGGACAAATTATTTTCCAGAGTGGTTGTGCTTGTTTAATTTCCTACCAGTGATGTGCATGAATACCTCTTGCTCCATATCTTCTTGCCTTGGTATTATCTGACTTAATTTCTGCCTGTCTTTGTTTTCATTTTCCTGATTACTAATGAGCTTGAATTTCTTTTTTTTTATAAATCATTTGACTACTTAAAAAATAATTTTTTTAATGTACAACTTAAATACTATGAAAGTCAATGTTTGTGACTGTATAATTCAATTGTATTAGAGGATTTATAGTAAGTCATCACCGCAATCCACTTTTAGAACATTTCCATTATCCTAAAACATTCCCTTATGTCCATTTATAGTTAATCCCTACTCCCATTCTCAGCCCTAGGCATCCACTGATCTACTTGGTGTCTCTATAAATTTGCCTTTTCTAAACATTTCATTTAAATGGAATTGTATAATATATAGTCTTTTGTGTTTGTTTTTTTTTACATAGCATGATGTTTTTGAGGTTCATTCATGTTGTAACATGTATTAGAAGGTTGTTCCTTTTAATTGTTGAGTAATATTAATATCACTCCAGCCACAGGACTGGAAAAGGTCGATCCTCATCCCAGTTCTCAAGAAGGGTAGTACTAAATAATGTGCTAACCATCGGACAGTTGCACTCATCTCCCATGCTAGTAAGGTCATGCTTAAAATCTTGCGTGCTGGGCTTCAGCATTATGCGAATCAAGAACTTCCAGATGTCCAAGCTGGGTTTAGAAAGTAAGAGGAACCAGAGATCAAACTGCTAATATTCCCTGGATTATAGAGAAAGCTAGGGAATTCCAGAAAAACATCTACCTCTGTTTCATTGACTACACCAAAGCCTTTGTCTGTGTGGATCATAATAAACTGTGGAAAGCTCTTAAAGAGATGGGACTACCAGACCATCTTACTGGTCTCCTGAGAAACCTGTATGCAGGTCAAGAAGCAACAGTTAGAACCCTATATGCAACAACTGATTGGTTCAAGATTGAGAAAGGAGTACAACAGGGCTGTCTGCTGTCACCCTGTTTGTTTAATCTATATGGTGAGCACATCATGAGAAATGCCAGGCTAGATGAGTTACAAGCTGGAATCAGGAGAAGTGGGAGAAACATCAACAACCTCAGATATGCGGATGATACCACCCTAATGGCAGAAAGCAAAGAGAAACTAAAGAGCCTCTTGATGAGGGTGAAGTAGGAGAGTGAAAAAGCTAACTTAAAACTAAATACTAAAAAAACTAAGATCATGGCATCTGACCTCATTATTTCATGGCAAATAAAGGGGGAAAAGTAGAAGTAGTGACAAATTTGCTCATCTTGGACTCTGAAATCACTCTGGTGACTGTAGCCATGAAATCAGAAGACGTTTGCTTCTTGGCAGGAAAGCTATGACAAACCTAGACAGTGTATTGGGAAGAGAGACACTACTCTGCTGACAAAGGCCCATATGGTCCAGGCTGGGGTCTTCTCAGTGGTCATGTATGGTTGTGAGAGCTGGACCTTTGTAAAGAAGGCAGAGCGCTGAAAAATTGATGCCTTTGAACTGTGGTGCTGGAGAAGACTCTTGAGAGTCCCTTGGACAGCTAGGAGATCAAACCAGATCTTAAGGGAAATCAACCCTGAATACTCGTTGGAAGGACTGATTCTGAAGCTGAAACTCTAGTATTTTGGTCATGTGATATGAACAGCTGACTAATTGGGAAAGTCCCTGATGCTGGGAAAGATGGAGGGCAGAAGAATGTTTCAGAGGATGAGATGACTGGATGGCATCACGGATGCAATGAACATGAACTTAGGCAAACTTTGGGAGATGGTGAGGCACAGAGAGGCCTGGTGAGCTACAGTCCGTGGGGTCGCAAAGAGTCAGACACAACTGGGGGACTGGACAACAACATTAATGTTATTCCTTGGTATGGTTATAACATATTTTGTTTATCCTACTGTTAGTTGATGTTCACTTGGATTGTTTATAGTTTTTTCTATCAGGAATATGACATGTTTTTGTGTGGATATCGGATTTTATTTCTCTTGGGTAGATTCCTAGGAGTGGAATGGCTAGATCATATGATTGGTGTATGTTTAGTTTTTTTAAGCAACTGCCAAATTTGCTTTCTGGAGTGGCTGTGTCATTTTACATTCTCACCTGCAGTGCATGATAGTTTATTTCTCCATATTCTCACCAACACTTACTATTGTTTATCATTTTAATTTTAACTATTCTAGTGAGTGTTAATAGTATTCATTGTGGTTTTAATTTGTGTTTTCCCAGTGACTGATGACAATGAACACTTATTCATGTACTTATAACCATTTGTATGTTTTTTTAGAAATGAAATATCTGTTCCAATCTTTTGCCTGTTTTTAAATTGGTTGTTTTCTTGTTACTGAGTTGTGAGTTCTTTGTATACTCTGGATACAAGTCTTTTAACAGATACATAATTTGCAGTCCTATCTATGGCTTCTCTCCTCATTTTCTTAATGGCAGCTTGTGAAGTTTTAAATTTTGTAGTCTAGTCTGTTGTTTTTTTCGTTTATGCTTGGTGTCAACTCTGAATTTTTTTTGTCTGGCCAGGGACACAAAGATTTTTGCTATGTCTTTTTCTCGAGTTTTCTATTTAGGTTTTGCATACAGTCTATGGTCTATTTTGAGTTATTTTTTCTGTTATCTATTTGGAGCTAATTGATAGAATGATTTGTAGAATATATTCTCTTTTTTATGTTCTGTAATAGTTTGTACATTGTTTCTTGAAAATTTGATATGAGTTTCCTGAAAAAGTGTCTGATCTTAGTATTTTCCCTGTGCGTAAATTAAAGCAATGAAATAAATTCCTTTAATGATTAAAGGACTATTCAGGGTTTTTATTTCTTTTTAAGTAATTTTAGTGAATGATATTTTTAGAGATTTGCCCATTTTTTTAAGTTTTAAAATTTATTGTAAAGTTTTTCATTATATTCTCATCTTTAAATTAAAAAAAAAAAATCTGGTTTTAATGTGTTTCTACCCCCCTCCCTGTTTTCATTTCTACTGTTACTTGTCTTCCCTTTCCCTTCCTTTTAAAAAGACCTGGTCACCAGAGGGAGGATAAAGGGAGGAGGGAAGTGGGAGGGGGGTTCAGGAGGGGGAACTTATGTAAACCCGGGGCGAATTCATGTCAATGTATGGCAAAACCAACCAATATAATATTGTAAAATAATTTGCCTCCAATAAAAAATAAATTAATTACCAAAAAAAAAAAATAAAAAGACCTGGTCAAATGTTTGAGTATTTTATAGTCTTTTTAAAGAACTATGCTTTTAATTTTGGTTCTTTGTTGGTTTTCTATCTTTTCTCTGTCTTCTACTTGAGTGATTTCTGTTAGTTTCTTATCTCTCTCTATCTAATTGTATTTTTCTGGGATTTTTCTCCCCCTCCCTCCAACTTCTTAAATTACACATTTAATTTACAATTTTCAGTTTTTCTTCTTTTTACTCTGAGCTGTTTCATTCTTTTTTTTTTTTTTGGTGATGAATATTTTCATTTTAATTTAGTTCTCATAGTATTTTAAAATTTTCATTGGGATTACTTCTTTCACTCATGATTTTTTGGGGAATTTTTGAGTATCTAAATTATTTAATTAAATTTTCTTTCACATTTTAATTAGATTGCTAGCTTATTTGCATTTTAGTCAAAGAATTTTGTGTGATACTGATTCTTGGAATTTTTCTGAGGCTTGTTTTAAGGATTAACATGTGATTAACTTTTGTAAGTGTCCTAAGTGTGCATGAGAAGAGTGATTATATTCTAACGATTGAGTGTTCTGCTTATGACAGTTAAGCTTGGAATTTGGGTTGTGCAACTCTTCATCTTTGCTGATTTTTTTCTTCAACCCGACCTAATACTAATCCAGAGAAGGCTGTTAAAACAGTCCATTATATCGTTAACGAATTTACTTGTAGTTCTGTTATTTTGAATATTTTGAGCCTATTTGATTATGTTTAAATCAGCAGAATTGTTGTGTATCCTTGAGAACTGACATGTACTATGGTTCTTCTATGTAGGTACTTCTCACTGTTACAGCTTTACTGTTTGTGTGATTAGTTAATGAATGTCTTCCTCATTGGAGAATAAATTCCAAGTGGACAGGAATTGTCTTTTTCTTCTTATTTTTACTTCTCAATATTAGCACACATGGTGGTGGTAGTTTAGTTGTTCAGTAATGTCCGAGTCTTGCAACCCCATCGATTGTAGCCTGCCAGGCTCCTCTGTTTATGAGATTTCCCAGGCAAGAATACTGGAGTGAGTTGCCCTTTTCCTCTCCAATTAGCATGTAAAAGGTACATAGTAAATATTAACTGAATGAATGAATTTGTTTTATTTATTTATTTTTAAGCACTTATTTACTCTAATGTTTTGGTTCCTGCTACCTCTCCTCCACTCTCAGACTGTTTGGTCTTGGAATAAGCCAAACTTCAGTAACTTTTAATGTTACTGCTCTTCCACAGTACGGTATTTATTTTTATTTGTATGCCATTTGTTTTTTTCAAATTATCAAAATATCAAATATTTAAGAAATATGATTTTTCTACCTAATTGATTTCTTTATTAATAAACATCAGTGATTATTTTAGGAGTTTTTTCCTCGTAAGTTTTAAAGTCGTTCCTCTCTGATTCTATATCTACAGACGTATAGAACTGTGTTGAACTGCTGTTTAACAAACCATTCCAAAACTTAGTGGGTAAACACATCAATAAATGTTTATTATCTCACACAGTTTCTGAGTCAGGAATTCAGAAGCAGCTTAGCTGGCTGTTTTCAGTTCTGGTCTCTCAGGAGATTACAATCAAGATGTTGGCTGAGGCTGCCATCATCTGAAAACTTGCCTGGAGGTGGGGAAGATGCCTCCAAAGCAGCTCCCTGACCTGTAGAACTGTGAGATAATAAACAGGATTGTTTTAAAGCTACTAGTTTGTGGTCAATTGTTACATAGCAATAGAGAGCTCATGCAGATCTCAGAGGAGATGTCTAACTAGTTGTGTTGCTCGACCTTTGTTTCTGGTGAAAAGTTCAAACCTAGCATCCCAGATATCAGGTAGAAGTTAGATCTGGTGAAGATAAGAAGTAAGGCATCTAGCTGAATAAACTTCGACCAGGCCTAGGGATGACTTGAGGGAGGAAAAATAAATCTGGAAACATTCTACTGTCACTTTTATAGCTGTTCTTTCCTGACTCTGACTTCAAAACACCCTAATTTATTTATCATCAGTTTTGATTTATGTGAACTGCCCTGAATCTGTGTACGTTCAGCTACAGTACCAAGATTAAAAGTGGAATTAGAGAATTGCTACTCATGCCAAAGGAAGAAGCAGCAGAGGAGAAATCAAAGGGAAAGCAACTGTGCTGAATCTCTAATGGGAGTGAGCTACAGGGCTTTGTCTCATTCCCAGAGAACATCAAATCCCTTACTTATGGCATGTATAAGCAGATGATTCTACATCTATTATGACAGTATTGGTAGGGAAGATATGTTTGAAGTTTAAACTTTAAATATTTATGTTATGTGGAGATCAGACCGTGTAATGGTAGCCTTCTCATATGAGGTAATATAGATCAGATTAGTGTTTCTCAATCTTTGTTCATTACCACCCCTTAAGGAGCTTTTTAGTTATTTTTCCCCCCAATAACACTTCCACCCCCACCCAAGATTTTAATCGTTGCTGGTGAATTTAAGGTTCTTGCTTAGTCATGAAAGAATTTAGAGACAAAATGATAGATAAGAAGTGGCTTTATTTAGAGAGAAACACACTCCAGAGAGTGTGAACCATCTCAGAAAGAGAGAGCAAGAGAGCCTTGAAACGTGATGTGGGTAGTTTTTATGGGCTGGATAATTTCATAGGCTAATGAGTTGGGGATTATTCCAATTATTTTGTGGAAGGGGCGGGGGTTTCCAGGGATTGGGCCACCACCCACTTTTTGACCTTCTATGGTTGGCCTCAGAGCTGTTATGGTGCTGGTGGGTGTGTCATTTAGCATGTTATTTTACCAGGAGGAGAAGGGGATGACAGAGGATGAGATGGTTGGATGGCATCACTGATTTGATGGATATGAGCTTGAGCAAGCTCCAAGAGTTGGTGATAGACAGGGAAGTCTGGTGTGCTGCAGTCCGTGGGGTCGCAAAGAGTGGGACACGACTGAGTGACTTAACTGATATTATCATGAGCACATAATGAAACTCAAGGTCTGCTGGAGGTTGGCTCGTCTACCATCTTGGACCTAGTTAGTTCTAACCAGTCTTTGTCATGTCCTGTCATTCTTTAAAAGGTCGTGACCTGCCCTCTTCCCTCCTGTTTCATGTAGATATACTATATATCTGTTTATGTACTGTATGTAGATCTGTGCTTTATATGGAAAAGAGAGTAACATCTTTCTTCTGTGATCAAAACCAAGTTTTGCCCTTGAGGTCACTGTCACCCCTGCTGAGAATGCATGATAAAGATGCTGATATAATTAGGTAAAATTAAAAGTTGTATTTAAAGGGCTCATTAAAAAAAGGTATTTTCATATTGCA
Organism: Moschus berezovskii; assembly: GCF_049115385.1. Taxonomy (NCBI): domain Eukaryota; kingdom Metazoa; phylum Chordata; class Mammalia; order Artiodactyla; family Moschidae; genus Moschus; species Moschus berezovskii. The sequence goes on along the minus strand of NC_142468.1, from coordinate 23,821,921 downwards.
ATCCAGAGATTACAGGAATAGAAAACTGGTCCAAACTCATGTCAATGAAAAGAGATATGGTTGGTTGGAGAGTACCTCTGGACGGGTAAGCCTGTGAAGCACCGCCAAATCTTTATAACATTTAAGAAAAATGATTATACCCAGTTCCTTGCTCTAAATAATGAGAAACAATGTGGCACATGTCTACATTATTTGTGTTTCCTGAGTCGTTTACATGGTTTGTTCATGATTTAAGGAGACCAGGTATCCTCGAAGGGGGCAGTTTTGCTTTGGAGGTGACCACTCTTCTGTCCCAAAAAGGTAGAGGCAGAATGCCAGACTCCTCTTTTGGCTTCCTTATCTTTGCTTAGAACAGTTCTGCTTGTTTCTTGTTGACTGGGTGGGCTGTCTAAGATTACAGGAGACAGTAAGTCAAGGCTTGTAAATTCAAGTGTCCACAAAGGTCTTGGCATGTATAGAAATGCATAAACAATGAAATATAAAACATACATACTTTATCAGTATAATTTTGGCTGCTTATTCTGCTTACAACAGCAGCAGACAGTCATTTTTCTTGCTCAGGGGTCTGCAGGTCTGTCAGGGTGGGTCTCATCTCTTTTTCAAGCTGCAGTCAGGTTCTGGTCTGTTCCACGTGCAGCAGCAGCAGTAGGAAAACTCGGGAGAGATTTCTGATCTGCATTCCTGGAACATCATCTGCTGACAAGATTTGTTTCTCCTGCCCTGTGTTTTGAAAGGCAAGATAACCAGGCCTCTGTCCTAAGACAGGAGTTTAGCATATGTGGTTGATTGAATCATTGTTCCTAATTCTTCACTCATTTCCTGATTTAGAAATGAGTATCTTTCTCCATAAAGGTTTCATAGAGTTTTTTATATGGCACATATTATATGATTGTTAAATTTCTTTTTAAGTTTTATTTTTAAAATTTATGAAGGATAATTGCTTTACAGAATTTTGTTGTTTTCTGTCAACATCAACATGAATCAGCCATAGGTATACATATGTCCCCTCCCTCTTGAACCTCCCATCCCACCCATCAAGGTTGATTCAGAGCCCCTGTTTGAGTTCCCTGAGTCATACAGCAAATTCCCATTGGCTATCTATTTTACACATGGTAATGTTTTGACACTTTTTTTTTTTAATGTGACTCATGGGGTACTTGTCATTTTCATGTCCTCTTGTTTTCTTTTTCTACTCTGTTACCCTGCCTTCTTTTTTTCTCTTACCTTTCCATTTACTTTAAAAACAGCAGTTGTCAGTATGGAGTAAGAGAGCGTTGTGGAGAGAATTTAAAGTATAAAAGCTTCTACTTGTTGATATAAAATAACTTTAAAGATGAAAGTTTCTTTCACAAGGCAAACAGCTGCCTGACTGTTCTGAGATAGTTTGCTTTTTGTTTGCTTTGGGATTCAAAGAGTGATTTTAAGAAAGAATTCTTTAGGTTTGAAAACCTAATTGTATTTCTACATAATCGTAGAGCACATGCAGACAGGTAGTTGGATGCTGGGGAAGGAGGCCATTAAACAGATGATGTAACGTTTCCACATGCTCATTTCTCAGATCAGATCCAGGCAGTCCTTATATTTTCTCTGCAAAATATTGGCTTGGTGGATTGCCCCATCCTCTTGACCCCATCTTGAATGTGGGGGAGAGTTACTTGGTAAGATTCTAGGTCCTACTAGGTCTGGGTTTCACATTCATCTCTGCTACTTGTTCTTTTTTGAGACTAAAATGACTAGGCTTCATTTTCACTTCAGTACAGTTAAACTGGGCTTCTCAGATGGATCAGTGGTAAAGAATCTGCCTGCCAACGCAGCAGATACAGGAGTCTTTGGTTCGATTTCTGGGAGGGAAGATCCCCTGAAAGAGGAAATGGCAACCCACCCCGGTATACTTGCCTGAAGAATCCCATGGACAGAGGAGCCTGGCGGGCTCCAGTTCACAGGGTCGCAAAGAGTCAGACATGACTGAGCACACATGCACACACAATTAGACTTTCTTGGTAATAATTCTTTCCCCTTTAAAGCAATTGCTAATATTTGCTTCTTTATTGATATTCTAGTGATCTTCACTACTGGATGTTTCCTTTCTGTTCTTTTACATTTCTCAGGGAGGACTGTTGAAACTCAGGCTCTAACTATATGAAACTAATCGTATTTTACCAGTGTCTTCTGTGTGTAAATGCTGTATTCACTCGGAGTTTCCAAGAAGCAATCACTTAGACTATTCTGGTTTGGCATGTTCGCTCTTTCTAACCACCATTGGAGCTGAACCTGGGAACTAAACACAATTTGAAATTTTGTGGTTTGGCTGCTAGAAGTCAGAGCTAAACTATCTGAAGCTAAAAATTATTAATGTTGAAATGTTTTAACCCACTAAGTAAACTTGAAAAAATAATGAAATTTAATGCTAGCCAACCTTTAAAAATTGCATACAGCATATTTTTTGAGGCTAGAAAGAGAGGAAAAATATATGAAAAGGATCTGAGGTTGCTAAAGAATTAGAAATTATTTATTTTAGTTTACATAAAGAAAATGCTAATATTCAAATTTAAAAGCAAAGTAAAGCAAACATAGAAAACCAAATGAACCCCAAAATCTTATGTTATTCATGTGATGTTCTACTTTTCTCAAGACTGTACTGAATCAGTTCATAAAAATAATGAAGCAGGTAAAATGCCAGTTGCACTCATTTAACTTTCAGAGTTTTTAAAAACATGTTTTCTTTGAAAATGGAATGATAAGATACTACCTTACATTTTCATGGTATTTTATACTTTACTAAGTATTTTCACATATAACATCTTAAAAAATGTTTTTAAGTTGAGGGCTTGCTTCACCTTTCCACTAAATATTAAAAGTATTTCATAGGTTTAAGCTCATTAAACCTCAGAACGTATCTAAAGATCTAATTAAATCTTTCAGTTCAGTTCAGTTGCTCAGTCATGTCTGATTCTTTGCGACCCCATGACGCAGCACGCCAAGTCTCCCTGTCCATCACCAACTCCCGGAGTCCACCCAAACCCACATCCATTGAGTCGGTGATGCCATCCAACCATCTCATCCTCTGTCGTCCCCTTCTCCTCCTACCCTCAATCTTTCCCAGCATCAGGGTCTTTTCAAGTGAGTCAGCTCTTTGCATCAGGTGGCCCAAGTATTGGAGTTTCAGCTTCAGCATCAGTCCTTCCAATGAACACCCAGGACTGATCTCCTTTAGGATGGACTCATTGGATCTCCTTGCAATCCAAGGGACTCTCAAGGGTCTTCTCCAACACCACAGTTCAAAAGCATCAGTTCTTCTGTGCTCAGCTTTCTTTATAGTCCAACTCTCACATCCATACATGACCACTGGAAAAACCATAGTCTTGACTAGACGGACCTTTGTTGACAAAGTGATGTCTTTGCTTTTTAAAATGCTGTCTAGGTTGGTCATAATTTTCCTTCCAAGGAGTAAGTGTCTTTTAATTTCATGGCTGAAGTCACCGTCTGCAGTGATTTTGGAGCCCAGAGAAATAAAGTCAGCGACTGTTTCCACTGTTTCCTCGTCTATTTGCCATGAAGTGATGGGACCAGATGCCGTGATCTTAGTTTTCTGAATGTTGAGCTTTAAGCCAACTTTTTCTTTCTCCTCTTTCATGTTCATCAAGATGCTTTTGAGTTCCTCTTCACTTTCTGCCATAAGGGTGGTGTCATCTGCATATCTGAGGTTATTGATATTTCTCCCAGCAATCTTGATTCCAGCTTGTGCTTCATCCAGCCCAGCATTTCTCATGATGTACTCTGCATATAAGTTAAATAAGCAGGGTGACAATAAACAGCCTTGTGTATGTCTTTAGGACATATCTAAAACTGGATAGGTAGATAGTATATATTGAAAGGAAGTCCTTTGTTCCTCTATTGATTAACACTCTGAAGAGCTATCATTTTTCACTTCAGAATCCACTTTCAACTTTACTTATGAATATTTCCTTTGCTCTGATATCTGGTGGTTAATTTGATCCATATTGTCTTTGATGATGATAAAAAAGTCAATGAAATGTGTTTTGGGCTCTTCCAAACTGCCAGTCCCCAAAGGAGAGTATGTAGCATGGCCCATTAGGTTATGGGAAGAAAATACTAGAATTTTTATTGGTGTTACATGAAATAAACCTTCAGTTCAGTTCAGTCGCTCAGTTGTGTCCGACTCTCTGCGACCCCATGAATCACAGCACGCCAGGCCTCCCTGTCCATCACCAGCTCCCAGAGTTCACTCAAACTCACGTCCACAGAGTCGGTGATGCCATCCAGCCATCTCATTCTCTGTCGTCCCCTTCTCCTCCCTCCCCCAACCTTTCCCAGCATCAGAGTCTTTTCCAGTGAGTCAACTCGTCGCATGAGGTGGCCAAAGTATTGCAGTTTCAGCTTCAGCATCAGTCCCTCCAATGAACACCCAGGATTGATCTCCTTTAGAATGGACTGGTTGGATCTCCTTGCAGTACATGCTTAATTGACATTTAATACATGGCATCCTCACTTGATCCCTATGTTATACTGTCATGTGTCAGGTAATAGTCCACGAGGAAAGGGTACAGAAGGTTGACAGAGACACCTTGTTTACATCTTTATTTTCAGCATATTGGGGTAGATTATAGTCCTACATGTTGGGCTTCCCTGGTGGCTCAGATGGTAAAGCGTCTGCCCGCAATGCGGGAGACCTGGGTTCGACCCTGGGTCAGGAAGATCCCCTACAGAAGGAAATGGCAACCCACTCCAGTACTCTTTCCTAGAAAATTCCATGGATGGAGGAGCCTGGTGGGCTACAGTCCATGGGGTCGCAAAGAGTCGGACACGACTGAGTGACTTCACTCACTTATAGTTCTACATGGGCCTAGTTAGGTCAATTTATGGATTTAACTAAATCAGATCTCACAAAACAGACAAATGGCATAAAAAAATTCCTGCAAAAAAACTGTATATTGAAGGCAATACTAATAATGTGAGTAGAAACGAACCACATGTATGTAAAAGTCAGAGCTGATAACTCTCCTACTACTGATAACTCTCCTATTAATGAAGTAAAAATCAGTGACAATCTAATCTCATTTGTAAAGACATTCCCAAAATTTGGAATTAGAAAACAATTTGATATATGGAATTATCTCCATTATTGTTAATAATAAAACTTTCTCTGTTATTTTGTTCTTTGAAATAGTGATAGTAGGAAACCATTGTTACGAAACATACATCACAGAAAGACAGACATTCAAAAGTTTTTCAGTTTAAGGTCATGCGACACATATTGAGTATCTGAAAAACTTCACTAAAATTAATGTTAGATATTTAAAAGCCTCTTGGGTTTTCTTAATAACAAAAGACCAAATGCAATACATTTTTAATAACATTAGGTACACCCTTCAATGAACGTGGGTTTAGGTGGACTCTGGGAGTTGGTGATGGACAGGGAGGCCTGGTGTACTGTGGTTCATGGGGTCGCAAAGAGTCAAACACGACTGAGCGACTGAACTGAACTGAACTGTTCTTTTGTTAAAGTAAAATGGATGACATAAGACAGGGGAAGCAACATGGCAATAACTTACATAGATTCTTTTAGGAATAAATACTTTCAGCTGGAAATCATTGCCAATGATGTGAAGCATTAAGAATTAAAGCAAATTATTCATTGAGGAAAGATGCTAGACAGTTAACGTACAGAAGTTTCTAATAAGCCCCAGATTATCTTCTTAGCTAGATTCTGTTTCAGTAATGAGATACATGAACTAAATTATTTTAAGCCACAAAAGTGAAGCTATATCAAGGAAGATACATTCTCAAATGACTTCTTAAATATAAAACAATGTTTATGAGGGAATTTCTTGGCAGTAATATTCTTGTGCTGACCTGATAGGGGTTCTGATTGCTTACATATATATACATTTGCCGCTGTTGCTGCTAAGTCGCTTCAGTCATGTCCGACTATGTGCAACCCCATAGATGGCAGCCCACCAGGCCCCACCGTCCCTGGGATTCTCCAGGCAAGAACACTGGAGTGGGTTGCCATTTCCTTCTCCAATGCATGAAAGTGAAAAGTGAAAGTGAAGTCGCTCAGTCATGTCCGACTAGTAGCGACCCCATGGACTGCAGCCTACCAGGCTCCTCTGTCCATGGGATTTTTCAGGCAAGAGTACTGGAGTGGGGAGCCATTGCCTTCTCCGATATACATTTGCTACAGTTCATTAAATTTTCACTCAAGATCTGGGCATTTCATTGTGTGGAAAATTTACCTTAAAAGAAAAAAGAATCATACTTATTAAACTCAGGTTAATGATACACACATCAAACTTTTAGGGGAAAGTATATTTATGTCTCTGACTTACTTTGAAATACATTTAAAAACATCTAAGATGGACTGATGAATGAATGGATTGATGGATAGTCTAGTGTATTAGCAGACTGTACAATAGTATATGTATATGTATATATCGGAGAAGGCAGTGTCAAGCCACTCCAGTACTATTGCCTAGAAAATCCCATGGATGGAGGAGCCTGGTAGGCTGCAGTCCATGGGGTCGCTAAGGGTCGGACACGACTGAGCGACTTCACTTTTCACTTTCACACATTGGAGAAGTAAATGGCAACCCACTCCAGTGTTCTTGCCGGGAGAATCCCAGGGACGGGGGAGCCTGGTGGGCTTCCGTCTATGGGGTCACACAGAGTCGGACACGACTGAAGTGACTTAGCAGCAGCAGCAGCAGCGGTCGTGTCCCAACTCTTTTTGACCCCATAGACTGTAGCCCTTCAGGCTCCTCTGTCCATGGGATTTCCCAGGCAAGAATACTGGGGTGGGTTGCCATTTCCTTCTCCAGGAGATGTTCCTGACCTAGTGGTCGAACCTGCGTCTCCTGCATTGGCAGTCATGTTCTTTACCAGCTGAGCAACAGGGGAAGTCTAGTACAATAGTATAATAGTAATAAAATGGCAGTTGCAGAGTCTAGGTTGATGAGTATATGGATGTTATTTGTAAAATTCTTTGCATTTTTTCTGGTACATCATCCTTAGTCTGTAGTAACACAGAAGTTGATGTCATATGTGTGGAAGAATGCTTCAGGATGGTACAATTTTTATAAAAACCTGACTAGTTTTTATTGACAATTATAGTACTCTGCACGATGAGGAGTGATCATAAAAATCATTTAAATCACAAGAGCTTCTTTGGTTATCTCACAGCAAAGATTGTAAAAAACTGTTGAATTTAAAAATGGGTGAAACTTTTTTAAAATGAAAAGATATGTCAAATTTGTTGATCCTTTTTGTAAAACAAGTGACTGTGTAACTTGCTGCCTAGCAGATTGCAAATCAAGCAATCAGCCAACCAATGGAACACTCGTATTCCATCCCTTCGAAGTAAAGGTGATACTTTTACAGTGAGTGAGAAAGTAACTCCTTATTAAATGACAGAGATCAAAATACAGAACATACTCAAATTTCTGCTTGGAAATGTTTTATGATGTGGTTTTTGTCTTTAAAAATATACATATCTTGTGAAAAAACTCTAACAATATTTTCTAAACTGTTAAGAAGTCTTCCAAATAGTTTCATTTGATTTTGAAATCAATTTTTAAAAATGTTAAAGTACAATACATCTTGATTGGTTTGCAAGAATAATCAATTGACCTGAGGGAAGATGAACATTTATTAGCCAAAGTTGAACAATAGCTTTTGCAATTTTCCTTTCTCAACTACAGAGACATTGGAATTGAGTACTACAATAAGCAGAACTTAGGAACTGTTTCAGCTGCTGGCTTACAAAATATTTAAATCAGTATTTTAAAAACAATGTACATAATTTCATTTATTTTTATTGTTTATTAGATTGAAAAGATCTGTACAACTAATATAAAATATGAGTATTCTTTATGTTTCTAGATATTACTACTTTGTCACTTACATGTATCACAAATATCACCTTCAAACTTATAAGTCATCTTTTTACTTTCTTTATGGCATATTTTTATCAAAAAAAGTTCTTAATTAAAGCTATGAAACTATTGATTTGTATTTTAAATGAAAAAATATATGAAACTTTTTAAATGCTTGTAATCTTTTATTTTTAATCTCTGTGTATTTTTTTACTGTCCATAATGTATTAGTAAAAAAATAGTTTATATATAATACATATGCATATACTGGAGGATTGTAATAAAATTTTGTTTGTGTTTGGTTTTTTTTGGTGTGTTTGTTGGCGTATGTAATCAAAGAATTTTGGAGTTTCACTGATCACTCATGATCTGGCACACTGTTATTGCTAGCAGCAATTATTTACACTAAAAGTTTAAATCATTGTTTTAGAGATTATAAGTCAACACATGGTTTCTAGCTTGTGATCCTTTGTTTTTTTCAACGTTAAACTTTGAAAAATGAAGTTTACCTTTAGTCTAAGTTCTAAAAGTAGTTCTCAAATGTGGAGCAGCATCAGTGTCAACTTACTAGAAATATAAATTTTCAGGTCCCATTCCAGACCTATTGCTAACCAGAAATGCTGTTAATGAGCTTGCCTGGTGAGTTTAAGCTCAGTCACATTTGAGAACCACTGGCCTAGATGATTTAGACTCCTGTGTCATCACTTCTTATTTTTTCCTGCTTCCTGGTATATCTGAGACAGTGTCTTCAGATCTGGTGTGTCTCAGTTTAGCTCAGAGTTCTGTTCGTCTCTATCTCAGATTTTCTTCTCTCCTCCTTTTCTCCTTTTTCTTTTCCCTTCTTCCTATTGTGAAAAATTATTCATTAGTGCTATTCTCACAAAAGGGATGGTGTTTTGGTTCTGAAAATTTGGATGCCATAGCCAGTATGCCAAACAGTATGTTTAAAGGGGCTATTTTAAATATTTCAAAATAATTTTTGTTAACTACTTCCTGTTGGACTCAAATATGCCTTGATTAATGCCCTGTTCTTTTCCATCTATGCCCTCTTGTTTTCAGATTTTATAGTCTCAAAATAGCTTTCCAACAACTAAACTTTTAAAATATACACTTCGAAGTATGAATCACCTAGATTTAGCAGTTGCTGAATTTTGTTTCATTTGCTTTATCTCTCTTCTACACACACACAGACACTTTTTTCCTTTGCTGAACTATTTAAAATTGTATGCATCAATACCTTTTACTCTTAAATACTTTATTAATACTAATAATAAAGATCAAAGTACCTTTAGGTGGGACTAATATAAAATTGTTTTTAAAGGCCAATTCATGACAAATGCTAGACCAATTATTAAAGCCTCTTAAATATTTTCAGAGCTTTCTATAAATGTCTTATTGAGAAAAAATATAGAACTTCAAGTTGTGAGTATATCAATGAATCCTTAAGCCTTTCTCAGCCAAAGTTTTTCATCTGAACTTTGCACAACACAGGGATGATTTTGGTGACTGTTTTCTCATTTCTCCCAAGGATGGTCCATAACTAGGACCAATCCAGATGCACAAGGGAGAAGTTCTTTTATTATATATATAGTGAAAGTGAAAGTCACTCAGTCATGTCCGACTCTTTGCGACCCCATGGACTGTACAGTCCATGGAATTCTCCAGGCCAGAATACGGGAATGGGCAGCCTTTCCCTTCTTCAGGGGATCTTCCCAACCCAGGGGTCAAACCCAAGTCTCCCGCATTGCAGGCGAATTCTTTACCAGCTGAGCCACAAGGGAAGCCCAAGAATACTGGAGTGGGTAGCCTATCCCTTCTCCAGCAGATCTGCCCAACCCAGGAATCGGACCAGGGTGTCCTGTATTGCAGGCGGATTCTTTACCAACTGAGCTATCAGGGAACCCTTATATATATAAGGATGTATTAACAGTGTTCCCTTTGGGAACCCAGGTTAGTTGAACTGTGGCAATTTCTTAAAAGGGTTTTGCTTTGACTAGATTGTAATGTTTATACAAATAATATTTTTTTCTTCTTATTTTTATAGATTACAGGTCCCCCAGGTTGTGGAAAAACTCAGTTTTGTATAATGATGAGCATTTTGGCTACATTACCTACCAACATGGGAGGATTAGAAGGAGCTGTTGTGTACATTGACACAGAGTCAGCATTTAGTGCTGAAAGGTAGGAGATTTTATTTTCTATTATAATGCTTTATTTTTGTAACATTCAGCATAAAATATTTACAAACAGATTAATATTTACTTTTGAGAATATAGAGTATTGTTAATACACAGGAAGCATATTCTTTTTTTTTCAAACTTTAAACTTTTTGTTTTAATTTGATGTATAGCCGATTAACAATGTTGTGGTAGTTTCAGGCGAATATTAAAGGGACTCAGACATACTTATACATGTATCCATACTCCCTCAAGCTGCGCTCCCATCTAGGCTGGCACATAACATTGAGAAGAGTTCACTGTGCTATACAGAGGTCTTAACCTTCCTAAAGCCCCTAACTCTCCAGGAAACATTTTCTTTTTGTCTTTTCTATCCCTTTATTATGGTTTAAAGGGAGTTTTTGGATAAGCTGTGTTTTTCAAAAGTCAGAAACAAGTTTAAGAGACAGGGAGAAATGTAAGTAGAAGATGGAGAAGAAGGAAAATTAATAAGAAAGACAAAAGGTAAACTGCTTTGTAAGTAATTTCTAGTTGGAAGTAAAATATTTGTGAATGAAAAAAATTGCAATTTTCAAAACATTTTTTATTGAACATTATTTTACTTTAATCTTTGAAATAATGTGGTATTAAATGCAGGAAACACTGATAGTAAGTATATGCATGCTTAGAAAGAAAATATTTTCTTAGTTTGGCTAGGACCTTTGTTTTAACATTCTTTGAGAAAGGCATTCAGTCATTTATGTAGTTCTGATAATCTGAAGATAAGTCTGGTTTCCTCTTCTGCTACTCTGATAGACATTCATAGACAAGAGTGCTTTAAACATCTGGAGACTGATTCAATTCTGTTTTCTTAGCCAAGGTGTAGTATAGGTATAGTTCTTTGAGTCTTTCTCTAATTGTGTCACAATGAATCTTCCTTATTTTTCTCTAAGAGTACTACAAAGATCAAAGTGTATTACCCGACCAGGTAAATTCCAAATGGAGTATTTTGCCTCGAGCTTATTTGCTTTGTTCTACACTTCTGGATAATCTATTCTTCCTAAGTATATACCACTGGTTTGTCAGCTGTGTGTGTTATATCTTTGTATCTTCACAGCTGAATCCTACAAGTGGCACATACTGACTACTCAGAAAATGTTTGATAAATGAGGGAATTGACGAGTGTTACTCTCAGATCATGGAATCCAGATACCATTTCCTACAGAAAGGAACAAGGGTTCCATAGAGGAATGGCCAATTCTAGTTATGGAGCATAAAGTTTTTGTTTTTTAGTAAGAGGCAAGGATTTATTTGATCTGAAGTGAAATCAGAGTATTAGGAGGTTTATAAGTTGAATCTGAAACATCAGATATCAAGAGAGCTATCAAAGACTACTTACAGGAGTATCAGAAGGACTTAAGAGTCAACCTGAGGAGCTCGCACTAGCCAAAGATGAAACAAATTGATTACCAATGGAACAATAATAGAAGTAGACTAAGACACATAAAATATATTTAAATTCATGAGTCTGTTATTTTAAGAATGAAAAGCAACAATTGATCACCCTTGGAGAATTCTGGAGATGCAACTTATTATTTTGAAAATGGGTTTTTATAAAAAAGGAAATTAAGCATTATTCTGTTTTCTATATAAATATTACTAAGTAGCAAATATGTCTTTTTTGTAGACAATAAATGAAGAAGAAATAATAGAATATCACCAAATTATAAACCCTAAAAATCTAATGGTTCTAGGCACTGAATATTGTTATATAATAAATATATATTTTGAAGCCATCCTGGTTCCTGTCAAAAGAACTTCTAAAACTTTTGGAATTTCCTGAGTGATAGAAGTGAGAGAAGCATCATTTGTATTCATAATTACCCCCTTTCCAACCTCAGGTGACGAGTTGACTCACTGGAAAAGACTCTGATGCTGGGAAGGATTGGGGGCGGGAGGAGAAGGGGACGACAGAGCATGAGATGGCTGGATGGCATCACCGATTCGATGGACATGAGTTTGAGTGAACTCCGGGAGTTGGTGATGGACAGGGAGGCCTGGTGTGCTGTGATTCATGGGGTCACAAAGAGTCAGACACGACTGAGCGACTGAACTGAACTGAACCATACTTGATTTATGCTAATGAGATGACTCTTGATGGCCCTCTAGATTGCATCTAAATGGAACTGATTGCCAGAGGAAGCTTCATGTGATTATAGGTTTGAACTTTCAGCCCTACCTCCCCAGTCTCTGAGCAGGGGAGAAGGACTAGAATTGGATCAATCAGTATTTCTATCATGCCCATGTAATGGAATCTTCCAAAACCCTCTAATTGATAGAGTTTGAAGAGCTTCTGGGTTGGTGAACCGGTTGAGGTGTTGGGGGCAGGTATTGCTCTCATTTTATTGCTGGCTGGTCTGAGGTAACAGAGGTCTGGGACTTGTGATTGATGACTGAGTTTGGGGCAGTCTTGTGAGTCTGAGCTTTTAATCTGTGGGGTCTGAGTTAACTCCTAGTAGTTAGTGTTAGAATTGAACTGACTTGTAGGACACACAGTTAGTGTCTATAGGGAATTGGAAAATTGCTTAGTATAGAAAACCTACAGATTTGGTGTTAGAAGTGTGAATAAAAACGGTTCATAAACAGAAAAGCATGCTAACGTCACAAAAAGGCAACCAGCCATTGTGGTACTTCCTGATGGAAGAATAATCAAATCAGAAAGTGATCAAGGTTTCAGATCCAATGACCAGTTTACAGGGGCTTCCAGGTGGCGGTGGTGGTAAAGAACCCAATGCAGAAGACGTAAGAGATGTGGGTTCGATCCTTGGGTTGGGAAGATCCCCTAGAGAAAGAAATGGCAACCCACTCCAGTATTCTTCCTGGAGAATGCCTTGGACAGAGGAGCCTTGTGGGCAATAGTCCATAGGGTCACAAAGAGTTGGACACTGCTGAAGTGACTTCAGTCACTTAATAATGTTTCCTAACTCGCAGGGAACTTATGAAGGTCATTTGAAGACAAGGATTGAAATTTATATTGTTTTTACTTTTCTAGTCTATTCTTCACAAGGCTTGAAAAGTGCGATCATCTAGTGCTAGGGTCAGATTGAATCAAAGGTCCCAGTGCTCTTCTGTATAGATGTCAGACTTGTGTTCTTGTAGTGCCTTCTGGAGTTGGACATAGGGGGTTACAGGGTGGCACCAGCTCTGTCCTGCTTGGTCAACGTTTCATTTGTGCTATTACAAGACTGTTTGATCCCTATTTGGTGTTGCTGGGAAGGGTAGGTCAGGAAAGCTTTCTCCTGCAAGCAGTTGAATACCCAGAGAATAGTGGCTTAAACAAGAGGTTTATTTTTTCCCTCATAGCAGGAAGACCTGAGTTGCTGGCAGTGGTTCTGCTTCTCAGTGGTGGTAGAGACCTAGGGCTGGTACATTTTCGGCATTATATCCATTCTGTTTTCAAGTCAGTGAGATGAGAAAGAGCTCATTATATCTTAATCAGGAAAGTATACTTTTCAGAATAGCTGCCTCTTCTCTGCTGATTTTCGTTTCATGCTTTGGACTCCTTCTCCAGATTCTCAGTTGGTCACCCTTCCTTGCAAAAGAGGAGGGAAAAATCAGGGGAGAAATATTTGTAACAAGCCTGATGGGGCTGGTTAACATTACTGCCTGAGTGAAATTGAGGTTCCCACATTGCAGGGAAAAAGTGGAAATGGATATTGGTGGGTAATTAACAGTGTCTGCCACAGCTGGGATAGTTTATGGACTTGGAAAAGAGATAAAGCAGGAAAAATAAGACTGAAAAAGGAATATTTTTAGCTTTCTGTATGTCTCTATATGGAGCACTCTCTCCATTTTGTGTTTACAAACAACCGGTTGAAAAAAGGCAAATGAGAAAGAAAACTGAAGGATTAATATGATGGAAGATTAAAGGATTCACATCTAGAGAATTTAGGGTAAGTGGAAAATATTTTCTATCAATAAATTGCTGAATATCTTTTTATCAAGAAGGAGGAGGAAGACAGTAAATAGAAAGAAAAATAATAAATAAAAGTAAAAAGTTTGAAATTTATTTAAAAAAAAGAAACCCTTGTGGGTGATGTACTTAAAAGCACTTTGGAATTAATTGGAATGATTGGTTGGTTATATATTTTTTTACAACAGTGCACTAGCTAGCTTATTTTTATATGACTTTGAGCAGTATGTTAATCATACATGTTCGTCACAGACTGCAATTGTATTTCCATACTGTTAATAATTAGATAATAGTATGAAAGTGAAAGTCACTCAGTTGCAACTGACTCTTTGCAACCCCATGGAGTATGCAGTCCGAGGAATTCTCCAGGCCAGAATACTGGACTGGGTAGCCTTTCCCTTCTCAAGTGAATCTTCCCGACCCAGGAATTGAACCGGTATCTCCTGCATTGCAGGTGGATTCTTTACCAACTGAGCTGTCAGGGAAGCCCAGATAATAGTACAGTCTGGTGCTAAACCCTCAGGTACTTAGGGGCTGCCTTGGGGAGAAGGGAATGCCAAACAGGCAGAATTCTGAATCCCCTTCTTCTGATTGTTTCAGGAAAAGTCTGTTTTTATTTGTTTTACCTATTGGATTTCTGATTAGGGTCTGATATAGTTTTAGATACTATATGCTGTACACACCTTGAGAATATGGATAAATAGATTAGTGACCTGTCTATGGAAATTTTGGCAGCCATGAAAATTCCAGTATACATGAATTGAATAAATACTGTATTGTTCCTATTGGGGATAATTAGAAAAAAAGATGGAGCTGGAGGTTAAGAATAAAAAAGGAAGGTAATATGAATGTAAGTAGTAATAGTGATTTTCGAAATAAAGCTTTGTGAGAAATAAAATGGATAAAGGAAAATAAACCCAGGTCTTAGAACTGCAAGTGGATCTGTGTGTGAGAAAGGTTGAAGGATCTGGGGAAGCTGGAGCTGGGACTCAGGGCCCTGGAAGGTGGCGACTTGGGGAGGAGGGATATAGAACTGGAGCTATAAGAGGCGGAAGTGGACATTCCTGACTTGTTATGAAATCAGAAGAGCTTGAAAACCAAAAAGAAAGATGTAGTGCAATAGGGGAGGAAGACAATCAAGTAATCACAAAAATGTAACATTATAACTATTATAGCTAAGTATACAAAGGAGAGGTATATGTTGTGTTGGTACCATGTGGAAGCAATGGCCAAGCTTAGATCTGAAGGAAGTTTTCTACTTAGGGTGCAAGTCGTTTCTGAGGGTACCAGGTACTCTACCATTCAGTTCAGTTCAGTTGCTCAGTCGTGTCTGACTCTTTGCGACCCCATGAATCACAGCACGCCAGGCCTGCCTGTCCATCACCAAATCCTGGAGTTCTCTCAAACTCATGTCCATCAAGTCGGTGATGCCATCCAGCCATCTCATTCTCTGTCGTCCCCTTCTCCTCCTGCCCCCAATCCCTCCTAGCATCAGACTCTTTTCCAGTGAGTCAACTCGTCGCATGAGGTGGCCAAAGTATTGGAGTTTCAGCTTTAGCATCAGTCCTTCCAATGAACACCCAGGATTGATCTCCTTTAGAATGGACTGGTTTGATCTCCTTGCAGTCCAAGGGACTCTCAAGAGTATTCTTCAGCACCACACTTCAAAAGCATCAATTCTTCAGTGATCAGCTTTCTTCACAGTCCAACTCTCACATCCATACATGACCACGGGAAAAACCATAGCCTTGACTAGACGGACCTTGGTTGGCAAAGTAATGTCTCAGCTTTTTAATATACTATCTAGGTTGGTCACAACTTTCCTTCCAAGGAGTAAGCGTCTTTTAATTTCATGGCTGCAATCAGCATCCGCAGTGATTTTGGAGCCCAAAAAAATAAAGTCTGACACTGTTTCCACTGTTTCCCCCTCTATTTCCCATGAAGTGATGGGACCAGAGGCCATGATCTTTGTTTTCTGAATGTTGAGCTTCAAGCCAACCTTTTCACTCTCCTCTTTCACTTTCATCAAGAGGCTTTTGAGTTCCTCTTCACTTTCTGCCATAAGGGTGGTGTCATCTGCATATCTGAGGTTATTGATATTTCTCCCGGCAATCTTGGTTCCAGCTTGTGCTTCTTCCAGCCCAGTGTTCCTCATGTGTACTCTGCATGTAAGTTAAATAAGCAGGGTGACAATATACAACCTTGACATACTCCTTTTCCTATTTGGAACCAGTCTGTTGTTCCATGTACAGTTCTGACTGGTGCTTCCTGACCTGCATACAGGTTTCTCAAGAGGCAGGTCAGGTGGTCTGGTATTCCCATCTCTTTCAGAATGTTCCACAGTTTATTGTGATCCACACAGTCAAAGGCTTTGGCATAGTCAATGAAGCAGAAATAGATGTTTTTCTGGAACTCTCTTGCTTTCTCCATGATCCAGCGGATGTTGGCAATTTGATCTCTGGTTCCTCTGCATTTTCTAAAACCTGCTTGAACATCTGGGAGTTCACGGTTCAAACTCTACCACTGCTGCTGCTGCGTCACTTCAGTCGTGTCCGACTCTGTGTGACCCCACAGACAGAAGCCCACCAGGGTCCCCCGTCCCTGGGATTCTCCAGGCAAGAACACTGGAGTGGGTTGCCATTTCCTTCTCCAATGTGTGAAAGTGAAAAGTGAAAGTGAAGTCGCTCAGTCATGTCTGACCCTTAGCGACCCCACGGACTGCAGCCTACCAGGCTCCTCCATCCATGGGATTTTCTAGGCAAGAGTACTGGAGTGGCTTGCCATTGCCTTCTCCGAACTCTACCACTAGTGCCCTTTAATTCCTATCAAACTACTCAGAACATCAGTCTTTCTAAACCAGTGAATCAGGGAGCAACATGTAGTGGTAGTGACAGCTTGAATTTGGCTGATTCTGATGGCAAGGCAGTGTGGTCTTGGGACCATTTACATACTTGATAGTATGAAAGTGAAAGAGGAGAGTGAAAAGTTGGCTTAAAGCTCAACATTCAGAAAACTAAGATCATGACATCTGGTCCCATCACTTCATGGTAAATAAATGGGGAAACAGTGGCTGACTTTATTTTTCTGGGCTCCAAAATCACTGCACATGGTGATTGCAGCCATGAAATTAAAAGATGCTTACTCCTTGGAAGGAAAGTTATGACCAACCTAGACAGCATATTAAAATTTAGCAGAGACATTACTTTGCCAACAAAGGTCCCTCTAGTCAAGGCTATGGTTTTTCCAGTAGTCATATATGGATGTGAGCGTTGGACTGTGAAGAAAGCTGATTGCCGAAGAATTGATGCTTTTGAACTGTGGTGTTGGAGAAGACTCTTGAGAGTCCCTTGGACTGCAAGGAGATCCAACCAGTCCATCCTAAAGGAGATCAGTCCTGGGTGTTCATTGGAAGGACTGATGTTGAAGCTGAAACTCCAATACTTTGGCCACCTCATGCGAAGAGCTGATTCATTTGAGAAGACCTTAATTCTGGGAAAGATTGAGGGCAGGAGGAGAAGGGGACAACAGAGGATGAGATGGTTGGATGGCATCACTGACTCGATGGACATGGGTGGACTCTGGGAGTTGGTGATGGACAGGGAGGCCTGGCGTGCTGCTGTTCATGGTGTCTCAAAGAGTTGGACACGACTAAGCGACTGAACTGATTGACTTACTGACAAATCCAGGATCTTTGATCCAGGAGACAAGCAGTAAGGGCGATAAATTCCCTTACCAGTTTATGAGATGGCTTCTTGAGTCTGGTTAGGTTTTTCTTGGTTCACTTTCAGTTCTCCTGTCACTTGTGAATCCAGGTAAATTAGTGGTGAGGGAGATCCTGAAGATTTCTGTGATAGAAAATAAAAATTATTCATAAGTATTTATTATCACTAAAACAAAACTTTGGAATATTCTTTAATCTGTGAGGAACTAATGGATTCACATTATTATACTTAGTAGTACCACAGTACATCCGTTCCGTTCCGTTCCGTCGCTCAGTCGTGTCGCGACCCCGTGGACTGTAGCATACCAGGTTTCTCCGTCCATGGGATTCTCCAGGCAAGAATATTGGAGTGGGTTACCGTTTCCTTCTCCAGAACAAGTACATACTGAATTAATAAACAGGAAAGTATTACACGTGTGCAAGAAGCTTTGAGAAACCATAAACATATTTCAGCATATTTATTATGCTAGATTTCAACTAGAATTTTGAAAAGCTTTTTTTTTTACATTAAGCTTATGTTTTGTTTCAAATTGGCATGTGGTCACGAATGTAAAGCTTTTAACTTTCTTTTTATATAAGAGCTGTGAAGTAACAGGGAAAACTAATAACAAAAACCTTGATCTGAATCCAGTCTTCTTCACTTTCAGTTCAGTTCAGTTCAGTCGCTCAGTCGTGTCTGACTCTTTGCGACTCCATGAGTCACAGAACGCCTGGCCTCCCTGTCCATCACCAACTCCCAGAGTTCACTCAAATTCATGTCGTGAATGGTAATTCCATTTCTCCAACTGCTCATCTGATTAGTCAAGAAATCCCTTCGATCCTCTTTGAAACTCTTACCTTGAATGCAGTATTACTAATTACCTGAGCTATTCTCTAGGTCAAGTCATCATCTCTTATCTGGATGACTGCACTAGCTGATCTTGCTGTCACCCTTGCCCCTCCGTAGACTACTCTCCATTTGGTAGCTAGAGTAATTCTTCAAAAAAAAAAAAAAAGGTCAGGGCTTTCCTTGTGGCTCTGTGGATAAGAATCCCCCTGCCAATGCGGGAGACACAGTCCAGGAAGATCCCACATGGAGCGGAACGACTAAACCTGTGTACCACAGCCACTGAGCCTGCAGTCTAGAGCCCCAGAGGCGCAACTGTGAGCCCACATGCAGCAGCTATTGAAGCCCACACACCCTAGAGACTGTGCTCCACAGTAAGAGGAGCCACCATAATGAGAAGCCTGCGCGCTGCAGCTGGAGAGAAGCCCCTGCTCACTGAAGTTAGAGAAAAGCGCGAGCGAAGCAACCAAAACCCAGCACAGCCAAAAATAAATAAATAAAATTATTTTAAAAAAAGTCAGATCGTGTCAGTCGTGATCGTAGGTTTCCTCTCTTACTGAATAAAATCTAAAAACAAAACCAAAATCTTTTGTGTCTTTGGCCCCTGGCTGTCTCTTTGACCTTTCCTTTTATTCTGCCTCCTGGTTTCTGTTTCAGCTGCTACATTAGCCTCCTCGTTTATTCCTCCAACACACCAGGTATCTTCTCACAAAAGAGTGGACTTGTGCACTTGCTGTAATTCTCTCTTCCTGTGTGCTGTTTCACTGGATAGCCGTATGGTTCATTTTCTCATCCCCTTTAAACTTTGGCTCAAATGTCAGTTTATTAAAGAGGCTTTCCCAGACTACCTTCCATGAAATAGCCCTTACTTCCTTCTGTTACAATTTGTTCTCTGATCCTGACTCACTTTTCTTTAAAGCACTTGTCATGTGACATATATATTTATTTGTCTTTCTCAGTAGCATGTAAGTTCCATGAGGGAAGGATTTTGTTTTGTTGTTTCCGTTCATTGTTGTATCCTTAGCACCTAGAATGGTACCTGGCATATAGTGGTGGTGGTTTAGTCATTAAGTTGTGTCCGACTCTTTGCGACCCCATGGACTGTAGCCTGTCATACACCTCTGTCCATGGGGTTTTCCAGGCAAGAATGCTGGAGTAGGTTGCCATTTCTTTCTCCAGTGGGTCTTCCCCACCCAGAGATCGAACCTGGGTCTCCTGCATTGTAGGTGGATTCTTTACCAGCTGAGCTACCAGGCATATAATAGGTCCTCAAATATTGGTTGAATGAATGAATATTAAGTGCATCTTTTGGAAAGAATGCTTTTTATAAAAAAGACATCCACTAGATGGCATTGCTTTCAAATTTTTTGTAATTAATGTCTGGGAGGAAAAGATAAGATCTTTTGCTTACTGTAAGCAAAACGACCTTTGTGATAGAGATTGTTCCTATAAAAAGGCTCCTTTGTGATAAAGGTTGTTCTAGATTAATGTGAGGCCTGTAGAATGTTACATTTATATTTGGTTTTTGATTTATACATATTTTAGATACATTTTTCTAAAGTAAACATTTGGAGAAGCTTATAGGAAAACAACAGCATATTGGTATGTAAATAACCAATCGATACCGTTACTTAGCATGGTTAACTATGATGTCCACATAGTTCATGTCCACACGCTGACCACCCTGCTTCTGAGGGACCTATGTGCAACAAGAGAGCAGAAATAAGTTCCAAAGTCTTTCACTACTCGAGCCACTAGTTGAAATCGAGCCTAGTGTTAGAGGCAGGAAATTATTGTTGTCTGTCAGCTGTTCAGTTGTTGCCGCCAATGAATCAGGTACTCCTTCATCTCATTAGGTACTCTCAGTCTGGTTCCTGCTGCTGCTGCTAAGTCACTTCAGTCGTGTCTGACTCTGTGCGACCCCATAGACGGAAGCCCACCAGGCTCCCCCGTCCCTGGGATTCTCCAGGCACGAACACTGGAGTGGGTTGCCATTTCCTTCTCCAATGTGTGAAAGTGAAAAGTGAAAGTGAAGTCATTCAGTCATGTCTGACTTGTAGCGACCCCATGGACTGCAGCCTACCAGGCTCCTCCATCCATGGGATTTTCTAGGCAAGAATACTGGAGTGGCTTGCCATTGCCTTCTCCAGTCTGGTTCCTAATCAACTGAAATTCAAATATTTAAAAAAAACCTCCCTGTTTCCGGCAGATGTCACCATCACTATCCTGTTGAAAAGCAGGAGGCTCCAAGGGTCAGAACTTTTTAGCTGACTTCTCTGATTAGCACTAAACTCAGCAAATAGTTTCTCTAATCAAGAAATTTGCACATTTCCCCCAAGCTGTTAAAATTTGCCCATTCCGCCTTTGCTGGTGTCATCTCATTTCTTCTTGCTTTCATCACTTACCTCATTTTTTTTCCAATCCCTATGCCTACCTCTCTCAAGTACTTCTCCTGGATGGTTGTTTGGTCTATCTTGTTCTCACTTTGATGGATATTGATTCTCAAGCTGGAATCGGGGTTGCCAGGAGAAATATCACTAATCTCAGATATGCAGATGACACCCCCCTTATGACAGAAAATGAAGAGGAACTAAAGAGCTTCTTGATGAAAGTGAGAGGAGAGTGAAAAAGTTGGCTTAAAGCTCAACATTCAAAAAATGAAGATCATGGCATCCGGTCCCATCACTTCATGGCAAATAGATGGGGAAACAATGGAAACAGTGAGAGACTATTTTTTGGGCTCCAAAATCACTGCAGCTGGTGACTGCAGCCATGAAATTAAAAGACATTTGCTCCTTGGAAGAAAAGCTATGACCAACCTAGACAGCATTTTAAAAAACGGAGACATTACGTTGTTGACAAAGGTCCATCTAGTCAAGGCTGAGGTTTTTCCAGTGGTCATGTATGGATGTGAGAGTTGGACCTCTTCTTGGAACTCACTATTTAGAAATGAAAAGTGTTTTTTATACTTTTGTATCATTAAATGGAACATAAAATATAGGATGGTTTTAGTGTTTACAGTCCTTCCTCCCAGTCACCCTTGGATGATTACGTTTTGGACTGCTAAACTATCAGAGACAGAGACAGTTACACTCAAAGATTTATATTTTAAACCAGAAATATTTGAAATTTCTAGTATTGCTCCATTTCTTACATTATTAACGTAAAGTTGCATCTGTTTCAACGTGTCACCTCTAATGCTCAGCCTACGCCGTGTATTTGATCTAGCTTTGAGGTGAGATTCAATGTTTAGAAAATATATATATTTTTTCCTAAGGAAACGGTGGGCTTCTCTGATGGCTCAGACTGTAAAGAATAGGCCTGCAATGTAGGAGATCAGTATTTGATCCTTTGGTCCGGAAGAACTCCCGGAGAAGGGAATGGCCACCCACTCCATTATTCTTGCTTGAAGAATTCCACGAACATAGGAGCCTAGTGGGCTATAGTCTTTGGGGTCTCAAAGAATCGGACATGACTGAGTGACTAAGCACAAAGGCAATGTGGATAGCATCCATATGTTTAGAAAATAGTATCCTGTTTACAAAGGAGCAATTGGATAGCATTTATTTAGTATGTATTGAGTTGTTTTTTTTTTTTTGAAAGGTAGTACCATTACCATTTTATTTAGTGTTGTAGGAAATTTTCAGGTTACTTCTCAAAAACAAAAGCAAAGAAAATCAAAATTCCCAAAGTAACAAGGCAGGAGATAAGAATTCTATAATCCAGAAGTGCCGGGTGAGCTTTCGTCAGAGGGAGGAAGCTGTCACGTCAGTAGCTCACACAGTAGGTACTAAGAAAACCACAGGGTTGAGATTGGTGTAGAAACTGGAGGTTAAGCTCTCCGCTCCCCCCCTGCCCCCCGCCCAAGGCAACAGATCCTTCAGCCTTGAGGGACCATTCATCAGTGAATGGGTCTAAAAGAGAAGGGGAATGGGGAGTGAAGATTGCACCTAGTTTTACAACAAGTTGCCTCTGGCCTTCAGTCTGGCAGGTGGCTAAGGGTCATGGACGCTCCCCGCTCCGTGCCCTTCTGAGCCCCCACTGTCAGCAGAGCTGGAAACCACACACGTGTGCCACTCGCTGCCCACACACCCTCCACTCTGGGCCAACGGCTGTTCGTGTGGCAAAGGGCAGACTTTCTTGCTCTTCCATCCCGCTACCTGGGGAGGCTGACCCACAGGAAATAAAAGGAATGGGCAGGGCATCTGTCAAAGCCCAACAACAGAGATGATATGAAACAACTGGGCAAAGGATTGACTTTTTTTTTTTCCAGATGCTGACCTCCAGTGGAAGTTCATCACAAGGTGTTTGGTATTTCACTGGATGCTTCCCTGAAGTACTGACTGGTCTTCTGGGGGTGGGGGGTGGGCAGCCAGGCAGGGCCAAGAAAGAGCTACTCCTGCTTCTGCAGGGCATGGCCTCCTCCCAGGACCCATTAGTTCAGTGAGCATTCTCAGCAGCCAGAGGCTAAACTAGACTCTCCTGGTGCAGACAGCTGGGTATAAGCCCTCAGACCCACACTGGCTGCAGGAGCTCCAGCCCTCCAGTCCACCTGCCCCTGTGAACAGCTCAGAGCTGGCTCCAGCTTTCCCAACTGAGTTCTCCCTCACAGTAGAGTCCTCAAGGACAGGTGTTAACTGGCGTCCTTGAGAGGTGCAGGAATGCTACCTGTGGAATTTTTTTCCAACAGTTGGTAGAAACCAGACACTCTTGAAGCTGATTGTCCTTAATTCTCCAGAGTTCTCGAGTGGCATCTCAGAGCAGAGGAATTCGCTCTCATAAACACGGACTGGGTCCCATCCTCAAGGTCCTAGCAGCAGATCTCCCACAATGAAAAGCTCTTGGGAAGAACTCGGGTCTCCACGTGAGCTCTTCCCAGGAGAAACCACTCAGCGCCCCTGCCACCCAGTGCACGAGGGTTATCACAGTCCAAGTACACTGACATCAAGTGCAAAACATTGCATAACAAATATATACACGTATATCTCCAGAGTTCAAGCGAACATCCAGTTCTCTTTATAGGGATGTAAATAAATCTTGTAGCGCTCGAAAAATACCAGTCGTCTGAGAGGTTTACAGTGGTCCCTAGTATGTAGGAGGGTATTAAATAAACAACTATTGATAATTAAAAGTGAACTAGTTCAATCAAGTTACAGTATCATTCTTCAGATTAAAGTACTCTGATATTAACTAATGTGGCAGCAAACGTGATCCTGAGAAGGAATTCCACTGCCAATCATCTTGCCGCTTAACTTCAATACAACAAGAATGAACACAGAGAAAGTTCTGTTTAATAACTGCTCTCTCCTTAAGCCCTGCCCACGCCTTTGGCCTATGACATTCTCTACCCAGGATAGATGTCGAGATTTGATGAGATTCTGTCTCAACTGGAACAACACCAAAAAATGATTAATAGAGAAAACATTCTAATATTGGGTTACTGACAATGAAATTACCTGAAGAGTCTGAGCTATTTAGTCGCTAAGTCTCGTCCAGCTCTTTACGACCCCATGGACTGTAGCTCATCAGGCTCCTCTGTCCATGGAATTCTCTAGGCAAGAACACTGGAGTAGGTTGCCATTTCCTTCTCCATGTATTGAGTTTTAATTGAGAAATCATATTTTTCTGGTCTGAGACATGGAGATTTACTAATATCTGATTATTAGAATGATAATATTCAAATATATATTTCATTCATGAAATTGAAAGCATTTTTCTTAATTTACTAAACACATAGATGGTAGTCAGATGGTCATTTATAAAATAACATTTTTGCGTTAAACCTCAGAGATACTGCTTTCTCAACATTCAGTTCAGTTCAGTTCAGTCGCTCAGTCGTGTCCGACTCTTTGCGACCCCATGAATCACAGGGGCCTCCCTGTCTATCACCAACTCCCAGAGTTCACTCAAACTCATGTCCATCGAGTCGGTGATGCCATCCAGCCATCTCATTCTCTGTCGTCCCCATCTCCTCCCACCCCCAATCCCTCCTAGCATCAGAGTCTTTTCCAGTGAGTCAACTCGTCGCATGAGGTGGCCAAAGTATTGGAGTTTCAGCTTTAGCATCAGTCCTTCCAATGAACATCCAGGATTGATCTCCTTTAGAATGGACTGGTTTGATCTCCTTGCAGTCCAAGGGACTCTCAAGAGTCTTCTCTAGCACCACAGTTCAAAAGCATCAATTCTTCGGCGATCAGCCTTCTTCACAGTCCAACTCTCACATCCATACATGACTACGGGAAAAACCATAGCCTTTACTAGACGGACCTTTGTTGGCAAAGTAATGTCTCTGCTTTTTAATATGCTGTCTAGGTTGGTCATAACTTTCCTTCCAAGGAGTAAGTGTCTTTTAATTTCCTGGCTGCAGTCAGCATCTGCAGTGATTTTGGAGCCCAAAAAAATAAAGTCTGACACTGTTTCCACTGTTTTCCCATCTATTTCCCATAAAGTGATGGGACCAGATGCCACGATCTTCGTTTTCTGAATGTTGAGCTTCAAGCCAACCTTTTCACTCTCCTCTTTCACTTTCATCAAGAGGCTTTTGAGTTCCTCTTCACTTTCTGACATAAGGGTGGTATCATCTGCATATCTGAGGTTATTGATATTTCTCCCAGCAGTCTTGATTCCAGCTTGTGCTTCTTCCAGCACAGCATTCCTCATGATGTACTCTGCATATAAGTTAAATAAGCAGGGTGACAATATACAGCCTCTACGTACTCCTTTTCCTATTTGGAACCAGTCTGTTGTTCCATGTCCAGTTCTAACTGTTGCTTCCTGACCTGCATACAGGTTTCTCAAGAGGCAGGTCAGGTGGTCTGGTATTCCCATATCTTTCAGAATGTTCCACAGTTTATTGTGATCCACACAGTCAAAGGCTTTGGCATAGTCAATGAAGCAGAAATAGATGTTTTTCTGGAACTCTCTTGCTTTCTCCATGATCCAGCGGATGTTGGCAATTTTATCTCTGGTTCCTCTGCTTTTTCTAAAACCTGCTTGAACATCTGGAAGTTCACAGTTCACATATTGCTGAAGCTTGGCTTGGAGAATTTTGAGCATGATATTACTAGCGTGTGAGATGAGGGCAATTGTGCGGTAGTTTGAGCATTCTTTGGCATTGCCTTTCTTTGGGATTGGAATGAAGACTGACCTTTTCCAGTCCTGTGGCCACTGCTGAGTTTTCCAAATTTGCTGGCATATTGAGTGCAGCACTTTCACAGCATCATCTTTCAGAATTTGAAATAGCTCAATTGGAATTCCATCACCTCCACTAGCTTTGTTCATAGTGATGCTCTCTAAGGCCCACTTGACTTCACATTCCAAGATGTCTGGCTCCAGGTGAGTGATCACGCCATCGTGATTATCTTCATCGTGAAGATCTTTTTTGTACAGTTCTTCTGTGTATTCTTGCCACCTCTTCTTAATATCTTCTGCTTCTGTTAGGTCCATACCATTTCTGTCCTTTATCGAGCCCATCTTTGCATGAAATGTTCCCTTGATATCTCTAATTTTCTTGAAGAGATCTCTTGTTTTTCCTATTCTGTTGTTTTCCTCTATTTCTATGCATTGATCACTGAGGAAGGCTTTCTTATCTCTCCTTGCTATTCTTTGGAACTCAACATTAGATGAGATCTAATAGCCCTTGCTGGGCTCATGCTATGACTGGTAATCTTTTAGGGATTATAAAGAAGGGCTTCCATTTCAAAATCATATACAAAGCCATTTTGCTTATACCTGCTGTATTGATATGGCACCCCACTCCAGTACTCTTGCCTGGAAAATCCCGTGGACGCCTGGTAGGCTGCGGTCTATGGGGTCGCGAAGAGTCGGACACGACTGAGCCACTTCACTTTCACTTTTCACTTTCATGCATTGGAGAAGGAAATGGCAACCCACTCCAGTGTTCTTGCCTGGAGAATCCCAGGGACGGGGGAGCCTGGTGGGCTTCCGTCTATGGGGTCACACAGAGTCGAACACGACTGAAGCGACTTAGCAGCAGCAGCAGCAGCTGTATTGATAAGGCTTTTTTTTGTAGTGTTACTTATGGCTTATGAGATTCCTAAGTAATAGTCATTAGAGGTTTAGCAGTGTGACCTTAAATATTGACTTATTTAAAATTTTTATTACGATATTAAAGGTTACTATCCATTTATAGTTATTACAGAGTATTGGATATATTCCTTGTATTGGACAATACATCCTTGAGTCTGTCTTACACCCAATAGTTGGTATCTTCAACTCTTCCACCCCTATACTGTCCCTCCCCACTCCCCATTAGTAACCAATCGTTTGTTCTCTGTATCTGTGAGTCTGCTTCTTTTTTGTTGTATTCACCAGATTGTTGTGTATTTTTAAGATTCCACATGTAAGTGATACCATACAGTGTTTGTCTTTCTCTGTCTTATTTCACTTAGCGTAATGCTTTCCAAGTCCATCTATGTTGCTGCAAATGGCAGACGATATTAACTATTGTCACTTGTGCTATTTTTTCCCTCCACAGACTAGTTGAGATAGCAGAATCTCGTTTCCCCAGATATTTTGACACTGAAGAAAAATTACTTTTGACAAGCAGTAAAGTTCATCTTTATCGGGAACTCAGCTGTGATGAAGTTCTACAAAGGTATGCTGTTTTAGATTTTGGCATGTTAATAATACTTTGAAGATTTAGTCTTTTGTTCTTCATGTTTTCAGCTTCTGAGTGAAAAAAGTCCCTGCATGTTAGGATTAAGAGAAAAATCATTTCAGTGTTCTTTATTTACCACAGCCTATTGGTTGAAGTGAAAGTTAAGTTGCTCAGTCGTGTCCGACTCTTAGCGACTCCATGGACCGCAGCCCACCAGGCTCCTCCGTCCATGGGATTTTCCAGGCAAGAGTACTGAAGTGGGGTGCCATTGCCTTCTCCAACATAAGGTTGCTCAGTTCAGTTCAAGTATTTCTTTAAAAATGAAAAATTAAATGAATAAACATTTTAGATTTGACTAATTAAGTGGTATATTAATTATCTACTGTTCTGTTAACAAATTACCCCATAATTTAACAGCTTAAAATAATCTGTTTATCTCACCTAGTTTTTGAGGGTTAGTTATTTGGGAATAGTTTAAGTGGGTATTTCTGGCTTAAAGTTGGTCAAGAACTTGCAGTTAAGCTGTTGGGCAGGGCTGTAGTCATCTCAAGGGTCACTTGAGGCTGGGAGATCTTGGAGAATTCCAGGATCACTCATGTAGTGGTTGGGAGACTTCCGTTTCTTTCTGGATGCTAGCCAGAGGTCTCCATTTCTTACCATGTGAGCCTCTCCATAGGGTTTCTTACAGTATGTTGTTTACTCAAAAAAGTGCACAACCTAAAAGTTGAGAATTATGTTTTATTCAGTGGTTATAGTGAGGACTTAAGCTTGGGGAACAGCCTCTCTGATAGCTCTGAGGGACTACTCTAAGGATGTAAGGGAGGAACCAGGATATAGGATTTTCTGCAACAAAAAACCAGGTAGTCAGATTATCAAAAGATTACTGTTAACTAAAGAAAAACCAGACATCTTTTAAAAAAATATATATGTTTATTTATTCAGCTGTTCCAGGTCTTAGTTGCTAACTTCAGCACATGGGAATTTCCTTGCAACATGCAGGTTCACAAGGGATCTATAGTTGTGGCCTGTAGGATCTAGTTCCCTGACCAGGGATTGAACCTGGGCCCCATGCATTGGGAGTATGGAGTCTTAGCCTCTGGACCACTATCAGTTCAGTTCAGTTCAGTTCAGTCCAGTCGCTCAGTTGTGTCTGACTCTTTGTGACCCCATGAATCACAGCACACCAGGCCTCCCTATCCATCACCAACTCCCGGAGTTCACTCAAACTCCTGTCCATCGAGTCGGTGATGCCATCCAGCCATCTCATTCTCTGTTGTCCCCTTCTCCTCCCGCCCCCAATCCTTCCCAGCATCAGAGTCTTTTCCAGTGAGTCAACTCTTCGCATGAGGTGGCCATGGACCACTATTCCGTTCCGTTCCGTCGCTCAGTTGTGTCCGACTCTTTGCGACCCTGTGGACTGTAGCCTACCAGGCTTCTCCGTCCATGGGGTTCCCTGGGCAAGAATACTGGAATGGGTTACCGTTTCCTTCTCCAGGGGATCTTCCAGACCCAGGGAACGAACCCGGGTCTCCTGCACTGGAGGCAGACGCTTTAACCTCTGAGCCACCAGGGAGGTCCACCACTATGGAGGTCCCCAAATCATGTTGAGTTGATGAATTTAACACTTTTCTGTGTGTGGGAAGATGCAAGAGTCTAGGCTCATTGAAATCATTCCTTTGATATGCACCTTAACTATCTAGAGCCAGTATCTTGCTTTTCTCCATCCTGAATTCCCTCATGGTGCACAGCTGGGGAAGCTTCAGTAGCTGATGGCCTGATGGCCTTAACATCATTTGTTTACTCATGTGGCAGGTGGCATTTTTGGTCCACAGTGGTATCTTGCCTTCCCCAGAGAGAGTGCTCTGAGAGACAGTGGGCAAGTGAGAAAGATCCCAGGATGGAAGCTGTAGCCGTTAACAGCCTGTCTGTCAGAAATGATGCACCATCGTTTTGTCATTTGGTCCACAGACGAACCCTGGTACAGTTGGGAAGGGGACTCCATAGGGATGTGAATACCAGCAGATGGGAGTAAGTGGGGGCCATTTTGGAGACTGGCCACTGCAAGTAGTTTTGCTCTAAAACTGAAGCTTTAGTAATATCATGAAAAAACCAAGGAATAAAGCTAAAGGAAAATATTTTGGCCTATTTACAAAAGAATGCAATATGTATGGAATAGCTGGAAAATAAGCTATGTTTATTGAGAATATCTGAACTAACTGCTGTAACTTCAGTTCAGTTCAGTTCAGTCGCTCAGTCATGTTCGACTCTCCGCGACCCCATGAATCACAACACGCCAGGCCTCCCTGTCCATCACCAACTCCCGGAGTTCACCCAAACTCATGTCCACAGAATCGGTGATGCCATCCAGCCATCTCATTCTCGGTCGTCCCCTTCTCCTCCCGCGCCCAACCCTTCCCAGCATCAGAGAGAAGAGTAATTTGTTGTTTTAAAGTTGGTTAACCTTTGCAGTGCTCTATTTTTAAGAATTATACCTTAAAGTCATCCACTATCTTATATATTCTGCTTTTACAGGATTGAATCTTTGGAAGAAGAAATTATATCAAAAGGAGTTAAACTTGTGATTATTGACTCTGTTGCTTCTGTGGTAAGAAAGGAGTTTGATACACAGCTTCAAGGCAACATGAGAGAAAGGAACAAGTTCTTGGCAAGAGAAGCAGCCTCTTTGAAGTATTTGGCTGAGGAATTTTCAATCCCAGTAAGTTTTTCTTTTTTTCCTTTCTTTTATATGAAGTTCACTAACTTATAATATCAAATAATATAATTAGAAAGAAGTATAAAACAGATGACTTTTTAAGGGTAACACAGTCTGATCGCTATAGCAAATACCACCATCTTCTAAAATTTGTTTATCCGTTGAGATTGTTTTATCTTTTTCATGATTTGAGCCTACAGCAGATTTAAATATTATTTTCCAAAGTTCCTATAGTCAGTCCTTTTCTTCTCTCTCATTGTTTACTCTTTGTGCGTGTTTTTATATTACTTTTGTTATACTGAGGTAAGTATAAGAATTAAAACGCCATGAAATCGCCCGTATCTATACACCTTTTTTTTAATGACAGTATTTGTCAGTTTTATAAATTTTTAAGGTTTAGATATTGTTATTGTGTTCAGTGCTGTTTTGTATGCTGTAGGAGTTGGTTTACTTCAAAAGCCAGAGATTGATTCTTAGGGTATGAACATTGGGAGTGATAGAAATGAAAGTGTAAGTAAGGAAAACTTGAAAACTTACTTTTGGCATGACTTTCAGTAGTGGACCAGAATATCTGAAGATGAGATGTATTGTAAGAGTTTATGGTGGGTAAGCTACAAGAGTAATAAGTTATA
Organism: Moschus berezovskii; assembly: GCF_049115385.1. NCBI lineage: Eukaryota > Metazoa > Chordata > Mammalia > Artiodactyla > Moschidae > Moschus > Moschus berezovskii. Next base: position 23,791,388 of record NC_142468.1, on the reverse strand, counting down.
TTCCCATCAGTAGCGTGTGGGAGAGTGCAACTTGTTCTGAAGTCTTGCCAGCATTTACTACTGTCAGGCTTTTAAATTTTAGCCATGTATCATCTCAACAGAAGATAAGAAAATTCCTTAAACTGAGATAAAATTTAGTAATGATTTTATAATTTTTAGATTTGTTTGGAAAATTAAAACCTTGGATCTTTGTAACATAGGAATATGTACTATTAGTGGAAATTACCACATTGCCTTTGAGATTTATAAACCAAAACAAGGAGTTGAGGGAGAAAATGTGGCATTCAGAAAGTTCTGCATGTTTTAATGGCTTTCAAATTCATATTTTGGATTATATGGTATAATTCCTGGTGACTCAAGTGCTGTAAAAGTTATCTTGGATGATGTTTATCTTTTAAATTTTGTTACAGTTACATAAAAGGACAAATTCAAACTGTATATTTCCTGGTCAAGGAGAATAGGGAATTAAAAAATATTTTATAGAGTTGATTGAGTGGAAAAGTTAAGTGTATACGTTTATTTCATTAATTTATATTGTTGCCTGATTTAATCTTATGTAGAATATGAAAATTCACTTTTTAAAAGTTGTATTTGTTGTTTTTCTATGGTAATTATAGACTAATGCATTTCAGTTTTTTCTCAGGTGGTTATTTTCCTGAGTGAGAAAGGGCCTCTGCTTTTGTTTGTTTTTAATAGAGCCCTCTGAAAGAATGGGTGCTTAGCATCTCCATATTCCTCTGTCTTTGCCTTTGTTTTTCTGTTTAGAGGTGAACGCAGAAAACAACATGTACTTATATAACACAGTATGGTATTGGTTTTTCTGACAATTCAGTATTGGTTTTAGAAAGCTTTTGAAAAATACTTCCTTTAGGAAATGTCTGACTTTGTAGGCTAATTAGCTTGTCTAAATGGAAAACCATAAACTTTTAAACTTTTATACTATACTTTGAATAGGTGTCCCATTATGGAACATAATGGGTTAAAAAGTATGCTGTCTTTTGGTTCATTGTACCTTTCAAATTAGCAAGCTTATGCCTCTTTGTATTTACTCAAAGTGAAAGTGAAAGTCACTCAGTTGTGTCCGACTCTGCGACCCCATGAACTATACAGCCCATGGAATTCTCTGGGCCATAATTCTGGAGTGGTAGCCTTTCCCTTTTCCAGGGGATCTTCCCAGCCCAGGGATCTAACCTAGGTCTCCCACATTGCAGGCAGGTTCTCTTTACCAGCTGAGCCACAAGGGAAGCCCTAGAATACTGGAGTGGGTAGCCTATCCCTTCTCCAGTGGATCTTCCCGTCCCAGGAATCGAACTGGGGTCTCCTGTTTGTGTTTACTCAAACATGTCCACAAACATTCCTGTCCTAGTAAGTGTTTGCTCTTCCTTAGCCTGAAATATTCCTGCACTATATCCATATGATTTATTGTCTCCTGTTGTCTTATTAGTGAGGACTTCCCTGACCATACAAGTATTAATCATACCACTTGTGTCTCTCTCTCTTATTATGCTTTATGTTCTTCCATCCTAGTTTTCACCCTCTAGCATTGTATACTTTTTATGTTTATTGTTTGTGTGTCCCTACCACCCCATCATATGGTTATAGAGACTCCGTCTTCTTTGTTCATGGCTTTATTCTTAGTACCAGGAATAGTGCCTAACACATAGTAGGCACATTGAATGTGTGAATTTAGATATTGCATTTCTTCTTAGGCTTGATTTAATCATGTATATATTTATATTGAACTTTAATTTTATTATTTGCTTTAAATTCTATATGATCCTATCTTTAATATTATTTACTATTTATATAGTGATAAAATAGAATTTTAGATGGCAGAATCTTATCATATAGGAGCTGTTCTCAGTTTACACTGGTGTCTTATAGGAAGAAAAATAGTTCTTAAGATTCTTAAGCTTGGAAAAGGCTTTAGAGATCTAGATAGTATCACAAAGCCAGGAATTTTAGAAGAGATTTTATCTCAGTTTAGTAAAACTGTGAAAAGTGAATGTCTGATGATCTCTGAAGATTGGGCCAAAAGCCAGGCCCGCCAACCTGTTCTTTGGCTATGGATCTGAGGTGGTGGATAGGGCCAGGAAACCTGGCATATTGATATACTTTAGGTATGTTTTCATTCAGATGAGAATAAAGAGTCAAACCAACTTGGGTGGTGGGTTGATTGCTTCATTGAATTTAAATATTTCTCTATAGTGAAATTTCAGTGCTTTCAAAATGTGGGAAAAAAGCTTAAAATATAATTTGTATTTAATTTTGATCATCACACTGTGTATATGTTTGTGTGTGGTATGTACAGTTGTCCCTCAGTATCTGCAGGAACTTGCTTCGAGAACACCCACAGATACCAAAGTCTGCAGATGTTCAAGTCCCTTATGTAAAATGGTGGTCCTCCTTATCCGTGGGTGTTATGTTCAGGGCTTTGCATCAGAAATTCTTTAAGTGAGAATTTTTGATCCATGGTTGGTTGACTCCTGAGTTTTGGAACCCATGAATATGGAATATGATCATATGTACGTTTGTATGCAAGCATGTCTATGTGCATGGAGATTTCAACCTCCTTTCTCAGTAACTGATGGAAAGAATAGAAAGTCAGAAGAATAACATCAATCAACTTGATCTAATTGATATGAGATTAGATTATAAAACTTTCCACTTAAATGCCTGCAGAATACATACCCCTTTCAGGTACACATGAGATATTCACCAAGATAGACTATATTTGGTGCCATAAAATAAATCTCAACATATTTAAAAGACTTAAATAGTACAAAGTATGTTTTTTGACCACAGGAAAATTGAACTAGAAACAGAAACATGTCTGGAAAATTCACAGATACTTGGAAATTAAGTAAAAACACTTCTAAATAACTCATGAGTCACATAATAAATCATCTAAGAACTTAGAAAATATTTTGAAATAAGTAAAAGTGAAAATACAGTGTATCAAAATCTGTGGGTTGCAACTAAGTCAATGCTTGGAGGGAATTTTCTTTTCTGCTATAAGCACTTGATTAAAGAAAGAACCTATTTAATATTAATTTTTAATATTTAGCATTAAACTAATATTTATTCAGTTCAGTTCAGTTCAGTTCAGTCGCTCAGTCGTGTCCGACTCTCCGCGACCCCATGAATCACAGCACGCCAGGCCTCCCTGTCCATCACCAACTCCTGGAGTACACTCAAACTCATGTCCACAGAGTCGGTGATGCCATCCAGCCATCTCATTCTCGGTCGTCCCCTTCTCCTCCCACCCCCAGCCTTTCCCAGCATCAGAGTCTTTTCCAGTGAGTCAACTCGTCGCATGAGGTGGCCAAAGTATTGCAGTTTCAGCTTTAGCATCAGTCCCTCCAATGAACACCCAGGATTGATCTCCTTTAGAATGGACTGGTTGGATCTCCTTGCAGTATAAGGGACTCTCAAGAGTCTTTTCCAACACCACAGTTCAAAAGCATCGATTCTTCGGCGATCAGTCTTCTTCACAGTCCAACTCTCATATCCATACATGACCACGGGAAAAACCATAGCCTTGACTAGACGGACCTTGGTTGGCAAAGTAATGTCTCTGCTTTTTAATATACTATCAAGGTTAGTCATAACTTTCCTTCCAAGGAGCAAGCGTCTTTTAATTTCATGGCTGCAATCAGCATCTGCAGTGATTTTGGAGCCCAAAAAAATAAAGTCTGACACTGTTTCCACTGTTTCTCCATCTATTTCCCATGAAGTGATGGGACCAGATGCCATGATCTTTGTTTTCAGAATGTTGAGCTTCAAGCCAACCTTTTCACTCTCCTCTTTCACTTTCATCAAGAGGCTTTTGAGTTCCTCTTCACTTTCTGCCATAAGGGTAGTGTCATCTGCATATCTGAGGTTATTGATATTTCTCCCGGCAATCTTGATTCCAGCTTGTGCTTCTTCCAGCCCAGCGTTCCTCATGATGTACTCTGCATACAAGTTAAATAAGCAAGGTGACAATATACAACCTTGACGTACACCTTTTCCTATTTGGAACCAGTCTGTTGTTCCATGTCCAGATCTAACTGTTGCTTCCTGACCTGCATACAGGTTTCTCAAGAGGCAGGTCAGGTGGTCTGGGATTCCCATCTCTTATTACTTAATTTTAATATTTATTATTTTATTTTTACTTAATATTTATTTAAAGCAATCAGTGATCTAAGCTAGGGAAAAGTAGAAAAAAAATTAAATCCAAAATAAGCAGAAGGAAGGAAATAAGGGAGATAAAAGCGTAAATTCGTGAAATTAAAAATAGGAAACAATAGAGAAAAAAATCAGTGAAATAAAAAGCTGGTTCTTTGAAAAGTTTAGTAGAGTTGATAAGACTCCCCAGACTGATCAAGAGAAAAAAGAGAGAAAAAGCAAATTAACAATATCAGGAATGAAAGAGGTTATATATCACTGGAGGTCCTAAGATATTCAATGAACAATAAGGGATTGTTATGATCAACTTCATTTCACTAAATTTAGTGATGAAATGGATAAATTCTATGAGAGCTATAAACTACCAAAGCTTTCTGAGAAAGAACTATGTAACCTGGATAGTCCCATAGCCATTAAAGAAATAGAGTTTAAGGGACTTCCCTAGGGCCTATTATACAGAGTGAAATAAGTCAGAGAGAGAAAGAGAAATATCGTATGCAGTGTTCTTGCCTGGAGAATAGCCTGGTGGGCTTCCGTCTATGGGGTCACACAGAGTTGGACACGACTGAAGTGACTTAGCAGCAGCAGCAGCAATGCATATATGGAATTTAGGAAGCTGATACCAAGAGTTTATCTGCAGGGCAGCAGTGGAGAAACAGACACAGGGAGCAGACTTATGGACACGGGGAGAGGGGAGGAGAGGGTGCGATGTATGGAGAGAGTAACATGTAAACTTACATTACCATGTGTAGAATAGAGAGCCAATGGGAATTTGCTGTATGTCTCTGGGAACCCAGACAGGGGCTCTGTATCACCCTAGAGGGGTGGGATGGGGAGGGAGATGGGAAGGAGATTTAAGAGGGAGGGGAACAGATGTATACTTTTGGCTGATTCATGTTGAAGTTTCACAGAAAACAACAAAATTCTGTAAAGCAATTATCCTTCAATTAAAAATTATATAAATTAATAAACAAAATCCCACAGAGAAAATTCTAGGTAAAATTCACTGGTAAAAATCTATCAAACATTTAAGGGTGAAATAATATCAGTTTACACAAACAACTACAGACTGATGTTTCTCATGAACATAAATATACAAGTCCTTAAAAATATTAACAAAGTAAATTCAGCAATAAATAAAAAGAGTGAATACATCATGACCAAATAGAGCTTATTTCAGGATTGCTAGGCTGATTTTGAATGCAACGTTAAAATGTAAAATTTACCACAGCAATAGATAAATAAGAAAGATCATTTCAGTAGATGTAGGAAGAAAAAAACCATTGACAAAATCCATTAACTATTTATGATGACAACTCTGAGCAAACCCAGAGTAGAAGGGAACTTTCTAAACCTGATAAAGGATTTAATACTTAATAGTGAAATACTGGAAGAAGGAAATAGCAACCCACTCCAGTATTCTTGCCTGGAGAAACCCAGGGACAGAGGAGCCTGGTGAGCTGCCATCTGTGGGGTCACACAGAGTCGGAAACAACTAAAGCAACTTAGCAGTAGCAGCAGCAGCAGCAGTGAAATACTGAATTCTTTCTTCCTGAGATTGGGAATAAGGCAAAGATGGGCTAGTCTTGTGATTTCTAATTAGCAGTGTATTGTTGAATCTAGCCAGTGTGATATGGCAAGAAAAAGAATTTAAATATATTCAGATTGGAAGAAATAAGACTATCTTTACTCATAGACAGTATGATGTATTTGGTAGAAAACCCCAAAGATTTTACCCAAAAAAGCAAATAGATTTAGCGAGTGATTTTAGTAAGATTATAGAGTATGGAAATCAATATATAGACATTAATTGTTTTCCTGTAAGCTGCTGCTGCGAAGTCGCTTCAGTTGTGTCCAACTCTGTGTGACCCCATAGACAGCAGCCCACCAGGCTCCCCCGTCCCTGGGATTCTCCAGGCAAGAACATTGGAGTGGCTTGCCATTTCCTTCTCCATTTCTGTAAGCTACTGGTGGACAATTGGAAATCAAAATTTAAAACCTATACCATTAATAAGAGAACCTTAAACCATGAAATATTTGGTGATAAATGTAGCAAAATATATGTAAGATTTTTATGCTGAAAGCTATAAAGCATTGATGAGAGAAATCAAAGTAGACCGGAATAAATGAAAATATACCATGCTCATATATTCAAGACTCAGAAGTGTCACAATGTTAATTCTTTCCAAATTGGTCTGTATGTTCAATACACAATCCTGTAGATCCCAGTAGGCTTTTGGGTAGAAGTCAATAATGTGACTGTGAAATCTATGTAGGAAAGCAAAAGATTGAGAATAGCTAGAGCAATTTATGAAAAAGAAAGTGTAGTTAGAAGACTTGCACTCTGTTATTTTAAGAGCTTCTATAAAGCCATAATAATTAATATCACATTGTATTGCTGATAAGATAAGATTGACACCAGATCAATGGAACAGAATAGAGAGTGCAGAAATAAATCCACAGTTTGCAGTTAATTTTGAACAAAGATGCTAAGAGAAGTTGATGGAAAAGGAATGGTTTGTCAACAAATGATGCTAGAACCAGTGGATATCCATATGTAAAAAATAACAAATAAACTAATTCCTTTCACTATTATAGAAACTCAACTCAAAATGAATCATACACCATAAAAACTTCTAGAAAAAAAAACATGGGAGAAAATCTTTGTGGCCTGGGGCCAGGCAAAGATCTCTTAAATGACATAAAAAAATTAATTATAAAATATTATCATTTCTATTCTTTGAAAACATTTCAGAAAATGAAAAATAAGCCACAGACTGAAATAATATTTGTGCAACTCATATGTTAAAGGACTGATAACTAGAAATATAAGGAACTATGAAAACTCTAACAATCTGATTTTAAAAATGGACCAAAAAATGGGCAAAATATTTGAATAAACACTTCAGTAAGGAAGATATACAGATGACAAATATGCATGAGAAAATATGCTCACAATCATTAGTCATTAAGAAATGCAAATTAAAATCACAATGCAGTACTACTATATATACCTATTAAAATACTTCAAAAAACAAAAATCCTGACATTACTGAATACTGACAAAGATTTGAGTATACAGAGTGCCTTGGATTCTCTTACATAGCGATGGAAATGCTATTAATAGTATCGCCACTATGGAAAACAGTTTCTTATAAACATCTACTTTAACCATATGACCCAGCAATCTTCCTCCTAGGTATTCTTTTTACCCAAATAAATTATATATATCAGTGCAAAAATCTGAAAATATTTTTAGTGGTTTAATTCATAATCACCAAACACCAGAAACAGCCCAGACAGGTCTGGGTTATAGTAGTAACTGGTTGTTTTTTTAAATTCAATTTATTTATCACAGAGCTTCAAATACAGCTTAACAAGTAAAAAAAAAAAAGCTGTAAGGGGCCCTTATGTCTAATATTTAATATCTTCATTTTGTAAATCAGAGAATCTTATTGTCTTATCTCTCTTCTAGAAACAGTAATGCTTTGTTTCCCACTTGTTTGCTTCAGGACTTTCAAATGCCAGTGAGAGCATTCTCATTTTGCCCTATTAGCTCACTGGCCAAAGGTCAGCAAATCTTTTTTGTAAAGAGCCAGATAGTAATATTTTAGGTTTTATGGGCCTTACAGTCTCTGTGGCAACTACTCAATCAGCCATAGTAGCATAAAGGAGCCTTAAACAACTTGTAAACAAATGGGTATGGTTGCAGTTCAGTACGATTCATTTACAAAACCAGATGGAGGGTCACAGGCCATAGTTTACCATCCCCTGATCTGCCCCTTTCTCTTTTCTCCTTAGCCTCAGGACCCAAGGCTGGTGCTACCAGTAGGATAAGGATTTTAGAGGAAGGGTCAGAGAGCAGTCTCCTCATAAAGCAGTGTTTTCTCAAACTAGTGTAAGGCTTTGGCCCCTTTTAAATGCAAGTAATACTTTCATTAACCTCCATTTCTGACTTCAGGATTATTATAATGTCATAGAAGTATATAGAATTATGTGCTATCACTTCAGTCATGTCTGACTCTTTGTGACCCTATGGACTATAGCCCACTAGGCTTTTCTTTCCATGGCATTTTACAGTCTGACATAAGCAAAGAGAAAAGGAACATGAACAAAGTCCAGGAGAAACCAGGTACAAGTGTCATCCCACAGTGGAGCTGTATGGACGTGTTTAATTCTCCCAGAATTTATATGTGACAACACATGTGAAAAGTAAAGTCAACCAAGAGAGCTTGCCCAAGCCCTGGTGTTCAGCGTTTTCACTAGGGGTCAGTCACACAACATGCAGAGCATGCATGACTGACCTGAGCTACTGAGATTCCAGTCCCCTGGTAGCTCAGTTGGTAAGGAATCTGCCTGCAGTGCAGGAGATCTGGGTTCAGTTCCTGGGTCAGGAAGATCCCCTAGAGAAGGAAATGGCAAATCACTCCAGTATTCTTGCCTGGAAAATCATATGGACAGAGGAGCCTGGTGGGCTAGAGTCCATAGGGTCGCAAGAATCAGACATGACTTAGCGACTAAACACAAGAGCAACGTATGTGTTTGCCATAAATCACACTGTTTGCATAAACCATCTGATTCAACTGGTATTATGTGGTCCAAGGCATTCGGCATACAAAAACACTCTTAAGAATGTTCCAAAGGCTCTGAGTTCATTTCCCAGGAGCTGGTAGTCCTAAAAACCAGACTTTCTTGTAGAAGACAAATGGCTTTCTGTGGTATAATGGAGAATGAAATAAGTACCTTGTCTACTATTCTTTTTCTGTTTCTAAAAGATATGTAAATGCCTTAGTGTACTCCCTTCTCTGTCCTTTACTTGGAACTACAGATTACACAGAGAGAAATAAAGAGAGGTGGCATAGATCTTCATTTTTGTTGTTGTTCAGTTGCTCAGTCATGTCTGACTCTTTGCCACCCCATGGACTGCAACACACCAGGCTTCCCTGTCCTTCACCATCTGCTGGGGCTTACTCAAACTCACTTCCATTGAGTCTGTGATGCCATCCAAACATCTTGTCCTCAGTTCTCTTCTCCTCCTGCTTCAGTCTCTCCCAGCATCAGGGTCTTTTCTAATGAGTCAGCTCTTCACATTGGGTGGCCAAAGTATTGAAGCTTCATCTTCAGCATCAGTCCTTCTAATGATTATTCAGGACTGATTTCCTTTAGGATTGACTGGTTGGATCTCCTTGCAGTCCAAGGGACTCTCAAGAGTCTTCTCCAACACCACAGCCAAAAGCATCAGTTCTTCTCTCAGCTTTCTTTATGGTCCAACTCTCACATCCATACATGACTACTAGAAAAACCATAGCTTTGACTAAATGGACCTTTGTAGGCAAAGTAATATCTCTGCTTTTTAATGTGCTGTCTAGGTTGGTCATAGCTTTTCTTCCAAGGAGTAAGCGTCTTTTAATTTCATGGCTGCAGTTACATGCAGTGATTTTGGAACTCAAGAAAACAAAGTCTCTCACTATTTCCATTGTTTCCCCATCTGTTTACCACAAAGTGGTGGGACTGGATGCCATGATCTTCATTCTTTGAATGTTGAGTTTTAAGCCAGCTTTTTCACTCTTCTCTTTCACTTTCATCAAGAGGCTTTCATCATAGATCTTCATAGGCTCTAGCTAAATTCGGTCTCATCTGATCTTGACCCTGACGGTCCATTCTCTTTCGAAGAGTGTGCTTTTGGAGACAGATAGTGGTTAAACTGATGAATTATAATTCCATAGTTGAGTTGGTAAGAAAAAGTTAGAGATGAAAGAAAGCAAATTGTAGCTCTTATATTTTAGTGTTAATTTACATTTATTAGGCAGTGCTTTGATGTGCTTGTAGAATTTTCCAGTTGAGGAACTTAAGGTTGTAGCTGAGTGGCAAACTTCAATTCTTAAGTGAGAAAAGGGATGCAGAGAAATGAGGTGTTTTATCTAAGACTGCTCAAAAAGTATTTGCAGAAGAGGAAGGAACAAGATGGCGGAGGAATAGGACAGCGAGACCACTCTCTCCCCCACAAATTCATCAAAAGAACATTTGAACGCGGAGTAAAGTCCACAAAACATCTTCTGAATGCTGGCAGAGGACGTCAGGCACCCAGAAAAGCAGCCCATTGTCTTCGAAAGGAGGTAGGAAAAAACATAAAAGATAAAAAGAGAGACAAAAGAAGTAAGGACAGAGCTCCGTCCCGGGAAGGGAGGCTTTAAAAAGAGAGAAGTTTCCAAACACCAGGAAACACTCTCACTGGTGAATCTGTGGCGAGCCTTGGAATCTCAGAGGGCTACAGAACCCTCTTTTTTTTTTTTAAGATTTTTTTAAAACCCACATATTACCTGCCAAACGGTAACTCCCAGCGGAGAAGCAGCACAGATGCCTGCATACGCCATTAGCAAGCGGGGGCTGGGCAGGGAGGAGCTGGCTGAACTGCTTAGAGAGAGGACTGGCAAGCCGCGAGAACAATTTGAGAGAACTGGGGAGAGCAAAGCAGACTGGGATAGCTTCCCCACGAAAAGGCGGAAAGCTCTAACCTAAGACTCGGCCAGCCCCGCTCACAGAATAAAGGACTGAGCAGAGCGAGCTGGCTGCGGTCGGCCCATCCCCCATCCCCCGCCGAGACAGGCAGGGAGGGCAGCCAGAGCCAGAGGGGGCAACCGCGGCCCCAGAAAGGCATCTGATACAAACTGCAGGCAGGCTTGTTGCTAATCAGGACTTCTTGGGCTCGGGCTGGTCAATATCCCCCTGAGAAGGTGCGCTGTTTGTACACCCAGAAAACTGAGTGGCGGGGACTGGGGAGGCGATAAGTCGCAGAGACCGCGCTTCCCAAACACCTGGTCCCCTGAGCTGCTCGGACCGGGGAAGGCACAAAACGCAGGCCCAACCAAGTCTGCGCCTTTGTGGAGTACTGGAGAACCTGAACTTGAGCCGCTCAGACCTGGGAAGTGCATACAACCCGGCTCCGGCCTCGGACAGTTCCCGGCAGAGCAACCTAGAGCCTGTGCAGTGTAGACTGGGACAACACATGCGCTGCGAGCGGGGGCAAACCCAGTGTGACCGAGACGCTGCGAGCACTCCCCACAGACGCCAGAGATATTCGTCTGCAGCGTTCCTCCCTTCCCAGAACAGGACTGAACAACTGAGCCTTAAAAAGTGTCCACCCACCCCCTAGTATCAGGGCGGAAATTAGACACTGAAGAGACCAGCAAACAGAAGCTAAAACAGAGGGAACCACCTTGGAAACGACAGATAGAGACGTCTAGAGGCTACTCCAAGAATAAGACCAAAACCAGAGGCAAGAGGCTTAAGCCCGAATCCTGAGAACACCAGAGAACTCATGACTCCAGGGAACATTAATCGATAGGAGCTCATCAAACATCTCCATACCTACACTAAAACCAAGCACCACCCAAGGGTCAACAAGTTCCAGAGCAAGACATACCATGCAAATTCTCCAGTAACACAGGAAACTAGCCCTGAGCTTCAATATACAGGCTGCCCAAAGTCACTCCAAACCCACTGACATCTCATAACTCATTACTGGACACTTCATTGCACTCCAGAGAGAAGAAATCCAGCTCCACCCACCAGAACACCGACACAGGCTTCCATAACCAGGTAACCTTGACAAGTCACTTGTCCAACCCCACACACAGTGAGGAAACTACATAATAAAGAGAACTCCACAAACGGCCAGAAGAGGGAAAGGCCACCCCAAGCAAAGCAGTATAAGCAGGATGAAGAGGCAGAGAAATACCCAGCAAGTAAAGGAACAGGATAAATGCCCACCAACCACCAACACAAACAAAAGAGGAAGATTTAGGGAATCTACCTGATAAAGAATTTCGAATTTTGGTGGTGAAAATGATTCAAAATCTTGAAAGCAAAATGGAGTTACAGATAAATAACCTGGAGAAAAGGATTGAGAAGATGGAAGAAAGGTTTAATAAGGACTTAGAGGAAATAAAAAAGAGTCAATATACAATGAATAATGCAATAGATGAGATCAGAAACACTCGGGAGGGAACAAACAGTAGAATAACAGAGGCAGAAGACAGGATAAGTGAGCTAGAAGATAGAATTGTAGAAATAAATGAAACAGAGAGGAAAAAAGAAAAACAAATTAAAAGAAATGAGAACAATATTAGAGACCTCTGGGACAATGTTAAACACTCCAACATTCGAATCATAGGAATCCCAGAAGAAGAAGACAAAAAGAAAGACCATGAGAGAATACTTGAGGAGATAATAGTTGAAAACTTCCCTAAAATAGGGAAAGAAATAATCACCCAAGTCCAAGAAACCCAGAGAGTCCCCAACAGGATAAACCCAAGGCGAAATACTCCAAGACACATATTAATCAAATTAATAAAGATCAAACACAAAGAACAAATATTAAAAGCAGCAAGGGAAAAACAGCAAATAACACACAAGGGGATTCCCATAAGGATAACAGCCGATCTTTCAACAGAAACTCTTCAGGCCAGGAGGGAATGGCAAGACATACTTAAAGTGATGAAAGAAAATAACCTACAGCCCAGACTACTGTACCCAGCAAGGATCTTATTCAAATATGAAGGAGAAATCAAAAGCTTTACAGACAAGCAAAAGCTGAGAGAATTCAGCATTACCAAACCAGCTCTCCAACAAATGCTAAAGGATCTTTTCCAGACAGGAAACACAGAAAGGGTGTATAAACTTGAACCCAAAGCAATAAATAAAATGGCTACGGGATCGTACTTATCAATAATTACCTTAAACGTAAATGGGTTGAATGCCCCAACCAAAAGACAAAGGCTGGCTGAATGGATACAAAAACAGGACCCCCATATATGTTGTCTGCAAGAGACCCACCTCAAAACGAGGGACACATACAGACTGAAAGTAAAGGGCTGGAAAAAGATATTCCATGCAAATAGAGACCAAAAGAAAGCAGGAGTAGCAATACTCATATCAGATAAAATAGACTTTAAAACAAAGGCTGTGAAAAGAGACAAAGAAGGAAACTACATAATGATCAAAGGATCAATCCAAGATGAAGATATAACAATTATAAATATTTATGCACCCAACATAGGAGCACCGCAATATGTAAGACAATTACTAACAAGTATGAAAGGGGAAATTAACAATAATGCAATAATAGTGGGAGTTTTTAATACCCCACTTACATCTATGGATAGATCAACTAAACAGAAAATTAACAAGGAAACACAAACTTTAAATGATACAATAGACCAGTTTGACCTAATAGATATCTATAGGACATTTCACCCCAAAACAATGAATTTTACCTTTTTCTCAAGCGCACACGGGACCTTCTCCAGGATAGATCACATCCTGGGCCATAAATCTAGCCTTGGTAAATTCAAAAAAATTGAAATCATTCCAAGCATCTTTTCTGATCACAATGCAGTAAGATTAGATCTCAATTACGGGAGAAAAACTATTAAAAATGCCAACATATGGAGGCTGAACAACACACTGCTGAATAATGAACAAATCATAGAAGAAATCAAAAGAGAAATCAAAATATGCATAGAAATGAATGAAAATGAAAACACAACAACCCAAAACCTCTGGGACACTGTAAAAGCAGTGCTAAGGGGGAAGTTCATAGCAATACAGGCACATCTCAAGAAACAAGAAAAAAGTCAACTAAATAACCTAACTCTACATCTAAAGCAACTAGAAAAGGAAGAAATGAAGAACCCCAGGGTCAGTAGAAGGAAAGAAA